>NW_028321897.1:5000000-7500000 GCF_036245765.1 Copidosoma floridanum | reverse complement strand
TATTTTTTTTTCCCCCTTTTTTTGATTTAAAGATGTTCCTATGATTCTTGTGCTTATCAGATTGTTAAATCAATTACAGGATATCCTTTTCGATGCAAAAACTCAATGTGTCAAAAAATTCGTTCTACACACAAATTATCCTGGTCACTATAATTTCAACATATATCATCGTTGTGAATTCTCTCTCACCTTGCCATTAGAGACTAATAATACAGCAGAGTCCGGAAATCTCATTGATGTTTCTCCTTCCCCAGTAACCGTAAGTATTTTTTTTTTTTTTACTAAATGTAATAACGATAAGTATTAGTATAACAATAAAACTAACAATAATTGTAATCGGAACAACAATAAAAGTTACAGAAACGATAATAATTGTAATGATAATTATAAATTCTAAGTGATGATGACAAGGTGATCTAAAAGATGACAAGACTAACAATTACTTAATTCACCGCCTAAAATACATTATTGATTCGTAATTAAATATTTTTCATAATTAAGAATTTAAATCGTATCAGAAACTTTTAATCATGAACGAAAGTATTATTTTAAAATGATTCTTCGATTACAATCGTATTTTATAATGGAAATTCAAAGTGATCAGTGATCCGTTGGGGGCGAAATGTAAGAAAATAAATAAATACAAGTAAAGTGTATTTAAATTTTCTGCGTTGATTTATTGATGCGCAACGTTTCGCTGACAATATGCGTCAGCCTCATCAGGCGCAGATACGCGAGAATTCGTAAGTTTGGTTGACTTACTCGTCACCTGTCGTGCAGTCGACAGCACGACAGGTGACGAGTAAGTCAACCAAACTTACGAATTCTCGCGTATCTGCGCCTGATGAGGCTGACGCATATTGTCAGCGAAACGTTGCGCATCAATAAATCAACGCAGAAAATTTAAATACACTTTACTTGTATTTATTTATTTTCTTACATTTCGCCCCCAACGGATCACTGATCACTTTGAATTTCCAAATTCACCGGAGGGCACCGATATATACTAGCAAATCGTATTTTATAATCTTGGCAAATTATTGTTATTCATGTATTATACAAGTAAAACTCTATCTGTATGTTATCATTCAAAAATTATTTGATCAATAATGTGCGGGAAGACTTAGAAATTTTTTGACGCAATATGAATCTTGATATATGCGTTGTTGAAAGATTTAATTTTTTTGATAGTGAGATAAGGTTTGTCCACGTAAATAGTAAACATTTTTTATTTGCAATAGAAAAATTTAACTACTAATTACGTATTTTATTTTTAGTTAAAAAGTTTTTATCGACAACTTTCAAAACTTGTGATTACATTAATTTTTGCTATTACAAATTAGACGTATAATTTTTAATCAAAGTTTTTAATCCCAAATTACAATCATAATTTTAAAATTTTATGTGGAGTGTGCTAATAATAATGTAAAATAGTTATCATGTGTTACGTGAGTTATTTAAAAAAGCTTATATTTTAAAAAGCTTATGTATAGAAATATTTATGTTATCGAATTATAAAACTGTTATGGTGATTTGTGATTAAAATTTCTTGAATAACTGTTTTTTAAATTATTTTTATACTTTTATTAAATATTCTTTACTGCTATTTTTGAATTTTTGAATATAAACATATTTTATAAATTGTATATGGCTGTAGGCATATCGTACATTACATGGCTTTTAGTTATCTGATTTATATACATTTATATTTATTACTTAAAAAAATTGTATCTTTTACCTACAATCGGTCGAGTGGTTTTCAATAGAAGGAAATAGTCGGTATGTTTCATTTCCAATGGAAAAAAAAAAAAAAAAAAAAAAAAAAATGGTAAAATAAAATATTATTGTTTGTTAGCGTGTTCATGTGTTGACAAAATTTTTTTTCGTAATTTTTTAATTTGTAGTGCGTGTAAAAAAAAAATGTTCAACTGTATTGATTGATCACACATTATCTGCTACATCACAGTATCACACTAATTACAGCGAGATATACCTATAGACTAGTCAAATCACTATTTCAAATGTTGATTACTTAGTAATTTCGATATTTTAAAAATTATTTTTATCAAGGATTCGTGGGAATTTTTTTATCAAAATTTTTATTATAGTCATAAAAGTTAAATTGGTTCAGCTATCATTTAGGATTTACTGAAAATTAGAATAAATTTTAATTTAATTTAATAAATTAAGTATAAAAACATTTATCTCGTAAATAATTTCGTATACTTACTTTACCCAAGTTTGGTACTGTCTATGTATTACTGTCTACGTCTTTTCATAAAAAATTTTTTTTTTCCCTTTAACATTTAGTTGCTTCAAAAAATATGGTTAAGATAATTTTACATTTTATTTAAATGAATGATTTTCTGTGACAATATTTAATGAAAATTTTTTTATGTTATACCATCAAGTTTTTATAGATAAATTAAAAATTACATCAATTTAAAAAACAAAAGATCGTTGTATCTAAAAATAAATGTAAGAAAGTCTAGTATAAATAAAAAGCAGATACAAAATTATACTTCTTCACTACTATAAGAAAAGAAAAGCAAAACTTTTTAATTGGATGAATTAATCTTGTTAAGAGAGTCTAAATTATGAATAAAAAGTGCAATTGAAAAAATTTTTAATTGCAAATCTCAAACGTAAAAGGTGATTATAATTTGAAAATAAATTATATTTGGGATAGCTAGTGAAAAACGGTGAGTCAAAAAATACAAAAAAAAATCGACAAATATTCTTGAAATAGAAAATATAGTTTTTAGTTATTAATAACTAAATAAATAAATAAAAATAAAGACCTATAATTACAGAAAAATATAGCAATTATTTAATAATTACATCAATGTTAATATAGGATAGCTATGGTGGTATTAAAAAAACCTTAACGTCCGTAAATTTAGATGAATATATATGCAAATAACTATGAAATCCATGAACTATGGTAATAAATTTATTGATAACTTTTCTTTAAAATTAGTTAACTGCCTACACGAAATGGGATCACGTAAGCGAACAGCTGAAGGCCAGTCCACGTCCAGTGGTGCTGAACCGTGCCTCCTCGACCAATACGACAAATCCGTTTGGTTGTACCTTCTGCTACGGGATTCGCGACGCGATCGTAGAAGTTATGGCCAACCAACACATTGCGAGCGTCACATTATACACAACGGCCGCGTGACCCTGGTAAAATCGGTTGGAGCGCATCAGCTGAAGGACACAATGATTGCAGATTTTGCATGTCAAAAAGAAAAAAAAAAAAAAAAAAAAAAAGAAATACTCTGTAATAAGGGTTTGGATTATTAGGTGTACCAACAAGCATCCGCTGTTTGAGTAAGGCCAGATGATCCCTGGGAAGATGGTGGCCCTCCCTGTCGTTTGGGAAGCGCAAAAAAAATTTTAATTCATGAATTGATACAATGAATAAAGAATAGTGTACATTGACAGCACGCTGTATATATTTTGTTTTAAGGATATGAAGGAAACAAAAATATTGAAAAACATAAAAACAAGGAAAACTGCGTGGGCTGTAAGAAAGGTGACGGATTAGGTGGACGCTCCGATGGCAGGTGCGTTCGGAACTGTCCGTTTTTAAAAGAAAAAATAAATGTTGAAGACATTATTATGTTTTGAAATGATGAGATGATACCGATAAAAAAGAAAAGGAAAAAAAAGATGAGAAAGCGAAGCAATGAAAAAAAAATAAAAAATAAAAAAATAAAAAATAAAAAATGCATACTTTTTAAAGTGTCATAGTAGATATATCATGGTTGTAATGTATGTCTAAATTGACTACTGTATTGATTTTTAAACGAAAACTGATCACGTGAACTCACAAAATATTGGGAACTTGTAAGTATTAAAAAATTAACACGAAGTTTTATACTTTTTCTTGCATACAACCATTTTTTTGAGTTTTGTTAGTTGATTTTTAAGCATAAATATTTATTTTTAATAAAATTTATTTTAAAGTTAAATAATCAAAAAAATATTGTTAATCAATGAGTTAATTCAAATATACTACATAAGCACTAAGTAATTTTTATAAAACTATAAATAAACATTAAACATATGTCTATCATTATTTAATAAATGTAATGTCTAGTGAGTACTTACAGATTTCTCTTTAAACTTTATTAATAAGGATAAAGGAAATGTTGTAGGATTAATGCTATCAGGTGCTATAATTAAAAAAAAAAAATAAAACTAAACACAATTGGAAATTTTAATAAAGAATATTACGATTTTGTTCATAGTAATACACACCCAATATTTTTTGAGTATCTGTGTTGAGTAACGAAATGTTATGATCTCGACAAAAATTCTTACCAAGCAAAGTTAAAGCTCGTTAACATTCGACTTTCATATTAATCCTTATGAACAAAGAAACTTGTTTACAAAAATAGATCTTTGTCTTTTGGAATAAAACAGTGGCAAGACCCATAGAAAGTAATAAATATAACAAATTTTTACAGAAGTGAAAGGACAATGAGGCGTTAATCATTGTAACTATGAATTTTGGTAAACGATAATCATTCATAAATAATATTGATTCTAATTAAATTTCGAGCTAAATGACGCTTATCGGCAATATTATTGAAAAGGTGGTCAGTAAGAAAAGTTACATTTCAGGACAGACGAAGTTTTAATCGTTAGTGATACTTAGATTATTTTTCTTTTTTAAGTCTGGTAATACAAAATTAAGAAGCATATTCGATATCATAGTTATCAACACGTGAGTGCCACTTTGACTCGTAAGTTTTGAACAGAAAACTTACAATAATCAAAAAATCGTGGAAAGAGTGAAAATATTTTTATATGAAATAAAAAGTCGAATCTTTTTTTAAGTTACTCTTCATAGCCGTGATATGAATGTAATACTAAGTGATAAAAAAAAGAGTCAGTGCGAAATTCAAGTAATTTTCAGGATGCAACGAAAAGCACCCTATGCAAGAGCACGAGCAACGCGTGACTTATTTTGTGATAACATCGAAACATGCCAGTCAAAGTTGTGCTCACCAAACGTAAAGCAGAAACACTTTACAAACAAAAAGCATAGTTGAAAGAATGAAAAAAAAGTTAATACAAAAGCAAATAAGTTATAGAGCGAGAGAAAATAAGTAAAAAAAATCTACTGTGTACGTCATCACATAGTTGAGTTAGAGAAATAGCAGTGAAGTAAATTCGACGAGACAATAATATATTTCTCGCAATTAAAGATACAGGAGTGCTCAGTGTTAAGCTTGGAATCGCGTGCGGACGCACACACATATTGTATATCAAAGATTTTTCAAAGTTTTCGTGATATTACAAGCGACAGTATATCCACTTACTTATAGAAAAATGTATAAACTCAGTCTAGTTTTTCTCTATATTGCCTAGTGATTCCCATGTACTTGATGGAGTCAAAGTTCATTCGTAGAATTTGTAATGTTTAGTGTTGAGAAAATCTATTAATACTAATTTTTATTATTAAATTATCTATTTACGTTGTCTCACGTTCAAACTCTAGTAATGACTTTTTTGTCTGCTTGTGCTTATCATGTAACTTTTAAGTTTATTTTTTGAGTATATGATTCCTTCTTAACGCTGTAACACACATGTACATTTCACTATATTTAATTACCTTCTAATGAAATAAATGAAGAAAAAAAAAAAATCTCGGATTTAACAAGGTAGTATATACTGTGTATTCATCAACTTACAAGGAAATCTATGTATATGCTAAAATTATAATTACATTAACAAAAAAAAAAGAAAAAAAATATGTAAAAGAATGAAAAATCCTTTTTATAAAAGGTAGCGAAAAAAATATTATTTTTAAGAGACATTCTATTAATTTCACCAAAACTTAGATAAATAAAAACATTTTTAGTTTTTATTAGCTAACCGATTTAATGTGGTGAGAAAAAACGAAAAAAAGGGGTTGCTTCTGTTCATACGTATGATGTTAAATTAGTTTTCGTTGAGCTAAGCAATAATTTTGAAAGTCAGATGAGAATAAAATTAACGCATCGACTTACATAATAAAAAAATCAATTTCGTAGCCATGCATTGTGTAATGTCTATTACAAAAGCACTACTTTCTGGAGTCAACATGCTAATTATAGAATATTTAGTTATAAAAAGTAAAATTTAAGTCAAAAGTGACGATGTCAATGAATAAGCGGAATATGTGATGTACATATCATAGCTGGTTGTACTCACTGTTTCTTGCTAGCAATCCGACTTTTGCCAAAAATTCAATTGCGTTGATTATTATAGGTCTGCTTCCCTTCCTTTTTTTAAAGGCATGGTTGAATGATTTTTTTCACGTTATGTCATAGTAGTTAATGTCAGGCATACATCTGAATTTTTTTTTATGATTTCTTCAAAATTATTGTTAAGTTCAGTTTGGAATAATGATATCACCTAAGCTTTACAAAGAAACGTTTTTATAATACATGTAAATTTTTATAAATTATTTTTTTACGCGTCTAAATCGTGTTTCAATTCATTGTAAAATACGTCAACACTGTAAAGTTGATTAAGCTATGGTATCCATAGAAAGAAAAAAACAGTTAACTAATAACAGGAGATACAAAACTAACAATGTGTATAGTTATAAATTTGTAACAATAAGTATTAAGTGAGACCCAGCATCAAAAAATCGTTTCACCATAGCCTTTGAATGTAATTCACTCTCAGTGACTCCTAATAACAATTGTAACGATAATGATGATAACAATTATTCTAATTGTTTCATACTGATCTCTCATAATCCATTTAATTTATTGTTCAAGCTCTTTAATTTTTTCAAATACTTTGATGCAGTAGGGAAAAACCTGTACATATCCCAAGTGTAGCTAAGACAAAAAAAACAGAACGATCTATTACAATTAATAGAGATGATTGGTAAATTAAATTTAAAAAGGGCATAATGCGAAGTAATATTAATATTAATATTTCAAGAATGAAATCACATGTACTAGGAAATTAGAAAAATCGGAATAAAATGTGACTTGTAAAGCATAACGCGTTTTCTTAAACATCAAAAAAATTGTACATAATTATTATACTGTTTTAGCATAATGAAACTTGAAACTTTTTCTCCTAGTGTGAAAGAAAGCAGAGAAAAAAATAGTATGAATAAATAACAAACTTGAATAATGGCAATTATTAAAGTGTGCAATGTTACGTGAAAAAAAGACACCTATTTAAAAATGATTTTACATTAAAATCAATTATATTTTGTTGTTCTATGTTTATTTTTTGAAAGTTTTTGTACCGACGTTCACATTGTTATATTATATACGCACATTATGTGTAGCGTATTCTTTATGCGTTTGTATTATATGATTGTATTAGAAAAAAAAAACCGATTTTTGTTTAAACGGACGAGAACCTGTGTATCACATCAGTAGTGGAAACATCTGCCCATGTACTCATTCATATTTCTGTTACAACACTATAGAAAAATCATTAACATTTGATGTAAGTGTAAAAAAGCGTTGCTATTTGTCAGTAAATTATTTATCATTTGCAGATATCAAATTTATTATGTTCTAATCGACTTTTTTTGTAAATGGTAGGCAGTGATCGATTGTTCGATTGGAAATTATACTATGTGTTTTCCTTTTGACAAAATGAATAAAATTGAGCTACGTTTATAGTTTTTACACAAATTGTTTTAAATTATTGATTTCTTTGTTTAATTGAAAACTATTACTCTCGTAAAGTGATATTTTTATACTTAAAAAAAAACAACATATTTTTCAAGGAAACCTCTGAAAAGTAAAAGACAAATTCGATTATGTTATATGAATTTTTAATCCATTTTCCATAGTAGGTTTTCTTTCATGTTTTTGTAAAAAATTTAGCTAAATTTTTGATCATGTCGATGTACTACTATGTCAGGAGTTTTTTTTTTATATAAGACTTGATTTAAAGATATGAAATTAAATTCATAGTAGGTATGTACATTGATCTTCACAGTATCGCAGAAATAAATTTAATACTTATGTAACATAATTTTATTATTCCACCGGTCTTTAAAGTTGTGGAGGAATCGTTAATCTGCAATGTTGTGATTGGTGACATATTAAATTTAGAATCTTATTTATTTTGCTGTATTTTAGTCAGTGCTTTAAAAAAATAATATTAGTTAAAATTCACCATTGTACTGATTCAAAAATAATTAATTTTAACAGTTACATTCGTGAATATTTACTGATGTAGTAACTAAATTTAGGTGAGTTTTCACCGAGGGTCTATGCACTCTTAAAGTCATTGAAAAATACTGCAAAAGTCACGAACAAATTTTTAAGTCATTATTATCATCATCCCAAATTTCTAATGGATTCATCGTCCAATGGAAAAAGAGTGCTTTGATATTTTTTCATTGTAATTCAGACGTGGCTGTAAAATTTAACGTTTTCCACGTGCATATAAAGATAAGGAAGGTGAGAAATTAAAAAGGCAGTTGCAGAGCGAGGAAATATTGTCAAGAGACTGTAGATGCGCGAAATTTCTTGTGCTCTTCGGGGAAAATTTGAGGGCTGGAAAATTATCGGCCTATGAACAGCAGTCCCATAATTTATACTATCAGCTGCAGTAAAATTCCACGAGTGAAAATTTTAACGTGAGCTGCGAACTTTATGTCGTCTATTGTTTTAGTTCACCGGTAAGTGAAGAGTGCACACATACGTTGTTGTTGCTACCTTTTGTTATGCGAGTCTCTGTAAGTTATATGGTAGAGAAATATTTCTAATTTTCCGTATTGTACAGTAAAAAAATGCTTCAACTCTTCTGCTTGATAAAATGTCCTTTAATTATATTTACATAAATAGTCGATTCAACTATACTTTCAAAAATTGTATTTATTAAAATTCACACCGTACTTCTGCAACTTATGATAAAGCCATTCGTTGAATATACTTTAATTTTCTAATTAAGCATACAAACATATTTATTCGAATGGATGCTGATTTAATTATCGCATGTTCGAATGCAATATTCAATGAAAGCTTGTATTCACACTACAGCTTTACAGACACTAAACCGAATTAATTATTTTATTCAAGTACTCGTTCATTATTAATACTTACTCTTCATAATTGCATACTGTACTGCAAGCAATAAAATACAAATTAGGACAATAAATTTTGGATAGCAGTAAGATAACAATTAAAAAATACTCCTTTTCTTGTGAGAACTTGGAACAAAAGTGAGTTGTTTGCTGCGGTAATGAAGAAAAAATACTATCTAGCTCTACAAATGGTCCGGCTGAGGTGCACGAGAGTTTATAATTGCTGCATGCACTTTTTCCTCACGCGATTGTTTGTTCGAAGATTGGCTCAGTTTGTCTTCATTATTTAATTATTGTTCTTTGTAAAACGCAGTATTTTTTAAATCTTATAATCATTTTGGTATTACTTGTTGTAAACGCCACGTACATCTCACCTAAATAATTGGCTGACCTAATTATAAGTCAAATCAAACTTTAATGTATTATTTCAGCTTATAGATAAACCTATAAGTATAAAATTTCAATCTCGATGTGTCTAAAGAGAAAAAGAGCTGATATGTACTAGCAGTTTCAATTACAGCCGGAAAATAGCGCAAATTTTTCGCTACCTTGCATCCAGTGCTACACTATCCGTTTCCATTTGCTAACTGCTTTTTTCATCCTACCCATCCATCTGTCTGTCTGTCCATTTACTCTCCCATTTATTTTTTTCTCAACTTCCCACACAAAAGCGCACTGTACGCTTTTTTTCAAGAATAAAGATGGTAGATGTACAGAGCGAAGCTTATTTTGATTTAAACATTTGCTTAGTGAAGAAGTATGACAAGTGCTTATATATATATATATATATATATATATATATATATATATATATATGTCTTCTCTGACTATTCTGTTGTAGTTCTACTTGAAGTACCTATAAATAAACATTAAAGAGCAGCTATGCACGTAAAATATAATTTAACTATTTTTAATAAAAATTACAATGTATAGGTACAACTCGTACAAAATTAAGAAAAAAAATCTCTTTAATTTTTTTTCAGAGTTTGTTTGTTAAATATAATTTTAAAATAATTTTTATGCAGTAACATTAGCTTACCTTTTCTTTGTGAAAAAAAACTTTTCTGTATTAAATATTGGCAACATAAAATAATACTACTATCGAATATTATATTTTAAATCCAACTAAGCGTTCATTGGATTTAATGATTACGGTGGTACCATAAAAAATTAAAAGCAATCAATATTTTTTTAACGAAATAGATACATACTGGGTTCTTAAAGTAAGTTAATTAATAAATAAATTAACACATATAGATAAATAATAAATAGAAGATGAATAAATTAATCAACAGTTTAATACTTTATTAATAAAATGAAAAATGAAATTTAACGAATAAGCAGAATAACTTGTGAATAATTGTACAAATTGATAATCAAACGAATGGACAACAAAGTTCAATCGTAATTTTGTAACTGGATTGAGACTTACTGGGAATAATTAAAACAGGTAAAATAACAGTCTGAATCTTGTTTGCATCAAAGAATCTGTATTGTTTTGATCATGTACACGCTTGTTACAACTGTACGTTAATATAATAAATGTTTCTCAAAGGATAATGACATTATTCTAGTCACAGGTTATCTCGAAGGTAATATTGTTTATTGCTACGAGTAGAGTAAATATTAAATGAAAAATGTTGACTGGAGATATGGTAAACATTAGGTTTGAGATAAAAAAATATTAGATGACAATTAATTAATGTATATCGTTATTACCATTTATTGATTTCAACAGTATCTCGGCAATGTCATTCCGAGCTTCTTATTTTTTTGTCACAATTGCACAATACACAACACTTCAGTAGCATAAAATCAAAGTATCACGCATTATTGTTATTATTTTTATCATCAATAATATTATTACATTAGATGCACTTTTTTCTGCTTGGCTGTAGCAATGAGTACCATCATTATCATTTATTTTTTTTGTTCTTGTTGTCATTGGCTGATGCAAATAGTGCAACCAATTATTGCATGAGAAGATTTTTAAGTAATTATAATCATAATTAACTGATGCAAAATACGTTGACATGACAAGTATCGATTTGATTAATCCCTTTTTAAATAACATGCAATAGTCCTTACTCCTATATACACACGCACACGCCCATATATATATAGGTATGCCAGCATAATTTACATACCAGCTTATTTTCATTATAATCTCCATTCTCATAGTTACCGCAAAAATATTCGGTTTAATAACCACTATCAGTTTCATGCATGGAAGTTTAAATTTTTGATAAGTCAAATACTATGCGTATTGATACAAAATGAGCTACATACACGTATTCATAACTTTATTTGATGGATTTTTTTTGGATTGGACATTTAGAGTCTCAAGAAATCTGTAACCTTAGTGATAACTAAATATATAATAATCGAGTTAGTATTTAAAAATCGATATATTTACACATGATTAATGGCCTTTCAAACTTAAAACAATTCGAAGCTAATCTTTGATAATACGAATGAGTCCAATGAGCCAAAGATTTGTTAAAATTTTAAACAAATGTATCCTTTTCGTTTCATCAGATCCACAAATAATATGACGCACTACTCGACTCGATGAAAAAAACTGAGTCAAAGTCTGCTCTGATACGATTTTTATGTCGATCAGTAACTTTATGACCATTTATTTGACGCAGGTCGAAAAATCCATTTTTGTGATCAAACACTACAAGACTCTTCCGTTTTTCCTTTTCTTTTTTTATTCTCTTTTTCATTGTTATTAACTATGGTTTGATGGTGAAATCTGGCGAAAAATCTTTACGAAAGGGAAAAGGAAAGTCGAAAATGGGAAAATAAAAGATGACGAGGTGAAAATAGGTTTTATTTATACACGCCAAACGTACTATGGCATGGTGTATGTTTTGTATACAATACATGTAGTGTGGTGAAAAAAGAAGACAACCAGCAAGATTCGTGGGTCCCAGTGAAATCCTATTGTAGCAGTTTCTTACATACTCATCCCAATCTGTTGCCGACATTTTTTTTTTTTTTTTTTTTAATTCTGTAAGCTTCTGGGAACTAGAAGATTTTTGAAATTCATTAGTTACTTGATCCACTAACCATTTTTTTCTTAACGAATGATTACTTAAAAATTGTTTTCCGTATTCTTTAAATGTCAACGATTCTTTATTGTATGACCCTATGAGTGTGTATAATATAACTACAATACCGCTGTGTTATGTTTTTAATATAAATATATTACACTCTCTGGAAGAATAATTGTTACACTTACAGTAATGCTAATGTCTTTTTCACGTTTGTATCTGTTTCCATCCGAGTACTCTTTAATTTTTGTTTTATTTGTGTGTATTTCCTCTTTCATTATAATTATTATTATTATTTACAATACAATATTTCGAATACAATGATTAAGCCTTCCATCAGGCAGCCGGTCTGTGCACGGAGGATTTCTCTTTTTTTTTTTTTTTTTTTTGCAGTCTGTGTCATTTTATCCCTTTCTGACTGGTAAATTTCATCCATTGCAACAACTTTTTTTCTTTCTTTGCTTCAATTTACGTTTATAAAAAATATAGTGTTGATGCTTGACAGAGTGATTATATCGAACTATTCATGCAAAGCTTTCTGGACTTTTTGAAGTCGCATGTTCGCGGAATTGCAGGAAATCGATTTTACCTCATTCAACGAGTAAAATAGCTAAAAAAAATAGCAAACTTTGGAAACAGTAGTGATTTTTCTCTCTAGTTGATTGCAATATTTGTGTATTGAAAAATAAAAGGCTTGCTTGATTCGTCGCGCGTCAAAAAGCCCATCAGAATGCGCCGCAATTGCACAATTTTCACTCTGTCCTGGTCCTCCGTCGAAAATCAACATCGTGTGTATTTGTTAATCTGAAAATACATTTATATATCTATTTCTCCCTCAATTTTCCGTCTCTTTGACAAATAAGCAATGTTTGCTCGCTTTTGCACACAGTGTATACCTAACTACGCCCAAGTGGCTATGTTTTACGTTTATTTATACATGTTGTATATATTTGCACCTGTCAAAAAGGGATGAAACCCGCGTACAAGCTCACCTCCCCCCTCCTCCTTGAAAAACAAACACGTGTGAATACATAGCCCGTAACTTTCCTCCTCTCAGCTCGCAATAACCCTCAATGTGAAAAAAAAAAAAACAAATGGTAGTGGGTAAAAAGCGAAATTGGTAAAAAAAATTTTGACAGCGTCGCCTCGTAATTGATGATTCGGGCTTTGTTCGCGTGTCATGTGCGTGAGTGTAATATTTTTTTTCCTCCGCTACTGGTATCTTTTCTCGGGTGACTCTCTACTTTTTCCTCCACACTGCTCCTACAGCCGCTAGTTTTATTTCCACGACTCATCGAATCGCGTGACGTAATCTAACGTATGAAAATCACAGGCAATACCATCATCGTCGCGGTATTTTAGCTCGGACAATCGACAGCTCGATCGTTATTGCTACAAGGATCGTGATTTAAAAACTTTTTTTTTTTTTTTTTTTTTTTTTTTTTTTTTTGCAAAGGATATACATTACAGGGCCGTGGAAGTTTCCGAATTGTATCGCGAGCTCTCGAAGCTTTCGCAGTCATTGGTCCCTTGCGATTTCGGAAAGTTGCGTGCACGGCTAAGATGAATGGCACGAAAGTTCGGACCGTGGGTGGAAATGGTAAGTTTTTGCAGAGGTAGGTTTTGATTTGTCGCTTTTTCGAATTCGATGGTACTGAGTTTATCAACTTTTAGCTTGGAAAATACGCTTGTAGTCAACAACAAATGTATCATTGCATTCGCAAGGGTAACTGAGTCCAAAAGGAGGCTAAGTTGGAGGGATATGGATCGAGCGCTCATCGGATTTTACATTGTTTCCATTTTAAATTGTTTTTGCAAAAAACGTCTTTTTATTTCCGTCCCAGAAAACTCGATTTTTTGCAAATTACTTTTTGTGTATCTGCTTTCGGTCGATATACTTTTTTGAATTGGCGTGTGCCGTTATTCCGCCTGAGTGATCATCCATAATGAATAACGAATCGGTGATTTACAACAAAGCGTTAACCAACCACGTGAAATTTAACTCGACTTTACAAAATAGATGCATATAACTGCACAATGGAGAAACACTGTGACATTGGAAATTTCGGTCACTCTTTTTTCTTGTATTTGTTTTTGTCATCTTCACACTTTACAGCTCGATAACACGACAATGAACAATTTCCTTCCAAAAAAAGAGTCAAAGTCTCTTTGTGACTTTGCCGAGCGTGACGCAACGGAAAAGCCCTCCGAGTTTAACCCCGAGACAGCGTCGATAATCGGAGCACGCGTGCACGTACGTATAGAGAGACGCTAAGATTAATAAATTCGATTCGCTGCTGCTGCTGGCGTGTAATTGGATTTTCGTCGCGCTCGAGCTTATATTTATCGCTCGCACGGTCTTTGACGGTGGAGGTGTTAAGCGATTTAGCTGCTGATTAATCGATCAAATTTGAGGGAGGAAAAAGGAGGTGCCACCTGGTGGTGCTAATGCCGCCTGACCCTCGAGTTTGCTATAACAATTTCTCAAACTTGCCTTCGGGACGAGCTTTTTGCACGGGGTGCCGTTACAACCGTTGGTCGGTGTGTCGCGAATGGCTGGTGAACGACATTGGTGTGGTCTTTGGTCGTTTCGAAGGGCTGAAGAAACGGTGGGTGGCGGATCGTATTGTTTTTTTTTTTTTTTTTTCAAAACACATTTCTCAAATAATACAATGTTATTTAGGGAACCGAAAAATATTCGTTGAAGAGAATGAAGCGTCAAACTTAACTTTCATGAATCACCTACGTTGTAAATTCAAGTGTGTCATTAAAATCACGATTTTTTATTTAATGCATCGCAGCAGTATTTTGGAGCGTTTTTAAAGTAACGAAATCAATAGTTAATCATATATTTCATTACAACTATTCAAAAAAGCAATGATTTCTTAAAAACATTAACATAAAGAGACATGTCTGTGATAAATATTCACCGTTCAAAATTAGTTTAAGAATTAAAATAAACTAGTCTACACATGTTTTGTGTGGAATATATTTTTCACAGAATTAGCGTTAAAAATACAAGTATGGTATGTATTTCAATTAAATATACCCATATCTAATACAAAAAGAAATTGTATTAAATACAAATATGTTTTGTAAAATAATACATTTTTTTTTTGTAATGTTGACATACAATTCATTTAATTAAACTCCTTACAAAAATTTGTTAACATTGTGTTCTGGGGACAGCATAATTCAAGTCTTAAAGCATTTCTACATTATTATTAAAAAAAATTTTTTTTTACTTGTAATATTTTATGGGCATTGTTAAATATTTATCAACAGATTGACGATTGACTTAGTTACTTATAAAATTATTAAACTTGGACACAAGTATTTGATGGGTTCTTTAAAAACTTCAAACAAGATTTTGTCTAATTCAATTTTTATTTTGCTAAAAATTTTTTCATTTATCACTGCTCACAAAACAATACTGTAAAAAGTTTTTTTCTAGTAGCTGAGTTAATTACATTTTAGATATTAATTATATATGTTGTAGATAATTTGATAAAATTTTTTTTTCCTACACTAATTTTTTTTCAAATTGTAACGTACTGTTTTTGTTGGAAAAATTTTTGTTAAGGTCTGTGCTATAATAAGTATGATTAAAAAAATTTTTTTATTGATACTTAATGCATTGCATTTTTGCAACAAATTATATTGCAAAAATATGGCAGGTGCTAATTAATAATTAATGCTATGATGTTATTTGTAAGCAAGCTTGTGGAGTTTCCAATAACACTTGAATTTACAGCATCATCATAGTTTCAGAGTAAGTAGAAAAAAAGTGCTACTTAAATTAGATGAAAAAAAGTTCTGTATTTTTAATACAAATAATAATTTTATTTACTACAAAGTATAATTTCCAATAACATTTTTTGATGTTCTTCTAAGTTGAATTCTTTTACAAAAATAATTTTTAACCCATTGAAAGCAATTACTTTAAATGACATTTTAACTTAAAAAAAAAAAAAAAAATTGAAATGAAGATTTAAGAAAAAAAATGTAAAACAAATTATCTTTTGCGTATAAAATGCAGTGTCGTTCATGAATTGGTGTATACGTTTCGAATACGCAAAACCAACGTGCCAGATACACATCTAGACGATAACTAGTAAACGAGTGGACGTGACTGCAAGTTTATTTTCCTCTTCAACACAATAATTTATGGCATGGATTGAAAGGGCAGTGATAAAAATTTCAGTACTCAGTCATTCCGCACGTGCCAGCTCTATGATTTTTCTCGATGAGAAATTTTCACCGACAAGCCTTGCCAAAAGTTCTCGTAAAGCTCTTTGCCTCATTTGAAATGTTATTGCAATATTTTAGTTTGTCTTTTTTTAGATTTGATTAAAAGATTCAAGAGAAACATTATTTTGAGCTGTAACAAATGGTGCTTATAAAAATTGGTAAATGTGTCTGCATTTTCATACAATATTAATTGGGACGAATTTTGTCAATTATATGTTTGATGAGCAATTTTCAATAAATCGGATCAACAAAATTTTTTTATTAAAATATATTGCATGTATTAGTCCATGAACGGAATCATTAATTTTTTCTATATAATAACGACCCAATGTTGTACTGGTATTTTTGCTGTATTTTTTTTCTTTTTTTATCGTCAGTATGATTGCACGCGAAAAGCCAAGAATTGTAATGAAACTTTGCGGCAGTTTCTTTAAGAGCATTTCGAGGAAAAAGAGAGATGATGTTTTTTTATTTCTTATTGGATGCGCTAAAAGTGCAAGCTAATTTTATTAATGCAAGGGGTAAGCTACTCAAGATAAAAACATGGTATAATTTTTCTTGATCCCGTCCGTAGTACTGTGGGCGGTTTCGCGAAAGGTTTAAATAAATTGTGTATCACAAGCTGTTTGGTCAATGATGAAAAAAAATTTAATATTTATTGTAGGAAATATATTACAAAAATATAAGATACTTGATGTTTTTTGGGCGATGGCAGTTGTAGAAATTTTCGCAAAAAATATTTTATTTTTCATCTCAATTTATACTTTCATTAGGAGTTAATGACTGAATTTTTTTATGAATAATTGATTTGAAACAAAAAATCATCCAAAGTCATTCGTCTGTGCAATATTTATGTTTAGGTGTGTTTACTTCTATACTTTGAAAATTTATGTTACGATACTTACGTTGGTAGTTTTAATACATTATGGATTTTAAAGGAGACAATTAGATTAATAAATTCAAAGTCACACCAATACTTTATATTCGTACTTATTATGTAAGTGCATGACAAATTTTTATCAATTTTCAATAACTGCTTGCTTCTGCTTCATGTGATCTCTTACGTCCTTTTCATTCTTAGTACGGAACATAAAATTTATAGCGTTTTGCCAGTTTTATCGAGTTCTTAAATATTATAAACACTTGTTTTAGCAAAATTTTGATAAAAATTTTTTTTTTGAATTGTTGATTACGAATTTGAATTTCCCTAGAAATAAAATATATAAACATTTAATTTTTTATGCTATTGGATTAGAGAATCGGTCGATTTTAAAGTCGCATACAGTCGACTAAGTTTTGAAGATACCGGATAAGGTAAAACTGAAATTTATTGACTCGAATTCCCAGTAATGCATGCAAATCAACCTTCTACTTTCAACTTTAGATATATATAATATGAAAAGTATGAAAGTTTTCCAAATGAAAAATTCGATTTTCGAGTACATACAGGTAAATGCAGTTGAAAATATAAATTGTAAGTTTCTGAAAATCTTTTGAGAGTTGGTTCTTTGATGCAATTTAAAAATTTCTTTGAGCTATCTTCTATTTTTGAGATCCCCTCTTTTATCATTTCAAATTACAATATTATTATCATTGTTTGATCTATTCTAATGCTGAGTTGATAAAATTAATCCCTTGAGTTTACTCGATTTTCTTTGTCATAACGATAACACTGCTAATATTATACTTTTAATGCTTTGGTAATCTTTGCTTTGCTATAATACTCTTCCATTCATTCGAAGATTCTTTTGAAAAATGGCATAGTGACTTTCTTTCCTTCAATGGTATTAAATTTAATTTTTATTCAACGAGCATACAATTTCAACAGCAGCGTGTTTATAAATACGATCACGTGATAAAGCATCGATTGTTGGTATTTATTATAATTTATTACTGTTATTGGTGACTTTCTGTAATTCTGTGATGATACTAAAGAATCAATGCTTAACTGTGCCAACGAACATTTAACTGTTATTTGCTAATCGACTGCGCTCACGTTGAATTTGTACGTCATGCGTCTTACACCCGTATATAATATATATTATATAAATAATGTACATGTAGATGTTTGCAGTTTATTAACCTATTACGTATAGACTAGATAATACTCTATTATGTACATATTTTATGTCTCGCATATAAAGCAGTCGGGAATTGCTAGCCGTACGTTAGACGTAACAGTCTATCATTATTATTATTATGTATCTATACGAGATTTTATTAATTGCGCCTATGGCAAGTTATTTTTAAAATTTTATCTGTGCTTTCATTTTTATGTTCCACATTTTTGGTTTAAATTTTGATAAAAAATTTTTTTGTACAGGATTGGACGGGGCTTACATAAATTACAGATCAAAAATTGCTAGACTTTCTGATTTTTGTAATGATCTACTTTATAATATCAATTAACTCGGTGGATATATTGTGTAGAAGTGAAATTACTTTTCAAAGATAAATTTATTAAAAATAAATGTATAGACAAAGAATTTTTTTTACTATTACTATATCTAACGTAAGTTTTAATTTACACAATAACAACGTAATAAATGCTGAATTTAAACCTAAATGAGTAGTATGCAAACAAATGCGACTACCACCTTTGTATTCGAAAAAAAGCTGATGAAGCCCATTATACGTTATGCATCTATTCGTGAATTCGCATGAAAAATAAACAGCCCATCCCTCTAGACGCACAAATACACTTGTCTGTTTTGTGTCTATGTTTTGTAGACAGTTTTCTATGTATAGCTCGTAAATAAAATAGCAACTGAGTTATTGTTGCAGTCTCGATCCAATATAACGTGACACGATACCATTTCTCGTTAGTGACATTCGAATGAAAAAAAGATCATAAACTTCTTGAAAGTCAATATACAGTGGAAAAGTTTTTATACATTTTGAAGTGTTTGTAACGTCTACAGCTTTCGCTAAATTTTTTTTTCTATCTTTCACGTTTGGGCTTTTTTTGAACTTTGTGTTCCGTATATTGTTGAATAATAAACACGCACCTGACTTACATGTAAACTATATTTTTTTTCTTTTTTTGGTTAAGCTCATGTAATTTTTTTTTAAATTTATGTCACGGGCTTTCTTTCTCAGTTTTTCTATATCAATCATAAGAATTTTTAAATCGACTACTGTCAACGTACAAAAAGTTTAATGTAAAAAATTGTGTAAATTCAAACGTGGTCGTCATTAATTGGTTATTATGTATTAATATTATTTTGTTTTCGTAAAAATGTATCTTGTCAATTATTACTTCGCTCTCTTCTGGTGACAAGAACTTTCTTTTCACAATCATACTCTCTAATAAATAACTTTTGAAACACTTTATAGTATGCTAATTTTTACAATAAAATAGCGCATAAAAGAAAGAGCCACTTGAATTTTGTTTTCGCATAATGATTTCCATCTTTTTATTATCTTCATTGTTTTATTCAAGTTTTATAATTATTGTTACTTTGTGGCCATTTCTGCTTTTTGCTACGATTTGAACGTACACATAAATCGATTAACTATATTAAAATTTTTCAAAGAGTATATATCTATTATTAAAATTTTTTTTTTCACAAGCGCAAATATATTACGTTGGATCGGAAGTGCTAAGAACAAAGCGGCTCTAACGTATTTTTAAAAGCACCTTTCAACTTAACTAATCAGAGTATTTTCCGTACCACATCCATCTTAATTTGTTCGTAATTGGTACGCTCGTCCCTGTGTGGATCTTTCGGCAATTTTCATAAGTTATGTTTATTTTTACGGTGGAATAGGGTTGCTGGAAGAACATACTAAGAGGTTGTTCAAAGTAGTTTTTAAAAAAAATTATATTAGTACCCTATGTATACTTTAGAATTGTACACAATTCTATGCTTTATAGAAATAAATGGCATTAATGAAAAAAAAAGTAAATAAATAAATAAATAAAAAGAAAAATAGTTCTTGAATAGTGTTAAAACAACTAGTTCTATTTATCATTGTATTTCAACGTTAATAAATAAAGAGAATATCATGAAACCGCAAATCTAGCATAAACATTTAAATTCTCAATAAAACTACTTTATATTCGTGATAGCGATTAACCATTACGTAAGATGGATTATACGTGCGTGCGGTTGGTAAATAAATTTGAACGAAACTTTTCTCATTCTGAATGGAGAAAAATCAACACAGAGCGAGTACCAACAACTTTTTTAGATGTATATTTTTCCAACTCGACGAGGTTTTCCTTTTCTTTTTTCCTCGTGTAAACATACGCTTGAAAGTTTGGATGATATATACTTAGGTAGGAAGATCGCGGCGTAGAATCGATTCTATAATTTTATCCACGTTAGGTAATGGAAAAAATTGTGTGATAAGTTTTACCGATTTATCGCAAAACCGATCGCAAAAATAGAGCTATATGTCGTTAAAAAAAAAAAAAAAAAAAAAAAAAAGGAGGTATCAAAATACAATCTCAGTGTATGGATATGATTTTTGTAAAAAAAGTATTTGTGCGTAGATGCGCAAAATTATAACTAAGGTACTGAGTAAGTATAATCGAAGCTGCGAAATGAATCAACCATGTTTTTTTATAAAAAATACTTTTTTTTTTTACCAGTCAATAAACCAAAAGTTCTGTTTATCAAAAATATATCTTGAAATGGAAAAACTTCGGGAAAAGTATACAACGGGGACGCATAAAATCTTCGTACATGTACATTATATGTAAATTCATGTCTTCTATGTTTTTAAAAATTTGTAATTTAAATTCCATCGCGTTACGGCGGACAGCAGAAAAATAAATCATTCTTACAAAATCGATTCCACCGAGCACGTCTGCACGACAACTAAGAATCCCGTGAACTCATACACACACGCGCACGCACACACACACACACTCATGCACAATGTCGGGGGAAAAACACGGCTATGTAATACGGTAAAGATAAAAATAACGTACATCGTCGCTGATTTACATAAAACTCGTTCGTCCTGATTTTAACTCTCATCTCGTACGTAGTAATCGTAATAGTTACAATAAAGAACAGCGACAGCGACGAGAGCAAGAGGCGAGATAAAGGAATACGAGATCAAATCAGCCGGGGATTTTTCGAGAAACCCCAGGCATCACCCACGTAACGACAATCAGTCTTGGAATTTTTTGCGTTTTTTCTTTTTTTTTTTTTCTTTTTTTTTTCATACGTTTACATTGCAACATGTTGTATGTATCCTTTTTTTTACGATTAAAATCCTTAAAATAAAATTATTATTTGCATTGTTACTGTATCCTCTTCTTGTTCCTCTCCACCCGTTTTCTACAACACGTGCAGGTTCTCGCAGCTTTTGGACTTGCTGTCGCGCGCCCAGACCTTGCCCAGCAAACTTCGCACCTTCAAGCTCGCGCTCGTCCTGCTGCCCCTGTACTTCTTCGGCGAGTTGTTTTCCGAGCACGAGCCGATTGGCGACCGGCTACGGTTGCGACGCGATCGTCGCCGGATTATGTCCCGGCAACGCTCCGGATTCTCGAGCTTTAATCGAATTTGGCTGAGGAGGCCGACGAGCAGCTCGTCCACGTTGTGGTTTATGCTGACCGCGGTCTCGATGAATTTGCAGTCGTAGTTTATCGCCATCTGTTTTCCCTCTGTAACAGATTTTCATTTCGTTGGGACAAAGGTAGATACCAGTTTTGGCCGAAGTTTGTATGATTTTGTTGTGACAGCTGGTTGCATTTATTAGTGCGCGTATGGTTTGTGTTTCAAATACTGTGTAGGTATACAGTGAAGGAAAAGGGAAATTATTGAAATTTGAAGGTTGGACTGTGCACGATGAGGTCAACTCGAGTAAAAGTAAAGTATGTGGACGCAAACTGTGTGTAACTATCGTAAAGTGTGGCCTCCAACTTCGGAATTTTTTTTTTTTTCAACTGTAGCGAATGGTATGGATGGCTAGAGATGTATGAACGTGACTACGTGTTCAAGGTAATTTGTAAAAAGTTTTGTATGGCCTATTTTGCGTTGATGAGAAATCGACAGTTGCGAGTAAAATAATATTTGAGGATTGTTCCAACTACTTTGCACATGTCATTGGAAAACTGATCAATAATCCATTTATATTACCACAAAATATGTACATGCGCACATGTCTCTTTTCCTAATTGGGTTGATAATTTTTGTTCCTAATTTCAAGTTTCTATGGCATATTTTTCATCTCTCACCCTCCATATCTATGTGTATTTTTCTGACCCCGTATTTCTATGTCTTCTGGCTATGTCTTATATCTCTTTATTTCTCTTAGTCTTAGCTAGTATGTCTTGCCCTCTGTGCTTTTATTCCTATGTCTTTCGTAGTTTACATGTCATCTACGTCTCAAGCTTCATTTTCTTATCTCTGTCTTGTACTTTTGAGCTCGTTTTCTCTATTTTCAAGAAAATTACTCTTCATTGATGTCTTCCCAATTTTTTTAAGCATCTTTATCTTTATATGACAAAAATATTATTTTTTTGTATTCGCAATTTTACATTTATCGATGAGTTTTGTTGAATTTCTTTATGAATATAGTGTTTTGCCCTATCAGATTATTGTGTAAAACTATGGATCTCTGCACCTCTGCATTGCTATACGTATGTAGTTGATGCACGGGTACTATCTGAAATTGGCATTTTTCTGTCTTTATGTTTCCCTCATGTCTGATTTTATTGTCATTGTGAAACACATTTTTGTGATATGATCGTCTTTATATTTCTATTTTGTATTTATATTATGCAGCAAAGGGGTACATTACGGTACGTGCTAAGGCACATCGATCATGGGTTAATGAAAAATCACATAGCTATTAGACTTTTTAATTACCAAAAAGATTTTAAAACCCGAATGGACATATAGTATGGACAGTAATGTACATGGGAGCACATATGTTTGGTAGATTGTTAATTCACTAGAGTATAAAATTCATAACTTTTTTTTGATTACGATGGAAAATCATTAAAAAAAAAAAAAAAATGATCAGTAACAATTTCGTCCATCCTTAGAAATTTATTGCAGGATACCATTTGGCGGACGCCCAAGATTTGGCCCGCACAGATCACCAAAATATTTCATCTTACCTTCAGTAGTCACAAAACGGCATCGCACGAGATCGACTTTGTTGCCGACAAGTATTACTGCTCGGGCCGACATGTGGTCGCTGCGCCAAAGTGATTGGAGAACTTCCTCGGCTACGCGAGCTGACGAGCGGTCGGCTGTCGAGTAGACAACACAGTATCCGTGCGGCTCGTATGTCGCAATGCAGTTCTCCGGCTGCAAAGAGATGAAAAAAAAAAATATATATATATGAGTATTTTTAGTTCAGAAAAGACGTGGCCTCATTCGATCGTCGAGAGAAAAAATGGCCAAGCTTGGCGAACGGACGCGAGCTTTTACACAAGTTTTCGTACATCTACAAACAGTACTTGACTTCTCAGGTAGAGGTACTTCTTACCACGAATTTAGGAGGCTTCCATCCGAGTCAAAGTTTTTTTTTTAATTTTTTTTTAATTTTCAAATCTATATCTCTGGATACGAGGTCCTGTTGTACAATATCCTATTGATTATCGTGACAGTGTGTACCATTTTGATTCCATATGCAATACTTAAACTTATTGAGCAGGATAAGGTGAATTGGTATGTTTTTATCTAACTTGTAATCAAGATGACGGTGGCTTCTAAAATTCCCAGCTCACTAGAGTGGAATCTAACTCGAGGCAGTTAATTAATCCGACTGTTTGGCATCCCTGAGCAGATATTTGCCGAAAATTTCAAAGTTGAATTCCCAAATGACATCGAAACACGCGTGAATATACTCGTATGTGCCGTTTGTCTCCAAAGTGCGGTGCAATTCTCACCCCTTTCCCTCACAGGCCCGAAATAACAACTGTACGCACAGCCAGGATCCGAAACAGAAGCAGTAGAAAGTGCACGTAAAGGACGAACAATTTCGCGAGCAGCAAGAATTTCGTGCCAGATGTTGCCACGGTGAAATGTAAATTTTCTTGCGGCAGCCACCCCCCCACCCCCGCATGTACGTCTCTCGAATCCGAATCGCTCTTGTGGCTGCACGTGTGGATGCACGGGTAAGGTTTTCGGATCGTATAAGACGTGACCGGCTGACTTTTTGGCACGAGTCCGATCTATCTTCGCTTTGCGGTGTACTACTTGCACCGGCTGGACCGGCTTTTCAGGGTTGTGGGTACGTCGGTTGGTGGTTGTTTTTGCGGGGTGACTCTCGGGACGAAAGTTTGATGGGTCCACGCCGGTGACTGTGAAAAGTACGTTTCAGCACGAATAGTTCAAGAAAGAAGAAATATAAAACCTATTGGACTCTTCTTTTTTTTTTTTTTTTTTTTTTTTCAAAGATTGGAAAAATGAACCATCGGAACAGGATACCGTAGGAAAATATTTAGCTTTCCGTCCCAACTGTGGATTGGATTACAGTTGTAAGGTATCGAGTTCAGCGGAATTTTTTCCCTGCCAGAGTCAGGAGACTAGAGATGCCCCGAGTATTTCGCTCACGGGCGGGTCCTTTGATCTTTCGCAGATTTGTTTTTCAACCCGGACATCATCCAACAGAATACATTCCTTTCGTTCTCGCGATATTTCTTAAATCACAACTAGAAGAATTCACTCCCGATTAACGCATCCCCTGTATAAGTATATACTCTCGTTCATCGTATCAGTGAATCGATGCAAAGGTACGCCATAATTGGGTAAAATCATTCGTTACAAAAACTCGCGGATCATCGGTACGCGCCGATCGTATCGCAGAACTACCGAGTAAGCCCCTGGCTTTTTGCGCGTATAAGCTCGAAACTCCTGGGCACAGACAGCCGCAACGTACCGTACATCATAACTCGATTGTGACTTTTTTTCTTCTTCTTCTCCTTCGAACTCGGTGCTTACGCAAAATCTGCCTCCTCCACCCCCCGCCCCGTCTTCTCCGCGTAAACTTGAGCAAAGGAGGAGTCGAGAACGGGGCTGAGGTCGGGGGGTATTAGCGTTGCGGCTGACCGCTCGGGCAACTTTGCTAAGTGTACATGACGCGGCTGCCTGAAAGCTCGTCTAATGAACACTGGGGGACGGGAAAACTCGGCGTTATTGTATATACGTACGCGTGCCGAGATAAAACGACGACTGAGATTTGGCTTATTGTACGGACGCGAGCGGGTGACAATATAAGAACGACCAATCAGAACGGGGATTACGAGGGCTTTCCTCGCCCGAGACAAATGTATATATATATTTTTTTTTATTTCCTCTTTCGGGGAATGGTGTGAGCTTTTCCGACGAGGTCGAAATTTTCGCACGTGCGGGAGGCTGGATTTCTTTTTTTTTTTTTTTTTTTATACGCGCAATCGCGAGGTTGAATACTATCATCACTGTAGTCCGCTGGAAGTCAGACTCTGACGCGGGAAACGCTCCACGATCAAAATAATTACCACGCCCTCTTGCGATCCCGGGAACTCGTTATACACGGTGTTATATGCATTGCGCAACATGATCGCCAACTTTTGCACGGGAGAAAGTTTTGTAGTTGCATAAGGTATACTATTATTACACTCGCTTGTGCAACTTCTGCTACCAGACCGCTGAGCGCTGTGGTGTGTACGGAACTCGGGGCGGGGGTGTATAATGTATCTTTGCAGCTCGCGGGGATGCTTTATTTTCCTCGTGAGACGTATACTTATTTTTAATGAGACAGTTGCGCGCCGAGCTTCGTTTTGTGGTTGTAACGTTGCGCGAGGCCGATGAAAAAAAAAAAAAAAAAAAAAAAAAGTAAAAAAAGTAAAAATGCATGTTTCAGTAGTGCGTGTACAATTTCTTTTTTTTTGTTTGTTTCTGTTTGTGCAGAACTGTAAAAAATCGAGCCACGGGGAGAGCCATTAATATGCATTAGAGCTCGATCTGCACGGCTGATGAAGTTTTGGGAGTTTAGACAGCCGCTTAAAACGAATTGATCAAATGATTAACCGCTTCGCCGAAATTTCACGGAACTTTGTAATTCACGTGGGCGGTGCGAGACTCAAACTCTTTGCGCGTTTGAACTACATAACATGATTAAAAGCACCCGAATCTGGAGCTTGGAAGAATAAAACAGCAGTGGGAAAAAGAAATTCGAACGAATAATAAAAACATATACGTGTGTGGAAAAGAGAGTGGGAACTTAACAAAGCCTCGTGCATACATAGAGACTCAGAAACTCTCGTGTTGCACTGTCGGAGCAGCATCGATTGTCGTTGGTCCGCAGCGCGTAATTCACTGCGAATCGCATGTATATGCAACACGTTAGGAGTTTGGGTTATGCAGGTTAATAATTATGCGGTGGTACGATGATTAATAACAGCTCAGTCGCCTTTTGTTGGCACACGCATGTGTGTGATGTAGTCGTATATCGTGCCACCTTGTACAGTCGCAACGTCACCCCATTGCTGCGGTGCGTGAATGGACTGTGTGCCGACGATAATTAAATGTTGGATTTGATTGCACCAATTGCCGAATGTACTTACGTATACTAATAGCTGTTTGGTTGCGAACAAATAACAGAGGCGTCAAAGTCATCGAATGCATGGGTTATAAGTGCGGACGAGTCCCGTTTCGGCTTCCTACAGCTGTGTTGCTCTTTCATTTAGAAATCACAGCACAGAGCGTGCACGAGTACAAACGGCACACGGCGAACAGCAAAACGCCAACGGGAGGAGCAATTCATTGAGCAGTGAATATGTACGGGGGTGCAGTTGTTGGCAAACTATACGCAGAATGGGTCGCGTGGAGACAAGTTGGCTCGTTGTCGAGTGCGTTTCCCTCCGCCGGGACCGCAGGTGCACAGCGAAATAACACCACGTTGTTCGTATACGTATTGAACCTGGGCACCTTGACACCCTGGGGGAGGGGAACGCTCCTCCATACTGTGGGATGTGGAGTTTGGGATTGTTGGAGCGTTGAGCGGAAAGT
Source organism: Copidosoma floridanum (assembly GCF_036245765.1). Taxonomy (NCBI): domain Eukaryota; kingdom Metazoa; phylum Arthropoda; class Insecta; order Hymenoptera; family Encyrtidae; genus Copidosoma; species Copidosoma floridanum. Next base: position 7,472,662 of record NW_028321897.1, on the reverse strand, counting down.
TGCTTCTTTCGGTTTAATTGGGACATTTGATTGTGGTGCGTGCGAACGTCAATTGCTTTCGTGGATTAATTGGATGCTTTTTCACGATTTGTTCTCAACGCGGATGTGGGTTTTCGTGTCACGATATGCTTATGAACATCCAGTTCGAGGTACATTTGTTCGTATCCATGCACCGAATTTTGAATCCTCCACCTTTTATCCATCCTTTTTGGTGGAAATTCAATCCGCATGGGTGTTATTTCGCCGAGAGGCTATTTAATTTATGAAATCGCGAGGACCTACTTGAATAAAATTAATCTTAAAAATCATTAAACTTATTTGTTAATTAATAGCTTGCAAATCGATACCTCGTTAAATGATATCAGAGATCTCATCGAGTCATGAAAACATTATAAAATTAAAATTCAAGTACAAACAGTGGGCAAATAAACTTTTGAATTTCATTCCGAATAACACAGATGCTAAAAAGTAAAAAGTACAGACCAAGTATATTACGAACTAAATAAAATAGATAAAATGTATGTACTATTCCGATACTCCATATAATTGTTTTATTTCAAGTAGTTCTAAGACTAATAAAATCATTTTGAAATCATAGGAAACAATTTGAAATCGAAAATGAAATAGACTTTATGCTCAAAAATGGATAACTCCCCTACCCTCGCATTTATCAAAGAGCTTCGTGAATTTATTTATTTCGCGTTTGCGGCCAAAGACGCGATATTAAGAAGATCAAGCTGATAATTCTCTTTGCAGCTCCCATCCTAACTCTTATGCACACCGTGGCTCCTTTTGTGGTAGCGAATGAAATACCAAGCTGAGCGATTGATCGTTTCACGCTTGGACGAGTTTAACGGCTGACTAACTTCGTATCGTTCTATCTCTCTCTCTCTCTCTCTTTGGACGAGCTTTTTTTCCTTCCCAAGCTCGTATGGAGAAAAAACACGCGCAGCCTTCGATGAACTCGATGTTGCTGTAGATGATTGGTACACAGGGAAAAAGAGACAAACGCACGTGCACACGCAGAGAAAGAGACTCGTTTTCACAAAGACCGATGTCCTCTTTTTTCACAAGAGTACGATTTTTTTTTCTTTTCATTGCGCATTTAGGTATTGCTGCATAGTTGCGACTGTGCTTTAGAGCTTGTCAGGTGATGCGTGCGGTGATGTGGTCGAAAAACATGGATGGCCTGGATTAAAGTTGAGTAATTGTTTCCAGTGCACCCCGCATTTATTAATAAAAAGTTAGGACTTGACGTTTCATGCTCCATTTGAGCCAACTAGATTATAAATTGCCTGGTTTAATCAGAATTTAATGGCCAAGTTTTTTTTTCTTCTTCGTAACAATATCTTTTCGTAAGATTGATGATGTGGTTATTATTAAAATACTACGTAAAATGCATTTAAGGGATGATTTAGAAACAGCTTAGATACAAGTACAACCTCCAAAAGTTAATTTAATTGTTACCCTCCAAGAACACTTTGATGCGTCTATATTATCACTACCTTATAAGCCTTTTAGGTGCTAATTGCCATAATCAAGGCTGATGGAGTAACATTTGAATTTTATCGCAACCATTATTGTACGATGGCAAAAATTAAGCGCAAATTGCACAAAATTTCAAATTCAACTGGCTAACAAAAAAAAAAGCATCAGTGTGAACTCGTTATCTGGAGTATCGTACGGACCACGTAATCGATATAATATTACGCCGACGCATCAGCGGTAATTTCGTTCGATGATGTAATCACCACTTTTGTATTTAACTAATCTAATTACGCGATCGCTCCATCATTTACGCCGTCGTTGCTTCTGAGCTACCGTTAATCATGCCATGACATTGTCATTATTAAATAGCAGGTCAAACTTAAAATGCAAAAAAAAACAAACAATCTGATCCAGGTCAAATAAAAACTACAATATTTGCAAATCGAACTGGAAAAAATAAGAATTATCCTTGCCTTTTTTTTTTATTCAAAACATCGCACGAGGTATCCCTCACGCAATCCCACAAAGCCGCGTGGACAACAGCAAAGCAGAACCAAAAGCGCTCGACCGGCCCTCGCTTTTTCCATTACCCCCTCCATTTTTTTTCCTCTTTTCCGCGGTCTATCGTTGTTGCGCTACACTAAACCCCGTCCACCCCCTTTTTTATCTGACTATTTTTATTTTTCAACCACCCACCTCACTTTCGTCCAACCAACTGGTTGGTCTTTTCTTTCTCTCTCTTTCAACTGTGTCCTTTATTTTATCGGTCGCATCCGTGAAATCAAAACCAAACGACACGGTTGACCATTGCAGCCAAGGAAAATTTGATTGCGAGTTGATCGGGGTTGTTAAAAGGAGGCCTTTTTACTATTCACGTCTGCCCTATAATTTCCATCAATACCGGTTTGTTCATCCTAATTCTGGTATCAATTGTACCACGTAGCAATCGCGTCGCTGTTTAAATCCAAGCTAAAATGCAAATGTTCATTTACCTTGCGATTTTTTCTTTGCAGGGTTAAGTTTGTTGTAATGACAAACAATGTTGATGAGCTAATAACAAAATCATACCAAGACAAACAGTTGATCTTAAAAAGTCATAAGCCATAGATAATCTATGGTACGCACTGATTTTTCAAAAAATAGCGATGAAAAGAAGTAAAAAATGATCATTATTGCATATAAGCTAGCTCGTTACGAGTGTCGATCGACAATTATAGTAGAACTTGTTATTATGAGGAATAATAACCAATTATTTGGGACTTATCAGTAGGGAGGAACAATCATCATTATTGATTAGCAATGGGTACGATAATAAGCAATTACAGCAATAAATATCAATAGTAAGCTAATAATATAAACGAATAAAAAAAATATTGGTGAGTCGTAATGAGCAAACTTGTGAAGAGAAATGAACATGATACGTGAGAAGCAATAATAATGAAGAATAATTACGAATAATCACAAGCGATGATAAATGAATACGTGAACGAAATTTGATGACATGAACACACGCCGATGGAAAATTTTCAAAGGTACGCAAGAGGCACGCTCATGTTATTACTATACGCTTTCTCACTTCCCTGCAGCCTGTTATGGAAAATTTTTTCGTTTCGCCTCTACGCTTTCCTCTTCTTAGCAATTACCGCTCACACTCTCGTATCCACGTTTTCAACAAGGAGAGCATTACGGGGATAAGAGCTTTTAAGCTCAAGTTGAGATAAATAAGAATGCGCACGGGAACAAAGAGTCACAACACCTACAGAGAGTCTTAAACGGCGAAATCTTTTTTTGCTTCTCGCCTTTTCTCCTTCCGACTCTTTTTCTCCAGTTTCTGGGGCTCTAACTTTGTCAGAGTTATTAAAGCTCATCGTGAAACGCGTTAAGCTCTCGTAGCTTTTTTTTTTTTTTTTTAGACAATCCTCGAAGCGTTTTTTGTAAAAATTAAAGCTATTCTCGTAGTGTCGCTCGTATGCTAAAAGGATTCATTCCAATTAGCACGAGCATTAGTTGCGTAACGATTGATTTGGTACAACAAGCTCATTAAACGAGCCACGTGCTGCAAAATATTCCATGAGTGTTGCGTAATCACGTAATCGATGCTTTCGCTTCAAATTAAAATAGCTCAAGCATAAGCTCGCATTTTGTTAAAATATTTTGACCTAGTAAACGCTCAGCAAAGAAATTTGGTTGCCATGACGTTTCTCTATTTTTCCTGATTGAGCTTGAAGCTTCTAGATTGGAAGAAAAAAAAAAAAAAAAAAAAAAGTTTATGAGAGTATTTACACATTTGCGTGAAAATAATGAGTCTCGAAAACGTGCACAGCTCGTGTAGGTCCATTATGAGCACTCGTAGTACTGTGTGCAAGGTTCAGACTGTCTGGCTTAGAAGCAACGAGTGAGGAGGAAAAAAAAGAGGGAGGAATAAAAGGAGGCAGTAAAGCGAAAAGCGTATGCACAATAAAGCATAAACAAGAGGCGAGGGAGCGAGAAAGAGAGGGTATAAGAATGGAGAGAGCACTGCGCGAAAAGTCGAAAGGCACGAGCGAAGGAAAAGGGTAAAAATTGGACGAAAACGAGCTGAAGAAAAGGTAAGGTTGCGAGGCGCAAGTAAGGGTCAAAGCGTGCGATGAATATTCTATAAAATTCCTTCTTTCTCGGGGAGCGTGGACGGTGCGCTTGTACACGTACAAATATACACGAGATCAGCCAGATGAAATTTAAGTGGCTTTTACGTGGTACAGTTTGTTATACCGGCTGCAGCAGCAGTGCTGGGGTCCTTAAAGATTTTCCTTTGAATGCGCTCAGACCCTTCGCGAGTGGTGGTCCCCTTTTTTTCGTATGCCAAAGTTTTATTTTCGAGCATACCTACTGTCGAGAGTCTGTGGATGACTGTTTTCTATGTCTTGCTTGATTTTCAGAATCTTTCTGACTTTACCGAATAAAATATACCGAATCCTTTTCTCTGCTTATTAGGTTTTACTTTTTTTTACAAGCGACAACGTCTTGTAATTCTAAAAGTGAGTGGCATATTGATTTTTTTACAAGAATAGACCAACAACACTTCTTCGATTTTTCAACACTTGGAATAACATTTTTTTTCAATATCATTTACAATACTTAACAAAACCGTTTGTAGCAATGTATAGTGGAGTATTTTTTAAGAATAAGTTTTTGTTATTATATTTAATTGTATCTATTATACAATGCATGATTTTTTTTAACTTAGTCAGGAATTTTCAAGAAACTATTTTTTTTTAAAGGTGAGTAAAAGTAAATATACAGTCGGACAAATAAAGGAAGTCGAGACATCTACGTCCTTTTCTTACTATTTTGTAAAAAATAATAAAATATTCGTGGTTTAAATAACATATACATGGAGGACTGTACGAGAGCCTTCTGAGGCTTACTGTGCTTTTTGGATTTTGTCATTGAAGCGTTATTTTTTAAAGTCATTTTCTTCAGTACGATCGTTGAATAAATTACTTTGAGGTGATACAGTTTTAAATATGAATATTGAGTTTATTATCGTCTGTTTCGTGAAACAAAGAAAATTCTAGAGAAAAATGTCTGAAATTCACACACTGATAAATTTACGTTGCAACCTTGCATTACAAAAAAACAAATAAAAAAAAGAATACAACAGATTATGTAGATTAAACTGCAAAACATTCCGTATCCAAGAACCAAATGAATCTCTTCGTTATGGCCGCGTTCCCCTATGTGTTGTTAAAAGTAACCAAATACGTATTCATATACGTGTTTATTATCGTCTCACATGCACGACGTGCGCACATTTACATACCCGTGGTCATCCCAAAACGCGTAAATCTTCATAAATATTCATAGCCAAGCTTTGCTACGCTCGAACATTGTAAATGGCAAGAAGAAATGTCTGTTGTAACACGTTGTACTCGTACTTGCTTATTTTGTACCACAAAGGCAAAAAACACACCCAATGCAAATCCATGCCTGTGTAAGCTCCTCGTTAGTATGAGCACATACGATTACTTTTTACCTCTGATTTCCAAGAGAATTCCATCCTTTGATAAAATGCACAATTCTGCTATTTCCAGGGAATAATTACACGAGATAGAAGCCAACACGAATTTTCATTCTGTTTGAATGTAGATGGAAACTATTTTAAACCGAAAAAAGACGCACACGGCAGGTCAAAAGGACGACGGAGAGGCTCCTTCCGTCTCTTGACCAAGAAAGTTTCTTCACTGATGGTTTAATTTCGCTGATTCCTTATCCACATGTTAACAGCTCGCTCCGAAAAACGAATCAGAGCACTGTGCTAGCCATCAGTTATCCCCCCTCCCCTCTATATACGTCAGAAGGATCTCTTTTTCGGTACGCGTGTCCTGACATTCGCGAGAGGGTGAGAATATTTTTTTACGCCAGCACTGAACTCGTGACTGCTGCGTCGTTTATTTCTGGAGGAGAGATGATGATGATGATTCTGTTAGACCTTAGAAGCGGCAATGCGTACGAAAATATGCAAGTGTAAGAAACTTTAAATAAAATACGTAAATGAGAGGCATTCGATACTTATATTCTTCCAAGTCAAATATTTTGTTCACAAAATTCCTGTTGCAAGTCTGCACATGTGACAATAAGCGACGTATTTATAATGTATATGATGTTTAAACAATAATTAGAGTTAACAATATTTTGGTGCACTAAGAAAAGATAAACGAACGCTCCGGAGCGTGCATATTAGATTTGTTGTTGTAGTAACTTGTAAGCCACCGGCCGAGTGGTTCAGGAAGCGGGTTAGCGTTACTCGTTAATTAAGCGTAGGAAACTTTTGCGAACCGCTAACCACATCGTATTTGCTGCTTCTATTGCACTTGAGAATGGAAAATATCACGTGAGCTATTTAGTACTATTTTTTACTTAGTTATTATACCACTTTAAAATTAAAACAATTGAGACATTCTTTTATCAAGCTTTAAAGTGCCAAGACAATAGATTCTTCATAATCTTAGATTTGTTAAGCGTAATAGTTTACCAAGAGAAGAAAATAAGAAAATCTGCGCTGTGTTTGAATGGTAATCTCGTGCCATTCCGCCGTCTGAGGACTTTTTACTTGGGCCAATCTAATTTTTACCATTCTGGACACAAACTGTAAAAATTACTGTTCTCACAACGAAAATCACTGTTCTAAATATTAAAAATTATTGTTCCAACAGTAAAAAGTCTCTAGACGACCGAACAGTACCAGATGATCATTCTAGCACAGTAATTTTTAGTATTTTTTTCTCGCAGTGTTTTATAATGACGCAACATTGCCAACAAAACGCACAGTACATGTTATATGTCCCAACCCCTTGAGCTTCAACTACGCGTGCAAGTATCGATTAGTCCTCATTGGTTTGTACTCTCATACCCGCAGATACAGGTACACCCACCCTCTTGGTGAAAATTTACGTCCAATTGATTGGCTGTGTACAGTTGGCTCTGCGAAACTCTCTCGCCAGTACCTTTGGACGACACCACTATAAATCGAACTATTCGGGCCGGATTATGGTTTGCTCGATCTATCAAATTTCCTCTATTTCTCCTCTCTCGATTCCGTATACGTGAAGTCTATGAGAAATTCATGCTTCGGTTGGTTTGTGTTGAAGTCTAGAGAGAGAGAGAGAGAGAGAGAGAATGTGTGCGAAGGTATTTGTTGGTCTCAATTTGCTGACAGTGATTGCTAGTTGCTGCTGCTACTATTTCAGTTGAGAGAACAGACCAGTCTAGTTCTCGTAGAGTCTATAACTTTGTGTTTAGCAGGGAGATTCGGTTTTCAAAATTATATCAAACAAATCTTATGAACTGATCTTTCTTGTTCATCACTAAAGTAAGTGTTGGAAAAAAAGATTATTTAATAATCAAGAAGAGTTTTACTCACGGAAGTATAATAAAAAAAAAAAAAAAAAAAAAAATGAAATCCTAGAGGGAATATACTTGGTATCATTTTAAGCAGAGGCTTAGCAGTGCTAAGCCACTCAAGGAATCCTATCTCATTTACTTTATCCCCGTCACACAGCTCTGAGCTTAAACATCAAATGTGCAGAAAATTCATGAAAAATAGTACTTGAAGAAGATCCCAATTACAATAGGACAACCGACAAAGACAGCCTCGACAGTTCAATCGCGTTGTTTTATTTCTATCACGAGTCATTCAGCAATTTAGTTCTCAGTGCAGAAGAAAAATCGAGAAGAGTCGTAAAATACTGGGCTTCGCTCGTAGTTGCAAAACTACGAGTATGGAGTATCAAGTGACGGGCTCCGTTCCCTCGAAATAACGAACGTCGTTCGTTCTCGTGAGTTTTTATTTTTCTCTTTCAATCGCCAGAGGCGCTCGTGCATGATAAAAAGATGGTTCAACTGGTGTTCCATTGGCTCTCGGTACCTCCAGACTTTTTTCACTTTTTTTTTTTTTTTTTTTTTTCGTTTTGGCGAAATTTTTACTATATCCTGTGGGGAAAAGAGAGGTAGAAGTTGGTTTTTATTTATCAAAGTGCTGCAGTGAGTTTGATTATAGCTGTTGGCAACTGATTTAATGGAATAAAAATTGAGATTTTTTTTTTAAAGGGGGTAGAAGAGGCAGCGGAAAAAGAAATGATTGGCGCTTGGAGTGATGTGTGTTATTTGTGAATATGTTTCAAAATGTTTTTGATGGCGATGGGGGTAATACGTTTTCTTTGGGAATATAGCGATAATTTTTAGGTTTTCACTTAATTTGATCAGAAAAAGTGTTTCTGAATCATCTAGGAATATGGAATATTACGAACATTTTTGAGTACGGAAGAGACTCTGAATACTCCAACTTAACTGGTTTTACTTAAAAGCTCCCTTAAACATCAAAAGTAGAAAATAAACTTATGATGCTCCCAATCTTTTTTGATCTTAATGATTTTCTTGACAGTTACAATCCAGATTCTTTCTACCTATGTGAGTACTTTTATTGACACAATACCTTTAAGTTGTGTCGTGAAATCTAAGAAAAACAAGCAGCAAAACAACTGCCTAAACTCATGCTTGTAAGGAATGATTGTTGTAATATAAAATACTTGATAAAATTATGAGTGAAGTATCCTTTTAAATTAGTAATAAATATTTTATTTACTGCTTATATGAAAGAATTTTTTTTTGGTGACAATAAAAATTGTTACTTAAAGGCTGAGGAATAGAAAAATTGTATTTTTTCGAAAATTACATTTTTTTAACTTCACATGGAGTTTCGAACGTTGATGTAACAACAAAAAAATTTATTTTATCAACCAAGTTTTTTAAGTTTCGTAACATGAAAATCATTGTTTTTCTCTTATATACAATAGCAGACGTATACATTTTTTTTTTACATTTACAACTTGTAATTGAAAAAGTTTATCCTACTATGTCAGCGTCATACTGTGTAATAAGCCAAAAGTAACGGTAATCCTTATTAAATTTTTTTCCAGACTATTAGGACTGCATCATAAAAAAAGGCGTGGTATAAACAATTTTATCATGACAAAATCTACAACTTTTTTTTACTAAAGTACAAGTGCAATAATAAATACTTGTCAATAATAATGCCAGCAATGACAGCTTTTGCAAATCTTCGATTATCTGATTTTTTTAAGTAGTTGTTAAAGAGTAAACCCTCGAAAACATTGCAATAATACCCTTATAGCTATGGTTTACATGGTAGGACGACAGTACAGAAAAAATGCATTACACAAAATGTTACATCCTTATAATGTAACATCATACAAAAAATTGTATTTCATTGAAATTTACAACACCGTCGTATAACGTTAGCATATAAAAGTATTGAAAAGTAGTGATATTAAATAGTAACTTCCCTTAAAAAGCTGTGGTAAAAATTAATAAATCTTTTGTCCTTGATAAATACAGATTCAAACCATCAGGGGTCTCATTTCGGTCTACGATGGATCGTTATTGCGTTCGAGGTTTACTGTCACATTACTTGCAGTTCACATTAAAATGAGAAGTCCCCTTGCTCTCACAGGAAAATTGACAGTCACATCTGAAATCGATCATGGATATCGATGTGCCAAATCAGACTTCAAGATAACGATTAAACTGAAACCGGCCATTAAATTTGGAATGCATTTATTTGTCCATAAAAAACAATGTGGCTATTATTTCAGAGATGTTCAAACGTGTCGAACACGTAAGTCGAAAAAAATGCATAAGGCAGATAATTTATTATCGCAATGGATTCTCCAAAATGTATTTTTTGTATTTATCAGAAGTCGCAAACGATTTCCGATAATCCAGTGTTCGAAAAATATCACCATGTTTTTCTAACTCATACTTTCTGATAGCGAGCACAGCTAATACCCATTAAAACATAATTAACGGTATCTGTTGTTACCAAAGTTTGTGACTCTTGCTCCCGTTAACATGCAGTTCTAAACTCACTTTTCATAATCAATACGACTGTTTGACCGTACAAACCAATGTTTTTCATTGATCTGTGAATAAATTATTTCAAAATACTATGAGTTATACTATGAACGAAGATACTGTGTTAACATTTGATAAGCAAACATACTTATTTTCTTTATGTATATAATTCTTTAAGTTAAGCAGCTGAGGAGGATTAATTTAAGTAAAAATAGATTTTAGTAATGTACGAGAAAACTTCTATTTTCCAAAGAGTCGATGGGATCATTGGTTTTCAAAAGGACCGTTGCTTGGACAGTATAATATCCATAAATCTTACAAGTATAAATACAGGAGCTGAGGGTAAGTTTGTCCATTTATAATAAAAAATTGTTTTTAGCTAAAACTTGAGTTTCTATTGATATTTAAAACACTAAAGGTGTAGCAAAAAGGAATAGTTAGTTTGTTTGGAAAGTTTAAAAAAATAGTGTTTATTCTAAATTTATGAATGAAAATTTTATCTCTAACATATATTTGTATTCAAGTTTTACAATATTGATGTATTTTAGAAAGAAAAAAACTGTAAGACAATTAAGGAATAGTTGTAAAAAAACACATACTTTTAAGAAAATTCCAGAATTTATCTATTTTTGGCACAAAAACTATAACGAATCAGAAAGTCTGAAAATGTTTCTACATTTTTGTAATCTGATTTATTAGATTTTGTTTTTGCAGAGTTTCTTTTTCAAAATAACTTGATTTTACAATGTAATGATGTTTATTAGTGAATAGGAACGGATAAACTCACTCCTTTTTTTCCTTCTCGTTGACAGTAACACAAAAGTGTACGTATTGAAAAAATTTCATGGCAACGAGAAATAGGAAATTAAAATTAAGAGAACAAGAAAAGAAGACTCGAGTGAATGTACCTTTACCTTCAAATAGTCTCTTTTCGTTCTACACTTCCTTATTAATCTGCTCTCTCTCTCTTACCACAACCTTACTTTTCCATTTGAATCTCCTCTCTTACTCTCCTTTTCTATTTAAATAGTAACAAACTGTCAGCCAGAAATAATAACAATTTAAATCACAAGTTAACCATCGGGAACACTGGTTTTGACTTCCTTTCACGCAGTATAATAAATTTTTATAAAATCATTTTCAAAATCTGTTTCACTTAAAATTATAGCCTTGAACTTTGAACGCCTCTTGAAGATCTCAAACTTCATTGTTTCGATGTTAAAGTATTTTTTTTAAAGTCCAGATTTTGTTCTAGCACACATTTATTTGACAAAAGTATTTATGATATTTTGTGTTAACTCAAAAATACTTGTACGTTTTGTAATTTTTTTGAAGTACATTATAATATTCCTGCGAGTTTTAACAAGTTGAACACGAATACACGTTAGTAAGTTCTTTTATGAAACAATAAAGTTTTTTTTACTATTTATGTTACAGGGAGAAACTATCCATCAACCAATCAACCCTCATCATCCAACAAAAGTAAGAATATCTTGTAAACTATCGTTCACGAATATGGCCGAAGGTAGCAGTTATTATCCTGGCGACGTAGGTGGTAAAACTTACGGATCAAACAACACTCTCAAAAGGTATGATTTAATTCAAACGAGTGATAAGCCCTACAGCTGCAAACAGTGTTTGAAAACATTTGCTCAGAAATGGAATCTTGCAAGACATGAGCAAACTCATACGAACAGTAAACCCTATGGATGCCAACAGTGTTCAAAAAGTTTTTCTACCAAATACAATCTTACAGTGCACGAACGAACTCACACGGGTGAGAAGCCGTATAGCTGCAAATACTGTCCAAAAAGTTTTACTTATAAATTCAGTCTAACTGTGCACGAGCTAACTCACACGGGTGATAGGCCCCACAGCTGCAAGCAGTGTTCAAAAAGTTTCAAACAAAAATCTAATTTAATAGTACATGAACGGAGTCACACGGGAAATACGTCCCACATCTGCAAACATTGTTTTAAAAGTTTCACTACTAAATCTAATCTTACTGTCCACGAGCGAACTCACACAGGTAATAAGCCCTACGTATGCAAACACTGCTTGAAAAGTTTTACTCATAAAATCAGTCTAACTGTGCACGAGCGAACTCACACAGGTGATAAGCCCTACGTATGCAAACACTGCTTGAAAAGTTTTACTTGTAAAATCAGTCTAACTGTGCACAAGCGAACTCACTCGGGTGATAAACCCTACAGCTGCCAACAGTGTTCGAAAAGTTTCACTACTCAATCCAATTTAACTGTACACAAACACACTCACACGGGTAAAAAACCCTACAGTTGCAAACAGTGTTCAAAAAGTTTTGCTCATAAGTCTAATTTAACAGTGCACGAACGTAGTCACAAAGGTGATAAGCCCTACAGCTGTAAACAGTGTTCTAAAAGTTACACTAAAAAATTCAATCTCACCAAACATGAGCTGTCTCATGCAGATACTAAATTTTACAATTGCAAGGAGTGTTTGAAAGCATTTGCTCAAAAAGGAGGTCTTGTAAGCCACGAGCAGACTCTTACAAGCAGTAATCCCTATGTATGCGAACAATGCACAAAAAGTATCACTACTAAATCCAATTTTACTCGAGCTCAGTCAGGTGATAAATCATACGTATGCAAATACTGTTTAAATAGTTTCAATCATAAGTTTATTCTTATTGAACATGAGAAAACTCATGTGGGTAATGAGATCTACGACTGTAATGATCATTCAGAAAGTCTTACTGGAACTCCCATTCACACAACAAACGAGTGGACTCAAAGTGGGAATAGCTTGATTGCAAGTGCAGTGCTGCCTTCATTTTACAGTAGTTTTTACCACAAAATTGGTTGGTGTTTAACTAGTTAAAGTAACTAGCGTCAATTTTATTGCACTACTGTTCCATAAAATTGCATGTTCAAGAGACACTTAGCGTTGAAACCTACATCTTACACAATTAGATATAAGACAATGCACATAACATGTAACTTCAAAAAAAGAGCAAGGGGTGGCTGGCAACAAGAAAGAGGATAGATTCGTCGACTAAATCATGTTTTTGTCCTACCTGTGGTCTTAGAAAAAAGATTACAAGTTCCAAAATTTATCGATAACATCTAATTTTAGAAACTCATTATTAATCATGTTCTCCCCATTAAATATTACTAGCTGAGTATCAACTTAAAAAATGTATTAAAATTGTACAACAAACAACGAAATTTTGAGAGATCACTTGTATAATAATTAATAAATTAATAAATAATATACAAATTGAGTTAAGATATAGATTATTAATGAAACAGTTACTTTTATTTCCACCCAATAATCACTACCGTTTTTTTTCTTGGGTCTGAGTTTCCAAAACTAAACTTCATTGCAATTCCTGGCTGCGTGTAACTTTCTTAGGAAAAGTTAACCCTGAAATTTATCCACAAAAATTTTTTTTTCCATACTTCGAGTTTTTAAATACATATTGTGAAACAAAACGGGCATAAATTATTTGCAATTAGAACAGCAATGAATTTAATTTATTTTATTCACTGGGAGTTGCAACCCTTAATGTGAGGGGGTAAAATATAATTTTTTTGCAATTTTTCAGTACGAAAATTTAAAAAACTTTGAAAATTAGTTTGAAATAATATTTTTTTTTTATACATATTAATTTTCTTATGCTTGTCGATTTTGTAATTAATTTTAAAAATTTATAAAACATAAGGGTTTGATATTAGTGTTATGGAACATTTTCAGTGATTTTTAAAGAATCCAGATAACGCATAATTATCTTTTATCTACAATTTTCTCTTCGAAGGAGATAAAGGCTAGAATTTTAACCTTATGTATTTTATAGTAAAATTTCTTTAGCTTAAACTAAGTTTTGAAAAATTTTAGGGACTGAATATAATTTGTCTGGTTTCAAGAATGGGGTGAAACGTTGTATTTTTTCGAGATCTACAACTCTTTTTACTGTAATTAAAACTAAAATGCAACCTTCGAAAGTAAAATATAAAAAAACATATTTGTTTATTTTAGTAAAAATGTAGCAATAGTGATGGTAAGTTTTTACTTCAATCAGATTTGCTAAATTTTAACAGGTGTATGCGGTACAAAAACAGAGTCAAGTACCAAATTCACGTCAAATTACATGTAAACTTTTTGAGATGTTGGATTTAATGTCTACTTACATAGGCTCACACACACACACACACACACACACACACACACACAGAGTGACTACCACTTGGATCTAACCTTAAGTTATATTTATAATCATTATAATGCAAGAGAAATAAAGTCTCTATATTAATTCACGTTGTGCTCTCTGATGAAAGTATAAGGTACTTCTAAAGATTATTCATTCCTTTAAAAATTCTCGAAACTGCAAATATAATCTGATAGTTGTGCAACAGCAGCAATGAGAGCTTCATCTCTTGAGAATCAAACGGCATTAAGCTGCATGAGACAATAAAAGAATAATGCAAATCCAAAGTGCTATTGAAATCTCAAGTAGAGAAGAGAAGGAGATATAGGTATCTTGGAGTGGAAAATTAGATCGTTCTATCGACGGCTCCTCCCGTTTGTCGTAATCCAAGTTATGAGAATCTCCCTTTACCCCCATTCCAAATGCCGAGAAGTCTGAACTTTTCTTGTCTCCAAAGACGCTTAATCACCTTTCGTTTGGAAAAGAGGTCCAGGGATGCGTACTCCCCCGATAATTGTATCCCCGACTTTTCCCTCGTTGAAACTGCAGCGCTCTCTCCCCTTTACCTCCTTTTTCCCATTTCTTGCCCACTACGATCCAACTCCCGTCCGTCTTTAGCTCTGCTAATGGGTTGTTCTTACACAACTTTTTTCAACGTAGGATCATCTTTCTCGATTTTGTCGATTACGACTGAAATCTCTCGTGTACCTCGTTAACACTACTACCAGATATCCCAAAATCACACGTACCCACAACAAAATTTACGTCCCCTAACAAGCTAACCACTATCGATTAAAAAAAAAAAAAGCATATGCTGAACGATCTAAAAAGCTTTTTTCTGAACTCCCAACAATCGTAAATACAGCCACCTCTGTTTCAGCGAAAGCCCCTTTTACTCATGTTTGCTGTAGTAACGACAAAATGGGTAGTCTCTTGTCCATGTCCCTGAGCTGCCCTCCGTTTTCAAAAATAAGACTTTAAAAAGCTAGAGAAACGTGGTAAACACAGTCCACCGTTCATCGTCTCGATTTTGTTTGCGGCACGCAAAGAGCGAGAACGTGAGGTTGTCTGTTGACGCGCAGTAGTATAGCTCAGCGTTACGTCAGCCAATCCCTTATCCGTACCTATGCATACGAGGCGAGCCCGTACATCTCCATTGATTTTTGCAAATGAGAGACATATACTAATTTTATTTTTTCCCCACGCTACGTTAAAAAAAATTAAGGGCTTTCACACTTGATTGGCAAGAAAAAAAGTCGATCTGGGCCGGAAGGCCTCTCGTAGGTGACATCATTTACCGTTCGCTGTGCTTCCTCGAGGACTCTACGGTGCGTATACACATAAAATAAGAAAAAAATCTCGTAGGTGGAATGAAACATTCGTCTTCTTCACTGTGCTGAAAAAGAGTGCCTTGACACGTATCTACTTTTTTTTTTATCTCAGCTGCTGCTACTCGCTAGCGTAAATATGTATATTCTGCATTCCTGGGTTTCATAGACATCCATATTTTAGTTAAATTAGAGCAGAGATTGGAAAACAAGACAATAAAATTGTTAAGTACATCCTCTCTTAGGCGTTTTCTATTCAACAGCCGTCTGTCCATTCGTACACCTCGCACGAGTCATGTACTACATTAACTTCTTAGTGGCGGGTAATTGAGTGTATCATCCAGTTGCACATCATCCCTCCCGGGATCGAGGCAATTTCACTGCACTGACCACTCAATGTGCTTGCAGCGTAGTCTCGTAAAGATCGATTACAGACCCAAGCGGTCGTCACACCTGGCTCGATCTTCTCGAAGGAAATGGAGAGAGGGAGAGAGGAGATGTTGCAACTCTGCTGCTTCTGGCGGTATATGGGGCCTCGGGAGTTGAGTGGCTTTTGTGGATTAACGAGGATATCGAGAGCCTTTTGTGTGCACGAGCCAAGATGCTCGCTGATGGATTATTCGTATCGGTTGAGTGTAGGTTTTCGGGATAAAAGAATTGATCGTTGAGTGTAGGAAAGCGACGCGAGGAGACTTTAGATATTACGTGGCACGAATAGTTTGGGTTATTGGTATATTTTTTTTTCTTGGTGGGAACGTATGAGGAAATATGACACTTTGAGGTAAAAGTTAGGGGCGAGTGTGCAAAGTACAAAATAGCGTGAGAACTTCAGGGGGAAGGAAAGTTGTGCACGCAAATCGAATTTTCCGAGGTAGAAGAGAATTGACAAGAGCTTGAAATTGGGCTTGTGAAATCTAGAAACGTCAAGACAACGTTGGGTATGTAAGCGAGTGTGGCCAAGCTTGAAAGTTTGTGGAAATTTGTTTGTTTTCTCGTTGAAATTTCACAAAGGATTCGGAGTGAGTGTGTGTACTGTGACGATTCTGATGTTTCCTTGACAGAGTAATGGGAAAATTATTCAATGGAGATGAGAGTCTTGATTCATCAGAGAGTGTCACAAATGTAGAGGAGAGCGAAGGTTAAAAATGAGAGGAACGTATCAGCGTGAGCTCCATTGAGTGAAATGAGCACTCCAATACTTTTTGGCTGTATTAATGTCTTGAAGCCCGGAAGCATTAAACACACCCCGGGCTGTTGTTACAAGTAACTTTGCGCACCATCTTAGCGGCTTACGTGCCTAGCTTCTGTTACCTATCTTCTACTAGCACCCTCCCTCAGGGTGGCACTTAACGTAGATACTTCGTATTTCATGTAGGCATGAATGTACACCCAAACAACTATTATGGTATAGCTCACGTGTTATACACAAGTTGCGCACGAGGTGCACTAGCGTGAGGCGACAGTTTTACGGTCGCTCGCCTCGCTCTTGACGCTGGCCATAAATCATTCGACATTTTTTTAATTACCATCCACGTGCAATGTCACATTGGATGTTTCCGGTTATATATTAAGCGTCGTGAGGCTTTTTTTACATTTTTCTTTTCCTCTGCTTTTTCGCAAATGACCGCGTTTGCGGCCATGCTTTGTTTTTATTGTGTTCGACAAGAAATTTTTTTTTTCGTCCAGGTTAAATGTAAAAAAACTGTTGAGGAAAAATAATATTTTTCGATGCATTTTTAGTGCTGCGTTGTAGTTGACTACCCATAAAACATAAACGAGTTTTTTTTTTACGATACAAGGTACGGTTGAAATTGTTAAAGGGCATGTACCTATACCCGTCTAAAGGTATTTGTAAAAATTCCACTATTAAACTCATTTGACTATTACAAACGGAAATTTCGGCCAATCAAAGTGTCCACTCGTCCTATCTCAAATGGCCAGAACAACCCCTTCTGTCCTAATCGAAAACTCGATCATGTATACATCAAAGGTAGCACAAGCACAAACAAATCAGCTCAGCGTCAACAACAATTCGGGTAACGCACGCGAATTCCACCGTCCGATAATTAGATGGTTTACATCGCATCGTCAAAGCCTATTACGGACACTTTTGCGTGTTACACGAATCACTTGTATGCTTTCCGGAAATTGCGTGAGCCAACAGTAGCCGCGACAATCACGAGCTGGAAATCAACTTTTCGCTTTTACAATTGATAGTCAACTGGAATTGGTTGTTTGGCGAGGAAATTGCGACCCCTCCTCGATTTTTTCTCTGTGATTTTTCCCATGCTTCCAAAACTGGGGACCCCCGGTTGATTGCGTGTTTGACTACCGACGACTGTCAGATGGAAAGTGCGTGATTTGGATGAAATGGCTGCAGTTTGTCTTCAAAAGAAGTCATAGTGAGCGGAAAATTTCAAACTACGTACACGTTCCGCTACTGTTGCCACGAGTGCATTATTATTAGATTCTAAAGGTAAAATCAGAAGCTGTTATTACCTGTGCATCAATTTAGCATTAATAACACGCATTGATGTTTTTACGAACATTATTATAATTATCATGTTCGATTGTCACCTTAATTCATTTTTTAATTGCTCAATCAAGTGAAACGCAGTTACAATAACAGACCCACGTGTTTTGATAAAAAAACGACAGAGCAATAACACACTTCCGTCGAATTCACTAATTGTAATTTCCACCCGTGTCCGATTGAGGGGAAAAAAAGTTACGGTGCGAGAGCTTCTCGTTATTATAACGTCTCCTTTGTGCCTGACAACTCGTGTGCACGCACTAGCTGGCTGTTCATCCCCGTGGGATTAAAATTAAAAGTTGAGTAATTGTGATTTTCCGTTATCGGAAATTTCACGTTGCTCTTGTTTCATTGAGATTTTTCAGAGCGAAAGATTTTAATTGGGAGTATCGCTGGCTTCATTAGAGATACATTTGCGCCGCATCCTCTGTTCGATTGTAATTCGAGATCCGCGATTCTGCTGTTCCAATCTCGTTAACAATGCGTTTGTTTCTGGGTCACAATTTTTTTGTCTTCCAAGTATTAATTCTAGAAATGGTTGTGTTTTTCGCTCTCGTATAAAATATATTACTCTGGAAACTAGATTTGGTAGTTTTATTTTTTTTTTTAGATTATGCATTAAAATTACTTTATTCGCCTGGATTTTTTCGATTTACTCTTCGTTGATCGGATTATTTGAATCTTGAATAAAAAATGCTCGTTGTGATTGAGTTATATAAAATTAAGATTCTTCGGGAAACACGAGTGGAATAGCTGATATAATTTGTTTCAGCGAGACAAAGAATCAAGAATTTTCTCACACAACGGTGAGAAGAGAGACAAATATCCTGATAAGATTCGATTTATTTATACATTGTTAGAATTTAAAATCAGTTCTGGAAAAGCATTTGCATGCAAATACTATTTTTCTCGAGAATCGGATATTTTAGTCTTGACGTGGTCTGCAGGAAATATATTTTAATTATTTATTGTGAGCTATTTATCACATAGTTTTTTTTTTTTTTAGTAATATTCATGAATCTACTCACCAACGGTTGTAAAACCATAAATATTCTAATAATTACATCATCAATATTTAATAATTTAATTATGTTACATTAACATCACTCAAATTTACAAAAGCAGTAAAGTAATTATCATTTTAATTTTTTATTTATAAAGCAATTTAATTTATATAAAAACTGTATATGTAGAAATTTGCAAAATAGTAGTTTTCCTACGAGTTTGAAAAGTCTTTGTTTGCGAACCGAGAGGTTTGCGGCCCGAGCCGAAGGCGAGGTCCGTAACAAGGTTCGTAAAGGAGACTTTTCGAACGAGTATCGGAAAACTGCTTTTTTGCCCGAGGAAGTACCAGCCTCCCAAAACCGTATAGAATTGCGAAATATGAAGCGAGTTTCTTTACAAAATTCTCACGAGCAGAGCACTACTTGTTAAAAACTACGGGGGTCTAAATCACATAGCAGATATCTACACTAACGAAGTCGTGTCTAGATAGAATCTTTTCGAATTTTTTTTCCTTTTTCTACCTTTTCACGCTTTGATATGACGTTAGATATCAACGAAGAGCCTTCTGTATCAACCGCATTACCTTCAAGATTTTACTGAATCGAGGTAATTTACACACATACAAGCGCTGGAAATCAGGAATGAAAATAAATTGAACGACGTTTCTTAAATATCTGCACATAGTAGAAAACGGAAAAAATGAAATTGGAAGCGTCAGAAAAGAGCGAGAAATATCGCGTGTTAAACGGACACGGTTGGAATTTCATCACGAGGACGCTGTGATTATGCTCCTCATGCGTACGCTTTTGTTGTCCTGGACGCCTGTCTCTCAACTCAAATTGCTATAGGAACTTGCATGGAATCCTTGTGGTAACTATAGTCAATTTTTAGTAAAAAAAAATCTTTTAATTTTATTTATTTATTTGTATACTAGTTACAATATTTTAATAAACTTGTGTTATTATTTTCTCACGTGCCTGCAACAGTCGATTTATTTCTCAATATACAATTTTGAAAAATTTTCGCTCACATCTTCAGTTTTAGTTTCAATGCAACAGAGTGTAGTCCGACTAAAGCCGAATTATCTTATACTATTTGTATTATAGTTACTCCCTGTAGTTTGATTATCATGCAATTATGTAGGTTTGCACTCTTCCTCAAGCACTGCACACAAGTTTACAAATTACAACTTGAAATTACACTTCACAATGTCCTGAAGCTGACCCTAACGAAAATAAAGCTCACTAAAGCTTTTTCGCTACAATTTTATTTTAAATTTAGGTCACATCCAGAGTTTCCTCCGTTGATTCTTTTCTCTCTTTTCCGTAGTTATTTCAGGTTGATCGTTTCGTCGATTAAACGAAGCATCGCAAAGAGAGTGCTTAGGCACGCTCCATTGTTCCTCATTACTAACGCGCTTTTCCCCACCAACTTCATCGAAACTCCACTTAAAACTTTAATATTTACCCGAGTTTGTTCAAGCGCCTCATACCGTGACACAGGGGGTTCTTCACACGGGTCCATCCACGGTTATATTGGCCTAATTGAGTACACGCGAAACTTTGCCACGGCTAATTCAAACACATCTCTCGGTATCACGTCTCCTCGTATGATATTCCCTTAAGGGGTTCGTCGCGTGGCTGCGATGGTAATTATGCAGACGACTGGACCGTGGAGGTACTGTGAATTGGATATCTGCGTACAGGTGCGACGTGTGCTCGATTTGCTACCTCAGTATGTTTTTAAATTGCACCTGTACGTTATATATGCATCGGTGAACCGTGTGCCAAATGTTTGCAAAACAAGTGCAGCGAGTTACTCGAAAGTGTAAGAGGAAGCTTCGAATATTTTAAACATCATTTCCGAGTTTTGCTTCCTACACTGGCAACTTATGGTTTTACGCTGATGAATATTCAAAAGTTTTGTGTACGAATGTTTGATATTCCGTTTCATTTAGGCTAATTTGTATCGATGAATGAAGGTGCTTGTTTCGCGATTAATTTTATTGGCACTTGAGTGGAAACGAGGTTGGTGCCGATGCCAGCAGTTTTGCTGGGAAATTGTCTCTCGCTTTATTACCCCTTATTCTGACTCTTGTAGCGTATTGAGCATAAATTCTTCGGTGAATGGAGGGGAAAGAGAACTATTGGATGAATACGATCCGGTTCATTGGTTTAAATCAAAACTTGGTGCTTTACGAGAATCAATGCGGTTTTTTTCCCTACGCATTGATTGTTTCGTTAAGGATCGTTTAGCTCATTTAACAGTATTTGGGTAAACACAGCAGAAAAATGTAGTATTATTGGTATTAATTTGTTACAATACATATAATAATTAACGATTTTTTAAATTTTATTTCTCACATTGAATAAGATCGTCAAAAAGCTATGTCTAGGATTTTTTTTCGGTCACTCATATTTTATTCACATGCGTTTTGGAAAAATTTATGGAGTAGTGTGGGCGTGATCATACGTATTACATTTAATGGGATGCGTTACAAAACATGTGCAAAACATAATTAGATTCTCATTAAAATTTTTAAGGTTTTCTTACGCTAAATGGCTGTAATTATTTATTTAAAAAAAAAAAAAATATATAAGGTGAGGTGGATGGGGTACATTGCAAGTGAGAAAAAACAGGGGTGCCAAAAAAAAGGTGGAAGTCAGCAAAAAACGGAAGAAACAAAAGGCAGAGCAAACAGAGCGTCATCGCTACGCGAAAAAGCCGAATCAACGAAACGGTGGCTCGTTTAAGTAGTCTCACGGCAATCTAGGCCAACGAACACAAGCATGAAAAACTACGGACTCGCTGATGTTTGAAATCACTCGCTTACGACCTTTCAACTCCTTCGCCATTCAGCGCTTATGCTTTTGTTTTTAAGCTTCTTTCTTTTCCTCATGGTGTCTCTAATGTCCAACAATGCCTGTCTCTTGTGCCGCTTTACTTCCGGTCCAGGGCTTCTTTACGCCAACTTTGCCTGCGAGAAACCCATTCTTCTTCTCTCTGTCTGGCTTTTACATCGCGTAAACTATTCTTAGTGCTTTTCACCGTTTCCCCGCCAGAGAGTTTTTCCGCCGCTCTTGTCCGACTCGTTGTCTCTTTTCTCGAGGCTAACTTTCGTACCAAAAATAAGCTTGAGTAAAGTCTCGTCACTCTATCAACGTATGCCCAAAATGATTGAATCTTGATGATTGTTTATACGGAGGGAGTTATCGCAGCGTTAAAACGTGCAATGCAAGGAAAACGCTGTCCACCATTGTGTGATTCATTTGCTTCATGATCCCTCAACGTCCGGTATTATTATTCAGCCAGTTGAGCACTGTCGTTTTTTACGTGGTCGAGTTTCTCCCTGCCCTTTATGGCCGATTCTCCAACTCGCTCAGAGCAATGCTTTGTTTTGAGATGAGAAACCGTAGTGTCCCAAAGCAACGTTTGGCCAACATCAAAAAGTCACGCGCGACAAAAGCTATTTGTTCTCCCTCGTAGTTCGAGGCATTTAGCCGATCCACCGACTCACGTCAAAGGAAGGTTCCCTCCAAAGCAAATATTTCTTTTGACACTCTGCTATCGGGGATTGCAAGCTTTTCTCTCGGCCAAAGCGTGCTTTACTTCTACACGGGAGAAACACGGACGACAAACGAAAAAACGGTGTTGCTTGTAAGGGCCTTGACTATTATTTATTTACTTTTTGGTTGCATGGGATTGTGAGTTTTCGTGTGAATCGATGTCGCAACACTTAATAGAATCTTTCTCGATATCACAAAGATGCCAAGTTACAATATTAATCCAAAAAGCAAAGATTATAATGGGACACGTGCGAGCGGTTATTATTTGAGTAAAATATTAAACTTTGATCACAAAAACTCCACATTAGGGGGAAGATGGGAGCCATGTGATTTCTCATCCTGAAAGTATGCATCTCGCGTCACTGCCACGCGAAGTAAAGCCCAAAACTTTTTAAACTAAGCTTCAAACGTTTTACCATCGTCTGTGTATTCTAACGAGTTTATTCTGCAAACTCAAATCCTAGAAATTCGAAAGTATGCCATGACAAATGCTGCGAGAGCGTGCAGTCTTTTCCCTAGCCAATCCTTTTATTGTCCTCTTATAGTCCCCATGTACGCAACCCAAGTAAGCTTTTATGGAAAAAAAGCACAGCTACTTGATACTCATAGTAAAGTCTCGTTTTAACACCTTACGTCGTGCAACCGATAGTCGAACATATACCTTTTCAAACGCAGATTACGATAAGGGTTACCTTTCGACACAAATGGCCATTCGACTTAATCCCGACACACGTGCACTCAGCACACAACGTTCCATCCGCTCCGCGTATTCGAGCAGCCCGGAAAATACACCCGCCCCCCGTGGGAAGAGTGGTTAGCTTCGCAGACGCGCGGGATGCAATTCCCCGCGAGAACGCACCCTTTGAGCGACCGACTTAATTGACTAGCTCGCGCGTCACGTTCGCTCGATCATGGTATAAGAGCCCACAGCCAAAGAGAGAGAGAGAGAGATAGGGATTCAAAACGAGGGTGCTGCCGTTCTCCCGTGGGTCGGGAGGGTAATTTGCATTTTACCCAGGGGGGGTGGGAGATTTCGCCGCGGCGTCGTTACCCTGGCGAAAAGAGAACAGCGACGGAGGAGCTGCCGCGTGAATGTGATTGGCCTGCTCTTCGATTGATGGGAGAAGACTGGCCTACTTTTTATCCGCAACGTTACTTTTGGTCACATGAAAATGGTTGTGCTGTTTTTTTACTTCCCTTTCCGAGGAATTGATAATTTCTGAGGGCTTCGAGTGAAGGAGGTTGGGCAAATGGTCCTTCGAGACCTCGGGTTTGTTCGACGGGAAGGATTTTCGGGTCGGCGAAATGGGTTATACGCGTGGGGTAAAAGTTTGCCTAGCTCGTGGGTTATTCCTTAAAAGTTACTCAAATAAAAATTTTCGGCTTTTCGCTGTAGGGAAATTTTCGAGTTGGGTATTCTTTGTTAAAGTTACGCGTGGAATACGTCAGAACAGGGTGTGTGGACTGACTCTGTGGAGCGTGGTGAGTGCAATGGTAATTTTTTTTTAACAAAAACGCCTTTCCATTTAAGTGTCCAGCTCGTATTGTTTGACTCAATGAGATTTTTGTGGGGCTGTAAAAAAAAAATATAACTACGGTCGCGCTGGCCAAAGGTGAAAGTTCTGCGCTTTTTGTGCTAGTTGATGAAATTCATACACGAAGGATCGGGCTTCTTACTCCAGCAGTAAATTAAAATTTCCTTGATTCGCTGTTGAAATGAGATCCCGCTGTGAAAGGTCGGGATGAATGGTTGTGTTTTTTAATTTTTTTCTTTTTCCTTTCAAGGCTGCTCGATTCGCGTTATTACAAGGCTGAAAGTAGAGTTCGGTTATTATTTTTGATGAAAGAGATCGCACGAAACATTCGCCTCGTGCTAGAATGGTCAATTTAATTAAAAGGCTATACACACGTATGATAGAATTCAATCCGATTGAGCAAAATGTTTTCACGAGCATCGGATCTTGAAATTAATTACCGGATAAAAAAAAAAATAAAAACAAAAAAAACAAAAAAAAATTAAAATGGTACTTTTTGAAGTAAACACGCGTTTCATGCGTATTTTCAGGCACTGAAATCGAATATGATTGTTTCATCACGTCAAATTTTTTTATGTTTGTTTATGTGGAGACTCACCGTGTGACAGCTGAATACTAGAATAAAACCATAGTCTCTTATGGACATGTTATTCTAAATAAAAAAAAAAATAAATAAACAAAATGCCGTCACTTTCAATGCTTCTAAACACACAAAAAAACTTGGGTTTCCTTCAGGATATCCTGTGACTTATTTCATTTTATAGTGCTGTGTAATCAACGAATTAAAATTGCACGAATCGCCTGGAATTAAATATCTCGAAGCAGCAGCGGTACACGTTCATTTAATATTCATTGTGACAACCAACGTCGAGATGTAGAGTTACTGCGAATTACGAGGTTGATCCTTTGACCTATAGGTGAACCCATGTGTGCGTGTATGTATAATATACATTGAGCTACCGCGTGACAATTCTCTTTGCGGGCGTTAGTTCCTTTGCGGAGCAGAGCTGTAGTGGTGGTGGCGGTCATGGGATACCCACATTATTATGCATGCGAACGAAGGACCCGAACCGTATTTGCTAAACTGCACTTCATTTAGTACATCGTCGTCTTGGTTCTTTGACTAGTTGTAACGCTGTATTTACATTTCTTTGTTTCGATGTGGATGGGATGAGGAAACGGAGGATTGAAGATACTTGCATGTAAATTAGAATTCCTTTTGTTTGGGAATTCAAGCCCGAAGTCATTTAGCAGATCCACTGTACATCTGCATAATCCACAAGCGATGGAATCACAAGGATCGAGATTTTTTGCTTCTTTTTCTCGGTCAAAGTGTGTTCCACATTTTTTTATGGATCAATTTTGATTTGACTGGATCGGCTCAGTAGTTTTAAAATTACGTCCACATAGTGTTAATTGTTCAAAAATTCAGAGCTGAAACTTAACTATGACATTCCATTACAAAAAATCTTGTTCACTTACGACAATTACGAATACAGTTTCCAGTCTTATCACTTGAACTGGAAAAGAAATCTTTTTCAATGCTTTTCAAAGTAAAATTGGTACATAAATTTATTGAGCCCCTTTATTAAAATGAAAAAATATAATAAACTATACCATTAACGTAGAAAAGAATACTCAATTTACCGACTCGTACAAATATGCTCCTGTCACGGCTAAAACGCCAATTAAATTGCCTCCGAGGACACGCTGTAACGCCACCGTAAACGCGTTTTATTTTTTCTACGCGCGTGAACCAGAATTTCGCAATCACAGACCCAAAGAGCAGAGGGACGGGATGTTTATTCGCGCTTTGGCGTGTTTTGCTAATTTATCTCGGATCCTGACTTGTTGATTTATCGAGGGTAAACCCAGTTTTCCCCCTTTTTGCGACGAAATTTAACGATGTCACTTCAGCGACTGTTTGCCATTCCCAGATCTTTTTTTCACCCGTATCCCCCCCTCCAGTGATGATTTTATTTAAACAACGGATCCTTAGTTTACGTAGTTTATGAAATACGAGTGTTTTTGTTTGCCAGTTTCAGATAATATATACCGTCACGATTTGTCGTTTGAAACATGCCATCCCCCAAACTCGTCGATAAAAAAAAAAAAAAAAAAAAAGCAAAGACCACCGCAGTGGGCTTGGAGCTCGTTAAACATGAGAGAGCGTGCCAGTCGTTCTCGTTAAAACTATCACAATTAACGTGCTCTGTCCCCGTAAACTTTCCACTCCCGACCACCGTTGTACATAAAATCGGCAGGCCGGGACCCCCCGTGTATATACACTCAGTTGCCCGTCGCGCAGTGTTTTGCGCGTAAGCGAAGAAATTTCACGCCAACTGGGCGTAATACACAGAGCAAGTGCTGTCCCCCAACTTATTCAATTACAAGCGAATTTTACGCGCTGGAATGTCCTTTGTAGCGCGCTGCGCGCGGGGCGACCTCCGCGAGCCAATCAAAGTTGGGGAGGAAGCACTTTACCGTTCCGACTCCACGTGCGCGTGTACACGTAGGGGGGGGGGGGAGAGAGTTTTTGCCGAGCAGTTTGACAGATTCGCAATTAATGCCGGCTACTGTCCGAGTTAATGGTATATCATGGCTGTGTCTGGGAGGGGGGGGGGTGCGTTTTGGGCCGAGAGGTGCTTTTACCGGTGTTTTGCGACTACCACGTGTGGCCCACTCGTCCGAGAGATTAGAACTTGTACTCTGTCGATTGTTTGCGCTAACGAGGTCGCTGCTGGAAATTCACGTCAAGTGGCTGCTGCTCGGGTACTAAATTGGATGCGTGCGCGTGCTGCGGAGCTCCCTGATGAGGTACGTATTGGAGTACACGCTCAGGTAGGGGTGTGTGTGCGTGTGTGGGTACGTCGAGATGATTGGATTTAATTAATATGTGATTTTTTAAATCTATAGAGGGCCGATCGGGCCTCGAGTGGATATTGATTTTGAGCCCCGGGTTGGTGTGTTGTTTTGTTGAAACGATCCTACCGAATTCGGGTATGCGTGTATACGTATATCCTACTGGTCGTTTGTTTTGTCGAGATGACGGATAAGCGATTTTTTTTATTATATGTCATTGATGGGAAGAATTTCAAAGCTGATTCTAAATTTACGGAAGGAAATTTTTTTTTTTTCTAATAACTATTATGGATGACAATGGAAGCTCAGTCCACTGAACATCATTTTTTCACTTGGTTGTTGTTGATTGAAAATAACATATTTTACACACAGATCTAGTTATATCACTTCCATTTTTCTATCTGATCAGTGACGCGTCTTACCCAACTCGTCTGTTTCTACTTAAGACACTCTAGACTGTAGACTAGTAGTATAAAGTTAAAAATAATGATCCGTGTTGTTATAAACAAACATATTGGTGACTCATTACATTGAAGTTAATAATGTTGTCTTTAACTTTTTCGTTTATTGTTAAGAGCGTAGTTACGTATGTCAATTTTTCATGTACACTTCACTCAATCAGTAATCCCCTTGTTTATGTTAAGTGAGTTTCTTTTGGATAATACCTTGTAAGTGTTTTGTGTTTGATAAAATTTCAGAGAAAATGTGCAAAAATGTTACTACTCTTACACATCTTTGAGCTTTGAAACAAAAAACAAAAAAATCCGCGATAATCCATACTCGCAAGGGAACAAAAATTTCCGTACGAAAAACTCGAGTTTTGTAAGAAATTACTAAACATCCCGTTTCTTCGATCCACAAGCAATCGAATGCCTCCCCAATCCTCGCCATTACTCTTAAAGAGACGAAAAAAGACTATAGAGCAGGGCTCGAAGTGTTTTGCTCGAAAATTCCAAGAAAACTCGTCGACTCTCTGTCTATACTGTTTACCGGCGTAACGAGCGTATACACGCGCACACAGGCGACGACCGCCGGGAAAAACTCCCGAGCGCGGAGCACAAGTTCACCGATGCGAACATTTTTTCAGGCCACTACAAAAGAAGGGAGGGGGGAGCGATAAGAAAACGCCGAGGCAAATTGAAGCGTCGAAAATGGAAAGATAAAGCTTCGCGCCTTGCCTTGCCCGTCTGACATGAAAAAAGACTGTACAACCCGAGTGAAGAGGAAGTCAGCCAGGCGCACGGGGGTAAACATCGAGCGACCGATAGATCAAGATTTTCCGAGGCAGGGAGCCATGCACGACGTATGGGGGCCTGGGAGTCTCGGTATTTTCGGCTCCTTCCTTCTTCCTCCTTCCCGAGTCTGGTCGGGGATCGATGCAAACTCAATCCTAACTTCGTCGGAAATTTTCGCGCTTCATTGTACAAGTTTAAGGGGATATACAAAGGGCTTTCGTTTTTTTTTCTTTTATTTTATTTTATTTTTTTTTACTCCCCAGTGATTCCTATAAATCGTCCAAAAGTAAAGCGATAAGGAGAGCACGGTCTCTTTCGCTGTTTAAAGAGACAGATGGATTTGATGATGCTATTCATCGGGTGGGATTCCCTGGCTCTTTTTGAGGGGAAGATTGCTCTGTTTGCCGAAGGCTCGTTTAATACCAATCAAACGTTTTTTCACGGTAAGGAAATTTTTTTTTTTTCCAACTTCCCCAACCACGGGCAGCTTCTCGTTTAGACAACACACGGGATTCGGCAATCATGGTCGGCGACAAAAGTTTTTGATCGAAAAAGTTCTTTATTGCAGTGCTTCGCCTCATTGGGATGAAAGAGCACCGTACGGTACTCTGAGTTTATTCAAATGGGGCCCGAGGTGAGTTGCCGACGATAGGAAAATAAATTATTCACAACATCGTACCCTACTCGCGAGCAAGACAATGCCATGATTTAGATATGAGAGTCGTGGAAATGCCTGCACTCGAAGTTGGACTTTTTCTCGAGTCCGGTTACATTCTGCTTTTTACCGAGTAAATAATACAACCAAGCGGTTTTGGCGAGGGAGGAATCGAGATCCTTGGAATCTTCTTACTTGTCACGTCCCTACCTTGCCCTCATGCACCTCCGCAGTTGCATAAATGACGAGTGGGTGCCTACATAAGCCACGACGAGACTCAATCTCGGTGACAAAAGAAACATCTAATGCCCAATCGAAGCGAGGGTGAAAAATAGAATGTCACTAGCACCTTCCTTGTGTAAGCAGAGACCCACTTCCGAGGTGGGTGAGAGCCGAGGATAACAAGCAGTGGTAGCACTCAAAACCAATAAACTAGAATTGATTCGCCGTGTACGGTATACCCACCTCCTTGCAAATAAGCTTCCGTCCTGCTTCTTGGCACCGAATGGCTTTCGGGAAAGGCCTCTACTCGCTCCAGTTTGCGCCGAGGCCGTTACTCCCTTTCAATGGACACTCGGTGCTTATAACTCCCGGTGTGTGCCACACAAATCCACCGGCTCGACGACGCAAAGGTGTCAAACCGCTCTATGACGGAACTCCGTCGCGTGCACGGAGACCAGGACAAAGGGGGAGGCAAAGGAATTTGTTTTGGCTCGGACAGCACGAAAGCGTTGGGTATACTATCGTCAACGTGCATGTGTACGCGTATCGTTGGGTTACAAATGAGCTTTCATGTCCAACGTGTGTGCAGGGGGACACTAGGTGTTCTACTGGGAAGTATTCGACGGGGCGAGAGTGAGCGGTCGAATAATGAGCGGTCCGTTAGGTGCAGGTACAAAGTCCTTTTTCTCTCCCTAGTGGCTGTGTATACCTGTTTCAAGTGACTTTGTAGCTATCTTGGAGATGGTTTGTTGGACTTGAGAAAGTCGCTTGGTCGGCATTGCCAGTAATATATATCGCGACCTTATCTACCATTGCAGTTTTTGTTGGTCGATAACAAAGGAAATGCGAATAATAATCATCAAAGGGATGTTTAATTAATCACTAGGCCACAATTAAGGTAATTGAAAACAAACCGCGGCTCGTTTGACGCCAAGACCATAAATTCATGTCCGACTGTACTCGATCTGTACTACTTAACTCCATTCTTCAGCTCGCGTGTAATTTAATTGAACGCAACGACACGTTGCTCATTAGTTGATTGAACGAGCTTTAGTCGTGGACACGCTTTTATTAAACTTGTTGATATAAATTTTAATTAACGCTTGGTAATGATAAATGAAAAAAAGGGGCAGCAATAGGTCTCCGTAGGTTCATCTGAATAATTACACCGAGTTATCAGTATCTTTGCATCATCCAAATAACTCTTC
Source organism: Copidosoma floridanum (assembly GCF_036245765.1). Lineage (NCBI taxonomy): Eukaryota > Metazoa > Arthropoda > Insecta > Hymenoptera > Encyrtidae > Copidosoma > Copidosoma floridanum. Next base: position 7,442,427 of record NW_028321897.1, on the reverse strand, counting down.
GGGCCCTTGAGTCTTCAAAATAGAGAAACACTCGATGTACAAGTGATCTCGATACCGAGCAGCATCTCACCAATAATCCTCGAATCACCTGCATTAGGAGTAAAGATCGAGTTCCAGAAGCACGAGAAGCTACTCTCAGCTCGCGTAATCGTCCGATATTGAATTGTCTGATCCCTGCATCCCTCGCCCTCCCCCCAAGAGCCACGCACTCCAGAGACTGCGGCGCACAGCGAGCTGGCAGGTATCGATTCTGCGAAAAAGACGCTCACGCTTGCCCGGCACGTCCACTCGAGCGTGCTCGGCTCCCGCTAATCAATTCAAGATTCCGGCTGATTATATGTATTTTTTGTTGCGGAAATAATTATATATATATTTATAATACCTACTTTCGTGAAATTAACCAATATTACTCATGGGGTTTTGACCTATAACGAGCAGTCGATACAAAATAGCTAAAGATTCGGCTCTACACCACATTTTGAAGGATTCCTCGAACACCAGCTTCGCTGCGGTGATTAATCGATCAGCACCCAAGCGGTGATGTGATTAATTATTGCGCACCACGCGGCCTGATCAATTAGTCATTTATTGCAAAGTGAGTTCGGAAAATGTACCTCTACCGGGGCTCCACCAGTACATGCTTCAGTCAGTGATTAATCGAGCCAGCCTCGATTCGCCATTGGCTTACATTTTCAAAATTACAATGAGATACTTCCAAGTAGTCGTAAAATTTTAAAACACCCGGAAACTCCCGAGTTTGGGAAAATCAATGCACGCGTCGCATCCGTTCGTGTCACAAGCAACGACGGCTTGATGTACATTATATGTCAAATTAAAGCATGCATGTAGATAATCGAGTGCCACACTCACCGCCATCTCGGAGCTCGGGTGGTCGATGAAGGTCAGCTCGGACTCCTCGCCATTGAGCAGTATGTTGACCGTCTTCTCGCCCGACTCGTCGTCTGAAAAACCACAAGAAAACCCCTCGTATTACAACCCTATGAGCATCCAAACGCATAGTCCCACATCCTTCTCCTGGACTACGTACGGCTTCCTGCCGCTCCTCAATCATGCTATCGTTTCCTCTCTCGAGTTTCATAAGCCCTCCCACCCAAGAAAACTTTGTTTGCCATAACCATACGCGTGTACGGTTTCGAGGGAAGGAAACATGCATCCCTCACGAGTTTGCAGAGACGCGAAGCTCTACGTGGATGTTTATTTATTTAACTGTTTGCAACTGTAACGATGATGTTGTACGTATGTCGATCTATCGAGTGCGAATGCGTTGTGAAAAGTGATGAATAAAACCCTTGCAGTTTGTGGTAAAAGAAAAAAAAAGAAAAAGGTTTTCCGACAAATATACACCTCTGTCCTGATGCTCCACATCCCACATACATATTTGGATGTACCTTTGAAGCCACGTCTAGATTTTCAAAAAAAAACTGCGAGACAGGGAAAGAGAAAGAGCAAGTGGGCAAACGATGACAAATCGCCGTGACAAAATCCTCGAGTCCTTCGTAATGGTATATACAGGTAGTGCCGGGGAACACACATCGATGGCTTTGATTTTCGCGCTCCATACTCTGCCTTTCGCGTATATTGTGTACACCCCCCTCCACCCCACGATTCCATGCATGTGAAAATCGGGGTTAACTCGAGCTATAAATCATCACGGGGCACTTCCGGCGGCCTCCTCCCCTCGCGCGTTTCCTTCTTTCTGCTTCTCTGTAACATACGTCGCGTATACGAGTACAGGTATACGGGCACACTTGCTTCGGAAGAGAAGGACAAGTGAAAATTCCGTGGCGATCCTTGCACCAACCTGCGCCGATGGCACGTGGTTTACGGCGTCGTGTGTTATACGCGTGTGCGCATAGGCATCGGGCTTTATTGGTAGTAAAACTTGGTTTTACGCGACGCTTCTTTCTCTCGTGCTGTTGTAGGTTACGTGCAATGGCTCGCTCTTTCGGGAGTCCGAGAGGATGCCGTGGATGGCTACAACGTGTGCGCCGTAAATCCACTGCGTTTACGTTATTGCCGCGTTGTGCTCGTATTTCTCTCCATCTCCCTCTCTCTTCGACTTGATACCTGTGTTTTATGTGTCCGATGGTACGCTGATTTATTTTTTACTCATTAAAATTACGTGGGTATCTTTTTCTTAAGATTTAAGAAGATGGGTATTGCACGCAGATGAATGATTTTTCAATATTACGCGGTACAAAGGTCCAGTCTTTCAAAGATCTGTCAATTGTAACTACAATCGCAAATAGAGGCAGGTGTAAGACGAAAATGGCCATTTCAAAGGTTTTCGTTGAAAAAAAAAAAAATTCATCCATTTGAAAAAACTCCCAAGTAGAATTTTTTCATTTTTTAATGAGATGTATGTTGAAGAAAGAAATTTTATCGAATAATGGTATAGGATTGACCAAATATTGGAGAAAAAAAGTAGCTTCTAGATCAGAAAATCGGTATGAAGAAAAAAAAGAATAAATAAAAACAAACAGATGAGACGAATACAGCGTGCAATCCCAGGTGAATTGGAAACAGTTACGCGGCATCGGAGATACATAAAAAATTTTTATTGAACAGAGTCTCGTTCTATTTTTGTACATTACATTTGTTATTGCTGTACATCGTAAAAAAATTGTCTATTACTGTTTTTCACTTTAGTACACATGAAAAATATTATTATTGTGACAAAGTCGCTTTTATTTTTCCAAGCTTTTATTTCACCTGGATTGCCGTCCATCTATTCGTTCACGTCAGTGGTAATCGATTTTTTTACCACTTCCAATATCCAACGTTGAAATTCAATGACTCCTTTGGTTTCGAAGACAATGCAGCACGAGGCGTATTCAATTTTATGATGGATCTAATGTATTGACCACCAAAAAAAATGTCGAATCATTTTTTTCTTTACAATTTCGTCACGTGTATCAAATTACATGAAAAATAGAATGCAACAGATTCGTGAGGTCATTATATCAAAAATCAGATTGCTCATGACTCAACAACCTCTATTGGATATGGATTTGACAAGTAAAATGCGAGCAGCTAGTTTTTCAGAAATTGAGTTTCTTTAACGTTTTTTTAGAAATATTTTGTAGAAATCTCCGCTAAAGGTGTTTCATCCGCATAAAACTCATCAAGTTACCACTTAACGATAACTTTCGAGTGCTTCTACACCCAAAAGCAACAGGAAACCTAATCACATTGGTTTATCTTCTTAACCACCCAGGGTAAACGAGAAAGAAATCGCGTCACGACAAGTTTTGCTTTACAAGCAACTACGAAGCACGTGTCGCATCGTATACCCTTCTGGATGACGAAAAAAAGTCAGCAAATATTTCCGGCCTTGCTTCGTAAACTACATCCAATAACAATGAAACTTATCAGAAGCAGCTGAGAGACACTTACGTCAATTCTTCCTTATGGGAAGCTACAGCCCGTGGCTCGATGCGCGATACACGTATTATATCGATCAAAAGCAAAGTTGGTCAAAGTAGGGGAAGTTGCCGAGTCATTATTTCTCTCGGCCTCGCTCGAGATTGTGCCTCCAACATCGCAGGCGTGCGTCAGATAAACTCCGTGTATTATCTTCCAGACCATAAAACAAACAAACGCACATGCGACGAGGAAGTGGATAGGCAGGGGTGAAATGAAGAGGGGCGAGGAACATGGGGAGCTGTGGATGCGTGTGCGAGTTCATCAACCGGCAGGGTCAGCGTGGAGTCTCTTTTTGGTTTCGGTAGAACTGTACACTAAGAAAAAAAAAAAAAAAAAAGTTATGAAGGTGACTGTGTTGGCATTGTAAATGGATGGCACTCCATCATCTAAGTATTTTATACTTTTGGCTACTTAGTGTGAGGGAAAAAAAAAACTTCCAAAACAGTGCTCCTTACGTAACTTTTTTCTCAGTGATGGTGATCATTCAGCGCAAGCCAAACAACTTTATTTATATGCAGGGACGATGTGTAAGTGACAACGAATCCAAGTAACTACTGGATTTTGATTTAAAGTAAGGGTAGGATTTGATTTTTAAAGTTTTCAACTTGGAGAGGCAATCTTGGAAGTTTTAAACGAGTTAAAGCGTCTTGGAACGTAGACGCTGAGAAAATAATTTCACCGGACGCGTGGACACATTACAATGGTGGGGTGCAGAGGGAAATCGATAAAATTAGATTACGTGGAGTATGCTTTAGTCGAATAATATTCTGTGATTGACTTTCACTCACTGAATTAGAAACTTTACGTTTTATCATTCTGGTTTTAGTTGCTGCATTTTCAGCTTGATAAATAATGGATGTGTACATACATGAAATTTTCAGAACAAATGATCGTTAAAAATGTTTTCGCAAAACCAATGGATTGAAATATAATTTATTTAGTGCAAAATGCATCAAATTTTTGTAAATACATCGTGGAAAACTAAGCAACTCGGAAAAAAAACTAAAAAAAAAAATTAAAATTAAAAAAAAAAGAAGCTTACCGACGGACGTGTCGTAGGCGTGAAGATACTCGGAAGTCATGAACTGCGAGACGAGAGAACTCTTCCCAACGGCCGAAGCTCCAAGCATGAGCACCCGGTACGGCGCCGGGCCCTGGGACGCGCTGCTCTCCCGCGAACTGGCCAACGAACCAGCCGCCGAGTTGCGCGCCGAGCCCGGATACGAGGCGGTCAGGTGCTCCGTGCTGAAATCACACATGTTGCGTTTACACGTGTAGGATAGGTACTACACACAATTCGTTGATTTTGTTTCGTGATATACACTGGGGATGTGTGTATATATATATATATATATGTATTGCTTTGGATCTAATTGGAGCGCGTAATCTTGCCGGTGTTTGGTTTGCAAACCATACCCACTGATTGCGCGCACGGCTGTACTGTTTGAACACGCTTGTGTTGGGTGGACCGAGCTCAAAGTCAGCCGGAATTGAAGGTAATCGCAATAAATTCCAACTCTGTGGGTTCTCTGGCTCTTTGCTTCTTTTTAAAATTAATCCAAATGATTCCCAGTACTGCCAAGAAAGAGCGATCCGTGTACCATTTCTTGCGCACCCCAACATTTTTTGCCGGGCTTGTTCTAATGAGACTACAATTTTCGAGCCAACGCATCGGAGTAACAAGGCAGGAAGAAAAGGGAAGTTCATCGTACCGGCAAAAAGAGGACGTCGGGTAGGGTGATACTCGAGACCTCCCCCCCCCTGTCCACCCCATAGTCGATTACCCTGAGAGTGCACGTCGACGGTGATGCCTCTGGTCCCTGGAGGTAAAGAAATTGTCCAGTCCCCTCTGGTCGCTCACCTCACCAACTACCATGGACCATATCTGTCGAGCGTTCAACTTTCGCATCGCGGTGTTCGTCCATTTTATCGGTGCTCTTGGCACTGTCTGTGTGCCCAGTCGAATACGCAGGGAGGAAAAAGCAAGGGATCGCGTGGTTATAACGTCGGGGTAGTTGACGTGCTCCCCTTTTTCACATTGGCTATGATTTTAGAAAATAAACGTACCTCAATTTTTCACTCTACTACGTTCATCCCGACTCCTTGAGATGTTAAAAAAAAAAAAAAAAAAAAAAAAAAAAAACCATCTTCGCCATACATTCTGCAATGGTATACACTCAGGGAGCGCATCGTTCATCAATCCAACAGAGCTATTCGACGTAGACAAAAGAAAAAAAAAGATAAGAAAAGCGAGGTGAAAGAGAGGCGGAATCTCCCGTGCCTCCTGTCCTTGGGCGAGCGATTCTATCGTCCCTAAGGGCACGTACGCGCGTCATAACTCTCGATTCGAGTCAAGTATACAAGTAGCAGACAAGGTGTGCTCCCCCAACTCCTCGAAAGCCCCCAGGGCGTCGTGTATACACATACAACTCCACCTCTGGTAAATTATCCACAAATCAAGTAGCTCCGATGCCTATGTGTCTTTATAGGGTGCAATTCCGGCGTACATCGGTACAGTATCGCAGCTGACGTCTGTTTACGCGCAGTTCCTGTCGCACGGTTTAACCGCAGCCATTGTCAACTGCCATCACAACAACGACGACGACGTGCGGTTGAGCCGCAAAACGCGCCATTGCTCCCCTTTACTCGGCTGGATTGATCTCGCAGCGGCTTATGCACGCTGATGCGGGGGTATTACGCGTCACCTGAGACGCGGGGCTTTCGTTGTTCAGTCTGACGAGATGGACGCTGTTTCCCGGGAGGGTACGACGTTTTTTTCCTTCCTTTTTTCATTCCCTCACACGATGGGGCTTTTTTCGGACGGGCGATGTGCGTCGGCTCTTTTTCAGCAACCATGTTGGGGAGCTGATCCTACAGTGAAAAGCGTAATGTGGAAACACCACTGCTCCGTTGCTATTATTTACGAGTAAGCACAATACGTAGTTGGGACCCATTACTTTTTATCGTCGAGGATTAACGGGATATCGCTATGCTCGAAATGAATGATGAATCGGTGCGTAATTACGCGGTGGGAAGAGTATACCACGGGTAAAAAGATAACACAGGGCGAAGTGGTGATTTGGATACCAGCACGAGGAAAAAAGGTACGGCCGATGAATTCGCCATTCATCTCCGATCGCATTGGCTATCGTTCTTAATTTATGCGTGTGCCCACCTCCCTGCCACCCCTAGGTTATACCCTACGTATATTTTACGCGTTAGCTTTGCATTTTCGATAATCATACACGAGCGCAAAAATCCCGAATAAAGAGACAAAGAGCCATTAATCCGGGCCGTGGATGTTCTTATCTGTGAAACATAAATGCTCGAATATAGCATGCATTGTACATATATACATGGTAGCTACGCGATCGATACGACAATACCTCGATTCCCGTATCTTTTTTTCTTTCGGGTACGCTCGCATGCAAATGTACCTACGTAAAAGTACGAAAAAACCGAGCCGCACAATTGGGAATTTTCGTGGATAAGATATAATGCAGTCGCGCATGCGAAAGAGCAAATGGGGAAAGCCAGCAGGTCCGTCCGGCAATTTCCTCTAAGGACTCTCGAGTGGGAGGGTGGACGATTTTTACCCTCGTCCGGGTCTGTTTTTTCGAGCGCGTGGGAGTATATTTATGCTTTGACAATGGAATTTTTTACATCGCTACAACTATGGATACGTTTTATTGAAAGAATTATTATTTAAACTGTGTTCGATAGTTGGCTTCAGTAAACAATGTCTGCATTATTCATTAATTAACATTTGAAGTTTTTGTAACGCTATCAATTATTATTAAACATTTACTTTGTCAAATTAAATTATCATACTACTCAATATTATTTTTTTGTACACTAAATACTTGTGCTGTTTGTTGTCAAAATAAAAATAAAAATGTGTTACGCGTACCCGTGAAAATTGAAAAACCTTTCACTGGAATCGATTGCAAAAGAATACAATTTGATAAAAATACCTACACGAGAGTGCCCCCCCCCCCTGAAAAACCAACAAGCCGGTTCCGCTGAAAAGTGTCATCCTCAAAGGCTTTTTTTTCGCCCGAGAGAAAGAAAACAAAGGTAACACGAGCTCGAGAAAACTCAACGAACCGCTCATAATTTCGTTATGATGAAAATAGTGGGGTGGGCGGCCAGATGAAGGGTGTTGGTGTGCGCGCGAGTGTACATTGAACGTTGGAGCGTGAAATGATCAGCTGGCTGATTGATCGAGCGGCCGAGATTTTTCGCGCACGCTACGTCGCCCCGTTACGTCTGAAAAAGAGGCTTTTGGAAAGATTATATCAAGATAAACAAGGGTGGGTGGGGGATGGATTGTTGGCAAAGGAGGGAGGCAATGTATATGTCCAAGTGAAATAGTTGAACAGTCTGCCAAACAATTTACCACGATAACTAGAGGATACGAGGAGAAGAATAGTATCGATGGCTTGATAAAACGAATATGGCGAATTATATATTATAGGAAAAGAAATCTCTTTGTAAAGAACAACGTTTTTTTTCATGATGTTGCATTGATAGTATGACTACTTTGTTTAAAATGGGAATAAATGTAAACGACACCAGTTCAATACTTTTTAAACGTTCAATTGCTCTACAAAGGTGTAATAAGTTGGTAGGTTTGCCAGACGAAGAGCATTCTCTGCATATGTTGTCTTTTTTACTGCAATATTGAATAAACTCCTTTTTTTTACTGAGCTATCTGTACGATAATCCGACACAGCTAAGCCAGAAGTGACTTGTTTCATCCAATTCAAGATAATTATTTATACACAGTTTGTTCAAGTTACTACTTTTTTGGCACCAAATGGAACTATTACATTATGTTTCCCAAGAAAATTGATGGACTTGGAACAACACGTTTGTTTAAAAATTTACTCGTACCACCCTCTTAGAGTATGCTGTTTACTGCTGAACCATGTCTCAAATGGGTCGATCCCGTCCATGAGATTCAGTAATCAAATCGACGTACAGAGATACACTTTGTTAGAAGCAATAGTTTACCGATTCACGAACCTCAAGCTATGTATTTTTTTTTTTTTTTTTTATAAAAGATTCAATTACGGTACTGTGCCGAGTTCCGCAAAAGGACCCTCTCTATAGAAACTCCTACGAAAAATTAGAAACACGAGAGCCTGTCTCTGTAATCGAGTTTCCCAGAGCTCGTTTCGACAAAGTAATGGCCAAAGTTACCCCCAAAGAGCAGCAGTGAGCGTAGAGTAATCTTCGAGTTTGATCCTGTTGTCGGCGCAGTTCCCCCCGAAGCCGAGGACAGTGCTCTAAAGTCAAACACGTGTGTCTACGTAAATCATCACCACACGTAAACTCACGCGTTCGATCTAGAGCAACAGTCGCGTTCGTTCATCCTCGGAAGTTGCCGTTGTTTGTAGTTCTAGTTGTTGCTTCAGTGTGACTTCACTCGCACGACCACACCTCTCGCTCGTGATTACATTTGGATTAATACGGAGGATTAGATGTCGTTACAGGTGATACAGTCGTTGCGAAAGAGTTTTTTTTTTTTTTTTTTTTTAGTTTTTAGCCAATTCATCGCTTGAACACAATTTTAGTAGTTAATTATAAGTACAATAAAAGTATTTTTTTTCAAACTAACTTCAATGTTTATCTAAATCCCCAGTCAATGCTGTTTTTCGAAGCATGCCCTGTGAATAGATAAATTTTTTCATACATTGCAATGTAAGAGCGACCTTTTGAACATTGAATACGCGTACATTTTACAGGGTTGTTCATTTGTTTTTTTTTATAATAAACAAAGCATTCGTTTTGAGCATTTAAAAAAAAAAAAAAAAAAAAAAAAAAACTTTCACATCCATCTCATGCCGTACGATAAAACGTAATTAAAATAATAAAGTTGAAAGAGCACTTCTGGGAATCGCCCAACAGTTTAAAAGAGCCACTGCGCAAGTGAACGCACGTACATATTTACGCGCACTAGAGTGAAAGAGATGAATTTTGTAAAAAAAAAAAGAAATTTCCTTCTGATGAGCTTTAAAGGTGCATCCTGGCCACAATTCGTGTGCCATCCTGCATATTTATGCATGCTAGAGCACATGAATATGCACGACCGATAATGTTTTCACGCACATATTTTACTTTGTCAAAAGCTTCATGCTCACACACTGTATACGTAAGCTTTATACCGACACGCTGAGTACACTACCGTCTTCTTGCGATGGTAATGCAATATTTCCATCAAAATAATTGATTCAGCGCACGTACTCCCGCTCCCGTCGCTACCTTCTTCCCCCTGCCCCCTTTTTCGAGATGTATCGCGTGCTTTTAGGATACACGTGAGCGTCGCTGTATACACAAGAGCGGCTGTTTTTTTACCGAGTGTGGCAAAGAGGCTATACTCATCGTTACTGAGTCATAAGACTTCGTGTGCTCTTTAGGTTGTATGGCATGATAAATCTTGCGACTCTCAGGATATGAAAAAGTAAGGGCAGTGGGTGTGTGCTCACGGTGCTAGGATGAGAAATCACCTGCGTGTATGCTGGTTACTTTGGTGCAATATATTTTTTTTTTTTTCCTTTTTTTTCTGTGACTCTCTGGAACTGTATATGGTTGGGTAAAGTATACATAGGATTATAATAGTTCGTTGCATTTTTGTTTACATCCCAAAAGAGCGATAATGGGTTAAGTAATGCGTTACAACTATGCAGTAATTATTCAGAGAAAATTTCGTAATCGTTGCCTCTTTTATTGATTATTTACCAAAATAATAGCAAGGATAATCGTACAAAAATTTTTTTTAAGTACTTCCAATGGCTGGGAAAAATATGTGTTATTCTACTCACGTTTCGCCATCGATTAATATCTCAAATAGGGTAGCCGAGTTTTACCGTTGTCTCTCTACAACCCATCAATTAGCTTTCATAAAAAAAATAAAAAAAATAAAAAAAATGAACCTCTATTTATAGATATTCAAATTATTTCCCTATTTTTCGACAACTTTATTTCCGTGCAACGTAACGACATTCATCCATACTTCACCTGTATCAGGGCAATCCCCACACATTCCAATTTGATCTAATCATCCTTAAGATCTCAGTCCACATAGGCCTTCCTTACGGACTAGCTCCCCTCTTATATATCCATACAACGTAAGCTCCCTCGCATCTTCTCACTATCGAGTAAAACGTCCATAAAAGCCAACTCACAGAGGTACCCACCAGTACGCGTCGCTTGGGTCACGCTTGGCTCTTTTCCTCGAACCGTTGATCACATAGGTAAGCGAAATAGCCAGCGGTCGCATCGAAATCTCGGGGTAAAAGCCACTTTGCGGCTGACGAGAGTTTTAGCTTTGAATCGACTGCCACCGACGCTGTTACTTACCTCCCTTCAGCTTCGGCTCTTAAAATAGCCCCGAGTGCCTGTGTCTACTAGACTCATCCCTCCCCGAGACTCTTTGGTATATAACACGGTATATGTAAGTATACATTATTTATCTCGATAAGCCCGTTTTATAGCTCCGTTTTTTTTTCATTCATTGCCGTTTTTGTTGTGGAGATACTTGTAATTCGTTTGGTGCACTGACTGCGTCGCAGCTGGGATTTGCGCTCCAAGTACCGTTGCTACGCTCGTGATGAAATTATTCATACCAAGTGCTGCCGGCTTATGAAACTTTAGACTTTTTTTTTTTTTTTTTTTGTTTACTTTGTCACATGATAAATTATGCTTTGCCCAAAGGTTGGCTTTCGAATTGTGGATATGTTGCGTACAAGGAAAGCGTACGTGGATTTAGAAACGAAAATTTTATACATTTTTCATCCGACAGGATTGTGTAGACGGTTCTGCTTCTTTAGCTCTTTTTTTCTCGTGATTCGCTTTGGAAATTTCTCGGGTCGCGAGCTCGTTTTTTTTTCATCTCCGTACAGGCATGATATCATTCTTTTTTGACTTGACTTCACATTCCGTCAGTAAAAATAGTAAAAAATCATGTGACTTGAAAAAAAAAAAAAAATTTACACTACGTTGAAACGAAATACATCCACCACTCTTAAGTTTTCCACCTCAAATACCTTACGGTTTTATACTTGGTGTACGATGGTGTCACACACGTCAACACGACACGAAACGAAAATGAATACTTGTCCAGGGCACTCACCTGACCTGTTTTAAGGAACAAACGATCGAGATCCACTACTCTAAATATATACATACATGTATGGGAGGTAAGTAAGTACAACCCGAACGACAGATTGTGCAGTGAAAGGGATAACGAGAGATGGCTCGTTGGCTTCTGTACGCCTCGAGCAAATTTGGGAGGAGAGGAGCTTGACTCTCGTGTAGCTACGCTATGTTGGAGCTGTAGAAACTGGTAGTGGAGCTGTACATATAGTACGAGCTGGCGTGTCTGCCCGAAACATTGTCGACACGGTTGTTGAGCAGCAGCAGAAGCAGCAGTTTCTGCCAAGAGTAGGGTAATGGAATATATTGGCAGGATGTCTTGGTATGCTTTGACTAGGGTACAGAGTTTCAGTCGTTTTTTTCGAGAATGAAATGCACCAGCTGCACGTGATAGTCAATAGAGTACCTCTACGTATGGTCGGACGTACATTGTGGGTTTCGGTACGATTAAATACGTCTATTGGACGAAAAAATTTCGTGGGCCAAGCCCTCGCTTTCCCCAAAGGAAATATTAGCTGTTTTTTCCAAAAAAAATGATATGGACTGGGTGCATTAGTTATAGACGTAAGTAGACTACCCCCGTGTATGGTCAGACGAATGTGTTGGATTATTCTATGATGTCTGTGACTATTGAACAAGAAAAATGTGTTTGGGATGTTTCAAGTAGAAGCAGAAAATTTAAATCTTTTTTTTGAGGATGAAATACATAAGGTATACGCGTTGGTGCATACTAGTAGAGTACTTCGACGTATGGTCAGACAGAGCTAGGAGATTGTGCTACGACGAGTACGTATGTTCTACGGGGAGATTTTGTGCCCCAAGTGAGAGTAGAAAATATTAGTCATTTTTTTCGAAAAATGGTGTAGAATAGGTGAATTTGTTATAGTTATAAGTAGACCATATCCGTGTAAGGTCAGGTGAATATGTTGGATTATTCTACGGTGTCTGTGACTATTGAACAAGAATAATGTGTTTTGAATGCTTCAAATAAAAGCAGACATTATTAAATTTTTTCCGAGGATAGAGTATATAGGCAGTACGCTTTTGAGAACATAAGTAGAGTATCTCAATGTATGGTCAGACTGAGCTAAAAGGTTGTGCTACGATGAATACGTCTATTATACGGGAAAATTTTGTACCCTAAGTGGAAGTTAAAAAATGATAGTGGTTTTAAAAAAAATAATGATATTGACTGGGTGCATTAGTTATAGATGTAAGTAGACTACCTCCATGTATGGTCCGACCAATGTGTTGAATTATCCTGCGATGTTTGTGACTATTGAACAAAAATATTGTGTTTGAAATGTTTCAAGTAAAAGAAAAAAATTGTAATCTTTTCTCCGAAGACGAAATGTATAGGCTGTACGCATTGGTGCTTATCAGTAGAGCACCTCAACGTATGGTCAGACGTGGATGTTGTATTTTGCTATGCTGTATACGTATGTATACTGGCTAGAAAATTTTCTGCTCCAAGTGGGGCAGGATATTTGAATTTTTTCTAAAGACCAAGTGTATATAGACTATTCGCGTTGGAGAATTTCAGTAGAGTACTTCAACGTATTGTCAGACATGAATGTTGGATTTCGCAAGGTTGTATACATCTTTTGGACGAGGAAATCTGATAAGGATGTTGAATGTATGTCAGGAAATTGTAATATTTTTCGACTATAAAGAGTACAGACTACATTCGTTGGTGAATTTCAGTAAGTACCTCGACATTTGGTCAGCCAAGTATGTAGAATGTAGAATTATAAAATCATATGATTTAATACATTTTACTGACAAAATGATACTAATGGAGAATTCCATAGGAAAGTATTTCATGGTTTTAATAAACTTTTTATCCTAAAAACGTACGGGAAGAGTCAACCAAAGTATTAAAAAATACAAAATTTTCCGCTACGTCAAATTTAATTTATCCTCCTACATGATTCGATCTACGAGAGCGGAGCTCGCCATTTTTAGTACCATTCAATCGCTCGCGACGGGTAGAGGCCAATTTTATTTTAAAATCGATTTTAAAATTACGCGCTCTTCGGAAAAAAGGCAGTCCGCAATTTCACCGGGGGCTTTATCGCACCACTAAAAAGGAAACACCTTTCTTTTTTTTCCATTCGCGAGCGATAAAAATTTATTAACCCTAAACCAAGGAATCGATGAAAAATAAATGTCCTCGCCCGAATCGAGTACACGGATTCGCGGGGCGTGTCATTTCCAGCGAGTTTAACGAACTAAGGCGACGGGGCGCCGTTTTTCAGGCACAACAGTTAAGGTAGTGGAAGGGGGGAAAGGAGTACCATGCATCTTCCAGATAAGGTAATTTATAGTTTAATTTCATTGCAAACTATTTTCTTCTCCTGTACGTTTTGAAATGGTCCAACGTTGCACGAGAGACTGGAGAGACCGGTTAAAAAATTACACGCCCTCGTTCAGGAAAGGAAACGACGCACAAAGGGTAAAGAGCGAAATAAAACGTGAGGCAAAGCGCGACTACAGTGTGTATATATGATGAATAAAAAAAAACAAAACAAAAAAAAAAAAAACACATGCAGAGGAAGAAAGAGAGCACCGTTAGAGGGAAGAAACTGGGAATTGCGAGTAGGTGGAAAAGGCGAGTGATGTCGCTGAGGGAACGAGGGAGACAAAAGAGCCGCGTGGTGGAGATCACTATTTTAAAGGAGCGACCTGGGAATAGGGTCGGAGAGAAATGCGTCGTTGTTGCTGCTGCTCGCACGGGGAAATACACACTTTCGCGAGACTTTCGGTGCGTATGTGTGGATGATAAATACACGGGGTTGGGGGAATTTTTTTTTTCGGTTCCCTCCTCAGCTCTTCTTTTTTCATGGCTGCACGTGGGCTGTTTTTCCAAGGGGAGATATGGGCTTTGATGAAATATTCTCGGCCTGGATGAATATTTATGGTCTCAAGAGAGAGAGAGAGGCGGAGGAGGACGCGCGTGCGCTATTACCTGCTCATACGCGTCAGAGTGGGTGTGTACGGATTTACTATTTTTTATTTCTTTTTATTCAAATCGAAATGGGAGGTGAGTCGTATTGGGAGTCTCTACAGTTCGGCTCCTGAGAATTTCAAGGGTGGCGGGCAAAGATAGCGCCCTGAAAAAAGTTTGGGGGAAGAAAAGTTAGGATGACGCAGTGTAATGTGCGAGTTTGTTGGTACAAGTACAATGAGCACATCTGACACGTACCTCGAATTGCTGGAGGCGACGCTGTTGTTGGAGCGGGAGCGACGGCTCTTGAGGGAGTCGCCCCGGTTGACGACGCCCTTGGTGGTGATGCTAAAGTGCCGCAGCCGGTAGAAGTCCTCTTCGACGCCGGTGTTGGGCATCGAGGCCACCCTCGACCTCTGCTGCGGCAGGCACAGGTAGTTTGGTCGACCCGAGGCTCGGCTGCCCGGTGTCCTCACCGACTGCGAGCGGTTGTGGTGTGGACTGCCATATCTGTCGGAATGGACATGTACCAAAGCGTCAGTTGACACTCTACCACTGATGCGTCTGGTCTTCATATATCTTTTCACTTGGCGTTTCGGGGACTCGGTTGACTTTTACTGCTGGGAACGCAAGCTTCTAGTTTGGTATGCTTTATGAGGGTGCACTCGGTTGGACGCAGATTGGAGTATTGTGTAGGAAAAGTGTTTAATAAATGGCGTATCATTATTTGGGTCCTAAAAATGTTGATGAGCAGCTCGTTTTTTTTAAAAGCCAATTTAATATCCGAGCATCAAAAATTTTTAATAACTGCAGAGCCGGGGGCTTCCGGGATATTTTATACATAGCGCTTTCCCGAGTACTCGGTACTTTAGTTTTTTGCCTTAAAAATACTGAGGAAAACTTCACGCTGCTTACGATCTTTATTAAATGTACACGATACGCGAGAAAGTAATGACGCGCAGCGTCTTCAAAGGGCCTCTGTTAAATCGATAACTTCCGTAAAAAAATAAAGGAGACGCAGCTTTTCCAACTATAATTACTTCTTTCCCCAAATGAACGTAAAAGCGTCGAAATTGGAATTTTTCATCACCATGCAATGGTTATTAAAGTGTTTTATTTTGTGAAACTTTTGAGGCAGAGTATTTTCTGGGGTTGCAGTGTACCAAAAAAGGGTAGTGATAAATTTTGGTGATAACAAAATTGTTTAATTTTAGTGAATTACATCATACTATGAAACCCTTCAATCGTTATACAGGATATTTTTCGTACATCCCTATACTGTTAATTAAAAGCTTTTATGAATTTCATGGAATCAAAGTTGTGAAATGGAATTTAAAAAAATGTATTCCAAATATCTATTTTCGTGATAGTGTAATACCAAAGCGTAACCTTTTTCATCAACTTAACAGCTTCTTGTTTTTCATCATCACATGTACGTTTCCACGAGCTGCCCTACCAGTCCTTGTTTACACGGGTATGAAGTTTATTGTTAAAAATTCATTCTACCAATCTCCTAGTACTTTATTCATATTTTAAATTTAACGGGTGCAACACAACGTAATCAGTTGAAAGTATCCAGAATAGTAGCTAAATATCTAAAGCTCTATTAATGTTAAGAATCACAGAGTTTGAGTCTGGCCCTAAGATTTTTAAGGATCCCACCCTCAAAAGTCCAATGGATGGCAAAGCTTCATTTTTAAATTTCAGAGACATGTAGGTATTTTCGTGTCATCACGTACGTCGGATAAGACAATCGACACTTCCCTCCGAGTTGCCAGTCCCCCAACTACACTCGAGTCATCAAACAGAGCATCAGCTGCCAGGCAACCAGACACGAGCGTAATCATCCAAAAGCTAATCACATCAGAGCTGCTCTGCACAAAACGCAGGTACAGGTACGTACGCGGAGTTATGATATCCCTCCCCTGACCCGCTTGAGTGAGCGATGCATTAATGAACGCTCTCATTAAATCATCCCTTGCATTATACGTACGCACGCGAGCCCGGCCGGCATTTTGCTCACGAATCAGTCATTAAGCCGATTTCTGTGCGCAACTCACGTGCACGTGTACTCAGCTTCGTGCGGTGTACTGTTCGAACCGTACCGTGGAATGAATGTGCGTGCGCGAGCTTTCGTTGTGGCTATGGGGTACGTTTGACTGGTACTTTTGGTATATAATATGTGGCTTGTGATGCGGTTGGCATGTGTGCCGTTTTTTTTTTTTTCGGAGAGCTCACGAAGGAGAATAAATAAATGTGCTCTTTCTTCCTTCGTACGCTCAGCGAGATCTTATTTGTAGTTGAGCTCAAATGGATACTTGAAGATCGATTTCGTAGATTTTATCTCAAGCTGTGCGCGAAAGCTTTTTTTTTCAAGCGGAACAGACAATAGTAATCATTGCTGTAAAACTGTCATTTTACGAGCACCCGAACCAACGAGTGAGTTTGTAGAGTACAGAAATTTTGTCGCCTCGTCGGAAAAACTCGGCAATTGGTCCGCCAATCAAAGGAACGTCGCTGTGAAAATTCAAACGCGCTCGACTCTTTCTTGGGCGTCAAAAAGAGAGTGGAGTGGAAAATTCTGCAGCCAAAGGGATGAATGGCTCGGAAAAAAAGTAAAAGTCGATCTTTCGAGCACATCACACGTTCGGTGGGGGTATGGAGAAGAAAGGGCGACTCTTTGTACCTGTAACGTTACGTCGCAACCACGCGCAAGCGAATGCGGCATTTTGGTCGACTCGGATACTTTTTTTTTTTTTTTTTTTTTTTTTTTGGATGTTGCAATTTTATATAAGTCAAGTTTTTCGTTACTTGCAGTTGAGATATCGAAATTTTGTAAAAGGTCTAGTTTTTTTTGGCTGACAGGAGTGTTGGACTGTGGGCGATGGTCTCCTATAGGTGGTGGGTAGTGAAGGATCGAAGTGCATTTATCTGGTTTCCCATCGGTGAATCGATTTTCGTAAAATTGAGAGATTTTTCAGCGAGTTTTGTAATTCTACGCAATGTAAAATAAAAAAGGAAACAAGGATGAAGCTTTTCAGATTTGATTGCTGAGTTTATTGTGCAATTGATCAAACTTGGGAGGTAAAAGCGTATCGATTATTTCCAAGCTAAAATTTTCCGAAAATTCAATTTTCCCGGAGGCGTTCCCCGTATTTTCGGAATTTTCACAAACGAGCGTCGACCTCACGTGAAAACTTCGGAAAAAAAGGAAAGAAAAAAAAAAAAACTTCACCCTTCCCTCGGAAAAGAAGACAGTGGAGGCGAAAATTGAAAATCATCCCCATCCCGAAGCCAAGTTATTTTATCGGAAATTCAATCAACGTCTCGCAAGAGCTTCGTTCCTCCGCTGCGGTGAAATTTTCTCCCGAGCGTGAAGAAAAAAGAAACAAGCCGTGCCCGCATGCACATACACTGTGTATGGTAGCAGCTGCAGATGTTGCTCCATTGTATCATAGGACACGCCGAGGTCTGTGTATATAAGTGTGTATATTTGCGACGTCCATTTCCTAAAGGCGACTGCACCACCCGTACGTGTATAAATAAACTCAGAGGTTCGCGAATTCTGGGTACGATACACCGAAATGCTTTCACTTCCAAACGAAAATATGGTCCTGTCACTGGTGTCAGAGATGATATTTCAAGTAAAATCTAGTGTACTTGTCACTATTGCCTTTTTCGTAGTATGCAACATTGGTAAAATTTAATCTTTGCACTTCGACGTTGCATGCAACTCGCATTAAGTAGTGGTCTTGTATTTTATTTTATTTGCAGTTAACAGTGGATGGAACCAGTTAACAACGACTCAGCGTGAAGATCCCTCCCAATAGAGACAAATTATTTTGACAAAATTAATGCGGGGAAAGCTTAATCCAACAGATTCCGGGAAAAGACGAGTGTCGGTGAAAATATTTAACCAGTGCACTAAGCTAGGATTTAACGCAGCAAAGGACACGAGATCCACCCGTATTCACCCCTTGTGTAAGCCCTTCGTAGACTTCGTAGTATTGGTCCTTTTGATTTATCCTACACCTGTAATCCTTGATTTTTTAATTATGTAGCTGTATATCCTTTGCTCAGCAATTTTTTTAGTAACCGATTATTCGCTCATTGTAAATTGATCCAATTTATCCAATAGTGACGGTGAGTTATGCAACTCGTGTCGATCACGAAGACTATAGCCCACTAGAGGTAGGTGAGAGTAGCGAATCCATACAGACAGTTTTTCATGAATTTCAGGGCACTATCTTCGTCCCTCACAAATTCCTTTCACCCCACGCAAAAAAAATATACATGGAGAGCTCGAGGAAGAAGAACCAATTCCCGGACACTCGAGAGAGAGGAAGCGTGCTCGTGATCGTTACATCGTGGGGAACTTTTTCTTCCCCCCTGAAAGTGCTGGCTGCCTAAAGAATTTTTCTTGGAAACTGTATAGCCACTGGTCCCTCTCGACTTAAAATACTGCTATTCCCCTCCACTTATAATATCGCTAATTTCTTGGTATTTTGATGATTCTACTTACCATTTGCGCTTATTTATTACCATCACGCAATGGTATGGACAACAAGCCCATTCCACCGTCAGACCCAAAGGACAATCGGTTTTTCCGAGCCCTCTCTTACCTTCTTCAAGCCCATCTGTCTCTTCGTAAAAAAAGGGGGAAAGTACGACGCCAATCGTGGGGGGTACACACCACGCTACATTAACTCGTTGTCGTGGTACTTTCGAGGATGACGGATCGTCTTCTCCAGCCAACGTGGCTTTATTACCATTTTTTTCCCTTCTTTTCGCGGTTCTTTACGCATCCTCCATCGGCCATAGGGTCTCTAGAACGTCGATGGCTTCTGATTCGTCGCTCGTGTGCAAAAGACGTGGTCGTTATATTTTTCCTGCTTCGTCGAGCCGTGCCATTTCTCGAGTTTCCACGGACGCAGGCTTTATTGCCTTGAGTTGTCGCGCTCGGGGCAATATCTTCCTCCGACTGGCGTTATTAAATTTGATTAGATTACACGAGCCCCAAGACATCCATTCGTACAGTTCTCAAAACGACGTATATTAGTTGCGCTTTGCAAATACGAGATTGAATTCGCAAGGGATTGCGTTTACAAAAGGTTAATTGAAATATTATTCGTTCGCATGAAAGGAGCTGATGAATCTGCAAGAGGCTCGTCAGTGTTTCTACAAAGAAAGTGCGGAGCCAACGGAGCATTGAATCAAAAAGCACTTGGGGAGAGCTTAGTATACTTTCAAAAGACTGGTGGAAATTACTTTTAAGTTATTTAAAGTCGTCTAACGTCACGAAAATCATTTACAGCCTTTGAAAGTTATTTGGGTCATCAAAAGTCATTCAGGGTCGCGATAAGTCTTTCAAAGACTCGAATTTATAGTAAAACAGGATTTTTTAAGTCTTTCGGTGTCGTAAGACATTTTTTGAAGTCATGTGTTACGTGGGTTTGTTGAAATCATCCAATGACCACAAAGTCATTCAAAGTCACGAGAAAACACTTGAAAAGTCATAAGATGTCTGAAGGTGACTGGGATTCCTATCAAGAATCCCTTCCAATTGCGCTGCTCTTTGATAAGTATCAAGAAAATCAATGCTAATGTAGTGAGAAAAATGTAAAAAACGGAAATATCCTTTCTTTCTTTTATGGATCGTCAAGAGGATTATTTGTGTGACTGTGTAGCTGCCTCGTATGAAAGGACAAATCAATAAGTCCAGAAGCTTGAATGTGAGTCGTAAAGTGAGAGAATTGATGAAGTAAAATACAAATTTTATTGGGAATATAAAAGGATAGAGTAGGTATTAAAATGTCCGGCGCGTATGGTATCCCTTATCCTTATTATCAGCTTTATGAGATCATAAACTTAATTTTCTGGAATATTTAGTATTTATTTTTTTTTGTTTTAAAATTTTGTTGATGCATGTAATTCGATTACACTCAGTAGCAATGGAGTTTCTGTCTGTTTCAAATTGGTTCAAACATGTATTTTTTGTTTTAATTATTACAAAAAAGGTCAATTTACGGTCCCTTTGTTCAATAAAATTCACTCGCATTCGGTTACTACTTCGCTCTTGGCTATTTAGAAACTTTTCTAAATTTTTTGATCCCCAAAAGGAAGCTTTGTCTAGTGAACAACTAAAATTGTAAAACATCAAAGGCTTTGTGAAACAGAAAGGAAAATTTTTGAAAGATATTTTTTTTCCAGTTACTTTGAGTTAAGATTTTTATTTCATTTTATTTTTTTACTCAAGTATAGTATAGTGCAGTGTGTGTGCGCTGGATAACATTCTTTTTATTCATACTTATACCAAAGAACTTATTAGATAAAATTTTACAGTTTGGGAGCCGAAGTAAAAAAGTGTCTAAGTATTTAATATGAATGTTTTAACATTTGTCTAAAGACTTAACACTAAATTTTGTTTTTTAACAACATTACACTTCATTTTTTTCGAAAAATGGTTGTTGAGTAATGTATAAATAAAAGTAATGAAAAATGTATTATCTGTCAAAAAAAATTTAGAAAAAATTTTTTTTCTTAAACTACTTAAAAATCAAGATAAAAGTAGATCTAGAGCTAGAATAACAGGTAGGTATTCAGGAAAATCATTGCCTATATTTGAACCATCAAAATAAAGTCATTTACGTTTTTTAACCCTTTTTTAGCTGTAGCGTCAGCTCTATGCAAAAATCAACGAAAAATTTGACCCTTTTCAAGATTTAAAAGTCTTTCGCTTAAAAACTTTTCACATGCACTTCCTCCTCATTTTTGTTTTCGCGCTCAGAACCGCAATTTCCATAAAAGCACTCACAGAATACCTATTAAAGTACCTCGAAGCTGCCACGAAAAAAATTCCCTCATTTTCTTTCTCTCTCTCTCTCTCTCTCTCTCCTGACGCTCGCTTTTTTCCAACTATTTCTGCAGCTCTGGGACTCTATATTTATTTTCCGACGTTTCAAAGCAACGTCATTTGCTCGATTTAGGTGAAAAACCGAGCAAAAACAATAATGCAAATTTTCCAAGTGCTCCGGCAAAACTGAAGGAGTCAAAGAGTCAGCAGCGCGGACGCTTTAATTGAAATGAACAAAAGTAAACGCTAGCCGGTACGATTAAAATGCAAATGTTTAATTAACGAAATGTAAAGCGACAGATTAAGTAATTGCATTTAATTTCTTTTACATCGAGAGTAAAATTTTATTTTTCACTCAACCTTGGCATTCTCCGAGTGTCTGCTGGGATATTCTGAATTGTTTGTGCATTTTCAGCCTGAATTGGATTATTTTTATCAGCTTGCGTATTTACTTTGCACTGTCACGACGAACTGAACCAGATTAAAATTATTTCAACAACATACTATGGTGTTCATTGTAACGATGGCTAAATTGTATTTGTACTCCGGGTAAGTTGACTTCTGTCGGCACTCGCACTTAACAATATTATACAAAATCCTCAAGGAGAAAAGTTGAGAACAAAATTTCACTTCTCCACTGCAACAATAACGATATTGTTAATACACTTTCGGAGCAGCTTATAGACCTTAAGTCTTTAGAATGATTATCAATTTTGAAGCAACGAAGAGTTAAATACAACAGATACTTACTACGTGAGCAACGATAAAGTGGACAATGATATTGTAATTACAAAGAAAATGGGGGCATGACTGTGTTTAATTTAAAAATACGAGTTTTCTTTTAAAGACACTTGATTGAGGCGATCGGAAATTTCCATCGCTGAAAGCTCAAGAAAATACCCGGAACTCCAGAGCAGCTTTCTTGAGCTTGCACTTTTGCGCGGAAGTAAGGAGCTTTTCTCTAAATTTACGGATGATTCTGGAGAGAAAGAATGAGTTGAGAATTCCAATGGTGACAAGATTGTTTGGTTTTTAGCTATTCATTAATTTTACTGTGGCAGAAAAAAAACAACTTTATAGATGATGAAACTGGGTTTTGGAATTGCTTGGTAAAAGACTTTGTACATACAAAAGACACAATTGGTTTTTTCAAGACATTGATTTCCGTTAATGGACCAAAAGTTTTTGACAAACTGAGCATTGACGGAAAAAATATAAAAAGGAAAATTTCACGTAAAGACCCATTTTGTATGACCTAAACTTGAGCATGAGTTACAAAAAGGTTCGTCGTAAGAATTACTGTACCTCTTATCGGCACAAACGAAAATCAAGAGGTGCTATGGTATTTTTCACACCACAAATTTTTATATCTAAAGTAACAAGCCAAATTGCGCGAAAAAAGTCACGCTCCCAAGCAGCTGTTGGTCTTCTTTCTGTGCACCATCGAGCCAAGGCCTTTCTCGCACTCGAGCATCTTTGAAGTCACGTAAAGCTCCCAATTAGCTGGCTTGACTCTGCACCACTTTGCACGTATGCAGCGAGGTGTTCATGTTTTTTCTCATGCCCAGCTAGATTATAATGATTTTTACATCATCTGACGCTTGGGCTGTTGCCCGAGCTATACCTACCTCCTTTGAGTTGCAACATAATACTCGTAGTCTCATTTTGTCCTTTTTAGGTCGCATCGCCAGGAAAAGCGTCTGATTTCCTTTTCTATTGAATCAGCAGTGAAGTAACTTTGCACTATGTACGAGTTTACGGTCGACGTGGAATATACTTTTTAATTTTCAATCCAACCATTAAAAACTTGATTTAATTTTTTCAAAGTGGTTTTAAAAAGCTAATATAACTTTCAAAACCTTGTAAAACTGATTTTTACCAGTAAGCTTTTTAAGATACCATCATCTCTGCATACCTTATATGAACTTAAAAATTTGAAAACGCTATACGTTTTTAAAATACAATTCAAAACGAGACGTCCAGCGATACTCTTGGACTCTACGACGATAAGGAAATTTCATGCTTTGAATCGACACACTTCAACGGAGAGCTTACCATCAGGAAGCTCATCTTTACTTTCCAAAAACTTTTCTTCCCCTGCGCGTTGGCGATGAAATAAAATAAAATAACAATTTCCGCGTTTGGTAAAGATTATTCTCACCTCCAGCCCTCAACCGTATCGAACTGCAAAGAACCAGAAGAGGAAATTTATTTTGACTTGATAGGTTTATCTTACAGCCACTTTCCACGAAAAGAGAAGGTAGAAGGAGAGGAAAAAAAAGGGAAAAAGAAGGATGTGGAAAGTATAGAGGAAGAAAAAGTAGCGGATAGAGGGAATTAGACGTCTTGAATGGGAATTCCATTCGGCGGCGGGGTGGTGGCGATAGGTATAGCGCGAGTAGTGGAACTTATATGGGTTAAAAGTCGATGGAGAATCGAGTGAACGGCTCTTCCGAGAGATCGGGAGCGTAAGGCGAGGAGGCAGGGAGTGAGGTAAGATCGAGGGAGGTACTTCGCGCTGGTGTTATTCGCAGCTCCGGTAATTGGCTTTGGCGCTACAGGGGTGTGTAGGCGCGCGAGCGCAACTATCTGTACGTACACGTGTGCTCTTGTACATACATGTACATGTATAAATGTGTGGGTATACGTGCGTGTGGATGAGATCAGCTTTCCATGTCTTCTTATTTTTCCTTGAAGTCGAAGGCTTTCGTTTCATTGACGAATAAAATCGAGTGACTCTCGAGAAAGCGAAATCCTTTACTGTCGCTATTATGGCAGAGACGAAAAATTCCACTCAGGGTTCATGGGTGTCTTTTTTTCGCTTGTGGAGTGTATACTGCCGGGGATGAAGGCAAATTGACGCACCTATACGGATTCTTGTTTTCGTTAAGAATTTTTCTTCAATGTTGACGGTGTGTGGAGATGTTGGGACAAACTTTTACATAAAAAAAGCTATAAAGTTTCAATACCGATAAATCTTTTTCTATTATTTATGCGTCGTTGATGAGCATAAAAGTTGATTTCTTTTTTTTTTATTCATAACTGGATGAAATTAGTCAATTTATTGGAAAAAAACTTGCGTTTAGAGAAATCGAAGATACCTCAACTTTTATTCATTTATTAAAATGTAGAGATTCCAAAATAATATATAATAATATAGTGTAATTCTATACACACAATTTATCACGACTCAATTTATTTGCCATTACACGTAATATGTGATAATACTGGCGTAATCTATGTCAAACTATATCGATCAAAATAGGAAAAATCGGCGATAGCTGAAACTAGTAGCCAATCCCTGTTTTTTTTTTCTAATCAGATCACAAACGACGTTTAAAATTCATAAAGTACCCGCTCAGGCGACGCTCGAGCGGAAAACTGGTGCAAACTAGACGAGCCGATAATTATGCTCTGCCCGATGGGCCAAGAGCCTCGTGGGACCTTTCAAACAAATGAAACAAGTAGTTTGAAAAAAAAAGAGAAAGTGAGGGGAATCGAGTGTCAAGTGAACGAGCAGGATAGACAAAATCGAAGGGATACAGTTTCAAACATGCCGTATTTGCTTAACGATAGAGATTAAATCGAATGAATTAGGATGACGAGGCTGGGGGGGATGGGCGTGCACGAGGGTGTAGTACACACAGGTAGAAGCTCGACTGTGGCTGTGTCCAATGAGCTGGAAGAAAAGTGGCAGGGAGAGGGGGAGGGTGTAGTTTATCGGATCCGCGGGAGGCTTTGAAGGTCACTCAGACGGAAAGTTTTAAGGGAGTGACCTCGGTTTCGATTATAAATTCAGATTGATGGCTTTTTTTTGGCACGAGCGAATTTTTTTCTTTCCTCAGGTGTACGTATCTGAGGCTCGGTTGTGTGAAATTTTTGTTCCTGTTTCGCCGTGATACAAGGTCATCCTTGACTTTGATCCCAAATTGTAAAACTTGGGCGATTTTCGAGAAATTAATGCTCTACTGAGTTATTAAAGTTCGGCTGATTGAAGTACACGATCCAACGTTTTCTGTGTGAAATTACCTTGGTATTGAGGGGGTATTTTTTTACATGGCACGTACACGGTAAGTCATAAATTTTGACGACGATGATTTCAATGGTATTAAGATTTTACGGCACCTATAAATTGCAAAATAAAAGTATAAGGTGTCGTGTGGTTCCAGCTGATGTATAATTTTATGGCACAACTTTTACATTATTTCTATGATGTACAGTTGAAATTTTGCAAGAAAACCTCAAATTGTAAAAATTACTGATCTGGCATACGTTATGGAGAAATTTTCACATTTTATGAAGCTTTCCCGAGCTTTACATATATCGAAAGTATGGCAGATTTACATGAAAATGTAGACGGCAAGTACATTTTTTACAGTAACGATGGAGAATATGTCACTTTACATTTTTTCATAATGTATTCAAATCGAATTTCTTTTATGCACGACAGCTAAAGCCTGCTTTCAAGAGATTATTTTTACGTTGGATTCTTCGCTATTGTACAGCTTGCATAGTTTTTCTACAAGCCGTAAAATTTTTTATTGACATTTGAGACGGCCGGCCGATAAAATTTTATCGATATGATTTTGTATTCATGTCCTGGTTACTCCTCAAATTAGTCGCAAATCTCAGTTCACAAAACTGAAGTCAAACAATTTCTTGAAATTTCACGACAGAGCTTCTGTGCGAAACGTAGAATAAGAATTCGCATGAATAATACACAAAGAATTATCAAAGTTTAAAAAAGAACTTGCTAGTGTAAACATGATTTTGAAAACTTTCGGTTCGTTTTACCGAAAATCCAACATTGTTTAACATCTTGATTGAAATTTAAAACACTTTATGGCGTATTATTCATCAGCAGAGCCAATGATGTGGGATGAAAATTTTTTTTTAACACACCATCGTTCGCTTGGTCGTTCAAAAAGAGGAAAAGGTAAGCCAGTGTGAGTTCCATACAAAGGTAAAAAAATGTCCGAAAAACAACAGATGGAAAAAAAATCAGAGAGAAATAGTGGAAGAGCTGGCGTGTTGGCGACGGCGAGCTATGAAAAACTCTGCAGTGAGAGAAAGGGATGGAAAAAAACATGTCACGTATCCGAAAAATTGAGGCGCGGAACATAAACTAGCGCGTTCGTGTACACGAGCGTGTACGGATGCTTAAAATAGAGAAAAGAAAACAGGAAGGGCAGAGAGCAGGTGTCGAGAACGAGCGAAAATGATCGATCGCGAGTTTTTAGCGGTGCTTTTTTTTTGGTGAGACAAGGAAACAACACCCGGTAACATTAAAATCTTTTTCTTTTTCCCGTTAGCTGCCTGAATAATCCATTTTTCCCAGCGCTCCATGTGAGCGATGTGTGTAAATTGTTGGAACGCAATTTTCCATACTCTGTTCTTTTTTTTTTTTTTTTTTTGGTCAGGCTGTCAGGTAAACTCGACGTGCATCAATTTTAAAATTTAATAACTTGGTAAAAAACGTGTGTTTTAGCGAGAAAACATGTGCTGCACACAAAGGTTACGCGCGTATATGAATTCTTTTTTCATTAAAATAGTCTTTGAAAAGTAATATTTTCAATGCAATGGACGGTGGGAAATTCATTTCAAAGGTACACCAAATGTCCGCGAAAATGGTGGGTGCATGATAAAAAATTGTCCAAAACGAGGGAGCTGTGGTTCGATGAATAATTTTACAAAATGAAAAAACTGCGTTAGGGGGAAAATTAATACTCCATTCCAATTTTAGTGCACAAAATGCGATATTGAATGGAACGTGGAATTGAATTTTGCAAAAAAACAGGTACACGCAATTTTAAGTAAAGAATCGTGTCGGATAAAAAGTACAGTTCGAGGGTTCTGGTGAAGGGTTGAAAAGAAAAATGTACGTTTCTTGTATCGATTAGAAATTTTTAATTGGAATCTGTTGTAAGCATCGAGCAAAACATGTAACAGTTACCAAAGCCTGTTGTACAACGAAAAAAAGCTCGAATGAAAAAAATAACAAGGGATACTCGACAAAACGTGGATAAAGTATTAAAGTTCCAACGTGGACAAAATAGAAGTAATAATAGTTTTGATTGTCGTTCATAAAGAACATCCTTCCCGAGTTCTCAAGACTTCCCAACTTTGCTTTTTTCCATCATTACGACCCCTATAATACGTACAAAGAAAGGACGATAATTTTTTTTTCCTTCTCCTTCACTTTGTTCAGCTCTAATGTGTAAATCGAGCAAATTGCCTTCGCTCGATGAAGACCTCCCGTGCGCTTTTTCCCAAGTCTCACCGAGTCATTATCACTGTCATTAGGTTATTTGTCGAAGCTACTAAATTTTTTTATTTTTTCCATCCCCCTTGTTTGTCGATATTACCTGGGGTTTTATTTTTTTCAATCGTCTGTGTTCCCCAATTCCAATATATTTATACTTCAGTGGGGCAGTGTTTTTAAAACGCTGTTTTATCGCGATTAAAGGGGTGCTCAAATTTCTTCCTGATTAATTCTGTAACAAGGCTTGTCAAGTGGTTGATATAATTTGTGTACTACTTTGTGTTTTCATCGGAAGTCTTTTTTCCCTTAACTACTCAGTATTTAACAAAATTGTTGTCAGCTGAGAGGAAAACAAATTAAAAATCATTGTTTAAATATTTGCTAGAAAATTTCATTGTAAATTTGATGTGTTTTTGGCAATATTTTTAGCTAGAAAAAATAGTGTATAGTTACAAAGTTGTTTGAAAATCTGTATGAAATCATTCTACTGAAGAGTGGATTTGTTTAAATCGAACGAACGCTCGACGCATATCAGGGAGTACGATTAATTTGTCTGTCCAACATGTAAAAAAACGCATTAAACAGGCCAAAAACCCAATAATCAAAGGTGCATTGCGACGCAAAAACGTGGTCTTGGCAAAAAAAAAGGAGCACTCGACGTCAACCGAGTTCCCCGACGCGTGGATGAATAAGCAAATAAAAGAAGCGACGCTGCTTCGACTCACCTCATCTCGAAGTCATGGTACTCCTGCAGCGTCAGCGAATTCGCGACGTCAAGGAGTTGCCTCATGTTCTCCTCGCGCCTCTTGGCATCGGGATCAGCGGGCCTCAGCAGAATCGTCGCCGCGGGTGCGTCCAGGGACAGAGACGGCTGCTGCACGACAATCGTCGCCTGGGCCGTTCTCTTGCCACCAGCTGCATTTCCACCTGGTGATGCGTCGTTCGTTAAAAAAAAAAAAAAAAAAGAAGAAGAAAAAGAGGACAAGGTTGGAGAGGAAAGTTGAGGTCGGGTGTGGGGTTGATTAAGTTCGTTAGCGATGCTTTACTGTAGATTGCAGAGTTTGTTTGTTTGTTTGTTTGTTTATCTGTTTTTTAGATGTACGAGTTCGCGAGATATATAGGCACACAAAAATAAGAGACAGAAGCAGAGAGCAGTGGAGGCATCGGCCTTGCGAGCGAGCG
This sequence comes from Copidosoma floridanum, assembly GCF_036245765.1. Taxonomy (NCBI): domain Eukaryota; kingdom Metazoa; phylum Arthropoda; class Insecta; order Hymenoptera; family Encyrtidae; genus Copidosoma; species Copidosoma floridanum. Next base: position 7,413,576 of record NW_028321897.1, on the reverse strand, counting down.
ATCGCTGGCTGCAGTTCGTTGGATTCGCGTGCCGATAAGGTCTTGCGCGGCTCGCGTGTGTATTATACGAGGGAAGCCTGTGCGACTTCCTTGTGCTTTTTCGTTGTACATTCGAGTTTCAGCTCTAGGAAAGGGCCTTGGTTGGTACGAAAGACGACGCGGAAAGCAGCTCACCTCGCTTTGGCTGGGCCGATGTCATGGGTCTATATGTACATGTTATATGTGTATGTGTATGCAAGTTTCGTGCACATATAGTACGTTATTTTGTTTGCACGTATGTGCAAGACACGCGTGCGCGTGGAGTTTATTGAATTCGAATGTTTTGCCTCTCCTGTTGTGCCCCACACACGTGTGTCTTTGTGTGTTCGATGTGTACGTATGATATACAAGCGTGTATCTGTTTGTGAGAAAAGCCTTGGTTTTTTTTCTTTATTTTCAGTTACTTGCCATGTCTTTGGCATTGCATTTGCTGCCCTTTAAAACTTGTTTGATCAACAAACAAGGTAGAGTGCACCTACGGGCGAACTCAAACATTTTTTGATGGAATTTTTTTTTTTCACACGTACAACTCGCATCAACGAGATTTAAATTATGTCCATCAAAGGAAACGCATGCAATCGTGTAATATGTTAATCTCCGACTTACAAAATGTTACAAGCAGATGCTATTGAGAAAATTTATTTACAAACGTTTAATAGTCCGTGGTAGTAACAAGTTAGCTTTTAACGTGGAAGTAAAGAATGATGCGAATGCAAATAGAGTACGCTGTAATGATAGTTTTATTTACAGATGTTGAGATAACTTCTAAAATCCATTTGAACGTAGAGTTCATGTGAATACTATATAATGATGTACATAATTACATTTAAAAAACATTAATACATTCCAAATCAATAATACTCCTGCTTCAAGGAATAAAATTCGCTTTGCAAAAGCAATTGTTTTATTTTTTTTAACAAGAATGTTTTCTGATACTCTTTAATTGTACGTTGTTGATGATGTGTTTGCTCGTGTATGGCGAAATGATGAAATGCGTATGTAGTTTTTGTAATACTCTTTTTTGTTCTAAAAAATATAATATCAGACAATTCATTGTACAGTATAATGTATGGAACAAATAAAAAGCTAGAGAACTACTTTGCGAAAAATTTCCATTCTCTAATACAAAAAAAATCCACTAATGAAGAGAACAAAGCGTGTTCGTTGGGTAAAACCACGTGTTGGCACGTAAAAATTAATTTTTTCTTATGCCAGTAATATAGTTACAATAATTACATAGAGTGCACACAACGAATGCCACTGCTTTGAGTAATACAAACTTTTTTTTTCTTTATTTTACAGCGGTGCATGTACCATGTATTACAGATCGAGGAAATTCATTAATTTTCGATCTTTCCGAATCGATCCTCTCGCATATTTTTTACTAAGAAAAGCAAAGAAAAGGCTGTTTTAGAGGTTCAGATGGGGTGGTTTGTGTTTCTTTTTTTTTTTAAAGCTAAGGAAAATCACAAAAATTTTGCAACAACAACAAAAACACGTGCAAAAAAAAGCCGCTCGACACGTGCAAGGTATCCAAACGAGAGTGCCAGCATCAAAACGTCACTTTTTCCAGTTAACTTGAAGAGAGCAGCACACAAAAAGAGCCGAATGCGCTATACAGAAGATACATCCGACATTTCGTCAAAGCAAAAGCAGGGTCGAGCCAACTATCCATACACACACACACACACGCTCTCGTGCATTCGCATTGGGTACCTCGTTTTTCGCTCCATTTTGTCGTTTTGCTGCGCAAAAAGAAAAGGCAAAGTGTGCGCAACGAAGGAGAAACTGAAACTGCGGAGCCCAAACGAAATTTTAAAAACAAAGGACGATGCGCGTGCACAATGCAGCGAGTCTTGGAAAATAGGATGCAGAAACAGGATGGGTAAATAAAAACTAAAGAGCGAACACGTTCTGTTCAACGCTAATGCGAGTGCATGCGAATAGCTACAGGTAAATTGGACCGCACGCGCGACCGCACATGTATACACGATGTTTTATCCTGTGTGGAAGAGGAGAGAACTTTGAGTATATGTAGCTGTATGTCACGTGGTGTGAATGCTGATTAAAAGAGAAGTCATGTGAATATGGAGGGTACTTGAACATTTTTTCTTTTTTTTTTATGTATAATCACCTTTTTTCATAAAAGCAGGTACGCGCGTGAAAAACGATAGAGTTTTCAAAAGCTTTGCTCATCTGGCATTGATTTTTCCGTGGATTACAGTATGGAGTGTAATCTGATGAAGAGCTCAGTGCTTTTTTCCACTTTTTTAGACTAAATACAGCTAGCGAAAGCCACTGGAGCTTTTTATTTCGACATTTTTTTTTCATAAAATTGAATTATTTTCGAGCTACGTGGAAACAACGGAATAACGAGATAGTGATTGATATAAAATATTAAACTATGGAAAAGAGTTACTTTTGTTGATTCAAATTGTATTGATAATTCGAAAAAACCGCGTCTGACCAAAATCGAGTAGTTCTACTTGAAACGAGATAATGCGCTTGTCTGCGATGCTTACATTTTAATTTTTGATAGGTCCATAATTATTTCAGTAAGAATGAATTAAATACAGAAAAAAATGTAGACTTGGTGATGGATAATAAATTTACCAAACATATATGAATTATCCAGCACATCGCAATGTCCCGAACGATTATGGAAAAACCGCGTCTGACCAAAATCGAGTATTTTCACTTAAACCGAGATAATACGCTTGTCTGCGATACTTACATTTCAATTTTTGCTATGTCTGCAGTTATTTCAGTAAAAATGAATCACGACACAAAATTTAGACTAGGTGGTAGATAATAAATTTACCAAACATGTATGAATTATCCAGCGTATCGTAATGTCATGAACGATTATCGAAAAACCGTAAAAAACTGATGCACATTATCTTAAACCAAATTAGTAAAGCTGATTCGCACTGACTCACTTTTAACAATTTCAATCAACAAATATTTATTGCAAATCAGATTAATTTCACTCATTGAGTCTGGGACAACGTACATTTTGTTGATGAATAAAATAAATGAATCATGAAGACATCGATGGCTGGAAAACGATAATTAGAAAAAAGCTAATGCAACAACGCGCTAAGTAATAAAAAGCAATTGTTTTACTAAAAGAAAAAAATAAAATGTTAGCCGAAAGAAAGAGCCAAGAAAGTTAAGAGCAACGAAAGGAAAAAAAAGGAAAGACATAGTATGAGGTGAGAGCAGTGTATGTGTAGGTATGTATCTAAGCGTAAAATAGAAAGAAGCTGTACACGTGTACGGCACGAGGAACGATGCGGCTGCGTTGTGGGGCAAAGAGATGGCAATCAACTTTTTTTCCTTCGTCCAATCTTCCTCTGTTTTCTCCACCGAAGTAAATCTAGAAAAGCAAACGCGTCGTCCCTCGTCAGCAGAAGCAAACGCGAAAAACACAAGAAAGCTCATACGTACATACACGAGTACACATTTATAAGGCCACTTATACACACGTGTATATACATATGCTTGATAAGGCAATCACTATTTGCACTTTACTCGAGTCATTCGTTCGAACGTACGATTAGCCCGCGAGCCTAAGAGGCCCCCCGAGATATTGGGACCAGAAGCGAGCGAACATAAAAAAAAAGCAACACGAGGCCATCATCGCCAGTCCGAACAAAGAGTTTTTTTTTTCTTTTCGCTTGTCAGTGAGAAGGGAGGCCTCTTAGCGACGCTTGATATATGTACCTATTGCGCAAAACGGGAAAAAGAGCCTGACCCATGAATGAATGGTCGAAACGAGGGGATGAGATTCTGAAAGAAAGAACACCAATTCATTTCCTTACAGCACTGTTTTTTCTTTGTTTTTTTTTTTTTTGTTTTTTGCTATATTTTTTCATATTTATTTTATTTGGCTGATAATAATATTATCAACATTTCTTTAATCATGATAATGAAGAAATGTAGATTTTATCTTTAATTATTACTAGTTTGAATATTATTGAAAATGTAGACGAGAACACGTTGTATTTCTTCATTATTGTTTTTATTTTTTTTTTAATTTTATTTATTGAACTTAATGATTGGTAAGCAAAATAATTTGAATTATACAGTTATACATTTTAATAGAGCAATACACAGGCAGGACTGAAAAAAATATATTTAAAAACTTCGTTTGATTGAAAAATAGATACCCCAAACTTACTACAAAACTTACAATTAGTGCATTCCCATTTGGCAAAAAAATGAAAATAAGTCTTTTGTCATGATTATGAAGTTGATGTCAAGTCTAATGTCATGGCTTACATAATTTAAACATCTTGATACTTAAATTTTTTCTCTCACCAACTTTCTTTAGTACAACTGTAGCCTTCATATTATTATTTTATTATGTCACTGTAATAGTCACCAGTAAGTTACAAGCATTTGAAAAATCGGACGAAATCTAATATCTCTTACAATGATTCGTCGAATACATTTTTAAATTAATCACAATTCAAAAAGAGTTAAGGCAAAAATAAGTCTTATAAAGATACCAGGCAAAAAAAACCTTCTTTAAATTTTATTTTAATGAAGATCTCTTCCAACATAATGGCAAGAAAAGAAAAATGTATAAAAACGAGAAATATGCCTACATAAAAACTGCTTGCGTACCGATGAATAAACCATAAAAGCCTGTCATTTCATTCATTCAACCTACTGAAGTTTAAAGCTTGAATCATTAAACCAGAAATAACAGTTAGGAAAAATAAGTCGTAATTGAAACTTCTCACTGGGCTACACAATTTCTTTGATTAAATAATCATTTTTTCTATCGTGTAAATCACTCACGATAAATTCTCATGACAAAATGTAATTGTAGTGAATTGAAAAAAATTGTGGTTGATAAGTAAGTAATACCTAATACATACTTTTTTACATAAAAAGTACTAGTTTTAGTACTGTAGCTACTTTCTTTTAAAAGCTTAGTAATTGAAAAAATTAAATAATTTCCTGATGAACTTTTTAACATAAAAAGACTCTCTTTTGCTACAAAATAAAAATAGGCTGATGTCTTGGTAAGATTATTTTTCGCACTGAACCATGAAAAGGATAATAAGTCATATTATGACATAGTTAAAATAAAAATTAATTTCGTCTATGTTTTTCAAACTTAGGATAAATTATTAGTTTGTAAATGTATAAACAATGCAATAATTACTTAAAATAGCTGAAAAAATTGCATATTGCAGGCCTTGCACATCCGTGTATATACGTAAGGTAATATATAGTAAGGGGAGATGGCCCAAAGCGGAAAATCTAACACTGATGATCTAAAAGTATTTTCTTTTATTTCATTATGATAACAAATTCAATTTTATTCCGTAAAATAGTTACCGAACTTTAAAATAAAACAATAACGTCGTATTATTTTGCAGCACATACCGATTTACTACCGAAAATTTAAGGCTCTTAAAGATCTGACTTTCCTGGATACGAGGTAAGTTGATTGGGAAGTAAATTAGCAGTTTTAATTTCTTTCATTGCAACTGAAAACGTCACCTCACACCAGGATGCCACTTTTTTATTTTTATTTTTTTATATTCCTATACTATTTCAAATCATACAAAAACCTAAGTACAAAACTATTATACTCTATTTGACTAACCCGTTTGTCCCCAAGCATATTTCATGACCCAAAATTATTGAAAAATACACTAGTTTTATTTTGTGTTTGTGTTAGACGGTGCCAATGTAACGTGACACTATTAAAAATAAAAGTTTTGGACTAAGTAAGATTTTCTAGAAATCCTAAAAAGTTTTATAGTATCCTCGGTCACGCCACTTGAAGACTCTGGCGCCCGATCGTAAAAGATCAAAACTCGGGAGTAATCTCGTCGTACGCACGTATTGCCAATCACGTTTCGTCCGACAGCACATCAGCGCTTACCCAATTCGGGCCACCTCCTCCTACACCACAAACATCAGCCACAACGCTACTATCAGAAACGTTCATCAGAATCAAAGCTGAAACAAAAAAAATGACCTCCTTTCCTCCAAAAAAAGAGAACAGTGACCAAAGAGCCTATCGAGCAGATCGCCAATGACATACGTGCTCAACGAGACAAAACAAACAACAAGAAAAGAACAAAAAAACAAAAACTCACCAGTCGGTCTCCCTCGTCCTCTGCCAGCTCCTCCAACGCCGAAGCCAGTCCCAGTGGTACCGCCACTCGAGCCATTTCCGTTCACCGTCCCGTTGGCGCACAGCGATATGTCGAGCGGATTAGTAGTTACGTTGATGTTCGGCTTGGCGTTGGCCAAAGTCGGACTCCTCGAACCCGAGGACGCCTGCTTGGTGTCCACCGGACTGCCAGCGTTTGATCCAGCGTTCCCGTTGCACTGGGCCGGCTGGACTCCCACTATGACGGTCTGGGGCTCGAGAGGCTTAGCTAGTGACGACGGTGGCGAGGCTCGCTGTTTCTCCTTGGCCGCTACCAGTGCCAACATCGAGCTTATCTGTTGGGGGTCCGGCTGGCCAGCGTCCACCGAGCCCCGCACTGGCTGGCTGTGGGTCATTTTTTTTTTTTTTTTTTTTTTTTTTTTTTTTTTTTTTTTTTTTCGTTTCCAGTAAAACAGTGTGCTTAGCTGTCTGTGATGGGGGTGAGAAGTTTCGTTGCAAGTACGTGTCGCATTAATCATTCGGAAACATAATATGGGAATCGACGTGCGCGTGACTGCTCCTTTTTTTCCCCCTGTGATCTATATACCAATTTTAAGTTTACGCTCGCACCCATATGTCACCTAGGCATGTGCGTGGAAAAAGTATTGCCCCTTGGCTTCGTGACGCTATGCGCCACTTGTACGGGCGAGTGATATATGGGAGACACTACTGGGATGTGAGTATGGACGATGTCTATGGCAACACACTTGCAGTGGCCTAGTGAGTTTTGCGTGTTAATAGGAAAAAGGAAATGGGGGGAGAAAAAGTTGTAAAAACATCACGCATCCTTATAATTAATAGACCAAGACAATGTGGACGGCCAAACGGAAGCTCTGGCCTCGATTTGAATAATAATAATAATGGCAGAGCGATGAAAGTACCGAGTCACTCGAGTACTGCCACTTTCGTGGTGGGATGAAAAAAAAGAAAAAAGTGTCGCACTTCAGTAGGGCTCGACGATCGATCGATTTGGTTTTAAGATTATTGTAAATATTCTCGGAATCCCGTTTTGCGTACGTACGAACTGGATAACCCACTTTTCGAGACAATGGAATATTACTCAATCACGGATGCCCTTCGTCGTAAAAATAAGACCCCTCGCGAGGAAATTTCAAATTTCAATCGCGGGAATACGTAATCTGCCAAACCCCGCGAGAAGAAGAAAAAGTTTATACGTATATGTATACCCTCGTATTGAATTGTGAAACGCGGTCTGTGCCACTTTTTAAGAGGCTCGTGCTTGAAATCGTGGAGAAGAAGAGAAAATCGAATTTTCCAGCAGTGTATTAAACACACAAAGGAGATAGTGCCGCGGTGCTCTCGTCGCGCACAATGAGTGCAATTCGACAACTCGTCACCTACTTATACTTCGTTATACTTTACATTATACATTTTTCTTTCAGGTTCAAGAAGCGAATTTATCGATTGCGTGGTTGGAGAAACGGAGGAGCCTGAGAAGTGGAGTAGGCGAGCTGCTGCCCCTCTTTCTTATCTTTTACTTCTTTTTTGCGTAGGCAGTTCTTTTTAGCTTTTCCAGGAGACTCGGGACGAATGTTTTTGTCAGAGTTTGTATTCAAATAGGCGCACTCGTCGCTGTGAATGGGGATTTCCCATCCAACGGAAGGACGGGATTATCGTGATACGCAGTAATGAAAGAGCATAATTTTTTTTTCTCTCGTTCTTTTGTGTGAGTATTTTTTTTTCTTTTTCGTGCTAATAGAGACCATAATGGCGATACTTGCTCGAGTAATTTATAGCTCGTAAGAATTACACACTGTATTGTGAGGTATTGCGTAATATCTTGTTAATGTACAAGAGAGCACCAAAGTTATTTATTATACAGGAGATCGGATGAGAAAGTCGGGATGAAAAAAAAAGCAATAAAATATTCTGGTCTCTTGTACGTTATTCTCAAAACTTTATCTAGTGTGTCACGTATTTTACGATGATATTATACCTGTTACTTTATCACGAAGATACCTTACTTGTTTCTGTGAGTTGGGAAAGAAAATGAATGATCATATTCAAGCAATCTTGAGTAAAGAAAGAAACCATGATTGCATAACACATACAAAATTTTCTTATTTAGCAGAGGAAACTTAAAGAGTACACGAAAAAATCCATGCTCATTTCTTTCATGTCAACAAATGTATATTATTTTTAGATCCAACCTGAAAAAAAGTTTAAAATCGTATTTGATTTTAAAATAATTACTCTTTATATCTTGGACATTAGAGATATATTCAAACGCATAATGTGGTCAGACAGTAAGTGATTTAAATTAAAGTTTCAAGCTTTTTTTGAAACTGCATTTTATGTTTAATGAATACCTGTTTTTCAAAGAATAATTAAAAAATCGTGTCTGACTAAAAACGAGATTTTCCACTTGAAAAGAAGTAAGGCGATTTTTTCCCAATCATTTGATTAAACTTTTGTTTCAATACACGGTTTTTTTTTTATTTAAAGTTTGATGGATGTACATACAAAATTTTATTGATACAACAATGAATTTAATTTTTTTAAATAACTACTATTGTTAATTTAGGTACTTTTGAAACCCCTGTTTACTTTCAATAAATAAATTTTTTTGAGAGGATGATCAACGAATTGCGGTTGACCAAAATCAAGGTTTTCTACTTAAAGTGAGATAGCATGATTTTCTTTGCGAGTCATTCATTTAATCATTAAATTTTTTTCCTACACTATTATAAAAAAATTATTTTTTTATCCCGAAGTATGCTGATTTACCCCAAAAACATGATTTATAACATAATTTTATTTTAGAAAATCATTAACTATTTTTAATATAAATAGTTTCAAAATCTCTGTTTATGTTCAATAGATACCTCTTTCTGGGAGTATTATTAACAACACGCGTCTGACCAAAATCGAGGTTTTCTACTTAAAACTCTTGCTTTTTGTAATTTTCGTAACTGGTCGATTTCTACGTACACGTGTTAATTCCAGTGTCCACTAACTTTACCTTCATTATCCTTTCCGTTTTTCCCCTTACTTTTACCCACACTATAAAGAATTTACCATGGGTTATACTTAGAAGACGAGGACATACAAGTGACCGTAAAACTACATAGAGAGGGATAATGCAAGATAATACAAAGGAGGGTCTCCCAAAAATCCATACGATCCATGCGACGGCAACGATCTCGTAACTTTTGGGCCCAGAGTGCCAGGATATTCATTAAAAAACTTACCTAAAGAAGTCGGCAGCCCTGAGATCCGGCAGCGCGGGTTTTGGTCTACTGATTTCCAACCCCGGAAAAGTGAACCTCGACTCTTGGTGCGGTCCGATCATCGGCGTGGGTGGTGGCGCGCCCGGACTGTTCGTACCGCCGACGCAAAGGTTCGTCATCGATATCATCGGCACCGCTGTTGTCGGTCCATTGGCGTGACCGTTGTGAAGCGCGGTTGGCGAAACATTCGCCGACGACGATAACCCGTTCATCTGTAAATGCGAGCCAGTTGTAATGACAAAGATATCACGGGGAGTCGAGATGCCAACGACATTTGTCACAGCTGTATTCACAGTAGCATCTATTTATGCTTATTTTCGAATTTCAAAGCTCATTTTATGTTTATTTTTCTACAATTTGAATACTTTTAATCGATTTTATCGGCTTCTAGTTAATATCCAGTGAGGTCTATCATCAAGTAAGCATATCCAAAGCTTGCAGTACATTCTTATATCGATGCTTGAGATACAAAAGGTACCATTTAATTTTTTTGAGGTACATGAAGTATTTATAAAGCAAATCTCAAGTTGATAAGCTTCCCTCTAACAAAATGGTATCTTTTTCTTCTCTTACGTGTCGATGTCACCAACAGCCCATAACTGACCTGGGCAGCACACTCAATGGGCCTGGCTGGCAGCTGGGCGTTCATGGTCTGTGAGTTCGTGGTGCCAGACTGAGGCGTGGGTGGCGAGGAAGACTGCCTCCTCTGCTTTTGTTGCTGAAGTGGCGGTGGCGACGTCGAGTTCACAGCAGAGGCAGTTGCAGTGGCCGTTGCAGCAGTGACGATAGCAGTAATGGCCGATACACCGTTGCTATGTCCTGTTGTTGGCTGTTGCTGCTGCTGCTGCTGGTGATTATAATGATGTTGGTACGGGTGAAATGACGATGACGAGGTCACGGGTGGAGGTGAGAACTCAGGATGCACGTCCATGAGATCCAGGCTGTCGTCGTGTTGCTCACTGTCCGTTGTGTTTACCTGGGGACGAATGAGGATGTTTCTTTCTCTTTTAGATTAAAGATCCTGGTAATTTTCGTCCATTTTCGGTCCAAACTTAGTTCGTACATACATTATAAAGACTTTAATGGCTGCCAATGTGTCTTGTCATCTTATTCAATCTTAATTTCTTTAATACTTTGTATTAACACTAAATATTTTCAAATTAAAGTTGGTTCGTAATTTAACTACTACTTATTAGTCATTTTGTTAATTTTTGTGCAGAAGCAAACTTTTGTGTGGAAAAAAAAGCCGAAGAAAATCGATACAAACTGAAAACTAATTTTTTTTTTTATTAATTGTAGCACATGAAAATTCCTTTAAATAAAACCTGTGTATTTTCACTCCCCAAATATAAGAGTTTCAGGTCACAATTGCTGTTTTACGTGTTTTAGAATACCAATAAACGAAAAACTATTTTTATAGTGTAAAAAAGTTAAAAGTTTTCAATTTTATGTATTTCTTGACAAGAATGGTATTTCGATCCTTTTGCATTCACTTTCATAAAAATATAAATCTCAAAAATGTATGTTTGTTCAGAACGAAAATGTTTAGGATACGTCAAACAAAACAAAAACAAAAAAGGGTCTAAAACCAACCAGCGTGATGAGCGTGGTCTGACTGTCGGTGCTGGTGTTGATGGTCGTCTCCGAGGCAGTACTCGAGTCCCGAATGATGAGCTTGGGAACATTGTTCCTGTTACCACTCGACTTGGTAAAGTGAAAGCGACGCTGTAGCGCCGAGGCGGCGTTAGCCAGGAAGTCGTTGTCCCGCAGTCCCGCGTGGCTGTTGCGGTGCTCGCGCGACGATGAGGACGCGGTAGCCGTCATCGCGTTGGCTGGTGGGTGACTCGGGTCACCCGGTGGCCTGCCGTTACCCTTGGAGGCAGGACTTCCCTTGATGGGAGACCCTCGGTGCTCCGGGCATCCCTGTGGAAATAAAGATTTCGTCCTTTTTATTTTTTTTTGTTTTTACTTTGACTCGTCGATATTATAAGATAGAACGGGGTCTTTCGAAGGACGAGTGAAGGAAATGTATCATTTATTAATCATCCCCAAGCACGTAGCAGCTGGGCCGGATGGAAATGAGGTCGTTTCGGGCTTAACTCGCCGGAAGATTGCTGCAGGTACCCTTGCATATATTGCCGGAGTTTACCCGTAGTTTGCATGATGCATATGTACCGCAAGTTTTGGTGCTCTGATAAGCTTATTAGTTTATCACTTGGAGTATGTTGTATCGGGAAATCCGGATTTTCTTTTTAGCAGTAAAAGTGGATGGAAATTTCCCTGGTGCCTCAAGTTGCTTTCTACGAGGGGCTGCTCATACTGTCCGAATCAGTGACAAAAGACTTTCAAATCATTGACAGTCTTTTGAAGTCTCTGAAAGTTTCTAAGATACCATAAAAGTCTTTGAAACCCTTCAAAGTCATGATGACACTTTGATGACTTTTACAATTATTCAAAGTTATCTAAGCTCCCATAAAGTCTTGGAAACACTTTGTAAGTTTCACTGGAACTTTGATGTACTCAGCTCCTCTGCTACTCACAAAGAACTCCCTGGTTGGGGATAAAATATCTTTGGATAAATGCAACTGCATGTTTCACGAATGATAACGATTGATTATCCCGTTTTATGACGATCCCGGCGTGACACTAATCGCCCGATATCCATAACTTTGATTTCACAGTGGGTGGAGGAAACGATATCTGACTAGTGGAATTGATTTAGCATAATCATCTGGATCCGCACGATGAATATGTTGATTTTCTATGGCTCTGTTAATTATTATGGATGAAGAGGGGTTCGATTTTATAAATACAATCAGTCGTTTCATCGAGTGCTAGTAAAAGCTCTTTCTATTTGCATACATTTCAAGGAAAATGAACATTTTAATGTCACCGATAACAACAGAAAATTGGTATTTTCAAGATACAAAGTCTCTTTTATTTTAACCTGGGTGAGTCTAACAACAGTCGCCCGCAAAAGCTTCCAGTAGGGAATCATAAAAAATTCGATCATCACCAAGTATTATTTATTCATCCATTTCTTTTCGTTTACGACGGAAGTGCTAAATCAATAATCATCCGTAGACGTATAAAAGATGCACGACTCTGATATACGTTGACTTCCACGCGGATTTGTGATCAATTCAAACGATACACCTACCCAACGAGATCGAAAGATTTCACTAGCGGCCCTCGAAAATGGAAGTACAAAAGGCCATCGATTGCCTTAGAAATTCCAATCGTCCAAATAAGCGCCTCTATACCGTCGCGAAAGCTACGTACAGCGGCAGCTGATGCAAATCTCACGCGCATGAATATGCTAACTTGCCTCTCGTGGCTTAAAAATAAAATTCTCTGCATCTTCTCTCCGATCGATAACACACTCACTTTCCTCTCCTTTGTTCCCCTCAATCATTGGTCGAGCGCCTGAGAGCCGGCATCAACATGAGACGCATTAAAATAAAAAAAAAAATAATAATAATAACAATAATAGTAGTAATAAAAAGAAGGTGGAGGAAAAGAGTACGTTGGCACACGATGGCACGGCGATCGATTGACGAGGCGGAACAAGCCTACACACACACGCACACACACGTAGAGCAACGTAGGCCTGCTTTGCTGGCCGTCGTCGTCAGTGCGAGCGAGCGAACAAGCTAGTGCAATCTAGGTCACTATCTCTTCCCCTCCGCTTTACAAAGCACACACGCACACACGCACACATGCTCGCGGTGTCTTACCTATATACTCCGTATATATACTTCTCCCTCCCCATTCGCTTTTTTTTTCTCCCTTCTTTTTCTTTGTACACAGACAGCGAGAAATTGTGTTGGTTAGTAAGTAAGTATATTCCTATACGAAGCGCCGGCGCAATTACACGTATACCCCACCTGCACACATCCTTGAAACAAGAGCAAGGCCTTAGGCTCGAAAACGTGTATATATATATAGAAATAAGTTGTTGGCGCGACATCCGCTCGCGACAAGGGTGGAGAATGCCTCCTCTTGGATGCGCGAATATTTTTCTTCAAACTTGGTGCCTTTGCTGGGCTCTTTTTTTTTTCGCTCGTCGACCAAAAAGGCTGGCTCGTGTTTATTCCTGCCACTGTTGGGTGTTCTAGAATCAGAGGTGTCTTTTTTTTGGGGGGGGGGAGGAGGATGAAGGTTTTTAGGGTGTGACAAATTTAGACCTGAGCTGTTATTATGGCTGATCGACTCGCGAGTCGTTTCAGGGAAAAATTTGGTTTGATTCAAAGATTAGGAAAACCTTTCGCACGGGAGATCCGGAAAATCAGATGTAGGGGATACGATACCGCGGAGGAGCTCCGATCGATGCTCCACGAGGTACGATCGACAAGTCTGCGCGTGATTAGACTCGATTAGGCTATCAAGACCTTGGCTATTCGTCTTGTATTGATTACGTTTAAATGCTGATTTGAGCCGACGGTACGTGTTATTGGACTCGTCAGAGGTGAATCCCAGTAGTTTGGCGCGACCGATCGAGAGTTCATGGTTGTTGGAAAGCGTTATTTTTCTCGGCCAAAAATTTATTTTCACGGCATATCGTGTGTGAGTGCGAAATAATCAAAGAGCATGGTTGTGCAAAAATAAAAGTAAAAGCTGTACATCCGTTTGGAGGGCTATTGATTGCCAAATCTTTTTTTTTCTGGTACATTCGATACAACGTGGAACAATAATGAGAGGGTTTTGCAAAAGCTTGCTAATCCTCAATTGGCGCGATGAGCTATTGTCTGTAACGAACAAAAGATAATAAATTCGATATCCACAAGACTACCTCGCAAGGCATCTATTGTTTCCAGAAAATTAATCATTCCACGATTACAATTGGCCAATGGTGATGGTCACACTTTTTCATTTTTTATTGCGCAGTTACACTGTTGTCTGGTAATTTTTAATCTATGACATGTGTTACGAAAGTAAAGTGTGTACTCTGGAATGAAAGCCATGAAACAAAGTTTCCCTGTCGGAATAAATGAATAATGTAAGTCACACTATCGTCGTCGACTCTATAAGCTATACTTGCCCATTAAACTATCGACCAACGAAAGAACTCTGACGTTGGGCTCGACCGAGTTGCTTTTGAAGTACTATTTCTACACACGAGAATGTCATCCACCAAATATTATGATAAACTTTTGATGAAGACTCACAATCATGTGCCATTGACAATAGTAGAGGACGTTTCAGAGCTATGTGGAATCTACATTTGTCATGATTTTCAATTATTATCTACTTTTGACTAACACAAGTCCCGTAAAATTATACAGATAACTTATGCAATTGTATAAAGTCCGTTGTTTTAGGCATAGATACTCAAGTGCTCTTTTTGAAGGTCACGTGGTTTACTTAAGTAAACTTTTATTTTCACATTTCTTATATTAAATCAAATTTAACTTGTGTATTTATCGAAAGTAACACAATGATGAGATTTTCATGATGTTCTTAGAAACAATACTTTTTCTTCTAGTAACTGCGAATATTAAAATCACTAAGTTCAATGGATTGTTTATGTATACAGTCCCTAGCAAGATGAAGCTATACTTAAAGCTCGCAACGGAACAAAGTCAGATGATTTCGATGATTCCTCTCCCCCCCCTCCCTGCCAACGTATCCAGGACATCATACTATTGGCAGAGTACTATTTTGCAAACTGCACCGGCAAAAAGCTCCGACTAAGTGCGCACTTGGCTCTTCGAGAACTATAGGCATTGTCGGCGCTGGTGCAAACACACCACGCGCACAATGGCAATTCGGGGACAAAGATTCGAGACGTCGTAGCAGCTATACTGAGCTGCCGTCGTCATCACAAACGTGTTCGGACGGAGGTACAACAATTACCCTGCCAGCTGCAGATTAATCACCAGGCCGGCCAATTAAGAAGTAATGATTGGCGCGCTTCTCTGCGTACGTGTAACAGTGACCGATATGTGCAGCACGCGTATAGCTGTTGCCTGGAATCCCGTGCAACGTCATCTAAGTATTGCAATAGTCTCGTGATACATTGGCTCGAGCTTTATACCATTATCCTCGAAACCCGGAAGCTCTCTCCCTGTGTTTGTATATCTGTCAATGTGCACGGGTGAATTTGCTACATACGCGAGTGTGCGTTTTGCACGAATTCGGTGAATTGAGCCAGGGAGGAATTACAAGATACGCGCCCGTTTGGTGGTTGGCGTGTTAATGTGGGCTTTGGTTTGTAATATCGTGACTCTTGTGTAGTTTACGCGCTACAGCAGATTATTTTCTGGTACGCAGAAGTTGTTGTTTGGTTGTTCAGACTTGAGTTTACTGAAACATTTTGATTTGCCGTAATTAATATACAGCAGTTTGATCAAGAAATGCCATGTTTCTTATAAATTTGTTTTTCAAGAAATATGCCATGTTACTTGTGAATATTGGTATTTGGATTATTTGAATTGGATACAATTGCTCGAAGGGATTTTTGTAATTTGGAATGTACAAGGGATTAACTTTGTCGTACGATCAACAAGAAGAGTTAAATTCATTAAAAATATTATTAAAACGTTCTAACATGTTTGCTTATGAATAATGACAGCTAACAGACCACACTTTGTGTAGTTCAAATCACACGACAAACGAAATGTCCCAACAATTTTAGTAGAACTTATTTGATGTTGGGAAAATTTTTTTCACTCAACTTGTAAGATATTGTTATTTTGCATATCTTTAATTCTCAAGGCATAAGTTACGGATCTCCTCAAAGTATTCTACGCGCATTCTTAGCGAGAAGAAAAAAAAAGGAAAGTCAATAAGAAAAATACAACCACTATGGCGAAACTTGATCGTTTGTCGGGAGCAACAAATACGTTGGGGATGACTCACGTGCCATAAACACTTGGCCGCAAGTACCTCGTGCTTCAGTGACAGCGTGGAATTTTCATGCTCCAGGACGAGCTTGTACCCGCGACCACGGAATCTCATCCAGCTCGACGATGATGACGACAACGATAATGATTCATGGTAAGAGAGGGGGGGAAAGCTCGAAAGCATAGTCAAGTGGATGGGGAATTGTAGACCTTGGGATGAGCTTTGAGAACGAAATTAGCTTGATTAACATCCTAGGCGGGCATAAAATTATACACCCTATCGTTGACGTTCAGGGTTCAGACTTCCTGTTATGAGAGGTAATTGAAATTTTTCAGGTGAACAGCATTGAGGTTAACGAGGATTGTGGAAGTAGGTGCACCTTACACAAATTGTATTTTGATTGTTGTTGTTGTTGTTGTTGTTGTTGTTGTTGTTGTTGTTTTAACGTGGTTCATAAAATGTGTAAGTACGATTTTGGTACTAAGTGACCGAAAACACGAAGTGACTTGCCCGGATCTAGATTGAATCAGATTAGATTTGATTTAACTTTACTAAATTCTTGTAGTAAAAGCATTCCTGTCGCTATTTCATAAGTATAGAGAGTAAACAACAACATAAATACTTTCGACCCTTAATCACTTAAAATAGTTCTCGCATAAGGCCAAACAATGAAGAACGTAGTATTCAAGCCTAATTGTTGTCCTCGTGAACTCCTCCTTATACAATGAAATGTACCTACATTTACGTACGTAAAACTAATGTAAACGACACAACGAAAAGAATGTCGTACAAAAACGAAATTTGTTCATTGTAACATAAGTTGAGGTACAAAGGAAAATATTAAAGGGTGTAGGGATGATTTAATTTCGCTAGAATCCGGGCAAAAACGTTTACTTTTACCAGTAGTGCTGTGTATAGATCTATTTACACATATTACTTCTTCTTTGTTTTACTTTTAATGTGTTTTCTTATAATTCACTACTGTTATAATTTTTGTAAGCCACCTATTTTTTGTGTCTCGTATTATCTCCAAAAACATTCCACGTGGTTAAATTAACGAAAATTTAAACCTTACATATAATGTCAAGTGGCGAATCATTCATTCATGCGAATGTCAAGTCATTGGATCGAATGAAAAACGCCAATTCCACGTATTATTTCGTCACGATTGATTTGTAATCAACATAGGACCATTCGTTTCCATAACGTTTAATGCTGTTTTTCTATTCTGTTTCCAGCACTGGTGGTCTTACATAAGATAAGCTCTAAGTCAACGCGTAGAAATTTTCTGATGAAAAAGACTATCCTATACAATGTGTCGAGTGTTTCGTATTCTTTCCTCCAGCACATCATCAATTACGTTCAAAAGACAATAGCAATAAATAATCAGACATAATTCCTTTGGTACAAAGTGATAACTTCCCCCATTTATCTGTAAACAACGTGATAAAACTACCAATGCACACACGATCGGCAAGACAACGAGGGATGCGCAAGGCGATAAATCAAATTCCCCAACTTTTCCTTGCATTGCGCATGTTTCAAAAAAACTGCCTACCCCAACTGTGAAAATCAACAAGAGAATATTGAGAGGGAGAGATAGTTCTTGGTGTTACATTGAACGTCAAAATTCTGCTGCACATATTGCATAAAAACAGTCGTAGACCAATGGCGATATGATAATACATATTAATATACAATGATTAAGTTTATCATCCATAGTAACAAAGCTTTGCAATATTATCAAGGCAATTCGAGATTTTCGCCAAAATATGCATTCCATAGACGATTTCATCTTGTTCTGTTATCGTCCTGACTTATCAGCATCATTTAAAGTAAACATTGAACTGTTGTGGTTGGCGTAGAATATCAATGTTTGCTGTAATTAATGTGTTAGACAATGATCTCAAAACATACAAAAGCTTGTAAATGGGATGGAGTCAGGTAACTAAGATGGTCGATATAATAAAAAAATTCATTAGGATTGCAAATGACGACATCCTTTCTTTTCCATGTGAAGCTTGACGAGATGAGCTGTTGAAATATTATCGAAGATGCAATTGGACATATTGTATTTCTTAAACTTGTGACCCTGGATACGAGTTACATCGTTAGCTATACTCGGAGATAAATATTATTTTGGATGAAGAGGAGACTAAGTTATCTATTAAAAATAAAAGTATGGAAAAAAATAAGGATGATATAATAAACTTCAGTTCCATATACTCGAAAGACGATTAAATTTCGAGTTATTGAAGAGAAGGGTTAGATGATTTTTACGAAGCTTCCAGAGCAACAGAAAGTATTAACAATATTGATTAGTGGAAAACACATGAAAAGTTAATTTAAATATTTCTAAAATGTATTTGCTTCCGTAAAGGATATTTCTTCAAATGTTCTCTCGTTACGTCTAGAAATTAAGCTACTTTGAAAAGTGATTACATGGTCAAAAAGTCATTGAAGTTTTTCAACCCTTATATTGTAACAGTAAGATAGATTGTATTCAAACATAAAACAACACCAGCCAAGATGGAGAACAATATTACCTATAGTATGTGCAGAGTAGACCTTGCGATAGGTAGTGATGGTCAATCAAAATAAACGCCAAGCAACTGACCATTAGCAATCAAAAGTAACGATACACATGAGTGATGATGAATCATATGCTACAATAAAAGTATCTTAAGCAATGTTGAGCCAAGTCGTGATGGTATACTGCAATTACAAGCAAATCCGTAATCAACGGTAATGAGCAATACTTATAACGAGCACTGAATTTTCCGTGATAAATTGAACGTCTCACACCCTGCAGTTATTACACGGTACTTGTCCTGCCCGCCCCCCTTTTCTTTTTAGCTCCACCCTCTCACCGACGCAACCGACTAATCACCCAATTAAGCTCCTTTTTTTTCTCAGCCGTTGACGCTGCTGGCACCGTTGTTGTTGGGCTCGAAACTTAGTGCGACGGTACCGACCCGCCGGTTCCTATACACACGGCTTACCAAAACTTTCAGCCCGTGCCCGTCCACGCGTACACACGTACAGCTACCCGTCTAATTAGAAATTCTCGTCTCCCTGTTGCTTTTTTCCAGCCCCGGAGTTTGGAGATGTTTCTCCCCCCTCCTTTCGTCTGCCCAAAGCTACTGATTGCAGGTTTAATGGGAGCTCCCCTGATGTGCTCTGGATATAATTCGTCGCACTTGCAGGTACGTGATTTCGAGACCCTTTGCCTCTGACGTAATCATTGAGTTTCGCTTCCTTAATTTGTAGATCAGCCCTCGTCCGTATGGTATTTTTGTTAATAACTGTACCACAAAGACGAGTCCAATCATCAGATATAGCTGTCGTTTCACTTTCACACCCATAATCATGACGCATTCACGATGGATAGAGATCCTGGACGAGGGGTAAACCCTAGGGTGTATGAAATTAATATAGCGAAATACATCCTTAGAAAATTGGGAGACTGTACGTGCCAGGTGTGAGATTCCGGGGAAGAAGAGAGACTCTACCACAATACAGTGAAAAATATAAAAGTGGAAACGAGTAGACAGTAAAGTCTCCATGCGAGGGTAGCTGGTTTTACTCCCTCTAAAGGTCAAACCATAATACGTTTCACGGTTTGCGAGTGACAAATTGTGACGACTCCCTCTGTCGCTCCATACAACATAATGTATACTGTTGCGCGTCTGCACAATGACAATTACTCACGAGCGGACGCGATGAAAAACTACGGCTATTAATCATCCCCAAGGCGAGTTCATCAAATACAATCGCGCCACGGATGCTGGTAAAATAGCTGCGAAATTAAAACGCGAATAAAAAGAAAACAAACAAAACAAAGTGTGCCTTTAAGCGACAATCAGCTGTTGGGTAACAAGTGACGATAACAAATTTCTTTATTTTACTAGGCCCCGCAAACTCCGTCCCCTCCATTATATATATACTCGTGCGAATCGGTGGTGTCGTTCGTTCCCAATATCAGCAGAGCCGTTTGGCCCCTCAGCTTTTTGTGACTAATCAGAGCGCGCAAAATCACGTGGGAGTCACGTTTAAGAGCTAGAAATGAGAACAAGGCGCGTCCACACGTACATGTACGGCTGTTGAATGATTACCGTGGTCGCGCTGGTTAGAACCTGTCCCAGGGAAGGTAAACACCTTAGAGGACCGATTTACTTAATGAACACGAGAACCTGGACGTCTGGGTGTTTTTTCTTTTTCTTAGTTTTACGTATACGTGCTCACCGTGTGGTAGAAGCTTTTTGGAAGTAGAGCGACTTAAGTGGCGTGTGGTTTTTACGGCACTGCGCAATGTGGCTCATCGTGTACCAGCTTCGCTTATTTCTGCTTGTCATGTAGTTTTTTCCACGTCCCATTCGGAGAAATTTTCAACTTGTAGTTGCTTGAGTGGCATTCGCTGTAATTCAACGCGGATCATTTTGCGCGCACCATTTGGTAAGTGAACCTGTTTACCATAGTCCTTGGGTCTTGTCTACTTGTTTGAGCATGTCCAAGTTTAACTCAACTTTCCTCGAACTTGACATTTAATTAAAGCACCTTAGGAAGTATTGAACGCAAAAGTGCTCCCGCCAAGAAAGTAAACGAGTTTCAGACGACGGCACGTGTTCGTACATTTGCTAATTACAAGCTAAAATCGAAATAAATTTAAATTCATAAGCGAACCCCCCCAGCTCTCGTGACTCGCGTGAATTCTAAAAAAAAAAAAATGGCAATCTCAACGATTATTGGGTGCATGTATGCTCTTTCGCTTCTTACGTCACAAACTAATCTTTCAAGTATTGCCACGCGTATGAATAATTTTTAATAAATCACATTTTAAAACAGGAGAGCTTCATTTTACTTGGTCATGTGTGTATCTTTTCACTGAATAAAATATTAATTACAGAAACACCAATGCATGTACATAATACACCAACACTGTAACTGCTGCTTTCGTAACGAGAGAAATAATAATAATAATAATAATAATAATAATAATAAAAAAACTCATTAGTACAAGTAAATTTATGTTACCCTTTGGACCATGATTTATTTTTAGACATTAATTGCATACTGCGTTATTAACTTTATTTCTGAAAACGTCACCACACAGTGACATCAATGACATCAGCTACTCGTTTACTAAAATGTAATGAAAAGAACCGCTTGACAGGACTTGATCTCGTATTAACATTTTCCGACATTCGAAGAGCAAATATTAATAACATTTCTCAAGCTCAGTAGTATGTACAAATGACCTTTCTCGAGGATCTATCACGTAACGAAAGAAAACAAAACCGGAGACTTAACCTTTTACCCGATTTACAGAATCAAAACGTTAGGAAAAGGAATCACAGAATCGCTCGAAATATGGGACACAAAACAACAACCCTTTCACGAGGGGAGAACATAAAATAGGGAAAAGAGATCTCTTCCAGCAGGGAGTTAGATAGTGCAACTTTTTCTTACCCTGAAACGCTGCGGATGAACCATTGATGGGCTGACGGGTCTACACCGTGAACTAAAAAAGAAAAGTATCATCGGAGTACACGTGGTACCTCGATGTAATTGCTTCGGTGGATAAACGGGCGAGCGATATGCTCTAAGAGATAAAAACTAACTAACATACCCTGCATTTTCCACAAACAAATCGCTGCTGAAACGCTACAAGAATAGCAACGGCGAGATCGAGGGGGTGAAGGGAGAGAGAGTACGAGCGTTTCTCACGACCTGTCATTTACCCCGGATCCGCGTCGCTCGTTTGCATTTCCCCCGAGGGGGTGGCTTATTTGCGCTGGCGGAGAAACCTTCGATGTCTAGCTAAGAGCTCGGAAAATAAGTCCCCACTCGCATTATCCGTTTCACTCCCGTGTAGTATTCTGCCCCACGGCTCAACCTTCCGAGGGTTTGAGAGAGGGTGTCTCTGTCTGCTGGATGAGTAGGTATTATTTTTAAATAAACGTGTTTCAGTTTTTTTTTTTTTTTTTTTCTATTAAACGCATCAGTTTGACACAAAGAAGGCTGTGGAGGGTTTGACATCGTGTCACAAATTCAACTCGCCTGGATGCGTACCGCTTTCTGTGAAAGCAGATTTTTTTTCACCGTGCAGTCTTCCCGCATTGGTTTTTTTCGTTTCAAAGTGCTCGGATTCGTAGAATTATAGTAGAATAGTCGATGCACCAAACTTTTTATTGTTCTTTAAATTATCATCAACAAAACAGCGGTTCATTAATTAAAAAAAAAAAAAAAAAAAAAAAGCGTAACTTAAACACACTTGGAGTTTTTTTTTTTTTTGGAGGATTTTTTCGATGTTTACGCCATTTCGCTTTGTTTTGTCGGAAAAGCAATTATTATTCAACAACAACAACAGAAGGCTGGTTCAAACAAACACAGGCAGTAATTTGAATTTCTACCTGCCACTTCCACCTTCCGTCTCAACTTCGAGGGTAATCCCAAATTCTCTTTCCCCCCTTGGGCGTGTACTTTTCTTTGTCGCCCTCTTCTTCGCCATTTGTCAGAAAAGCCGTGTACTGCCGGGAGAGGAGGGGGACGAGCAAATTCGTCCATACAAGCATTCAGCTGAGATTCTCGTAGGGGGGAGGGGGCCACTTTCGCGAGTTTCGCGGACTCTTTCGACAGGTGCCCTGGGGGATAGCCGAGCTACCTTAGCCTCCTTTTTTTCCCCCCCTCTCCACTGTCATGCGCAAAAATGAGGTCACGCAGGTAGGGAGGGAGGCAAGAAACACGGAAAGGAGAGAATCGCGCGCTTTGCGGAGTACTACTACTTTTGGTAATTCCCGATCTAGGCGCGCTTCAGCAGTATTATCCCTACAACTAAGAATTTTCGGACTCATTAGAGTATCTCACGCGGCAAAAGTTCTCGTGTATACTTTTTTCACGATTTAGTCCTCGCGATGTTGAGACGGACAAAGTTAGGTGCTGTATATATCTTGTTTCTCAAAGCGGAGGTGGAAAATTTTAATGGGCTAGTGACGTTTTATTGTACCATTTCACGTACTTTTTCTACGCTTCCTTGTTTGTGATGCAGATGAAAAAAAAGTACATATCAGGTATGGTCAATACACATTCAAAAATATCTGAGAGACCACATAATTTAAGGTCAAAAATATTTATACAATGACTTTTGAAAGGATTCACTATGACTTATCCAAATATCAAATATATCAAACCAAGACAAAGAAAAAGCCCATCAGCACCCATAGTATCAGAATCGATAGTTGTTAGCGTCTCAATTCACATGCCTAAGTAATAGACCGTGCATGTGACTCTCGGCTTTCCGCAGCAAGTGCACTTTTCTGCTAATGTAATTGATCGACGAGTACGTGGGGGAGCGATTCTTCCTCGGCACGCAAGATACAGTACGCGTTACACGCGCTCGGTATTTTCAACTCGCATACGGGGAGATGCGGGAAGCCGATAAAAAAAAACCCTTTCGCGCTCTGTAATTACCTTAATCAGCCTGGCGATCGGCTCTTTTTAAAAATAAATGCCGAGCTCTTGATCGATTTTGCGGAGGGAAATTCGTTATCGGGTGCAGCTGTTTGAGGGTGTGTTTACACCCCACCGGCGGTAACGACAACGCACGATTGAATCGAGGCATTGTGGATGCGAGCTGTGTGATTACGTGCTAGTATTTGTACGGTGCTTTCAATTATGGAATTATGGAAAATTTTTTTCCTCTCCAGCAATGGCTCGTTAGTTTGAGTGCAGGTGGGAGCTCAACGGTGCTTTTTGAGCTCCGTTTGATCCAATATTGTTACAGTAATGGCTCTGAAATTTAAATACGCTACACGGTCTTGCAATTTGGTCAGGCAGTTTCGTGAAGGTGAGTTTGTGTGAAACTCGTCGATAGTATTTACCATGATGAAGTGTCTTTAAAATCAGCAAAACTCATCGGTACTTGATAATTATACACCATTAAAGAAATCACGTACCAGGGGTGATTTAAAATAAAGCTCTCTTTCACTCGTCCCTCGTGAAACACAATTGGGTAATCAAAAAGAGAATGATCGAACAAAAAAAAGGAAAAAAAAAAAAAAAAGACTCACGTGGGCCTTGTGCTCGGGCGTCGGATTGGGAGTTGTCGGCAGGGAGCCCCCGGCAGGGGTGCCGTGCCGCAGCCGCGCCAGGGCCGTGCGAATGCCCTCCGTCACGAGGCTCTTGGATTTTTTTCTCTCGAGGCAGAGCAGCTCTTCTTCCCCACCTCGTAGCCCGGCTCGATCCACGGTGACGCCCTCGCTCCGTGCCACTCAGCCGCGCCCGCTATCCACCTTTTAGCCGTCTGCTGCTGCTGCTGTTTTCGGCTTCTCCTTAATCGGCATGGTATTTCTTATTGCTTAGCGTTCGCTTGGGCTGGCTCGTGTGTACTCCTTTGGCTGTAAAAATACAAGATATACGTTTTTCGTTGGTCAACACATTTTTCCATGACATAGTAAGCTTTATAAAACGTCGATCAAGGCATACAAGGGTTGATGTGATGCATCGTTTGCTGATAAGAAAATTTCAATTTTTCGAATGCTATCCAATTGGAACACTTTGTGGACTTTATGAAGGCACGAGAAATTGAAATTTTGGCGAGTAACCTAATGGGTATGATGGAGGATTTCGATGGATATCAGCTTTTTCAAAAAATGTGAACATCGTCGATGGATGTAAAATTTTTGGTGGACCAGAGTGTATATGTCGATGAACTAAAACAATCCAACGTTCTGCACATACCGTCGAACGAAAGCTTTTACTCTTTCGATAGAAGCACTTACTACGCTGCACTTTTGTAACCGAAAGCTCCAGCGAATTGGCGCATGTAGTTAACATAGCGTGTTTTTGAGATCGAAAGCTATCGAAAGCTGATGAAACGGCTCTATCATATTGACTCGAGGATCATCGCGCACTCG
Source organism: Copidosoma floridanum (assembly GCF_036245765.1). Taxonomy (NCBI): domain Eukaryota; kingdom Metazoa; phylum Arthropoda; class Insecta; order Hymenoptera; family Encyrtidae; genus Copidosoma; species Copidosoma floridanum. The sequence continues at coordinate 7,388,344 of NW_028321897.1, read as the reverse complement.
TTCAAAGCGTCCTATAGCACTTCTTTTTGTACCGAATGATGATCGTGGACCCCGTTTCTCTTTCGCAAATGTTGGCCAAACACTTGACTCGAGAAGTTTGACCATTTCTGACGTTCGAGTTGAAGTGACGCTCGAGAAGCGCGCCGGCTCAACTGCGAAGGAAAGGAACCGTGTTGTTTATTTGGAGACTGTTCAGCATGATTCAATAAAGGATTGATTAAAGCTCGGACGCGGATGATGACGGCAAAAAAATAGATCGCATAGCAAAGAGACGAAAAACGCAAATTTTTTTTACTCGCAACCTCTTTCGGGTGATCTACTATTCATGGAGTGTTTGCTCGAAAAAAGAAGTTTGAAGCTGGTGGGTGAAACTTTTTTTTTTTTTCGAGTGCGGAGGAGTCAAAAAAGTGGAAAAACAAGTCATCAATAATCTTCACCAAAAAATTTTCGTGCATATTTTTTTTTGGCTGTCGATCAAAGAGAAACGACGCTCTGCGAAAAATATCCAATCTCTGCGAGAAACTACGTCACAGTGCCCCGGGACTATATGATCCTTCCACTCATTGGATCCTATTGTACGTGCTATGCCACCGGCACGTTTAATCAAACAAGCGAATCTCCAACTTTACGGAGGATGACCCTCTTGGCGAACAATACCCAGTACCTCCCCACTCCCGGCAAACTGAAAACATCTTCAGGGTGACAACGAGGAACTTTGGCTAAGAGAATAATCCACATCTCCTGTCGCTTGAAGTGCATATGGGATCCGATGGACGAGTTGGTGCGTAGTACAGTTCGAGGAAAAAAAGTGTATAATGCATACCAGGTGACTGGAGCGTTTTGTTTTGAATATTTCAATGGCTCGAGTTGCTCAAATATTCAGTGCACACGATCCTTGTATTATTACCTCATCGTGGCTGTTAGCATAGTAATGAACAATGTTAATGTCGGTGCAGATATTTCGGTCAAGTGTGTTTTTAATGTTGGGCGTATTTTTATATAAATTCCTAATGAACAAGGTGATCATTAAAAATTCTATTTATTTGGAAAAAAAAAAAAAAAGTTGAAGATAAATGATGCACCACTTTGTAAAAGTGGATTAACCCAGATGATGCATATGATTTCACCCGTCGTAGCTCCAACAGGATAGAGCTCTTTACGAAGATTAACATCTTTTATGAAGGTTAATAATCATCAAACGCACGAGACCTCACGCAGTAGGTATAGAATTTTTCATATAGTTGAAAAATAATAAAAAAAATGACAACCAACGCGTACAACGCGATGTATTATTGCCTATACTTCGATTGGATCGATACCTCAAATGATTTTACCCCAATATCCTCGTTCTCATCAGTCAAGACTCGCGTCCGAGTTTCCATTTCCAGGGGTATCTCGATCTTCCCCAAATCAATTCAACCCCTTGGGAATGCACTCGCTCAGCTGTACGAATAATGTAAATGTGGCTGTCGATTCGCTTCTAAATATTTCAAGCCCCAAATTCGAGAGCAGTGTTCTCCAATCGCTATACTCGACTACTGCATCGATAACCGATTGCCGAAGCAAAATATGTGCAGTTTGCTAATGCGTTTGCCAACTAGGTGCGTGAGCGGTGGTGAACATTGTGTGGACCGAGTACAGGGAAAATTAGCGCCCGGAGGTACTCGCGTTTGAACGTTCGATCATTGGGTATCGCCGCTGGCTGACCATATCCGTGGTTGTACTACTGTGACCGGCTGAATAGGGTTTCTGGGTCAGCTGCGCCTTTGCCAAGCATGTTAGTGGCACTTTTATTGGTGGTTGATTATTTTTTGGATTCAAACCATGGGTGAATGAAACATTTATTTCGATATAAAACAACTGTACACGGGATTCCGGGAAATGTGCCCGTGTTTGTTTTGTTTTGTTTTTTTGTTTTTTTTTTTTGCCCATACTTCTGTGCCATATTGCGCAGAACAAATATTGTGATTTTACTTGGTGTACTTTATACATGATACACAACTGCAGATATACGTTTCACAGAGTGAATTTATGCGCATTAGAATTTCGTTGTTTTCTCAGTCGAGATTTATTTAAGCGGCGTGTTTTGTACGCTAATGAAGATATGTTTCAGCACAGCGTGGGATTTCGGTATTTATGTGTACGAGAAGAAGATGAATCGTCGAGGGTAAAACAAAAAAAATATAACGATAAATACAAACAGGTTGGAGGGAGTGCAAAAATAATACAATACCCCGTTATTTACGAGGCAAATTATCGTAACAAACAAGTGTACAGCTTTTGTCTGTTTGACGATCCCTGGAAAGCATGATACTCTACTTTCCAACGATGAATATCCCAAATTTTATAAATACCACCATTATTAGGCTGAATTTTGAGATTTTAATTATTGTTTACTTGTATTCAAATGATTTACTGCAATTTACTTTTTTATTTTTTGTTTCTATTTAAGAATTTTGAAACCAATCGAGCAGCCCGCCACTCGTAAGATCATGCTGTACATCAAAAGGATTACCAGCAAATCGTTTGTATATTATAGGGTATAAAATGAAAAGATGGGTTTGTTGTCCAACGGTGCCGGGTTTAACATTTGATGTTTGTTTTGTTTATTATGTTTACTTTGTTCTTTTAGACGTATCTGATGCTATTTGATAAAAAAACAGTGTACCAAAATGGCTATTACCGCGAAAAATAAACATGTCATTTAAAGATCAACTTGTTATTTTTTAAGTGTATCAACAATACGTTAAAATAGTAATGGATGCTGTGAAAATACGACTCTTCATTTTATCAAGTACTTTATATGCATAGTGCATAAATACGCGAAAACGGCAAAAAAATAACTTTAGCCCATTGCAGCTAGAAAATACTTACCTCCCGTATATTGTATACTGTTCTCCACAATGTCGTTCTAATGCTTAAGACGATGAAAAATCATGTGTCAAAAAATTGTTTTACAGAATTGTACTTGTTGGACGCAAAAACACAGTCCACTCTACAAATTATTCCAATCAACGGCACACATCAAAATAAAAGTAATCGCATTCTGTGGTAATGATTCAATTAGTACTGAAACGTAAACCAAACCACCCGGAAAATTGAAACTTTACGCTTTTTGTCACGAGAGCCATACGATAAAGAAAAAAAACTCCCCTTGGGCCCTTCCACACGTGGTAAAAGATCGCGATAAGCACTTTCGAGAGCAATCGAGCTCGAACCAAATTTTCAACCACCCCCCGTCCGTAACGATTTCACACTCCCCATTCTCGTGTAATCAAGGACTCTAACGAGATCTCTAACACGATTTCGGATTCATAAAACCACACTTGCAATGAACCCAAAGCCTTTACAGCTTTTAAAACAAAAAAAAAAAAAAAAGGCAATAAACGGCACTCGAGTCAGCACCCGGTAAAAGGGCTAGACATTCCAGAGTTGTTGCTTCGATACGCTCAAAGTTGAAGGGCTCGTGAGATATAGTATATATATATATAGGGTTTGCATGATGCACGCAAAAGTCAAGTGGCCGCTCGGACGCGCGCGTGTATACGTATATACGTGTTTTGTTAACGTCGTGCATGCCACTAAACGATCAATTATCGCCAGCCGCTTAGTCATTGCTGCCGCTGCTGTTGCTTGCTACTATGTACACGCGTATTAGGTACCAGAGTGTATACATATATACTCGTGTGTTGTTGGTACCTTGGGATAATCGCAGGAAGCTTAATCAAGCCTCAAAACGACCAATTACGGCGACCCGGTACCTCCCCCCCCACCCCCTTCCCCAAGTTTTGTGGCCTTTGACATATGTGCATTTTCGTGCGCCATTAATGTTGTAATGGCAGTGATTATTCCATGGGTCCATCGTTGTTGGTTCAGTTAAATGGTCGCTCTTTTGAATTTTCGCCATAACAGTCCACGTTCCAGTGAGAATCAATGTCCGAGTCTGAGAATCTATGTAATTATATTTTTAACACCACGTGAGTAGGTATGATTCGAGGTAATTTCGATCACTCATTGTTGACGAGAAGAAAATAATGTCATACAAGTATAAGTTACTAAAAGTCAATACATCCCCACAACAGCTGGCCTAGCTCAAAGTCCAGTAGCTTTTTAATTTTAAAGAAATCATATGTATATCGATTGGTCAGAGCTGCCAACAGTTTACCAATCGATCTACATATTAACTCTCATAAAAACCGATGTCGGTTATGTAAAAAAAGTTTCTCTGATGAATAAAAATGGATGAACGATGGAATGTCGGTTCATTAATTTAAAAAAATACTTAAATAGAGGAGAATAAAGTAAACGCTTTGGCGTTGGATGGTTAGAGTCGACCTCGGGTAAATTGATACTATTGGGTATGGCTGATGCTGCTGCTACTCGATTTCAATAATAAATATCGGAGTCCCCTTTCCCGAGAAAGAGACGCGAAAAAAGAGCTCGGAAGCAATCGAGCAAGCCTGCACGTCTAATCCATATGTTTTTACTCGCCATTTTTCCCTCTTACCATTTTGACATAACATATTCGGGTACGTATTTGTGTATGTTGCGAGCACGTCTCTGAATGAAAGAAGGAAAAAGTAATTGCTGTCTGAATGGAGTAGCTGCTTGTTAGCTGGCGCACATAGTCTCCTGTGCACATTGTCTCTCATGAGTTTTTCGCCTTCCTTTAATTTATAGCTGATATTATTGCCTATTGTTACTCATCTATCAGTCTGAAGCATTTTTTTCATTACTACAATTCGCGCTACCAAAAAATCTTTTTCATGACAGTTTTGAGGTGCAGCTAGTTTTAAACAATACAGAAAAGCCTCTTTTATCAAAAAGAAATACTAACTTTTGTTCAGCCCCCCCCCCCTCCCAAGAAAAAATTAAGAGCATAAAATGTGTCTTTCAGTCGGTCTTCCTCTCTCTCTCGTAGTTAAGGACATGATATTTTTTCGTCCCGCCCACGAGCCCGATTAAGATCACCGAGAAAGCCTTTTTCCATTGACCTAATTAAAAATTATTCTTTCCAAGAGCAAATCTACCATTCTGAGTGCGTTTTGCTCTCAAGTTTATCCTAATGGGCTTACCTTTAAAGTTTTTTTTTTTTTTTTTTTATCGTAAAAATATCCACATCCTCATTCTTGGAGTACAGTAAGCCCCTCGAATGTGAAAAGAGATGAAATTTTTTACAAATTTCAACCACATGAAACACTGGTGTACGGAAATAGGAGGCAGAGTAGTCAAACATTTTTCCTCATTAACGAACAACAACACCCCCTCGAGAAATCCCTCCCGAAAGATGATATTGTGTTCCACTCCCTCGCCTCGCCTCTGCACATCTCGTTCGTCTCGTAATCCTAAAAGTATACAGGAGTTGCAAAAAGAGAGGCCCTGTGCACTTCATACATCAGAAATACGACGAGAGGAGAAAAAACAATGGAGCAGCGCACGTGGAGAGGAGAAAAAATCGATCAGAGGGGGAAATAATAAAGCCGAGTTGTTGCTACTCGAGTAATTTTGGATTGTTTTGTGTTACGTGCGCCTCGTGCATGTCATCAAAATTTGGTTATTAGTAATTACGAGGAAGCGCAATACCACTGAATTTTGTTACATTTACCATTTTTCATTTGATACTAGCTTAAATATATTGTCTTCCTCGTTTTATAGGCGTTTGTAAAATAAATTAGCTTCGTTACACTTTACGAGCTCTTGTGGCTTAATAATAATCCTTCGAATATATTTCGTACGAATGAAGACTTATTCTTATAGCACTTTTGAATCCAAATCCACGTTATTGGACTTAAAATTGAATAATTATAGCTAGATTCATGAAAAATACTGTTATTGTAAATAAAAATATCATAGAAGTAATAAAACATTATTTAACGCTAGAGCACCTGTGTTACGTCTGGGAAAAAAAAGTTGGATAAAGACTAGTCTTGACATCACACGTAATGTGAAATTCTCAGTGAGAATCAAAATATATTTCACACCAATAATAAACAAATCATGTGTGGTATAATATTTTACTCTGATAGTAATATAAATATTTATGCTTGAACATTATCATCTCTTTCGTATTTTTATAGGATAACTATACGTGACATTGTTAAGTCAATAAAATATGCCCTGTAGAAACAAGACTAAGCCCAAACGTCAAATAGTTTGTTTTTATGATATTACCCACTACAAATGTAACAAGGGGACCATTTATCTTACGCTTTTTTCAAGTAAATCAAGCTCACCTTTCGACTAAATCAATCTCTTTCTCAACGATACCGAAAAAAAATTTTTTTTCGTCTTCTTTTGTCCGTGTAACTCAATAGACATCGATTACACGCTGAAATCTAATGGGGCGAATAAAACAAGAGATCCGTACAGCGTCACGGGATCCTTACTCAATTTAATTCCACCCCTTGAAGGTAGCTGGAAGCGGTAACTTTTGCCCAACTTGAGTTACTCAAGTCGAGCTCACCGGACGCTTGACAAAAGCGAGACGTAACCCCAATTACTGCGATATCGTTTTTCGTTGGAAGAAGAAGGGAAAAAAGCTCTGATGAGCTTGCATTTTTTTTCTTGTCAAGTCAGGAGAAGGAAAAAAGAGTAATTTTGTATCTGTCTACTACATTTAAAGGCTCGTCCATTCAACCAGTCACTTATGGGCAGATTGATTCTAATTGACAGTGTCATCTCCTTTTCGTACAAATCGTTATTATACTATATAGTTTCGCACACCACATACTTTTCAGGAAAGCCCTTAAAAACTGAAAAAAATGGCCTTCCAAATATCAAAACAGTCTAAGGAAGACCGTCCAATTGGCTTACCATCGAGCAGTAGCCTGCAAAAGCACAATGTTGGATTGAAATTTCTTCATAACTACAAAACAAATGGTTTTTCGCGGAATCGCTCGTACCAACGCTCGTTCTCGAATTGTACAAGGAAGAGGAGTGGTAGGGAGGCAAGTAAGGGGGTCACAAGTCCGCAGCACCAGTGGCATTAGTAACAGCAAATCGATCGCCCCAGGGAAGGCAGTGTACAACTCCAGCAAGACGGACGGTCGTGTGTACGCACAGTAGACGACGAGGAAACTCTGTCCTCAATTAGTCGATACGATTGTCAACAGACGAGCTATACATGTGATACAAAAGGAGGAACCTCCTCCTAGTAAATAACGTAGATTCGTATTTGGTTTTTAAAATTAACTTTTCTTTTCTTTTTTTTTTTTTTTAGGGGCTTCAGACGTTGGTATTTACTTGGTAAGCAATTCGCATACACTTGCGCGGGGAATAACTTGCTTGGAGTTTAATTTCGCGAGTTTCAACTTTGAACAAAGTCTTATCTCGTGGAATGTAAATTTCCAATCTCATCTCGTATCTCGACGACTGAACCCAGATTTATACCGTATTTTACGTAACAAGAGAAAGTTTTCGGTACACCTTAGTATCAGCATTACGCTCGAGAGTAAAAAAAATGACGTAATTTGAAGTACACACAATTTTCACGAGTTTTATTTTTTTTTCCCCCAGACGAAAAAAAAACATCGTTATCTCGAGCGATGAAAGCCACTTGGTCGAGACTATTAACTTTGATCGCCATACCGCACAAAGTTGTTCCACGCAAAAATCGCGAAGTTACCGTATCATCGTACGTTTGAAAGGCAGCCACTAATAGAGTGGCTTTTGTAGCACGGCCTTCTAGGGTATAATTAAACCTCCCGGTTGTCAAGTTTCAGTGTCACTTGCAGGTAAATCAAGCGAGAAGTATTATTATACAATGGTGGTGAAAGCAAGAGAAAACAGCCACTGCCGTATACGAGGAAAATTGAAATTTCTCAGTCTGATGTATACGTTACACTGATAATGTGATTTCGGGACTGGCACGTGTGTCTTACACTTGTTTGAGCAACGTGCAGGTGCTTAATACGCAAAAAAAAAATTACGAGGTTATCGCGTCGTTCTCCGAAAGGATCATCAAAAAGTCCTCAAGGGTGGAAATGCTGCAGGATGAGCTCCAATACGTTTTGATGGAGTTACTTTTTGGGAAAGCTTTTACGCTGAATGTATCGTTGGGGGGCCGCGAGTGATGGAAAAGATCTTTTTTCTTTTGCCTATTAAGCGGCATAAGCTGCTACTGTTGGGTTCTCCAAATTTTTTTTTTTTGGTGGATATTTTTTTTCCGTCAAACTTTGGAGTAGAGTCTCGGGGATTTGGAGCTAAGCTGCCAGCGCCGAGAACTGTTTTTCAAATCGAGCGGACTTGGGGGTTTTTCGATTTCTGCGCGTTGGATGAAGATTAAAAGATTAAAGGAGTAGAGGATACTGGATTAAAGACGATTTGTACGGGTGGTTTTTATTTTTATTTCTTATTCGTAAACTAAAATGTATTACACAATATAAATCGTCTCACTCCGTAAAGACCAAATAACGCGAGAGGCTACTCGGTGCACGGAATCGTTAGGACCTTTTTAATAAAATTATTAGTAATTGAGTAAAAATGATGAATTAATGAAACGGTAAATGTTGAGAAATCATTTTTTGAAATTTTACGCACCAGTTGAATCGATAACCATACAATGTACTCTACTGAAAAAAATCATGTATACGTTTCTAAAAGGTATATATGTAATGATTTGCTACATGTTTTCTTTTTATGCAATTATTACAAAATGATTAAAAATTTGTTAAATCTGAAATGAGGATAATGTTAAGGACGATCTAAAGAAAAAATTACATCAGAGGATTAGCGTGAATTAATGGTTTTGTACAAACTCTCTTGGTAAGTACTTCTTCTACCTTTGGACTTGTACTAAAGTTTAAAATCGATGTAATTTTCAATTCGCATTAAAAAAACTTAGATCGGAAAAAAAGAAGGAAAAAATCTCAAAGGCCCTCATTCCTTAAAGCAAAAAGTGCTATCAGCTTGCAGCAGCAACGAATCACAACTGGGCTCTCGTTTGTTTTTCCTCCACCCTCCTTTAGTCTAGTAACATGGAAACTCACGAGCCTGGACATGTGTACACTAATACAGTGTACCATCCGTAAATATACGCAGGTTTGTTAGGAGGGTTAGAAGGCGCAGGAAGCAGTTAAAGGACTCTGGAGGAGAGGCCGACCATTTCGTTTCTCGAGAGCCTTAAGTAGATTTAGATGCCTCGCAGTGATAAAGAAAGGAGCTCGAGGGGGGAGCCCGGCTCTTGCCCAGAAATCGAGACCCTCCCCCGGAAATCGGACTCATTTATCGCCTCTCTTTCTTTCGCCCACCACTTTGGACCTCCAGTGGGTACTTCTTGCAGAAAGATGGAAAAACTACTGGTGTTTTCCTAAAGATCCGACGCTTCTTTCCTCTGTACCCTGCATTCTCCAAACTTTACGTAAATAATAGCTTGTGTGATTGATCTGCTTCTTCTTCTTCTTCTTTTATTTTTTTATTTTTTTTTTCTCTACTCAACGTAATTCATGGCTTCATCTTTTTATTTCATTTCGCTCTTAATTCCACCATGTGATTAATCGGTGCCACTCACCTACAGCTTACCATGTACTTTGTTTGTCCTGCCGTCTACCTGTGCCTCAAGTGTTTTTCTTCTTTTCTTCCCCTTTTTTTATTGTCTCTTATCTCTATCATACTTTCCATTTTTTTCCCCGTTGTCATCTTCAACTGGCATTTAGCTACCTTATTTATCTACAGGAACTGCTTGGTTGGTATCCTACTCAAGAATAAATACGAAACGTGGTTAGACCAATCAACGTCATAGCTACTTATCCTTTTTTCAATTAAAGGTCACTGAGACTCGGAATACTCGTTTATCTCAGCGAGTGTTTGTGCTTGAAAAGATGATGAGGCACAAGTGTCCGATATCACGTCTGTTTGTAGTACACAGCATGGATCGTGCGGTGCTTAAATATGCTAAAAATACTGCGCAGTGTATATACGATATCTACTCTTTCCGTTAGTATCAGCGAAGGAAAAAATCCATGCTCCTGGGATTGAGTATCTCGAGCCCCTTGAGCCGTGTTAGCTTCGTGCCTGGAAAACTAATCGAATTCCCGTGGACACGCGTTAGAGACACCTATAGTGCATTGATTTATTTCGGCTACGTGAACTAAACGAGTGATTAACTACGTGAAACTGAATGTGCCGTCTGTGATATTTACAAAAACAATCATTTACTCCGTACTCGCGTGCTTACCTTTACCATAATATGTAATGGAAAATCGAAATCTCTCTACTTAATATAAGGAATAAAACAAAGCGATTTGTCCTTGATGCATGATGCACTCCAATGATGAGTAATCGATATAAACCAAAATGTAGGTAGGTCTCTGGTATTGGTGACTTCAGAGTGACAATAGTACGACCTTAATAGTTTAATTTCCTGTCAGGCCAACCTACCGGGGCAAACTTTCCTCTAATGAAAAATTTGCTTCGATTCCGTGGCCCACCGCGCTGATGCGTATTTTAATTTAACCGGACGCTCGGCCCTCCCTTTTCTACTTTACAACTCCCTTATTTGGCCTTTCGGTCGTGCTAATGCTCGATACACGCCGAGTAATTAATTTTGTTGGAAAACGAAGAGGTTGTAGCTTTTTCTCTATTTTTTTTTTTTTTTTTTTTTTTCTTCTCCTCGGCGTGTCCTCCACTCCCACGTCCCTTTCCACGGACTGTATAATGAAAAAAATGTAAACAGAATTGTCTCTACTTGCTTAACCTTTGGGAATCTAATAAGCTACTGCTGCTTGTACTTTGTCCTTCCTTGCAGAAGGTGCAAGGTTTTTCCCGTCTATTCTCGCGAGAGCAAAGTTTGTCCAATTTTTCCAAATATCTCCGGTACCACTGCAACTTTTTAATTTTCACTTGCAACTGTGAGGGTAAAGGTTTTTTAAGACATCCATTTTAATAAATATTTCCCTGAAAGTTCCAAAAAACGTGATCCCACTCGGTACATCCACCGAACAATCGTATTCCATCTACCAAAGTCCCGGAAGCCGGTGGCGTTTATGCATATATACCGAGGCATCACTCTCGTCTTCGCACCATCACCGTATATCGTTTCGTTCCAGATCGGCACACCCTTCCAGGCAATACTACTCCCAATTTGCATGAGTTTACATCAGCCACCGACAAGTTCCTCCTATACCTACTTCCTAGAGTACGAAGTATAAAAAGACCCACCAGTGCAAATACACGTTGTATATGGAAACCAATAAGCAATAGCACAACTCGTGTGTAAACTGTCGAAATTGAAAAATCCACTTCTACATATTGAAGTTGAGTTATTTGTACAAAGGATATGTATAAACATACATGTATACAAGTATACGTGGGTCAGGGGGTGAGCTTAGCAGCATACATATATAAACACATGCACAGTGTCAGTGGTTACACGCCTGTGATTGAAGTTCCATAATGTGAACAACTTTGACATTCTACGTTGAACGTACAGTAAAGGAACCTCGGCCCTTGACAAACGGTCGTTGAAAAAAGGACAAGGGCAAGTGTGTGCATTCATGCGGGTTCACGTGGATGCAAACGAAGAGGTGACATTTATAGTGTTGCTTACGATTCAAAGTACAACAATGAAACAGTGTATCTGGTCAATATGGCTTAACATTAGCATTATTTGCCGAGTAAACTTGCTGAATAGCATAATTGATGGAATAAAGACTGCAGTTAGAGGTAATTTGCAGCAGGTGAAAAAAATTTCGTCGTATCTTTTGGAGAATGACTCTCTTTCGATCTTTAAGTTACACGCGTTGTATGCAATGGCAACGTTGAGAGATCCGACGCACATCGAGCTACCATATCTCAATCTGTAGACAGAGAAATTTTATAAACAGCCTAAAAATACTGAACGTAATGGTTGACACGAGGAAGCAAAAACAGTAAGTGTAAATCCTGAATTTTAAAACTGTGGTGATGACATCTAGGTATACACAACTGATTCTATACGCACAAATACGTAGTCAGATATTTTTTTTGCAATGTTTCTTAAGTAAAGCTGTGGCGACCAAAGTTACCTATGTAATAAAGCAATGAAATCAAAGCCTTATTGAAAAGCACTTTGTTACGAATCTCAAACGAATCGCAGTAATCTTCTTTAATTTAAGTTTCCAAACGACAGAGATTGTTCAAGTTCTTCATAAAGCATTCAATAAAGATTTTATAATTACTTTGCGTACTTTTGAAGCAAATGACCTCCAAAATATTGGATCTCCGAAACCTTATTATTCCCAATAATGGCATTCAGTCTCAATTAATTTATCGTAATATTTTCATACTCCATTTTTATAAAGAAAAAAATTAACGGAAAAAAAATTCTCATAAAATAACACCCTACAGTAAAATTGTTCCGTTGACATAGCTCTGGTGTGCGGTAATGGCTTCTTGATATGATAAAAGTCAGCGTGAGTACTCGTCTCGGTAATTTTGCCCTTGGGTAAAGACTAGAAAGATAAGGACTCCACAGGTCGCATTACGCAAGATTCTGCTATTCCAATCCGATCGATGTAAGTATACGTTTTGCCGACAACTCCGCTGCACAGACGTAATACTCACCGACCTTTTTGATCAAACTTTTTTTTTCTTTCTTTTTTTTGTCGACACGATGATGGCAAAACACGAGCATCAGTACGACCCTATTATTCTCATAATGATTTTTTTTCTGTGCCCGTTTCATTTATTTACTTTTTTTTTTTTTTTTTTTTAAGTATCGAACAACACACAAATATATTCCTATTGCTTTTTCGTACTTATTTCAGTGACACAGATTTTCCGCTGTTGTTTGTGTATTATGATGACTCGTGTTTTTGCATTCGGGAAGAACAACAATAATAATCCAGGTCGAGTACGTCCTCGTTGGGAATACAGTAAGATTTTTTTTTTCCCCCAGTCTGCGATCCGAATAGACAGAAACAGCTGAACAGACAATGCTGGTATCAACTTTTTTTTACCTTCTTGCCTCGCGCAGGTATGTATAAGTAACTCTCGTGGTCGTAATGTTGACGCTGGTAACGATTTGTGTGCCAACAACGCGATCGAAGGTAACCTGCTTCAAGGACCGTTCGATTGTCATCGCCTTTTGTTGGATTTCCGAAATCAATTATTACACGATGACCTATTCAAAACTATACGGGTCTATTCAATCCTGGTGGTATGGTTTTCAAGAGGAGTATTTTTACCGCATTGATACAATGAATATTAAGATAAAATATTTGTATTTCGTTGCATGAGTTCAATGAATTATTATTGGAAAAAAAGGACCCTTAATTGTAATCTTCAGAGGATTAAACACAAACTTTACGTGGACTTTTAACTTTTCCAGCGAAAATAACCATAAATCTGTACTAAAAAGTGTCCCAGAAGCCCAGCTCAAACGTAACAAACAATACCAATGGATCATTGCGTTTTGTTTTCACAAGCTTTTATTTTGGGGTGAGTAAAAGGACGCCCCTATACTCCCGGCAAAAACTAACTTTCCTCGCGTCGTCCATAAAATACATTTCGCAGAAGTACGTGGTATCAGTGGCTGAGCACAAAAACAGATGGCTTCGTTCTTTACGCCCACACACTGCGGCAATTTATTGAATTCGAGAAAAACTCGAGTGGTAGGGCTGGAAGGCACGAATGAACAGTAATAAAATGTGAAAGAGGCTAATGGGTGTAGAAAAAGCTAAAGCCGACGGAAAACTATGCTCGTGCACCCGTACACTTTTTTTATCGGTGTTCATTTTTTTTTTTTTTTTCATGCAAGGATGCCATGGAAGCTCATGAGTTTTGGGAAACGAAAATCGAATTCTCGTGTCATATTACGCGAGGACGACGAAAAATTGTTATGTGTTATCGATAGATCTGTCAGACACACCTTATCATAAAAGGATTGAAACTCATCTCGGACGAATTGGATTCGTCCGCTATACTTTTATCTTTTGTCCTGTGTGTGATGATTGTCTTTTTATATGTCGATTTGCGAATGCTGTAGCAGCCGTTATCTGATGATGAATAACGTATAAGACTTTAATGGATGAACAAACGGTGAATAGTTACAATGAATTGTTTCACGTGCAAAAAGCAATCGATGCGACCAAGTTCTAGTATATTTTGCACTGTTTCCAGACGTGGTTATTTGCCAAGACGTACTTCGACAATTTGCATCGTTTATGTCAAATTGTGTGGATATGCATGGACTATGGAATTTATCTTTTAATTTTTCGTGAAAATTTTCAAAATAAGTTTCTACGTGGGAACATTGTAAACCCAAAGATCTTAAAATAATACACGATTCCTATTAAAAATTGCTTTAATTCGTAGAGCTGCTTGAAACGTTGATGATGCATCGATTTGATTGTAGACTCAACAAATGTCAAGATTTTTGTAAACGTGTGAGGAATACAAATGAAAAAAATAGATTCACAGTGTCTGATCAATTTATACAGTTACGACGCAACATCAAGGCTGTTTTCAACCTAATTTTCGGGTCATGAAAGTTGATTGTGTTACATTTTTATTTAATATCGTATGAATTCAGTTCCTGGACTTCTATGTAACGCGATTATATGGAAGGCAATGTAGTTCACTACTACGATCAATAGAATATTGTACAACAAAGTGGCACGAGTACACCCGATTGTTTAATACTGAATAATAAATTAGTACCAGCTTATGAGGTATTATTGTAATTTCGATGAATTAGATTTTTCATTGTACCAATTTGTTTGAGCAGTCGTGGAGTTGGCTATTATTGTCGTACTCAAACACGATTGAGTGAGCTTTTGAGCTTTCAAATGCATTAAATTTACACTTTAACGACCCTTAGTATCGTCAGGTATGCAGATTTCGTAAAAAAAGTACCTTAACAATGAGTTTAAGCAACAGATTTGAAACTATCAATTTGATGAACCAATATAGGGAAGCTTACGCAATTGTATCACGAGGCAAAAATAAAATTCATCGTTTAAAACTGCACCCACCAAATAAATGACGCAACCCAATATTGCGATGATCGTCAATCGCGGCAACTATTTAAAGCCAATAAAAATAGTCGCACCAAAGAGTGGGAAAAAAGCCATTACTCTATTGTTTGGCGAGAAAAAAGGATCGGTAAAACAAAAGTCAAGGGAACAGTGACGAGATCGGCGCTCCTCGAAACAGAACTGCTTCTTTTTAGGACACGCGCGAGGAAACTCGATCGGTGAAATAAACGGTGCGCGACGAGCTCTTTCCCCCAGAATAAACCTGTGCAATTTTTTTTTTTTTTTTTTTCAGAAAAAACCGCGCACTAGAGGTGTACAACGACGACAACGACGACGAAAAAATTTGAATCGCGTTATCTCACAAAGGCAGAACACCACCACCACCTCCTATGAAAGGCTGACTACGTGCATGCTTCGTTCGTTTTATCGGCTCGTCCCAATTTCATTTTCGCGACGAATGCTCTTACTCCCGACACGAGGCTTTTTACCCCCGCGCTTGCATTGCAACGCTGGAGAAGAATAAAGCTCCCAAGCTCTGTGTTAGCAAGTATCGCAAGTGTAATACGACAATACACATGTACATCTCCTTCGACGGAACCACGAAAGTGTTGGCGGTGCTTGGAATTTTTTGGGGGAAAAAAACTGAGCACCAAGAAAAGCTAAGCAAGGTGGGGAATTTTATTCGAGGCAGAGCTTTCGACGGACAACTGCTTTTTCTCGAGTGGTTTTATTCTTTGTGAAAACTCGCAGCTGATTGCGAGCAATTCTGTTTCGCGGAAAACAAGTTATCGTGTCAAAGAAAAAAAAAAAAAGAAGACTGACTCGAAATAGCGTTTCGGTTTACGTGATAGGATTGAGGAAATGCCGTATTGAGGTCCAATGAATGCGGCTCGAGCTGATGAGAGACCCCTGCTTTGTGGCTTGTTATACGCTTATTCTAAAATACTTTGGAGCTTCACGTGGACAACGACTTTCCTACAAGTTGTAGCTTTTTGCGAAGTGTTCCGTTAAAAGATTTTACTTAAACCCAAAACTTAAAAGTGTATAACACATTGTGTATGTAATTTTACAACTCAATGTTTACTGTTGCTCGTAAAAATATTTTCAGATGGTCTACCTATGAAATACAGTCAGATTCAGAGTTAGTTGAGCGGACGATGTTTAATGTCAAAACTCTTTGGCCCCTCACTATTAGCTATTTTGTCAAAAAAACCATCAAAATTTAAAATAGTGAAAATTGTTATTTTTTATTCTATACTTATACAGCTATTTTAAGTACAGAGAGAAAAAGCATAAAGCTAGAATTTTGATGATTCATTTACTACTCCATGGCAGAGATATTTTGTGACATATTTTGATATTAACAACTCCAGAACAGTTAATTATGCAACAATAAATAATTTTGATACGCCAAAACATCCAGATAATGATAGTGTGAGTAAAAGCTTACACTCATATTAAAATCATGTTTCACGTCTTTTTAATTTTATGTGGAATATTTAAAAAATATTTACATCTTTCCAAGGTGAGGAAAAGATATTCTTAAAAGAGTATTATTTGCAAGGCATTTTCAAGATTTTTTGAGACGCATAATCTTTTTTAAAATTTTATGCTTTTCAAAGTTTTAAAAATCATTTTTTTATGTGTATATCACTAGAAAAACAGAAAAATTTAATTAGTAATTTTTTACAACGTTACAAAAGTCGAATGAGAAAACACTTACTAACGGTGTAAAGCTCAGCATTGCGGGGAACGATGACTTTTTTATGACACGTGTGTAGCAGCCAGAGAAAGAAGAGTAACCAACTTTCGGGAACAACAAACAACTGCAATTATATTAACGACTTACAAAAAACTCTTGACTACAGACAGGAAGTCCGTGAAACTTGGGGAAGCTAGTCGTGTAAAAAGTTAGATTTTTAGTGCCCCTCGTGTAAACTCAGGATTAATTGAATTTTTTTTCCATATTGCACCAGCGAGAATAAGGACGTTGAAATGAAAGTTACGAGTAAAAAAGAATGCTTTATCGCTTTGTTTAATCATTTTGTTAAAAATACCAAATTTTGGAATTAAAAATAATTATTACTCTTCGCTGTGTTTTTGTCCGACGTAAAACTACATTTTTATAAATTTTTGAGGATTAAAAAAAATTTTTTCTTAATCAAAATTGTACGAGCAAGCAAAAAAAAACGAAAATAATGACGGGAGAGCATATAGTGCCCTTAGTAACCTTAATTTGCCTACGTTTTCACGTGCGCCTCGAAAAATATGCCACAGCAGGTAGTTCACATTTTTCCGAATTTTCCGCAATGAATAATAGTTCCTGGGCAAGTTACTATATCAGCTTCAACTCTTTCTGGACTACGTTTTCTCCAACCTACGTGGAGTATTTTTGCCTGACGAATTATTTTGCTCGTCGGGGTATCATAGTTGTCTGCAGTATAAGAGGAAAAACTGAGGTAATACAAAAATCAACATCTATACCTATTTTTGCTAGTAATGGTAAGACTTTTTTCATAGTTATTTTTAGTTAGATAGTAGAATTTCCTTTTATACTCTATTAAGAAAATACTTTTTCAATATCGATGAAATGTTTTCAAGTAACAATACCCACTTTTACAAAAAACTTAGTAATCATGGGAAATCGATGATCCGTACAAGAATTAAAAAAATATCTTTTACAAAGACAAGTCCTTTATTTGTAACTCGTACGTTTTCTCAACTCCCTTAATTAATCACGATACGAGATAATTATAGATTGCTCATAGAAGATAGGTGTTTATTTTCCATGCACACCCATGAAACTGCACGTCTGACGCCTGACTTGATCACAATTATTATATGGATGCAAAAAAATCCATGAAGCTATGTCGTTGGAATAATGAGTCCTTATGACTGATAAAAACGGTATCCACATCCAGTGAACCAGTCGTATACACTTGATCATCGAAGTCGGTCAAAAATTCAAAACATCATAGCAAAGCAAGTCCCGCAAAACTCAACTCAAGCTTTACAAGTCGCGATCGCGTGCCAGGAACAAACGCAATAGCTGATATGCCCGCAATAACCATTAACAAACGCGTACCCATTAATGATCCTACCAACGCGAAACGATCGGAAAATCCAAAGCAGTCGCAGCTGATTAATCGACAATACTTCCAAGTCTCCTCTTACAAAAAGCCCCCTCACGCAAAGCAACTCCGGAAATATCATCGATTTCCACCTGTCAACCCCAACTCACTCAACCAGATAAATACTAGCTAAACTCCCTTTCTCAATTACTACAACCAACAAATGCTTGTGTGCACATACACACATATGCTCTTCTGAAAATGAAGAAAATCGTAACAACCATACCCGATTAATCTCCTCCTCCGAGCCGCAATTGCATTTTCCTCATTTTCAAGTCCCCCCCCCAAGCATTGTTCCCCCCGCGTATTCAGGGGTATCTTGAAAATAAAATAAAGTGCACGCAAGAAGCTCCTTCGTCAAAAGAAATACCACCCCACTCGAGACGCTCCTCCGCGACAGTGTCCCCCTGCTATTCGTAGCGGCGAGGAAGCTGGGAAAGGGGAGAAAAGAGATCCCGATTGAGTATATACATCGTGAAAGGGTGAGAGGGGAAGAGACCCGTACGCTAGGGGAGGGATGTCGAAAAAAAGGTAGATGTAGGATAAGGAGGTGTGGGAAGGGGCGGCAGGGGAGGAGTACGCGCGCGCGTTGACGTCGTCGCTGGGAAAGCGGGACAGTAACCTTTCGCCGACCCAATTCCCGCTCCCGCCTCTGATATTACCAGCAGCACATGCTATATCTGTACCCTGTCCCGCGTGATGCACTGCTCTCCCTGCATAAACCCCTATAGGGCATACCTACCCTTCGTAGCGTGCGCTTTGCTCGATGCTTCCGAGTGCAAGTTCTCTCTATCTCTCTTTATCTTTTTGTAAGCACAGCGTATGGGACGTAAATACGTATTGTGCATGTACGTACAAGCATAGGGGACGATTTTCGACACTCGAGCCCTCGCGCTGGACGTATAATATGTTTATGTGTACGCACTGTGGGCCGGCCGATTGGCCACACAATAGAGAGAGCTTGCGCGCATAACACACGGTATGTAAGTGAGACTCGTGTTTGCTTGTTTGCCAGAGGTCCCTCTGCTATATACACTGACGTGTGTGCGAGTGTGGCTTTGGTTAATCGAAAACCCAGCTCTCGTGGCTGGACTGGGCTGCCCGGCCGTTACTCGCCCTTTGGTGCTTAGGTGCCTCTCGTATTCCCGAGAGGCTCGTTATTCGAGCTTTGGTGGGCACCGATAGATTCCGGCGCTCACAGCTCGAGATTTGTTGGGTTGGAATGTACAGGTTGAGGACACGTATGTATATGTGGAAACGGTTTTATGTATTTTTTCGTTATTTCAGTAGTTTGGAGATGGATTTGCGGAGAGAGAGAGAGGATTGATTTTCTAAGCAAAAGTTCAAGGATTATAAATCCGGTAGAAGTTGTGTGTACTCAAGGACCACGAAAACTAATGCACTACTGTGAAGGGAGAAGGATACCACTGCGCCAAAGCACGAGTTTTCAAAGTATTAATCAAAGTACATGGCGATTCGTGCACTATGCAAAGGATGTATATTTACGCGTGAGTGTGAGCTTTCGGACTCTTAGGAGAAAATTAATGGAAAGATACTACATAGCCAGTGTGTCTGTTACTCGGTCTCTCTATTTACTTGACAAAATTTCGATGAATGAAGACAAAGTTTCTAATTTCATGGAGGCAAAAAACCATGACCAACGTGGATTGGAGGCCTATCAAAATCAATATATTTTATTTTAATGAATCCTTCCATGCACTCTTTATCTCAATACAAATAAAACATTAACTGATACATTTTTCAAAATTTTTCCCCCTGACACAATACTAAAGCATCTTCCTCCATTTTCGGATCGTCATCACTTCATTAGTTCGTTTACCGAAAACTACGTCTGACTAATTCAGGCTTGTACTACTGATCTGCCACATGAGATAGTCATCTAGTGTATGGGCACAAATATTTTCCCTAACGTAATACCTTAACATTTTTCTCCACTTTCGAATCGTCTTCACTTTGTTAGTTCGTTTACCGAAAGCTACGTCTGACTAATTCAGCTTTGTACTACTGATGTGCAAGATGACACAGGCATCCAGTACATGTACACCAGTTTTTTTCCCTAACGTAATACCTTAGCATTTTTCTCCACTTTCGAATCGTCTTCACTTTATTAATTCGTTTACCGAAAGCTACGTCTAACTAACTCAGCCTTGTGCTACTGATCTGCAACACGAGATAGCCATCTAGTGTATGGGCACAAAAATTTTCCCCTAACGTAATACCTTTGAATTTTTCTCCACTTGAGAATCATCTTGAGTGTATTAGTTTGTTTACTGAAAGCTACGTCTGACTGTTCTGGCTTTTTACTACTAATATGCAACATGACGTAGGCATCCAGTGTACGGTTACTAGTTTTTCCCCTTATCACGATACCTAAGCATATTTCTCTACTTTCGAATCATCATCATTTCATTGATTCGTTTACCGAAAGCCGCGTCTGACTATTACCACTTTGTACTACTGATCCAGTACTTTGAAATCATTAGCCTTATAAAAAAAATGTATACAAGCTTGTTTTGAATTCCCACGACCCAAAAGCTTGTGTGAAAAATTAAATATCGACGTGTAACGTATGTAACATGGGGCAAACAAGCGGCGAACTTGTTTTATGGAGCAAACAGTATAGCCATGCGGACGCGGTCATATAAGCAGGTGTTAATCAATTACTCGAGAAAATGGGCACGTCTACGTATAAGCGCGTAATTTTTACCTCTAAATAGAGACTACCTGCTCTTTTTTTTCTAGCTCGCAGAAGTTGCGTAAATACGTATACAATATCCACTGCATTACTGCAGTATGGCGTTTTTTCTTATTTTTTGCTACTCGCCTTTTTCTTTTTTTTTTTTTTTTTCATCGTTGATCAGTAGTTGGGCTTTGAATTAGTGAAATAGTGGCTGTGGGTCAGAGCGTAGATTTTCCAGGGATGAAAAACATTTTTTTCAACAGTCGGTTTCGTCCTTTTTCACGTTCATTATTCGATAAAAAAAGAAATCGCTTGTTCGAGATCGCGATGGAATGAATTCGCCTTCTCGGCCCGGAAACGTCGAGTCCATCGTTTGAAAGTGAACCCATTGGGGATCCTTTGCTAGAGCAGAAATTAAATTTCATCGTGAAAATGCAATCTCCTCGTCCCAACATTGATGGAGCATCCGATATTTTCCCGCGTCCGAAAACGAAGCTGAGAGACGCCGATTCCAGAATTTATATTGCCACTCGAGAAAATATACTCGGCCTCGATTTCTCTCTTTTTTCCCCTCTCGATTTGTAAATTAGTAGTGGTCCACATTAATTTTCGGCCACGGTCGGTTGGTGGCTCTTCTCTCTCTTACATCATCGTCATCTGCTTCTCGCGTAATATCGTGACCAACCAAAATTTAGGACACGTTCATTTGGATTTAGTATGACATTTTATTGAGATAAATTCAGATTAAAATTATTTTATTTCACCGAGCCCCCCATGAACTACGTATCCTGTAATCTCGAAACATGGATACGGGCATGTATTTTGCTCGAAACGAAAATTAATCCGTCATTCGATCACAGAGTCTTCGTCACATCGGCTCATATCAGTCACGGCGTGCTCTTTCGATATCAAACCGCGAATGTTATTTGTAATCAGCGTCACATATGAGTCCCAACAAATGTAGTTAAACTGCTCCACCGATGCATCAATGCAAGAGTAAACGATATTATCATCAATTGAGTTTTTTTGTCCAATCCATGACATTATCGGAAATAGTAATGGAAATTTTTATAATAATTCAACATCAATTATGGCTCCTTTGAATATAAATAATAATGAGAAAAAAAGTTGTAATCACAATGGAAAAGTAAATTTCTAAAAAATGTTTTGGTGTATTTCTTACAATATTTCAGAAGCACGACATTTATTATTTACACTATTTTCAATTGTGTATTTATTGTATTGAGTCTGAATGATTTTGCAAAAATGTGTATTTATTACTATTACTTGTCCCAATGTCATTGAAGTCATTATACTTAAACACTAATATACTAACACTAATAACAATAAAATGCAAAGAGTAAATATTTGTTTGCTTTTATTTCGCAACGCGTATCCACTGCGAAAACTAAAAAAGCAAAAAAGAAAAGACAGACATTGTGTGTGCGTACCGTGTCGTGCCAACGCTGTACTTGCCAACCGAGCTGAACTAACACGATGACAACGATAAGCCCTTGCGTGAGTGAGAGATAGTGTCTCGCGTGCTTTTACGACTCGTGTGTGGATGTGTCGTCAGGTGAGTAAGGCTGTTACATCATACGCAACCCAGCGACGTTAATCAGCGAATTGATTACGATTTGCTGTTTTTTTTTTTTTTTTTACCCTTCGTCGCTGTCGACAAGGTAAATCGATTTTATTCCGTGCCAATCACGTCCGTGAGACAATAAATTCCATTCGGAAACACACACACACACACACACCGGATGGCTAGAGTTAGCGTACAAACGGAATGTAAACATCGAGCCCACGGAATCGGGCTTATTGGTGTGCTGTTGTTGTACACCGCCCTTTACAGGATTCATCGCTGAGGGAGCCGATCGTGCGAGCTTTTGCGCGACTATACGTCGATTTGTCTGTGTTTGCTCGCTCGTTGATATGGACATTGAAATTACGTCTCGAGATCGTTAACAGCACTTTGTTCCGCACAAAATGAGGGCTGGAGTGTACGTGTACCACAAAAATGGTGTACGACAGGTCGGGGGGGAAATTCAATTAACGACACGCAACTGGAATCGAATTTACCAATTAACTACGTCGCGGTTAATGGCTTGCACATCATGTAATTACTTGTACTATCATCGTACGCACTACGCAGTTGACGATGCTCATGTGGGACGAAACAACAACAACATAAATCAGATGAAAAAAAAAAAAAAGCACGTGTGCATCGGTGCATGCAGGTGCAAAGATAATCAAAGTGTAAAGGGTAAAAAGTGTGGTGCGCTAGTGAAAGAAAAAAAACACAAACGTGTCAGCCGCCGTGCTATAGGAAAAACTGGTACATACGAGGATTCATCGAGGAAGAAGCAAGGCACAATTGTTGATGACAATGATACTACTGGTGCCGCTACAATAAAGGAGTCGGTCGAGGGATGAGGCACCTACGCGTACCTTCATGGCGAGTGGGCAACGACACCGTGACTGCCGCTTCTTGGTTCCTCGAATTGGTTGCTGCCGCTGCCGCCAGCGCGCGAATTCGTGTATTATCTGCCCCTCTTCCGGGGAAGCAGGACAGAGGTTAGCACAGAGAAAGAAAGAGGGAGAGAGAGAGAGAGAGAGAAAAGAGGCGGCTGTGAGCTTTGAAACTTTTTCTCTCAACCGCTCGCCAGCGCACTTCGCGTATTACTGACTCGAAACTCGGCCGAGGGCCAAAGGACGCCGGCGCATGCGCTCCTGCGAGTTGGGGAGGCAGCCAGTTAGGGGACGGAGTGGGTGAGAGAAAAGAAAGCTCTCGGTGTCTTTCTCTCACCCGATCGTTCAGCTAAGAGGCTGGTCTCTCTCTCTCTCTCTCTCTCTCTCTCTCTCTTTGGGTGTATACGTGTAAGAGGCACCTATGTGCTCCAACGTGGGGTGGAAGAGAGAGAGAGCTTGCAACCGATTGAAAGCGGGTTAGAGGGGTGCATGCCGTGCATTCGGACTATTCGGAGGTTTCGAGTGTGTGCGCGCGCGGCGTAGATACGGCGCATTAAAAAGCAAATTCAAGAGTGACTGGAATGTACCCGTGTGTGTGTGTGTTTTTTTTTTTCATATATTATGTGGTGGTCATAAAGAGACGGGAGTAGCATTGCGTTGCAATTAGCGTTGTGTATTGACACTTTTGCGAAGCGATTGTCGTACAGTTTTTATTTGTATCGTGTTGGTAAAGGGTCTGGTGGATCGTTCATTATTGTTGTTCAGGGGTGGAATTTTTTTCATAATGGGAGAATCGATGATGTCTGAAATAACGATGGAAAAGTTTTCATTATTTTCGCTTTGGGTATAATACGTGGTATCGTGTATATATTATTATCTCGAACGTAGGTGATTGGGAGAGGCATTGTATTTCACGAGCATTGGTTTTTGTAACTTGATAAAACGGCCCGATTGTGTACATGGTTATGAGAAAAATTACAATACCGCGTATCTGATCGGAGGGGGGGGGGAGGGATCGTACACTGGCACATTTTACGATTTGGTACATAAAACTTGTTTGCTGCTTGAATACAAAAGTTTGTGCATAAGTATGTGTACTTATGATCTTCCTCGAGTTTTTCACGCCCACAAAGTTTTCAACTTAAATTTTTTTTTTTTTTTTTGCCTCGTTCAATGAGATTTACTTTTATTTTCGGTTTTCATTTAAGTTTGGAATCAGCTGACACAATATCTATTTACAAAGATTGCGCAGTATTGTAACACTTTTGACGAATTTAGCGTTATATTGGTCTTTTTACATCAAAAAGTAGCTAAATTTATGGAAAAAAAAAATTACGAATTTTAGGTACAATTGATGAATGTATATTTATCATGGACAAACAGTTAGATACAGTAAAAATTTTCAATGATTTTCGTTACTTTTGGCATTACAACTTTTGAGATCACTTTTTTTACGATGATGTCCATTTCTTCGTGAAAGGAGCATATGGGTTTTTTCTTTGTTTTCGTACTTTCATTATAGGAACTTTTACACCATGTCATAAAGTGCAACGTGTGGTCCAAATAGATTGTCCTTTTACGAATCCCTGCTTTTATGTTTCGTTACTTGAAAAAACTAAAATTTGGCAGAAAACACTTTTACCCAAACAAAGACTTTTTCTTTTAATGCAAACAGATATATTGTTTATTTTTAAAACTTCATAATTAAAGAGCAGTACATTATTTTCGTATTTTAATTAAGCTTTTACTATCCAACATATTCAAATTCTGTTGGATTAAAATCACTTAACTAAGTTTTAACGGTTTATTACGTGCAAACAAAGTTCATTATTCAGATAACGAAACATATACAATCACGATACATTTGTACCACATAAAAAATTGTACTTCGTCAAAAAAACTTTTGCCACAATGAAAGCCCAAGAGTGAAGTGTTTAAATACTGATAAAACTTCCTTGTGATTTATGTTTGTCAGCAAAATAATACTACTTGAATTTTAGAAACTAGTTGCAGAGTCCAGAATGAATGTAAAGTTTGATGTTTCCCTCAATACCTCGTCAGGATACTAAACTCAAAAACTTATCTCATTGCAATTTTACATTTCGAAATTCGTCTATCATCCAGCAAAATGTTAGTCCTTTAGCAAAAGAAAACTTTTGTAAAAACAACGTGTTCGCCACTGGTCATTCCAATCGAACGAGCCCATACAACGTGTCATGAGCTTTTTTTTTTAATTAAAAGTTCCATAAAAAGAAAAAAGGAAAACTCGTCACGGTAAAGCTGAAAATCCAGCGCAAAATCAGAAAAGCCCTAGGGACGCGCTGGAAAAAAGTTCACCAAGGCAACGAGCTTTTTTTCGAGCAAGTCACTGATATACTCACGCCGATGGACTAAAAATAGCCCCAACATCATGTAATTTGAACTGTCAAAAAGCCTATACTGTCGCACAGGGTGACACCTCGCTTTGGTATTCTAGTCTTTGGTCGGAGAAAGATTGATTTTCTTATTTTTTTTTGGGACTCAGATGTGAAAAAACAGTTCCTAGTTGATTAACTTCATTATTTTTTACATCTGCGGTCTTCAACTTTT
Organism: Copidosoma floridanum; assembly: GCF_036245765.1. Classification (NCBI taxonomy): domain Eukaryota; kingdom Metazoa; phylum Arthropoda; class Insecta; order Hymenoptera; family Encyrtidae; genus Copidosoma; species Copidosoma floridanum. The sequence continues at coordinate 7,362,497 of NW_028321897.1, read as the reverse complement.
CTCTGTAAGACTGCTGTTTGCATTGTAGTCACGTCGATATTGTTGGTAAAAGTCTAAAACATGGGTGCCTCTGTACGTTTCCTTAACGTCCTCTTTTGTTGATAATGCCTTTTTTTTTTTTTTTTTTTTTTTTTTTCTTAAGGAAACAACGGATGACAGTAAAAAAAAATTTTCTTTTGAGAACTTGTTCGTTGAACGAATTTACACATAATTGTTTAGTAGTAGTCTTTTATTCTCGTTGTAACGATTAATTTATCAAAATTTGGAATTATCACGAGATCTTTTTTGATGCAGCTTACTTGAAATATGCTGCGATCTCATTTTTATGCATAGATTTCACGTTTCATGATTTCTCCTCGGACTTCTTTTAATTCGATTAATATGGAAATTTTGATGCATCCTTCGTGTACAATACTTTTTCAACTTCAAACTTTTGAGGGGACCGAAGAGGAAATGAGAATAAATTAAAGTAAAAGAAACCGGAACTTTTCAGAGAACGTATAAAAATACATGTTGACGCGACGTAATTTATGTTTTGTCTTGGATGTGCTATTAAACCTGGAAAGAAATTTTTTCTTCGATTCTCTCGGAAGATTTATATTTTATATAAGAGCAAGTAACAAAATCATATTTTTTAAATCGAAAAATATTTTCTATTTACCACGTCTCCGTAACAATTTTTTTTTTTTTTTTTATTGCATTTAGTAAGTTAAAATTTCAAGGCATCGTTTATTTATTCCCAATTATCCTAATCATAACCTACCCCATGTCCTGACCCCATGTAGTCACCAAAGATCAAGGTAACTCAGCAAGGAAATTAAAGATTATGAAATTTCCTAGACCTTACGTATACTCTACAGGTGTGTATACAAAACCACTGAAAACAGTGGTGTTGCGCTATTCCTTCTGATATGATGTCTTTTTTTTCTAAAGTCATTTTTTGGATAAAGTATTTGAAGTGAGTCGGGTGGATTGCGTGATTCAAAGAGTATTTTTACATACCTTGCATAAATACATTAGTTCTAATACTTCATTAACTGTAATAAAACTAGAAATAGATACAAAAGCAACCCACTTCCCTCGAGTTCGAGCACTTCTTCCCCGAGACTCGAAACACACAGTCAGAAAACGAAGCGATGCTGAAAGCTCCGAATAAACTTTTCCACTTATCCTTCCCCCACTTGTTTGCCAAGTGCGTGCGCGACGAAAAAACATTCAAGTGCAGGTATTTAAATTGCACGTGAGCAACCTGGTCTCATCTAGTTTTCTTCTGCCGCACTCTCGTGCGCGGGCATACGTGACACGAAAGCTCGACTCAAAGGAAATGCGTACGTGTATGCATACAAGGAACAGATAGAGAGTAGAAGTGGGGAGGTGGGGTGAAGCCTTTCGCGTGTTTTGTGTGTTTCTTCTCTTCTTACTTTCATCGAAGGACTGGAAGGTTGCAGCTGTTGAGAAATGAAAAAAAAAAAGAAAGAAAACTAGAGCTTGCGATGAATGGCTCAACATTTTTTTAACTCCCCTCGTTTTCTTCAGGGCGCGTTGATCGTGATGCTTCTTCTGGCTAAGCTTCATCTCTCCGGAACTTAGTGCATTGCTTCCCTTATTTTAAAGTCGCAGATAATTGTACACACGTTCTTGAAATACGCGTGGATGGAGTCATAGGAATAAATGCACTTTTTGGTAAAAAAAGCTCCTTTCCTGTACATTATTCACCGACTACCTTCATTTCACGTGCCCACCTCCCTAATTCCATTTCCTCCGGCGTATCGATCCCATTAGCCGAACTTTAGAGCTCTTAAAGCTCGCGGTCGAAGGTATATATCCCTTTCTATTTTGGAAGCAAAGCGAGGCAACACACGTTCGGTCGCATAATCGATTACCACTTGATTATTCCCTTTGAACGGGCAGTCAAGTACAAGAGTTTTTTTTTTTTTTTCATTTCGTTGTACATAATACATTACGCTCCGACCAACGTAGTGTGCACTCGATTTAGCGTCTAACGCGGTGTAAAAGGATTTTAAGGGATAGGAGGGAAACTCCTGTATACATCTTCATGAATATCTCAAGCTTCGCATCAGCTGGAAATAAGGTCGTGCTCTCGGGGCATCAATGGCCCGAATATTAGAATTAAAACTACAACCCTCGACCCATAATAACCAAGAGTACCATCGGCATCGAAAATCAATCGATACCAGCTTTCACTTGTTCCTCAAGCTAAAAAGTCGATCCAGAGTAAGTGTCCAATCTCCATGTAAGCTCGCGTGGTGTTAACCTTTTTTCCCAGATTAGGCGTTCCAAATTGAACCAGGTGCCGAAGAAACTGTAGAGAGTAAATATTGAACATTGCGCCCATAAAATCTCTGGAAGTATATGCAACCTCGTGGAGTTTCGGAATTTCAAACTCGAAAGAAACGCGGACTGTTTGCCTTTCCCAACTAGTTTTCCGGAACTTCCGAGCCACGAGAAGAAAAACCGTCCAAGCGAACCTCACCTATCTCTCAAAAACCACACCGAAAGACCAATCAGCATATGATTATCTGCAATTACGGCTCATCCTCAGGTGACTTGTCGATCTCGACAGAAGGTACAGTCTCTCGTGGATGCAGGTAAACGAAGACGCGGATTTTACACAACCGAGGGCTCCAACGCTCGGCTGAATTAGTATGCAGACGGAAAAGCTCTAATGCTCGCTCGTGCGTGCTTATGTGACTCAGGAGCGAAAGTTTCCGAGGCGATGACGAGATATTCCGCGTGTGTGCGATGGCTCCTTCCCCACCTTGATTTACGTCTCGCGTGTTTGGTTACGTAAGCCGGGCCGACTACTCCTCGTTGATGCGCTGGAATTTGGTAGTTTGAATTAGTATGGTGTGGAGTACAGTGTGCACGTACGAAAATCGTATCGGATGTGAGTTTCGAGTGAACGATGATTGATCCACCTGTCGTGATTGACGTTGTCTCGACGATTATGCCAAAAGCCTGTCTGAGCGTGAGTTTCACTGTGTTTACCTTAGGGTGTTATCTCTTGTTTACCAGGTATAGTATTTTCTTCTAGTAGCTTCAACTTAGATAATACCTCATGAATCCTGTTACTGATGAATAAACTTACTTTGTTCCTCGGGAGTGAACATATAGAAAACACTTATTTCAAAAACTGAGCTTTTGCGTTTGAGGTGAGGCTGCTGCTTCATTTCCAACAAATTATGTATAATGTATATTCCTTATAATATTTCCATCCATTGGTATTTTTCCATTTCATTTTTTTTTTCCAGTTTATACATGGGTTATACTGATGTAACCAGGAGTTATTTTCACCGTACATCGTTTTTATATAAAGACAATTCTACCATAAAGAGTAAACTTCGTAATTATATTCGCAGGATCTAAAACTTCAATTGACAGTGCATATGTTGGTATAAACAATTGCTATGTGCTTGCATTCACGAAAGCACAAATGTAGTAAATACCTCTTGGACTACCCTCCCAAAAAACAATCGTTTATCATCAAACCAATTTCTGCCCTCGCTACAATACCGCATAAAGACACGAGAGATAAGGCACCCTATAATTGTACACGGTATAACATTACACGAGCTTTTCGTACATATATAAACAACATTTTAAAAATTAATTAAATCGTAATTGATATAGTACGAGACACTTTTAATCACAGGTCAAGAGATAGCGGAACAGGAAAAAAGAAGAGGAGGAAGAGACAAAGCGCTGGCGTGCAGCTCATGCATATAAAGATGGTAAAGGGTGTAATTGGATGCATCTGGAGCGTTAAAGGTGGCAGGGTGAAGGGGTGGTAAAAGAAAAGAGCGTGTGCATACATGCATGTATGTAACAAAGGAGTCGCCGACGGGGTATTGCATGCTACTGCCCACTTTATGAGTATTATTTCCCTTTGCGTGCGCGTGTGCGAGCTGGATACGTCGGAATTACGAACGAAGGTGCATTAAGTAAAGGAGATTCCAGTTAAGTGGACGATGGGTCTATCTTTGTATGATTGTAAAGACCTTTGTTCCTTGTTATTTAATTATGATAGCTGCCTTAATAACCTTTGAAATGATGAAAAAAAAAAAAAAGGTATTACACATAGGTATCGGATTGAATGAGCACATGTTGATGGAATACAATTGTACAATACGTAAGACTGACTATAATTATTGTGTAGTACTTAATCAGTCTTATTTTTAAGTATACACAAGGTTATAAAAGTACAAGGGACTCATTTGCGTTGGACAAAAAAAAACTAAGTAAACAAGTTATTGTAGTTGCTCGCCATGCGAACAGAGCAATAAATTTTTTACCAAATATCGGATTTCTGTTCCCTTTGCTTTTGTATGATTTTATTATTTTTTCGAGCTGCTCGTGGAAAGAATAAGGTGAAGTATGAATGTACAGTACTAGCAGATGGGGAGCTTGCGACATTGATGTAGTGCAGAGGATGAAAAAGCTGATCCGCGTGCTTAATGCGATTTTGAGCACGCATATGTTGGTCTTTACTTTTTTCGTACAGATCAGATTTTTTGATAATAATTACTAGTACCTACCTCAGCGTGAATAAACTTTTAGTGTCGAGCTTTGAATTTACCTATTATATCGAATAGAGTATTGAAACAGAAAAAAAGCAATAAAACTGTAAGAAAAGCCAGATAACATCTTCTGTAACGATGGAAGTTTCAAAAGAGCGTTCTCGCAACAACTGCAACACTACCTCAAATCTGAGATTGAATGATACATATAAGTATCTGTAGGGAGGAAGAAAAATAAAATGAGGCATACACGAAACAAAAGAAAAATTGACAGAGCAAGAGGAGATAAAGTGGGAGAGCAACTATACGAAATCACGCTGTCATAGAAACTCGGAGCACGCAAGAGGAGAAGAAGCGAATCAAGTTGGTTTAAGCCACGCTACATATAGTCCTGCAGTTCTCCGAACTTTCGCCTCTTCTTTTCTTTCTCCAATGCTCGCGTTTTTTTATTTTTTAAAACTTTTTTTATTTTGGAACGCACAAGGTGTCTTGAAAGTATTTTATGTCATACGAGTTTATTGTTAAAGCAAAAAATGTCATGATTATTAATAGCTGTGGCTCACACCATAATATTCCTTGGGTACAGATACTACGTATCCTCGCATCGATCATGTTGCTCGTCGAGTTAAAAGGGAAGCAATATATTTTGCTAATCAATATTTTCATTATGGGTTGTGCACGATATAGCACTTTAATTGTTGGCTGAAGTATCAGATCTTTTATTATGAATAAGCTTATTTTACACGAGCCAAACTGGTACGGCTTAATTAAATTTCATCAAAATTATGCAAGCTTTTAATCAAAAAATTGAAAAAAAAAAAAAAAAAAAAAAAAAAAAAAAAAAGACATCTTATATGTATTGTATTTCAACAATATTTGTAAAATATTTTGGAGAAAATACGACAAAATTTTGTAACTCAAGACACCAGGTTTGTCTATTACTGTTCAATACGTTCGTAACCAAATAAATTATAAAAATGTATTGGAATTATCGATTCTAAAAGTTATAAAAAATAAAAATACACTTTTTCTCAAAATACTACTTTCAAATTCACTTCCTGTAAAACCTATTGTGATATGTGACGTTCATCAAATCCGTTGCGCTTTTTGAAAAGAACGTTTTCATTTTCAAAAAGAAATTCATACAATTCTTTAGAAAACAAATCATACATTTTAAGTATAATTTTGCACAATGAACAACAATCCATCACTCAGAACTCGATGAAATTTCCACTCGCAGCCAAATGTGACACACATTGACACACACAGACGTCTTCGGATAATCAATAATCCGCCAATAATTGCTCCAATCACATAATTCAAAGACGCTTCGCTCGAGAATTCTCAATGGAAAAAGATAATCAACAACCCCATCTCCTTTGTGCTCCCATGGTATTGTGCACGAGCCATTGTTCTACAATCAATGCACCTTCCCGACATCCTTTCCGTTCTACCAACGACAGCTTTCAGAAAACAATAACAACCAGGTATACATCCACAAATTCCAAAAAAATCAGCTCACCTAACACAATTGCTCCGCACCACCAAAACGGAGCGATCGGCTGTTCTTTTACCCTTGAAATCTCGGGCGAATTTCATTTGACAGCACAGCTCAGGATGGGGGAGTAAGTGACGAGAAAGACAGAAGCGGCCCTTAATTTGCTCGATTAACTTTGTCTTCGCGCAAATTGTCCTGGAAGGAGAGGAGTCGAAACAAGGCTACGGGCGGAGGGCGAGGGCTCGTGATAGCTCGTCTTCACTTTGGGGGGGGGGGAGGCTAACCCTTTTGCGCCAGTAAGGGTCTTTTATCGTCACGGTGTTCTATTGAACTTTTGCTGGCAGAAAAGGGGATTTGGACGTAATCATTGCGATTTAAAATCATTAGCTGATACGAAAAGAAGGGCTCCGCTGCAGGAATTTCAAAGAAGACGTGGCTCTCGGCAGAGAGCCAGATTATTCGCGCCTCGAAAAATAAAATAGCTGAATGGTACGCGGCCTTGGCGCCTCGGTGATTTAATTATACTCGCGAGCGGAAAGGGGATCACTATGTACGGTCTCGATTGTTTTCTCCGCGAGTGAAAAGTACTGATCTTTGAGTAAAGTAATTTTCGTAAAAGCTGCAATTATCGAGCGAAGCTGGCAGTCAAAAGTTCTTTACGATGCAAGTGGGTATGTTTCGTGCTCTGAAATACGCCGGAAGAAGAAGAAGAAGAGGAGGGAAACAGGGGAAGGTGCTATCGAAGGGAAAAAAAGCACGCAGGGTTTTCTTCTGCCTCAACGTCCAAAGTAAAGACTGCATGTTTTTTTGTCGGAGTTTGTAAATCTTCGAGACGGTCGTGGCAAGGTTGTTTTCTCACGACTGATTTAAGAAAGATGAAATTTTTTGTCTGTGGCCTTGTTACGAGTCTTCTCTTGTTAGATTTTTCTGAGCAGAAATGCAAAAATTGCAGTCAGTCATTAATTGCACAGTTGTGATGTTAATTTTTACCATGATCAACAGCCGTTCAGTAAATGATGAAAATATTTTTGACTTAAAATATTATAAAAGTTATGAGTGGTTAAAACTTGTTTGCATTATGATTTACATATGTAATTGCCTCGATCATTACTGACTGATGCTTCTCTAATTGCAATTTTATAATTTTATGGGTCATTTAAGAAATTTAATTACAAATTACTACCAAATTTTTTTATTTAGTGTTGAAAACTTTTGCATGAATGCAGGATTAACACTTGTTAGCTCATATAAATCCAGTATTAATGGCATTAAAATAGGTAAAAAGAGCTCATAACTATTTGTAATCAATATATCTATACATAAATATACTTTGTATCAAGCTCTAAATTTCTGTGTAATTTTTGAGGGAGAATTTTTTTAATCAATCCTCAACTTGTTTGTTTGTTATTTTGAAAAATAAATTGTCATATTATTATTATTACGACAAGGAATTAAATATTTTCAATCGCTAGGTCTAGAAGCAGAAGTGTAAAATTTGTTTTAATGATGAATTTAAAGCGTAAATAGAAGTATTTCTTTCAACTAATTAATTACAGCATATGAAGTCATTAAAATTAAAAGAAATTTTTTTTGTCACGAGTAGAAAATCTCGTGTAAGCAATTAACGTGCGATCCAATTACGAATGTTACTAATTCGTTGAATCGACCTGGTATTTTTAAGCCAAGTTCAGTACTTGGGATGAAAATATAAACTTTTTCTCAGACACGCATTCAATAACTAGTTGGACAAAATTGAGAGAAAATCCAATAATTTAATTATTTTGAGCTGAAAATAAGATTTTTTTGTACTATAAGTGACAAGGATATTAATAGGACCTCTCCTTTGAAGTGCCTCTCAAGCGCACGTAGTGCGGTAAATTTTTTTTTTTTTTTCCTATCGCACCCAACTTTGTCGATGTATAAGCTTTTACCGCGACAAAACCAAGTTAACAACTAAAACTTCTAGGGTGCACTTGTAAAAAATAATGTTAATTTCCCGATCTTTGAGAAATCAACCCCCGCCCCCGCCCCTCTGGCATACGCGCTCGCAAAGCTGCTCTTTAGTCCTCTCAAACTCGAAAAACAATCAAAAAGCTCATCAAGCGTGATTATTCGCATGTAGCCGCAAGATAAAGCTACGCAACTTTGTTCATCTCGTAACTCAGCGGTGGGGCCCGCAACCCCGAAGAAAACCCCCCGCCGATCAGTAGCTGTCAATTGTTCGAAACGATCCGATCGATCCGTGGGTTACCGGCTAGGCACAGAAACGAGAGTGCACGCAAATCCCAAGGAGCTCGAGGATCCGGGCTGCGGTTTTCTAATAAGCTCCGAGGGATTCTCATCCCCTAAAGGGATCCATCTTATGCGGGGGTTTTTCCAAACTCCGCTCGATCACACGTAATTTCGTTGCGTCGCAAACGCTCCTCGAAATATGAGAAAATTGAAAGACTAGCCCTTTCGGGGTATAATATACGTATAAGTATATATAAGGTAGCTTCGGTCGAAAGAGTATATTGAAACAGTGCACGCGCGCACAAAAGGCGACCTGGCTCGCGCGGGTTATAAAAATTGAATTAAGCGTACAGCGTGCAAGAGCTACGGGCTGACCTGATTTTGCGCAGCGAAATTTGTCATTAAGTTACGCGACTGTTTTGTACGAGATGGGTGCCGGGTGAAAGGGGATGGGGGAGGAATAAAAGGTTCATTCAATTTTGTCCCGTTCATTTGTATTGACTTTCGTTTTATCCCTGCCGAAATGCTTGGTTTGGTTTTCGAAAAAAAAAAAAAAAAAAAAAAAAGTCATTTAACGGATCGGTAATTGAATCGTCGATACAGTTTATTCGATTTATTGAAATATTTTCGTCCCTGCTTTCGGACTATTAAATTACGAAAAACCAATATTTCAAAGTTACAGGTATACCGTTCGCTAAAATATTGGAAAACTTTTAATTTTTTTCCATATTCCAAAACTTTTAATTTAAATTCCATATTCCATTAAATATTAATTAAAAAGATATTTCCGGTACAACTATAGTGCATTCAGTTAATTCACGGTGCACTTGTAATTTCGATGACACTTGATAAAAGTACTGAAAAACTATGAAATAGGTACAACTTTGATGTGACTGCATTATGGTAACAACATTATTTCGGTTTACGTAAGAAAATTTTTATTTAAAAAACAGTAGAATGCATAATTGGCTACTTTCCTATGGTTGCACACTTTAAACTTTATATCAGAGAAAATGGTCATTATTTCACGAAAAAAACGGAGGTAATCCAGCCACAGCTACGGGAGTAAAGTTTCGATCTGCCGGTACTACCGCAGAAGCCTCGCCGCACCAACAACGATTTTGGAAAAGGGCCATCCGAGCGTAAAAAACACATCGCATGCCGTACAAGTGAGCGCGAGGAAACGGGGAAGCCTTAGGTGCAATAAAAAGCGAGAGGAGCCGTGACGGCAGCATTCCGATGAAGAAAAGATGGGATCAGAGGAAGCCGAGATAGAGCGCGGCCGCGGCGTCTAGCCCGAAAGTTCGGGCCGTACTTATCCCAGTTTCTCGAGCTTCGGCAAGAAACAGAGAGAAAGAGACGACAAGGGGCGAAAAAGGAGGAACGCAAAGGGGAGGGCGGCTCAGGGACCGCCAAAATCAATAAATCTCGTTCCACGTTCGGTACGACGCATCGCGAGCTCTCTCTTTTGCTCGCCCTCGGTGTGTATTATACATATATATGTGTGTGTGTATCTCAGTATCGGTATCTATATGGCGTGTGACACTAACGTTTTGTCTGTCGAGGTAAACGTCCCAAAGCTTGACACGCTTCCAACTCTCTCTCTCTCTCTCTCAGATGACATTTATCGCTCTCTCTCCTTTTGTTTCGCTCGATACCGCGTATAATGCGCTGCCTCTGCCACTCCATACACGGCATCTGCCTACCTGCAAAGTGCCTGCATTGGTAATTATTTCGGGTCTTGAGCTTCCAGACTTGAGTGGGTTTCACGCGTCTTTTGCTCGATAAAAGTATTTGTTTTTATTTCAATATCATTGTTGTTTTCCATTAAGCGCTTTAATTTATAGGTTTTAATTGTGCATCGTCAAGTTAACGGGGGTAGGGCTTTTATCGGTGTTTATTCTTTTACCTGTATAATTTGATTCAATCATTGCCTCAAAGACTTTGTAGTAGTTGTGTACGCGAAGAGAAAATTAGCCGGTAAATGTGAGCCACTATAAATGTCGTACTTGAAATTTACGTTTCAACGCATCTCTTGCAACTTGTACTCAATTAACGAGCACTGGTGTTGTACGTGCAATTTATCATTTTATAACCATCCGAAACGCTTTTAGGTGCCATTCAGTATCAGGACGATACAATATGTGGATCAAACTAATGTGTAATGTAATGGAACATTTAAATCAATGTAATCGATTTGAAAATTCGACAATATTAACGAGTGTAAGAAGTATAAAATATTAAATTTACAAATTTTAGGTTTATTATTCTATGCTGTTGGTATGCAATTTCTTTTTTTTTTTTAATATACTAAAATACTTTTTACTTTTTTTTACTACTTGTTTCCTACAACGTATTATTTGTGTAGCTTCGTTGTGCAAAACGTACTGTTCAAAGCTTCTAGTTATGTAGGACGAGACTTATATCTCTTTGATAGCTGAATACACATCTCAAATCAAAATGAAAAAAATTTTTTTTGTATAGTATAAAATTTACACTTGAGTTATAACTTTCACGAGTTTCCTTATCATATAAAACGAAAAGGAAAAAACAGGGACTAATGTGTAAACTCTGACTGAATAATGTAATTCAGCAACCCTAAGAAAAAAACTGATGCAATCCTTCAGAACAAAGAATATATTTTTCTCGGATTGTCCAAACTATATTCAACTGGTTCTTTAGATGCCACCAACACACACCAAAATTTAGTCAGCTGCTGTCGATTGCAAATCTACAAAACTACTTTTCTGCAATCTACAATATTATACATACAGGTGCGCACGTTCGCAGGTTGTCATACAATAAGATGGCACAGTCACGGTTCAAAAATCCCCCACCCCTTTCCTCCCACACTGACCCACATCGTGGGGTCATTCCCACATTGGCGCTACCCCGACGAGTTCACCCACTGCACGTACCAACCCCTTCGTCAAAATCTCTCCAGCGGCAACCCCTCCCCCCCTTAAGGTGATATTAATGGTACTTACGCGTGTTTCATGTGCTTTGGTCACGTGCAAGATCCCCGAGATAACTTGCGTGTCCCTCACTCGATCTTGACTGCAAAGCCAAAGAAAAATCACCAAATGGGATAAAAGATTCGAGGTACAAGTTACAGCTGGCCCGAGGAGCGCGCGTATCACTCAGCTCTGTAACGCAGCCGGAGTACTAGCAGCCAAGCATGAGCACGGCTCTCCTGTTCTCTTCCCTACGCGCGCCCTGCCGCGAGAGTGCGAGGGAGAGAGCACGAGGGTTTGACCTCACGGGCGGAAAAGTAGGGAGGCAGAGGGAGCAGGTTGAGTGACCCCCGCGCGACAACACTGCACTATCGATTGCCGCGCGGCCACGTGGTTCGCTCGCTCCGATGCACTTTGGCGCACGACGACGCCGCGCGCATTTGCGAACCCCATCTCCCTCCCTCCCTCCCTCCCTCCCCACCTACCTTTCCTCCCTACCTGTGCTTGCAAGCTTCTTTCCACCCCCTCACCCCACTCCGGCACGTCTACATGCATACCTACGCCGTGGGCTCGTTGTTACAGCTTGGGGCGAAATTCGAGTTCGACCCTCTACTCTTGCATTTCGCCCCTACCTCTTTTCCCTCCCCTGCGCCTATCGGAGCTTTCGCTCTACTCCAACCCCCTCCTTTTTCTCCGTTTGCGTTTAGTCGAGGGAGGGGGGTTCGACCTCTTTACCCATGCTATTGCTGTTTTCCGACCATCACCCTTCCCCTCTCTCCCTCTCTTCTCGTCCTGTCACTCCGAATTTTTTTCTTTTTTTTTTTTTTCAGCAACGATGCGTGTCTGTGATATATTGTTCGGAACAAGAAAAATATTTCCTAGTGCTGGATTCAGATGTAGTAGTTTCGGATCAGTTACATACTTGGCCATTGACGGGATCTAAAAATGTTGATTATTAAAGCTCGAAAGAATAATTCCTTTTTTACTGATTGATAATACAAGAGCCATTCTTTTATTGCAAATACTAAGAATAAGATCATGTATATATACGTATTGTAGAATTAAAGATTTTTCGATACCATCTAGAACAAATAATGATGAATCTGTAATAACAAGTTTCTTTTTGCGCGCTAATAATAACATTAGCTTAAAAAAACAATGTCTTTACCACACAACTTACGCATTTTGTAATATTCAACAGGACATTCAATTTTTATGAATTTTCATCAAATTAGAATAGTATATTACGCCACTAGGGCGGAAAGTGCTTCTTCCCGCCCGCGGGCGCACTTTCCGCCCGCCGAGTACTTTCGGCCCAAGGGCGGAAAGATGATTCCCGCCCGCAGGGCGGGAATATTCTTTCCGCCCGAGGGCCGAAAGTACTCGAAGGGCGGAAAGTGCGCTCAAGGGCGGGAAGGCCTCCGCCCGAGTCGCGTATCCTATTTTTCTCCTTAAGGGCGCAAAGTGAGAACGTATTTTGTCTGGTTAATGATCACTTCAATAGAAATTTAACTACAGGATTAAAAATGAAAAATATTTACGGTGAATTCTAAGATATTGCAACCTCTGTTAAAAAATAACGGAGGTGTTTCGAATAGTGTATTGACTAGAATAGTTGAGTACGAACAAAAACTTAAAGCTGGTATGCTAGAATATCTTGACTGCAGTGTAGATATTAGTGAACTTCCCTATTTATAAATTGTGTTGTATATATAAAACTATGTTTATTGATTGAGATGTCATGAAGAAGAACGGTAACTCGTATTTTGCATCAATTATTTAAAATTGAGTATGATTTTATTTTTATAAAATAATAAGTCTAAAAAAGTAGTCGGTAAGGTAGGGAATTTTTTAAAATAAGTAAGAGTTAATTGTTAATAAACGAAAGTTCGCATCAAAGGTTGTGCGGGGTCCAGGGGCGGCAGCCCCTGGTGGGGGACCAGGGGGCAAAGCCCCCGGCGGGGGTCCAGGGGGCGGAGCCCCCGGTGGGGGGTAGGGGGGGCAAAGCCCCCCCCTCGTCCAAAAAATCAATTGATCGTTCGATTAAAAAAAATTTACAACCATTTCCCGAAAAAAAAAAAATTAATTAAATTAATCTAATCTCCCGAAAAAAAAAAAACTTGGTGGAATGAGAGTATGAGTATCAAAAAATGGCAATCAGAGATATAATACTCCCTTATTGTAATATTATATTTTTTCTTAAGAAATTATACACAAAATATACTTATAATAGAATTTCATAAAATAATCAAGTCTTGTTTTGAAGATGTATAAAGAAAGATATTTGATAGATGTCGCATATAACATATTGATAATGTACAGCACCAACTACAAAATTTACTAATTTTTCTTATTTGCGGGCATGAATGTACTTTCCGCCCTAGGGCAGGAATGTACTTTCCGCCCTAGGGCGGGAGGTTCCACTTTCCGCCCGTGAAATAGGCACTGAAAGTACTTTCGGCCCTCACTTTCCGCCCGAAAGGAGGAAAATGACTATTTGATAAAAGTGTTGAATTAAAAAATAAATAAAGCAAGCGTATCTTGCTATTTTTTCTTTTCATCTACTAGAGTGTCAAAATTTTTTATGCAGAACTAAATGTTTCTAATTTAGCAACGACCCCAATCTCCTCGTTCATATTTTATACGCACGATGTTTACAGCATAAGGAAACAAGAACAGTTTCTGACGTGTTTGATACGATCACTTTGTTTTTACTTTTATCGAACTGTAAGGCATCAAATTCACATAACATATGTGTAAAAGATAAAAAATAAGAACACACTCTTGCGTTTACTACCTTTGTTCATGTCCTCCTTTTCGTTTCTCTCTTTACACTGCCATCTCCACTTTTATCTGTATTTTGTACATGTATAACTTACTTTTGTTCCACTGTCCCGAAATCTTTAGATCTTTTGCCTTTTATCTCTCTTTTTTTTTTTTTTTTTTTTTTTTGTTTCTTCCTCTCCAACACTCACCCTCTCGCTTTGTGTATTTTTATCTTTTATAACCCATCTATCCTTACCGTGAGGCATCTTTTTTTGCTTATTTTGTTTTTGCCTCGTGGACAACCTATTTACATCAACTAAATCCTTTCATTCAAATCATTAAAATCGTTAGCCAGTTTTTACGTAAAGAAAATTTTTTGGAGTATTTTTTTGTTGATAATTAAGTACGATTTTTAGTTTTACAAATTATGATTATTTTTTCTTAACTCACAAAATTTATTTTTTAGCAAAATCCAACACCAGTATGAGTATTCCAAAAATACTTGAAAATTATTTGTGAATTCTGGAAGAAAAACTATAAAAATCCAACCAATCTACATAGCATGAGCTCGTAATCACGGTTACACGCTTTGATGTAATTTTGTTTATTTTATTCATTTACATATTAGTATTGGCATTGATAAATATATTTTTGTCGATTTTCAGTTAAAATCTCAAAATTAACTAAATAGAGCTAAGATCGTTTGAAAAGTCATCAGTAACATTTAAACAAAAAAATACTAGCCCAGCAGGAACAAAGTGCTAATAGATAGGGTGTGGAAGATGTGAAATAAATCCTGTATCCTTTACTTATAGGTTGTCTGCATTGTTACATTTGACATGGAGTAATATTTTGGGATTTCACGTATATCAAGGAGCCAAATTTTGATAGTGTCAACTACACATACTCTTACAATATGGTACAAACGCGTTTCAGGTCAATAATACATGTTATGTGTCTTCAAACCATTAAAAAAAAAAAACGCAGTAAGTAAGTAGATTCAAAATAATAAAATAAAAAATAATCACTATTTGAACAACATGAATTATTGTGTGAACAGAAATTAAAAAGAAAAAAAACCGTAATTTTCTAAAGTTTTCTCCTATAATTTTTATAGTTTTTCTCTCAATGCACAACCATCTCAATTACCATCTAAAGTTTGATACCTTTTTTTTTACAATTCATTACCAGGAAAACTTGTCAATTGTTTATTATTTTCAGTGTCCTAGTCAAAGTTCTGGACATACAACAATCTATGATGGTTTACTCCAAGCATATAAAAACGTACGATTAGGCACATAACTAGACTACAGAGAAGTTGGCATCAAATTGGAAGATGTAGAAGAAAAAGACTTTTTATTATTTTTATTTTTTAATTTATGTAAATAACAATAAATATTAAAATATTCCTGGAGACTTAAAAATTTTAACATATAGGTAACCTCGATGGTAGAAATAAAAATGTGTAATTGGTTGTACAAGGTACTTTTGCATTCGGTACAAAATTTAAAGTTAGCTATAAGTGGTTAGTAAAATTTTCAGGTGCACGTATCATGTTATGACCAGAGTCCTGACAAAAACAGCATTTTTTGTTGTCTACAGTGGTTCATACTCTCAATAATTTTCAATTATCTAGCCTCAGCCTTTATGTTTCTGTGAGATGTAATTTTGATTGGTACAAAAAAGATTTTTGTCTTTTTCTTTTTTAAAAATGCTCATTAAAAATGACGTTTGATTTGATAAGGAGTGAAAAAAATGGACAAAATAGTGAGCCTCTTGACACTCAGAGTGAAGAAATGCAAATTCATTTCTGTAAACGCAGAAAGTAATCCTTGAAAATGCAGTAAAGTTTCGTTGGGCTGGTGTCAGAAGCAGCTTCCTTTCCGTTCTCGCATTCGGAATAAGAAGAGGAAAAAGAATCGAAGAAAAAAAAAAAAAAAAAGCAAATATATCATAGTCCACAGAAAAGTTATGAGTAACTTGGTATACGTAAAGTACTCGTAAAATGACACCAATAACCTAGTTGAAGGCTTTCTTCTCGGTCACACAAACTTTCCTGGTTAATTATTACGATGGAACATTGTAGAAAGGCCACACAGAACGACAGTCAACGTGACTCCAGAATAAATGAAGCTAACGATCTGTATTGTCCATCTGGTACCAAACACGATTGGTGTGCATAATCACATAAACACTGCAACGTATTTTACTCACGTAAGCTTAGTAAAAGATAACTGTAGTCTGAAGGAAAAAAAAGACAGATCCCATTCTTCTTGAGCCTGCAGAAAGCAGATTCAACGTGTCAAAGTTTTTTTCATGTCTCGGTGTATCATAGCGTATTACATTATACGGAGTAGAGTGAGGGGTAAGGAAAAGAATAGGATTTTCACTCGGTCTTCAACAAAAATCCAGCCAAGTCTTCCGTCGAATCGCGGGCCAAGTCGTCTCTTTCAATTTATTCTTCTTCCTCCCCAAAGTCACATGCACCACAGCTGCGCGTTTGTTTCTTCCTCTAGTCCTTACTTATTTCTCGGTGACTCGAAATTGATAATATACCTTGGGACTACGTATGTATACTAAAAAACTTTGAACAAACGTTTAATTGCTTATTTATTGTTATTATTTTTTTTTTTTTAGTTGAGTTGTTACAAAGCTAACGGTTTTCTCACGATTTTTCGACGAAAAAAACTTTTAATAGAAAAATTCTTCCTCTTGCCTATTATTCTCATTCTCGACTTTTGTTGTTCATGTTACTCAATATTCTCATGGAAGAGCTAATAAATGACCTCTTAATGGACAGTTGCTTCTTTTTCCCTTTGAAGTTCGTTGGAAACGGTGATGAGGAAAAAAAGGAAAAGGAAATGTCCTTTATCACGAGCTCCCTTTTTTTCAGCTAAAAAAACTTCTGGATAATACCATTGTACCATATACTCTCAACTGCTGTTAATACATTTTACGATGCATTGGTTTTTTTTTTTTTTTTTTCAACTTAAAGAGTACAGTTGGAGTTTATTACTTTGGGTATGAGCATGATTGAAATTGTAATCGTTTACAAATGGCATGTGTATGGACTTGCTTTGAAAGTTTTTGAATCCAGTTTCTGAAATAAATAATTTGTTTAAAAAAAAATTACGGAAAACGTGAACAAGTCGATAATCCAAGTAAACAAAGTTGGAAAATATTTATGTAGTTTCAGAATCACATATCACCATGTATACGCATACATATACGTAATCAGTAGCGGCATACATCGATGCTGTACCCTTTCCCCTAAAGCCTCGTTCGTATGTTTTGTTTTAATTAACCCCGAGCATCCGAAGCAGCTCCTCGTATAGCCTTCCCGTACGTGATGCAACTCCATCGGACGAAAATACAATGTACCTCCAGTATCGAGTACAGCGTATATTATATATCCCCAGAGGCACTCTCCCTATATGTATTTCAATAACAGCAGTAGGGCCATTTTTCAATACAGCGAGAATTTGATGGAAAAACGTGCCGGTTAACACGTTATACCCCTACCCACAGTCCTCTTCATCACTCAACTCTTATTAAATTAACCACATGTATAGATAAGAGCGTGTGTGAGTAAAAAATGCATTGAACCCGCTGGGTGAGTGCCGTGAGCAACTTTTTAATTTTTTCCAGGCTAAGGAATTTATTAAGCTCACATTCTGATACGTGTGTTTTCATACATGCGATGTGAATATACATGTACATTTATTTCCAAAAATTGCAATTTTTCTGCAATATTGGTAGAGTAGTACTTGCTAATGTACTTCTTAATTAAACTCCATGCCAAAATGTGTGTATGCACATGCCCAAGTTACCTATTAATAGTCGATGACTAAAATTATCTTGGATTATTACGCAATGAAGCCCGAAATTCATCGCGAGAACATTAATAACGTCGAAACTGCGAAACAGATTGATATAAAACAAAACCAGGTGTGCGTGGTATTTTCGGCAATCGATAGGCTTGCAAAAAAAAATGCTCATCAGCTCGACAATGTAGATTTTCGTGAATAAAACCGAGTCCCCGTTATTCGCGCGTGATGGCATGCGTAATTATAATGATCAAGACCACTGCATCACCGTCAATTTGATTAATATCGGATACAAACGGAGTGACATAGCTGAATGAGCCAGCCACAGGCTCTGTTCGATCCATCAGGCGGAATGAAATTTGCATGAATTTTCAGGGGAAAGGGGCACTACTGGTGCGAATATTGGGCGAGTGTCGATCAATCATGTTTGTTTTTTTTTTGTTTTTTTTTTTTTGTTTCTTTTTTCTTTATTTTCTAATTGGAATCTGGAATGTTTTCTATTTCAATTGATTGATGTGCGAATTAAGTACATATGACCTCTTCATGGCCTGGGGATCTATACAGTAGCACGTATTTCCTTGCTAACATTTTCAAAACTCTAGAGGATTCATGATCTACCAGATAGTGAGAAAAAATGAAAGCTCATAGCGCATATTACTACCGACACACTGTGCATTAAAATAACCACACCAACTACCTTAGGACCACTAGGAATAACCAATGTAACGGTATGAGATGACTTTTACATCTCATATTATTTGCCTTTTAATAAATGTACTCTTTTTATTCTAAATGTGTGCTCTATAACTTTGAAAGATCTATATGTGAGAAAATCTTCAGATTTATATTTAAAAAAAAATTTTTTTCGACTAGCTAGATGATTTTTTAGATGAAATATTTTTAATTGCTGGCATTAGTAATTAATGTAAATATACTTTTAAACTTGAATTCTTAATGATTTTTTTATAATTTTATAATTGAAGGAAAATTTGTGTTATTTGTGCCACAATGTTTGGATAAACATTAACTAAATTTGAGTCAAATGTTTCAGCAAAAATCCAAATTTGAGATTTTTTCGTTGCCTGTGTTTGATTAACGTTTGGCCAAACATGAATTTTCATGAAAAATTTTTTTGAGGGGTAACAATTTATTAGTTAATTAGGTGGGCTTACAATTACTAATTAAAAGTTATAAATAGTTTATATGGCTACAGGCAATGCTATCAAAAATTTATACAAATGTATCAACACATCCGAATCGATTTCTGCTACAAAATGTACTATTTATTAAAAAAAATTTTAATTACATTGTTAACATACTTCTAGGAAAACTGATGTTTAAAAAAAAATGTAATTTTCATATTCACAGAGATTATAGTTGTGCAATAACACATCGACCTTAAAGGTTAGTTAAAAAAACTTTTAATAATTAAACTTTTAAGCTATTATATTACTTGTATAAAAACTATCAACAAAATTAAGAAGTATTATAAATAAATTAACGCTGTCTTATGAATGATAGAATGATGGAGTATTAATTAAGAAAAAGGTATTTAATTTAAACCAAAAAAGCCATGAAAATTTCCTAAATGTTTTATTGGACTTGACATGTAGTTTACAAGTATGAATAAACACAATTGTTAATAATAAGAACATAGTAGACAGCAAAAATGAAAATCTTATGAGACAAGAATGTACAAATCAAGTTATTTATTTATTTAGCTGATCAATTCCTCAAGAAACTTGATCATGGTTTTTTTTTTTTTTCTTTTTCATTGCGAAGTGAGAAAGACATTTTAAGGAACAAAAATATTTGAAAAAAAAAAAATGTAAAAAAGTTCTCACAGTTTACATTTTTCTTAAATAAATCAACAAGTACTATTACAATTAAAATTTTTTGAAATCAGTCACCTGATTGTCAATTAAAATTTAACTCATAATTTCAAATGACATTCGGATTTTGAAAATTTTAATCAATGAAACATTTTAGGTACTTTTAATTCGATGCATAAAAACTTTAAATTATTTTTGACCTTATTTATAAATAATAATTAATAATATTTACAGTCAATAGTGTTACCTACGCGAGGTAGTGAGACTAGTGAGTTTTAGCAGCAAAACATCAGCAACACTGAAAGAAATCTTTATTATCGTGCATCATTGTAGGTTCGTTCAAAATGTCACAGATGTCTCTTGCAGGGATTTTTGCCGCAATTTCCCCAAATCATGCACATTATTCATTACATACTAAGCAAATATGTAATATTTATGTCATTTTTGTATATTTTTTACCCATTTAAACACTTGTAGTTTGTACTACCACAAGATATATATACCAAGTGGTAATTATTTTTTGTAATAAGATTATTAATTTTGAATGGCATTGAAAAATGTTATGCAATTAATTATGTAGTACATAAAACATTAAATAACATTAAAGTACGTGCAGCCATTTTAAAATATTAAATTTTCCCTACTTATTTGTTGTACTTGTGTTTTATTTAAATTTATTTTTGTTATAGCAATGTAAATTTAAATTAATATTCATCACGATGAAGTAAATAACTATAGTAAAATTTTTAATACAGTTATAAATAATTAAATAATTTGTGAATTTTTCCTCGAGATTAATCAGGAATGACTGTAAGACAAGGGAAAAAAAAAACAGAAACTTCAATTACAGCTACAAATCCGCTTACTATCATTTTTCCAATGAGTACTCTTTCGATCTCTTCGTGATGCCGAAGGGACGCGACTTAAGTTACGACTAATGCAGATTTCATTTTCTACATCCGTCAATCCTCCCTCGGGAATCGGTGTAAGAAGACATTAGTCCGCAAGTCCGATAATTGCATCTCCTACTACTTGTTCGTCGATGCTACTTCGCGCATCCGACCAGACATTGTACTCTAGCACACTTATGTTTTTCGCTCAACCGGCTAGTCTTATACTGTATTGATTTTTCTCTTAAAAATCAAGATACCGGCAATAAATTCAACAACCCACGGACACTTTCCTTATACTAAGTACATCCAACCCGTAAAACGCGCAATAAATCTTTCACACGACTCTCGACAATCAAAACAAGAACGAAAAAAAAAAAAAAAGTACACTTAGATAAAAAAAAAAAAAAAAAAAAAAAATCAGTGCATGCACACGTGTCCTTCGCCATATAGCTCGTTATTACAAGCATTCACGGGATCTACATGGACAGTGCATTATAAAAGAGCGCCTCCTCGCGCGTAAGCGTATATATACATTATAATGCTCGCGATAAGACGGTAGGCACAACAGCCGCGTCGAGCTTCCGATTGGTACAGCGCGAGGGACAGGCCTCCAGAACGTGATATTGAGGCAATCGTGTATATTTGCATTGTTAATTGGGATGTATGTATATCGGAGCGCGTATAACTAGCGCGAGGAGTAGGTTGAGAAAAAAAAAAAGAAAAAAAAAAAAGCGGCATAGCCGCACTTGTGCGCCACAACTGATTCCACAGGGAGAGCTCCAGCCCGTATCATTGGCTGTGGGTTGGCGGCGTGTGCATTGACTCGATTTGGAGTTTACGTCATTGTTTGGGGAACGAGCGGGCGTTTCGTCCCGATTACGCGGCCAAAGTTTCCCTTCGCACTCTTTCGTGGACACGTGTGGGCTTTTTTTTCCTCGTATAGATAATGCGAGGCGATTCGGTGAGATTCCAAGAGCGGGGTCATCGTTGCCGTGGTTGTGAACGACCATATATATGTGCGCTGTTGACAATTGAAAAAATTAATCAAAAAAGTCGAGAGAGAGAGAGAGAGATTATTTTTATGTAGCCAAAATACTTTTCCTTATTGTAGGCGGTAAATGTGACTATTTGAGTGACAATGATCTTTCGGTGAGTACACATCAATAAAATAAAAACATAAATCACCATTAGGCGTGAGATTCGAGAAAACAATAAATATCGCAAGTGGCAAACGCTTCGAGGCATTGTTACCCAAGGGGGTGCGAAAAGAATAGCTAATTATCCCTCGCCAAAGCTGCTTATATGACAAAGTTGCGTCCGTCAGAGCTTTTTTCCCCCCCTCTCCATTATATTCGTCATCCAGCACACGCCGGGTCATAAATATATGACTCCCAGCCCTATAGCGACGATATATACCGACGCCAGCGGTGAGGGCGTGAAAGCCACGGAAATGGGCTAGTCGCGTGACTTGCAAGCTGACCGCGGATCAAGGGGGAGTAAACAGAAAGCCGTAATTGATGGCCTGGATATCCTTCTCCGCTCAGGTTGAATCAAGAATTCACCCGGCGGGAATTAATGCTTCAAACTTATTTTGCTGTAAAAAAAAAAAAAAAGTATGTACGTCAAGCTGTGTAATCGAGAGATTTTAAAGAAAAGATATAATTATGGCCTGTGTCTCTTTTGTCACCAAAATACAGTTGCCGTGCAAGAATGACAGAGCTGATGCGTATATTGTAAAAAATGTCACCCACTACTTTTGGCGAAGAATCAAGTTAATCTTGAAAAAAATGTCTGACGAGGATGTCGACAGAAGATTCATTGCTCACGTCTAATGCGTGACAGATGCTCTGAAAACCATATCTCTTTTGCCTGCTTTCGTTAGCAAAGGGACGCTATTCAGGATTGAATAACCCACCGCTGCTGACATTTATCTTCCAATTTTTATTAACTTACGATAAACTTACCACTTTAAAAAAAAGATCACTTTGTTCAATCGTAAGTCCTTTATCCCAATGATGCAGAGTATCGTGTATATAACGTTGCATTATAAACAAGCACATCCAAACGCACACGTACGCTGAGTCCTTATAATGTACTGCCGCGATAAAAATCCAGTTGGTGGAGGTGTGGTCGCGGGCGTAATTGAACAAAAAAAAAAAAAAAAAAAAAAAAAAAAATAGATCGCACCAGTATGACAATTTATCAGTCGTAGAAACTTCGATTGGAGAATTACAGGTGTGATTGCTAAAAATATCCATTATGCAAATTATTTTTTATGAGCAATGTGTATGATAATAACACGTTTTTCCATACTTACTCATCCTTATGAAACCGTTTTCTAGACATTTATCCTATTTATCTGGAATCTCTATTAATTTCAGCTGTACCATTACCAAGTAAATCACTGACTATCGAAATCCATCTCTTAACCGATAACGACGTATAACACCTAATGTTCGTCGTCCACCGCAGAAAATCCTTCAATTACATTGTATGAATCGATTAACCACGACGTATACTAATGATCATGGTTATTTTCGTAGTGTGAACAGTTTAAAACAGTAGGCGTTTACCGGCGCGAGAACGTAATTACGGTCAAGTGAATATAATATCTGCTCGTTGTCGCGTATACAGTAATAATGTAATCGATCGCGTGTGTCTCTGCGCGCGCTCGTATGGTGCATCAACGATAAAATCTTTCTTACTATTTTCCTTTTTTTTTTTTTTTCCTCGATAAAAACAAATAACTCGTGTTGACATTCTGTACACGGCTGAGAAGTTCTTATGGTTTTAGATGGTCTTGGTTTTCAATTCAGATTTGATAACACCGATGTAGTGCAAAAGTAGGATTTGCAGTAGGTTTGAAGATTAAAAGAACATTTTTTCACTTGGATATTGTCGTTTATTAAGTATATTCAATTTTTATATTTTCATCAAACTTAGCTTTTCATTTTACCAGGGCTGTTGTCAGACTTTTTTGTCATGATTTTTCTGGCAGGTAAGTAAAATTTATTTTTAATTTTACATTTTATAGTAAAATGTTTTAATTAAAAAATTTTAACACATTTTGAAATACTTTGGTTCTGTTTGTTTACAAAATATTATTTTTTTTTTCAAATCCTTGTACAATGTACATGTTGAAAAAAATCATAAGTAGCAATTTAATGACATTTTTTTGGCACAAACAAAATATTACACTTTGAGAAAAAACTGTATTTAAAAAAATCCATGCCCAAGTTTGGTTGTTGTGGGAAATCTATCTAGAGAAATACAATAATTAATAAGACAATGTTTGAAAAATGTAAAAAGCATTTATACAAAAATATACGATTAACGTTTTAAACTTTTATTTTTTACAGTAAGCTTGTGTAAAACTGTGCAAAAAATAAAAGAAGCCTTGACTCATCGAATTAAAATTGGAATTTTTTTATAACACTCTGATGAGTGTCAAATTAATTATTTTTGATACGCACTTTTCAAAAAACAATGTATAGGCCAAAGCTAGCTCAGCTTACATTTTTTTGAAAAAACTAAAAAAAAAATATAGCAGCTTTTCTGTCGGTCTGTAAGAATTTGAAGAGTGTGCTTTTTTACTGAAGTACATAAACATCAACGTCACTGACACGGAAAAAATTTCATCAAAAAAGAATTAAAAAATATGTATTTGATTTAATACATAAATAATCATATTTTAAATCACGCTTGTGTCATGACGTATTTTTTCCTGTTTGGATTCGATAATTTTTAACTTCTTGGTTTAAATAAACTATACAGACATGTAATAAAACAAAATCATAAATATTAATTATGGTGTTATAGAGAATATTGAATAATATTTACAGAGCAGTATATTTTGCAAAGAGATAAAGCGTACTTTAGTAATTATTTTTAAAATTCTTATTTCATAGAGTAAGAACTATGATAAAAATAGAAAAATTGCATATAATGTGCAGGATAACGTTTTATAAATTAAAATGCATTGTGTTAACAAATAAATGTACAATCAGCTACAAATTTAATTCTTCATTTTATCATAATTACTCACATATGAGATTGTAAAAAAAAAAAAAAACGTAGTAAATAACTGTTATTTTTTATCAGTTCATGATCCATTTTATAATGATGATTATTTTGAAATCAATTTTGCATCCAATTTTTTTTCCAGAAAATGTAAACGTACCATAAATTTTTTGTAGCATTGATGCTGTTACAATTTGAATTACCAAGTATTACAATGAAGGTAATCAATTTGAAGTAAATGAGGTATAAAGAAGACGGAACTGCAGTTAACTATTGTAAGGAAAATTGAATTCTAATCATTAGCAATTAATCATTTTGCATCAATTAAAATTCAACATAAATTTTGAATGAGTCAGGTAATCCGTTTACATAAGGATTACTATTATTTTTTTTTAGTTATCTATTTCTCAAAACAGTAATTTTTTTTTTTACCTTTAGCTAATTAGGAATAAAAGATGTTCTACAGGTAATGTGACGAAGCGAATTATTATTATTTTTTTTTATAGTGATCCATTAGCAGCAACTACATTTATCATTTCAAGTGGGAGGATCTATATACCTAAATTCTTATGTTAATCATACCGATCGTTTTATTAATCGCAAAGCCTCAAGGATTCCTCGGCATTTTCTGCTGCAGCTAATTAATTTGTGGACTTCACAGATGCTCTCATCGGCACAATCAGAAAAGAAAGACATCGTCTTGTATCCATCCTCCTGTGGAAAGCAAAAAATAAATATATAAATAAATTCACAATTATTCCAATCGCGTTGGTCGTTGCGTGATTATTCGCATAGTGCAATGTCCTCCCAATGACCACGGGATCATTATTTAAATAATAATCCAATTCGTGAGGACGTTTCAATAAATTTTATGACGAAGACACGCACCGAAGCGTGCACAGCAGAGATGGGAATATTTTTTTCACATCCTCCCGCGGTGGTGCATTTTCCGACGGCTTATGTAATTCACTTATTTATTCATTCATCAATTACACAGGCGCAACGTGTTTGTTTCATTTTCACGCACAGCTGCAAAAAAAAATAAAAAAAACTGCGAAAAAAAACACACAACACTTGCCCCCGAGACGAATGTAGATCATAGTTGTAAAATAATCTCCAAGGCGTTAATGATTATTGTTTATTTACTATATAGTAATTACTTGGAGATTCATTGATTTAAAATGCACGTTTTTTTCCATAATTATTCATACTATTTATATTATCTTGGCAGGATTTCACATGGTCATTACTCACTTTGCTTTGCGTTGGAATGAACACTAACGTGATATTCGTTCTTTCTTTATTTTTGCTGAGAGTAACAGTTATTAATAATATGGTTAAAGAAAAAAAAAAAATTGAACATACTCTTCTTTAGTACAACGTACTATTTTTCTTGGAATGTTTTTTTTTAATTTTTCCTACGCTCAATAGTGCAATACAATTTTAATATCAATTATACGCATGATTTTTATTTTATTTGTTATAAATCACAGCTTTCAATAATCCCTGGACAATATTTCGACAGCGATAACGCAATAAGGAGGGTAACAATCACACCGGCTGTTCAGAAACTTGTTATAGAATAATTTATCGCCCCGCGGTCAGCTCCTTACGTCAAAGAGAGCCGATAAGTTCTGTAATTCATTTGTCTCAACACGGGCGCGGGAACGGCAATAAATTTTTTGCGTCCCGTCGTTCTCACTGATCCGTAACTGATTGAGTCCTTTTAAGCTGCTTCGGGATCATTTTTTTTATTTGATTACTTTTAAAATAATGTTTTGTAGCACGGAAAAATTCAACATTCATTTGCGCCGTAAAACGTTCTCTCTTACATTAATGATTCACCAATAGTCAGAAAAAATGAGAGATTAATAAAAAAAAGAAGAAGAAGAAGAAGAAAACAACAACAACTTTCAGCGTACGAATTGCCAAACGCCAAAACGAGACTTCCTAAATCTACCGTGTAAGTTAAAAAACAAAAGTACCGAGCACACGGCCGACCTTCGATATGCGTCGATTCATTTTGACAATTAAAAAAGATAGAAAAAAAAAAAAAAAAAAAATCATCGATGCCGTACGTGGCGATAAGAAGCAGCAGCACAATCTCGTGCAGGATACACATTTCCCTCGCTCCGTAAGGCTCGAAGAGACAACGCACAGTTGTTATACGTGTACTGTAACTGCCTTGATGGAGCGCGTGCGTTACAAGCGCCGAGTCCAAGGCTACGGACGCTGTCTTTGTCTTTTGTTTTCTCTTAGCGTTTCACCTTTTTTTCCCCCCCTATGTACTTGTCTTTACGAGGCGTTTTGTGTCTACTTTTTGACACGAGGAGCCTTTGTATTATTACACTGCGCCATAAAATTTATCTACCTCTTGCACTTTTCATTCATGTTCTCCCTCACTTTCAACCCTTTTTTCACGCCTTATCTCCTCCCTCGATTAGCAGTCCTGGCTTTTTTTTCCCTCCACGCTCTTGCGAATTAATTGGGAATCATTACCAGTTAGCCTCGCGCTCCGCGAGTTCCACAGTACTTGTTATTATGTACGAGAGCATTTCAGCATCGATTAAAAAGAAATAGAGGTGGATTTAAGAAAAATAGAAGGCGCATGCCAGAGCCGTTGTGTTGCACTTGTAGTGTACGGTTGAACGAGCGAGTCCTGCGTGCCGGGGGAGTTTGTCGTCTCTCCCATTTTAAGGGCTTGGATCAAAGTATCTGGATAACTTTTGGTTCATCCTATTTTAAAAAATTAATTCTTATTTCAAATACTTATTCAATACCTTTTTCTACTGAACCATTGGATTAATATTTAACATTTTTAGTGTAAATAAAATTTGTATAATTTTCATATAGATTTATTTGATGTTGTGCGTAACAGCTACTGAGTAGCTTATTGCGACTCATCTGATAAAGGTACATTGTACCGAAACAGCTGTTACAAAAACTTGCAAGTTCTCATTTTACCACTGTTACGATGGATTTTTATAAAGTGAATCAGTTGAATTTTAGTGTAATATAAATTGAGACATAATTTTTTTCATTTAAAATGTGATACATTGTATTAAAAAAAAAAAAAAAAAAAAAAAAGATATTGCAAAGCACTTTAAAAATCAATTATTTCCAAGTCTGGATCCATCAGTACACATTTTTTTATTTATTGTGTAAGATTTATAGGTGTACAACTATCAGCAGCAGTGACAATAGCCACCTAGTTCTTTATGGTTGATATCAAATCGTGTTTACAGTATAACAAACCGTACGAGTTGAAGTGGCCTCGATTCTTGTACATACGAAAGCCTGTACTCTCAAGGACAAAAATCATCAATGACCGTTGAGCACCCGAGCACATTCAGTCCAGTGGATCGGACGCAATCGGCTGCGTCGTGTAAATCATGTAAAAAAAATGGACGAATGGAAAGAGCACTGCTCGGTAAGGGAAAGATGAAGCCTTGTCGTCGTCAGCCGCTAAAAATAATCGTCACGCTATCGAGCTTCTTCGCGGCACTAATTACCGTTGCTTCGCGGTGATCCTTGGCTCATTTAATCCGACCGATCGACCCAGGACCCAGCGACAATGTACCGTCTAATCGTCTCTTGTTGGTTGTCACGTTTGTTCAACCTTTTGGTTTTTGCGAGAATATTTACTTACGCCCTTAGGATCGTACACAGCGATCCTCTCTTATATTTATTGTTGTTCATCAAAAAAATGTTGAAGTTGCTTTGTGAAAATCAAAGCAAATAGTACATCAGGTGTCGTTGAGTAAAAATCCAGTAGAGTAAATAAAAATGCTGTTTTTTGTCATTAAGTAGCTTTTGTTGTTTTCTCCTCAAACTCCTTGATTGGGCAATTTCTTTGTACATCCTTACTAAACAGTTATTGGAATGTTGTTTATTCCGTAATCCCAACAATCGATGCTTTAAACTTCATTCTCTTCAAGGTGTCAAACGCAACATCCTGTGAATATTTCACTTTCAGTGGTCAATAACAGCGTATGATGGATGTATTTTAAATTCCTCAGTAATTTTCAATCATTAAAAGTTGCGTTTTTTTTTTTTTTTTTTTTTTTTTTTTTTAGTTGTAACTACTCAAATTATGAAAGAAAAGGATAAAGGAAGCAATGTATACTCAAGCTTGGAGTTGTTTTGTCGATTGGATTAATTTTTTACGTGTAAAAAAAACAACGATTTGTCATAGTTTTTCAAAACAATATTAAAAAACTTATTTAAAAATCTGTACAACTAAATAGAAATACGAAAAAATAAAATTTGGTACACCACTATCAGTGCGGAACTTAAAATACTCAAATTTTTCACAGGTTGGTGGACACTTTTACCAAAACGCGTTTCCTAAAACTTCTTCGCAATCCCATCGGTAAGTAAAATCAGAACTAAATGAAGAATAAAATGACCTGATAAATAGCAGCTACAGCACACAAAAACGGTGAATCTTCCATCCAAGGGGCGGGTGAATTATATACCTGCCCGAAGGAAAAGAGTCGGACGAAAGGAAAAGCGAGAAAGACGCGCCCGTGCAGGCGCGTGAGACTCGAGAGCAACCGGTTTTTCGGCTCCCACAGCCAAGGACGCGTGCACTTGTTCTGCTTTACTTGCCCATCTTACCTCTTTCCTTTAATCTGTCAGTCTCCGTAGGGACGTCACTGCCAACGGCCCGCCAGGCTTGCGGACACGTCAAAAGGCACCTGTCTCTCGTGAATTTTTTCGTCTCGCCGATCGGCTCCTTTATCTCATTTTGTTTGTTTAATTGTATTTGTTGGGGTGGATCGCGTAAATTTTAACGAGCGACCGGTTCGTACACGCGCGAGTTGTTGATGCCATGCGATGGGAATTCTTCTTCGATCGCTGTTTTTTTTTTTTTTTTTTTTTTTTTTCTCATTTGCCTGGTACGAACGATAGTGTATTCTACGGTGTGAATGTTTCTCGCATCAATTTCGTACTAATATAGTGATGTTAATAAGTTTTCTCTATACGATAATACGCGTCTCCGTAAACAGATGTAAATAAGATAATGATGTTCATTATATGTTGCGCGTGCAGTTTGCTCGATTTTTTAAGGATGTCATGCAATAGCCAGGCGCTCAAAGTCAAGATTCAAAGTCAGACTTCGCGTGCCAACTTTGCTGCGATTCGGAGAAAGCACGTCATTCAAAGCGCGATCGGTAGGTGCACGCTCGTGTGGATGCCACGAGATCTCGACCCTGGCACGGTATGCGCGTATAGGGAACAGTAGAGAAAAAAAATAGAGGATTCCACTGTACGGTTCTCGCGCTTGGAGAAGCAGACGTTATCATCAATGTAATCACGGTATTAGTGTAATAACAGATTATCTTCAAGCGACGCGTCGGTGTCGTTGAAACCTTGCCGATTTTTTGTTGTGTACCTACCGACGCTGGGTGTGCAGGTGCAATGATTAGATTTTCAGGCTGTCCGTTGTTCTCTTTCATGGGCCGATTTCTGTGGACGCTTTAAAAAAATTTACTTCTCCTAAAAGGTTTTGTAGTTTAACTTCGGTGTTGAAAATACAAAGCTAGAAAGACTAACGCAATGATTTCTGCACGGGTTTATTTCACTTGCTTTTCTGATTTTTTGGTGGCAGAATAAACGAAACCTGATCGATTTTTAACTTGCTTCTATATTAGACTCAAAGTATTTATTAACAATTAAAACTAGTCTAAACAATTGGTTTTTTTTTACGGTCTTGTCAATTG
Organism: Copidosoma floridanum; assembly: GCF_036245765.1. NCBI lineage: Eukaryota > Metazoa > Arthropoda > Insecta > Hymenoptera > Encyrtidae > Copidosoma > Copidosoma floridanum. The sequence continues at coordinate 7,332,211 of NW_028321897.1, read as the reverse complement.
GCAATGGCAGATTTAGAATACAGATCAGTTGGGGTCACATGTATACGCACGTTTGGTAGCTCGTCTTACCTTACTCGTCTGTTTCTACTCAAGTTTTTACTTTACTGAAAATATGATTGAAAGGACTATTACATAAGTCTAAAATGATAAAAATATTTTTATTCATGAACCATTAAGTAGAACAGTATTTTTCTATCAATGAATGGAAACAGTATCTTCAATGATCTTTTGTTTACGTAATTCAGTGACTTCCACTTTTATCAATAATGCGTAGGGTAAAAAAAATATTTTGCCCTTTTTTGGTTTAATAACAATGGAGTATTGTTACGATTTTTTTGAAACCATTTTTATTTAACAATTACGTAATGTGATTCGCATCAAAGACAAAATTGATGGATCGGGATTTCCTTTTGTGCAACGGTGAATTTTCAGTTGAAAAATGTGAGTCACGTAGTACTTGGTTTTTACTTATACGAACTCTTCAATGTCAGAGTAATTTTCACGAGAACGTGATTTCGAACATTAGACGCGTATTATGATTTTAACGATTGACGGAAAAAAATTATTTACTGGACAAAGGTTTCGTGCTACTGCGATGAATATAATTTTTTTGTTACCTTTTAAATCACTGTGATCTGAAAAAATTGTAAGTAAAAACCATTTGGGATGACGAATATCCGATGAAAAAAAGGGTTGTGAGAAACAATACAACGAGATATTTATAAGTCAGATGTTACAGTATCTACTCATAGATAAAATGTAACAATTACACAAATATTATGCACAATACTATTATCAGGAAAGTAACCAGTATAATATTGAGCTTATGTGTAATCACTGGAAACCAAGAAATATTCCCACCACGTCAATTGTAAAGTAAACAATTTTTATTCATCCATCAACTTATTTTCCTTATTGGAGATATAATTTACTAATGATTTGAATTACCGTTACTCTGTACCTAAATATAAAAAAAAACCACTTTAACTTAGGAAAAAAACAAGTCATCGTCCACACCTAGTTTTTCAATACTATCACTTTTTCATATTATCTATACTTACCTGTGCATGTTTAAGAAGTCAATTTCGTATTTATTGTTGGATATACACGTATCGATGTAAGAAAAATTCATAAAAGTTTGATGAAAAAAAAAAAAGTTTGATGAAAAAAGATAATTAGTTACATCTTCTACGACATAAAAGTGCAACACCTTTAAAATGACATTAAAAATTATTAACCAGCGCGAGATGCAGCATATAAAGTTCCAATAAATTCAATACCTACACATATTTTGACCTAAAGATATTTTCAGTAATTTTCTTATACCTACAATATTCAGTACCATGGCACCTAACGCGAGAATCGATTTAAATTCCGTGGAAATTTCTTAAAGACTCAGGGTTTATTCCCGATGCTGTGCAGAAAGTCACTTGTTTACGAAAACAATACCGTCAGATAGCAGCCCTTTCGTTTAATTTCAGTTTTTTTCCTTACATTCTATCGTGTGTTTGTGGCAATAACTTACTCTGATTTATATTATCTAAATAGTAAGAGAGTAAGGAAATCTCTTACCGTCAACAAACAATGATGATTAAAGTGATGCTGACTTTATTTGGCATTTTGAAGCGAGTAACCTTACAGATAAAGATTATGTTTATAAAAAATTTGTATACGTAGTACACATGTACAAAATTACGAAAAAATTATACTATACATCTGAGTAATGTGGATCAGATTTACTTAATACGTTTTCCCAAAAATAGACAAATCATTTTGACTTGTGGGTAGATTGTCTGTCATTTTATAATAAAATTATTTAATGTTTTTTTTACTATCTGAAAAAGTACATAAAGTAAGATTAAAATTTTGTCAACCAGTAAACACAGGGGCCACGTATATTTAGAGATGTAACTCGTCTTTTAAAAACTTGATTATTATTTCAGTACATTTTATTATACATGTGTTGATCAGTTTGGTTTTCCTATTTGACGTGTACTCCTACTGACTCTATCAGAATTCTATCTTTAAAAATTAGACACTGTCGATTTCCTATACTATTACATGTAACAATATCAAAATTTGTCGAATCAATAATAAACCTCACCATCTTTGTTACACATAAAATAATTTAATTTTTAGTCGTAACTGAAATCGGTGTTTTACAGAAAGTACATACTTGAATTTTAATGTGAAATAATTTATAAGATAAGGTTTAAACAATTAGTGGTATAAAAGGCCTGTCAATAAAATCAAGTGCAAACAGTTCGATAGTAATCCAGTTTCATCATGATTGACATACTAAGGATCAAATAAATACACGCGAGCTTAGTTCCTGTAGTTGGTTTTAGAGGTCACGGCAAAAATGGCAACCGATTCTTTTCTAAGTAAAAAATCGTTTCAAAATTTATTAAGCTTACTTGTCCTCGCACAGTAGATGAATTCGTTAGGAAATCAAAAACCAAAAGAAAAAAAGAAAAAAAAACCTGTCTATTGGCCTTTGAATCACTTATTCGACTGGTACGATCGTCGTGCTGTCGATAACTATTGCCAAACAACAGATTCTGGCATGCGTATGCTCGTTTAAACTGGAGTTCAGTGTCTTGACATTGGTATCAGTTGCGTGCAAAAACCAAGCGGTTCCCTCGTGGGGTTCATGTACGATAAAAAGGCCTGTTCTACCAGAGTGTCACGGTGAAGGTCCTTCTCGCGTGCGCGCGCGTATGAGTCTACATCCCAAAATGCACCGAAATACACCGACAGTGTGTCCGGCAGCAGGTCATTTTTTACGCGTACGTCGTTCACTCCTCTCTACGCCGTACGTATACATTATTATCTTTTCATTATTTTCCTTTTGGCGAGTAACAAGTCTATCGACAATAATTTGGTGAAATCACTGTTTTTTAACGGTATAATTTTATTTGTCATCAATGAGTGGTTTTACGCTCTCATAAACGTAACTTTTATGGAACATCCATTAAACGTATCAGAATGAACTTCATGATCGGACGTAATACACTGCACGTCTAAATTCATAACGATTAAGGCAACGTCTGCGTGTTATTCAATTAAATCCCTCCACGAGTCGATTACAAAGTGTTGAAGTAACGTTGCTGCGGCAACACGATCCCAATCAACCATTCCAATTGCTCTCAATCACGCACAGATAGAGTAGCTGCGTACAAGCGAATAAAGCGCGCGCTTTCATATTTCTAGGTGAATGTCAATTTCCAATAAATCCTTTCTCCAAGCCGTGGCTCGCCTGCCTATATACGCCCAGCGTGTATACACATTACGATCTAATTATCCTGCAAAAGAAAAAGAAGAAAAAAAAAAAAAACTGATCACTGCTTTACGTGTATGCGTAAACCTATACTCACACGTTTGAGCGAGCAAGTAAGCGACCTTAAGTCCAAGTGTGGCTACGTGAAAAAAAAAGCCGCAACTACGCGGAGTGTCGAACAAATTGGTGCAGCATGCCGCTGCCGTATGGTTGGGAAACCCTTGGCTCTCTCTCTCTTACGCGTGCGCGGGTTATCCGTTGATACAATTTTTTTTCTTTTCGGACGTCTCATTAAACTTATTTAGCTCGAGATAAGTCGTCTTTTTTTTTTTTTTTTTTAATGTAAGTGGGTAATAAGCGTCGATTTCAGTTGATTATGTTCGGATTCTGATTAATTGATGAGGACGAAAAAAAATACGACTACCAAGAAGACGACGACAGGTTCTGCGTGCGTTCGACGTACGTTTCAACACATGAAAATATTTTACATTGCAGACGCGGATGGGTAAAGGGTATTAGTATATAATTCTCTTTTCTCCAGTTTTCAAATCTTTTACTACGTATGGCATCCTTTTTTTTAACAGTCATTATCCTGCAACGAGGTATTTTGACTTGCAGCACATTATTGGTAAATAATCACTAAACATTTTGAACCGTTTATTAAAAATATCTTCAATTTCGTGGGAAAAATTGTTCGTTGTAATTAGAGAAGAACTTTGTAGAAAATGTCATTGGTTAATCCTGCTTAGGTATTCAAAATATATCAAAAGAAAAAAAAGATGATTCCTCCAATTTTGTCTGGTGCACCTGTACCACGTAGATACTTTTTGACTTGAACAGACCAATCCAGTCACGCCAGTTGATCGTGGAGTTTTAAAAAGATAACGTTGAACTTGAGCGCATGAATCAATTGTGATGGTTAAAAAACGCTGTCTGGCCCAAAAAGGGCCTTTAAATCAAGTCTAGGAGCAAATGGTTGTCATAGCCAAGCAGCTTGAACGCTTGTCAAGATAGCGATATTTAAAAATCGTTTAGTATTATCTCGCAGGCTTGGCAAGGTCAGCCGGCACAAGGAGACTGCATGTCACGTTATATTACAGGAAAAGCGCGCGCTCGTATAGTCACGTTACGCTGTGCGTATACTTGTGCGCACTGTATATCCATTCTGACATGGTCGTGCTGAACTTGGTACGAGTAAGTATATAATATACGCACTTGTCTTTCAACGGGTATTTTGGCCTTTGTTGCATGCGAGGGGGTCGTAGTGTGTTGCATAAAGATTCAAAAAATACACCCCTTCTCGCAGATTAAGTACTTGTTACTTAAACTAATTGTACATCTTTCAGAATCATGTACCTGTACGTTAAATCTTATTAACCATCATTAGAATCATTGATCGATTTTTAACTTGCTTCTATATTAGACTCAAAGTATTTATTAACAATTAAAACTAGTCTAAACAATTGGTTTTTTTTTAGGGTCTTGTCAATTGGCAATGGCAGTTTTAGAATACAGATCAGTTGGGGTCACATGTATACGCACGTTTGGTTGCTCGTCTTACCTTACTCGTCTGTTTCTACTCAAGTTTTTACTTTGCTGAAAATATGATTGAAAGGACTATTACACAAGTCTAAAATGATAAAAATATTTTTTTTCATGAACCATCAAGTAGAAAAAGTATTTTTCTATCAATGAATGGAAACAGTATCTTCAATGATCTTTTGTTTACGTAATTCAGTGACTTCCACTTTTATCAATAATGCGTAGGGTAAAAAAAATGTTTTGCCCTTTTTTAAGGTTTAATAACAATGGAGTATTGTTACGATTTTTTTGAAACCGTTTTTATTTAACAATTACGTAATGTAATGATTTTGGACATTGTTGCATGGGAGAGGGTCGTAGTGTGTTGCATAAAGATTCAAAAAATACACCCCCTCGCGCAGATTAAGTACTTGTTACTTAAACTAATTGTACATCTTTCGGAATCATGTACCTGTACGTTAAATCTTATTAACCATCATTAGAGTCATTGCACCATTGAATAAGTGATAACTCAAACGACGTTTATTGACAAGTGCAATCAGATGTATTGGAAAAATAAACTTGTTTTATTTATATTTACGATTTTTTTTTTTTTTTTTTTTTTTGCTACTGCGAGCCTGATTTATGTAACACTGAATCGTGTCCAGATTTATGTAATTAATCAGCCTCAAATTTTTGGGAGTAAGAAATTTCTGAAAATGTGATATATATCACGATTGCTGTGACGATGTATTTATGCTTAACCGAGAGGGGACATAAAGCGTCATAGACACGGGGATTCTGTCTTTCCCTCGGTTTCTTTCGAGGAAACTCGCTCCTTGAACAATGCTTATCCCTTTCAACTGTACCTACTTATTCCCACAGGGTGTATAATAGAAAGCTACTATCATCTCCGACTTTGAGTCCTCGCAGATAAATCATACGCTTGGATCAAGACACTCTTGGCTTGTACTTGATCACATTTATTTCATGTGGACCATTTCTTTATGACGGTGTTCGTAACGTTACATCAAAACAACTTGACATAATTTTTTGTTCTTTCCTACATTTATTTGTTAATTTAGAAACTATTCTTTGTATTAAAATTAGTTGAAACTTTAAATTTGAATGGTATTAAGTTTGGTTCAAAATAGTTGCGAGAATTCTGTAAAATAAGTTTTGATATTATCTTACAAAATATATTAGCTTTCAGTTAGAGTGAAGGAGGAGCATAAGAAATCTTCACCAGAAAACATCACTTAAAGGTTTTGCATTAAAAAGGAGCATTTTAAATGTCAAAGAATTACAATTGAATTTTCCTGTGAAATAAATGATGGATGATAAATCGCATGCAGTCTCATAAAAAGTCTATCAAAGTAAATTGTTAAAAGAAATGTGACAAAAAGAAATAACATTCAGAATTATTGCTAATTTTTTTTTTTTTTCATTGTGCACATTAAGTTGCAACAAAAATGTGGATACATTCTAATTATTTAGATATTCTTTGTGACACTACATACATTACATTTAAATTATTTTCCAAGAACAAACAATTGCATCTACAAATTCTTAGACAGTGAATATTTAATTTAAAAAATGTATGACATCAACGAAAAAAGAGGTCGTGAGCAGGTGAACTGGCAAAAACAAGATTGAAGTAACTCAAGACGAGCTGGGAGGAATTATAAGCAGACGTTTTATGTTTATCTGAAAACTTTGTAGCTCCAACAATTTGGAAAATAAAATAAATAAAAATAGCAACAATAATAGTATTAATAATCGTTCAAATGGAAAAAAAAAAATTAAAAATCTAAGAGAATCACGTTGTCTGCAATTATAAATGAACGACCTACTTGAATATTCATATACTACCTCCTGTGCGGACATTCGACACAGATATGTCGTAAAATCGTTTTAATTGATGCCAGGATCATGTTATACTTGCAGTCGCACACCCACCGACGAGCCTTAATCGATCTCTCGAATCCGGATACGAGCAATACACCCGACATGTTTTATATATACATACAATGTACGCGCACAAGTGCCCAACGCTTATTGAGACGTCAAGTCGTGCCTACTGAACGTTGCTATCGGTATAGGCTCGCTATTATGACCTCACACGATAATTGTGGAAATAAGCGAGTATTTAAATTTTTTACTCCTTACCTATTTTGCTCTACTTTGCTTGTAGACGATCGAGTTTGTACGTTGAGAAAAAAAACTTGATGGCTTGTGTGCCATGCGTCAAACATAAAAGTATTAGACTATTGTGTGAAAATGTTACTAGTTGTACAGTTGTACGTTGATCACATTGTCATAATGTTGTTATACATCACACTTTCGACGAATGAATATTCATGAAGTCAAAAGTTGCAATGAAATCATCTACAAGGGGAGAAAAATACAGCACGTTACCTTTGCTTGCTACGGGGACCTTCAAGGAGCAGTTGAATATGCACTAGATTTTTATCTCAGGGTATAAAGCGAATTATCTGGACATTGTAGGGTCGAAAGTATTGTAGTGACTTCTGTTGTGGCAAAAGGATTCGTTGATCCATCCAAATGAGGAAATAATGTGAAAAAAAAAAATAGTTTTGACACGTTTTTTTAAATTCAGTAAGTTGGTGCTTTCAAAGTGACAAAAATATTCTTCCTTGTACAGCACCCGAGTTTCTAATCTCTCGTCATATTCTTCTTTTTATTTCCCGCGATCATGCGCGTAGGAGTGGCCCCGATGGGGAGTGAAATAAAAAAAAAAAAAAAAAAAAAAGCTTGAAGGCGTCGTCGATGATGCCGATGGAAACCGAACTAGTTACATACGGCCATACTTCTCTGTGAAGGAAAAAAAATAGTGAGTGTTGAAAGAGTGCACGTCCCGTGGCAGCTATTGCCTTTTGTCTTTCAGTGAGGCAAATAGGTTTTTTTCTGCTTGACACGCACTACTGGCCCTGGGAAAAATTGACGTTACTGAAAACTTGATGTCTCTTATTGATTCCCAACAGTGATTGAACCAGTACCTATCACAGAATAAAAATTTCATAGTTTTCGGGAAGAAACTTAGGTAAATGAAAATAACATGTATGTAGCCATTTTTACCTGGTAAACGTCTGTCACGTGATACTAAAGTGAAGCACCAAAATTATACATTTTGTTGGTTAAACGCGAACAAACACTCGTATCTATACTTTTAAACCAAAAATCCTTTTAACAAGTCAACACTTCCTGCCGACCCGAGTGCTGTTTGTTACTTCTCATCTTAACCAAATAATTAACTTACTACCGCATCATTAAACTCTGCTTATCGACATTTATTAAATTTACTGCTGCGTAATGTTTTTGCAACAATTGATCAATACGATAAATTTATTTAGCACGACTACTGCGTCAGCAGAAATGTTTTGCATTAAACACTCAACATTTTTCCAACCAATTTTTGTATGAAACTTAAAACGATTTAGCACCATAGTGAATATATTTATAGAACGAGTGCATGAATTTACGAGGCAAACTTTGATGTTTTTGAAGAACGTGCTAAGAAAAATTTTTTATGTGAGTGACTGATATATTAAACTGAAGCTGGGCAACACTTATTTTAAGCACGAGTTATCTGTGATATCACGTATGCTATTTATCATTGGTGTTATTTTTAAAACAACTACCCAATGGACGAGCATTGTATGCTAAATTTACTAAATACGTGCATTCGATTGCAATATCTGTAATGTACTAACATGCGATTGCTTCTTTTGGACAAATTGTATAGGTAAATAAAAATCACATCTCTTTCGCGTACATCGACGTACATCCACGCGCGACGTCGCGATAATCGCTCTTTGATACAGAGGCGCCACGTTTGTCCACTTTTAGTGAGAAGAGTGAAAGGCCTTGACTTTTGGAAAGAGTTTATTTGACGTGCGACAATTCGTGCGAAGCAATAAGATTCGATAATGGCGTGTTTGCTTGTAGAGAAGACACAGATAACAAAAGTATCATGTTGACAGTAAAACCAGCCGTTGAAACGACGTGACCATCAGCTGATTCCTGTTCTTCGAATAATTTAAATGTGTGTAACCAAAATGTTATTGTTACAATGCAATTTATCTCGATCATCATCGGTGGATGTAAAATTAGAAAGAAAAAAAATTGGACGAGTCAAAGTGGAGTTGCCATTGATAATCCTAATGTACTTAAGCTTCTTTAGCACAATAAGACAGCTTTCTTGAGAACGTTTTAAAGACAATACATAATACGAGTGGTTTTAAAGTTTCGCGAGTAATCAGCGGGACTCTCTTCTTTTTTTTCTTTTCTTTTTTTTTTTTACTGGAAGGAATCACCGGTATCGGATGATAGCGATCTCTCTCCATTGCTCTACTATCGCGAGAATGTGAGTCACGCGCCTTAAAAATAAGCTGTGCACTCGACTTTTGAAAAATTTCACGTGGTTCATAAAAGACAAAGGGCTTTTTTTACTTTCTTTTAAAAATGTATGTGACGCTTTTATTGTGATCGGATGGATTTTTATGCAAAGAATTTGGTAAAGCAGAGAAATTCTCCAAGAACTAAAGATTGCGCGATGCAAACATTTGGCGCAGTAATCTGTACGATATCTGATTTTTTTGAAGTCGCTCGTGGATAAATCCGCAAACTTGCAAGAGATACAAACTCCATATCAATCGTAAGATGCAAAATTTTTTACGTTTTCGCTTAGTTTTCAATAAATAACGGTTCCGTACATTAGCGGGTTTTTCATAAAAATTGGCACAGTGTTACAAAAGAAATTAACATTATGCGATGAAGCATTGTACATGAAATTTATGGATCTTGCAAGATGTGCTTTAAGCTTAATTACAAAAATTTTGTTACTACGTTATCCTGATGCTCCAAGCAAAGATTTGCTTCACAGCATCAAACTGATCATGCATTTTTTCTGCGATACATCTTAATGGTCTGCATGATAAAAATCGTTCTAATTTACAAAGATCCTTTTACTGAAACAGTTATTTTTTTTTTATTTTAAGATAAATAATGAAACATAAAATGTAGATCCAAGCGAAACATCACTTTTTCGTTCAGGATAATTTTTTTTTTTTTTCAACAATAAAGGTACATGCCCTGGTAGTCAACGTATCAGCCGTGCTTTATAATGTAAAAGCATAGGCTTCTTCACAAATGCAGCCACTTGTTAAAATAATAAATGATTGGAAATTTTATCAATTATAAGTGTATTAACATTTGCTGAAAATAAAATATTGTTTGTATCAATATAATATTTTTATGATAAACATTAAATGAAACTTTGAAAGTGTTATGTAAATTATTTAGACAGTGCAGACAACATTTTTTAATAAATTATTCATTTAAGTTTGGATAAAGTATTATTTACTTAGCCCTCATGCCATCGAAAATCATAACACAATAAGTTATGCATAAACACTTAAATGTATTTGAGTCTTTATACGAAAGTTCATTGAATATGAAAAAAAAAACCTATTAAATTTGTACCATTTTGAAAAATGGCTTTTTTTAGTACTTAATATACAGTATTGTGTAATTTTACAATCATAAGCTTTAAAACAACAGCATTAGTATTGTAAATCAATAATAGACATACAGAGATAGTACACTGTTATCGATTTTTCAAGTCCCAATAAATCATTTTTGACCTATGCGTGGGAAGTAAAAAATTAAAAGCCACTCACAAGCAATGACCTGCTTCAGTGCAAGGTTTGATAAGACAATTGATGCATATTATATAATGTAATAAATTACTTAAGCTGTACATTATAAAAACGTGAAATACAATATCCCCAGTTTGTCAATGGCTTACGGAGGCTATACCCAAAATCAAAGATTAAATCAAATTTCTCATGACAATCTTGATGAATACATTTAAAATCGAATTTATCTACTGGGCTCTTAAGACTGTTATTTTTTTCTTACAATGCAAGCCCGTGTGTAAGATTCGACCTTTGTACATTTAGGACCAATAATTAACAAATGGTGTACTTCTCACGACAAATTTTTGAAGCAGTACAGTTTACCAACACAGGACAGTTAATTCCCCTGCTCTCATCACCACAGGCACTTCAGTTATCCTCCCAGATTCAACCCACCAAAAATAATTTAGGTGTGTAAACTTGAGCAAAAAAAACGAATTTTACTGAGACTAGCAGCGGTCAAGAGTTTTTATTGTCAAAGTTACTTGAAGTGAAAGGGGTAATAGTAAGGGAGTGGGGAGGGGGAGGGTGTACGAGAGAAAAAAAAGTGAGTTCACGAATAACAAGCCTCCGAAGCGCGTGTCTACCGACCTTGAGGCGATTAACCGATAAAAAGACACGTGATACAACTGGTCGAGTCGAGACGTATGAAAAGAAAAACAAAAAACTCTGGCGTTAATTTCGAGCGCACTTTCCTCACCATCATCCGCACACTCGTATTAAACAGTGGTTACTGCACTTGCGTGATTTTCATGCGCACGTCCGTATATATACTGAAACAAAATGGAGATTAGATTACCCGTACACACATACTTATATGCACCAATTCACGCAAAAATGTGTCTTCTTCTTTTCTTTGGCACGAAGGACGACTCACTTCCCGCAAGCTTTCAACCGTATAAGCCAAGTATCACTTTTTTTTCTCCTCTTCGTTTTCATGCGCACTCGCGCTCTCTAATTGCTCAATTAGCTCTTACATTTTATAACTTCGTTACGTATATAGATCGCGAGAAGGATAGAGATGGGTAGATCGATGCAAAGTGATGATCCTTTTGCTGTATGCGCTTGGCGCCCTGATTCACGCCTTCGAAGGTCCTTTTGGTTTCACGGTGATGACTCGAGCTCCCGTTTCATCAATGACTGGTGGAGATATTTCATCGCGGAAGATACTTATCCGATCAAATGAAACGTGGACAAAGATTTTTCTTTGTTGGCGTGAAAAATAATCTAAATTAAGTGATCGGACTATCGTCTTATCCTGACGAGCATCGATAATGTACTTAAGTGTGGGGAGTCTTGTAAGGAAAAAAAAAATTTTCTTTTTTTAACTCTTGGTCAACAGTTAAGATCTTCGTACGTAAATTCCGTATGCAAATGAGCAGTTTTAGGTAGTACTAGTGATCGATAGTCCGTTGTACATACATTTCATTGCGTAGTTTTTACGATCTGATTCATATGTAGTTGTACTGTACTCATGTAGAGCGGAAATAGTCAATAAAAGGTGTGTAGTCATTTCTCCCATTTGGAATTATAAAACGTTGAATAGTCTATTATGGATTTTTCATAAAGTCAGTTGATAATTGTGTTATGGTCTTATAATTTTATGAAAAAAAAAAAAAAAAAAAAACTGGAAGTAAGATTATGAATTCAAGGATCAGTTACAGTGTAAGGAGTGTTTCAACTGCGTTTAAAATAATAATAAAACGTAATGGTTTTAATAAACCACTTTTTCTATGAGTAGTATCTCATGTATGCCACGATTAAATTATCGCCTGTATTTTTTGTAACAACTAGCATTGTAAGACGCTGAACTGGACCTAATGATAGTTCGTACGAATGATCATTTTTACTGGACATTTCCTCAGAAAAATATAAAACAGATTGTAAAGCATGTTGTAAAAATTTTAATGTAATTTAAACTATTTGATTTTATTTGCTTTTTTGGATTTCAAATGAATGACACATTTTACTTACATATATAACACTATAATGAAAAAATTCATAAAATTTATTGGAATATCTATTGTAGTCCATTAAAAAAAAAAAAATTAAAAAAAAAAAAAAAAAAAAAAAAATGGTATCAACCACTTTTATTTTTTTACTCTGTTTAATTACACTTTATGGAGCAGATTTTTTCGATTCAGCAATTACGATTTTCATCTAACGAACAACATAAAAACAATCGACAGTTTAATTATAATGTGAGAAAAACATTGAATAATGATTTTAGGGTGTCAGGGATAACTTGACTGAAGCAAAAAAACTGAACAAACTACTTCTATAACTTATTGTAGCTCAATATGCTCGATGCGATCGCGACAGCATATTACGAGGACTGCGTGCAACAACTATATTACCACGATAAGTACCTCAAGATCATGGGACAATTTTATTTCGCGCATATGCGTGACCGTTTGTGAAAAACTTGTCGATGCTACTTGGACTAAGGCAAGCTGATCTAATTTCGTTGAGGTCAGAAAATTGCATGTTTCGCGATAAAAGGATGATTCGCAAGTTTTTTCCGCGGTATAGCGTATGTGTAATTATTTTATATTTGACAGCTTGTCATTAGACTTCAAGTTTGCGTCAAGTTATTATAAAAAAATGATGTATTTGTTTACTAAGATGAGTTCGTTTATCGTTTATTTTTTCATTACCATGAGAAAAAAAAAAAAATAAAAAAAATAAAAAGAGTTGCACTCAAGAGAACTTGTATGCTAATGATTTCATACAATCCGGATTCAAGTCATGGAACTATCGAAGGTGATTGGTGAAATTAGGTTGTGCTGCTGATGAAAAAATTCATCAAGTTTCTTCTACGAACGACCTTTACTTGTTTAAGCAACAATAAAAATGTTTATTGCAATGTGCTATTAGGTACAAAAAAATCTGAAAAAACTGTGCTCTATCAGTTGGTCTGATTAAATAAATAATAGAAAAATCTACGTCTAGGCTTGATTCTGTCGTATAACAGTTTGAAGTTTTAGTTTTATAGAAAAATGATGGTCATTGTTTTCTCCAAATAAGGGATGAAGAAAACTTTATTTAAGTACTTAAAATTGGTGAATTTCTCATGGCAAACTTTTTTTTTATTAATTTGTGATGATTTTTTTTCTTATCAAAGAAATGGGTGATGCTGAAATTTAAAAAAGTCAAAAATTGTTTCTATGAATAACATTATATTGAAAGCCAGAAAATTTATTATACGCCTACTTTATTTAGTAAATAAACGGCATTGAACGTCAGTAAGTGATTAAAGAGGTACGTTTAATGTGATCTTGTATTATTTGGTCACGATAGCAGTAGCCTCACCGAAAATGGCAACTTGTAAACCTCAGCTTACATTTACGAAAAAAAAGTTAGATAATATAATTAGTAATAAATTTAGTTAAAAATAATTATCTTGTTAAACTGCTACACGAGCTATTTATTTGGTAGTTATCAAATTATTGCTCGGACCAATAAATTTTGTCCTACATTTTTTAACCAAATTTTAGTTGAGGCATTTAGATTTTTTTTCCTTTTATATCAAGAGATGTGTGCTCTCAATAAATGCTGATTAAATAGGTAGAAAAAAAATATAAAAAACGTATGTGTCAGAGAATGACGGAAGCATCCAAGCGTGTCGACACTGACCCACATCATAATAAAATACTATATTATAGTGGAAGTATGCGAGAGAAAAAGTCTCGCTTGTAGACTGATGACTTATAGATTTTAATGTCAACACTGGGTGGATATAGCTTTTTTATCGGGGCCCCCTGTAGGTACCTATCATCGAGAGTCTCAGTTACAAATGGGTAAATAAAAATATCAGAATGTACCGATTAATTTGATAATCTAGCTTACAAAAATAATGTTTGCTTATGCATCAAACTCTATATTAAATTATCTATGTATCAAACCATCAATCATTCAAACAAGGCTCTATAGCAGGGTCATTTACCCTCATTTACATACGTCTTGAAAATTTTTTAGTTTTCGGCGAAAAAAACCCAAAATTTTTGACTATATGAGCTGTTTGGGCTTCGTGTAAATTAATTCCACTTTTATCTTCAATTATATTGTTTGATAGACAGACTGACAGATGTAATATTTAATGAATTTCATCGATTTAACTACGATACTTTTTTACATCAGGTTTAAACTATTGAAAAAAATAACAAGTATTTTACAATTTGATGAAAACTTTTTTATTTAACCAGAAACAACACATTTTATAGCAAAAACCTACAAGTTTTACGTAAAAAATTTTTGCATGGGATCCGCAAGTGTTGAAACATCAAATACCGAGTAAATATACATTATTAATAAATGCAGCTGTATAATATAATAAAGGACATAAGTGGGGGTGTACACGGCTTTGCTCTGCACGTTGTAGTCACGGGTACAATATTGACGTGCCAGTCTCGTATCATACAATGGATGCCAGTGTCAGCGACACAAGAGAGGGTCCACTCTGTCATCGTTTCCGTGCAGGCCAACCACTGATTCTCCTCAACCGAACCTTTACTAGAGAAGGGATTTTATTCATAACAGGTATAGCTCGTATCTGTGCGGACATACGCGTAGTTTGATGCCTCTGATTGGCTAATGGAGTTTTAATATCACTTTGCGCACGTTTATACCTTCTATGTACAACACATATTGTAGTCACAGCTTGCAATGTCTAGACAAGTCATACCTGTGTTTTTTCTTCTTTTTTTTTTTTTTTTTTTTTTTTGCATGTAGTGGTGATTTCGCAATATGGCTGTATGTAAAAGAATGGATTTCGCAGGATCAATTAACTAACAGAAAGTACATGTATTCAAGAATCTTGAATGCGCGCACATTTTTTTTGCAGAATCTCAATAATTAAAAGTGGCTTGATTTAATGTTGATTAAAGTATCTATAGAATACATTGCTTTATGATTTACTTTGTTAATTTATCGTGGTAGCGACGTTGTGTTGGTCGATAAGGTTATATATTTTCCAACATTAGACGTGGATAGTCGTATGTGAATAAAAATAATGTAAGAGAAGTCCTTAGTCGTGCCCATATTAAATATTATTACAACATGTGGCAAGACATAATAAGAAATCAATTGAGCAAACATAAACGTTTAATGAGAAATTAAAATAATAAAGTCACCAACACTCTCATTACAAATATTGTGTGTTTTTCTTGTTGGAAAAAAAAAATGGTTACGATCAATTTACCTACGGTAAGAGAGAAAAAATAATTTTATAAAACTAAGGACATTGTATAAATTACACATTGAAAGACGTGATAGCAAAAAACAATCTTTCGTTACACAAAAGTAAGTCTACGGCATTCTTTTATAATGTACCACACGTTTCGAAATTACCTGAAAAAAAAAAAAAAAAAAAAAAAAAAAAAAAAAAAAAAGTTAAAATTATTTTTCACGAACTTATATGTTGAATTTTTATTTTGAAATAATTGTAGAAAAATCCATAAAAATATCTAGGTACCTTTTTTTTTTTTTTTTTTCTTTCATACGGATCTTGATGAATAGTATTTAAAGAAGCACAGCTTAGCCTTGAAGCGAAAAATTTAAAAACCGAGAGATTCATTATTATCAATCAAATATTGTTTGTGCTATTCTTATCATGTTATTTCTTTCGATTTAGTAATATATTTGCATCTGAAAATATCAGCATTTACATAAAACACCTCAATTACAGTTTTGACGCACGTTCTTAGACAAATTAAATGCACTGTCATACCCACAATAATTGACATCTTCGTTGATACACATAATGTACTCGGAAAAAAATCTCATTTAAAATCAGAGCACTTTTTTATGTTCGATTAATCTAGACTCATTATACATATTGTTGTTTTGTGGTTGACATATTAGACCCAAGAAGCTTAAATATATGGGCAATGACGAGCGACGTAAGCTTTTATTATAAATATTTTAACCAACACGAGTCACAATATTTCATCGTTTTTTTGCAGTCTGGGTGGATACTTGCTACATGCATATGATAGCCAATTAATGTGTCAAGCGTTAAAAGATATGACTTTATGGGCCTGCGTTTATTCGTACGTTTTGAATAGTAATTTATATAATATCTCTTTTGTTACTATTTCCGTTTCTTATTTATTATATCTTTTATATCCCTTATGTGTAGATGTAGTATATCAGAGGCAAATTTAAAAGATTCATACCATAGGAAAGACTTAGGAACTGTTCGAAGTATTTCATCATTCTATTTGATTTTATGATTATTGCAATTACTAAATGCCAATAAATTGACGATGATCAAAAAAATATGCATGCTAACGATAATAAGAGTAATTGTGCTTCAAAATTATAAAAATTTGTTAGGCAAACAATGCCCTCTTGTAGAAGAACCTTTCTATACAATAAAAATGAAGTTTGTTTTAAAACATGTAAGAAACATGGTTTATGATGTAAAATGGCAGTCAAAATACATAAGTTAAAAAAACAGACTTTTTTTTTTAATTAGTTGAGTACTAAATGGCACATTTGATTAAAACTAACAAAAAATTTGGATTACTTTATTACATTAATGATACAAAAATATTATCTCATTTCTGAAAAGTGCATCATCTAATATTGAAAAAATCATGAGATTCTGCTACCCACATGTATACATAACGATGATGAAATTTGGTAATGCTGTTGTATAGCTTTATTACTTCATTCATGGAGATAATGGCTGGTTTGAAGTCATTTTAACACATTTAATTAATTCATTAGTACAGTTTTTATAGATATTCATTTCATTTCTGATAAGATTGTTTTATCACTATTGTGCATACATTTTCTACCTCAAATACTTTAACTGTATGCTTAAAAATAATTTTTACAAACTCAACAAGACCAGCAACCCTAAGCTCATAATTATAAACTGTGAAAGTGAACCAATAAAATGTAAAAACACATATCAAGTGCATAGTAGTCCCACAAATAAACACATTAAGCCTTGTGCATATCACCAATTAAGAAATTTTATTTTGCTTGTATCAATTAAAAAAGAGCGACAAAAAAAGGGTGATAGACTGGAGGTCATAGTGACCGGGTCTTGTGAATTCAGTCAAATTAAAAAATTTCCGGAGATTTGCTAGTGTTGATAACATTTGCCAAGTGTACAAAATAATGGATGATAAGGAGACGATAAGTATATACATCGGTATATGTAAATTACATAAATTTTTCCTCGATGTATCATTTTTTTTTTTTTTTTTTTTTTTTTTCTTCAAGCCACAAAAGACTTTTTAAAGAGTGCAGTATAGGTACGTAACTGAGAAATCACTAAAACGCATACATGTATAAGATGTAAAGCATTCAAATGTTATCTATATCAATGGATCCAAAAAGCTGGTATTAGCTGGAAATCTGTCAAAGTGATAAGTTAAAAATACCAAATTCTCTTTAAATAACTGGAGAATCAGTTTGCCGTAATCTACGAGAAGAAAATCTTAAGGTGAAAAACAGTCAAGCATCGTTTCAGGGTGGATTTGATACTTGCTGCAACTTGTAAATATCGTCTGGCCTTGCATTTCGTTGCACAACAGTGTTACGTGAGGGATTGAATAATTTTTTGATAAAAAATTTGTTACGGGCCAATACATCACAAGGCAACAGTTGGGCCCGCTAAGGTAATTTCAAGTTCAAACTTTCGATACGACACTCGTATGTATCTCATCGTCCGAAAGTACAGACATTTTTCAAGTAATTTGAAAAAAAAAAAACTATAGTAAACTCACGGATTCCCTTAATTAAAAGTCACGTAATACCAAGTGGATAATAATAAATTTAAAGAATAATTGTTTCCGCAATATCACGTGTAACTCGTGACGCATAGTACTGTTTAAATGGCCAATAACGAAGAGCATTAAAACTTACTCATTTGTACAAGTATATAATTACTTGAGGTACTAAAAAAAAAAAAAAAAAAAAAAAAAAAAAAAAAAAAAAAAAAAAAAAAAAAAAAAAAGAAAAGAAAAAAAAGAAGCTTCAATACTCTGCAAAAAATTAAATACAATTTTTTCCTGTGAATTGATGGATTGTTTATTAAACGGAGGGAGAGAAAACAACGACTCGAGAGGCGGAAAACGATTACCGACGGTGTTGCGCGAACTGGATTTTTTATGTTCTCAAAATGCACTGGCACGCGGAATTGTCCATCTTACGGGCTTTTTTTTGCAGAGAGAATTAAATCATAGTAACACAACGTAATCGAGCCCCTCCGTAACATCGCGTCAAGCCGTTCAAGGATTTTCTAATCGATCGAGATTTGCATCGAGGAACTAATTATCGGCGCGTCCAGTATAAGAACGTTGGCGATCGTCACGAATCGGTATCTCGCGGTATCTTGGAAAATAGTCTTGCAAAGAAAAATTTTCGTTTCTGATTTTTTTATTTATTAGAAAACTTTTCTTTTTTTTACCAATGGAATATTTTAAAAATAACGCAAAAACATCGTGAGATTTGAGAGTATCGGCATTTGACATTTTCTGGTAAAAAATCGAAAAGGATGTAAAAAAATTCTAGATGCGTCAATATTCATCATATCGCTGAGACATGTTATTACTATTTTCAAACACAGTTCTAAGATTCTCCTGTAATTTTTTCCGTTTTAACCAGGTTTCAAAAGGATATTTTGCGACAGTAATAATTTTTTGCGTTATCAGGAAAAAATCGTACGTGGAGCAATTTTCATCTATTTTTAGGTATCCAAACATGTGACTATCCTTGTTGCCGAGACATGTCTTGAAGAGAATAAAATTTAAAAAATTCCAATTTCATTACTTTTTTTTGTGTGGAACTTGACACTAGAATGACTCATACTCAAAAAATGAAATACCGCGCCTTTGTCCATGAAAAACCCCATTTGTAGCTATTGTTTTCTCTGATTTCCATTGGCATTGTAAAAGTAATAAGTTGACGACTTGGATCTTGATGAAATTCACAGGGACATAATCTGTCATCTTGTGCACATTCTCGGATGATAATAGCTATTCCTCATTCTTCATTTCATTAATTCTCAACAGTTTTTTCAACGTCATCAATTACAATAGAAACGAGTAGATATTTATTTTCATCATAGCTATGCCACCTTACTGAAATCCTCCATACATAACCTACCATTTTGCAAGGTCCTGTTGATAGGAAACATCTTTTTTTTATAGTAAATCGCTCCTTGTCCTTCCATTTAATTTGACCAAACTGGCGTCCTGGAGGCATTTATGCCCAAACCTTCAAAGTGCGAAGTGAAAAAGGAGCAAACTCGAAAGATTGGCAACTCATAAATGAGAACAAAGACAATAAATGAAAAAGACACGCGACCTTGGCCGTACGAAAGTAAAAAGTCCAAGTCTTGTTTCAAATCGTTGATCGAGATCGGCATTGTAGCGCAAAACCGGAAGCGATCGAATGACAGTTCATGAACCTGTTGCCACTGGATAACAACATGTGTCCAGCGATGCGCGTAATATCAAAGCACCTGAACGCCAAGTGTAAGCTTTTTGTCACAATCACGGCTACTCTTGTTTTGTACCGCTTGTGCCAATAGGGCCATTTATTTTTCTTTACTCACAAACTTGACATTGAACATTTATCCCAAACCGCGATTTCCAAGTCGACTCATCTATTTTTACACACGCTTCAATTGCGACGGTACAACACTTTTTGCCGACTCAATTGTTTTATGTTCCCTCTTGGCGGTCTTGTAAATTTTTTTTTTTTCTTTTAACACGCCTATACATACACACCCACTGTTACGCAACACAGTAACGATCGCGGCAAATAACGATGTAGGAAGTGATTTTTCTGCTCAATTTTCTGTCAGTTTACGCGCCCGCCTCACGGATGCCGAGGGAGACGCACTCGAGCGGGTATCACCGTATAATCCTCGCAAGAGCACATTAATTTTACGCAACGCGGGCCATTGTGATATTGTTATGTTGGACTGCTCTATGTCTATAACTCATATGGTATTGACTAGTCGAAATTCACCTTGTCATGCTCGAATTGAGACTTTAATTTGTAAGTACGATACGGTGCCCTCTGCTCTGGCCGACCATGCGAGTCGAGTATCAGACTTGTCGAAGCATGATTTTAATCAACTATTTTATCTCTTAGATGCCACAATCTAGATGTTATCTCTAACTGTCGAGTATACAAGAGCAGTAAAAAAAAAAAAACTCCATTCACTTGCAATGGCACCTCAATTTGGTACTCACGGCTCACATTGTAGTCTCCGTCGCAGATAGAAAAGCAGAGCCAGAGATCGAGGGACGTAGCGATGAAACGGCACGAAAAACCAAAAAACCAAAAATCGGCACACGTATCACAAGGAAAGAGACAATCGTCACCAGAGCAGCCCGAGAAAAGCGCCAATGTCCTTGGTAGAGTCGTCATCAGTCGCGGGTTTTGGAAAATCGAGAGCAACAGCGGGAGCGAGTATAGCCGAGTAGACGCGTGATCGGCCTCAAATCGGCAGTGAAAACCGACCCGCGTGGTACTACCGCCGCGTCAGTCGAATCGTTGGCGCGATTCTCTTTCTTTCATACACGCGTATGCATACATGTACGTGTGACGTCACGAAAAGGTTGTCAAACGCGTGGGGCTCGTGTGACGTGTGCAGCAGCTCGGTGGCCTCTGAGGAGAAGAAAGAGAGTGAATTAGAGGAGAGCGAGCACCTCTTCTCTTTCGTGGGAAATTTCCCTTAGTCGAGAGCCATAGGAAGATGGCACGAAAAGAAAAAAAAATGCAAGACATCCGAATCGAAGAAGATGAATTACGCGTCGCACTCGGAAAATTTGGAAACTTTACCTTCAAGAAAAGTATGCCTCAGCGCGGAAAAATCGAGATGTCATTTTTTTTCCAACTGCCACTCACCTAGATTGGATTTTAGTTGTTACCGATATTTTTAACGATTTTACGGAAAAGTTTGCTGTACATGCGTTTACCCCAATGGACGAGGAAAACCTTGTTTGTTTTCTTTTTTCTTCATTTTTTTGCGGGGAAAATAATTCCGTTTGTTTCTTTTTTATTATTACAAGATGAACTCTGGTTTTCATTCACTCTTGGTGAATCATGAACAATAAAAGCGAAAACAACTGTTTCACTTGTCTCTATTTTATCGTCCTTTTGTTGGTTTAACTAAAAATTATTCCAAGATAGTTGGGAAATTCAACCACTGAAGATGCGACAGTATTGATGAGCTCGTCATTCATTCAAAGATGTGTTTTTTTCATCAGCTTCTGGATTCTCGTCAGTCATCCAATCATCGATTGAACGAATCAAATTTGCTCTGCAAAAACGTTGTTATTGTTTGCAGCTGAAAACCAGAGTTTTATACGCTTGGTGATCTCGTGAACTCGATCTTTTTGAAAATTTTTACTTGCTATATCGACTGGGTTTTGGTTACTGTCATTATCTTTCCGGATGAATCTTGTAAAGTAAAAAAAAAAATCATTTGAAGCGTTTGCGTAACTTTTCTTATTTCATTACGTCACATTCCAATTGGTAATAATAGAAGTTGATCCGGTTACTATTTTTGGAGGAATTGATTTTTTTTTTTTTTTTTTTTTTTTTCATACATATATATACGTCATAAAATTTTTTAAGCTCCACAACAAACACATTAGACAGCTAATTAACTTTGAAACTCAACCTGTACTACTGATTTCCGTAATTGTAACGAAGTTGTAAAATTATTTTAATCAAGGCCCAATATCCGCTATTTTTGGGACTAAAATATACTTCTGATTTTCCTAGTAAGTTAATTAACATATAAATAGTAGACAAATGTATTGTTACTATTTTTACGTGGACGCCATCTAATGTGTAACTACAAAAATATGCCAGCTTGTTCATGAAATGAGTAGGGTGTGCGCTTTGAAGCAGCTTAACTTTCGTATTGTTTGTTGCTGTTCGGATGAGATCATCAAAATTTAATTACTTTTTTCACGAGAATTAATAAAAAATGAGTCAAAAAATGATTTTGATGTATCTGAACATGCTCGAAACATTGCGCACTGATTGTCTCATGAGTAACTACTCAATGAAAAACGTAGCCTTATCGCCCTTTTTTTTATCTCTTTGGAGACTGAATTGATTTTACCATACTGCACGTAGTATGACGATTGCACTTAATATTACACTTGTATTAATGTTTTTCACGTACTCAACGTAGAAAAAATATATAAAGTCTGGCTGGATATCTTTATCCACCAAAAATAAAAGGCCGATACGGCTGAGAGTCCTGCCTCTAAAAAATTACTTGAGTAAGGCCAACGTTGATCGGGCGATTTAGTAAAGATAACATTATGTTATCGTCACTATCGATTATTCGCTTGCAATCGGCAAGCCAAATTTTACAAAAGTCAAATATAATTGTTTATTATAAATCCAAAGTGTATTTTAGGTGTGATTGAGTATGTGCTTGTGTGCTGCAGTATACGCACTCGAATGTACGCAAATGCTGACGTTAGTTTTTATTTTGCTCTTGATTATTTTGCGAGATGGTAAAGCCCCCCAAGTAATAAATAAAAAAAAAAAAAAAAAAAAAAGAAGCAATTAAACAAATAAACAAAAGTCGTGTTTCAGTCATCGTTCGGGGAATCACTTGTCAAGAAGAAGAAGAAGCAGCAGCAGTATATATTATAACAATGAATCAGTTATAATATTATTAGTCAAGTGCGGATACGTCTATTTATTTAACAACACGTGTACACTGTGTGATAATCGACTCGAGATAACGCGGAGCACTCTTTTTTTTCCTTCATTAAGTAGAGAAAAAAAAAAAAAAAAAAAAAAAAAAGAAAAGAAGGGAAAAAAGAAAAAAAAATGGAAAATGAAAAAAAGCGAATTATTGCGATCGACTGTGTTGGGGGGCTCGACTCGTTAGCAGCAATATTGTCTCATGACGGACGAGCCTTCGCAAGTATATGTAACACCTCGAGGTGAGAAGCACCGCGAGCTTCGTCATAAATTTCATGAATAAACCCGCGTTTAAATAAATCACTTATCGAGCCGGTGAGATGCGTATCGCTCTCTCGCTTGGGACTATTTTTGTTTTTGATCGGACAAAGGACTTACGTCTCCGATCAAAAGATTGGCTTTTTTTTTGTGGAAAAAAAAAAAATTACAGGATCGAGCAAAAGGAAGAAAAATAACCTTTTGGGGGGTAAAAAAATTTTACCCACCTTTTTCCAGTGGCAACGTTTTACGTGGAACATCGTTGAAAAAAAGTAATTTCGCAAACCTCGTGCGCGAAAACAAACCGGCGACAGATTACCAAGACGGTGTTGGGACATGCGAGGCACGAGCTGTTATCAGCCTACAGCGTTCCCGAGTAAGTTTACATTACTACCCACTGTCAAAGAAAAACAAAGGTGGCTGGATTTCGTGTACACATATATATAAATATACACTCGGAAAATCGGCACTTTTGCCGGATCGGATGAGGAGCACTTGCCGGTAACACCCGAAATTAATCCCCGATTGCGGGTGCATGACCCTCGGGTTGAGTCATAAGCAATGACGACAGATCGTGTAAAAGGTATAGGCGATGTAAAAGAGCATTCTGGAGGCGCTACATGTATAAGGTGGGACGTGCGTAAGTACGGCTCTTTGCGTACGTGATCGAGGAAAAAACAGTAGTCGGTGGTAGGCCCGTTGTTGTCGGAGAGGAGTGTCGCAGGCTCAGCGTGCCTGAGATCGACAGAAAGAGAGAGAGAGAGAGAGAGAGAGAGAGAGAGAGAGAAAAGGTAGGTGGGGGCACCCCTGACCCCCGGCGTCGTCGTCAGCGGCGGCGCTCTCGGCTACTGCCGCGGGTGAAGGGAGGCTGCGCTTATAACGCGCCGGCGAACCGCCCTGAGGACGCATTCGCTCGCAAGCGCAGCTGACGAGAGTATAAAGCTACCTACGGTCAGCCCAAAAATTTCTATTGCCGTCCGATCGATTGGTTGGTCCTGTTTTTCCCCCATATTGTCGGCGGCTCTTGTTTCCCTCGATCAGCGAGCCGCGCCGAGAGTTCGTGACGGGTGGTATACGTGGATCCTTTTGGCTGGGACCATTTCATTGGATTCGAGCTGACGGTGTGGGACGCACGGAGAAGGAGCTTTCGATTTTGTCGACAAGTGGTCTGAGGTGGTTCGCCGAAGAAGAAGAAGACAACCATGGCCGTAGCTGCTGCACAGAAAAACCGGGAGATGTTCGCCATAAAGAAGTCGTATAGTATTGAGGTGAGCGATGCTCCTTTTATTTTTTTTTTATTAAATGTACAATTTTTTAATTTGCTGCATCCTTGGTCCATTTAGAATAATATTTTTTCCTTTACCTTTACCTTTGCGCGACTCGTTTGGCGATTTCAAGTGGCAGACCGGTTGGCTGAAGCTTGAGCTTGCAGTGTTTGAATTTGAGGCGCGAAATTTAAACTCTAGCCAGTCACGTTCCATTCGTTCGAAACGGTTGATTTTTCGTTATCTCTTCGGTCATGAGGAATTGTTGTCGAAAATACGTTTTACTGTACAAATACCAATCGTTGCGTTACGCGGTCGGTGGAAAGTTCGGTAGTGCGTGAAAATTTCCGTCAGACCGATTAAAAGGAGTATCTCGTGGCCAAGAAGAATTTTGACATCGGCAATTTCTCCTCTCAAAAAAGAAAGGTGCGAAACATTGGTGCGACGCGAGTACCAAACTTTGCGTGCGAAATGAGATCTGAACAAACAAGTCCGCCAACGAAAGTCCCTCTTAAGCCCAACGTGGTCCAGAGGTGCGGAAAAAGAGTCAAGACGATTCGAGAGATGGAGAAAAAAAACCTTTATTTTCATTTTCTTTCGCAAGTGGTAGGAAAAAAAAAAAAAAAATTACGTCAGCCATCGCGCGTGTTTCGTTGTCCATTGCATACGTAATGGTATACAAACGAAGAGATGTGACGCTCTTGACGTCCTCTTCCTTTTACCAGTAAAATTCTAGTTTCTCGAGAGAGTGACAGATTGTAAACAGCCGTCGATTGACGAGGAGAGAAAGTATTACGTGTTTTTTTTTTTTTTTTTTTTTTTCCTCCTCCTTCATGGCACCACTACGAATTGCTACGTGATTAACAAACTTTTCTCTGTCTTTATCGCCACGTTTACAATATCCGGTGTTTCAATGGCATTGCCATATATACTCCACTCCGATGATCCAATGTTCAGTCCAGATATGCATTATCTCGCAAACGTATCGTTTTTAAGTATTTTAAAGTAAACTCTCCCAGGATTAATCTTTTTTTTTCAGCTCATTTGTCCGCTAATCTATTCAATTCGGGCTTAATAAATTTTTTATCGGTACAATATTGAGAGACGATGAGAAATAAAACAGAGCTCACTCGCACGGATAATTAGATCAAGAGTATCATAAATTCAAATTAATTCAATTACTGTGATGTTATATAACGCGGTGTCTTGGGTATGTAAACAATAATCAGGCATTTATAATTTGTATGTCAAGAATGATTTGATCTTGAAAAAAATTTAGCACGTAATTAATAATTAAATGAAAATTAAATCGATTTTTTTTTTTTTCAAGCGTGAAAGAAAAAAGTATTACATAAACGATAAACTGGGGTAAATAATTTTTTTAATGCACAATTACGATGTGCTGCTCCATATAATCATGCATTTCTTCAGGAACGAAGACCATGAAATTTTTTCGTTCTGCCAAAGATGCGGACGTGGCTATCTTCACGCGGTGTGATCGTTGGAATTGGGAAAGCTTTTAGTTCCGCATTTTCTCGTTTATCTTACATTGTAGATAACAGACAAAGCAATTGTTTCCGTAATCTCTTGTTATTGATTGATCACCTTTTCTATTTGACAGTTTCAAAAGTATCTTACTGACTCAGTGATTCGTGGGTCAGTATACTTGGACGAGTTTACTATTATTATTATTATTTTTTTAAATCCTTGTAAAAGTTTTACATTAAAAAAATAAAACGAAAATTTTTTTCTTACAATAAGCACCACAAAATTTTATGAATTTAATGAAAATTTGGAGGTACGGTTCACTATCGTCATTATCAGGTACTTGTCTCACACGTCGCTTCCTCTTCTCTCGTACACTTTCACCGGCGGGGCACTCTGAATACATAACGCCCGCTGGATGATCGTTAACGATTATTTCGAGACGGTGCACCTGTTGTGCGTGTAACTTTGATGGATGACGAAACATTGAAGTTTTTTTGAAAAACATTTTTTTAGTCCGCGCTTTAAAAAAAATTTATTTGTTTTTTAACAATATTCTCTGAACGTAACAAGCATTTATTCAATTACAAAAGCCAAATCAAAACCTCGACAAGAAATAAAAACCAGTCTATTGTTCAATTAATCCTTTTTTTTTTTTTTTTTTTCGATGAATTTTTCAATCAGAGCAGGAGTAAAATAAAAAGCTACCTGTCTCACTGTGGCCCTGACAGCAACTAGTGCTTACACTCCAATCGTGCCAAACACATGCCAACCATCGTTAGGAAGAACTGCGTTGCTCGGAAAAAAAAAATACTACCTCAATCAATCATAAAAAATGCGTGCGTCAATTATAAAAAAAAAAAAAAAGAAACTCTGCAATCGCAAACCGGAAATCACAAAAAGGGCCACCTCCGAGAACAGTCATCCGAGACAACTCGTACGCGTTAAAAGCTTAAAAAGCTCGATACACGCTATTCCTCCTCCCGCACATCAACGAAAATTAATTTTCCTCCTCCTGTCCTGTCGATCGAGTACATTATCTAACCCCAAGGTAACGATGAAACTGCAGCAGGATGACTTCAAAAAATCATTTATCCTCGATCACGTAAAGAAGGCGGCGTCTCTATAAATAAGCAGAGTGGAAGGAAAAAAATTCATTACCCGATCTTTCCGCATTTGCATGAAAAAAAAAAAAAAAAAAAAAAAAAATCACTCTGCTCCACTTTTGACGTAATGTGCACTATAAACAAAAACAACCCATCACGCCCTTTGACGATCCTCTGCCGAAGGAGAAACAGAAGAAGTACCCACGTATCATTTGTACATCAAGAACAAAGGATTATTATAAATCGTCACCTCATCTCAGAACAACGAGAGAAAGAGATCCTGACGTTGCGCCTAAGGCCGGCTCCTATCTTATTGAGAAATCGAGCGTCCTTGTCTGCAGCAGCCGTAATTACCGCGAGCGCGTGTGCGTGTTCGTGCACGTACGCGTGAGCCTTTATAAAAATCTTGCTCGTAACGAAAAAAAAAAAAAAAAAAGAAAAAAAAAATACAGAGCAATAGTCTTATATGTACCTGCTAACGCCATGCCCAGTGGACTAGAAAAAAAAATAGCTCGCGTGTATACGTATACATACGTGTAACAAAGTCTCCTTGAAACAGAGCGCTGGACTGATGGTCCCGCTTCGCGTTAGGTGTCACGTGTTCGCTCTATATGTCTACCGTTACACGGAGCTGCATCAGGACGAGGGGCTCGCCCCCGCCGATTTATGCTAATTGGTTGGTTTTTTTTTTTTTTTTTTTTTTCTTTACGATCAGCGCGGAACTCGAGGACTTTTATTTTTTTTATTACCGCTCTCGCATCGTCTTTTATTATCGTCATCCGTTAGCAGTTTTATCGCTTGCGTAACATTAGTCTTGAAATTTTTTCGTTTCCCCCCTCCATTATCTCTTCCTCTTCGAGTGCACCTTGGTATCGGCGAATTTACCAATCAATCCGATCAAACGTCGATACTTATCGGTCACGCACCTTCCGACGAATCCAAGAGCGCAGCCCCGAAAACAACGTGCGGTGCATCGGCGCGTACACTCATCGAGTAGGCGATGTGCTCTCGACACGAGTACTTGGCCCACTTTGGCTGCGGCGCGAGATTTGCACTCTCACACTCGTGCGTGTCCACGCGAATGGAGTGTACGTGTGTACTTGTACAGTTGCCGGCGTAAAGCCAGTACGTAGGTATAATACTTACCGTGACCCTCGCGCCGATCGAGCCTCGCTATTAGATGCCTATGGTTGCTTACTGCCCTTGGACTGGACGCGTTCTCTGTTATAGGCGTGACGGGACGCTCTGGTGCGAGAAAGATTACGCGCCTATTCAGGAGTATACCGGTTGTTCTTGTATTATGATCTACTGGTCAAAAAACAAAGAGAAAAATAAAACCTGTGTTTCGGTTGTACATTTTCGAGGAAAGTGGGGAATACAGTCTCGCCTCGTTCATTGTTTTTCGTGTACGTTAACTTCCAATTTTATCGAGAATATTGTCATTTTTCTGAAACACTTGCTCCAGTTTGCATTTTTAGGGCTCATCCATCTATATATATGGATTATGAGTGTACGTATGTAAGAATATACATATACATACGTTTAATTACTACGTTTGATTATTTACAGTGATTGTTTGTTTTCAGAGATATTTGTGAAAATTTAATTGAGTCTAGATTAAATTAAAAATAAAAAAACTCGTCATAGTTTAATGGTAATGATTTAATTGAAAAAAATTTTCAAGTACAAGAAAAATGAATTCAGCAAAGAGCGCAGTAACGAAGCAGCGATTGACATAATCCACAATCTCGCTCATAAAGTATACGATTTCAGATATTCTGCAAATTTGTTAATGGAAAGTTTTATCGCAGCCAGGGGGCTTTGAATGCAATGTGCAATACAGAAAAAAAAAAAAAAAAATCGAGACCCCAACTGCGATAAAACTTTCCATTAGAAAAAAAAAAAAAAAAGATTATACCTTAGTTGCATTCAATCGTATTCGGTAATCGAGGCTTGGTAATAAATTGCCAAAACGTGAAGGTTTCTCTCAGTTATCGCAAATTACAAAATTATTGTCGCGAGCATGGGGAGGGAAGCTTAAGCGATACGCTTGTGATTCGCAACAGATTCACCCAGGCATGTGATCGGCGCGTGACTCCATTTCCTAACTTTCAAGAGCAGCGCATCTTTGACAATTTCGATTTGCTTTGTGGTTTTTTCCATGAAACAACACACGAGCGCAACTCGTTACGCTACGGAAATGGCGTCGGTCCCTTTGTGTCGGTCCTTCCTTCCTTCACCCTAATTGTCACTATGACGTGAGATCGCGATCGCCCCACTCGCGTATACATGTATTTTCACACATGACTTTGGATTTAACCATCTGTACGCTTCCCTAGTACGAGATAATTGATGTTTCAGTAATCGGACATTTTCAAGTTTAATTTGTCTCAGCTTTACCTCAAACGTAGTAAATGGAAGCTTGAGTTTCAAAATACTCGTGTTGGACAATGAAGTAGAAACTTTTGTGGGATATTCTCAATGATAAAAAATAATAGAAAAAAAAAAAAAAAAAATACTCAAACATAAGAGCAACTGTAGAACTTTGCTTTCCCAAAAAAAATTTAAAACGCCGGTATTGAAACGATGGAAAAATTGAACATTACTTTTAAAAATCTTTTTCATAGTTATGATAATAATGGTCTTTCGAACGGTAAATAAAAAGGTTGCATTTATTGCGTTTTCAGAACGGATATCCAGCGAGGCGCCGCTCGCTCGTGGACGACGCCCGTTTCGAAACGCTGGTCGTCAAGCAGACCAAGCAAAGCGTACTGGAGGAGGCTCGTATACGAACTAATGGTGAGTCACATGATTGTCTATACAGTATACATACGTCGAACATGTATTTTGGTTGTGGTATGTTGCTCCTTAAACGAAAACAAATAATTTTCATTTGAACGTATAGTTTCATTTTGTTGCTCGTTACAAATGTAATAGCTTATACATGAAATTACTTTATATCTCAACTTACCAATGTCACGTCTATTAAATACGTTTTACAGATTAATTGTTGTTGTTGTTGTTGTTGCATGAAGTATGTTTTTTTTTTGTTTGTCGTCTCGTAAAAAATTAGATTCCGATCCGGAAACCTGCAACGAAGTGGATCAGCCCTTTGAAAATTCGTCCTCGTCAGCTTCCAGTGACGATGAACAGCAAGAGACTCTTGCCTGCGCTGCCAAGAAAGGCGGTAAATATCTCATTTATGTGTCACTTATTTTCAGTAGTAAACGGTTTATTTAAACATATTTTGTTTTAATTTTTCCATTGTCAGCAAAAGCAGAATTTGTTGAATTTATTCATTTATTTGATAAGTGTTGTGAGCATGAGCATGAATTTTGTGCGTTTAAATTCTAGAAGCCAAAGCAGAAGCATCATCCTCGGACGGTGAAGAAAAGGGTGGCGACGGTAAGTTTCAAGCGTAGATCAACTTTATCAATTTTTACGCATACGATCGAAAATTTCTGTAGTGGTATAAATTTTTTGGAGTGAAATTTCTTCTCTACCTCTTGTCTTACGAAAATTTTTTTAAAAGCCTCAGCTCACTTTGAGGAAAAATTCTCTTGCAATTTTTTCGATTGCCATGTGGTTTTTAAATGATAAATTTACCAAGTAAATCAAAGTTTGAGTATCGTTTTTAGTATTATTTCATATGTTGTAATTTTTTTTTTAGTTTAACGCGTGTGATTGTTCTTTTAAAAATTCTTTTTCCCTGAATTCGAATTGTATTTCCACAGTTTATTATTCAATTGCTATCGATCTGAAATAACAAACAGTTGCATTGTTTTCGACTTTGTCAGTAAAAAATAAAAAAACTGTCCAATACAGTTAAAAATGCACAAGTAAATACAAATGGAATATTAAAAGGGAAGGCAGAAAAAGTGGAACTCTTGTATTTAACATTTTTCGTAAAAATTTTCATGCAATTATTTGAAAAAATAGCGAAATAATCCCATGCCACCAGCATTGATTCATAACTTCTCTCTTTGCACCAATTTTCTTTCTTTTTTTTACTGCCCTAATTAAATTCGTCCAAAAACTCGGTTCCTATCACTCTGCGATCAAACTTGATTACGATAGTCCATCGGCTCGAAAGTATCAAACTCAAGTAACTGCATCACACCCACCAATATCCCTGGATATTTGAAAAAAAAAACTCTGCCACGCTGTAGACAACACCATGGCAATGAAAACTTTTATTGTTTTTTTTTTTATCCACCACAAATCAGAGATCATCCAGTCCGACGCGAGTTTTCACTTTTCCCTTCCCTGCAACCCTCACTTTGTCCTCGGCACGCTTTCATCGCCGGCAATTTGTGCTCTCGCCACGTCCGTTTACCCGCGCACACTTCCTACAGCCAACCTCTCGGATTTTAAAGGTCGAGCTTAAAACGCACATATAACGCTGTTAGTGACCCCCTCTCCACTCCCTCCCTTGCCACCCACTCCTACACGGATTCATTGATGTGAACGCTTTGTGATCACGTCCGCACTTTCGTCTCGTGCCGCTACCGACTCCACTTTTCTTTCTCCATTAGCTCTCATTACCTTTGATGCACGGAAATGGACTCGAAATTGCAGTCAGACTCCTTGTGAGAAGCTCAGTGAAGGTGTACGAAAAATCGTGTAGGATGGCATCGATGGGTCAGACGTCACTCTGTACAAAAGCAACAGCTGCGAGTTTCGTGCTTTGTCCTAGTCGATCGTATCGCTAAAAGCATATTGATTCTTCATTTTATTAACTTACCTCATTCATTACTGCTCATACTTATTATTTCTTTGGATTGCCCTCCTACGCAAACAGATATGATTGTTGCAGAACTGAATCTCGACTCCCCTTACGATAAATATTACCATGTACTTTGGAGTCCTTGGGAAAAATCCTTTTGAAATCATCAGAAGTCACCAGAAATTACTCAAAGTCACCTGAAGTCTTTGGAAGTCCCATTTATGTTGATTTAAAATTGTAAAACGTACAAGACTCTAGAAATTTTTAAAAGTCCCGAAACGACTCCAGAAATTTTACTGCAACACTCTTTGATGAAAAATTGTGATGAATAACCAATCGATTCTCACTTCCCAATCGATGTTGCAGATTTCGGGCTAACGGAGGAAGAGCTCGTGCTCGCCCGGTCGATCGCCGAAAACCCCGAAGACCAGACGGTCCAAACAGCTGCCCTCGTACTTCGGCTGCGGGAGGGCATGACCGCTCTGCCCCGCATCCTCAAGACCATCGAGAACTTCAAGGGCCAGGTGAGCCACGTCGAGACCCGAGCATCCAAAAAAGAGGGCCAGTTCGACGTTTTGGTGAAGGTGAACATGACCAGGCAGAACCTCTCCTCCCTGATTCGCAACCTGCGCCAGGGCTCGTCCCTCGGTGGTCTGACCCTCCTCGCCGAGAACACGAACGCCGTGACGGTCAAGGACCCCTGGTTCCCCCGTCACGCCTCGGACCTCGACAACTGCAACCACTTGATGACCAAGTACGAGCCGGACCTCGACATGACCCACCCGGGCTTCGCCGACAAGGAGTACCGGGCACGCCGAAAACTCATAGCCGAGATAGCCTTCGCGTACAAGTACGGGGATCCCATACCCAACATCCCGTACACCGAGACCGAAAACGAGACCTGGCGGCGCGTCTTCAACACCCTGGTCGACCTGGTGCCCAAGCACGCCTGCAAGGAGTACCAGCGCGTCTTCGAGCGGCTCATCGAGGAAAAGATCTTCGAGCCCCACTGCGTGCCCCAACTCCAGGAGGTCAGCGGTTTCCTTCGCAAGAGCACCGGCTTCACCCTCCGCCCGGCAGCTGGACTGCTCACGGCCCGTGACTTCCTCTCCAGCCTGGCCTTCCGGATATTCCAGAGCACCCAGTACATCCGCCACATCAACAGCCCCTACCATACGCCCGAGCCGTGAGTACACACAAGTTTCTTTCACCTCTGCCGTTCAAACGCCCGCGTCGCGCCCCGATCGATGGAACGCCATGGACGAGCGCGAATAACAAAGTTACCCCCACCCCACCGCCGCGCCTCTCTACGAGCTTGTAATGGAACTCTAATTGGCTTTTAACGACGCGATGGTGCTCTCATAACTCACTTCCGTGTACCTACTCGCTGCTGCAGAGTCCCCGACACTCGTTCTTCCTCCACGGTCGGGGGATACGTATATAACTCGGCCAAATTTCACGTGCATGCCCTGTTGTGTAGACGTCGTTCGCGAGCTGTGCTCTATACGGTGTAGTTATCAGAGGCTAAATTGAGATGAGCGGGATGTAGTTAAAGTTGCGTTACGCGTCAAAATAACCCGGGGGTTACGTGCGAGTTGGGGTGAAAAAAAAAAAAAAAAAAAAAAGAAAAAAAAAAAAAACTTTTGATCGGAACTCCTGCAGGGACGCGATCCACGAGCTGCTCGGACACATGCCTCTGCTGGCGGACCCGAGTTTCGCTCAGTTCTCTCAGGAGATAGGTCTGGCTTCGCTGGGGGCGAGCGACGAGGAGATCGAGAAGCTCTCGACCATATACTGGTTCACCGTCGAGTTCGGCTTGTGCAAGGAGGGCGCCGATACCAAAGCTTACGGTGCCGGTTTGCTCTCGGCCTACGGGGAACTGCTCCACGCTCTGAGCGATAAGTGCGAGCACCGGCCCTTTGAGCCTTCCACCACGGCCGTGCAGCCGTATCAGGTACTTTGTGCTTTTCTTTACTTTCGATGCGTATTTTATCGGTTCATATACATAACATATCTTTATCGGAAGAGTATACATACATACATAGGGTTCAGGAGATATGTTTTCATGCTTTGGAGGATATTGTTTGTATTCGTATTACCTCGGAAGGAGCAACAGTATTATATGTTTGTAACTATTCCAAAGGTCCTAAAGCACGCCATTGTCAATTTCAGATGTGTAAATGAATAAAAGTTTCGTTGAGTATAAAAAAGATATTTAGTTGACAAGACAACGCATTACGTAGTCTATACAAGTTATAAGAAATATTCCTTTATTACGGATGAATAATTTATTGGTTGTATAATTTATTTGCAAAATTAAAAAAAAAAAACTTTTTTTATTAACAAATCATTAAGAATTATCAATAATTATGTAAAAAACTTTTTTTAATTGAAAAACACATAACTTAAGGGCCTCCTTTATCCAGTATGTCTAAGCTGTTAACATAAATATCTTTAACCACTGAAGGTTATTAAACATCATCCTCCAAAGTAGCATTTAAATTCGTTTGCCAGAACCCTTATACTTTCCTTATTAGATCCAATGATTTTGATTTTTGTCAGTTGTCATGTATTATATTATTAACATCTACGATTTTATCACTGATTTGAATTAATTTTATTGTCTTTCATTAAACATGTACTTATTTTAACTGTAAATAAAGTACAATCGCTATTTATTAGTACATGTCTTTAAGTATCACACTCCGAACTTGGCATTTACGGATAGACTTGGGCAAAATGTAACGCAATTTAAATACTAATATTTACAATATAATGTAAAAAAAAAAAAACCTTAAAAATACTTTGACGATTTTTTTCTTTTAAATTGTATTGTATTTTTTTAGCATGAAAATCATCGAAAAAATTGAGAAAACATTCGTGCCGAAGTCCGTGTACAGACATTTAATTTTAAATATATAATTTTAAATATATAAAACACAGGACCAGGAGTACCAGCCGATCTACTACGTGGCCAACAGTTTCGAGGACGCGAAGGAAAAGTTCCGGCGTTGGGTAGCGACGATGTCGCGGCCGTTCGAGGTGAGGTTCAACCCGCACACGCAGAGCGTCGAGGTCCTCGACAGCGTGGAGAGGCTGGAGGGCGCATTGTCCCAGATGAACATTGAGCTGACCCACCTGACGAACGCCCTCAACAAAATGAAGGTGTCGTTCGCGTAAGGTTTCGCTGGGCCGGCCTCGTACTGCGGGCCAGCATCGACAGCGGAGCCAACTAGTGAGAGTGACGATTGTGGTGATGGTCGGGAGGACGCGCTCGCCGATCGCGAGAGGTACCCTACCGGGGAAGTTGGTGGTTGTCGGCGTGGGGACGGTGACCGCGGTTGGAATGATTTTAGAAACGGTAGGGCTTTTGCTGATGAGGTCAGGAGACGCGCCCGGCTTACGTGGCTTAGGAACCGGCGACGCTTCTGCCATGTCCTGTGAGCTTTTCCGTGATTATGGTCATGATAACGCACGAGTACAAACGTTAAAAGAACAACAACAACAAATGTGTGTTTTAAGAGAAATCAAAGTCGTGGTCCATTGTCACTATGGAGCTTGTTATATGACACGAGTCTAGTTTTTTTGGCTGCTAAGATTCAATTGTATTTAATATTTATCGGAAGGAGGACCACACGTCAAAGGCACAATAACTAGATGGTATTGTATTCAATGACTTGGAAAGTAGTAAAAATTATATTTCAATAAAATGCATGCTCTTAAATATCGTGTACTGATGTGGTATGTTGAAGAAAAATGATAAAACAAAAAAAAAATAATAATAATTAGTTGCAACAAACTTCGGCTGGCCGATATAGATTCGTCGAATGTTATGTTTTAGGAATAAAACCATGTTTATAAAGGCGTCAATTTTAAAGACAATTGAATCGTTATTGAAGAAAAGGTTAAGCTTTCACGACATGGTAGGGTTTCGTTCATTATCGATTATATTCAGTTAATGGTGTTAGATAATTTAAACTTTGATTTGCTACTTCTACTCTCTCATTATTTTTTAAAATTAAATGCACAAAAATGGACATCAACGAATTTTAAGTATGAATTAAGATACATATAAAAATGAGCCACGTAAGTTATGAATTCATAATTTATACAAATACTGAAAAAAAAAAAAATCATTGAGTATGCAAATGAACTGTTCAAGTACCCTTTGAATTGAAAAAAAAAAAAAAAAAAAAAAAAAAAAGAAACATGTTTAAAACCCCAAAATGGCAAGCCAGTCTCAATGATTTTTTCTTTCTAAGCAAAAAAAAAAGTAGGCCACCACTACGATACATATCCACTCAAAGCCACTCGTCATACATTCATAATAAATATATACTTCCTATTCCTCCCCCCTTTGTATAAAGTCTCTCTTTCATTTTTATTTTCGTCTACTTTATATCTATTATTTTTTTAATTTAATTTTTTTTTTTCCTTTTCCCTTTTACACGCAGAGGAGCCCACGTGCGGATTTTGGCATGCACGACTTGAAAGTATTATTAGTTTGCGGATAAGAAAAAACACAAAAAACGCTCGGAGAGCCGGACACAATAATTATTTTCCCTTTTTTTTTCACTTTGCATAACATATACCTGCAAAAACTTTTTCTAACACAAAACCAACAATTTCTCCGACTTTGATTCTAAAGCTCCTGCGCCGAGCGAGCCGCGCGCGGGCGTATTTTACATAATATAATTTTTTTTCACTGTACCATGTACTATATACCGTATTGTGTTAATTATATGTATTATGCCTCACACCATATGTTATACATACATATCTTACTTGTTAGCTTTGAATTGCGTACTCTGGCTAACTCACAGACGAAACAGCAAGCACCTGCCCTCAAATTACTAGGATTGTACAGTTACTATTTATACACATATGCAACTATCTTTCTTTTGTATTTATCATTTTTTTTTTTTTTTTCGTTTTTTTAATAACTAAATATATAGATACGGTCGAAAAGCAATAACTCTTAACTAATTACATTTGTGATTTTGTTTACGTTGACAATAAATATTATAAAATAATACATTTTCCTTTACTTATGCATAAGACTTTGTTTCTTATAAAATATCTAAAAGCAAAATACATGCAAACAATCTAAAAATATTGTATCATTCAAGACAACGAGCGCTTATATTATTACTAATTTAACAAAACAAGAATATGCATGTACACAGATATATTATATATTAACAAGCAAGTACGTATTATACACACATACATATATTTACGTGTGTATTTCAATGAGATCTCGCTGTTTAAATTACATATGTTCGCGCTGGCAGAGCTTTCATTGCCACAGTTGGCTACAATAATAATTAAAAAGAAGAAGAAAAAAAAAAAAATAAAAAAAAAAAATCTGTAAAGTGTCAATGTACAATGTATTTAGAATGTAAAATAGCTAAAAAATATATTGAAATAGTTGTTGGATAAAAATAAAAAAATATGGTTGTTATTTTGCAAGATTTAGTTATAAGTAGTGTATACAAGAGCACATAAACTATACGCATCATATTATTTACACCGTCGTGCTTTGACGGATAGAAAAAAAATATATATATTTTGATTTATTCTCATTGTATTATATTGTAAAGAATCGGCATGATAAATAAATTATTGATAAATATGCAAATTATGTAGTTTCTATATTTGTCTAACCTTTCCTACACATGCAATGTTGCATGCACATTTTCACATTAATAATTGATGTATTTCAATTATTCTGTGTGTACACCTGATCAAAACCGTAAATCCGTGACACTTTCATACCAAGAAAATTAACTTTTTTGTTGAATTATCGAAAAGCTTTGTATTCTATTTTTCACATATTTACTTACAAGTGAGATTGTATAAGTCTATAGTCGAAAATATTTTTAATACACCGAAATTTTGACTTGGAAGGACATACATGAGGTTTTTAGGTAACCCCGATTTTTTGACCGCCCATCCATATTTTAATCTTAAAATTTATGTTTTTCTTCGATTCATCACAACAATTTGACTATTTATACGATTATGAGAATATGGTACACAATTGCACCTTACCCCTTACTCTAAATCCAATAAAATACTCATGAAACAATAGAATTACGAAAAATTCCGGTAAAATTTATTTTTTAACCATCTGTTCAATAAACGTAGTAATTTATATTTTTATGAATCAAAACAACAATAATATATCTAACGTTGGCTACCGAGTACGTGCATGGGAGATAATTATCACATGACATACTATCTCGATATATCGACTATTTATTCGATCGTTTCAATAGATCACTCTGTGTTCCGTGTTAAGTATTGCCTACAGTAATGCAAAATTAGTTTTTTTTTTTTTTTTTTTTTTTTTTTTAATCACATTGTACATACCATTACAGGAATTTGACAAAAGAAATTTTGTAAATTATTTCTTTAGTCCAACCACATTATCCTACACATACATGGTATCGATGTAATTATGTATCGTCACGTCCACGTGTTTATTTTGCAACAAATGTATTCCATACGTCAAAATTTTCTGTCCTGAGCTATAACCTTACACCACCACGTAAAATAACTACCCATCACCTATCGATTAAAAATCATGCGTCGTCGTGGTCGGTGCTGGCAAACCGGGAAGCCGAATAACATCTCCATCATCAGGACCTCATGGACATTGTAACATCAAGAATGAGCCCGACACTATTGATCACCGGAGTACTTCTTGCGATAGTGTATCGCGCGCGCATTGCGGCTGGCTCATCCTTGGAAAGCCATAATTATTGTCGCGGTGAGTTTAAGGCTTACATCATAAGTGCTCCCAATGTTTTGACTCTTGCAAGTCTTTACTTATTTTGGAGTAAACGATACGACGATTATACCACTGATTGAACGAGAGCACAATCGTATTGTGGCAACTTTGGTTAAGCGTTATTTCATAGTCATGTTTTCACTTGTCAATCACAAGCACTTACTGCTACTGGTAAATGGTGGTCAAAGTTCTTTTTTCTTTTTTTTTTTTTTTCCAACAGCTAGAATAATAAATTGAAAAAGTGG
Organism: Copidosoma floridanum; assembly: GCF_036245765.1. Lineage (NCBI taxonomy): Eukaryota > Metazoa > Arthropoda > Insecta > Hymenoptera > Encyrtidae > Copidosoma > Copidosoma floridanum. The sequence continues at coordinate 7,293,104 of NW_028321897.1, read as the reverse complement.
ACATGAGTGCGTGTGACGACACGAAAAAAAAGTCGTACGTACGACAGAGAGACAACACTTGACGGATAACTTTCTCCACTTAAATTTTTTCGGTCCCACGCGCAGGTTGTAAATGTGTGCTCAACGGCGTCACGTGTCTCCTCGGATGGATCACCTACGTGAGAAAAGCATCGCTTGTCTTTTTCCTGCTCTCCGGAATCGTCCTCTACTACAATCCCGAGTCTCGAGAGCGTAAGAGCCCGTCGTCCTATTTTTTTTTTCTTTTTTTTTTTTTTTCATTCTAATGTACGTACTTTGATCCCAAAACCGGATCAGTCGCCAAGATAGCTTGCCACTATGCAATAGACCTCGTAGCCGTTGGTTTGAAAAGTATTGTCGGGAAAATCGACGGCACGGACGCCTTGGATGAAGATGAGGAGGAGCAAGATGAGACGTCAATCGTGAAAAAAGACATTGTCGACGAGTCCTTGGCCCCGAGGAAGCACAGCCTGAGCGTTAGTTTCTCCATCGACGAGAACGAAATCACAAGGTTCCCTTTGCATACACGTATCGACGCTCGGTTGTATTTCCGTCGAATCTCGACCTCCTTCGAGAGATACATACCTAGATTTTTCGAAAAGTCCCCCCCAAAAATGTACATATACTTATCGTAACGCTTGTTTGCTCCGTCAAAGTCAACGGCGTGAAATTCAACGACACACTTTGAGTAAAAGTGAAAAGTATCATCATCGCAAACGCAGGCAGTCCCGTTGCAGGACATATGATCGGTCGGAGGAGAAATCATTAGCCGAAAGTGTTGCGGGACGTTCAATGCCGCTGATGAAATTTGAAACTTTTGAGCGTCATGCCTTGGACGCATCTTCACCTGTATCAAGCCATGGTGACAATCGTTATTTCCCAGTGAGGTATAGGATACCACTCGAGGCGTTAAAAAAAAACCACACGATTCATTAAATTGGCCAATTATCGAAGAAATTTTGGTTCTCTTTCAGATGCCACGATCGAGCTACCAATAAAGAATACAAGGACGGCAAGGTTTGAATTCAAAAATAATTTAGAAGCTTCTGGAGTTGCTGATCGTTGAAAATTATTTTTTAAGAATACGAACGGACAGTCGTGGAGTATACCAAAAATCGAGATTCTCGGGTGGAACGAGCGTGAGTTCGACCGAGAGGCGGAAAATGTCATGAATGAATTTCCCTGTTATTCCAGTAAGTATATGAATAAAAGAGTTTTTTAAATTATGCAAAAATTAAAAAAAACTTTTTAAGTAATCCTGCCATTTTAGATGGTCCTTACATCTGTCAAAAAATAATTCCCTGTCTGACTCATCAAAAAGTTTATCTAAACCAACCTGCTGATTCGATTTGTACGAAAAATGGCCCTAGATTAAATTTTAAAGATACCAGGAGAAGACATCAAAAGGTTATTGATAATATTTTATCCCAGCACATCCACGATTTATGTGAATAATACATGAAAATACAAAATTACAGAATCCAATGTCTAAATCTGATTTGAACGAGAAATGTCCTGATAATGTAACTACTGGCACATCCAGCAACGTCGGAGAATATCCGGAGAAAGGTGAATACTTGATTGAAACCAAAATTCCAACACATTTTTAATGTCAATCACATCCAAATGATTCCAGATCCGAAGAAATCACTTTTCACGCGAGCTTGTGATTGGATCTTCCGCGGTTGTGCTCCAGATTGTAAAAATACTAAAAACAAAAGCTTAACGGAAACGATCAGAGAAAAATTGCCCCAATACTTCGAAAACCGATGAACCTTGTATGAGGACGCAGTTTTTAATTATCTTGTCGCAGTAACACAAATTCCCGTCACGACGACTGTGGCTCACGTGTAAAATATTGTGTATCTACTGACGATAACTCTTCATGTACCACGTGCTGCACGCATGATAACTGTAGATGACTCACTTACCAACGAAAAACCAAATCAATTATAAACGCAAAGTAATCCATCAAAAAAAATTTTTTTTTTAATCTTACCCCACCACATTCTTTTAACAAACACTTTTGTGAAAAACTACCTATCAGTTTTCGATTAAATAAAAGTACTTTGTATAACTCAGGAGCTTTCTTTATAGGCATCAAACCGATTCAAGAAAAGTTGCAGTTCAAGTACGACATTAAAAAGCTCAATTAATAAAAAAAAAAAAAACGAGCAATTAGAATTCCTTGTCGCAAACTATAAATGATCAACAATCTCAGCCATTCAAAAGAGTAAAAAAAAAACTCGCAATTCTTCGAAAAATCGGGAAAAAGCTCTCGTGCCACGCGTACACCACCAAAAGAGAGATGCTTCGCAAACGAGCGTCAAGAGATAGAAACATCGCAACCGATTGAAAAAAGACACGAACGGCGCAAGAGTAAGGCGAGACTACAGACAGACAGTCGGGCTTGAGCTCAGAAGCGCGCTGGACGAGCTCGGATCTGCGCCCCCCAAACGTGCCGAACCATACGATGGACCGGTTGAAGGATCCGTTCGATCGGCACGTAGGATCCTGACCGGTTGTAGTGTGCGAGTGTCAACGAGTGACTATAGTTTTTGACAATTTATCCGTGAGTGAGTGTGTGTGTGTGTGTGTGTGTGTGTGTCGAAGAGCTTGGGGTAGGTACATTGACCTGATAAAAAAAATCAAGCGGTGAAAGCATGCACCCCATGGCGCGCATAACTTTGGGACGGTCCTACAGTTGAGCGGCTCGATAGATAAATACACCAGGTCGACACGAGAGCTTTTCAAGGCATCTACTGCTGTCATATCCTAACTTGTAAGTTTTCGCAACCACATGTCATCCTTTTTTATTTTACTGACATATGGGCTATTGATGTTTAATATTTAACTCAGTGCTTGTAAATATATATACAAACTAGCATATCTGGACTACTCTCACGTGAGAGCTTGCAAGTACACTTTATCATCGGAAACTAACAAAAAATTGCACTGAAGCGTTAAGTCTCGATATTGATATTGTTTTATTTTCGTAACGCGCTTCTGTCACTCTCATCCTCCCTTGAAATGTTGTACATGTGTACTCCTTAGAGCAACTGCGAAACTGAGTAACGGGGTCAATGCTTTCCCGGCGCGCAAACGCCCGAAACGGTATCTCTCTCTCTCTCTCTCTCTCTCTGAGCACTGAAAAAAAAGAGAGAGAGAGAGAGAGGGAAACTTTGGTCCGCAAATAAAAGGCAAAAGTGTAAAACGGGAAGCGCGAACAATCTGTGTGAGCGAGTGTCAGCAAGGGGCGGAGGGGAAGGTGGTTTTTTTTCTGATTGTTTATCATCGTTTCTCTCGTCAGTGGATCGTGGACGATCGGGAGGGTTAACGATCCGGATGAGCAGGCAGCAGCAGCAGAAGTTTGGCGGCCTGATGTCCCGGTCATCGTCATGACGTCGAATGCGATCAGGGGCATACGCCGGAAAAAGAGCTCCCTCAGCGAGATCAAGGTGGCGGTGATCGGCGCCCCCGGCGTTGGCAAGAGCGGTGGGTTTTTGATTATCATTGTCACTCTAAATTTTTTTTTTTTTTCTTTTCACCTGTGTATAGACCTGCTTTTCTCCTTCTTTCGATCTCTTGCATTTGAAATCTTTTGCTTATATTGTACTTATATTAACAATAGCTTCCAGAATCCGTTAAATAATTTCATGTTTTACGACGTGATATGATTTTCATTTAATATAAATGGCATGTTAAAAAAAATTCTGGTTATTCAAGTTTATTTCAATTATACATTTTGATGAATTATATTTGATAGTCACTAAGGGTTGTGTTACTATATCGTGTCCATAAAATATACAGAGGTTCTAGTTCTTATCAATCGGATGAGAATAACAAGAAATTATTACATTTTTATGTGGGAAAATCAAAGTGAAAGTAAAGAATGGTTTTTCGATGAATTAGCTTAATTTGCACCTGCAGCTATGTAGGGTTTCTCATTTATTTACATGGACGAAACCTAAAATTATCGAAATGAAAGTGCGACAATATTCCTAAACTGCAGCATTGAAACCCATACCTATTTTCTTTCTTTCTTTTTTTTTTTTTTTTTTTTTTTTTATATATATAAAGACGCTGTACAGAGTGCAAAAATTTCTAAAATTTGTAATATAATATATGACTTTGTTAAAAAAAATTCAGTTTTGTCTGTAACTTATAAAAATGATTTTTCCATTTTTATGTTCAGAGAACAAAATTACCTTCCAAGTATCTGAGTAAGAACTCCACATAAAAAAGAAAATAAATAAAATACTAAAAATAATGGAAAAAACCCCGTTTAGCACTTAAAAAAAAGAAAATTTAATTCTACAAAAAAACTATAACTACTAAAATCGTATGAACGTATTTTATATTTTTCTCGTCAATGTTACACACGCTCCATGGCGCAAAAAAACGTATGAAAAATACTTAAAAAAAGAACTTTTTTTTGGCTGTTTTAACAAAAAAAAAAGGCTTTGATAATTCTTACGATATCATAAACTCTGATTTCACTTCATGCTATGAAAGATAAATAACATTACTTTTTCATCTTCATTTACCCCTTATTCTTCATTTCTGTACAGTAAAAAATGTACCTAATTAATCAATTGTTACAGCACTACCTCTATTTGGTTACAAAAACACCATATTGCATCGTAAAAGCGGATAATGTGAAAGAAAAATGCAGAAAAATTTAATCATACGAATACCATAGTGTAATACATAGTTTTCAAAGATTAGGAAATATTAATATCTCCTAAGCACTCTGCAAAAATACTCGGGATCACTTGCAATACAACCAATAGCCCGGGAAAGGAAATGTTTAACAAAAAACACTGTCTGACACGTGAACGCATCCAACGATCACATATAGTTACTTGTAACTGGTATACCAAAATATCGGCAGATTAGAAAAAAAAGAAAAAAAAAAAAAAGATACCCACTCATTTTCCGGAAGCTGAGAACCAGCAAAACACAGCCCAACTTTGCAGAAAGCGCATAAAATTCTCGCACATTATCACCGTGCGGGCAGCAAAAGGGTCCTCCCGCGAAGTAATAAAGCTGATTCCCGCGAAAGACAGACCAAGAGTAGAGTTAGCGAAAGGGGAGGGATAACGACGCAACGAGACGGAAGTTTACTCGCGCTCGTACGAACGTCCCTGGGAGCTTAGCCAGCCACACCACCTCGTTTGATATAAATTATATTACGTACATTTTCGGTCGGCGCACGTGCTCGAACTACCCCAACGTATATCTTTTTCAAAAATGACTCCGGCTTGGAATCCAGATGAGACTTTGTTGTCCGAACATGGGTTCCCGTAGCATGTGAGCTTGTTTTGGGACACCCATCGCATCGGCCGTGGATCACGTAATATGCTCCCGTCATGGATCGCACAGCTGAGTATACGCCAAGTCTGTTGCAGGCAATGTGCACCGCCGCAAGTCGAACGTACCGTCATTTGGTGCGCCTATACATCGAGCGGTTGACTCTTCGATTCGAAATAAAACCATGAGCAATGGATCCTGAAATACTCGCGTGGGCTCGCGATGCGTATCGTGAATTTTACAATTACCACCCGCGCCTTTTCGTTCCGAAAATCAATTTTGCCAAGGTGGGTGGGTGATGCGTTTTGGAGGACCCAAGAAGTATGGCTATGTGGTGTGTGCGTACAATGGGCCATACGAAAGGGTAGCTCATGGGTACGAGGTTCCCGAAAAACCATAATGCCTCCACTGTATAAAATTCTAACTCGATCGAGCAGAATTTTTCTTTCAACCAATTCTTTTTTTTTCTTTTTTTTTTTTTTCAAAAACAAGAATGTTTAAAAGAGAAAACATGAAACAAATATTTTCTGGTAGCATGAATAAACAATTTTCGTGGTCATCCTAAATAGGCACTTCTGGGCCAACCACGTAAACTGTCGTTCTAAATTGTAAAAGATCTTAAACAAGAGCGGGTGAATCGGTAAATGAAAATTTTTACGTCACAGGGAGTCAAAAAGCACCGTCCGCAATGTGCCAGTCAATCAGCGAGCTTTCCATTTTAAAGGCTCTGGCTCCATCCAAAAACCAAATACCAATACCTACCCGCACCACGCTATCATAAAATCCATCAAATCTTGAAAGCACGCGTCTATACATAGTACTGCAGTTATATAATTTACATAAAAAGAAAGAAGGAGAGGTATAAATCGGAGCGTCTATTTATAGGCAACACCTAATCCACGCGTTACACGGGGTTCGTTCAGATTGGCTGCATATGTATACGCACGTGGGTAAAAGCTCGCCGTCATAGAGAGCTTTTCGAAATTTTCTCGCTAAAACAAATATTAACAATAATAATAATAATAACAATAATAACAATAATACCGATGATGCGAACAAGCTGTAATTTTCACTCTTTTTTGGCACATTCCTCTTCCGACCATTGGCAGGCCGCTCGCGAGGCCTTTCTAAATTCCGGCTCACTAAATTGAGACATTAAATTAACGCCTCGCGCTGGCACGGCTCTCTTTTTCTCTCTTCGCTTGGATGTGTACTTTGCAGCCACTGACTAATGCTCGACGCGTTGATGGAGCTTTTTTCAAAGGTTCGGCTCGACTTTTGTTTTTGTTTCCACCGCCGTGCCCTCGTTGAGTTTTTACGATTACATTTTTCGTTTGCGTTACAAAATCTTTGGAACGAGGGGTGGTTAAGGGGAAGAACAGATAAAGCATTAAAACTCGTTCAAAAATAAATGGTGGCACGAATAACCGGGGCAGGCCAGCGGCACAATTTTCCTCTCTTGCGATGGCTATAGTTGATGTATTTTGAGCGGAGCCCGCCATAAAGCTATGGTGATAAGGCGATCTATTTTCGGCTGGTGCTTCGCTTCTGGATCGTTTCTCTGTTCCAAAGGTCCGTCTCTATTTTTTCTTCGGGATCCCATTTACATCCGATAAACATTCGAACGGATGAAATGTTTTTTCGACAGTCGTTTGGCTGGCGATTAAAAATTTTTTATGCGCGATAAATTTTCTCGCGACATACCGCGATCTCGTAAAATTTGCAACGTTTGTTTGTGTGTGTGTTTTTTTTCCCTCCTTTTCTTTTCATCTACACGAGCGTTTTGTGAAAATATTTTGAAACCATTCATTTGCTTTTTGTTCATAAGAAAAAGGTGTCGGTGATTGGGAGGAATTAAATTTTTTTCGACAATTTCCTAGTTATTCTTTCCACAAGAGAAAATGAGGATTCCTGTCCAACGATTAGAAGCATATTGCAAATGGCCCCTGATGAATATTTTTTGCAAAAAGTATTGGTTCTATTGAAAATTTTGAAGATACTTATACGAAAATAAAAGAATTTTTTTCACCACTTATTTTAGAACGCATGTATTTTTTACTCCTGAAGGCTTTTTTTTAACAATTTTTTTTTTTTTTATTTTGAAAGTAATTGTTAAAAATAATTGGTAGCTCTTCATCCAAAATATTTACAACATTTTTTTACTTCTACCCCAGAAAACAAAGCAAGTCACCTTAAGCTCATTTTAGGTCTCGACTCTTGAAAGAGCTTCATTCATCGACCACCACAAGCCATTAAATGTCACACGCCCCTCTTCTTACGACTTTTTAAAAAAGGCATGCTTGTACAACCATTCATGTGTATAAAAAATTACGGCAAAAAATTTTAAAAAAATGTGCGATGTAGAAAACTTTTTTTTTTTGTCTTTTTTACTTTATACGAATGGTTATTTTTTTTATGATCTACAACTTTTGCAAACGTCACTTAATCATATATAGTTTAAATTTCTTATGCAGTAAAACATTTTTAAAAATTTTTTATATACATTTAGCTTAATAAATAGAAAATGTGGTACAAGGAAATACATTTTAATGAGATCTACATTATTTTCTAGGACACAGAGTAAAATGTCAATTTGTGATATTATGAAAAAAACAGGTTTTTAATCGAAGCTTTGTTATAAAATGACTGAAAAATTTTTTATAACCTGATTACCAGTAAGAAATCAATCAACAACCATTTTTACCAAGTTACTATTAACATGACAATTTTTAAATCCTATACAATACTATAAGATGTTTCGATAATTTTAGAAAATTAGAAATAAAATCTCTTTCCCACGTAACAATTTACAGCATCAAATTTTCGAAACGGAACATAAATATGTAATAGAACCACAAGTAATTATGTAATATAATCAACAAAAATAAGGTGAAATTAATTAATTATTTAAAAAAAATTTTGTTTCTGCTTAATAGAGCAATCCATGTACAATAACTGTCTGAAAATCACGTCAACTCCAAATAATATGTAACCAATGCTCCAAAATTTGTTTCAGCCTTAACGGTCAGATTTTTAACGAGACGATACATCGGCGAATACGATCATCAGTCAGGTAAAAAATATCCTTTTATCATAATCCATAACACCATATATATATTTTATATGTCTTGTTGGAATATCTTGATTTTTAATAAGGAAGAATTTCTATTTTTAATCGATAATAATATACTGTATAAAAAGTTATTTTTATTATTTTAATGCTATTTTCTGTAATAAGCTACCCTAGCACGTTAAAATTTTATTACACTATCATACTTAAAAAAAAAAAAAATGAATCAGTTTTTTCTTTACTGCTGCGATACAACATTTTCTATAAAAAATCGAGGCATTAATTTTTTTTACAAAAAAACCTTTGTTATCAAGTAGTTAATGTGACAAATCCAACAAAAACATTCTTGTTAGACGTCCCTTAAAACATGAAGTTTTCATCTTAATAATTTTGGGCACCATTATTAAATTTTTATTTTTAACACATGTTCAGGAAATAATTTAGTCGATATGCAACGTATACCCCGTCATTTTAAGTTTCTGAACAACTGTTTGTGCCAAAAACAAAAATTAATGTTCTGTAATTTATAGTAATTTTTAAATATCTAAAGAAGTAAAGTTTTTTTGTGTTTTTTGCACATTCAACAGAAAACATTTCAGCCACACAATTTTTTAACAAGAAATTCGCAAGGTTACGAATATCTTATTTAAAATTTCGAAAACGTCTAACGCAAGAACTTGTGATCCAAAGTATTTATTTTACTACTTAAAAAAAGTATACAACAGAAAAAGGTTGTATTTCTGTATCTAAAAATTTCTCCAAGAAAAAGGACCCCAAATTTCTTTTCCTTTAATATTAATAAAGACATAGTTATTGACCTATCAACTTAGAACCAAATAATTTAAAATACTTGGACTCTCCCAGTAATTAATTTAAAAAAATGTTTAAAAAATACGCAATTCACACGGGATAAAGCGGTCGTACTTAAAATAATTATTTCGTCCCAAAATCTGAATAAAATCAGCATGAAGAAATTTAATTTTGATTACACCTGTTGTTTATGGAATGCATATGTTACTTTCCCAAATTCCGCGTCCAAAAATCCGTCCATTCCCCCAAAAACATATCATAAGTAGTCAAGGTTCCACTGCACACGCATCGTTTCAACACTGTGCAATCGAGTTGATGGTGACGATCAAGGTAGCCGCCAAAGAGTCCGAGACAAGAGCAAGGAACGCGACTGCTGCACTTGCTTTGAAAAATTGCCAAAGAAACGTCTAATCCATACACCAAAGCTCTTCTTCCCCTCGGCTCTTACTCGCGAGCTCTAAATTCGTTTCGAAGACGGACGATTTGACATTAAGACGCCTCGAGCGTCGAGAGAACGCGGCCACTCCATCATCTCTCTCCCTGTCATTCCTTGTATACGTGCATTTTTTGTATTTTTTATTTGCCAATTAATAATTTCACTTTCACACGTACAAATGATTATTTTGAAACTTTTTGACGATATTCCATTTGGTTTTGTATGTTGCAGAGAACAAGTACAAGCACGAGGTACTCGTAGACGGAGAGCCGATACTATTCGAGATTCTGGACACGTGTCCCAAGGTAAATTTTTCGTACTTTATTTATTTTTCAAATTTACTCCAAGCACCTTATACAATTTTTAATAAAAAAATTTTCTCATTTTCTTTTTCCCCACGCATCAAGGAACGAAAGGGTGACTATACTTTGAGTCATAAATTGTTATTTTGACCGTTTAGTTGACGAGGTTCAACATTCGTTGTCCTCGCAGTTTATTGCAATAATGGCTTGAAAGTTAATAATTGAATGTTATTGAAATTTCATCAAACTGACATGTTATTATTTACGTTTAAAAAACATTTCAACAAAAATTTCCATTAGAATACTAGATTTATTATTAAAATTTAAGGCATTATGTTATTTAATACAATTATCGTAGTAAACAATTAATAATCTCACAATAAAAGTAAAATACGTTTGGTATTTACATAAAATTCGAATGTGGAAAAAATGTCCATGAAAACTAGTAATCGAGCGACTTTTCTTAAAAAATTAGAGTGTCGACGAGCTACCGTCTATAGAAACACTGCAATGGGCTGACGGATTGCTGTTGGTCTACTCGATTACGGAACGAAGCTCCTTCAAGTTCATAAGGAAAGTGAAACAGGCATTGGCAGTCGCTGATCCGGAAGGTTCGATGCTTCTCGCACTTGTTGGCAATAAAGTCGACATGATTCATTTACGACAGATCAATACAGAGGAGGGCGAAATTTTGGCCAAAGAAATGGATTGCTGGTTCTGCGAGATTTCGGCTGCCGAGCAGGCATGTATTGTACAAGCTTTGAATGATTATCCTGCTGTGTCCCGCCAAGTTTTAACAAAAATTTCGATCCAACGAGAATAATTTGAAACATATTTTTAGATCGACCAAGTCGGAGACTCTTTTCACGAGCTGTGTCGCGAGGTTTTAGCAGCGAAGCGCAGAAACAAGCAGTCGTTACTAGATAGAATGCTCGGCGGCAAATCGACGAAGGTTTATTCCAGAGGGAAAAGCGACTCTGCATTGCCAAAGGACTAATTTCTACATTTGCGCGTTTATTAAGATTGTTTTTCTAGAAAAAAGTAAAGTTAAAAACAGACAAAGAAAAAAGCTTCGCGTATCACTTAATGAACGTTAGTTCAATTTTTTTTTTTATACACGCATATGTAAACAACGCAACCCTGATGGACAAACTGTCTACTTGTTCTCGTCGTACGTCTCCAGAACATCAGCCAAGTGCTCGTTGTCCCTCGGTTTTTTGAATTGTTTCCTTTTGCTGCTATTCGGCTTTTTTCTCTTGATAGCCGCGACCTTTTTCAGTCCGTGGTCCTGCATCGATCGGATGCCTTGTTTCTCCAGATGCTCCTCGATTTTGGCGTCGTCCATGGCTTCCACAGTCACTGCACGCCAAAGCTTCTGGAATTCCTCGTCGACGGGAAAGTGAGCGGTTTTGTCATTGTAGAAGACTATTTTCTTTTTGTCCTGTGATCGCGTAATGTAAAGAAGCTCGTTCTGAAGATTCTAAAAGTTTTCATCTATGTATATACGTTTATATTTGTATGAAGGAAAAAAGGAATTGTAAAATATATATTTGACAATGCGAAATGAATATCGAGTGGGTATTATTATTCCTTACCTTTAAATGTTTTTCAGAATGTGGAAGGCTTTCCTGGATATCTTCTAACAAGATACCACCCATTCCTCTGAGATCGTGTTGTTTTAATAATCTCAAAAGTGACTTTTTATCTTTCAATTTGTACTTTGATTTAAAACTGTATTTTCCATCTGGTGTCACTTCAATTTTAGGATTTTGTGTCAGAGATTCTCCTTGAAGCCACTGTTTTGCCTGTTTCAAATTACAATATAAATTTTTCAAGAATACCATAAAAAAATGTATTTTCATTAAAATAAATGCTCATAATATACATGTGTTATTTATGGATAAGTTTGTACTCACCCTTACTCCAACGTCAAGTTGATTTGTTTCGTCAAGAATTTCTTCGAGTGTCAACGGGTGATCCTCACCTTCTTGATACCTCGCCTTCATGTGCTGCACAATTTTTGTCAATATACTAAATCTAACTTGGGAACTACCACTAGATGTTTTGTATGAATACATATCAAGTTTTGGACCAGATGACACAGACGATGGCTTGGACTTCTTTTTCTGATCATTTTGAACAGTTTCCTTTTCTGGCTCTTTTTTTTTCTTCTCAATGCTGTAAGGAGTTATTATGTCATCAAATATGTAATCTATTGTAAAATAAAGAAGCACAAAGAATTTTTTAACCAAAAGATAAAATCAGCAGAAAGTAAATTGTGTCAGTATTGATACACTGCACCTTTCAACACTAATGTATCGTATACATCGTCTAATTACTTGTAGGAAACAAAAGACCAGCTTAAACTTTACTAGCAACAACAATGTGGAGCCAAATTTTAGTTTTTAGTTTAAAGGTCAAGGTGAGTCTTGATTTATGAATAACAAATTAAACAACGATTTTAGTTCGGCACTTGAGATTTTGTAGGTTAGTCGAGTGAATATCGTAAAAATTGAGCAAAAACTTACCTCGGAGTCGCAGCAGCTCTTTTCATAAAAGCCTCGCGTTCCCTAAGCAGTGCCGGATCCATAATTGCTTTTTTAAGAACAATGAAAAAGTTGCTTAAAACGAATTACAAACAACGTCTGTCACAACCAGCTGCTCTTTCGATGACGATAATATATTTATATATGCACTTGACGTCTTCTGCTCTGCCAAGCCTGACCTGAGATTTGCTCTCTCTTGATGACTTGAAGGCGGGAAATTTCATTCAATTCAAATAATTCGTTTTGGAGTCGATTGACTTTTTTTTTTTTTTTTCATAAATCTAATGTACAGAAAGCACACGTTTTTAACTGAAAATTATGCAAAATTTTACAATACAATTGACTTTTTAATAATAATAACAGTAATTTTTAATTTTGTAACGAGAAAAAAACAATGAAAATTTTCTCTTTAACTTTAAACTCTAGAATACAGCTAGTTTTTTGCTGGAAAAACATCAGTTGTGCTCTAGAATAAATATTAATGAAAGTATACATTGAAATTAAAAAAAAACAGAATGCAATATTATGAGAAAAAAAAGTAATAAAGAACTTCCTTTCGATGTGACTCATACTCATTGGTAATTTAAAAAAGTAAATAAATTCACACGCGTAGATTGTGTGTCATTACTAACTTAGCCTCAGTACTAATAATCAAATTCGCGTTGTTGTTTGCTACTAGTGAAAAAAAAAAGAGAAAAAAGTCAAACGTTGCTACTTTAACGATTATCAACCAAATGACCTTAAATTAGATATCAAAGGAGTTCTTAAGGTACATTAAAATGTAAATTATTACGTAAGATCAATTTTCTGTTAATGTACAAAAGGAGCGAGATGGAATTTTGATGAACTCGAAACAAGAATTTGATATCGAAAGAAATTCTCCTCTTTGAAAAAGCATCCCAAATTATCGTCAAACGAGTTTTTAAGTGCACAAAGTCCGCGCAATATCGCTTACCAAGCCCCCCCCCCGTCTCTCTCAGTCGCGATATTAAAATTATTTCCCTCGAGCAATATTTACCAACTAAAAAAATCCCGTGGACACGAATCACAGCGCAGCATAAAACAGTTCAACGAAATGTCTATTTGCCCAAAACGCCGCGATGCGCTAGCAAAAAAAAAAAAAAAAAAAAGCTCTCTATTTACTTCGAAATCTTGGCATACATGCATCTCGCGTTGGTACATTTCTCGCGACAAACACTGAAATATTGACAAGCCCGGGAAAAAGCTGTGCAGTGCAGCCGCGCGCGGGGTACAAAAAAAAAAATTTTTCCAGCGCAACTGTTGTTACTTCACGCACCCGGAAAATCGCACCCTCTCGCTTTCGACGAAAAATACAACAAAAAAAAAAGGGGGTGGGGGCAAGAAATATCCTCCCATCCGATGAAGGGAGAAAGAGCGGAAAGGAGAGGAGCAGAAATTGCCCCCGAGGTTTCGCGCGTTTTCGCGTGGATTTCTGATGTTTACAGGAGTCTCTTTTCTCGGCTCCCTCGCGGTGTCGTCGTCGTTCCCGGTGTACTGCAGACAACACCGCACAACAGAGAAAAAAAGGAAAAAGGAGAAAAAAAAACATAAAAGCGCGGCGAGGCGCGTGCGAATTTAAAAGGCCAGAAAATCGTCGACTCTTTCACCCCCCTTCCTTGGCTTTTCCCTTGATCCTTGGCCCTCTTCGTTTACATATACACACGTTGCGGTGGTCCCTTTGGCCGGTAACTTTTCTTTTATACTCTCCGCGGGGCGTGCGACCCCCCGTAGCTTTGACGCGACTCCTCAGACATTTATTGCGATTCATACCTGCCCTCGACGCTTTTCTTTGTTCTTCCTTTTTTTGCTTTTCCGGTTGCTACTCTTACGCACGCTCTTACGTACGCACTGCAAAGGTAAATTAGGCACTTTGGGCTCGTTATGTCAACTCCGACGGGCTTATGTGTACACGTTTTCTCGAAATTCGAACCTTCTCTCCCACGAATCATCAAACTTTTTTTTTTTTTTTTTACTTCTTCTTAAAGTAAAGTCATCGAGGAAAAGGAAAAAGTGTACCTAGAATGTTTTGTTAAAAGTGATTTTGGGGTGGAGTTTGCAAATCTAAACGTTGGTCCCTTTGCCCCGCAAATCTCCGGTAAAACCCCCCGAAAGCTCGAGTCGAATTAACAAGTTCCCGTATCCAGGCCCCGCTAGTACACACTTTTTCATCCCTCGCTGTCTACAGCTTATCCACTGTTACGTCGAAGGAGGCGACGCCGAAGCAAGTACACACATATATACATGCTCAGCCCCAAAGGCCCACTGTACCCGACTCCTTGGGCCCAATACACCCCGCTCCGTCCCCCTTGACTCGTCGTCACCCGTTTAAAGTTTCGATCTAGGATCTGCATAATTTATATTATGCAAAGTCACGCAAAAGTTGGGAGCGCGAGCGCTAGAGAGAGAAACACAAGTAAAACCCGACTTCCGCCGGATATGACTTTTAAGGAGAGAGAGAGAGCAAGGGAGGATACATACACACAGAGACGAGTGTAGGTGGCGGTAAAAGGGGTGTGGGGGGAAGCGATTGGAATTACTGAGTTGCACGACACGGCGCGCGAGAGCGCCTGCTTATAGCTAGGTTGGGCTGGAAATCGAGTTAACGGATTTGTGATTAAGCGAGCGCCAGGACTCTCTCTCTCTCTCACCCCTGCTGCTTCTACAGTGGCTGTGTACGTTGGCGTGTCTGCGCGGGTACGTACACCGAAGCTCGAGGAAGGATATACCCTCGAGCTTGCGAGCTTTCCGTCTATTTTACCTCGATCTCTTTGTGCATTCCTAACGTCCGGACATTCTCTGCGGGATATTATACTGCGACGTCTCGATGTTTACGTGGCCCCACTATTTTATTTATGCTTGTTGTTGACTGTTATACCTTCGTTTTTTTCCGTTTACTCGACAAAAAAATTCTAAATCTAAAGGTACAAGTTCCCAGGGCCTCTAACCATCGGTAAAAAAAAAATGTTGTATGTTTCAAGGATGAGCATAGAGCATTTTTTTCTTTTTTTTTTTTTTTTTACGTTAGCCTTAATCTGCATCTCTCGACCCTCTGTACACATTTAAGAGGGAGATTTCATAAAAACAATGGAGGTGATACCTCATACGTACGTGTCACCTGCTTTATTATTAAAACCACGAGATGGAGGAAAAAAAAGAAAAAAGAAGACTTGCGGCTCGTTCCCGCGACGAAGAACAGTTTCGTAGTACTTTCAAATCAAGTTTTATGTCACGAGAACCACCTTAACGAGAATCAAGGAACTCCTACCCCCCTGTCCGAGCTTTTGACATTCCACGTCTCGCGGTTAAAACTCTCGCTGGCGAAAAATTACGCGAACGCGACTCTCCAAACTTGTCCAGGAAATTACACGCTGAGGTGCACTCGATCCACGGTAAACTCTACTTTTTGCCCCTTCCCATCACCCGCCCTTTCCCTGGGGATAAAAATCCACCCCCACCCTTTGGTGGGCAATTTTAAAGTCAACTCTCTCTCTCGCGCCGCGGTGGCATCGATTAAGTCGCTCGCGAAGCTGAAACTTGTGGCCTTTGAACTTTGTACATTTTTTTTACCCCCACGTTAATTGTGATTTTTCACTCGTTTTGCCCCCCAGGACACGGGGCCATCCGCTCGAGTTTGATTACGTGGGATCACCTCGGTGACGTTTTTCCTTGGGATTTGGGGCCTCCGAGCAATCGGAGATGGAAAAAAGGACCCAATCGGACGTTGGAGGGTCAAAAAAGTACAGAAAACGACGAAAGAGGGTAGATAGGGCGGGGTTGTAAGGAAGAGGATGAAGGGAGAGAGAGAGAGAGAGAGAGAGAGGGTGCACGCAGGACATGGTAGGAGGGGATGCTGACGCTACAGCATAGCGAAAGGAGAGAGCACGTATATAAATATACATATACATATACGGTAGTCGACTCGTGACTCCACATCCCTCTCCCTCTACATCTTCGCGGGAGCGCGCGACTCGCGGCTGGATGGTGGGTGGTGGTGTTGCGGAGAGCCAGTTTGTGCCGGAGCCCCAGTGAGCTCGGACGCGCCGGAGCTGGGTCGTGTGGCGAGGGCGCGTTCATACGTAGGTACGTGCTTAACGTGCGCCGAGTACACGTATACCGTTTACGTGCTCTGACTATTGTTGCACCGGACATTGTTGTCGTTGCAATTGTTGGGTATTCCAACCGACTTTTGTTCTTTTTTGTTGCACCCACCCCCTGTTTGCCGTTGATGACGGGACACCCGCGCGAGTATTATGATAGACGAGAGAGATGGGGGTAACGATAACAAGGCTGTCGGGCTTGCGATAAGGATCGAGGGACCGTGGGCCGCGGATGGTGGAGCTTTTTGTCGACGAGAGGTGCACCCGTGCGGATTTTCAAAGTAGCCGGGGCTGCCGCGCCTGTGGTGCCGGTGGTGGTGGTGGTGGTGGTGGTGGTGTTCGTGGTGGACCAGCTTCCACGCTCTTCGGAAGGATGACGACGGCAAAGACGAGGAGATGCCGGTTGGGGGCTGATGCGGGGACTGCTGGCGTTCGCAAGCACGGCTTCATAGGGAGGATGGGGACGCTGATGCTCGGGCTCGTTTGCCTCGCCCTCGTGCTCGGACCCGCGGTGGCTGAGAAGATTCTTATCGGTGAGTTCCGATGGGTGGACTTTTTATGTTTTTCGTCGTTGGTTGTTCAGTTGCGAGCTTTCAGGAGTCTGGGCTGAGCAGATATGTAATTAAGAGTAGATATACCGTGAGTGGTTGGAGAGACCCATGGCAAGGACAAAAGTATCGCTGTTTCAATTGGTACAAAATCAGTTGCATTGGTTGATCCCAACTAGATTCATACGGTCCGTAACTAGTTAAAAACATTCGTCACCAAGTAGTAGTTTTGGACATTATATTTTGAAACTTTTGCATGAATAGTTCCACCTGCTCTGTTAGTGTATTCTCACGAGGACTTGAATAATCATACATCACGAGTAACTAGTTTTTGAACGCAATCTAAACTTTCGATGGTCTTTTGATTAACGTGCACTGGTCAATTATACATTGGATTCTCTGATTCGTGGTTTGCCGCTGTTTCTCTTATCATGCAAATTAATTTTTCCCACGAAAAAAATTTCCCAAACGATATTTAGTTGTCAAAGAAAAAAAAAATATATATGTATTCACTGCTGTTCATTTTGCTGTTATCAAAGGCCTGGGTATAAACATGACTGTCGGGGAGAAAATCAAATTTACGTTCCAAAGAGTGCATTTTTAGCCACGCGTTTTTTTTTCCCCTCTTAAAATCTAACGCGGTTCGTTGCTGAAAAATACGGTTACAGGTTACCGGTTTCATGGGGGTAAATTATGTTTATCGGCCTCTCGATAAAATATTCGATCCTCCCACATTTATACCTTTTTTTCTTCTTTCTGGAAACACGAGGCAAGTGCTGGTCGGTAAAATAACAAAAAGCTCGCAGCGCATCTTTAACTCTCGAAAGCTCGTAGACGCAATATCATAATGTTATCCGAAAGCAAGTATGCCGGTTATTAAATACACAACGGGGCATCACAGAACGCAATGAGTTTCGCGAGAGTGGAAAAGTTGAAGGCGTTTTGCAAGTTTGTGGCACGACCGCAATATCTTGCACCCGTGCTATGTTAATAACGAAACGAAATACAAAAATCATCGACCCTTTCTTATTATGGAATGTGTATGAATTTCAATTGTCGTGTACGTACGGGGTATCAAAAAGCTCTTAATAAATACATGGACCCTTTGGCGCTTTTTAAAGGAGAACATTATCGATTCCCTCCCACCGCGACGTAGCTCGGAAAATCGTCGGGCAAACAACTTTTATCTCTGAACTCACGCACGTTATATCCCCGTTTCGCTTACATGTACACAATCCTTAGCGATTCTATAATATACGCATCTGATGTTTAATCTCAATATTTTTTAATGCGATGATATGCACTGTAGATCTAAGTGGAATGCCTGAACTTCTATACCCTTGTGTCGATAAGTAATTGATAAACAAAACAACGCAAAGATCTGTTGTATCGATTAATTTATTAGCTCCATTGAACCAAAAGAGGGATGGAAAAAACCGATCGATTGCTAATCAACCCAACTCTTGTGAACTTAATGAAAAAAATACAAATTTCAACGTGTACGTACTTTAATAGTCACGCGGACGTAAACGTACCACGAAACTTTGCCGACAGCGCGCCGATGAAAGGGAGACACGAGCTGGGTATTTAACTTGACCAACCAGCGCAGCGTCACCTAAAAACACGGCGCTCTGCAGGAGAAGCGACGAGTCAGAGAGAAATAAAAAAAAAGAAAAAAAAAAAAAAAAAAAAACCTAGAAACAATACAAGCGCCACACCGCTATCGGTGGCTCGAATTTTCTACGCGTCTCCCTCTCCCTCTCGGGAATAGTATAGCGCAGTGCACGCAGCAGTGGAGCAAAAATAGGGAGTGAAAAAAAAAAAAAAAAAAAAAAAGAGAGAAAACAGGGGGATTGAGAAAGTTTCTCACCGCGAGAGAGGTGTAGGATCGGGCTTTGCGTGGGTGACAATTTTTGGCTCTAAAAGCGGAGGAGTGGCCTTTGAAGGACATAGCGGATGGTACACACGTCTGTCTGTGCTGTTGAATCGGTCGCCTCGAGGCGAAGGAAGAGGACACTCGCTTTTCCACGCAATAGGTGCTCGGAGTGCATTTATAGGCAGTACTTATTAGGGCTGGGCTTTTGATTCAGCGTCGAAATCGACCTTTGGGGAGTTGGGCTTTCGAGTGGATGGATGCGGGACAATCGAGAATTGTGCGTGAAAACAAGCTATAGAGGATCGGTCAATCGAAACACCCACATTTCGCTGGAAAATAAAAAAAACAAAGGGGGTAGCTTGGTTTTTCGCTGTGAAAACCAACCGTGGAAACAAATAAAAAAAATGGATCACGCATACATTCACGCTGCGTCGTGGGGTCGATCGCTAAAATTTTAGTGCCGTCTTTGCACGCCGTGTTGGTGGTAAAAATCGCTTTTGATTGCGAGTCGTAAATATTCGTGATGCAGGGACGCACATTTGCGGGTATATATACCACTGAACGGTCAAAGACTGAATTAACGCGGGCGCCGGAAATTTCGATTGGGTGACTGTTGATAGAAAAAAGTGGTGAGGCTAGTTCATTGGCCACTTTAGATTTTGGGTGGGATTTTTGTACGCTCACTACTTGCATACATTTTTTTTTTTTTTTTTCACGTCAGTCCATTCGATGGGAAAGCTGGGTGTGTACATATGATGACGGAAAAGTTCGGCCTCTCGTTGAAACTTGAATGGAAAAACAAAACTTTTTGCATCAGCATTTGAATCACTAAAGAATTATTCAAACATGAATTCTCAGGTCACTTCAACGCCCGTCAGTTTTCGCTAATCGCACAACGTAAATTAATTCACCTCGAGAATATTTCGACGATAACATTGCAATGACAACATGCATACAGGCACATTCATACTATCGTGCGCTTCGTGGCTCTAATGCACGTTTAAACCTGAATATAGGAAAATTACCTTGTATTCGTTATGGTTATGATTTTCCATTAATTAACGCGAGCCCGCTTGGATTGAAAACGCGAAACCACCAAGTCCCGAAATTGTAATATTAATGAATGCAATTCGATCAAACAAGGACGAGAAGAAATTCAGCCTATAGTCCCTCGAAAAATACAATTAACGCGTTTAGTTGCAGGATATAATCCTCCCCATCTTTGCCCCACATTTATATAGCCCCGTGCAAAGAAAAAAGGGTGGGAGGATTCCCTTGAATTCGTCACACGCGTCACTAGCTCGTAATCAATATCTCTTTGGCCGTGTTTTTTTCATGGCAAGAACACGTGTTGCTCGTGTATTTTAAACTCGCTGTACGCCAAGGAATTTTTAATAGCTTCCCTTTGCTCCTCCCGACTCGCGTTCGTAGGCTCTGCTCTTTTTTCCTTCCCTCCCTCATTTTGGATCTGCTCAGGTGAGGGTGAACACGTACAGGCGCAAATCGATAGGCCGAGGTCTGCGGGTGGTTCTTTCTACCTTCGGTATTGGCGGCGATTTTTTATTTGCCTATTTCGTTTCGCAAAGTGCAGAGAAAATTTTTTCCTTTTGCATACGTATACACGGTAGGGGGTAGTGGATTTATTCTATGTTTACATTAAAGGAGCTGTATATCTACGTAGCTCGATGGGGTATCGGAGACGGAGCTCAAGCGTCGCGTATCGATTTCCGTACGGAACTGCCTGCGCTACTGATGATGATGATGATTATGCTCGTTGAATTTTAATGAAGCCGGGAGATAGCGTGAAATCGAATTAATGCCAACGACACCCCAGCCTCTCTATGGCTCTTTTTCTTCGCGACTACGTGCGTGGCATTTCGTGCGATTTTTCATTGGTTATTTAACAAGTAGTGTTTGTTGGTATCACAAATTATCCGATTGGGCGGAGGATTAGGTTTTTGTATCGGCATCAAGAGTAATTATAAAAATAAAAAAAAAAAAGAAAATAATAAATTTTCAAAGATTTTTACAATCTGAAAGTTAAATTGTCGACTCGCCGAGATTGATCATTCGGTGTTTCATTCGTGGATAGGAGAATTCAAAGGAGATTTCATGGAAATAACGTAGCTCATGACATTGTGATTATAAAATCAATCATCTGATTATGTTGCTTCTGGTACGTGTTTGTTGGAGGAGTGTGCGAATCAGCAAACAAAATTTCACAGCGTACATCAAGAGCAGGGGGTGCGCCCGCCCATTATGGTCTCCTAACGGGGACCACGTGTGTGAAAAAAAAAAAAAATCTGGAGCGCGTGCGTCTGACAAACGGAAGAAAAAAAAATATAGACGAACAAAACAGGGTCGAGGAAAAATAATGTACAAAAACCCACGTGCTCATGAGGAGATGTGTGTATAAAGACGCCAGTAGCACACGAGGGATGAAAAAAAAAAGTCACACGATATCTATAGAGGGGCACGTGGTGGGAGTATCTGCTTATGGTAATTTGACCTCTGACAATCTCGCGCGCATCTGCGTGTTATTTTTCGTCTCCCTCCGCAGAGCCCCGGGAGAGAAACGCCGACTAGGTCTTCTTAATGTATCCCCCTGAATCTTCTTCGTACGCAAATGGAGACACGATGGGTATTCTCTCTCTCTCTCCCTCTATTTCTTTGACGCGATTTTTTTTTTTTTTTTTTTTTTTTATGCACTTTTGTTGAGCTCTTCTTATCCTGTTCCTTTTCCCTTTTAACCAGGGGGTGAAAATAATTCCAACGGCATGTCGTAGACGCGCGATAATTTTATCAGCGCCACCCCATGGTCGTCCTTCTTTTCTCTCTCTCCTGTCCGTCGTGTAACTCGAGGTCCCTTCGAGATACGCTGCTCGTAGTAATAGCAGCGGTGCCGGAGCTTATCGGACGTGGCGACAGATTGATGATGGCGACTTTTTCTTTTTCTTTTTTTCAAGTTTGTACATAATGGAGATGCTTTGCACGGGTACACGAGAGGGTGCTTGCACGCGAGATAAATGCGGAGCAATGAGTATACGGGTTACAAGGTGACTCTACGGATGTAAAAGAATTTGTACTTTTATGATCGTAAGTTAAGTTTGTATTGGGCCGTTTTCGATGGATTAGAAAAAAAATTGATCGTATCAAAAGTGAATTTTTTTTTTTTACAGCAACAAGGTGTAAGGTATTTCTTGTTGTTAGTCAGTTTATGGATAAGAGCAACCTTTTGTATGTGCATAAAATGATGTTTTCAACTAAACCCTATCGTAAACTACTCAAAAAACGGTCACGAATTTTCAAAAAAGAAACAAGTGTTTGATTACTCATTGCTGCACCTATCCTTAACCAATCAGGTAAATTATTGAGAAAATTATAAAAAAGAGACTTTGTATCTAACTATTCGTAAAAAAGATGCTCTGTTGATCACCCACCGTTTTGTTGGCAACCAAGTCACGATAACCTAATTGTGACAAACGAACGCAGGTACCCCGATCAAACAGGGGAATCGGAGACCACAGTCGAATCCACAGCCCACGCGCCCGAGGCTGGATTGTAAGCGGCTGGTTAACAAGAGGGAATCCCGTGTTGGCTCATCGCTGCCTTACATCTTCCGATCCCGGTATCCCCTCGCTTGCCGTTTGATCAATGGTCCATGACCGATCGATCGGAATCCATGTTTTTCTTTGGTACCCGTGTACTTTTTTTTAATTTTTTTTCCAATGCCAATGTTACTGATTCTCGGTACACCTCTGATAACGATGTATCTATACCTTTGAGCATCAATCGCTACAAACGGTATATGCTGTGCACGCATCAGATCTGCACGAATCGTCAAATATTTTCCACGTCCATGCGACTCTTGAAAAAACAGCGTCACCCAGAGTTCGGAGTCGAGCTCGCAGGGCCAAAAACAGCAGTAACGCCATTACCAGTAAAAGCAGTAGCTGTTGTTGTATAGGTATGTCGGCTTCGTCCCTCCCATACCTCAGTTCCCGGTGGCGCGTACACCGAGCGAGCGCTATCTCGAGCCTTCTATACCTCCGGTGTGCTCGACTAATGCGATTAATGGCACTACTCCGTGTTAGCGGCCGACTAGAAGATAGCGAGCCGGGGTGGTGGGGTGCGGAGGCGGCGCATGGCACTCCTTCGCCCTTGGCTGTACGTGTAAGTGCAGTAGCGCTGCTACTGCGCTCGGGACGAGTTACCGAGTACAAAGTCTTTCGCAGAGAGGGGGGTTGGAGGCGATGCTGCAGAACTTCTCTATGAAAATGTAGCTGGATGGGAAAGTATAGACGCCGGCGAGGGGAAAAGGGTTAATGAATCGGTCGAGAGTGAAATAATAATGAGGAGGCGTACCACGGCTTTGAGGGACGGATAATTTAATGATGTAGTTTAGAAGCGCGGTGCCTTTTGGGTCGAAAGAACTTTGCATGGAGTGTATACATCTAGACGCACATCCAAGAGGAGCGATGGAGTTATGGGTGAAAAAAGACGCGCCTCTACGTAAATACAAGAGATTCAGTAGAACGAGTCAGTATTCGGTCCGACGCAAGAGAAAACTGAGGATTGAAGCTTCGTCTGCATGGTGGATATGGAGCTCAGCTTGGATGGATTATTAACTTTAACGATCGTACCCGTAAGGGTCCATCCTGGTAAAAAAAAAAAAAAAAAAAAAAAAAAAAAAAAAAAAAAAAAAAAAAAAAAAAAAAAAAAAAAAAAAAAAAAAAAAAAAAAAAAAAAAAACGTTACCAGCACCTGTCGCAGTACCGCGTGAGCCTAAACGAATGTACAACACAAGTACAGACGTGCTCGCGCAGTGGCATCGACGCAAAGGTAAATAAGAGCACGCGAGGGGGCGAGTCAACAAATTTAAAAGAGATACCGCGAGTGGGTTTGTGTACCGAAACAGTGTAACAACGCGAGTGAGGTGCAGGCGAGCGGGCAAAAGAGCATCAAGGAGCCATACTTGCGCTAGTTCACACGTATATGTAGAAGATCCCCCCTCCCACCTACTCCCGAAGAATGTGCCTCACACGTGCTCTCCACCCTCCTCGTTTTTTCCTCGTTCGGCAAATAGCGAACAAATCGAATTGGCATGCGCCCGGAATCTCGATTCGAGAGGGGAAACTTTCCGCGTGTGTGCGAGTCCGCGGACATCTGGGAGAGGCTTGCACGCTGATTCTCTGTTTATTTTTGTCTCGATGACAGAGAAAACAGGTGGGTGGGGACTAGCAAGCGCTGCTCTTGATACTCCGTCGTGGACGGGACTGCGCATATGCAGCGGTGACGAGAAGGCTCGGTGGATTCGTCCTACGTGTGAACGGTGCCACTGGATATTTTTTGTATCTTAGCATAACTGTTTTTCTTATTTTTTTCTGTTTTGTTTCGCTTCTATCCGTGACGAATTTTCAGATTCGCGAGAAATGTATATCAATATGAAGGTGACACCGTAGTAATTTACATGATGATTAATTAATGTGCCCGCTCGCTATTTATGGATTCAGAGTCACGCACAGGTATAAAAATATTATTCGTGATCGGGACACAATATAAAATGAGGCTCGGGTTCCTCTGTGAAGTCCTTAAAAATGCAAACGACGACGTGGCAAGGAAACGGCGGAAAGTTACCACCGCCAACTGGTTGCGTTATGAATATTGATCAGAGGCGCTTGAATGTACAGAAGCAACGGGAAATAAACAGGACGACCAAGGGTGGCCGAATCCCTACTGCTGTTCTTTTTTTATTTTCAACCTTGTCGATCATCGAGTTCGTCCTATAAGGACAGCGAACGAATACAAAGTGCGCAATCAAACATATTTATCTCGTAAAACAAACTTCGATTAAAGAAAAAAAAAAAAAAAAAAAAAAAAAAATAGTAAATCATCGACTCAAGTGGAAGAACTCAAGCTACGGTCAGCCGAGCGTTCGACAGAGTTTTATCCAGGCGTACACACCTACGCGCACACATGCTATACCGATTCCGAGTCTTTTCGCGTTCCCTCGTAGATCACACCAGGGCCGATTCACCTTCTCCCGGCAGTACTGCTACAACTACTCCCATCCCTCATTCCCTTCCGCTGCTTGCCTCCCAATAGCCCACCCTATTGTTGTTCCCTCTCGCCGTACCCCTTCCCACCCCCGTGCGCTTTTATTCGTCTACATCGAGCATTTACTCCAGAAGCAGCGGAGAACGGGGTGGCACGAAATCGTCTGTACCGATCAATACCTATATACGAGCGCATGGTCCATTTTTTAACCCCCTTCAGCGTCGAAATCCCGGCAATTACAGCCAAACACTAAATGCTAGCGCGCGCATGCATATGCGTACAGAGATTTCGTCGGTATAAAGAGAGACCGGCTGGCGAGGTATGTAACCGCGGGGGGCCAACGAAAGGGCCAAACCGATTTATCGTTCGGCATAATCACCGGCGATCGCATAGCCTCTCACTCACTCTCTCTCTCTCTCGTACTCGGCAGTAGTGGCATTGGGAGGGTACACCGGCACGTCGGCCCGTTGTTTCTGTAATTGATGCATCGGTCCTCTATTAGAATGACAAAACCGCAAGAGGCCAACCCCCTCCCCCCTTTTCGTGCACTAGATCATATAATGCGCAATGGCATTGGGCATCTGCTGCCAGGGGGGGGAGGGTGGCTGCCACTCGGCAATATGCTCCCTGCCCGAGATGTATAGGCAACGATGTTTCTGCCACGCTCGGGCTGTTGTACGGAACCGTGCACGCGAGACTGAGCTTTTCCGAAAGGGGCAGGGCCTTTCTCTGCCGATGCTGAATGGCTGTTGGTTGCGGCCTACACGCGTGCTTTAACCGAACACGGCGTGCTTGCTTTATGCCGCTCCGTAAGCGTCAAAGCAAGAGCGCAGGGAAGGGGGACGCCTCCCTCGTCGACCTCGTTATTACACGTTTCAATGGATTAGATTTTGGTGCTGGTGCGGATGGTTATTGGCCTGCACGTACAGAGAGCAGGGAGCGCGGGAGTAAAGAGTTTAGCCGGGGAGTTGCCCCTGACCCCTCCCCCTCTTTTATTTACCCTGATGTATCGACGCTGATGCGGGGAGCCGATGCGGCGGTAAATTTTGGTATCGCGCTTGATGAAGCACACGCGGGCTCGCTCTGTATTGTGTGTTGGGTAATTTTTCGTTTGCGGCTGGCTGCTGTGTGTGAGCTTTGAGGGCTTGGTTTGCGGGAAGTTACTTCCGAGCTCGTGGATGGTATATTTATTTTTTACGCCAAGTAATTCATTGTTGTTTCTTTTTTTTTTTTTTTTTTGTAAATAAAATTTGTTTCAAGTATTCATAAAACATTTTATTTCCTTGAAAGAAGCCCTCGAAAATTCTCAATCAACCATAGATGATGACAAAAATTGGGAAAAACAATTTGCTCGGAGTACCTTGCTCAATTAAATTATTGCATAACGCAGTTTACCACCGAGGTACTTGATCTTTCAATTTGATGTATCTTAATTTCAAATTTTGGTTAATGCACTATCAAAATGTTAAGCGTGTATACAACAGCATGATGATATCT
This sequence comes from Copidosoma floridanum, assembly GCF_036245765.1. Classification (NCBI taxonomy): domain Eukaryota; kingdom Metazoa; phylum Arthropoda; class Insecta; order Hymenoptera; family Encyrtidae; genus Copidosoma; species Copidosoma floridanum. The sequence continues at coordinate 7,266,513 of NW_028321897.1, read as the reverse complement.
ACTCACGGCTGACTAAAAACAGGTTGTACTACTAGTAGCGAAAATTCACATTTTAATAACGTAAAATCGGCAGCTTCCCAAATTAATAACAAGCTATTGGTCGATTATATATATGCATTGAATACTCAAAACATTTAAGCTTCTGATCACACAGTTTAGCAAGATTTATCTCAATCTAAAACGTATTATTCACAACTTAATACATGTATCTCATTGTTAATGGCTTATATCTTTTACTTGGGCACCTGTAAAGACCGATGATACGTACGTCTGATCAAAAACAGCTTGTACTACTTGAAATAAAAGTTCACATTTTTTTAACGTACAAGTAACTGCTGTCCAAGTTTAAAAGTTATTCATTAGTTATAAACAATTGATTAATAACATATAATCTATTGTTTAAATATTTTACTAAGTTTTATCAGAATCTGAAATTTATTTTAGTAAATAAAAAAATTTTGTCCTCAACAGCTTATAGTACTAACTTTAACATATGTATTGTGTGTTCATTCTTACGTCTGACCAAAAACAGCTTGAACCACTTAAAATTGAAATTCACAATTTTTAGGCCCAACCAGTGCATTGGAGTGCCTTATTTAACACACAATCAAATTTTTTTTTTAAATTAACTGTAAACTTTTCACTAATCATGTGTAATTGATAAAAATGTACAAGCTGTTGCGAAATTATTGTACAAAGAGGTAAAACTGAGTATACGTAAATCGTACTTTTGTTGACCCGTATTACTAATATACAAGTAAAAAATTTAACTAAAAAACAAATTTTGTACACCCTCCTCTTCGTAGGCCATTTTGTTTTTTTTTTATTCAGGCAATCACTAACTCGATTAAGGCTGTCCCTTGTACACGTGCTTCTGCTAACGTGTAAACGAACTCCAGCGTTCGTGTCCATCCCTCATATATATATATATATATCTGTATACTCGAGTGCGTTAGAGAATAAGAGACGCAGCATCCATGCTTTTGACATGCCACTGGGCTCGCAATGTTTGAGCAGCTGACGCGAGCTGAGAATCGTATGTATTTAAACAGGTACGTTACGCTGCACTACGTGTGGGACTCTGGTGTTCCACGTGACCTCCATATGATACTGTACAAATGAATTTCGTCCGTGTCAAGAGTGGGAGAGTCGTCACGCACGTGTTGCCCGGATTATTGCCGGACCTTACCAGAAGTATACCCACCCCGTAAAAACCAGTCTTTACTTTCAATTAAAATAATCGGATCAGCTAGCAGCCAACTTTGCAAACTCAAAATGACGGCACCAACACAATTAAATGATTAAAATAATTCAATTAATGGTCCCACGTGACTAGATGATTAAGTATCCGTCCTCCACCGTCGCCTCATTAGCGTCCTTTGCTTACTAAGTGGCTTTGCTTTCAATTTGACGCCATCTGTCGATGCCTTAATTACTAAGAGGGTCCTTCCCTTCCAACTCCCACCCCCCTCCGACTTCTCAACTGTGGCGTATGCTCCATTGGGCGGCGATCCCTAAGAAGGCTCCATTATTTCAAGGATGTTCATCTTATGAAAAATTTGCATTCCCACTCAATTACTTGGAGGGCGGAGTAATAACGGCAATGTAGCTATTTCGTTGGTAACGCTTTTCTACTTGCGCATCTCTGACGGTTGCTTACTCGACGTGCCAACTTTGATGGAGAAAAACAATAATTAATTTCCTGAGGTTACAGGGGGCTTTGAAATTTCGAAAACAAAATGGACGGAAACGTTGGCAGGTACATGCGCGAGAGCCGCGGATCATTGGTACGTATAGGTATATACAGCACGGTAATGAGACAAAGAGCGTGAACTTTGAATTCGCGCCACCGTTTAATCCTTGCCGGTTCTCGCTCTCCTCTGCAGTGACTTCCACCGCGGGATAGATGGAGAGAAGGAAATGGGAGAGAGTGAGGGATGGGGGGTGGGGTTGGTTTAATATCCGCGAAAATCCATTTTTCCCGGGAACGTGCTCGCAAGCACTGATTCGTAACGATGAAAAATGACGTTCTGTGGAGTCGGAAAGCTTGCTCGCTCTCATTCTTTCCTTTTACCCTTTTTTTTTCTACATTTATTATTATTATTCTTTTTTTTTTTTTTTTTTTTTTCCAGGCAGAAAGATTCATGCCCCCGTTTTTTTTCGTCCTTTTCGCGATTACTCCGGCACGTCGGGGTCACTTTTATTCAAATGATATATGTAGTCGTCGACATGCGTGGCTGGTATTTTTCTGTACGAGGAAGTAACGCTGGCAAAATACAAGATCCTTGTTTTCTTCGAGTTGACGAAAAACAGTGAGATGTAACTTTTTTTTTATCAACTTGAATGCAAACAAGTAAAAAGTCAATACACCAAAATGGGTGACCGGCCTGTGATTTTGAAAAGTTTCAAGGACGAATAGACAAGAGTTTTGATGATTTACGAAAGGGAGAGAGTCCGAGATCCTCGGAGAAAAGCGAGAAAGAGAAAGTAGTCGATGAGCGGAGACAAATTAGGGGAGAGAGAGAGCTACAGAAAAGTTTTTACGATCCACGCAGCGCGACGCCACTGCGTGTAAACGTACGTACAAGAAAAACCTTACAACCTCCATATTTTTATTTACTTGGCGAGGGAAATGGTTGGTAATATCTTTCTCTCATTGGGGCACTGTTGTACGCGTAGAAAGATGATTTCACTGATGGAGCGAGAGACGAAACTTTGCCGGCGTTGACAGCTCGTATTCAGAGTCGCTTTTTTGAGTTTAGACTATTCAGAGGTAGAAAGATGATGAAGCGAATGTCGAGTGCTGCTCCTAGTGCATCAATGTAACTGTGGCAGGTACGTTTCAGTTTGGGCGTACCGGGGTTGAGGTCGAAATAAGAGCGTCACGGATTATCTCATTCATCCTTACCGCGAAGTGTATACCTGTACGTATAAAACGAGGGACACATCGCTGTGGCGATTATTTCCGAGAACTCGAGTGAACTCGGGTCAGGGCAAAGATCAAATTCTGGAATTCCACTCCAGGCAAAAGTTTCATGGTAATATCAGTCAGGAAACTGCACGTTTGTACGCAAATTAGTTGGATATTTTTATTACGCGTTCGTAAATACGTTGTAAGACGTGAGTTTACGGAATGTGGAGGTTTTCAGATGACACTTCATTAGGTGGGAAAAATAATTTCTCACGTGCTACGCGCAAAGATGATTGTGTTCTTTGAAACGGGGATGCAAATTAGCTGTGATGTATGAAATTTCTCATTTGAATTGTATTTTCACATTTTTCACGGGCTCGAGGCTCTTTTGCATAACTTGGGGGTATTTCAGTTCAAATAATGAAAGACGGGCTGTATAAAAATGTTTATCTTTCGGAATACGTTTTTCCGTGTAACAAGACCTGCTTAAGTTAAGTGTAATTCACCTGTAATTATTCTCGTATAAGCTTCTACGAAGTAATTCATCCAACAGCGGTAATATCTCACATGAGCATTATTTCCACGTAACTTTGAAGGATGTGAAGAGATTTAATTTGGTTACTCTCTTCACTCGATGGCGAAAAAATAATACAAAAACGCAATTTCCCACGCATCGAATTAAACAATCCATGAAACAATGAAATAATGTACGAACGCAGAACATCACAGTTGATTAAAACTCCGAGAGCGGATTTATACACGCAAATTCATGAAAATGCGCTAAGAATACTCCAGCACGAGTACATCGCACGTATAAGGAGATAAAAACTCATATCTACGTAGCGGTAGACGGAAATCGGATCTCTCGTTCCATTAGGTATCACATTTCCAGCGTATACATATATACTACACGTGCAGAGAAAGCTGGGGCTGGCTTGTTACCTAAGGAGAACAGGGTACGCATATACAGAGCCGTTCTTCCACCTTCTCCATCATCTTTTTTATAATTCTCTTTTCTTCTCCTCCGACTTTATTCTCTTTTCCAACTCTTTTTTTCCCCATCCACGCACTATATCCTTCCGAGAGGAGCAGAAGGAGAACAAGACGAGGAGCCGATCACGCTGCACAATCGCTGCACTGCAATTGAAATCAAGGAACGCGAGATCCCCCCTCTCCCAAGGGCGGAGACGATGAGCTTCGACGCTTCCTCTCTCTATGGTAGCTGCTTCCCCTTTCGGCCGAACGCTACCAGCGATTTTCTCCTCGATGTGTGAGCGAACTGAAAAAAAAAAAAAAAAAAAAAAAAGAAAAAGTGCACAAGCAGGGCCCTGACAATGGGTTACTCTGCTCTGATGCGCCTTTTTCTCTGGAGGAGCTGAAAAACGGAGGCCTCCGAGCACTTAGGATATCAAAAGGGCGTGCGATACTTTTCCGTCGTGAGCGCGCGTGCATCGACGCGTCGGAAAAGACAGGAGCAGGTACCCGGCGCTTCATTTTTTAACTCCAACGACTTTTTAGTTGCACTCTATCGCAAAACGTGATAATGCGAGAAGAAAAAAAAAGAACTTTATCGGTGAAAGAAATTTCTTTCCCTATCCCCGTGCAACCACTCAGAGGGAGGGAAAAGAGTAGAAAAACGATGTGGCATTAGCATGGGGGGGGTGCTCTCGCACCTCGCACGCAACGCGATCCCTCATACGTTGCATGAACGTACCCTCCCTCGATGGCGCGGGAGGGTGAAGTATATGTGTACTTTCATCTCGGGAATTCCGGACGCGCGCGTGAAACTCCAATACGGAGCTCTCCGGCATGGGCGTCGTCGAACGCATTGGCATTCCCGTCGGAAATGACGTTACGGGTCCTTCGTCCTTGCTCGTACGTATATACGTGCACGTGCTTCGACAGCTGCTCCGATCACGCTCTTTTTTTTATTTATTTATTTGTTTGTTTTTCTGTCTTTCTCTCTACGATACCTGTCAATTGAAGGGTGTGCCCAAAAGCATCATTACGTCAATGCACTCGTATTTTTTTATCGCCCACTTTGTTGTTCGAATGTCAACGTTCTCTCGGACAATTGTTGTTTCTCCTCCCCTCTCCCGGCTCTTTGCAATCGCGTCGTTGCGTTGATTACTTTGCGACTCTATCTCCTCCAAGTCGTGGCTTCCGAATAGCCTTGGGTGGTTCTTGCATTGCTTTTTTTTTTCGCTCGCTTTGTCATAGCCTCATTGCACCGCTGGGAAGTTTTTTGCTTTGAAAATTCCACGAAAGCAAAACACGGCTTGCAGCAGCGACGAAAGACTGCCACTCAATTAGCACCCGGGAGCCTTGTCGAGCTCTCAATTATATTAAATATTTCCTCACGTGCTCTCTCCTTTTCAATTTCCTCCTAAGACGGAGACAAGAAAGAAAAAGGTAATCCGATATTACGGAGTGCTTTCCGCCCCCTTGGATATATATTAGAGCCTCGACTTGACTCGAAATTCGCTCCGAGTACCTTTTTTCTTTTTCACCCCTGGAATTTTTTGCTCACGCAGAAGAGCCCATCGTGCTCTGCATCCCTCGTTCTGCTTGGAAAAGGTGATCGCTCCCTCGCCTTTTATCGCTCGATTGTTTGCGTCGAGGGAGGATTTCGTACTCCCATCCTCCCGAGCGACCAATGTACGAGCGAAATCATCGCCTCGCACGGAAAAATTACAAGAGCCATTTATAGTGTACATTGGCAGGAGACTGATGATGTAATTGCACAGTAGAGCTAGCTATTGTGGATCTTGCAAGCTCGCAGGGACGTCCAACTATTGGCTAGGGGATGAAGCTACTTTCTTATGCAAGGTGTTTGCGTATCTGGTACTGAAAGTAAATGTAGGGGAAAAAAGTGAACTTGACAGTGTTGGATTATTCTCTGCTGATTCATTACTTTTGTTCGATCAGCGAGAATGAAAAATAGTCATGGTTGGAAAAATACAAGCGAGTAGAACCGAGCTTGGTGTTGAGCTTTAAAAGTGGTAGAGCAAAGTATCGAAACGCCGCGCGATACGAAACGGAGAACCAACGCGCCCCCCTTTAAAAGCTCGTGTTTGCAGTAGGTCTAGAGATTTCGTGTCTGGGCTCCCTTTTCGCGATATTGCTCCTAAAGTGGAATTTTTTTTCGCTCCATTTAGTGGGTGTGGAATAATACATGGGAAACGTGAGGGGGATAGATATTAAGTGAATGAGTGACGGTGCCATTGTCGAGTCTACGTTTTACAAGACGATTCACGGTGATTGCGAGTTTACGAGCTGTAGGTTGTTTACGTGAATGAGGGATGTGCTCGGGTTTTGACGCAGGAGCTCGAAAAAGGAGCCTCGTTGTATAGAGAGGGAGGGGGGAGGCTGGCGTTTGGGATGTAAAAAAAAGGCAATGTGTAAGCGTCTGCTGTCTCGTGTCTGAGATTACGAGTCGATTTCTAGATTTGTGTAAAGTTCTATGCTCCGCATATTTAAGTTATTCTTGATGAACACAACTGTATTTACTGGAGTGGTGTTTGTATAAATTTTACTTTATTTTTTTCAAATAGTTCAACAGTGTTCATTGATTTATGAGGAACACATTTAAGACCAGAGTACAGACAATGCTTAAAGTACCGAGTAATCCAATTTTCAATCTCATCATAAAATATCATGGTTTGTTTACAAATGCAAAAATAAAATTTCACATACCTTACTGAATTTCTGTTGAAATACTGCGCCAAAAGTTTAACTGCGGTCAATTTAGACAGATTTCAAACTTGGTTATAAATTTATCATGTTTATTACTCTATTGGTATTCCTCAGTTGAATAAATATATCCAAAAATTAATTAAAAATTTCCCTATTGTAAACAACAAAACAAAAAAAAACAAAAGTATCCAGACTCCTCGAATCCTCCTCTGTTTCACGACAAAATACAATTAATGAACCAGAGAAAAAGGAACACTTCCCAGTCGATCGATGACTCTGATGCATCATCATTACAGCAGCGTAAGCACCAAACACCCCAGCACCTATCCTTACAAACTCAGCATTTATTTTAAAAAGCAAAAAAAAAAAAAAAGAACAAAGAGAAGCCGCAAAAAACGAGGTCAGCAGGAAAAAAACGAGAGAATGTTCGGAGAGAAGGGTAGCCAAAAAGCGAGAATTAAAGAATAGTGCAGGCGAGAGCCCAAACGGAGGGGATAGAGATGGGGGCGTTCCTTCAGTGAGCTTCTCCGTACCGCAAATGCGGCTCGTCTCTCTGACCTGCTGCAGCGAGGTTCGAACAGTAGAGAGTCGGGGGGTGATTCGTGGAGCTGCGCAAGTTGACGCGCTCTTCAGTCAAGAGTCAAACTGCTGCTGGGCTGTTGCTCACCTCATTCCGGGGACGTAGAAAGAGATGCAAATATTATTCAGGGTCGAGTTTCGCGCCAAGCAGAAAATTGATCTGTTTGTTGGTGTTGTTTTTTTATTTTTGTTTGCTGCTTTTGTTTTTCTCGTTTCGCTCGGGTGTCAATTTGCGGATGGTTTTGTGATGAAAAATTAAAATGCACTTACTGGGTTTTTTTTTGCTCTCTAGACCGGAATAAATGAGGAATGGGGTTTTATGATTTTGTTTTTCTCGGATTCAAAGAGAATTTAAACGTTTTCAACATTTCTAGCTTAACTCGTTCAACATTCACATATTTTAACCCCGACCCAGGTAGAGAAAAAAAAAGAAGAATGAAAGTTGCGTTTATTTTTTGATTTATAGTTTGTCAAAGATAGAAAAAAAAATTAAGCTCGTACTTGTCGACCTACTATAAAAACCTTTACATTTTTACCCCGAAAAGCATCAAAATCATAGCAGGTACTCCCCTGCTAAGTCGATGTGCACACACAAAATTCAAATAAAATTTTTCATTTTTTTTTTGTTACAGGTGAGTAACAAAAGTCTCCAGTTGATCAAGCGTTTTCTGCTTTGCCCGTGAGTAAGTATACATCATCAAACCAATAACCTTATTTACTTAGGCTATGGGACAATATTGTGTCAGGCTTCCCGCAAGACAGAAGAAATCCGGAAATTAAGGGGGAGAGCTTTATCTTCGGGCTTTGTTTGTTTGATCGTGTGTTCCTATACCTCAAAATTATTCAGCAGCTTCGAATATCCTCATTCACGTGTGTGCCCTTGGAAGTTTTTTTATGACAATCGTAAAAAATATTCTTAATTTGCAACGCGAGGATTTGCTCTCGGACATTAACAGTCCTCGGGACAACAAAACCATGATCCGTACACACTCGCGTATTCAACTTTTCCCAGCAATCCAATCAAAACGAACTTTCCAATCCCCAGAGGAGGTCCCTCGAGAATTGAAGAATCACAAAGACCATCAATAAATAAATACGGAATCTTTCTCTCTCTCGCCCCTCATCAGCATAAGAAAATCCCACCGATTTTCCATCGCATTATCATACAAAAAGCCGTGGAAAACAATTTCGCCATAAATCAAGCGATAATTAATTCCTCGATCCCCACCGAGAAACGCGACGACGGCCAAATCCCCGCCCGCCCCGTACAGCGCCGTAAAGGGAAACAGAGCTCATAAAAATGATTCCCGCTGAGCAGTTATCCACGCCTCCACAGCTCGGCATCGCTCCGCATTTGATTTATATCAGGTCGGATATTCGCTGGGCGTCGACACACAATACACACGCGGTGTGTATAGAGCTACACGAAACAGCAGCTCGTGACGTCACGCGAAGGAAAAAAAAAGGCCGAGGAGCCATATAGTTACACACGTGGATACATACACATATAGGGGAACAAAATAAATCTACGTTTCCTCGAAGGAAAACCACGAGTCAGTTTCGCAATTGTACGTACGTATACGCGCAGGATCAGAGGCTTGCGCACATTCCGGGTCAGCTCGAAATGACAAATTTCTCGAGCTCCTGTGCTTCTCCCTCTTTTCATCCCCGGTAGATGCATGTTGGTTGGTATACGTTGCAAGGGGCATTATTTTCCTGCAGCTCCAACTTTTTTTTTCTCCCCCAATGTGATCACCCGAGAACCCACCGCGTGCATCTCCCGGCGGTGTACTCCTTGAACGTCACTGGGTCGATGGATCTCGGAAGCAAGGTAGCCCAACAAATAGAGCGAGTCCATTCTCCCAGCGCACCGGTGCAAGGATATACACGCGTCTCCGTGCGGTGTGGCTCTTGATGGCGGAGATTATCCGGCGGCTGGACGGATTCTTCAGCCGGTCGGTGTGATTCCCGCGCCCCGGCCCTCTTCCTTCCGGCACTCCTGGCTTCTTCCTCTTTTTCTCGGTCCGGGCGATACTTTATCGCCCGCTCCGCCTGATACGCCGGACCATTAATCCCCGTTACCTTCTGCCCTTCCCCCTTTTTCTCTATTTTTTTTAACTTTTTTTTTTTTTCACGCCTTTTTATTAAAAAATTTTTTTGTACCCCACTAGAGTAAGATACATGTACCTTCGCGCGCGTGGGGATGGGGTGTCGCTGTCCTTGGGCCGGAAAGAGATGATAACGGAGGGCGGGGGAGGTGGAAACACTTTATTACTCGGGAGAGCCAGACGAGGAGCGAGCACATATGCGCTCCCCGTTACCTTTCCTGTGTGGATCAAGGGACGCTCGCTGCTCTGGGAACTTTTTATTTTTTTTTTGCCAAACCTCCCTTTTTTTCTACTCGTGACCACTAGAAAATATTGTTTCTCACTTAAATCTCGATGGGTGGCTTTTTTTCATGTTTTCGGGATTTGTTTTCGTGTGACTTCATGATTTTAACGCGTTTATAGCACAACATTATTATTTTTTTTTTTTTGCCAGTAGAGCATTTTTTTACCAAAGAGTATGTTACTGGCAAGAAAATGAAGTCTTAAAAACCTTCAGCTCAATATAGTTTTGGCAAAATGAAAGAAAAAAGCGAGCCCTAGTATAAGAGCTCCCGGTGAAAAAATGAATTCTTGGTAAAACGATGGACGGTTAGCGAGCTAATGAAATGTTTGACGACGTCTGTTTTCCTTGCGTAAGTATATAATATTGCCTGCTATGGACAGTGTGTGTCACGTCGAGTTGAAAAGCGAGAGAATTACCTCGTTTGCGCTACTGTGTTTATATATGTGTACGCGTTATTGCTCTATGCTCTGAGCGCGAGTGCATAAATTTAATAACTTTGAGGGGAGGCAAAGTGCGAGCACGTGCGCATATAGGTGCAGCTCGTGCTTGAACGAGTAAACGCTCGCTTCGCGGGGACGGCCCACGTGGGCTTTATTAAAATTCTCGCTGAGCTCGCCTGTCCTTTCTCGCTCGCTCTTTTGGTTGATGGGTTGGTGTTTTTATTGACAAAGTTTTCGTCATAAACGCTCCGTTTTGACGCTCGAGCTGTTTTCTTTTGATCCTAGCACGCGCGTGCTCTGCCGCTGTTTCCGCACTGCAATACTTCTCTGTTTCTAGCTACTGTTTTTTTTTTTTTTTTTTTTTTTTTTTTTTCAATAAACATTTAACTGAGCCATAACTCTTGTCATTTCCGTAATTTTACTTCAAAGAGTCTGTTTAATTAAAGTGGAACTTGCAGATCTGCAGCTATATCCCTAAACTTTTGAACTGATACAAAGGCGTTCGTTGAAATTTTCATTTTATATCGATAATACACCTAGAATGCAAACTCAATTAATGATATGAAAGTAGTACAACTGTAGATTTGGTCAGTCATTGCTGGAATATTGATGCTCATTAATTAATGCCTTATTCGACGTTTGACCGGATTTTATTTCTTTGGATGAATCACTTTGAAGCGAATAAAAGAATAAATGATACGATAATTACCCCTACAAACAGATCGCGTACCTTCTCTTTTTCTTTACAGTTGACTGCTCTAATACGTGCTGTATGTGGATATCAAAACATATATATTTTATCCAAATAGACCAAAGCTCGTATTGATCAGATAGCTTTAAAATAATCAGAAAATATTCGAATCATTTTTTAATGATGATTTTTTGAAGACGCATGAGTCTAATTTCTTACCGTTTCGTAAATTGGCAAAACAGTAGTACACGCCTCACTACAAGATTCGTCTTGAAATATTATCTGTAGATATGATGCATGATTATGGATTATTAACACAACCCAAACGGTATCTCATAGTTATTATTTTACTAAATTCTAGTGGATGCCGTTTTCATAAGTAGTATAAATCGAGCTTAGTCAGCCATTTTCTGAATAATCAGTAATGGCTTAGTATATATATTTGGAATCTTTTAAAATCATCTATATACAAATTGTTGGATAAAAGGTAATCTCTAAATTTAAGTAAAAAAAAATTAGAGCAATACTTTTTCTTCTAAACACCTATATTTATAACATCTCTTATTTCTAGTGGAACTCTTTTACTCTCGTTACATTGTGTTGTGGAGGACGAGCGTGTAAGCGTGTTACGTAACTAATGACATACAATTTTTTCATACACAATTAATTTAAGTTTACAGGCTCGCAAAAATATTTATAAATGAAGTCCCCTCGTAACAATAGCTGAAAAGTGTATGAAACATGACGTATAGGTGACAAAAATCAACGTGTGTACAATATGCACATAAAATTGAGGTTCTTTCTCACTCATCGACCCAGATATAACGCGTTGGACACGCAAACACCAGCTAAGCTTAGGTCAGAGGAAGAGATGAAGAGAGAGAAATCACCAGTACCAGTAGACTCCGACGAACGAGCGAAGGTTCGGTTGCGTTACACTTGCAGCCTGCGTGTGCGTTTCACAGCCGCACTAGCGTAAATCTCATTAAGCCAACTTTGCGAGAACCAGAGAAGAAAATGATGAACTTTGCGAGGCAGTTCCATTAGCGTGGTGCATCGGATAAACGCGGTGTAGTATACACCGTATAATAGCACTTCCTCCCCGCTCATCACGTTCCCGAGGGCGTGCTATACACGTACCTTATGCAGCTCTCGCGTTTTCATCTTGAGCTCTCTTTTACGCCCATCCCTTCTCTCCTTAAAAAAGGCTAAAAGTCTCACCTGCACATCCACATGTTACATCACTCTCACACGTAGATGGCACACATTTGTAGATCATTTTCGTCGCTCGGCACGCAATGAGAAATGGACGGAGATACAGCCCAGGTTTAATGTTCCCGTTCCGTCTTTAGCTCCGGGGATCACTGAGTGACCGAACGCGGCAGGCAAAGTAGCAGCAGCGGGATTCAGGCCACGTTTAATCACTTTCATAGCCAATCTCTCGCCCATACCACTCCCATATATGTAGCGGTACAGCATTCAGACTATAGGTACAACTGTTTATACGGTATACAGTGCGCAGGCAGGAGTAGGACCGCATTGCAAGCGAGCCTCTTCTCTGTTTACAGGTGCGTATATACACGCGAATATGTATATTTTATGGGGAGTCACGCTCGTTCCTCCATGCAGATCCATGCGACTGTGTGTGTGTTTCTAAGGCAACGAGCCTCGTATGGTATATATGCATAGTAAGTGGGTGTACGTGTTGAAACGTATAGGGTAGCGAAACGCGACCTTCCCGCTATTGCACTGGAACCTACTCTCTCTCTCTCTCTCTCTCTCTCTTTCTGCCGTGCTTGAGATTCTGCACGCTCGACGTTATGTAATATTAATAACGTTAATTGTGGGCAAAAGCTTCGCTTCTCATTGCTCGTCGAGTTTGCCCCTTTGGAGTGTAATGTCACTTTGTGAGCTGTTGCGGAGCTGTGATCAAAAGTTGGAATTGGAAAAAAGTTGGAGTATAGTGCTTGCTAACAGATTTCAGTGATATTGCCCTCTGGGGTGGTTTTTTAATTATTATCGCACTATATTGTGAAATTCAGTTGTGAGTTTGAAGATGATGTTTAAAATCCAGTGATTCTTAGATCAATGGTGTGAATATGTTTGGATTTTGCACTATACATTTGGAGAAAAAAAGTCGATGGCTGTAAGTGCGTGACTGTTGCTGTCAATGAAGGGCTACAATTTGCAGATAAAAATAGTTGTAGAAAAGTGGTTCCCCGAACGTCATGAATTGCCATGTTAGCGCTTCGCTTTGGATGGATTTAGATGAGCATGTGCTTTGAAACGAATTTTTTTTCAAAGCGTCGCTTTTCCGTTAACTAGCCGGTTGGAAAATTTTAATGAATTTCTTGGTATTTTCGAATAACTTTCAAATAAATTTCGAAGAAGTAATGTCACTAATTGCATTTTGAGGCGCGTTAATTAGCAAAATTATCTGATTATACGAGCTTTTGGAAAAAATTAATGAAATTATTACCAGCGTCGACACGTTGATATACGAATACGTCGTACAACGAGCACAAAGTTACTTGTACACGTGTAACGCAGCTTTTGTTCCCATCTCTGTAGTGAACACAGGATGTGTCAGCGAATTCACGTTTGAAAGGGTACAATCAAAGCTGAAACTAAAATCATTTTCTTGTTTCAGATTTTCACCGTGTTTTTGTTCATTATTTCGATTATCCAACAATCATTCAGGGATCAAACTCTTCATGGGAGTGTGGATATGGATTCACTTGTCATTATGCAATAGTTTCAATTATATCGAATGAAAGGGGCTTTGTAATTGAGTTTTGATAGACCAAATGAGACGATTATTTCGCAGTTATTAGGCATAAATTATGCGCTTGTATACAAAATCTCACCCCCCCCCCTCTATCTTTTTCATTTGACAATACCAATAACATATTTCATCAGTTCGTGTATTCCCTGTTATTGCTCATGAATTTCAATAAATAACTGAATTTTGAAAATTAAAAAAAAAAGTAAACTATTCTAATAATACAGATGCAAACGCAAATGCACGCATGATTACTTTCAGCCAATGGATGCGAGCTCTCTCTCGAAAATAAAGCCCGTATGCACTCGATGTGAAAATGCAGAAGAGCGCATGGTCCAAAACAAATCACCGAGCTCTGAAAGCTTAATCGAAAATTCCATCGAATGCAACAGCGCGCGAACGCAATAAAAGCGCACCGGTACGTGTACAAAAAAAAAAAAAAAAAAAAAAAAAAAAGGGAGAAGCAAAAGAAATAAAAGGCAAAGGAAAGGGGGAGGGGGCCGAGCGAATTTGCTAATTTATTGTTCCCTTTGCCGCTCTTCATTCTCTTCTCAAATATTATATTTTCCGTCTCTCTCGAGCTACTGGCCTCTGCAGAGGGGCTTACTTCCTCCCGGATAATTGTGTTTACAGTGCGCGCTTGTGCGCGACTCGGTATTACACAAGCCCCTTGGCTTTGAAGTCTCGGCTATAAAGTACACCCTCTCCCCTTGTGATCCGCTTGCAGAGCCCGTTCCTTTGCCCTTACCCTCTTTTTTCCGTTCTCCTTCTTATATATACCTTTGCTAAACTCTCGCTCTTTTCCTTTCGTGTTCTCTAGCTTCCTGTAGTCGCCGTTTCTTTGCTCCAGACTTTTTTTCCCTTCCCACCCTCACGAGTGTTTCTTTTTTTTTTTTTTTTTTTTTTTTTTTTAATTTTCCTTCTCCCTCTTCAGTCTTTAACGCCCCGCTGCTATATTTATCTTTTGCTGTGCATTACGACGACTTTGTTAAGCAAACGATCGCAGCCGGCTTTTATGAGTCTTTTTTCCGAAGCTTCCGCTCTCGTGAGCTTACTTGTGGAGTATACAAGTGTTTTTTTTTTTTTTTTTTCAACTGTAATGGATTATCTCTTTTTCTTCCAATCGATTATTGTCCATTAATGAAAAAGAGAGATCGAAAGACGCTGAAAAAGCGAACGGTATGAGCAATAAGGTATTCCACTATTGGCACTAGAATGTTACAGGTACACCAACGTATCCTCTTAACGCCTTTCCTATCTTGTTGACTTTTCAAAAGTTGCTTTCCAGCCTGAAACTTGCCTGCCTGCCTACTGTACGCACAGAGAGTCCAGGCAATCAAGTTACTTCCTGCCGTACTCAGCATGTACACGAGTAAGTGCCTTCTCCCGCTCGACTCGTAGCTTCCAGGAAGAGCCACCTGCACGTGAGAGCGTCGTGTCAATTAAATGCCTGGCGAACCTCTTCCCTTTTGTTCTCTTTACTCGCGTATCTGCTCGTTGGTTGTACAATTGAGTTATTATGCCCCAAAAAGGAATGCCTTGCGCGTGAATGCGCTGTGGTCCGGCAATTGAAAGAGTGAGTGACAAAGGGATTTTTAAATTTTCCGAGTGTACTGGTATGCGATGATTGGAGGTTTTAATTAAGGAGACAGCGAGCTTTGTTTGTCGGGAGTCAATTGCAATACAGTCTGTATGAGGGAAAGGAGTATTTTTGTTGTTTAAAATCGTTGAGTGATTCATCGACGCGATTGACTGAATTTAGGGTATGTGTCGTAATACTATGAATTGCATTTTAAAAGGACACTTTGAGATGAAATTGTAAAAGGTATGTGACGCAGTGATGTGGCGTTATTAACGATGATTTTTTTGTTGACGTTTAATTTTTTTACTAGAGTTTTGGGACGAATATTAATATTTATTAAAGACCTGTTGGCTGTGGCTATTAAAAAAAGTTTATTGATCAGTTAAAGTTTTGTTTTATCGAAAATGAATAACGGCTCATAGGAGGCACAGAGTTTCGAAAAGTTTTCAAATTAGTTTCAAAGTACATACATTAGTCGTGTTAGTGGTTATATATTGCAGTTTAAATTAATTTTCCAGCACCAAGTAATTCGCTAGTAAACTGTTAATGATTCGGTACTCGTTCATATTACCAGTTAATGAAAGTATACGAAAAGAGGTGATTCTTCTTGGTAAAAAAAATCGGACAGGCCCAAAAAACCGGAGCCCGCATGTGCAAGTGCACGAAAAAGCAGCGTCGTCTGCGGGGTATGGGTGGTGAAAAAGTGGCAGAACCGCAAAAGAACGGAAAAAGAAGGTCAGGAGCAAACGACAGGGAGCCAGGGATGTCTTTATTGCGCCTCGGGGCGTACGGGCAAGGGGAATGGGACAGGAGCAGATAATAGGAAACCAATAAAGTTTCGTGTAGGCCCGATGGCCGGCCGTATAGCGGCGGCACCGGCAGAATGTCGCCGTGAGGCAAGAACATCGGTTTTGGCTGGCGCAGCCGAGAACTCGCGATACTCGCTCTATACAGCCTCGTCGTTCTTAATCCCTCATCGCTTCTCCTCCGCTTCCTCGTCTTCTTCGTGCAACCGTCGTCATCGCCGAGTGAGCTTAAGGGCCACCTTATGGCAGCCACGGAATACGCGATTTCAGCGAGAGAGAGAGAGGATGTGGCGACAGAGATATTTCCTTCGCGGGATCTGCTGCTGGGGAATATTTGAGAGTGTCACACATCCAGTACGGAAATGTTGCTAGCTGCGCTGGGAATTTATTATTCGGGTAGTCGGAGGATTTAGGGGCGCACCGCCTGCTGCTTTTCCTATTGCGCTGCTGCTGAGGGAAGTATCACATCGTACCGCGGGCGTTGCTTATTGGAATTAAGATTTGTTTCATCTCACTGTTATTCTTTAGTTGACAAAATATTTCATTAGTTTCATGCTTGAAAGTTTATTTGGACTTATAGAAAATTAAATTTTCATGTTTTACTTGTATCTTGTCGTCATTGATTTTTTTTATTACTCGTCAAGGTAAGTCAGACATTACTTAAAATATTGGCACTTATTTATTCGAGACATATTTAAAATGTATGTAGTTTTTAAAATCATTTACAGTTGATACAATACTAGTACGATCAATTTTGAGTCAGACATACTCCATTCATATTTAAGTAAATAATTCACAAGAAATTTAACAGCATATCTAAAAGTGTAAGAATAGTCATTCGTAAGAGAAGTCAGACATCACGTTACTTGGCAGAAGTTCTTTACTCGACACATCATGTGTAAATTTATTTATCGGAGATGAGATGATTCACACATCTAATACATACATTTGAGCCAGATCTGAAAGCCTTACCATAATAAAATTGTATTGACATTTTACCACGTTATGTAATGAATTCTGGTGAATTCAAAGGCAAAATAACTTTAATTTTTTTTTTACCATCGTAAATCTATTTTGTATACTAAATAGATCATGAAAAGAGATTGAGGTTTGAAAGTTTCCTTCAATCTGTATTAAACATCATTAGTACAACCAAGGATTAGGTCAGACGCTACCTGAATATGAAGTTGATGATTCACTGAATATTTGAAAATACGTTCACTGTATTAGTCAAACTTAATCTGTCCGTATTAATTACATGAATTTATCGTTCAAAATATCACGAATAATCGAATATCAGTAGTAAAGCTTGAGATTCAGTCAGACGGTACTTTGATACCAAAGTTTGTTGATTCACAGAGAACAAACAGACTATTTAAATACATGACTATTAGTACGAGTAGTAAAAAATAAGTAATATCAGTCATTCCTGAATCACTATAGATAATTTATTCGACCCGTATCACACTCTCCGTGATAGAGGGGACTTGCATATGCGCCATGAGTATTTGAAAACTAAATTATAAAGTACATTAATATTTTATATTAATGTAAATTTCTTTTTCATATTGAACAATTTATAGAAAGGAAATTAGCTGTAAGATTTGCAAGTCGTTAGCTACATTTATTATCATGTGTCAGCATTATCAGTAGTATAACCCAATATTAGGTCAGCCACACATCTACTATTACTGTATCAAGTAATTATAATTATCATCAAGTCAGTGAAGTCACACTTAACTTAATCCATCAGAAATTTATTATACGATACATTAAACACATCAAGTATACGTTACACGTAAAGTGGTTCAAAAAATCCCAACTGTATGAACGCACATACATATGTTACCTATGATTCTATTTTAGTAGTTAAGCCAGAGACTTAATCAAACACTACTCAAATATTAGAATAAATCAGCACACGGAGTATAAAATTATTATTATTTATTAGATTTTGTGATTAGTTTAGGAATTAGCAAATAGAGACTTTAGTCAAATGTTGACTTAACCAAGAGAAACAAATATATAAATACGTGTTTTACAATATTATACGAGATCTTGTGTAAGTAGTAAAGCCTTACGTTAGGTCAGCCAATGCATAAATACTAGTACTACGTACCATGGGTAACTTTTTTTGTCGGCTACTTGCTAAACAATTCCCTGCCTTATTAAATATACATAAATTAAAAAAAAAGCCTATTGAATTCTTACATAATAATAGCGTACATAAAAAGACACCCTTTAAATCTCATGATTTCCATCTATTTTTAGTCTCTGAAAACTCAAAATACCGCGTAGTACGCACGCCTAGGCGGCAGCAGGTACTTACGAAAACGTCAGTCAAAGTGACGAACGGGCGTCTCATTTTTCAAAAGTTACACCCTTCCGACTACTCTACACCACTACAACGAGTGGCGTCACAACCATACTTCCCTCTCCCATCCTCATGATCTGCATTTGCTCGTGAGATCGTTCGTTCGTTCGTTTGTTCGGCGGACGAACTTTCAGAGTGGCCGTGGCAGCAAAGGCATTAGGTACACGTACTACCTTCACGAAGAGGCGAAAGCTGCACGCGCGTACTCGCTGTATCGTAAAATGAGACGTCAGCTCGGCTTTTATGATGCCTGAATCAAGATTAGATTTACTTTCCTCCCCACCCCCCACAGTATCCACACACACACACTCGCGCGCGTACATAGACTCGGAGCGTCACCGGGGACACTTCTCCAGGGAGGAAGGGCAGGATGGATGTGCAGGCGCTTTCTCGATCGCTCGCCGAGCAAGCTTTTACGAGATAACTCGGAGCGCCTATGTACATACACACCAGGCATCGGTGAGTCGCTGCTCTCGTGAAAAAGCTCATATTCAAAAGCACACACCACCCAAGCTGAACTATAGACGCGCACACGCGAATATTCCGTATGTGTGTGTGTATGTATTCATGCAGGGGAGAGGCCACCTCTCGCGTTCCGAGGTGTTGGCTTCTGGAAAGTGAGGTGCGGATAGAGAGGAGGTCGGGAAAGCGTTGACGTTGAAGCTTTAAGCTGTAAGTTGGGTGCACTCACCGTAAAGTCTGCCAGCGGCGGTGTGTGTACTTTAGTTTTGGCGTTTTTCATTTTGCAACTAGATCAATATTGTCAAAATATCATTGCAAGTTTTATGCTCCTGCATGAGCTTTCCTCTTACGTGGGTAAACTATTATTTCCGTAACCTTTTTTTTCCCACCTTCACGAATGCTTGTGTAACGTGTACGTTTGACACGAACTCAAGCGTGTGCATTTCAAAAAGGAAATCGTATGTAATATTATTAGTAGACTGTACGCAAAAGATAAATAGAACAGGATCGCAATGAGTGATCGATTTTTTGAAATGTATAGAAAATGATGCTAGATAATTTTTCTCTTATTATTATGATATTCTAATTTTGATTTATTTTTTTATCGTCCAAGACTACTTTATTCAGCTCTATTGACTGTATGAAAATTGATATTCATGTTGGTTCTCTCAAAGTTGTTTCGTGTCTCTACTATTTTATAAAATAATAATAAAAATAAAGAATTTTTGCAGAGCTGTCATGGAACACAAAGATATCTTTACTCCAAGTTTAAATTACACGGACAAAGGAAACAAAAAAAATGCTCAATGGACTGCCTTGGGCAATCGTAGAGAGCAATAAATCCAAGGCGATGAATCATGAAAACGACAAAACGATTGTCAATTAGGTGAAACGACTTTAACGCGGCTATATTAATTAACAGGGGGGGCAGCCCGTACACACCGGCGATAATTCATTAGCACGCAACTGCGTCAAGCGCGCGTGAATAAAACATTGCTCATTTAACATACGAAACGGTCACTTGAATAATTAAAAACTCAGCTTTCACCTGCATTATACGGCCTACCGAAAGCTCGCGTATTGCACCGTGGATACTACCCAGCGTTTGCTGCGCAGCTGACGAAGAAAATTTAATTTTTCATCCGCATCGCAATTAGTTGCGCTCAAATATGTTTGAATTTGATAATTTATGCAATCACCAAAGGTCAAAGGCGCCTTTCGGCGCACATTTTCTCACATAATCACCGAACACGTGTACGTCGGAAAATTTATGTGGTTGCAGTTTATGCGAATGTCCATTCAAGCCTTTTGGACTGGATCTAGCATCGCTCGTACTCCCTGTGTATGTGTTCCACTGCTTTTGAGGTAAAACACTCGTTGGGGTGGCCTTTTTGGGTCTACGTGGTTGCAAATGGCTCCCATGCATATGTAATTGAGTTGCCTTTTTTTTCCCCACCTGTGCTATATCGTTAAAACTGCTCCCCTTTTTCGGCACTCGCTTAGTGTGCGAGCGAACGAGGTTTTTTTCGCGAAATGATTGCCGAAAGGCGGGTAAGTGCCAATCGACGGCTTTTTCCAGTTTGAAATGCCAGAAATTTTTAATGCCTCGAAATGCGCTTGAATTGTCCGAATAACTCGTGCAAGCTTTCGAGCGCTACGAGAAAAGGGTATTTTTCGTTTCATTTTTTTTCCAGCTCGCAAATGCCGTGCATTTTTAGTCTCGATCACAGTGAACATTCGGCCACCCCCGTTGATTCGAAATGCAAGTAAAGTATTTCCACACAAGCTATGTTGGACAGTTCCCAGGCATAAATAAAAACATCCCTCCAGAGTACACATAATATACGCGTATTTTCATCATCGGGGTGAAACTTTAATTTTCTATTCTGCCAGCTTGGCGTAGCGCGAGTTCACGCGAGAGGGTAGAGGGAGGAGGAAGCGTCGCCCAAGTTTGTCATCAGTCATCCGCAGGCGAGAATAATGTCTTCCTCTCCCCCTTCCATCGCCGTTCCGCTATGCCAGCCTGAAAAAGTTTCCCTCTCCGCGCGAAGCGCAATATAACGCTCCTTTCCCTGCTAGCTAGCAACCGCGGACGCTTTAACGCGATCTCGAGTGACAAATCGAGAGTTTAGACCCGCGCGCACACGTATCCACCGGTGGCG
Organism: Copidosoma floridanum; assembly: GCF_036245765.1. Classification (NCBI taxonomy): domain Eukaryota; kingdom Metazoa; phylum Arthropoda; class Insecta; order Hymenoptera; family Encyrtidae; genus Copidosoma; species Copidosoma floridanum. The sequence goes on along the minus strand of NW_028321897.1, from coordinate 7,245,637 downwards.
GCGGTGATGGTAGTAAAGATGATTCCCTCCCTTTCTCTCCCGCGGTAGCAAGAGCAAGGAAATGAACTCGGCGATTTCCATTTCCCCCTGGTGCCCTTTTCCTGCCTGCTATTCGCGTCTGCCGCTCGGCGATTTGTACACATCGGAACGGAGGAGGAAAAAAGTTTATTAAAAATCGCAACCCCATTACACCAGCTCGTAAGCGCGCTCCCGAGGTTTTGTTTGCCCTCCCATCTTTTTCTGTCTTGCTCTTTTCAGTTTTAATTACAAAAAGCTTTTAACCCCGTCCGGAGAGATAAACTTTTCGAATAAAAACTCGCATGCAGCATGAAAAAAAAAAAAAAATCAGCGCGTCATGAGTCACGTATGGACTCCTCGGATTAGTGATCTCGCGCGATTGATGGATCGAAGCCCCAAAGAGCGATCGGAAAAAATTTAATTAAGCGTCCCTCCCCTGCTGCTCAGTTTTATTCATCGGCTAATTGAGTCTCAGCTCTCTATTCAGCCGCGACTTTGCCTTCGGCTCCAAAAAATGAAAGGGGAGCTCTGGGGGTGAGAAAAAGAAAATACCACGCATTTTCGCAACGAAAAGGTCTCTCTTTCTCCCTACTTTTCCTCTCTCATGCCAGCCTCCTCTTTTTCTTTGGCTTTTTGTTTTTGGGAAAGTACCCGTGATTTTACACCCTCTCTCGACCTCGCCCTCGTCGCATCGGAGGGTTAATGCACCCTCCCGCGCGTGTTTACCACATACAAGCGCCGAATACACCCACGTGGCAACGAGAGATCGTGTTTTTTTCTCCGTATATTTGATTTTAGAAAACATAGAGAATATTTGATTGAACTCGTCTGACAACACACACGCGCGTATCCGCGATAAAGCGCGGATTCATATCAAACACGCAAATCGCTCGGAAAACAGAGACCCTGGCTTTATTTTATTTTATTTTTTATTTACTTTTCATTTATTTAGCGTATCACATTTTACATTCCCAATCGATTCCCGAGCTCGCGTACGGCTCATTAAACACGCCATGGGGGAGGTCACGTGTACCGTCATTATTGCGTGCATGGAAAATCGTTTGGGAATAGCACCCGTGCCGATAACGCGCGTGTCGCCCACCCGCATCGATAATTAATAATCCGCGCCAAACCAAGCGGAGAAAGAGAGAATCCCTCCTCGCAAGCGAGCGACCATTGTACCAGTGAATGTGTGCAAGGGAAGAAGGAGGACCTTTCTTAGATCCCGTGCGCGCGCTGGAGCGGGAGGATATGCCAATGGTATTTTCTATCAGGGGTGACAGTCTGGGGTTATTGTTTGCCTTCGATCGGCTTGCGACGTGCCAAAAGGGTGTGTTGGCGAATCAACGAGAAATTCGTATATAGGGGAAGGGACGGTAAATTAATAAACGCCTTCAGGTTATTTAAGCCATTTTTTATGCACGCTCGCGCGTTGACTGAAAGGCCGAGTTTCCGATAATTATTTTACTGTGAATGGTGTCTCGTTGACAACGATTCGATCGGATAACTTTTGATTTCACGAAGTTTAATCAATTCACGTATTCACGTGGTACCTCGTTTTTTGAGTTTGAATTTGTATTTTGGCAGAAGCACCCACTATGATGATCTTTTTTTTTTTTTCTCTTTTTGTGTACGATTTATAATAAAAGTATTCAGAGCGCAACTTCGCTCATTCCTAAGCCAATGGTGGGATGAAGCCTCTCGCGTGTTTTCTGCTATACTTGTTAAAGCTATTGAAATTTTTATAAAAAATAGAGGAACGTCAATTTACGTCAGTGTTGGCAACAAAAAACCATCAGTACTGTGTCACATTTTGTTTGATGAAAAATCTTTTGACGTTGATATTTTGATTTCCTACGAAAAATAACGAGATTTTTGTAATGAAAATTTTAACATTGACATGGCTCTGGCTCGCAAAACATTTTAATAAAATTTCCGAGCAGGTGATATTGGATATTTCGCCTTTAGCTCGGCTGGCAATAAACATGCGAGCTGAAAAAGAAGTACATTTAAGAAAGATGAGTACCGTTTCTACGAAAAAATGTACATTGTCGTTTGATAAAAGTGTTCAAATGCTTTTTTTATGCGTTTTTCTTTGCAATTTGGAGCACTACTACGGCAATGTCGATCAAAAAAATGTATAAAGTACAAAAAATTTTGCATCAGCATGACCTTTCGTAGTATTATGCATTCGCGTGGAACAAAAAATTTCATTTTATCGAGATCTGTATTTTCGAACAGGAAAAAAAAAGGATGATCTCTTCGAGCTAAAAAACTCATGTAAACTACCGAAGACGTAACAAACGCAAAGCTCCATCTTGAGAAGTAGGCATCGGTCACTGGAGTCAAAAACACAAACATGTAAACATGATTTATTCTGCACACACGTTTGGTTTTTTACGCTCCCTTCAAATACACTAATAATTGAGTTGATTGTTTGATAAAGTAACCGAAAATTCAGTAACGAGCCAGCGATACGTGATTTCCCTCAAAGCGTCGTGGAGGAAGGGACCAAGCATGTAAAGTCATTAAAATTACGAAGAAAGTGAGCCACTCTGGGTCCCTCGACATGTAACCCCCCATCCAAGACCAGGGAGTAACTATAAAACCGATGCAAAGCACACGCGAGGCCGGGCCTCAGCCATCAGTGGTCCACAGAGGGGAACAAGCCGACCCTTGACCGTCATTAGATTCCAGGGCGAAATGGCAAGCTAATGTAATTATCTCCCGAGTGTCCGGTGACTACGTGTCGTGGCATACAGACGCCTCCCTCCCCCCCACTGCGAAACTACCATGATCACCTTCTCCAGTGCGCAGCAACCTGGAGGCAGCTTCCGTAACGTCGATGCCATCGTGCATCGTTGGGGCGGTAGTGAGAGGTGCAACCTCGACGAAAATCCAAGAGGTGGATGTGTACGTGTACTGACTCCCCACCTCCCCCGAAACGCTTCTCTGCTTGTAATTAAGGCGCGGGTGTACGTAGGTAAAATTTGCTTGGGACGAGCGAGTTTTTTTCCTTTTTTTTTTTATGAATCTTAAATATGGCAGCCTCAGGAAGTAGGGATATTTGTTGTATTTTTTTCTGCCTCTCGTGTTGCTTGGATTACGGTTTTAATTAACTTTATCAATATTTAATTACAATTTATTGCAGAGGGTAGGTACAGGGCTTTAAAAAAAGGGTAAAAGACGAAAGTATAGTCAACAATTTTTTTTAAATCGATTTAGGGGTACTTGGAGGAATGCTTTGACACCTTTAAAAAAATACTGCTACACTTTTGGTCATTTAATTTAGATGGTTCGGTACACTTTTTTGTACTTTGATTTTTTATTGCAGCTGAGTACATCACCATAAATTAATTATTTGCTGTTTTCTTTCATTAACAATAATTTGTTTATTTCAAGAGCAAAGTCATATTCCTTCACATAAACCGGTCCAATTCCGGTACGATTCATCTTGGAAAAATTTTGTTTTCGAGGATCATCTATTATCCCGTTTTTCGTGTGCATTACCTCGAGGTTGCGTTTTGTGCCAAACACGACGTGATAATGAACTACTCATTCAATAGGCACAAAAAGTTTTTAGATTTTTACGGCTCGTCTTTTCACGTGTATTCCTGTCTGGGAGCTTACATAAAAAGGAGCTCTATCCATCACTCACCCGGGGATATACAAAGGGGCTACAAAAAAAAAAGACGCTAAGGGGAGGAAACTGTTTACGCGTGAATCTCGTTTTTTCAGTACATTTATTTTTCATCAGAGTCTCAGGATTATTTTCATTATTCTTCCCGACTTTAAAAACAGTACAATTCGAAACAGTATAATTAAAGTCCAGCTGTAGACGGTATTTTTTACTTAACTGTCGCTCAAGGAGCCTTGAATCGGCTGTACACCTCCCAAAACAGCGAAATCCTCGAAAACTGGCGACACCCGATAAAACACCGTCGATCCAAAGTCCCCAAAATAACCCATCGCCAGGAATCCTCGAGGCATCCCCTGTCCCCCAGCCATTACGCCAACAAGCCCACCTCATCTACGCTCTCGGCCTCTTATTGACGCCCATCACGCGGCGAACGAGTAAACAGGGGGCGGAGGAAATCGCCTCGGCGCCTTTTATCGAGTGGAACGGAGCTGCGCTCCCTTGTGGATCGTATTGCCCATCTCGGGTGTATACACCTCCTCTTTCTGTTTGCCCATCTTTTTTCGTCTCGCTCACTCCTGCGGGCTTTCTTTGCCGAGGACAGTACAGACCGACTGGCATCTCTGCCTTACAGTTTCAAGCCACCAAAGGTCTTCTTAAATGTTCAAATATACTTGTGTCCTCAAAAAGAAAATCCTTTTTTTTTTCTCTTGTTTCATCCGTTGTGATTAACGTGATTGTCATTATACACGTGACTATCAGTCGATTAACTTTAAACAGAAAATCGTGGTAGATACGCGTTACGGTGCATCAGCAGATTCTCCCTTGGATGTATGATACCATTATCGCTTCGAGTAATCGCATCTAAGGGGCAAATGCCCGTATGTATATGTACATACGTGTGTGCGGGGAGGCAGATGGGCTCTTGGACTGTAACGATCCCGGCGCACATACTATATACGGACGAACAATCATACGAGCACGTGCTCGACGTAATGATGAATAATTGGGCTGTTGCGGCTAGTGGCACGCTAGTTTCGAGGGAATCCGCGCACGCGGTCGCTCGCTAATTTTGCCACGGACGAGAGTTGAAAATTCATACCCAATTATAGTTGTAGACCATACCTGAAACAGTGGGTTTTCTATTTTCACTGCACAAACATTGTTATCTCTCCCTTTTGACGAGTCAACCAGAGAAAGAGATACACATTTAACTCGCTCGCTATGGTTCTCACAATTATTTTGGTATTACCTACTAACAAGTCTCTTATCTGTATGCAAATTTGTTGGACAGTTGTTTACCTACTACCAACTATTTGTAATTAAATTAGCACTGTGTTTCTAAAAAGTTTCATGGGTAAAAAAGCAGATTTAGTTGGATACAACTAGGAAGTCGAGAATACGTATGATTGGATCCACACGACTCGACTGGTCAACTGGGTGCCCATAGTGACTCGTTCACGCTACGAATTGTCAATTCCGACCGCAAGTAAAATTCACCGATAGCTTTGAAAATACGTATTTTCTTTTCTTTTCTCCAACTCTAAAATCTAGAAACACGAGTTTTCAGTCTTTCCACCAAACATCGAGTGCTTACATTGTTAACAAACTTGTACGACTCTGCAGCATTGGTGCCACAACCGCACGAGATGTGCTTGGAGTCAATAGGCTCGGCAGTAGGTCAGAGGGGCTCTCTGCAGCCTTAATCGAGGCTAACGACGCGCATGCAGGGGCTGGCTGCCGCATCCGACGGGCTACGGTGTTGGTAAGGGGTAGGCCGCTCGGCTTTCTGGGCTTCTCTCACCCGACTAGCCTGTAAATTAGTATTTACGAGCTGCGGCTCGCTACGACCCCGGAGGAGAGGCGGGGAGGGTGTGGGCTCGTGCGTTTGATTGGGACTAATATCTCGCAGGCACGCGTCTTGTGTCCGAACGCGTTTGCATGCGGCCTAGGTCTGTGTGATATATATATGTACGGGATGCAGAGAGTGTAGGTATGTGTATGTGACAAGAGTAGCGCTACCCTGGCGTCCCAGGAGGAGCTAACGGGCTCTTTATCGGCCTACATGTTTTTCCTTGGCAAAGGGGCTGGAGGGGGAGTTTTGTTTCATGCGAGATTAGTCGGATGTGGACGCGCAACAAAAAACTGTGGTTGTTGGTAGGGAGGGCGAAATTTCAGTTCTCCTCGGAGGGTGGAGTTTGTGTTTTTATTTTACTTCCTCGTCGCTTTGAGAGGCTCGGAAAAACAAATATTGGGGTAACATGACCGAAAGATGTTTCCTTTTTTTAGTACACCGCTGTCCGTGGTTCTCCTCAAACAATTTTCGTGCAGCTAGGCTTATTTCATTTTTTTTTTTTCGATTACATGTCTTTAATTTTCGTACATCTTTCAATTTGATTTCTCGATGGACCCAGCCGCTCAAAAAATCTCATACTCCGTTATAAATATTAAAAGCCCATTAACACACCGCTTGCTAATTTACCCTCTCCCATCCCCGCGCGTACTTTGTCATTTTTTCGTGCTCTCTTACCTCCATCATCGTCTATTATTCTCCTTCCTCCCATTGTGTCCTCCATCCCTTTTTTTTGGCTAATTTTTACCCCTTCCAAACCCTTCCTCCCTTCACAGGCCTTTTCTTACCTTCAGAGTTCTACCCCAGACCCTTTTCCATACTTGATTTTTTTTTTTTTTTTTCACCCAACGCTCTCACTTTCCCGGATCTTTTTCAACAGTATCTTTACGGGGCTGAGACTGGCCCTGGAATTATTCAGGAATTAATTGCGAACCGGCTCGCGTAGCGGATTTCACGGGGGAAAGGTCGTTGTCCCTCTTTCGTCAGTTTTTAAGTTTAAAAAGTGTTTCACCATTGTCTCCCGCAAGTCGCAGGGATATCATTACACGGTGGAGTTGGCGCAAGGAGTATCCTTATAATTTCACAGGAAGCTCCTGCTTGAGATTTTGGTGGGACCTTGCGTCGCGTAGTTCCTCGTTTCCAAATTTCAGCGTGAGAGGGAAAAAAACTTGGGGGCTTGGAGATTTCTGCTATTGTATGCTTACTAGGAGGATATTGACATGACGAAACGTCAAGCTCGCAGAGTCTCTCCTTTGGTGTGATTTCGTGCTTTTCAAGAGATTTTTAGACCTTACTGGGGGTGGCGTGTGTACATTCGTCTCATAAGTGTGGTTGTCAACACCAAAAGACCAACCAGTATTTCATACCTTTTTTTTTCTTTCTTTTTTAAATCACCAAGCAAATACAAAGCAGCCGCGAGACTGTTGATTTTACCTCGGTCTGTTTACCCAGCGTAGGGGGGGGGGGGGGGCGTTTTTCAAGAGCACTCCATAAAACACAACAGCCGCAGAGGCAACCTCGTCGGGTTCTACTATGCATGCCAACTATGCGTGGGAAAAGTGAGCCCTTCTCTCCCTGTTCCTCGATGGAAAACAAACATGAGCCTCTCGCGATGAACACGTCCCGCGATCGAGCAAAGAAAACCATTGGGCAAACAGAGGGAAGAGCTGACTGCTTCATTTTTTTTTTTTTCTTCTTTTTTTTATCTTTGTAAGTATATATCACCAAGCAGGAAGACGAGGCTGGTAATCCAAAAGTTTCACCCCCGTAAATCAAATTTTTGTCACGTGTGTCACTCCTTTGCTTTGTGGGTACTTTTCCGTATACTCTTGGATGGATCGATCCTGTGAGGATTATCTCCTCTACTTCCTGTTAATTAAAGCTGACGTGCCGACTGTATGTATCATCCATCCCTTGCGACGCGTTATCTCATTCGCACATCTGCCGCTGCTGTTCTTGTAACCTTTGGATGACTCGGGGTGCGAATGGTTTCTTTCTCCTGGTAATTTACTCCATTAAAAGGTCGACAGCGCACGGATGCTCTGTTGATTACGTTTCGGATGGTAAATTGCTTTTAGTTCCATCCGAGGTTTTGGTCGTTAATACAGATTCAACTTTGATCTCGTCCGAGCAGAGATTACGCTATATCTTTGTGTGGCTGACTATTTTTGGATACTACTACTTAAAATGTTCGAGCAAACAACAAAAAATTTACTTGATTGCGTAAAAAAAAGATTGAATAGAGGGAGCAATCAAACGAAATTTCCCAAAAGTTCAACAGTCAATGTTTGAACCAACTTTTCGCATCTATGACTTTTTGTTAGAAGTTATCATGCGAATCCTCTGTTGACTCTTTCTCGGTTGACTTGGCAGCAAGTAAGTGAGAAAAAATGTTAGATAAATAAATATCGTGATCCATGAGACCACATAGGTGCGGTTATCCTTAATCTAAATTTATTCCCAAAATTGAATAGCTATTTAATTAGGGGATATAATCCGGAGACTGCAAATCATTAATTTATCACGACAAAAAGTGTGTTTGCTCAGATACAAAATTCATATTGATTACTTTGAACCTTATGTTGTCAAACAAAAGTATAGAGTAAAACATTAAACTGCACAACGCATCATCTAAGGGACTGCAAATAAAATACTTTTCATAAAGATGAGTAACGCACAGTAAGCCACCAGACTACAATCACCAAAGTACTTGAGTCAAAAGAAAAAATCCCGTCCAAAACGAAATTAGTCATTGGTAGTTGGGAAAAGAAAAATGTGGACTCATTTAACAATAATTAATGCTAGAGTGTATAGATCGGCTGCCGCTTGCACTTGCGGTTCTGAGAGAAGAGTGATAAAAACCACGAAGCAAAGAATCAAGCCAGTGGTATGAAGTGCCAGGGCGCGTCGAGGCACTCTGCCGGAGGACACTGTTATTTTCGGCACTAGCGCTACCAAGATGAATATTCCACCCTCCAAATCCACAGCCCAAAGTCTCTCTCGCTCCCTTTTTCCATCTCCTTCCCACGTATAAGGCGAAGATGAAACTCACTCGAGCAATTTTCCACGCCTTCGGGGCGAATAGTCGGCGCGCATTATGCGAATCTCAGTCGCGAAAGAGAGAGAGAGAGAGAGTGAGCAGGCCCCCATCTTATTGAATATGGTAAGTTGGGCGGAGCGCGAGAATTACGTGGGCCGCTCTGAATAACTCATGAATCAAAATGCCTCCCTTCTGTGTTTGCTCGCAGCAGCTTTTTCTTTCCTCCCATCTTATTACTCGACGCACGCGCCGTTCCCTGTTTTCGCAGTGGCACTTTATTTCCATTTTCATCGGGCCCTCGCTCCAGTGGGCATTGATTCGTGCGCTCATTCCAACGTATACGTTACGCGGAGCAGCCCAGAAACCGCATAATCAGTAGAATGGGTCAACGCTTCGTCAGACGCGTCTGGATTTTTTTCGCATATTCATGACTCGAGGTGTGTACACACGTATACATTGCGCGATGAATAAAACAGTCTCGCTTCGTGGGTCTTGGTGTCAAGGATGCGTTTAATCCGATACAGGAAAAGTTGCGCGTCCGAGAAGCCCATTCATCGAAATTGCCAGCGGTGTAACTCAGAGGACTCATTTGATTATTCGAATTCAGAAGTTGTGTCGTGTATACGGGAGCTTTGGGCGTGGGGCAGCGCCACGCAAGGCAGCCAACTGGTAGAACATGATCTTTTCGAGTTTCGGAGTTTCCTCCTTGAAACATATTAGGAGAGGATATCCATGGGAACTGGAGCACGACTCGCCAACTCGGCCAGAGGACTTGGTTGAGCGCTCGGCTTCCTTCAACAGCCTCAGCATCGTCAACAGTTTGCCGCTGCTCGAAATGACTCCATACAGGTCGTATTCGCACGCCACGAAAAAAAAAAAAAAAAATAAAAAATAAAAAAAACACGAAATCCAAAGGTGGGCGCGACAACAGGCGGACCTAGTTAAATTTCCATCAGAGTTGAATCAACCCTTTCTCGGGGCGCTCAAATAACTCCGGAACTCTGGAAAACAGAGTCACTCCCGAGCCGAAAGATAAGCACACGTGTCTCGTCTTTGCTTCGCGTGCGAGCGCTCATGTTGCTTCACTCGCCCGAGCCATCATAAATCAGAGCCGCGAGTCGTTAATTATAAAGGTAATTATGCGATCCGCTTCCCCAGAATTAGGCTGCGCTCCTCTCCCTCGCCACCAGTCTCGTTTCACAGTGACCGAGGATAAACACGGACAATTTGGTAATTATGCCGCGGTGGACGGGGGCGGGGTGGAGGTTACGCGAGCACTGCGATCATGTTAATCACTGTCGCGCAAAAATCACCCAGGGGGTAGGGAATGTACCTAATGGCTATGCATCAGCTTCGGTTGGTTGTTAATGACGCGCCACTGAGCGTGAGTGCGCAGCTTTTCGTCCATTCTTACTTTCGGTGTATTCCTCGGTCTTTTGTCCACGAGGCAGCCGTTATCAGCGTCGATACGACAATTGGTATTTTTCCGAGAAGGGAGTGGGTAAACCCACCCTTTGTGCAAATCAAGCGTTAACCACGAAGAGAAATATCGGGGTAAAACACTGGTGGCGCAAATCGTATTATGGATCATTGGATTAGCATAAAGCAATAGCTGGAAATTCAGCGATTCGTTCTCATTATGCACCTTGTCTGTCCGTTCGGTAAATACACGGGAGGTTGGCAAAAAGTTCGCGATGTGTTTGACCAAGGGGTGATGTTTGTCTTTTTGGAAATATTCTCTACCTCAGGGGTGGGGAAAAAATACACGCACGAGGAGAGAGAGAGAGAGAGTCGACTTTGGTACTTGTCGTCCTCCCGGAAAAAACAGGGACATTTCCATGTTGACCCATGGCTCGATTCGAGAGCGAGGGTAAAAACTTCTCGAACGGCTCGTTTGACGCGCGTTAAATAAACACGTGCGATCTCATCACCCCTACTTTTTGTCCTCTTTTTCTCTCTCTCTCTCTCTCTGTCTCTCGGTCCATGTGTGTTTGAAATCAACGTAAACTTCTTTATTTGCAGTTGACTCGACCGCGCGTTTAATGATCGTGTTTTTCTTTTCCGGAACGAAAACAAAAATTAGAGCAGGGAAGGAACTTTTTCACCTGACCCGCGTTACTTTTGGAGGTGTACTTTTTTGACGAACGTGGATTTTTTTATATCAAATAAAAGAGAGGAGGAAGTGAAGTTGTTGGGGAAAGTTTTGAGGGACAGAGGTTAGCCTTTACCAAGTGTTAGAAAGGAAAGCGAGTCTTTGAACTACGTAGGACTTGTCACGGGGGTCGGGGGGTGAAACTTTTTTATTAAGAATATCGACCACTTACCGGTGATGTTGATGAATCGCGTGGAAAATGTTGGCTCCGTAATACCAAAGTTGAAGTGGAAGCAGGTGATGGGGAAGTTTTTTTACAAGAATGTTGGGTTTAGTCGCGTAGGCAGAGTCTCTCGTTGAAAAATAAAGGAAAAGCAGATAGATAGTAAAGGGATTTTATTACTAGCGAGGGTAATAAAGTATTGGGGCTTCTTGCGTGTAGTAGTCGGACGGACGTGGTCATAAATACGAGGAGTTTAAGTACCAGAAATCTTTAAATTGGAGCTCACGTGCACTCCAAGTCAATCGTAATCCCCGATCGTAAAATTTATACAGTCGATGTACTGGAAAATATAAACGGATGTAGCTAATTTTATGTTACGTTGGTACGAATACATACTTTTTTATTACTTTAAATGCTTAAAAAATTCGGATCCAACGGAGCTCATCACCAGAAATTGTGTTTCATCACCAAAATGGAAAAACTTAAATTTAATATCAAGTAAGTAACCCTAAAGATTCTGTGATTAACTACTCCAAATACACGTAGAAACACGTATTGTTCAATATTAAATATTACTGCCAACGTATTATTAATCGATACCATGGTAGCCCCTTTCTTCTTGTGAAATTGCGCCCTCCATCACAGGTATTCCGTCATGCCAAAAGAAAGTCCGTCACCGAGGCTCTACTAACTTAATAACTTTATCTTTCGTGCCATTATCCCAGGGGCTCAGAGTCCTATTAACTAAGATTGACGCGTACAACGAGAGATGGAGATCGAAACCCGAGCCGATGACTGGATAACAAGCCCATCTCCGCCACCCCACACGCACGGGTGGACGTCCTATTTTTTGTTTCCATTTCACACAAGCCAAGCCATTCCCGTCTCCGGTAAACAAAGCAACATCTACATTCAGGACAACCACGTCCCGGCGGTGCCTCGACGATCGAGAGACACGTCACCCGAGCAATTACACCTCCCCCCCCCCAAACTTCTCATCCCTCCAAGAGCGCCAACTCCTCGACTACGTCAAACTTCCCCCAGCGTGAGTCTCCAAAATCACGGCTACTCGTAGATCCACGCGCAACACAAAGTCATCGTCCGCTCGCCCTTTGTACACCCAACCGGGATCACAATAAAAACGCCGAAGGACGAGGCATTGAAATGTCACGAGAGGCTCTCTCCACACGAAAAAGTGCACCAGCTTATTGAGACATGGAATAACAAGTATAATACATACAGTGCCTTGGAAAGAGTATGGGAGAAGTAACGTATCCACGGTAGGTACAGCTTCTTCCGTCACGCGCCATTGCCTCCGACAGAAGCACTCCATCAACACCGCCGCTACTACGTGTATTATATACACCACTCACCCCTAGTCGTACGTTTAAAGAGCTATAGGGAGGGAGGGGGGACTCGGTTAATCGTAGGAGTTGGCGGCAGAAGGGCCCGTGGGGTCTTTTATACCCCCTGCTTTTTCAACGTCCGCCGAAAGCCACCTTCCTTCCTTCCTTCCGTTGGAGGGTATGTTTTATAGCTGGCGCGACGGCATGATTTTTGTGTACATACGGACGCAAGAGATGACGTAAAGTGAGCTCGGGTCTTCCCAAGCCCCTGGGCTCTGGTGTTTGCGCGCGGAGATATCGCTGGGTTTTAAATTGCGCTCGGGGCTCTCTCTCTCTCTGCTGCGCGACGTGTGAGATGGACTCTTGATGAGGTTTTTTTTTTTTTTTTTTTTTTCATCGTCAGGAAAATCAGCTTGGCTTCATCACCTGTTTCGGCTAGCATTGCTCGCAATCAAACGGTGATTTAATTCAATAACGGGATTGCCTATCGAGTGGAATCTCTATTGAGCACCGCTTCTCTGATTTTTGGTTCGAACGTGTAGTTCTGGTATATCTAAACCTGTGAATTGATTAAAAAAATTTTAGCCGAGCCAAGTATATACGCATGAAACTGAATTTACTAGAGTTGGGTGTAAATATGCGCTTACGAGTGTACGAACGTGAAACAGGAATCCGTTGGGAATCGAATTTTTACGGATAATTGGAATCTGACTCTGTGCAATTCGTGCGAGGGAGGAGGAAAAAAAAGGGGGGGCAAATTCCACGTGATTTGTACGAGGGGAATGGAGTTTCGGCTGGAATTTCAGCGTACGAATCGAGAGAGGGATAATAACGCCTGGCAATTTAAAAAAAAAAAAAAAAAAAAGAAAGTAGCATTGCAGTATCTGCCCGTTCGACGGTACATTGTGTCGCTTGTCAGATTATTTTTGTGTCCGAGATAAGCCCGAGTCAATAGAGAGATAATAAATTACGGGTATTACAAAAACAAACACGAGGTAGCTGATAGTATTTTTGTTTTGTTTTTGTTTTTATTTTTTTTTTTTTTTTCATTCGTACTCAGTGCGAGAGTCAATGTTGTTTTAACTCCGTTGCGTGCGGCGGGTGCTTTTGTCGATAAAAATTCGCAAATTTTTGAGCTCAAAGTATTCGACGAATTGTCGAGGTATGCCGACCATCTTGTACAATCGAAAATACTCCGGTGCTAGGGGCTCACGGAATTTTTCACGATCACTCCTGATTCCGGCAGGTTGATGAAAAAAGTTTTCAACTCGAATTCCCTTCGTGATTTTCAATATTTTTCAATCAGTTCGACTTTAACTGTGAAAGGGATAAGTCGCTTTATTTGAATGAAAAAAACTAAACTTTTCCATTTGTGACATTTTTCACTAGAGCAAACGGTGTGATTGACACGTACACTTACGCTCTTTACACCTCAGTTGCGTCGATATTTTGTAATTCAAAGTAATGGAGTACTTTATGTTTTCGAAACATAAAAATATTTGACATCAGTTGAACTATAACTAAATGGATTGTTGATTTGAGAAAATTAATTCTTTTTACCCTGAATAATACATATAATAATACGTTTAAATTTTAATTGATTCTACCTCGATTATAAATTATATTTCAAAGCATAAGCTTTCCCTGGATTTATCCATAAAGTTGTGATATGACAACAAATCTACTCATAAACTTTTAGATTCATTTAATGTATTAAATATACAGATGTAATATACATGCACATATAATTAAATGTATCCAGAAATAATCATCGCATCAAAAAAAGAGTACTTTGTGTGAAAGATTGTCCAAAGTAAACAAAAGAGTAAATTAAAAAAAAATTTTCTCTAGCTGCTACTTACAATTGTAAGAAATTTTTTTTTTTCTTTTTAACTGATGAGTGCAATTTAAATACTTTTATAATTTTTCCTAGATTACTTTTTCATGCAAATTATCATGTATTACATTTTCAATGAAAAATTGTGTTGCAAATTAAATTTTAAAATTATCTACGCCCAAATCCAATAGTAAAGTACTGTAATGACCACAAGTCGCTCCTGTTATCCAAAATAAAAATCTAAAATCAAAATTGGACCACGGATCGTAGCATGAAATAAAAATCTTTCAAAGGCCAGCGGAAAAATAGAAAAACAAAACCCTCGTGACCCGAATACTCGGCCGTATCAGCTTCGTCTTTCCAAGACACGGCCGTCTCTTACGTCAAAAACTCGCGCGCTCGAGCAAAAGAAGCGCGGCCCTTACACACGGCGCACACATCGTTGACGCTCCAAGGGAGCACGCCTCCCCGTCGAAAGTTTCAAAGCAGACAAGCGATCGCGGATCCAAAGAGAAACTCGCACATCTCGCCTACAAACGGACGCGGAAGGGCTCCGTCGCAGCGAGCCCGCGTCACACGCGACTTTCGAAAAAGAGATGTCGGGAGCCGGGGAGGGGAGTAACGACCCGGCGTCTTTTGCCTGGATTAACGGGCCTCCAGCTCACACCCCCTTGACCCCTTTCCCGCGCACTCGCTCGCAAACAAAGCTCGGATAAATCGTCCCCCTGCTTTTACCCCGTTCACTTCTCCCCTGCACCCCCTCTAGCGCAGATTCTGTTTCTCGAGTTGCTAGGGCTGTTTTTTGTTTTGCGAGAGAAACTTCCTCGAAACGCGCGGGACTCCGATCGAAGCAGTCGCTCTCTTTTCATTTCGCTTGTATGGATTTTTCTCCCTTTTCCTCTATCTCTCGCTCGGCTTTTTAGCCAGCCGAGGGGGTGGGGGTGCAAATTTTCGGAATCGGAGGTGCACTTGCGCGGCCAAAGTTTTCTAGGGCCCGGAGATGCAGGAACAGTAGTGTAGCGAACTTGGACAAGCCAAATCCACTTTGAAGCTGTTGCGAGCACTTTTTGTTTACTCAAGGCAGTACAGAAGTGGGCGAGGGGGGGGGACTGTACTTTTCCCGGAAAGACTAATTGTTTGCGGGGAAGCGGGCTTGTTTGCATGTCGAGCGATGCTTGGGTGAAAAGTGCAGCTCTTTGGCTCGACTTTGAAGTTTTCGGCACAACGTGTAGACTTCCGTAATCATGTAATTGAGCTGCTGATGTTGGCTCGAGCTTTTTTTCGCTATTTTTTCTGGGGGGGGGTGTTTCTATTTTTTTATCTTCTTGCACAAGTAAGTTGTATTAGGTGTTACGTGGAGAGAACAGATTTTATAATTGCATCGGCCCGACGAAGCCATATTTATTCGTACCTTTTTTTGAGCTTTCAACGAAAATAAATACGATTTTGAGCTTTCCATAAAGTATGATGTGAAATTCTGCCTTGAGAAGTTTTCGCGAAGAAAAATAAAACTGCCTTGATTGAACAAAAACTCTAGGATCTTTACAATACATGTTTAATCAGCAATAATTATAATGTATCAAAAACAAACTCACATCAGTTTCATGAGTATCAATAGTTCAATGAAAAATCGCGTTTTTTTCCTCGTAAAAAAATACATGGGTAATTTTATGTTTCATAAGAAACTTGAATCGCATAATTTTTATATTTAAAAGTAATAATTTATTATGTTAAAGTCAGTAGTTTTTTAAATGTACAATGAAGACTGAATTCATGAATAAAACCTACCAGAGTGATGAGCTATAGACACGCACATTTCATCAACAAATGAAAATATCGAGCTACTACATCGCCCCCTGTACTGTCATCGTACACCATGCACCTCTTTCTCGACCGAAAAAAAAAAGAAAGGAAAAAAAATCAGAGTACAAGCACCCGGGAAAACTCGACACAAGTTTCCACGCGAAAAAGTCGAAACAGAGCGAGGGAGGGGGTGGGAGAAAGAAAGCGCGCGCTTCGCGCAAATTAAATTTGCCGGCAGAGAGTTCTGGCAGCGACACACGCCCTCGCGGACACATCGCAAAAATCGCGTAAATCACGAAAACATGCAAATTTCCCCCCCAACAATGCCGCTCCGGGTCGCCGCAACGCTCCTAACTCTCCATCGTCCTTCTGCTCGCGCGTATTCATATACATGCCTCCTTTCTCTCTCTCTCTCTCTCTCTCTCTCTCTCTCTCTCTCTCTTGATTTAGGTACAAGTGGTAGCTTTTTCGTCGCGAGATGTTAGCTTCATGCGCAAAAAGACCACAGCGAGCCGTGTGCGGTACGTAACGCTGCGTGCAGAACAGCAGCCGAATGTTTTTGCCAGAAAACCTTGCTCCCAAGCTTTGGCTGCCCAACGCTTTTGCGGATAATTGTATGCTCTGTCTTTACGTACTTTCAACCATTTTTTTTTTTTTCAGAAATCCGCGTGTGATACACAATAAAAAAAATTAATACCTAAAAAGTAGGCAAGAAATATACAACATGTCTGACCATAATCAGCTGTTTCTACTGAAACGATGAATAGTAAGTATATATTCATGCTCGACCATTTATTATCGAAAGAAAAATGTTTTTTTTTTTTCCTTTAATTGGTGAGGTAGAAATGAAAACAAAAAAAAGAAACGCAAGTCCACGAGCTCAATTAAGAAAATCAAAGAAAAATATCGCGAGCGGGAAAAAAGTAGGAAAGAAAGGTAAGGAGATTACCCAGCAAGCAAGAACCTATAGGTAGCGGAACGCAGCAGCGGAAAATGGGAAATGAGAGTACAAGCCACTACTGCTTGGCCATTGGTAGGGGGGGGGGGGACAGTGAAATGGGAAAAGTAGACTAATAAAAGTAAATTCAATTGAGGAAAGAGTCCATGCTCGCGCTCACCCTTTCCCTCCACCGTTGACGCGTCTTTTTTCCACTCTTTTGTATTTCTTCGTGCACAGGCATGTCTCACCTGTTTATTTGTTTGTTGTTTTTTTTTCCCATTTCCAACACTTGGCGCTGAAAAACTGTTCGTTAAGATGAGTGTGTCGTATCGCTGTTGCGAATGAAATTTTTCGGATCAATTTGGGCACGTCCTTGACGCTCACAAATGTGTGTACCGCATTAAAAACAAAAGTCAAAGCAAGACGCTTACTACTTGCTTTTAAAAATTCTTTCATAGCTTTTGCCCTTCTCAAACTTTTTTTTTTATATTTGGTTGCAATTTCATTCACAGTTGGAAGCAACGTACAAATAATCTTTCAATGTGTCTTGTACGTGGATTATATGCCACGATCGAATTTTCTTTCTTTGGTATTAAATTTCCATAGTTTCATTGAAAAATAATGATGGAAAAGCAAATGACAAGTAGCAACCAGTGAATAGTGCCATCCTGATGTCAACAACGCAATGAAGATGCGAAAGAGAAAAAAAGTAGGTACAAAAGCAATAAAGAATCGAGAGCACCCGCGCACAATGGCACGCGAGAACGCGTATAACGTATGAAAAAAATATAGCGCAGTGCCATTAATCACAGGTGTCGGAAAAATCGCGTGGGGGTTGAGCAGCAACAAGAGTAACGCAAAGAAACTCGCGTCAGCTCGAAAGAAAGCAAATAAGAAAGTGGGAGCACCAGCTGCAGGGAATCGCAGACACATAGCGGGGGAGCAGAGAGGTGGAAAAGAGGTACGAATCGTGGAGGGCGAATGGAGCGCCAATTCGAATTATTGCTGTCTTTTAGCCTTTCACCGCACGTCCTCGCTTTTGTTTGCGCGAGAGCGGGGGAAGGAAAAATAACTCGAGCTGCGCTCCAAAGATGAAAGAACCGATCAAAGGGTATATGAAAATCTTTGATAAAAACAGATGGGACGGGGGCTTTGATTCATTCGTTTTAAAAGCCACCTCTTCCAATACTGAAAACGCAAAAGAAAAATACTAATTAGGATTTAAAACGTTGTCAACGAGAGATTAGGGAGTAGTTAGTAGCAAATAAACCTGTACACGTCACGCGATAGGATTCAGCTGGAATGGTAGTGCTGTAACATAATTAGTATATTATGCGAGGAGATGATTCTACATCGGAGTGCCTTTGAATCGAGAACCCACGTATTGGCGTATAATTTAACACAACAATAATCCACGATTCGTGACGCTGGTGCTCACCCCTTCGAGATTGGTGTTGATGTTGGATCGTACGAAAACATGTATGTGCACGCTCGCATAATTAGAGGCGCTGATAAATGTGAGTCTCCATCTATCAACGATTGAGAGTCCATTGAAAATTACGTCACAGCCACAAGTATAGTAGACGATTATCGTCAAGATTGTAGCTTGGTCCAGCCACGCAAGGCATCCAATTTTTTTTATTTCTCGAAACATCCGTTTCCACTCTGTGAAAGCACGAGCTGTCTGACCGACGTCACACGTACGCAAGAGATAAAAAAGAGGGTTGGGGGTGAAACGCCGTGCAACAAACGGGAGATACAGAAACAAACCGAATAAATGACAAACAGCAAAGGACAAAGCTCACCCGTTTCGTGCACGGGCGTATCGTGTATGTGCAAATAAAAGATATTTGGTGGGTAAATTATGACGAAAGTGGGGGGAGGGGGTATCGCCCCGAGGTGTAATTGCGGAAATCCATTTGCCTTGCGTTAAATCTGCCGGACAATAACTCGCCAGATTAAAACTGGCGTTAAGCAGCCGGTGCGATGTAACGCACACGGCGATAAAATCCGCCCACACGTACGTATAATGTTTCATTGGAGCCATAATTTCTTCTTTTTTTTTTTTTTTTTTGTATGCAAACAAAAAAAATCACTGTACACGGCCAAGTTGAAAAATAGGGTTGTAGGATGGCACGGGAAGGAGTAATTTCAACTCCGGGCTGGAAAATTCATTTTAATTGAACGAAATTACAGAGCCAGGAAGGGGAGGGGTTGGGAGCAAAAGGGGTAACGTATACACACACACATACATTTCACTTACGGTGGATGCGGCCAAGAGAAAGAAAAGTTGCAGTAGCGAGAGAGAGAGAAAGGTCCCAGGGAGTCGCTTGGGGAAGCTTATTTAAAGCCAGGGACAATGAAGGATAACGCATTGTGTCCACTATCCACGGCCGTGGCCTCGGAGCGGGGGTAGTTAAAACTTGTCTCATAATTACTATCATTTAGCGACATCCGTAGCGTCAGCTGAATCCCCGGCGATTGGGCTCTGCCGGCTAATCTGCGCTATAGCGCTTACTTTATCATAATGAAAGCACACGCCCGGTGTGGGCGGCCCCACCTCCTGTGCTCGTCCGCGGTGTACCTTCAGTATAGCCCGCTCTATTCCTCTCTCTTTCTCTCTCCTTGTTTGCTTTTCCCCACTTTTTTACTGCCACCCTCCGGCCCCTTCCTTTTTTTCGCCCATTGCCTTTCAGACCTCACGCGCCCTTTGCTAATGCGTGTTCCGCAACTGTGATTTTGGCCACGTGTAATGACGCCCGGACTTTCTATTAATTCGTGTGGATGTGCGTGTGTTCTGGTGCAGCTGATGGTTGATGCAGAAAAGTCGTGCGTTAGTTTTCACGGGGGTGGGGTGAAAAGTACGCCACAAGCACTACGCTCTAATGCACCCGAGTATTGTATACATACAGTGGGTTCGGAGTGGAGGCTTTTGGTGGCAGGGTTTTATTCGGATTGATATGGCTGCGGTTGTTTGGCCCGTGATACGGTCTTTTGTACGACCGATGAATGAATTTTCATGTAATTTGGTGCCATGGGGTTTTGTAGCTTTTTTTTTTTTTTTTTTTTTTTTCTACTCGAGTAACGGTAATTGTTTGAGAATTTGTAAAATATTCTCTGGAGGCAAGTATAGGGTACAGCTACAATTTCTTAAAGAGCCACTTTCTGAACTTCTATAGTTATTCAGCAAAAGTCGCTCTGTACAGTTATACTTACCATCAATTTTCCTTACGTGTATCTCGTGAATACAGGTATTATTATTGAAAAATCGTACATCCTTGTAAGATCGCAATTCAATCGTAGTAAAAAAAAAAAAAAAATAAATAATGAAAAAAATAAAAATCGTTAAAGACCGGTGACAAATCAGAGGAATTAGGTGTGTGCTCAACCTATAGTAGTCCTCCCGGTTTTTTCGAGTACCGAGTAATTTTCGGAAAGCCCATTGCAAAAGAACCCAAACGGACGAGCCAAAAGAGAGCCGGAAAATACATACCGTATTGGACGACTGTATCCACACTCTGGTGTGAATTTCGCGTTATCCACACACGAACACACGTCCAACCCTATACTGCACGTACCTACTACTCACTTGAAATTGAAACTGCGTATCGCAAGAGAGGGAGAAAGAGAGATAGTCCATTTTATATTCCACTGGCAGCCGTGCAACGCTCTCGTGCAATACTTCGTCGCGGTTATATTTCCGGGAGTATTTGCACACCAGCAGCGAGTAGTGCGAGAAGGGGGTATTTGTACACTGGCGCCGCTGGCCGATTCCCATTGTTTGAGCGGAGCACATGGCCGCGCTTCCTTCCTTCCTTCCAATTTCCGCGCATCCTCTTCTCCCCTGTGCACCCTACGCCCCCCCCTCCCCTTTTCGTCCGGATAAACAATACAATATGCGCCCAAGCTCGCACTCGTAGAAACAAAACAACAGACTTATTCCCACTAAAGAAGGGAGCCGTGTTTCGGATCCGATTGATGTGATTTTAATGGCCCGTTCGCGCTCTGGAAATATGCCGAGAGAGAGAGAGAGAAATGCTGGCATCGACAAATAAAATAGAAGGAAATACACAACAGCCGATGGATAGAGAAAAGCGCGGATAATTGCACAAAGGGGGATATACAACGAGGGCCGACGTTATTTTCCCTTTTCTCTTTTTTATTTATTTATTTACTTGTTTTTTCCTCACGCGTTTCGTGGATCGATCGATTTATTTGCGTATATATTATGTAACATGCATAAGGACGACACGAGCCCACCAGAGTGCGCGTGCCGAGCAAAATCACAAAGTGCACCAGAATCCGTGGGGAGCGTTGGGCTATTAGCATTCCGCTGCATAATCCCGCAGCGTTTGATTGTGGGGCTTCAATTTGCTCGGGCTAATGAAGCGGAGGGTGGCGCAAAGAGACGCCCTTTTCGTGATTACTCCCACATGCGTGGCACGTGCGGTTTGTTTTTCTAAAGGTATAGATGCGCGCACGTGAATATACGTACAGCGATATTTACCGTTCGATGGTAATCGATGGCTGGAAGGGGAAAAAAAAAGAAAAAATAAAGTAAAATCACTCGCTTCCGGCTGACTGAGCTTGAACATCCCCATTTTGTACTGTACATACGTATCTCGTATACACGCGGCAGCTCTTACCAAAGCACACGGGTGAAGGAACGACGAATAAGCGCTTCTTCGACCGATAGCAGCTCGGTGCTAAGTGCCATAGTCCTCGTGTACACACGATGCATCATTTTCTCAGCCACTTTGCTCTCTCGCGTGCACATGCGAATACACAGACCGGCTGCTAGTGGTGGTGTTTACATTTGCTTTTCAATCTCGTCAAGGTACTTGGGCTCCGGGTGAAAACATCGAGTGTAAGGAGCAAGCGGAGGCGAGGCTCTGAATTTCATTACCAAGGTTTATGCCATTGTCATCCCTGCCTCGTATTGATTTACGCCTTTTGCCAGACCGACGTTAAGTACAGAGTAACAAATGATCGTCAAGGCATGTGGTTTGTTTCACGATGGTGCGAAAAATTAGGTCTTAAGACTCGATTTGGCGTACGTACTTGTGCACCGCTGGTAAGCGCAGTTACTTGCGATGAGTTTGAGGCCAAGGCAAAAGATTTGGTCTCCCACAACAGAGCCTAAATAACGAGCAAAACATGCACCAGTATCCTTAAGTGCGCGCAAGGGTGAAGCTTACACGTGTATTCCCCTCCCCCATCAAGAGCCAAAGACGCATGACGCGGGAGGTTTGTTTGCTCGTCAGCCATCAGGTAGCTATCGGCTCGTCTGATGCGCACACCCGAGCATGAAATTCGCGCTTGACGTGTACACCCCCCACCCCCAAATTCCCATGCACGCAGTGCAAACGCAGGTAAGACGTACGTTCGGTGGATATCTTTTGCTTGCAATTATATTTGCATCGCACGTGAAACTACGACAACTGCAGCTGCTGGTGTGCTGGCGTTAATTTACTCAACAAAGAGGGAAAATTCGGGCCAACGGAGCCACATACGCTTGCTGCGTCTCCGAGATTCGTTAGCGCGTCGAGCATCTCCACGTACATATGTGTGTGTGGGGGTTGGTGGGTAACTGTAAGCACTTAGGGGGAGCTTTAAACCGGCAAGACTGTGGTATTTTTGCCCGAGCTGTTTACTCGGCGTCCCGAGGAAACGCGATGGGTATTAACGGGGCGTGTTATTCTTGGCTGCTTTCAGGAGTTGATTTTTTTTTTTTTTTTTTTTTTTCATCAAGTATACAATGACGTATCGAATGTTTATGCTTTTTCGATATCAAAAATGTAAACACGGTGACAGGCTTTATTTGGTCCCGTGAGATATTCAACGTGTTATATTCCCGTACGATGTTACGCGGGGGAAAAATGTTTACGTTTGTCAACGAAATGCGTGCAGTACGTAAAAGGTGTATGAATTTTGAAATGTGTTTTTTCCCCGAGATTTTAATTATCGGCGAATAAATATTTGCGGGAAACTTGTTGCGTCGCGTGAGCCGATTGACTGGTGTTTGTCGTTTGCTGCCTGATGGGCAATATCGACAGGCGGTAGCGCAAGCAGTTACTCCAATGCACGAAAGTGCACTCATGCCGAATGTATTGAAAAACCCGGGGAAAGCATGGATTTTTCATGAATCCGCTGATGGAAATTAAAAACAAACAGAATCGCGTGGTTGTGGAAAAAAAAATTAAATATATTTCCAATGCGCCATCAAACTTTAGAAAAAGCAAAAATACGTTTCAGCCGAATGAAAAAGTTCGCGGGAGTGATCAATCAAATTTCCGTGCGACAGGGAGTAAACACAATGAGCACCGAAGTCTTCAACTTTTCGAGGCTTTTCCAACTCTAGGTTTCAAAGGGAGAGTGCCAAGAGAGTGAAAAAACAAAATCGGAGAGCTGCAACTTAAGCTCGTTGTGTTTTGTTATTTTTTATTTTTTTTTTTTTTTTCTAGCTGAATATCTACGTGCGCTTCTCCGCCAGAACGGAAAATTGGCCTATTCGTTTTCCGCTCGGATTAACCAGCGGCCCCGTGTAACTCGAGAAACGTCCTACCAACTCTACTCCATTTGTATTTAATCCACCGCTTTGCGCGTGCTCTTTCTTTTTCGCCCACCGAGTTTTTCATTGAATATTTCCCACCCCCCCTCCCCCAGACCAGGAGGGTTAATTCTATTTTCTAATGGTGATGCATCGCTCTGATACCATATTTCCTCGTATCAGAATTTTCCAAGTTTACCAATTCTTCTCCTCCAACGTGATGGTAAATGTTTACACACAGTCAGACAGGAAATAATCTGGTTATGAAACGTTGCTGTCGGCACGCTGGTGCCAATAGCGATTCAACATCGTTATACGTGTACTGTACACGTGTACACGGCAAATGCTGTTTCCTTGGGTCTTGTTGCACGCGTTTCGGCAAAAAAAGCCAGAAAAGCGTTTGCTCAGATTGTCAAGACCGGATCATACACGCCAGACCGACGCGAGTGGATTTCAACCATTTTCACGAGCTCTCATTTTATTCCTTCCTTTTTATCGGCCAGTAGGCCTGGTCTTTTCTTATTTTCGATATTCCCAATTTATCCGATCCCGATAAAAAAAAGTAGGGTAAAACAAAAGGAGGCCAAAAAAGCCCACGCACACACGTACACAGTGAACAAAAAAAACAAAAAAAACCAAAGCGTTACTCACAAGCGATCGCAGTTGGATTAAATTCCGATTAAACATACCCACACGCCGGGGAGTCCGATCCCTCTCCCGATACCGATTTACAAAATACACCCCTCCGTGTTTTTTTACGGCCCTTCTCCGTCCCTCTCGCACGCGTGGACCAACTCCCGGCGTAGGTACGGGTGTTTAAGAGCCACATCGGCTCCTTTTGAGCTCCATTGGTTCGGACACGTCGGAGGCGATCCCGACGGGCCATTATCGGCTGATATATATTACCCACAGTATAATCGGCCCAGGCACGTGGTCAACCCTTCTTATCTTCCCTCTAGCCGATCCTGTGGACATTTTTTTTCTCTCTACCATCGGGGGGGGGGGGGAATTGTGATCTGTCCTACGGTATATGACGATAACGATAGGTGTTGGGGGAGAATCAGAGACCTTTTTTTTTCTTTTTACTGCCTTTATCCACTTGGATCGTCGTTTTTTTTTTTCCCTTTCAAGTGAGACGACGAGCCCTAAAAGATTCATTTTCGAAGACGAGAAGAGCAAGAAAATCGGCAAATCAAACCGCGAGTATCGATACCAGCTAGGGGAGCAGCAAGTGCCGTCAGTGGGTCCAGCTGAGGATTTCATTAGACTCGAGTGCTCTGGGGCATTTTCCTCGTACAACCTCCCCCACATCTCGTCATTTGGTGAGAGAAAAAAGAGTTTCGATGAGAGCAAGGAGGAAGAAAAAGGGAGTGGCTCGAACAAAAGCTCCTTTCTTTACCCTAGCCGTGCAAGCTCCCTTGGTTGCTCTATCTGATGCCGGAAGGATTTTCACCACTGCCTGCAAGAGCAAAAGGAATGGAGGCAGAGAGAGAGGCGTGGGGGAAGTTAGTTCCGTCCGATCGGAGGCCAGTGATTCTTCCAGGGGCATGTGCTCCCTCGACCGCTACACACGAGCGAGAGAAGCTCCATGCTCGAATTCTTAGCCAATCGCTCGAACGAAAAAACCGGACAGCGAGGAAAAGGACGGGGCTGCACGCAACGAGGAAAATACAGCACGAAAAGCCCACCTATACTCTTGACGGCTACTTCTGCACAGGACCAAGTTGGGTCGAGAGAAATCGCCACGTATTTAGTGTCGCTGTTCTATACGTTTTTCTCGCAATAATTTTTTCAATTACCCTCGGTGCTTGTAGGCATGGACCAAGTGACGAAGAGAAAGCACACCGGGGATTTAATCCCCGAACCGGGGCGCCAACGCTTCCCGGGGGCTCATCCCTGGAACCTGTCAAAAACAAGAACTAATCACCGAATAAGAGGATCCAGAACGCCAGCCGAAGGGTCGCGGGGTCAGGGAGGGGGGGGGGGTTGGGAGACACCGAGTCGTGGCTGCTGACCGCATCCGTTAGCCCAGCGCCGATTATGCGCGTCGTCGTGTAACACGGCCGGTAGCCCCGGGCGCTCTCGCCCCTGCCACCCTTAATTGAACGGTAGCGACGACGGCGACGACAACGAACGGCCGAGCGAATGATATTAATGCGGACAGCAGATCGAGGGGAAAATGGGGGTTGGGGGGGGGGTTGGCCAGGCCTCAAATCACCACGACGCCTTTGTCGGATGGTGTGTGCAGAAAGGAAGGGGTGGGAGTCTTGTTTTGGAACTCTGTAAGTTTGATAATTAACGCAAGGCAGGGGGATTATTCATCAGTCGCTCGCTTGTTCACCGCACTACCTGCCGCGACGCCGATTTATCGACGAGGAAGTGAAATATTAGTTTTATTGATCGGAAACCCTTCCTCTCTGTCTCTCTCTCTCTCTCTCTCTCTGTTTCTCTCTCTCTCTCTTGCTCGACATAATGGTAGATTCAATTTACAGGACAATGTGGGTACGAAGTCGTGGGGTGAGCAATTTTCAAGCTTTAGATAAAAAAGTTTCAGTTCACCCACCCCAGCTTCTTACCTGTAACCTGTATCCATGCTTACGACCGCCTTCTCGCGAGACTTTTGCATAGACTTGTAAACAAAATTTTATGGCTCACCCTATTTGTTGGGAGACCGTGGAACTGTGCCAATGTACCAATACAAAGTGTCCTATTTCTTCAAGATCACTCCTACCTTTTGTTTTATCGTTCATTCTGCAAGTTGAATTTATTTTTCCAGTTTGAGAAAAAGAATTTCATCAAATACGAGCAAACGCCTCGGCAGAGTACCATCGAATTTAAGAGAAAGAACTCTTCGAGAGACTTGGCACCCCCACCCGCACGGAGGGTCCTTGCGTTATCAGAGTCATCCCTGCCAAAAAGCCAGCCCAAACAATTTTCCCCGACATTTAGGGCTAATCTGCGTGAAAAGCTCGTACGAATGAGTCTTTAAGCGCACGCAGGCGGAGAACAAGCTCGAAAGCTCCTCGTCGATTATCATCGCTTGGGCTGATCTCTCGTGTCGATGCAGCTTATCCCCGTCACGTTTCCTCTTAATTGCATAACTGCCAGCTAGTTTTGCGAGGCAGAGCTGCTTCTCTGCATTCGCGCGATGCACTTCTTCAAACGGCAGTTCGCAGCGCTCAGACGATTTGGGATTGTACGTGAGCACCCGCTTGGCTAGCTTATCTCAGGCAGGAGGAGGGGCGGTAGAGTTTTGCCTGGTTCTTTTCAAAATTTTTGCCACGTTACGACGAAAACCTCCCAATTGTACACCATACAGTCGCAGAGCGTTTTTGGTACTAATGAAAAATTTGCAAGTTGAATCGGCCGGGAATATCTTCATCTCGACTATAATCGACAGGGTTTTCCCAAAGAGCACTGCTCTCCTCAACCCGAGAGTTTCCTCCCCTCTCTCTCTTCGGCTTTCACGTGCACCTCGAGTGCTCTGCATAAAACTTCCATTCAGATGCGAGCGCTTCCCATTTTAAAATTCATGCTCCAAATGGCGCACATTAGCCTCCTCTACAGTGTGTATGAGAGGGTAAAATAAATAAGAAAAAAAAAATTTACACAAAATACACGCTGATATTTGGTTTTTTTTTTTTTTTCCAAAACGGACAGACTCAAAAAAAGCAGTATAATGGTTGCTAAAGTAGTGGCAGTAGCACTACACAATGCAGCTTGTTGGGCGACTTACACAGCACGAGATTACCCCGGGGAGGATTGCCGCTATTTTTTTCCACCCCACCAGGGATAGCCCCTGTGCGCACACATATAGGTGACGTACGGACAGGTGACGTATAGGTGACGTACGCACAGGAGGGACGAAGAAAACAAGATTGAGGTGCGTCGGTGCGCGCAGTCATCGGCATCGACAATAGGGTAGGGCTCTGGGCCGTGTAACGATCGCAATTATCGGAGCCAAGCGCGCGCCGCTTTTAGCAATTAGGTCCTGCGGTCTCCTCCTCCTCCTCCACCTCCTCCCTGCCAACGCACGTGGAGCACTTGTACGTGTATTGTGCTGGTGGGCCTGCCGTGCTCCGCTGCTCGGCGAAATGGGAGAGACCACGCTGGGATGGAGTGTATCGCGCACCGAGTGGATAATTGTCATCATCCACGCAGGCACTCTCTTGGCATCTGCGATTTTTCAGACTAGCTGTACTGCTGTTGCTGCGTGTTTGTTGTTCAATAGGCGCCAAAGATGTTGTTAACTGCTGCCAATTTTGCCGTTGGGCTGAGAGTTGAAAGTTAATTGAATACTCCCCTTTTTTTCCAGCTCGTTCAAAATAATCAGTGTTGTTCAAAAATCACGTACCAAGACCAGTCACACCACGTATCATTAATGCATAGATAAACGTATATTAAAAATCCGCAACGTGTACTGCATGGAAAGACGTTCGGTGTGTAACAGATATGACAAATATTACGGTATGATCAACGGGACAAAGTGTGGCCTTGGCACTGACGTGCGAAGCGCTTGGAAATACATGAAAACCTGCTCGAAAACAAGAGAAACATGGATAGACACGCACCACGGGGAAGGTTACACGATTGATTTTGAAGCAGCAGCAGCGTCCGTGGTGGTGGTGGTGGTGGCCAACCGCCGTCAGTTTGCAGTAACAGGGGGGAGGGTAGCCTCTCGTTACCTGTCCACCCATTCTCATGGCTGTTACGCCTCTGTATCATCACGTTGGTCTAATGCTTTTGGATGCCGATGACGAGCGCCTGTTTTACGCTCGTACGCGCACATTGAATCGTTTGCACAATACCTCTGGCGAAGCTTATACACGTGGAAGCCTTTGCTCTCGCATATTAACCACGCCTGAAGGGAAAATCGTTACTCACGCACAGTTGCTCGCTTTTTTCGGTATTTATCTTTGGATTTTTTTTTTTTTTTTAGGAATTCGTCTGACCGTATGTTGACTCATACTACTTACTATGGAGGATCGGCGCATAGAAACTTCTTTTTTCTTGGGATGGTTCGAGCTTCGATCAATTATTCTGCCAACTTACTCAACACCCTCAAGGGCTTCGTCCAATCGTACATTGACTTATACTACTTGTTACCAAAAGAGGGTGATCTCATTGAAATCTTTTTTCGTGAGATTTATGGATCTCCGGAGAAATTTCTCTGTACGTACTGAATGGAACTGTGCCTTCAGGTGTATAATTTGTGCTGGAAGTGAGCACGCAAAGTATCCTCCGTACTAGAAATCTACTATCAAACATCTTACATTAATTTCTACCTCGGCTTCTCTCTGTGTTTCTCTGCTGTTCCATTGCACACGCTTCCCCGTGTAAATTATGGTCCTAAACGATACAATTTTGGGGTTGTGCAACAACAGCAACGAAACCTCGGGTGTAAACTGATTCTCATCTGGTCGGATGGTCTATGAATCTCACATCCGAAACTTGCGCTGCAGTTGTGGGTCCTCTTGCAAGCTCGCCTGAACAATGGAGGCTGTCCAAAGTTAGACTTTCCTCGGTTTGTCCGTGAAAATTTTGGGCTACGATTGACATTGTTTTCAAACAAAAACATAGAGGTACTACTTTTGACTTTTAATACGGAGTAGAAAATTAAACGGAACCGATTGAGAAACACCCACCGTGAAACGAATAAGAAAGAGAGAAAGGAAATAAAGAGCGAGTTGGAAACGCACGCGAGAAGAGATAGAAAAGTAGCAGAGATAAACGACGCACGCGTGCTCGCCGAATTCAATTCCTTTCGGATTTCTTTGGGCCGCTTCATTTTCTTTTTTCGTCCCCACGCTCTGCATTTTCAATTATCGTTAAACCGAACTTACGACCAGTTCGCGAATAAGCACGCAGAGAGACTCCCGGGGTGGTGCTTTAATTCCCGCGAAATTCGAGTCGTTGGTCTTGTGTACGGGTTACACAAGAGTTTCTGTTGCACGTAGACCTTCTGTGTGTCGTATCTGCTCCCTTGAGGAAGAATCGATAAAACAGTTACAAGTTACCTCGCAGGACAGGCTCGTCTAATTGGTTTCCGCTATCGGCTGGCTGCTCCCGGGAAGTTGGATGCTACTATTGTCGAACTCCTCCAGAAGCTATTTATTCTTCGAACATGTCACCTGGCCTCCTTTCTTACTTCGACGGTTTTCTCACCTCCCCACTTCGTGTTCTTTCCTTTCTCTGCCCTCTACTCTTATCGTTTTTTCTGCTCTCAGGTACGTGTTTGCACCCCTTTTTTCTTGATTTACAATAGTTCTGTACACTTTTTTCCAAAAAAAAAAAAAAATATCTCTATCATTATTTGGCACAACTACTCTTATTGACTTTTATTTTTTCATTATTATTTCAGCTGCTACAACAATTTTTCATTCATACCGTATCTTGGACAGAGGTACTGAGATAAATGTACTCAATAATAAAGTAAACGTACATATTTATTTTTATGCGTTTGTGAGCCTATTTTTTTGTACGATTTTTTTTGTTTCAACAATATTGTTGCAAGTATTTTAATTCAGTAGACAAAGCGTTCTGTAAATCATTTGAAAGAGTATTTTTCTTCATGGTTTTGACAAGAACTCAAAAGTCTCGATGAACAGTCTGAAGTTTTTTTTAACTCCTGCACTGATTATCCTGAGAATTTTAATATGATATGAATACGTCTATGATTACAGTATAAAATATCCAAATCAAAACTAAAATCATAAGTAAACATTGTGATATACTCTTAGGTTTAACAGCTGTACGTCATTAATAAACCTTGAGGTTACTTATGTAGAAAAAAATTATTGTTGGTGAAAATAATCCTTAGTGAAAAAATATTTTCTCAGTTTAAATACTGTATTGTTAAAAAATCCGTTTTTCATTTCATTTTCTCAACACATTTCTCACGATTATTAGGAAATCATCTTAGAAAAAAGTTATAGTTTAGTACTAATATAAACAATGAAAATATTACAGAATTCCATAGTTTATGATAAAAAAAATCAAGTTTCAGCATGACGTTCACAGATAAAAAGTGAGAACATTTAGAAATCCAGCAGTTTGTGGGTAGATACTAATTTCTAGTGAAATAATAAGCACTTTTTATGTCTAAATTGTACTAATTTTATTTAGTTTGAAATAATTTATTCCTTTAAAGGCTACAAATCTCCTAAAAAAACGTAATTCTGAAATAAAAAAATATCTAAAATGAAAAATGCCATTTTTTAAGATCAAGTCTGTATATCGCACTTAGATTATATTCTACTCCTCGTCAATTTAGATAGAAAAAAATTTAACAAATTGGTTCCATCTCGAAATAGTTACTATCTTTTTTAATTGGCTTTTGATCAAAATAAATCAATGGTATCTGCATATTATTATAATTGCAAGATTTTGAAAAAATTATACATCAAAAAAATCAAAACCATTTTTTGAAGATATCTACATTCATTTATTCTTTCGTGGCTACAATATATCGTGATAATAATAAAATAAAGCGTTAATTTTATAACAATTTATTGAAAATCACTCAGTTACATTTCTCGTGACAGTAAAACTTTGGGCTTACAAAAATATGCCACAAAACAAACGAATCTCCCATTTCACTAAACTCTAGGAAAAAAAAGACTCAAGGAGACATCATTGCACGTATTTTGTAACTTCTGAGATTTAAGTCATGGTACGGTCTTTCGTGACCAACCTCAATGGTAATACATTGTTGCGATATTTTAAAAATAGTTTTGATTCCAATAATAATAATAATCAACCGAAATGGTACAATCCATTCAAATATCGATCTCATTATTTGTGAAGTGCAAATATAAATCGGTACTTCAATCAGTCAAGACAGTTAAAAAGTCTCGTTACATCTGAATCCTTCTCTGTGCTTTCCAAAGTCCCAGTAATTCGTAAAATTTTTCAAGCACCAAATGCAAGGGTAGCAATGCCGTTCGAGCATATGATACTCCAGATCACTGCTTTTGTTGAAAGCGGCCGAACACTCGATGCAGCGGTGATGCCGTTTCGAGTCCATATGCTCAACAAGATCGCTGCTTTGAGAAAAAATCTCTGAACACACGGTACATCGGTGGTGATGATCGGAATTCATATGCGTCGCAAGATCATCACTGCGGGTAAAACTTGCCGAGCACTCGGTACAGGGATAGGACTTAACCAAAGAAAGTTTGCTACTGCGTGTGAAAACCATGTTGTGACCCTGAGATGTATTAATGAACGATGTGCCGTGCAAAACGTTGTCTGGCTGCAGATTTTTTAGTTTTTTTCAAAATATTCTGGGTGCTGATAACCAAGGCAAATTCTGCAATGAATAATACATCCTTTATTATTCAAAACAAACATCATTGATTTATTTTTAAGAACTTTATAGAGTAGGTGTACTTCTGACCGACGAATTTAAATTGCAAAAACAGTAAGTTCGACGAAAATGTGTACTCTTTGCGTAAGACGTAATTAATATCTGTAGACTCCAAGTGGTCTAGCACGTATTAACCTCAATTACGATGGTCTACTTCTTAAGTATATATGCAATAACACAACAGCTGGTTCAAGGATTATTAGTTTTGCGTTACTAAGAATTTACTTCTGACGTCACTCTAACTTTACAAGTACGGAAAATTCATTTTGCGTTTTGGAAACAAATTTATCTGGTTGACACTTTTTATTTTAAAAATAAGAGATACGTTATCAAACATAACGTGACCGTTAAGGGTATTCATCCAAATAACCTATAACATTTGTTTATCATTTTAATACTGCACATGTGTGATACTTGTAGAGCAGCAACTTTACTGCACGATTTACTCAATTCTTTGGGTATTCGGTAAAAAGCAGTATGTTTGACACGTGTGCCTGGGAATTTTTGACTCTTTTAATAATAACTTTACATATTTTCGAAAAGTAATTGCATTCACGTTAAATTAATTATCAAGAGCAAAGTACGAGGTTAATCTCGCTGCTTTGTCTACATTTTAGTTAATACATGCATATATTAATTTTGTGTTTTTTTTTCTTGTTGTTCGTTGACGATAATTGTACAAATAACCGCATCAATATAATAAAAGTAGCAACCAAGAAAATAGTAAGAATAATAATTATAATAATAAAAACAACTAAAGGCTTAAAGTCATTTGTGTATCAGTTACAACTGTCTTGATTTTCAAACAAAAACTCACCCTAGCTTTTCTAACTCTTTCTTCTCACTTTTTTAACCAATACATGCAGCTATAATTGCACACACTGTTTACAAAACTGTAACAAAAATTACCAAAGTATTGCAAATAAGAAAAAAAGCAAGACTCGTACTGTTGTACGACTGAAGAGCTAATGCTGTTCGTGTTTATAATCTACTGCAAGTCGGATACAGTTAATGCTTTTGTAATGGATATACGCTGGATAGTGTGAATATGGCTTAGAAATGCTAGCCTAATAATAGCCGATAATAATATGCCGAGTGACGTGAAGAAAAATTTTCTACATCGACGAATGAATTTATTGCCAAGACAAGATTGTGAAATTTTACGAGAGGCACTGTTATATATTCCTGAAGTTCAGATTACTGTAATAGGTACTATCATAAATTTGAAAAATGGTTAATGCCTTTCATGTACTGTCACAGTGAAACGTCGCGTGCGCTTTAATACTACTTTTTATCAGTCGTATGATATTTTCGAGAAAGTTAATTTGGACTGTTCGTAGAATCTATTAAATTGATGACCTGTCATTACTCACTTAGCAATATGAAGTCACTGGACTCTTGATACATCGTCACCTCAAATCTAAATATAATATTTTTTCAAATAATAAGGCTTAAATATTAACGTTGAAACTTTGTTGTGAGTAATACATCAATTATAATTCCTGAACCAAATGAGCTGCGATCACTCTTCGGTTGTAATACTTTTTTCCTTCGTAAAAAATCTAAAAGTCGTGCCCTATTTTATTAATAACAATCGAAATGTTTTTCATTGGCACAGCTAACCCCACACACCTGAATAATACATAATAATGTAATGCTCGAAGTAATAGTAACCCGAATTTCATAATGACTTATTTAATAAAAGAAAGCGAGAAAAAACCTACACCATTATTCCTGACGCGAGAGTAAAGAAAAAAAAAAAGATAGGAAGGGAAGAGGATCATATCGTACTTTTGTCTCGTTAAATTATCCAGCTCTTTTTTTTCATTTCGGCTTTCTTTCTTTTTCTTCCTTCCCTTCCATTACTTTACCTTTATTCTCATGTTTCATCATTTTCAACCTCCCGTCCTGGCCCGCTACCACTTTTTTTCTACATTACTTTTGTTTTCTGCCTTGTTATTCTCGTTTCCGTCTTTCTCGTCACTCTTGCATTCCCTTCCCTCTCCTCCTCTTTTCTATTTCTGTACGCTTGTGTACAGCTGAGACACGAGGTACCGCGCACCGTCAGCCTTTTTCTTCGACGGCCGGCACTTTGCGCTGTGCTGCCGCAACGCGTCTCGGAAATTTTTTATTCTGTTGCCTGCGAATGAAAAATGACCCCTCGCACAAATTTTACTTGGCAGTTGACAAGTATCGATCGACGTCGGAAAACAGAAAGCGTATAACAGTACAACTTTTTTTTGGAACAAAAATTTTTTTTTTTTTCTGTTGAAACTTATTTTCTAATTTCGTTTTCAAGTAAAACTGGGTGATAATAATTTCACCTATTAAAGTCTTAATTCAAACATTTTCTGCCATTGTTTCGAAAAAACTAGCTGACAGATAGTTTTTTCACACCGATCGAATGATGCCTTCACTAGCTTTTGTTTTTAGCAAATGTTGTATGATAAAAGCGTAATATATTTCTATGAGTGTCCACGAAGAACACGTGTCCGACGTCGAGAGAACAGCTACAATTTGCGCTGATGCCTTTATATAAGTTTATAAAATCGATACTTTGGCGTATACTTTTCTGCTCAGATTTAAAATTTATAAAAAAAAATATAAACGGTCACACCAGTGTCTCTTTTGTATAGGAAAAATTCTGAGTGCATGCAGTTTTTCATTTCATCAGTAGTAGTTTTTCATTTTGCAGTAACTGCACTTAAGCCTTTTTCCACGAATGGTAGCTTATTCCCATCATTGTCTTCTTCTGAAAAGTAGACAAATAAACCGATTCAAACGATAATGAAAGATTTCCAAAAATTCGAAAGAGCAAACAATGAGTAACGCGGTAAACGTCAAAGCGTGCGCCAGATGACCACAGGTCAAATTGAATCGTTCTTATGGCGAAGGATCAAAGTCACGCTCCAGCCACCCCCGACCTCTGACTCTCGAATTTCTTTGCAAGATTCGTGCGCAAAGCTGCATGTGTGGTAGCTTCGTCCGTGCCAGCAACTTTTTTGCGGCCAGCGATGCCACTCTCGTTTTTCTCCCTTTTTTTTGTTCCTTTCCTCGTGTATCCTCTTTTTATTTCCTCCACCCCAGCTTGCATCTACAGACTGTTCTTTCTCATTTCCCAGCCATTTATTTTGTATTTTCTATCGGCTTCCTCGGTTTACTCTTTCCCCCTTCCCCGGCTCCTTTGAGCTATTTCTTTTTTGCCCCGTCTCCCGGCATTCCGTGTTTCGTGTCCTCAAGCTCTGGTCTTGAATTGCTTTTTTTATTTTTCACGTCGTACTTACAGTCTTTAATACGTTAGCTTTGATCGCTTCTAAAGAAGCACATTGAAAAATTTAACGAAAAAAAACTCAAACGAATCACTATTACTAACTTTTTAATAAAAGCATGGTTAGACCAAGCTACTTTAACTATTTAACGAAATCTAGATGAATTAAATAATGATGACAAAAGTTTTAGCAACAACAACATACAGCAAGAGCCCATTCAGGTGGGTGGAGGTGGAACCGTTTCACAATTGAAGTCTGTAACTACAAAGAGTTAAAGAGAAAGGGAGGGCATCGGCAACGATTCACATTTTCTTAATCCACTCGAGCGCATGGCGACTCTTTCCGCGCCATCCATCAAAACTTTTTGCATAAGATTCAATATTTGCGTAACTTCTTTCACTCCCCAAAAACTTCCCCAGAGCCGAAAGAGAATAAGTCGACAAGAAATTAAAAAAACTACTGGCTCGCCAACTGCTCGCAAGTCAAATATTCCTTCGCCACTCCGCACTTTCTCTCTCTCTCTCTCTCTCTACCCATTACACCCCTTTTTTCCAGCGTCTATTTAAAGCATCGCCAGTCACGCTTTTCGACGGTCACGAGTGCATACGCACGTGGCCCGGCGACTCATCGGCCCCCGCTAATATTTGAACGTAATTAATCCAACCACCCCGTCACTCCATTCTCCATCCATTTCTACTGCATTATCGAGGACGCGAGCTATTAGCCCACCCCATGCACGGCTCAGCCTGATTCTCCTTTTCCACCCTTTCATCTTTGCTTTCCATTAGAGCTTTCAATCACCGCTTTTCCACTGCCACACTGGTTGGTATAACCTGAATTTCAGTAGAGCTTCGCGTGCTCGATCGTAAAAGTAAATGCCGAGGAGTGCTGGCTTGGGTCTCCACACCGAAAAATTTGGGGCCAATCGATGCAACGACTGTGCCTTTGCGGAAAAAACTGACGCCACATTTTTTAATCCTACCTGAGGCGAGAATATTCGGTTTCAAGGATGATGCCAGTAGAACAACCCCGTTTTAGTCAGACCTACACAGTAGTGTGATAATAGTCGTCCGGCACTGCAAATTTGTTTCTTTACTCGTTGGAAGTGCTTGGAGTACTCGAGTTTTTACAATTTCACTTGTGTCTGACCAAAACCGGCCAACTCTACTTGCGTCCAAAATCTCCAAAAGTGAAATACAAAAAAAAAAAAAAAAAAAAAATAAATAAATAAACAAGAAACAAAAATTGAGCGAGGCTCGGCTGGGGTCGCGAGATCGTACAACCGAGAGCTGCAACCAAAAGTCGGATTAGCACCCGCAGGGTCGGTAAGGCACGACAGGGGGGGTCGAAAAACGCGCGCAGTAGAGCAACGCGGAGCGGCGACGGGCTCTCTATCTTTTTCCCGGCCACTGACACGTCGCTGACAGGTCCGGGGACCGGTGCGCCCTGGCTCGCGCCCAGCTGGTCGAAATGACGTTGCGGAAAATATTTGAATGTGAATAACGCGCGCGAGGGTCGGGCGGCGTGAAGCGTAATTCCCGAAACGCTCCAACAATGGTTCCCCTTGCACAGGGGGGTGGGACGGGGGGTCCCGGCTATTTTATACGTTATGTAAATCAATGCAAAATAGCCAGCCGGCTTGCACAGGAGCTCCACCAGCAGCAGGTAGGAAAAGGCTGTCTGCCAGCGCGTGCACACACGTTTACGGACGTGTACGAGCGAACGCAGACACATCCGGAAAAGCAGGCTCGTTACGCTCTTTTTTCTTGTTGCAGTGTATTAACGTGTGTGTGTGGGTGAGCGCGTGCACGTATGGACCCCTTGTGTTTACATAATGACTACGAGCTGGTTTCTTTTGCTAATGCATACTCGCGCGATGTCGGCTCCTCTTTTTCTCTTACGGAGTGTGTTGCTCGTCTCTTTTTGACACAAACTCGCTACTTCATAATATGGGTTATGCTTCTTTCTTCCCCGTGCTGCCGGCGCTCGGGATACACGTTAATTTTAACGCGAATTTGATACTTTTAATTTAAATTTGAACTTTTCGTTATTCTTGGGGGGCCAGCGACGCTCGAGCTGCTTTCCTTTGTTTGGCTTTTTTCGTCAGCCCGTATGAATAGAGCGCGTGGCAAGTGGACAGAGGAAATTTGACTTGCTAAAACCCGAGTTGAAAAGAACACGCTGCTTGCTGCGACCGCAGCCGTGCCGTGCTCTTATTTTTCAGTTTTTTGTGTAATGTTATTCACGGCCGGATGGATGTGTGGGCATTTATTATGCTGATCTTGTCTATGCCGGTTGACTTGATTTGGATTACCACTCGTGTTTTACCTTCACTTTATTTAAAACATTTACGGAACACTTTATTTCATAAAATTGGACTACCAATAAAATACAGAAGTAATGATACGAAAAAAAAAAAAAAAATCACGTTAATCAGTAAACACCCAAAGGATAACGTAAAACAGGGGGACAGAGACATGGATAATTTTTGAAACGCTTTGCGTTAAATAGATTTTTTACAAGCCCTAACAATGTGTTGTATTTTAAAAGAGAAAAAAATATGCATGAATTAAAGGTGTCAAAGTTAGTTGGAAATAATAATTAGTTATTTGTAAAAACACTGTAAAAAAATTGTACCGTCCAATTTTATGCGTATGTAGTATTAAGAAAAACTTGTCAGATAAAATATTTGAGTACATGTTTGGAGAAAAATACTATCCCAAAGCGTTTCCAAAACCATTTTAATACTTGTGCCGTAAGCTGAAACCATCAAAACTCTGAACAAAATTTCGAAGCGACGCAACGCACCTGTAAGTGCAGAAAACTTATAAAAGAAAATCGCCCGTAAAGAGGAAAAAATGGGTTCTCAGTTCATGAACGTGCCCCGTGCATGCACGTAAATAATAATCATCACCTCCGCGCCACTAATACATTTTTCCCCCCGTCTCTCGCGGGTGTGCCGCACCGCGAGAATACACGTACACGAAGCACGAGGCGCCAGCTCGAGGGCGTGGCTGAAAATTGGCAGAGGCAAAATTGGCGTGGCGTGAGAGAACTTTTTTTTTTTTTCATCCGTCGACAACGTGCACATACGGGAATGTTAATGGCTGTTTGCGCATAAGCATGGCATAGGCCATTTTCTGATACCTTCTTGGCTCGGTGTTTTTTTTCCCGGCAAACGAGACGGGGACCCAAGGCTGCGCGATACGGCAATCAAAAAACTTCGCCCCACTTGCCGTCGCCTTTGGGGCTACGGTTTTGAGTGCACTCACTCCTTTTTCTACTCTCGCGGGTGAGCAGTTTTCTTCCACCCTGTATGGCAAATCTGATGTTAATTGCATTGCAGGGGGAGCCGGCATTTTTTTTTAATGTGTAAGAGGAAAAATCGTACGCGGGGAAATGTGCGATGCCCTCGTTTTCGGGATACTCGCGTTACTTCCGGGGCCATGGGCTTGGTTCGAGAAAATATGGCTTTCCGCCTGGAAAAAAGCAATTTCTTTTTTTCACGTATTCGTTTGAAACTGTTGCGATGTCGAGTATTTTTTTCGTGGATTCCGGTAAACGGTTTTCAGAAGGATGATACAAAAGTTTAATTTTCGTGCAACAATTTTCAATTTCAGGGTGAATCTCTAACAAAGGTGCCATTAGCAACGCCCGATAATTGATTGATATTTTTAATTAAAGTTACTTCATTTACTTTCATTTATTGAAAACGCTATGAATATTAATGTACCACACACACATATTCACTAGTTTTTATAATTTCTCATTACCTCAAAGTTTTCGGCACAAAATCCAATCCCAAAGACCATATTCATTATTCCGACATTTTCGTGCACAAGAGTCTTATACGAAAACACAAAATTTTTCGTGAACTTCAAAACCAGCAGAACCCCAAAAAAAGCCTCATCATATAATAACAGCGGTGAATTCCATTTCATCACGGGTGGTATATTTTACAAGCTCGTTACACCTGACAAAGCTCTCGGGCTCGACACCGAGAGATGCTTCGTCAAAATTAAAAAACTGCAAATTTAATGGCCAGACCGGCGCTGCTCGCTGAACTCGCGTCGGTGAATGATTAACACGAAATCGATAACCTTGCCCCGATACACACATGCCTCGCAGTCGTGCAGGTCGGGAGAGTAATATTTTAACTCTGGTATCACGGCTAGTGCCATCCCCGCGTGAACTCGTCAAAAGCTCTTTTCTCCCGCAGATATGGATGTGTATGTATCGATCGCGTACCGCATCATCATCATGCCTAAGCGTAATAATGATAATGATGATTTTCCCTGCAAATGGAACGGTGAGTTTTTTAAGTCATTTTTTCATTCGAGCTCTCTTGTTTTCGAGGTAGTGCATCTTCAGAGCAGGGTGAAATGTAGCGTGGGACTACGTATAGGGAAATATGGTACAAGGCATCATCTCTTTTTTTTTTTTTTCATGCTGTGCTGGACTTTGATAACAATATTTTAGTGATACGATTCTGTCAATTAATAAGCATTCGTTGAAATTATTATAACTAAATGTACTATGGAGGCAATAAAATGGAATAATCGATTTTTTTTTGTTCACAGGTAAGTTACAAACGATCAACTTTCTCTCACATCCTTTTGGTGCACAGTAAGTTAAACAATAAAGGTTCTTTTTATGAGTCAATCCATTGATTGTATCAAAAATCATACATAAAAAAGTGTCCTTCCGTCCCAAAGCCAACCGTAAGATCAAGCCCAAAAGACATAACCTCGGGGTACAGGTAAACACAAAGGATCTC
Source organism: Copidosoma floridanum (assembly GCF_036245765.1). NCBI lineage: Eukaryota > Metazoa > Arthropoda > Insecta > Hymenoptera > Encyrtidae > Copidosoma > Copidosoma floridanum. Next base: position 7,205,885 of record NW_028321897.1, on the reverse strand, counting down.
TGGCGAAGGTTGGGAAGCTGGCGTGTCAAAAATCGGATGTACAACAGAGAAAGTATTTTTCGTCCTTCTGATCTCCCCTGCAAACAGTCCAGTGTCACCGGAACACTCGACATCCCACCCGTTGCGCGAAAACACGAGCCCCGAAATACCACGTCGACTTCCACGCAGCGAGTTTAATATTCTCTCACTATGCCGAATTAGCCATGTCTTTTTGCTCCTCGTGCACGCACTGTGCCGAGTCTTTGTTGTCTCCCGCGCAAGAAGGGACATTTTCGTTGAATTAACCGCACAAGCCAAGCTCGCCCGCCAAACTCATCGTGACAGCTCAGTTTTGCCCTCTTTCTCTCTGTTCCCCACCATTCGCTTTTGTAGTCGATGCTACCGGGGATTTTTTAATGTAAAGGCGGACATTTTTTCCTCACCCGGGGAATCATGTTACTTCGAGGGCTGTCTGGTTTCAGTCGGGCCAAGTTGATATCACCCTATTCGAAGTTTAGTTGGGAATTTTGCGAATTTCGGAACTCATTACCTGCACGGCGCAGCCGAGCTTTTCGTACTCGCGCATACGGCAGCGCGGAACTTGTCCATGTAAACTCTGTAATTACAAACTCTCTTGCGAAGCTTATTATTAAAATCATTATTGGATGGAAAAGTCCTTCGAAAGGAGACGCGAGAGCAAGAAAACAAAACCGCGACCAATGACTCCTCAAATTGAATAAGGCAGTCAAACCTCATGAAACTTTAATTTTAATTTAGCTCCGGTGGCGCTCAACCGTTTGGCACACACGCACGCGCGAGCCAAGAACTTTTTAATAAAACACGGGCAGCGCCTGCAGGAGACCTCGGGCAGCGTCTCAGAGAGCTCCAGTCCGCGGCGAGGCGATAAAGAACGAGGACTCATATTAAAACTGGGAGAGTAAGGGCACATAAGTCGGGCCGGCTGGCTGTGGGAGGACAATTAAAGGGGTTTCCCGAAGGTCGCGCACACGTACGAGCCACTCATAAACTTCTCCTCGGGACTTCTCTGCGCTTTCTCTCTTTCTCCGGTGCATCCGAGTGTGAGGGGAATTGTTTATCTCGGTATTTTACGTGAAAATTGACAACTGCATGATCTCGTGGAGGTAGAAATTGAATCGAGCACGCGAGACAAACGTAAAAATGATACTCATTCGGTTGAAAAAGTTGACTTTTCAGAGACAGATGGAGCCTGCAGTTATTCGGGATTTTTCAATCGATGCACTCGCAAGTACTGATCGTAATTACTACAGTCAAAGTTCTGGATGGATGCATTTGCTTTCTTACATTTTCATTATTTTAATGCACGCTTTTAACGGGACGATGGAAAAAATAAAATAAAATCAGGTCAGCAGGTTACGCATAAATGTATCTAATTACTCGAAGGAAATTATGCGAGCTAACGAGACGAGGTTGGTTTTATTGATTATTATAAGTGGTCCCCTGCATGTCATTTTTAATAGAATTAAAATAGGAAAAGTACAATTTTTATTCAATTCATTAGAACAACGTCAACGACGACGCGGAGGATTCGTCATTGAAATAAACCATAAATCACGAGGACCGTGAAAAATACGTCGAGGTAGTAAAAACTCGCGCATCGGTATCTTTATTTTTGTGCCATTTTTCACTTCACCCAGCAGCAACGGCACTGTTTACATGTACGCACTAGCCGTGTACGCGCGGAATTATCCTTTTTTTCGTTTCCTCCCACCCTCCCACCTGTTTTTCGATCTTTGAGGTAGCAACGTAGACGATTGGAATATACATTGTACAGTTAACTTATTTTATTTTTCCGATGAATGTTGCTGCCTCTGCGAGACCTTGGGCTGCATTTTTTCTTCTCCTTGTGTAATACGCGACCTTCGATCGCCTCCACGCACTGTGTATATTTTTATAGCATCCAACCCTTTTATCGGAGGTAGTGCGAGTGTGAAGGGTATGGGAGATCGTATAAATACACATGAAACTTGACACGAGGGACTGTGCCAGACGGGTGAAGGATATTTTTTTCCTTTTTTTTTTTTTTTTATTTATCGTCCTCGGCATTATTTTTGTTCACTGGCACGAAGCGAATCCGTCACTCGTAGCTGTACGGAGTGATACAAGGGGAGATTCAGTTCACTAGCTTGAGCTCTCATTTTTTTTCTTTTACTTTTTTTTTTTACAAAGTGAAAATGTGTGCTCTGGCGTGTGATGAAGAATGACCCCGAGAATAGCTTTTTATTCGAGTGGAGCTATGTCACTTTTTCCAGGGAAGAAGGGAGATCTTTTTTCGTTTCGCGGACTGGCGTAAGCTGAATTTATGGAAATCATGTGTAAAGAGTCCTTTTGTGACACCTACGCGTTGTGAATTTAAAAGACGAGCTTGATCTGGTGGAGCTAAAATTTTTGTTTTAAGGGCAGGTGAGTGTGTAAGGACATTTTAAAAATTGTTGTTTTCTTATAATTCGAGTGACACATCGAGTGCTTTTTTCCATCCCTATTGTGTTAGTGCACTTTCAAGTCTCTGTAAGATTTTGTACTAGCCTTTTTCTCAGGGGTGGCAGAAGCAAAAAAAGCGTGGATTTCCAAAGTAAAGTCAATCAATCAAAGGTATGCATTAACACCCGATGCATCAGAAGTGTCTGGCTGGTCAAGCGTTACATCAAACTGAAATCGATTTAAGATGTCGAGTTAAGAACATGGCTCGTAGGTACAAGACCCGACCGAAAAATTGTGGCTGCATGGATTATAATAATAACACCATAAATATACTGATAAAAAGAATAGCTTCAATTTTGCTATTTACTATTATTAATATTAACCATGTTGTTGAAACAAAAGAGATAAATCTCGTATGAGATTGAATCAATTGCAGCACAATTGTTAATTAGCAAATTCTGCTTATAGTTGTACTCTTACAACTAAGACGGGTACCCCCGTATTATACTAAACCTGATTTTTTATTTAAATGTATTTTTTATACTACCATACATTGACGGATATTCATATTGACATTTAGGACCACTAAAAATGCTACCACTCCAATGCAACAACCCTAGTCTCGATACTAAAATCTGACACTGACTCATAACACTTTTCTGTTTCGTACTGATCAAGATGTCCTACAAACTATTTCTAATTCTTTTTTTTCTTCTTTTTATTCTTACATTTGTAACAGTCTTACTTTTAAAGTATTGACTACACCTACTTGACAATAAATAGTTTGCTCCTCCCATCATCAAGATTGTTTTGTTTATATAATTTTCTTTTATTGGTGTAAATAGATGGAGAGAAAATTCTTTTCAAAGTATTAATATTTTAACAAAAAATATTATTGCTGTCATGAAAGTAATTATTGTCACTATTATCATTATTAATTTCTTTATTATTGTTTTTATTATTATGGTTGTCAGTGTTGTTAGTAATACTGTACGCAAGTGTATTGATGTTGAGCTTATTTTTGCCAACATACTTTGATGGATTCAATAACAATGACTGAAAATTACCTCAACATTTTTTGGGGCACAATAAATAATTAATACTATCAAAACTCACATGAATTTTCATCGAGTAATTAATTACCGAATTCGTGTCGAACAAGGAAAAAAAGAAATACTAACTAAAAAGCACCCAAAACCAACAGAGCAATATTCCCATTCGATCAAAATTTTCTTTTTCGCAAAGCAAGTGGAAACACCTGAGCCCACTTCACCAAAATTAATGATCAAGTTAATTCGGCTGGTGCGCGCGATTCCAAGTTATTGCTCGCCATTAATTGAATTACGCTTTTAACGGTACGTAAAGCTTGCACTACACGTATGGCAATTGGCCGGGTACCCGTGAATTCCCGACACGACAGCCTCTTTGGACGATCAATTTCGACGCGCGGACAGTTTCCGCGAAAAAAAGAGGCATGCATTACACCACCTCTCACGATCCACGCGATTTCCAAAAGTTAATGGTCCACTTTGACGTCGAGACTCGTGTGCCGCGCGCCTGATCGAGTTAGCTAGTTCTCGCCATCAAGTGCCGGTGAAAATTTTCCGAAATTTTTTGCGATCGAAAAAAACCACACCCCCACCCCATCCGGTCTACGGGGCTTGGCAATCTGTTTTTGCATCGCTCGACCCGTGGTCATCGATATGCGGAGGACATGCATATTCATGAACCGGCTTGTTCGGCCGTACTCTTCTTTTACGGTCTGCTCGTTCAAGTGGTCGACGTATGATACATGCACGTGCATACGAGTCAAGGGTGTGAACGAATTGTCAAAAGTTTCACACCCAACGGTACCATTTGGGTACAACGAAGGCTTAAAAAATAGATCATTCGATTGGTGGTGAATTTATTTAACGGGATGTCACATTTGATTTGCAACCCGGAAATCTGCCTTGGCAGAGCTTTCTTCATTGCACCGTGATTACGTGAGCGAATCTCCTATAATTTATATGAAGATACAGGAATAATACACCAATTAGTTCAGTTTTGAGCAAATGTTGCAATAACCAGTTCCTTTTTTACACCACTGTCAAGATAGCGTCCCAAAGGCTCACCTATTGTTCAATTAAATGTAAAATTTGTACAAAAAAACAAAATCGATTGTATCGCAATTCCGGCTAAAAACAGCACTCCCCGTGCGGTTGTAACAAAAATATGACAAACAGCTCAGTCGTCACGTAAGTGCGTCCAAACACACAAAACCGCAAGCAACACTGCACACGCGGCGCGCAAACTTTGAAGCACATATCCAGCAAAACTGGAAGAGAGACACATAGCTTGGCGAATTTATCCTCCCAGCGCGAGCTTTCGCAGGCCTCATTTAAACAAATACTCCCGCGGCGTGCGGTGCTCGCGTATACCTGGGAGAACTGCGTTCTTACAGCCGCACGAGCATTAGATGTGTCAGACTCTCGTGCAACACGAGCTAGGGTAAGGGAAATAAAGAGAGAGAGAGAGAGAGAGAGAGAGAGAGAGAGTGAGCTCCAGGGAGGCTTTATTAAGTCGTGCAAGTGTGAAAGATGCGATCGTAATATAACGCGCCCAGGCACGTGTTTATTATCCCTCTCTCGCTTACGTGCACGTAAACACTTTTGTTCCAAGGGTCGTCTTCTTCTCTCGCGCGTGTATATTCTGCGCGTGGATCGCATTAATGTTCACGCGTGTGCCGAGCCCGTGGTTCCGCGTACACTCTCTGGGGTCACGTTTTTCCAAAGCCAATAACGTCGTTGCCACCAACGAGTCGAGAGGGAGGGACAAAGAGGTATAAATAAATAAATGAAAAGCCGATACGCAGCTAGATTGCTAGCAACGACTCTCGCGTGTTGCTCGGTAAACGAGACGTGCAGTCGAGCGATGCGCAGGAATATGGGTGTGACACGGCTATTGGTGTCTTTGCATTGTGTGCGGATGATGTAAGTGGCGCTGTCGCGTGTACGTGCAGAAGGATTATCTTGGTCTCCATGTCTTGCAGGTTTGTGCTGTATGGGAAGTCTAAAGCAAGCTTGGCGTTGTGAGAATCATCGGGGAACCTTTTTCTCGATAAATAACGAGGGAAAGTGTACTGAATAAAGTTGAACCTTAAATGCATGTGCAGCGCAGTAGAGAGTGTCAATATTGCGTCAGACATCGGACAATGCATTAGAATTGAGACCTTAGTGATGTAACATTTTTTTCATTTGAGTAGAGAGTATCAATGTAGGGTCAGACCTCGAACAATGCATCGATATTAAAGGTGCATTATGATGGGCAGTCAAAAGCGGCTTGAATGTCACCACCTCATGTAAAATCAAATGGGAAGAAAGTTAGGGAGAATAGGCTGCTTACTTTGTGTTTTAGAATAAAAAGTCCCACGCTGTTGATCTTACGCATGGTTTCATATAAAGGCCACCTTTCTTTTGTTATACCCGTCCAAATGCACCTTTAAGATTTAGAATTATGATTATTTTTTACTTAAAGTAGAGAGTATCAATATTGAATCAGACATTATACAATGCAGCAATATCAAAAGCATTTTAGCTGGAATTTATTGTTTTTTAAGTAGTACGTGTCAATATTGAGTCAGACATCGATTTATACAGTTGTATGTAGGCTTTATAGATGTAATTTTTTTTCTGTGAAAGCACGATTGTTTGTTTTTAATACTGATTTTCAACCATGAATAATACACAAGTAGTTAGTATAAAAAATAATAAAGACATAACGAGTATGTAATACAAAATCTCGTACAATAGACTTTGAATTCCAAAAAAAATAATCACCCCTGCTCGGAGGAGTTTTAAAGGGTTCTATCGTTTACAAAAAAAAAAGGACTTTTTTTTAGTTATCATCTGATGAACTTTGCTCCTCAAGACTTAAGAAAGCACATCTGATATTGAAACAAAAAAATATAGCACATAACAAAGAAGTTGCCATCAAGTAGAATTAGAAAAAACTTGTTCCATGTTGTTTTGTAGAAAAGGTACAAGTAAAACCTAGGTAGCAACTGCCAATGCAAGTCAGGAGCTCGTTACCTGCGCTTCGAGTCGACGCAAAACTGACAGCTCGGGGAATAAAAGCTGGCACGCCGGCAGATGTCATTCTGCCACGTTATCTATCGGCGCAGCGAAAAGTCTGTCGCAGAGTCATTTCATTCTCGAGTGCAGCCACCACTGCTAGACAGTAGCAGTTGTTGCGTGCGAGTTCACGCGTGAAAGGCAAAATTCACACGACAATTTCTCGGCTCCGATAAACGCGTGCTGCTATTTTCCTCGTCTCGTTGGCGCTTTATCGACGTCCCGTCAGACTCAAGGGGCGAGAGGCAGATTATCGAAGTTATTGTACATACGTGCACCAGCTGCCTAATCTTGTTTTTGGCCCCATTTATCGGCCTCGTAGAGAATTTGATTTCTGATGTGTGTTGATGTTTATGCGATTGAGTGTAGAACAAGTCTAGTATGGAAGTACGAGGTGTAAGATTGTATTTTTTTATTTCTGAAATTCTTTTACAACAAATCCATAACTAATCCATTCCGTAGGACAAAAAACAATAAAATGGTGGTCTGAGTACTTTATTCGCAAAACGACACCCCATCTTTTCGATGAAAGATTTTTTTTAGTAACCTTTCCACCATGTGAGAAAATTTTCCCAAATACTAGGTACTAGAACATGTACATCAAACACTGACATTATCAAATAGCTTACCACTCCTAGTTGCCTGACTGTGGGATATACCCACGCATACGAAGGTATATACTGTGTAAGTTGCTTATATGAAATGGCTTGAAACTTTCAAGCGACCCAGGCTTTTACTTTTGCAACGTAGTTCGACCTACCAAAATACGGTACTTCAGTTAAACCTATGTACCACGGCTGAATTAAAAAAAATATTTACTATGCAAATAATGCAAGGTGGAAATTCCTTGCGTCATTTTTGATGCCCAGAGGATTGAAAAAAAAAAAAAAAAAAAAAAAATCCTGTAAGCTCTAGAAGCACGAAAAATAAACACAACCGCGTGTATAACATTACGCATTGTATTGCTCTGAAAACTCTGGACGCAGACCACCGCTCATGTTTCATCATTTTTAAACTTTGTTCGTAACTTTGTTGCGGGATTAGGATTAAGTATATAGGGCCGGGATTAAAGTTCCCGAGTCGAAACTGCCGTGAATTTTCATACAAACTTCAATCATTATTTCAGAAATGCCGGATGGAGAGTATATATATACGTGCACACCACTCGAAAGCTTGAGCCGGCTAAAAAGTTGGCGGCATTGACGTAAGCCTTGTTACTCACTGAAAATTTGACGCCCCAATGCAGTTGAGGGAATCAAACGTCGAATCAAATCCCCTCGATTCGCATGAAAGCCCGCGAATGAGAGACAGTGGAGGAAAAGCTATCGTTGTAACGATGGTTGTTACATCGCCGAAATCGCTCATCCCTGATTTTCGCGGGCTTCATCTTTCATCGCAGCTCGATTCCGTGCTGAGCGTTCACCACCTTTTCCGCGGCTTCGGAAAAAAAGAGGTAAGACGCGCGTGCGGGACGAAAAAGGAAAAGTGGTGAGGAAAAGAGGAAGAAGAATGAGGCCAGAGACAAGGCGAGAAATATCGTGGCCCAGCCGAAGGGGAGAAGCGGCGCGGAAATGAAAATAGAGCGGAGCGTCGTCGTCCTGGGATGTGTGTATAAAAAATATCGCCTCCAGCTGGTCGTCTTCGGGCTGCTCTTCGCTTTTTTTTCTCTCCTTCCACGAGACTTTTTCTTTTTTTTTCACAGCCACGTGGATTATTTTTTTTCTCCCCCACTCGCGACGAGGGACGTTTTAATTATGTTTTCATCGGCCATACGACTACGGGAGCTGGGACTGGGTTAGCCGAATAGATTAAGTTCGATGCGGTGGGAAAGCTCGTAATGGCATATTAAAAAGTAATCTGCTTCGCTCCGGTTGCTCTGCCCTGGTTCATCCAGCTTTGCTGGAATTTAAAGAATTATTCGAAAAATCCCGACTCGCAATATTATTATTATTATTATTTATTTTTTTTACCGCAAAGGCAGATGTACTCATTTTGGATGTTGGGACAGGCACGGTAGCGTGTCGAAAGGGACTGTCATTATTTTCACGTTGTGACGAGATTCTGTGCGTCACTTGGATATTCAACAGCTCTTTACCGGGTAAAAATGTCATTTTTCAGCTAAAACGCACGGATTTTAATAATCCAACTGAAAAGTCCTTACCGATTTTCCCCTTGGCAAACGAGAAGTACAGACGCGGGAGATTCCCATTTGTGTTTTTTTTTCTCTTTCCAAATGAGTTTCACGGTTATATTTTACTCGATTATTTTCCAAAGTCAAAGAGTGGCGATTCCAAGCTCGCACCACCGTCGAATCGAAACCTTTTTGATCTTCGAGTAACGCGCGAGACCGGAACCTTCCATTTACCCCACCTTCTCCTTTGTCCCTGGAAAATCATAAAAACCTCATCGATGCCGCCCTCTCCTTTGATTTGTCCAGATTTTTTTACTTCCTCACCAACACACTGGGACGAAAACTCGTGAGCACACACCACACGTATAATTACGCACGTGAGAGGCCGCCTTTGTCTCCACTTGCATTGGGACAGCTTTTATCAGAAGAAAAGAGGAAAAGGTGATTTTTGGACTAACAAAGGCTAGGCTGGATGTGAGGACCACCTCTCCCCCAGTGAGCTCGGTCAGAGAGAGTGAAATTAAAAAAAAATAATAATAAAGGAGAGGTCCGATTTCTCCTGGGGGAGGGTGGGTGATTCCGCGTCCTGGAGAATAATGAAGGAATATCGAGTTATGTTCGAGCTCGCATGTCATGGGGAGACTCTCCAGTTGAGAAAAGTTGAGCACGTGCTGAGGTGGACGAACCAGCAGGGGTTGCTATTTGATTTGCGTGGAGCTGTAATCAGGTTCTGCTTCGGGAATGGGTCGAGATTAGCGTTTGACGGATGCCTTCGTTTGCATTTTGATGTCGGCGATTCACCATTCTCATCTCAACTTTTTTGAAAACTATTTCTCTCGTTGTCGATATTGTTGCTTCGTGGGTTTTTTATTTACTTGTATGCTACGCGACACTTGAAAATCATTAAATTTCATACAAAGCTCTCCATATGTAAGATCGTTAGGTTAACAAGTACGGTCATCTTTTTTCAAGTTTTTAAGTCTGAACGCTGTACGATTGAAGTGCATTTTGAGAATATAAGCAAATATAATTCATCGTAAAGTGTCATTTTTTATTATTTCACCATAATTTGGATGAGCTTGGAGTCCTTTTGCTTAATTTGACGGTAAAAATCCGCTCGATACAAGCCCATGTCTCACACAATAGTCAAATTATTTAAAAACTTGGTTTATTTTACATTTACTGCAACTCGTAGCAAACTTGCAGTGTAAAAAACTTCACTTAATGTCTCAACTATTCTGGTGACTATACAAACATTTGAAATAAGGCTATATTATTGTATGAAAAAAAAATAAAAAAAAAAACCTCACCAACACCAGTTGACGTGGTATTTATTTACAGTGAGCGAACAAAAAAAAAAGAATGAATAAATAAAGAGAAAAGCTGAGAAATAACAGAGAGAGAGAGAGAGAGAGAGAGAGAGAGGCAAACAAAGAAGCAAGAAAGAAGCTCCTTGCGATGTATCCCCTGGAGGGGTAAGCATTTCGAAAGCCTTGGCTCTGGTCGAACTTAAAGTTTATAGCGTCTCTTCATCCGAAATCCGTAATACGCAGTGGGACCGAGAAGCCCCGGCCGTGAGAAAAGAAAAGCTCCCGCGAAAACGATATCGTCATCGTCGGACCGAGAGCACGCGATGTGTGTATATGCGTTCTATATGTGCCTTTTGTTGTGTCCAAAATCCCTGCGGGGCTTCGCGGTGGTGTACACGTGGGTGAGAGGGAGAGAAAGGGCTTATCACCTCGAAAGAGAGGGATCTGGAAGTTGCGTAGCGCGAGGGAACCGTGCATGTGTCTGTGTATAATAGATATGAAAGTCAGGAGAGTTGAGTCTTCGGAGCACGCGTGAATCGCACGTGTGTGTTATGTATAAATGCAAAAGTTGGGAGGCGAACAATGGGAGGAGCTAGAAAATCTATTCGATTTTTCACAGTGACGACTTGAGCTGATCTGCTGGTGTGTTGTTATCGAAGGATTATTTTTGTTGGGAGATTTACCGCCTTGGATGCGCGTGTAGTGTTACCATTTTAAGAATTATCATACAACAAGGGAAGAGGGTAATGTAGCTTCGTTGGGCATGAAATCGAGGGAAAAAGATGAATGAAGATGGAAAAGGGGGTAGGTGGTTGGTTCTTGGGAAACGTTGAGAATCCTTGGCTCTGCGTTTGTTATTATAATCCAATGGACTTCATTCAGATTCGGTAAATTCATCCTGAACTTAATGAAACATTCTTATCATTCAATGCAGAGTTAAACAACATTTTAATTCAATTTGACGCAGCAAAAATGGGATATCTCTCAGTGCGTACAGTATTTTTTTTTACAACTCTGAAGGATCTCGGTTTTGCTTACATTTTCATATTATTATAATGAGCTAATGCAAAAACTGATCGATGAATTTACTGTTAAGAGGGAATAAGAGTGTAAAATATTATTAGAGGGACCATGAAGCGATTTTTCTTAACGATAAGATTGTCAAAAGCGTAGATGCTAGAAAATAATTGGTCAATAAAGCCTCTCTCCCTTGCTCTTGAAACTAATGAAAATTAGCGTCGATAAGATAATTATAATTGATTATACTGAGCACCAAGATTGAAAAACATCTATTATACACGTATCATTGCACAATTTTACTGACGGTCTTGTTACATCTATTTGAATTGTAGTTTTTTCGAGAAAAAATAATATTCCGAGGTCGTATGAACAGCAGTTTTTATGGGATATAAGAAAAAAAAAATCTTTTTAAATTCAAAGTTTGGAAAACAGACATTTTCAGCTTAATACGGATGAAAATGGTACAGTGCAGTTGAGCTTAACGAAGCTTTCTACTTTCACTTCTTAACCATCAATCTTTACTTTTTTTTTAAAACCTTGGATAAAATGAGTTTATACTTCCCACAGTTGTATTTGAATATCCGATCAATAAACACAATAATTATATCCCTTACAATTATAAAGTAATGTGGGAGCTCCAGGCACAAGATACATCGTATTATTTTGCTCTTATGAACATACGAGGCATTTCGTGTAAAGTGATTTACACAATTATCAAACCTTGATGGTTAAAGAATTGTTTAGTAATCATACGAGTAGTTTTAGTAGTTGTTACGAGACACTTTGTTTAGCACCTTTTTTTTACATTACTTACAAATATTAGCACCAACCAAACTGAATAATTAAAAAAATTTTCACACTAGATTGTTACGTGAATGTAAACAACCAGCAAACCCAAGTCTCAACTGCACTCGGAGCGTAAAACGCAACTTGCAACCCGAAAAATAGTATCTGTTTAATTACTGCAGGAAAAGAAAAATTCAAAAATCCACGATTTAACCTACTTTAGCATCGAATATGAGCTGCGAAAACATGTCCCAATGTAAAAGCGAGGTCAAGCAGCACATTCCAGGCCATTAAAAATAATTACAAAAAATTCGAGCTCTTTTTCGCGCGTAGGCACACGTATAGCTGAAAAAAACTTGGAACCCGGAAAAACCGCAAAAAAGGCCAAACCACCGCGAGGTGCAAAATTCCTACTGCGAGGAGGTAAAAGGTGAGGCGCAAAAAAGCGTCATGAAGCAAAAGCCCAGAATTTTCCCTCAAGGCTCGCTACCACTGTTGCCGCTGCTTTCACGCAGTGCACTGTGCGTTACCCCACATACAACGTTTCAGCTTCCACACGGTTTGTATATAATATACATAATACACGGCCACTTGGCGATATCGCCGTCCGCGTGTACGCGCAACCAAGTTTTTCCATCTCACTCGCGAAAATAAGCTCCGGAGACCGGCCGCAGTCCTTTTACTTTTCTCGGTCGGCGAGTTGAAGGTGTATCCTTTTTCTCGCAAGTTTGATTAAGTATACGAACCCTCGCCAAGTGTCGCTCCGTCGGCGAGATTGTTTTCTTTGTAGCGCTCCTCTGTTTCAAGGAGAACCGCCGCGTGGCTTTTGTGCGTCGGTACATCCGCACTTTTTGTTCAAAAGGTGAGGGGGTGCGATCAATTTGCTTGGAGGAAAATCCCCGTGAAAGAAGACTTCGTTGCGCGTGGGAAATTTGCTTTTACGCTCAGTGGTCGGGGGGAGTAATGAAAGAGGTTGGCTGCAATTTTTCTGAGAGCAAAAATAAACTCAACGGATAATAGATCCCGGCTTTATCCTCGGACCGCGCCCTTCTTCTCCCGCTCTTTCTCCCAGTGCAGTAATTTTTACGGCCTTCAGCGGGTATTAATACACTTTTACATCGTGCCGTAATAAGTTTTTTTAAAAAAAAAACAAAAGTTTTAAAAGCTTCTAACCACCAAACTAATTTTATACTAGCCCCTCGGGGAACGGAGGAGCAAAAAACATCAGCAAAGTGCGCGGGCTATTTGATCCTTGGGCTGAAAATGTGAAAGAAATTTTAACAACTTTTTTCCCATGTACGGTACTTGGAGGAGAAAAATCTATTGTTGGGATGACAATTTTATCGCTCCATTGAGTAGGTATTCATGTAATCATAGAAAGTTTTATACTGCGGTGTTTTTTAGAAACACGATGTTCAGGACGAATAAAAATATCTACAACCTCCCATTGTTGTATCTGATAAAAAAAAAAAAAAAAAAAAAAAAAAAAAAGAAAAAGTCTCTTTATTAGGAGATACTTTGTAACAGCATTTTATGCTTATTTTCACTTTTGTACGTCACGTTATTTCACGTTCATTTCAAAAAATTTGCTCGAAACCAAAAGGGACGAACAGGATACTCGAGAAAATTGCTCGACTGTGAAATAATTCAACAAAACGGAGATTCTCTGCCATTTTTATGTTTTTCATTTTTTTTTTATTCTTATGAATTGTCACGAGTAAAAAAAAAAATTCATCACCGAGAGCGCATTGCAAAGTAAACAAAAAAAAAAAAAAAAAGGTAAAACACTTTTATTGTTCGCGTTAAAAGCTTAGAGACAGGCAGTCAGACAACGAGAGACAAAAGAGGGAAGCGGCATTTTCCAAAGTAGTTTCGCAAAGCCCTAAAAGCCGGCCAAGCTGCAACAGCAGCAGCTCCGAAACAAATGAGCGTTTTTCCCACCTGAAAATACGGCCACCTCCACCCCTGTAACAGTTTTAAATTCCTTGACACACTTTGACCGGTATCCCGTCGATTCCGAAAAAATACCACACTTGAAAACTTTTCCCAACACCAACTACAGTTGGAGCGTGGAAAGCTTCTTGTCCCGGTGGCATCGAGAAAAAAAAAAAAAAAAAAAAACCCTTTGTACAGACACCTCGTTGTCATATTCACAGGCGATGAAGTGACACGCGCGCGACTTCTCTCGACATCTCCTCTTTTTTTTTTTTTTTTTTTTGTTTACACTCGAGAGCACCAACGCTTGCACTTTACGCGCTACGGATGCATCTCCTGCTTATTTTTAGAAACACCAACTCGCTGCAACGGCCTCATCGATGTGTCTATTTTTCCATCCCCGTGTCACACGGACGGTCGATCCTTCACGCTCTGATTAATTATTACGAAAGAACGCGGGAGCAAAGGTACGGTTGGAGGCGGGGGGGGGGAAGCCTCTTTAGCGCTGAACGTGGAACTTAATGAAGCGGAAAGTGAATTAGGTAGTCGGAAGGATGAGAGGCGCTGCTTTCAAAGGGGGTAAGGGCCAGCGCCTTTTGTAGCCCGGCGCTCGCGATGCTCTTTAACACACGTGCGCGCGGGGTTTCTCTGTATACTTTTCGCGGGTGGCTTTGCATTGCAGTTGCTAATTTTATTGAGGATGAGCCAGGATTACCTAAAGGGAAATGTCCGATCTGCAGCGGCGTTGGAAAAGTTTTTACTCCGAAGGTGCGCGAGTGTAGGAGCTGTCACGTGCAAAAAGGAAATGCTCATCAGCACTCGTACGCAGAGTGGGATAACTGAGCTGGAGGCGTATGGATATTTCTGCACCTGCTTTTATTTTAGCCCCTTTGCAAGTTAAAATGATAATAATACATATGATTTTTGCCATACTTACATGAGGTACAAATAACCGCGGAAATTTATGATACTTGTCAATGTCATGATACACACCTGCCTTTTTTTATTTTCTGTTTCACAAGACAAAACAATCTCAACCATGAGTTTTCAATTATCTCACCGAATAATTTATCTCGTACATGAGCCATGTAAATGCTATAAAATTTGTGGATATTTTAGTACAAAACGCTTATATGATTCGAAAAACATTTTACAGTGTAGAGTATAAACCTTATGCGAAACATCTTACTTCATTTTCTTTTTACACGAAATATTTTTCAAGGGGAACAAAAAAATCTGGATTCTTGAAATTTTTCTGAATGAAGATAAAATTGAGTACCTATATCGGTGATTTTGGAATACTAATAAAACAGTCGATATCCTGACACTCCTTCAATTGCACATGTAAATGAGAAAGAAAAAAAAAACGCAGTAAAGACTACTTTGCGAACGTAAGCAATAACAATCATCGTTACTTCCACTCACACAGATGACAACAAAAAACAACAGCGCAATGGGCACTAGCTTCATAATTTTAATTCATCTTTAACAGCAGAGCGCACCCAAGTAGAGCTGATTCCCACAGAGCTCCTGGTACAACGGAACAAGCCTAGCGCGCGCGGTACAAGACCATCATTTACAATCGCTTAGCCTTAAGCGCTCATATACATGTACGGTAGATGATGATGCACACGTGGCCAAGTCCCGTGCACTTGAGCGCGTTGCTCTCTCACGCTCTCTCACTTCTATTTGAATATCAATTCACAGAAAGCAGAGTATACAGGCCGTTCCGGCCAATTTGCAAGTCCGTGATTAACCGCATGGATTCTACTCGCAGTTGCGGCACGGGGAAAGAGGGATGGATGGGTGCGAAGAGGCAAGGGAGAAGGAACAAGCTCAGGGGGGCTACCCTCTCTAAGTTTAGACCGGCTTACCATACACGCACTCATGGGCGAAGCTTATGTTTGATTAAGGAGTTACCCACTCCTGGCTTCGAGTTGCAAGTTACTTGTTTTCCGTGTGTGGGTGCGAATGCGCTTTTCGCCATCCACGTGAGCTTCTTTGATGACGTTAAGTACAGTCTTGAGGAAAGGAGAGATTGTGGACTGTTGACTGCTGCGCGTGGGAACAGATAACGCGGATTTTCGACACTTCTATTTTTAGATTAGTCATTTGTTTTGACCCACTTAGTGTGTTACACTGGTTTTATCGAAAAGGATGCGGAGATCCATAATGAACAACTTTTTCTCTGAAAAGTCTATTCCTCCCAAGCAATCAATGAGCTTTGGTTGATGTTTTCAATCATGTTGAATTTCTCCATCGTTTTGCATGTATATAAAACAGTTCATCCCAGTAAGAAAGCGAGGATTACTATTCCAAGGTACGAAGCAGCCCATCGTGAGCACACAGCAAAGTGCACGTAGAATATGATCCTCAACCTTTGCGAAACAGCGAGCGGAAAATTGATTTCTTTGTTCATAAGGACGAGGGTCGGGGTTTGAGCGACGCTCGTTATTAATTACCTAATTTCATGATTAAGAAACTTTGCGAGTCAACGATGGGGAATCTAATCTCCCGAATCGACGGCTTTGCCGAGACGAGCATCATGTACGCCACGGCGCGAATAAATTACCCGCAGACCCTTGATGAATAATTATTTACGCGGTGAGGCAGGATATCAATTACCCGAGATTCCCTCGGTCGCGAGTCCGTGGTTTGGATTATCGTGGGGATGATTTTTTTTCAAACACATTCCTTCAATAGGTTCCTTGCCCCGCTCACCCCTTCCAAAGGGTCCAACCGAACGGTGTATCGATCCCTCGCAAAGGAGCCCCAAGCCACGCCCGATCCCGCAAGTTCGGCCTCGTCATGGAGCAACTTTCGCGAGCGTAAACATGCATTAAATACACATCAGCCATTGGCTCCGCACACCCGAGACTTTAGGTATTCTCCGAAATTTCCCAATAATGCATCCCAACTATGCTGGCCTCGGCCCCCTGCTCGCAAATTACAATTCTCTTTGGCGCATTAGTCGGTTCTTTTCTTCAGACCCTCGTAATCTCCCCTGTGTTTTTTATTGCGAAGAATTTATTTAAAAGTAACCACATTGGGAAAAAGAGAGTAGAAGAAGGGGAGGGGGGAAGATGAGCTTGAAACTTTCACGAGTGAGGCTTTGCACTGCTGCAGATTTACGGAGTTGGTGTATACGTATATGTTATACGAGGCAAGGTGAAAAGGAGAGGGAGGAGCAGCAGTTCTCGGCGAGTCGGGCCTAATGAGCCCCGGGGGAGGATTTTCGGCGAGTCGATCGCTTAAGGTACCCCCCCCTCTCCCCTCCAACCCTCTGATGAGGCTACACTCACTTGTTTCCGGCTTTCTCCACCTGGATACTCTCTCCACTTTTTTTCCTTCTCCTATCTACTTACCGCTTCGTGGTTACTTTTTTTCTTCTCCACTTCATCGACCCTGGACGAGCTATCTGCCGCGGGGAGAGAAAAATTTACACCCCGAGTGGCAACTTTTTTTTCTAAGCCTCGGATGACAGCTAGTTTCGTCATTAACCTCGAAATCTCCCCCCCCCCTTCCTTTTTGCTGTTTACACTTTCTTCATGTTTTTCAATTTCAGGTAATCATCGTTCGTCCTTGATCCAATTAATTTCCTTCAAAGCCACCCCCCTCTTACTTCTTCAGCTGTTACGTAATTATTTAATTAATTTATTTTTTTTCTTTTTTTATTGTAAAAAGCAAGATGAAAGAAATTATCTATTGGAAAAGAGGTGCGAGCTTTTGTTCTTTTCAGTTGGCGAAGCCTCAGATGCTTTTTTTTCATTACCAAAGAGCCCCGCTTCCTTCATTGAAACCAAGCTGCTTCAATAGGACTGATCTCTCGCAGCAGTAGCTGACGGGCATTGTTGTCAATCTGCGTTAATTACCATTCCTATCAGTTTTCCTCTGTACATCCATGGCCATGGCCTCTCGCTTCCTCTTTACATCTCTTTGGTTGTTTTTTTTTTCCGTCCGCCTCTATTTCTTCGTACCCTTGTTTTGTTACGTACTCACTGATCTCAAAGACACCCTTCCCTCTGTTCTTTCATCTTCTCTCTTTTTGCTATCTCCTTTTTTTTTCTTTTTTTTTCACAAAATGATGTTCCTCCAACAAAAATCGATTCGGTTTGCTAAGATTGTTGTTCTAATGAATAAAAATAAATAAAAAAAAAAAAAGTAAACGAGTCAATGAGAAAGGGTCGTCGAAAAAAAGGAGATAAAAGAATACGAGTAGGCAACCAAAAAAGTTTATATGCTATGGGTCAGGTTGATTACCAAAGTCTGGACTAAAATAGGCAAGTGGGACGTGCGAGGAAGCATACATGGAGAAAAATGCCGCTTTGGGTGTTGTTACGTTTTATGGGGGTTGAGAGAAGAAGGGAGAGAGAGCAGAACTCCTTCTCGTAAAGATAATCTTGGGAAGACGTCCGACTCTCTCGATTCTCCTTTTTGCAAAGCTCAAGGCTACACCCGAGGGATCGGAATTCCACTATTTCACTAAAGAGGATAATATCTCGTCTTTTTTCAAGAGTGTACATCAAGGCTCCGAGGGGCGATTCTGCTATTGTCTACAGAGAATTTCAGATTACTATAATCAAGTAGAGTAAATTTATTTGCATTTTTACGCAAAGAAAAGTATTTTTAATAAGAGTAACATTTTTTGATAATGTATTTTGCAGTACCTCATCATCATTCTTTTAATTCTTCGTTGTAATTTATTTTTACAAGCAAATAACAAAGAAAAAGAAAAATATACATGATATTTTGCTTGGATCCTTGATTCACGGCACAGAATAACGTGGAACTCCAACAAACGTGCATATCAGCATGGCCGAGCTTTTTGAAACGTTAGTGTAATGCCAGTAAAAGAAAAATTTACGTCGAGATTAGCCGGGGGTACGGAACAAAAAGGAAAATCCCTTGCCACTTGCAAAATCGTCGCAAAGCTCCGATAAAATACTACAACGGCTACTTTTTGCCCATGGTGCTCGTACGCGCATTATCATCCTCCCTCCCACTCCCCCCCTTCCAAGATAATAGGGCATTCATGCATACATCTATCTCTGCCATCAAAGCTGTATCGTGACTGGCACTTTATACGGTAGTCAGTTAATTCCTAAAATCAGGCTATTTTTTCAAGCTATCTGCGCGTGCTGGCGAAAAAGGCAAACGTTTACAAAGACATCCTTGTACATGCCAACGACTCGACAAAACAGTTACGCTTTAATCAGAGGTATTTTATTTGCACAGAGTCATAATAATGACTAAAATACTCAAAGCTTCGTTTGATGCTGTTTTGAAACAAGTTGAGTAGTCAAGTGACTTCGAGAAAAAACTGGACATTGCAAGACTTTCTTCGTATTTAACCACCTCTGGTTTTCTCCGAATCAACCCTCTACGTCTAGATAAAGGAGTTTATAATAAAATTCACTATTGCTCAATTTGACGCACGTCAATTTTGATACAATGAGGGTGAGGAGAATAAAAGACAAAAGGCAAACGAGGAGGGGAAAATGGAGGACAGAAATTCGGGTCGAGGGGTAAAAAGGGCATGAGAGATGACTGGTGCCCGGAATCTATGTAGTTTCCCTTGGCTGTAACACGGTCAAGGGAGGGAATGAGAAAAAGAGAAAAACAAGAGATATAAAAGCTGCAGAGAAGAGGATGGTATTACTTTCTGCGAAGATAGTCCATAGCCCCGCGGGATCTCATAAATTGTCCAGGTAGGTATGATGCTCACACGCGTGTTTGTTCTCTCGTGCAAGTGGGTGGATGGTTTTCAAAAATAAGAGAAAAACGTACAGAGAAGGAGGAGGGCTTGGAAAAAATTTGGGGGCTGGCGATTAAAAGATACGATTGAGTAATATTTTTTTTATTATCATTGTCTGTGTGTATATGGTAGAGTAAAAACAAAGAGTTGGTGGTACTGTAGTAAGTTTACAAGTACAAACATCAAAGATAAAACAGCAAACTTTTGAAACATCCAGATAAAAAAATGCAGATTGACGCGAGCTCTTCATCATTATCAAGGAAAAAGTTTTCAGGGATTCGAAATCCCTGAACTATATCATCAAACTGTATTATTTGTCAGATTGTGATCACTCGCTCTAAATCGCAGAGCTTTCTAAACTTTGGTTGATAATTATCGGATAGGCGTACTACTGATTGATTGTGTGGCAAAGTTGTTTTTTTTTTCCAGTTGATTCCCCGAGATTTCGCTTAACTCTACTTTTGACAAAAAGAAAGTAACAAAAAAGATCCTTGGTAATCTGCGAAAGTCAACGAGTTCTATTGGTATAATTTGCTTAATATTCCCGAGTTGGATAAGTGAAGATACTGACTCGTTCATTTGCTTGTAAAGGGCCGCTCCAGGAAGATACCAGTCATATTTACTTTGACCCTTTTAAGGAATCCAACCATTTATACACGTTTACTTGAGAGTAAAACCCTTTGAGCCCCAGATTACTGTTGTGCTTCCTTTCGCCATCAATAAGGTTTCTCTGTAAACTTGGGCCAAAGGGGGTACAAGAGATTATTTTTTTTAATTCATCCTTAACTGAATACTTCAGCAGACATTACAACTCTGAAACCCTCAGGAATATCGTTCGTGATACAAATTCACGAGCTTATGTTTCGTGCAATTGCACATTACATTTTACTTTGAAGCAGGAACGACTTGAAAACCAAACCAAACTTCTAGTGCTGGGTGGAAATATACAACTTCTGGCTCATTATAACGAAAACTGAAGAAGCATCAGGACAGTTTCGTGGAACACAAGCCGAGAGCATCTCTTCTTGTCTCTCATTCGATTCAACGGCTTATGCAATTAGCAAAGGGTAAGCTCACCCTCTCACCGACCCAGCGTGTACTCGATGGTCAATAGAATGAAAGAGACCAGCGAAAAATTTTCTACCTTGCGTGTAAAGTTTCCGGGTACACCATTTACACGTACATGCATTTATGTGTGTAGCGGAAGGAGGGAGAAATATGTATCCTCGTCGACTCTTCCGGTACTTTCTTGGCAAAAGTTTTGCTGCTCCTGTGTACTGCAGGCAAGTGTAACGTGCGCCGCCGGATAACTTTTCCGATTTTCAGGTACACCTACCATGTATCATTTTCTCCCTTTCACTGCTCCCCACACATGTTTCAACCTTTTTTTTTTTTTTTTTTTTTTTTTCCTTTTGCTCCCTTTTCTTGTGGTCTTTGCATTGGTAATACCCTTTAAATTCTGTTTAAACAAGATACCACGCGTGAGCACTTGTTGTTCAACATTTTCGAGTTAGCGTCATATCCAAGCTATTGTACTCTGAGATTATTTGTGTTATTTCATTTTTTTTTCCGAATAAAAGTGTAAAAAATCAATGCGGATTATGGGCCAACTTTTACTCCTGCACCAAAATGGGACAGCATAAACACACACATCTGGAAAAGCTCGATGAATCGAGAGCACTTGTTCTACATGCCCGGCTCTTTCAAGTCGCCTCCCACTACAAAACAAAATGGTCCGATAAAAATCCATTCTCCGAGTGCTGCGAGCAAGAGTCAACTGGGGAAAATACGAGGATATCGACAAGTTTACGGGGGTTTGGTCAGAGCACGTGCATCGATCTGTACACGCGGGTATATATCTGCTGCTTTTATTCGAGGGTCCTTTGACCATTGCCGAAAAAAACGAGCTCCTGTGCTTTGCATCTTTATACGTACGCGGACTTTGTCCACGTATACATGTATGAATGTGGGGGAGGGGGTCGTAGGAAGGATACGCCGTGATGTTGCTTCAATAAATAAGAGGGTGTCGTGAAATAAAAAGAAACGGAGGTGCTGAATCGGCGGTATAAAATTTTCATAAATCTCCGGCTCGTACATGTATACGTACAACCTATACACGAGGGCGTTGATTGTCATGTTCTCGAAGCAGTGCAAGGGCCGTTTGTACAGCGGTTTTGTAGACGCCAAAGCTTGGAGTAATATTTCTTTTAGCTTCAATTTCTTCCTTTTTTTCATACCTGTACCCCAAGGGCGACGAGAGTAAGCGTAGAGATTTTAATTAACTTTCTACTTGATTTTCTCGCTGGAAAGTTTAGCTCCGCGAACGGAGATCTCAAAAAATTCATCAAGAGTTGAGGTCTTTGCCAGCCGCTGTTGGATACTTTTCTGTAAATGTTGTCTCTGCTGGAAAAAACTAACGTCATTTAGAAAGTGCTGATGGTACTTTCATCGTTGGACTCGTGTCTGATATTTAATTTGAAAACAATTTACCAGGTAGATTTTAACTTTAGTTTATGAACAAGTTAACGTTAGTCGAATGTTTTTTGTGTGATATTTTTTTTTTCAAACAAAGGTTCTGATCAAGCAAAAATTTGTCTAATTTGGCGTTAGCAGCGCAAATTTATCCTAATAGAGAGGACGACGAAGAGACTCGAGTTCGGGTCTTGGGGGAAGAAACAAAGGAAAGAAAGGAGCCGTGGTAATGAGAAGGATGAAGGATAATAAGAATATTGCAAGAGACTGTTTCCGGAAGAGATTAATCCCTCATAAAAGGCTGAGAGAAAATAAAAAAGGGGGGTGAGGAAGATAAAGAAAAAACGGCTCTCTCCAGTCGGGCCGCTCCCGATAGACATCTTAATTTTCTTTTGGTAAATATTCCTTGACCAGATTGCGCTCTCGAGGCTTGCTTTTATATCCTCTTGTACTGCTCCTTATTCAGCCTTTTATTATACTATCACGCTTTTACGCTAGCTGGCTTCTCTTTTCTTAGGCACGGAACGTCTAATAAAATTTATGCTTCCTTAAGACGAAAAAAAAAAAAAAAAAGAATCTCGTTTTATCGGATAACTCCATTATCCGATCGAGCATTCCAGGCAGGTGTTAATTCACAAACAATTTTATAAAATAAAAAAAATTGTTCTGTTTGAAGAAATCAGCCAGTGTTATTCACTCTTTCACTATTACATTACGTATAAACAGTTGCTGAGTTGCAAAAAAAGAGATTTTAAATAAACTCTATTTCTTTTGTAATTTCTCATATGAATCTCTCAGAGTTTTAAAACAAAGTAAGAAATCTTTATAAAATTGCAAATCTCTTGATACTTAATAAAATCAAATTCTTTGAGAAAGCTTTTCACTAAATTAATTAACATGACAGTGCAATAGAACCCCCGGATGCACCATGCGAATTAAGCAGCCTAATAAAATCCTGCACTTATTCTGGATTCAATTCGCTCCCCGCACCCAACAAAACAAATCAAACTGCCGCAAGCGAGAGAAAAAGAAGCGAGGGCTTGCCATGCCTTTAATTCCCACTGGCTCATTTGGCTCGTGGCACCGAATCGTAGAATTTTAATGAAATGCCCATCCTACGTACGCTTTTTCCCGTATCTCGTGCCAAGAGCCCCGTCCTCCTCCTTTTCTCGCGATTAGAAGAACTTTTTCGCAAGGAGCTATTTTTATCATTGCGCGCACTGAAACATTTCAATTTGAAAAGAAAACGCGCTGGCAGGACAATGGGCCAGAGGAAAGGATTAGGTGTTGGGGAAAGAAAGGAGGGGAGGCGACAAAACTCAATTACAAAAGTTACAGTTGCCACGGTGTCCCTCGCGCTCAGCAAAGAGAAGCAACAGCAGCCGTGCCTTTGTTTTTCTTTATTTCGTTTTTGTCTACCTTCCTATCTTTGAAGGTGTTTCTTGTTCCCTTAGCTTTTATTTATATTTCCACCAGCTACTGCAAGCTATTTTTTTTCGTTTTCACTGTCTTTTGCTTTTCATTTATTTTCGTCGTTTTGATGCCGATATAAAGCCCGAAGGTAATCGCACTATTTGCAGACGAACACTTGTAAACTCACAAAAAAAGTTTACTCTTTCATTAATTAAACTAAAGACAATAAAGGTCACTTCATTAAAACAAAAAAAAAAACAAAAATCCTCATACATTCTAGTTGCAACGCCATTTCCGTTTTTAAGTAGTACAATCACGTTTAGGTCAGACATCGCCATGATCGCGCTATATAAATTATTGCATGAAAAAACAAAAACCGAGAGTTTTAATGAAAAATATTTTCCAACTAATCCTCCAACTTATCAAGGAAATTGCTGAAGCAAACAAAAAAAGCACCGGCACCATAAATCGAGGGGGTAGATAAAAAAAAAGTCCATTCTGAAGCAACGAAAGCGTAGAAATACAAAATCGACTTTTTCGTGCGATGCTCCGCATAAAGCTCCGGCCCACTTTTCTCTCGCGCTCTCCCGCGCATCTCTGAGCGACGACTTTTTGTCAACGACGTCGCGCCGCTTTAAAAAGATGGAGCTCTCCCGGTACGGGTATACGTGCCCTCTTTCTTCCTTGGGTAGATACAGAGCGACGCCAACAGAGGAAAGTACAAGTTCGTTTTAATATGCAAGACGCACCAGCCAGACAATGCGAGACACCCGAGAAGAGAGAGAGAGAGAGACGCACGAGAGTTATAGTCATCGTTGCAGCAAAGTCGACCGAGGGGTAGTGGCGGTAGTCGAGTAAAGGGCGAGGAAACGCGCGTGGGGGAGAGGGATGAGCATCCGAGGGTTGGTAGAAGGAGCGTCAGGGAAGCTGAGAGGGCGAGGCAGTTCCGCTCCAGAAATGGCGGGACTTTGTCATGTCCGGTCTGGAGATGACGGTTCCGCCTGTCTTTAAGTTCAGCACCCCCCCTTCCACTTCTCCTCGTCTTTTGAAGTCACACCCTTCTATTTTCGACCGGCCTTCCGACAATGTACTACATCTCTCTCGTCCTCTTTCCTCGACGTTTGATGCCTCGCACTGTGCATACTGCACCGGTAATGTAAAATCATCGGCTTTTTCCTGCTTCTACAGCTTTTACGATGTCATGTACATGGCACTCCCAAAAATATTCAGCCTAATTGCTCACCCAGTAAGTTTTGCGTGATTTAGTGTAACTTTTCATTTTTGGCTACGATTTTTGGAAACAAAGAGTGCACCGTGCAAAGCGGACGAGCAATTAGAAGCGCAAAGAAGGGTGTGCCATTCAGTTCAGGTTACACGAGGCTTGGGATTTGGAAATCCGAGCGGAGCTTCAAAGGACAAGGCAAGACGGTCTTGGAAAAACAATAACGAGCGCCAGCGGAAACTAACGAGCAGATTTTCAAGGCCACGCCAGTCGCACAAGGGAACACCCCCTGTAAATCTAATCTGTCGGATGGTAAGGGCGAGGGTTTGAGAAAAAGAAAAAATAAATAAATAAAAAAAAAAAAAAAAAGAAGGGACGTGAAATCGTTACGTGACCAAACTGCGTTACAACCGCTCGAGGAAATGAGTTCCGGAGGGTGACTGACTCCCCACGCCCGCGAGATCGTCCGCTGCCGGGCTAACGTCGTTATCGGCTCGAGAGAACTGTGTGGCTGCTACAACGAACGAAGGCAAGTGAGATGGAATTCAGCCCTCCTGTGTCGTCCTCGCCTGTCGAGGCTGCGATTTTTCATGATTGTTTGGTGATTTTATTCCTGTTTTCACAAGTTATACTCGTGAATCACTGGTCCTTTCATTTTTTCGATTTTGAGAGAAAAGTGGGTTTCAAAGTGGTTTTTGGAGTAACAGTCAAAGCCGGTTGTTACGTGTTTGTTTAATGAACATTTGTAGAAATTGATGAAAACAAGAAAATTGAATTTTTGGAGAAAAAATCAATGATTATCGCTGCCTGCTAGATGGAATAAAGATTTTTTCGCAGCTTGGCACGATAATCTATATGACAATCGGTGTGCTAGTCAGAGAATTTTTTCCACTAACGCAGCCCGTGTCCAACAAACTTTTCTGTAAACACAACGTGACGTCAGAGGGAGTGACATTGCAGTATAGTTGGAGTGGAAAAAAGTTTGCAGGAAAATTTTTATACTCGCCATAAACGGGCACGGAAGTGAGTGTCAGATCGCTTAGTTTTTTTCCCGCATTTTACGTTCTATTACTTTGCAAGCAGCTATTCGAAGCTGAAATATGTTTAATACAAAACTTTGCCCTAAAACTTTTTGGTTGGCGTATTTGCGTTCGACCCCCTCCCTGTCTCCCCCACGTAGTGAACGTGTCACAGGTCACGTGTCCCTATTTGAATAAAAAGCCCATATTTCATTTAACGACCAAAAAAATTAATCGTCTCGAAATATCGAGGTCATCCACTAACCGATTCTTCGACGAGTATCACTCCCAAATCGATACGACTACTCGATAGAAAAATCCCGCCACGCGATACAAATTACGTACTCTAAAAACCCCCATCGCTCTCCTCTTGCTAGCTCTGAAATTTTTCCTTTCGCCCCCCCCCCCCCGTTCTCTCGGTCCATCCATCTTTCCCCGAAGCTCTCCCAGCTCTTTGCACTCGACTGTCTCTATTTCATTTTCTCCAGTGGCAGAGTTCCTTTGCCCTCCGTCTCCCGGCCTGGCAGTGCACAGAAAGCCAGCGTGGAATCCGCAAATGGAGAATCCTCCCGATGTCGACCGGAAACGGATTTACGGTCCTGACTATAGAGATTTCCACCTCGCGAGTACCCACCCTTTTACTCCGTTACACGTGCAGATAGATGGTCGGAGCTCTTTTTCTTTTCGTTCCGTTCGATCGATCGATAAGATTTTCGAGCTGCGGGACGCCCGTGGGAAAATTAAGGGGAATTAAAAATAACTGCGTTGGTCTCGCGTAGGCCTTTTTCCTTCTCATTCCGGACGACAATACTCCATTGCTGCTTGTACGGGGGTGTGTTAACGGAATAAAAATCGGGACGCCCTTTTTTCCTCCCTTTCGGTTGTTCGGCGTTGGCTCACTTTTGACTTCATTCGGTCTCGACAAATTGACATTTGGTAATCCAAGGAATTCCCAAAGATGATAGTAAAGCCGAGCACCCTGGCAAAATAGTCGTTTGTTGTTGTAGAGGAGTCGCCCTGATGCTGGAGGCTGCGTTGGCTTTTTTTTGTAGAGCAGCGATACGTCAAGTAAAAGTTGTCACGATGGGATAAAAGACACGGTCAGAGCAGCTTTGTTTTCGCGCGCGTGTCTCGGGCATCGAATTAACTGTATCGAATGAGTCGGAGACGGTGGCCGGAGTAATGGGCCGCACTGGGTGGAGAAAGTAGTTTTAAGTGCTTTCCCGTCACGGCTCATCTCTTGGAAATCTGTTTCGCTTCCCACGCTCTTTTTCTCCCTCCACCTCCGCCCTCCCTTTTTCTTTCGAAAGTTTGACTCACGAGTCTTTTCCGATGAACGGAGGCGACAAAACCCCCTCATCGTGTCTTTTATCCTTTTTCACGGGGGTATACGTACAGGGTGACGTGTTTTCCCTCTAATTTCCTCTCGCGCCTGGAAATTACTTGCTCGTCCGATGACTGAGCTCGGACATTTGGCTGTCGGCGCTTTGATTAATTTAATCCGTCTCCGTTGGGATGGTGTCTCTCTCTATCTCGTCGCAGGAATGCTAACGAAACTCGTAGTCCCCTGATTTTCCATGGGACTCCCTTTAAGTAAAGCTTATTTCTTTTTAACATTAGTTGCACTGAAAGCAATTTTTAGTATAGATCAACAGAGCACAAGGTACAATAAATGCATTTGCACGAAAGCACCATCAAAATCATTTTAGCCAAAAAACTGCGCTCATCGGGAAAGTTCAGCTAGTTATAGATCCTCGTAGTTTGATTATCTCGCAATAATTATCATCTTCGTCAGCAACAACAGAGGCAAATAAGAGCCCAAAGCCTCAACCAGGTTTTTTCATCAACCTATCCCCACTTCCGCGTTGAATTCTCAAAAGCCTCTGCAATTCTCCATCATCGGTAATGTTATAACTAGCGGTAGTTTTCCCGAAAAACACTCGCGAGTTCAGTTAATTACACGACCTGCCCTTTTCCTTGCCGTTTCGCTCTAAAGCACAACAACAAGCTGGAATAATGAAAGCTGGGTAAAAGAAGCCCTTGCGCGACGAGCCACTAATTAACCACGATTGAACGGAAACGTAACGAGCGCGTCAATGGGAGAAAAACAATCGTGGCAATTACCTCTCAGTGGGGATGCCCGTGGTTCGCCTTTCCACGAAGTTATTACACTCCGCCAAGTTTTATTTTCATCGATAGCAGCCCCACCAAAACTACACAACCCGAGTGGTAAGAATTATTTTTTGCAGTTGAACAAAAAGCTCAGCCCAGCCCCTAGCTCTATTGTATGGTTGTTGTATGACCTCGTCAGTGCCGGGGAGGTTTTTTTCAATTTCCTCGTAGACGAAAGAAAGGCCTTTGGTACACACCCGCTACCTTGCGTTATTCACCTTGATTGCGCATGGGTGTTGTACAGTCAATTACCACGTACGCACTCGCACGCACCGTCGCGCTCTCGGTCTAGACGTATGTACATACACGTACAAGGTTTGCACGAAAAATGGGAAAGAGATGCTGAATGTCGCTGAAAAAAAGCTTGGAAGCAAAGGGAGAAATTTGTTAGTTACAACGCTTTTTTTAAATAAACACGGGCTAATGTGCTCGGGGGGCCTTTGATGTTCGGTTCACTACGGATGATGAATCGCGGTGTCTTTGTTTACGGCTGGAATGAACATGGATCGATGGGAAGCTGGGATGATTTTCCCGATCCTCTGGAGGGATTGGGGGAAGCCGAAGCAGGTGAGGTGGTACGAAAATCCACGCGAACAAGGGAGGTGGGCTTTTTTTTTAGATTCGACGGTCTTTCCGGTCTGTAAAATCAAACGGCGTCGAGAGAAACTCACACGTACAAACGGCGCGAAAAACTTTGCCGAATCATCCCCGAGAACGGCGCCAACGCGAAAGAGGAGCGAGTTTGGGCAAACTCTCGTTCACCAGGCCGTTTTCTCCTAATAACAGTAGCAATAGTCGGCATTAATCTTTTTTTAGGCTCGTACATGCTCTTGTAAGACCGTGATCTCGTAGCCAGTGCTTAGAGATTTATCACTAGAGTACAATCGCACGCATGTATGCAGTCATGTGTAACGACGTATTTTAATTAAAACACGATCGTCCTTTCGCGTCCTTTAACTTTTTTTTTTTTTTTTCTTACCAGCAACACTGTAACGTGGCCATCCAATTACGAGCCCCAAGGCTTTCTCGTCCAATTAGGAGTCTCATCATTTTGCTTTGAAGTCAAGACGCGGAAAAAAAATTCTCGCCCGAGTCGTTACGTTAATTACTCATAATTGCTGCGTCGTTTTTCCTTGTAAATTCATCAAAGTCAAGAGTGTAAAATCGAATCGCAGGAAACGTGTAACCTCGAGAAAGGTACACATTCAATGGTGAGGCCCTCTTTTACAAGTTTCCAATGTGACAAGTAGGAGTCTGGAGCAGAGCTATTATTCGCACAGGAAGTTGCAACAGAGAGAAGGAGAGGGAGAGAGGGAACGTGGGTGCGCAAAGTCTTCGACTTCTGTGACATACGACACTAGTGCGCGGAGCAAAACGTAACTTTCGGCCCTAATTAACGAGCTCTCGCGGGCGAGTTTTGCCAAGATCTCCTCAAGGGGGTGGGGGAGGTCTGACCAGCCTTGGGTGGAGTGACGGTGAATTATGAGGGGCTTTCGAAATAGGCGACCGGCACTTTTTGCCGCTGTTGGGTGTGCGTTGTTTCAATGAGAAGGAGACCAGCTGACGCGGCCAAGTTTTGGTAAATTCTCGCGGTTTAATCGATGGGACCGTGTCGTGGGAGAAGAAAAGGTCAAAGGTGTGTGCACGTCCCTGGGCTCAAGGTTTTGTGGTAGTGATGGGTGATTAAATTTTTTTGTAATAAAGAAATAAAAATGTAAAGATTCCTTTTTTCCACGTTGGCCTCAATGAAAAGTTTTAAAGAGAAAATGGTTTCGCTAACCACTTTATTAACCCACGGAATTGGCAATCACATTGTACAATAAAGCATCCATCATAGAGCACAAGCTATCGTCTACTATCCATGCCTTATGAACCCACTAATTATTATAAACTAATTAATTTTGTTCGCTATAACCTTACAGGCTTAAAAAGTCAAACACAGCCGTTGCTTCCTTTGTCTAGCAAAGCATAGAACTCTATACCACTGATGATTGTAATTAACCGAGATAATTCATCATATTGTTGAATAATAGGTATATCACAGAGATAATCGAGAATATTATTAGTAATTAGTTCACACCATCTGCTAGAGACAACAGAATGTGTTTTTCTCATTAATTATTCACATTTTCGTCATAAAAGTTCGCATG
This sequence comes from Copidosoma floridanum, assembly GCF_036245765.1. Classification (NCBI taxonomy): domain Eukaryota; kingdom Metazoa; phylum Arthropoda; class Insecta; order Hymenoptera; family Encyrtidae; genus Copidosoma; species Copidosoma floridanum. Next base: position 7,175,949 of record NW_028321897.1, on the reverse strand, counting down.
CCATCGATCTCGGAATAATCATCGACACTTATTATTAATAATTCATAATACTCATCCTGAGTACCAACTCTACGGAAAAAGACACTAGACGACGTATATGACCCGTCCCACCTAGCCCTTTAATTAACAATCCACGTCAAACTTTTTCGCGCTTCTCCGTCCCTTCGTCCACCCGCCCATATTTACCCAACTCCATAGCTATACCCCTCCAACTCCGAGAGCGAACTTGCTACCCACAGCGTCGCACCTCGACGTGTGTACGTCCCTTTCTCCTTCCGACTCCCCTATATGCTGTTCCCGAGTTCGTCCTCTCACCTTACCCTGCCCGTCATTCAATTATGCATCCCAGTAGCACAGCTCGACTCGGCAATTTGTTTCTCTGCTCACCCTCTATCGCATGGACAACGACACGTGAGCTCCCCACCGTGCTTCTTTCCCAGGACTATCGGCAACCCCTGCTGGGTAACGGAAAAAGAGAAACACACCGGAGCTCGGGAGGGCTGTTTCCAGCTGCTGCTTCAGGGAAAAGTTCTCGGGACTTTGGCCGCGTGCATGCATGCACCACAGTTGCCAAAAGTAGGTGAAACGTGTTGCAAAAGGTAAATCGTTAGCGTTAATTCGACCAGCAGTTCGAGCCCCCCCCCTCTCTCGAAAACTTTGTAATTCAACGAAGGGAGGGGATTTTCTCTCTTGCGGTTCCGCGATTTAATTCTATCGTTCCGCGCGCTTTAAAACGTTTCAGCTGCACCAGGGGTTGTGTGCGCGTTGGAGAGCGGAAGGGAGGGACGACGAGCTGCGAACCTTTCATTTGGCAAGCCACAGCCCCGCGATGTAGATACACCTTCCATTAGGAAAGCTAATTCCAGGATGGATGGGACGAAGAAGCACACAGAGAGAGAGAGAGAGAGAGACCTTTTTCCGCTTTTGTTACTCGGCCAACTTTCGCCTACTCCTCCTCCTCCTCCTCGCCTACTTTCTTCGCGACTGGGGGATAAATAGAATTACCGTTGGCCTAATTATTTCCCTTCTCCCTCCCCTATCTCTATCTCTGTTGAATATACAAAAGCTCTCTCTGTGTTCGCTCGGTAGTTTGGTCCAGGTAAATCGAGGATCTTACTGGTGCGGATCTGCTTTTCGGCTCAGATGACTCGGATGATTTTTTTTTTTTTCATAAAGCTGTTGTACCTGAAGTATATTTCCATGTGATTTTGAATCATCTTAAATGGCTGAATGACAGGGATGAAAGTATTTCTTATGGTTGGTTACATTCACATCTGGGTACGGAGGTACGATATTTTCGATGGTCATCGTTGACTGAATATGGCTTTCTTGTAGAGGTGAGGGGTAATACATTTGTCTATAACTCTCCACTGCGTTTCGTTGGTTTTTGTGTGAAAATGTAGAGCTTCAGCCATCTAGTGTGAGCACATGTAGGGAGAATGGTGGTCAAGTGACATCTGAGAGAAACCAGAGCAATTTAAAAGCACAGGCAAGAGCAAATGAAAGCCAAGCTTGAGCACGTCTTGGGACACGTGTGAGTTTAAAGCTGCTCTATGGAGAGACGATTCGTGCAACATTTAAAGAAGCTAGAGATGATTATCGCTGCTGCTGATCACAGCAAGAACTAGTGGTTTTTCAGATGGTCAAACAAGCTTTTTCAAAAATACGCAAACTCTTACTTTCGAAAGGTCGAATAAAAAGTGGTGCGTTGAAGGTTGATATAAACACCCTTGGAAACGAATAGCGTAAGACTTTCGTGCTCAGTCCCCCCGTGGACATTCAAAGTTTCCCGCAGTCTCTCACCCACCCATTGTTGCAATAATACAAAACCCCTGCGTCCCTCTCCTCCTCCTCCTCCCATCCGATGAAAATTAGCCATCCCTCTCCCACTTTCTTGAAAACCAGCTCTTACGCAGCGCTATCCTCCCGGGGTGTATGATTAAGTTAAAAAGTTGGGGTCCCCGCAGTACCGATTATTTCCGCAGTTGTACGCGCCACGATCCTATTTTTCATCGCCCAACAAACTTCAGCCACGACTGCATTCTCAACTTTAACCGAGGGACGAAGAAAGGGCGTGGGAGAGAAGTATCCAATTCCGCCTGAATTATACAATAACAAGTTTCAAAAGTTCCCCGAGCCTCGCGACCACGGCCGGTGTATCGTGTCTCTCGACAGATACACACAACGAGACTTTGTAGGCGGAGAGCCCGTGTACCTTGACTTCTGCGCGAGCGAAGGAACTTTAGTGAAATCCGAGCACAGGTAGGTCCCTGTCTCTGTATTTTTTTTTTTTTTTTTTTATTCCGGGGCTTTCACTTTTTCTCGTTGCCGGAGAATGGAGATTGGCTTAATTTTTCTCCCCCGAGAAACTTTCATCAGGCTGCATCCGCGTTTTAGCTTTAACTTATTTTCACCCAGCGGTCGTTTGCAGGGACTGGCGACATTCGGGATTCAGGAAGGTGCCCTGCTTGACGAAAAAAAAGGTCTCGCTTGCGATTGGAAATTCCCACCCAACCAGAGTTCACGTGGATTTCCTTACCTCTGCAAAGGGCTCGGGAACGAGGGAGCAAGCGAGGAGGATCCTTGGACAAAATAAAAGAGGAGGAGATACGAAAAAAACGTCGATAGGGGCGATAGAATATCCAAGTGGGAACTCGGGGAGGTGTAAAAAAGCGAGTGCCCTGCCCGTGGGATGTACATAGAGACAGGAATTGCATGTAAAAAGTCAGGTGTGGAGTGAAAAAAAGAGGGGGGGGGGAGGACGAGAAAGTTCGCCCACGACGTTCTGCCCTACTCGCAGGTTTGGACGAGCAGTCGTCCCAAGCAGCTAATTCAGGACGTGCGGCGACTCGAAATGTCGAAACACTCTCTGGAGTACCGATGGCAAATGCGTACCCGTACACACTTGCTTGTAACTCTAGTCGCTTCTTCTTTGATACGAAAACACGCTTGAGTCCCGATTCCCAGTCTGTGCCCCTGTACACTTGCAGATGACGTTGGTGTACCTATACTTGCGTCAAAGAGCAGAGTAGGATGGTCCGCTGCTCCTTCACGTTTCAAATTGATACAACCTGCCTTGTCTGTACATTGCATATCCTTCCTACCTATACGTTAGTCCCTACTCCGTTCGACTGTTCGTTTTTTGCGGGGAACCCCGTGCATTATCGGTGTGTCTGCTACTGTCGTCGAGTTTGTCATTTTTCAAGGATCCCTCGCGCGTCTTTCTTTCTCCTCTCATACGGCCCTCTCCTTGTCCCTTCGCCGGGCTAGCTGTGGGGATTTATTGCCTTATGTAAAACACGACTGTATTTTTCGGGGTGTTTTATTTTCTTGCTTTGTTCCTTCTGCCGCAAAGAGGGTGGCAGCTGGCTTCCGTGAACTGAGAATTTGAGCGATGGATATTTTCAGTTTTAAATGGAGAGGTTTCGCGTGGCAAGGGAGATAGTTTAATGTACAGGTATGAATGTAGCGTCGAGACGTTTTGCTAAATTTTGGTTTCAACAAAGAGCATAAATACAATATTTGCAGTATTTTGTAGCTGTATTTATTAAACCAAATAGTATAACCACATGTGGCTTCAAATATTTGATATAGCGTTTCGATACAATCTGAAAAATATCATTTTTTTTTTAATTCAAACTAAGATTGAGCTCAGTTAATGATATCTTCTGTAATGTTGATCCAAGATCGCAACAAAAAACTTGACGTATGACAAGTTATGAAGGTGAGCAGATTACGATGATCAGATAATATATAGAAATTAAAATGCTAACATGATTATGACGGAGAAACCATACAATAATTGAAGAAAATGTTAGTAATAATAACGATGTCAACACTAGAAATAACAATAGTAGTAAAAATACCAAGTATAAGTGTGTTCGTCAGTGGTGATCTTGTTGGTGATGCAAAAAAAGGGATTTATGAGAGAAAAGTTTTGTCATAAAAATTATTAGAACATATAGCTAATAAAACGAGTCTGCCTCAAAACGTAGCATTTCAAGTGCAATTAGTATTGTCTCAACACATTTAGTCTAAATAAATAAGAGGAAGAAGTACGTACGTCCACAAGGGAGCCATTAAAGCGAGTAAAAGTAGGAATTATTTAAATACCCGACTGTGAGTGGCTCAAAGCTCTACGTGCGTCGTTATATTCATATAGCCAGCGATAAAGCGAGGACGAGGGACAGAGAGAGGGTGCGAGGACGCGAGAAAAAAGTAGGTGATTCCTTGCACTTTGGAGTTGGCGCTTCCCTTTGAACTTTTAATGGCAAGCCCTGCCCCCCTTTCCTCCGACCGAGAAGTAACTTTCTACTCAAGCCCCTCTATTCGAGAGAAAGTGCTGGAGGTAGCAGGCGTCGATGTCGATGCATACTAGGCTCCCTACGGTATTTCTCCCTCCTCCTTCTTTTTGCCTCTCTCTCTCTTACACAGCCAATCTTTTCCTTTTTTCAGTACTTACTCCTCAATTTTTTTTCCACTCTCGAGTGTTACATCATACACGCGAGAAGCCCTTTCGAGGGATAACTTTTTACGCATCCTATCCTTTATCTTCGAATGTACCTTTGAGTTTCTCTTATTCTCGAGATTCACATAATATTCACGATTTGGAAGCGATTTTTCTTCCCCCGCCACTGAAGAGGTAATACCCAATATTTCACTCTGAATTTCCTACGCAATAATACATACAATACACTCGATTTAACGTACAATATTTTTTATACGTGGCAGCTCTACCAGCATTCGAGCAATGATTCATTTACGTTTGCTTCACGCACTCGATGCATTTTTCATAAAATCGAATCATTCCGTCCTCTATTCATATTAAGCAGGTAGATTTTAAGAACAGGTGGCAAAAAGAATTCAGCATTTGAGTACTTGTGCACTAAAAAAAAAAAAAAAAAAAAAAAAAAAAATGGATGGTGAACGGCCAATCGTCGAAAGCTCTTTCCTGCACTTGAAGAATTTTGCTCGCGAGAAAAAAAGTTAACGCTCTCCACTTATTACTCCCTTCCGCTCTCTAGTCTTCTCCTTTGAGCCGATACCCCTTTCGCCCACTACTCAACGTATGCCGATGCTCTGAGCTTTTGAGTGGTAGGATATACATCCTCGCGGAGTCATAAAGTTTCAGAAAAAAGCGGAGGGAATAGAAAGAAAGAGTTCGCGCGTGAGAGCGTTTACGAGGAGCGAGGATGAAGAGCTAGAGAAATTGAAGCCTCGTACGCCGTACTACCTTCGCTGGTTCGTCCAAGTTTCGCCGTCCCTCAACTTTTGGATATATTTTCTATTCCCTCAGCCACTCTGCGTACCTACTCCTCTTTGGCTTTCCCTCCTTTTTTTACGCTCTTATCTCAAGTTTGCACTTCTTTCCCCACTTCTGCTGCTACTATGTATACCACTACGTATGCAATATAAGCGTAGATGAGCTGTTTTTCAGCCCATACTTCAAGCGAGAGGATTGTCTTTCTCCCCACTAGTCTCCCGTACTGTACGTGATCACTAGAAGTAGTGGTATTATTTGGGAATACACTCTGGTGCCATAGAGTTGGGAGAAATTTATCGAAATGTATATAAGAAATGGAATCGACGATTCGTGAGTGCAGAATCTCGCCTTTCGCGCGATTAGCCCTGGGAAAATGTTGAACAACGTGTAATGAATGCGATTGCGTCTGTCCTTACCATGTCTGACTAAAAATCATCTGTACTACTGATTTTGAAACTTATTGATATGCCCCTCATTTAAAAAGAAACTTAAACCATGATCTGCTATCTGAACTGTTATATTGGAAGTATTTACAATAATCATCATTATATCTCCTGGTGCGATGTCTGACTAAACATGGTTTGTACTACAGATTTTTGCTTTTTTCTTAATATATCTGATGCACTTTTCAATATTCTAAGCTTAAATATTTCAAGACTAATAGTACTTATAATAAATCTAGTAAACATAGTAAAAATGATGGCTGACTAAACAGTATCTGTACTACTTATTTGCACGAACATTCTTGACATGTCCCCTATTTCAAAGACATTTATGTTATAGCTCTGTGTAGAACTGTAATATTGGAAGATATTTGTAATAAACATTATTTCGTCTGACAGTGTGATGTCTGACTAAGCATAGTTTGTACTACTGATTTATGCTATCAGCACGTGAAATCTGATGCTTTTCTCGTCGATAAGGCAACTTATGCTGAGCTATTTTTCTATATTCTTGACTGTACATGGTAATATTTGTTATTACAATGGCTGACTAAACAATCTTTGCACTACTGAGTCAATTTTGGAATCTTTAGACATGGTACTTGTTGGAAAATTAATAGTTGATGTATGTGTTAAAACATGAATATTATACATGATCAATAGTATTTATGATAATTATCATGCCTGTCAGTGTAATGCCTGACAAATCACGATTTGTACTACTTATTTACGCTTTAAAAATAATAAAAATAAATATGCAGAGTTGCAATTAGAGATTTAAAAAATTTAAAAGACTGATTAAATAAGTTTAAAAGAAACGAGAAATTCAGTAACTACGTACCTGCGCGCTAAACGAAATAATAAAAATAAAAAGCGGAAAACACTTATTTTTGTTTCAGGTACGTATACGAGCTTCATCTCTTGCCTAGGGCTCTGTGCATTACTATCTCTGTCTGCTCGTCGACGTTAACGAACCCTCAGACAAGAGGATTTCCCACTACCGAGGTATTTGAGCGAGTCTTGGAAATTCAAAATCCGCAATGGCGTAAGAATAATCTAAAGTTAGTGATTGCGCTGCAGGATCCTCCGGTTAATTTCTCGTCCAATAAGCATAAGGGAACCTGCTGATTTTAGAATACATATATTCATCCACCTTTTTTTTTATCGTATGCATTGACTTTTGGGAAGATTTGCGAAACCAACTGAGTTTTAATCTTAGGTAACAATAAACGTAGATAAAACTCAAGTTTATTTTTCATTCATAATTTATTTTGTTACTTAATGCAAATTAATTACTTACACAGGAATAGAGATCAGTATGTCACATTACTTTACAAGCCTACTGGCCTAGTCTTGGGCCAAGAATCCAACTCAGTTCTGTATCGATTAACAAACAAATCTACATTGTAAAGAGCCGAAAACCACCGTGGCTGGTGTAAAAACTTGCTGTTCGTCGTGTCGTTCAGGATCACTAAACTGCAATTACTCGAAGCTCAGCTTGTTATCATAAAAAATCTTCTCCCCTATACGCTCTAATGTATAGAAATGGAAGGTAGCACTAAGCATGAATCGATTGGAGGTGACTGCAAAACTATCCTCCCGTTTGCCCTCCTTTTGCCTCGTTTATTTAATTAAACCATCAGAGATAAGCGAGTGAGACAGAGAGAGACAGAGAGAGAGAGTACCACCCTCAGATGCACGAGTCTCTGTGAGAGCGAGGGATCAATAATGAATCAATGGCGACTAATCAGTGCGGCGTTGGTAAGAAGAAGGACAGAGAGGCCCTAGCCGTGTATGGACCATCGTTAAGTTCGGGGAATCGCTAATGCGTTGGCGACCCCCTTTCCCCACCACTGGGGCTCTTTGGGACAAGGGACCCTCTTACTCGGCTCTTGGCTTTGCTGCGGCTCCTGCTGTTAGACTATTATACTCGAACGAGCTCCTGCACTCAGGTATATGGCGTATGGGTTGAAAGGGGGTCCTGGCGCCGGGTCTTTATGGCCTTTGCTTTGTCTCTGGTGATTGCATATGAAATTCCAGAAATTGGTTCCTGTAATGACTCTCGGGCTGGCTTCTGTGATGCATTTTTTCCCCCTTTCCATACACACGTGAGCTTAAATACCACGTAATTGAAAGGTTGTATTTTAAGCACGGGGAAATTTTCGAGTGGATGGAAAATTTTGACTCGCAGCTCGCCCTGATTGTTCCTTCGTTACGCTGCACGTCTGTCCTGTTTAATTGGAACCTTATGTTCTCCTCCATCAACGCAAAATTAACGCTTTGTTGAGCTGAGGAGGAATAAAAGAGCCAAGCGGGAGATATGAAAAAGAAGTCTCTTGGATGAATATCTTGAAATTGGAAAGCAGCTGGAGGTCGGATACCAAGGGACCGGAAAAAAGAACTAATGCAAGCGCTTAGAGCTGTAAAGGGGAGAGAGTGAATGGCGTGATGAGCAGTAGCAGCAGAAATACTGGACTGACTGAGAAAAAGTAGAGGCTCTGTTTCTCGTCTTGTCTGACAATTATTTTGCTTCTTAGAATTTAATATCCAAGTACTTGATACTAGGGAATGTTTTTTTTAACTCTAGCTGTTGATTTTGCGACTGTTCGAGATAAAAAAGTTGTTTAGGTAGTAACCAAACGGTTGAAATAGATGATCAGTATTTTGGGAATAATTGGACTTGAAGTCTGATTTTCATGGGCTTTTAATTTCTGAATCAGAGATTGAAGTGGTATCCTTCAGTGTGATTAGTTTTTTTTTTTTTTTTTTTTTTTTTTTTAATATTAAACAAATGCACGAGATCCAAATCATGTTGGAGATTTAGAATCATACAAAATTTTCAAAGGAGAATAAATAACCTTCTACTAAATGTGTGGGTTTGCATGAGTAAAGGGGATAAAATATTTCATTTACGTGTGTCAATTAGTGTTTTATTATGTAACACATCACATGTGATGATACTTATCCTACGAAGCAGTTTGAAAAAACATTGAAATTCATAGTTTTGCTTGATAAAATGAAATAAAAGTTTGGGTTACTACTTTCCACCCGAAAATGCTTTTTCAACAACATGAACCGTTAAACAATCATGAAAAAAGGACACTTGACGATAAACATACACGTTTAACCGAGTGAAAACAAAAATTCTCGTTCAGCTCGTGTACCCCCGAGTTTCACTTTTTGTTTTCTCTTTCCACCTGAGCGTGCACCTACAGCAGCGTCTTGCATCACTTATTTAACTCTCGGTTCCAGAGGACGCACACTCTCCTCCGTGTCTCGAGTTTACACCACAAGAGGGAGAAATGGGGCTGAATCCCAGCCGAGGAAAGCTGATGCACACGCACTAGGGAACGATAAGACGCGCACGTGAACAGGGACGGGTATATCTCCGGGACTGTTTACGGGGGCTTGTTTCAGCGGAGCTTTTTTTATTCACGCGCGTGGGTGTTATCGTAAAGATCGCACAGTTGCCGAGGAGGGATTTTAATCGCTGCTAAGGTTTGACGAGGCTTTTTTTTACTCAAAACGAACGCTGGTTGTTAAAACATTTAGATTCTGGAACAATCATTGGACGCAGTAACTGTCAGGGCATGCCCCACCAGATTTTCGCTGGTTTTCTTCATTTCACAATCTCTCTCTTTCTCGAACGAAACTTTAAGGTCTTCGTCTGTTTTCCATCTCCCGAAGGGATTACAGCACCCTAGTTTCTTCTTCTTTGATAACTCCGAGTTTAGTCATATTTTTTCCAGGTAAAAGCAAAAGGAAAATACCCACGATATTCTATACGATATTTTCTCATTTTTCAGACCTTCCGCGTGTGCATTATTTGCAAAAGCCGTGCAGAGCTGGTGCGTCAAACATTAATGACCGACCGGGGGGACTCGTAATCCCGAAAAAATGAAGGGGATTTACATGCTCTCCTTCTTTTCATCCGGGAAAAGATGCTGAATCGCGGGGTTTTATTTGCCGAGAGTATGTACATCGAGGATTTAGTTTCAAATTTAATTGGCCCTCCGCGTATAACTTTGGACGGAGGAAACGTTTCGCGATGGGCTTTTTTCCCCTTTTTTTTGTGTTTTACTGAAACTCATTACATTTTCATCAAATATGAAAGCCTTAAAAGTTGCACTAGAAAGAAAAAAGAAAAATAAAGATACAACCATCTAACGAGTTTCACGGCAAAATACTCCCAACGTCGTCATCATTGCAGCTACACTTCCAAGATAACAATCCATTTATCATCGGGAAAAGATGGAAATAAGAGAACGCAGCAGCAGTAGGTAAGAAAAGTGTCGGGGAGGGGTTGGGGGGTAGAGGCGCGAGAAGATATTCCAGACCAATTTCAGGGAAGCCTCGGAGGCGAACGAGCGAATGTTGAACGGAGCTGAAGGTGCACGTATACACCATCGCCGGTGCACTGGAATTTGACCAGGGGAGGGGCTTCATCTTTATGCGATAGCTGCTCACCGGCTGAGAGGAAAGGGGCAAAGGGGGTGGGGTATATCCGCGCGCTTTCGCGGGAGCAGGGCGCATCGATCGCTTCAGATAAATCGACGGGAGAACCAGGGGCCTGGGATAAGGAAATTCAGCACTGTTGTGTGTATGTATACCAGCGGATAACCGGCTTTGGTTTTGCCTTTCTTTTTGTTTATTTTTTTTCTTTTCTTCTTCATGCAACGTTTTGGGGTAATAGTATCGACACGTGTCAATTATTTTTGTAAATCGTTAAAATTTGGTTTTAAAATAACTTTCCCGGCTTTATCTGGACGAAGCGATTCATTGATGGATGTACGCATTCAACAATGCGACTCGTTAAACTTGACGCGCGTGCCGTTGGCTTTTGCACGGGTTTATCGCATTAACGAGCACCCTTGCGTTCATAAAAATTCATCGGTGATCCTCAGTAGCAGCACTTATGGCAGCTCAGCTGTACACAGGCTTGGGATACATAATTGGGCTTCAAAATGCAGTTGGCGTACACTTTTAATCCGTATTGGTTGAAATACGTAATATTTCAGCTCCGATCGATCAACCCCGGATCGACCAATTGTTCGGAAATTTAATGGCAGCCGTTCAATTGACGCATACTCGTTCCGAGCTCCGATTGGATTTTGGTTAACTGGATATTCAAGTATTTTCATTATCCTGGCACAAAATGATTTAATGAGCTCCATCGAGTTTATCTGGTTTGTTTGTTCGATACCAAATTGACCCGAAAGTCACGTTTACATCCGAATTTTCGTACAAAAGCACCCAACAATCGGCACAATAAGTCTCAAAATCACAAGCCCGAACGTAAATGAAAAATCATCGTCCACTTTCATTCGACGACAATTCCAGCTTACACAGACAAAAACGTCCGTATTCCTATTCCTCATCCCGAGAGTCATCTCGTATCATCAGTCACGCGGCCCACCGTCATGCTATCTCAGCACATCAGCCCCGGAGACCGAAGATACGTCGAGCGTGCGGAGCACATATCTCCTTCGCAAGCTCGCCGAGACAAATTCTTCCCCCACCACGCCATTCTCGGCATACGGCTCGACTGAGCCAAGAGAATATAAACAATGTATAGATATGTACAGGTGAAGGATGAGAGTCGAAGAAGGGCAAGGATCGAGCGTCGGAGGGGCAGACGTTCCCCAAGGAGGCAGATGGTGGGTAGTGGGTATAGGTAACCTCCCGACAGCTCAGACGCAGTTGTGTGAGTGACGTGCCGTTGCTGACCACTTGATGCCTGGATGGAGAAGTGCGCCGAGCCGAGCGATGGAGCTGCTTTGATGCTGCACGCGGGTTAATTAGTCACTTCCCCCTACTCTTCCTTTTCGAATAGCTTCTGGAAAACGCGAGGGTAAATATAGAGCCAGAGTCTGAGGATCCGCGTACTTGGGTGAATCGACGTTACCGAGTGCGTTCATGAAAATAATAATCAAGCAGCGTAGGGTGATATTAAAAATGAGCCGTCGAGGAAAACGTAAGCGGGCGTACAAACAAGCACGCGAAGCTTGGAAAACTAGGTACTGGAACAATAGGTACTGGAGTGGCCGTACAAGTGGCCGTATAGCTTCTTGGCCCTCGTCTATGGTAGGGGAGGAGTGTTTACCTGGTATTGTGAAGACCCTCGATAGCTTCCAAGACTCTATATATACACACGAGGGTCCATTTGAGGTTTTTTTTTTTTTTTTTTTTTTTTTTCAAATCGCTTCAGCCGATAGACAGGTTAAGTATTGTGTACTAGAATGGAGTAGGGGTGTATACAAGCAGATACACCGGTGTGAGTGTGCATGTATGACAGGGAAGGAGGAGCATCAAGGGTAGGTCTCTCGATCGACGTTCCACTTTGAGTAGTTGTGTTGTGGGTTAGGGTAAGTATCACTGAAGCACGTACACACTCACAGAAGCGCTAGAGGGTACGGTATAAGCGAACACTTTAGCTGAAGATGTCGCCTATTGGGAAGCTGCATTGCCTTGGGAGGCAGGGGATTGATTGAATGATTGATCATGGCCGAGGTCTGGGAATTGTGTGAAAGAGTGGATCGGTATTACAGAATTTGTGACTTTCTCTATTTAAACTGTACGGAAAAACCATCGTAACTAATTCCTTTATCCGCGTGCCCAGACAATGCAGGGAATGTTATACCTAATCGAGGTACGAAGTAGAAGGGCCTCCAAAAGATCAACGAGCGATTAACAAGGGTCCCCAGTGTAGTCAAAACGGTATCTATGGGACCAGGTTGAACGAGATTGGTTTTTTCTTGAGCCCCATAGCTCGAACGGAAGGGAGGAGAATAATCACCACGCGGATGGATGAGGATGATTGTAATAATCGGTTCTGTGATTACATGCGCGAGGGGGAGTTGAGCGGTGCAGCTAAAATGTGAGCTGAAAGGTTTTTAGTAACACCTACGTAAAGCGCTCATAGAAAGGGAAAATAGTTCCGAGTACAACGCGGGCACACGTGCACACTACTCTTATTGGGGGGGAAAAAGTTCTGAAAGAGCGTTTCCCGTATTTACCCTCAGGTAGGAAAGGGTATCGCGTTCACGGCTCGCTCGTGATTTTTCCCTCTCGGAGTTGGAGGGAGAGTGCAATAAACAAAGGGAAAAGGCTCCTTTAGGAAAAAAAAGCTCCGGGGGAGTGAGTGGGCGCAGTGACAAAGCACGAGCAACGTGGAAACCGGGGGTGCAAAGGAAACACATAAGAAGCCGAGCCGGTGGAAGACGAGACCGCGGTGGAATTCTTCGGTGCACGAAGGTCGAGAGGCTGGTGCTGCGTAGCTGGGAAAGAAGAGTTCGCTGGTGTGGCTAAGAGTGGGGTTTGTTACGCGGCTAACAACCGGCTACCTAACCAGCTCTCCTTATAGTTGGCCTTTTTTTCCTTTTTTTTTTTCTTTCTTATTCTTTCACTGCTGGTGCAAAGAAAGTGGGGAAAAAAGAAAGTCTCCGTAGACACAGGAGTAGTGTGCTGCGGGCTAGGGATACAATGTTGGAGACGTACGGGGGCACTGGAATCACAAGTGGACGCGTACATTTTTCTCCGCATGGAAAAAAAGGAAAGAAAGGACGGAAAATTGGAACTAGGAGATGGCAAGTTTTTTTTTCTACTTAAAATAGAGCAGCTAAGTAAGTTTAATTTTGTAAAAGTTGAAACGAAGTTACGTTTTACGCGGGGGATTTTTCATTTCTTCTGTATAATGCACGCAAAAGATTCTAGGACCACCCGTGCAACATCTGAGAAAATTCAAACGTAACACGTGTTTCAAGCAATGCAACACATGTAAAAGTAAGGGTGAGGGGGAAGGGAAAAAAGGGAGGAGAGGAGAAAAGCTACGCGCACATGCGGAAAATAATTGCTCGCACGCGGACGAGACGCACACCGTATGCGGGACGAGAGTCTTCTAAAAGCGCGTAGGAGCATAAAGGGCAGGGGGGGTGGCTATAGTAGAGCAGCTAGTACTACCAGAACGACCTTTCCGATGTGAAAAAGAGGAAAGAAAAAAAAAAAAAAGAAGAAAAAAAATGAACGAACGAGGGTTGAAAGCACTACGTGTTAGGGTGCGTGCATGTGTAGGCTAGTGGCAGTGGTAGTGCGGTAGGGACACGACAGAGGAGACACATCACGTCGCATTGCGGCTGGCGGACAATGGCCACGGTGGTCGGCGTGTAACAATCCCCTGGCTCTGTCCTCCGTTCTCTGTGGTCGAGTCACCTCTTTTTTCCCTCCTCTGCACTCGTTTTTTTTTTTTTTCTTTTTTTTTATTCACCTTCTGTTTCCCTTTTTTTTCCCAACCACAGCTGCTGTACTGCTGCAGCAACGCCACGTCGATGCTTATCCGGCTCTGATTGTCCGCAAGCTCCGTAAGGGTCTACCTCGCTCCCTCCCACGCGAGATATGGATTTAAACATCTTTTCCCATTCTTATCTCGCACTCGCGTGGCTCTGTCCATGTACATGTATGTACTTTTACGTACAAAAGGGTATACCGATGTAATGGGCTTGCAGTTGCAAGCTCCGACGCCGAATACTAAGGAGCTTATGGTATACAGTGTGCAGGAGACCATATTTTCGAGGTTTTTCTCTTTTTTCCTTTTTTATACCGGTGTCCATGAAAGGCAACAGATTGAGAAACGGTGTTACATTTTTATCGATCTACTTACGCCCGCGTGGAGAAAATGCTTTCGGGCTTTGGATCGTGATACGAGTTTTTGTCGTCTAGCTTGTACGTTAGTGACTAGCTGGTGCTTTTAGTCTTACGTTTCTCAATATGTATGGATACAGAGTTTGATAAAATTATATTAGTTGAGTGACTTTTTTTTTTTTTTGTTAATCATACAGTTACTTATTTAGGAATTATATCGCAACAGCGATATTGTAATGCATATGATGAACAAAGTTGATGATAGAAAACTCAAGAGTCATAAATTTAAGCGCGTAGTTGGATTTTTATGGTATTAAAGAATACTTTACACATAACAAAACCAATGAATTTCACGCTCACTATACGAAACTTAAGCTAAACATTTTTTTCTACTTGCAAACAATGGACTTAGTTTTTCCTCATCATGATTTATTTTGTAAACGTATGTATACATGTAATTTGAATAATTGGCGGTTGTTGGAGATGAAATCACAAAATGTAGATGACTACCGTGATTATGTCAAGAAAACTCCTTTCAGATAGGGACGCGTGAGCAGCTGACTCATTAAAATGCATACACGGGTAGCAGCGTTTGCGTGACATTCATCCCTGAAACTTTTCCCCTGTGTACGATGGAAAAAAAATTAATCACGAAAATAGGAGGTGGTAGCACATATCTTTTCGCTCAAACGTCAGAGGATGGTGTATTATGTCGTGGCTGCGCGTTAGCTCTGCACCACGAACGCTCACGTACAAAAATGTACGTGTCTTTTATCAATAACGAGTGTATACACCGAAAAAGTGCACCACCGTGGCAGAAACAGGGGGAGTGGGAGGAAAGAAGAAAAAAGGACGAGAGGAAGGGACGCGACTTGAGAAGGACGATTAATTCGAGCAGTGGCTATCGCAGCAGTTTTCAGCTGACGCGACGTCGGGAAAAAGAGAGAGAGAGAGATAAACGGGCTGCGGCTGCATTCGACTGCCAGAGGAGTAGCACAGAAATAATTGGTAAATAATTCCGGTCTCGAGTGCAGCGATATTTCGCCCAGCGCTTTTTATCCACCTCCGTCTCTGCTCGTTTCGACGATTCTGCCGTTTCCTTCTCGAGACTATGTTCTGCTACTCTGCTGAATTATACTCCCTGGGGCTAGTTTTTACAAGTTGTTTATTTCACTGTCTGTGTGTGTGTGCTCAAACAGCTGTACACGGTTATAATGCGATAATGACGCGCTTCCATTTTTCATTGTCGCTTTTTACTCATTAGCTCCTGGCTGCTGTCACTCACTCCTATTCCCCCTTCTTTTTTCCTTTCCATCGCATTACTATACAATTTGTGAACTCATCCCAAGTTTTGAGATGGAAAAGCGTACAGTTTTCATTTTGCGTTGCTCTCGTGGTTGTACTTTGAAATAATGCAATGTACATTTCGATTTTGTTTTTTTATGTGTATGCTGATGAGTAATCACAATTTCTTTCTTTATCTCTCATCGGTGTGCTTATTTTCAACATGATGTTCGTCAAAGTATATAATAGCACTGCCAATAAGAACCTGCACATAAACATTTCATAGGTTCATTGTGAATTAGGCGAATAGGAATCAGAGGGTTAATTATAATTACAAAATGTTTTTCTCTGCGTACCATTATCGTTTATTGTAAGTTTATCACTCCATTAGAATGTTACGGCAAACATCTCAATGGTATGATTTGCAATAAGTATAACATGATTTTTTGCGGGTCAGTGCATATGCACACGATCAGTAAAAGCTAATTTAGGAGTGAGTATAAATAAACTCCAAAAATGTCGGATGTTGGTTTTTTTGGGAGTTTATTTATTCTCACTGCTGAATTAGCTCTTACTGATCGTGTGCATATGCACTGGCCCGCAAAAAATCATGGAAACAACTGAGAGTAGAACTACATGCTCAACAAACAATATAATAAATATAACAGAAATTAAATTTGATCGAATGTTACATAATATTCAAATTAGGCATTAATCTGAGTAATTTTCATCTCAAGTTTACAAATAAGTAGAATACATTTATAAAAACTAAAAAGCGAAATCTTTTGCTCATAATGATTTTACTAGATATAAAAAATCTAGTAATACATGTCGAGCTTAAGCTTAACGCAAATATTTGCCGAAAAAATACAGCACAACAACGCCACGAATTCACCACAATGTCATCCTGCAGATACCTATTATTTAAACCTGTCATTTTTCCCTTTCCTGCAACAGTATTTGTGACACACAATCGCTAACCCACTCCAACTTTAGGAGCCATAAGAACCTATAAATGTAATGAATAATGGCAGCCATCTATCTTCCATAGTTCTATGCACATGTAATATCTGCGACTGACGGCCTCTTTTTCCTTTTCTCCTGTTTCCGTTTTACCTGATTATTTCGTCAAGCACAGGCCTAAAATCGATTTTTTTGTTTTTATTTGTTTCAAAAGGGCCTACTCTTTTAATTACTTCGCTGTTTTGGTCGAGCTAAAAGTTGCCTTACCTACGAGAAGCGCAAAAAATTTTACGGGTTGATTATATAAATCAGTAGTAAAAACTATACTAAGTCAGGCATCACACTGTTAGATGAAACAATGTTCATTACAAATATCTTCTAATATTACAGTTTTATATAAAGAGCACA
This sequence comes from Copidosoma floridanum, assembly GCF_036245765.1. Taxonomy (NCBI): domain Eukaryota; kingdom Metazoa; phylum Arthropoda; class Insecta; order Hymenoptera; family Encyrtidae; genus Copidosoma; species Copidosoma floridanum. The sequence goes on along the minus strand of NW_028321897.1, from coordinate 7,158,951 downwards.
AAAGCAGTTGCCTTTCAAATAGGAGGCATATAGAGAATTTAAGAGTAAAGCAGTAGTACAAGTACTCTTTAGTCAGCCATCGTGTTTACTATGTTTACTAAGTTTATTGTACGTACTTTTGGTCTTGCAATATTTCAGCTTAGACTATTAAAAAGCGCATCAGATTTATTAAGTAAAAAGCAAAAATCAGTAGTACAAACCATGTTTAGTCAGACATCGCACCAGGAGGCATAATGATGATTATTATAAATACTTCCAATATAACAGTTCAGATAGCAGATCATGGTTTAAGTATCTGTTTAAATGAGGGGTATATCAATAAGTTTCAAGTTTAAATTAGTAGTACAGATGGTGTTTAGTCAGCCATCGTAATGACAGACATTGCCATATACAGTCAAGAATATAGAAAAATAACTCAGCATAAGTTGCCTTATCAATGAGAAAAGCATCATATTTCACAGGCTGATAGCATAAATCAGTAGTACGAACTATGCTTAGTCAGGCATCACACTTAAAACTTGCCTTTTCAATGGAAAGCACATCAATAATTTGGTCCATAATTGTGATGCATTAGTTGAGCTTTTGTATATTATTGCTGCGTTGCGCGTCGAGCTAAATTTTTTTCGCACTGATTCTACCTCACTATTTTGCAATCGGCTTTCGTGAGATTATGAAAAAAGCACTCACGTGAATGGGCTTGAAAAGTAATAAAAAAAAAGGATTGAAAAACTTTGAGTTTTTTCCACTTACCCGTCCGTTTTAATCAGAGCTAATACGATACCGGTACAATCTGTGTTTAGTGGAAATTTAATCAACGGACAGTCACGATTTGTATTGAATATTATATTTTCAAACACGGATATGGATTATGTAATATTCTCCCCCCCCTTGTGCGTGACTCACCAATCTCATTTCAACGCCAATATGCCGAGAGATGTATACTATTACGACAAACTCGACTCTATTCGTGATTATAGTACGTATAGTCAATTACCAGGCAATGTCTGTCATGTATTATAAAAATATTGTGCGTACACACCAGAGGCTGGGTGGGTATGTGTGCGTTAATATGCGTGTGTAATACGATATTTGATGAAGTCTGGAGTAAATACGATATTCAATACTATACGTACCTTCATTGAATATGGAACCACGTGAAATTATGTATTTTCACGTTCTACCGTTTCACCAAACGAAATTACACCAAAGTGCAATAAACAACCCGGAATATCAATATCGCAAGCTCGCTGTGCACACGATTCTAAATTTAATTTCCGAATTTCCTTCATCATTTTCAATCACCGATACAAACCCAATCAGTATTCAATTAAGCAACGTAACGCAGTACCTTTTGCAAGCCCCTCCCCACACGAATGTCAGTTTCCCACGTATGGACTCGAGAGTCCGGTTCAACCCTCACCTCCATACAGCTTCTTCCGCAAGCCTCGGCCGTAGATCGAGCAGAAAAAGAAACCCGTAACTCTTGCCTCCCCCGGAGCGTAAGGTCGCTGGGATACGTCATCGACTGCTGCTACCGCTCGAGCTCGTAACTCAAGCATCCGTTTCCCACCCCCTAGCCCCTGTCCCCGATAAATTAGATATTGTTATAACTTGAGCTGCATTTCACGCGCTTCGCAGAAGTAAAAGGTAAAAGATGAAGTTGTAAAGGCGCCGGCGATTGAAGCCTCGAAGCCGTAAATTTCTCCGGCTCGGACTTTCCTTCGCGACTTCCCCCTTTCTTTCTTTTTTTCACTCCTTTCTCCTTTAATGGCTTCAAGCGCCACGCTGTTTACAACGCGTGTTCCTTCGACTTCTTTTTCCTCCCCACCAACTTCCAACGTGGCGGGTGGACGCTAAAGCTGGACGTTAATCACGAGCGCACGCGCCACCGCGCAGTAAATTGGATTTACGGATCCCTGGTTATATTGTGCGCGCGTCAGCTTTGGCAGAGAGAGAGAGAGAGAGAGCTGAGCTCGGGGGAAAATTTTTTTTTTCTCTGGGCCTCTCGATCGTCTTTATGGGGCGCGACTTATCGGAGTTATTGGTTATTAGAGTTGGCTGGAGAGTTTTCGGGCTGGATTTACGGTGCTGGAAGATCTTTTGAACGGAGTCAAAAATTACCTGCAAAGGACACATGAATCCATCAGTTGGAAAAGGATGGCCTGAAGTGTATCTTTTTTGTAAAAAAAAGGGCAAGCTCAGCACGAACAGGATTGTCGCAGAGTTGAAGATGCCCCCCTCCCACGCTGGCTACGTGCGAATCGCCTCGCTGTACATACATAGATACCAATCTGCACCGAGGGAGGAACAAAAGAGAAGGAGAAAAGAGCCTGATGGCTTTCTATTACTCGGAGCTATTTTCCTTTCAGCAGGGGACGACAGAGATCGGACGTCGCTTCCATGATCAGGGAATTCGATTTTCCTGCTGAATTAGGGGGGTGTACCGCGTGCGCGCATACCCTTCACTGAGTGTTAGATTACTTACTCATTGTTTTCGTATCCTAGATCATTTATGTTGCTATTTATGATACTGTTCTTCGCAAAGTTGTAAATTGGACATGGTGAAGAGTCAATCGATGTACGTACTCTTCGACACGACGCACTCGTAGAAAAAATAAACAAAAATCAATGATGAGATTTAATTTCCACGGACCGACTCAATCGTTATCATCTGATTATATATCATGGCAAGAGTAACTACATTAATCAGTCGCCCGACCGCGGCAATTATTTGGCAAGAAAAAGTCGGGCCTGCAAAACGGAGGAAGAAGGGGAGAAAGCAGGCCAGTTAAAGAGTACTCGACGTCATTTAAAGTTTTCCCGTCTCCGTCTTGGTTTCGCAACGACAACAATCAATTAAAAACCACTTTATCAAGAGCAAGAGCTTTGGACGGAGGCTCGGACAAAATGAAAAACAGTAGGAACGAGGAGTGCCAAGAAACGGTGGCACCCAACCAAAAAATAAAGGGAAAAAAATGAGCCACCACCGTAGGGGTTGCCCATGGTAGCCGCGAGACACCTAATGTATCCAAATATTTGCATCTCATCAACAGCTGTAACTCTGTCGAAAAGTTGAGCCAAAAGGCCGGGGTGGAGAGAAAGGAGGACCGGCCCATAAATGGAAATTCCTCGAGGGATTCACGGCGTCGCATTGCGGATGTAAATTGAATAATTGCATTGGAGAGCCTTCTCGGCTCGCGACGAGCGGCACGTCCGTGCGGGGGTCCCAGAGGCTGCTGTATCATCAGTGCCGATTGACGCGTCGAAAGGCTACCTCTTAGGGTGGGAGGGGAGAGCTCGGTATGAGCAAAAGTGCGAAAAGTGTTAATGAAACCTGTAGCTCCACCCGGAGAGTTATGAGGGCTCGTAAAACCCGCAACTGGGGCATAACAGGAGTTTAACTGCTGCTGTTGCTGTTAAAAACGAGGGGGCGATCGGTGCTAATTCACCCCGCTCTCTATCCTGTGATAATTAAGGTTTTCTTTTGCTCTGCATGGCTAGGTTTTCTTCAATGTTTTGTGTGCACGTTGCATGTTATATTTATATCGTAGCTCTGAGACACAGTTTTTTTTATGTACGTGGTAAGAATGCCCGTCTCTATAACTTTCTGTCTCGATTCAGATTAATCTAGGTGTTGCATAGATTATCTGAGATAGAGCACGAAAAAAAGATACTGATGATATCATACAGACGGTATGTGTATGTGAAAAAATGTGTAACGATGGATGCCAGTGGGTAAAATTCTTAGTTAAAGTAAAAGAAGAGCCAAGTAAAAAGATGCCCTCTTTGTACGGTCTCAACGGAGAAAGGGTAGTATAGGTGTGCGTACAAAGGGGAGCAGCAATTAATACGTGAAATCCCCTCGCCACACTCATTGGGGGGAATTTAAGCTTGGAATTACACGTGCGCGCGCAATCATAATTTTACAACGTGCATGCAATGACCGCGCCGTGCTAGCGACTCACCTACACGCCAGTTGTTGCTCCCAAGCGTGAAACTTGAGCTCTCGTCTTCCCGGCGCTAAGTGCCTTTTATTAATCACATGAAGGAATTCTCATGACGCCCCTGGCGCGCGCGAAATTCTCTCCTGGTCTCTATGCCCCTCCTCCTCCTCCTCCTCCTCTTCTTCTTCTTCGTGTGTACACTTTTGTGAGAGAGGTACGTCTGACGCTCGAGTGTTAATTATTCACGGGGCTGCATGTACGAAATGCTTTGTACGATCGTTTTACTTAAGGTCTTTTTTTTCTTTTTTTTTTTTTTTTTTTTTTTTACTTTTTAGGGAAAAGAACATTTTTTTTGTATAAAGTTACTCTCAATCTCCACAACTAGACGAAAATTTAAACAAGACGGAAAAATACGAATTTAAATCGAGAATTTTAACGGAAAGTAGGGTGAGCTTTTTTTGTGGTATACAAAAGTAGTGTGCAAGTGATGACAGAATTAATCTAAAGGGCAAAATAATTTTAGGGAAGAATGTATTATCATCCAGTCTTCTGGTACGAGTGAGCCACGTGAAAAATCGATTTTCTAAAATACATATATGTATGCACCTCAAAAAAAGTACTGTTGTAACAAAGTTTTTTCTGGAAAAAAAAACCATTAAAATCTATTAGGAGGATTCAAACATTTGCTCTGTTTTTCTGAATTCCCGTGTAAAGTGTGTGAAAAAATGAATGAGAAGCTTCAGAGCGAAAACACTATATATATGTATATATATATACACATACATATACGTATATACATCAGTCATCCCAAGGAAGTGCTGAAATTATGGCGCATCACGTAAGTAATGGTAAGTACCACTCATCCAACAAGACGAAGCGTTAAAAAAGCAAAACCGACGCGAAGCTTAAAAGTCACGCTTCCCCTCTCCTCACAAGTCCATTTTAATTTCCCTGAGCTTTTGTTGATAATCGTCAGAGCAGGATTATCGTGCCTTTGCGCACTTGTTAATATTCCCCGTCCGTTGACGATGACGCGGACGTAATGGCTTCGCGATGGTTACGAAAAGCTCGTGTGCAAAAACAGCTGCACCAGTGACGCCGGGCTGCTTCTTGGTCTTATCTGTGAGGCAAAAAAAAAGGGTGAGGATAATCCGTGGTAGTAAGTGTAATCCCAAGAGCTCGTTTTTGCATTTATCATTCGTTGCTTTTGTTGTTCCTTCTGCGAAACGCTGAATAACTTGAGTTTGTTTATTAGCTCGTGATGGTTATTATGCAGTATTAGGATTGATAATTTTCGTCTCAGTGTATGCTTGGGTTACACTCAGTGATAGAGATTAAACTAAATTATTAATAAAACTTTTCATCCATCTAAAGAACGAGTGAATGCAAGTCCTCGATCAAACATGGGTGAACTCATTGCTTTGTTTTTTTTTTTTTTTTTCTAATAGATATTATCTTTTTAACTCACTTTGTAAACTCATTCATTCATTGGACTCTTAGCAATGTTGATACAAAAAACGTACAGTCTTTGTCAGCTTCTCTTTTGTGAGGTTGTATCACTTTACCAGCTTGTTAACTTTTGTGCGTGTGTGAGTTTATATAGACACATGAGAATGGGTGTGGTGAGAGTTCTCGATGCCGAGGCTTTTCAATGACACGATGTTGATGGTCAGAATCGAAATCCTTGTTTGCCTTCAAGCGCATTTTAAATTGATTTATTAACTTTAAAGTGGCTCTCGCGAATGAAACGCGATGCTAGAATGGATCGTCCACGTTCCAAAAGTTTGCGTACAAGAGAGGTTATTTGCTCGTTGGAGTGTTTGTGAGGTGTCATGTTGTATAAACACACTTCTTCAATGATAAAGTATATTGACGTTGATTGAAAAAGGCCTGAAATTACTGGTTTCATTTGAGAAATATTGATTAACCGTTCGTCTGATTCTCGTGATGTCTGGCTAGAATAATTTATTTAAAAAATCTAGAAAAAGTGATAGATATTCCGTAACTTTTATAACTTTTGCGCCAAAGCAATTTCTGACTTAAAATTTGGTTGTACTATTACAAATAATTATTTCTAATTTAGCTAATAAATAATGCTAAATTCATACTTATGTAATGTATGATCTAATTCTCATCATTTAATTAGAAACTATAATCTTTATAAAAACAATTTCCATGTATTTTTAGTTGCACACTATCAAATATGACATTCAAGTCAGTTGAGTCTTGTAATGATTTCAGCATTGTCTGACTTTATATTGAGTTATACTCCTGATTTACTTCTATAGACTACTTCCGATAACTCGTATGATGGCTGACCAAACTGATTTTCTACTACTTATTCAAGGATAAGATAAACTAAATATAATCATCGAATAATTTCATTCAAGTACATAATTGTAATAACTTTGAAGAATACACGAATCACGGACAAAAGCCTAAAAGTTAAATATATGGTAGAATCGAAAATCAAGCTACGTAATGAACGTGTCTACAGTAAAAGTAATGCAAACTCTAAGCGAAAGCTTTCGTGGTAGACAGGCAAGTAGTGAAAAATTACAAGAGAGAGAGAGTGAGAGACAGTTATCTAGTCGCTCGTGATCACGTCACGCAGCTCTCTTAGCCACTGCCGTCAGTTCAAGAAAGCGAGGGGGAAAAGGGAAAAAAAGCATAGGGCTCTCGCTCGCATTTCCGTGGCTCTAAAACGTGTCCTCTCTTGCGAATTTGCCTTGATCATTTGATACCCCTCACCGAGGGCGTCTTTCACGAGTCAAGACATCGTCGATCTGTGTGACGTGTATGTACGTAAAGATAGCAGACAGAGATAGGGTGATAGCAAAGTGGGAAGGGGGGGGTGAGCGCGCACTACTTCAAATATTGAGAGTCCACGATGGATTTTCAAGTCAAACACACTCGCCGATCGACGCGTTGCAAAGTCAACAACATCGGGGAAGGGACTCTCTCTCTCTCTCTCCCTCTCTTCCGCTCTGCCTGACTGACTGCCTATACACGTGCACACTTGGTTATCCAAGGCGAGTATACATGGCAGAGTGGTGATGAAGACGACGCAGTTTCACTGAACGTCATTGATATATGCGAGAGTCGAAAGGTATTCCTTTGCCCTTGCCTTTACGATTCACATTAAATTGATTGACAGACCAGCAGAAAAAGCACTGTAGATGATGTCTCTTTTTTCTGCCATCGATTTTTTTTTGGGTTGAATTGACGGCTGCTTACTTTTATTTTGTAAACTCGATGAAAGAACACTTGAACTGTGGTAAAAGTGCGTTTTAAAACGTAAGCTTTTGGAGAGGACTATTGCATAATACACTCTGCATCCATGTGTCGATTTTCTACTGTTTTAGTGCTGAGGTTAATGACTATTATACACCTCTGTTTTGAACTAATTAGAGAACTATAGGCACGATGTACTGTTGTGTTTATTTACTAAAGACATTGTCGAATGAGGTTATTAACTCTAGTACTGATATTAGTTCCAACTTGTCTCTTAGTACTACCAGCTTAGGATAATATCTTGTGATAGAGCTCGTCGAACTAAATTATTATTATTCATCAAAATTAAGAGTGGCTTGATATTTTATTTGTAAAGAAAACCATGATATTACTTCAGAGCTTTTGTGGAACAACCTCATACCCAAAAAAAATATCATAATTCCTTGCACTCGACTAATTTCATGAGAATCTCCAACAACGTTTTTCAAAGTTAACGGTATTCATTTTTTCTTTCGATCTTCGCACATAAACTTGCTCGCTTTTTCTCCCCCAGTGAGAAAAGAAAAGAAAAGAACGAAAGAGACATTCAGTGCAGGCTGGAGGATGTGGAGCGACATTTTTTGCGACCTACTTTTCGCCTCGTTACACATTCTGTAATCCAACGCGTGTTCTCCCGCTGCTCTCTTTCGCGGGAATGACAAAAAAAAAAGACAAAAACAATGCCATCAGGACTCCCTTTTCTCCGCAAACACCAGTGGCGTTTTAAAAACTGTTTGCGATATCGAAACGCGTTCTCACTTTCTTCTTTCCCTTGTTTCTTTCGTACACGTGCACTTGAGACCTGACCTCCGTTTGCGGCTTGAAAAAAATGTTTATTTGCACTCCTTAACGGTGGCATCTACGAAACTCAAGCCACTACTAGCATTATTTTCACGGTGAAACAAAAAACGAGCAAAAGTGCAAAACAAAATTCGGATCAGATGAAAAATAATACTGGCTTCGTTCGACGCTAGTGAGTGCCATGAAATCGCGGAAGGGATCAATTATGGGATACACCAAAAGTGCATCTGCAGGTCCTTCTAGGAAAAACTCTCGGGGAATCTTGTTTTTGATTCCTTCCTTGAAGCCAACGTGACCCAACAGCCTCAAGGAAAAGATAAGAAATATTTTACTTTCCAGTGTAATCATCTTTGGCTGTCAACAAGCGCGGAGCCCAAGGGTCGAAGAAAAAACAGGGGTGGATGTCGGCTTGGGCGATGAGTCTCGTGTACGCGAAAAAAGGCTAAGAGCATACTCCTGTCTCGTTGTTGCCTGGAAATACTTCTCCTCGTAGTGTATTTTCATGAGCTGGAAAAGTTGATCTCTACTGTCTCGAACTCCTTCTCATCCTTACTCTCGACTCTGCTGTGAATATTAGGAGGGGGGGCTAAAAGAAACATCGACTGGATTAAGTGGAAACGCAAGGGGTTAGGAGGGGCTTGAGCGTAAGCAAGTTTGTGATTTTAGGATAAATTTTTTTTTTTTTTTTTTTTTTTTTATATAAAGGAGCCCAGGTGGGTAAAACCATTTTTCATTTTTCTCAAAAAGAATTAATAAGATAACTTTTCTCCAGTCTTCGATATCCCCTTGAAAATACACGTGCGTGTCAAACGCGACTACTGGTAGAGCGAAGAGAAAAAAATCTGAATCCTGGAAAATTGTGGAATAAAAGTCAAAAGATAAAAAATACCTGCTTACGAGGGCAGGCAAAACACATCCCTTCTCCTTTTGTCTCTGGGGAACCGCAGCCAGATACATGGCAAAATGGAGGGTCATGGTGGTGGATATTATTTACGAGTCGTCATGTCTAATGCATCATAATTCGTCCCTGCTCGACCTTCCCCTCAAACTTGAGAGCTACGACGAAGACAGAAAAAAATCCTATCAATCCCAGCCATGTATGCCTAAAATTTTTGAGTGTACAGTGGTTGTTACGACGAAGAAAAAGAATGATAAAAGAAAAAAAGTCTGAGCTCCCTTGGAACGACGAAATTTGAATGTCTCGCTGCTGGGGAGAGGATACCAAAAAGAGGTGGATGGAGTCCTTGACCGCAACAGCGTAGATTACTCTCCCAGCTGGATCTTATCCTTTTGCTCTCCCTCTCGGGTGATAAGTAAGGGTCGTCCTTTATGATCCCTAGAGTTTTCTCTCTGTCCTGGCCCTTTCCGTAGGAGTAGCCTTTGGTGTGAAATGTCGGCTCTTGTCACGTAAAACCCGTGAACGAGAAGTACGAAAAAGATGGAGTGATGCTGCTTGGAGCCCAATGGATGCACGGAAATATTGGCTCCAGGAGTGAAAGGAGTCGACTCGTTGTCCCTAACACGTGTTCGAATCCAATCATCCCCTTAGCGACGATTTTTTTCTTCTTTTCTTCGGATTTACCTTGTACTGTTCAGCCTTCAGGGGGAGCTTTTCGCGCTTTAGAGGACTTGTTGGTCTTACTGCCTTTCTCCTCTTTTTTTATTCATACAGTTTCGTGGATCGGCATTGAAACGAGGGTAATGATTTTTCGTGATCGAATTGGATGGTTTGCTTCTTAGGGTTATTCTTCATGATCTTGGTATTTAACATAAACATCCAGACTATAATGATGGATGAACGAATTTTAATACATATTTTTTTTTAGTTTTACAAAACAGTTTTATCCCACGATTGAATGTCATGATTGTCAAAAAAATGTATGTCCTTTATGATGTGAGTATTGTTATTCTGATGCACAATAAACTCGATAGCTCACAGTTTTTTTAAAAATCTTTATTATTAATTATATTATTCGTTTGAGACAGTAATACTATTTTTAATGCTAATTACTTAGTTATAATCTACACTTAATTACCATGTAAACTTGAAAAAATGATACATTAATGGACACATTAGGAAAACAAAATAGGAATATCTTATAAATGTGGCATTCAGATGTATTAAAGTCTTTTAATACTTTTTTACATGGATTCTGCCCTCTGTGACTTTAACCTGAGTAAGACACAAAAAATTAACACTTGCGTCTCGCAAGGTATCAGGACCACAAAGTGGTTTTGGACCCTCCCTCTATCTACGTGGCAGTAATTCGCGCTCAATCCTACCCCGTTCCTACTCGTCCACCTCATTTTTCTCCCCGATCGTTTAAGTCTTACTTTCCAGGGAGCACTACTGCTATCACTACTACGACGACTGCAACGAACGCCTTCTGCCTCTCTAACTTCTGGGTTATCCTTATTTACTCCCGAACTTTTCTCAGCTTATCAGATCTTCGTTTTTTCCTTTAACTTTTTACGCGTTTTTTCTCGGGATCCGCGTGAAAGTGCATTTTTATCGCAGATGAACTTTCAGACCTACAAATTCTACTTTGCTCAACGAAAAAAAAAAAGAAAAAAAAAAAAAAGAAAAAAAGGAATCCTCGATTACGCCTGTTCGAAATCTAATTAGTTTCAGAGCATAATGAAAAATTTTCCTACCTCAGTGGAGCAAAGTTTTTGTTGAAAAAAAATTCCTCCCCTCCGTTTCTTGAGCAGTTAATGTTTATCCCTGTCACAAAACTGCCGTTAAACTCGTACTGCCCCTCTTATTTTCCTGAACAATTCCAGCATAAATGCAAGTGCCCGTAAACTGCACGCCTCCATATCCTTACAACGTACAGTAAAATACACGAGCTCTATGGCATTATAACCTGATGCAGACCTTTGCATTTGTTTACCCCCACACACGCTCAACCGTGCCAATTCACACATTCATCTCGAGTGTTGGGTGATTCTTTTTACGCCACAGCACTGATAATACCGTTTCAAAATTAAACTTAAGTAAAGACATATTCACAAGTGCTGGAAACTAAATAGAAAAAAAGGTCGGTCTCGTTTGCATTTTTAATTTTTATACTTCTACGATGCTTGCTCGATTCTGTACAATTTTCATTTCAAACTCGCATTATTCTTTATTTTTACACTCTTTCGTTACGCGGAAAATTTTTTGCTTTACTAATTATTTGTGAAAGTGGAGCATGAAAAATAAATGAATATTAAATTAAAAAATAAATTTCCGTTGAACGATATTTGAACGGAATATTATTCAAATATTTACAAAGAATCTTGATTATTTCACTCGGCGTTCTATGCATTTTATTTGCGAAATTCATACTCAAAGTTGATGTTATGAAAAAAAAATTTGCAGCGCTCCGACAAAGATATGCACGAAACTTTTTATTGAAATACTCGGTCCAAAAGAAATGTTTGCACAAAATATTTCATACTAATTAAACTAACGGACACACGAAGAAGACTTTATCGAGTGGATAATTTTTCAATAAAATTTTTGTTCCCGTGACTTTAATAAAATTTGCTTGAAATTGAAAAATTTCGCTTGGAAGAAAAAAAAAGAAACAAATTTTTGAGTTCGTGAGTTTAGAAAAGAAGGAAAAGAAAACCAACAAACAAACTAGTAAAGCAATGAGACAAACGACTGGTAATCGAGCGAAATAAAGCGCGCTCGCTCCTCTAGGAAATTACTTTTCCCCCAAGTTGTCTTCGTCGTCGTCATTTTCCTTCAAAGAGGAACACGACGGCAATACAATCTTCGTGGGTTGCACGGATACACACAGCCGAGAGAGGAAAAAGATAAAGAGACAAGACGAGAAAGACATTTTTCTGTGTGCGCACGCGCTAAAGTACGACGTAGGCTAGGGTACAAAAAGGGGGTTGTTTTGGCTTGTGCGCCGAATAATCAGAGCTTTGTGGCTCGTTAGTGCGCGAACGCGTCTGGAAGACGGTCTGAAGGTAAAGATACAGAGCGAGAAAAAAGAGAGAGAAAGAGAGAGAAAAGGACAATAGAGAGTAAAGAGGGAAGGTTTATCGGGCGATTAAGAAGAAAAGAGAGAGCATCGCGTGGTAGTTTGTAGTCAAAGGAAGAAGTAAGTGGAGATGAAGGAGGGGGTGGCTGGAAGTGCATAGGACTACACAACGCTTTCAGAGAAGAGCTTGGCTTTGTGAATGTGTACTCTGTTTGGCGTGACTCTGTTTTTCCACTCTGCGCGAATTTTAATGACCGGAAGATGTGGAAACCGTGGTCCACTGTTTGTTGATGCTTCTGTTTTTGATAGACAAGGCTCTCTTAGTTGTCTAGGATGAAAATTTAATTTTACCATCCCAGTGAAGCACTGATAATAAATTATACGATTTTCACACGCATTATTAATGGACCCTACGTGGCCATTCATAGACATTATTGGACAAATGATTGTTTTCAAATAGTTTCTCGTCAACGCAATATAAATTTGCTTGCCTAATGGAAGAAACAGATTTGTGCTGTAATTTTAAATTACAAACCCAAAGAAGCAAAACTAACTTGGAGGAGTTATTTTTTCTCAAATTTTTTAGTGCAAGTAATAATATTTTATTCTTAAGCATTTCTTGGACTTGGAATGGCACCAAGTTACCCCCAAGATGTTCGAGATAAGAAACGTCTCCGTGCCAAGCTCATGTTTATTGTCATTTTTAGTAAAACAAAGAACCTGCAATGATACAAAAGTAACAAAAAAACAAAACAAAAAAACTCTCGAGGACCCACACAAACGTTTCCAACAACCATACGATCAAAGTCTAGCAAAGCGTCGTGTTTTAAGTAAGCAACGCAGCATCGAAGAGAAGCTAGTCGGTGCGTGTGTGTGTACACCTGCAACCCGTAGAAAAGCCCCTCAAGGGTACAAACAAAGTCAAACAGCCAAGCGAGCGAGAGACCGAGCGAACCGGTGACAGCGTCTCCTGACAAAAGCCGCGTCCATATGCCTTCTCCAACCCCCCCCCCCCTCAAGACCATATAGCGCGCATATATGCACTCAACACAACAGCAACTTGATCCGCGGCCGGCTCCGCAAAGTCGTGCGGTCCGCGAGTAGGTACCCCAACTCGAAAGAGGATGAGGAGGAGGGGGAGAGCGACAGTGGCAGTATATGGCGGAGGGGCTCGCTCGAGCGGAAAGTTTTATCGAGAAACCACCTTCTCGCTGTTTCAGGAGAATGCCCGCGCGTCTGGTCGAGTGGCAAACTCAGCGGCGCGAGTAAGTCGTCCGAACAACGAGCGCGCGGGGCTTCGGCCTTGTACCGATGCACTGTACCTCCACCCACGGGCTATTCCCGAGGCTTCAGATAAAATTCTTCTTTTTTTTCTCCTTCTTGCACAACTGCTACTACCCTCGGATCACCTCCACTGCCCACGTATGTTATACACATGTGCATTCGTAGTTGAAGAGGGTCGGTTTTACTACCCCCCTGTGGCTCTCTCTCTCTTTCACCGGTTGTGTAACGTGCAAGACCGTGAAATGTCTGATTATTTGAGCGAATGGATCGTTTAGATTTTATTGGCTTGTATCGTCATGTCGACGCGTCCACGATGATGCCTTGGTAGATGTGCCCAGTGGTCACTTGACAAAATGTGTTTTCCAACGCGGTTCGGTAACTTTTGACAAAAAATACCGCAGTGACAAAAGGTCCGTCATCCCCTTGGAAAGTCGGCTTTTTCATTAGCTGTGTATTTTCCCGGTGCAAGTGCAAACGAGAGGGAAGGAAGGGGTGGAGGGGGGCAAAAAGAAATCATCGCTCCTTGATGAAATTGCAGGAGCCCCGGATCCTCGAGCCAACTCGGTTAAAAAATATTATCCGCCGCGGGACGCTAAGAGGTAGACTGCAACTTGGGCTCTGTTCCTTTATCTCGGCGGTTTTATTTTGTTCTCGCTGCTCCCCGAGAGAGAGCCCCCGCGCGGGCTTATGAAGTTTTATGGCTGAGCCACGCACACAAGTGGCGAAGGAGCGGGGAAACGAGGAAAAAAAAAAAAAAAAAAAAAAGATCCAGAAAGAAGGAACGGCCAAGACGACTGGCCGGGAGATAGAGAGTCGCGGAGTCATGACTGAGGAGATAAAGAAAATAACGGAGGGTAAGTAGTGAGGATATCGGAGGGAATTCGAAGCGACGTTCGGGCTTTCTATGGATTTACATCGCGATACAAGCTCCCTTGGCCGCTCCCCCACCCTAATATGATTGGATTTCCAAAATTGACGTATCACTCGCAATATTCTTTCGGGGTTGAATTTCAATAGCCTCAGCTACAAGAGCAGCCTGTCGCTCAAACTAAATTAAAGACACCTGAGGTGTACACGTATTTTCAAAATGTCAAATGATACCTTAAAATTTCATCAGGTAAACTACACACCTTCAAAACTGCACCTACTATGGATGGAAATTGTATGAGCTTCTTTTTCAGCCTCGTAATAAAAGACGTTTTTTTCGAGTCCAAAGAGGTAACTTTACATTTGTACGTGTATGATATTTAGAAAATTGGGGCAAGAATCTTCGAGCTCCAAACTTCTAAGCAGACGCGGGAAAAAAAATAGTCAAGGCAACACGATTTCTCTTTCCTTTCGTGTCCTTTTTCCGTTTTACGTTAAGCATCATTTCTCGAATGACCTTTTTACATCGAAAAATAATTGTTTCCCAAAGGATCTTTTCATTCAAGTGTTCCGCTTCGTCTACCATTTTTCAGACACTTTACCCAAACATACGAACTTCTACACCCACTAAATTGAACATCAGATCCAAAGAGTCTTTTACCCCCTAACAGCAGCAGCTACTACAGACCCCGTGGAAACTCATCATTATAAGTATTGTTTTTTTTTTTTCTATGTACCAAATAAAGTTGTCAAATTTAAAGAACAACACAGCAGCGAGCTTTCTCGGACATACTCGAGGGGACGAGGGGCCTTTTGCTCTCATCAAAATTATGGGTATTTGTATAGCCCCCGACAATGGGGCTTCGAGTGATCGCAAACCCGTCGCAAGACCAACACGCCGACGCAACTCAAACTCATCAGACTCGCTGCCGAGCGTCCATTTATACCAGGGGCGTCGGAGTACCTGTGCACACAACGGTGGAGTCGTCATCTGCCTGACTGCCCTCCTTTGCTCGGGGAAAAATAAGCCGGAACAAAAGCCCGTAGCTACAGCAGAAAATTCCCCGGGGGGGATGTACCATAGATCAGGTGGCGGAGCACGTGACGAAAATTAAAACGACCTTCCCTCCCCCCCTTTTCCTCCCCATGTTGAATGCTCTCGTGTACATTGACCACGTGCCGAAAACTCCCGCAAGGGGAGCCGAAATTCATCGCCCTTTCTCTTTTTCTTCCCAGTGCATGCACACGTTGACGTATTCACGCGCACTTGCATTGTCCTAGCCGTGATTGTAATTCAGGGTAGGGGGCTGTGGGAGGAGGCGACGGCGGTATGTTTTCGACTCTCCCGGGGGGCATTTTGAAAAATAGCGCATTCTCCGGTGCTTGATTTGCGGCTGCTGCTGTTTACGTGTGGGTACATACACGTGTACGGATGTACGTGAACTCCCGTAGATTATGGAGAGCTTTACGGTGGCGATGGAACTGTGCGCGTGAAAATGAGACGCGCGTACGGTTAGTTCGCTCGTCTGGCGTGTGATATTTTTCTCGAGACATGGGCACTTTACCTACCAGGGATTCACTACTGTAGCTATAATTTTCGTTCGAAAAGGGTTCAGCTCAGGTTTTCGTTAGTATAATCCTACTTTGTCCTTTGAGCGTGGACCTTCTTAATTTTATAGTGTAACTACTTATGGAGGAAGAAGTACTTCTTGCCAAGATCTTTTTAAAGAAACAATACAAACTAAATCCTTTTTCAACGAAAATCTCAACCAATACGGTATTTCCCGTACCCACAAAAGTATGAACGTTGTGTTGAAGATTTGAAACTTTCATTTCATTCGCCTCGCAGTGCTTACTTCCAAGAAATGTTTCTACAAATTTTTACCCCAATCTAGTCTGCTTGTCAATGCATATGCTCATTCTTTTTGATATTCCATCTTTAATATTATATTTATTGTCTTTGTCTGTTGGTCGCGTTGTTTATTATTAACGTTTTTATACACATCAATCCTGTATTTTTCCCTGTATGGTTGTAATTTCTTCTTCTCCATGTACTTACGCTTTTTTTTATATACATTCATACAACAATCTCGTTACTTTTGAACTTATGCTTCTCTTGCTACATACAAATGTACTCCTCTACCCCTTTTATCTTAGGCTTAACCTTAAAATCCCTTCATTGTTATTTTCAAAGCTCTGCTTGCTACTTTATGTATCTTTGCGACTTTGTGCCATGAAGTATCAATGGTACTGTCTTCATGACTTGAAGTTCGATTATACATCTCTGTACGCTAATCATGTGCTTCTTGAAATGCCGCCACGTTTCTGTGTTGTTATATCTATTTTAGTGATATTTGTTGTACTTTCATGTAATGTCGTATTTTAAATCGTCTTTACAAAAAAAAAAAAAGATTTTCATATGTATAATAAAAAAATATAGCACCACACAACGGAAACTCCCCTATTTTTTTTACCAGTAATCTCGCGATTATCGCTAAAAAGTACGCAAAAGATACGGAAAACAAAAGAAAAAGCACATGCATCACCCTGACGGGGTCGTAAATCTCCACCTCGGACGTAGGTAGCCAGAGCAGCTCCCAGCGACCCCCCGTTGCGCGGAATCAATTTATCGAGGCATAAATAATCAGTCAACCGCGAGAATCACGCGCGTCTAATTAAAGTTGTTCCGAGGATAGGAGTAGCATCTTACTCGGATCGGATGTTCCACGCCGGCGTGTATGGTAGCGCGTGTGCAAAAACACGGGGGGCGCGCATTAATTAAAGTGAAAGCGCACCACCATCGCTCCGTATATGGGCGACAGACGATCCTTTGAGGTCGACGCTTGCGGCTTCAATTTCCTCCCTCCCTCACCCTCCCTCTCTTTTCTTGCTTTGACCTATAGACACACTAACGTCAACACTTACGTGTATAATGCGCAGATATGCCAAAGCGAGAGAAATTGGGTTTCCAATTGTAAGTCGAAAAGAGTCGGGCAATGAAGCCAACGCACGAGTGTGAAAGATCAACGAGGTCGGTACAACTGTTTCTAGAAACTGAGATGTTACGAAGCTGGGATGAATACTCATCTATTTATGTTTTTCTCAATCATAAGTATATATATGTAGTTTCATTCGTCGTGAGAAATCGAGAAAAGCCGCGAAAAGAGCTGTGTGTGTGTGTGATTCAAGGCAAGTGATTTAATTTGTTGAGCTTTTCTCTTCTCAAGTCACTCCGAGGGCTTTTGGACATAGTTTTCTTCAGAGATTTGTGAAAAGAAAGCGCGAGAAGGAAGGAAGGTGGAAAAGGCGGGAGAGCGCAATCTTTCTTTTAGTAACAAGCTTGAGAACTCAATCGAAAAGTCGATTTCGACTCCAAAGTTTATCTACAAAAACCGATTTCTCTCTCTCTCTCTCGCTCTTTCGACCCCACGTCCCTTTTTACCTATCTTTTTTGTATTTTAATTTCTTTTTCGAGTTTTAAAATTGTTAAGCTCGTTAACTCTTTGAAGAAAGTGCTGGATCGTGAGGTTTCAAGGCAAATAAAGTCGTTGGGGGCTTTTTGTGACATTAGATTTGTAAAGCTACCACGCAATACTTTATACAGTACTTGGGTACACGGAGTTCAATGCAAAGCCCTGATAATTCGTCTTTGGACCCTTCCAATTTTTTTTTTCTTTTTCTTCAACCTAATTTACACGACCACGTGCGAGTGATTTTCATCACGAGAAAATGTGTCAAAAGAAACGAGCTCCAGGGAAGAGCCACCGAATTCGGGTCACACGGTCTGCTTGCTGATACGCTGTACACATGAAAGGGATATTAATTAGAAAAATAAAAAAAATAGCACTCTTGTAACTTGTGTGTTTTCGTTCCCTTTGGCCGTCTACCTCATGACGCTATGGAAAATCGTCGGACTCGGACTCGATCGTGGAGGACATAGAAATGAGGTGCGACACTAGGCCATGGATCTTTGCAGCGTCACAAGCTTATTAGGTAGCCTCAGGCCGTCCGTAGGCGTGATGAGATCGGAAGCCCCGTGTCTTGGTAATGCGAGTTACGTCTTCTCGAATTACGCCTACGTGATTCGTATGGTCGAGCTTCTATTGAGAGGGGCGAGGGAAAAAGTTGTCGATGCCACGGATGTTGAGCCTTTTTGCTCGTTAGTTGCCTCCCGTCTCTCTTACGGCTTATGGATTTCGAAAAAGGCTTATTGGTTTTTTTTTTTTTTTTTTTTTTTTTTTTTCAACTGGTTTGCGGTACTTTCAGTTTATTAAGGACTTTTTGTTTGATGCTACTTTTTTTCAAACAGGACTTTTTTTAATTAACATTTAAAACGTTTTTAAAAAAAATACTCAACAATTTGTATTCGTTACTTTCATGGAGAACATATGGAATCGGATTCTATTGCAAATGTTATGAGTGAAAAACAGAGCTTTTCAGAGACCAGGAGTAATTAAAAAAGCTTTCAATACCCCCGAACTGTTTGACCCAATATTGATTTCAGAAAACACTTCGATTTGATGAAAAGTGCATGATGCGTTTTTCGCAAAACTAATCAAAAGCCCTTTTGATTCAATCCCTGAATCACTCAAATATTGGATGAAAATCCATTTCCAACGAATGCTCGTTCAAGGGTCTTTCCCGTATCACACACCCCGGTGCTCCTCATATTTACAATCAAGTAATTACGCGTACATCCACAAAGGCATATCGTAGTGAAGCGTCCACCACAGCGATGGAGCTTGAACAGTGCACTATATTGTAAAATCTCTTCTTTGACAACAAAGTTACATCACATAAGGATAGCGTATATGTTCAAGAGAAGACAATGAAGACGAGAGATACTTGTTTTAATAAACTTGAACAAATTGTTACAAATACGTACATCGCACTACTAATTCTCGACGATGCAATTTAAATAAACAAAGCCCCTACCAATCGGGACTTTCAATTATTTGTCAATCGACTCTCGATCCCGAGTTGATAACTCCAAGTATTTGCCGGGTGAGGGTCTTGGGCGATGCTAAAGACTCACCCCTCACGAACGGCATCCGCACAATGACTCTTTTTCCATCTCTCTCCAGCACCCCACGGAGAGTCCCTTTCCCGGGAGCAGGAGGCTTCTTTCTCCATCTTCCTTTATTCACTCCAGCCTTGAAGGACTCGCAGAAGCCGTGAATGGTTGACTTGGCTTGTTTTTTTTTCCACAACCAATCGCTGCTCCTCTTTTACGTTTTCCTCCCAGCTGGGCCTCCTTTTTCCATCACCCAGCGGGGGTTAATTAATTTTGCAGTTAATTAATTTTCTTGATTGACGCGTACGCACACAAATAGGCGAGGGTGGTAGGTCAGAGCAGGAGAGGCGAGGTGGAAGAAGATGAAAAACAATGAACGAGCAAAGGGCGAGGCAGCTCTTTATTGCCTCGCTCTGGTCACTGGTTGGCTATCATAAAATTGCGAGAAAAAAAACGATTCGACGCTGCACTTCAAACAATCATGTAACTCGCTGCTTTGGATAATTGAGAGTTCTTACATGGGAGTGCGTCGACGCTCTTGAGACGCGCGAAAATGCCTTGGATGTTGGAAACGGTGAATCCGTCCGAATGCCATTAAAAATCTCCATCTCGTACTGTGCATGGGCGATATGTACGTAAAAAAATCCCCTTCCTTATTCAAGGTTTATGTAATCCAAAGTTACGTGATTCCAATATCATTCCGCTGAACAAATCAAGCCATCATCCCTCGGGCACTTTTCTTGTAGAGACTATTGGTTATCTTCGCGTGCACGGGAACAAAGAAAAACCCTCGTCACCATCTCGCTTTTGTCTCAGCCATCGTGAAAGTGGCTGTGCAGGTGCAGCACGGGAGCCCGTTATCACGCGACACGCTCGCTCTGGCCCAGTGTCCGTACAGGCATGTAAGCGAGGAGCGCCGTTATCGCACGGCGCGCGGCTGTTTGCGTGTCGCGACTCGTGCTCCCTTCCATGGAAAATGTAATTTTGAAATT
This sequence comes from Copidosoma floridanum, assembly GCF_036245765.1. Classification (NCBI taxonomy): domain Eukaryota; kingdom Metazoa; phylum Arthropoda; class Insecta; order Hymenoptera; family Encyrtidae; genus Copidosoma; species Copidosoma floridanum. The sequence continues at coordinate 7,138,796 of NW_028321897.1, read as the reverse complement.
GATATTTTACATACACGGTGATAACAGCAGCGAAGGCTCGGCATCGCTTGGAATATTCAATTTTTTCCTCTCCCTCTCTCTACGAGTTGTGTTGCTCTTTTTTTTGTTGCAATCCTCTCAAAATGAAGATGTTGTACCGAGAATTTCATGAGATTTTCGTTGGAGTACAAGTGCACCCAGTGTACGAGACTCGAGGGTACCTATTCGTGGGACATGTTCCCGTTCACTGCCAAACGGTTCCGTAAACAGGGATTAGGTCAAGCATTGCCCATACGTCTTTCTCAGTGTTCCATAATACCGAGCAGTCTAAGGTGACTAATTCGTACACCATCTCAATTAATATAATATCAATATCAACTGTATGTACCTGAACAGAAAATTGTCTTATCTATAAGACATCATCATAGTTCATGAGGTTCAACAGTTTACTTCGTTGCGAGACCACCTACAGAAAACCCTAAATGAACGCCAACTCTCGAGTATTGCGAGTATCGAAAAAAGTACCGCAGCAGTAAATCGCTAAAATCTCATTAAATTTAGAGATCAAAGGGAGAGGAGGAAACGGAGCGAAAAAAGACACCCATTGGTTGGACATTGATTTTCGAACGCGCTGAGGCAACCCCTTGGACAAATATCACTCAGGGTCCTCGTGTGCGTGTACTTTTCCAGATTCAACATTATCAAGCTCGATTTTCCAGGATTCGAGTCGACGTTGTGTCTTTTTTGTTTCCCTTCTACGGCTGTTCATGATGCTGTGTCGTCGATCGCGTGATGTTTAAGAAAGCGCAGAGTGCAGGAAAAAACGGCACTACCAACAGGGAGAAGTTACAATAAAAAGGGATGCGGCAAAAAGAATCGCCAGCGGGGCGGCGACGAGCTCAAACGCGGCCGAAGAAAGAGTATCTCCACGGGGTACCATCCCCCTCATATTCCGCGTCACCGCTCCGCGAAGGCTACACGGGAGGTGCGGTCACACACAAACGTAATTCGCTTTTTGAGCTCTTTGTTGGGTCGGAAGCGAGCCTTGCGTGTCCCCCGTCCTAGTGATCCTCCTTTCTGCTCGACGAGCTTTTTCGTCCTCGTCGTCGTGGCTCTCGCTTCCCCCTCTGACTTTTCTCCATTTTTCTATTTCTTCCTCTACTTACTTTGCTTGACGGGGAAGAGCGTCGTGAATCGCCGCTTAAACTCGCCTTCCCGGAAGTCCGGGACGACGCCAATTTTTTTTTTCCTCCTCCTTTCCCATCTCCTTTATTCTGGTTCCGTCCAAAGATGGAGATTATCAAAAAATACACTGCAATGCTGGTGTATTGTTGCTTTGCATCTTGTATTCCTCTGTTTCCTTAAATGTCACTCGGGGACGGTTAAATATGAGTTTTTTTTTTTTTTTTAGTGGTTTATAGGTTTCCTGTCAAGCTTATCGTACCGTGAAATACTGAATAATACCTGGAACTGACACTTGTCTTTAAAGTCCAAATTGTTTCTGCTCTTACTTTGATAAAAACTCACCGTATTGTACGTTACGTTTCAAAATACATAACCTTACAAGGGATATTTTAAAAATTGAAATATCATCATGACTAGCTACAATTTGTGTTTGTACATCTCAGTCTAAATTTACAAAACTTGAATTCACAAATTGTATCGTAACTTTGAAAAAAAAAAAAAAAAAAAAAAAAAAAAAAAAAAAAAAAAAAAAAGCTGCGTATACAATTTTTCCATGTCTCTGCAGCCGGAAATGTTTACTTCTGGGCCGCTGGTACGAAAACTCATATTCCGTGCTGAACCTTGCGACGATAACTCCCCAAAGTCTCAGCGTCTTTGGTCCGTTTCAGATTTTCTCGATCGAAAAAACATAAGATTTAAAAATGAAAAGTAAACCAAACCAATCCCTGTCTCATCACCAAGAGTCACCCGAAGTAAAAAGAAAAAAGTAAATCAGCTACGAGTAATCTCCTCGTTGCATCTCATTAAACTTGCGCCAGTGCAGTGGAGTTTCCTGGATCCCAAAAAAAAAAAAAAAAAAAAAAAAAAAAAGTACCCAAAGTCCCCAGCGGTGAGATGAGCAGAAAAAAATGAACAGTAGAGCCACCCTCAGGGTCGGGCAAAAGGACAAGATTTTCTTTTTTCCCTGCAGGGAGTCAACTTCGTTTGCCTTCCCGCGACAGTTGTCCGAGTCTCGTCTCCCCCCATTTTTTTTTTTTTTTTTTTTTTTTTTTTCTTACAACCCAACTTCGTCATTTTCCCCATACCTCCTCTTCTTTTGGATTCCCCGAGTCAACACCGACAGTCAGCCCGAAGAGAAGAAAGATAAAACGAAAAATGGGAAAATGATGGAGAAAAAAGGACTTGCCGTCCGATCGAGGTCACTGACACGGAAAAGCCACTCTCCACCACCGACGAGAGCAGAACAGAAGCGCCGAGGAATCCACGAACAAGCCAGTCGACAATCACCGCTGCCCCTTTTTGAGCTCGAAAAGTGAGAAAGAAGCGCAGTGTGTAAGGACGAGGACGAGCCGAGGCTGCTTTTTCAGACGCTCCGGCCGAGCTGGACAGGACCTTCAGGAGTCGAGAGAGGAAATCATCCATACGTCGCAGAGGGTACTGAATAGTGCGCACAAAGTGTGCCCGAGAATAAAGCCTCCCTGTTGATTACGGGCTTGGCTCTAAAAATAACAGCAGCCGAGCTTGGCTTATTAGTTCCGTCTCGCAAGCTCGGCTTCCAGCTCACATCCCCCGCGCTGTCCTTTGGATCGAAAATAGCCGCCCCCCGCGACAGCAAGAGAGCTTGCGAGCGTGTCTTACAACAGTGGCGTTGAAGCAACTCTGGGGTGCCTGAAATGAGGGGCACATCGGTACAGTTGAACCATACACTGTGCGGCAAGCCGAGGCAATGATCCTCCTTTTTCGACTCTGCTGCTGCAGGAAGAGGCGTTATTGCGAAACCTCGTACACGTGTGTCTCTGTCCTTTTTCATATACGCCTCGGTAGTGTATTGATCAGCCTGTAAGAAACGCACGGGGGGGATTCTCCGTTTATTGCCCTTTTGTGCGTTCGATCGAAGGCGCGAGTGCTTTTGGTTACTTTCTGGGGACGCTTCCACGAGATGCGGTGTCTATTTCCCCCGCGGTGGTTAGGAAAATTTGAAAAAAAACAACAAATCTCAAATGCAACGATCGCGTGGAAAAGGAAGCCGCATAGCGCCTTTATTGTCTGGCCCCGCGTTGTTTTCGACGCGCCTGCACGGAGATGCGATGCCGTGCCCTGAAAGGGGTGCAATTAAAGTTTATTGCCTCGACTTTCTCCTAGCGCGGCGCTGCCGGGCTCCTTCGTTTCTTCTTTCTGCCGTTTTTTTCTTCTTTCCTTCTTGCACCTCAAGAGATTCTTACATATGAATATACATGAGGGTTGTTTTGGAGCTCGTTTGCCTCGAGGAATCGCATGCGTTTGGTTTTAGAATCGCCCGTGTTGGCTGAGAAGTTGATGAGAGTGCCGTTGGAGCTTTAAACCGTTGAGTGTGTTCAAAACAACTCGATGAAATGGTTTAAAAATAAATGAGCTTTTCTGTACTCTTGCAGAATCGTAATGACGGAGATCAGGGCCAGAAAATGAAGCCCTTAGTATGTATGGAGAAGGACTAGAAAAGATTATTTTTGAAAATTTATTGAAGCCGCGAAATTAAGAAAGTAGAGATTTTGGAAAAAAAGTTATGTGTTGTTAACAATTACAGGGAACGCTTGATACGAGTCTTGAGTTATTTTTTTCAAAGAAACAGGTGAAGATGACCATGAAATATCGGCTAACTTCGTCAAAATCTCACGTTTCACTCGCTTTACATTCCAAACCAAAGGTGATAAAGACATCGTATGAATCATCGCTTGGGATGCTGTGTCATTTAAAAAATGTACCTCGTCATCAATAGTGTACAGTAGTCTCTACAATCATTGACTTGTAAATCAAAACTTTTGCGTGCTAATTGGTAAAATTTATATAATCTATGTTTATTATTAAATATTTAATCCTGATTGTTGAGGCTTTTGTCTCTTGTCAGCACGTCAAAAGTAATATTCAGTGAGTAAGTCCTTGGGTAATAATATCAAGCAAACTACCAGAAAATAATTGCCTGCACGAAGGTGCTGTGTGGAGACACCACATGTGCAATCATAAAATATTGTTTTATTATAGTATTTCAAACTGTAGCGTAAATATGAGTAGTATCAAGTAAACTAAAACATTGTACAACTCAACGACGACGAAAGCACCAGTAGCAGAAATGGAAGAATCAGCGTGATGGACAGGCCATAGCATAATCGAGCAATCCTCGTGCATCGACGAGGAGATATATATTATTCAGAGCGAGGGGTATAAAAATTACAGCACTGAATCACGAGCGCATCCGCGTCACGGTCCACCGCTCCTCGGAGCCAATATTTATCACAGAGGGAACACCGAAGGGTGCACGGAGTATAAGGAGGGGACGACGAAGACGTACGCCATACGAGTGACCATCGGGCACGGGCATCGCGCAGCGTCAGCCGGCCGTGCATCTCGGGATAACGCCTCGACGAGAATCGAATTGAAAAGCAGACGCATCGCGACATTCGCCGAATATAAAAATCATCCCTCGCTCCCACACACACACGGCTCTGTGGGTACGTGTATTGTCGAGGGGTGGGTGGCGACCGCAAAATGCTTTCCAACCCCGCTCGCATGCACGACGCTTCCCCGGTCGCGCTGCATAAATCTCGGGCTTTCCAGTTGCTGGTTCTTATTCTACGTGTACACCAATGCAACCGTGTATGAATGCATAGGAGACCGAGAGACTTTTTTTTCTTCGCGATATTTTTCATCTAGATCGTCGAGTGCACGGTTCACCCTCCGCACCCTGAAAAAAAAAAAAAAAACCATTTTGTCGAGGTAATGCATTAACGAGGACATATTTCCCGTGTACCCGTACTCGGGGAAATAATCGAAGACAAGTAGAGAAAAGGAAGGATTTCAGATGTTTATTCCCTTTTTGACACACAATCGACAAACATTTACACCTTACATGCTACGAAGCACTTTACATACTCATGTGCCCCGTAATGAATCTTTCGTGCAAGAGCTCATCGTATCAGAAATTCATCTCAATTGTAACCGTTCAAATGACAAACTAAAATTATCCTCCGTCCTTTATCAGCGTCCCTCCAAGTGTAAGTCTCATACACCCCCTCCCCCAAAGTAATAAACTCGTATCATATCCGGCATCAGTGGTGGCAAAACGCCCCGAATCAAGCCCGAAACTACCCTTCCCCTGGGCCGCCGCCGGAGCAAAAAAACTTTCTAACTTCTTGTTTTTACACCGTCCTCGTTCCCCGGCAACCCGAGCTCTATCTCCAGGTTCCATCTCGCTTGGGCGTGTAACGCTTTATCCGCGCAGAGCCTCGGCTCCTCCTCCCCTCGGCAAGATGTTATATAATGTTTACCAGGCCCGGGGAGATGATGCTCTGCATGCATAAAGCGCGACGGAAATTCGCGACACTGGCTATACCGGTATATACCAGCTTGGCTTAACTCCGCGTACCCACGGCACCGCGTCCGCACCTTCTCTTTTGTTTTAATGCGGCTTCTTGACTATCTCGTCCTTTTTTGGGACTCCCCCCGCCCTCCCTCACTTTCTTCTTTTCATCTCATTACGCGTGATGTATGAGCCGGCTTTTACGACTCCACTGGCTTGGTTGTGTTTATTTTTACCGCGCGATGCGGATGACCTTTTGTTGGCTTGTCCTTGTTGGGCTGCCGATACGGAGGGACAGTCATACGTGAGTCTCGATAAATACGTGCGAGCGTTTTAAAGGTACGACAAGCCCGAAGGTGTATTCATTTGGGTGGTGTTGATACTGCTTCTTTTTAAGAAATAATTTACAGACGCAGGATGGAGATCTAAAACACCTACTTGGCTGAGGTTGGAGTTGGCACCTGCAATGAATATTATCCTTTGAAATATTTATAAAAATATGCAAGAATGGCATTGAAAAAAAAAAAAAAAAAGAGGGGAGAGCACCTCTGATTAGTACACTTGCAGTAGAAACTCCAAAGGCGCGCTCAGGCGAGCTCGATGCGCGTGAAATACAGATCTAGGAGCCGCGAGGCAGAACTTTACTCTCTCTCTCTCTCTCTGGAGCAAGAAAGGGGAGTGGGTCAGAGATAAATATACGGCCGAGGCATTGAGTTCTTAATGTACTTGGGAGATGTGGAGAAAGTCGCTGGGTCGCAAATAACGGCCCCACGCGCCCGCGAATAAGAGATAACTGCCTCGTTTGCGCCGAAAGTTTACATCGAAGGGGTTAGCCTCCCCCCCACACGGTTATACAGCCTATCTTCTCCTTTTCATTTTATAACAATGAATATCAGCGATTTTATGCCTGTTTGACGATCGCTTTTTTTTCCCGTATTCAAACAAATTTCAAAAGATGCTCCGCGAAAATTTGTGATTTTATGATCTCAGTTTGCGCGCTCGTTATAATGGAAGTGCCCGTCGATAAAGACGAGCTTTGTTTTCACGGCTCGGCTCGAGGGTGCATTTGTTTGCCGATATGATTTGATGAAGATCTTGGTGGTATTATTACGGCCATATTTTCACCGTATCACCAGTTCTTTTTTCTTTCTTCAATCAAATTAAACGAGATCAAGTATAATTGTCTCGTGTATAACCATACCGACTACTTTGGCGATTGTGTATTTTCTCGAGGCCAAAATCACTTCCCAGATGCGCTTTCCATAAACATCGTATCACCATCCAATGGGCGGCACTGTATCTTTGAAACAACGTCGTCACTCAAAATTATCGAAACGATTGGTGTTTTGTGGATCAGTAGAAACAGTTGAGTTTGTCAGACGCGTTGATTTTTTGCTATAAGCTACATTCAGACTGTGAAAAAAGGTTAGTTAAAAATTTGTGTGTGCACTCTCGTTCACTTTTTTTTTGAACTTCAATTACGTAAGTGACAATTAAGAGAGCGATGCCTGACCCCTGGGGTCTTACTCTCTTTGCGACGTAAATATACACAATCATTTAATATCATCATTTTTTAATGCCTTATTTTTTTTAGAAACTTCAGAGTTCAAAACCATCGCATACGCAACAATTGGTTAGCAAGCAGGTTTGGTATACGAAATGTACTTGATAACTCTGGTAGTGAGCAAACAAACAAATACTTGTCCCACTCGACAAATTCGTGTTCAGTAAAAATTATTGTTCGTGTATGCAGCTGGTGTTTCGTTGACAAAACAAATTCTGCTCCAAGGCTCGATTGTATTACTTATTGGGACGAAAATATCGCTAAGTAACAAAGGGACCTTCGTGATTGTAAACAAGATTTACTCATTTTCATCAAGTTCATCGTCAACTCCACACACATGGGGTGAAACGAGTTTATTGCCAGACCACGAGCTCCTGCCATTACTAAGGACGAGCTCGAGTTTGGTTACCACGCGTACGTAATATATAGGTTGTATACATATAGAGAGTGGGGTGTAAAGAAATTCATTTCTAGGATTCGAGGGGTGCAACTGAATAACGACAAGAACGAATTGCCCCACCATGGGGACACACAAAGCCTAATTACACGAGGTGTATCCTCGCGCGTGCACTGACATTCACGTACGTATCATGTATGTATAAGCACACGACGCGAGAAACCAAATTATATCGTCCGTGTATGCCATTATTAGAGCTACAAGGCCCCTCCTCCCATCTCCCTGAGAATGACGAGTTTCACATAGTCGCGGCCAAGCGGCGGGGCTTTGTTAGCGGGGGCGCGGGCCTTTATTAGACCAATGTAACCCCAACACACAGTCGCGCGTACAACGCATCCGCGTGCGTTTGTTATGCGGCTGATACTGCCGAGGGAAAGCTCGATTGCTCGCTCGCTCGCAAATTCATGCACACCAGCCTCGGGTACACATGCAAGGGCCCTTGGACGCGAGTGGAAGGCGATTGCATCCCTGATAAGGCGGAAGGTGGCAAGGTAGGGCAGGGGGGTGAGCCCTGACTTCGGTAATCAGTTAATGGAACACACTGCACTCTGGCCACGTACGCGTGCATGGGTCGTGTGTTCTGCACCAGAGTGCTCGGGTCGCACACGTATACGTGGGAAAACCACTACTGCGCGTGTAAGCATTTTTGCATGCACATATATATACCCTTCCCTTCTCTCTTGCACATCCTTTTCTGACGTTACGTGATTAGATACACGGCGATCGCTTCACACAGATCCTGATTATGCATTCCTCGATGCTTGGTTTTAAGTAACAGTCATTTTAAGTTGCTTGGTTCTGCAGTATAAATTTTTCATCGATCATAGGGAACACGGGCTGGTAAACTTTTGTTTGAACTCTACGGTGTGCTCGGGTTTCCAATTAATTTCCATCGTAAAATTCACTCGTTGTGGATTACTAATTAAGGAGCGAGCTCTTGACTATGATAATATAATGAACGGAGAACGCGGTTATCACGGGAACTAATAATTATGCGGAATGGACGTGAAACTGTTGGGGGAGAAAAAAAAAGATGCTTTGAATGAAGGCAAAAGGGGTAGGATGGCTAGTCCCCACCAGCGCGCTCTTACGAGCCATCCAGGGTTGCCGGCCCTGGGGAGTCACCGCTGTGTCCCTTTGCAAGGGGGGCTTACGTCGACTTGCGCTACCGGGTGACGCGGGATCGGATTCTCCGATCAACGCGCCGTTTTGGCCTTCGGAGTTTAAAGGTGTTAAGCGCCATTTGGACTCCGGGCGCTGCGGCCAAACCCGGACCGGGGGTACCTCACTTGAGGCACATTGCTTCACGAGGTTCGCCACTGGGTCGTCAACCGCAGCCCACCAGGCTTGGACGGCCCGAGTCGGAGGCATATTATGCCTCGGACCCGCGTTGTACCATCCTAACCTATGATAAGGTTTGGCTAACCGACTCGTCGTGGTTCCTCATGACCCCACTTATTACTAGGTGGGAGGAAAAAAAATCTGGGGTCATTATATTTCGAACACGGGTACCTACGTCTCGCAAGCAAGTATCCTAACCACTAGGTTACGGAGCCATTGGAGCCCCTATGTTCTTTGGGATTAGTAGTAGTGAAACTCAATCGGTATTGCAGTTGTCATCCCACGGAGGTTATCTTTACACTTTTTAATTTTTTAATTTCCAAATAGTTTGTTTCATTTTGTCAAGCTGCACGGATATAATTGCATGACCAATGAAATTTCAAATTCAAATTCAAAAGTTTTAGTATTACAATGAAAATTTCCTCCAATAGAAGTTAATTTTTTTTTTTTCAATTCAAAATATAATTCTTTACGGCAGCTCTGTGATAAAATATTTGGGACGCTCAAATGATTATCGAACGAAATGTGATAATCGTGTATAAATGGAGTTTACAAACTGATAATTATTATTTATCGAACCTCGACGATGACGGATCGAATATTTTATTCAAAGTACTAAACAACGCGATTATTTTAATGAATATGCCAACAGAGGGAAAATAAATCAATTGCCAAAGCGGGAACAACGAAAGCTCCCTCTTTCCGAGAGAGAAAAGGACGTGAAAAGTGCAGTTATTTATCGACTCGATAAATCAACGAAGCATAAATCAAGCTATTCATCAACTTTTCTCGCTCACCGAATCCTGTTTGTTCCCAAATCAAAACGCGCACATTTCGTTTTGACATCAAAGCTGCTCCAACAATAAGTTATTCGGTTTGACTTCACCGATGGGTTGATCCTCCGACCGAAAACATGTATTGGGCATTAAAACGGTACATACTGAACTCAAGTAGTTCAAAAAAGTGCGAACTGGGAGAGTTAAAAAAAAGCACCGGGTAAATCTAAACTCCGAGCTCATACCGCAGCCGTGCAGCGCAGAGAAATAGAGAGCAATTTGCGGCTTTATCGAGTGTGCGTCGGTCATTACGACTGATGAGCAGTCACGGCCGGATGGAAGCTGAAGAAGGAAAAAACACGAAAGCAGAAAAAAAAGTGGAGGGAAAAAGAAATTGAACTCGAGCTCGCTCGGTCGTTGGCTTCTTGTTTTTTTTTTTTTTTTTTTTTTTTTTTTTACATATATATACACACACATCCCGACTTCTGCTGCCGACTGGGGCTCCTTTTAATCCGTTTCACGAAAGGCTCGCTGGATTAAATAACGTTAAAGCGAACGAGAGCCGCCTGAATATAATCGGCTCTTAAACCTGCGTGGCTTGCGAAAATCGTAACTATATCGTTAGTCAGTGGATTTTAGGCTTTTGATAAAAATGAATTTGGTTAATCGGGTTAGGGAAGCCTCCCCGCGTCGATGATGTATATTATCAAAATTAAAAATTGAAAGGAGGAACATTTCAAAAAATGTGATATTAATTATCATCAAAGCGTATAGTGTTTATTCGAATGACAATCAGAAATAAGCAGTGGATGATGAAGGTACTTCCTCGTCATACCTACAAACTTCAACGGGAAGCGGTTGATATATGACGTATATGAATTTGATTCTCCATGTTGATGCTTAGCCCATTCCTTGCCTTTTATTTTAATATTCACATAGTATGTCTATACCCCTGCTTTTCCCATCTTGGATACTCGCGTTATCTGGTTTATTTTTCGACTTTCGCTTTGATACTTTTGGTTGGATACTGCAGCCATCTAAATGGATCGTCATTAGAACTTCTCCTTGTACCACGAATACCACAATTTCTGAGTCGGTGTGTCATCCACAGGCAACCCTTGCTGTTTCTCTTTTTTGAATGATTGGGTTATTCTCTTTTTGTTTCTTATGAATGTCCATCTTTTAACCCACTACCTCTGCTCAATACTTACAGAATAATGGACTTTGCAGTCAACGATTTTATGTCCTCGCAATTGCATAAGTTTTAGTCAATGTACGCAATAAACTGACTTAACGTATACGTCTAGGTCATGCAAGATTAATCATCGGTACTTGCAAAACCAAACCAGACCCATGAGTTTTAGGTAGTCGTGCTCTGTATTCTCTCCCGGGGTTAGCAAATTCATCCGAGGATTCTTTGTCTCTCGAGTACTCCCTACAACGCCATCCCGCTGTATCATCCGCAAAAGTACGAGATATGCCTCTCATTGTTAATTGAAAATCGCGTAGCTGTATCGGAATGACTCCTCTTGTGTACTTGCCTCGTCTTCCCCACACGTCCCTCGGCCTTTCGTACTTCGTTATGGCCTACACAGCTACGCATGGCTTTTTTTATTTTCTTCCCTCTCTCTCTCATTTTTATTATACCCCGAGGTCACGGTGGATGGGCGTCGTCATCTCAAGCGCCAAATCGTCGCCGGATATCGTTTCTTGCGCGCTTGCCAAACAATATTTCTCGGGTAGTTACACCAGGATAAAGGACAACGCGAGACTTGAGACAGAAATGCCATTGGGAACTGGTGCGGTTGGCGGTGTGATGACGGGGGGAGGAAAAAACGAAGCAGGGGGAGGACGCTGGCCCGAAATTGCGAGGGTGGTGGGAATGACTCATGTGTGTTTATGCTTATGAAGGAACGTGAGCTACGAGCGTGTTCGTGTACATAAAAGCTGATGGGACGAGGTTTTTTTCTTTCCTAATATCATAAAAGTGCATTATTTCTTGATAAAAACCGTCATTGGTGGGCTTAAATTTTTCTTTTCTTTTTTTTTTTTTTTTTACATACATTGTTTCATAAACTATTCTAATCAAACATTGTCTTGTGCAATGGAAAAATCGGACAAAAGCTCATTTTTCAAATTACGTGTACAGTGTAGAAAAAACACAAATTGGTGTTAGCCTTTTAGAAGTATATGCATGATTTTGAAATAGAATGGAAGAAAATGAATGCGTAGACACTTCTTTCTACAACATCAATGTTTCACAATGGAATGAAAAAAATGGCACAATCCACGAAAACAGGATGTCTCATCATGCGATTAGTTTTATTTTTAGCTGCTGATCGTGTCTCTAGTAAATGTGTGCTTGTACGCCTACAGGCGAAGAAACAAAGTGGCAACACCTTGTGTATCGATCAGTCGTCGTGTTGTCTCAGTGCCCCTAGTTGTCACTCCCTCAACGCCACTTGACCTTCCGCTACTTATCCTACTTCTTTGCCTCACAACCCCCCACCCCCCTGCTACCACCTATCATAATTCCCCCGCTCTGTCGTGATCGTTCACTTCTACCGTGACCCACTTTTACCGCGCTTTAGCTCATCTTTACATCTGACCTTAATTTCCTTTGATTTCAGAACACGCCGATTTCGTGGCGAAGGGATGAAAACTTGTCGAACCTGCGTTTTTAGTTTGTCTACGTACCTATGCACCATGTCGTTATCTCGTACTTACAATTACAATATTGGAATTCATCTCTTTCCTCATTGCGTGGTCATCGGGTGATAGAACTATAGACACGTACCTATATGCCGATGAACATCGGATGGTATTTTGGTGGGATTTTTCTTTTCCTTACGTATAATGGTCAAGCAAGTAAATGTAATTTACCAAGCGCAGTGAGATGTACAAATGGTAAAGTGACTTTTCCTCCGACTCGATAGCTTTGTTTGCCTTCCATGAAAAAATACCGGAGCAAAGATTGAAATCAGTATTTGTTCAGTCGTAAGACAAATGATTTTTAATTATTTGAAAAAACGATTTCAAGGTAAATCCACCCATTTGTGAAACGAAGACAGCAGCGTCACCAAACAAAAAAGCCAATCCCGAAAAAAAGCTTAGTCCTTTTCCCCCTCTTGACTTTACACCCCCACTAGAGTTGTACAGCTCTCATCGCGCGCTACCCCTGAGCTCCTCATCGGTTCTCGTATACAGTTACACTCGCGCCTGTACCAGTACAGAGCCCAAAGGTAGTAGGTACCTGCTTCACCCTACCAGCCACTTGTCTTCGAATCATCGAGCTGTTGTTGAGCTGCTTGAATCTCGAATTTGCATCCGCACGCGCGATTAACCCTTTTGATCCAAGAGCCGGGGCTCGTCGAGGCTTCCACCGTTGTTGCTGTTGTGGGTGCGCTTACACTTGTGTGAGCACATTGGTTCAACAAGCGTGTAAGCTCGCTCTGACAGGTGCGCGAGTTTTTGGGTAAGAAGTAACAACAGCTCGTACGCGTTGGAAAATATGGCGTGTGCGCTATGCTTTTTTTTTTTTTTTTTTTAAATCTTGTATTTTCATGGTACGCTTTATAGTAGACTCGGATTTTTATTATTGCGTGTGAATGGCAATCGATCGAATCGTGTGAATGGGACGGACGCGTATGCATAAAAGATGTATGCCAAGTGTACATGTATATACGTTGCAGATAAGCGTGCGAGTATAATACATATACAGTGGCGAGATATGACGTTGAATATGCATACTCGCTTGGCTTTGAAATTTTCAACTGCCAAACTGAATGGGTCGATTGGCTGTAGACGACGAAAAAACATGCCCCGCCAAAATCATTGAAATTAAAAAAAAAGAAGTGGTACGGTAAATTAATTGGGAGTAAGTTTCCGAAAATTATGAGAATGGGATGGACCAGCAGTTCATTATTTCCAATTTATAGCTTGAGAAGCTTGCAAACGTATGTATTACACAAGTTTTACAATTTGAATAATAGGATTTTTGTAGGATGTCGTTACGAAAATCTCATTACTTCGAAGTAAATGACAACGGAATAAAGAATTTTGTGAAAAGTATCGTTTCTTTGGAGTTGGTGACAATTTGAAATTTTATTTCAAACTTTTATGTAGGGCTCCATCAATCTCATTGTTAGACAGTACAATGTCTGGAATAACAAACCGTTATTCAACATAATTCAAACGTGATTTCTCGAAGAGTTTCACGTCAATGCTATATAACCTCGTCCATTGTATCATTTTGACTTAAAAAAAAGCCACAGTATGGAGTTTAATCGCCCCATTTATCTTGAGCAATTCCATTCAACTAATTCCGAGGTGCTCGAGGATCTGTGCGCAGATGCGAAATCTCTCGTCTTAGAACTTTAGCCTAGTGTAATTTCCTAAGTACCGCCAGTTGCAGTTCAAAGGATACATATATATCCTTTTGATTGGATGTAAAGCAGCTTATCGATACAAAGGGGATGTCGAATGGAAGGACCAAGTGGATGGATACCCCATGCATACCAAGGATTGAGTCCTCGTCCTCGACCGCACCATTAAAAAAAAAAAAAAAAAAAAAAAAAAAAAAAAAAAAAAAAAAAAAAAAAAAAAAAAAAACAGTAGCCCCAATAAATCCCTCGAATATTCATCGGCCCACTTTTCTCCAAAAGGTACCGATACCTCACTCTCCTGAATCTTTCACGGCCGCTAATCAACGTGGCAGCCCCAAGTCGTCCATAAAAAATAAACCCCGGTGCCCTCTCTTCCTCGTCCATTCATCCATCACAATAGCGGGCTCCCTCCCGTGGGTCGTCGTTGTCTACCTTCCGAAACAAATCGTAACTCTGCGCCCCACCACAACTCACCCCCCGAGCCTTCCCTCACCGCCAACATCTTCCATACCCCCCTCACGTACGTCCTTTATACGCGCGAGTTGGCGTGTAAATTCGTAATCAGCAACGGGGGAACGCAAGGTCCGCTGTTACTGACTGTTAATGCTCGGGCACGAGCTGCGTAATTACGCGCAGCCGGTGTCCACGCGTACGTCGGGCCGATACCATTGCAGCCTTCAGAGTCTCATACATACATATACACATGCGCTACGTATGGACGTCCAAAGGACACACACCTGCGAATGTACATGTACACACATTGTAGATGTATCGCGTAACCTGTACATGTGTATGACGTGTACAATGTGTTATGAGCCTGACTGTTTGATAAGGCCGGAGTCTATGTATATGCGGGAGATATATGAAGGAGGTGGAGCCGAATGCCTAATTCAAGGCCTGCTCGGGAAGTCTCAATGGACTGCTGCTCGTAGGCCACTTGGAGATGGATGGGGGTGTACGTGAGGAGAGTTGGCTCTGGATTAAATTTATTTTCCATTGGCTGTTAAACCACGACAGTGCCAATCGTTTTATTTTCACTACAAGTTTTCAACGTTATCACCTTAGGTTGTATAATTAATAAAATAAAAAAATAAGTAAATCTCCACGTCATGTGTCAGCCCAAGGACCAACATGTCCTGTTGGTCGAACTAACGACCATTTGCATCAAGGATGCTGCCGTCGAATCGAGGCAAGTATATAATCGCCGCCGTGGCGCTCCTCGTTCATGTAACACTCGACTTGCCATTGGCTGTTTCTTGCTGAGTGCCATCACAAATGATGGAGTGTATTCGACTTCTCCGCAGTACTGTTATGTTGTCATCGTCACGTAACTCGACGCTTATAATTTCCGTCTCGTAAATTCGTCGCTGCGCCGCAAGGGTTACACATACTTTGGGGTAATCACGCGCGACACGGTGTCAATCATCCCGACCTATCGACTCGCGGACTAATGCGTATCGATCGACCACGACACCACAGACAATTTCCAACCCCAATGTCTCGATCTTACTCCCAACGCGAGCGAATCAATAAAATGCACAAGATGTTTTACGTCACTTTGCGCGTGGGTATAAATTACCTGATCGCAATTTATTCATCAGCTCTCAGCTTCGTTCCGTTCTCGATACAATATGTATATATATACGTGTGCGCGTACGCGTGCTGTGCTCCCTCGATTGACAAATTGAATTGCGATCGGGAGAGGGTGAGCCGTGTCGCGTGCGCCCACGCCAAAATGTAAATCGAGTGAAGCGAGAGTAGCATGAAGCGGGGGAGGAGGCGAATTTAATTCTTAAATCAACTTAAACACTTGCGCCACGCGCTGCGGGGGCTATTTTAGGCGTGGCGGTCCGGCCCAGCCCCTTTACTGCTAGAATTAACGTCGACACGCGCACGGGATCAAGAGGTCATTAAATCCCTATTGGGTGTCACCCTGTGCGCGCGGGTTGACGTGTCGACGGTTCTTTGATGTGTATGTGTGCACGTGTTGCGTCTGGCTGGTTCCGGAAAAATGGCCCAAACAAAGAGAAGCGCGGACGATACATTGCACATGAGATGGATATATACGTAACGCGTGTGTTTTCAGCCGAGCGCAGCTGCTGTCTCTCTCGTGATTGAATGGACGCTCGGCGTGTTTATTATGCACGACTCTCGTCCTCGTGAAAGTTTTAGCGATCGTCCAAGCGTGGAACAGGTGAAGCATGGGGGTGGAATAATGTTTTTTTTTTTTTTTTTTTTTTTTTTTAATACTTTTAGCCTCCAATTTACTAATGCCTTTGTTTATGACTGCACTGGAATATCATTCCACACTATAGTGGTCTAATCTCGTGATGACTCATGTTTGGACGACAGTATGAGAAACATGCGATTACGTTTGATGGCATAGTATAAAAAAAAAACAAAAAAAAAAAAAGATATGTAATAATAGTAAAAACGGAATAAAAAAAGAAAAGAGATCTCTTGGTTGGGATTAAAAAATCAAGGTCCCCTCTTTTATCGCGGCTACACTGCCATTGCATCTGCCATCGATTCGAGAGGACCCCATCTTTTTTATGCCAACTAAATCGTCGCCGTAAGCCGTACGAGGCAATTGTAGACATGGACAGTTACTCCATCAAGTAGGGAAAAGATTTTATTGCGAATTTACGATACTCCGGTTTACTGCAATATTCAACGTTGTCTCTCTTTTTTTTCTTCTTCTTTTTTTTATGGTCGCAATAAAAACAACTGCTCGTGTAATGCTATTGCGTGCCCCTTGTGAATAATAAAAGTGCGTCATTTTTTTTTATCATATTCGTGCTGCTGGATATTTTGACCTTCGTGGACAATTGTTTGTTGTTACATGAGTGTTCAGTAACTCTGAAACATTTAATAGTACAATTGTACATATATATTACGATCAAATGAAAATGACGTTGACCATATTTTTGGTGGGAATCATCATTCGGTACGGGTATTGATACTTTTTTCTTTTATTCGTGTTACAGGTGCAATTTTCGAGCAGGGCACCGATGAGATCCAGTCTGCCTTTAAATACGCCCTCGAAGTCTATCACAAGCAAAACAACACTGGCCGCAAGCCTGAGCTGCAGGTTCTAATGGACATCATCAATACTGCAGATGCATTCAAACTCTCCCGTCTAAGTGAGTAGTACCTTTTAATGTTTAACGAGGCAATTTAAGGAACAGACAACTCCTTGTTTGCATTGGTAATACTTTAACGTGTGTTTGCAATTCGATGAAGTAATACATATTCAATTGGATGTTTTAATTTCACTATTTCCAATTGGATGTCAATATTAATACAATACATAATGAAATACGCTTAGTTTAACAAAAAAAAAAAAAAAAAAAGAAAACAACTGTATTTACGTACAATTGTTTGATATGAAGTGTAGTCGACTGGATGGGGGGTAATGTAGTTGAGCTTTGGAGTCTTGAGTTGGTGACCTGGAAAAAAAGCTACTTTGTTCGTTTCTAGATTCTGCAACCAATGGCTCTTAGAAAAAGTATGCAGAAACTTATCAAAATATTTGGACGTCATTGTAGTAGGTAAAACTTGTTCGACACACAAGTCATGGCGTACAACAGGGTTCAGCAAGTTGCGTACACCAAGTGAGCTGTAGGTAGATGGACTAAGGCGTATTAGATGCGTGTTACATGGGTCAACGAAGCAGATATAAATGTAGAAAGCACTAAGGTTATTGAGACCAATATCTGGCTTTGAAGGCTGTATGCTACGTCACGCTGTTCATTTACCAAATAAACATATATATCAACCCTGGACAACAACGTACACAAAATTTGTTGAATTAAACATGGAAAGAGAGTTCTTGTAGCTTTGTGAAAACAGTGCAACATGCAATGCATATTACACGAGATAAATGCCAACTACGGTTTTTTGGTCACTCTCCTCGTCATTCCGGACGACTCAATCTCCCCCAGCCACCGTTCATCCCCCACTTCGCCAATGCACTGCAGACGCGCAGTGCGGTTTTATATACGTACCAGGAAACACTTTTGGAACAGCATTCGTCCAACCCCGATCGACTCACTCGCTCTTTCACTTTCTTCCATCGCTGCAGTGGCAGCAAGAGAAGAAGAAGCAGCGCGATAACTACTTTACGAGTTTCGCCTCCTCCCCGATAACTTTTATACCCTCCCGATTCCCCGGCTTTCTATTTCGTCCCAAGTCACCTCCCTCCCCCCCTCCAGGCTTCGATTCTCTGGACGAATGTGTCTGTAATTTTGTCATCTTCTTTCTCTTTCCAGAATCGTTTCTTCTAAGCCACCTCCCCTTCCCTCATTCGTCGCGCGACTCATCCACGGCAAGAGCCCAGCATCGATCTATACACCCAATTCTATCATCATCACGAGAGAATAGAGGAGACATCCACGTAACTAATCCATTCCCAAGCTATGAGAATCCCCCTTTGGTATGTTTTAACGCGACAAACACCACACGTCCATCCCGCGGATTCCCTTCGATTTTCCGCTCGAGAGTGCGACGCTTTATTTTCCTTCCTTTTTTTTCCCCTCAGACAAGCGGGGACTCTTTTCTCATTCTATTATCCATTCGCGTCACCGAAAGCCCCACGGAGACGCGAAACGCCACTTTATTTCTCTCCCCGGGCAATCTCGTCGCTCCCAATTTTCTCCGCGGCTTCTCGCACTTTTCCAACTCCCTTCCACTTCTTCCTTCTTTCCGCTGTAAAAGTACGGGCCCACGGTGTGTGGTGTATGATTTTATTGCTCGTTTCGCGAATTATTACAACTACACCCTTGGTCAAGCTAATTCTTTTTTTTTTTTTCACAACCTAACAAGAGTCATTTTGTGTATTGTTTTTCTCGCGTTTTCGTTTCAACCCTCCCCACCGGTCTTGGATATCCAAAACGAAGACGAACATAGTGCAAACAAAATCGTCATCACCATGACACTCTAGGACCCTTTACTTCACGCAAGTGAGATCCTCCGAACGTAATTTTATCGAAATCATAACTCCCTTCTTGCGAGCGTTAAAAAGTACAAGGATAAAAATAAGAGAGTCTCCTCTCTTTGCTTCCTCCGATCGATCAAACGTATTTGCAGTGGCTCTGGTTGTCCTCTTTGTCCACTACAATTACGTACACGTGCATGGGAGAACACCTCGTCACTCTGGTGCTTCCAGATCGCGTCCGCTGACTAGTCGGTCTTGTCTCTCAGTCGATGACCTGCAACGAAGAATCCTTTGAAGCTCAATAATCCTGTGGCGCTACCGAAGCCTCAAAGTCCTCCTCGATGCACGCCCTCGCACCTCCTACCCTAAAGATCTCCCCTCGCATCCTTTAATTTGCTTATCCCCCACCCCTTTGCTCTCTTGTTCGTTTTTACTGGATCAACAAAATTTCTCTTTCGTTTCGAGCCGTACGGCTTTGTTTTTACCCCCTTGTAAACTCGTGATCCCATTTTGCGCGTATACGTTTGGATCCGGGCGAAGACAATATTTTCTCCGCGGGTAATGGAAAATGTGTCCCAGACGTGAAATAATAACAACAGAGACATAGGTACGCGCGCGACACTGGTTTCCGGTTAAACGGCAATCATAGCCCGAAAACAACAACGTGCCATGTACGTGTATGTATATACGTACGCCATTCGTGCCGTGGTGCTGTACGGCTCGTAAATCACGGGAGCGCATAACCGTAAACACCGAAACAGTCGTTCCGCAATGCTATTTCATCGTCTGGCCGATTATCTCTTAAATTTCTCCCTCCCCCTTTCTTTCCTAGCTCCCATTCAAAGGACCCCCTTCCATTGTTCCTCCTCCTCCCTCTCCCCTTCGGGGAAAACTTTGCACTTCCCTCGGCTGAGCCTATCTCTCTCTTGCTCCCGCAGAGCCGTCGAATTGCAGTTGCCACTGCCGTGCCCCGAAAACCCGACTACGAAGCAGAAATATCAAGCTCGCCTCGCTCAAGACTCTACGCTACGATACCGCTTGGGCGCACGAAATTTGGGCAGGGTCCAAGTTTACGAGGAAAGAGGAGACCAAGCCTGGTCTGCGGTAACTGGTACATATATCTCGTGTCCTTGCTTTTAAAGCTCCGGTGCACGAGCTAAGCGTGCACCGTACGCGTACACGCGAGCGTTTTCAGTACTTGCCGGAGCTGCGCTAATTGTATTAACGCCGGGGCCCCGCAGGATCGAGAGGCCAGCCTCTGTTTAATGTTTATGGCCTTTTGGGGCTGGTACGGGGGACGCTGGATTATTATTCGCTGATAGCTTCGATTCTTCAAGCTTAGCTGGCTTTGTTTCTTCTTTGAGGACTTTAACTCTTCTTGGTGAAAATTAGTTTTTATTGACTTTTACTGGAGTACGTGGTACGCTTTCGAAAGGATGACTCTTACATGTACTGGAGATGATGAATCTTAAGGAAAAAGAAAGTTTTCGCTGAGAAAGATTGCAGATTGAGAGTCTGGAGATGGAAGTTTGTCAATTTCCATTGACGGAGATGGGGAAAAAATTCGGATGGAGGTACGTAGGTATAGGTTTCACCTTTGCCATTTTCCCCGAATCTTTCGCGACATCTGATCGGATTTCCCAGACCCGCGTTGTCGTCGACTTACGACTCCTTCCCTACTTTTCTCGTTTTCCTCAATTCTCCCTCCACACCGGAGCTGCTGGAAAATGTATAGACTCTACCATATATGTTTCTCGACTCTACCTGCAGATAATATCTCACACACACCTATCCAGCCGGTCTCCTCTCGGGGAAATAAAATCCCCCCGTGCGAGCAATTTTTGGGGACCGCTATACCGGGGAGGAGAAAGAGCTACTTTTCAGAGGTGGCCGGGGGATGATGGAGGGCTTGGACCTTACTTTGTTAAGCTACGTGTGAACAAGAAATGGATTTCGCGTGAGTTACTGGCTGGAAGGGTGATTTATCCGGGGTGCGTTTGTTTACGTGAACCTAGAAGGCTTTTGATTGTGCATTAGAGACCGAGAAAAGATATTCGGGGTATCGTTGGACGTGTGACATCAGTTGCACTCTTTTTTATGCTGCGAGAATCTTCATTTCGTTAATTCTCGAAGAGTTTTTTCATTTTTTTTTTCTTCTGACTCACCGTGTCCTATTTTGTTCTGTTGTAATAAAACCTCACAACCTCAATGTAACATTATCCATCTCAAATAAAATTTTTCAATAACGCGAAGAGAACTGAGAAGAAAATATTTCACTCTCCACATTTTTTTTCCAGTGTAAAAAATCTGAAATTGAAAAAGAAATTATTGAATCTCATAAATATAGCGTAGGAAGCGTTTTAATAAATTTTAAAAGAACAGTACTTAATTTTTGGTTTCGTCGAATGATTGTTGCACTGTTTTCCAATTTTTACTACTTTTTTTTCTTTTTAAACCTAAACCATGTTTCGAAATTTCTTACGACTTCCGGTTGGATTTCTACAGCGAAATTTTAAAATTTACAGCCCACAGAAATAGCGAGGAGCAAGTATCGATATTCGCAAACTTTTTTCCCTCGCAAAGATCGAGCGCCCATCTATTAACCACCACTGCGTGGCAGGCAGGCGAACTAGCGTGTACAGAGGAACAACATCGATAAAGCCAAATCTCCGCCGAAAGTTGGCCAAGGAGTAGTGTATTGGAGGAGGAGGTAGAAAATCGGTACTTGAGCTTCCACACACGCGAGGGCCCTACTTTAACAGGACATAATGGCGATCTATCACCTCGCGCCCGAGCATATCGCATAATATCCATCCCCAGGCCCAGGATCCATTGGCTCCACCGCCGCGTATCCCACTGGGTATACTGCTATACTTATAATGTGTACGTATACGCCGTTGCTGCTGCCAGCCTGGGGCCGCATAAATCTGCCGAAGACTCCCCGGAGTATTTCCCACCGTCTCTCCTCCTCCTGTTCCTTTTTTCCTCCTTTTCCGCCCTTACTCCTGCTCTCCTAACCCCATCGTATTGGACGCACAGTGTATATAGTGCTTCTCCACGGTTTCCAATACATGTACCCGCGCCTTCGACTTTCAACATCGGCACCTTTGCTTTTTTTTTTTTTTCTTTCGATGCATCTCTTTTTTTTTTTTTTTTTTGCTTTACTAAGATAGTTGCGGTGGATGAGACGAGACAAGATACGCTAATCATAAATTGTTGACTGGGCCTTTTATTCGTGCAGTTACAACAGTGCAAGCCACTCGTATGTACATGTGGGTATCATGGTACGTGTCGACGACTACTTTCGTACACTTGCGAGGACGCATACTCAACATTCCCTCCCTTCGTGTCCCGTCTATCTTCAGCTTCAGCCACGTCGTCGTCGTCATCTTATCTCCCTCAACCTCGTGTTCTCTTCTCATCGCAAAGGAGCAGAGAGCACCATCGGCGTAGCCAAACCTCTTACTCTTTTTTTTTTTCTCCACATGTATACCAGCGTGGTTACACCCACACGTGTACACACGAGCAGCGTACATGAGAGCTGTTGCCGCCACTTTTTTTTTTCCCTCCCCCGGGAGAGCTGGTAGTGAGGAAGGGGGGAGGGGGGCGTACACGAGCGAGACTGCATCGCGCGTAAAACTATGCAAATTCCGACGGTTTCGCGTAACACCGCGCATTTTTCAACAGAGCCCTTGTCTCGGGAACTCTTGGTGTGCGCGTGTGGGTAGAGGGCTCGGAGGCCCGGCCAATGTTTCCTTTTCTTTCGAAGCCTTGTTTTCCGTGCTTACTTTGTTTCCTGTACGATCTTGTCTGCGCGTTTTTTTTTTTTTTTTTTTTTTTTTTTTGTCACTTTATACTGTTATATTGTGTGGCGAAGGGTGTCTTTGAAGAGTTTCGTCAACCATTCACGACTCAAATACGGATAATTGTACGACTAATTGCAGAGTCTGTTACCAAAGAAGCACACGCGAGGGAGCCGCCAAGTCGGAGTTTTACAGTTCCCGAGAAGAGTATAAGTAGCTTACGGCATTACCGTCGTGAATTAAACATAAGGCGCGGCTTTGTATTGATCCATGGCGTATGGTGGTATACGTACTTATTTTCTATTGATGCTATACACTATAATCCTTTGAAAGTTCATTACCAACTCGTTTCTTATCCAAAAGGGGAATTCGTTTGGTATTGTGGTATTGTGATGATAGTTTCGTAAAAACAATTTGGAGGCATTGAGGACGAGGAGGATCACTTTCAAGTTGTTAGAGGCGCGGATAATTAATGCATTTTAAGAGGTTTTTGAATTCAATGTGTGCTCTTGGAGTGCATTTTGAGGTGCATGCGGAAATAAACGGCTTATATAACGCAAGCCATACGATGTTCAACAGAGTTAAATGTTGCCTCTCAAAAAGAAAAAGGAGCTACCCATTCTCCTCTCCACTTTTCCATATAATTTAACATTGATAACATCATGTAAGTTGTTTTTCTTGCTACTCGTCAATATGCAACTTTATGTAGCTTGAAGAGCCTTACGTTCAAAATAATCTGACTTTGTAAAGCGTTCTTTCTTTTCGTAGTAAAAATGTCAGCATATAGTCAGACTGACTGACAATGATTCAATAACTATAAAAATAGTAATTTATTTGTTTTATAAAAAGATTGCCGTTGAAAAAAGCCTTTCAAATTAAATTAAAGCTTCTTAGCAAGAACATGAGTTTCTTATAAAACATTAAAATGGCAATAAACCGTTGACCATTGAAAAGAAGCCTACTTAGTGGATCTAAAAAGACTTAGCTAGAGCACAAATCTCTACAGGGAAAAAGTCAACGTATGGTCAGACTGACTTACAAATAATATGATTCAGTATTTATGAAACAATAAAATGGCAATAAACAGTTGACCATTGAAAAGAAGCCTACTTAGTGTATCTAAAAAGATTTAGCTAGAGCGTGAGTTTCTACAGGGAAAAAATCAATGTATGGCCAGGCTGTCAAATAAATACTGTGATTTAATATACATGGAATAATGAGAAGAGCAATAATGATTGTTCTTGAGCAGATCATTATTTTTGAGAAATTTTCATCATATATTGACAATCCCTCAGCAATAGCATGAGTTTCTACGGTAAAAAAATCAATGTACAGTCAGACAGACGAATGAATAATAGAATTTAGCATTTACGGAATAATGAAAATATTTATAGTGTTTATTTTACGAAGGTAGTGGTTAAACAAAATTTTTTAAGTAAAATTTAAACGATTCGTTACGTCAAGCTCAAAGTCTTATCATTTAATCAGACAAACAAACAATGTAATTGAACGTGTATGGAATAATCAAAATAATACTTTCAACTGATTTTCCTCAAGCAGATTACCCACAGTAAAAATAGACAAGTTTTCATCTTAACCATGATTTCTTTTAGTAAAAAAATCAGTGCACAATGAGACATATAGACAGCCAAACAAATAAACTACAAAAAAAAACTATAATATACTGTCACTGTAATACAGAGTAACCAAGAAAAAAAATCATAATTTTATCCATATTCCGATAACGTCATCGTCTCTTCCGCTCAATAAAACACACGCCCCGCATACGCAAGAAAATCTCTGTTTCCCTAGCCTGCGTATACCCCCCCCCACACACACACACGAAACATACACACACGCAAGCCTTCATAAATTCTTATCGCTCACTTCTCTACCTCCTCTATATCATCTATTCACTGTCACGCACACGCAGGCACACGCGCCGTACACCCCAGCTCTATCCTCTTTTTCTTTTTCTATCGTCCCCGCACCTCCCCCCCCCCCCAGATGAGACGCTAGATGAATCTCGAGCTTCAACTCTAGCCGACATTCTCTCTAGCGCGTAAGTACTGTGCGAAGGAGTACGAGAGAGGGAGGGAGTCGCGCACGAGACTGTCTGACCGCATGAGTGTTTTTCTGTGTTCCCGTGAAGTTGCTCTGCTCCGCTCTGAACAAAGAAAAAAGCACAGCGCAAGATGATGGAAGCAGCTAGGGAGAGAGGAAGGTGCTTTTTACCGTCTGCGTGAAATGAGTGCTACGCTCTGCAGTTGGTGATACTGGTTTGTTGTTTTCGCGGTCAGGGAGTAATTATCAGACAGTAGTAACAGTCATTTAATGGTCAGACGCGTTTGACTCTCGGTGACAGAGAAAACAATGTTGAAAAAAAAAAAAATGTTCTAGAGTGGGATTGAAAAATAAGCATACTGAGTATCGAGAATTTAGACGAGGGTAGCAGTAATAAAACTTTGATTATTTCTCATGAGATGGCACCACACTTGAAAACAATTCAAATAAGTTGGGCACGGACGTAAAATCAGTCGAAAGCACAAGAAGTTGAGACAAAGCGAAAACCACCCGCCCCGGGAGATGCGGTAAAGAGAGGAAAAGGAGCTTTGCACACAGTTCTTCTTCTTATGTCCGGTAAGTAAGGAAGCAAGCAGCGTCTAGCCCTTGCTTTCCCAGCCGGAACGTAATACCAGCGATATTGCCTGGGCTCCCATCACCGCGGCCGCAAGTCTCGAAGCTCCGACCCTTTGATTTTCCAGCCAAGTTCGGGAATGCAAACCTCCGACACGGAATTGCTCGGGCGACAGAAAGAGAAGGGCGGAGCTGATCTATGCATGTACATGCAGGAAAGCCGTAGCGTAGCACTATGGATTTCTTACTATCCGCGCGCGAGAGACGCTCACAGATATTCCAGGAATGGGGAATATTGCCTACCCCACCTTCCTCGTGCTTTAAGGATTTGCATTATACTGGGGTGGTATTGACCGGTATGCTCGTACGCGCCGATCACGGGACCTTACACGAGATATAATTTTAGGGTCTGGTCAAGTGTTTTTTCGACGTAATCTCGATTCCATTATTGTGGGGTGTAGGTGCCGTTGCGGAGTTGGTTTGCTGATTACGATGCAGTTCCAGCGGTTTCGCGCACACAACTAATGCAAACTTTAATAGCTTGTACGCGTAGTGATTTACGATACGGCAAACAAGCCGATCTACTCTTCTCTCCCACGGAATACAGAAGTGGGTGCATGTATATGGGCGTAAGAGCAGCGCATTCAAAATTCGAGGCGAGTAGCTGGTATTGTTTGTCTGGCTTGTTAACAAACAATAACGAGTCACTTTACTCAAGTGCCTCTGCACACAAAAGTAGGGGGGGGGGGGCGTGGAGAAAAAAAAGAAATAAACAAGACAGTAGTGCGAGAGCGATAACCTCGAGAGGAAGAAGCTCGTCTCGTCTCGAGAGGTTGGGGAGGAAACTTTTTTTCCCGCAGTGGTGGTGGCTCTCTCAAAATGCGCGAATTAAAGCGGAGTGGAGCTGGCTGGAAAGTTTGGATTTCACTTTTCTAAAACAAGCCGTGCTGGTTCTTGCCGCCACTGCCAGCTCCCGCGCCAAATTGAAATTGAACCTCGCGGAAACGGGCTGATAAGACGCTGATCAACGGATGGAATGGGATCTGCGCGCGATTTTCCCCGCTTCTTCCCTCCCACCTCTTTCAGCTCGCTTCTTCTTCTGGATTTACTTTTTTGATTTTCCTGGCCTACAACCAGTTCATTCTTTATCTTCTTCGCGAGCTCTTTTTTTTCTTGCTCGCTCTTTATCTGTACATTTTTTCTTACCCCTCGATTGCATATACTTGTTTTGCGCTATTAAACTTCATTTATTTAGTTTTATCATTTTTTTTTTTCATTTAACATTTAATTGATTTAAACTGTATTATTTTAAAGCCAGAATTTTCTGAATTTCCTCTGCGTTATCTCCTCTAATAACAGGCTGTGGCCGATCATGAAGTAATCGTACATGCAAGTAAAGTATACCAAATATCATACACAAAAATTTTTTATAGAAAAGTTAGAATTGAAAATCCTATAAGAATCACATTATACTTGTGACTATTACAGTTTCAAGTAAAAAATTTCTCTTTTGGCTGATAAGTTATCGAACGATGGATTAAAATATTTTTACAAGAATAACTAGCTCTACCGTTAGACAATTTAACCACTCGTATCTAAAGTAGTATGTTAAATCACACTGCGACCATCCATATTTTAGATATAGAGGAGTTGCAATACTAAAACTTGACAGAGAAAGAATAAATATCTCTGTATCAAATGAATACATAACGAGCTGCCAACTAGGTAGGTATTCATAAAAAATCATGGATATTATTGCGTTAAATTTTCCAGTACATTTTCTACATCCCTTTAAGTTCCTATGGTAACGCGATACTTGTGTTCGATTGTATAACATTCAAACAAAAATTTGTCTTAAATATTAGTCAAGCATTTGACAAACAAGACCCATAAGCCTCGAAAATTATATTTCACGCGAAAAATATTGATAATATTCGCGTGCGCTCTTATACGGAGGCCAGTGGCGGGCGTATCAAATTTAACGGGTGAAATTAATTCAACGGAGCGTCGACGCACTTCATTAAAACTTGCAGTCACCGTGAAATTTTACGTCACCAAGTACGCACACGTGCACCCGACCTCATTTAAATAACAAAAATATAACGGCGTGGGAGAAGGAGCACACGGCATCATGACGAAGCGCTTGTGCGCATACACGCCCAATGAGCGCTGAAACTTTCATTAAAACACGGATGATTAATGCACGCGTGTCTTGAACGCGTGTACGTATACACGTCGTTTTAATTGCCCGTCAAATGAAACAGACGCTCATGCGTGCATGTACATAGGAATATCCTCTACAGCCCGTATTAGCAAAGGCAATCAAGTGGTCTCGGGGAAACGAGAGATGGAAAAATTCCTTGTAAAAGGTTGTTTCGCAGCAACGGGGAGGGTATTCTCTCTTTGAAGCTAAATTGGGTGCCCCACTACGTTACAATTTGTGAAAAAAAAAATTAGAGGCGGAAAAACACATAAGGATGATAAAATAAACGTGCGGGCGGAGAAGAACTATTTATGGTTGTTTACGAGCCATCGTTCGTTATGTCGACGAGCAAAAGCCTCGGCACTGAGTCGACATTTGGGCACTCGCTGTTTCACGCTTTTTCTTTCCAAATCACGCTCATCCGTTTTGGTTTCCACGGGTCTTGTTTTGTCCAAGCATCTCGAAATATTCCTCCCCACAACGATCCATCCTCCTTTTTTTTAGCTGCCCCCGGAAACTTGTCTTCATCTCATCTTCATGCGCTGCCATTATTTTCACTCACGACTCGTCTCGTGCGTTTATTCAAATTTTGATGAAACATACCGCACCGTGCCCCGACTCTTTCATGCAAGCACGCGCGCACGTGTACACACGGAACAAAAACAAAAGCCCCACAAATATTTGTACACGAAAAAATTGTGATCTACGCGACGTTGGAGGGAACACGTATGCACTGTTTCGTTGTTGGCCAGACCGGCGTTCAAACTGCAATCAGCAAAAGATGGAAAGCTCCTCCTGCCCCGGCAAAGAAGAAGGGAGGAACGGAGAGAAAAGTATAGATACTATAGCCAAAGGGAGAGAGGGCAAGAAATTTAAACAACCGGAAGTGAGATATTTGTATTCAAGGGTCCCCTCCTCGAGAGTGCAGCAGCGGTCGCGGGTAAGTTTCCACCACCGGTTGGGGGGCTGTACATTTCTTCTTGCGCGGCCGCCCCCTCGAGCTTTTTGCCCGGGTGGTCATTAGGAAACGAACCGCAAATGTCTCCGCATGAATTCTAATGTCCGAGAGCGGCAAGGTTACCCTGAGCTCCTTTCAGCTGCTGTACCATCGCTGCGAACTTCTCTTCGTTCGTGGGGGCGCGTAGGATTTATGGCGGAGCAGCTCGACGCTAAGTGTAGTTTCTCCGCGCGTACGTGCACTTTTGGGGAGTGGGGGATCTTTTGCCTAATGATTTTGCAAAGTTGGCGCTGTGTGTGGTGTGGATTTTTGGGACATTGTCTCGCAGCGTTTACGGTCGATTACGAGCGGTTTGGCTTTCACGTTGTTTCATGCTGCACTGAAAGCTCCCTTTCGCGAGAGTTTTGCGTGAAAAAAAAAA
The DNA here is from genome assembly GCF_036245765.1 of Copidosoma floridanum. NCBI lineage: Eukaryota > Metazoa > Arthropoda > Insecta > Hymenoptera > Encyrtidae > Copidosoma > Copidosoma floridanum. The sequence goes on along the minus strand of NW_028321897.1, from coordinate 7,109,818 downwards.
AGAAAAAAAAAGTGTTTTGTTTTCGAAATGAAAAAACAATTCTCATGTTTCAACGTTTGCCTCCCCGTTGGTTTTTATTTAGCTTTACGTCAGAGTTGGCAAAAATATACGTCCCGCGCTCGCGCGCGCCCGTATACCCTGGAAAAGTGGTAACACACGCCTGTCTGTGTTTATTTATAAAGTCGTTACTCTCCGGAAAGTTGGTTCTGCCAATGGAAAATGAACAAACACTCTCGAAAGCACGACGAGTACCTCCATATGAATTTATTTTTGCTTCGTACAATTTACATATGGAACATTTACGCCTTTGCCGTAAAAAAAAAGGATATAAACTCTTTGATGGCTGAACTATTTTGTAAATGAAACCAGTTTTTCTCCATGTGTTTCTCCCATACCAACGTAGGATGGACTTGTTTGACGTAGAAGTCGAGAAAAAATCGAGGAACACGTGTGCGCATCGATTTACATTTGACGCGACATTTCTTCTGTTTGCTTCGCTGACACGTATCGTCGTTATTTTGAAAATCGTGTTGTCTCTTGCAACGGTTGAAATTTTTTTTTACAACCGCATGAGGATGTTTGGGTTCCGGTGAATTTTTTTTTTCTCATTGAATTTTTGCCTTTGACGTTCGAGAAATACATGCAAATGAGGGTGGCCCATATACTCGATAAATCCAAGAGCTGACCTCATTCGAAGAATTCTCGCCTGGAGGAAAAATAAATGAGACCCTGTGGTTGCATGCACAAAGAGTATTTACAACGTTTATCGTGTTTCTCGTCGTGGATAACACACTTTTACTTGAATACAATATCCCTACCAATAAAAATTTATGCATGGAAAATAGCTTAAAATTTACTCCTCAGCGTTGTTTAAGGATCAAAGTTATTCATTGACAGATATTTTTAAAGCTTATAAAAAATGGGCGTTTCATGTGTTTTAAAAAAAAGTTATTTTTTAACGTAAAATTACGTGCAGCACATTTCTCGTACATGTTTTTTGACAAAGGATTCAAGCGCACCCACTTTCATTACTTGCTCTGATTGGAAAAATATCTGCGCCCATCTGTGTCAATTTTTCCAATGTGTTACAAAAGGATTACATAAATGACAAAATAATACTGTTTCCCAGCATTGTCACAAGTGCTTGGTCCAGATTTATATGTCGATAATCCACCATTCGTTTCGTACACCAGAATGATAAAGCGAATCTCAAAGAATTGTCCTCACCATTTTTCCATCGATCGACTTACTATGATGTTGGATCAATATTGGAGGTGAACAAAAGTGTTGTACATTTTCCGTAAATTTGGCTGATTAATGTTTTCTTACGATAAAACTAGAACCGTCACTATTTTAAGTTAATGAATAAAAATCCATTTAACAATAATTATGAGAGGTGATATTTTTTTCATATTTGAATTTATGAATACCAGATTTATTGGGAGGCCATCTAATTTATTTTTTCACGCAAAAAGCGAACGAAGCCTGAGAAAATAAAAATCGTTGAAAAAAACTAGATATCCATTAACAAGGTCGAACGCGTTTCCGCTGAGCAAATAATTCCTCCAATCCTCGGTAAAGTAATACAAAAAAAAAAAAAAAAAGAAAAAAAATCTCCCAATCGTAGAAATGAAAAAAAAAAATGAAACGATGCCTGGCATCCCCGTATAATTGCATCAAACACAGACCTCTGACCGACCGATCGATCACCAAGGACTATCATTTCCACAACTTGTGCATTCATAGACACACCCCCGTGTAATATGAAAATATGCAAGCACGGTCTCGTCCACCCCTTTTCTTTCTCGAGCAAAACACAAAAATACACTGCACGCAAGCGCTCTCGACAAAAGGAGGAAAGAAAGAGCCGAGAGCAAAAGAGAGACGGACGCCGGGGACGTGGGCTCAAGGCGGGCGCGCGTTTTGAATTTTAAACGCGTGGCTGAGAGTCACTGCAAAAAAATGCATGCGTGTCCGTTGTTTTCGTGCGTTCATATATTTGTGCGATTTTTTTTTTTTTTTTTTTTTTTTACTTTTGGTCTCACTATCCATTTAGCATGACAATAATCGCAAGGCTTTAATTTCCAGGGAGCAACGCTTCAAGTCGTGTTTGTTTTTATTTTCAAGTGAATTTTTTTTTTCCCTTTTTTTTCCATTTCTTTATTTCACGATAAAAAGGATTCGCAGTATCACCAGTGTATGTATATAAAATCTCTCTACACGCGATACCAGAATACAATACATACCTACGCATGATTTACCTGCACCATAAAGCGAATGGCTGAAAGACCCATTGTTAACGTGAAATCAGGGTGTCTCTCGACAATGGCAAGAGGGATTAAACCTACTACCCTAATTAAACTGGAAAAGCTCGCAGGGGTGAAATAATGCAATCGCCTCGGCTCGGATTGAAAAACCAACGGAGCCAACGCACGCAGCCATTGAGTCGAAAAACGTCATCGGTGCCATTTTTCTCATTTCCATGTTGACCATTCAATGCACCGTGGTTTCCATTAAACGTGTCCAACCACGTTACACGCACTCCAAACTTGTTTCCACGAAATGTAAAAATCACTCCCTCTCCAGAGCCGAAAAACAAACAGGCAAACGCGCGTGTTTCAATTTATTCAGTCTCATTTGGCCCTTCATTGTTTTACACGGTATCAATCAAATTAGGCTGCTCGGCGTTCGCGAATAATTAAACGTGCGCGACTTTGCGAAACGCAGTGAGAGAGAGAGAGAGAGAGAGAGAGAGAGAGAGAGGAAAACAGAAAAAAAAAAAAAAAAAAAAAAAGGAGGTAATTGATGTTTGTCCTGTGCAAGCTATATTCCCCTTTTTCGATCCACAAACATTAATCTTGCCTGCAAAATTGAACTTTAATTAACGTACGAACGAGCAGTGGAACCGAGGGAATAATGAAAAATCAACGAGTCCGAAAGTTCGGATGACCTTTTTTCTTTCGGAAAATTTTTTTTTCTCTCTTATCCACTTGTAAAGTTCGGCTTCGAAACAGCCGTCCGCTCTTCGGCGATTGGTTCGCGAGAGGAAACTCCAGGGTGGATTAAAATTTTCCCCCGAAGAAACTTCGCAATACCGCCGCGGGAGAAAAAGTACACTCGAGACCGACGCCCTTTTGCTCTGTTCCGCGGCCGTGTGTATAACGTACAAAGCGCGGCTTAAGGCTTCCCCCCCCCCTTTTTTTTGCAGTAGTAAATTTTCTTTCGACTAATGAATGGCCTGGTCCTTTATACCGATGAAATAATGAGTCTGTGGTCCGGACGATTGAAACCACGGGAATTAGCGTTAAGGGTCGCGGTAAATGATTGGCTCTTTTCTTTCTTCTCGAGCTCGTGCAGGCCACTCGTGATTTTTCCATGGCTAAGTTGTAAAACGCATTTTGGACTCTGATGCTGGTCGATTGTTGTGGACGATTGAAAGGGCCTCGACGAGATTTTCGAAATCCAGTGGCATTCATGCTTTTCAATGTGCTCGATCGAGTGTATTCGAATTTTTCCCTCCTGCCCTCGTATCGAGCCATTTTACATTCGGTGAAATTCGTTCGATAGCTCGAAAAAGGGAGAAACTAAAGTAATCTTACCCCTTTTTCCGAAGCACCTGGGTACTTTGTCCGATCCCCCATCCCACTTTTTTTCTCTTGAAACCATTAAAACGCGTTTTCTGGGCTATAAAATCGCGGCAGTGGCCGAAAAAGAAGAGAGCAACCCCTCGCATAATTTTTCCCAGAATCCCTCGTTATACGAAACAAATCGAACGAACCGCTGGCTCCCAGTTTTTTTTGCCTTTCATCGGCTCGTTAAGTAGTTAAACGCCGACCGCCAGCCGACCCCTTGGGGACAAATGAAAAAAAAGGGGAGGGGGAAGCTGTGAAACCACTAAAAATACTTTGTCGATTCCCTTTGGAGGACTCGTTTTTTTGGGGTGGGGTGGCGAGGGTGGCTATCGCTAGTCTCATTTGTTTGCAGTGTCCCGAGGGTTGGGAATGGATACATGTGTGCATACGGAAACGTACGGGGGTTGAAATAATTTTTTTGCTAGGAGACGATAATGAGAATGGAAACGATACCAAAACGCAGGGGTCAGTGTTGTTCGTTTGGTTGAAAAAAAACGGAGGACAGAGACGAGATCGTTTGAGTTCTCACCTTTTAATAAATCATTATGCAGCGCCGCATAAATGATTGTTCTTTTAGACAAACTTGCACAAGTGCTGTTTCGTGCAAAACTTTTTTTTCTCAAAAAAAAAAAAAAAAAAAAAATTGATACGTGGCGCAGGATTTCGTATAAAAAAAACAAAAAGGCACAATAGAATATACGGAATAATTTGGCTAACAACAGCCACGCGAGAGAGAGGGAGAGGGACCAAAGAGCGATTTCTGTAGAGCCGTGGTTTATAAATGAAGGGTGGCCGTAAACAAGGAAAAAAGGGAGAAAAAGGAAAGATCAATTACAGCCGGTGTACACGCGTGTATGGGCGAGCCAACGACAAGAGGGGGCGAGAAGAAAACAAAGGAATAATAAAAAGGGCGACAGCTAAGAAACAATCGCGCAATAAAAATAAAGAGGTCTAACAAAGGGGCCCCAGGCGTGGGATGTGGTGCAGTTAAGGGAGGAGCAAAAAAGCGAGAGGGTGAAAAAAGGAGGGAAAATGGAAAGTTACAGTGGAGGAGCAAAAGTAATGTCTCGTTATCGCCACCAGCCTAGCTCCTATGCGAGTGTCTCTCTATAATTATAGTGTCTCCCTGTGAGCGGCTAATCGGAGGACGAGGACGATGCTTGGGGTCCTCGATTGGATTAACCGGACTAGGATTAATCCTTTTATTGGAAGTCTAGACCTGACGTACAGCCGTTATTTTTCCTCATCCCACTACCTCTGGATGCTCCTTTTTTTCTCCATCAATTGCTCGCGAATGTCTTACCAGGATGGTTTAATTTGATGACAGTTACGAGACTCTTTTCTATTTTTATACCACCGTAAGGTTGAAAAAGTTTGCTCCAAGACGTCATCGTCGTTTCATCTCTTTCTCTCTGCCCCTAAACGACTTTGGCTCTCCATCAAGGTTGCACAAATGACTTTGTCGAACTATCCATTACTACCTACGTTCGTTGCATTATTAGTAGGGACTCGCTCAAAATAGCCTGTGCCACTCAGTACCACTTTGGAAAAACATTTCATTACAACTTCAGACGCGGCTTGTCAAATCAAGAGTGCCTTTGGTGTCCTTGATTTTAAGGACAAAGAAACATGTGGTCGCCTTGTGACGAGCAGGACTTGGGAGGGAAAATATTGTTGCAGTAGAAAATTTTCTGTGGGGATAATTTTTCTCTTAAAACAATAATATCAAACAAAAAGGGAGCTATCAAAATCATAAGGCTTTTATCGCGCATCGATCGGTATTCGTATACACAAACCACCTTCAGCTTGTGAATTCGAAGGACACGGTTATTGGATTTTTATTCGCACGCCCTGGCACATAAACGTGTGCCTACATCGGCATCTTACGTGTAGCCTCATGCATGCATTTTCTCCTCAGCCACGAGCATCAGACGAAAAGCGTCAGCTTGAGAGTCTCGACCCCACCGTGTGTACGTACATACATGAATACGTATGCTCACGATGGACCGGGAAAGATACTTCGTGGATGTACGTGGGAAACGAGAAAAGGATAATATACATGAGTGTGCGCTGACGACGTTGTAGCGAAACGTGTCTCGAAAAAGCTCAGCTGTCACGCTAGTATGGGACAAAAATGAGGATCGGGGATGAAGAGGCGGCACCGCGCGTTGCCGAGGGAGGGAAAGGGGAGACGAAAAGTGGGATCCACCGTCCGTGCAGTTGGGCCTATTGTGAGTGAATATTTCAGGTGAAACGAGGCGTCGGAAACGTTAACCTAGCGATTTACCGCTGGTGAGTCAAGTTTCTTCTGGAGTTCTATTTTGGAGATATCAGCCAAAGGTGTGAAATTAAACATTAAGCGTTAAACAATAACTTATTTTAACGAAAATACCTGAGCGAAATGAGTCGTAACTGATACTGTCTCTCTGCTGATCAGTCTCTCGTGAGATTTTTTTTAAATCGGCCTGAAATCCACAAGTACCACGAAATAATCCAGATAGAGCGCACGGAGAGTCAATTTATTACGAGTCTACGTACCAACCAGCCAAACCCCGGGAATTCAAATGGATGGTGGAAGAAAGCCAGATAGTGGTTAAAAAAAAAAAAAAAATGGCACGAGGTGTTCGCCCGGGGGACAAATCGAATCAAAATCGAAGCTAGATGTGCCGGTGAAACACGTACAGCGAGGAGTGATTTCGTTATGCGTCTGGAGGGCCATCCGTCTCTATTTGACTAAAGGGAAGGAAAAAGCATCCCCTCCCGAAACCCTACCCGATCTTTTCCATCCCTTGAACTTTGTTTTTCCAGCCCCCTTTCACACCGCCACTCGTCAAGGTGATTCACGGCCCGTACGATAAAGTTCACAGTGACATTTCTTGGCTAACTCTGAGACCGCTTTGTGCGTTAATTAATTGGCTCGTCAAGGAGTCAAGAGCTCGAAACGCGCGTGCTTTTTCATCTTGGAGAGAAAACGCAAACGAAACACGAAGAAAGCAGCATTTGTTTATTTTTTTCTCCCTTTCCCCCCTCCCTCCCAGCCGCTTCACGGGGAAAAACTTTTGTACTTACTCCCCCGCAAAAACGCCCAACTCACCCCATCGTCGATCGGGGACCAAACTTTTCAACATTCACCCCGCGGCAGTTTGGAATCGCTCGATCGATTAGTCAATCCGCAGTCGTGCGTCAGTTCCCCGTGTACCTGTGCCCTTTCAACTTTGTTTGCCTTCCTTTTGCTCGACGAAGACGACGAGAGAATAACGTCAGTAGCAGCTACTCTTTCTCTCTCTTTCTCTCTGTTCCTCCCAAGGTTGCAGCGGAACTCACTTCTGCGAGTCCGTCGAGACACGCTCAAACATGTAAAGCAGACTTTGCTCCTCCAAATTTACAAATCCAATTCCGTCGTCGTCCCTGAGAAGTTGGGATGGAGGAAAAATTACGTGCGCCCAGGTGAGCGAGTTCCTTCTTCTTCTTCTTCTTCTTTTGGGATTGAAAGGGAAAAACTAACACGTGAGCCCGACACAAGGGATGACACCCGAGAACTGCTGCTCGTGCCGTTGGTTTCCCAAAAAGCTGGAGGGGTGGGCCCGAGTGCCAACGGTTTTCTGTCTAGCTGATGGTATTAAAAAGTGCTCGGAGATTGAGTTTGGAAGTAAAAAGTTTGCAGTTTGAATTGAGCTTCGAATGATGGGGTGATTCGATATTTGATTGTGTTCTTTGGGACGATGTTTGCTTTGCTCCGGTGCATACATATTGATGTCTGTACTTGATACCTGTTGAAGTGGAGAAAAGGACACTCAAAGAAAGCGAACAAAAGAACACGAGAAGAAAAGTTGAAAGGTAATACCTCTTGCAAGGATCTGAATATCTTATTTAAAGGACTTTTAAAGACTTCAGAGTAGTATTGAACTATTTGATGTCGATAAAAGACTTTGGAATTTTTATTGGGATTTCAAAGTGTGCAACTCATCAGCCTATAGGCATTGTATGCTTATGAAAAAAATAATTTCGAGGAAAATATGTGAATATTCAAAGGTGAGTAAGTGATCAATTTGCTTTGAGAGGTGGTACGGCAAGTATTGAGTTATTGAGGAAGGAGGATAATTGATACCCTCCTCCCTTGCTATTTACGGATTTAACTCTCTTCTGCGACAAACTTATACCAGGGCATCAATTTGAGGAACTTTTTTACGCTGATGAATGAAACTTGGCAATCTTCTCTCGGTGCCTCAGCTCCGCGACCAACATTATTATCCACATCATCTTTTATTACCATGGCTGCGAGATCCTTAACTGGGCTTACTTTTCTTTTTTTTTTTTTTTTTTTTTTTGTATTCTTCACACAGTTTTACCCAGCTTCTTCCTCCTTTTTCCCGGGAAGATTATCTTCCTTGTCGCTTATGGAAATTTTTTTCTTTTAGTTATGAGCTGCGTTATAAAAGTTTACTCGGGTGTTGGAAAAACTTGCTTAATTTTCCTTCTCGTGTCTTCCTTCGCGTTTCGATCTTAATTTTGCTTTTATTAAGTGGTTAATGGCATCGAGTTTCTAGTATCCGGGATGTTGATTACAAAGATTTTTCATTTCATTAAAACAAAAAAATCACTTTATTTTGTATTTTAATTCACCTAGTTGAAAAAAAAAAAGAAATATTTTTTAATCACTTACTAAATTAATTTAGTAAGTTATTTGCGTATTGAGAAATCCCGGTTGGGGCTGAGAAAACAATTTTTACCCACCAAAAAAATCCCAACTGTACCCCGCAGCCATTCCCACCCCCGAGTTATCTCGGCTAATGACGACGACGATGAGGTTCCCTTTAATTTTCCTCGGGGGAAAAATCGCTCGGTCGACTACGACATTTGGCAAGTAAAGCGGGCCGCTCGGGTCGCGCTCGTTAACGTTGCGCAGCGTCAGCACTCCCGTGAATCTCGGATCGACCTGCTTTCCCCCTCCCGTCCGTATATACTCCCCGAAAAAGAGACGAAAGCAACGACAACCTTTGGAAATCAAAAGGGAGGCTTTAAAACCTTTTTTTCCCTCTTTCCTTCTTTTTTTTTTTTTTTTTTTTTGTTTGTTTCAACACCCCAGGCTCGCGTACTGTATATATACACGTAGGGGCTGGGGGAAAAAAATGGCGTAGCAGTAGGTCTCCGTAATTTCGTTTGAACAACTGATGACCGACGCTCCTCTTTCAGGTGAAGGAGGATTACCGCCTTGCGTGTGTGCTCTCTTCATCCGATCTGTGTTCCTTACACTCGAGCCTGAAATTAAATTCTACGAAACCAACATTGTAAATGAAAGTTGTGTAAGGAAGCTCCCTGGTGCCCGTGCAAAAGAAAAAAAAAACTGTTCCTCGATACTACGCGTATATTGCAAATAAGAGCGTCCTATTACCGCGAATGGCCCAACTTTCGAACAAAACGCATCAAGAGAGATGGAAGGAGGGAGGAGCGTAATGCACACCAATTATCCCAGCCGGGGTTTGTTTTGCGCAATTCAATCGGTTCCTCCCCTCATTCCTTACCCTTCGACACGCAAACAGATATAGGTATGTATACACACGCAAACTCCTTGGGGAACCAAGGGCGGCAGCAGTGGCTATCATAATTATTGTTGCACGGAGCCCTGGACTTGCGAATAAGTATGCGCGGGGAGGCATCCGAGTGGATGAATATTCGAGAAAGGTGCCCTCGATACCAGAGCCCGAATTTAACGAGATGCCGCTTCTGTCCGCGATGTTGTTGCTCGCCTTTGGGAAATTCGATCGGGGGAATCGTCTCGAAGGCCATGCATCATATAGCTGTCCACAGCAATCGATACTGCGAGTTGGACGCTGCCCCAGCTGCACTGTGTACTCCATACAGTTTGTATACGTATACAGGTTTCCATCCCCCGGACTTTGGTAATAGCGTTCGGGTGAATCTGTTTATTGGCCGATGCTGGTGCTCCACGGGGTTGAGTAATTGCTTTGAGTTATAATTGAGTACGAGGGCCAACTCGATCGTGAATGTATTTGAATACATATTGGCCCGGATATTGTGGACGTATAGTTTACATGGAGCTTCCGGTGTAGAATATGCCATTGTGCCTGAGTTTGGTAAAATTCCCTGTTCCAACCAAAAAAGCTCTTTGAACAAGTACCGATAAATTGTTTTTATGTTAATAGCATGGATGTAAGGCCGATTTAAATACCATTTTGACAAATTCCTTATTAGAATCGTATTGTCCGGATGGAAATCACTCCGAAGCTGTGAATAGCATTTGGTGTTTCAACATCAGTTTTTTGTGACATTATGACCAATTGCCTATGTGAATATGTAGTATCCTAGTGCAAATAGTATTTGTAGGATATTCCAAGAGCCCATTACCAGAGTTGTGGAGTCAATCAAAAAAATAATAATTCATCTAAACCACCTTACTGCCCTCGACAACATTTTGTATGTTCCAACACCAATTTGACTCACTACTCACTCTTTGACCAATTCCTCATTAAGATTGAATTTTTGTATCATCTCCATATAAAATGTATACTTGGAGCTTCATAGCAAAACGACAAAGTGAGAATTGCAGCAAAGCTTTTTCAAGCCCCGAGCAAACATTTTTCGAATCCAACATCGATTTGACGTGTAACCCCAAAAAATTTCCAATCCAATTCGCGAGATCATGGATTCTATAGGGTGAATAAATTGTCTAAAAGCTCATTGTCAGAGGTGCGTGAAAAAACTTCCCCCCAAATCCTTACCAACTTTACGAGCTATCGTAGGGAAATGAATCCGAATACACGAGGGCAAAAACAAGCGGCATCGATTCAAACAACTAAATTAACCCTCGGTAACGCGCATTTCGCGAGAGTATCATTCAAATGACCGCCCGCACGGCTGACAGTGACACATTAGCGCGCAAAGTGTACACCCACGTACATCCATCCGGCCGCATATCAAATTATACGATACACCGAATAGCCATACGTACATATATATAAATATACCTATATGTTATCCCAGTCATCCACGCAGTATCCGTTTCTGCGTATGCACGTGTGTTGACTGCACATACGCGCGAACACGTGTACACCAACGATGATATTGAAGCTCGACTCTGTTGGCACGATAGCGATGGCGGGTGGTGGTGGTTGACATCGAATCACCGGTTTTCGATCGTTCGCATTTTGCGTCGCGCTGCACGCGACTCCAAAAGCCGTCAACCCCAATATGCGTGTACGGCAATTGGTACGTACATATAGAAATATACTACGGGCCTAGGTGTGGATGATAGTGTAGCGTCAAGTACTAAAGTGATGCTATACGAATTTCCGCGATGTACGAGTGAAGAAGAGTCCATTTCAAAGAAGCGCCATTGCAAACGTTGATCCGATTTATATATACCTACCCATCGAGCAATGGCAAATTGGCATTTTTTTTTCTCCCCTCGGAAAGACAAACTCCGGTGGTGATGGGACTCGAAACTAATTTGCAGTTGGAATTTCGAGGGGCGATTTAGAACAGTGCTCCAATAACGCGGCTTTTGTACGATGGCCGTGGTTGTCCGTCGGAATGAATAAGTTTTTTTCTCCACATCCTCGTGTTTATACCCATCGGTTCTTCGAGTGGCGAGCTTATAGTGAGCATTTGATTGTGAAAGCTTCGCTGCTGCTGGATTTTTGCAGATTAAGATGGTGGAGAGGGGTTGGAGCACGTCTGTCATACCAGTTGGACTCGTTATGGTTTGGCTTTGGAAAACCCGTTTTTAACGATGAAAATGCTTTTTCTTCTAATTTCGACGCTCGCGGCTGTACCACGCATTTGACGAGGGTTGGAAACGTCAATAGGAAATGTTTTGCAGGATGAACCTCTCTCTCTCTCTCTCTCTTCTAGCTTTTGCAAAAATCTTTCTGTCAGATGCAAGCCCAGAGTAGGTTGCATGATTTTTTTTCACACCAGTGGGCGAGGGCGGCTTATCTTCGTTACGAGCAAACCCACGGAGTAAAATTTTTCCATTCGAAGGCACAGGTGAAAAACAGACGGTTCTAAACGCAGATAAGTCCGTTCACGAGGAATAACGCTGGATTACAATTTCAGATAATTAATCAACCAACTCGCGGTGTTGTTTGCATTTCGGATGATGGTACAGCAAAAAGCCGGGAACAATATATTTGTGGGCGAAAACTTGCCACAGCGGGTCGTTGAATATTATTACTATACGTCATCAGACAACGTGGGGACATTTTTTTTTCCTCCTCTCCAAGTAAAAAGCGCATTTACGCCCAAAAGCTCCCTCGTAGTTCTTGACTTATGAAAGCGCACTCATGTATACATGTACGTTTTATGAAAATACAAGAGAGCGCCGACAGAGAAGTGGAAATCTTTCCCAGCCAAATGGTTGCGCAACTCCCGGGAGAACTACGGATGTGTATACGTGGGAGCACCGACAGATGTTAATTCGACACTTGGGGTATTCGATCGGGCCAGGTAATCCTGGGTAAGTGTGTGTAGTTCCACACGCTAAGGGATGAAAGTCGAAGGAAATGATACCAGCAGTACCGGAGGTAAAACCGCGCGACTTGATGGATGAAAAGGTTGATTTGGAGGAGCGTTGTACTCCTGGATCGATTCGTAAACTCGTTCCGACACCCCTGAGTCCGTACAGGTTGGTTCATTGAATTTTTACGTCTCAAGTGTAGCGCAGACGCATCGGAAATCAATTGCTTTTTTTTCCGTATAGTTCTCACACTCAAATTCACCGTAAGACAAAACTTTTGGGCACTCGTAAGTAGTTGTCCGTGCATCCCAAAGAGTGGTGACCTCAGCTGTGACGCAAAGAGATAGGAGGGCAATAAGGTGGAGAGGAAAGGGGTCGGGTGGAAGCGTTTGACAAAGCACGAGGACGTTATCGCGATAATCAGCCGATCGGAGGAACTTTGGTTATTACGAACTTCAGTTCGGTAACTGAGTCGCGGTTTGTGCCCGATAAATTGATAATCCAGCGAGCCCTGCGCCAATGGCTGTGCATATACTTGGCTTTGCACAGCGCACTCGCCAACAACAGTGTAGTGTAACAATAAGTAATTTACCAAGTGCAGGGCACGCTGCTACTGCTGCTGTGTAACTTACCCGGTGAATGACGATATTAGAGTTACCCCGGACGCAGGTATATCGTGGTACGTATTGTGGAACCCGTGTGAGGGGAGCGAACATTAATAGTTATTTATTCTGTAAAACATACATTTTTTCGTTTTTTCATCGAAATTTCAGTCAATAAGCAGTGAGGAGGTACGATGTATTTAAACCTCAGAGTTTCAAAATAGTTTTCGCATTTAATTTCGTAACTTAAAAAGAAAACTCTTGATAGCCGAATCACCACTAACATACACTTTAACATCGATTTTACCAATAAACATTTGCCAAGATGATTTCATTGGTCCAATAACCATAAATTATGTATAGTTGAGTAAGCGTCCGTTTTCTTACACATGCGGACGCTCTACTCCTGCCTAATGACAGGATCGATCCTATTGTTATTATTTGTAAGTGGGAAGATAGATTTGAGAATTAATTATTAGTATAGGTAATAAACCTTTCTTAAGTCGAAATAGCTTCTCATAAATTATACAGATTAGAATAGGTCGTCTGAATTATTTGTCATTGGTTGATGACTCGTCTTACCCAATTTGTCTGTTTCTACTTAACTACAAATACACCATCAGACAGTCGGGGCGCGTAGCACATTCTTTTCATCACGAATCGTAGTGACAACAAAAGGTAAAACAAAAAAAAGTTATAAAGCTCAACTTTTGTGTCGTTAATTATACAAAATTAAAACTAGTTGGGTAACTCCCACTTTTATTAATAGTAACTATACTGAAAAAAAAGAAAAAAAAAAAAAAAAACACACGTATCATTTATTTTTCAATTAACATCCAATCGTGTCGAAAAGTACGAAAACACAGCCATGATGTGCCCGCGAAATAAGTCACTGTCTCCCCGTACAACCATTACCGTGCGAATTATCGTACACACGTACTAATGCGTGCACGAGCACAATAAATAGAGACAGCAGCGTGGGCGCACGCACCGATCGAGTGGACGAAAAGGACGAATGGGAGCGCAGGGTGACGGAACAAGTCGGCCGATATACGCCCGAGCCTAATGGCCCGTGAAGCCGAGTTGGAATCAGTTGTTCTCCCCTCCACCCCTCGCGTACACATCCATACCCGTGCTGTCCGCCCATTTCACGGGGTAGCTCAATTACCCTCTTTTGTGTAATATATATTCTCAACAAATGGCTTATTCGCCGTATCATCCTATAGTTCTCGCTGCGATCGACATCGGCCGAAGGACGCAATATCCTTGAAACTAAAGCCCCGGTAAAAAGCTTAAAACGCCGAGCAACGAGAGCTGATTCATATGTATATCCGATGAACCGGGGGAAAAACAAGGAGGGTATAAACAAGCTTCGTGCATTTCATCGGGGGTCGGTGGGGTCGCGCGGAAGAGCAAGTCACCTTTTCGGTGAAACGTGACGATAAGCTCCGTTGGAATAATTAGAAACAGGGCCGAGGATTTTGCGGCTATCGTGAATTCCAAGGGGTAAAGGGGATCGGATTATTACTGGAATCTGGGCACCGTAGGATTCTAGTTTGATTAATCGCCATGCGATAATTGGGTTTGCCGTAAAACGGGGGTATCGGCCTTACTTCTCTATTTACCGGTGCTCAACTATACACGGGCTTTGTCTACGTATAGCGTTGACGCAAAAAACAGGCACCATCCTCGGCGATAACAAACCCTCACTCGGAAAATTACACCGAGCCTTTGTCAGCGCAGTTCAGCGCGTATGTACATTAGAGCTAATGAAATCGCGAGCTCGCGTAAGAGCCAATATGGGCGAGCTTGGCGAAACGATGAGGAATAAAGTGAAGCACGGAGAGGAAGAGAAAAGAACTGCCGGCTGGCAAAGCCGCTTAACAAGCGTCCCTAAAACTCTCCGTCGATGTCAAAAAGGAGGAAAAAAAAAAAAAAAAAAAAAAAAAAAAAAAAAAAAGGGGGGGGGGGTGAGGAACGGGCGCACGCAGCGAATGGAAAAGGAATGCCAGCCGATCAATGATTCAGCGAGAGATGCCGCATCCATCGCAAGGAGAAAAGGGAAAGAGCCGTACCACTAACGACGTTTGTGTGCGTGGGGGTGCACTTAGCCAGGCTCCCCCCTACCTCGTATACCTTCTTCGATTCTCCGTCGCGTTCACTTGTACGTGTGTAAGTGGAGAGATGCAGGGTGCAGGTTCGCAAATCGTCTTTGGTAGAATTGCTCTGCCGGGCGAGTTCTCGAGGAGGAGCGGAAGGCCACGCTGCGGTTGATTATATCGGGCCAAGAGCTTGGCTTTGGAGGGGGAGAGGAAGAAGAATCGCGGGGAATGAAAGGGAGCCCTGGTATAAGTAGGTTAAAAGAAGACCCGAGCTGCAGCTGTTTGATGTTCACGAGCGGACGTCGGAGATGCGAAATGACGTGGCGCAATGGTTGAATGGACGAGAATCGCACGAGTGGGGAGATCTTTTTTTTTCCCTCCTCGCGAGATATGTAGAATGAATGTTATTACCACGCGAAGCGCACAGATATAACAAGAGGAAAATAGGCAGGAGCACTGCTCGACTCAAAAAGTGACGAAATAAGAAATAAACGGCAAGGAAAGCACGAGGGGGGGGGGGGTTGATCCTCTTATGCCAAAGTCTGCCATTCAGGAGCCGGCGAGCGCAAAAATCGGCTTGGGTCGCGTGTCGAGTGCTCGCTCGCGTTCGCCCAATGTGGGTACACGGCAGATTATCAAACGAAGAGCATCGTTTCGTGCCACCCAACAGGACGCGTAAGGAGCTTGCACCCACATATTTGTGCCAGCGTGGAAAAGAGGAAAATTGGCTCTCGACGTTAAAACACGAGGGTATATATGTAGCCTGTCGTCGTCTGGTTTTTCCGTTCCCCCGCGTTTCAAGAGGTAGGAGGAGGAGGTGGAGGTTAAAGGGAGGGGCGATCGATATCGGCTGCCGCTGTGGTTATTATCGCGCACGACCGCAGGAAGATATAACGCCTGTCCCCGGCAGCGCGCAAACTTCGGCGCCATCATTAGCACAGCGTACTACCACCACCGCCACTGCCACCATTACCAGTGGCGTCCCCCGGCGCTGCATCAATGACAGGAGGCCAACGAAGATGAAGATAGCATGGGTGGTAGAGCAGAGAAGAGGGAGCCTCGCTCCTTGTGGCCTGCCTTATTGTGCCCGCGTGTATGTACGTACGACTGGTATAATAACACCGTGTGGTGGGGGGGAAGGGCACGATAACTTGTTTAGTTGGTGCCGATACGGGAGTCGATAATTCCGTGACCATCTGCCACGAAGCCTTACTTGTATCGTGTGTACACTGGTGCACTGTACGCGCGAGAGGATCTCCATATTCTCGCGCGCGCTCTCTCTGTGTTATGTATGCATGTACAGGCAAGCCCGTGCGATATCGTGGAAAACGTGATACGGGTACTTTTGGGTCTACGTGCGTATATATATGTATATGCGGTACTGCATAGATTGGCTGCAATGATGCCTCACGGAGACCTTCTTCGCTCGCCTTCAGACCCCACCGCCGGCGACACGTACTTCGAGTAGATAATACCGTACGCACCGTTTTACCTGTACCTCGGATACACGGTCACTCTCGTGGCAAAAGATAGTGGAATAATGACATAGTTATAATAGTTGTAACTGTGAAAGGATTTAATGGGAAGTGGGGCGTAAAAAAAAACGATTGTGATGCGAAAAAATTCGAAGGTCTGACTATACGCGCTCTTGTACTACTGATTTACATTAAACTCTCATCTTGAAGAGGTATAACGATAGATACACGTATAAAATAACTTTATTGGCATACATACGAGGGTAAATAAGTTTGTTCTGTTTGCTAAAATCCCATGAGATGACTGTGACACCTTGTTCAGTACTATCATTTGACAAAAAAATGCGAGTCAAATTTTAAGTTGGGGTGAATCACATGGTTTGCATTGCATTTAATTCTGTCAACCCAAAGACTTGGCTAGTTGGAACCAAGTGGATACGTGCTGGATGTTATCATTAAGAGTATTTGAAAATTTCGTCTTGCAACGTTATAAATATTTATCCTTTTGAGAAAAAAAAAAGCACGAGTCGCGAGTAAGGAGACACGAATGTAGAGCGAAGAGGACCGTGGACGAGCAAGATCGGACCAGTCCGAGGTCTGGCAAATTTTGACAAATGCTACCACCAGTATATGTAGGACTCGCTCCTTCTCTCATGTTGGCTGGATCATAAATGACGACGTGATAGCTATAGGCACGTGCAAAGGGAACCATCAGCTGCAAAACTTGACCAACCACGTGGGTATCATGCACAGAACGCACCAACGTGTGTGTCCGCACTGACCAACGTAGCAGGCAGGCAATGGTAGTAGCCGAATACTTGCAGTGCGTGGATACCTACGTCATCAGTCGAGCCCATTATGCTCATGAATATAAATGGGAGCAGGAGAATCGGGACCACGATAAATGTTGACCTGACTAGTTATATCTTACTGTGGGGTATTCATTCGTGTGCACGCGCACGCGTTTACCTACTGATGTATGTACACGTTCTCCATCGCTCCGCCTCTCTCTCTCTCTCTCTCTCTCTCTCTCTCTCTTGGCAATGGGGTGCATAAACACATTAGTGTGTGTGTGTGTGTGTGTATACTGTACAGATATCAGAAGAGACTAAGAGATGGAAAGGATGTGTATGACGAGCGTCAACCGATGAAGGTGCGACTTTGGTGGAGTTAAGGGTACGACTTTTGGAAGCAGTAGTTCAACGAGTTTTCGAATGATTGAGGCTAAAAAGAGATAATGAAAAAGGGATAGCGTAAATGGTTATTTTACACAGACGCGTACTGTGTGTACCTGGGATGATGCTCTTCTAAATTATTTAAATTTCTCCCCGACACCCTGTGTGTGCTACCTGAAAGCTTTTTGTAATTTTAACCGTAAAATTAGGTAGCTATGTACTTAGCAGCAGAAATGCTTATGCGGAAATGTACTTGTTAATTGAAAAAAAAAAAAAATAATAAAAAATAGATTTTTACATAAGAACTGTTTTATTATTATGAATTGATGATGTGGGCACTTACAGAAGTAAATAATATCTAATTGTATGTAATACTGAAATTTGCATCATCACGTTCTCATGATTTGTTCGTATGCGGTATTTGCATCCAAAATGATATTCAATAGCAACTTTATTGCATAATGTACCTCCACTTATTTATCAAATATTTAAGGAATGAAGAACATCCTATCACGATGATAGCATAGCTAAAACAAACTTATTTTTTTGCAGTCAAATAAGTTCACTTTCAATTAAATGAATAATTTTACTAATTTTATCTAAACAACGTTAATAATTCCTTAAAATAATATATTTGTTTGGGATAACTAAAAATACATTCTTTACGGAAACATTCCATCTGCTGTTTCAAATACCTCTACAACATCTTACTACCTCGAGTCTCATATACGTGGCTACAGAGTTGTCCTCGCGAGCTTAATTATCTGTGGTAGAGTAATCTGGTAAATAAAATGAGTACCAGAAATTAAATATTTTCATCGTCACAAATCTAAAGAGTTTTTTTTTTACAAAATCACGTACTGCGATTTGTACGGATTCCTACGAGCAAACAGATCAAGAGGTATTTTTGATTAATTTTTAAATGCAGCTGTGAAGAGGATAAATTTAACGGCTGATTTTTTACCGCAAAACGTTATTACGTTCCGTACGAGGATTGAAAATCAAGTGTGAGAATAACTCGAATATTCATCAAGATGATCGTATCTATGTATTATCGCAGAATTTTTAATTAACCGTGTTTTTACGAGGAACTAAAACTCCTCGCTGCGCATTTTTTTTTCTTTTAGAAATAAATATCGCTGTTTTTTTGTCGATTCGTGTATGCTCGCAACCTAATTGGCTGATATTATTCATTGGTTTCTGGATTAGCGGCTATAGCGGCCATTTGATTTTAAAAACGTGTTATTAAGCTGCTTTACTCGATACTCCGATATTTAGTAGACGTTTTTTCGTGCCACGCGCATAAAAAGATTAAAAATGCATTAATAAATTGAAGTTTCTAAATAAGAAACGTAAGAGCAAATCAATTTTTTTCAATTTTCCATTAAAAAGCTCGTTATTACTGATTACATCCTGTATAACACGTCGTTTTTTTTTTTTTTTTTGTAAACGTAAACCCACGAACGAATGAAAAATTAAAAAAAAAAAAAAACTCTTTTGAAATGTAAGGTTTTGCGCGTAATTCGATGTCGAAATTTCCAGCAGTAGCAGCGTTAAATCCTCTTCCCGCTAACCCAAAGAGGATTTTTAAGGTGAAAAGGGGTTTTCCGCAGCGAAGAGCGGACAAATAGCATCTTACCTGAAAGATCGAAAAATAGGATCAAGCGGGCAGGGCGTAGGAGAGTGCCCTCGGCTTCTGTAGCCATTTCGGCTTTTATTCAGCCCCGTGCAACGGTACTTCTCTTAGCTAAAATAACCACAGTGAACTTTTTCACCCCCCCCCTTTTTTTTTGTTTTTTAGCCAAACGAATTTATTTGCCTTGCAAATGGTTATTTTTCACTTCCGCACTGGAGCTTTTACGTGGCATGTGCTACTGATCATACCCATCCCTCTCACTGCTTCTTCATAAACAAAAATATTTTGCTCTACATCGATGCTTTTTTTCTTTGTACCAGCCGAGAGTGACCTCAGAACTTGACGTTATAGTATCTATACGAAACTAAATACTTCCACTGTAATAAAACTTGCTTGGTTACTTTAAAAAATGTTTCAAAACACTGGTAAATGAAGTTGCTTTTCCAAAAGAAAGCAACAACTTGACACAAACAAATTTTGTACCACACAGTTTCCGGGAATAAAGTAACAGTTCTCTTTCAACGTACAATCCTGTTTATTTACTTGCAGTACAACTGAAACACGTATAATTAAATTATTTAAAAAAAAAAAAAATAAATAAAGGAAAAAATTGTTACGTAAAGCATTTAAAAATTCACCAATGCCTGGTGATAAATCTCATTCGGTCTGACAATTTTCAGTGTCCATACGGGGTCTTTTCCTTCCTCCCAGAAGCAAAAAGAGGACACGAGAACTCCGTGTCACTCGGCGCACGCGAGCTGCGTTTATTAATTCGGAACGTCACGCTACGGAGCATGGAAAATGCTACTCCAACGTGTATATATATGCCTCCCGATCGCACGCAGAGTAGGTGATGGGGGGGGGGGGGCGAACAAAGAAAAAAGGACTCGCCACGTTTATTGCGTTAGTTGCTCGGCGAGTTTGAGAGCGAGAGATGGGAAAAGTGAGCAGAGGGAAAATGCCACTGTGCACAGTCTCCGAGGAAACGCCGGTGTACATACCGGTGACGCTGGCTTGTGTATATACACATACACAGACAGCCGAGTTTTCACGCTGCTTGTATGGGCACTCTGCAAAGCGACGGCTTGATTTCGTTAAGGAGTTTTACGAGCTTAATTGAATCGCGCCTAATTTACTTTGTTCCCCCTAACTTTTTTTTTTTTTTTTTTTTTTTGCCTCACTATTAATAGCCTCGCAGAGTTTCAGTAGTCGTTTGCCGTTAGCGGGACGTAAGAGTCGATGCGAATAACTATCGCGCGAAGTTTATACAGCGGCCTGGGTCGAATAAGAGCGTCTTGGTAACGCAATCATATGGTCACTTTGACCGACTCTCGCTAACAGTAAAGTTCTCCTCCGTCCCCTTCTGCGCCATTACCATCTCCACGACCAAACAATGGAGGGAGGGTGGCAAAAGTAAAATTTCCACCCGATATAAAACAGACCGTCATCGTGGAGGTGGAATCAAGCGGAACGACAAATGTGCAGCTTCTGTAGGAGCGCCTTGCCGAGAAAAATATCGGAAATTGATGTTTAATAAAAGCTATGGCAGCAGCAGTAGCGCCGACAAAGAAAAAAAAAAAAAAGCACAATTGACACGTGACACTTTGCACGCAGTGTACGAAACGCCAGTGACGTTCGTATACGGACGTGTACGTTCGCCTCTTGTTTACGAGAGTGTACAATATTTTTTTTTTTCTTTTTCCTTTGCAAAAGCAGGGAATGGAATAAAAACAAAAACCAAGCACCGCTCGCAGCTGCTATGGAGAAAAATAAGGAATAAAATGTACGAGGAACGCTAGCCGTGCAATAACGGCGATCCGCTTACGTGCACTTATGTGTGAGCTTGTACACACGCGTACAGCTCGAGGGAAGGAAATAAAAGGCAAAAATCGGGGCTGGTAATATACGCGGGTGCAATTTACCTGTCCTTCCCGTGCAATGCGAATATATCAGGGAGCCTTTGTCATGTTAATTTGCCATGACGTGCAGTAAAAAAAAAGCCCGTTTCCCTCATCTTTCCTTATTTTATTGCGTATTTCATTATGTAGGTATTACATGATATACAAAAGACTAGAAATCGTTTATCCTTTACTGTACTAACGACCTTTATCTCTTTGTTTGTGCCTACACAGTATGCGATCGCTTCGCCCATGGAGTGTACTCGATGATCGGAGCCGTGAATCCCGACTCCTTTGACATCCTGCACTCGTACAGCAATACTTTCCAGATGCCATTTGTCACTCCGTGGTTCCCGGAAAAGGTAAGGCGCTTTTGTCGTACACGTGACTCATGTGTGGTCCGGTTTTGCTAGAGATCCCAGAGCAGCTGAAATGTTTTTTTTAATCCAGCGTTGAAATTATACTCTCGATTGAAACTTATCAGCCGTACGTGTGAAATGGTTGTTTATTCATCGGGAGGTAATCAGATGTAACAAGATCATGACCTTTTTTTTTCTTTCGTTTCGTTTTTTTTTTACATTTGAATATAATCAAAGAACGTTAACAACAAGTTATGAAGATAAAAAGAAAATAAAAACACGTAGTCGTACACGATTCGATTTTTCTGGCGTTTACCGATCGCTTACATATTCATCAGTGCTGCGTTTCGTGTTCGTTTATGAATATTTTAAGGAAAAAATAATGCAACGATTCTAATGCTACAAGTTTTTCGTTTTTTTTGTTACATCGATTGTTATTTACAATTATAATTGCATCACATGAAGCATAATTTGAAGTTCCATACAGAAAAATTTCGTGTCAACGTGTAATTGTAATTGCTCTTGGACAATCAATAACATTCCGTTTAGCTCGTCGTTTCGTTTCATTTACCATATTCATAAATAAAAAAAAAAGAAAATCCCAAGACAGAATTGTCAAGGTGAGCTGACTGCTCCATAAGAGTATGCTCATAACCAGCACGTTTAAAATGATAATTTCAGCAAGTATAGTCGATTGCTCGCGTTTTGTCACACTTGCCGATTCGGGAAACCGATGATTATTCAACATGCGCAAAGGACACACACTCGAAGCGACACTTTCAAAAGCAAAGATTCAGCCGACGTCAGCTGTTATCATCGTTACTCGTTTCGAGTTGCATAAATTCGAGCATCAAACCACGAGCACCTATAATAAGCCTCTGGTGGCTAAAATCGGCCATTCGAGAGACGCGCAACTCTCCCCCCTGAAGACACATCAAAGTGGCGGTAAAATTAGCATTTGTCGCCGAAACTTTATGATTGCGCGGCTGTACGCGCTATTTGCTGGGAAACTTCTCGAAAGCCTCGCCAATTACAAAAAAAAAACAACGAGCCTTAGCTATCCGTAGCCGCGCCGTCAATCGTTGACTTTCGTTTTCAACTTTAGGGCTTTTGGCTCGTTATGGCTGGTAATTAGTAGTTGGCCCGTCGATGAATGGCACCAGTACATCAGGCATAATTCCCAAAGCCTCCCAACGAGTGGACGCTCGCGTGAGCGAACAAACAAACTCGGGAGCTTATCTCGCGACGTTTCGCGACCTCGTGGCCATGGAAAGTTAGGCTAATCTATTAGCACGCGGCAATAAACACGCGCGCCCCGTCCCCGGGATTAGTCGTATACGGTGTACCCACCGAGAAGAGGAAGGTAAAATCTGGATGGAGATTAACCGGGGACTGTGTGTCTGTTTCGCAGGTCCTGACTCCATCGTCCGGCTTCCTCGACTTTGCCATAAGCATGCGGCCGGACTACTATCAGGCCATCATCGACACTGTGCGCCACTACGGCTGGAAGAAGATCATCTATCTCTACGACTCGCACGACGGTGAGTTTTTATTCTACTCGTATATATCAATTTCCTTCGTTTAAAATGGATTAATATACATGGAAAATAATGCCCTACTTTTACGTACGAAGCTTTTTTGTACAGCTTACTTGGGAGCGAGACAGGTTACGACAGTACTCACTGAGCCCTGTTAAAGTCCCAAGGGTCGTGTGAACACTACACTGACACCCTGGACTCGATCCCGCATCATCGTAGCTTTTTTGCGTTTTACGGTATTTATGACTAGGGCTCCTGCTGACCTTTTATGGGTTGAATTATTGAGCTGTTGCCTCGTTGGGTTTAAGGAGCGAGGATTCGTAGTGCTCGTATATAGTTGGGTAACGACTTGTTTTGCGTGTTCAGGAGCGCACATGAATTTTAGATGGACGTAAAAATTTGTGGATCAGGATTTTCCAAGTGATTGGGTGTTTTGGATTGTGCAAGATTTTTTTTTTACATTGCAAAGCATTCGTAAGTACAAAAAAGATTTTACCGCAGGACCTTAAGTTTTTACTAGAGTAAAAAGTGTTTATCGTTGGTAAACTGCTTCAAAGACAATAAATACTTTTGTCATTAAGCTTGTGTAAAATATGTCTTTTTTTTTATTCCTTCGGAATAATTTTGCTATATACTCTTTGTAAGCCGTGAAAAAAAGATTTTACCAACCACGCTTTTGTTTTGTTTTTCATTGTGTACGCAGCTAAAAAGATAGTATGTAACAAACCTACAAGTTTTTTACACAGTACAGTCATAAACTCGAGTGCGCATTTTCACTTTTACGTGATCAGCATAATGTATTATTATACTACCACATTTATTATGCTGGTGTAAAATAACTTAGTTGCATCTATTTTTTTTTTCAACCTTGTTTACAATGTCAGCTAATTACAATTCAAAGTGAAGTCATTGTATTTCTATGATGTCAGTTATTTTTAGTCACCTGGTGTGAGCAAAAAATAATTCCAAAATATCCTAGCCAGAAAAATTAGGTACTCTTTACATAAAAGTTCCATCATAAAAAATCTATAGACGATCCTTTTTTCCCACACAATCTCATTGATTGTGCCATCCATCAAACGATTAGTCCTTTCAGGTGATCTCGATCCATCACAGCTACGAGTTTTTTGATAAAAAACAATTTTTCTCCCCCCAAAACATCGCGTCTCGCTCAAAAGAAATCTTTTCAAAACCAAAATCTCTTCCGAATTCCAAAGGAGTAAGAGAAAAAATCATTCCTCCCCCAGCCATTCCAAAGAGTAATCACCACACGTCTCCGAGGACTCAAATTCCTTGGCCCGTCATCCTCCCACCTCCTGCTCCTCTTGTATTTCTCAGCCCTCCTTCTTTTTACAGCCCCTCGCCGTCCAAGTCTTTTACAAGCTCACCCCGTCTCTTTTTTTTTATCACAGCTTCCTTTCTATCCTGCAGTTCTAGCGCACTTTTACGTCCACGCTGGCAGCAGCGGACTAGCTCCCCTCATACTCGAGGAACGAGAGATAGGAAAAGGAGAGATGAAGTAAAAAAAAAAAAAAAAAAAAAAAAAAAAAGAAAGTAGTGAGCGTACATGGATACTCGTGGAAAGGGAGAAAGCCCCCTTGGACTTTCAAACGATTATTGCATACTAAACTCGCGGACGTATGACTTTCTTTCATCCCCCGAACTGGCGCACGAATTCCCGGTGGGGCGATGAGGAGAGCCTCGCAGGGAAAAAATTGCGTTATGAAAACGGTAAGATTGGAATATGCAATTTTTATTCGTGGTATCGGAAGTTTCCTCTCCAGCCTTCCCTTTCTTTTCCTTGAATAGGTGCAGGGGTATCTTTTTTTTTTTTACCGGTATCACCACAACTACTACTCTTGTACACGATAAAGTTCGAGGATCTAGGAAGTGGATGCATATCGAGGGAGAAAACCGAGTCGTGTATACATTTACGAGATCAATTTTTATACATGCACGAGGTTGTGTGTGGTTAAAACTTTGTTTTTCTTTTTAGTTTTCAAGACGTGGGTTTCCTCGCCTCTTCTTGGCCTAGTTTCGAGAATTTTCTCTGGAAAAAAATTGTAATTTTGCAAAAAAAAAAGGACGCAGCATGCGGATTCCAATGCTGACTTTTGCACGTATAGTGGTATCCTGAGGGTAATAATGAATAAAGTTTCACAGGTACGAGAAACGTACGTGAGAAATTTGGTTTATTTTTTGGGCTCTTAGTTTCTTAGAGGCTTCTTTAAAAAAAAAAAAGAATCTTCTTCAATACATATAGATCAAACTAGACACTTGACAATATTTTTCTCTTTTCTTCTCAAATAGTGTCAGCAGTGGCTAGAAAAACCCTACATTATCGAAATAACGCTTCTTTTTGAGATAACACCTTTTTCCTCGAGCCATCAGTACAGAGAATCGTTAGGGCTTAGTTCTTCGCATCACGTGGAGATAAGAATAAATTTTGAAACAAGATAATCAACTTTTTATTGTTCGCCTAAAGTTTGAATTTTAGAGTGATTCAACACGAAAATCGTTATGAAAAATCGGAGGGATTATTCTTGGATGAAACAAACAAAATTTCTAAATATTTTTGTGTAGAAAGATTAACAAATCATGCCAAATATCATCTGGAGAGTGGTAAAAATGTTTGGAAAAAGAAAATCCACTTTACCAAATTCAAAATCATTTTTTTCACACGAAAACTAGGATAATAATTTTCGCAACCTGATCTCATTTTCCTCCCACGCGTGAGCGTTAATCGAAAAAAAAAAAAAAAAAAACAATAATAAACGAAAGCAGAGCTCCCGAAAATTAAAAAAATCCCATCGCAATGTATCAACGGAACCATCATCAGCACGCTCCGTACGCCCGTGCACACAAGCCCAAGGAAATGAAAGCAGCGACGAGGTCGGACGAGTAAATACTCCGCTCGTCTCTGCTCCTTCCTCCGGCTACCACCGGCATAATACATATACAAACGAAAGCCGAAAATGCGAAACGTTTCAACTCCCCGAGAGATTAACGAGGCTCCCTTATGGAATTTTCTCCCGTGACCACCCTCTGATTTATCGAATAATACACTACCTTCTCTCACCCCCCATCCCCCCTTCCTTCTGCGTTAATCCGTGCGCGTTGCCGATGCGAAAACGTCCGAAAAATCGTCGCTCTTGAACAGCACGGCGCGTACACTCGATGACAAAGAGCTTTGCTCTCCTCTTCTCATGCCTCGCTCGTCGTCACCAACGATGCCAGGGATAGCTGACAAATAATAACCTGGCCCTTCCGGCCAACTCAAATGAGAAAATAGCGCCGTCCATTAATACGAATCAGCGCTGAGCGATCTTTTCTTGAGCTCTCGGTCTTTCTCATGACTCCCCTCTCCGAGGTGTTCGTGTATAAGTATGGCTTTTGTAAAATCGAGAGAGTAGGCGCTTCTCCCTCGCAGCTCGTGTTTTTTTTTTTTTCCCTTGTGAAAGCCACAAAGTAGCCTCCTCCCATGATCCTTCAATTTGATAAGGCGAGCATATAATGATAGGTGTGCGTGGTGTACATGATATTTCCAAGGGCCATTGGTCGGTGGAGCGCGTGAATGCGAGGGACGTTTTTACACCTCAAATATAAACTGGAAATTTATTTCTATATATCCGTGTGGGGTGGCGTTATGTACAACTGTTTACGGCCGCTGTATGAGCTTTTCATATTTTATCTCGGGCAAATAGAGCGTGTTTTGAATACGCACCCCCCCTCCCCTCCCCCTCGCTCCACCCACTCGTCCTCTCGCGGTGTTATTGAAAGCATACCATTATACGATTCGTATATTTTACCTCTCCGAAACGGCCTGAATGGATTCCCATCGGATCCACCGTGAAATTTATTTCTCCCCCAACCCCCGCCTCCTTACCTTCGCTAAGCAAACACACGTGCTTTTCGAAACTAAACGCGAATAATCACCGGTGAGATGGAAAGTTAAAAAATAAAAGATAAGAGATTGTCACGACGGTGGGGACGGAGTGGGTACGTGTGTTTTATCTACGAGGAAAAGTCGTGTCAAGCGGAGACGATGGGGCATTTTTCGAGCGGCCGCGTCAATTAGTGTTTATTGTTAAATTGCGCGAGTAGGTGCCGCACACATTCTTACTTAACGGAGGGAGCCCGCGCGTTAGCGAGCAAATTACCCACGCGTGGATTGTGTTTTCGATCGGTGGCTGTATGGCGTGCGAGTTGAGACGCGGGACCAATAGCGTGGCTGAGATTCGAGCGTTTATTTGTCACGCCTCGTAGGACAATAACATGTCTTTTTTTTTCTTCCTCTTCTATCTCGAAGTTAATCGCTGTTGATTCTAGATACTAGATCCATTTTTTTTTTTTTTTTTGCTACGCATCAATGGAAAAGTAACTAACGCTCGCAGACTTGGGGACGATTTCTTCAGGGATTTTTAACCATTTTATTTTATTAACCAGGGATTTTTAATAAAGTATGTTTTTTTTACTGACAAGATTTTTCGTTTATCGCTATTTCCAATAAAATGCTGAGAAAAAAACCTTATTGGTTGTCGAAGCTTATTGTTAAGTATGTGAGTACTTTACCAAATATTTCGACTTCGTTTTTTTTTTTTTTTTTTTCTTCCAAATGGTTTTTCTTTCAAATTTTGATGCATTGTCTTTGCTACAAGAAAATTTCTTTAAAATATTTTCCAAGTGGCAATGTAAAAAAAATGCATGGCCATTTTAGAAAATTATTATACGAAGAGCAAAAAATTGAAAAGGTATCCACGACCCACATGAGGTATCATTTTCTTGAAATGTTGCGTCAACTCGGCTCTTGAGATAAGGACGAAGAAAGCGTGCTAAAAGACAGGCCGATTAGACATATGCCTTTGCAATTTTCCACTTTTCAAACTAAATAGAGAGCCCTGAGCTAGGTACAACTGATGTATCAGCCACGACTTTCAACGTAGACCGCCTCGATAAATATCCATGAAATATTTACAACAAACAAAAAAGCTCATGGCACACGACGACAATGGCTTTTTTCCCTCCCCTCCCGTAAAGACACGGAAACCAAAAAAAAAAAAGGTTCATCGCAACACTCAAACCCAATCAAACGCTCGATCACGTTTCACTTGGCTCCCCCCCCCCCACACGGTTTCCGATACACTCCTCAACACGCACTTGGATGCGGTTAGCCACAACTACTCGTGGCAATCCCGACAGGTGCGCGCCAGAGCGTTCCCTATCAGCCACACCGCTAATGCTCACCTGAACCTCCTCTCGCCTAGTTCCTTTTATTTCACACCTATGCGTCCCTCCCTCCGACCCTCAATGGAAATCAACCGCGTGTGCACTGCGGAAGAGGGAACTATTGTTGAATACCAAGACTATTCTTGCATGCCAGGCTGCCTCGTTCGAGTGATTGATTGCTGCACATTTTTTTTACGAGAGAGTTAGCGTCTGGACTGGACTGCTTGTAACTCTGCGTCACGATACTTTACAAGTGCTATGTGCATGTACTAGCACTTACTAGTCAATTTATTTTATTCGGTCTTCATTGATTAGTCCCAAAAATTGTGTGGCCAAGTATATATGGGAATATAATATTACGCATTGAAACTTGTACTCATCAGGTGTTGAGCAAAATTCCCGTGTGTGTATACGTTGACGTCGAGCGCACTTCGTGATAAATTGACATTGGCTTGGGCACCGATGAAAAAAAGTATCAAAATTCATGCACTGTAACCGGCATTAAATTGATGAACGTGTAACTTGCTCTTTTACAATTTATTCGTGGCGCGTGTGTGCTATTTTTGTAATTTTTTTTCGGGGGGCATAGGTGGAGGGTGAAAAAAAAAGATTCGACGATATCGCGTGTATGCGCTCGTTAAATTAACGTCGGAGCATACAGCTGATGCGAGAGGATTAATCGGTGCACTTTGGAAGAATGAACCTTGCTTCTCGAATGACAGGGATGAACATTAGACGCACAGGAGGTTGATGGCGCGTTTAATTTTTTTAGTTCTCTGATTGGTGTACGATTGTATTTTCTGTCTCAACGTGTAGACATACTAATCAGTCGTAAATTGAAATTTTATCGATTATTGAATGATATCATTTGTGTGTTTTTTATACTTTGAAAAACACATGTGACTTTGTAGGAACAATTTAATCGAAATTTAATTAAACCAACGTTTAGCAATTCAATGTTTGCCTATTCTGCATGGCGACCAAGAAAGTCGAGATACGTTTGTTTGTGTATCAGTGCACAAGTGGTCCATTAACTTTATTCAATAGCCAATTAGTAATCATCTTACGTAACTTGAAATGTTATTAAAGAAATGTGTAATCGATTTTCCGATGTACCATCAGAGTGTTGAAAAATCATCTATGAATTTTAAATGAAATTGCTCTTATAAAGCCAACTGCGTTTTGATTAACGAAACATGAAAAAAAATTCTCCTAATATTCCACACAGAAAAATCATATTACATGATTATGTGTGTTTGCATCGCACAACCAGAAAGTGGGCAACCAGAAAATCGAAAAAGGTAAAGGTTACAAAATGTCAAACTTTTTGTGGGTTAGAAAAGACAGGCATGTCAGCTTGAGCTTACAGAGAAAAAGAGAACGAGAAACACGCACGAAATTTTTTAACTTTTTTCTTTTTTAACACCAAACATAGCTTTGGTCAAAATCAACGCGTCTGAC
Organism: Copidosoma floridanum; assembly: GCF_036245765.1. NCBI lineage: Eukaryota > Metazoa > Arthropoda > Insecta > Hymenoptera > Encyrtidae > Copidosoma > Copidosoma floridanum. Next base: position 7,080,238 of record NW_028321897.1, on the reverse strand, counting down.
GTACTCGACTGTTTCTACTGATCTACAAAACAGAGTTGTTATCCCAAATACCCATTAGTATTAGGGTTTGCGAACATACATCACCATTATATTATTAGCTCCGTTGATTCACCTGAAAAAGTTTTGGTGCAATCGCCCTTGAATGAATTTTAATATCAATAAAAAGATGATGATGAGAATCGATTTATTTTTAATTGAATTAGACAGAAACAAGACACCCCTGACGCTACAAAGCCCTCGACGAACTCCCGACTCTGATAACCTGCAGTGCCACAACACAACCGCCAGCCGAGAAGTCGAATCTACCATCACGGGCGTTTGTATACAGGCGAAACATTGCAGGAAGCCCGGAGGAGGCTTCGATAACAACAACAACGGGAGGGTGCATACCTACGGTTGTAGCAAGAGGATGGAAGCTCGAGCAAAGTGGCAACGATATTTCCCAGAAATTGGAAAGGAGTTTAATTACCAAATGCAAATGCAAATATGCTTTGGGAAGGTCTGATATCGCTGAGGGTTGACGGTAGGGTTGGAGGTTCCCCCCCCCCCCCAAGAGCATTTGCTTTCGCAACAGATGTAAGAGAGGCGGGGGAAGACCGGACGAAAGAACTGGACTTCGAAAAAAAAATAAATAAAAAATGAGGGAAAAAGTGCTGACAGAGATTGGATAGTGGGATGTGATCGGAAGGTGTGGGTGCCGGAGGATGAAGATGGTAATTGAATGCTCGAGGGACTTTTTTGTTACGGAACATCTGCTGGGGGTCGTTCTGTTATTGTGCTGGTAATTGAAATTCTAGCGAGTCGAGGGATTTGGTTTGATCTTCGGTCGGTGAGTCGAAGGAGCATCGTTCTATATTTTAATTAACCATTTTATCGAGGACGGAATACTGATTTGCGTAGGAGATTTTTATAATTTTTTATTTCATAACACTTTTATTGATTTGGATTAATTTTAAATACCTATTTATGCAAAAGTTCATGCTTTTGGTGATAAATTTAAGGAAAAGAAGCATGCAATTTTTTTTTACTTGCGTGTGTGTGCAATTTCAGATAAATGTTAGTCGATATCTTATTTTTCACTAAACGAAATGATAAGAAAATAATTTTCCAACCTCAAAACGTTACGACTGAAACTTTGGAAATTGTCAATTTACAAATTCTACTGATGGATATATCTACTTGGCTTATTATCTATGAAGTCAAAAAATTTTGAAATAATTATCGAAAATTTGCATGTCAGAAAAAATTCCATTTCCGACAATACTTAAATTTAGTTGGTCACAGTGACAAACATTTTTCTGAAAACATGTACGTATTTGAACGTACAAACAAAAATAATTACGAAGACTTTTTTATCATTAAATGTATTTTTACAAAAAAGTTGACTTCTTCAACAATGTGTATTCGAGTCTACAATAAGTGACAATCATTTTATTTCACATCAAGCTTACAGAGTGTCAAAATTTACGTTTTGCATTATCTGATTAAATTTGCCAAAAAACAAAATCAACGCATAAAAATAAGGTTTCATCCTTTTGATGGCTTCAATCTTAGTTGGATAACGAAAAACAACGCACGAAAGATAATTCGTACAACTAAGCCTGTAGGTACACATTTATTCCAACAAAACACGGTTGCGTATAGAAAAGAGGGAGGTAAAGAGAAAATTAAATGTCAAGTGGCAGTGGAGCAGCGACCAAACACATATGGGTCGGCTTCCTACCATCGTCCCGAAGAATATAGCTACAAAAGTGGTAGGAGTATGAGGAAGCGCGTACACATAAACGCGCGTCGCTGCAGTGTATACCTACCAGCAAGAGGATCGCCGTCTTTTTTACAAATGTAATTTACCTCGAGTGGCAGTAGCAGACACTCGTAAGTGACTCCTCTCTCTCTCTCTCTTTGCTCGTGGCGTGAGCTGTAAGTATATAGCAACAGCAGCACCGGCTAACCAGATTAATTCTGTTCCCGCGAGTGTCGTGAGCGCGTTGATGCGGCTGTCCCGGAATTATGACGAGCGGACGTGCGCGGTCTTAATGTTTGGCCACTGAATTAGTGCCGAGTGCTTTTATTTTCATTGCGTCGGATAACCGTATACTGGTGACAATATATATTATATACATAGGTGTTGCTTGATTGATCCTATACTACACCCCATGATTTGATGTACGGCGTATTTATTAACCAAGTGGATGTTTAAATGGGTACGTGTGCTGTAATGGTAAGTTGATCAAGCTAAAGTGAAAAAATAATCAATCATTGGATCGAGTAAGGAGCATAAACGATCAATCAGTCGAGCAGCACGTTTTGCAAAAGAGTGGCCATTTTTCTTTCGTAATTGATGGATTTTTAATTGCCCTCGCCAAGTACCAAACAACAATCAAGCTGACAAGTTGTTGCTGTTGTTAGTTTTTTTTTTTTTTTTTTTGTTTCCTCCGTTACATCGTCGTTCAGTGAGTTTAATCTCGTCAAAGGATGTTTCATTCATCAAAATTGATTTCATGTAAAAATCATGCATAAAACGCTCGTTTTTTTACAAGCGCCTATTGTATTGTATAATCAAACATTTTTTATATAAATTCGAACAGCCATCCACTCCTACCGCGTAAACTGGTTGGGATAAAACAAAAAAGATTATTGAAAAACGTTTGATGAAAAAAAATGTTCTTCTTCGTCACCAATACGGGGGACTGGCCTCGTTCAAAAAACGTACTTTCTCCGGGCCTTGGATTTTTATTCCTTTCATCTTTCGCATCCGCAATCCAGTTTATTACATGAATTCCGTAAATTAATGAGTGTGTGGTCACACGTGGCTCTAATTGATCGTTCTGTCGTTGGCCGTATCAGTTTAAGCATACAGATAAAGAAAGTATACATGACTCACCAATTCGTAGAAATATCCATACACCTTTACCAAAACTATCGTGCAAATTCTTTGTCACACCTCAAAAAATAACTAATTGATCCTAATTATATACTTGGTCAAATTTTGTAGGATTATTTCTGTTACCAATGTTACAGTATTTTATATAATTTTTCCATCAATCAATCACTCATGGGATTTTAGTGTTACCGAGTTTATTTTGATTTAAAACGTGATGAAAACGATAATTATATGTATTTCATCAAGTATTTGTTTGTTTTGGGTATTAATTGTTTAAGTAGTTTTGGATACATTAGTGAAATTGTAAGTCAATGGAAGACTTTTTCTGTACTTACCAAGTTGAAAAGTCAAACTTTACGTACATACATCTTTTGGCTAAGTTTTTTTTTTTTTTTTTTTATTTAAATAGGTGTACATTACTGTGTGAAAGAAACACGTAAATTCAATACGTAAGAATCCTTCGGAACGCGTGTAGTGAATCACTTCAGGCAGCAGTAAATTTGTCGCAATTTGCCTTTACGATTGGCATTTTCAAGATATTTCTTCATTACTTACGCCCGTGTTTTCATTACGTCTTTCAAACACTTTGCAAGAAACATTATAGCAAAGGTTGATGATGTTGGAAAGCAAGTATTTTTTTTCCATAAACGTTCATGAATATGCATTTCTTTGTGGTATAAATAAAACATAGAATTTTTTTTTCTTTTTTTCACTTTTTCCACATCAACGATTCATACCAGTTATACGAGTTATACGAGTTAATTATACGGGAAAGGAAAACACTCTGTTCTCAAAAAGATCGGCTACGCAAAAACAAACTAGACTCAGTTTAATAATACATTTTTTATGGGGGGAAAAAAAATAAAGGTCTCGCCTAATCTCACCCATACTTTAGATAAAGGTATAAATATTGTTTGATTTTTCTTCGAAATTACTCCAAATGAAAAAAAAAGTACATCACGCCTTTCATGCATTGGCACACGCGTGAAAGTTAAACCACCACACCGTGATATTCCCCCAATTTTCGTTATTAAGCACCACACAAACGTTATTGTCTGATTGAATTCTCACAACCAGCGGCATTTCAAATAAAATTACGCCCGCGCGCGAGAGCTCGCCTATATATACATATATGTATATGTATGTATGATAATTATGCACACTGTAGCGTCGAGGAATCGAGTTCGCGCACTCGCATGAATATTATAACAACGCACATCCACGCGCAGCCGGTGCTGGTTAAACATACGCTCTGCCCATCCACCCCCCGGAAAACTGCAGCTTTTAGTGGAGGTCGCGTCAAACAGATAAACGGACGCGTCTTATTTATACGTCAAAAAGGGTGGCTTTCACCGAATCAGGGGACCATTATATCCATCATAAACCGACACCCGCACATTGTATACATACATGTCCAAACTCGAGGAGAGGGGGTATCGAGTTCATCGGCTAACAGGCCGTGCTACCGTGGGGGGGGGAGTCAAACATTTTTGTTCCACCGGGAGTCAATGGGATAACTGGACACGCGTGCATATTGAGCCAAAGGGGGCAAAAAGCAATCGACTTCCGAAACGCGCCAACAGAAAAGCTGCCGCAGGAACAATAGCCGGCCGATCGATCGGACGCGCGGGTATTTGTACATGCTTTTGCGCCCTTGAGAGAGGGATGTACCCAGGTTTTCGGGGAAGTAGGGGTGGAAAAAGAGAGTGAATTGTTTTGTGGTCGACGTTTTAATACCACATGTTCCTGTGTGCGTATTGATTACTCTTTTTTTGTCTTAACTCACGGTGTGGATCGTATTTTACGCGGTGCCGTTGTTTTCGGGGAGTAGGTGGAGGATCGCGTGGAGATGAAGGTACAAAGCGTACCGGGAGACGATTGAGTATACGCGTTGTGGTCCGCGAGCGAGGGCTGACGTTGACGCTCGAGTATTTATGGTCCACGAGGTGGATGGATTTTTACACGACGATGGTTTATGTCATCTTATCGGGTTGTTTTGAAATTTTTTCATCATCGTACCATTCAAAGTACAATGATCGTGTTTATGGGTGACGAGGTCGTTTAGTTTGTTGTACACAATGGATATAACGTGGTAGATGACAGGAGGCGGTCAGACTTGGGCATGGATATTCTTTTAAATATTTTACTCAAAGTATAATGCTTTATTTATAAAAAAAAACCTATGTATCACTTGTGATCGACGAACTTTTTTTCTAGAAAAACATTTCATATTAATTGAAGAGAAGAAGCAATTGAAGAATTTAATAAACGCATTTTAAAATTTAATTACAAATAAAAGATACTTTAATATTAAAATATATTGCTAAGAAAAAAATAATGATCATTTTCACAGTGAAAATAATGCTTTATTGGTGGAAAAAAAAAAATTTTCTTTTGAAGCGTTTAAAAATAGATGAAACAACTGTGCCCAAGTCTGAAGCTCATGGTATTTTACAACAGTTGTCTTTGGAACCTATTCGCCTGACAAAGGCGGTTGAATAACGTTTAGAAAGACAATCCGGCCAATTGGTACGAAATGTCACAATTTGACTCGCACTTAGACACCGTTGAGCTCAACAATTGTCTGGCAACACTTTGTCGGAACCATCGTATTTCTAGGTGTGTATATATTTAGGTGTATATATGTAGCGTTTGGATGGATCATAAAATCTCATTTAGCCTTCGGCGAGTCTTTAAAGAGGATAAACTGGACGTCACCAGCACGTGGGTAACAACAGGAAAACCAAACGCTCGTGTTTGAGTAAAACATAAATTACACTTGCGTACACACATAACAGGTAATAACCAATGTAAATGAGACTCGAGGAATTGCCTGTACTAAACGATTTAATCGCAACTACTTTGATGTACGTTTATCAACACCATCTCGATTACTATTGTTTTCTTTTCGTCGCGAGCACCCGGAAACACGCGTCCATGCAGTTCATACATCTCAATCAAAGCCCTACGTTATTAATATACCTCGTCTCTCCTCCGAATCGGAACTCTTATGCGGGAAAAACAACTCCCTCGATTTGTCGTCGATACACTGGCACATACTATCGGGATCCAAACGTGAGAAATCCGAGGGAGAAAGCGACACCTGCTGTCACCGGTCTCACTTTTGGAGAACATGCCGCAGAACCCAATACGCACAATAGTGACTCGAGAGTACAAACCCCGACGCAGTTGCAGCCGCGTCTCGAGATGCTCCGACCACCAACCCCGTGTGCTGGATGGCGAAACCTCGCGAGAGCACCTAATACGTCGTGCAAATCGCTTGAACCAGATCCCAAGCCACATATCTCCCGCCGCGAAGTTGTTGGGGCCGCGCATACAGGAGAGCAGTGAGACGTGTCATTATATATATATACAGTATATGTATAGAGCGAGACGCGAGCTCGAGGTGTATAATCTCCTCGAGGGTGCACGAGTCCTCCCAAAGCTCCGCTATACCATCCAGTCCGTCTTGTCTACTCTGTGATGGGTATATCCATATCAATATTTGTAGGTGCGTGCGTACACGTGCACGTCCACCACATCTCGAGACGCGAAGGGAAAAAGGACTTCTCTGTGTCCCCATTCGGCAATCCGAGGCCATTGGTTGGCCTGCTCAGTTCTCCCATCCCCCCATAAATACACGCGCATTGAACGGGCCCTCTGATTAATTGCCCGAGGGTTGCCTACGCAGTCCGACGAACAGCCTATACGAGATGTATACACGCATCCTAGCACGCCTTCGATCAAAGTCACGTTCCTCTCGTTTTTTTTTTTTTTTCACGCACGTCTTCTTTTCACGGGATTCAATGCGTGTCTGGTATACATACAGGGAAATTCCATCTTGCCGTGAACACACGCGTGGTACTACCAGCCGAGAGGGGAGCCTATACCCTCGTGCCATCGTTTTTAATTTCGCGTGGGCGTCATTCTGGGCTGCATAATGAAGACGAAAGGCTCGGCCCGGACCGTGATGGATAACTCTGCGCGTGGCCATCGGTCATACCCAAGATTCGTTTTAATTTCGCGCGTGTCCTCGTTTGGAAATCGCGTGCGTGCGCTGAGAATTAGATGGACGAGTTGTGTGCACGTGTAGTTAAGCCCCCTACTCTCACGCGACCTGGACCCTGTAATCCATTGACGCAATTTGAGATGCTGCGTACACGCGCACACGACTGTCATGTGTTCTGATTATTTTTTGGTACTATTTTTTTTTTTTTTTTTCACAATTCTGTATTGATGGTGTACCGATGATAAAAAGGCTCACCTTATCGAATAGTCGTGTTGTGGTATTCCGGTTGAGTTTGTACGATGGAATTAGGAACAGGCGATGGCTTTAAAAACATTAACATTTCATGCACATCGTCACATTGGTTACTATTTTATCCTTGACAGTCAACCGTATGGAAACTCTGAAAGAAAAATGGCCATTACAAATGGATAGTCTAGTGCGCGTTACAGTGTTCCGCAATGTATGTAAACGCTTTATCCCAAAGTTAACTCGGTGAGATGAAATGAAAAAATCTTTGGTAAAAGCAAGGCTCGCTCGACTGATTGTGATCCTTCGACGAGCCGAAACCCTGAATGTTTCCTTCGCTTCAGGAGCCAACACGTTGAGATGAAAAGCATCACCTGAGGACCGAAAAGAAGAAAACAATGGAGAAGGACGAGCCCGTGGATTTCTCCCTCCTGCGCCAAGTGTTGATAGGCATCGTCTGTAAGTACGATCAATCCCCCCCCCCGGAAAATATCGAAACTCTCCGACATCCCTCCGCAGGAGTAGAACGCAAAACAGGAAACTGGAGCGAAATTTCACTCGCTGCCGAACTGCCGATGATAATGGCCGAGCGTCGTTGTATTAGGAAAAATCCACGGCGGGGCAGGAATAAAAACACGCGCGGGGCACTAGAGGTGGAAACGATCGGGCATAACAATAAAACCGAACGACTGCACGAGCAATTTTCTTACGCCCACTCTCTCGGACCCCTCGCCCCTCCTTTGGTCCGATCGCGCGCTGGAATCGATTATAGACCCGAGCTGTACGACGCTGTATTCACGGGAGTTGTCTTCGCTACACGATTGCCCTTGCTCGGAAAACTACGGTCGGTCGTAAAACTGACAATTATACGCGTAACTTATAATAAACGGTGTTCATTGTCATCAATTTCTACTTGGCATCGGGTGTCACGTACAGTGTATACATTTAGATTTGCTCCAGTGCCTGTTTTGCTCAATCAAGTCCCAAAACACATATCCATACCTTTGCCTTGTGCCAAAAGAGAAAAAAAAAAAAAAAAAAAAAAAAAAAATCATCCTCTATCGACTCCATGCGACATCGTGCGGCTGATCGATAGATCAAGTGCATAGCTCGTCAACGGAAACAGGGTGGTGGTTGTCGCGTTACCCCACCATCTTAATCTCGGTAAAGGGACGCCTCGGAAATCCCGAGTCAAAACGCCCGCGGGTACACCTCAAGGCGGTCACATCCACCCTCGCAACGATACACTCATCTCCCAAGTATCACCGGTGCTGGGTATATATACACCACACCACTTCAATCGCCTTAAAACCCGATGAGTATAATCAAAGGGTCCGTGTGGCATCATCCCACTCTCACGATGAGCAGGGGCATAATACCCCGTTGGCTTTGACTGGCACCCTCATCTCCCGCCCCCTGCGCAGGTAATCTCCTGATCGTCGACAGTGGCTTCCACGAGGGCTGGAGCACCCCGATGATCCCGAAACTCGAGAAGGACGACCCGGAGGTGCGCATAGACGCCGAGCAGGGCACTTGGATCATCAACCTGCTGTACGTGGGCGTGGGCGTCGGCTCGGTCATACCCCTCCTACTGATGGACAGGATAGGCCGCAAGTGGACGATGTTGGTGGCCGCCGTGCCCAAGATCGCCAGCTGGATAATATTCGCCACAGCCAGGAACCACTGGGCCTTCTACGCGGGGAGGCTGTTGGCCGGTGTCGGCACGGGGGTCACCTACTGCGTCACCCCCATGTACCTCGGGGAGATAAGCACGAAGCGCACGAGGGGCCCACTGAGCGCCTCCCTGGCCGTTTGGATCAACATGGGCATGCTCGTGATATACGCGGTGGGCATGTGGTCGACGAGACTGACGACCTCGCTCGTGGCCGTCGCGGTGCCCCTCATGTTCCTGGCGAGTTTCATGTGGCTGCCCAAGAGTGCCGTCTTCTTGGCCAAGAAGAACCGCATGGGCAAGGCGGAGAAGGTCCTCAAGTGGTCTTTGGGTCGCGACGACGTCGAGGCCGAGCTCGAGGAGATCCGTAGGATCGTGGCCAACGAGCAGGAGCGCCAGTTGTCCTTTTTCCGGTCGTTGGTCGAGTCAGCCGCGAGGAGGGAGAGCCGCAGGGCCTTTGGTATAATCGGCATACTGATGGCCAGCATGATATTCTCGGGGGCGGCCCCAATATTGGCTTACCAGCTGGAGACCTTCGAGGCGGCTGGCTTCGAGGTCTCGCCGAACGTGAGTGTCCTCGGCTCAGGTGTTGCCATCGTGGTGGCCGGTATGGCGTGCGTGTTGCTGGTCAAGCGCACCGGTAAAAGGATGCTGCTGTTGACGGCTGGCCCGACGACTGCCGTCAGTTTGGCGGTAGTGGCTGGTTTTTTTACCCTCAAGAGCATGGGCTTCGACGTCTCGGGGGTCAATTGGATACCCACCGTTTTTATAATCGTTTACGCGTTGGCCTACGGCGTGGCGCTCAATCCTCTGCCGCTGAGCTACATCAGCGAGGTCTTTCCGGTCGACGTCAAGGTGCCGGCCGCGCTGTTCTGCTCCGTGCTCTACGCCGTCGGGAGTCTCGTTGTTGTCAAAGTTTACAAGGTACGTGGTTTTTTTTTTTTTTTTTTTTTTTTTTTTTTTTTTTTTTTTTTTTTTTTTTTTATTGCCTTTCTTTGGAGCAACAGGTGTGCTCAAAGCCCTGGGTTGTGGTCTGTGGTTGGATAGATTTTTCACACGTTTCAATATTATTTCAGTGACATTTAGTCTTCAAATTGAACATTTACAGTATTTTTGTCTCGATGTTTTTAGTACAAAATTTACCTTTTACAGTTACAATGCTATTTGACAAAAATTATATTAAATGCATCTGCGTGGAATTGAAATGTTCGAACGATAAAAAAGATCAAACTTCATTGATGTTAATCATCAAATGTATTACTTTTTTCATTTGGAATATTTAATTTAAAAAAAAAAAAAAACGTGATTAAAATCGTTTTACTTTGGATAGCGTATTTTAACAAAATTACCACTAGCACAATAAAAATAAATTATGGCTTTTATTTTTTATTTCCAAACAAGTAAAATTAAACATGAAACATCAATTCGTATCACATTTTTTCACTTTTTCCTCTCCTACGAGACTATACATTTTTTTCCGCTGCTTCACCCACTCATTATTTAAACCAAAGTTGCACCGTGCTACTGCTAATCGTTGTTTTGAACGCATCAATACAGGAAGATTGAATCACCGAGCCATATTTTTATTTTGTTCATCTAACAACTTCCCGGTCGGATGGTAAAAATAACAACGCGCGACTCGGCCTCTAAACGCGAGGATTATGAAATTACACTTTCGTCGTACAATATCGCGTAAAAATAATTGTTTCGATCTATCGTTGAAAAGAAAAAAAAAAAATACTCGGCCAATTCGAGGCCACGGGCAAAGCGTTTGTTTTCATGATTACCGCATGACGTTACCGATCATTACGTACCGAGCATCTCCTTTCTCTCTCTGCTACACCACATCAGCTTCTTCGCTCTCGACATATTTAATATACACCTATACCGATGTCCGCAGGAGCTCGAGGGCACTTACGGCATACACATGCCGTTCTGGTTCTTTGCGACTGTGTCGGTATTCCTGTGGCTCTTGAGTTACCTGTTTGTCCCGGAAACCGAGGGAAAGAGCTTGGAGGAGATCCAAATGATCCTGCGTGGAAAAGTGATCCGGCCAAGCGTCCAGAAACCAGTGATCATCAGCGGATCGAAGAACGGCTATTAGCACATCGGGACGTTGGACGCTGCTTCCGATGAATACTTACTTTTTTGTTCTTACTTTGCGTACAAACTGTTGTTCGCATACTTGATGATACGTGAAGAGTATCGCGTTGGGAATTTACTTTTTTTTTTTTTTTTTTTTTTTACTAACGACTCGTCCAACGTTAATATAGATCGTAATCTTAAGGCTATACTTTTACATAATATATGACATAGGAAAATATTTTTGTACATAATAGCGTAGCTAACCGATGAATGTCGCGTTAGATCACTTCAATATGTCGGATATCATATTTTTCTACTAACATTATACATTAAGAATAAATATTTTTCACATTTTTTTGTTTCGTACATGCAGCATCGATTAAAATACCTTATAACGAGGTCTTTGTATTTATTTTTCCTCAATGTCCCGCGTGTGACCTCATCCCACGATCCGCGCGCCTTGAAAATAAGTTTTATCGCGCAATGAAAGCTAAATTTTATTATTACTCCTGCGCTACGACCAAATTACCGATTCGCCACAACGAGGGATAAAGAGCCCCCGGCTCTTGAAGTATCTGCAAAACAATGGACCCGGCTTTCATCCTTGACTTTGCAATCTTTCATTGCCCCCCTTTCCTTCGAAGGAGACAACTCTGTGGTTGGCCAGTGCTCGGTTAAACCAGGCCAGAGACGATAATCTCATCTCCCGAGTACATTGCACATTAAGCACGATGCGGAAACTGTACAATCTCGCAACCATGAACCGTATCTCACCGGACGTGCCCATACACAATGAGAAATGGTCACCTAGTGGGCCTTTTCAAAAAGCTCATCCGCGAAAGGAGGGACCTGCTGACGGCTCGTCATCTCCATCGATCGACGTTATCGCGCCACAGGTGTAACGGGACGGTGCCCACGCGTGGGCCGAGCAGTTTTTTTACCAGCCCGTAAAGTCCAAAGTCTCCTAAATTCTTACAGAAATCAGCACAGCTGCGCCATCACGATGACTTTTGGAAATTTTATGTATGCGCGTCGCTTTGTGGCACGGGCAGGGGGAAAAAAAGGAGGAAGAGGTATATAGGTATTAGGATGTTTTTTTGTGAGCGGGCGTGCTTTGGGGATATTGAAAGTTATGGTTGCAGCTTCGCAAAGGGGAGGGATAATTGTCGCGTGAGATGGTGTGGCGCTCTCTGCGTAAAATTGAGGGGCACTTCTTGGGTTCACGAATGATAAAAGGACGATGACTTTTTGTCTGAAAAGGACTTGTAATTCTTTTAATAGTAATTTTTGTACATTTTTTTCATCAATGATTACATCTCGTGAATTTGAAGCGCTGAAAAAGTTGTATTTTTATTACGTGAAAAAGTTCGTTTGATTGTTTGCAAGACGCTTTTTTTCGCCGTCACTTCCAAAAATGAGGTTTGCCTCCAAAACTTGAATAAATTACACGAGTAAATAGAATCTGTAGCAGCATCTGTGTAAACTCCAGTGATAATTTCACATTTCGAGCAGGCGAGGCCGACCGCTCACGATAAATGTATTACATTAATGCAAACAAACACATACAACAATTGTTATCCTGACTACTGGGAAAAAAGTTTATCCGAACGCACACGTTGTTGATTTACAAAATCAACTGTGGAGTTGAACTAATGAATAAACAGCAATATAATGCGATTAAACCGCGCGAAATGATGTATAATATGATATATACGATTTTAATTGCAACGAAACGAAAATCTCTCCATTCGATTTCCAAGTCGATTTTCTATTTAGCGATAAAATTGTTTTATTACATTCGGTTGATGCCAGCACCGTCGTCCACTTGCATACATACACATGCGCGCTGAAATTGCAATATATATTTACGCAGCGAATATCCTACCGCAGTTCCATTTGGTTTATCTCTCTCGCGCGAGCGTTTAATTAAAATCCCTCCCAACTTTCTCCGCTCTCATTATCCTCCCCCGAAACGCTTGCCCCCGGTAATTATCAATATTCTTATTATCATCATCACCATCTTTGCTGTTGTGTTGTATCACCGCGTAAAAATTCACGGTCCTACCTGCCCACGTATATTGTTACAAAACGAATAAAACACCCACCGGCGTTATCTTGTTTGTGCAATGATGATTATTTCGAGCTTACCGGTCATAAAGCGCCCGATAATCCACACCTCCGTACGTGTGTACATGCATGTGCTCTTGAGATCGAAGCCATGAAAATTACCTCGTACAACAGCCCTGGCAGAATTAATAAATAGCAAAGCCTCGAAATGTGTGTGTCTGCGCGCACGAATTAATCATCCATTCCGCGGATGAATCACTACCAAAGAGATAGAGAGAGATAGAGAGAGAGATACAGGGGTGTACGATCGACAAAATCAAGCCTCCCGCGCTACTTCCATAATTCACACTGTATGTTAATAGAACCTAAATGAGCGACGCGGATATCGCTACTCTACCCCCACCCCCACTCCCTATCCGAACATCATAGCTCATAGCTGCAGCGTTTGCCCTTTGTGTTGCTGCTATAGCTCTCGAAGCTAATTTCATTATACACCCACGCGTACACAGTATACCCGTAACTTGACGAGCTTTGTAGAGCTGCTCTCGCATATTGTATTCGGCTATAATTGGCATGCGAGAAGGTAAACCGAAGCACGCGCAGGTGGTTATTCAAAAAAATGTTACGAGCGCTTCTTTTACATTATAGAATAAACTTTCATGCAAAATTTGTGTCGTTTATCGAAACGGTTATTTACCCTCCCATTGGGACCCGCTGATTTATCAAATAAAAGCTCACAAGCGCGTCGTTATATAGTTACGTGTTTCTTCGTAACACTTTGACAATCGGTAAGGACCATGGTCCTAAGGTCCCCTATATATATATACCCACCACAGATATTTAATTCACACTTTCGTGCTTTGTTGTCTATATTTAATCCATGCCCCCCTCGCAGGTGTTGGCGGGTGAAGCTAGTATTATGCTTAGAACGCATTTGGCGAGAGTACGTGTAATGGGTGTGCATTTTCGATGAGATCGTAGCCAAATTTCACGGTCCGTGACGCACAGTTGACCAACGCCGAACGCGTGTGCACCTGTAACGGCAGCACAGGCATGACACGCACTCGGGTGTCAATTATATGTGGCCCCTTAATTGCCAAACGAATGGACGCCCGAGGAATGTAATCACAGTCTAAATGTGTCGCAGCGTTGCGTGGTGATTGTTACCGACACGTGAATACTTGGGGATATACCCGTGTCCGATTTCGCGTGTTTATTCAGTACCCAACGCTGCTTTCGAGCATTTTTATATCCTTGCGATTGTGCACGATTGTCCTCAAACCCGACAAAATGTATGAAATGACGGCAAACCACGTTGATTGAAACCGAAACTCCAATGACGCGTTTCAAGTGATGAATAATCGTACACCTGGAGCGTCTTCGAGGCCATGCATCCAATACACGTAACCTCCCGAGGCAGCATACGTATGTGTACAGCCGCACCAGCTCGTAGATGCTCGGATACACATGTGTAACGACAAGAGCCCCCCCATTGATCGATCAATCACTCAAACTCCCTTGCACACCAGCAGCAGCTGCTTTGGCGTCTGTTTGTCTATCCGTCGAGCAAGCGAGCCCCCATCCGGCCCTTCCTTCCTTCCTTCCTCTCATATATTCCCATGCATCCTCGAGTCGAGGCATTCCTCCTTCATCCAACAACTGGTAGGATACGTACACCAGCCAAGTCAAGAGAGAGAATATGCACACATCCATCCTCCACGCTTGTGCACTGCCACACACACACACACGCGTACATCCGTCCGGGAAACAAGCAAGCAAGCCATGGATGAGGGATCCATCCATGGATCGATATAGGACGCACAACAGCCCCAAACTACCCTCCTCTCTTTCCGCATAACATCCACTTAGCCATGCATTATCCCAATGAGAATATCCCCGGTTGGTACACACCTGACGCGTGCCTATACGTAACACCGCGCAGGTGTATGAAGCCACCGGTCTCGTGTTCCACGATTAATATACACACAAGCCGCTGCAATCCGAGTAATGGCGTGGCTCCACGTAGCCCCGTAGGATACCTCGATTGCCCCCCTTCATCGTCGACTTGGGCTCTCTCCCTTGTCTACAGCACGAAGGAGGGACCCCATCTCTTGTATATAATTACTCCACGCTGTATGTGGGTGTATGCTATTTGCGTATAAATTCGCGGCGCTGCGTCTTCGGCCTTTGGGGGTATCAAATTCCAGGGAAAGCCGTACGTACCCCACCGTAATTTCTCATGTTCAGCTTTCCGGGTGTCCGTCTGTTGCGCGCGGGTTAGGCTACTTCAGGATCGTGTATTATGAGAGAGAGAGAGAGAGAGAGAGATTCCTTGTAACAGGAGCGGCTGGCTTGCGATGATCCCTCTATAATACAGCGGGGAGAAAAGGTTTTGGGAGTTTTCGGTCTACCTCGCGGACGAGCAGATGGGCAAGATAAATCGGTAACGCGATACTGGTAGGCTCTGAAATTTCTCGGGGTATCGGTGATCAGGGACTAATGCAGATCTGAATGGATATGTATATGCTCCGATCCTCGTGTAAAGTACAGTCGAGAGATTTTCTTGCACCAGCCTGGCTCACAATCAACCGAATCGTATCTGGTGTACCGTAGTTGCAACAAAAGGCATTAAGCGCTTTGTACAGTAGACTTCTTAAAGGTCGTACATTATCTGCTGTCCTTGCGAATGCGCAACAGTGTAAGCGATTACGTATCGAGCGCCCGTCACCACGTACATGCAAAATAATCGAGCTTTATTGAAAAAAAAAGGGAAATAAACATAAATAAAAGCTCTCTTATATTATCCTGCGAGCTTGCGGAAGCGGGGATTAATTTGAATAAAAACCTGTTCCCGACCTTTCGCAGGCTGGATTCGGCGTGCAGTACAGGTACAGAGCTCGTTTTCCATTTTCATAAATACGCTGTCAAAGCCGTTTGTACGTGTAAAAAGGGGGGGTGGGAAGGAGGAAAAAGTGATCGTAGTAATCGTGGGTGGGCGTGTTTTTAACTGCAAATCGGCTTTTGCGGTGGTTGGGTGTGGGCACCAAGCAGCCAGGTTCTCCCAGTGGGATTTTTTGTTTTGTTTTATGTTTTTACTCTATAAAATAATGAGAATTTCACAAGTTAATCGTGCCAAGTAAAGTACTCAAGCGTACAAGCTCACTCGATCCATACGCTCATACTTTGAAATATTTGATAATCCTGTGCGTACGTGGGACAGGCACGATGATGAGTTTACATTTGTCAAAAATTGTCAATACTGTAACAATGGTGGTGAGAATCGGGAGTGTTGGGAGGAAAAGGATTACCTTGTGATATCTATTTTCTACAAACAACTATGTAAATTAGTTTAAGACAGGGACTGACAATTGTGCATTGTGCACCGTACGAAATTTTCATGTAAAAAGCCAAAGGCAGCTAAATACCCGAAAAACAAAAGCCAGTTGTACACACACACACACGCACGCACAACGTGCAGAGAGGGTGCAAACGAGCGTGAAACATCGGAATCGGGGGTTGGGGAGGCGTAGTTTGGTACGCGGCTGAGAAACTCGTCACGCGCCCCTTTTTTTCCACGCGGGGGGGAGGGGGCATACAGCGCGAAAGGGCGTAAGCGATGGATCGTCCCGTGGACCGTGCAAATTACTTTGAGCCCCGAGTGATTTTTTTTCTCCCACCCTCTTTCTGCTGTCTCCGCTGCGTATTCATCGTACTCCCACTGTATACGTATATATTATGTCTACACACGTGTATGTACATGTATACACACGGTTGATGGCAAATTGAAAGAGTAGTCGGCACTTTCACGCTCCACGCTCGTCAATTTTTCGCACTACCGGGGCTCGTCTGAGAGGCCGGGGATCCTGCACTGGGGTTATCTGATAAAACTAAATTCACCGAGAACATGTACGAGTTCCGTGAAAATGACACGCGTGGGGCGTGAGAGTTAAAAAAAGGGGGGGGGGTGGATCGATAGAAACCCCCACGCGTGTACACGCAACCTGTAAAGTACAGACACAGTGTGTATCATTCTCGGGAACCATATATATTATATGCTCGAAGCGCAGAGAGCGAGGCTGCAAGTAGAACGAGACCGGGTGTAGTCAGACAAGAAGCCAAGGGGTAAACACGTGCGAGTAAACACACAAGGGGGTGTATGGTGTACAGCGCGCATCCCAGCAATCTACAGTACAAACAGGCGTCTTTACGACGTTTCCCTTCCCCCTGGGCTCTCGTGCCCCGATGTATTCATGGCCGACCCTTGCTGCGCTCTTTGGACTATTGGCCGTATCCCCGGCGATAATAAACCTCATGAACGCTTCGCTGCCGGGACGATGGGATTGCTCAATCTCCTTCGCTCGCTTGCTCGATCTCTTAGCGGAATTACGGCGGCTCGTGGACGCGTCTACCCGTGAGGACCGGCATCTCTGTTCTCCCCCGGTTTCGTGGAAACTACTATCGCTACTTCCTCCGACTGGCGACGGGGATGCGAGTTTTGAAAAGACCTCGAGTACGATACCGAGTCGTTTGAGGGATATTGTTTCCTGGGGGAAAAAAAGTGCCGGACAAGCTCTTGGTAACTGCACTCCTTCGCACGATTTCCAAACGCTTCGAGGAGACAGATTTCGGGGTCAATTGAGGTGTTGTGCTGGGGTGGTATGTCATTCAACGCGTTCCGTGGGGTGGAGGTAAAAAGCTTGAAAAGAAATCAAAATCCGATCCGTTGTTAACGAATCGATTCCAACGGGTAGAAATCAATCGAGGGTGTCGACGTGTCATGTCCCGCCTGTCACTCGTGCATTTGATAAACCAGCAGTAGAGCGTGTAGAAATTTGTCAGGGGCGCAACTCATTTGGCGAGAGCTCCAAGTCTGCACTTCATCACGAGCTCTCTCTCTCTCTCTCTCTCTCTTCCTGCTCCTCGATGATGATAAGGGATGAGGTATATGGAAGCCGTTAAGTCGAGGACGAAGAAGCCGAAGGAGTCTGGGATGAGAGAGCCCAAGGTATCACGTCACCTTCGCTCAACTCGAGACCCCGAAACGCGAGTGCACACAATACACGTGCACACACGCCCGTCTTTCATCTTCCTCCATCCCTCGTTTAGTCGTACAGCTTGGGCGTATACACGCGTGCGACACTCGACAATCTTATTAGACGGCTTATCAAATAATGCGAGAGCGCGAGTGTACACGTACACGCAAATGTATACGGTTTGTGATGCCTCAGCTGCAAAGTGCGCACTCGGTCGAGTGACAGCTTTTCAAGCACTTAGCAATTCAAATTATATTAGTTTACGCGCTCGTGTGTATTATACGTTCGTGTGTCTTTCGCGGTTCATGAGCTTTTAACGCGTGCACATGTCCCGTTTATTTGTTCTGAAAACGAAGAAATCGGCCGTCAAGTGTACGCTTCTCTGATGACTGTCATACCAGGGATTGAATTGCACGTAGGTGCGTTTAATGTTTTTTTTTTTTTTTTTCTTACATCTAATGCGATTAATTCAAAACGATATGTGTTCGTGATTTTCGTCAAAAGTTCGTCATTCGGTTATCTTGAGATTTATTTACTCATGTTCAGCAGTGGTTGCGTTTTGTTGAAATACCGGTACCAACAACGTGGGATCAAAGTTACGCAATACAAACGATAAAATCTTCAAAGTTTGCAAAATGTGATTTCGAACTAATTACAATGACTGTAGGCAAAAGTTCATGAGAAACGCCATCAAACGAAACGAGTCGTAAAGTGTTTTATGCCTCAACGAAAGAAAATCACAACAAGCGTAGAGCGAGTTTTTCCCCAAGTGGCCATTAAAACATTGGCTTTTACGCCCCGTAAATTATCCATAACTTGACTTCCCGAAACATGAGAATTCTCGCTATGCGTTTTTTTGCTCTTGCCGTTTGAACCAAAGCTAATACCTCCTGCGAGCTACGGATAATGATTGTCTGTCAGTTTTGCTCGATAATTAAAAACGACCATTACAAAGACCAACGGCACACCAGACGGCAAGTAAAAAAGCAGCTGAAAAAACTGTCACGCCTGCATCCACTCTGTTCCGCATTTTTAAAATATTTTCTACTTGTAGCGAAAAGCACCGAGCATCGCACCCTCCGTACTGGCGAAATATTCGACGTTCCACCTCCAGCTTTTACTAAAAAAAAAAAAAAATAAATAAATAAAAAAATAATTATAAAAACACTAACGAGAAAACATTTCCCCTCATTCTCCCTCGGCTACGTGTGCGTGTACACGAAATTCAGAGCGAAAAATAGTGACCTGAAAAACTTGCGCACTCTATTTACCCTTAAAGTATACACGACATCAGCGGCCATGATAAAAATCTGGCGTGACCTTTGGTATAAAGCTATTACAGGCGAAGCCCCCCCCCCCCTCGGCACGAAAACAACGAGCGAACAAAAAAAATCACGTCCCTCGCGGCCACTCGCTCATACAACGCACTGCTGGAGGGAAAAACTAACCGTGCCATTTTTTTTTTTTTTCATGCAGAGTTAGCAGATACGAGGGGGTAAAACAGGGGTGGAAAGCTTTTTAGAAGCCCGTACGCGTGCACGCATGGATGCGAAAGATGGACGGGCGATGGACGATTTTTTTCATAACTCTAATGGAAGCGTCAGCTTTCCCGCGACACCCTGGCTCTCTCTCTCTCTCTCTCTCGCTACTACAGTGCTTTTCACGTGGGGTTGTGTCATATTGCGTAGGCGCGCGTGTACGCACAACTTTGTGCGTGCGGTACATGCTGAAACTAGCGAGACGTCCAACACACGTGCAGGTATCGCTTTTGAAGTGTGCATACAGCGGCTAACGTATCTGACTGTAGTATCAATAGGTGGAAAAAAAAAAAAAAAGAATTTTGAGTGTTTTTTGCCAACTAATCTGGGAATGGTTGCACGCAGAGCGAGAAATTCGGGAATGTTTTTTTTTTTTTTTTTTTCATTTCTGCTCTCGACGATGGAAACAATTTGAAACTGATATTGGCATTGCGGCGTTGACGCTCGGGGACGAGAGGACGAATGTAACCTGCAGCCGATACAGCCCGAGTTGGAAGCAAAAGAATGATGGGAGGGTATAGAGGCGGTAATAAACAAGGGTTGAGAGTTTTACAAGTGTTTTTTAGTTTTTTTTTTTTTTTTTTTTTTTTTCCTTACTTGCGGCGTTAAAAGGGGAAAATTATGTTTACTTGCTGCGTTTACTATCGAGCCTTGGTCGTAGCTTTTTTTTCTCACTTTTACGGTTTCACTGTTTTTTTTTTTTAATTTTTAAAGGCAAGCCATGAAATGAAACTTATAAGATCCACACAATTTATACCAGATGGCAAAAAGAAAAAAAAAGAAAAAAAAAAGGAACTCAAAACTCGGTATCGCTTGCGAACTTTGTTTTTCCTAAAAAGTTCTGGAGCTCGAAAAGCGAAGCGATACACGAGCTCGCCGGTCCGGCGAGTGCGTCGTGTTCGTCGTCCGCAAAACATCGTGATAAATGTCAGAGCGCGGGCCACGGGCCGGTGCTGCGCACGCCTCTGTGCAACGAGAATTTTAATTAAAGCATCGCAGCAGCAACAGCAGTCGTCCACGAGAGAAAGAGCCAACTCGTGACTGGATGTACCAACGGCTGGTCTGGACCCCTGGATTTTCTTTTACAACGAGGGATCGCGTGCGCGTGTTTTTTGTACCCGGTTGGGATTTTTTCTCTCAATTTTTGGGACTGTACCAGCTGTGCCTGAAGGTTTTTTAGTGTGGATTTTTTTTTTAGAGGTCACATTGTTCTGTTATGACAAATCAAAATGAAAAACGACTTCAACATATAATAACGAGCTTAGGGATGGAGCTACGCTTTTCTCTAATTTAAATGATTTTTATCCTTTTTTGAAATGTCATTTCAAGGAAAATTCACTGTAAGAAGATCTTTTTTTTTTTTTTTTATCAATTAACAAATTTTTTCCTTTTCATCCGGTACAATAGGCAAACAAAATACCTTTTTCTTTTCTGCACGTATTTTTGTACGTATAAAAGAAAAACATCTGCCCCGTATCATCGTCCTTTTTTTTACTTTACCAGCCAACGCGTAAAGGCTTTCATTTTTAGTAGAAAATACAACACTTCTACTGTATTCAGGTGCATCGCAATTACTATAACTAACATTTTCATTCCCCCTAAAATCAATAACTTCAAAGCATCTCCCCATCAGCAAGTGCAGCAAACGAAAAAAAAAAAAAAAAAAAAATTACCAAAATAGCAAATTAACGAGGGGTTGGTTAACGAAAAGGGTGCACGGAGCGATGTTCAAACAGTCAATCTAAATACGCACTATATGTAGCTCCTTTCTCCCCAACCTCTTTTTTTTTTTTTTTTTTTTTTAATTGGGCAGAGGGGGAAGAGCTGCCCAAACTTGCTTCGCGTGTACCTCACACCCTCCGAGGTGATAACACGTAACCCAAGGGCCGCTAGTTTTCGCGCTCGTTGCAGAGGCATGTTTATGTCCGTTTGAATTTCAATTAATGACCCGTGCCAACGAGTGGGCGGCTGCTTTAACGTGCATCGTTGGAATCATTGGTGACCCTTTGGCTGTGCGGCTTGTGTGTATATTCAGTCGATGAATAGATGAACGAGTGGGTGTTTCGGTTGGACTGTCGAGTAGCATTTACATGAAGGAAGGGGACTATCTCGCGACTGGAATCGTGGGCTTTTCGATCCTTAGGCGTGTGTACTGTTATACATATAACTCCGGGGGGCTGTTGTGGCTGCACGAGGGTTGACTTTGATGATTGCGTAATTTTGCGTTTCGTTAAACCACGATCGGGAGTCTGGTTATTTATTTATTTTTTTTCCCCTTCCTGTGGAGGCTGACTTGTGAACTGAACCAAGCAGCTCACGTTGTATATACATATCTTCTGTGGTACGTACGAATGTCACTTCTGATTGTTATGATGATATATAAAGGAGGGATTTGCAATTTTTTATTGCTTCCATTACAACCATTGCTATGTTGGTTTGGTGTTCCTGTGACCTGGAAGTTTTTTCAACGAAAATTGATACGAAGAGCCAAGCATTTGTTGATAGTTTACGGAGTGTGTAGAAGTGGACGAATAAACGTCGTTATTGATGGAGACACATAAGACGGCAACTTCTATACAATGGAATATTATCCACGAGCAGAGGAAAAAAGCCAGACGTTGTTGGCAAAAGCGGAGCCTCAGGTATATTTCATGTACACATCACCCATGCAATCCTCAATACAAACTAGATCCACCACAATCAGCGGAGCTACTTATTTTTCTCCTCGTGCTTTCCCTATACCCTTATTTTTTCGTCTATACCTTGGGTTCCATTTGCTCAAGTTTATTTCCCATTTCTACCGAGAAAAAAGAAAATGCGAGAGAAATGCGGTACGGATCCCGTCCGTAAGAATCTGAAATGAGGATAGGTAAGACCCGTCTGGAAGCCTCTTTCGGCCTCGTTCCGGCAAAACAAAGTTAATAAGAGATTTAATGCTCACAAGTCATCGTTATAACGGAAAAATTACCCCCCTCGACAACTCTTGGACCCAAATTTTTTTTATGTAAAGTGTTATCACGCGCGCCTTGGTCGACAAGTCGTTGTAATTACAAACATCAATTTCTGTAACTTTTTTAATCGTGTGAAGTACAAATTGCACCAGAAAAATTATGTAAGCGTTTCAAATATGATTGCGAAAGGGGCGATCTGTGTGTACAATTCTGAATATTTTTTTTTTTTTTTTTTATAATCAACCGCTGTAAAACCAACGTTGTTAAAATTTTATCCGTACATACTCTTCATCCCAAGCGCACGTAATACGTGTCAATTGAAAATGTAAAAATCACAGCTAATACCCAAGTGCAAAGAAGCAGAGTGCGCTCGACGCTCGAAAGAGAGAAAGAGAGAGAGAAAAAAAGCCAAAATTAAGAGTTAACGACTTCCTCGCGAGGCGTGTGCCAAACCAGCTAACAAAGTAAAGTTAACGGAATTTATACCCCCACGCGTATACCCGCGTATACATAGACGCACGTATGCGTCCTGGGATATGAATGTAACCTCTTTCTCTTTGGGAGCGAAAAGCGCGCCAGCGCTTAACTAATCTCATGTCGCGCTCCAGAGAACTGTGACCCCCAGAACGCCGGGGTCGAGGAATACTCGAACCTCCCCCAACCACCCTTTTCCCAGTAGACCCCGCGCTCTGAATGACGCGCGATTACACGTGCACCGCACACGACGTTAAATATTAAGACAATTAAAGGAACGAGGTCTATACTACCGGAGTTCTTGAAATGCTGCATAAGCCGCATCGGTATGTGTGTGTGTGTATGTTTTTGTAATTTTGGGTAAATGAGGCAGAAGGGGAGATAAAGAGCCAAAGGGTGGCGGCTCAAAGAGTCGGTGCATGGTGCGTTTTGCTCGCGATTTTTAATCATTCCAGGCGCGGTTTCTTCTTTTTGCTTTTTTTTCTCCTCCCCCCTCCCCCCTAATTGGTACGCTGTGCGCGAGGGGCGAAGAGATGAAAGTCATGCTGATCGTGCTGCATTTTAATCTCTGTATGAATATTCGTACGCCAAGTGAAAAGTTGATGAGACCGAGATGAAAGAAAAAAAAAAAAAAAAAAAAATTAATTTTGCTACACAATTTTCGAGGTTTTTTCTCAAATTTCACTCCTTGAATGATGATAATCAGTACTTGCATGGTGTACATCCTGAGGATGAAAAAGTTGTATTTCAGTGACGAAAACCACCAACTGTTTAGTAATGCAACCTGCAATAAAGCTCTGGTGTAAGACCAGGCAGCTGGAGCAAGTGTCATCATCAGCCATTCAGTGGCGTAGGAATATGCTTTCCCTGGCTGTGGCTGCGTGCACCACCATCAGCAGCATAGCGAGAGGAAGATGCAACACCGAGCAGCCAGCAAGTAACGGGGAAGTGACGAGCAGAACCCATTAGACGCGCGAATGGCTCCTAAGTGCGTCCCCGATAATTTCTACGAGTTTTCCTTCATCATATTTCTCGTTCGAATTTCTCCTCCATTTACCTCTCGTGCTCCCTCACTTATGTAATAAAACATGGACCAACGCAACTTTCTGACGAATATTCGTTTTTGTTTGGCTTGATTTTTCACGCAAACGCCCTGTCTACAACAACGATCAATTTTTTTACCTTATCTGCTAGTTGCAACCAAAAATTCACGTTTTGTTCTTCTTTTCATACTTGTTAATAAGTTCGTCGTTTCAGCGTAAAAAGAGAGAGAGAGAGAGATAAAAAATAAGCGCTCGTGTAATATCGGGGGCGAGCGATGAAAAACTTGCGTCAGCGTAAAGGTCACAAAGTACGAGACGTGTGAGCACAGGCACACACAAAGAAAGGCAGGAAGCGCGGGAAAGGAGAGCGAAGCGCCAAGTGAAGTATAGGAGATGAGATTGCAGCGGAAAATGCTTTAAAAGTTGCATGTTACAGAGGCAGGAAGGAGACATAATAAGTAGCGGGATGACTGTAATAAAAAGGCAGAAGATATAAAAAGCCTGGCCCTTTTCTTCAAAGCAGAAAAAAACTGCAAAAAAAAAAAAAAAAAAAAAAAAAAAAGATGCGAGCCAAAGAGAAAAAAAAGTCAGGTGGAGACAGAGAGTGGGAGTAAAAACTTATGAAATACGAAGGATATAGGCACCTATGGTAGGAAGGAAGCGTTTATTCAAGTTGTTCGAAGCCATAGTCTCAAAATACCTCGAAGGTCCAAATTAAAAGTGCGAGTGAGCAAAAAAAAAAAAAAAAAATCTTTGAGAAGCAAAGAAAGCACTGACGATGACTCGTTACATTTAAATCCCCTGCTTGGTCTCACATGGAGATAAATGGAAGAGTAATTGGACCGAATGTACGTAAGAACGAGGAGGAGGAGGAGGAAATAGACACGGATTAAGAGACAATGAGAGATAAAGTCGGAGCTGTATATGATGATATTAATTCCTCATCTCGCAAAGTATAGCCTCGACTACTACTACTACTACTACTACTACTACTACTACTACTACTAGGGGCAAGGGGAAGCGGTATATCGAGGATGAGCTCGAGACGTCGCAGCTATTATCGGCGACAATTCCGTGACTCCCGCCATATCATATACATATACGTACGTGTGCGGCATGGAGTGCAAGTGTGGATCCAGCTGTTGCAACACACCACCACTACCACAGTGGTATACATGGCTGGGGCTATTGTGCTAAATTATCGAGCAGAAAGCTCGACTCGCTCGTCCGCGTTTCCTTTCGTACCACTTTTTGATTTATCGCCGATGATTTCTTTCTTCGTTTCTCCCTCGCTCGCTTTTGTGTTCGACTGCCCGTATTATTGGTTATTAGTGGCACGGAAACCACCATTTTTCAATTCACACATGCGCTACGCATGGACTCGACGTAGAAGTTCCGATTAAAGAATTTCTAATGACGATTTTACGATTGGGACATCGCCTCTTCGTCAATTTCTCGATTTCACCCGAGGAGCAGAAATAAAGATCATGTCCTATTTTTACGCCGATCCTTGTCCTTTTGCCTTCAAAATACTAGCCCACCCGCTACTCCCCTTTTATTTCTGCAAGTTCCCCTTTCTTGGAGGGATGCATTAGGTGCCGCATGAATGGACCACCGCTACGAGACTGCCATGAGTCTCGAGAGCGTGTCCAAGAGGATGGAGCACAATGCCCGCCCGAGGATAGTGTGTATGTGGGGGTCTCAAGCGGGCAGCAAAGCACGTAGCGAAAATCGGGGCGTACGCTTTAGGGGTTTATTGGCACAAGCTCGAGCGAGGAGGGTCGAATTCTCTCGCGCCGACGGGGGAATTCGCACTGTTTAACCATCGACAAATAACGCGTCTGCGTGGAAATTCCCTGGGTATTGGTGATATTGATTTTCTTTCGGGCTCTCTGTAATCTTCTCGGTTGAAAAGTATTTTTTGGACTGTGCACTGTAGAGGAGAAAAATTTTGATTTTCGGGTCTCTCGATTGCTTATCGATCTTCGTTCGGCGTGACATTTTTATCACAACCGACGGAATGAGTGAAAAGCAAAGGATTCATTGCCATTTTTGTCATTCATCATGTTACAGCTTTAAACCAGAGAATACGTGAGAGAAAGTTTTATGAATGGATTAACCCATTGTGAACGAAAGATGTTTTTTGTTAACTTGCAACAAAGGTATTTTGAAAAGTAGTACAGAACCAAGTTTAACACTGTCAAGGAAAAATTAAATTATTTTATAAAGAGTGTTATTGTAAAATAATTTTATTATGGAAGTTTAAGTGATTAAAAAAAAAAAAAGACACTTTGTCAATACAAATCTTACCGTGGGACGAGGGATTTTCCGAGAAAAGTGATGAATCTTACCCTAGAGAGCACGCGTATATTGAACGGAGCGTAATCTGCGTAGCGCGTAAGGTCCCCGGAAAACTATTTCCTTTTATCGAACCAGCGACTTATTATACGTTTTCCCATTCGCATTCGCAGCAGCGTAACGAAGGAAGCGATTTTTTTTTTCTCTCCATCTTTTGGAGATAAGCCACGCTTATACAGGGCAAGGAAGCCCCAAATGGCAAAATAAATTTCAATAATACAACGGGCACTCGTTCATTTCGGAGACTCGTTCGACGAACAGGAGAAGATAATCCACTCGGTGCAGCGAAAAAATTGTAATTACAAAGAAACTCGGGCTAAAGGGAATGAATTTTTTCAAGGAATTCTCGCCGAAGCGCGGCTGTTATATTTCACGTCGGCGTGTACGTCGGGTTGTAGCATCGTTATCCATATTGGCCATCCTGCAGTATCGGAATTCGTTACCAGCCACTGCAATTGCTCCCGCTCGCGGGAAATGGTAAGCGTGAAACACGATCGGCTTACTAATTTGCGCGGCATTTGCGTGATACACTACAGTCTATACCCCAAGATCCATCCTTGTCTAAACCCCGAGCTCGCCTTTTTCGTATTTCTCTGTGCCAAGTTTAATTCCGCTTTTAAATTTCAGCCCCCGAAGCGAGTAGCGAAAATATTTCAGGTTTGAATTGGCGCAAGGGGAAAAAGGGGAAAGATGGGCGGGGGGTTGCAGGAGGGAAATTCAATTATCGTATTGAGAGCGTGAATACGCTGCAGTTGAAGCCTCGACGAAATGAATTTTTGGCAACGCAAGGGCGTGATGCGTTTGTACTTCAGGTGCAGTGTGTGTATTTTCGATTAAGTAGTATTGTTTGAGTTTGGTCAGCCAATATTGGAAAATAAATTATCCACCGGACACTGCATATACATGTACGATGACACTGTATGATTTTATTATTGTAAAAATAAGGCAGAACATTAAGTTTTCGCAAATAGTTACTATTTCTAAAACGTACTCATGTACTCTACATTTGACCATTGGCCATAAGAATTTTTCTGCTCACAGCTTATAATCAGAAATAATATCCTCGTGCTAACATTAGCGTTTTAATGACTTTTAAGTATGAAAAATAATAAAGAAAAAGTGCAAAAAAATTTTGTGGTACTCGAAAAACTCAATTCAGGACCTTGTTGTGTACTAATAAAATACTAACTTAATTTATTCTTCGAAATCTCAAGTGATTATTTTTTTTAAATCTGCTTTTGATCAACCGCCTGTTTGTTTGAAATTCATTCAGTGTTTCGCGTTTGGAAGTACAAAGAGAAATAAATAAATTCAAATTTTTTTTATGACCCATCGCTTGATCAACTCAAAATATTTTGGTTCCAAGAGCTAAATTGAATGATTTTGTGTAAATTTTTTGTAGCTTTCAATGGCTGCTCCAACCCCAAAATTAGGCGATCGTCCATTTTTACACGGGCGTCGAAGAGAAAAGCAAACGTTATGGTCTGAATATTAGCGTGAACGCGAGTGCGTTGATAATTACGAGGCGTATTTTTTACGAGCAAAGGTCGGGAGAGCAAACATTGTAATTTCATAGAGAAATTATGATTGTAATCGCGCGAAAAGCCGTGAAATTAAATATTCTCCGTGTACACGTGAAAATCAGAATGACAGTGTTGGGTGGCTGCTCTGTGTGTGGATGATTCACTGTATCGATCACGTGAACAAATATTTAAAGTACTGTTTATTTTTCTCGATTAATTTGTTTTAAAAATCGCCAAATGGACGAAAAATTCATAAAAATATTGAAATCGTATAAAATAAATCAAATAAGTAAAAACCTTTCTGATGCTCTATCATTATTTACTGACCAGTTTAACATTTTCAAAATATCATGAAGCAATCGAAAATATTTAATACTCGTATTTTGAGCTCGATAAAACATCAAACAATACGAGTGAAAAAATTCAATGGAAATTAATTTTCGTGGAAGCTAACGAGTGGCGTAAATTTTGAGTAGAATTTTGCGATATCGTTCATAATACCCGCTATAGTAATTGATTAATATTCATATCGAAATGGAATCCATTAATGTGAAAAGTTGGAAAATAAAACAGCGCCCACAAAAAAAACCTCTCTGCTCGTGTTTGGTTGATTGGGCCACTTGGAAAAAGCTCTCCACGCCTGAATGTAAACATTTGAGAAAAATTTAATCATGAAATTGTTATTTATTTATTTATTATTTTTTTTTTTTTTTTTATTGTAAATAAAAAAAATTGTTTAGTATGAACGAGCAGTAAAAAAAAAATATAATAAAACGTCGATCCAAACAAACTTGCCAGCTTTTGCAGGAAATAATATATACAAATAGGATTTCCACTCGGATGCGCTTCGCAAATACGTGGATTGTCACACATCGCAGCAACGACATGTGCAACGACAGCAAACTAAACGAATCGTCAACTTATTCGCGACTCACACGTACTTATACGGTACACCATCAGTCTGAAACACGTAACTTTTATCATCAAAGCCCTCCCTCATCAGATCCTCGTTTTGGCTTCTTCAATGATTAACTTTGAACTTTGAATTCCCTCCAAGTTTTTCGCGATTTAACAGCTATTAAGCTTCATTGTATATCTACCTTCCAACGCACAATCGATTTTTAAGTATAAAACCCTAGGCAATACACTTATTTTCCCGTAGGTTGGAAGATTTCGCGTAAAAAGCGCGACGTGGAGAAAAACCTTATTTCGAAAATGGGAGAAAATGCGCAACAAACGGGAATACTTATGTCTCCCGGAGCGGTGACAGGCCGCAAATTCATCCCTATTTTTCATTTCCTCGAAAGCTCCGGCGCTCCCGCCTTTTTCATTTATTCCTCAGTTTCGTCGTCGTCGACAACGACTCTGTCGACGTCGCACGTGAATTTCGCTCGCGACGCACCTGCTGCCCCCACTCCTATACGTACCACCTCGGCTTTTTTCTTTCTCCGGAGCGTGTAGCAGCCGCTAATCAAAGGAAGATCGATCGTTTTTTCGTCACGCGCATACAGTAGGGGTAGAAAAGAAAAGTGAGGAGGAAAAGACGCTGCTGGTAGCTCAATCGTTTCGCTGGCACGGTAATCTCCCGAGAACGGGTGATAGACAGGACCTCGCGTGTGTGGGTGCTTTTTTTATGGAGGATTTTGTTTTTTGTGCGGGCTCACACTTTCGGCGGTGTTCATGATATAAAAGCAGAGTCCCATTACTTGCGAAAGCTTCTTCGTATATGCTCAGACCATTGGATCCTTTGTACTGCTGTTTTTCACGGAAATTAGGTCACGTGATACCGATTTTGCATGAAGGACATAATGAGTGAAGGTAATATTGTTACTTTGATGATGTACAGTAGGTAAACAAGTTTTGTTACACCGGATGAAACCAGGGGACGAGCCACTACGTGCATTATAAATATACGTGTGATGAGGATAACAATGTCGAGCTGTAATTGCTTAGTGACAGTGGCTGCGGAAAAGCTTGCTTTATCTGTTTCGATGCCCACACGTGACAAGTTTGTAAGATTAGGAAGTGTACATGATGAAATAAATATTTGTAGAGCTCACGTAGTTCGGTCATGGGTCTCGAAGAGCTTTGGGATTGTTAAATTTGATGTTAATTTAGATGTTGCAATTGTTGGTTTTAGGATACTCCAACTTTTGAAAGCTGTTGTAATGTAAAGCATTGAGATTCAAAGCACTTACATGAGTAGAACGAAAGGTTTTTTATATTTCTACAAAAAAACTTTGAAGTAATTTGCGTTTTGGACAACTCGGTCAAGAGGTTATTAATGTATGGTTCTTTGCACATTTTGTTATTAGTTGTAAAGAGATAATTGATGCAATTTTATTGGGTTATTTCATTAAGGTTTACAAGATTGTTTGAAAAACCAGTTTTAGTCGATACAGATCATCACCGCGTATACTACAAAGTAGTTTTGCTTCATAATGTTTCTGTCATGGTACTTTTTGATACTCAGAGTTTACATTGACCGCATCAAGGGATTTTCTTGTCCCGAATGTGTAGGACACTGAAATCAGATTCAAATAAGTAGCTGCAAGTACAGAGAGTTCGGGTACCTAATTTAATCGACTCGTAAAGTAAGATGTTTTGTGGAGTGGAGGGAACAATCGTAAAATAGGACAAGAGACAATGTGAAGTAAAGTTGGGATGAGCAGCCGTAAACGACAACTATGAATGATATGTTAAGTACTAAACAATGGTTAGCCAATTTTTAATTTATTGTGTCCCGTTGTGAAGTATAGTCTTAATAAGGAGCCTGAGACGAAGTACGCGTATACCCAAACAAATAAATAATCCAACCTCAACCATGTTGGTCTTTTACTTTCGCATCTGCACTTTCTCCAAGATCTAAGCCATTATGTTTGTGGCTTTTTTAATGTGGAGTCACATCGTAAACGTTGGTATTTCTTTCGTGAACGACGCAACATGCGACCGCGTACAAGAAAAATCCTTCCCTTCCACGCCATAGCTCGAGTAAATTATTGAAAAACGCATCCTCTTGAATTCCCGCGTCACTTTTACACCGACGCGGCTCTTCTGTATTTGCCCGAGAGACAGAGCGCAAACCGAGCGGGTAGCTGAAAAACGCGGAAGAGGAAAAAAAGGAAGAAGAAAGAAAAGAGTGGCTATTAAAAAAGAGGAAGAGCGCGTGGCCCGGACGCGCTTGGTAGCTCTTTTTTTTATAACTCGCGGGCGAAACGATATGAGCGAGTTAACGAGCTCGAAGTTACAGCTGCGTCGTGAACGAGAAAAAAACGAAACCAGCCGAGGATGGATCGCCAAGAAGGGATAAGAAATGGAAAATTTTTTATCCCCTCGCGGGTGTAGGGGGGGGGAGCTCTTCTTCTTTTTTGGCACCGATCCTCCGCGTGTAATGTTCTCGAAACGCCGGGGGGGGGGGAGAAATGAGGGATGATGCAAGCTCGGCTGCTTGCCACGGAAGCGAGCGATGGTTCGTGTAAAAAGGCGTGCTTACCTTAATTTCGGGGTGTTGGCTCTCCGGGAAATGATGACCTTCCCCTACATTAGCGCGATTGAGCGTGTCCGCTGCCACAATAATTTTTACTCAACCGAAACTTTTTCAATCAACGTATGAGAGGAAAAAAAAAACTGGGAGCAATGGTATCAAAAGAGAGTAAGCACGTATGAAAAGGACTCTGAGAACAGCTTCCGCGTTTCCAATCAGTCTCAAAACCCGTGAAAAAAAAAAAAAAAAATGTTTGCGCTTATATTTACTCGGAGAGAGGACAAACATGACTGTAGGGGTTGTGAAAAGCTAAAAAGTTTTCTATAATTAACGGGACACAAAGGATTGATCGAGGGCAGGAAGGGAGGATCAGCTCGAATTTGAATGGGACGGGCGAGCGAGAAAAGTTCATTCGCAAAAAAGGGAGGAAAAGTCATCGGGTCCGGCTGAGGCTATAGAAACGCACAAGAGGAGCTCTTCAGGTAGTATGGGACGTTCGCTTCTGAATTTCAACGAAGCGATGCTGCTAGTAGTGGACAATCCCTCGGACGACAATCGTACGAACTTTTTTATAGAAACGACTGCTGGGGGCCATTGAATCCGAGGTCACAATGACGCGGACCGGAGAAAGGGATGGGATTATAATTGGCCGCTTATCGCTGGGTCCTCGTGGAAAAATCTTTTTTTTTTTTTTTTTCGTTTTAAAATTTTTTTTCCCTTTTTTTGGGCGATATGCACGGATTTTTTATTTAGAAATGTAAAAAACTGGATTTTTTTTTTCTAAGTATTCGTAAGTTTTACTTGATCAAAAATGTTTGATTGTTTTTGTATGTCTGTCTTACTGTCTGTGCTTGCATTGATAAATATTAAAGTTCTGAATCAATGTCAAAATATTTTTTTTACATCTACTTTATGTCTTACATATTGTTTGAAATCCATAGAATCGCTTAGTTAAGCATAATGTAACACAAACAAATAAACTGGATGAAAAAAAATTTTTTTTTCAACTTTGCCTGCGAACAAGATCCACAAAGAGATGACACAAAACAAATTGAAGATCCAAAGGAACGAAGCAGAAAGATTTCAGCTGAGACACAGTCAAGCACAGAGAAAATTGCCATAAAAGCAGGCCTTTACTCATGACGGTAATTGCAGACCTACAATAAAACGTTGGTCTCTCGCGGACAGACTTCTCTTTACTTGTCTTTTCCGAGCATTTACGAAATTCATCTCACGGCATTTACGGACCATTTCAGACGGCTTTTATACCTTAGCTGCAACAGTACTTCCTTCTAAATCAGGTTCATCCCTCCTTTTCTGCAATTAAGACGCCAAGGAGCGGGACACAGCGATGAGAATGAAGGAGTGTCCTACAATTAGAGGGCGAGTTACGTGTATATGTATATAAAGCATACAAAGGAGGTAGAACAACTGGTGAAATTATGAGCTAAAAAAAGGGTAATTGGATTAGATTAACGTAATTTTGGAGCATTAACAAGCGCCTTGGCGAGTCTAATGAAAAAGCTGATTTATAATTACTCTTCTGGTTGATTTAAAGTTACTGATATAGTCCAAGACTATTATTTTGCTTTCTCGTAGAAGAAGCTTTAAACCAGGTAAAAACTACATTTTATTTTTATACACTTATAAATTAAAATGTAGTTTATGGCATGAAAAATATAAATATGTATGATTATTTACATCTGAGGATGCTTTAGTGGATCTTCCATATTTATTCATATATCATTTGATTTTACGGCAAAGGACTTTCAATATTAATTAAGAAAAAAAGTTTCCTGTCCAATAGCATCGACTTAAAAATTTTTTTCATTCTATGACGTGAATTTTAATTAATTATTATTCATCCAAACGAATCAATTCTATAAAATATGCATTAAAAAGGATCAGAAAAAATAAAGAAAGACACGAGGCAGCTTGGCAACACCCAACAGACTCAACACCTTTACCCGCCCTACGCAGGCATGCACGCACATAGAACCAGCAATACCCGGCCCCTCCGGCTATTTAGCACCGCTAATTAGTGGCGTCGACTTTGGGTATAGAGCCTAGCACGAGCCTGACGAGTTCTAGAATAGAGAGAACGAGGGAGAAGAGTTACGTAGCTCTCTGGTGGCGTTGAAGTTCTTTCGAGCGGGTAACTCGCGTTTCTATGGTATCTTGCGTATGCGTAATATTTCAGGTTTGTTGTTGCTGTTTCCGATTTACAATGATGTTGAAGCTACGCTTACATCCATCTGCGTCTGACCAAATACGGATTTTTCTACTTGCCATTGAATTGATTTTTTTTCTAGTTTCACTTGCTTATTTTTCATTCGACTGGAAATTTATAACCGTGAAATATAGAGTTTTGTTGCAATTACAACCCGATTCATCACGTGTTGTTGGATTTTTGCATTTCATTCTAAAAATATTGTAAAGCTGCGTTATTTTCTAAGCTTGTTTGCAAACATTTGATTCAAGTGCTCGTCTGACCAAATACGGATTTTTCTACTTGCCATTGAGTTGATTTTTTTTCTAGTTTCACTTGCTTATTTACCATTCGACTGGAAATTTATAAGCGTGAAATATAGAGTTTTGTTGCAATAACAACCCGATTCATCACGTGTTGTTGGATTTTTGCATTTCATTCTAAAAATATTGTAAAGCTGCGTTATTTTCTAAGCTCGTTTGCGAACATATGATTCAAGTACTCGTCTGACCAAATACGGATTTTACTACTTGCCATTGAATTGGTTTTACTTCTAGTTTCACTTACTTATCCCCCATTTGACTGGGTATTTATAAACGTGAAATATAGAGTTTCGTTGCAATTACAACCTGATTCATCACTTGTTATTGGCTTTTTGCACATGGTTCAAGTGCTCGTCTGACCAAACACGGATTTGACTACTTGCCATTCAATTGATTTCATTTCTAGTTTCACTTGCTTATTCCCCATTCGTCATCCATTTGACAAGATATTTACAAACGGGAAATATAGAGTTACATTGCAATTATGATGAGATTCATCACTAATTATTGGCTCCCTGCTACATATTCTAAGTGGAAAAAAAAAAAAAAAAAAACAGTTATAGCTCTCAGAGTCATTAAATTTCAAAAAAACGCTATCACTCGTAAAAGATAGTAATCATTTGGTAAAAAAAAATCCGAAATCAATTCACTTTTACTTCAACACTGCATTTCAGCTTCCAGAGTTCCCTGAATCCTAGCTAATTGTCCACCACAAACAAGCGTCTTCCTTTCCATACGATGGACGAAAAAAAAAAATACTCGGACGTTGCGCACATTTCAGCACTCCCTAACAACAGTGGCAGTCGACAACCTCTCGTTCTCCGTACGCCCTCGGCGTGGTTACTAGCCATTAAAAGCTTTACGCCACGCCAGCGCAGCAGTCGAAGAGACCGCAGGGCGCCACCGCTTTGCCCGCACTTGAGTTCCTCTTTTCGAGCTCCCACCTCCTCCCTGCACCTTCTCGGGAAAAACAAAGAAACTACAAAGAGGATGTGGCTCTGAAGAAGAAAAACGGAAGTATGCGGGCGCTGTAAAAACGTCGTCGCGAGCAGCTCTTCTCAACTCCAGCGGGATATATAATACAACTTTGGGAGGTGCCCGGGCTTC
Organism: Copidosoma floridanum; assembly: GCF_036245765.1. NCBI lineage: Eukaryota > Metazoa > Arthropoda > Insecta > Hymenoptera > Encyrtidae > Copidosoma > Copidosoma floridanum. Next base: position 7,045,232 of record NW_028321897.1, on the reverse strand, counting down.
CTCGCGCAATTAACCGTTGCCCGGGCTCTACTCGGGCGAGCGGGAGAGGGGGTCGCAGAGCGTAGCTAAACGCTCGACATTTCGCCCGGTACGTGAGCTTGTGCGTATCTCTCTCTCTCTCTCTCTGCCTGTAGCCTCTCCAGGATGCGGCAATTATGCGCTGCTCCTCGTGTACCAGCGCACGAAGAGCATTCGGGCGTGTAACTCGAGAGATAAGAGAAGTCGGTGCGAAGCAAAAACGGACCTAGTCGTCGCGCGGCTGAATTGCCCAGGAATTTCGGCAGAACTAGAAGAAGGTGCGCGCAACGCGGAATATTATATTTATAATAATCTGCGCTTGCTGTCCCAGAGTAGGTACCTATACACTCCATTGAGTGGTGGATTTTTTTGACAGTCGTAAGCTCACTTTGTCGTTTGTTGTTTGACGTGTTTGCAAAGCGCTGTCACGTTTCATCGAAGCTTGGGGTGTGTGGGTGTGTGTGTGTGTGTGTGTGTGTGGTAGTTTCCTTTGGGCGAGATTGTTACGGAGATGCAGCGGATAGAGGTCGGAAGTCACGGCGAAACATACAAACTCTAATAGGACGAGTCGATGCTATAGTTGGGTAAACAAACGCAAAGCTTAAGGTAGAAGAGGCCACACTTAGATAATGAGAGAGAGAGAGAGGACGTAGAAGTAAGAGAATGAGGAGTGCAGTACGGGAGAGAGAGAGAGAAGGAATGTACTCACCAGTGGTAGGCGAACAATCCTGTGTACAAGGCTTGCGGTTGTCTCTCTCTCTCTCTCTCTCTCTTACTGTCGTAGTATAGAGTAGGCGACAACGAAGACGAGTTCCTGTGGTCCCGAATTCCCCACCCACCCATAGGTACGCAGATATGCGAGTATGTGAATGATTCGTGATTCCTGGAAGATGGGAAGAACTAGCGAAATCAACGGTGCTTCAAAAGTAGGAGCAGTTGAGACCAGGATGCTCTCTGTTGCCAGTGTCGTGTGCAAAATGTATGCTTTTTGTTGAAATCATAGTTTATATGTTCCATCCAAATATATTGCATAGTTTGTGAAAAAGGCCCAGTGTAAACATTGTTCCATCATAGGTCAGTAGAAAGTGGAGTATCAATTTACATGTATCATTTTCGATTTGGGCCAAATAATAATATAATATCTCGAATTCAATAAATTTCTCAGTGAGTACGTATGAATCCCTTACGTTTTACATTTTATTAGTTTTGATATTGCTTTTGTAAAGTAATTATTACATTTCTTATCTCAAGTTTCTATCGCTTTTCCTCATATTATACGGAAAATTGTTATGTTTGATGAAAAACTTTTGTGAAATCCCTTTTTTCCCCACATGAAAATCTCCTGACAGTCTCAAAGACAACATCAAATGCCATTAATCGTATTTCATGGGAGTTTCAGCAGCATCATTTGGTATAACAGTATGACTCAAAGCTCGTTTCATTCATCTTTGGGAGAAATATTAATCCTCTTACGGGTGACCCACGGGATTCTGATCCTAATAACATTTAAAGGTGACAGAGGACATTCGTATCATAAACCAATCAACTGTACACACAAGCAGAAGCAATATTGTTTTTTTTTTTTCAGCACTGCTCCATCAGTTTCACCAAGAGCAAAACACTAATGAAATATAAACTTTCCCTTTCTCGACTTCTTCATTATTACTTTATTGATATTTTACCAAAACTCACCCTCCAACGTCTATTGGCACGTCACGACAATAATCTCATACGTCGACGATGACACTCAAAATAATATCCGCACCCACAAAATCACAGCTCCACTCGTTCTTCCATCCATTCGAGAAACTTTTCGACAGCCATTCAGCTGTAATAATATAATTTCAATCCACGCCCCAAAAACTCGTCGTTCCACACCAGTGGCGCTTCAGCAATGGTGTACATGTACACATACACGACCGCAGTCACCTCAAAGTCTTTTCCCGCGCGCGAAGCTCGTTTTTTCATGTGCCGCGTGTCGTAGTAGTCACGCGCACCGGACCCCTTTATATATATATATATATATATATATATATATATATATATATCTCTGTCTAACAGCTCCGGAACGACGTGGCTACGTGAGGAAGGAAGGAGCGATTTGCCGTCGGGCCTTTTTATTGCATCCTGGGAATCTTTTCGCCGACGCTACTCGTCTTTTCGACGACGACGACGATTCCGTGGGCAAAATTATCGAGACGCCACCGACTTGCGAGCACGACGTCGTCTTCATTCTTTCTTTCCGCTTTCCAATTTCGTGCTCGCTTTCATCTTCTTGTGCCTTTTTCCTCGTTCTGCTCGTCCGGTCTTTTTTCCCCCGCCACACGACGACGATGTTGCCTTTTGTGCGTGCGCTGGAAGAAAAAACGCCCCAGCTCTTGAACACAAGTCCACAAGTACACGTGACCATTAACTATTTACGGGTGTACGTGGCTGGCGAACGTGAGGCAAATTGTCTATGGAGGGTGGATCCGTGAAGGATGACGATCGGGACGAGATTATCTGAAAGTACTGAATTTTTTTCAGTAATTTTTTGCCACTCGATAATACATTTCAGTACTGAGATGCGAATTTGTATGGCAGTTAGTGTTTCACGTAACACCGATCGTTGTGTTTGGCAACACGTCGATTCCTGTCATGCTCGAAGTAGACCGTAAAAAGTAACAACTCTTTACTTCACCGAAACAAAAAACATCTCGACCGCTCCCCTGTACGAACGGGTGGGAATAAAAGAATCCGAAACGAGCTCAAAGTATCCACAACCAAGATGCTCACTTGCACTACGGACATCTCGATTTTTTGTCTCTATCTTGGACATGAAAGGAGAGGAGGATTCTCGCTTTGTTGATACCTCGTTGAGATTCTGTTTCCACAAAAAATGGCATCCAGCATGATATAAATATTTAATGTGCTATTCATTGAATTCCACCCGGAAAACCTACTTATTCGCCTGTAATTATTCACGAGTGAAATATTCAACGCATCGGAGGGTATAAATCAAAAAATTATGAATCACCCCCGCCCCCATAAATTTCAGGAGCGTAATCGTCCCGCGTATTTGAATTAAAAACCCTTCAGCGATTCGAATTCATCGCGAAACGCGAGAGCACCCGTGCCATTATTCTCGAGCATCTCATTTTCGAAAGTATCGCTTCCGTCATCCATCACGCGAGTCGTGCGATTCAAAACACGACAAAACACGCGAGCGAAGGAAAGTTGCACCCGAAATCGATTTGCATAAAAGCCGGTGACGTATAATTTCCCTTTCCGGCGAAGCGAGAGAAAAGGCCCTCCCGAGCCAATTTTCACGGTAGGGTCCGCACAGGCGCGAACCTGCTGGGAAAAACTAAGCTCTTCCGCGTCATTAATTTCGCGCGTGTCCCGCAAGACAATTCAAAGGAAAAGAAGCAGCAGCAACAGCAGCCACCCCAAGAGATGTTTCACTCTTTCATCAATCACCCGAATTGTCTCGGATCGACACTCGTGGAAAAGGAGTTGTGCAGCAGTCCCGCGGGGTAATTTATTCCCGGGCGCACGTCAAAAGGCCCGCGCGCTCGCTCTTTTCCTTAATCGACGTCGCGTCTAACATCCTCCCGGCATTTTTCTTGGAGCAAGGAAAATGTGTCTCTTGGCAAATTGGTATTGACACGACACCTTGGCTGTATACACGACCAAATGGCTTTTTTCACCCGAGGAGGGGGGAATGGCAGACACGAGACGAATGTCTCGCGGTCGGAAAAGAGAAATGCGTGCGTGTACGCGGCTGCAAGGGAACAACTTAGCTGTGGACGGAACGAGTAGAAATGAGCTTTGTGTGTATTATGGTATACGTGATTGCAGATTTTCGGGAGAACTCGTTTGAAGCGAGGATGATCGATCATCCGTGTCGAAGAAGAGGTGCTCAAGTTTTTTTTCTTCGATTTTTGTTGCAGGGCTCTTGAGGCTGCAGCAAATTTATCAGGGGCTCAAGCCGGGGAACGACACCTTTCAAGTTGACACCGTCAAAAGGATACAGAATGTGTCCGAGGCCCTCGACTTCTTGCGCAACATCGAGGAACTCAATCGGTAAGACACGAGATACATCGTATTTGGCAAATTGCTTGAGTATAATCATTTTTTCCACGCAAATTACATCAACCGATATCCATAGTAAAAAATAGTCAATTATTGTATCATTAGTTAAAACGAGCGGTAATAATGATACATTTGTATTTTTGAAAACACTTTAACTCCAAAGTATTTAAAAATCAAAAAACAAAACAAGAAAACAATGGTCCTCCGCAAGTACCGCAAACTCCATTTATTTTCCCGTTAATCCATGAAAAATGGCCTCGGAAAAAATGACCACGCGCTCACATGGCCATTATCATCAGCCTCGATTACAAATGCAAGCGCGCAATTTACAACGCCGGCAAATCCTATTATCCCTTACACTTGCGCATATTTCCCAAAAACCAATAATCTCCCGAGCTCGCACCCATCTCCTGTACTGCGTAATCACCCACGTCCATGGTAAAATACGCCAAATTTAATGGTACCTGCGCTCCACCTACGTCATCACCAACGATTGTTTAAACTCCGCTCGTTTTTCCAAGAAAAAAAGCTCTCCATTCGACAACCAAAAACCAGAGCAAAAAAACGTCCTTCCTCTTTTTTTCCCGTAAAAAAAAGCACACTCGGTGCGCTGAAATACTTCGTGGTGCGTTAGCTCTCCCGCCGGCATTGCTCTCAATAGACATCATATCAAACACATTTGGTTAACTCTAGCACATAGTCAAGTTGGCTTTGTTGGCTAATGGTATGCACACATGGTTTACAAGTACCAATCACCTGCACCTTTATATTATCTCGGGCAAGACTCGACATAACAGTGACATCGAGGCCATTTACATTGTTTTTCATCCAACACTAACGACACCCGCGAAAAACATTTCACGGTTGTTCCGTCAAGTATTTGATGTTTGTGCCTCGTTTAATTAGGAAGCTTGTACATGATAATATCCCAATATTTGATGAACATACATTTCGTGGACTGAACGAGGTATTCCTCGGACGTGTGTATGCGTGCCACGGTTGAGCGTAAATAAACAAGTCGAGCAAATAGCATTAGTTAGCTTAACTACAATGTATTGATACGCTTCGTGAATTTGAAAATAGACATTAATACGATTGGATGCGTGGTAATCGGTCATGGGTTATTTGTTTTAATTTTTTTTTTTTTCTTATACGTATATGTACGGGAAAAAATCATCAAGGATCGTGCAATAGTAATCTCATGATTTCACAGGTGGAGCAATAAGTACGTGGTTCTCGACTGTCCGACCGACATGGCGAAGGAAATAGTCGTCAGTCACGTGAGGGACGTAACACTTGGACGACGGACCTACCACTATCTTTTGAGTGGCCTCGTGAGTATATTGTGGAGTTGGAAATTTGTCTTTTCTCCCTTTCTTTCTCCGAAGCTGAAATCAAAGCGAGTGACCCCTCGTCGACGCTGTTTACACGGTAATTACAGAAATCACGGCAGCAGAAATACTCGGTGCTGTTCTGTTTTCGGTGACCCACACGCAAACGAGCACCATTTACGGTCTCTCTCGCGCTCGACAAATTGCTTTTTTTTTCATACGTGTAAAATGTAGAGTAGCAGGGGTCAAATAAGGTATAATAGCTTGTCGTGGCGCTTTAATTGTAAAAAAGGGCGACGCGTATTCTTGTTAAATTAACGCAAAGTGTGTTTGCTAACGATGTGTATACGTTACGTTTCGTTGGCGATACGCCAGTTTGTGTAACGTTGTTTACTGTAAAGTGACGTCGAGTAGCGGCTGTGGGGGTATTGAAGTTAAGGAAAAAAGTAGTGTACGAGCAGCTGGAAAAAATCAAGGAAAAAATAACGATGGTCGTTTTTACTCTTTATTGTAGAAACAATGACATAAGCAGGTGACGTATCCCAATAAGTAGGTACCCGTAAATTGTATGAAAAAGTTAAAATGATTTTCATTATTTTTGATAAGAAATTTTTTTTTTCGTTACCTAAACTTTTGCCATATTCTTCTAATCATAAGACTTAGACACGTAATATATTGTCTAATATCCGGACTCGTACATCCAATGCAAATGTATAATAAAAAGTATGACTGCCATGCCAAATAACACTTTGAAGCAAATTTAAAGATGTCAAGTATTGCTGCTACGTTTGTTTCAATAGTGGCACTTTAGAAACTGAAAAACAACCCCTTGTTATATTGTAAAATTTGTCGGTGTGCTGAAACAAACACAACCAATGATCTCCGAGTCAACAGATCAATTTTTTCCGTCTTACAATCGACTCGAACGATTCAATCATAAATATACTCTTTCTGTTTTTTTAAGGACGACGAGCCCGCCTATACGAACGAGACGATAAGCGTTTACAAAGCCGGCGATTCCTCTCCTTTTCCAATTTTTTCGACTATAGAAGCTAATCGGCTTAGCTCGGGGGGAGAGCGCGTATACGTCCACATGTAGGAGGATCGATGGCGAGCTTTGTTATTCTTTTCTCCCGGTTTTCCGTTCACTTGTGCGTAGCAAAAACATGGAAACAATCAAGCTCTCGAGGAATAAGGAGACAAAGAGCAGACGAGCTCTGGAGTTTTTTTTCATTCGATCCGGTTAAGATGAATCGATACACGGGACGAAGGCGAAGGGGTGAGAGACGGGGCTTTTAACGCGCGTCGAAACGAAAGGGAGCTCGTTTCTTTTTGAGCTTTAATTAGCAAAGCAATCGGCTACGCGATGATTAAAATTAACAAAAAAAAAAAAAAAAAAAAAAAAGAGGATCGGAAAAAAAGGGGGAATGTAATCGAGTTAGCGTCGTGATTGCGAGTAACCGCGTTACTCTCTATCGGGTTGGAAATAAAGCACCAGTGAGGGAGAGATTGTGAAACTTGGGGTGGAAGAAAGAGAAAAACGAGATACGGGGGGTACGTGTTTCAGCTAATGGCCACTGTTTGATATTTTAATCGATTACCGATGCAGGTGCGTTCACCTCCAAAGGAGAGACGGTTTCGTGAGTTTTTGATTGATCGGCTCGGAGAGGTACACCCGTGATACGATTCGTAGTCCAGATGGTGAATTTGCGTGTTCCAAAAATGTATCCCAATCAGTAATGAAAAAAAAGACTATAATTAAGTTTGATTTAACGTAGATCTTCTAAAATTTTTAATTGACAACGAACATATAATATGTATTGTAATTGCAAATTGCGCATTGAATCGAGAGATTTTTTTATACTTTCTTGTTTCTTGCGTTATAATTTTTTCCTGCAACATCTCTAGGATACAATGTCCGTATCTGAAACTTAGTGAGAGTACTACTCGACTCAAAATTACAGTAAAGAACCAGCTAAACCGAAAAAAATTTGTTTTTTAAAACTTAGTCATAACAGTACTATCATGTTGACGAGTAAATTAAAGGCATCACTTATACCTCCTCTGTGAATAAAATAGCAAAGTACTACCAAAAGAAAGCCGGAGGTGCTGTAATTTTTAACCACTTGCTATGTAGCTATCGATTGTCATTAAAATAGTAAAAATATTTCAAGCGGCTGGTATAATCTCGAGGTACGGTCTACAGTTGAAAAAAAAAAAAAACTTTTTTCATTTAACACGTACATACACATGATTATCTACCAAAGTTCGAGAAGATGCATGTCCACTCGGGCAGAAAGAAAGGTATAGACACACGCGTACAGCTTCGGAGAAGAAAAGAGAGGGTGAGACAGGAGGAGGAGCGGTATACCTTCACGAGCGTACATACAAGCGCTCGGGAGAAAACTAAAAGTTTCGGTGGTTGCGGCAACGCGGCCACATCTTAATCAGATAATGGACGATCGGTGGGAGAGCGAGGTGATAGAGTACGGCGCCATCAACATCACGGGTTTTCGGATCGTGGACGCGAACCGGGCCCACGTCAAGGAGTTCCTCGTGGGCTGGCGCCAGCTATCCGGCAACCTCTTCCCGGGCGCCGGCCGCGATTCCATTTCCGTAAGTATGCCACCGAGCCCCCCTCTCTCTCCCTGTCTATCTATCTTTTTTCACATGTATACACATATACAGGTGCGAGTGTGTGTTTGTGGGACTGAACCTGTGAGGCTTTTCCTGGACAGGAGTGAGCGACTCGTCGTCGTCGGGTTCCCTTGGGGCGTAAGCGTGACAGCGTCAAAACTGCACGGCGCACGGGAAATTAGGAGAAAGTCGGGCACGAGCTGATACTCCTTCTCATCCCCCTTCCGGGCTGTGTCGTGTGCAAAGGGACTGCGGTCCCTGACGCTGCTTTCGAGAGCGGCTCGAGTGGCGTCTGATGTTTCTCGTAAGGGTGTTTCCCTCCCCAACCCCACCCCCTAGCGGTATTTTATTTTTACCCGGGCTTTCTGAGTTTCGAGTCGTTCGACTGTGCGTCTTTTAATTCTAATTATCCTTTGGGCCTTTTTTTTGTGATTGAAGTAGGTACGTTTTATTGTTGCGGAAATTTTAAAGAGCTTTGAGGGGTTCATATTTTCTGTTTGAAATTATTTAAATACTGATAGTCTTGGAAAAAAAATTCATTGAATTCTGATAACTTTAAATTTTTTTAACAGTACATTTTCTCGTATGAACAATTTCATACTGGGGTTACTGGATAAAGTTAAAAAAAAAAAAATGCTGTTGGAAAAGTTGCGTTCAAATTGTTGGCATGAACTTGCAAAGAAATTACAAACCATCAAACTTTAATATTTTTGGAATTCGTTCATGCATGAGATCGTTTGAGGAATCAAAGTTACATTGGATTTTAAAAAGTGCAAAGGTTTTTTTTGCAATGTTTTGCTATAGCTTATAGAGTAAAATTTACTCAAAAAATATGTTACAACAAATAACGAATCTAGAGTAGCACTTTGCTGTGATATTTTTTTAATTTTCGTACCAGCTCAGCTGGTGTTTATTTTTAGTTGAGATTAACCATTATTTTGTAATATTGCTTGTCACATTTTTTTTAAATTTCAGATTATCACCGTATCTATGTATATAAATTATCATGTCAGATCGTATAAATTTCCATTGACGAAAACTCAAATGAAATAACTACCTACAGGTATACTTGACTGACTGAACTACTTGAAACGGTATGAAGCAAAAACTACAAAAACAAAACTAGAAAATAAAACAAAGCAATACAAATGCCAATCTTGTAAAAAAAAAGCATCCAAGGCCATAACCATTCAGAAAAATATTCCCCTAAACGCACAATGGTCGAAGCTCGCCCTATCGTTTCCCGCGGCAATTACCTCCCTACCCCCCTATTCGCTTAGAATATGAGCGCCTGTCTGCTTTCGAAATGGACTATAGAAATTTAGCCCAACCCTCCGACCACGTGAGATACGCCGAGAGAGAAAAAGAGAGCCGCACTAAGCGCATGTTTTCAAAAAGACGTAAAGCCATCCGAATATCACGCTGGGCACTTTAGAGTTGCTCTCCTGTGGCGCGCAAAACTTTTTATTACAAGCCAGCGCGAGCTTTTTGACGTTTGTTCGCCGGAAAATGCTCCCCGTATCATCAGTGAGCTCGGGTCATTTCGTTTTACTCGTTGCGTCTGTTGGCGCGTGAGTGCTTTTGAATTTCCCGCTGGGGGTTTACATCGCATTTGCGATTTCCGCCTGGCCCCCCAGTTTTGCTGGACTCTCTTTTATTCACACCCCCCTAAATGATAAGTCTTTGACGTTTTTTATGGAATCGTTTTTCAAGGGTGTCCCAAATGAAGTGCGTGATCTGGAAAAATACTACGAGATCAATTTGATCGAGACAAACAAGGACGTTCGCAGCAACAACATTTTGATCCAGAGATTGAAATAGTTGAAATTACTCGAGAAATCGGTACGTGCATTAGGTTGATTTTGCTGATTTCGCGGTCAAAAATCAATCAGTTTAAGAGGGTTTTCCAACACTTTAAATATTAATGTTTAGTTGACAATACACACAGAATTGTGTGGCGATACCTTTTTGTTTGTCTTCGTTAACCAACTATCTCGTACGGTGTGGCTGCCCCGAAAACATTATCCAACAAACACACACAGCATGAAGGAAAAGTGGAAAAAAAAATTTTTTTCATCATATCCCTTCTCTCGGCGCAGGATTGATGAAAAATCGTATACAACCCACGGGAGGAGACAAAGAATCCCTCAGATCGCATGCTTATCGCCTCGGGCGTCAATTGCCTGCAATCTGAGACATTCTTTATTTTTCCTCCCTAAGTGAGTAATATACTATTTCACTCGCATATGTACCATTCGCCATAGGCTCAAGCAGCCCTGATGTACGACGCGGTCTTCGTGCTGTTCGAGGGCTTCAACAAATTCGTCGGCAAGAAAACGAGCAAAAACAACCCACGTCGCACCGGCTCGATGTCCATCGGCGGCCAGCCGAGCAACTTGACCCTCGACTGCAACTCGAAGAACGGCGTCGTCTCGCACTTTGAGCACGGCGAGAAAATCGTCAAGCAGCTGCGCAAGGTAAGCCAAAAAACAAAAAAACTTACGAGTAAAAACACAAAAAACAAGTCCATGCTATCGCCACGAGCTGCGAGCGTATATCCTATCAAAAACAAACGTTTTTAAGGAAAGAAAAAAAGGAACAATCATCTGGTGGCGCGTAAGAGCACGACGTGTAGGGATCGGAACCAGTTTCGCGCTCGTCCTTCGATCGTGTCGAGAGGAAAATATCGGAGCGACAGGACCGCGTTGCGAGGAAAGGACAGCCATGGGGGAGAGAGCGTGTGTACGCAATATGCTACGAAAAAAAAAAAAAATGGAGCAGTTGCAGTAGGAATAAAAGGATGGGATGGGGGGGAGGGGGAAGAATAGGAATGAGAAGGAAAAGCCAGTCCAAAGTCCTGAAAGGGTACTGATTTATGCAGCAAGAGGACCGAGGTATTGCTTGCCCTTCTATGCTCTTCCTCCTAGCTTCTTCGCAAAAATTTGATTTCACCGGTAGACTGACAGTGAAAACTCGTCGCATCGAAACTTTTGCGAGGCCGTTTTCTTTTGCTTTCTCTCGCATCCGTGTGTGCGTTGTATACTGTACTGCGCGCTTCAAAGGGAGCCTATACAGGACGAGAGTCCGGGGGTGGGGAAAATTTTTCCGGAAGAACTTTTCAATCGAAGCCGGAGTACAATCGGTATACGAAGCCGTTGGGTGTACGTGGTGACTTTTTTCTTTCTTCCTTCAATTTGTGAATTTTCTTTCCACTGCCGGCAGAAACAATGCAGCCCATCTATCCGCCCATACATACATCCCTGTTTTCTTTTGTGAAAAGTACGGCTCTCTCGTACCTCCGTGAATCAACTCGATTCGCACAGCCGAGTGACGTGTTATTGTTTCCCCTGGTTTGTCGTCTATACAAATATATATATTTTTTTTTCCCCAACATATTCATTCGTTCAGGGTGTAAGCAGTGGAATATTTTTGCTTTTTGTTGTGGGCACATCTTAACCAGGGTATAACGTTGCCCGGCGATAAACGCAGATGAATAGAAGAAAGACTTGTGGAAAAGAAAAAAGGGGATGGGGGAGAATAAGCGGTTCGCGGCCGCGGCAGACCCTTAGCTGCGTCAACTAGCTTCTTAACGAAGGTATAACAAGAAAGGAGGGAGAATGCCGAACGGCACCTCGACTAGACCTCGAGGAAATGACTTTTGCCTCCTCTTGTGTACCACGCAAAGGTATCCAATTTTACGGCGGTGCTTTTCCCTCTCTCTCTTTTTTTTCTACATAAAAAAAAAAAAAAAAAAAAAAATGAAGCACACGTTTGTTGAAAAGTAGCTATACGTGAAAAGTGTGTGTACACGAACGCGTCTGCGACTGACACTAATTGGCGTTTCTTCTGCGCTACTGGAATCCCGAGTGCCGGGAGATTCTCCCTCTTGGAGAGGGATTTTCCAAGGGTGAAATTTTTCACCAACAGACCAGCTCTCAGACGAGTGTCAATGGCACGCAGAGCTTGTTCATACTACGGTGTACAGGGATTGCGTGTGTACGGGGGAGGGAAAGCTACTGGATGCAGATCGGAAAAGTTTTCGAAATTTTGCTCTTGGCGTGGAAAAAGAAAAAAAAAAGTTGTTCGGAAGATGATGCTGCTTTTGTCGTGAACAAGAGAGAGGGATCGAGAAAATTGGCCTCGGACTATTTTTTCGCGAAAATCTCAGCATTACGTTTGTAAACTTTTCACGGAAAGGAATCTTTTTCTTTTTTTCTTTCTTACAAGAAAGTGGCATCGAGTTACATGAAAAAATATGTAATAACGTGCACTGGGGTTGCACGTAACTAGATCAATTTTTTTTTTTTTTTTTTTTTTTTTTTACGGAAATAAAAAAAAAGTACTCACAGGTAGTTTTGAAACTGCTACGTATAGAGGGAAAGAGAGACACGTAAAAGTCACGTTAAATCCTTGCACGTTTATTTCTCCCCGTAATCCATCGATTAGACCAAATAAAACGTTAGCTGGGCATAAAACAACGGAGGGATAGTAAAGTTGCTCGGTTAAAAAAATAAAATAAAGGAAAAAAGAGAGAGTGGAGAACCTTTATTTATTTTTATCTCAAAAGTAGTCAACTTTATTTTACGGTAAAAAAAGCTCGTTGCAGGACAACAACAACAACAAACTTTCATCGTTAAAAAATGAGGAGAGACGATTTTTCTTTTCAATTTCGCAGGTTGACATAGTAGGTCTGACCGGTCAAATTAAGTTCAGCGAAGAGGGTCGACGTCAAAATTACACCCTCGACGTCGTCGAGATGACCGTCAATAGTGCGCCCGTGAAGGTAACCCTACACTAGAGATGGATAAGCTTTTTATCGAAATGTACATTGAAACATAAGACCATAGTGTACATATTGATTTTCGTTCTTCTGTTAAAAGGTCGCCGAGTGGAAGGATTTTTCTGGCTACCAACTTGTTCCTACGAGGCGCGATCGGCATCCCAAGTCCGAAATAGTCAAAAACAAGACCTACATCATAACCACAATAGTGGCAAGTATTTTTACCAAAAATTTTATCAAAAAACGAAATGAAATTATTTGTAATCTTCCTATTGTTGTTTTTGAACGCAGGAAGAGCCGTACATAATGGAGAAGAAATTTGACGGAAGAAGACCCGACAAGACCAAGGATTTGTACGAGGGATACTGCAGGGATCTAGCCGAGCTCATAACTAATAAGCTAAACATAAGCTGTGAGTTGATGAATTTATTAAGATGTACATTATTTGCATTTGTCGTACACTAATGGTTAAAGTTTTATAAAGTTTTGGTGTGCCAATCTTGATTGATTTTATATCTGCAACTTTTGAAAATTCATTACATCCTACATATTTTTGTAGACTAATGCAATAATTATTTTAGCATTGTATTGTAAAATGTTGCTTGTCAATATATCATAAATTTCTAATTTCTAATGTTTCAATGAACGATGAATATAAATTTATCGTTAAAAAAATAAATAAATAATTAACAGTTGACTGAAAGAAGTTGAAAATATAGTTAAAAAGTTTTAATATCATTACTCATCAAGTACGTATTTTACATCTAAAATTAAATGATTCCCTTTGAGTAGAGTCAAGATTGAAAGTACAGCTAAAATAAACGAGGGCTCAAACATTACGGTGAATAATATAAAATATAATCTTCATCCAAACTTTTCAATGTACATCCAGTAAGGGAGGAATAATGCATAATTTAGTAAAGTACAATAATCTTTTACCAAGTAAGAAAAAAAAAAAGAAAAAAAAAAAAAACAATTTCCAGAAGAAAAATCAAACTCGGTAGTACGAGCACGAGCAATAAAGTTCTATCGTATAAATTGACTCACTCGCTCATGTACACAATTTTCTCTTGCAGGGGAGCTGCAGATCGTGAAGGACAAAAAATACGGCTCGGAAAATCCAGATCAGCCGGGAGGCTGGGACGGCATGGTCGGGGAGCTCATCAGAAGGGTAATTCAGTCGCATGTATACGATGACGCGAGCGCTCGCACCCCTCCTGCCCCCTAATCTTTATATATTAATGGAAAAAAAGCTCCGAGCCTTCCTCCTTCTCCTCCTCCTGTTTCCTCTTTGCATGTGTATCGGTGAGAAAATACGAGGTAGCAAAGAGCCGAGAAATATGTATTTTCATCTCGCAAGCCACAAATTACACGGCAACTGCTGATACAGCCCTTAAATTCCTGTGGTCAAATTGAGGGCCAGCATTTTCGTGGCCACACTTTCTTTCACGTATTTTACCTATCCGGTAATTCGGACAAAAAGGTGGTTCTACTATGCACGGACTGGAAATTCGTACGGGGGAAAGCCATCTATGATTTGTATCGCTCGACCGCGTAATAAGCTTAACCACTGGATTATCGGAAACGCCAAATACGAACGTATGGGAGCGCCGAAAGTTCACCAAATGTTGTACCCCGTGATCTCGTGGAATATCGAAATAGGCAGGAATTTTGTCCACCCACAGTCTGCAAGGCTGTTTAGTTTAATGTAATTGCCTTTAGCCCGACCATCACCGATTGCTTCGTGGTACTGCAAAACGGAATAAAGTTGATGATTACGTGTCGAGCTTCCACACGGAAAGGAGACAAAAAAAAAAGTGAGGCATGCTATATTACAGTTTATCGTATACCAGGTATTGATCGAACGAGGTATGCCCTACACGCGTGTGGAAAAACTGTTTTATTCACGGTGCTCGACGCGATAGCTCTAACGTTTCACGGCAGATGCCTCGAGCTTGCGAGCTTGCAAGCAAGTTTTCGGTTCTCTCGCTCCATCTTTCGCAGCTCTCGCCAATCTCGAAAACGCGGCACCCCGTTTTAGCCACCCCAGGCCTGAAAGTTACCCTTGTTGCTGACGGACGGTATATATATTCCCATGTCGGGAAAACTCGATTGAAAATGAACGAGTTATCGTAAATAAAAGTGATGAAAAATCGGTATTGGTAAAATAAAAGGAACTTTTTTGCCTGAGCCCTATTTGTCTTTTTGTGCGCACAGGAGGCAGACATGGCGATCGCGCCGATGACGATAATGTCCGAGCGGGAACGAGTGATCGACTTCAGCAAGCCCTTCATGTCGCTCGGCATCAGCATCATGATCAAAAAGCCCGTCAAGCAAAACCCGGGTGTCTTCAGTTTCCTCAACCCCCTCAGCAAGGAGATCTGGGTGTGCATCGTCTTCTCCTGCATCGGCGTCTCCGTAGTCCTCTTCATCGTGTCCAGGTACATATATACATATATACCTTGGTGATAAAGAAAGGGGGGGGAAGGAAAAGATGCACTATTCCATCCGATCGTTCGTTCGTTCCCGCAGATTTTCCCCGTACGAGTGGCGCGTCCTAACTCTCAACGCCAGCCGAGACCCGAGCTTAGTGTCCCGGGACGGCAGTCTCCAACACTCGCACGGGGCCCAGGGCTCGCCCCACGGCCAGCACACCAGCATGGTCAACGACTTTACTCTGCTCAACAGCCTCTGGTTCTCCCTTGGCGCCATCATGCAACAGGGCACCGACATCTCGCCCCGGTAAGACGTTTACTCACATCGGCTATTGCCTACTCGACCATCAACAATTATTCTTATTCTCGGCACCTAGAGAGAGATATATCGGGTGGTTCTTCTGCAGCAAAGTCGTCGGTGTGGACGTAACCCGGTTAACGTCGTAGCCGGCGACGACGCTGGTGCTATTTAATAATGAGAATTTGCATAAAGTGTCTTTCGCGGGGGATAAGGGGGCCGGCGACGGCGAAGAGAAAGGAAAATTTAAGTAACGCCACGAGGGGGGAATAATTTACAATTCATATCGACGCCCACGGGGGAATATTTGAGCCATTAATCAAAAGGGCCTCGGTGCCAGTGGGGCCGTGCTTGAGAGCCTGAAAATGTAAATTAATCGCGGAGCTGCAGCTCGTGAAACGAATCCCGAAACGTTGCGATATCTACCGTACGTACGAAGGGGACGGGGCATAGATATTGGCCGGGCCACGCAAATTGCTACGTTATCGAATTTCACGGGCCAGCCGGACAGGAGTACGGGGGAATAGATGACGGCACTCCCGCGAGTTCGGCTCCCCGGTATCGTGGTTAATTACAGCCCTGGACGCCCCTCTTCTACGGTTTTAATGAGCGATTTGTTTTCTCGTTATCGAGCGCAATTTTTCGAACCTTTGTAGCCCGTACGGCGCGTGTAAAAAGTTTGATTTTGGATCGGCAGATCGATCTCCGGTCGGATAGTCGGCTGCGTCTGGTGGTTCTTCACGCTGATCCTGATATCCTCGTACACCGCGAATTTGGCGGCGTTCCTCACGGTCGAGCGCATGGTGACGCCCATCAATTCGCCAGAGGACCTGGCTGCTCAGTCCGAAGTGAAGTACGGGACGCTGGAGGGCGGCTCCACCTGGAGCTTTTTCGAGGTGAGGCTCAATCAGGAGCAATCCCCGAGGGGTTGGCTTTTTAACGCGCGTTGGTTATTTGTTGCAGAGGTCGCAGATCGATCTTTACAAGCAGATGTACAGGACGATGAAGGACAACAACGTGAAAGTCAAGTCGTACGACGAGGGTATACAGCGGGTGAGGATGAGCAAGGGCAAGTACGCCCTGCTCATCGAGAGCCCCAAGAATGACTACGTCAACGAACGAGAGCCGTGCGATACTATGAAGGTCGGACGGAATCTGGACGTCAAGGGATTCGGCATCGCCACGCCTCTGGGCTCGCCGCTCAGGTTCGTTCATCATTTCATCGTTCGTTATTTTATTTGGCCCTTTCTCGTTTTCGGTAGTCTTGTTAATACTGAATAAATCATTTGTGCAACTCCTTAATGTTAATATGATATGATATTTTTTTTCTCCATGTTTGGTCTCTTATAAGTGTGACGATATTTCTACACCGATATGCTTGATAGATGTCCCTTTTTGTCTGTTGATTAACGTAGATTCGGAGACGAGCTAGTACTTCTCGAGTTTGTCTATTGTAAGCAAAGTATCGGAGATAATAATGAACAAACAGCGACTAGACTTTGACTTTAACAAACCTTGGTTTCTTGTTGATTTAATGTTCCAAGTCGGACAATTGTTTCCATCAGAGTATCCAACTCAACGACTAAATTTGAATTTTTTATAAGTTAGCTGGGCACTTTTAGCTTGTGGACACGGGCATATTGAAAAGCCTATAGTTTTTCTCACAAAAAAATGCTACACACGCAATACCTTTAATTGCTTAAATTCCCCATAATTTTTTTAAAAAAATGAAACAATTAACTACCTTCACCGCCTTCACGATAAGACCATCAAAAAATGGGTATACAGTGACACTAGCTCTCATTGGCTTCCGTATGGATACATCGAAAAAACAAAATTTTCTATCAGCTCCTATGCAACATAATAATTTTTACTCACCTCTCTGAGAAAGCAAACTTTAAAATGACTTTGGTGGAAGAGAATAAAAGAGAGAGAGGAGAGGAAGCTTCATTATCGTGTGCATAATTAAAACATGAAAATCTCGGTTGCGTCTTCATGGGTCGTTACTTAGCGCCGGTGCTACTTTCGAGTTTTAACGAGTCGTTTCTTGCAATTAGCATTTTTATTCCTGGGTCGTTTAAGGACGCGCTCCCGTCCGCTTGGATAATAATATCTTCCCGTGGAAAAGTATTTATCATAGCCGCACCCGCCGGCAGCGCGGGACTTTATACTTTGTTTGTGGTGAAGTGGTGATATTGTGGACATTACTTTTTATGGAAAATTAACACTGAGAATCTAGAAATGTACATATATGCCACAGGGATAGTATCAACCTGGCCGTGCTGTCACTGAAGGAGAGCGGTGAATTGGCCAAGCTGCAAAACAAGTGGTGGTACGAGCGTACGGAGTGCCGACACAGCGACAAACAGGACACGTCGAGGAATGAATTGTCGCTGAGCAACGTGGCCGGGATATTTTACATCCTCATTGGTGGTCTTCTCTTGGCTCTTAGCGTCGCACTGATCGAGTTTTGCTACAAGTCGCATACCGAGGCTACGAGAGCAAAAGTAAGCTGCTAATCCATGATTTTCTTTGAACGTACTGATGATGAATTACTTCGGTTGTTGGCCAGAATTTTTGAAATCAAGTAGAGCTTTTTTATTATCAATTCATTGATCATCTAAGTTATTAAAACTGAAGTCCTCATCAGTATGGATTTTCATGGTACGAGTTGAAAGTATTTTAATTCGGTTTGACTGAGCCGTCGGTGCCTATGTATTAGTATAGTACAAAGCTATAGTCAGGCATATAAGGATCAAAATTATCCCGGTAATTTTTGCATTTTAGTAGAACTAACAGCGTTGTAAAGAACCAATTAAAATAGTGGTGAAATACTGGTTGATTAACAAATAAAATTTAGTTTTCTGGTAATTGAGAATTCATAAACGTAATTTTTTGGCTGTACCTATTCATTTTTTTGTTTTTCAGTTTTGTTAGCTCTTGAAAATCTCCAAAAACTATGAAAGTAGATTTTTGGGTGAACAACATATTACTTATTAGTTTTTCTGTAGTTTTTAAAAGTTTGAGCTGAGTAATTTTCATTTAGTTTTCATGTACATGTAATAAGCTTCAATCAAAAGTTATCATTTTAAAAAATGTTAAAAAACAACTAAATTCAAAGAAAACGCCAAAAATACCTAATTATTGGTTTTTATTTTGTTGAAGAGAAAGCTTCGATTCAACATTAAGTTTTATAATTATTAGGTATTTAATCTTAAAAATTTTTAAAAAAATCTGGCTACATATTTTCTGGTGTGATTTTGATCTTTATCTGGACACAGATTTATCCTCTCGATTGTACAGCCGCAATAAAAATTAAAAAAATACTTTTTCTCGTGCCAATATGTATTTGTTAAATCTAACGAACGAATCTTACAACTTGCAAGCTAACTGTAAAATAAGAAACTAATGTTTTAGATTCCTCTGTCGGACGCGATGAAGGCGAAGGCGCGCCTGACAATCGGTGGTGGCCGAGATTCCGACAATGGCCGGGTAAGTCATACCAACATATCCATCATCATTGCCAGCTACTATCATTTGCAAACGAATATCACGCTTTCACGTGTCGTATTTTCATTGATTTATTTATTATTATTTTTTTTAAATTTATTTCTTGTTTTTTTTTTTTTTTTTTTTTTTTTTTCATTATTGATGAAGCAAATTCTGGGCGTCATAAAGAAATACCTTTGAAAGACTCACCGTATAAAATCTTGATGTAACGCTTAGCTTGTGATCGAATGTCAACTCAGCGCTTAGCATGCAATTAGTTCAATTGGACCAGTTTTTTCCCATAAAATGTAACCATCTATATAGAAAAGTGGTCGAAATATATGGTAAACGTACATATGCGGGAAAATATGCATTTCAAGAATTGTAAAAAAATATCTTATCATTCTTACAAAATGAAACAATGGATATATTGCTTTTGAATGATGTGCATCTGGCTGGATATTGCGTCCAATATTATAAATATGTACATGTTTACGCATTTTCATGCATTTATTTATTTTTATTATTTTACTTAAACAAATACATTCATGTGCATTTTTCTCTCGCTCTCTCGTACTCTTCATCCCTCGATATTGCATCACCATACTCGTTTATATGTATACATTTAAATTTTATTATTTACAATATTCAATACAAAACGCCTAAGTGCAGTAACGTGCGATGTAAATTGGCTAAAAATTGTAGAAAGCTGTACCATCGTTTTCTTTTTATTTTTATAATTCTTTTCTCTAGTGGTACGGACTGCAGAGTTAGACGGAGGATGCATGCGCCTTGCCCGGGACCATAAGTGAGTACTCGCCTTTGATTCAAAGCCAACCTTACACTACTTTTCCTGCACCTTTCACAATGTAATAAGAATAGCATTTTAATGTTTCTATACTTCCTTTTCGAATAGTAAAGTATTATTATTATTATTTATGTTAAAAAAAAATGAAGAGATGATTTTAATGCAATTTTATAGTGTAGCAATAAAAGAACTTCAATAATTTTAGTAGTAGATAATTGGTGTTTGTTTATTGCAACTTGCTTTACATGTACTTTATTCTCTTTCTCCTATGTATTGTTGCTAATAGACTGCATTTTCCGCTGTATCAATGTTCAATGCCGTTGTTGATTCTCTATCCAAAATGATTATTGTATTTATTACCCGTTTGCACATTATATTTTTACTTGTTAATTGATTCGTACAATGACACAGGCTTATTATCAAACATTAAAATAACCTTTACTATTCACACCTTGAGGATTAAAAATACAAAGTTAATAATTTAAGTAACTGCATATTTCCAAATAATAGTTTGATGATTGAGATCTTTTCATATCTTTTTTTCTTCACTGCTATTGCTTACAAATATAAAATACCGTTTTTTATAGCACTTTGGATCATTACTATCGCCAGAAGATTTTTTTCACGAGTTCACTTTTAAAAGCCTATTGCAAAACAAGAATGCGATAGCTAAAAAAAACTATTCAAGCAGCAATCACAGTCCTCTGAAAGCTTTGATTAATCACCTCTGCCCTTGAGCACAATATGTAACAAAAAATCGAGGGGCTGCGCACTCTGAAGTCTTTTGGTGACTTCAGAGATCTTTGAAAAACTTAGAATGACTTAGAACGACGAAGTTTTTTTTAATGACTTCAAGAGTGCGCAGCCCCTCGCAAAACATTGAAAAAAAAAAAAAGCATCATCCATAAAATCCAAGTAAAATGGTACTGTTTGCAGTATTACGCACCAGCGAACGCGATTGGCAATGCCGAGGCCGAGCAGGTACACAGCAACACCCACACGCAGGTATAATGGGTAACGCGCTGCCGCGCACTAGCACCCTAGATGTGATAGCCGAGGGTGGCAGCGAGTCAGCCTCGGCCACAGCTTCGGTAGCTACGACGCCTCCTCCGCCACCACCACCTCGTAGAGCCGTACCCCGACGCAGTGTCACCTTCGCCGAATCACCGCCCAAGTCATCCAAACCTCAGCGCAACAGTAACCAGCCGCAGCAACTACCCTTGACTAAACTGGCGACGCTCGATGTCGCAGTGCCATGGGCTCCGGCGTCCCCTGGATACTGGGTTGCGGCTCAGCAACAGGGATACACTGCTCAGGACGATAAGCCCGAGTATGTTGCGTAGCATGAGGTCATTGTGGAACGGCCAGACGACGAGGGGCTCACTTGAGTGTCGTGCTACTTTCGCGCTTTGGCTCGAGCTCGAGTTTATTCAGTTCCTGAGTCATTTTTTTGCTATGTTTCGACGATTTTACAGCATGTTTTATTTTCACATGTATTTGAATCGAGTTCGATGAGGATTCTTTTTTTTTTTTTTTTTTTTTTTTCATGGAACAAAGTACAGAGTTTCAAAATGACAAAATGAAAAAAGTAATAATTTTCAATAAGTTAAAAAAGGGAGAAAAAATTGGACGATGGTTTTTGTTGATTAACATTCGTATCTGGATACATTAAAACCGAATCCTGTTCCTAAATGACATATTTAAACAATGTACAGGGATGAAAATGAATATTTTTTGTACATCGATAAGTATAAACAATACACAGAACTGTTTGTTTACAGTATAAATGTGTTGATGATTATACATATATACATATACATATATATATATTTTTGGAATTTAAGTCAAATACTAGTTTAGATTATAACGCAAGCTGATGTTAGAGAATTTCCTAGTACTGTTTGACGGATCTAATCGACTATTGGTCTTCATGTTGTGACAATGTAATAATAAATAAATAAAAACCGAATAACACTACGCAAAACAATATACGTACCGATGTAAAATTCTTACCAATTAAAAGTAACAAATAAAATGAATTGTTAAAATATCGTCACTATAGTTCAATTTTCTGTTAGATCCGCAACGTAGTTGCATGTGCGAAAATAGATTAAATGATAAATAATAACGTAGCAATACTGTCAAATTAATCAAAGTTACGAGACTTCGTGGTACTTGTGAAAAAAGTTACTCAGAAACTGAATTTCAAGCTCCAGCTCAGCCAAAGCCAAGGCTCTCGATGGTCTTTTTACCTATGCAATCGGAAAAAATGACCACAGGCTGTACTGAAATATGCAATCATCGAAAAAAATAGGTATTCGTTTCAAATAAAATTATCAAAGGGATACGTGTAAAAGATTAAATGTGTCAATCGCATCGTCTGACCAGCTCGTCGCTTACGGACTATATGATTAATATAGGTGACCTGTGGAAATATATGTAAGTGTAATTTAAGCCGTACATAACTTTCGGGACTCGTTTGTACATTGTAAATAGTTAAACCGTAAGTAAAAAGTACTCAAAGTACCGTAATAAAATGAAAATTAAGCTGAAAAAACGTAAAAAACTTTTTTTTTTCTTTTCAATCAATGAAAAGTGCGCAAAATAATGGTCCAGGGTTAGGCGCATGTGTTGGATGAACTCAACCACCCGTTTATTCAGAAAACAAACGTAAAACATTGTTTTTATTGTTATAACTTTACGAGCGTGATAATACGATATGAAAACTATGTATATTATATACAGAGGCGTGTACGAACACGCGAGATCTCATATTCACGGGATACTAGATGTAATAATAAATATGAAAATTTGTAGATTATTGATGGAAAAAAACAAAAGTCTGTGTAATACGGAATACATGCAATGCAACTTAATTATCAAAAATAAAATCAGTGGTTTTACAACTGAAATCATCGATGTTGTTACTATGCGTAGTAATATGCATACTTTTCTTATGATTATTACGATTTGTAATTTGTTAACTCTTGGATAACTTTACGCTATGATTGTACTTAAAATTTTATAGTTTTTCAATGAGACTGCCGATCAATTTTTTGGCGAATAAAAAATGTAAGTTGCAGTGTTCTACTCCATGCACAGGAATTGAGTAAGAAAATACGATTTACGTATAGGGAAAGGAACAAAGACTCGTAGTTTTTTACTAACGAGTCAATTTGACACACTATCGTAAATTATTGTGGATAATTATTATTGTTACTAATACATCTATGGAAATAATGATCATCATGTTATCATAAATTACTAGTCATAATGTAACTGTAAATCGTAATGTAATAATAAAAAATGTTAATGACATAATTAAGAGAGTAGGCGTAAAAGTGCAGGATGTTGAAAGAAAACAATCTGCGTGCCGTTGTTTTTTCCAAATTGTAAGTGATCAAAGGCAAAAGTTGGACACGAATGTGAAAGAAACCGATCATGAGTGTCACAAGTACTGGCACGCAGGATATGATTGTAGTTTTATCCTTAATGTTAAATGTTAAATTATGTTGCGTATGCATTGATATAATGTAAATGCATTTATAAATAGTTGATGATAAAATGCCGCTATAGTTAAGATTTTATACTTTAGGCGTACTAGAAAATAAAAACTCCTGCAATAACGTGCAGTTATTTTAAAATAATATTCGTACAATCACTTGTAAAAGCAAAGCAAATTTTTTTTCAGATAAAAACTATTGTGTAAATGGGTATTATTGACGTACATGCGTAAGAAGATTTTCAATAATTATTTGTACAATTTTCTGTTTGACGTAAATAAATAATGATAAAATAAATAAAAATGGAATCTTAAAGAAAACAATCTGAAAGTACGTAGCTTTCGAACTATACATAATTAATGTGTTATACTCGAATAGAGAAACTAATCCGTAGTACGTCTACAAACATTACAATTTAATGCATATGGTGACTATTACTCCTCGAGGCATTGTAAATCTTTGAAAAATCAATTACCAAATGTTGATGCGTTTTATACATCGTTGACAGCGTGAAACGTATATTTATTTCATTTCCATGAACCCTCCATTGTTTAACTATTTGGATAAATTTTTTTTCATACGGATGCGTCACAGGAAATATCATAAAATTTTTTTCAAAGTTAGATCATTTGAGAACTTCTTGTCTTAAAAGATTTACAGCTGTTAATATTTCTCTATTCGTCTAATTAGAAGTGAATGGTATGTAAAAGAGGAATAGTAGAAAATTGCTCAAGATGTTTCTGTAACATGATTTACATCCATCATATCGTCACAAATACTTATTAAGTAAAACTTACAATACTAATGATCAAAATCGTACAGTTAAAAAGACTCAAAATCAATCATGATGTAAAAGTAACTATAATCTACTAGAAATCTTATCGTGAAAAGGTTGAAAAAATATAATCGTACGTGCAGTTGTCATATAGAAACGTGTATGATACTATGAAGCTTTCATACTTTTTTTCGTAAATAATATGGAAAAACTTTCTGTTTTTTTTTTTCGTTTGGTTGAAAATAATTTTCTTGCACTGGTCGAAATAAAAATTTTATACAATATTGTTATATCATGATAAAAAAAATTTATCATCTTCTCATTAACTAAAAGTATATGAAGTAGTAGTTGTTAACTTTTTGCGAATCAGTATCGCTAAAAAAATGAATTAAATTTTGTACCTTATGCGTATTTATACGTTTCTAATCATCATTGATTATATGCTCAAGCTGCCAAAACGCAAAAATAAAAAGGGATGAATAAAAAAAACATGAAAATAACATGAGACTGGACAAAAATATTTACCGATCGTGATCTTAATGCTAAGATGATGTACGTTATAAAAATGTGAACGTATTCCGTGCTCCTTACCAACTATGAGAAAAATTACATTTGTAAGAAACTCCTTTAAATTGAAAAATTTGCTTAAGCACAAAACTTCCATGTTCAAGAGAGGGAAGGAAACTGTCTTCCAACTGCCACACGATTGAAAAACGTACTAGCTTCAAATAAAAGTGAGACTGTCTTTTTCTCTCAGATTCATTTGACTGAATTATTAAGTGGGTGTATACGTTAATATTTATACATGCACAGACATACAAAATTATGAGGTAAAAACATAACAATTGTCTCGACTATTCAGAGAAGTACAAGTTGTAAGCCAATTCACAAGAATATACGATCTTTTATTTAAATGTAAATAACAAGCGACGTACTATTAAAATAAAACATTCTTATCCCCTATCACCTTAAATGTCGTAAAATTTTATATATCAGAGTATTTTTTTTAAACTATATTCAAAGAAAATTTTTTTTTAATTTTAGTTACTAAACAATTTTTTATGTTTAATATTTTTAGTTTACATGAATAATCGATTTATTTAATGATAAAATATACTGCAACCACTATCACCTTTATTTTTTACCAATTTTTCTATCAAGGAAACTTTTTTAATCATATAATACAACTATTTAAAAAAATTAAATAATATTCCAATAGTAACATCACTGATTTCCATTATAAGTATTTGTGTTTGGAAGTCACCACCGAAGAAAAAAACTGTTTAGTATTTATGATTTTATTAATGATACCTTCCAGCAATCCTTGAGGGAACAGAAAAATGTGAGCTACAAATACATTAGTAAACACATCATCTTTATGTAAAGTACTAAAATATAGGTGAAAAATTTTTAAATATTTTTTATGTATATCATCAACATCATACCTATTTAGATTGCTATGTTCAGTAATCCAGTCTAGGTATGGTTTTATCTGAACATACGAAAGAGGAGTTTCATATAAACTTGGTTGACACCAATTTAGACCTTCAAATGTTGAATAAATGGCGAAAAGTTCATTCTGGTAAATTAAAGGACTACCATATTCCATGCATGGATATCTATTGTACGTGTAGACACAACTTATTTCGGTATTACAATAACGATTGTCCTTAGTTAAATGCATACAACAACTTCGTTGGTCTATAATACAAACTTCATTATCAAGTAATAAAACTTCAGTGTTATTTTGGGTCACATCGTCCTAACAAAATTTTAAAGCCTTAACTCAAATAAAACTCTTGATATTACTTATTTATACACATTTTATTACCTCTACTGCGAATCCATAGATAATTACTGGAGTTGACGTGTCACTGCTTGGTCTTCTTCTTGCTAGCGGGATAGGCTTAGCCTCTTCTCCCATAGGAGATGTAAGCTAATAATTAAAAAAAAAAAAATTAATTTAGAAGAAAATATGTGAAGACAGTAGAAAATAAGAATAAATTATACCCTTATCAAAGCAATATTATGCACATGCTTCAGTTGTTTATATTCTGAATGTCGTATAATTTCCGCAATTGAATACTTTTTTCCACCCTTTCCTTTTTCTGTGGTACCTACAAGAACTTGATAGTCTTCCTTTGGATTCCTTAAATTGAATTGTTTATAATTGTAAAAATCATATTTCAAACACCTTTTATAAGGAAATACATAGGACGTATTTTTTGAAATTAGACATTATGCAATTATACATACAACTCACCAAACACAATTTGCAGTTGTAAGAAGAAAATTAGAAGACAAAACTGTGGCTGAGCAAACTAAACTTCCATTGATCAGAAGTTGAGCCTAAAACAAGAGTATTAAATGTTCCTTTTAATGGTCAAATCGCTGAAAATAATGTAAATTGTACACAAAATTAATTTTTAGTGTCTTACGTAAAACGAAGCTTCCCCAACTTTCACAGCCTTTCTATTAGTAGACGGAAAATATGACCTAAAAAAACAATATATAATTCATCAACCGTTACCTTATTGCATGTTCTATTTTTATTTTCACCTATTTAATCCAGCTGTCTTGATAATCCATTCACGATAGTGAAAAATATTGATGTACGACATTGGAACAGTATTAGAAGTACAAGTTTTTATACCCGGGCTATAGGTGGCAATAGCAAATACTTTATTATCAATTAGAGCTGGAGCACCTTCCTCAGTGCATGGATAAACACTTTCCGCTGTGATGCAATATTCTTCTATATGTAACCTTCGTCCATCCAACGACAATTTTTTCTTACAATCAGCAAAACTTTCTACTTTTGCGACATCTGTTACTAAATAGGGATGATTGGAATCTCCCAACTAAAAATAAAAAAAACCCATCAATTTATTTATGAAGTCTGTGTCATTGGTTTCATTAAAAGGAATTTCAAGAGTACTAATCATTACACTGGGAATTAAACCGTATATTTTGACAGACGTAGTTGATTCATCACTGGGTAGCCTTGTAGCTAATACAGCAGGTTTTACGTTTTTCTTGACACTTGATTTCAGCTTAATCGAATGAAAAGTCGTAAAATTGAAGTACGAAAATTAAATTTTGCATTTAAAGCATGACTGCTGCTACACTTTTAACCAAAGTACAGAGTAAAATTTTTATGTTTAAATCTACACAACGAGAAATTTTTTTTAAATCCTAAATAATTTTCTTGGATTGTAGCAAACCTGTTTTGTATAATTCTTGATTCTATAAAATGGTTCGCTTTTTTATTTTGTAGTACTTAGTGTTTTGTTATTGTCTCATTTCTAATAAGCTACATATAGGCCTAAAGTGTAGTTTGTAAAGTTATGGAAAAAGACTGTTTTTTATCATTCATCAATTATTACACTAAAGTTTAAAACTTAAACATATTGGAAACTCATGAAAGAATTCTTAGTCAATACAATGAGCAAATACAAATTTTTTACAGTATTTTCATTTTTTTCATTTATTCATTTATTTATTTATTTTTCTTTTTTCTTTTTTTTTATTGTAGAGAAGTGTGGAAGCAAAAATATGTTTGAATTTTTCAACGGAATACATTTTTTAATGTAAAATTCATTTAAACATTAATGTTTACATTATGATATACGTATATATACACATACATATATATCGACAACCTGTGTGGAAAAAAAGCACAACTCAGATGATTCTCCAATGTTATGTCTAACATAAAAATCTGATTAGTACTTTTTTTCACATGGATATTAAAAAAAGAGCAACAGTATATAGATAAAACTACACTTCTTACTCTAGCACCTGTTAAATTGGTCAAGTCTTTCATGTTAGATCGTGAGGATTTGCATAAGTTTCGTTGTTTGTGAAAATTTTAACGTTTGTGTGGAGCAGTCGTGCTTAAATATTAAAATTCTTCATTAAAAAATTACTTAAACATTAATACCTTTATCAAAGCAATGTTGTGCCTTAAATTTCTTTCATTATAAGCTGGAGATCGAATAATTTGATCAATAACATGACGGTAATCACCGACATTTTTTTGCGTCGAACCAACAAGAACTTGGTAAAAATAAACAATTTTTTCTCTAAAAATTTGGACGTAACAAAACATTACCAAATCGCAAGATTTTTTTATATTTATTCACATTACACCTTTGAATATACTCACTGTGTACATGTAACAGTAGTTAGTAGAAAATTGTGCGAAATAACTATGGCTGAACATTTGAATTCATTGCGATATAAAATCTGAGCCTAAAGTAGAAATAATCATCTTTGCAAGGAGGTTTAACGTCAAAAAATTAAAAAATTACATAGTCATATATAAATGTATGTACTTACATAAAATGAAACAGTACTAGCATCTTTTACTTCGACTCTTGCAGTGGATACTAGATATAATTGAAAAATTAAGTAAATCAATGAATAAAAAGACTGCATGTTCTAAATCGTTAATAGTTCAAACACTTGAATGAAATGAGTTCCAACAGACTTGTATACTAATTTTATACTGGTCTGAAGTTCAAATTTGTACGCATATCTAAATAAATAATTCCATAAAGCTGTTTTATTTCATTTTTTTCATATTCATAATCAAACTATTTATCTCGGGAAAGTACAGCGTTTAATGATAACGTTATTGTCTCTATCTTTATTTTGACAGAAGCGCACGTTCCGTCTATGATATAAAATATTTAAAACAATCGAAAAATTGATTGAAATTCTGGAATTTGCCAGAATATTAAAGTTGTATGCCGTATAAAATGAATAATCAACATAATTTAAAAAAAAAAGGTTTTTTTCCGTCATGATTTAAATCAAATAATAAAATAATGTAATATCATTGCTTTACCACACTTTGCTAAACTTTCGGTACACGTGTCTTTTTCTTTTTTTCATGATATTGAAATTTTCATGCAAACTATTGTTCTATATGCACCTATTACTACTGAGAACTGAACACAGTCAGCTAAAAACTCCCAGTGATTTGTCTCCATTCGCATGTTAATTAGTGTACTGATACCCACTGGCGTCCTGTTTGTCTGTACATATAGAATCGAGACACTCGCACGAATCGATAAGATGAGATTAAGCATATGACCTCTGAGATTTTATTTATACTCATGTGTCTATTTCGATAATTTTTAGTCAACGATAAACGAAATAGTAAGTTAAATGGTTCTTAGTAATATCACAGACTTGAATTTTCACAATTTTATGCGGTTTTAGAAAACTAAATGGATAGACAAGTGGAGTAACTGGAAATAAAAGTTAGCCTACAATTGTTATTTAATATGCAATAAAAATATTTAGTAACTTTGATCGAATAATTGTTGTACACAGAATTCAAGATAATTAAGATCATTACGTGTCCAGTAATGTAGATAAATGAACGGGCCAACTTAATTATTTCTGACATTCATCAGCTTCTATTGATCCACATTTATTTACATATACGTGTGAATTAACGAATTGATCATTTGTCTTGCTAAGTATACATAAATGTACGTATCATTATTCTGTTATTACTAATTTATAAATATTACTGTCATTCAAAGTTTAAACTGCGTCTCATAAGTGTTTATTTAATGATTAAATCAATTTCAGTTGTACATATATATTATAAATGATTTTATCAGTTTTCTTTACCATTAATTATAATAGTATACAAGGTTTTTAGTATTCTGTTACTATGCTTGATTATACATGAGTATACCGTCACTCTCGTAGCCTCACTGTTTTAAAGACATATCAAATGAATAATACGAAATGTAAATTTATGTTTCATCCTCTTATTTTACATGCACAACTTTTTTTTCTAATTTCTCATGTTTTAATTTGTCTTTTTTTCATTACATAAAACATACATTGATCATCAATTGCTTTTATGTTTTATGTAACTTTGGTAATGACCAGACTACAAAGCCTTGATAACATTTATCCTGAATCTGACTTGTCTCAAAAAACTTTGGTAATGCGGGCATTCGATGAGAAAATTTCATTTTTGGAAATTAAAATAGTAGTTTTCCTACGAGTTTGAAAAGTCTCTGTTTGCGAACCGAGAGGTTTGCGGCCCGAGCCGAAGGCGAGGGACGTAACAAGGTTCATAAAGGAGACTTTTTGAACGAGTTCCGGAAAACTGCTTTTTCGCCCAAGGAAGTACCAGCCTCCCAAAACCACCCGAGGGCGGAAAAATAATAAAACACTGTTCTAGCATGTTTATAAGTTTGAAATCTTAAAGAAGTTTTTTAAATTGACAGATTGTCTGGATCCTAACACATGATCGATTATTTGCATTCTAGACGAGTGGAGATTTTTCCTGGAATATAGATTCATTATACGAACCTCTATTAGCTAATAAATATTTTATCCACGGAGAAGCTATACGATAACTTTATACGTTTGTCACAAGTGACGTTTCAATTATTTAGCTGCTGAAAATGCAGGAAAAAAAAAACGACATCCAAAGCACAATTTAAGCTGACAACTTTGATTCAAGGGCACATCATCTCAAAATATTAATAGCATTGAAAAAAGATAAAATCGCGACAACGTGGCTGTGGCAAAATGATACCACAGTGACCAGGAAAAAGCGCAACGAGAGACTTGATGCAAAGTAAGTGCCAGGAGAGAAAATAATGAGAGGAAAGAAAAAAAAAAAAAAAAGAAAAGAAAGATCGCAGCAGCAGCAGTAGATTTGTCAAAGACACGCGTATTATATGCTCACAAATCCAACTGCGTAAACGTGTACGAATATTCGCCGTGCAAGAAGTTGGAAAAAAAAAAAAACACAGAGAAAGAGAGAAAAGACGAGTACACATGGAGAAACAAACGGTGCAGAGCTAAATATAGACAGGGTTGCCAGGTTGCACATCCGAGCCGCCGCCCCTTTGAGCCCGATCCACGCACACGCGCGCGCTCCCCGAGAGGTTTCCTTCTCCCCCTTCGGCGCGCCAGCACAAAAGAGAGCGACGGAGAGCTGGCAAGGTCGCGGCATCGATTCGTCCCGGCCCCAGGCTCCGCCACGTGTACCCGTGTGACGCAGTCCTCGTCGTTTCCACCAACCACCACCCCTCGGCCGTCCGACCACCCGTACATTCGTGACGTCGTCCGCTTGACCTGTGACCCGCAAGCTTAGTCACATCGTACCTCCCCACTGGCTCTGCAGATACGACGCCACCTCACGCCGGACCCAACCAACTGGCCGAGAGCTTTTCCGCGCTTATGCGACATCGGTAAGGTGGGACTCGGGAGGGTTGTATCCAATGGCGAGTTTGAGGGTGATGTATGATCAAATTGTTGACTGTGTGCAGTTTTAACTAGGGGCAACTCGATCGGTTGGGGATCCAAGCCTTCCACCCTACTTGGACAATCAAGGTCGTTTTTCTCGCCTCCAGTTCACTTGCACGCGTTTTTTTCCGCGCATCACCGGTGCTTTTCGAACCATTCGGAGCGAATTATCGCAGCAAAAGTCGCGGGGGAGGAAAATCGATCCCTGCCCTCGCTCCCTTTGGATGGCGCAGCGTCGTCGACGATGACGTACGTTCATTATACACACGCCGCGTGCAAGCGGTGAAAGGGTGAACCGGGGATTTTTCGGTGTGTACGTTCCACGCGACGTGTCGTCTATTAGCGCGTGCATACACGTATACTCGCACGTGGAACAACGACGAAACAACGACATCGACGAGTGGATGCTCGTTTTCGGTTCGTAGCTCTTCGGGGTCGATTCGTGCCTCGGATACTGGCTTCATTATTTTCGGAATTCGAGCAATGCCTCGCTTGTCCGTGGAAGGGGAGAGCTTTCGCAGCTTAGGTGTGTAATTTTGGGCTCGAATTTTGCGCTTAACCGGCAAAGGGGAGGAAAGAATGCCGAAGGGAAGATTATTAGAGTGTAATTAAATACCGGATGACATGCTGCCGGTGGGCTCTTTGATGCGAAAAAATTGCGATCTCGAGGACGCGCTCCTTCTTCCCCGCCTGCGTGTACCTTTTATTTTGCCAAAAGTTCGGCCAAAGGCGAGACTCTGGAAAATTGAAAAACCTATTACACGGAGAGCCGATTACTTTCCTCTTCCGCTACGTGTAGCGCAAATACTCTTGAAGCCAACCCGCTACGCCGTGTATTAAGCTCTTTTTCCCTCCTCTTATTCCCGAGCTTGCAATCAATTCTTTCCCAACCCACCCCCTCTCTCCCTCCCTCCTTGTAATGGAATCGCGATGTCGGAGAGCACGTCACTTTTGGGCTGAACGAAAATGAGGTTCTGCATACACATCGAGTTTGGCCCAAATACGACCGACCGATGTATGGTGTATCGCCTGGCGTGTCTTTCACCTTTTGCCAAGTGCCGAGGAAAAACGCGCCCCGCGAGACCTCGTTCGTGTAGTGTATGCTCGAGAATCGCGCCTTGCATGCGCAATCGCGTCCGTACTCCTGCTTCTTCATACTGGTACCCCGTATGGCGTGTTTATACCCCAACTCTTGGATGTATACGTATATTCAAGCGTCGGAGAAATTTTCCTTCGCCATTGTTTCATCGATACTTGTGGCATCGTAGCGTTAGTCCTTGGAAAAGTGGGATTTATTGGTTGTTGAGGGATGAATGAGGATTTTAGCATTTTTCAGATTTTCCAGCTCTACACAGAGTGGCTGGAGAGAGAGAGAGAGGGAGAGCGATTTAAAAAAAAAAAAAAAAAAAAAAATAGGGTGAGGTAGGCAGTGGTGTAGGGCTAACTCGTCGTTTCCGCTTTCCTCGTGTGTCCACACTTGGACCGCACGTACGACCTATTTACTGCTTGCCATTTCTCCTGCGTGTGGGGTCGAATTTTTCGTTGGCACGCGCTCGAGCTACGCCCGACGCATCGATATTCGTCCAAAAAACGTGACTTTTTTACGAGGCACCCACCACCCCTCCTCCTCATCCGTCTGGCTTCGAAGTGGAAAAGTACATCCGGGGATGGATGAAATTGGGTATTCCATTCGATTTGTTGTCTGTTTCCCGATTTTAATTGCATTAGAACAGCGTTGATTGATAAGGTTGAATTTTCATGGATGCTATAAAAAATAAAAGAAATGGGTCGTGTCCACGTTGGAAAACGAAAATGAAATATACCCGAAAGAAAAAGACACTCGAGGTCAAGTGTAGGGTAAATATTGAAACATTTCCCTTGGCGGTGTACTTAAATATAACAACCACGTTGAAAGAACTTTTCAGCTGAATATTGAAATTTTAAAAGGTTAAACTCTTTTATTCCAGTCTCATTTGAGCCAAAAGTGCATGGTAGATTTTTTTTTTTTTTTTTTTTTTCAATAGACATGAGATCGTAGATTTATCATGGAATGAAATATAGTGCATATATTAATCTTTGTTCCAGTTGTTATTATACCATATGTAAACTGTTTCGAATTAAATATGGGCAATAGAACAACAATTGGAGTTTGTTTGACGATTAAAAACTGACGTATGGTTTGTTTCTTTCTCATAATATAAAAATAAAAATATTAAAGTACATTCTAGTTACGCACTTTTTTATAAAATTAATTTTAACAACAATATATCTGTCCTGTGCTGAGAACGGGCAAAAAAATTTTTTATAAACATTTTCTGATTCTGTCATTATAAAGTTTGTTCGCGCTATTTAGTAACATACTTTTAAGTAGTATGATGCATTAAAAATTAAATTGTATCATTTAATTTAAAGAATAGCTAAACACTTCGACTTTAAACACAACTTTTACAACAACATATGATGAACGTACTGGAAATATCCATAATAATATAGGTAAATTGTTATGAATGGATTTTAAAACTTGTATCATTTCTAATTTTCTAAAGGGACAAATTTCGCAGAAATATGTGTTGAAAAAACTCTATTTTCTCTTTCCAGAAAATTTTTAACACTTTTTTCCCATTCGACCATCTACTGTACATTTTTTTTATTTTTTTTTTTTATTTTTATACAGCGTTTGCTATCACATTACATTGTATTTCGCTTCCACATTTATGTATGTTACGATATAAAACATTTATAATGGTGTTCAAATACATTTTTTTGAAGGATAAAAATTCAATAATTATTTAACGAGGCCAATTCTTATTTCATCGGGACGTTTATTTTGTTGTCTCATCATTCATTTAAAAATCTTATTATCCGTAGCTGTTGATGGGTTTCAAATGGCAGTATACTACTGGACTTTTCTCTTTCTGCATCTTACATTGACATTATATTTTACATTCAAATAAAATTTTTAATAATGATAACAATAATAATAATAATAATAATAATAGTAATAATAATAAACAATGTAAATTGTATATTTCTGTTTCCATCATCGGTGGCTACTGGTGAAGTTTGAAAGTTGCCAGGCGTGGGTACGAGAGGATGAGGGAAGAAACGACGAAAGTGGCAAGAAGTAGGTGTACGCGCGAGATAGGAAGTTTGCCGGGCACGTTATTTACGCGTAAGGCAAGGGAAGACAAGAAACTGGAGGGAAATGTTTCAAAGAGGCTACTTCGCTAAGTGATGCTCGTCCATTAAGTGGCTTATACATCGTTGAACTTTAAAATCTGTTCGTGGAATGCATTAAAAAAAAAAAAAAAAAAAAAAAAAATTTATCAATCGACATTTTCTTCGAGATTGTAGTGTCGAGTAATTTTGCAACGATGGACGGATAAAACATTTAAATAATTTATATGGTACAAATGCAGAGCTTTTAAAAGGAATAAAAGGTAACAGAAGCCCATTGGAAACAACAAAAGTTGGTTGTCTATAATTTCGAGTGTGATGAAATTCGAAAAAAGGTTAATCTTTTGTTAAAGGTATTACTGTAGACAAAAAAAAAGCTTACACAATTAGAGCAAGTAAGTCGAAGGACAAGTCACATTTGTAACTAGTAAGTAGTGTGTGGCAACATGAAAAAGTCAAATATTCCAAGCATGTCGAAGAAAAAGTTATAGTGTACTCAAATAATCGTAATTATTATTTTAATTATTATTTAATTAAGCTAGTAGAGTTTTATTATACGTGATGTTTACTTCATGGACTTATTTTATTTAATCTAGCGATGGTTGGGATGTAACAGAATTTCTAATTATCCTTGATCTCCCGTTCATTCAAAATTATATTGTTTTGAACAAAAGGTAAAGTTTTCATATTCTGGTCTCGTAACATATGTCCATAGTTTAACGGACAAACTTTCGCTTTATCTCTTTCTTTTTCTTTCTCGATAGCAACCCTACAGATGAAGGTAGTTGGTGCACAGTTTTAGTACTATTACAACAGGATATCACTGCCTGCAAAGTGAATAAAGGGGCGGGATACTAAATTTATTGCAAAAAGTTCAGTACTTTTATATCGTTGCTCGTCATCGCTTGCCATGAGACTGTTGCCATTGGCGATCTATCATTGGTAACAGATGTTCCCTCGTCATTGGTAATCAATAACATAGTCACCACTCGATGTGGTTCTTCCCGAGTTGTATAATTATCAACGTTAACTATGTATCAATATGAATTAAAGACCCATCCAACTGATACTTGCATTGGTCTAGCAATTTTGTTTCACTAGATTCTTGAGATTCCAAACAACCAATGGCCTTTTACCCGCTCGAAAACAATGCACTTGTCGGCAAACGATGGGTCAAACAAAGACAGTACCGTCAGTGCAGGAGCTACAGTAGGGAGCGTTTCGCGGTTTCCCAGATAGCGTCTCGTAAATGCGTACAAAAGTACTCTCACCCCCCGACACATGTGTATGTGCATGTATCACTTCATACGGCGTATGGACCAAGGTATACAGTGCGCATAAACGCGCGCGTACAGATATCCGGGAGATCCCAGGGATGGCCCGCTCGGCTTCACTGACGGGTATAAATTATACCGCTGGCCTATTTGCATGCTTGCCCGAACCTCCTTCCCCTCTTCCACCCTCCGCACGATCCTTTTGGCTCGTCTCGCTCACACGTCACGCGGCGAAGCTCACTCTTCCCCCCCCCCTCCAACGCTGTGTTTCGCTGGGTGCTGCTGCTCCGGATTTATTCGCAGGTATAGTATTTAGTTGCAAGCACGAGACGGACTCGGCTTGAATCTCAATGCGCAGCTCGATCTAAATTTCTCGGGGAGGCTGGCTTGGGGTGGTTTCTTGGCTTCCCATTGATGGTTTTGCGTGCGCCGTTTTCCAGAGCGATCTCTAGATACGTGTATTATGCATGTTCGACAGGAGCTGTCCGTTTGGCATCGAGAGGCGTATGTTATGCGCCGGAAATTTTAATTTTATTGACTTTGATTGCCACTCGTCGGAAATAACATTTTTATCAACTGCACGGGGTAGCGGTTTCTTGAAAAAAAATAATGATGGTTATTTCCACGAAACTTGGTCCTTCCCCTTGCCGATCTCTGTGTGACTGCGGCTCACACTTTATATGTCCTGCAGGTTTCTATCATCACAAGAGTTCACAAACACGGGCTTCCAGAGATTCACCGTGGGTCTTTGGGCTTTCCTGTCACGTTTCGCGCGACACCCCGACAATGTTACGTCCCCCCTTATCATCCGCTCTCCCGTGTACCCGTGTGTTTGTTTTCCAGCTGACCTTTTTAGATCTGCCGTGTGGTTTTTGCTCCGCTGGAACGTATATCTCATTTTCCGACCGGCTTGGTTATTGCGTGTTTGTCAACGCTACGCGCGTTTTTTTCTTTTATGTCGAGCGGAAGGGTCACAACGTTGCGCAGTTGGACTGAGTTGGAAAATAGTCTCTTTTTTTTTTCATAAAGATATTTTTTTTTTGTTTCAACAATCTAGAGAATGATGCTGATCAATATTTTTTCACGCAAATCTCTTACGTGTGTTCGTTGAGATTTTAACGAGCTTAAAAGTAGCTTTTATTACATATACTGTTCTATTTTTTATGTTTGTGTCCGTATAAATTTTTCGTGTGTATTTGATTTCGGAAAAACCTTACGAATTTGCTTTTTCTGGTGTCTGTATATTTATTTATTTTTCATTGAATACCCTTGCCTTTTGGTGGTTTGTCAAATAACAGAGTTGTACTGCATCGTCTAAAAATGCTCTCGGAAAATCAAGACTACAATAAAAAAAAAAAAATAGGTAGAAAAGTTTCCCCCAACGCATATTATTCAAGATAATCTAAATTCATAATGAAGAAATCGTATTAAAATTTGTTGTAATACCTTTTTGTTTGTCTTCGCGAGCCTTATCTCATATTCCAGGGACATTTTCGAAGCACACCCGCATTTATACGAACGAGCGCATAGCTCGATAAATACATGCAGGAGTAGTGGGAAAAAGGGTAGGAAAAGACGTGCTCGTGCATTATTCAAAGCAAAAGGCGTTAAAAAAAAAAAAAAAAAAAAAAAAAAAAAATGATGAAAAAAAAAAGAGCTTATTCTTACACGTACATGCACTTGCAAGTACATACGCATACGCGCAGCAGAACAGAGGGACACACGCCCACAACGGCAAACGCGAGTAATGGTAAGTCATTTACAGCCAACAGCAGTAGGCAACAAGACTCTGCTGCCTCTGCTGCAGTGCAGCAAAGCGCAAGAGGGCGAGGAGCAGAGCAAGCGGTGCATCTGTGACCACTCGTGACATTTATTATTCAGACGGTGCAAGGCGAAGAGCGACAGAGCACCGAAAAAGCCTCTGTCTTTGCAAATAGGGACAGCGACAGTGGTAGTACTCCGCAAGACCCCCGATGCACGTGTCTTTGGAGAAAAAACACTAAAGGAAAATACAACATGGATGTACACGTGTGGGAGGGAGGGAGGGAGGATAGGCGTGTGACCGAAGTTGATGAAAAAATCAGGACCCCCGTTAAAGTTTAGTAGCTCCCCGGGTTCCACAGAGTCGAGAAATGAACCGAGTCAGCAGCAGCAGCTATGCGTTTCAGAAATACATCCGCCTACTGGGATTGACATAGAAATAGTTATGACTCTCGTATAAAGAGCTTGCGAGCTTTTATATACGCGCGCAGTCGTTGGGAAACTGGAATTTATACCGCAGTTCGTTACCCGGTAGTTGCTCATCGTTTACGTACACTGTTGCCACTTGAACGTTTTTGGGCGACTCAACGATTTTTTGGTATATTCTGTATCGCGTATGCAAATCTTTAACTACGAAAAATAGCAGATGGACCGAGAGTCGACAAAAGCTTTCGTGTTGAAAGCCAAGGTTTACGTGTCACACGCTCGCAAACACACATGTGGCCATTTTTTTTTTTTTCTTCTTCTTTTCACCTCACTTACCATCCAGCTGCCGGACGCGAAAATCGAGAGCCACTCGGCGAAAAAATGTAGGGCAAAAAAAGGCTTCTCTGGCACATTTTTACGACCAGAGCTGATTTTTCTTGGTGCAAACTTGGGCCGCTGTTTCACTTTTGCTGAAAATTCAAGCGACGAGTTAAGACAACGCACTCAACCCCGCGAACATGGCACACGTACACGTGCCAAGGATCCGAAACGTCAAGGAGCACGACGGTAAAGCTCCAAGTACAAGGAATACCTCGTTCCGGATGTCACGGCATCCCCCGAGGGCCTATCTTTCGGATCAACAACTCCTCCTTTTTCTTTCACCGCGGCAGAAGCGCGATCTCCGGTATTCCGCGATCGTCGTCTCGGAGGTGGCTTATTTAATAACGGAAATCAGAGTACCGCCTCCCACCGTCCCGGGGAGTCTTCCCGATAATGATATTCTCGGCAATGAATGGCACGGAATCACTCCGAGCTAGATTCGCTTTTTCCTTCTTCGCAGAGAGACGAGGGACCAAGTGATTTTTATTCCGAGAAGGAGGGTGACTTGTCTTTCGAAAGTAGAGTTGTTTTTTTTTTTTTTTTTTTTTTTTCGCAAACCAGGGCGATTTCGATTATCGAACCGTGCGATAGAAATGACCGATCGATGGGCTCTGCACGCAAGCGCGATAATTATTGTAGCTTCCTCGGGCAAACGTAGCGCAAAATGAGCGAATCGGTACAAACAACGCGAACCCGGTGATTCTCTCATCTGCCTCGATTGCCGGTTCACGTGATGTTAGACACACGCGCGTAAACACGTACAGCGCAAAGTTTACCATAGTGCCCGTCGTTTGGGGGGCTTAATCGCCCGTGGAAATGGCAGACGCATTCCTCTTTGCACCTCTCGGCTGGCTTCCCTTTTAGCGGGGGGAAATTTAATCCGGGTGTAGGCATCGATTTAGCGGAGGTAGCTCCCACCGGTTCCGGAGTCAAGTGAACACGCCTACAACCGTGTGTCACTCGACTACTCTCCGATTCTTCAACCATGTAAGCTCTTGTTAATAGACCATGATGTAAAAACAAAACATCTATACTTGTTGCCACCTCGAGAGCTCATTGGATGAACGAGTGTGAGCTGACGTGAATGAAAATTGCAATTTGATCCGCATGTGTGAGTCGAAATGGTAAAGTAAACAATCTCTGTGTTCGTTTCCATGAATCAAAGTACGTCAAATTTAAATTGTATTAGATTGACTCTGTTTATTGTGTCCCAGGAAAAATCCTCGATCCAAACCTACTTGGATGTACTCGTATTACAAATTGAGAGAACTGATGGAACTACTTTTTTTTTTTTTAATCTTTAAAAGCGTAAAAAAGTTGTAGTTGGAAGAAAGTACTCACGAAAGGAATGAGCCTCGAGCGAACAAATGTTACAGAGAAAATTGCTTGACAAGGGTTGGATCGTGCTTTGTAAAAATGCATCCCCTCACGATCTCTTGGAGGATCGGGATGTTACGCAGGAAAGAATTAATGATCAAGCAGCGTCGAGTCATCCTTCCTGGGCACGAGGGACCGGAAGATCCACGCTCACGCGAAACTCCAATCACCAAGTAACGTGCCATCCCCCATCCCAAGTGGCACCAAAGTCGCGTCATCAAGAAAACCGCGAGCATAAAAGGCCCAGTGTCGAAGTAAGTCACGCACATGTCGAGTTGTCCCCCGTTTGCCACCCAACGACTCCAACGCACCGGATACACGAAAGCTCACTCTCGGCGACTCTCGTCAACTTGGAAATAATAATCGAGCACCAACCATCGAGATGGATTTGGGGACCGTGCACATCCCAGGGTTAATCCTCCGAGAACTTGGCCCTCGGGTAACGAGGCTCCAGTGTATCAAACAACGTAGTTGAGCCTGCACAACCTCCCCGATGACGCAACGTACAGTGGATGGGAGGAGGGGGGGGGTTCCGAGCGTAGCGAGGTAATTGCCAATCGAGCGTAATTAATTCAATGAGCAAAGTTAAGAGAGAGAGACGACGAAGGTGATGCGGTGTGTGTGCTTTCGGCTGCCTATAGGTGCACTGCACGTGTGTGTCGCGAGCGATACACGCCCTGACGTGTCTACCTGACATGAACCACCAAACTCTGTACTGAGCAGACTCGAGAGAGTTGGCTCGGTGGCTGAGAGGAGAAGACTCTCGGCAGGAGTAGATGACACTCGAGCCCTCGCGCACACCTACTTGGAAAATTGATGCTGTTGCCGCGGTGCTCCTTCCTTTTCTTCGTGCAGTGTTATTGTTGCGTTGACAAAAGAACTGAGGGTGTCGAGTATCAGCTGACTGCTCAAGATTAACCATCAACGTTACGGAACGATAGCTCCAAGCCTCGGTGGCAGTCACTAAACAAATACGTCGTTAACGCACGCGTGCACTGCTGCGCTGGTGACCGTCCCCACTAGTACACGTATATACGCGTTTGGCCCTCTTTTCCATTGTGCAAAGGCCGATCGAAGCCGCAACAGCCTCCGTTAATAACAACGCGTGCGTCGAGCTATACATGCACGCGCGTACATTTGCGCGGACGAGCGCACAATAGCCGCGAGGGAGGAAAGGTTTGCCCCCCCCCCCGCGTGTCGATAAATCAGCGTTGCTCTGCTGTTGTTGCTGCTGCCTATTGTTGGACGACGCGCGCGTCGGTGTAACGCGTGAGGGTTCAATGCTCTAATTTCGAGTAGGAGCACTGGACAGCTGTGGAAAAGAATGTGCTTTTGGATTAAAGGACGCAACGAGCCGTGTACTTGGAGACAGCGACGGGGGGTGAGAAGGTGCTTTGGGGAGGTAGAGGGGACGATTTTTGAATTTTAGCCGTTTCAAGTTGGGTCCTTGGACGGAAGTTTTTGAGATCGGCTGAGCTTGCGAGTGATCCGCAAATTTTAAGCTTTATACATAGCCATTTTTAAATCCAACTGGTAACACGATTCCAAGCTCATGATTTTTTCATATCGCACGAAATTGTACAAAGAGCAAAAGGAAAAAAGTTAAGCCACGCGGAAGCAGGTTTGTTAAGGACACTCTAATCTTGACTGCGTAAAAGAGTCGAAAAGGAAGAAGAAAAAAAAGGAACGAAGGAGCAAAAGCTCTCAAGCGAGTAAAGACCCCGGCGTTTAATCCATTTGTATACGAGCACAAACTGGTATAGTAGCCCTCGAGCCGGAGGCAAATCTCCGTCCCGCATCATCCTCTCGGTGCATATATGGAGTGTGAAAAACAGAGCTCCTCTGCATGTGTGCACTAACATGAGGCACTTCTCCCTTCAAACTAGAGCCCGTGTACATTAAGGATGAGAGTAGAAACGCAATGCGTTAACGAGGATGAGTCTCATTAAGCCAATTTTACAGTCAAGCTCCCGCTGAATTTGTTACTCCCTTTTAGCTCTGCACGCCATGCTGAAAATCACTGCGGGGATGTATGATTTCCAAGCTCGAAGCCCCACACCTAATGGGTTCAATTTGATTTTTCCCCTCTAAAATCATCCAAGGGCATGATTCTTTTGCTCACAACTAGGCGTTAATCATACAGAAAGAAAAAAAACCATCCTCCCTTGGCTCGCAAGCACTTATATACAGT
Organism: Copidosoma floridanum; assembly: GCF_036245765.1. Lineage (NCBI taxonomy): Eukaryota > Metazoa > Arthropoda > Insecta > Hymenoptera > Encyrtidae > Copidosoma > Copidosoma floridanum. The sequence continues at coordinate 7,003,207 of NW_028321897.1, read as the reverse complement.
GTTTATCTTCCAAAAAGACTGTGGTTGCCGATTAAAATGTTCACGGGTCCGCGCTTCGCTCCATGGCTAACGGAGCAAGAGGAAGAGCGAGCAAGTCGGTTGAATAATCGGATTAAAAGTAATTTGGCCGAGTCGGGAGCCAATAAAACACGACTACCGGCCGGGCACTGAGTCCTAGAAGTGAGACACCACTTGCTGCCGCAATCTCGGACCGATCGGCCGAGCTGCGGCACCTCACGCCACGCCACTGTTTAATTTATATCGTCCGTGATAAGGCTCTCCTCGACTCTTTCTCTTGTCTCTATGTTGCCTAAGGAGCACGGGGTATGCGCACGGGTGTTATTAGTCGCGATGACAAGTGAGGCGTAGGGAGGACTCGCACGAAACAGTACAACTGAATGGTAATGCGCGCTAGTGGAGGTCTCAGTAGTGCGAGTAAACGTTTGGTCAGACGTACCTTGAGGAAACTAGCTTTGACACGCAAGCTCGAGCTTTTGGGCGCTAGATAAACTTATGGGAGGAATTTATCCTTGGCTCGCGTTGCTATTGAACGATTGGTGAGTGTGCCCGTACATTTGCATATTTTTTAGCATTATTTCATCGTACGAAGAAAAACTACGTCATCAACATGAAACACACAAAGTTGAGTAGGTAATCTTGTTCCACGACTAATACAGCGACTTGCTCCCATTTAATTTAGCCAGAACCGAAATAAACGGTTGGCAAGGAGCAAGAGAGCTCGTGGGTGGGTGTGGCGCAGCAGAAATAGCGAGATGCTGGAAAACAGAGAGCACCAGAGCAGAGAGAATCGCGTTCGCCTTCTCGCCTCGGCCTATTAAGAGCCGCAAGCACACGGGAACTGCGTTATGAAGTATTAAACGCTACTGTTATACGCGTAGTGTATATACATACATGCTGTTTGGAGCCCACTCCCTTGTACTGCGAATTTTTATTACACGGAAAGACTTTGGGCGCTACATCGGGTAAGGAGTTGTAATTGGTATTCAATGATTTTACCGATAATGTAGTTTCCTGGGGGTGAGTCGTGCTTGTTCATGTGACTCGTGTTATCGGATATTTATACGAGTGGTATGCAGCGTTATGAACGACAATGGTTCACTGTTTTGTCGCGTGTTTGTATAATGTTCGCATGCATGAAACGAGTAGTGTATGAGACTCGAGTTTAATGTGGCAACTAATTAAGGGGGAATTAGTTGGAATAAGGAAATAATAAAACACACGGGTAGAAAAAATTGTGAGTCAGGGAGAAGGAAAAATGAATATCTTGAAGAAAAAGTCGGATTCAGTGAATGCTGAGGACGGGGGAAAAAAAACTCGAGTACTTTTTCAACACGGATCATCCGCAGTGTGCAAGTTTTACGCAAATCTCATCCTCGCGGTTCAGCTCATCCGTACGCGCAAAGTATGCACGCGTGTGTGTTTTACTGCAAAAAAATTTTTTGTTTTTTTATTTTCTGGTTTCTTACGATTTGCACAAGTACCTCCTCGTGGTTTGCTTGTTTGTAGCTACTTATAAGCTTGTGGATGAGTTTAAACGGAATCTGCATTTCTTTTTAATTTTAGTACCTCAGGTAATCTCGCACTCTGCTCGATGTTTAATGATTTTTTTCACAGATAATAATAATAATAATAATAATAATAATAATAATAATAATAATAATAATAAGCAGTACTGGAATTCTTGATAAGAAAAGTCATTGTTACAAGGACCAATACCCGGTATACACATACATATAAGCCTTCACACTACGACATGTTATTTTGCAACAACACTCGGATATCATCCTTCCTCTGCACGATCCTCGGACCATATGTGGATGTACGTCAGCATCCATAAACGTATCAACAATGTAGGATCCAAACTTTCTGTATGAACCGGTCTCACGAGGAAACAGAGAAAAAATACCACAACCTGGCCAATCGCCAGCTTCTGCTGCTATTGAGCGCTTCGTCCCAGAGCGTCGGATATAAAATTTAAACGAATTGGGTCTGTGTGTGTATATACGTCACATACCTTTCGGGAAATAACTGACCAGTTGCCGGTGAAAGGCGTATTATAGCTGCTTACGATTGTTACTCTCTGAATTTTTATGAAAAATGAAAAGGCACGGAGAAAGGTAGAGCTGTTTGAAAAAAGTATCGTAATTTTACAAACGAAGTTTACTACAGAAGCGTTGATGAGCCAAAACAATCATGATAAGCACGAAATTTATGTTACACGTCAATACAACGTTTCACCTCCTTCCAGTCTACGTTCACTCAAAAAGCCTGTTGCTTTCAGCGATGACGACGGAAAAAAAACTTATCTGATTGTCCTTTCTACGCTTGACAGCCAATCAATCAATTCCGCAAGTGCAGTGATACGTATGTCCTGGATTTAGAGTTCAACAGCTTGAAATGGATGTAAAATGATAGAGAGAGAAAGAGAGGAACTGTTGCGGTGCAATGCCACACGTCATTTGGGCTCAATGGAAATTCGTCGAGTATAAGATAAACCTCTCGCATGCATGTAAAATTTCATCTTTTTCACTTTTGCGACGGATAAAAGTAGATGAAGATACACTTACTTTGTGGTTTTATAGCTGAAAAGTCCCATCAAACTACCATAGCTTTCGTACGACCGATCCAAGAGTGGATCTTGCATTTTCCTCATAAAAAATTGAGCAATAAATCTCGTGCTCTTCCGATAAACTTATTTATCACTCTCTAAGTTTGAGTTTCGAGATCGTAACGCATTTACCTTCGGTGGGGCTACTTATTGGCGGACTTATGATAATATATCCCGGAAACGTTGATGAAAGAATAACAGGGTAACTTCCGAAGCGCAAGGTAATGGAGCGTAGTCTCGTGAGATTCCAATAAAACCATCAGCGCGAGTCGAAGAACAGCGGAAACTTTGGAACATCGGTGCCTGCCCTGTGTTGCCTTTACGTGAGGAATCTTGATGCGATTTTCTTTCCCTTCCAGCAATGATTTGGCAAGTTTTAACGATACGTACACAGAGAAAGAGAGAGGAAAACTTGAGAAATAACAGTGCGTACTTTTCGAGGGGTACACATTGCATTGATCGATAATTGTATATATGTATATACATGTGTTGATACATGCTCTAATTTTTTACATCACGAAGATTTGATGAAACGAATTCTACCTCCTCACTCTGATTCTATACACACGTACATGAGCGATTGCACAAATAGTCATGCCTCGTTATCTTATTGGTGAAATTAAAACAAAGCTTTTTGAATGACTCTATAAGAATCATCTTTATTTGCCAACGATTCTATTAAATGAATCAGCAAAACACTTCTGAAAAATCAATTTTTGCTCAATAATGAAATCATTCCTGATTCATGGGCCTTTTAAAGTATCCACAATATTTTTGAATTGTTAATACTAGCAATAGATCATACGAATAAAATAATTTCAGTTTCAAAGGCACGCCAAATACCTAATTTAAATTCTCTGTAGAAAATTACATTAGATATTTTTCGTGTAACTGCTGGTGTACATATTGATTGTGTTGGACTACATCTGCAAGCACGTATCAATGAAGTTTTTCCTTTTCAAGCTTGTTACTCTCGTATGAAAGTAATTTAAACGTGCTATCCTCCATTGAAAAGCAGCCCAGCGATTCTCTCTCCTTTTTTCCACGAACCGAGACTTCGCTTCACCCACTTGAGCTCGACGCATCATCCACGCATGAATATAAAAACAAAACAATGTCATTGACCTTTTCAGATGTATTTTTCTACTTGGTTCAAGCTATTCCGTCGTTAAACCATTACCGATTCTCTCTTCCCTTATACAATAACATGGAAGAAAAGATCCGGAAACATCGACAGTGAAGAAATAATATCCCTCGAAACATCCGATGTTTTCCATGGGCCAAAGCCTTTTGTGTGAAGATACTTTTATTTCGAAAGGATTTTCAGGATCTATATTTCATTAGAGTACAAAGCTCTCATTAAAGTTTTCCATCCGACGCTCGCACAGAAGCCTCCACGTTCCAGTCCTCCGGTGCACATACAAACACCCGTGGCTTCGGCAAGCCCGAAATCAAACGCAAACACGACCCAGATAAAAAGTTCAAAGTGGCTTTTTTCACTCCCGTTTCGTATCAGCTTTCAAGAATCGCCTTCCCTTTAATCACAAACTCGAGAGCAATCCAGGGCCGCTTAATGATGCCATTTGGATCGTTCTTTTCGTATTGCCCTTAAAAAGCTCTCTGTGTCACCACTGCTTTCAATTAGTTTTTTTCCTCTTTCTTTTTCTTCATTTTCATTCTAAGCTATGGCTGTTGTAAATCTTCATTGGAGTGAATGTTTTACCAGTTGTGGTTACAAGTAATAAGAAATAGAGAAACATACCTTTGGATTTGATATTCGCGGGTGTTTGATGTAAATGTAAAACGGTCACATCGTACCGCCAGCATTTCTAAGCTGCTTCATGATTTTCAATAATTTTACGGATCTAGAATTATCATCATCATCTGTATTATAATAGAAAGAGAAAAGCTATAATGTTGATTGAATTTGGTATTTTCCACGTAAACACTCTTCCGATCACTGCAACGATTAATGTCGCAAAAGCCTCCGTTCTACGTATTTACTATATCTACGATTTTCCAAGATTTTCATATTCATACTTTATACATTTACAAGTTTGATCGTCATTGGTTTCATTTTTATATAAATGTCACATCCACCTATCGTAATACAAGCAAACTCATACAACTAGAAAATTTTCAAAAATGAACCCCAAATAAGCGATGCATACAAGATTCACAGAAGGAAATTGCTGGTGTGAAAATCCCGGAGAAAATTTGATGGGTACGAAAATCGCATGCAGCTCCCCTCGTATGTAGCGCGAGGCGTTTACCTTGTGTGAACTCGTGTGAGATTCAAAGCTGAGGGAGAGAAAGACACGCACGCGCACAAAAATGCGGGTGTACATGTGTAGGAGCTAAAAGTGTAGCTCGAGAAGAAAGGGTTATCGAATCAAAGGCAACAAAACGGAGGTGGGGGAGGGAAGGAAATGCAGCGAGACGTCATGCCGGGTAGAAGGCTCCCTTTGCCACTGAGAGACGCTTTTCGGTGGGAGGAGGAGGAGGTAAAACAGCATTGTTGGAAATAACCCGCGCTATTTTCCAGATCGTTCAGTCTTGCCTGTACATAGTGACATTAACTTACGTGGCAGATTTGGTTGCCACTTTTTTTTCTCCATCATTTGCTTTCGTAAACCTTCGTTGGTTTTTTTTCTTTTTGTTTTTTATTGTTCTTTGGTAAATTTCTACCGTCAACTGATTTCTCTCTCTTTTGTCCTGAGTACCAAAATGGTCCTGAATATGCCTCGTACGATATTCTTGTAATGTCTTCTAATGACGATTATTTTTTTTATTTTTTTTATATTTTAAACAATGACTCTCTTTTTCCAATGAATTACTTGAAGATGAATGGATGCAGACATGTGTCGTGAAAATAATACGAGCGGCTGAGTATGGGTAAAATCTATTTTATATCTTGACACGTACTTTTGATAGATACCCTTATTTCGTAGAGCAAAATCCATTACTCTAACTGAAAACCGAGAATAGTGGGAAGGATTCTGACACGTGGTTATATAAATTTAATATTTCTTTGTACAAAAATAAACTACAAGATAAAACGAGATGATCAAATATTGTCTTATTTTCTTATTATTAATGTGTGTATCACCTTTCTTTTTCAAAAACATTTTTCTCAAGAAAATGATGTAACAGCAGGACGTACCTTGTTTTGATTTTTCTATAAAGATCACCTTTCAATTATTTTTTCGAAAAACAGTCCTACTTGTTATTTTATTTCCTATTTTATCCTCTTTCTGAACCTTTTACTTCGTACGTAGAGCTTCGATGGAAATTTCAGACCACTGAATCATTCTTATGTACAATGTCCTTCAACACACACCTTCCGTAATATTTCTCAGCTCCTTTGTAAGGACATATCCTTCGCCTTTTCCTACTTCCATTTACTCCTGTTCTGAGCTTACGCGCGTAGGTATCTGGTTACATACCTTTCGTCGTTGGAACCCCTTTTGTCTCGCGCCCTTTTATTTCCTTCCTACTTTTCTCAGCAACTCATCACGCCTTCTGTAAAAGAGAAACAGAGAGCTGAAGCTGCGCGAGACTCCGTCCCTCTCTCTCTTTTCCATTACTGTTTCGTTTTCATCCTTTGACGACTCGGCTTTTGCATTTCTTCGCGCAGTGAGGAGGACGAGAGAGTCGAAGAAATGGAAGAAACGGCCTCTATTTCTATTCGTTCGTCCATGGTTTTAAACTTGATTAAAGGCAGAGTGGGAGAAGAGAAATGAAATAGCAGGACTGGGTGGGTCTTGAAATGCCAAAGGAAGTAGAAGCTCGGCAAAGCTGCTCTCTTTATTTGTTAATTTATTTATTTAGTTTAGTCTCACTCGCCTCGACGTCTTGAGACATTTGATTTGAGCTGTTAGATAATTTGATAAAAGTTAACTTATGAAATCTCTACTAAAGACTTTTTCATTTCGAGTCTCATAATGCGCGTTAACGTCTGACCATACGGAGATCGTTCTACTGAAAATCTTGGATAATTAGATTTATCGTAATACGTTCAGTAACTATATATCGACAAAAATTTTAAGTTTTGAAGAAAAAAATGAGATTTTACCAAAAAAATACTCATGACAAATAATTCGGCTTATTTCTCGTTACTCGAATCAAAACAGATTAGTCATGACTAAAATGTGCAGACGTAAGCTGTATTAATACTTTCAGGTATAGTGGTTAATAAGCGTCCTAAAATATTACGAATAAAATGAAAATGTATTTTAATATGTTTGGTGATTAAACTACTATTAAATAGAAATACTTCCAATATACAGAAATCATGTCTGACCATGCTAAGGTGTGTCTACTTATGGGTAAATTTAATTTAGTGAGAATTGCCACAAACAAATATAGTATCATTTTTCATTTTACAAGCGGTATATCTTGTGTGATTAACAATAGTAGGAAAAACGATTTAAGGAGATTCCTTAAAATAGACTACAGAAAAATTTTACTCCTTATCGTACAAATGAAAACATACTTTTTATTTCTCAACTTTGTAAATATAGCAAATAAAATTTTTAAGATTAGGCTAAGATTACATTATAGTAGCTTTGTTAAAAACTTCGTACTGTATACACAATACACAAATGTACGACTCCGTGTGTATTGTCTGACTATACTTGGATGTATCTACTTATACGCATATGTTCGATTATCCAACTGCTGTAAATAATTAAATTAATTAATAGGAATAAAGTAATTTTATTAATAGTACATGTTTCATGAAAAGTAATATTTATAATGGATACTCAAAATTTACTGACTGTGTGGCTACACAAAAAATTAATCTACTCCCATGTATGTATATACTTGATTGGATTCATTATGAATAAATTCAGTATTATTATTCATAATACACATAATATTAATAATAACATCTTGAATAATGGTAGCAAAATAAAAACTGTTTAAAAAATTTAATTCGATTCTATAAGACATATATTGGTAAGGTTGTATTATTCGACTGATCAAAGCATAGTAGGCATTACCGAGCTATATAAACATGAAATAGGGATGTGTCGTGGAACATTCAAGATTAAAAGAAACTTGGTTAGTTAACTGACATCAAATTCTTAAAAATCTTTCAAAAAACTTAAGATCACTGTGATCTCACTATTCAGCAACGTCTGACCATAATAGGATTTATCTACTGATGCACGTGTAAGATTTGATGAAAAAAATTAATACGAACGACCACAGCAAATTTTTTACCATAAATTGATTTTCCAAATAACGTAGGAGCTTTCGTAATCAACATCAATACAACTTACAATTAAAAGCTAAACCACACGTACACCCCAGAAAGAAGAAACTGCAGCAAAGTTTTGCTCCTAGTTTCGCAAATCAAAACAGACTCCACATTACACTTCAGTAGCTCCAAAGGGTCCGCAACTAATTAACGTGCCCCTTTCAACTTTGCCGACCTCACCCGTATCGTTCCTCGAAACTTAACCCAAAAGCCACGAACTCGCGTGCGAGACCTTCCCTCAAAGAACTTTCCCAAGTCGTGAAGCGAATATCCGAATCCTCTATACGTAGATACCGTTATCCAGGGTATGGATTTTCAGCTCAATTTTCAGTGTCTAGAAATCCCAAATGGCGATATCCTTAACAACAATCGTATTGGGACGTATTTTCAAAATCAACATAGACTATCGTCTGAAGCCATCCATACCTTAATCAGGTACACCTTTTTTGTTGTTTTTTGCGTTCCGTATCACCTGCCACTCACGCTCTGGCTACTACTTCTTGGCATAAAGACACTCGTCCCATGACGTCATCGATAACACGCAAGTGTATACACACACTTGCGCGCAAAATCTGCTCTTTGTTCTCCCTCTTTCCCGAGTTTTCCCTCTTGCAGCCTTTTATCTTCACACCCAATGCACACCTTTGCCCCCTACATCGCTTGTTCTGGTTTTCTTTGACACCAGACTGGAGTGAGGGCTAAATATGCTCCATAAACAACAAGAACAACGTTGCCCTGCTAATTTGGTGCCAACCTTCCACGATAAGGCTCCTGGGGTCTCTAAATATAGATACGGTAACTTCACCCCCTCTCATCCTACTCGACTCGTCTTTTGAAGCAGGGGGACTCTGTATTTTTAGTGCTGACGCTTTCTCAACGAGCTGAAAATAATGCCGTTCGGCCAAACTATTGCTCGGCTAAAACAGCCCGAGCAGTTGTAAATGAAACGAAAGCACAGCTAAACAAAAACTGTCGGATGAATCCGTGGCCAGAAACGTGGTTTTGCCGCTTTCACCCAATCAATCGTCCATCGGAGTACCTTAACATTTCAAATGCCCAATCAATCAATGCCGATCTAACGCGCACCACACGTGATATTAGCCTTTCACAGGAATCCATAAGCTGTGTACACTGCGTGCACCCATATCTGGAGGGAGCAAGAGTCGCGATCGGCACGCGAAAGTATAGCTCACGGGAAAGGGAGAGATAGAGGAGGCGCGTGTGTGTTGGTGGCAACGAGCACGACTCCCTCTCTCTCAGCCGAGATCAATAGCCAACAGAAGCACCAACACGCGGCCCGGCCAGCCGTCATATCGGCCCTCTGTGTGGAGGTTACATGTATGTACCTTTATCTCGTTCTCCCACGCCCTGGTGGCAGATGAACCGAGGGAAAGGGGAGTTGAAACGCTGAATGGCTGCTGACTGGTTGTTCTCTCTCTCTCTCTCTCTCTCTCCCTCTCTCTCTCTCTCTCTCTCTCTCTCTGGACACTCTCTTTATGCTGGCGGATATTGTTTAGATAAATCGAGTGAACGAGTCCGATGGATGAAAGGGTGGTGTTTTCACTGGCTTTTGAGGGTACGCGTTGGTGATGGGATCGGGATGCTTGGGAATTTGGGACTTGGGCTGCTGAATGGAACTTTTGTCCAAGTACGGGAAATAATCGTTACTGGCATAAGCTAGTGGGACGCTGAACTTGTTGAAATGATTCTTACGTGGTTTTGTGAAAATTTGACGCAATGGGTGACACGTATCGATGAAAAAACTCAAAAGTCTGGGAAAGATAGGGATGAGAAATATTTTTTTTTAAATTACTTCAAGCCAAAGAAAGAAAAAAAAAAAAAAACGTCAAAAGAGCGATGGATAAAAAGGTAGAGTACAAAGGGAATGCGAAATGCAAGAGAGTCGCAGTGTAAATAAAACAAACGGGCCGGCAAAAGGTATATGAAAAAAAAGTTGCAGTCCTCTGGCGTTGGGACGGAAAGATGAACGAGGAGAAAGATGAACGAGATAAAATAGACGTACTAGCTCTCTTGCTCTGCATTGGCAGAAGGAGCTGCAGCTCGAGAGGTACTCTGGTACTCGGTTTTATTTTATTTCATCTTTCCTCTCGCACATCACACGCGTCGAGCTTTATACACCTTGCTACGGGCGACAAGGTTGATGAATAAAAAAAGCGTGGGTGGTGTCAATGCAATCCTTTTTGCGGGGGGGCTTTTTTATGCTACACGAGTACTCTCGTGAAATTTCATTCAATCGACGCCAATGATGGAGTTTATCGTTTTATAGAGGGATAGAGTTGCACGAAAATGATGTATCATGTTTAGCTCGCGTAAAAGATTATAATCAAGTGTCGATAAAAGGTCTATATAGAGATTATGTACGGAAATAACTCTTTTAATGGTTTATACATAATAAAAGCATTAATATGTTTAAAAACTGTTTTCAAACATTTCTATAAAAGTTAATTTTAAATAATATATTAGAATCATACAAATATTTTACATATTTTGTCGTGAGGGGCAAAACTTCTTTACAATTACTTTTCCGGAACACACAAGTTTTCTACTTATAAGAATCGTTTTTTATTTTTAACTTATGTTTTTGTTAAAATAAATAAATTACTTTTCATCAAATTTTTTTTTTAAATGTGGGGAAGGTGTTTTAAGCTTTGTACGGTCGCTATCCAGATATGTAAGGCTTCTGATTTGAAAAGATCAATAGCGAGATATTGTTAACCAAACAACTTGAAAAATAAAAACTGAATAAACACACTTTTTAACGTAAAAAAATACAGATATAACTGTAAATTTTGAAAAATGTAGCAACCAGAGCTGCATGAGTTCTCTTAAAAATTAAATGCGATTGCATTCGACGCACTTCCTAGTGAGAATAAAAGTTCCAAAGTTCTCGAGAAAAAAAAAGTGAAAGAAAGTTAACTAGAAAAATTCACGTGGTTCAATTACTACGCCAGTGATAAAGTCGAGGTACAAAATAAATACTGTTGCAGTTGCCTCTGTCTGATAACAGTACCACGTGGAATTTGAAAAAAAAAGTTTGAGAGAAAAAAGAGCTTTAACAATAAAAATGCTGTAAAATTGGTTGTTCTATAAATTCTGTCATTGCAAAAAAGTTATTTTTTATGGTCGAAGAATCCAAAACAATAAATTCAATATTCAAATGAAGAATCGAAAGTTTACGTTTTTTCGAACAAAGACAGAGCGGAAGCCATTAAGATGTAAACGATTGCCTGAGCTTCCGAATCGACAATTTTAAAAGTGCTATGCTATCTTTTTTGTTCGGCACTCCAAATCGTTCAGCAAGCTAGTAAAAATACACGAGTTTTCGTCCAATACGAGATCTTTTCCTTTTTTTTCATTCAAATGGAGAGCAAAAAAATGCTCGTGGTGTCCGCCTCGCAACAACGACGACGATAGACGCGTGGAATACGAAAAACTCGGCTCTACAGCATCTTTTTTTTTTCTTCGTTATTTGACGCTACGCAGTCTGTTCATCGATCAAGCGAGCGGCCGTTCGTTTCATCCGTCGATTCTCGTTCGCGTTCCGCACGCGATTGTTTTCCCTTTTCCAGGTTCTCTTGTACCTCTATTTCTTTTTTTTAAGGGCCAAGCGAGCCTTCTCTGTGGACACATGGGTGGTGACAAATTTTCTGCTTCAGGGCAATATTCTCTTTTTTCAGGTTCGACTAGGGTACAAAATGAAGATTGTCATTGAAGAACCCGCAAACAATATGTCTAGTCATTTGATAATTGAAAGCTCATTTTTATACCAACTAGAATTTTCTGGAGTATTATACAGAAGTAATTTAATTGTGTACGTAAGGTTTAAACAACAGTTTTGCTATAGTTGATCTAATAGTGGACATTTTTTTTTTTAAACTCATTAGTAAGATAACTTTTTTTATATATTAAATCGTATTTCTACAATGTTTCTATATATTCTATATATTTTTAGTAATTAACTAAGCAGACATTCACTGCAGTATGAGTCATTTAGCCTACGGAACTGTGATACCGCTAGTGATTTACATCTATTTTTTAACACACAAAATTTGTAATATTTTCACATCTAGGGAAAAAGCTTATATAATCGCTTTTTTTCGAGAATTCGCACTTAGGTATAAAAGTCAATTATTATATTTTACTTTTATCGTTTTCAACAACGTAATTTTGTGTCATGTTGTACATCAACTGTATTCCAAAGGTACATGCATTCAGAATTAACAGAAATAAGATGGTCACCTGTATGGGTGCAACAAGTTATGTAGATTGAATGTTTGAATCATTGGGAAAGTTATATCACAATAACTATCTTTTTTTTTTTTTATTACCATATTATTCAAAACAGCGGATATAATATTCACTTTATTAATTACTAAGCAAGTGAAGCTCAAAAAGATTTTTTTTTTTTTTATCAGAGTACGAAGTTTTTCGGGAACTCCGTATATTGTACACGATAAGATGTGCAGTAATTGCCTCTCAATCTTCGTATATAAGGTAAAAATGAATGTTTAGTGAACCACTGTTAACTTCATCCTATACTAAATTCATCAAGCTATACAGTATCAGAGAATTGTATGAAAATTAAACATCCATTTCACAACGTAAGTAGAAAATACTAATCTATTCGTTTCGATTTTTGTATTTAATGACAAAATATTTCAACGTGTAAAAATATTGTACATAATAAATGTACAAAGTACCCCTTTCTTTTAAAACGCAATTTCACAATATTTATCTCATATCATTTTGTAAACTGTCAACTGGCAGACAGTAAAAAAAATAAAAATCAAAGCATTTTTCGTGACAAATCACAAATAAATAGACAAGTAAAATTTTTTTAACTTAAATATTAAGATCTGATAAGTAGTAAAATCGCAGTAATTACGGTGAAAAAACAATTCCAAACAACTTATATTTATTTTCTTGTTAACAGTTAATTGTTCGCTAAATCTTAGCATTCTGTTTTCATTGATTTCAAATATACCCTATTTACTTCGTGTGAACATGCTTTATATATCATTTTAAAATTGTTTTTGTGATTTATGATATCAAGTTTTTTGTTATTGCCCAGCGAAATTTATATTTCTAAGACAAAAAGTTAAAAAATGAGTTTTTTTTTAATTTACAGTTGAAAAAATTTAATGGATTTTTTTTTGCGTAGATAAACCAATCTAACGCTTCTACCTAAGATACTTGTAAAAATTTAATTCAATGTATCAAAACTTATAACCTATAAAACATTTATCCAAGGAAAAACGTGTTTACGACCATTTTTCAATATAAATTTTCTTTTTTATTGAACAAAGAAATCAACAGTTTGCTTTTAAACCATTAAATAAGTCCAAAAAAAAATTTTTTATGGTCTTATTATGAAATTACTGCACAATCATATTAAAAAGTTGTAAAAGTTCAGTAGCATATTTAAATAGTTACATACGTTATAGTAGCACATGAAATATTAAGTAGAGTAATTTAACTGATATGATATGTTCTGGATTTGTGAAAAATTTACCTTTGACTTTAAACAATTATGTATTACAATATGACTTCTTGATCTCAGTCTATTTAGTAGTAATAACTACAATTGATACAAAGTTTTTTAATTTTTAATGTTTTTGTTAATACTAAGAGTCACATTCAACTAATACCAATTATTATAAAACTATCTTCATCCATACCCACGCAAAGTAAAATTATGTTTTATAGGTTATTTTTAACTATATGTTTTTACGTAAAAATTGTATGATAATACTGATACATTTGATTTGTTCTGTATATCTAGAATGATTACTTTGCCAGTCAAGTCAGCTATACTCATAATCACTGTGATATTCGTACTGTACGAATTTAGCAGTGCTGATGAGGTACATAGTATTGGTAAAAGAAGTCAAGGAGACGAGGAACTACAATCAATAGTTGTCCTGAATCGAACCAAATTATTTTTACGTACAATGACTGGTAATCAAACTAGCATAATTACACAAGTTATGGCTGTAGTGCAAGGAACAGTTGAATTTTGGGCTCTTCTTCATGGTGGGCCAGGCTTTACTTACGCCACAGTCACACATTTTGGAGGTTCACGTGTAACTTGGAAAATCTTTGGCAAATCATGGGATTTGTAATATTCAAACTGACGTCAGTTGAAAATATATAGTGAATAACTTGAAAAAATAAAAATCATACTTCTATGATTTTTGAATGCTGTATTTTTTTACATTAATCTTCACAGAAATCAATCATGAGGGTAGCATACCCTCGGAAAAGGTATATTCAAAATATCCTACGTGAAAACTTAACGTAATGTTGTTTCTATAAAAATGATGAACACTAAGCTCGTTCAGGATTTACCTTTTCGTCACTAGCTACAAGAGAAATGTTACTACTTAATTTTAAGCAGTTGTTCAATTTTTGGAATTACAAAACTATCTTTAATGACTACTTCCTTCTAGCATTTTCACTACTTAGCACTTGAAAAAATAAACTATGTACATTTGTCTCGTTCATTCAAATTTTTAAAAAGGTAAAAAGGTAAAAAATATAATACATCCTTTATTTTTCATTCGTATATGAAATATCTTTCCTAGAGCACTCATATTTATTGGGGTTTTATTAAGATATACTCATGAGCCTAGTCATTTTGATGTACGAACAGTTAACAATATTATGACTTAATCACTTTACAGGCTTTATTAATTACACTCCCAATACAAAATCAAATATTTGAAAAAAAGCATGCATCGTGGTAAAATGACATTGTATTAAACAATAATAGCACGATGATTCATGTATAACTGTAGACAAGAAGCACTTTATTAATTGTGGAGTACAGTTTCATGATGATTCACAAAAATACAATAAGTTTATTTGCAGGATAAAGCTGAATTTGCCTATTTCGGGCAACTATTATGCATGTAATATTGTATGAACAATAGCTTAATTTTTTTACTACAATTTGCCTAAAAGTTTTTCTATTTCAAAAATAATCTATTTCAAAAATTATTCATGTGAAGAGACACAATTTTTGGATAAGAGTTTGTATACCCAGGTCAAATAGAGTAATGAAGCTAGAATTATGTAGAAAAAACTTTAGCCTAAACCAAAAAAAATTCTATTACTTTCATCAAAAAAGTTAGTGTACATTTTTCAACAGCAATATTTTATTCATTTCATAGCATTCCTTAATATTACCCAAATACTTTAGTATTGATGTTCGATAGTAAAAATAATTGGGCCATTCTGTGGTACAGTCCTGTCACCGTGCAAATTATATGTTTATAAGTTTTCTAAAATGTTCAACGTATTTTAGTCTTGGAAACCTAATCATCTATGTTTCTTTATGTTTAATTCATCTAATATGTTTCTTTCTTTGCGCGAAACTAATTTTGTCAACTACACCCCCTAAACTTCCTACTGGATGACACTAAGCTCTTTTTAATTCATGATTTTGGAAATTATTTTACAATTTAATAATTGATTAAAATTACTACCCTTAGCTCAAGAGACACCGCCCACAGGACAAATAAGCTTACTGTTCATCGCATTAAAAGACTGAGACTACAATGAAATTATAACTCAGACAACCATCGAATCTCGAGCGACGCAATCAGAAAAGTGGATTAAAATCACGTAAAAAATTCAAGCCGTGCATTGCCCACAATAAAGCCGAACCCAAATCACCAAAGGCTCGTTAAACAGATAACAAGAACAAAAGAATCAAAACTAATTAGGTCGCAAACAGTATCCTCAAAAGCCAGCGTGGGGTGAATCAAAAGAACGAATTTGACAATCGAGTATGAGGGTTCGTACAATTAAAGCTCTCGAAGTGGAAGAAAAAAAAAAAAAAAAAAAAAAGCAAGATATCCGATTAACAAACGCAGCAGCTCGAATCCACCGCCCTTTCAGTTCCTCGTTTTTTGCAATCATTCTCAGTGAGCGGCAATAATTGAGCACCGGCCGAACTTTGCCGGACCACCAGGGGCATTAACTCCCACAACGAGCGGACGATCCCGTTGCTCCCCCACCTCCCTCACGTTGTCCACCATCCATGCATTAATTACAGACTTTCTCAAACTCTTGCGTGGCAGCCACAAGCGTCATCCGCTCATGTTTAATTGATCGGGGCAAAGCTGACGAAATAGGTGCAAGCTACTGACACACGCCCACGTGTGAGTGTGTACGGCTTCAAAACCACCCTCGAAAGCTCTGATGCGAAAACTTGTCATAAAAAAGGATGGAGATGATAGGGAGTCGTTACTGTAATGCTCTTTCCGGTGTACCAGTAGAGACGTGTACGTGATGCGTGTGGGCACGTATTATGTGCGGCTCAGAAGATAAAGAAATAAAAAGCAAGTTTACAAGCTGCTTTGAAACTTTTTTTTTTCTTCCTCTTTCTGCATCCTCGTGCTCTCTAGGGAAGGATGAATATACGCAAACAAGGCTCGGTATTTGAAATTTTCAAGAAAAATCTTATTCGCTAGGACTCTTTTTCCCTTGATATACTCTCTTCGAAAGAGTCTTCTGGATTTATTTTATTTGTCCCCGTCTTTTTTTTTTTTTTTTTTTTTTTTTTTTTTTTTTTAACGAGTTTACTACATTGTGCTGGTGTACAAAAGATTCATATGCGAGCCAGTGTAGTCAAGGACCTTCAGTTGGCTGGCTGGCTTGTTCTGCTACACCGCTGCTAGGCGACTACATGCGAACCGCATTAAGTATTCACTTGGCCCTCGCCTTTGCTGCTACTGCTCCCATCATTTTACTTGATGCTTTTTTTTTTTTTTTCTTTTGTCGTACTGTACGACTACGTGCATTCTTTTTCCTTTTTCCATTACTTAAGCACTCGTTTCTTCGATACCTGCATGTTGTTATTTTTTTTTATTATTTTTTTTTTACCACTAATGATGTATGTTTGGGAATGTATTAAGTATGATAGGAAAACTTCTATTTAGTTTGTGCTGTTTTTACAATACCAAACCAATTGTAGTCTGTCTATTATACCTATACATAGCTCCTTAGATTTTCCGTTATGACAAACTAAAAAGTTTTTTTCGTGGGTACAATGTACTTGCACATAGTCAGAATTATTCGCAACAACTGCAGTGCATACAACCATGTACAAATTGTTTCAGAAAATAAAATTGTAGCAAACGAAAAAAAAAATGCAGTGATAAATTTGTATACAACAATCATTGTTCAGGACGATTTTGTATTGTCAGTTGAAAATCAAGAAAAAAACTTAAAATTCACACATTTTCAACATTTTAGCAAAAAACGTATCGAATGAAACTTTATTACACTACTCCTTTGTTCACCTGATGGGTAAGCTTGACCTCCTGATATAGTCATCTGGGCTGGGTGTGTTCAAACCACGTGGTATAATATTCCCCGAAAGTGGCGTCGAGGGAAAGCACACCGGCGTATAATATTACAAAATGCAAATAAAATTTTTTTAATTTACCACCGCTCCGCATCCTTGGCCGCTCCAGTGTGCACGTGTACTTCATTTATATTTATTACTACGAAACAGGAGCATTGTTGTTATGAATATGTTACTATTAACATCCACACAATTGTGTTAATCATTAAAATAGTGATCTCTTGAATCAGTTATTCATTCAAACGGAACAGTGACAATCCCATCAAAACAACACAAAAACATGCTCGATGCCATTATTATTTTGATTTCTGATTGGATTATGAAAAAAAAAAAAAAAAAAAAAAAAACCAATATATTATGCTACGGGGAAAATGAGTAAATTAAAAAAAAAAAGCATCACATCCATTCGAGGAAATAAGCACCCTTACAGTCATTGAAAAAGACTGGAAAAGTCTGAAAAAGACTTCGGACGCAGCCCCTCGTATCCATCAGGTTCTCTCGATAAACAACACCTTCCAGCCCAAGCCTACAGGACACAAGCAGGACCATCTCTCCTGTGAAACATACCTGCGTCCCCCCGCAATCGCAATGACGAAAAAAAAAAAAAAAGAGAGAGAGAGAACAGTATCAGCTGCACAAGCACCCACGCAGCCTTTGGGTCAGTAGTGCGCGACTCGTCGCGTGTATATATATATATATATATATATATATATATATATATATATATATATATATACATCGTCCGATATCCCTCCTCCGTATCCTTTTCTCCCACAACAGCAGCAACCCAGACGTCGGAAAGCACCGCAGCAGCCCTGCACGCACACACTTGCAGTCAAAGCATGAGGGTGAGAAGGGTGAAGGGGTGTCAAGCCTAGCTAGCCGAACCAAAGAAAGCCGGCTCCATGCGAGCACACACGGAGAAGGAAAGGAGCTACCGCTACACAATACCTGCACACACGGTAGGAGCGTGCGAGGTGCTTCAGGGGAGAGAGGCGCGCAGCCACCCCGGTACACACACACACACACACACACACACACACACATATACATACATACAGAGATACCCGGGACAGGGGACCACGGAGCCCGTATATAGGAGCAGCAAGAGGAGGAAATCCATCGATGCCTCCCCCTCGGAAGGGTGTACTGTGTACAAGTGCGCGCGTCGCCTGTGGTGAGGCGCGTGCGCGCGAACCCCTCGCGTTTTCCGGGCCCCTCAGAACGTCGGGCGCCACTCCCGAGCGCGTATTTGCGCGGGTGCGACCGTCCGAGCCGTGAGGCGCGAGAAAACAGGCGAGATAAGACAGGAGGAAGCTGACTCGGGATGCCGTGCGGCGCGCCTTCTTCCCGTTCTTACTAGTCGCGTGCTCCTCTCTCTCCCTCTCTCTCTTTCTCTCTCTACAGCTCCGGCACATCTGTATACGTATATACATAAACATATATGTATACGTACACCAGTAGGTTTCAACGAAAACCATGCCAACGCCGAGCGCAGCAGCCACCCCCGCAGTTGATGCAGCCGTCGCTCCGCGTGGCCGCCGTTGTCGACGAAACGTGGGCGTAGCTCGGCGGTAATCCGTCATTCATCGGTTGTACGATACGTGCGCGAGTGCGTGATTTTCGACAATTGTATACGCTGCGTGTGAAAAAGAGAGAGGAATCACCCGGGGAGAGCGAGAAGGAGCATGTCGCTGTTGTTGTTGCTGCTGCTGGCCAGTGAGAGTACCCACGATAGCAGGACGAGGGATCAGCAGTACAAGAAGCGAGCCAACGGCGATGAGGCCAGTGCAATCGCGCGGATGGTGGTGATGATGCCAGTCGTGGATGTTGACCGGTTGATGAAGACGACGACGACGATGCCGAGGGTGGTAGTGGCCAAAAGAATCGCGCGGACGGATGAGCACGGCTCGGGGATCGTCCAAGTCGAGGCCGGAGCATTGGGAGGAGTTGAAGCGCCCAAGAGGAAGCTGCGGCTCCCCGAGACCTCGTAGGATTCGACCGGGGGAAAGAGAGACAGTGACCAGCCGCTTCGAGTTTTCCTTTGGCGCGTGTTTGCTCGGGCATTCGCTAAGTAAGCGGAACAATTTTCGCGGTGCCGGTCGTGGGTGCCAGCGGGGCAGTGGTGGTGGCTACGACTTCCCGGACGTTATTGGCTGATTGTGCTGCTGTTGCACTGCCGACAACTACGTGGCACGGTTGTGGTTGTTTGGTAGTGGTGGTGCGGGTGTGAATAATCACCAAGGGGGACGAAAAAAGGGGGGGAGGAGAGAACCGAGCAAGAGGAGCAACATCGCCGCATTATCTACCGAATAAAACGCTCACGTAACTCCCCTGCTCTCCGAGAGGCTTCCAGGTCCCTCCTTGCTTCTATAGTTCTCTCGCTTTTTCTCTCTTTTTTTTTTCTTTTTTTTTTTTTTTTTTTTTCCTCCCTGTCTCTCTGTGTCGCTCTACTGTTATCTCACTTGTATATATATATTTATTTCATGTTATTTTAATTTGTTTCATTGTCGTTGCACGTTGACACACATGTATTTTTCCCGGCATCCCATACCTCCGCAGTGCTTTACTCGTCGTCAACCTTTGCACCACCGTCCACTCCCACGCCCTCGTTCACACACATAGCTACCGCATAGTCAACCAGCATCCATAGTGGCACGATTTTTTCCCAATCATCATCATCATCATCATCATCATCATCATCATCATCATAAGTATCGCAAACAGCAGCTTGTGTTGGGTACATGGCAGCAAGCACGCTTTCGTCCTCGTGCGAGTAGCTCCGAGGGTCCGTAACAACCTCCGCGCCCTCTGCAACCCTCTCGTGCTTTCAAAAAAGCTCCCCCTTCCATCCTCTCTCTCTCTTTTTTCCGTCACGTTTCTCCGTAAACCCGGTAACTCTGTTTACACGTATGTATGCATATGTACTCATATGTGTATATATATACATGCACGTTTATCCGTGCATAGAGTATATAAACATTCATACGTGCATTCACACCCGTGTGTGTACATACATATGTCTGTCTCTGTATGTTTGTCTGTCTCTGTATGTTTGTCTGTCTGTCTGTCTGTCTCACTAAGCACAATATACGAGCGTCTCTGGCCACGAGAATTCCACTTTCCTCTGTGACTCCCCCAGGAAACGTGCGGTCCTCAGCCTTCCTACCACCGTGTGCCAGGTGACGACGACTACTACTACTGCTTCAACTACAACGACGACAACAACGGAGATACAGAGAGGGCATAAGAAGCATAGTATCAGCAGCCTCGGAAGGAGATGAAGAGGAGAGGCGGCACTGCCAGCAAAAGTCGTCGAGCTTTGCACCGGCATACGAGAGCGAGTCGCGAGTGTCCAAGTGCTACATAGAGATAAGAGAGAGCGAAGAAAAAAAAAAAAAAAAAAAAAAAAAAAAAAAACACGTACAGGGTGTTGGTATATGCCGGTGAGACAGATTGAGCTGAAAAGGAAAGGAACATCGCACCACGGCGCTCTCCTTCTCTCTCCTACTCTCACTCTCTCTCTCTCTCTCTCTCTCTTTTCCCTCTGATGCTGTGCAAGCCCATGCTGGTGTTGGAGTGGCCCCGTAGTGCGTGAATCGTCGGTAGTACTCGCAAAAGTAGAATAACAACGGGAATAAAGCAAGAGAAAGGGAGAGATAGTGCGGGTAACAAACGCATTTGGATACAGGAAGGAAAGCGAAGAGCAGTATTGGGGACTCTCGTGAGCACGAGAGCAAGAGAGAGAGGGAGAGGGAGAGGGAGAGGGTGGGAGAGTGAACGCGGGAGGCTGGGAGGGAAGGAGTGAGAAAAACCGCGGCCGGCGAGA
The DNA here is from genome assembly GCF_036245765.1 of Copidosoma floridanum. Classification (NCBI taxonomy): domain Eukaryota; kingdom Metazoa; phylum Arthropoda; class Insecta; order Hymenoptera; family Encyrtidae; genus Copidosoma; species Copidosoma floridanum. The sequence continues at coordinate 6,982,089 of NW_028321897.1, read as the reverse complement.
TGAGGTCCCCCTACGCGGTGTCCTGGAGCTTCGCCCTCCTCGCCGCCACGGCCGTCCTCATGCCGGCCACGCACAGCGTGACCTTCGCACAAGTTGCTCCGTAAGTACCTTTTTTTCTCCCCCTTTTTCACCACGCATGTGTGGGCTTCGAATTTTTATTTTTACTCGTGCATGCTTTGTTCTTTACTTTAAATAAGATCATTTGGGATGAGTGTTTGTGATGTGGGCGAGAGGGTTTACAATGCACGGCTTGAGAGATGATTATCCCTTGTTAGTGCTCGAGAGAGCGGCGTGAATTTTTTAGCTCGCGTCTGAGATATTACAACACGGGGAAATGACGCTTTTCACATTGAATGATCGAGGGATCGGCCGGTGTCCTTATCGCTTTTGATTTACTCATCCAAAAAGGGTGAATATTTGTTTCGGCACATGCAAGACGTGACCCGTACATACTTGTAAGACAACATACATAAATAAAACCTCGGAGGGTATATACCCTCGCTGTCGGCAATTTCAAGCTCTTACGACAAAATTTATCACTGCAGTTGACTCGCTCGAATTTGGGATGATATATATTTACGGCTAATCAGAATCCTTGCGCTGATTTATCCTTCGTGCATTAAAAAATGACACAGTAGAGCCATGCACTATAAGTGTGCAATGAAAAAGAAAAAAAAAAAAAAGAGTACCTGTGCTGTGTGTATACTTAACCTGGCGTGTATATTATATACGTACTTCAGATTCGTTCGCAATAGTATTGAATTACAGGGATTGGTGAGGGGGTGGAAGGGTCGTACAAGCACATACAAATCAACGGGGACACTCGTTGGATTGCGTGTGAGCAGTTGTAATACGAATAATATTTCATCGCCGGAGAGCGTTATCTTATCGTGAAATAGGTTACATGAACGGGAGCAACTTTTTTTTTTTTTTTTTTTGTCATTACATGCAGCGGGAGCTCGAAAGTTTTCTGCAACCGAGCCCCCCATAGTAATTATGATTTAAATATCTTGGTTGAAAACGATGTTTGGGAGGGAAAAAAAATTGTGTGGCTGCTCGCGATTGCGGTTCAGGAAGGTCTGCCCCCACTCGAGTGAATAATTAATTGCGCTCTTGATAAAAGCCACCGGGTGATTAACCCCCCAGTGTTATAAATCTTTTCGAGTTGGGCACGTGTACTCTGTGCAATACTGTAAGTTTATTCCTTTTTTTTTTTTTTTTTTTTTTGCATCATCAATATCGTTGATTTATTAAATTGACCAAAAAAAAAAGAAAAACAAATAAATTGGTAAACGAAAACTTGGTTTTTTTCATTTATTTATACTCGCGTGAGCGAAAAAAAAATGTAGGGATAGATACATGCGGTACGCGCACTTTGAATGTCAATTCGATAGTCCACGGCAACCGCAGCAGAGCAGCCCGTATAAAAATGGAACTCGTGAATATTGAACAAGGTCGCGGCATTATTTTTAATTAACGCGACGAATGAATTATCTATAGCGTTTCAAGGGAAGGGGAGTTGCCGATGGTTTTATTCATTTATAATGCTTCTCTCACCAGCTGGTCAATATCTCAGCACTCTGGTTGAAAAAAAAAAAAAAAAAAAAAAAACACACACACACACATTTTACTAAATAATGGCCTCGACGAAAATCACAGTAAGTTCAAGGGAAATTCACAACCTTTGTTCCAGTGGTAAAAATTCTCGCGAAACTCTGACGATGTCACCCATCCCCTCCTCCCCCTTAGCCCCGTGAACTTGCACAGCCATTTATAATTAAACTTACAAGCAGCACTATACATGATACAGGCGCGCGTTGTATTGTGGATGAAGGCACGCCTGCACGATTCGTCGACCCAGGTGCGTTCATGCATACGCAAAACAGACCTCCGAAAAACTGTGTACCACGTGTATGACGTCAGTTGCACCTAAAAGGGGGTTCACGCACGATCCGTCCCTTGTGTCGAGGAGGGGGTTGGCTGAGGGCTAAAATTAGAGAGGCGTTTTCGAAGGTATCGGCGCTGGCGTGGTAGGCTTTATTAATTTAGCACCAGCGCGGGAAAATTAATCTCGCATGAATGACGAGAGGATGCTAGAGGTGGGCGAGGGAGGGGTTGGCAGGAAGTAGGTCAATCGCGGCGAAAGCGGTGGCTCCCCGGTGCTAACGATTGGCCGGAGCCAATCTCGCGATTAGGCGCTCGCGGCGGAGGTGATTAAAGAATATAACACGCTTGGGTTAATACGCGGATACGTGCTCGGCGTAAATGGATGCACGAGTACGAGGGTGGCCTGGGAAGTTTTTTAAGGGATGAATGTTCTTTCCAATTTTTAAGTTTTATTTAATGGCAAGTAAAAACAGTAGCTAAGTTAGGAAGGACGATTATTGACTTTCCAATTGTAGTTGCTCGAAAACGTTAGCGTAATCGGCTTTGTCTTCCCGCGAGTGCGATTACCAAACATTTGCTGCCAAGTCGACTCGGCGTTGTAATCTAATTTGAAGCCAAACGCGGGCTAGATTATATTTCGAAAATACGATACCGAATGAATTAGCTATCATGAGAGTATGTTTCCATGTATACTCACGTTTTGCTTATCAAGAGTTGATTGAAAATTTAAATCATCACGTTGCGCATGATTTTGAAAAATGCTGGAAATGTTGATTGAATAACTTAAGAAGTATCAATTAATCAGTCAATCGTCGAGGTACCTGTTCAAATATTTACCCCAGTTATCCTTGGGTGGTCAAAAACTGGATTCAATAATTAATGACGGCGCGATTGTTTGCATGGAACTGGTTCTTTCGAAGGGGGATGAAAAGAAAAGACGTCGAAGAAAGAAATGAAAGGGGACTTCTTTCAATAAAATTGAATGAAAAATTAATCTTTTGATCAGAGGTAAAAAAAAAAAGGTTTCCTCGGTCGGCAAAATTACAAATTCAAAGTAACTTTGGTGTGTCAGTGGTGCGTTGGAATGAAAGGGAGAAAGCGAGAAAGAGATAGAACCGTGAAATAAAGGACCGTAGACAGAGTCGAAGGAAAAGTAAGAAAGAAAAGTCGACTCGATCCTGTGGAAAATCTCATCGAACTTGGCGGATTCGTTTTCCTCAAAGTGTACCCGTGTACGTACACAAGCAAAGCTTCTTTCGTACAGTTGCTGTTGCTGTAGTTGGACGGTCGGAAGGGAAAATAACGACAGCTGCGAGCTTTTGACGGACATCGACCTACTTCTGACGCGTGCGCGCGCGCGCGTGATTCTCTTTTTCTCCCTCGCTAAAAGCCCGCAGTAGCAGCTAGCCGTCTGTATCTCATTTCCAACTCCCACCCCTGACTGCAGCCTCACTCGCCTCATCCGACTGCTTTGGGAAATTCGTGGCCAGACCGAGTGTTGTCCTTATCTGATTTTTCTGGACTGGGTGACAGAAACTTTCGCTAGCGGCTCTCTGCACACTTCCGCAACTCCGCTCTACGTCAACGCGCCTGTCAGTCTGACTGTACGCTGATCTTTTCACTGCGGAAAACTCATGTTCTGGCTGAGAGTTTTTTTGGGGTTGAATAAAGAAAGTTGTCGTTGTCAACGATAATCTGTTGCATCATTACTGTTTCTATTATTACTTAAACTTTAAATTACATCATTTGAAGATCATATGCTCACCTGAGTGAATCTACGCTTGTTGCAAAAACATGCTCATCGGATAAAGAGATTGTCTAATTTGGACTGCAAGTAGATTTTTTTCAATAATCTGCATAAAAGTAAACGTTATTTCTATTTCTATTACTTTACAAATGTTAAATTACACTTCTCGCATGTCTGACCATACGCTGATTTTTTCCCTGAAATAATGTGTGCTCTTACCAAGGGCTTACCAATCGATCAAGCAAATTTTTTTAATATTCACGTTATTTAATGGTCAGTCTGATAATACGCTGATTTTTTTCACTGCCGAAAGTCATGCTCTTATTAAGGATTTGTCGATTGATTAATCAAGCTTCTCTTCAATGCTGATTGGCTTAAAAATAACTAATATTGCTCTTTTCACTATTCCATAAATATTGAATCACATTATTTGTTAGTCGTCTGACAATACGCTGATTCTTTCACTGTAGGCGTATATGCTCTGGCTGAGAATTTTCGGATTATTTGAAGAATTTGTCTTTAACGTTAATAGGATTAAAAATAAACATTATTAATGTTTTTAACATTACGTAAGTGTTAAATCAGACTATTCATGGTCCATACGCCCATCGGTCTGACCTTACGTTGATTTTTCCCTATAGATATTAAGATTTCGGGTAAAAGTTACCTTATTTTATTTTAAACAAAAGATTTTCCTTTATAAGACCAATTTATTCTTAAGATAACGTTATTATTACTATTATTAGCACATAGTAAACTACTCAGATCACATAAAACTATTGACCGCATGAAATGAGACAAAATGCGCACAAGAAGAGAGCAGAGGATATGAGAAATATACGTGGTCGTCGTAGCCGTAGGACTACATCTGTTTTAACGTGCGAACGCGAGAGTATTAAATAATCTTTGGATGGCTTTATCGGGACTCGAAACTTCCGTATTTTCGAAATGGATATAGTACCGGGGGAGGATGGAAGGGGGACGGGAAGCTGCTCCCGGATGCGATGCCACGTTCATAGTTATCGGATCGATTTAGCGTGCAGAGGACGTAGTATAGCTATATGTTTTTCCAAAAATAGCACAACGAGCCACTGCTGCAGCCACGCTCCTTCTCGCTCCCTACTCCACGATCTATTAAATTTATGAAGCAATTAACGTTTACGGTTTGGGTCAGCCAGGTTTTTTGAGATACGCCTGATTTTTCGGCTTACGCGCTATGGCCACCATGCACACCTCTTGGGCATTTTTCTATCTCCCTTTTTTTTTAATGCTCACTAAACAGAGTAAAAGGAGCTTGGGTGGGTAAATAAAATTTGTTCGTTACGTCTTCATTCCAGAGTGCAAATGTTCTTGTTATTATGAGTAAGCTACGGTAATACATTTTTTTGTTACTGTAATAGCAGGATTTTCAATGATTTCATCACTTCGTGGACGTACTTGCCTACACGAGATATTTTCAGAAAAACCATATTATCCTTGTGAATAAAATTATCTTGTGAAAACTAGCTCTTAAGAGAACGTTTCCTCATTAAACTTATAACCCTAAAACTCAAATGTTTTCGACAAACGTAAAAACTTCTCGAGGAAAATTACACAAAGAGGGAACAAAAAAAAGAAAAATAAACAAATAAAGAGGTATTACTTTCAAGTAAGGGCAATGAAAAAATACACTTGGTTCTCGAGGAGCACTACGCATAAGAAAAAACAAAGGAGTTTGGAGGGAGGGGACAGGCAAAAGCCAGGGCTTTCTAACCGTCAGATACAAAGCTCCCCCTCCTCCTCCCTATTTCCCAGTAATACAGCATTAATTTTAACTGCAGCACAAGTACAAACCCCCCATCTCCTCTCTATGAGCAAACAGTGCTTTCGAAACTCCACTCAACGCTCACCTCTTCCCCGGTAACTCGAAATTCCGTTGATTTTCCAAGCCTACGTGTGTACACGTACACTCGCTCTGTACTCCACCGCCCTCCGGTAAAACTCGCACCACAAAAGTATACGCTCTCGTATTCATTCCGGCCGACGTTCTGCATTTCCTCGTCGACTCGTGCGTATTCCATCCGTTCGACTCTGCTATGCTTGTTTTTTTCTTCTTCTTCTTTTCTATTCTTTATGAATAGAAAGAGTCTTGTTTTTCCCTTCCTTCGTGTATTTTATTAGCTCGCTCGCACTGCTTCTTCGTTACACTTGGAACGGGTCCAGGTGTTTTTCAAAATATTTTCCTCGGCAACCCCATTGCGAACTTAATACTGCAAGAAACATGGCTTGATTAAGTATTCACCATGTCTGTAGCTATTTTCGATTCTACATTGGAATTGCATGGATTTTCAGCATTACGTCGTTCCAATAATCAAACAAATCGAAAATGTGAATAAGAATTTTCTCTTTTTTTATTATTCATAAGCCTGAAAAATAATATCACAAGTCGACTTGTTTTTCGATTCACTGAACCACAGCCTTAAACGATAATTTATCGTTGAATTGCGATTCGAAAATAATTCACGAGTGAATCGAAATGTAAGTTCACGACCGAAAGACGGATAAAAATTTATAATTTACAAAGTTACATCCAAAGATGAAGCTGTAACGATAAATCCTAATGAATATGCCAATTTTGATACGAAGTTGAATAAAGTTGAGGATGAATATTTTATATTAATTAATAATAATGAAAATGAAAAATGTAATTAGAGTTATTGAAAAGCAATGTGAACTTCACGGCAATGAGATTATCATCCTAATGTTACAAAAAATGTTTTGAGTACTAGCAAGTTGAACGTAGTATTAGTTATCTGTGATGGTCGTAACGAACTACGTTATAAAAAAAAAAAAAAAAGAAACAAGTAAGCAGTTGCACGAAACATCAGATAACGTGAACCTCAAATGTGCGTGCCTGATTTCAAATGGTTACCATAAATGACATCGAGCTAACTTAACAAAAATAGTGCGAGGGTTTCAAAGCACTAAAAAAATGTGTTAGTTCTCGACGTTTCCTCAAGTCGAGTATCCTGGTATAGAAACAAAGGACAGCCCGTTCGACAAGCATGTGCACCCAAACCGCAGACAAGCCTCGATTCTGAGTCCAACTCTACTTTGTAGGTGGAAAAAAGAGGAGTTGAAGCACGTATGTCTCTCTCTCTTCGTCTTTCCCGGAATTTACGCAATTTACGAAGCCATCGAGGCTAGGGCTCGGGAATCCGGGTCACTTTGGATGATTGCGAGTTGTTCACATGCGTTGCTTCTTAATTAACTTGTTGAACCTCAGTATTTTTGGGTACTCGATTACACTGCATTGTTTTCACATTTTTTTCTTTCACCGTTTAAAACGGGACCAACGCTCCTCCTCAAAGGACCTTTGCAGTGAAAAAACAAAGGCACTGCCACGACGGATGTCGTTACTGTAACCCAAGTATTATATCATCCAAAGTCCCTCCGCAAGCTGCCGAGCTAAGTTTCGGCAATAAAACGCACACGGATAGCAACGAAGGACAAAAGGGGGGGAGGAGTGTCTCGGTAAAAGTATCATGCCTCGCTTTAAGCAAAACTTTACACCGAACTCGATACTCTTGCTGAAGCTATTAATTACCGGAGGGCACTTAAGTCTACGACAGTGAGCCAGGGTAGACTCGGACGCTCCCTGTATCACACGGCTGTGAATTTTTAAAGATACTTCATGTTGATTAGCCAAAGAAGGATTCGGTTTCATTGGCAAGTAGTCTGAGTAGCAATCATCGATATTCGTCAATAACACATGCGTTGATAGGAGTACTAGAGTAAGAAAAACAAGGTGTCTTACATACATACAGCTGAGCTCATAAGGGAAAAAAAAACAACGTGCTCCGTGTAGCAAAAGAGTAACACTTAACTCGTTGTTGTCGCTACAAGGCAAAATAAGTTTCGCATGGAAAATTTCCTTTCGCATCCCAGAGGTGCATCAAGCTCACAAATAAGAGCAGACACAGACAAAGAGAGAGAGAGAGAGAGATGGAGGAAGCAGAATTAAGCCAACAGCAGCTAGCTCTCGGTCGCCAGAGCGATTATCAATATTAACTCTTCCCCTCCTCCTCGGAGCCCCTCTTGAGTAGTCTGAGCTTTTCCATCTGTTTCCTCTTCATCTCTCCCTCTCTCTCTCTCTTCTCTCAGGCTCTTGCATCGTTGTGCACAAGTACCAACCTCCCCTTCCCTGACTACCACGAAGAGAAGGCGCTTCTTTCCCCGTGCTGTAGTGTGGTATCACTGATCGCAGTAGAGCACTCGAGGTAGAAGGGCACTCCCGACGTGGCAGAGCTCCAAATCCGCCCTCTCGATCTCTCTCTTTTTCTCTCCCTTTCCTCGAGCTCGAATGATACTCTGCCACCCCCCCTCCCCCTCTTCCTGCTCCTTGCTGCATTATTTCGTTCCTCATATTTTTCCCCGAACCCGAGACTTTTTCTGCCACTGTGTTGTATTGAAATGCCGCATAATTCAACAAAAAGCTTCCCCCTGCCCGTCTCTGTGGCCTCTTTTACGTGTATAGGATCACGAGTGATTAACGTGACTGCCTGTCACGTGAGGCAGATCGACCCGTAAACTTGAGTTTTTCCGTACTTGAAAACAACCCACACAGTCTGCGCGATCGCTCGAGCAACGGCGCGCACGTGCAACGTACAGAGAGGAGGAAGTACTTTTGCCGGGCCGAGATAAGGCTTCACGGCAGTTTAAGCGCTCGAGCGGCTGCTGATCGTATCTCCCCGCCACGCTGTCAACGCGCCGAGGATACAATCAATTTTCTAAATTATTACTTCAGATGCGAGAGAGGGATAAGACTGCGCCGGCGACGGGCGCTTTCAATTAATTTAACCGGCGGAGATGGATACTTTCTCCCTTTCAGCGCTCGTCGTTCGGCTAATTGGAGGAAAAGACCCCTGCTAGTGGAGACGGAGACCTTGGATTTTGCGGTTTGCTCGACGAGTCCTCACGGCCAACTAAACGCGTGTGTCCAACGAAGGCGCGTTCATTTGAAAAACGTCTCTTCGGGAGGAAAGCTATGATTTAAAACTTCTTCCTCGAACGGTGAAGTGTCAAAGATGTCCGATGGGCCTTTTATCACGATCACCCTCCACTGAGACTGTCTCTATCTCTTTCTGTGCGTGTTCTCGCACAAAAGGAGCAAGAGGACGGAGAGAAAGAGTTTCCCGGAAGAACAAAGTTTTCCTCGCTCTTAAATTACTCTAGGGGGTAATAATACAACTCTGCCCCTCTTCGCCAGGGGGGCGGCCAGAGTTCGCTCGTCCTTTTTTTTTCTTCCTCAGCTACGACGACGGCTGTGATGTATTACGTAATGTCTTTCGGAAATCGTAGGCGTGCCAAAGTTATGATTAGATTTGTGTCGCAATTAGATTTATCGAATGACGCTGTTCCTGGAAAACTTTGTTTTTTTTTTCGGTGAAATTCAAGGCGAAACATCAAGGATTCGAAACTACGATGAAATGGAAGTACAGGCGGCTACCAACATTTAAATCCAATTTCGAGCTCTCTTTGATATCGTGACTATCTACAGGTGTTTATTTTAGGGTAATATTTACACCCTGGCCTTACTAAATCTGGTGGATCAATGGAATTTATATGTACGGTTAGCTCCGAAAAGCTGGTGCGGTTGAATTGAATCTTTCGGTTGGACAAACGTGTGTGGCTTTGCTCAGATTTTCCAAGGTAAAAAGGGGGAAATTTGTGACGGCGAAAGGTATGGACAGGCGAATGGGAATCGAGTGTCGGGCTGCGAGAGTCAATATTTGGTGTTTGAACAGCGTTTAGCGGTGCGAGTTAGTGGCCTATTTAAGGAGACACTTGTGTCGTTCTTGTTTTTCCTTACGGTTAATTTACCAACTGTATTCATAAACGGGGCTTGGGGTTGTTTGTTCAACGCCACTGTTCGTTAACCAGGTTGTTTGATTACTATCGAAGCGTTGGCCAAAGGACATACTTTGGACGGAAAGATTCGTTTCTATGGATAAATAAACTTTTTTTTTTTATAATAAAAGCGTCTCGTCAAAAGGTGCTGGTACCTGACAAATATAGCATAGACACGTGAACATGAAACATTTAAAGCAAAGATTTCTCGCAAAAATATACCCAAGAAGCTACAAGTAATGTATCCTCGCGCTTTTTGTCTTTCTGCTCTTTTATTACTGTGGACGGCCACGTTTATCGTTGTCTGACCAAACTGGAACTTGTACTACTTTAAGTGTTTTTTATTGTACTGCATACATGACTGGACAACTGGGGTTGGTTCTTAGGATCTGAATCGATTGTGTGAAATAAAAAAATTTTTCACTCCATAAAACAAAGCACTCTGTGTAATTTTGCTGAATCAGTTAACTGTAACTAATCTAAAAGTTTGTTTATCACAAAAAAATGTTTATCACGGCAAGTCCAACCATATGAATGACCGCGTCATGAATTCGATACTACATTTATGAATCGCGTGATCATCGAAATAATAGACACCGATTCCCGTAATCACGATTAAGCGATGCCTCTGCTCGAAAAATTATCTCCCATCTTAACGGAACAAAAAAAAAAGTAGTCGCTAATACACGCCCAAAAATAGAGCTCGTAATCGCACACGCAAACAGTGCCTATATACTTGCGTGCTTTTTTTTTACTTCCTGCCCAGGCGTGACTCGTCGAAACAAATGAGCGATAAGCCGAGCATGTGTATAAACAGACCATATCCTTTTTTTTCCCTCCCTCAAGTAAATATCGGTGCGCTACTCAACTCCAGCTCTGTATACACTCCAGCTGAATCGAGGCGGACGATTAATGATAACAGAAGGAAACGCTTAGCCGATGCTTCCGCTCGTCCCTCTCTTGCACGCTCTTCTGTGTCTAAAAGTAGAAATAAACGAGGAGATACCCACCAGGTGGAAGCTCCAGGTTATTAATGCGAATAATCATTTACCGCCAGGTATCCTTTTTCCACGTAATAAAGTAAAAGAAGCAGCTCGCGTGAATACGTGTGTTTTTTCATTTTGTTGATTCACTACGGACCGAGTCCTTTGTTTGTTTACTGCTTTACAAGCCCCAGCGTGTCAAAATGTTTCGTATGAAAAAGATGAATGCACAAAAACTAGCACAAACGTAATTCCTGGGTAAATGGTGAAAAAAAAATTTTTTTTTAAATTACCTTAAAAGTGTCAAATCATCAATTTGGCTTCAATTAAAGACTCCCTTTCACGAGATTCCGCAGAGTAGATGAGTTCAAGTATACTTCACCCTTCCTGTCCCTTCCCACCTGCTCCAATGAAATAGTCATCGGAGGCGCTAATATCCGGACCAGGCTGCGGGCACGTTACCGGTCCACTCCCTACCTTTAACGCTTCGAGGGTCCGATCGATGCTCGTTCAATTTGACGATTTGCCTCCGTACCCCGATCTCCGGCCGTGCGACACCCGGCACGCGTGTACCACTACCGAGATTGATTTGACGCGTTTGTCCGCGGATTACTCTGATGAGTCTGCTCCGATTGACGCCAACGTTTGATTAGAGGCTCGCGCGTACGTGCTTCGGTAAATTGTGTGTGTGTGTGTGTGTATGTGTGTGTGTCAGTGAAATCGAGCTGCTGGGCGAAAGCACGTTAGGGTTTGTGGTGTACTGAGTTTCTCGTTTGCGGCGACTGTGGCTGGCCTGTTGGCTTGGATGTTGCGGGCTGCTCGAGAAATAACCAACAACGCCCCTGGTGATATGTTATTGTAGTTGTTTTCATAGTGTCGGATACCATTCTTCTCACGTGCCTCTGTATTTTTGTACGAGTGAAATAGAAACTAATCCTGGAGAATCGAATTTCCGGGATTAGGGAGAATTTCGTACCCAAGGCAGTTTACCCCCACCTATCGGCCAATCAGACGGTACGACACGTCAATCTTCGTCGCGCTCGATCTCTCACTCGTTATTTGTATTTGTAATTTTTTATGTATTCGTAATTGATTATCATTGATGTTGCCTACAGTGTAAGTGTCATTAAAATGATGTACCTATTCCGTTTTGCGATGGGCGGATGAAGGAACTCAAAGATAATTAAAAGACTGCAGTCTGACGTTGCTCTTTTTCTCTTCTCCATTTCGCTACGTCTCACTCTTTGGTGTGTATAATCATCCATTGTCCGCCTTGACTTTTGAACGCCGCTCCAAGAGAGAGAGAGAGAGAGAGAGACGAGTGATTTATGTTTTCTTTTGTCCAGTAAATATAGCTCCGCCCGTCTGCTCGTGCTTTTCCCGTTATTGAATCGCGCCCCAGCTCTCTTTCTCTCTGCGCTGTGGATGATAATTATTTGGATCTCTTAGCACTCCATTGTTTCTGTTGGTTTTGTTTCTCCCCTCTCTTTTTTTTTTTTTTTTTTTTTTTTTTTTTTCGTTGTTTCTTTATTTTTTTTTCTTTTTTTTTTACCCCGCGTTTCTGCAGGGCTAGTTTGATGCAAAGAGTTGCGAATTTGCTGCTGATGGTGCCTCAAGTAGGTTACCGAGTGATTCGAATAATGCAATTTTTAGCTCCTTTTATACGCCGTACGATGATGAAACTAATTAAAATCGGCGTGGGTCCTTTTCGCCCTTGTTTTCATTATATTTTGCACTTGCACTTTGCCCTTCTGCTTTTTTCGAATTTTCCTCTCATATCATGCGACCAAAGAGAATAAGACTCCAAGTTTGGATCAAAAGAAGTGTACACGACAGTTTTTTCGACTTTCACCACCTACGGTCGGGAACAAGGGCATACAATCGTGATCGACAATCGAGTAGAAAAAATTTACTATATTTAGACGGACAAATTAAGCTAATTGAATCTGAATTATTGACCATACGACCATCTGTTTGCAATGTCAATCAAGTGCACTAATAATTAAACGATCGGGTGCCAATGATTTTACGATTACCGAGTAAATAGTTCATCTCGCCCACCGAATTATGATCGATTCAATCGTGCATACAAACACATTTTCATCGTCAATTTTCCAATTGATTCTCTGCTGGCTCGTTCGCCCAATTCAAAATTTCACCGACACCTGCACTACATTTACTCCTCACTGTTGTCACACCCGAGATTTGCATCTCCGTACAGGATATAAATTCATCGAAATAAAAAAAAGAAAGTCAAGACAATTCGGATCACCGATTGAGGCTGAGATTAAAAAAGTGCAATGCTTTCAAGTAGCAATGCTTGCCTTAACATTTTCGATCGTCGTGTCTCTCTGTATCGTTTTCCAAATGCCAAACGTTCATTAAAACAAAACGTGCACAGCAGAAGTGTAAAAAAAACTTAAGCTCGGCTCACTGTTCCGATGTACCCAGTACGTATACACACGAGGGTCTGAGAATTACACAAGCCAAAGGATTAATGGCGCGTATACGCGCCAGGCATTAATTATAAGGTCAGCTTCAATTAGCCGAGCTTCTGAGCTCTCGTTTCTGACTCGCAGCTACGACCAAACTGTCGGGGGGGTGAAAGGGTAGGTTGAGGAGCGGGTAAAAGCGTTAAGCATGGAGGCGAGGCCTGACTGTCTACCTTGGGGAACTGGGCAAAATTTCAAGGGGGGGTATTTACTTACGTACACAGCTGTTGTCGCGATGACCGAGCTCAGGTGAATGGATGCACGTTTGGATCTTTGAGTTATGTCCAGCTATTGCCGTTCGCGCGACAAAAGTAGGTACTTGAATGAAAGAAAAAAAGGGTTTGCTCGAGGGAGCCAATTTGCGGGTTGAAAAATGAGAACTGTAAACACGAGAGAGAGAGAGAGTTGCCGCTCGAGCTTTGTCTCACAAAGCGGTCACGCGAGTTGCTCGTTTGCGGCACTCATCTAACTCGCGAATCACCGGTCGATCGACTAATCCGTTCGATATATAAGGAGTCTCGAAGGAATTCCGGGCGAGCTTGCAAGCTCGGTGTCCTTTTTTTTCATTAAAATGCAAATCGATTCCAGTGTCCAATTAAAATGCTAATTTTTATCGGTTGTCGCGCTAAGCAAGCTCGAGGGTTGAGCGATACGCTCCTGAAACGCCGAGATCTACTTATTACGGGAGATTTTCCGCGAGGGCCCGTAAACCGCAGTAGGGGCTACTTCTTTTTCAGTAAGAGCTTGATTTATGCCGAGCATCAAAGTGGAGCTTCTTTGACTTCGTAGTTGTGAAATTTTCCATGGACATCAGAGTTGTTTGTAAACACTTGATAGTCTCGGTGTGTATGCAACCCTACATGTGTGGGAATTTTTTACGTTTATCGGGCGAGAATTCCCACGTCCACTCGAATTTTCAACCCATTGAACGACTACTGATCTCAAGCGCTTTCCGAGCACTAGGAATCAATTTTGTTAGCGAATGAAGCCGTCGGGAGAGTCCGAGCTTAAAATTCCGTAGCGTCATTTCCCCCGAGGGAGCCTCTTGAGGGCTATCCTTTGGCTACGGCGAGAGGTAAATCGGAGGGGATGGGCAAGTGGACAATCGGGAGATCGCGTGTCGCTGCCCTACCAGGTCGGTCCCTTTACGCACTAGTCGTACAGTTTCCTCTTCATGGTTAATTAATAAGGATGTCGCGTGTAAGAGATTCTAACGTGACAACGGAGAATTTGTGTACGAGAAAGGAGAACGATTGCGGCGAGTGGTATTTATACGTATGCTTGTGTGGAAGAGGGGGAGGGTTTTAAGAATTTGTTCAATCAGTGGTGTAAAGGGTATTTCTTAGACATTATTCCCCCATTGATCACGCCGTTAAATGAAGTTTTTGTTAGTAAATAATTTTTTTTTTTTTTTTCCATTGTTTTCAAAAAGTTGTTCCGTACAACCGATAAATCTGTGCGTCCTGCCGAGTGAAAATACGATGGTTAAAAAGATTCGAGGGTAGGCTTTCTGATGGCGAGTATACGTTCACTGTACGTAATTGGGTTTTTTGGCGCACTGCGTGTATGATCGATTAGCCTCCATTCCTTCCCTTTCTACGTCTTGGGAGTCGGCCGGTCTGACTATACTCGGTAGTTTCTACTTAATCTTTGATATGTTACACAGAAAAGTAGGTCAGACTTCTTGCTCGCTTTAATTTCCTCTGCTGCACGTCTTACGACTTTGCGTTGTGAATGGAGGAGTGATGGAAGCGCATGGGTGCTCCCAGCAATGGTATATATATGCATCGATGAACTTTCCTCAATTCTATTAGAGACTCTGTACATATAACACCTTACTGAATCGGACTCGCAAAGTGTATTTTTCGAAGCATGAAATTGCGACTATGCCTTCTCAAGATGGAAAATCAAAATTGATATTGAATTGAAGATGTGTCATTTAATTCTAAGAATATTTTATTATTGTAACTTATTTTTTTTAACATTTACAAATAAAACTTTTATAACTTTTACCTTGAAAGCGATGCATCAAATAAAAAAAAAACGACTGCTTATCGTAGTAAGTTTGACAATTAGTTTTAAGTGTAAAATTGATATAGAATTAGTTTTAGGATTTGATGTTACGTCACGAGATCTATGTATAACAATCACTAGTTTGTCTACATGAAATATGAGTATTTCTGATGTGTATGACATTTTAATCGAATATCACTAAGTATAGTATTACGATACCAATCAAAAACAACAAAATTGACCAAGGAACAAATTAAAAAAGCTTCCAAGTCCGACAATCATAAAAAAAATTGAAGTAAAAAAAAAATAGCATCTAACCGGCAACCAATGTATATGTATATTTATATCCCAGTAGGGGAGCTTACAAAGTTCCCCGCGGAGGCAGTCGAGCCTTTCGTTCTTATGCTCTCGCTGCCGCGTAGCCGGCTCTTTTTCTCGGAGGTCCCATTGATTTCTCAGGCCCATGTCAAGGCTGTGCACGCGAAAAGCTCGGCCACCACCCCTTGTCAGCCAACTTCGCTACCCACTCCCGAGCTCCTCCTTCTCTTTCTCTCCAGAGCTTCGCCCGCCTCTTTATTTATTTATTTCGCTTCGCAAATATAGAACTCATCTCGAGGATGTACTCGAAAGAAAAGATGGATGCTTGCGCTCTATAGGCCCTGATCTCTCTCGTGGACACAATACTGTGATGAATTACTTGTGGATATAAACTTTTTTTTTCTTCTTTTTTTGTACTTTTTTATTTTCGTATTTCTTACTCATCCAGTGATTGCAGCTGAAATTTGTATTTGTTAATAAAAAAAAAAAAAAAAAAAAAAAAAAAATAGAAGATTCATGAGCAAAGTTGGAAAAACCATGATTTTTTTTTTCTTTATTTTGCCCAGTCATGAAAACATCGTTGACATTCAGGATTGATTACCACTAAGGCATGGAACTAATTCGTGTGCCTAAAAATAAAACAACAGTACGATTACACAGCAAGCCCGGAATCCCGATTGAAAATGCCGAGCACCGATATTCACCCCGAAAAGGAAAAAGCTCGTCGTGAAGAAAAAAAAGAACGAAATCTCGCGCGTCATGTCCGCATGTACGATATATATGTATATATATATACACGCATCAAGCCTACATGTACACGTACACACACGTATCAGCGGGTAGCAGCAGCGCCGACGCGCCACAAATAATCAGTGGCTCCGCGTCGGCAGCGAAGCAGAAAACCTTGACACGCGGCGGCCGCAGCGGCAGCTGCCTATCGATCAACAGCGAGGCCGTCACCCTCTCCGTTGTAGCTACGATCATATACCAAACTCCCCCCCCCACCTTTTCCCGAGGCAAACACGCTTACATAAACACACGTAGACCTCGCAAGGGGAGGCTCCCTTGCATACACGCGCGCACGGCAGTGGCGCATAAAACTTTTAGACGCTCGAGTCTCAATGCCAGGCTCCGTGGATACTGCCGCACAGCTGATTGATGTATGGGCCTCGCGAAAAAGGTAAGGACGCAAAAATAGGGGGATGAATAAGTCATGGGCTCGCGTCGCCGGCCCAATGATAATTAAAAGAGATGTTGCGAGGCTGATACTACTGGCTGTAGTGAGATATATATATATATATATATTTTTTTTTTTTTCTTTACAACAGCACAACGGAGATTTTCCCTCACCTGCGACAGCTCTGATTCGGGTTTATGTTTCAATTACACGGGTATACGTGTCTGCGTTTTACTGCTCGGCTGCTCGTATACATGTGAGCGCGTTTTCGTTTCGCGACGCCAAGATGTGGGTGTATCTTATTCCCTAGGCCCGATTTATTTTTCACGAAATGTCAGGGACGACAACTAAATCCCGTGGACGGTGATTTATTTATCCGAGTCCTTGTTTTTTTGCGCGTGTGAATTTTAAATTTTCCAATATTTATACCCCGGCATGCGCCAAGGGAGGGTACTCTCGAGGACACTATTTTTCGGGACAACTAAATTGTCTCTCGTCGTCACTTTTACGATACAGTTTTTTAATCCGATCTCATTAGACATCTTTTTTTTCTTTTTTTTTCTTTTTTTTTTTTTTTTTTTTTTTTTTTTTTCTATAAAAGAAAAAATACTCCACGTGAAACCTCGCTACTCGCTGGAGCTGCTTGAAAAACTAATAAATAAATAGATTAAATTCTCCCGAGTGCAGTTGCAAAAGAAATTTACATGCACCCCCGAAATTCCAAGCCGGTGCCGCAGAGTAGAGAGGCCCAAACTGAATTAACCACGAGGCCAAAATGGCAGCGGTGACTCTCCCAAAACAAGTCACCTTGAATCATTTGGCAGTCTTTGCATAAAAAAATCAGCAGCTAAAGTCATTGGGGTGCATTCCTTGCGTCATCCCACGAGAGCAGTAAGAGGAGAGAGAGAGAGAGAGAGAGAGAGAGAGTGGCTTAAGACCACAAGATGCAAAGTGACAGAAGGATGTTACTTGGATGCCCGTAACATCCGTGTACGTAAGCTCTTGAGGACAGTAGTCACGGCAAATATACATTTAGGGCGACGTAGGCGTGTGTTGGATCATGATGTATATAATAAAAGAGCTTTCTAGGTCGCATTAAGGCAACACATTCCCGCAGGAGAGCTTGCAAGCTCACGAGGCGTAGGGGGAGAGCTTCGAATGAAGATGAAGGCAGATCTGTCCCGATAGATTTCGTACCAGGGCTGTTTTTTTTTTTTTTTTTTTTCTTTTCTTTTTTTTTCTTCCTACAGGCGTTGAGAGAAAATTTCAGTTTGTTTCCGTGACACCGTGGAAAATGGCGTAGACAGAGGTAGCGCGTGTGGCAGGTGACGCGTCTTCGGGAGATTCCCTCGCTGATTGATTGATGCCCTCACGCAAATACGGGCGGCCCGTATTGATTGATGAACCGAGGGCTCACGCGACGCCCTCGCGGAAGTCCACGGGATATAAGTTCCCTGCAAACGAGCCGGCTGTTACCACCGCGCCACCACTGCTGAACGTCACTCGTTCATTAAATTTCGATTTGTTTGGGCTGAATGTTATTCCGAAGGTGTACACATATACTTTTCAACGCGTAAAATAAAAAGAAAAAGAAAAAACAATCTATTTTATACAATAGCGCGAAAGTATATGCACGAGGTTATTAATTCACATCCGCCGACCGCGCGAATTATGCAAATACAGTCGTGCCCTGCGCGAGAATTTAAAAGTACAAGGGGGACCTCGACACCCTTGGCGTGTATTTTTCCCCGCGCTCCTGCATTTTATAATAGTCCAATTTTGGTGGCGCACTTAAAATTAACGCGTCGCTTTGCACGGGGCGAAGCGAGGCTGTTGCGGAGGGAAAAATGTACGATGGGGACGAAAAAAAAAAAACAACAACAGATCGCGTGATCGGTTCAATTTCACCGGTTGAATCAATAAGAGGAAAAAGGGTACGTGTAATGTGTGTTTGGAAGAGTGCGACTGACGTGTCAAGTGATCAAAGTGGTCTCCGCGTGCGCTAAACGTCTCCCTTGGCCTTTTAATGTTCACTCTGCCCTGTTGGAAATGTTTTTCCTTGATACCCTTTTTTTCGGCAGGAAAAGTCCTTACGAAGTTAATACTGTTGGTGTGCAAAACTTGTTCTCCAACGATGAGGTTTTACTGCAAATTACGGCCGTTTGCTCGAAACCGATAAAACCTCGTGTTGTCTCTAATGCGACCGCCACACACGTGTGGAGATAAAATGGAAGCGCAAACCGTAAAAAGCGGGGGAGAGGGGCTCTGAAAACCAAAGCCGTGATGAAACACTGCACGAGTGTGCCGTATACGCACGAGGCAACACGCTTTTAGCATACTAATGAGGCTCGCGTAATCAAATGGGCCGCGAGTATACGTGTATATTGCACCCACGCGTTATCGAAGAAGAAAGTAGTTTGAGGAAAATAAAATGGCTGGACCGACTGGGCTTGCATCATGCGCTTTTGCTAAAGTTAGAAACGAGGATTATTTTCGAAGTAATCAAAGCGTAGCTGAGTGATCAATTTCATGGAAACCACGTACCACTCGCTCTCCTCAATCACAACGAGACGTTAAACTTTTTCCGAGCATCCGTCACCTCGTAAGTGCATGCTTATCAGCACCTCGTACGCTAATCGCCCATTTGTTTCTGCACGAGTAAAGCACCCTGCTATCCATTACGAGGGGGAAAAAAAAGAAAAGAAAAAAAAATGGAGAAACACACGTGTAAACTTAATCTAAAGTGGCAAAGACAGGGACACCTATTCCATTTCACCCCCGTGGCAGCCCCAAACACACCTGCTGCCCGCCCCTACTACCGCGATCGTTATCTAAAAGCCTCGAGCGCACGCAAGCTCGGCTCCCTCTTTGTATCGTAAAAAAGTACCTTCTGCAGAAGAGCTAACTGGTATAAGCTATCGTCTTTTTCAGTGCCTGATTCATCGGACGCGGATGTATGTCGTTGTCACCTCGCGCGTCCCATCGTGTGTGCATATACAAAGCAACAAACACATATAACACACGTACCCTCGGAGAGCCTGGCCGAGCAATTTGCAGAGCAGCGGTATTAGCCCTGAAATATATTCCCGACTCACGCAGCGGTGGGCCAACCGTGGCTGGGTCTAGGTTAACTTGGAAGGGAGCATGTGTACGTAGATACCTTCGCCGTGGCTGGCTCACTTATATTCCGAGTGATGACCCGAATGAACGTGACGTAGGCCCGTACTCTCTGGCCTCGGCGATACTGCACTGTTTGTGCATGCACTTGCTCGCAATATCACTTCGATTTCTCGAGCAAGGCCGTGTTTACGGCTATCACACATACCCACACCTAAATATTTGTCTATCCAAGTGTACAGCTGAGTGGAGCATGTATTTCTCCGGTTTTGCGAATACCTTGTATGGGAAAGTTTTTCCGGGTTGTCGTTTTTTTTTGTTTTTCACTTTTATTGTCCGCAGTTTCTATAACACACTGCTGGTGTTTCGCCTTGAAACGATTTTCATAATAGATACAATAAGAATAAGATTCGTGATGATTTTGACCTTCGCGAAACCAGTGCGGCTTGCGTGTGCAATCGATTAACCTCGCTTGTTTGCTTGTTATTGAAATAAAGCGTTTTATTATTTATTCATTTATCGTTTTATATATTAGCACTGGGCATTAATTTTTTAAAAGGTAAATATGTATTTCAAGGTGCGAGTCATGGAGTTTTGGAGTGTAAAAACATACATAGTCAGTATAATGTTCAGTTGTCGTATGGTGAATTGAAAAATTTTTAAATAAGTAAATGTGTGATTTACCATCAAACATAACCGTAACATTGACTCGAACATTGATAAAACGTGGAAGTCACTGTCGATCGATGAGCAGGTATAAATAACTCGACAACCAAAAGTCCTCCAAGATCTTTTCAACAAAAGAACTACAGAGTTCAGAAATTAGTTATTGAGGTCACATCGGCTGATACCTTATTTTGGTTGGTAAATAATGTTTCATTATAAATTACCTTTATAATTTTACAGATTTGTTAATTAACGTTTGCATTTATAAATTGTTGCTTCGATGCCTCATTCAATTCACATTACGCATCAGTAAGCTATATAGCTTTATTGTTCTAATTATTGTAATGACATGGGCAATTATGTGGGCTCTGTGAATAAATTTTTATGTACTGTTGCAGTACGTACACCTGATTTTGATACTAAATTTTGCATGACATGAAGTTTCTATGGTAAATTATTAAAAATGGACTACGTTGCAAAAAAAGATATGCATGTATACCTTAATTTAACTCTTTTCATACACATGAGGAGTTTATTAATTGATTTTCAAATTGACACGATCGTGTGACATTACACTCAGTTTATAACTAAATCATGTACTTTACTCATTCATGAAAAGCTTTCATGAAGTATGCTAAGACTTTTAAAATCATTCCTCCATTACGGAGGATGACGGCAGTTGTACCAAGCGTGTTTCGATTATCTTCTCGAAAATTTGAAAAAATGTCTCGTGGAAAAAGTGGAGAGCGAGATAGGGTAATCTTGAAAGTTTCGCAATGTCGTGCGGTAGTATTTTAGATTTAAATTAAGATTCGTGCAATAACCCGTGAGTTCCGAGCAAGTCCGTAAGTAGTATTGTAATTGCTAGCATTTTTCGTTCCCGAAAAGCAAGCGAAACTTCTCGTTGCGTCGTTATCAAACTTTCATCAGTAGAATTAACTACTAACGGTCACACTCCCTTATTTATTTATTTTTTTTCTCTTTTAACTTCCTCAAAAAACTCTCTATTTCGAGTAACATTACCCAACAAAATAACCCTTTGGCAAAAAACAGGCCTAAAACCGTAATGCGCAGAAACAGGAACGGCAAAAAGCCTGTACTACTCACGAGCTGAGCCGAGCTCAAAATGCAAAACTGCGCATTCGGGAAAGTTAAACAATAAGCGTCTCAACAACTCCCTCGGCATGCGACACACACCGGACGATAACAACTTTTATTTATAAGCCATTCTTCTTCTTCCTCCTGACCCAATTTCTCAGAGGGCAAAAACAACTTTCCGCTTTAATCTGCCTCCGCTTCCCTCTATACACGCTCGCCGAATTTCTGCTCCCAACACAAGAATTACCATTAGCAACCTACGCCTCACTGCCCTGCTTGACTCTCTCTCTCTGCCTCTTTCTCTCTTGCGCTTTTCCCATCTGTGGTTATTAAATTGTCCTTTACACCAAAGCTACGTCTAATCAATGTTTCCATGGTCGGTGCAGGTATCCGGTCTTGGCCCGCCCGGGGTATAACATCTGCATTAAACTCGCCTACGTCATCGTTATCCCGCGTAGTAGTTTAAACTAGCTTGGCAAAATTTTCCAAAGGTAAGGGCGATTATCCCTTCGAATCTTTCCTATGCTACGCTACTCTCGCGCGAGAGGATCTAATTGCTCGCCATCGTTTGGTACGTATTCGAAGAGAATTTCGTTATTTCCTGCATGTGTGGTGGAGATAGTAGATGTATCAGATTGTAGTATATATCTGGTTTTTAAACCCGTTCTCCGATTACAGCTATTAACGTACAGGGTTTTAACGGTACCTTCGTCAAAGTGACTTAACAGGCTTAAAAAGATTTTATTTTTACTTAAATCTTCCTTGTGAATTTTACGGTTATCTTTTCGTTTTTCTACCAATTTTTTAATGTGATTCGTTCAACAAAGTGCCTTACAATGCAAGGAAGGAAAAAACATAATTATTCATGATAAAAAAGCTATTTCATTAAATAGTAAAAAAAAAGATTTTTTTCGGCTGACCATATTCGTATTATACTACTAAAAGTAATCAATTTGATGAGTACGTTTAACACTGTAATCTATGTTTCTGATTTCGGTCGTCTGTATCTCGTAATTATTTTAAAGATTTGGCGTACACTTAGTGCGTTTCATGATCACTAGACTTCTCTATCTAACAAATGTTACAAGGAAAATATTTTTATCCAATCGTCTGACCATATTCTCACCATTTACCAATCTTGCAAGAAATGAAATTTTTTGCTTGAACAAGTTTTATTACTGGACGTACTACTGTAATCAGGCATTTATGGTGGATATGAAACTTTTATCTGACCATACTTTTATTATTCTACTGAAACCAGCTACATATACAAAATAAAACGTTTAAGTCTGACTATACTTTTGCCATACTACTGATATTAATCATTCGTGTATATGGCAGTTCTACTGTCTGACGACACGCATATTTATACTACTCAAAAATACTATTTTGAACGGTCAGTAGGTATACAAGAAAGTAGTTTAATTACATTTTTTCAAAAAATATGAAAATACATCGCAACAGGTCAATGGGCATAACCACAATTTTGGATTATCCTGAACAGTGCCAAAAATAATCTAGCAAGTACAGAGAAACATATTTAAAGTAACTCGTTGTACACGGACAAAAAACAAACCAAGGGGAAATAAACGTTCATATAAATAAATAAAAAAGCAAAAAGGTTGTCTAATCAAAACAAGAAGCAACAGACATAGGACAAATTTTGTTTGTGTTGTTAATAAAAACAACAATTTAAAGTAAAAAAAAAAGAAAAAAAGAAATACTTTTACACTTAAAAAAAGAAATCAAGAAGTAAGGAAGAGAGTGGAGATAAGGTTAATAAGGATATAAATTTAGAGCAGAGGCTCAGGAACAAGACATAAAGAAGATTTAAAAAACGTATAAATTAGCTAAATAAATGTTAAGTAATATTTTAATACGTTCATACGTACAAAATATGTTAATGTGAACTTTGAGCTTGTCTTCCGAGGCTGTATTTATTTTTCTATCATTCTAACTGCCCTATGACGTCAGTTTGCCACGGAAATATCATCAAATCAAACCCAACGAAACCAAGTGATAGGTCACCATTATCGGAACAAAGCAAGTGACGACGAGCGAGCACTAGAGCCCAGAGGATCTGCAATCGAAAATTCTCAATGTTCTCGAAACAAACGCCCGACTCGTCCCATTATCGCGGAACCAAAGTTGAGCATTTACCGCGGAGTGCGCAATACAGGTACGGTTGAAATCGTCAATGTGAAACTTTCCGGGAGCGCCGTTTCAATAGACACCACATCAGCAGAAGACAATAAAAGCCTCAGCGCAATTTCATCGAAACAACCCGACTCGTGCCCCCAACCCCACCCTTTTAAACATCCATTGTACAGCTTACGTGTACACAGCGTTACCAGAAGGAAGCTCAGAGATGAGAGGGGGATTCCGGGGAATCCGGTCGCACGCGTGTGGTTTAAAGGGATCCCACTCGTGCGCGATTTGGTTTGCACTCACCAGCCACCCCTTTCCGGATTATTCGAAGCGCTCGCTGTAATTTTCGGGAAATTACCGACTGGACCTCTCTCTCTGCTCTGCGGGTTACGAGGTTGTTTAGCCTACAATAGCTTAATAGCTCCTGTCGAGCTGCAGACAAAAGGGACGGAGTCACTGCGGGATGAGCTCGAGTGAGTTTTGGAAATTTGTGTAATTGTATCAAATTGGAGTAATGCGTAGTTGTCACGACAATCGAATGGACTTTTTGGAGAGCAAAAGAGTCCACCTGATGTGAATATTTTCTTAGACAAATTCAAACGATTCACCCTCCGCCTAAATTCCCCAAGTCAATCGCTTGTGTGTATTTTCGGTGGATGTAAAGTAAAAGGGCAACGAAAACAACAATAGTCAACAATGCATATAAATCCTGAAAGTAATTTCTTACAATAGCGGAGCCGATAAGTTGTTGCGTCTCACTCTGAGTATCCCCGAGCCGAAACTTCCAATCGAGAGCAAAGTAATATTTCAGAAGGCTCAGACAGTGCAATTCGGAGGGCCGCTGTGAATTATGAAATCTCTCCGCTGGCCCTTCCGTGCGTCCTACATTGGGGAGCCGCGAGAAGCGAGATAGATAAAAGACCTCTCTTTTCCCTCTCGATTTCTATTTCGGGCTATCAGGTGAAAAAAAAAAAAATGTACCACTATCCGTTTTCCCGACTACGCAGCTAATCAACGCAACTCTCTGCCTTGTTTCCCTATCTACAATACACGCGTGGGAGGTATCGGTTATTAATGGTGGCAAAGCGTGGATGAGGAAAAATGGAGGGGGGGGGGGCGTTTTCTCGGTGCTAAGATTTTTCGAGGCTTCGTGCACAGCTCTTGATGTATCACTGGCACGTTGGAAATAATAAAGAGAGGGATCTTTTCTTTATCCAACGCGATAAAATGTAGGATACGGATGGCAGCTTTTTGTTACCGTAAATGGCTTGAGATGCGTGAGTGGTGGCATGGTTATTATAGTTTCATTTCGATCCATTTGTTTATCTGTACAATAATCTTCCTTCTACGTTAATTATACAGTTTTACAAGAATACAATTATACAGAAATAATTTAATAGCTAAATTCATAAAATGCTTTTTTTCAAGTTGAAACCCAAACTGTGATGCTCGATTTTCTTTTTGTTTCAGGTAAGTACCTTTCATACAAGTAGGTGAGGCAGCGAACGTGAGTAATGGTAAAAAATACAGATAAGCTTAAAAATCCTATAGATTCTTTGCCGCAATGCGCGTCAGCGATGGTCCTGATGCCACTTTAATGAGCTTTGATTTAGTAACGACACCTTTTATTTCCTACAAAAGCTATTCTGGTAAAATTTACGTACCTTCATACGTCACCCTGAATTCTTGGGAAAAAAAAGGAATCGAAAACAAGTTTAAAAAGCCTTGACCAAAGATATCTGCTAGAATCCCCGAAAGAAAATAACTCGTAGACGTATCCCCTCGCACTGTACCAGCCAGTCTCACAAACAGAGCCAGCGGTTCGGGAAAGATCGAATATCAGCTTCACGCCTCTGGACCTCCTTCCTTCCCTCTTATCCTCCCTGGGAAGGGGGGAAAAATACATACAGAAGACTCGGTCTCCCGAAAGCGCGAGAATATCCTGAAAAGCCATCGATGCGAGGGAGGGCTCAGGGTGCCCCTCGTCGTATTTTAAACTGCACTTAGAAGGGCATTCGTTGCAGCTGCGAGTGCATCCGACAGTAACGCCGGCCTAGGAGGCCAGTGGAGAAATTGGGGCTCCCCCGATCGAGCGGCACTACGCCACCCAAACCAAGAGTGGGAGCGAGAGGCCAGAGCTGAAGGGAATATAGAGCACACTCGAAGATTTATGGCGGAAGCGGAAGTATTTTCCCGCGAAATATCGTCCACGCTGTCCGGGTGCACTCATTTGGAAACATCGAACATCGCTACTCTTTTTTTTCTGTTTTTTTTTTTTTTTCTATTTTGTTTTTTTATTTTTACCGTACACCTACGGCTCTGGATGGAACTTTGCGAAGCGTGACGGACGAGGCTCGAGCGCCCAAAGAAGTTTTTTCGTCTCGATCGAATGGAAAATCGAGACTTCGGGTTACCACCCAAGAGGGAGGATGATCCATTGTGTATATTGTATACGTTCAGGCTCGTTGAAGCGGAAACATTTTGAAAGCCCCCAGAATCGTATACGCACGCAAGTAGTATAAACTGTATTTAGTCAGACGTGAGATATTTTTCCACTTTCGTAAGTACGCGTTTCAAAGGGCGAGACGGAGCTTGGAGTTGAATTAAATGTGAAAGCAATTAAATGTCCAAAGGGCTTTTATACTGCACCCCGTATACTTGGATTTGGGCCAGCTTTGCCAATTGCTGTCTCAAGCTTTGGAAAATAAGTTCTTTTAGCCGAGATAAAGTTTAAACAACAAAAAAGCAGTTAGCCTCGTTTCCCTTCAATCGATTCAAAAGAAACAAACGTATGTACACATTAGTCTACGATTTCTCGCTTCGCGTAACGCTTCGAAATAATTGACCCTCTTTTCGTAACATCGAAAAAAAAAAGGTTTTGTTGTTGAATAATTGCTTGAATTTTTTTCTCGTCACAATGTGGCAGTTACACGTATAACAAATCATAATAAGAGGAAGGGGGGAAATAGTTTCTAAACGACGCATTAAATTACACAGCAACCGACTTCGCACGTATACATACATATATATATATATATATATATATATATATATATATATA
This sequence comes from Copidosoma floridanum, assembly GCF_036245765.1. Lineage (NCBI taxonomy): Eukaryota > Metazoa > Arthropoda > Insecta > Hymenoptera > Encyrtidae > Copidosoma > Copidosoma floridanum. Next base: position 6,955,493 of record NW_028321897.1, on the reverse strand, counting down.
TATATATATATATATATATATATATATACATATATATATATATATGTATATGAGCGAGCCAACGCCACAAACTACGAGCAAGAGATCCGAAACTCTCCGTGAGCAAAAATACAAGTCAGTCCTCCGTACACATAACGACAGTGGAGTGGGAAGAGTTACAACTCTCGAATCCCGAGAACAATGGATAGATCAACGCTTCTGCGGAGCAACGGTATATCTCTAGCCGTACGAAGTTAGCCCAAAGTTTTCGAGGGGCGCCCTGGAAGCGGTGGCTCATGTGTTTTGCCGCGCACGAACGTGCAACATGGACCACCACGAGCAGTAGCAATTAAGGCGCTCGACCCGACGCGCGTGCTCTCTTGTCCCCCTCGCCCTCTGGGCTCCACGCCGACCGCAAGCACACATAATCGCCAAGATGGCTGCGTGCACATGATACGCGTGTACATCCGAAAGGACTGTCTGGCTAGCTGGTTCGTTGCGTACTGATGAAGAGCAAATGCAAGACTCGGCTATTGTTGTCTTATTTCGAATCAATTAAACGTACGCTTTGTACAGGTGTTTTTTATCTTTGCGCTTTGTTTTTTTTTTGTCTCCCTTAGAGTAAATAATTAATCAAAGTATGATCCTCCGTGCGAGTAGTGCCAAGAGCACAGTTTGCCAAAGTACACCCACGTAACGAGAACCCCAGGCTGCAGTCTCTCGGTAAACACTAGTCCGTACTGCGCGACGTATCAGTTACATAAATCCCAAGTTCCTCTGTTCAATCATAAGTTTGAATATACGATCGCGCCCCCAGTGTGTGGCTCTCGGTGCACTGCTGTAGCAAATACGTGGAACTACTTCGTCGCACAGTGCCCCTCCTACAACGTGGGCCATTCGGGGTACTATGTTAATCACTTAACGTTACTGTAACGACAAAATCCAAAGTTCCTAAAACATAACTTGATCTTCCCTCCAATTTCATTATCCGCTAGGCAACCGATCCACATTGCGTATCTTGCGGGTTTTAATTTATTTCGTTTGAAAATAAAAACATCGTCTCCAAGCAAGAGCCAAGCCATGCAGCTCGAAATGGATGAGTCGGGCTGGACGTTCATCGTGTACAAGCGCGCACAAACGCACGGCAGGGGGGAGCTAATTTGCGTGGAGTGAGGATTGGGGGTGGAAGGTGGCACGTAATGCGGCCCGTCGTTAAACTCGCAATCGCGGAGGCCCTCCGAGCCAACTGTACTGTCACGCTGCCGTTGGGCGATAATACCACGAATGTAGGTACGCAGTAGTGGTAGTGGTTCGAACTGCAGAGGGACAGACGGGTGTCGTAGAGTTGGTGCACGGATGGAAGAGCGAGAATATGTTGCCGTGCGCGCTTGGCTTTGGGTGTATTTCGGGTGAGCTATTAGTCTCTTTGCGCTGCCGCGTCGTTTGTCTCTCGTACGCGAGAGTGTCAGATACGCCTGTGTGGCTCTCTCCCCCCGTGTTTTGTTGCGTTTTGACGATTAACCTGCATTGACGAGCATTGCTTTTTTTTTCATGTATCTAGGAGATACGTTTCTACGCCAAAAAACACTTGTATACCTTGACTAATTTATTTCAGTAGTACGGTGCGAATATGGTCAGCCAAACTTTTTTTTATTGCATTCAATCATTTTTTAATAGTAGTCTTAATAATAACAACAGTTTTTAATATTTTCTAACTTAATTTAAGTAAAAAGTACTATCCATAATGTAATTTATTATTATTGATGATAAAAGAACCTGGTTAATTAAAGTATTTCCTTTCTTTATTTCATTGGCTTGATATTATTACAGTATAGTAGTAACAGCAGTACCAACGGATTTCAGAAGCATGATCTGCTACAGTCAGAAAAAAAGTTTCATACTAATTTGGTTCATGTCTTCGTGGTGTAAGGGCCATTAAATTGCCTATTTTAAGTAGTATAACCCGAATATGGTCAGCCGAAAGAGATTCTTCGTTATTGACTATATTAAATGTATTCATAGTATCTGTAGTAATTTAGTATATGATTCAATTATAATGTAGAAAGTTACCAATATTATTGTAAAAGGAATAAGATGAGGTATTACATTTTATTGTTCCTGCAAATGATTGAAAAATCTCACTCAAAATTGTTTATCTTGTTCAAGCCCAAAACACTCTATGTGCATAGCGTAAAAAGTAACATAAACTATCTAAAGTACCGTGCTGGCTTAATACAAATTGTCTCCCCAACATAAAAAAAAGCCACAGAATCAACCAGTCCCTTATACAACTGATTTCAGCAAAGTGCTGAAAAACTTATTCCAAACGCCCCCCACCCCACATGCACACTCATAGAACTACGATAACTTTTGATCCGCTCGTAGATTAGAAAAGACCAATGTGGCCATCCGTATACACGTATGTGTACACTCAGGCGCTCCCGAAGAGCAGCTAAATCGCAGGAGCCCCCCAATCGAGGCGTTATATCCCAGTGTGTAATCACAGGCTGCTGGATGGCTGACTCCGCGGCTTTAGCCTTCCCCCTCACTCCACGCTCGCCACACACGTGCAACGGCAGATCCGATCATCCCCCCCGTGGCGAGCCAAGAAAGCCAACGGGTGGTGGGTAGGTATAGGCAGTGGCAGCTACGGCAAATCGAATTGCGCGCTACGTCCCACCGAGCACGTTCGGCCAACTCTCGCGGGGCCTTGCCACTGTAGATATACCGTTAATACACGAGGCTGGCTCCTACCCCCACTCGCTTGCTTCGCCCGATTATTTATGTAGTCACGTGTACCTATAACCGTATGAACGACGGTTGTTTGGAGGGTACGAACCGATGTAAGACGGATTCCGTGCCCACTGCTTCGTTATTCATATACGTACGTTCGGTTGTGGGGTGGGGGTGTATGTTTTTCGTGCTTTGGTTACAACGTATAGAAGGTGAAGGTAACGAGAGGTGGGTACTGCTTATGGTACGAGACACTGGAGGAATGAAGTAGGGATACCGTGAGATTTTATCCTTCAATGCGTGAAATCGTCCATACTCGAACTTTGAAGTCGTGCGTAGACGAGACAAGGATTTATCCAATGCATGTGCACGCGTGTTGAGTGCGTGTCCGCGCGTGTATGCAACATGGCAAAAGCCCTGGTATATATATATATATATATATATGCGTTGTATCGGCATCATCGGTTTTAGGTACTGTACTCGCGAATATATATATATATATATATACGTACAAGCAAGCACGCATTGCGCTAATTCCTGACGGCAAGCTGCTGTTAACGCAACCTAACTCCAGGGTAACCCTGACGGGCTCGAAGGGAAAGGGAGTGGCCAATCTGCCTTGTTATCCGAGTGCAGCTTGCGAGCCTGCTCCCAACCTTTTTCGGTGCCAACAACAGCTACCGATGCTCGGTGTTTGTCTATATAATTTTTACTTTTTTTTAAAAATACGGGTCATTTTTTCAAATTGAATTCATGACGTAGATACAAAATTTTAAATGCTTGAACTTAACTAAAGAGCATCGTTTGCGCCTACGCCTGAACTCGAGCAATAATCTTGAGTTTCGTGCAATGTATTTGTCGACGAAGTAGCAAACCAGTTAAAGTGTCGATCATGAAAGCATCAGGCAGATCTTGCACGTAAATTTAGCCCCGACAGGGTGAGCCCCGAGCAGTCCCTGCAACCCAACTTTTCTCGACAAAAGCTCCTCACACATAAAAGAAGCTCTCCTCCCCTTTTTCCTCGTATGATTCCGGAAGGACAGTGATTTGTCGCAAGTTTGCTCTAAAATTCCGCGGGCCACTTTCCAGGACAGAAAGGGAGAATGAGGATAAGAAGGAAGATGCACGAGCACCACTTTCCACGAAAAATGCTAATGGAGGGACGGGCCCCCCAACCCCCTTTGTAGAAGCTTTTTCAGCGTTTTATCGTTGCTATTATTATACGCACGCATGGAGGTACCTACTGACACATTTTTCATGCCAGCGAGATAGCCGAATTGCGGGACTCGAGGTTTTTTCATACGTGAGCTGCAGCTGCTCGTGTTTCGTGTACCTTGGACACTCTCGCGTGGCCAACGACAAATATATACACGTACATAAATAGGTATACATTGCACTTTTGTTATCAGTATTGTCACACGCGTGGGTGTATCGACTGTTATTTTGATGTAAGCTCGTTTGACATTTTACAATGTACAAAAATCATCCTACCTTCTCTCTCTTTGTTCCGAAAAATACGATATCCGTTATCGCAAAAGCCAGTGGTCTTATGGACACTCAAAATACAGTAAGCGCGTCAGCAGCGGGTAATGGAGAAAGAGGCCCCACCTCTTTGGTAGCATCAAACGAGCGAGCGCGCGCGTATTTTCGAAATCAATACGGGCCCCAGGCAGCCTCCAGCTCCTCGGTCTCCCTGTATAGGTGGGGTATATACATGTCGCGCACACCACGCGACGCCAACTCTGTTTGACCACTACCTCTGCCATCGCTATAGCTGGAGCACTCGTATTACGCCGTTTGTGTGTCCGTGAGTTCCAAGTGGATCGTCGCAGAGTCCCCTACGAGCCGTGCGTTTGTTTAAACTCTGGTACAGCCTTTGACTGGCTATGCCGGGATTGAGCTAATATCGAGATTTTTAATACGTGGCGCGAAAATCTACGCCCATGCTATTCATGGCTGGCTATATAAATCAAGTACTACCGGTCAATAGGTTCTTGGGTTTGAATCCTCCAGTTTTTACCATAAAGTTGTAAAATTGAAGATGTTTTATAAAAAAAAGAAGCAAAAGATGTACTCAATACACAAAGTCCATGCACGAGACATATTATACGTGTGCATTAAGATGAGCACTAAACAAAACTCGTGCATAGTTTATTTATTCAATATTACAAAGACTTTGGCTAAAGGTATTACATTGAAAACAACGGGCAATGTATACGGCAAGCATGTAAGCTAGATACCTTGTTTGGGTGTGTATGTGTGGGTGTATAAGCACGGTTGCTTGCCCAAACAAATTTATTAGCTTGCTCGGACGGACTCAAAGCAGCTAGGCGCCGAGTGTGCAAACACTCGACCAAAACGACCTCCATGACACGTCCAAGACGATTGTATAGGTGTATAGTGTACATTAGTAACACGGCCATTAATATATATTGTATATATATATATGTATATATACATACACGAGGTGTTGAACTTGCACGATTGGCAGATCGACGTCGAGCGTGAAGGTGTCTACAGGATACTGTGTACGTGTGTTTGTTTGCGCTCTGGGGGTGCGATGGATATGGTAGAGCGTCGTGGGACTTTACGACTGACTCGACGAAAGCGCAGCTCCCCGTTTCGTGTTGACGCGGCGAAAATGTACGTACTGTGAATTGATGTTGCAAGTGTTACACGTGAACAGCATCTGTTTGTGTTTCGCGAATTGACAGTTTTTTTTATTTTTTTTTTTTATTTTATTATTTGGAATTGATGATTTTACCGGGATCCCAAGTAAATTGGGAAAAAAAGTGTTGTAAACAGAAACAGGACTGACGAGGGGGAATTTATGCATTTCTATTTTTAAAGGAGCACTTGGCGATATTACTTTTCTGCCGTCGCTGTTGTTGTGCTACTTGGCGTTACTTCCAAGACGCTTCGAGTTTTAAAACATATTTTTCTCGCGACGCATCTAGCAACACTGAAACGAGGAAATGAAGAGCGCGACGGAATGCAGGTCCGATTGCTCTGTTATCTCGGTATTTTTCCACCCCTTCCCCCACCCTGTTTTCAGGACCTTATTTTCGTTATCGCTGTCGTCTTCTTTAGCTGCCTCCCGCTGGTTTAGTTCTCATACCTACTGCACCCGCGTGGTAACTCAATACAGGAAAGTCATACTCTTATCTGATAGCGACCTACGAGTTGTTTCGTTAAAGTGAATTTCTGTAACTTTCCACCACCAGCAATGCTGCGGAGACGTTTTCTTGATAAAAATGCAAATCTCCCAGGTACCCTGCGCTCGTCGGAAAATACATTTTTAAATTAAATTTTCCATCGATTGATACTAAGCGCCGCACCGGTGATTCATAACAAAAACACTGAGGTTCTTACAAGCGTGTATTGAATTACCCGGTATTGTTATACTTGATGGAAATTCATTTTGCATACCTGAGATTCACAGCGAAGAAAATGTCTTACATTCCTCGAAACATTGCCATCACTCGCCCACCGAAAGTACAACCCTGTGAAATCCAGTAGGTATCCGAACAGAGTATAACAACCCCCTCCCTCGGGCACGCGAGCTTCCTTCCGTTCTACCTAGCTCATTCCTCCGCGTATTAATTTACAATTCCATCCTTTTCTTGCAATGTTTTTTTTTTTTTTTTTTTTTTCGACTCCCACGTCTCACCTGTGCGTTGGTTCCGTCCGTTTTTTCTCGCAAAATAACCGCGAAGCATTTATCCGTACACGATACGCCAGAGCGCAGCTTTTGATTTACTGCTTATTTCTTCCCCCTCCCTCTCTCGTAATTTCCGCTAAATCATCCGCCTCGGCCCTTCTCCCGCACACCTAGCCATTCCATTCTCCTTTTTTTTTGTCCCTCCCTCGTGTGTTTCTATCCGTTTTTTTTTTTTTTTTTCGTATAAATCTCGTAGGCCCGTATTTTCGGCACAAGAACCCACCCCCGCGCGCGTATTGAAAACGCAGATTAGCAAAATTTATCAAGTGCGGATGTTACTGCCACCGGCGCTGTAGGTCTGATCAATGGCTCATCGTTTGCATATTAGTACATTGCCCGCGTGGTGCATTTTTTTCGGTGGGTTATAATTTTGCAGTTGCACTAGCTTCGGGATATGTGGCTCATCGACGATTAAGCGATCGCGTAATGCTTCAAGCGAACTGATGTTTTGACGAAACTGGAAATGCAATCTAGAAAATTTTTTCTGTTTTTTGATATAGTCTTGGATAGAATATTTTTTACGTTTGTCGGAGGGTAGCATGCTTGCATATATCTGTTGCCACCTTTACCACATTTCCATGGAAAAGTTCCTAAAGGAGCGCAGCTGCAAAGTTTCCCGGTGTGGTGTTTAACTTTACTCCTAAGGAGAAAGAGAAAGAGAACTGCATACATAGCTGGAAGTTCAATTGGAAGGGGGAGACAAATCCGGTGGAAAAACATTGACTCGGAGAATCATTATACGACGATCTTTCGGTCGCAAGACTTTGAATTACTGTTTCAAAACTCGAGCTCCCGCGAATAAGTGAGTTAATCGAAGCAAATACTGAAAGACCAAAAATTCCAATGGTATGGGAAAGCAGAGATTGCACCAAAAACATCGAGCACTGCTGTTACGTGATGAAATACCCTGGATTTTAATCACCGAACCCGCAGTTGTCGTCACCCGAGCTCCAGCAGAAGAATATATTTAATCAGCCATTCAACTTTGTTCGCTCGCTCTCGCAGTCGTCTTTTCCCCAACTGCGTGAGTGCATTTGTGAAGACGCGAAGAGAAAAAACTCCCCTTCACTGCTGTTCTTCTGTTTTTTGTCTTTTGTTTGGACGCATACAAACTTACGAAGGTTTGCACTCCCTGGGTAAAAACAAATAATTTTCGTTCACGCAACCTATTTTTACTCGTCCTACTCCATAAGTATACACGCTGGGGTCGCTTTTTCACCTCGAGTACGTTTGCATGTGTATAACGTATACTTACAGAACCATATAAAACTACAACAGCGCATACGGTTCACCCCATCTGGGGATTCCGAACGAAGGGACTGCTCTTGGATAGCCTCGCGGTATGACTCGTCCATCAAATTGTATGATGAAATCCCTAAAAACAACGCCACGGTATCGATCTCGACATTGTCTACTTTAAATGCACTGCTTGTTTATTGTTAGAGGACACATGATTTATTGTAAGTTGCGTATTGACATACTATGGTATACTGTTGGAGTAGGATTTTTGGTGACGCAAAAATCGATATCATTAAAGAAAAAATCTTTATCCGTTCATAACCACAACACAATCAGTCCTCGGATCGTGCTCTTTCTCTCGAAATTCCCACATTTGTCGACAAAAATCACTATTGACTGCAGCAAGCTTTCAAAAGCCCTCCTTTTGTCTTAAAAAGAAAAAGAAAAAAAAATTCTGTAACAATGAAAAACCGCCATAATTTTCAATACACAGATGCCGCACAAATAATTGGCAGTCCCGAGAATACAAAACCATCAAACGAGAATAAAAGATCAATGAGCTTTCAATACTGCAGGCACTCACAACTACTCTGTAGCTTTAAAGCCCTTTGTTGTATAGCTGTAATGTGTAATAATACTCGCGCACTCGCTCGGTGCAGGTAAGGCAAGGTCCGCAGTAGTATAGCTCAGCGCCAAGTCAGACGTGAAATCGAATACTCGCGTGCGGACACTCGTGTGGTTGCACCCTGCCATCCAAGTCATTTACATTCATCAGAGTCTCCATTTTCCCTCCACCCTATCTCTTTGAGCTTCCGCACGGACACGTTACAGCGTGTCGACGTCCCCTTACATTGGTCGGCACACACAATGACTCCGCGTTAATCGAAAACTCTCCAGAACGCGTCTGGCACGCGTCTATTGATTTTGTGCGTTCTATATATATATTTATTTGAGGCTCCGAGTGACGAGATCAAAGGAAACGAACATCCTTTCCGATCCAACGAGCATATACAAGAGTGAGGAATTCAAATAGCGATGATGGCGCTCGAGAGAGTCAAATGCCAATTACCAGCGGGACCTTCTCTCAAGGGGCTGAGATCACATTTCGCGAGTAAAATGCACACGCGAGTCTGATAATGTATAAATGCATTTAATTACCGGCAGCTTCGTTCGCGAGACAAAACTGAGAAGGAGACCCAATGCAAACTCGGAAGCATCGTCCTTCTCGGCAAAACCGAGTGGGTGCAGCGACAATTTTAATTTGATTTTACCGGTAGTGCTGCAAAACCCGCGCACATCGCAAGACCCATTGAAAATCAAAAAACCATCTCTCTGCGTTTCAGCAGCGCCTCGAAATCAAAATCCCCTTAGCGCGAGACCCTCGATTTCCGTACGCGCCAGCACGTGTACGCAAATACTATATATTCGGGACACGCACATACGCGAGTCTTTCTATCGCACCCTCTCGAATGGAAACGAGACACTTGTTCGGCCCGAAATTGAAAAGGCATCCATACACGTTCATGATACATTATTATATGTATGTGTGGTTCTTAGGGTGCAATTAGTTCCGGAGATTTACCGGCGAATGCAAGGAAATCGTGCGCATGTACGCGCTTATTCGTGGCACGCATTGCGAGCCAATTAAGACTATTAAGACTCGAGAGTTCGCTCGCGTGGGCTGATAGGATTTTCTGTGAGATGTACCGTATTATTTACTATACTGATTCCCTGGTGAAAGCTCAAAGATTCACGAGTTAGGTTGAGATGTTTTTTTTTTCTGTCACTTCTGGTACGTAATGCTACTGGATGATAAAAGAAACCCGTGAGTTTACTGCTTTGACTCGGTATTTAAAAAAAAAAAAAAAGAAATCCAAGCTTTCAAATTCTAATTGAAGCCTTTTGAAATTAAAAGTTTATTTCAATGAATTAAAGTTTAAAGAGCACCAGAAGTGTTAATATGCTAACGTTCGCTTTCACTTCCGATGCTTCTATGTTCGATAAGGGATGAAAAGGAGGCACAAATCTCAGTTTGAAAATCTCGGACATTTTCTGCCATCAAAGATATAGCTCCGTGGATTGAATTAGTCCACATTTCAATTTGTTAATGTGCAAGACAATCTTTTAAATTGACACACAAGTCCTCGAGTTTTGCAATAGCGAAAAGATTCAACTATCTTAAGGGCAAAGAAATTGCTTGTGCAATCACAACGCATATCCCGTGAAACCTTGGCACGGATACACATTGGAGGCCATGACTAAAGCTTTCTTCCACTCCTCTCGAAATACATCGGCGGGTCATTCCCACGCTTTTATCAAATGCGCCTTTGGCGTGTTGAACCCAGCAGTAACAAAAACGCCAACAATAGCGTTAACCACCGTGAAAGCCAAGGCGAGCAGTTTCTACAAAAATAACAAAGAGCCCATGCCGGCGGTAAAAATGGAGCTTTCGTCCAGCGCGAAAAAGCGAATCGTCGTGGCCACCAACGAAAATTGTTAAAAATGTAAAATTGTCGCATCCAAGGGGTGCATGCGAGTGGGCTCTTGTACTGCAGTATCTGGGAATAAAAGGACATTGCGGAAGCGTGAGAAAAAAAAGGGGGGGAGTCGTAAGGCGCAATGGTCCAATCACGGCGCTCTGCGATTAGGGCGGCCGTTCCCCGTATCTTTTTATCGCCGATGCGCACCACCCTCGCCCGTATTATTGTCTCGGGGTGCTCCGAGAGGCCGTAAGGAAAACGTTAATGGAGCAGGAGGGAGGCGAAAGAAAAACAAAGGCTCTCGTAAAGGGAGTCCCCTCGCGCGTACACGTCGACGTGACGGATACATTAGAAAAACAGGAGCTGCCTCCGAGCTGCGGACAGACGATATCGTAAAGGTAATCGCTTACAATTGACGATAAAAAATGACGGGCATCATCGAGCCGAGGAACACCATCTGCCAGAGCTTTGGTGAATGGAGCTTCTGAAAGGAAGAAAAAAAAAAACCTGCCCACGTTACCCCATTATACGCGCTCCTCCTCCCTACGGTTCCGCGTAATAATTATACGCTGTGCAGACTAAATTACCATCTCCCAGGGCTTTTCACTAGCCACCAGGACCAATTTATCTCACAGAATTCCTTCCAGTTGCATTTATGCGACAAAAGTCTGGCTTTCGGCGTGGCCCTTCCTACCAGTCAAAGGCTACTAATTGCGCGAAAAGCACAGCCGGAAAGTTTCCACCGAGTCCCCCGGGGTGCGCGTATCAATGGTATTATCATTGTTATTGAAGTTTTGCGGAACTTTATCGGGAACTGCGTCGATTAAAATCGGTCATTGCAATCAGCCTTTTTTGGAGCATCACTAAAAATCCACGTAGACTTCCACGATATTCGATAAGGTAGCCACAATCAGTCGGCCCTTGATGAGTTGGAGCGCATATAGTACAGCCAAGTCGAATCAAATATCTTGGCCTTTCTTGATTGTCGAACGCAAAGGAGAGGAGGAGGAGGAAAAGGAGGTCAAAGGAAGTCAGAGCTGATCAAAATCGGGCACGCCACCGTGGCTGCAAAGTTGGGGGTAGCATGTGTAACGAGGCACCCCCGTAGAGACCAATGGCGGGTTACCGTGAGGAGAACATACGTCGGGTGTAATGGATCGGCTGATCGTGGAAATGAGCGGTTTCTAGGACTTTGATCGGTATTTCGTTTTGCCCACGTCTCACAACCAAATAAATGAATAGGCGATATCCCCAACCAAAATGATTTTTCAACGTCACATTGGCTGAAACGTGTCACCGAAAATCCCAAAGCTATCGAGCGCTCCTTCGATCTTATCGAAAGGATATTTTCCTCGTCTTGGTAAAAGCGATCGCCAATCTCGAGTAAAAGGAAAGTCACGAGGCCCATTAGAAGGAATGGCGGTGCGGATTTCGGGAAAGAGAGGCAGGGAACGACTGCGTTTTATCGCTGCGACTGGCTCCTCCGTTTTTTCACGTCACTGCCAAAGTTTCTCTCCTCCGATGCTCGGCCCGAATGATCCCGCGATATCTGGAGGATAAACGTGGAGAGCCAAAGACAAAGGACGGAGAGCTGATCCGGGGCACTTTTTTTTACATGGGTGGATCATGCCCGTTCAAAGCCACCATGTTGGAAAAAACATTCGTAAATGAGGGGGAAAAGAAGAAATCTCAGCCATTTTACCACCAAAGGATTCCCACGCAGAGAGCAAGACGTATACAGCACTGGGAATTATTCAATTATTCCAGCGAAGCGCGTCTACTCGGCGCACGCCTCCCGCATCAACTTTTAAAGATAATCGCGCCAAGCATGGCTTATTCATACGCGCGTTTACTGGCTCTCCGCTGTACGGCGCGCTCCCTCCCCGACACGACGAAAGCAAGTGGAGATTCGCGGAAGAGAAAGATGACGGGCTGTCGTCTCGACTCTCCCTCTACCGCGGTCGCACTTGAAGACGCTGCTTTGACTCGTTCGCCCCGGCGTCGAGGGAAACGTCTTCGCGTACAACGGTACAAGTGTCTGAACGAGCACTGAAGGAGCTTTTTCTCTGAGAAAACGTGCGTATATATGCATATGCGTAACTTTGACGCGGTTTGGTCTCTCCCCTAACGTGCAGTTGCGTGTGCTTTTATTCGCTCGAGAGAGTTTGGATAAAAACGCATCCTCAACGAGCTAGCTTTCTTTCGCATTTATCACCAGAGAGGGGGCAGGAAGGGGGGGATTAAATAATTTAGTAGCGAGAACGTACAGGAGAACTGGGTGACGCATTCGCTGGTAATATTTAGTAGACCCCGAGTTGGAGATAAAGAAGGGGGTAGGAAACTGCGGCAAACGCTTTGCGAGTAGCGAGATTCTGAGGGGAGGGAGAGTGTATACTTTGCAAGGGATGTGAAAACATTACTCTCCCATTCCATGGTATAGGTGCTTCGAGCGCCCGTTTGGGAGTATTTTTTGTGGGGTAAGCTAATGGTTTTCTTCACGAGTCCAGATGTTACTTTGTTCTCCAAAAATTCTCAAGACGCTCGATACGTGATCGATGCACAAACTAGGGTGGAACATTTTTTTTCATCAATATCTCAAAGTTCCCGCGCACGTGGGCGAAAATAGTAGGTTATCCGCGTCACGTGCCGTCGCAGGAAAACTCGAGTTAACTCATACTCTCGAAAAGTGTCACGGAACAATAAATTTTCTGAAAAACACGATCGAGTGAGCGTTCCGCGAACAAACTTAAGGAAACGTGCAGCGTATTGTGCTTTATGCGAACGTATACGTACGTGTATAATACGCGAAAATAACTGCACGAGGGGGGAAGAACAAGGGTTGGTATGCAGATGGAAAAGGCAGGTAAACCGTGCACGCGAGACTGCATGTGAATGCGGCCAAGTTTCTTGGGTGACGTGCAACTTACCTACATATATATACATGCACGACAACGGCGTTGAAAAAATAAAAATGTCCAGCAACATTGGTAACACGCAGCGAGCTAACTGTTAGCTTTTCTGAGGAGTTTCTTTTGAGCTATTTTTTTTTTTTTTTTTTTTTTGCTCCTTTTTTCCATTCTTGCTTAACTCCTCTGTTTCGTACGTTCGAGTTTCCATGAAAAATAGAATAAAAGCGCCCTCCAACGCGAAACAGCAGCAGAGGCGGAAGAGCTTCGTCGGCTTTACAAGTTACGAAATGAAGCTTCCGAGTGCCTCTGTAGGATCGGATAAGCGAGTCGTGTGGATTGGTTTTAGAGCGCGCACATTTTCACCTGCAGCTCCAAAGGGAGAGAGAGAGAGAGAGCACTTAGCCAACGCCACAAAGTTCATTGAATAATAAACGAACGATCCACCACCGCTGCGCTACCACCCACGCGGCTGTATTTACCCAACAATATTTTCCATCGCAGGCTCCATCGCTTCGCGTCCCCTTAATATTTCAGCCGTGCAATAAATGAACTTTCTCTCTACCGTACGTACTTGCATTCTCTTTGAGCGCTACAACTTTTTTTTTTTTTTTCAAAGTTGAATGTTGTTTCTCTCTTCTTCTGCTTTCTTTCCCCCCCCCCCCATTCCCGCCGTGCACGCTGTGGATTTTCCGATATCTTCGGACGGTGATCAGTTGAGTGAGTGAGAGCCGGTGCGTGCCGGGCGGCTCTACGTGCTCGCAATCGTCGGGTGATCTCGGCTTGGTTGGCTCTTTCTGTTTGCAACTGCATGAGGACTTTTCGATCGGTTCGCTGTTGGTTTTACTTCGTCCCGTTGCTCCGTTTTTATGGGCCTTCTGTTTTAAATCGTTCCCGTGCACCGCGTTCATTACTTCAAGTAGTAATAGGCGAATTTGGTCAGACATTTATATTTTTTTACGCGTGACTGTATGACCAGCTTTTTACTTTTTTAATTGTGCCGCAGTACCTAGAAAGCCTAGTGCCATCATTTGGGTTACTAATCAAAGTGACGACAATAATCACTAGTGCCATTATCAAACAAAATTAACACTTCAACTCCTTTTCTGCAAACGTCATCCCAAGCTGTTTCCAGCGCTAACGAGCCTCGAGTTTTGCAATTAATAAACTCGTCAGAAAAAAAAAATAATAATAAGAACGATGATAAACAAAACGAGCTCCTGCCTCCTCGACAAACTCTCGAAAGAAGCAAAATGCAGCTCTTTAGCAATGCAAATAGTTGGCGAAGAAAGTCACCCCAGTCATGCGATCCGGAAAGCCCATCTTCGCCGGAAGCCCGAGCGTGCAACTTTATTACTATTATTATTTCCGCCTCTTTTTCTCCCACCCCCATCCCCCTACCCCTGGTAAAGCTTGCCTGTCATATTTCCCATTCTCGGAAAATAACAACGGAATTCCACGCGCGCAGAAGTTGACGGACCGATTTCACGCGCAATTAACTCGAGGGGTCGGGAGTGGGATACGCGCACGACCAAAGTGCCGAGCTGTTCTGCCAGAACTGTCGTAGGTAATTGTCGTCGCTCGACTTTATCCAGCTCCTCTTTCTTGGTCCACGGAAACCGGCAGCAGCAGAAACGCCGCCAGAGCCTAAGTACCGGAAGCGCTTCCCTCGCGAGGAAGCGCTGGTACAACTCTTTTCTTTTCGCCTCCCTTCCCCCATTTCTCTGCCAAATCCAGGGCCCCGGTCATTTTTCTATTTCTGTCTTCCCTCTCGCTTAAAATCTCCCTTCCTCTCTCGCGTGGTCCCGTTTTCTCCTCCTCACACGCCGATGTTATATATGTATATATACAACCGTTTGCCGCGGAAATCAGGCTATGCTCACCCCCGCTTCCCGCACTACGCCTGGCCGTTTTATCTCCTCAACCTTCTGCTACTGAAGGTGGTCCACTTTACTTTGTGATCTTTTTCCATGCTCACTTGCTCCATCTCTTTTTCTCGGCTTTTTGGACGCTATTTACCTTTTCCAGAATCATTTTCGTCCTTGTACTCTCTCGCTCTCTTTTGATCTTTTTTTTTTTTTTTTTTTTTTCATCCCTTCACGCGTTTGTTTTAAAAAGTCATCTCAAGTTTTAGCGTCCGTCTATAAATAACTTTGTCGCCGAGTTCGGTAAGTGCATTTTATTCCTCGACCCCGTCACCTTATCTTCGACAAATACCGTCTTTGTTTTTTTCCCTGCCCGACTTTGCGTTGGCTAAATCCTGAACGAGCTTACATCCCCTTGATCCTTTCACGGTGAGGATGCAAACACGTCCACGCTCGGATTATCCGCTCGACTTGCAAAACAGACGGATTATTTAGCCTTTGCGGCAAATCGAACTCGTTTCTTTTGCTAAGCTCAGTCCACCACTTTCGTTACGAGGAGTAATGGCGCTTCGGTCGGCTGTTCTTGCTGCTAAGCGCCACGCAGATTGGAATTTCAAATCTCCCTCTCTTGAGCACGAGCCCTGGGAAATTGGAAAAGTTGGACAATTATGAATTGTCATCGAGCGAACTTGGAGCACGGGAGGGCGATAAATTTTTCTTTCGCCTTTGCAAGTATACATAGTTTCGATATTCAGATTCGTACTTTCGGAGGAAACGTTTGCTCCCTCTCTATCGACGTTTTGCGATAGTTTTTTTTTTTTTTTTTCGAACAAGAGAGAGAGAGAGAGAGTCGCTGAGAGTTTATCGCTTTGATATTGCCTCTGGGACCTTGGCTGTGCCCACACTTCGTTACGAGCTTTTCTTATCTATTTTTTTTTTTTTTTTTTTTTTTTTTTTCGTTTCAATGGCTCTTTATGTCTTTGATAAGTTTGAAAAAGGGGAAATACGTGTCGTGGCTTGTATGAACGTTTTAAATAAAAAGAACAAATGGGAAAAAAAGATTACGAATTTTTTTTCAACAGTGACACTCGTTGTGCTTTTGTTGCGAAATATTTTTATTGAAGGATAGTTTTTAATAAGGGATACTCGGGCAGAAAGTTAAAACGTAAAATTAAAAACTTTGATAACTCGAGAATTATGCAGTTGTATGCAGTTGACATTGTTCGCAAGAAACTTTGTAATTTTATACTTTAAGAGTCCTTTGAAAAATACGCCCAGAAGTGAATTATCTAAGATTTCAAGAAGTGCATCTGAAAAATTAATAATTCCACCTTCTTTTGAAAATTTTAAACTTTTTATTCCAAAGTATATTAAAGTTTTTCAAGAAGTTTTGTTGAGATTTCGTTCTTTTCGGATACGGAATTATTTAATGAATCTCTAACACTCGATCATATCCATCAAGTATAATTTTATGATTGATTTACTTAAAATTAAAAAATTAGTGATAACTTTAACGTGAAAATACACTTATCAACTTATTTCACAAAATAATAATTTTCTTCAAGGTATATAACTTTAATGTATATAATAAAATATGTTAGGTCCGTCAGGTAGATCGTTTTATCTTTTATCACGTTAACAAAGATTAACGAAGATGGAGTACACCAAAGTTCAGGGAGGCTTATGACGTCAGAGTGCAGTGAATTTATAATTTAAAATTAATCCACTTCTGAAATTTCATGAATTTCATTTTAGATATTTTTTGTACACGCAATAAAAAAAAAAATAAAATTTAAAAAATTTTTTTGTAATCTGCGTGATGTATCAAATAGAACGTAAATTTTTTTTCCATGTATAAAACATTTTCAATTCCTTTTTGAAAACTTCCATTTTCACTTTACGTAATAACACTTTTCCTGAAAAAGTGAATCCATTTTCATAAAGTGTTTTTTATTAATTTAAAATTTTTGTTACTCAACAACGACATCATGTGAATAAATTTGTTATTGTATTAAGTTGAATATTTTTTAAAATCATTCAAATTCCTTACCATTTCAAAATGACTATGACGGCATATCAAGCAATAATAATAGCTAAGCTAACTTTTGTTACCTTATACAATGAGAAATTGTTAACTTATTTTATTTGTTGGAAGGTATATACAAAAAAGAAAATTGAAAAATTATATTTGCCCAACAGGGAGAATTAAAGATACAATGAAATGTATTATTGAATTACTTCTTGCAAATCTTGTCACGACCATATCTGTATTAAATCTATGAATGACTTAGAATCAGCATGTAAATTTTTATAGGATACAATTTTTTTATTTTTTTTGCTTCGAAAAAAAAATTCAGTGTGCTCTAAAATTAAAAAAAAAAGTACAAAGAAATAGTTCGATTATAATGTAGTTACCTCTAATTAGAATGAATTTAAATACGAAAAGTTTATAAAATTATGACGTAATATGATCAAACTTACTACTCTACTTATTATTGTAACAGTTGTGCCTTAGCAAGCAACATTTTAGTTTGGGTTACAAGTTCGGTGGTTAGTTTTTTTTCAGTTATACCACTCTCTACGTTATATAACCCTTTTTTACACAAAAAAAAAAGTAGCAAAATTGTATCGACTCGCCTCTCATAAAGTTATTCTGCAGATTTTTTCACAAGCAGAGAGCATCAGCACACACAGACCAACACCGTCATTATTGGCCGCAATATCGGAGGTTAAGAGCCCGAGTCGTGCGATATAGAGGCGCAATATAAGCTATGCGAGACACTTGGCGAATTTTTAATTTCACCGTGTCTAGCAGCGTATTTCCTCTTTCTTCCCTTATGTATGTGTATAAACACGTGAAGCGTGCCTACAACGAGATTTTAGCAAAATTGGAAAAGTGAAATTTTTTTTTTTCCCTCGCTCCCTTTTTTTCATCATCGTTACCCTGATATTGCGCATTATATTGTCCGATAGTGAGTTGCCGTACTCCAAAGTACTTTCGCTTTCTTTTCTACCTGGCTGATTTCAACGCGCAGAATGAATATTGATTTTTGGGAGTGAAATAAAAAAAAAAATAAATAAAAAAAAAAAAGTCAAAGAGGCCAGAGAAATAAATAAGATCCCTCTGGCAATAAGGAGAGAGGAGAATGCCAAACGTGATTTTCCGGTGCATTAAATGCTTCTTACGAATGCATTGTGTTGGCCCTTTGAGAATTGCAAGAGTAAAAAGTAGAGCACGGCTTTGTATCTTCTACCCAATGCATCGTGGAAATAAAAAAAATAAAAGTAACAATAAAAATATTACATACAGGATTATAATTTTATGGTATGTTCACGTAAAACAAATATTTGTTTTTTTTTAATTCGCATTTATTTTGTTAGTTTTCCCAAAATTTAAATGCACATACTTTCAACTTATATTTAAAAACTTTCTACACGCGGATAATACTCGAGAAGTAACTTGCTCTGGAAGCCAGCGTTTTTCACTCTTAAGGGAAATATTTCCATCACTAAACGTATGGTTACTTTTGAAAAATATTCAATTGGAAATGAGAATTTATGTGAGATTTCCAATTTTTTTCATAAAATTTCATCAAAATAATAACCTGTTTAGTTTAGAAAATGAGACAACTATTTCACAACAGTCATTATTATTATAATCATTATTAAATTTTTTGTGGCATTGTACTTGTAATTAATATTATTGTTCAAAGAACGTAGAATATTACAAGTAAAGGAGGCAGTAACTTTTTAATATTCAAATGCTAAAACACTGTATTTAGAGAGCAACCATACCAGTGTTCTCATGTACAACTATTGAGAAAATAAAAACACGTTTGTAGTTAGTATTTAAATTAAAACTTTAAATTAAATTTTTTCTCTACTCCCACATTTTAATGCTTCCCTCGTCCTTTGTCGGCCAAACTTTACTGTGCATGCCAATCTCAACTGCACACGCAATTCGCTGAGAGAAGCCCCGAGTTTCACGCTCGTGTAAACAGAAACTCGCACGAGCACAGCCCTGTTGTCCTTTTCGTCAGGCATGTCTGACAACATAGGGGACGGCAGCTGCACTACGCGACAGCATTACAAGACAGCGAATGGACGCGATCCAGCGAAAAAATAGAAAAAAAGCTTGAAATTTCCCTTGACTTTGATCGATGCCTTTTTTTAAAAAGTATTTTTTTTATTTTTATATTTTTAATCGGACTGCATAGTACATGGCATCGATCCCTTATCAGAGATTGGTTGCATAACGGAAAGGAGGTGGACTAATGAAGTATTCATAAATACACATGTGTGAACACAAATTTTTTTTAACATGCATGTAACCTCCTTTTGATACGGCGAACAAAATGCTAACGGATCGAATTAATGTGACTCGTGCTTTAATAACAATATCCCGAAATAATTATATCACAGGGCAGTGATTTATTCAGTGCGGCTTTAGCTGTGATGAATGGAATTACGATGTAATAAGAAAACACAAGACTATGATTAAGCTATCTCACGCCAAGATCACGCATGTCTGACTAAAAACTGATACGTTCTCCTTGCTCGTGTAATAAGCATTTAACCATAAATTAGATACCATGTACACACGGTGGAAGAGTATCTCGCACGTCAATCTCAATGAAGCTTTATCGGAAAAAAAAAAAAATATTTTTAAAACCCAATCGATACGCAAGTTGAGCACTCTTGGAAGCCATTAAACAAGCTTTAAGTGGGTATCGTCGGTAAACACATGCCTCTCATCGTCTCTCAAATCTGAATGGCATAATTTTGTTGATTCTCGAAATCCTTGCATCGCCCGTTTGCCTTCGTCATCACCGAAACAGACCAAGAATACTCTCGAGCCTCTCACGTGCCTTGAAAAGCCTGGAAAAGCGGGGCGTCATTCCGCTCGTCACCTGCTCCGTACTTGCACCTACGTCACCCCAGCCCCGACCTATACAGAGAAGCTACAACGTCACTCACAACTATATATACGCGACTACTGCTCTTTACTGTCTACTACGTCATTGACGCCGGAGTTTGCGCAGATGCGAATGTAGCTCGCAGCATAAAAAGCCAAGAGGCGCGAATGCACTGCACACACGCGCCCTGCTCTGGACTATGTATCTCTTTCTGGAGCTTCGATTTTTTTTCTCCTTCGTTTTCGCCAGCCACGCTTGGCTGCTGCCTCTGTTCGTTCGCTTATTTCTTTTTCTTTTTGACGTCCGAGTGCTCTATGTTATTTTCAAGTTTTTTCAAACTTTTTTTACAAATCCTCCGCCCTTATTTTTGCCCGATCCACTACTGCTGGCTGTTTTATCGCAAGCGAAGAACAGCTGGTATTAAACGAATTTTTTTGCGGGCTTGGGACGTAATTTCTTTGGTTAATGCAATGAAAGCTTTTTTTTTCTCTATCTCGGCGCAAAATCATCGGTAGGCATACGAGCAGTAGATAAGGTGCGAGTATAATCAGACGCCCGCGAATTTAGACATGCTCTTCTAGTTCGTAATGTTAAATTTTTCCCGATGATATTGCAGAATTTTCAGTATGTCAAACAGAAGCAGCCAACGCCAATCTGAAGTACTGTAGTTTTTACGGTGCTAATAAATAAAAAATTTGCCTTTACTACAAAGTGAAGGAGGGGAAAAAAAAGTAGACCAAGCGAATCATTTCGTCACGGGTTTCTTTCGACCGTCTAGTGAACAGTAGTTAAAAAGAAGAGGAGCTGCAGGAATCCATAAAAGTGAACCTCTCATTCAGCTTGAATGGAGCGAGCCACCTTCATTTCTATTTTTTTTTTTTTTTTTTTTTTTCTTAGCTCTTCCTTCATTTTCTTCAACTCTCGAGCGAATCTCTGGGGGAAAACAAACCCTCTTCGACTCAGCTCTCTCCAATTCTTTTTCTGGCTTCTCTATTTAACGTCTTGCGCATCAGTTATATTTTACGGTTGACTTTTCTGCAATTTTAGAGCACGGCCTTGTGCAGAATACTGAATCTCGTATGTATTTCTGCAACACTTGTAATGCTTGTCGAAAGAATTGGAGTGACATAAATTTTTAAGTTTCTGTACAAGAAATCGAAGATTGATACGAACTCTCCTGGTTCAGTTATTCGAAACCATCTTTCATCCCTCCAGTGGTTCCTGAATGAGGCTTAATTTAAAACTTAAATTAAAATGCTACCTCCAAACCGGAAATGTTTCCCACAAAACTAAAAACTTTGCTCGTCGTAATTTTCTCCTTAATGAAAGCCGAAAAACGAAACAAGCGAAAAAAGCTCCGAGGCTTCAGAAACACCGACAGCTATTAGGGCGCGATACGAAGCACCGCAAAAGCTCCCCCCCCTCCAAAAAAAAAGCGTGGACGAAAAAAAGGAGGGTTAGTTGCTTCCTCTTCTTTCTCACCCCTGAGAGAAGGGCGCCTTGGGTTACGACGGCGATGGCTGACCGGAAGTCTTCCGGACGCCGATTTATGACTTCCTCCGTTGGCTTTTATAAAATAGGAGGTGGAAAGTCGGTGGTACACGGGTAAGGATGAGCGAGAGAAATTAGCGTAAATCATGGGACCCCTCCACCCCCTTTTATTTTTTATATTCCTCCGTGCACCCCCTCCGTTTTCTTCTTCTTATCCTCTGCTTATCCTCTACGTACACGACAAAGTGCGCCTTAAATCATCTACTGCCTTTCCAGCAATTTTGAAAATGCTTGATTAATCTTGCCCTAGTAAGTAGTACCCTCAACGTTCTCTCATACGTGAATCTCAATTCATTTCAGCCCCAAACATCATTCTGTGAACATCTTTGCTTATACTCGTCACTCCTTTTTTCCGATTGTCTCTCGGTATTTTCTTCAAAAAAAATAAGAAGAAGAAATCCCAGAAGAGACACCCGAACGAGCGCAGACAATTTCATTTGCAGTGGTGGCGGACATTCTTTCGATTGCGCTCCGGACTCGTCCAACAGCCGAGCGGACATCCGCAGCGGTTTGAACTCAAGACTTCTCCCTTCCCTCTCTCTTTGTGCGGTCGATCCCTGCGGACGGCCACAGTGAAAGTAGTACATTCCTCCTTCTGGAGGTATTACCGCGTGGACACGTTTCTCTTGCTCGTCCACAGTTTCTACCAAAGTCCGAGCTGAGCAAGCAATAGTGAGGGTATTTATTTATTAAACGTCCAACTTTTGATGTTTGCCTTGCAAAAATACCGATAAGGGTTGGAAAATTTTTTTAAAACAAGATATCGGAGATAGAAAAAAAATTAAGACTTTTCCGAGTTCGAGCAAGAGATACGAACAGAGAAGAAGTTTTATGGACCGGGTAGGAGCCGTCGTCGCTGGTGAGCTACAGAGGTCAAGTGACCACTCGGAAAATTCGGAAAATGGAAATTCCAAGCGCTCGCTCGCTCTCCCTTTCTCCTTTCGCTGCTCTTGTGCGGCTCTTCCTCCTCCTTTCTTAGCTCCACGACGTCGTCATATCCTTGAGAACGACCGCGAACTTGGTCGCCTTTATTTGACATGAGATATTTAATTAAATCAACCCTGGGAAAATCAATATTCTCCCAAAATGCGCAGCACTGAGGCTGATAGAGAAAAAGGAGGAAGTAGAGCATGTTCGTGACTTATACCTACTTTCCGTTTTTTTTTTTTGTGTTTGGGAGGTGTACATTTTTTTTATAAGATACATTATTTATGCAATAATGTATTTTTAGTTCATGTGGTAGAGTGCCAGTCTCGCATCCTAACAAATTTATGGTAGAGATTAAGCTGGTACAAAGGCTCACAGCAATCAAAGCAAAGCTTTAAAACGAAAAAAACCTAGAAATTCATAGACTTTAATCCCTGCATAAGCACAAGGAAAAGCGAGGCATCAAAAGGCATAAAAGTAGTTATGTAGATGCATCAATGCCAAAAGTATCATCTCCCAAGTCGCAGAGGAGAGTCGGTCACTCCTCCTGGGAGAGAAAATAGCTCGTGACCGAGCGGTGTAGTTGGAGCGAAAACGAAAAGGCCGCATCACTCCCGGGAGATTAATAAGCCACCGGTGACCAAGCGCCGGTGTTGGTGCAGCCCTTTCTCGATTTCTCCAAAGAGAAACTCGGCCCCTTTCCTCTGATCCAATTATCGCCACCGACGACTTGTCACCGGCTACCTGTTCCTTTTCTGCCGAGCTTTTACTTTACCTGTGTACCAACCAGAAAAAGGTAGTGCAAGCTCGGTCGATCCCTCTCAAATTTCATTTGGCTTTCTAAACTGACAATATATATTTTAGTTTTTATTATTTTAGATGACGTGGTGCCCTATAGTTACAAAACAACTTGCCTCTTTGTTCTCGACCATTAGATCAAATTGAATTTCTATTTTTAATTGTTACAATAAGCATTAAAAAAAATATATAAAAATAAAAGTAGGGTGCAAATCGGAACAACCTCGATCGGCTCAGTGTACCCGTACATGTGCACAAAACCGGGGCTCGCCGTCCACACATCCATCACGCGCCCATAAATATGAAAGAACTGCCGGGAGCTTTCAGAAAAGACACACCGGAGGGGAAAAAGAAAGCTCAAGGAGAAAACTTTTCCTCGCCCGAATGAAGGGGCTCAATGACGCCGGGGGGGGAGGAAGAGAGACAGGGGCCGGATATTGTCTCCGGAGCGCGGGCTACAACCACAACAGCCAGAGAGACACTACTGTAGTCGACGACGATGCTCGGGAAAAATGCGCGATGAAGATAATGGAAAGCAGGAGCCACGAGATTTTCCATGTATCGATTTATTCGCACGGAACGCGTGAATATATATACACACCGAGACCTTGCAAATGAGATCTACACTCGGGCCAATTATTGAGCCTCGTGGCTCGCCCGGGCTGGTGTTGGCTTTTTGTATACAAAAGTAAAAAAAAAATTTTAAAAAAAGCGAGCTCTTATCTAACATCGTGCATTGGTACAAGTGAACAAAAGCAGCAAAAAGTACCAAGCTGAAGGAGCTAATTGACCGATTTTCCGATCGGCCGGTCGCCAGAGCGCTTCCAAGCGACGGAAGAAGCTCGATCACCCGTAATACACAGATATCGCGAGTTTTTAATATTGCCTACAGACTCGTTATTTACCCACTGACTCTCCCGTGTGTATTTACCATTCGGAGCTTCCTCCTCCTCCTCTCGAATGAACGCGTGCACGCGCTTGATTCCGTTCGACTCTCACCAACTGTGAATATCACAGCTAGCTCGCGGGAATCGCGCAGTCAGCCGTCGCATTTAATTATTGTCAAACGCCCCTTCTCCGGCTAGTTAAAAACCTCGCTCAACCGGAAAAGGAGGAAAAGAAGAAAAAAAAAAAAAAAAGTACCATTTTTTCCCTGCCGTCGCAGTCGTAAAAACGCGAAACTTCCCCGAAAGTCTGGGCGTCATCATCATCATCAAAAGTTCCCAGCTCCCTTCTACACCCAGGACACTGGGAGGATCCGCCTTCCTCATTTTCGGCTGTAAACTTGGGTGGAAAGGCCCGTGGTGATCTGTCGGTGAGAAAATTTCCAGCCACGCTCACCCGGTGCTGCTAGATACTGGGCTGTAAAAACTTTTCTAATCATTGCGTAATGCGCGGTGGAATTAGAATACACGTGCACGTGTATACACACAGTGGTGTGGCGGGGTTCCTTTCTACGCTGTAAATAAGCTCACGGGAGTGGCTCTAGTTTTACGACTCTGGTTGAAGTTTCAAACGACGCGCGCGAGTTTGCGCCTCCACTTTAGCCGGATACGGGGGCCTGTTACTCCACATCCATCCTAAACACGCGTGAAAATATCATCCCCCGAGTAGGTGCACCAAAAAAGGGAGCTTAGACCAGCCCCCGAGTATATCAACCGAATTATATCAGGATACGGAGGAAAAAGGCCTCATCCGAAGCTCGGGCGTGGGCTCACGTTTTTGGTTCGCTACGCGCTTATCTCTCCCGTGGCTGCATAACACAGCAAATTTGACGAAGGAGACTGGAACCTTGGCAAACACACTCGTCCAAGATTTGCATAATATAGAGCTACCGTGCGAGTCAAAGCTCTGCGCGCGATCTGGTATATAATATTACGTGGTCCGCGTGTGTGCTCAAGAGCTTTTCAGCTCGTGCTCGTGACTGGCAACTTCGCTCTGACAATACCGTGCCATTCGACTATACGCGGTTTTGGGGACTCAGTAAATTTGTATCGTTCGGTAGGAGGAAGAGAATTTTGGACCCCCCTTGAGCCAAGTTGTACTCATTCACCAACCGATGGTGTAATAACTGCAAGTGTTGTATTAGTCTCTTTCGCCATTTTCCATACACCCCTTAGAGAACTCCGGATGATTTGTGAAATCAATTCACCGACTACTATTCCACGAGTGCTAAACACGTAGTAGATCATAAATAGCCCAATGGCACGTATACGTGCTGTACAGGTGAAGAGTCTCCTAAAACGGATAGGAAAACGCTGCGATAAAAAGCTAAACCGTCGATGTCGACGTCGGTTCGAAGAGTGAAAAGTAAATCAACTAACGTATACGCGTGCATAATCCAAGCCCGTGACTTCCAAGAGCTTCGAGCGCAAGCTCTAAAAACTCCCCTTCCTCTGCCATAAAACTCTAAATTAATCACTCGCCAAAGAGCTCGGCTGAGGATGCTCCCCCACCCCCTCTCAACTCCCCAAGAAGCTCCTCCATCCCTCAACCCAGATAGCGCGGCTTTTAAAAACCCGCCGGAGCGGCGCGATCGAGTTGCGCGACGCATTAATCGACTAATACACTTTTTGCCCGTCCCGACGGAAACTTGAAATATCACCGCGCACTCGCTGATTTTCTCCCCCGTACTCGTATCGAGCAATTTACAAACGAGCGGCAGCCATACAGGCGTGTATATTCATCAAATCATCGAATCGCCGTATTTTCCAACGATCAGGAGTGGGATTCGGTTGCAAACGAGTAGTGCACTTTTGCGAGCAATTATCGCCCGCACTTCCGCTTCGCCGATCAACTAAAGCTATTAAACCCTCCCCGGGAGTTTTACGCAAAACCAGCACCCTCGTTCCCTACTTCGTCCACGTCCTTATTTTGCTCCCAAGTTACGCCGAAGCTTTCGACGCTGCTTCCTTCCCTCGCTTGCTCCTGCTTTTTAACGCTGCGTACAGCGACTTAATTAACTTAGCGGTTATTTACGATACGCGCATCTCTGCGCCTGAGTTACGGAAAGTGGAGCCGCGCGGGGCCGAAGCGCATCAGAAGCGAGGGAAAATGCGCACGTGCCACTTGTGTGTTATCACGGGGAGGTGGTTGTTTAAGAAATAAGTATTTTTGGTTGTGTTCGTCAGTGACTTTTTATCAAAAATGTTTCTTCTCTCTGTTTCAGGGACAAGGGTGGCAGTATGTTCGGCGACGTGAACATCTCGGCGATCCTGGACTCCTTTTCGGTTAGCTATGATAAAAGAGTAAGGCCGAACTACGGAGGTGAGTACCATGAAGCTCGTCCTTGATCCTAGAGCCATGAAAAAAAAAAAAATAGAAAAAAAAATAACTCTCTGTCGATCACGCGCTCGTGTCATCCCGGTACTATGTGTTTTTTCTTTCACTCACGTTTTCGCGAGAGCCTATGTATTTACCGCACAAACAAACACACTTAAAGTAATAATCAACAAACGCCATTTTAATTTTTTTTTTTTTTTTTTCTTGAATACAAATATACATATGCATTTGTATGTACATACACAACACGAGCACGAACAACAACAACAAAAAATGCGACGTTGGTGGGGTGTTGTGAACGAAATAGAAGCACGCACGGCGTTATTGCCCTGAGCAAACAGGACGACAATCTGGCCTTTTATTAATTGGACAAAACGAGACGGCCCTTGGGCTGCCAATTGGTTTGGTAGCGTCCGAAAATCCATTCACCTGCAGATGTGCGGATTCGAAAAAAAAAATACTCGGTTGCCTTCATCAATTGAATCAAATCGCCCGTGAAAGGGTATCAAGTGCAGTTGAAATTTCACTCCTCGGCGGCTCGTCGCGCCGGAAAAGTGAGCTTAATTATTCCATTAAAAACGAGCTTCCACTGTCCGCGAAGAATCGTAACTAGAGTACTCGCTCGCGCCGAACCATCAAGAGCACACAATCATCATCATCATCAACTCGATGGTGGGCGCGTTATATTTCTCGCCTTTTTCGCGCTGCACGGTCTGTTCGTTTGCATTACGGGAATTATGCGTCCGGATGATAATTGCGAACGCACTTTGCTACCTGTATGAATATACATAAGGTATATGTATATGAGGTCGCATTTGCATGGGGCATATGTATGTTAATGGACGCGTGCACACGCGGGGCAGTGGAATGATTTTCGGAAGGGGACTGAGCTAGTCTGCCTAAATTTTGTGTTGTCAAAATTGCGGAGAGCGTCGATCGCTCCTTGAAACGGTGATATTTACGGTTCCAAGTATTGGCGCCAGGCCCCGCCAAACTCGATAAAATGGAAAGATATACATACATATATATATTTTTTTTTCTTTCAAACACGTGTAAACAACACAGTTGATTTCAAAGCTCATCCACTTGATATGTGTAGCTTCATCACTTCGCCTCTGTGAATAATTGTACGAATAACGCACGAAAAGGAAAAAGAAACACAAAATGTATATTGATCTGAAAACAAATAGAGAAGCGAGGAAAAAGAAAAACAGTGTTAATGCTGAATGTTTTTAGACCAAAAAATGCGTGTCTTTCTCACTCTTAGCCTTTCAATATGCAGGTAACCAGATTACGATTCTCATAACTATATTATTTTTATTTATTATACTCACGTAGATATTTATGCTATCGTTTTTTTTTGGTTTTTCTTCTCCCCTCCAATTTTTCATTTCAACTGAGATTTCGACGAAACATACGATAAATAGAGTAGTGCATTTTAAAAGTACAAGTTAAAAGCTGCGCTTTCACCTCTTTCGTCGTTTTGTGTACGTTGTAAAGCTGCCTGAACGAAAATTCTACGCTGCATTTTTGCTCGACATTTCCATTGGGAAACCTAAAAAACAAACCCTACGCGAAAAACAGGCACGAAAGAGGGAGAGCAAAGCGATAATCCACACGCACATCATCATCATCATCATAATCGTCATCATCGACAGTGTACGGCTTTGGCTGTACTTTCAAACTCGCGACAGGATACAACACACTCACGTATACATGCATACTCGCACAGCAACGTCAAAAGCTGCATTGTCGCAAAGCCATGCCAATGAGCACGTTGACGAGCAACACTATTAATCAGAGGCTCCACGAGGAACTTCCGCGGGCCTCCCTCCGATTGTCATTGAAATCGGGTGGTTGGCTTTTGTTGCCTGCAGAGCGCGCATTAGGCACCACTCTGTCTGCCTGTGCGTGCAAGATACGACGCGCAGTAGAAGGAAAATTTATGGGTCTTCGCTGGAATCGTGACTCGGATTTCCAAGCTGGCTGCTGCGTCGGGATTAATGACTCGCCCTATGGGTTTTTAAGTGCGGCCGCTCCGACACTTTAGCGTCCTAATTTTTTAAAAGTACTCGGGGTACACCGCTCAAACGCACGAAGCAGCCATTCACCCGAAAAATAAATCCAGTTACAGCTCCGATCCCCCCCCCCCTTGCCCTCGCCCGGACCCGATAAAGTACGGCATACGCGTCAGTAGTAAGAGTCAGCCTCTAGTCAGCCGGGAGTTCCCATGCGCGCGTACATAAAGAGCGGAAGCCCAAATCCCCCCCCCCTGCCGCGTTCCCTTCCTCGCTCAGGGACCAGCTGAGACAGTGACTCCGGCGCAGCCACCACTACTGGCGCGGCGGTAGCAGTATCAAGCAGGGCGGGGCCGGGCGAAAAGCGCCGGATCGATGCTGGGACGCCCCGTTGCCATGGGTTACCGTTAACGGCATCCCCGGTCTCTGTCCCCCCCCTCTCTCTCTCTCTCACCCCCCGGCCGGCGTTTGCTCGCGTGTGGTAGATGCTGATGGCAAGAGGGGGGCTTTGACTCTTTCCTAATGAAAAGATATTGAAAAATGTGGGGATCTGCGAGTACAGCTTGAGAGACTTATGTGCGTGATCCGATGGACGGGAGCACTTCTTCACTCAGGGCGCAACTTCTTCGCTTCATTTGGCGCGTGAAAAAGACTCGTTGACCCATTAGATGCGAGGCAATAACCGGTGCGGCACTTTGGACCACGCATATCGTAGTGTGTAAATCTTTGCGTATCCGGATATGAGATCGCATACGAGGCCGCGTAGCACGGAAATCCCGGATAGTAATAACGCTGGCATTCGAAGCACGCGGCTCTGCATATATGGGTGCATGTATTGCAGTCGAGACTAGACGCGTGTATGTCTTTTTGCGCACTTACGTGGTGGCTCTCTGTCTTTGCTCGTCTTCGAGTGTCTACGTTCCTTGAATTTCTCACAGCATAAATTGAGTTTGTCAAACGAGTACAATTTATACGAGTAAGGAATAAAACAATCTTAGTTACCAAGACGCTCCTCTTAGTGCAAGAGAGAAAGAGAGAGAGAGAGAGTCACCAAGTATAGATGGATTCGGTCCAAGTTCTCGCTCGTGCAGTGTGTAAAAGCCGCTCGATCGGAGCCAGGACCTCCCATCGTATATATACAGCATCTGCCCACGCAGTAGAGCAGTAGTGTAGTTACAGCCCTTAGGTCGATCGATAGAGAAAGTTCCCTTCGGAAAGGCAGGCCTACCACGATATCCGGGAGTGGAGCCCGGGAGGGGATCTCCTAGCCGACAAAGAAAATTTTTGGCAGAGTGCGAGAGAGAGAGAGAGAGAGAGAGGACAGGCCTGCCTGGGAAAATTCGGGGATTGTTTGCGCGCGCGCGTGCGTAAGTGTGAGCGTGAAAGTTGGGTGTTGTTTCTTTGGACGGAGGAGGAGGAGGGCACGTGGCGTTTGACTACGTGGGACATTTTACGCTATGACCTTTTTGTGATTCGGGCTGCTTGTATGCGATGAATCACGCCGGGTATGTATGATGGCTGAGAACTTGTTAATGCTGCTGTGACATTAATATTTCATAAGGTGGTTTAGTCGTGAAAATTCAAACAATCGAAAAAATATTTGTTCAATTTTTTTTTTTTTTTTCAGTAACTGAAATACAACCAATATTTAATTAAACATATCCTTTCAAACAAATTTAATTTGAAAAATATTTAATCAAACAACGCTTTAAACCTTTTAAAATTTAAAACAGTACCGAGAAATGCTGTACAAAATTTAAATGGTCAACAGAATTTTAACAAAAAAAAAATAATAAATAAGCGTTTATTTCTTAAAAAACTTTCGCCAATGTTCGTTGGAAATTTTTTTTTGCTCTAACGTTTAATCTGCCAAATTTTAATTTTAACTTTTTTTTGATACTACGAATCTTAATGAAATAGTTTTGATCATCACGTAGCGTAGCATCTCAAGGATAATTATAAAATGAAAATAATATAATCAACAACTCAGTATTACTCAATGAAACCAGTGACGTCTGACCAAATCGCGACTTACTCTACTTGATATGAGTGAAACTAGGTTCATGCTCATTTCGCACGGTACTGTACGAAAGATATTTAAGAAAATCAATTCTTTCGATGGACAAGTACTTAACATTCAGTTCATTAAATTTCAAATTTTTCCCAATTATGATATTATCGAATTGTTAATAAAAACATCTTTTATCCTCACTAAGCGTTACATCCCTGTAAAAGTTAAAAAATTCAAAATGTTACAACTAAAAATTCAGTAATACACTATGGAATCGGTGATGTCTGACCAATTCACTACCTAATCTACTTGATATGAGAGAAACTTGGTTCGTGCTACTTTCACACGGTACTGTACGAATGATATTTAAAAAATCAATTCTTTCGATGGACGCGTAACGTTTAGTTCATTAAATTTCGAGTTTTCTTAATTTAAAATACCATTCAATGGTTAATAAAACACTTTATACCCTTACTAAGCGACGGAATCAGTAATGTCTGACCAAATCACGACCTACTCTACTTGATATGAGTAAAATTTGTTTTACACTACTTTCGCCTGGTTCTATAAAAAAAACAAAATAAGAAAATCGTACTTAGAAAAAAAAAATTCCCCTTGATGGACGTAACGTTAATAAAATAAATTTTAATTTATTCCTACAGTTCATACTGTTCAATACTTTTAACTCTCACTAAGCGTCGCATCCATGAGAAAGTTGAAAAAGTAAACTTTTAATGATGAAAAACTACTTATAACAGGATTGAATCACAGATGCCTGACAAAATCGCGATCTACACCACTTAAATTCATTGACACAGTCCGCGATTTACCACAACGAGGGTCTAATTATGCGCTTCCATACTGGATCGAGTTTGAGATTTACTGTCATCCAATCTGCACGTGAGCATATATCGGAGAAATATTTGTTAAATTTTAGTCAAACTTTAGTACACGTGCGATGGTCAATCTCGAACTTGTTCTCGTACATCGATGCATTCAATGAGACCACAGTACAAGAAAAAAATTGGTTACTTCAAGGCATTGGTGCTTCTGAAGGTTGTATGCAAAAAATAAAACAAAATCAATTCAACACTCGACTGAACAAAACAAAAATATTCCACCTGCTTAACTAACGGCGCATCGCAAAGGGTCATCTGCCCATAAATCCCTATCAAATCACGCATCGCTCAAAAAAAAAAAAAAAAAAAAAAAAAAAAAAACCAAGAGCTAGCAACGCGTCACCCGTCATCATCGCCCGAGATAAAAAATGAGAGCGCAAAAGCCCGTCTCACGTTGTTTTACGAGCCACCTCCTCCTCCTCGTAAAAAAGAACAGCGCGCGAATCTTTCCGAGCGTCGCTGCTACCACGTACACATAAAGATTAATAAACTCGCGCCCTGCGATACGTACGTACACGCGCGCTGCAGATCTTTTTCCCGGAAAATGTACACGGCCGCACAGCGAGGAAATGGCTCACCACGATATACGATCAGTCCCTCGCGCCCCGGGTGTGTATACGTAGGGGATACGGAGGCTTTTCGAGAAACAAGAAATAGCGATAGATCGTAAGAGGAGATACGTGTATGCAGAAGGGGGGGAGGGAGTGTCGCTGGAGGGAGGTCGAGGAATCTCGTTGTTTATGGCTCAAGTTTGTTGTAGCAGCAGCCTCGAGCTCTTCCCCCTCCCACCATCCCCGTTTTAATACGCATCCATACACAGCTGGACCCTCCATTGCTCTACTACACTGGGCCACATTTTTTCCACCCCCTAGCACCAACAACTCTCGGTTGATGCTCTCCTTCGCCGAAAACAAACGGTTATCAAGATGATTGTTTAAACAAACGTTGCCCACGACTGAGTAGTTGGAAACGGTGCAGAGAAGCGTCACCGAAAATTGCGATCCTCTCGCCTCCTCGGACAATGGGAAAGTCAAAGGTGTTCGTAGCCTACGGGTATGGCTCTATAAGCCGCTCTAAATGCGGTTTCTCGACCCATCCTCTTTCCGGCGTACACGTCGGATACTTTTGCTGCCCGGAATTTCCAACCGTTTGTGCGTTTCTACGGGGAAACTACGCTGTATTTCGAGGAAAAAGAAATTTGGAAGGAAAGAGAGGAGGTAGGAAAATGTTTATCCACGGAAAAAATGTTGGAGGGTTGGCGTTTATCCAGCTTGAGTGAGTACTTGCGAGTGCGGGAAAGATTGTTGTCTTTCGAATTAGTTGGCATGGCTTTGCGGCGTAAAGACGCATCGAGACAACACCGAATTATTTCTTTTGACCACATGACTCGCACACCCATTGAATGACGAACCTATCGCCAGCTTCATCACATGAATCACACTGTCGTACACGAATAAAAAAAAGAGTAAACAATTTATACTTGAAAAAAAAGTAAATAAATAAAAAAATAAAAGAAAAATAGAAAAGTAAAAATCGACCGGAATGGTTGACTCAGTGAACTTAAAACCTCAAATTTCAGGTCCTCCCGTCGAGGTGGGCGTCACCATGTACGTCTTGAGTATCAGCTCGCTATCAGAAGTCAAAATGGTACTATTATTTAGGTCTTACGCAGTTATTCCTCTCAAATCAACATTATTATTATTACTATTATTACTATAACTATTGATACTATCATAATATATATATTTTTTCGATTGTCCCGATTATTGATGTAAAAAAAAATTTAGTAACAATTTAATTGACAGTGTTTATGATGTTTCCCTATTTTACAAACAGTGCACTTTTTCCATGTGAAGAGAGTCATTTGTTTGTTACCCAAATAGTTATAGTTTGTTTACGCAACTTAGTTAGTGCTGAAAATAATTGAAATCCCCTAAGGATGTCAATTTTTTTCTACAATATAGTTGTTATTATATTGCATAGTTGAATGGAATAGCAAATATTTTAATTGATTCCTTTGTGGTTATAAACAAAAAAAAAAAAAAAGAAAATACACAAAGCCCCTATAATTATTTCGATATTTTTAGTTATGTAAATTTATGGTTCCAAAAATTTTCAAACAACTAAGGTAATAGAGAAGTATTGTACATCTTATTCTCATATAGCTGATGGTCGACTTTCCTTACCTACACATGATACGTATCGTGTGGTGCGATGAGCAGATAATGCTGGGTATACCTTTATGAAAAAGACCGTCAGAAAGTCTTGTAGCAATCAATCCCCACAAGATACACCCAAACACTTCAAACCACAAAACGACTCTTTCTTCTTACCTTTTAATTAGAGAAAAATTTTTTTTTTTTTTTTTCTATCTTTTGTTCCTTTTTCTCCTCTGTATCAACACCCGCACGAATTTCTTTAATGTTGTAGTAGGTACAGCACTTTGAGCTCAAAAGATGACGTTGATAACTTAGATATTAAATTTTGTCAATTACATAAAATCCTTATCATCGAACAAACAAATTATAAACCATAAATTTTGTATTTTTTTTTAATACTTATCAAAATGAAGTTCTTCTAATAACACAATTCGCCATTTATGCTGGGATTCAGAAAAAAAAACAGTCGCTATTCTCTACAAAAAATTCCGTCAAGCACTTTATTAAATTTGTAACAGTAAAATGAAAATTTTCCAAAAAAAAAGGCCGCAAAATTTTCGAGAAGTATTCTATGCTAAAATGTTGATGAAAAACGTACTGTTTGTAGCAAAATCAAATATTTCATCACTGCACACGTACCAGCCAAAATTGACTTTGGAAAAAAAAGTTGAAATGAATCCATGAAAAACCAATGGAAACGAAAAATTCAGCACACGCACACAAGTACGCGCGCAGTCATAATAATAAAGTTATTACCCCCGCCCAAGCGGCGGTTTCACATCTCGTTACGAAGCAATTTTTCACAATACCAGCAGCAGCTCGGGCTTCCGGTGGCTGGCAATAAATCGCCGAATTAAATCCTCCCTTTAAAACACACGCCCGAGAAAGCAGACCAGGGAGAAAGAGAGCTCGCTCCGTTTCCTTGATTTTTCCCGAGCAATCAATCAGGCCTTGCGTTACACAAAAAAATGAAGAAAAAAGCGGAGACCTGACGAGCTAAAACGAAAAAAAGACAGTCGATCAAACGTGTAAAAAAAAAAAGAAAAAAAAAAGAAAAAAAAAAAAGAAAAGTCAGAGTAGAAGTAATGGAATGGTGTACACAATGAAGAAACGACCCGAGAGAAAAGACCGTTTCCCGTTAATTACTGGCCAGCAGAAAATCCTTGAAACTGTCGGAAGAGAAAATTCGTCCCCCCCGTGGAGACGACGGCGTGTGGTCGCACGGAAGACACCAACAACGAGCCACACGGAATTGGAATCGGACCGTGTAGTTATACCACTCGTTTGATGGAAAAACTCTGGTGTGCGTCAGCTGACAGTGACGTTACACGTGTCAGATTCAGTTGGCAGAGAATGCCCCTTTGCCCCTTCCAACGGATGTAATTTTTCGAAATTTAATCAAGTAAAAATTCACGAGTGCAAACACAAGGGGTCCTTTTTTTCCATTTTCAGTACCTGCTGAATAAACGAATAGACTGCTCCGTTAATTATGCCGAATTACTTTTTCATACGGTCTCAAAATTCGCTCGTTTTGCGAAAAACTCTGTTAATCATCGCGCCTTTTCAAATTACGTTTATTAAATTCGTGGTTCCCGTATTCCCGGCAATTTTTCATTCGATATTAAATTTTCACGTTTTCCCGCAAAATTATACGGCGCTACCCAACCCAAACGACCACAAATACTCTTGAAATAATTACACTAACAATTTCCTCGAATGTACCGTCGCAAGGAAATAAATTTCTAATGGTATGGTATTAAAATACACGTTGCAACAGTAATTGTAATGACAAACAACAATGTAAGGATTTAGCTCACCCAACCGCTTCATGACTAGTTGTATTTTTTTCACGCATGTATTACATTATTTCACAACGAAAAAAAAAAAAAAAAAAAAAATCCATATTCGGTAACGTTCCATAACCCGCGATTGAATGACTCTGTTTGGCTTTCATGCGGCTTGAGCAATTTGATTTCGCTACAAATCAGTGATATGTACGTTCATACGCGCGTACAGTTTGCCCGTACCTTTACCAATGGGAACTAACGTCAAGCGTAATTAGTAAGGAACAAAAGCCGGCAGAGCCGCGTGATAATAACCAATACGCGGTATGTACATCAATATGAAACTAACGACACAGCAAATCGCTCTTGTATACACAAACACGCGACAACTATGATTCTCTCGTACACACCTTCGCGTTGTCAGGGGTATATGCACCTATTATAACGTGCACTTTGGTTGCCAAAGCATTCAACTTTTAACTACTCCGACTGTTTTGTTCGTCATCCACGGTGCAGGCATTAACGTTGAATATACCATAAAATTATTTATTAATGATAGTTAAGGGTGGTGTTTCAGACTTGTATTACCTCAAAAACTAAAAGCGACATCTCCCACCCATGACGCGTGTCATCAAACTTGAAAAAAAAAGTTATCCTGCACGTCCTTACGAATTCTATTTTCCACATGACCCCTTGACGATCCCATCCGACTCTTGGCTCTCACTTGTTTAATTTTACATTCCCATCCTTCCGGTACCCTTCATAAATCATACCCTTGCCCACGTGTCACCAGTGCAAACGCCGTTTTCAGCGTGCACCATACACACAATCCTGACAAAAGCCATTGCGTGTGTAAATACAAGGGTCGTAAAGGAAAAAAATAAACCAACCCAAGCACAAACCTTCACACACGACGCACACACTCTCCTCTCGTTGATATTCCAACTTGACCATAGCTGTTAGCCATCCCGACATCAATTTTGTGTTGCTTAGTGATCGTATAAATACAACGACAACACGTTTATTAATGTTTTTTTTGCCATAACCAGTGTATATATCGTATGTATATATAGTTGGTATCTGCGCACTAGTGTGTGCCGTGTTTTCGAGTTTTCCCAGGGTAGCTGTATGGTACCGTAGCGCATGGCACGACGAAATAATTGAAGCGTCAATGATGGCGCTGGCTTTAATTATTTCGCCGTGTTATTAGCACAAGCCTAATTTGATTGTACGTAATAAGTTCGATAATGCACTCTTCGCGTGGATTTTTTTATCGATTGTATGTGTGGTTTGTGACGAGAGTTGGTGTCTTCCAAGTGAAAAATTACTGCGTTTTCGAAATGCCCTGCCAGAGCACTGTATTAATTTATTGAGGGTAGTCGCGCGAGGGGGTGACATATTATTAGCATCCCGCGAAAGGTGCTCGTGTGTTACCGTCACATTTCGTTTTTCGGTTTGCAATGGAAAAAAAACAAAACGTATTCCGTACATACGAGAAACGTCATAAATTTTTCAACAAATGGCCGTACACTCTGTTCTCATTATCATGTACTCCCGGTTGGTGTAACAGTGCATTTGTCGGATATCAATTTTGTTGCGAATTACCAGCGACAATGTTACAAATGGCACATTAATATTTCACTACTCGGGTGAAAAAGTACCCAGTAATGACATATTGTACGACAAATTAAAAAAAAGGTTCTCGGTTTTTTTCCGCGCGCGCTATCCTTATCATTACGACACGCGTGTCAAGGTAACGCGCCCCAACCCGAGTAGCAGTGAAGAAAATTTTTGTATCGCGTATACGTACCATTCGCGCGCATTAATTTTAATATCGCTCAAGGGAGGCTTGTTACTCGCGAAGTCAGGACGAAACTTGTTGGAGCCGTCACGCGTTTTCACGAGCTTAACTTTTGTTTTCTCCCGCGACGTGTATCATGGGCACAAGAGCGCGAAACCCGGAGCTCATTTCTCTCGCGGAGTGGGGTGTCTTACCAGCTAATCGATGACAAGCAATTTGCGAAAAAATCTCTCGTGATATTTTCTGTTAGCTCGTCATTGCAACCCGGTCCTTCGACATGAGCAATAAATACCCCAAACACCGTGAGTTTGATTCAGATGCACCTGTTGGAGAGTGACGGCTCGAAAGAAAAATCCCATAGACACATTTTTTTGCTCCTAATCGTTTCGCTTTTCCCGTGGACTGCGACGTTTCAATCACCCACTCCGCTCGAGGACGCGCTCGCATACAACGACACACGCAAGACTATCGTCGATTTCGCGTACACGACGACCGTGAAGGTGTTGGTGATCATTCCAGCCTCGTCATCGCGTCCGACGTTTCTAGCGCACGGCAGTCGGTGCATCTAGGGGGGAAAGAAAGGGATAGAGTACACCACTTTACTCGGGAAAATCACCGAGTTTATTTCCCTTTTCCGTGTATTTATAGACACCGATACGTTCGTTTGGTGAACGCAAGGTGCGCGCACTGGCTGCTCTCGTCTCTTATACAGTCGTGCGCCCCATACTGTTTTCGTTTGAATACACTTATTAGTCCATCACACGTACCTGTGCCCTGTTGCATCGAATATTTATATGTTTTACCCGTACACGAGATATTTGTTTGAGATATTTACAGGTGAATATGTACCCATTAGATGTATTACACCGATATAGCTGTCGAAGCTTGCCATCACTGATAACTTTTTTTTTTTTTTTTTTTTTTTTTCATTCCATTCCATTTCACGCACCGCGCGCAGGGGAACTGATAACAGCTTTGATACTCTGATGTTTCAGAGTAGATTTCGCTTGTCACTATGTTCACATCTGAATAAATTGACGGGCACACGCTAAACTCAACGAGATGAGATGTAATCAATGCTGTTGAATCCTGATTTATAACTTGCGGAGAGTATCCAAAATCCTCTTTTATTTCGTAGCTACTGAGAATGAGTCGTTTATCGGTGGAAAGGATTCACGAATTAGGGCAAACATCAAAGGTATACGCGGTGTGTGTGTATATACACTGCAAAGCTGCGTATAACGAACATAAATACGTGGGCTTTTCGAAAAGGTTCCCTTTTCTTCACTTTTCACAAACAACCTCGTTCGACAATTTGGTGTTTTTTTTGTTTTGTTTTTTCATCCCCCTCCATCATTTGAACCTATACGTGCTCATCCCGAGCTTTAAAAATACTCACGAGTGTAGACTAAAAAATTCACGTTTTCGCTGGAAGCGTCCGTCAAAGAGATGGGCGTGCAAAATTCCAAATTCGTATACTTTGGTATACGTGCGTGTGCTGGAAAAATCAACCAACAAGAAAACGAAATGATAGAAAATGCCCAGCAACGGAAATCTGGACACAATCTGGCCCCGAGAGCGTGGGATGTACTTTATTTTCGTTCTTGCTAATCTTCTCTTCGAAGCTTGGCCAAGACGAGAGTCCCGTTGATTTGGTTCCGTGCAGGGTGCGAGAGACCCCCATACTTTTTACCCCTCCCTCTTAACACCTACTCACTCTTGTTACATCTCTGCGTAACACGTAAATGTACTTTTCAAATGTAAAACACGATTTTTTCACTCACATGAACATTGCACAATGCACATAGGTACGGTAAAAACAATATACTTACACCCAACGAAGAAAGGCACTTCTCAGTCGATTTGGCTCTATCGCGTTGCTGTTTACTACTGCAATGAAAGGAAAAAAAAAAAAACTGATACAATGCGATGTCTATGTATACCTATACCGTGGGTAGGCAATTCGCGTTCGCTCGCTCGTGCGTGCCTGGCCCAAGGGTTCACGTGCACGAGGCTCGTGGCCGAAGAAACGAGTCGAGAGAGCACCCATACCCCTTGAAACTGTTTCCTTGTACTTTATGATACTTTGGCAGGGAATACAATATTTAGAGACACCATTACATGTATACCTATTCTTGTGAATTTCGCTCAAAGTGGACGCACGCGCGAGAGTGAACGCACTTGCGCAGTCACGCACATGGTCTTTTCACATTACGTAATAAGTATAGCGGAGTCCAGAGCTCACGTCTTGGCTCAACGGCGAGAAAGAGAGAGAGAAAAAAAAATCACGAAACGAGAGTGGCGTTGCAGAAATGATCACATGTATATTATATACCACGCGCATAAAAGGAGATGATCACCGCTCTGATCCAAGACAACAGCACCCAAGGAGCTTTGGTTTTGTTTTTGATGATTTCAGGTCCACCGGTCGAGGTCGGGGTCACCATGTACGTCCTTAGCATCAGTTCCGTGTCCGAAGTCATGATGGTACAGTGCCCTACAAAGTATATTCATAAGTTTCACGAGTAAAAAATCGTATGCCTGTGTGTGCGCTCAATACTTTTTTTTTCTCTCTGTATTGTACGTGTGCGTTTATTTATATATATACGTCATTTCGTTGGCACTCATGTATATTGTTTGTTTAATTTTGTTTCGAGTATATATAATATCCATTCATTGTAACCCTATTTTGTATTTTATTTTTTGGTCCTTTTTCGTCGTATTGTGACTTGGCATATTTATCATCCCATAAGTGTCGCGACAACGACATGCTGCTCTCGCGCTCTACATCACCCACTGGAAGCAGATTTCAATACTTTACCTACGCTCTGATATTATTCCTCCACCTTTGCCTTCCTACCTGTGGAAAAAAAAAAAAAAATCCATCCAGGTCAATGGAGAAGCGCCGCTGGCATCAATAATTTTCCTTTATCCGCCTCTTGAAGAAAAACTAAACTGAGGTACAAAGTGCCATCGGATTTTTTCGCCATTTTCTGTTTCACGGAAAGATGGATCCCGAATGGTTGATCCTCGCTTAATTTACGACCTCCGGAATCATAAACAGGACCCGCGCATCCTCGCGGGCTCACGACGATTGATGCCAGCGTCACCCCATATACTCCTTTCATGCCTGCTTTGACGTCACCCCAACGTGATACACTGCGTGGCGATACAGCCACGTTACACGGGGCCGAAATCCTAAGCCCCAGGATGACATAACTCATCCATGGTGGCATCACTCGCTCTTGATTTTCTCGTACCCACCCCCACAGTCCTTATATTACCTCGTGTCCAGTCCTCTCTCTCTCTCTCTCTCTATGTGTGTGTGCATCGTACAGTGCGTCGCGTTTAATCGCGTGCTTGCGAATTTACTGCGTGGCCGGACTATCATCGTCATCGTCGTCGTAGTTTTAATATCAAATTTTTACGCTGGTTTGGTTGCGATGTCGAAAGTGTTGACGCGAGTACGCGTGTACGCCCATACGTTGATGCTCTTTTAAAATTAAGGTGGTACCTCGATTCTTTTTCAAGTTGAATGAGGTAGTAACTCACACGTGGTAGTTAACTTACTTTCCGAGGAAACAAAACTGTTGAAGAATTCACATTTTCATCAAAAGAAAGTGTACGTCGTTCATCCAAATCGAAGTGGTTTTGAAATCTTTTCGTGCGAATGCTTTGTTCAACTACTGATAAGTACCCGTGTGTCTTTGGATAATAAACATCAATTTGCAAATAAAAAAAAAATAAAAATAAAAAATAGAAAAAATTACATTTTTGGTTGGATTCTAAGATGGTATTTATTGAAAGATTCGGAGATTGTTGTTGAAGAAAAGTAGACATTCAAAGGGAAAAAAATGAAAGCTGCTCAAGTACTAGCTGTCTCTTGGAATCGTTGTACATGTACGACGACTTTTACCAGCCGTAATACTATTGGATATTTGACGAAATAACTGTCCTTTAACTTTTGAGACGTTATATTAATGAAAAACAAAAAGTTACCATATTTTTCAACTTGAAAAACGAGACTCCACCTAACTTTGCGGCATCGTAATATTTCTTTACAATGATACTCGGATCTGTTGTGTCGTAATATCGTTGTTGTTTATCGCTGTCTTACGAAGTGAAGGTTCATTGTGATCTTGCAACGCTGTTTGACGTATTTGTAACATATGTACGTGCTTTTGATGGAAAAGGAAAAATGTTCTTGTGTAAATTTGTATTGTACCCATTGCATGAGTGTACACACATATGATTGGCATAAACGATTTTCACGATTGACAAAAAAACAAAAATGTGTGCTAAAAAAAAAAAACATTAAATATCACGAGGGTAGAGACAGCCCAACAAGAGCATTTTCAATTACGTCGAGGCATAAAAAAAAAAAAAAAAGTCCATAAATTCGCGCGAGCCCCCGGAAAAGCTGCCAGATCAGAGTGGTCCTGCGCAAAAAAGCCACACACGAGTATCATCCTTTCGAAAGCCCTGCCCGAGCGCCGTAACAAAGTGCTCGCGGGTACAATAGAAAGCCGTGCCAAGCACTGTGTTTCTCCCCTCCCAGCCAAGCTCCGTTCCTTGCTCCCTCCTTTTCCACCCTCGTCTTCGTTTTCTTATTGAACTAGACGCAACGCTCGCAAATTGCTCGACGAGCACTCGTGCATGGGCGAATGGAAAAAAAAAAAAAGAAAGAAAAACCGGGGATGTGACGGAAAAAAGAAGAGACAAGACAACCAACCCGCTAGTAAAAGTAGCACACGAGACACAAGACAAGCGACTCTGTGCACACAACCGCACACCAATTTTTTTTTTTTTTTTTTCTTCCTTACGCCTCCAACTAACCGTATACATGTAAATGCGCTGTTGCAGCAATTGCCGCTACGGATTCTGTGGTGATGGGGGCGGAATTAAAAAAAAAAAAAAAAAAAAAAAAAACATAAAACAAAAAAAGAAAGTACGAATGAACAAGAGCAAAAGCATCCTCCCATCCTTCTCCGCCTACACGTTCATGTAGGTCCAGGAAGGCAGAACGTAATAAGCCGTCCCAACCGTTCCTACATGTAACATGATGTGTATTGTTCCGACTAAAATGCCATATACGACAAGAGCATTGTGTTTTTGTATACATACATACATTCATACATACGTCGTGGTATCACGTCATCTCTCTGTACATAATATAAATATATACCCATGCATACATATACATATATCCATATTTGTACAAGTGTGTGTATACATCTACGAAGTATACATGAGTATGTTGTGAACTAACTATGTTTTTTAGCTCGTCTCTCTCTTTCTCACAGCTGTTTGGTTGGCTGAACTGTGTACAAGGGAACCTTGCTACGTTCCGCAGTCGTCGCAAGATATTATCTATTTATTATGATTACTATTATTATTATTACTATTATTACTGTGTATTGTATATTTTGCTCCACTTGTCACTATATACGTAAGATACAAGTGTATAATATATATACGTAAATATATAACAATACGTAATTTCATATTGCTATGGTTGGTTGGACTGTTGTGGTCGATATTGTTGAGTTGAATTGATAATTCTGCGCAATATATACGTTGTTATTATATCATCAGTATTATTATTATTTTAATTATCATCATCATCATTATATTTAATGCAATGTGCGCTCGCTGTTATACACTTATACGTGTACACGTACATTACTCATCAAAAGCATTTTTAGAGACATACAATAAGACTTGAGGATGGATCTTTTGTGAATTATTAATACATTCGTAATAAAAATATAATGTATTATTTTTATTTTTTTATTTTTTTTTTTTATTTTTCTTTGTATGTATAACGTAATAGAGTCGCCAACAATTTTTTCAGCAAAAAACAGAGCTATGTATTTTTCAAGAAT
Source organism: Copidosoma floridanum (assembly GCF_036245765.1). Classification (NCBI taxonomy): domain Eukaryota; kingdom Metazoa; phylum Arthropoda; class Insecta; order Hymenoptera; family Encyrtidae; genus Copidosoma; species Copidosoma floridanum. The sequence continues at coordinate 6,912,539 of NW_028321897.1, read as the reverse complement.
AAAGATTACTGTGGAGTATTTTAAAGAATTTCTTACTGTATTATAAAAAATTTTGAGCACAAGTTAGTGAACTACATTTTTTGAAAAAATCGTGAAATGGAGTACTCAAAAAAGTGTCTATGCTCAAGTCTACACGTACAAAAAACACAAAAAGCTACCGAAAACCTTAGCGAAGCTTGCCTGGATCGTTTTCCAAAAGAGAAAAAAGCCATTGAAAATGCAAATTGACTTAGAACCACGTGCAGGCCAACCCACAGCGTAACGGTAGTCAGGTACGTACTGTGCGCGGAAAAGCTGGAAATCGATTTTCACCGGCGACCGCAATCTACCCCCCTCCCCTCCCTGTACTCTTGACGCCAGCGACGTCTATAATCCGACCAGCCGCGAGAGCTTCTTAAGTAAAACTCATAGCCCCGCGAGAATTTCAATTTGCTCGGCGCCTTTGCACACCCACTGTATCAGTAAACGCGAATTTTTTTGCATTTTTGCAAAGGCGCGGCTGCTGCACCGCATGGATGGAGCAAAGCCACTTTTACGATCCACACACATTGGCTATTAGACCCTGGCAGTGTACGGTAGCCGGCTTTTTCAACAGTTTGGCCTCTGATGGAAAACTCGAGTCATTTGATAGTTTTTTTTTTTTTTTTTTTTTCCCCGCTTTATCGTACAAAGGAGCGGCTTGTGCTTTTATTCGAAAAACATTCTGTGTTTCAATGTCCCCGTGCGTGCTTTGCGCTCTTTGGAAAAAATAAATTTTTTTTTTCCTCTACTTTTTCAGCTTACCCCGAACATTTTTCCCTCAACAGGACTGAAACAAAAGGCCCATGTACATACGTAACGTTGAATGTAAAAAACTTCAATTGAAATGAAAAAAAAATCAACGGGCATTTGTATGAAACACAGTGAATTTCATATTTCCGAGGCAAGCTTCGCAGGGGCACATCATCACGAGTCGATTCATTGTGTACAACAAATATAACGTCCTACACAAAAGAGTCGTAAAGTTGTTTTTTACGTACGTGAATGGGTACACACTGTACACTTATTAATTTTACAATCTATGTGTACACGCACAAACACACGTACACGTGTATTACGTAATAAATTCGCTCCGGCTGGTACATTCAGGTTTAAATCGAACGAGCCCAAGCGAGACGTGTCCCATTGAACGTACAGGTACAGGTGTATGTTTTCAGCTGCTTTCATAAAAATTATATTGTACACACGTAAGCATTCTCGTGGTGCCACGGAATAATGACAAATAACGCAACAATGATGGAAAAAAGGGGATGTACGGGGTTTTAATATATATATATACACCCCGTGCAACGAAGCGGGAAGAGAAGGAGAAAAAAAAATGTATGTATTTTATGCCAAAAAGGACGGGACGGGAAAAACAGGGAACGCGATAACGAGTGTTAATTATCCTTGCCATTAACCGTATCTCGGGTGTAGTGTGTTTTCAAATGATCAGCATAGGAGTAATAACTCCCATCAGGATTTATTTTTCATCCCCGAAGCTGCTTTTCCCGCTTGCGTGTTATTCATCGCATTAGTGAACGCTAGCGCGCGAGACCCTCTCATACCAGGCCACACAATATCTGATTCTCGATGGGAGCATACATTCTCGTTTCATCCTTACGTTTGCCGGTAGCAGGACGCCCGTGTATATAATACAACGTATAGAGCACTTGGCAACTTTCTGGCAGCTCTCTCCTTCTCTCCCCCCCCGTCGTAACTTGTTACCATTTTTTTTTTTTTTTTTTTTTCTTTTTTCTCTCGGTGTGCCTTTGTACTATACACAACTTGGTGCTCACGAGGCTGTGTGTATGTGTGTACCGTGGGACACGTAAATGTGCGTGGGTGAGAAGTGTTTAAGGCTAAATGTACGAGACTGGACCCCAGGTGTTGAGCCCTGTGCGGAAACCAAATCAAGCCGACATACTGTCACCTGGAACGTGACCACTCGCGCCGTTGTTATTTAATATATACCTACATCTATATTGGTTATATTATAATATTTATATACATTTATATATATATATATATATATATATATATATATATATATATTCGCCTGTAACTCTCTGATTGTTTCTATACTGTCTATACTGTCTGTGGCCATCATTATTATTATTATTATTTTTTTTTTTTCGATCTTCCCATTGGTTCCCGTCAAACGTCCGATCTTATGTATTATTTTGCTTTTTCCCGAGGCTATGTATGTATATTTCCCGTGCAACGTCGCACCAAACGCCTTTGGGAGGAGGATCTTGGGCAGTAGCGATTTCCTTTCAAAATTTCAAGAGGCAAATTTATGCCCTGCTCGGGGAGCTTATTTACTATCGCAGTCGCCCGTATTATGCAGGACGTAAGATTTCGCATGGTTGAACAAAAAAAACAAAAAACAAAAAATTCCTTGGGGACAATTTATTTATTTGTCGGATGGATTATGTTTGGAATGTGTTTGCTTGGAAACATGAGTTACTTTTTTCTTTTTATATACATTATTATTGCCACTCGAAAATCAGTAGTTTGGTAAACAGTGCAGTTTATTACTCCAAATTGCTTCTGCAGTAACTGCCCAGCATCTGATTCCTTACTCGAATCCTAGCCCCTGACCCTCCCAACATTTATAAATATAGTAACAACCCAAAAGGAGAATATGAAGACTAAGAACAGGACAATTTCATTCTCAAAAAAAAAAGACACCTTCATAAAACAGAGAAAAAAATCAGACGTCTGTAATCTTCCCGACTAATGTTATCTGGCCAGCAAACAAAATAAAAAAACACCACAGGAATGCTCGAACAAAAAAGACGATGCTTATATTGATGTGCTAAGACATTCGTCGATATATAGATATCATTGTCAGTGCGTGTGTAGTGCGCAATTGCTCTTTTTTTTTTTGTATTTTCACTCATTTTTACATATTAAATATCTCCCGCCGTACAGCTGTGTCGTTATATGGTTATAATTATGCTGTCACGCGTCACATGTCATGTGCGTGCGCTTAAGAATGGTTTTATACATATATATATTGTAAATATACGTAAAGCTTATTTTTCTTCTTGTACATGTATATTGTGTGACGTTTGTCCTTAATTTTTTTTTTTTTTTTTCCTCCATGTACTTGTATTGTTTGCCAACTATGCCACTGATATTGCTTTTGAGAAACGGATGCAGAGGATCAATCATCCCCCTTTATTTCGACACAACTGTCGAAATTCGTTTTTACTTGTTTTAGTACATCTACACTTACGCGTGTGCGCGCCTCTGGCTTGCTTTGCTTGGGATTTTGCTTTCGCATAGGTATGCACGGGAACAAAAAAAAAAAAAAATAGTAATAGTAACGCAACGTCTTCGACACAATACACACCTCGGCTAAACGGCTTGTCTTTATTTCGAAAAACAGGGTACTTCTGCGTGGTGTGCAGTATAACGCTCCCGCGTGAAAATAAAGAAGCTGCAGTGGCTTCGCGAAGGCTGGGGAAAGAAAACTCGGGCCCGTTTTATTTTTACGATCTACGTGCACGGGCGGGCTATAGAGAAAACACTGCATCGTTGTACGTGCCACTCCTGGTGTAGCACTCGAGGCGCACCTTCGATCGCTCCGTTGGCGCTGAAACGCGGCTACGCTTAGGTGCTGCCAAATAAATGTTAAGGGGTGACAGAATACGCGATCTCCTTTATTGGGATGTGCGTGTGGTGGGTGGGGGGGGGGGGAAGTATTTAAAGAAAAAGTTTCTCTTTGCGATCCATTGCACTCGGGTGAGTGTAGCCTCTGAAATTTCCGAGCCATTGAGCCCAAATGCCTACTCGTCTTTGTTTTTTTTTGATGCCGATTATTTATCGCGCGAATGCGCCTATTGCAACTTGGTAGATGTAAATTACTTTTTTACGCTCACTTGCTCTTTACTTTGGTTGAAACAGCTTTTCGATGAATCCTACGTGCGAGTACAGTTCTTTAGAACATAAGTTTTTCGTACTTTAATCGAGAATAAATAAAGGGGGAAAAAGGTTTCAGTAGAGTAAGTCAGTTTTAGGTCAGACAATGAGCTTCGCCAGGTATTCGTGTCATGCTTTGTCCCGAACTGATGCTTTTTCGATGAGAAAAATAATGAAAAAATCCATCCAACGTTACAAAGTACTAAAAAAAGAAAGCACCAATGAACCTCGCATAAACGCACGCCCCGCTCACTCGTAAAATTGAATAAAACGACGTCACGAGCAAACAAAAGGAAAATTCAACTTTTTTTCCCCTTCCCGCCATCCCTGTCACTTCAAAAAAAAAAGCACGCCAACACACACGCGTTTACACGACCTGCTCAAGATTATGCAAAGAGACGTTCCTTCGCTCGCGCGCCCAACTCCCTCTCGTCCCTTTGATATTCCTACGAGCTCGCTATTCTACTCCAGCCAGGGGCGCAAGAACACCGGACCCGGGAAGATCATCAAGGGACGTCTCCCTCTTTAGCAACGCTCCTTAAACCAGCTTAACGATCTTCCCTTTTTTTCCCTGCCTGTGCCGTACACCGCTGTTGTCTTCGCAATCCTTTTTCAAGAGCTTTTTTCCTCTAGGTATTTCCGTACTCATCGCGCAGTTTTCAAGACTCACGAGTGCTCGAAAAAAAGCATACACGCTGTCGCGACAATTTTCTCGACGCTTAACGCGCTCATGCCTCGTTCCCGGCGATGGGTGCAGGGGAAAAACTTCAATTCGAGCTTTACGGGGGCTTTTTTATCCCATTGAACACGCGTACGCTCAACAATTAAACGAGCACAGTCGAGGAAAAAAATTCCCAAGAAGCTCTACTTCCACTTGCCCTGGAAATTTTTCACCAAAGCCAAACCAAAGAAGCCGATACCCACCCACACAGCCACGCCCCGAACGATCGGGAGCAATGCTCGTGTGGCACTTAGGGTCCTCGAGGTAGCACTTTGCCCCTGGCGCGTCGAGATCATCCAACACCAACCAGTTTAGTGAGCCCCCAAGTGCTCTCGCGGAGACCGTCAACAGATGGAAAGTTGTATACAACACACGGCCCACAGTTGGAAGATATATCGAAAGAGCATCCGTAAGCCAAACAAAGACAATCCCCGGATTCCCGAGCACCTTACGTGTAAGACATACATCTGCTGATCGAATCAAGCCTCCGGAGGGTCGAGGCCGCACGTACGCACACCTACAAGAATCTCCCTCGAGTCGAAGAGACGTGCATGTACGCGTGGGCGAAGAAATATGATAGCGGCGCTCGTGGAGCCGTAACCGAGAGAAGCCCCTTTCTGCAGTGCGCCGCTGGAGTCGCGCCAACCGGGCCAAGCGGGTGATAGCTCTGGACCTCAGAAGCCACTGGGTATCCTCTCCTCCTCCTCTCGCCCCATTCGAGAACTAGCCGCCCCCCTGACTTATTGCCCGGGAGCTTTATATCCGCGGGTGGCTCGCGAGCGGAATTCCTCGGGCGCCCACGACGCGCCCTCGGATCGTTCACGTTTGTCCTGCGGGGGAAAATTTTAGGATTCGCAAGTACCTGCTTCCTGGGAGGAGGGTGGCGCCCACTGCTTTTTAGAAGGGAGGGCTGAAAGTGGGTGGATTATCCGATTTCTCCGTGAAAACCAAATTCAACTCTAAGCTCCTCTAATTACGTGCGCGCAGCCTCGCAGAGTCCTTGACCCCCCCCCCCCTCCACTCGACTGCCATCCAATCTGCGAGATTTTGCGGGGGGAAAAAAAGGCACACGCGTACACATGCACGTGATCATAAATAGAACGACAGAGTTAACTCTCTACAAACTCATTAGGCGCCGAGTAGGAAGGACTTGGTGCTCGTTAGTTTGTGACGCATTGTACACCGGGGCTTGAGTGGTGTGTACAGCTTGCGTATAATGATCCTGTAGGTGGCCACGATGAGGCGCTCGGCTGCGGTTTCCGTTTAGATCCGAATGAGCTGAAATAAAAAAAAAGGCTTCGTTAGGCACCTTACTTCCTCTTTTCACGACTCTCCGTTTCTTGTATCGGCACATACACACATGCCGAGCACGTGAAACGCGAAAAGTGTTCGATATACTTGTGAACTCCCACGAGACTTGGGGGCTGCAATTTTTAAAACAATAACTTAGAGCCAGGCGCACTGCGGATAAGGGGGAAGAGGAGGCTGACATTACTTGCAGAGATACACGAGGACAACGGACGCCATTCGCGTCTGCTCCGAATGGCTGGGACAAGTTATGCCACGGCGCTACTCTGCACAGGGAGTAGTTGTTATGTTGTGGCATTTTTGGACCCTTTGTGGTTACAAAAGATGAGTAAATTGACGTGGAAAGCAGAGGATCGCGGAAGGCTTCAATCGACGCGTGTGTACCGGAATGTATATTTTTCTTCGAGGTGAAACATACATACATCCCACTCTCGAGTTACATCTCTATGGCAAGTTTCATAAGCGTGTACTTTTTTTTTTAAGTTAAGCTTCAAATACATTACCGCTTGTGGGACCTAACTTTTATTCGCGTACACGCGGTAGAAGCGGAGAAGAGGAAAAATTTTTCCCGAATGCAGTGGATCTGACTGCCAGACGAGAGTCAATATTTACTCGTCGTCGAGACGGTGGTTTTAGGAAAGCACGCGAATAAGTCTTGAGGGAAGAGGAAGTGGAATTTCACTGAGTTTTGGCGATGACGAGGTAATTTAATGGCCTACAATAACTTTGTGTTTTTATTATGTGTGAATTCCAGCGGGGATGCATGAAATTCGAGTCACGCGTATTATACGTCTGTGACAAATGTGATCTATAAAAGAGTTCTCAGCGATCCTATAAAACACAAGCGTCAGTCATCTATCGGCAATAAAGTCTTTTAAAAACTTCAATGTCCGCAGAGTTCAAAGGGAATCGCTTTCTTTGTCGCAGTGGTAGCACTGATAGTTGCCAGTTCGAACATCTCAAAGAGGAGCTGTCCACGACTGACTCCCCCCCCCCCTATCTGAATAGATAGTGCTCTTGCAAGGAAAACCCTGGTAAACGGCTGATTGCGTGACTGTATCTACTAAATGCACGAGTGGAAAGATGGAAGGGACAGAGGAAAATGCGAAGGCCCGCATCGGAGGGACGAAAGAGGAAGATTAAAAAAGAGATGTCATATCAAGGACACGTACGTGCGTGTTTATGATCTTATCTGAATTTTTTATCCTCGAAAAGGAAGGATGGTAACAGCTGTTGTTGTTTTCTAGCCGATATGAAGGTTCCGTGTCTTGTTTTCTTTCGTGGGATACGTGAAAGTTGATGGGAATCCCAAAAAGTGTGATTTTTCTTTAATAAAACGCAAACACAAGTTGTGGAAAACTCGAATCGATCCTACTCACGCGTAGGGAAAGGAAAATTTAGAAAGGAAAAACGAATCAGCTGACAACGAAAGGAAAGCAGCGACCAGTGCTAACACGAGGCTAAAAAGATCGGAGATAAAGGGACACGAGTGTGGGGGGATAAAAGGAAGGGAGTGCTGCGGTTCCTTCATCCTTACGTACATGGAAGCTCTTTCACTCTTCCGTGCGCTAGCAATACGAGGCCCAGTCTTTCGGGGCGTTTAACTCAGTGAGCTTAAGTCCTGGACAAAAAGAGCGAACAAGAGCTGCAGTGGGAGGATCTTGGGAATGGAAAGATAAAGAAGAAAAAAAGAAGGAACGAGGATAGCCAACGCGACCAAGGGGGGCTTTTTGTCTTCTCCCTTGACTACATCCCACACTCTGGATTTTTTCTCCTCTCTCTCACTTTGTGATTTTTTTTACAAACTTCAATGCAGAGGGGTATCGTCCATAATTACGTACATCCTTTTTTCCTTATCTATTGGCGGCTCAGTGGCGAAATTATGAAACACGAGACAGATCATCGGGGTATCTGACCAAACTCGATCTTTTCTACTGAAATCACTCCGGTCCCTTAATTACTTGCCAATCTAGCTTCGTGCATCGATTGAATTTAACCAGCCGTAGGAGTTAATAATTTACAACAATGGATCCGATAATTCAAGTAGAGATGGCAGGTTTAATTAATATATATCGCGATAATAGCTTCCGCAAGTTAATATCACCAACTATCGCCCCAGGATCGTTAATAGATTAATAAATTTAGATGATATCTCGTTCCATGAGCTATAACAGAGAGATTCATAGTGCAAAGTTGTGAATGACGCTCGTTACGAATATGCGTATAATACTGTATATCGAGAATTATTGATCCCGTTAGAGTTAATCGCTCGACTACATCCACGAAAAAATATTAACTTCTTCAGCGCGTGCTATCTGAGCAGCTCATGCACGGATCAATGAATTATCTACGTTATACATGTGTGCTTCAAATTGTTCGCCTTGCCTTTGAGATTTTCCATCACTCGCTCGTAGGAAAGCTTCTGTCGACTATCTCTTTCTTATGAGAGCGAAATGAAAAGTGCGTGGGAGTGCGTCTAAGTGAAGGCTGGAGTGGGTTGTGTTGGGATGGTTTTTTGAGATCATGCGTATTCCGTCACTCTTTCGCGTTTCGCATTCAATAGCAATAACCAACAATCCAAGGCATTAAATCATCGGTCGACAACAACCGAGTGGAATCACAAACTTTTGCACCAAAGGTTCCAAACAGAAGGTAGCAGGAAAACTTTTGCGAGCCAAGTCCGAAATTAAACGAGGAAAAAAAAAAAGCAGTAGAAAAGAAAGAGTTTTCCGCCAACTTTTCGTATTTTCCATGACAAACGGCGAGCAATTGGGAAGCCTCCGATATACCCAAAGATTTTCCGCCTGTAAAGTTAGCTGGGATTCGGCAAGCCACCCTATCCCCCAAACTCCTTTTACCTAAGAAGGAGAGTGACTCCCACACACCAACGCACACCCACTTGGATGATCTATTCAGAGGAAAAATCCCTCCTCGGTACACTCGTCTCTGAACTCCTGTATTCTAGTAACGCGAGAAAAATAGTGGTGTTTATTCAACTTCTTTCTCCCTTTTGCAGCAGGTGTAGTTTCGAGTAGATCTCAAATGCATTTTCAAATTTGTACACAAAGTGCAGATAGAAAAGCAGATGTATGGGGTGGATTTTCCTTTGAGTAGCATCTGCCACTTGTATAGTGTCGCGTTTGGAGGGAGGTAAGGCAGAGTTCAAAAGAAAAGCGGAAGGAAGCGCGGGCAGAGTTCAATCGAAAAGTCGCACACCTCGTGAGAGCAAAACTTTTTTCTTCGTCATTCATCACATCGCCGTCGATAACGCATAAGATCGGATCATACGTATTTACCTCCATCGGTCATACCTCGATCCTGGCATAATCCCGACGATGTGGGCGATCCCATTTAAAATTCATACCTTCTTACGTGGGTGAGCGTACCACGATACACACAACACGCGGGAGGGGCGGCTTCCATGCACCCACCCGAAGCTGTTGACAAGCATCCCTTACATACTTGGTCATATTAAAACACACACACACACACACACACACACACACACACACACACACACACACACTTGAGTCCTGAGCTCCGGAGACACCCTTACATATTATACGCGTCCTCGAAGGGATATCATCGGGGATGTCAGCGCCGAGTTGACTCGACGTACGTGTATAGGACACGCGCTGCTGGGCCCGCTGTATTGCTCGAAACTCTCTCTCTCTCTCTCTCTCTCTTTCCAAGTAAATACGTTACAGTTGCCGTGATAGATCATCCGACGATACTCACTCTGCATCTACTGTACAAATATACCTGTTTAGTTTATCCCGCAATATCGCCCGGAAATGCTATCTCGAGAGTCGATTAATCGGTGTAAAATTTGTCACACGCAAATATCATCGGCGTCGATTGAGCGAGCAACTCTCCGTTGTATTTGAGTACTGTACCGTACCACTCGTCGATGAGTCAATCTTCGTTTGTTTGTTTGTTTGTTTGTCCACTTGTCCGTTTACCAGCTGTAGTTTACTTGCATCGATATCTCTCCATTCACATAATATGTACATTGCACAGCCATTTTCCCATGTGAGTACGTGTATAGTGTAAATACGAGGTAACAGTTTCGGTACATCCTGTATATTTTCCCCTTATTTCTGCACCATTGCGAATATGTGATGTATAAACAAAAAAATAAAAGAAAAGAAAAAATAGAGTACGCAATAGCGCGTCTTGTACAAACGGAAGACAAGGCGTATTTCCCATCGTGTAAAACGTAAAAATAAACACACGCACGCGGGGCCCAAAGGTGCATCCCCCAATTTTCTACCTGTCCGTCCGTCCGCCGTTGCATGCTGCATGAATATTTCGTACAAGGAGATCCAGTGCAGAGATCTCGCTGGCTTACGCACTCACGCAAACAATCATCCCCTTTTCCTCCCACCCCCTATCTTTCGTCCTCCTTTATTTATACGGGTGACACGCGACAAAGAGGAAAAACGCTGTAAAAGCTGCGGGAAGAGGGTGCAGGGGTATCAGGACTCACACGCTCTCTTTTTGTATCCATCAAGCGCACCTATGGGCGATTTTTCTCCAAGCGTATTGCGTTACGCACGCGGGAGTGCCGTATTTTTCTTTTTCACCCCCAAACAAAGTCCTCGGCTGTTTTCCGTTCGCTCCCTCTGTGACCCAAACGTGTGAGCGTCGCAACAATCGGAGCCCCTATATACGCGTGTATTTTTATACGCACGCGTCCTTGCGTCCGCGATTATGGCACGACCTTCGCATCCCCCTCCCCCATCTGGGACTCCTCCCTCCGTGGGTACACACGCATACTGTATTATATTATAAGATGATGCTTCTCGAGGGAAAAAGGGAGCCCTCAACTTTGAACGGGAAAAAAATACGCTGCTCGGGACACGCCCTTGTTGTTTTTTTTTTTTTTTTTTTTTCTTTTCACTCCGTCTCTGTTTCATTCTCCCGTGCCGAGAGGCCGTGAGTTATACACTGGAACCGTACGAATTTTCTCGTATGCGGAGATGGGTGACCTTTATTTCGAAATTATGATTTTTCGGTTTTGTTTTTTATTTGGAAAACCCGACAGCCTTATACCGCGCGTTCCACTGCGGAGCAGGAGTACAGCGGTACTGCCGAAAAATTCCGAGGAAAGTTTTTTTTCCCGGTTGTACCGCGCACAGAGCGCACAAACTCGCTAAACAAGTTAGCCAAGCTCTGGTTCCCCTTTTTATTTTTCCACCAGCAACGAGCATTAGATTCTCCTCTGTGTGCCTGTACACGTTTTCTCTCTCTCTATTTTTCATGATTATTTTCATACAATTCGTATCTTGTATATCAACGTTGTCTGTCTGTTTGTTTGTTCGTTTGTTTGTTTTTATTATCGTTTGCGTGCAACAAGAGTGCAAACACGGCACTCCCGAGCTTTTGTAATCATGTATTATGTACAAGAATACGTACCGTTGGCGACAGCCACACGTGTTGTGAAAAAAAAAAAAAACATCGCCATGGCACTCGATTCGGGACGATTGATTCGTAAAGTTCGTTGGCTCGCGCCTGTGCACACACGCTCCCGCGCGAGCCACTGCTACAACTATGCTCGCTTGCAAGATTGATGGGGTCAGTTTTATTTATTTACCTTTTTTTTTTTTTTTTTTTTTTTTCCTTTTCCGCTACCACTAGTTGTGCTTGGGAGGAGAGCGATGGTCTCGTTTGCGAGCCAAGTTTCGATAATGCAGTTTTGGATTTGGTTTTTGTACCGAGTCGGGCCTTGGAATTCGGATGAAGGGGGTTTGTCACTGGAAAGCGCAGTTTTCCATCCCCAATAGCTCGAGTAAACGAAATATTTGTGTTTACGTCACCAATTGATAGAAAAAAAAAAAAAAAAAAAAAAAAAAAAATAACAGACGAGGTGACGAATTTTTCGTCCTGACTGTGTGCAAAAAATGAAATCCGTCCTTGGCACGCAATTTTCACCGAGTCGAAACAAAAAGAAAAGCTGCTCGACGCGACAAACTTTAAAATTGTATAAACGCATGCTCTGCAGAGCAGCTAGAGGGCAATCCGAGTTAAAATTTAAAATCCCTTTGCCGTGTCGGAAGCGATGAAAAAACCATGGATCTTGTGGCGATATCCACGTACTTATCCTTAAAAAAAAAAAGGGATGAAAAAGAGAGAGGCTTTTCTCTCTCCGATCAGGTCACGAGTATTAGAGTGGCTCATGTGCTCTGCGTTAAAAGGAGGTCGCAGGTGAGGGAGCCGGGGATTTTTTAAAAATTCAAGTTCGCCGCAGCGCCCGCGTTCATGTTGCCTCGCAAATCACGAATAGCGCGGTCGTCGCAGTTACCGGGGGCAGGAGAAGCCTCCCCACCCCCCTGATAAGCTTAAAGCGCCTTAAGCGAGCACGTTAAGGCTCGTAACGTCTCTCTCCCTCGTCGTCGTGCTTTTGCTTTTTTTTCCTCCTCCTCCTCCTCCTCCACCTCCTTCGCTCTTTTTCGTAGCCTCGTTCTTACTACTACTACTCTTTTTTTCGTCTTATTTTTCTGCTTTATAATTGCCAGCCGAGGCTCTCGGTCCCTCTTACCCGTATTCTAGTCTTTTTCTCTACCGCGTTATTTTTTCTTGCGTCAATCTTGCCTTGCTTTTTTTCTGACCATTGTCACGAGATGCCGGAACAACGACCGAGTGCAGACTTCTCACAAAGTATCGAATCTGTATTATATTTATAAAAGTGATTCTCTTTAACCTGACAAGACCTCGGATTTCGGGGCTCGGTTTTCACGATGCAACGTAAAAGCTTGCAGGTGAAAATTATCCCAATTGCCTACAAGAAGTACCTCGAGTACGGGTGCATACATCCCACGTAGTTATTTCGAGGATTTAACTCCGAGGAACTGCGCTCGCGCACACGCGTATGATAACTAATTTGAAGAGGGAAGTGGGCGAAATCGGCTTTGCCCGAGTACCTTTTTTTTTTCCTCTAAGGACTCTGGTTGGTTGTAAACATGAGATTACCCGCGGAGTCGTAGGTGGACAATCCTTTCGTTGAATTTTAATGGTAGCGTTGGTTGTCGGAAAAAAGAATCTCAAAAAACTTATGATTACGTTGTGGGTATATTATGTTTAACAATACTTGACAGTTGTTGAAAAACAAATAAAATACGAATCAATCGTACGATCGAGCGCTTGTTTATTTTATTCTCTTTTTTTTTCTTGTTTGATATTTTTCTTGATACATATATATATATATATTTTTTTTTACTTCGCAAGCAGTGTACACTTGTTCCCCATATTATACCTTTGTTTCTTTATAAGTGTTTGCCGCTAGGTCATGGCCTTATGTATATACATTGTATATTCAACAACCGTCCACTTACGAGGGGACGTTCTGCTCTTGTACTTTACTCTCAAACAAAACTCTCCCTGCAATGAGAGGATACGTATCGATATAGAGCTAAACCAGAAAAAAAAAAAAAAAAAAAAAATGCTTAATAGTACGACCCAAAGTAACATCAAAGGAATTCCTGCAACAATTCTTTATACGAGGAATGTTGCGAGCTATGCCTTTTTATGCATCTTGGACAACTTTATGCACAAATCGGGTTACGTCATCCATTGATACGTACATTTGTTTGATATTCATAAATACGATTAATTTTTAAGCTCATACAAAGTGCTAGTATCGAGCATTCCTCATAATTTATTATACATAAAATATATATTTATATGTTTATGTGAGGTCACACGAGTCATAGCTGTAACTTTTGAAAAATTGTGTTTTACTTTTTTGACATGGCTTTTTATTGAATCTTGTGACTTCGGTGCTACACATCAGTAGATGCTATATCTATGTACGAATGGAAGGGAGTGAGTGAAAAATAGAATTGAATGATTGGAAAGGGAGCAAATGAAAAATCGAGCATGACTTACGCAGTGGCGAGCTTTTTAAGATGGTTAGACTTTTTTAACTCATGGAGATGTTTTTTTTCTTTCAATACTCTTTTCAAAAATCAAAATCAAAGTAACGAAACTCTCCGTGCAAATCGAAATAAGCTGTAAGGATTATTTTACGAAAAAAAAAGAAACACCTTGCAGTCATCTCAAAAAGCAAGTCCGTAGCGAAAAGAAAAGAAAAAACAAAAGAAAAAAGGTTTCGTAATTAACTAACGCACGTGCTCTGTGTTTCCGAACGGTCGACCACTTTCAACGACGACGACGACGACATCCACGCATGAACCACCGTCGCGCAGGACTTTACGCTGGACTTTTACTTCCGGCAGTTCTGGAAGGATCCGAGGCTGGCGTTCAAAAAGCGCGCCGGCGTCGAGACGCTCAGCGTCGGCTCGGAATTCATCAGGAACATCTGGGTGCCGGACACGTTTTTCGTCAACGAGAAGCAGTCGTACTTCCACGTGGCGACCACCAGCAACGAGTTCATTCGCATACACCACAGCGGCAGCATCACACGTAGCATACGGTGAGTCCATCGTACATTTTTTACCCTTCCCTTTTCCTCCTTATTCGTGGTAAACCTTTTTTTTTCTTTTTTTCTGTACGTTACCACAGTCAGCGGTAGAAAAAAAAAAAAAAAAAAAAAAAAAAAAAAAAAAAAAAAATCTCCCAATTCGAGCGAAATCCACACCGTCACTTATCAGTCCCGAAAAACAGGTAACCCAAACGATGATCCCCAACACGCACTCCTCGCTATATCTCACCGGAAAGAGAAGCCCGTGCTTTTTCACCCCGACCCGCTCACAGGACGATTTTTCAAAGAATCACGCTAGCACCGATCACCCGAGCGATGAAAACGTCTGGGTTTGGCTTTGCAAAAAAAAAATAGGCAGCAGTCGTCGTTTGCCTTATGCTCTCTATTTTTCTCGCTCTCCTCTTGCCTGAACAAAAAAAGAGAGCGAGGGGGGTGGGAGAAACGAATGAGCCAACGGAAACGGAGGTAGAGGAGGGGGTGGGCAGGGGATAGATAACCGAACCAATCAATCTCCCTAACTGCTATCGAACTGCTGTCACGAGAGTACTGCAGGCACAAATTGCGCCAAAGTGCGCGTGCTGCTAGCACCGCTGTGGGCGGATGAGAAATAGAGAGAGAGAGAGAGAATAAAACGAATCGGCGAGTGCGGAAAGTGAGGATTGAGCGCGACAGCGGTCGGAGGGAGTCGGGAAGACTGAGAAAAGGTGGGGATATGTTAATCGCTGTACCATAGCCCGCCTGGTGGTTGATCGAGTTCTCAGGGATGCGCGTTATCCCTTTTGTTTTCTTGGTTTAAATCAGTACGAAACTACTTTTCGTCTATTCATCAGCGTCAATTTGATGGCATCAAACTAGAAAAAAAAAAAAAAAAAAAAAAAAAAAAAAAAGAGATAAATTAATTGAAAATCAAAGATACATTTCTAAAGTTGATTTATAAGGGGTCGATTGTTGCATGATAAATCACTTACCATCGGGTATTGCTCTTGGAATGAAATGTAAAGTTGGCTGCTTACGGGAAGAGAAAAATCGATCAGAGTTTCTCGTCCCTGCAAAAACCAACAGACAAACGAATGAAGAAAGTCTAGCTCGCGCCCACGGGACTCTTGAGCCAACATCTTGTTTCGCAAAACTAGCGTCATTCGTCCAACCTCCATAAAATGGGGGGGAAATAAAAAAAAAAAAAAAAAAAAAAAAAAAAAAAAAAAAAAAAAAAAAAAAGGAGAGAGAAAAATACATTCCACAGGGTAGTTTTCATCGCAACGGGAGCGCAAGAACAAACGCTCGCTCGTGTACCCGGAGCTGAAACGACACTCTGGCGATCTTCGGGGGCCAATCGGCCGTGTCCGATGCTATAAATTTTCCGAGCCACGTCTAGTACTCCTCTGCTGTCCTTGCCTTTCTTTTTTCTCGTTCACTTAACGAAAAGAAGTGTTACGCCGTTGCCGTGCACTATACGGTGACGATAAATAAAACGGGGTCACCACACGTGTGTGTATATTTGTGCTTCGGCAGCGATCACTGTTTGCACTGGGTATTATGATTTATCATCAAAAAGTTCCGACTAAGGAAAACACTTTGGTGAATAAATAATTTTGCCTTCGCAGTATGGCTTAATTTTTGGTAGGGGTAACGAGAGAGTCGAAAATTAAAAAGTACAAGATTTGGATGGTCTGTGTGAACGAGAAATACTTGAGCTACCATAGTATTGGCCTGTAACTTTTTAAGTTTTTTTTTTTTTAAGTTTGTTTTGGGTGCAAAAACTAATATTTATTTCGTTCAAGCATCAAATAATGATGTACTGGATAGCCAAATAGCACGACAGACCGAATTTTGGCCGAAGTCAGTGAAATATTGAAACATCCGAGGAAGAGGACGCTTAATTTAACTGTAAATAAGCTTTATCGGTTTATAAACACCGGGTGCACGACAAGGCCAGTATGAATGTTATTAATGCCGCTCTGACGGAGAAATATCGTGCGCCAGAGTTAATTTCATTATTTTAGTTTCAACGGTATCGTTTTGAGTACACTAATCAAGAAACACTGTGGCATCTATACGGAATTGAGAGCGATTCAAGTTTTACTTTGTGTAAAGACACTAATGTAAGTGCTCTGGTTTCGTCTTCAAAAAGTTAAAAACCACTGTTGCAACCCGAATTTCAACAATGCCGAGATTTCAATCTTGAAAAAGTACACAACGCACAACCGCTCTGCCCTTTACTAGCTCACTCAAAAAACGTTTTTCCACTTGACAACCCCGAAACTAAAGGATACAAGCGCGTGTTCGAGCGAACGCACATACTTTTCGTACAGAAAAAAGGGGGGTGGGAAAAACATAAAAACGAGACCTTCATCATCAGCTTCAGCGTATATATTCTGGTAGTTTACAGACACATGAACACGTTCATATCGGTCAGGAGCGTATGTACGCGCCCACAAAACCAGAGAGAGAAAAATAGTCTCAAGCATTGCACGGGTCGCCGTGTATTACCCACTGCCTGGCAACGTGCATAAAACGTTCATGTAACAGTGACGACTAGTGGTACGTATGTACGATATACACCTCCCCAATGCAGCAGCGGCAAGAGAGTACATCATCCCGCCTTCTTTAATATTAGATCCACGAGCGTTTACTCTATCGTGATTCCGGTCACGAGGGTTTTTTTTTTTTTCACGCTTTATTTATTACCACGAGATTGCGGTTTTTTGTGCCTGAAGGATATGCGCTGCGGTTCAGCTGAAACTGTTGTACAATTTTAACGATGGCTTTGTATTGTGGGGATAAAATGGTTGGTTGGTTTATCAATATTTTAGGTACAAGCGTTATTTAGCTTTTGCCTTAGTCTAATTGTGGTGGCTCTCTTATACTGAAAAATATACAAGCTATTGGACTCCACAACAGTTGGTTTTGTATGTTATTGCATCGTTAAAATGCAATGTCGTCGAATTACCTTTCTCGTACTTGTACAATACTACTGAAAATCGAAAGTTTTTTTATTAGTAGTTTGGTTTCGAAGAAAAGTATTAGGTTCATCTTATTTGTGTCATACGATAAAAATCCAACATTTTTTATAAATAGTAATGTACCTAAACTTTATTTTTCTTTACAACGTGAACTCGACCATAATATTAGTCATTGAAAGGGTACAAAATTTAAATAATATGTTTGGCTGACTATATTTATTATACTACTGAAGTAAGTAAGAGTTATCATTAATATTGTCAACTTAACTCATTAAAGCACTTTTGGGCTGACCATAGTTGTGTCGTACTACTGAAATAAGTAGGATAAATAATCATTGATAACCTCGTGTTAAAAAAACGTTCTAGTCTGACCATATTCGTATCATACTACTGAAGACAATATGTTTTATCGTCAATAACATAATTTCGTTTTGAATAAATTATTTGGGCTGACCATAGTTGTATCGTACTACTGAAACAAGTAAGAATTATAATTGATAATATAATGTTAAAAAATTTTTTTAGTCCGACCATATTCGTATCATACTACTAAATATAGTAAGTTTTGCAGTTAATAACATAGTTTTGAAAAAAAAATGGGCCGACAAAATTCGTATCATACTACTGCAGACAGTACGTTTTATCTTTGATAACGTACATTCGTTTTTGGGCCGACCATACTCGTACCGTACTACTTAAGTTAGTGATTTTTTTTAACAATGTAAACTCATATTTTAAAAAATTTCGAGGCTGGTCATATTCGCATCTTACCACTGAAAATATAATTACGATGACTGCTTGAAACTTTTGAAAATTTTTCGGTAATCTTTTAAAGAAAAAGAAGTATATATATGCATGGAACCGTAAATCACTGATTTTCCTGACCAAAAGATCTCTTTTTCTTTTTCTATCGAATTCGAAAAATCAGACCCAACGTAGAGGTGTTATTTACAAAAAAAAAAAAAAAAAAAAAAAAAAAAAAGAAAGTAGGGCAAAAGAAGAAAATCACACATCAGCTAGCAAGCCGGACTCTCAACTCGCTAGATTCAACTCCACGCTGCGGTAGTAAATAGAAGTAGCTCTAGTCCACCTTTTGCCGTAATATACCAGTCGTCCTTTCGACTCTCTTTCTGCCCTCGAAAGAGTAATAGCAGTAAAAAAGAAGAGAGAACCAGGAAATCCCCAGCGCACTCAAGGGCCTCGAAATAGAACAAAAATAAAACTCGCGTCCGGTGCTTCCATTGGCAGCAGGCGATCATCCTCATCTTTTTTTTTTCTCTTCCACCGTACACAGACGTGCACTCGTCAACGTTACAGCTTCAGTTTTAATCCAGTGACGCGAGAAAATCCCAAATTTTGTTTGGCAGTAGCGTCACCCAAAAACACCCAACAGCGAATCGAAAATCCATGCGTATTCAAACGCTATTGGCCGCAAAAAAAAAATTGAATAACCAAATCGTAATTTCCCGTCATTTTAATACCACACACTCGCCACGAAACGAGCCAACTATAAATACATCAAATCCCGTAATTTATAATACCCGCGTGTAAAAGCCGGGAGAATTTAAGAGGGGTGGGAAAAAAAAAAAAAAAAAATAGCAGCGAGAAAAATATCGCAAGACTTCACGCGAGCAGCTGTAGGGAGCAGCGCAAAGGGGCGAGAGAGACGGAGGTGGGTAGGCACTTAACCTCTTTCAGCATTATATCCCTCCTCGAACGTTATTTTCTGCAATTTTTTTTTTCTCCTCCTCCCCCGTGGCCCTCCTCTGTATGCATACGAAATTGAGAAATCGCTCTTGTAAAGGAGAAAGAGAGGCAAAAAAAATACGATGAGAAAATTGCACTGGGGAAAAAAAGGGGAGGGAGAAGTGGCCCGACAGAAGACAGCAGGAAAGGGAACAGAGCGAATGACGAGATTATCAGTTTCCGGACGATTTGAGCGACCCTCTTTCGATGAATATTTATCAGGTCCCCTCTAGCTATCGCTAAACTCGCACCAAAAAAAGAGGGAGGATCAGTTTTGTTGCATTTCCGTGGATTAAAGTGCCACGTTGTAGAGTCGATAATATTAATTGACAAAAGCAGAGATTCACAGGATTCAGGAGGTAGGACGACCTACACTACAGCAAATTAGTAAGACGATGCGAATCTCCCGACTGATTGTTCCGAAGATGGTGCTGTCGGATATTGCATATCGCTTATCGAAGATATCCGCTGTCGAAATAATTGTAAAAAAAAAAAAAAAAAAAAAAAAAAAAAAAACAGCCGGAGACGAGAGTAAAAGAAGAAGCAAGTCGTTAGCATTGCAGGTTTAAGTAGCATTTGTCAAACTTTTCTAATAACGGATTCATCAACTCGAGCGGGCGATGAGAATCGAAGGTCGGAGGAAACTAATAAACGGGCCTTTATTATCTTGAAATTTTAAATTGCTTTTTTTCCATCGCGAGATAAACCGAACGAAAAGTCAGGGACGGAGAAAGAAATCACATAATCGCCGGTGCTCGATCTTCCGCGATGAAAAACCAGCTCAAACGACGAGCAACGTGCTGACGTAAACAGTGAAAAAAAGAAAAGCGAATTGAAACGAGGAAGTTCGCTCGGCTGCAAATGAAAAAGGAGCTCAGTGCGTCTGTTCCCTTTTTTTTTCGCCTTTCGAATTATACGTAACGAATGCAAATCTTTCGGGCGCCACTATTGCAAAAGCTGTGCGCGCTACTTACACGGGAATTCATTTGAGGCGCGTTCGCTTCATTTGCCTCTGACCGAAGCGCACATCCTCTTTTGAGTCGGATTTGAAGCTCCTGCATTTTACGGGAGGAATTTCCTAAACTCGTTTTCAACTTTCACCCCCGACTTTGCTCCAACGTAGCTTTAACTGGAATATTGAGTTTGCGTGTGTGGAGACAAAATTTCAATGTACCTAAATAGCATGAAGAACTCGAATAAAGTGACAAACAAGGCGTATGCGTGATGTAATATTTCGAAAAGCGCAAAAGTGATCCACCATAAAACAGAAAAAAAAAAAAAACCATAGAGAAGGGAGAAAAGCGGCCAAAGTAGAAGAACAAGAGGCGACGTTTTTTTTTTTTATTCTGCTCGTAAAACGAGGAGGGGTGGTGGAAGCGGACGTAAAGAAGAAAAGGAATATCGAAGCAATCGCCGGCGAGAAGGAGAGAGTACTCGCAAATGATTCTCTCTGGCAATTTTTTTTTTTTTCCCCCAGCAGCGTGAGAGAAGAATCGAGAGCGCCGCCTTTCTCTACTACAGGTGTAGAGTGTTCTTGTGCTGCTGCCCAGTCGAGAGTGAATTTAAGCGTTTTACGGTGTACTCGATGGAGCTCGATCGCATTGAATTTTTCCCCCGTTACGCAAGAACTGGCACGGAGATCGATCCTCATTTATTGATATTCACTGTTACTCCGAGTGTGATAACGTCCACAATTTTCTTGTCTTCGAAGCCACCATTAAGTTGTGAAGCCACGTCATCATAAACAAATAATACAAAAAAAAATAGTCAAGTGAGACATTGGCGGCTGAAACGTGGAAAAAAAAAAAATAGTATGCAGTGCCAGAAGAATCTTCGAGTAGAGCTTTCGCAAGCTTGGGTACGTGTAAAATGGAGGAAAAGGAAGTGAATACCTTCAGTCATGAGATCCCGTGGAAATCCCGATGATTCAGACATATACTCTTGCAAAACGCGCGTAATTCAATCCTTTTCGACCGAAGCGCTTACGGTAACAGCAAAAGCGTTCAACTGCTCGCACATGACACGAGCGAAAGGAGCAAAGATATACGCGTGACCGCAAACCAATTGATTGGAGGGCGTGCCGGAGTTGGCGTCGTCGGTTCGTTTGCCTGATTTCGTTATCGACCGAAAGTACATATCTGACGCTACGGTGACCGGCCATTGCCGGGTGTGCGTTGATTACTCGACTCTCGGGAACTAATTGGGCCTACGCCCTTTTCAAAGTTGCCGAGTGCTCGATTGTTTTAATGCATTTCCAAAGAAATAAAATCCCCTGGCTTGGAGTGGAATAACTTTAGCAAAAGGGAGCTCGGAGAATCCAATATCTCTGCACATTTACCGCAATACCATGAAAATGTGGGTCGAAAAGTTCGTATGAAATTGATTCTCAAGCGAGTACTCGGGCTCGAAGATTGCGCGATTCGATTAACCAAATCTCCTCCCTCCTAACGACGGTGTTGCGTGAAGAGCCGCAGTCCCACGCTATCCCCGAGACAACGGGATGAGGGACGAAGTTTGGAAATTAAAGTTGTCGCGGCATCGCAAACAGGCACCATCGGCGTGGCTGTGGGTCAGGACGCAATTATCGTCTCGATGTTTGTGGACTCGTTTTTGTCGGCCAAACCACGTGGATGACGTCAAGCTCCTCGAAATTCATTTTGCGCTTGATTGCGTTGTATCGCGCGCGGGTATTGTTGCGCGTGTATACACCCGCGAAGCGAAAATCCGGCTATACGAGCCAAAATGAATTATGCAAGGTACAGTTGTACATTAATTTGCGGTGCATTGTCAAGTCTCGAATGGACTGAAATAAAGTTACTTCGGAGGGGTGTACTCTACGGGGTTGGACTCGAGTTAAGGAGACACAATGTAAATTGCGTTGTAAGCGTTTCGTCAACTTCGTCTCTGATATTTCGGATATTCGCGCTGTCCCTTATCTTCCTCGTTTTTTGTTTGCTCCATTTTTGCAAGAAAATCTCTGAAATCATGGCTTCCGTATTTTAATCATATCGAAAAATGTTCCGCGAAACTTTGAAAGTAGCGTACGTATTAAGTACGGCAACGCAAACATGTATCAGTTCAAAAATAAACTAACGAGGGGGCAGTAAAATCATCCACGAGAAACGAGCAATCACTCGATAATGACGATAATTACGTATGGGTGAGAATCAAAGGGGCCAGAATAAACACGCAAAGAGAGTAGGTGGGCGTGGAAAATCAGTTGGGCCGAACTGAGCTTCAGCGAATTTTACATTCAAGGAAATCGAATCATGGGTTATGATGTCGCTGTACGCAGTTCATCGCCCATTAAAATTATTATAACGAAATTAACAGGAGGAGCCAGTGGTGTGCAAGAGGTGTTGTTTGCCAGTTTGCCGCGGCTAGCTGGATTTTTGTCTCTGCTTTTGTCACTACTATGACGGAAAGCTTGTCGTTCCTGCGTGAAACGAGTCTCGCGTATATGTAGTGGTGAATTCATCGCAAAATTGATGTACACGAGTGATTGAAAAATACTGTTTAAAATTGACTGAGTCAAGGATTGAGTGGAAACTGAATTTGCAAATAAGTCATGACAGCTTTATAACGTAAAACACAATGTTTTTTTACCTGTAAAAGCAGCACAAAGCCTATATCAGGGTAAAAATGAACTCATAAAGAGAGAAACGATTACATTTATGAGTTAAGTATGACTCTTCCTTTGAGTTACTCTATAATTAAAATCATCGTTTTAGTTTTCACCCCCGGAAAGATTTAACTTTCACCTGATGAGATCTAGAGGGTAATGAATAAACGGCTCCTCAATTTTTCAAATTTTGATAAACGAAATTCCCAAAACAATACGAGTCCCCAAAAAAAAGACACTTTCTCCGTACATTCGAGTTGTGGACAGTCTTTTTCATTCCACCCACGCCTACAGGACCGTATACAACCCCCATGCTGGCGTGGAGGCAAATTTTTCTTTGGTCTCTCGCGCAACTCGTTGTTCAGTTCCACGGTAACAATTGATCCCCCAACTCTGGCCAAAGCTCTAATCTCTCAATCGAACTATTGCAGCAACATACCCGTCTGTTCTCTTTATATCCCATTGCGTGGACCTTACTTGCACAATTGAAGCAAGTCTGACGGAAACTATTTTTTAAATTATCCTCAACATCCCTTTTTCCCGTGCACCTATGGGATGTAAACAAAAATTACATGGACTGAAAAATTTTCCCTTCGTTCTGTTGCAGATTAACGATCACTGCGTCGTGTCCGATGAACCTGCAGTACTTTCCCATGGATCGGCAGCTGTGCAACATCGAAATCGAAAGTTGTAAGTATCCAGCACGCGGCCTCCCCAACATCATCAGCAAACAGCGACGGCCAGTTTCTTAACAAACGTCAATTCTATCGTTTTTAATGAACCATACCAACTTTATCCACTTACATTTACACACACACACACCTTGACACACAGGAAGAGAGAATTTCCCAACCGTCCAAATATACTCCATTACGTCGTCAGACGCGGCGCTGCACTCGACGACTACCGTAGCTCATCACCCAGTCGCGCAAGGATCCGCAGTGGAACAAGAAAATCCACGTACATTCGAACGGGGCGTTGTGCAACAAACTCGAGGCGCGAAGAGCAGAACAACGCAATTAGCGCCAAGAGCAGCGGCACTCGTATACTTACTTACTTACTCACCGTCGGAGGCGCGAGTCGCAATCATTGACAGGGAGCAAAAGAGCACGGGGTCGCGGGCTACACGGAATTCCTCTTACTTACTTTTGGGAGGGGGCAAAAAGCGATACTCGCGAGCAATTAACGCTGCCAACTTCTCTGCTCTTTGTTATCTCGCGCCCTCCGTTATCCATGCGCATAGTGTCTACGATCGTAACGAACTTTTCGATGGTTTTTTTTTTTTTTTTTTTTTTCCGACTCGTTTTATCACGTTGTTTACAGAATTACTTTTGTTCTCTGGGTGCAAAAAGAGCAGCAAGGAAAGCTAGATGTTTATTTCGAGCTTGTAGATCGGGGCAAACAAAAATGAGAAAGATATAAAAAAAACATCAGCTTTTGAAAGAGAAAGCTCAGCTATACGCGTCCCGCGATATTTAAGCTTACGAGGAGTTAATGTAGCTAAAGAGCTTGGGAGGGGTTCCATACAAAATTAAACCCGAGGCGTGAATGGCAGACACCCAAAGCTTGAAAGACAGATCCCTTCCTTCCTTCCATCCTTCCTTCCTCTCGTCTCCTCCTTGAAAATTAAACCAAAGGGAGTGTCTGAGGCACGTACGGAGGATTAAAACGACACGCGCTGGGGGTGCACTGACATCAAAGTAACATCACTTACTTGCTCTCTTTTGTGCGTGTCTTATTTGATGTACGCAACATGATACTCTTCTTTTTTTTCAACTCCGTTTTGCCTCGCAATCGGTATGACGATGATGCCTCTCGTTTTTTTTATCCTCACCCGAGTTTTTCTCTCTTCCTCGTGAAAAAGGGCTTACACTCTCCAGACGTTCTTCCTCCTACTCCTTGTGTTTATCATGTGTGCAACCAACTCTCCTTCTTTCTATCTCTCTCTCTCTCTCTCTTACACACGTACAGCCACGTTTTTTTAAATATCTCTTTTTTCAGGTCAACGAAAATAAAAAGACGTCACTTGCACATAATTTGTACTATGAGCAAAAGACCACTACCACCACCACCACCAACCACCAACCACCAACCATCACTTCTACACTAGTGCAATATTATATTCATAAATATCTACCTATTCGTTAGAGTAATATCTGACTGTCTACTGTACTTCTCTATTTCCATTCCCATCTCAGGACTCTTGTACCACGTGAGCACGCATGTGCAAGCCTTACGAGAGACCCATCGCCTTCGCAAAACCGACCTCCGCTGCGAGAAACTACACTTGCAATGAGTGACTCGCGAGAGGTCATCAGCGAAGTTTTGACCCACACCTCTCGTTTTCACAAAAGTTAGATAAACCTGGTCCACAAGAATATAGCGTTGAGCATCGAATGTGCCTATATTTTACGCAAAACCAGTTTTTTTTTTCTTGATTTTTCCTCCACAAGTAGGCTATTTCACATATGCTACATAGGTATGTGCTAGAAAGCCAATAAAAAAGAAAAAAAATGCACAATTACGTGTGCATTCGTTGCCATTCTTTTTCTCTGCTGCTACAGTATTAAAATAATATTTAAATAAAAAAAGTAACAACACAAGGACAAAATAAACTAGTAGTTACGAAATGTAACTACCTTTAAGCATGAGTTGGGGCATAAAACGCTCGCCCAACCACAAACACACTCTGTTCACGCTCCCGCACCATTTGTCGATTATAGGCCAAAACATTTGGACAAAAGGCAGCTTCAAGCCATCATACATGTGAGAAAATCCACAAAAAATACCCCGTTTTTGTCCCCTATTTCAATAAAAAAAAATTTTTTTGAGGTGAAACCAGGCTCATTTTACTCGTAGTGTGATCTACTATGAGGAAAAAATTTTGAACACGGGTTTCAATGAAAGGATACCCTTTTTCCGCGATTTGCGTGTTAAAATTATATCCATACATATGTTATCTATATACATATAATAATAGCATGTGAATCGCGGGAAAAGGGCATCAACCTCACTGAAACCAATGATCAAAAATGTTTCCTCATAGTACTTGGGATTATGAGTAAAACGAGCCCAATCTCGAAGGTGTGTCTCACAAACATTTTTTTTTTACCGAAATGGGATGTTTTTTGTGGATTTCCTCATACACATACATCAATCCACGCCGTTCCTTAATCGCATACCCAAGCACACAAACACGTTCACGCGCCCATCGATTTGGCCATGTGTTAATCTCCCGCACCAACGAACTATCCTCCCCATCTAAAGCTTCGGCCCCCGTCCATCAGGTCACTCTCCCTCCGACTCACCCTTCACAACATCAAGAGTACAAACACGAACATCCACCCCTCCTCCACCTCGACCGCACTGCCAAGTCACTCTCTGCAGCTGTAAGTACAGTTGTTACACTTCTCTCTGATTCTCTTTGTCTTTCGAATCTACGAATCTCTGTCGCAATCACTACTACTACTACTACTACTTGTAACACGGCACTTGTGTGTGTATGTGTGTGTGTGTCAGCGTGACTTTGTGCAGCCAAAATGCACTGTGGCCCTCCTCTCAACTGGCAAGTTGCACCCGACCCTGCAAACTACTGTCACTACTACTTATCTGCGTATGCACACTGCGTATTATCTTCGCGTGTATGTGTTTGCAAACGTAACCCTGGTCACGGTGTATCGAGAGCTTAAAACTAATGGATTGAATTGCCGATGTGAGTGTACATTGGTTGTGTGCACGAATACCCACGTGAAGGTGTGTGTGTGTAAGAGTGTTTTTTTCTCTCACAGCTCCGAGCACGCGTGTGAGTTTTCGTGTGCTGTAATGCGGAGAGCAAATATTATATGTGTACGGCTGGCCCGGTTATCTTTTTCCAAGGTACACACCGCTGTCGCCGTAGTTTTTTTCATCCAGTTGATTCATTAGCCAGTGTAGGTGTCGTTGATTGGCTGGACGATGTTTTTTTTCCTTTTTTTCATGGACATACGACTGACCAATTTTTTTTCCACCCATCATGCGGTACCTCAATTATTCGGCTACGAGGCGGAAATTGAATGAAGCCGTTTTTCGTGACCCGATGTTTTTGTGCGATTCAACGGATGCGATGGATGTTCTGTACGAATACAACACGAATGCTTGGTCATTTGGATTATTTGCAGATGCACATAGTTATGATATCGACAGTCAGACAATAGCCGAGGTATAAATATTTCGGAAATGTGCCGTGTCTGACCATACATTGGCCGTATCTACTTGTATGCCAAAGTAAACGTGGTTACTATACTGACGTTACTTGGTCACCAAAACAAAAATTCTTCATGTTTTCAAAGTTAAAAGTGAATCCCAGAACAGCTTAAATTCTTTGTTGGTACTTTTTTAAGTTGCACCAAAAAACAAAAGTCACAAAGGCACGGGAGAAGCACGGAAATAAAAGAGAGTTTTCAAAGCAGGCTGACGTGCGATAACTCTGCCAACTTTACAGAGTTCCTTTACTCCGCTTTTTGATATTAACCTTTGCTTTGTTTAAAAATTTCTTCATATTTACAAAATTAGACTTACGTAGACGAATTATTCAACAAAACGATACCACTTCACCCAAAACGCTCGATGTCACGTGCAAGATCGTAATTCGGCGCTATTAATTGTTAAAAGGCTAGCACCGTACAAAGTTACGTACAAAGTTAACCCTTTGCAAATTAACAAAGTCAAAGATTGAATTTTCAACTATGGTGTCTGCCCGAAAAGCAACTTGGCAAACTACCACACAGCCACCACTGCTAACCAAACAGATAATCCAAAGACACGCAGTGTTTTCGCCACGTCCAACGTAAAAGCTCTCGCCGAGATAAACAGAGCCGCGTGTGTAATAGTGCCAAAGGAGGAGGAAAGGTGGAAATGATCGGTCGCGCGAGTGTTGGTTGACGGCGGCAGGAGTAAGTCACTGGAGAAAGTGGGACCGAAGATGAGTCGCCCTGTCAAGCCGCTTTCAAGCAACTCGAGCGCGAGAACTTACTTGCTCGTGTTTCTGCTTCCGCGCACATTTCAGTACTCGATTGTTTTATTGCGTAGCCCTTCACTTTGACAATTTTTCTGGCGAATCATTCATTTTTTGCCCTTCACAGAAAATAAAGTTTGTAAACAGCAAAACGTCAGAAGGTGGCAATGTCTTTTTTTACCTTTTTGAAATTACTTACTGGTCAAACAGGAAGCGACAGGGAAAAGGACGTTCAGAGAGACCGCAATCGGGCTCTAGTCGACGGTCGTCGAGTTATATTCAGCTGCAAAAACATAATACGCGTCGGTTGGCTCGGACTCCGCCCTTTGACGATAATATCTTAATCGGCACGGCTTTTCACGGCAAGAAATTTTATTGCGTGTTTCGAGTTGGTTTCAATGGATGCGGTACAGTTTGCCAAGCAAGCTTTTGCTTTTTGCCATGGCCAGTGAGGAAACTTTATTGATTGCAAGTGTGTTTTGAGGTAAGGTATAATTGAGATTTGCTGGTGGAAATAAAAAGTTTGCATCGCTTATTAGTGACTTTGAGGTGAGTCTGACCATATATTGATCTGTACTACTTGGAGATTCGGTGTATCTGCATGGGATTGAATTTATTATCATTAATGCGTTTTGATTATTTATCAATTAAAATCATTTTTCGATGGTTAAGAAGAAAAAAATTTTAACAAAACTTCACAACTAACAAATCTATGGAATCTTCTTAACCCAAATGATCTCTTCCAGCGCTTGACCTTAAAAAATTGAAGGTGCATTAGGTCACTTTTCGACTTTTTACCACTCGGAACTTCTATGTCAAGCTTATCATGAGTTCAATTACTTCTCGTTCTCTTCATCGAGTTCCCGGAAATTATTATTCTCTTCATACCAAGCTTTTTACCCTGTGCTCCTTGAAACTCACAAATTTTAAAGAAAATGAAATTCATCAGCTTATTTACCTATACTCTGAAATCATGTTTTACATATAATTTCGTTGCTGGTTACAATCGCAAAACACCTTGTGAACTTCAATCATCAGTAAAATAAACGATCTTATTTACCTATACTCTGAAATCATGTTTTACATATAATTTCATTACTGGTTACAATCGCAAAACACCTTGTGAACTTTAATCATCAGTAAAATAAACGGTCTGACGAAACAGGTGTATATACTACTTAGAACCAAATTAGTAGTCATGGCCTAGCAAATTGACTTATCGTTTTTTATAATTTTATGCTATCACCCATCTCACTATTTCACAAAAATTTTAACAAAACAGTTTTCAATACATCCAGAGAAAAAAATAATTGACATTAGCAACCTTTTCATTTGCAACGAAACGATAGTACTCGTAATAAGCAGCCCAAGCTGGAAAATGACCGGGTCGACGACTACGAGCGAAGATAACGTCGTTAACCGCAACATCGTTGCCAAAGAGTGGCAGTATACAACCTCGACCGGCTGCTGTACGCTTTCCACACTCATTCACATTTACGGTCGCAAAAATCGATCCTCGAACGACGAGTAGACCACCTTATCTGGTGTGGTGTGTTACGTATGTAAGTGCGAGGGCAAGTGTATTTCAAATTCAAGAAGTAGTGAGTTTACGAGCTTCAGAAATCGTTAGAATGTACAATGTGGTTGACGACTTTGCCATGAACTGTACTCCACAGAGGCGCTCGTGCTCTGATGAGTTTGAGAGCTGTCGTTTTATAGAGGTGTCGATATTACGACTCGTTTACACTCCATTCGCTCTCATCTTTCGTAGGTCTTACCAACATCAGCATTACCATACCACCCATTACAACCAAAACGAAATTCACACTTCCAAACATACCTATAATCAAAAGCAATACAAAAGGAGAACTCCATACGATTTACGTACATTTCAATTGCGTCAAAGCATCATATCAAATACTCAATAGAGCAAACAAAGACGCCTGCAGCTGTTTCTTTATTGCTCCTCTTTAGGGTGTAAAAGGAGCGAGAAACGAATGGGCTCTTTTCGCGAAGCAACGAAATTGTGTTGAAAAAAAAAAATAAATAAAATAAGCAAATAAAAAAAATAAGCTTCTCTACCTATGTGTCGCTGTGCGCGAGAGCCGATTGTTTTTGGCGCCACTCCAAGAGCCCATTTTCCCATGACGACTCGCTTCCAACTCGTCCTTTTTCCACCGCGTATCACGCATACACACAATCATCTATATACCCAAACACACACTCATACATACATACATACATACATAAATACATGCACACACACATACATACATACACTCCAGCTAAAATTTAGATGTAAGTTTATACACATACATGTGCAATGCGAGCGAGGATGGCTTATTGGACGAGGCCTCCAGCGACTCTCTTTTTTTTCCTTTCTTTCTCAAGCTGCATAAGATTTATAATAGTCTGCAATACAGACCGTGTGATACCGGTTTTGCCAGCGCTACCAGCTACTATTACCGATTCCACGTGTAGATATACATATGTAGGTGCCTCAACTGCTAATGACGATGCAATTTCCAGGCTAATTTGTCAGTCCACGCCTAACTGAGCACCCGAATTTTAAACGTCAAGAGAGAAAAGCTTTATACCTAAGAGTCGTGTACGCGGAGGAAAAAGTAAAGCTATAAATCTAGAGCTTTTCCAACCTCACCGCCAATGTAAGGGGTGGAAGGGAAGAGGGTGCGCATGACGGCTCAGCTGGCGCTAACTGTAAATGGCATCGTCACGTGGCTGTATGCGCGACACGAGCCGATTAGATCCGGCGTACTATCTTTATTTCTTTCGTTCATTTTTTTTTTTTTTTTTTTTTTTGTTTTCATCCATCTGACCATTTTTCTTTTTTTTTGCTCCATTGATTCATACCGACGATCACTCGATTATCGTCGAGTCAGGCGGTATACCTTCCAATCTATTTTTTTTGTTGCTCGCTTTTTTGGGGGGGTTGCCTACACTCAATTTATATATCATTGTTTCCGAGTTGCCATGTCATGTCTCTTGGGTGGAAAAAAAAAATTCACGACACCCTCCGTCTACATATAAAATATCGTACCAAAAGAATCGTGGATAATGTTGGTGACATCTTCGCAGTTATCCTTGGCTGCCGGTAGTTTTGTTGAATTCAGCAAGTTGGTATATATTTTATGTTGAAATATTACATGCCATTTATTTTAACAATTTGTTTTTAACAATTGAGGTACAATCTTATTTACGTTTCTCGACAAGTTTACTTTCATTCATAAGTACAGGTAACCTAACTTTGTCCATCCATCAAAGATTTTTTTTTATTTTCTTTTACTATTTGTGTGTATTATGATGTGTATTTGTTTTACCTTTAAAAAAAAAAAAAAAAAAAAAAAAAAAAAAAAAAAAAAAAAACAGATTAATAACTATAATACTGTGGAAAGTTTTAATTGCCCCCAAAGAGACGTACCTTACTAGTGGAAATTGATGAAGACCCACAACAGTACTATCTAATTATCGTTGCATCGCAACCGTAATTGTATGAAACGTTGTTTACTTCGACTCGGATATCGAGAACTATCCTCGCAAACAATTCGACCGAAACGAGGATTGATCATATTCCAACGCCATATCAATCACAACACAGCTCCAAAAATCTTTTGGACCACCATCATCATTATCGTCACCACTGGCATAAAACAAAAATGACGAAACAGAGGAAGAAGTTTCCAACTTCTTTGACCCAGATGAAAATATGTACATCTGCGAAACACACGATACATCCACAACAGACCACACGTTGTACATACAGAAAAAAAAAAAAAAAAAAAAAAAAAAAAAAAAAAAGAAAGAAAAAGACAGCCTCCAAAATATCGCACTGAACCACGTGCCCGGGGACGCAGTGTAAGGCCAAAGGACGGCTCGAGCCCCAAGGGAGGCGTTTCCTTAGCGATGATCGGAAAACAAAGAGAAGCCCATCGATCGCTGTCGCTATAACCACCGCATACACGTACGTCAACGCGCAGAAGGAATCACTGCGTGTCACTTATTCTTTTTTTTCTTCTTCTTCTTCTTCTTATTTCGTTGTCAATACACCTATACACGTATACTGCTGTACCAACACCCTCGTTGCTACGCGAGAACCGAAAACCGATAAATTCGACGCACAGGGCATCTGACCAGCCCTTGCGTGCGCGCTGACCGATGGTGTACCTATTTTTCATCTCACCCTCGCGACCCTTACCCAAAATCCTCTGTCCCCTTTTTTTTTTTTTCTGCATTTCGTTGCTTGTTGTTACTGCCATTAGAATTACCGAATCCATATATTCTTCGCATGCACAGATATCTCGTATGTACAGTTTGTGTCATGCGTGTGTTTGAGTAGTGTAGGCTTATCGCAAATCTTTGTAAGCTGAAGCAAGGCGGGGAAGGGAGGCTTTTTTTATAGTTTGCCATCAAAATGACAAGTACAGCGGTAAAACGAACCGTCTAATTAGCGAAATCGATGGAATAAAAAAAATCTCGTTCTCGAAAAGGTATTTTATTCGAGCGGGTGCACATTTAGCTGGCGTACCCCGGGCGAATAAATTATACCATGGAATTAGCGCTTGAGGAGAAACAACATGCAGACGTCGTTGTTTTAATCGCCGCATCGCTCCCATTCGTCCGGGGGAAAAATAACAGTGGACGTGCCTCTCTCTGTATCGAAGAAAAAGAAAAAACAGCCGCGTAGAAAGTCACCGGGGCTTCTTGAACAAAAAGAACGGCTCGTCGTCGCAGTCGTTAGCAAAAGAGCCGGTTCGTTCTCTCCTCTCTGCCGGAGAATAAACGGAATGGGTTGATTTTTGTGTTTTTAGCTCCAA
This sequence comes from Copidosoma floridanum, assembly GCF_036245765.1. Taxonomy (NCBI): domain Eukaryota; kingdom Metazoa; phylum Arthropoda; class Insecta; order Hymenoptera; family Encyrtidae; genus Copidosoma; species Copidosoma floridanum. The sequence continues at coordinate 6,879,963 of NW_028321897.1, read as the reverse complement.
GGAATTATTTGCCGTGGACGCGCAATGAGGATGTAAAAGCTCCCAGTTGACCCGCACCAAATGTACACGCCTATACTAAACGTCGACACGTTTGCTCGTGGATTCTCCAATTCAACTCTTACTCGTTTCGCTTTAAATATTACCGGTTTGTTGTTGATTCTGGGAGAAAAGGTTTTAGATGCCAAAGAAGAACGTTTATACGACACTTGGACCAAAAAATTGCATTTATCGAATCTCGGACGTATACCCCTCTGCAGCGACTCTTTGAATCTGCGCTTCACGTATTTCTACTAGTTTCTCCCTCTGTCGCATAAATATTTACAAGCATGCAAATGCAAGCCGAGCAAAAGTCACTGCGGGCTTCGCAGGGCGCATGAAAATTTACGCGCTCGCAGCTGCGCGAAGAAAACGGGGCTCGAGAATACACGAGTCCCCGAGGCTCATTAGACCCATGTGTATAATACACCCGTACCTCTGTGCACGCAACTGCACGGTATAATGTCAAAACACGTATACGTAAGTTTTTTGTATATATATATGCATGATGCATGTGCACGACGATACGAGTATTACACACACGTCTCCGATAAGCACTTGCCGGGCGCGACGCATTTTATAATTGAGCTCTCGTGTACGACGGGGGGGGGGGGGCCCAGTGGATATTGTATTCCACCGGGGGGCTTTTTTTCCCTTCGACTCTTGGGATGTTTTTTCTTTCAGCCACGCAACTTTGGCGATGATTAATGCAACCGCGTCGTAGTTTTTTTTTTTTTTTTTTTTTCTTTTCACTCGCCCCGAGTATATTTCATCCCCCTTGGGTGCATCGATACGGGTACTCGCCGAAATGAATATTCCGAGTTTCGATCGATTCGCCCGGGTGAGGTACGTAAACTTGTTTTCGTGCGTTGCGGTTCTCATCGGCGATGTCTTTTTTATGGTTTCACCCACGTATTAGCTTGCACGTAGATGTTGCACGCACGCTCGCACCCGTACGTGCATGTAAAATATTGTAAGTCATTGCCATACGTGTGCATTCTCCAACTCTTTCGATCCAACAGACCACCACTCGAGTTGTTGATGAATGTCGTCCTGATTCAGTCTTTTCCCGATATTTCCCGACGATTTTTCATGTATACGTTGCAGGCAAACCTTGTCCACCATCCGTACGAATGTTTCGTATTTTTACTCCTCGTATACGTGTATATCTTTACACTGGTATCCTGAGCATGAACATTTGAGAAAACTCTGTCTCGCTGAACTGTCGTACTTTAATTCGATCCGGCGATTTTTTTTCAAGGATTTCGTTGAATACAATCTTTACAGTTTTAAGTGTGAAAAGTGAGAAGAGAAATCGCCGGATGAACACAAGTACGAATTACACACTACAATATATATATTGATAATCATCGATAAAAGTTGTATCATATGTGTATACCGTAGAAATAAGTGTATATTTATACAAGTAAGTGGTATAGACGAGCTGAACAGACGCACGTGTCGTTGAAAGGCCGAGTCTCCGGCAAAAGGTGATGCGATCGTCGTCCCATTGCGAGAAAACGACACTAAAAATCCATAGGAAACGACTCGGGCGACGCTCGCATCGCGCGCATACGTCACACCCAAGTTTCCCCTTCGTCCGAGCCGGTGCTTACTCAAGGAATGCCGTAAAGAACAGTAGCGTAATTCTACGTGCGAGGCTTTGCGAATGATATTGTAAACGAGAAATCAGCGTTTATGTGTCGTGTTTGTAGGTCACAATACGAATTTCCCTGAAATCATATGTTAACTCGGTAAACGGGAAAAAAGAAACACTGTCCAGCCAACGAGAGAAGCGAGGTTGGCCTTACCCTCTGGAAAAGACGTATAGTCACCACGTATGTACGTATACACGTGTACAGGAGCGTGCAGCACCGCGCGAGGGAAGGTAGGTCGGGTGTCAAGGTCGACCGGCGGTAGATCGAAAGCGCGTGAAAACGAGATAGAGTATAGGGGAGAGGGCGGCGCAGGCGAGGCCGTGGGAGAAAATTTTTGAGAATCCACGCGAGAGAGAGAGACCCCAGAAGTGGGTTACAGTGGCGTAACGACTGTACTGCACCGCTAGGCCGATTTATGGACTAATTTAGCCGAGGCTACGGATAATCGGCTAATTGCCGTGATTTACGCCCTTCGCGGTGCCACTGGACTACTCGCGCGGTCGCGTTGGCCTCTCGGTTTTATCGAAATTTCCATACGGACGACTAAATTGTTTTTATTTATTTTGTTTATTTTTTTTTTTTTTCACCTTCCGGTGTACTTACCGATCGATCCATTGGATGCCTAGTTGTTTATCGATCAACAAAAGAACCCGGAGCCATTGGGGTTATTAATTAGCACCTCTGCAACAACAGCAAAGTAAGACAACACAATACACGGTAAAAGCAGCAGAGTATGTAGATGTATACCGTTCGAGGGCTTTCCTGCGCGCGTAGCTTCTTCGGTCCCTCTCGAGCCGAGTCTAATTGGCGTCGCAGAAAAATAATATATACGTAAGGCCTCTCGATTGCTTATCCGTCTTGGTTCGTCAGTGTCGCCTCACAGAGTACACTGACCGAAAAAAAAAAAAACAAAAAAAAATTAAGCGAGGTGGCACACGGGCGGAAGGACGAAGGGGGACTTCCTTTAATTACTCCACTCGATCTCGAGTACCCTTTCCCCCTTTCCCTCCTCGGTTAGTGGTGTTCTGATTCAACTCTCCTCTTGTCCCGCGGTCGAAGCAATTATCATACCCTTTTTTGAGGCACACGCGATCTTCTTTTGTTCGAGCTTGCGGGTAGAAGCGGAAGAAAATGAGCCGAGAAACGATACGAGTCACAGATTTGCGTGGCTCCAAGAGAGCAGTGCTTACTGCTGTTAATTTTGTTGTTTCTTTTTTACGTTGCTCCAAACAACTTCTTCGAAACTTTTATTCGCCACTCGCGAGCTGAGCTTTGCGTGTTTCGACGGAAAATATCAGACGCTCGCTCGAGTGGGAGCCGCGTGCCGACGACAATTGGGAGTTTCAATTTTTTTTTTTTTTTTCCTCTCCTACGTGGTGATTTGCAGCTGCAGCGACTGAAAAAACGAAATTATACTTTGTACCGCAATGCACTGTTTTTTTTTTTTTTTTTTTTTTCTTTTCTTTTCAATTGTTCGAGCGGGTTTGTTGTTTCCATAAACATTGGCGTGTTTTCATTTTTGACCCTCTACCGCGGTGAATCAGAATACCCTAACTAAATGAATTCCCACCCTTTAACCGATTCATCATAACGATTACGAACGTCATGTTGACTTGGCAGACTTTTTTTTTATAAAAAAAAAGATGTGTAAAAAAAAAAACAAAAAAAAAACAAAATAAAAAAAGAAGACATTATTGTATCAATAGTACATAGTCGAATGCAATGTTATCTGTTGTTGTTTGTTCTGGTCCCCTATATTCATTATCTAAATGTTACATGTGTAGAGCCCCCAACAGCAGCCTACACCCCCCCCCTACCCCGTACAACCCCTTCCCTCCGAGCCCTCGAGCATCACCAAAATCATCTCGAATGAAAATCTTCTTCTTCTTGTTGTTCTTCTTCTTCTACTTCCACCACCACCACCACCACCACAACAACCAACAACAACAACAACAACAACAACCACCACTACGTACCTCGACTACCTGAACCACCATTCGACTCGACAAACCGACCGCGGCGGCGGGCGAACGATCCCCGGCGGGCGATGGGTGTTGCGCGCGCTACTAACGCAACGACAACGCGGCTGGCCGGAATCACACACGTGAACACGGCCCACAAGTTGGATACACGATGCGCGATATTCGGTACAAATGGAATTCCGGCCTACAGTCGGTCGGCATCTCGAGCGAGGTGGAACTCCCCCAGTTCCGCGTCCTCGGGCACAGGCAGCGACAGACAACCATACACCTGTCAACAGGTAGATATTTCTCTCTCTCTCTCTTTTACTCACACCTGCATAACGAGCACCCACCGACACTCAACTCGCTCTCTCTTCTTCATGTATGCATACACTCACACGTCCACGATTATTTCTCTCTCTCTCTCTCTCTCTCTCTCTGTTTGAACTTTGCATATTTATTATGCGCGCACGCCTGCTCGTTACGCATTCATCGTTCTCTTCTTCACCCGTATATACGTGTGTGTATATATATATACATGCGCCCTGGGTATGTATATTGTGTAGAAAGCGGCTCTCGAGGGGACTGAGAGTGTCAGCTGGTGATTTTTGCACGTCCGCGCTATTTGTTGACGATACGGCCGAGTGGCTGAGTAATGCATCGTTACGGCTGACCGAACCTTGACTGTGACTACTGATGGACGCCCCACCGCGCTCCGACGTACATTTACCCAACTTGGTGGTCCGTACTGTTGTCGAATCGACATTTACGATTTTTACCACCCGATGACGGCGCGACCCACTTGCTCCCGCTCATTATCGCTCCGATAAATGTCGCGGACACGACGACAGGACTGCCGATACGAAACGTCGACCCGATGAAATTTCGCCCCCAACGGATCGATGTTTCTTGGCGCGCGGTGTGGGTATCTCCTCCGGCATTTCTCTGGAGAAGCTCACTCGGGCTACTGGACGGTGACCAACGTGAAAAACCTCTTCTTAATTGGAAGCTCCCCCCTCCCACTTACCAACCCCCCCCCCCCCGCACTTCGTTTCTTTTTTCCTTTCGTCTTATTTTTGCTCCTACTCCGAATCTCTCTTTTTTGTTTTTTTTTTTTTTTTTTTTTTTCTTTTTTTCGTACTGCCCCAAGGATTCGACGGATGGCAATAAATTACCGTGCACGAGGTAGATCGGCTAAAAAACTTGATCGATGGCGGATCGGGATGGAAAAAGTTTTAATCCAACGAAGGAGGAATGGGTTTTTGTTTGGTTTCTCCGTATCGAGAGTAATGCTGTTATTTTTCGTTATTGATGGGGTTTTCAATGAACTCTGATGCCGGATTACGGCCCCAATGGGAAAATAATCATCGAAATTTGTGTTTAACTGGATTTCGATCGTAGTGACCGTTACCGATCGATTCGAGACGGTTGGACGGATTTTAAAAAATGAAACAAAGTTAACTTTGCCACCGACCCGTACAGCAATTAACAACAGTGCGGGTACCTCCCAAGCGAGTTTCCGCAATTAATCAACATCAAGAGCCGGTAGGAGCACGCCTGCGAACGTAAGTAACAAAGTGAGTGATTAACCGCGCTATTTATCATCCCCGGAAAAGGAAATTTTAATATCTCTGAAAGCATCTGGTTTTTTTTTTTTTGCTCCCTTGCGAGCCAACAGAGAGCTCGAGGCTCTTACGAAGACCTCACGGTGCTATTTATATGCGCTGAAAGTCCACATTTTCTTAAAACCCCAAGAGCAAAGACTCAATGTCCCGTGCTGATGGCAAACCCTTTCTACTCGAAGAGACTCGACTGCGACGAGACGAGACACCATAGCTCTTTTCTCATACGACAAAAGCACCAACGTAAGTGCATGCTCACGCCAGTCTTTACGCAGTAAGTATACACTCGTCACTACTACCACTACTGTACGTAGTACATAATACGGGGGTGCGAGGAACAGCAAGCATTTTCACCCGATTCTCTCTGATCGTCGACACTGACACACCAATATTCGCTTCTTTGTTTTTTGTACACCTGTTTTTCTCTCGATCTCCATCTCTTCTTGAAATTCCATCCAAGTCGGAAACCGAAGAGATACTGTACGAACGTATAACTCGTATGCTGTCAAAACGTACTTACGACTCACCAAAATGTTTGTTTTTTTTTTTTTTTTTTTTTTTGTTTTTGTTTTTCATTTTCCACAAAATTAGCAAAGAAACGAAAAGGGAAAAATGAGCTTTGTGTTCGATGATGTAAGAAAAGTTTCGGAGGGTCCAAAAACTTGCGCAGTCGCAAGGGACGCTGTAGACGAAACTCGCCTCTAATTTCTAAATGAGGAAACAAAAGTAGCCGGTCGCTATGCGCAAAACCACTGGTATCGCCTTAAAGTAACAAGTAAAAGTAACCATCGTAAGGCTAGAGCGAAAAGCCATACTGAGAAAGAAAGTAGAGTTCAGAGGTAAGTTGAAGGAGGCCCCCCCCCCCTCGAAGCCCTCCTCTAGCACGACGAGAAAGAAAGTTTGAAAAATTAAAAAAAAAGTTAAAAAATAACATGAAAAAGAAAAGATGAGACACAAAAATAGAAAACAACTGTGAGAGAGGTGCGTATACCAAACCGCAAGCGGGGGTCTCTGTTTCGTTTTCCAGTCGGCTACACCATGAGGGACATCCGCTACAAGTGGAACGAGGGCCTCAACAGCGTCGGCGTCAGCAACGACGTCAGTCTGCCCCAGTTCAAGGTCCTCGGCCATCGGCAGCGCGCCATGGAGATTAGTCTCACCACCGGTAAAGTATCCCCACCCCCTCGACCCCCGCCCCCCCCCCACTCATCACCTAGGATCTCACACGGAGTTTATAATAACTTATTGTTACGGTACCGATACAGTGTAACTATACATGTAGTATACCATGTCAAACACAATATACGTATACTTACAAATACTTGTATTTTCATGCCACGTTGGAAATTGATGACCCCTGGTGTTGTTTTTTTGGATAAATCGTCAATAATATCATACAGTTATACATCACATTGATGCTCTTGTACTAAATCAATAGCAACATTCAACCACTTTATAAACAAACTTACTCGAATAATGAGAGCCTTAAAAAATTAAAACCCAGTAGCATCAGGCCACTTCCACAAACAGCACATACCGCGATAAAAAATTCACGAGCTTGCCTCGGAAGAAAAAAAAAACAGTTACGTACGCAGGCACATGGACACCGAGTTGGGGGTTGGAAATCCGAGTATCTGTAAACTTTGTCCATGGGAGGTATTTGTTAAAAAAAAAAAAAAAAAAAAAGAATAAAAGAGGATCGTGTGACGAATGTGGTACAGACGCGACTTGTTTTTCCCCTCGCTTTTCGTCGTCCCAGCTCTTCCTATCGGATCAGCGCACCCCCTTCGATTTTGGTATTTGTCGTGCAAAGAGCCAAAGGCGAATGGAAAAAAGGGCAATTTGCATTGGGAAAAATCTTCGTGTTTACAGCGCGCGGGCGATATGATCGAGGGGAGCTCGAATTTTACGACCCTGGAATAAACGCGCGTAGCCAAAGATGTCGCTTTGCGAAATATGAAAATCGTCCTACGCGTATCCTCGAATATTCAAAGGACAAAGATTCCATTTACTGCTCATTTTTCTCCCTCCATATCTGAGCAGTATGACCCTTTTTTTACGCACATACCATGCCACGTGAATTAAAATTTTTACCGCATCGAAAATCAATGCCCGAGTTTCTCCTATCCTCAAACCTTCTTCTTTCTCTCATCGTGAACGCGGTGTTCGAAATTATGAATTTTTAATTTACGGCTTGAATAACTTACCGAATGAGTCTCACGGCCAAGTGTGCACTGAGAGAAAAAAATATAATAAAAATTACTGTGCTAGAATAGTGATCTGGTAGTGTTCTGTCGTCTAGAGACATTTTGCTATTGGAACAGTGATTTTTGTTGTAAGAATAGTGATTTTTACTGTTTGTAGAATAGAAATTACTGTCCGAAATGGTAAGAATTAGGTTGGCCAAAGTAAAAAGTCCCTGGACGGTGAAATCACACCAGAGATTATCATTCCAGTACACTAATTTTTATCACATTTTTCTCTCAGTGTGGATGCGACCCAGACCATTTTCGACTACACCTCACACGAAATTCTACTTCATGGAAGAACAAACATCGACCGATCGACTCCCATTTTTTATTTACTTAGTTAAAAAATAGTATACTGGTCTGTAGATTTTACTAGCACCCCATAAGCTAGCCAAGACGCGACAGTTTTTATTTAAAAAAATCGATGATTCCCGAGACGAAATTAAGATCTCGATTGGGGATTTTTAACTTCTCGAGACGATATATGAAATCTTTCGTCACGCCAAGTTGTTGTTCTCAAGGAACCACCCTGCAAAATTTCCTTGGAGGTCCTCTGTTGCTTGCCTCTTCCGTAAAATCTATTGCTCCTTTCATCCCCTGTTTTCCCATTCAGTCCCGTACAGTTCCAGAGACAAATTTCCAGCGATCGTTTCGTTTTCCACTCGCAAGCGAGAAGAGTATCTCGAGCTGTCCTTCAGGACGGAGAAAGCGAAAATTTCTCCTCCCAACTCTCGACTGCTGTATCCGCTTTGCGAAGTTTCCAGAGCCGATCCTCTGCTCCTCGCTCGAGGGTCCCTCGTGCTTTCGTTTTAGGAAAAAAAAAAAAAAAAAAAAAAAAAAACTAGATGCGCCATCTTTTTCCTGATTATAAAGAAAAAAACTCCACATCAGATGATGAAACGTGATTTTGCGCTCGAGCCCTTTCACAGGCATATACGCAAAAGGAGCCCGTGCTCGCTATCTGGTAATCGTAGTAATCACCATTCGCCGGCGGAAACTCGATTTTCGTGCTCTCAAGAGCAGCGGGAGCAACAGAAAGTCCTTACCCTTTTGCTTGCGAGCGTATATCTTTTGCTCTTGATCTCGAGCGAGGGCCAAGTGCGCAATGTGTCGGCACGTATTTGCAAATGCATAGGAATACAAGGCTAACAAGTTGCTATCGACATCGGCGCGTGCTGCATCTTTTAGATTAAATCTGTTCAGGAGCGTGATTGTGTTCTCACAAAAGAGTAAGAGGAGGATATGTTTAATGAATGCTGGGATGAGGTACGATCGACGGAACGGAGATTGGATTCCCTCTCCCTCTCTCTTTTATAGATTTTTGTTTAATTACGTATTTCGTGTGTGCTGAGCTTTCTAAATTTTACTCTGTATTTTTGTCATCTGCGTTTGTTCGCTCTAGCTGACTGGCCGTACGTGCTTTGTAAGGTTTTTCTCGGGGGAAAAAGGCCTTTTTTCAAAATTTGTTGAGATTGAATCGTACAGAGACTAACATTGTACAAGAGAGGAGTACTTAAAATATCTTGTGAAATTAAAATCAAATGTATCGGGGGTTTTTTTTTAAATTTAAATACATTATTGCATGTTTTTTTTTTTCATGATCATCATTATTTAGACCTATAATATATTATGGCTTATTTCACGTAAAAATTTAATATCAAACCTTCTAAATTAAATTCAATGATCGATAAAAACAAAACCTTGTGTTGTTAAATAATCACTTAAATTGAAAATTTGTTTCAATTCCAAACTGATGCTGTTTGCTGCTATTAAAATCATGAAATATTTATTCAACGGATTAAATACGAAAATGTATGAACGTGTAAAATAGGTTTAAATACTTAATCAGGACGGCTTTGCGTACTGTTAATGACAACAGAAATCTCATGCGTATTAAACCCTCTGGGTCTATAGTTTGATAAAAATTTATTTCTCGCGTTTTCTGAAAGACGCAGAGAGGAAGTAAAAGTTCTTCAAAAAGTTTTTTGATCGAAAACGAAGCGAAAGGAAATTATAAAAAAAAATCTACTTCTTGATATCTCCGGTGCCAAATGCTTTCTACGATAAAACTCTTGGATTCAAGCAGACTGCTCGGGTCAACTTTTAGTCAGAAAAATACCTTAAAAAATTATAAAACGCTCGCGGATAACGAATACCAGTACCTAATTCGTGCATTTTTCAAATTAAAAAACAAAGAAAGAATTTGGTCCATCGGAAACTGTATTTATCCAAAATCGAAAAATTATATTGCTTCAAGTCGAGTACCATGTGTATTGATGAAATAAAATAAAAATCATGAGAAAAATCATTATAAATTTTTAGTTACACGTAAAATCAACTCTCGTACTCAATTACAGTTCGCCACGAGCAACGCACACGTGCACACACTTGGCTCGATGATAAAACGAGCAAACACAGTGAGCTCGGCATCAGGTACAGAAATTATAATTTAAAAACGAAAGCCACACAGTACGGACAAATAAAGTCGAGAAAACAAAAAGAGAAACGAAGGGAACTGAAATATTATGTTCGCCGGGGCATCGATACCGGAATATAACGCGCGTTTGCCTGCAGCTCTACTGAAAGAGAGGAAAAAGAAGAATCTTGACTCGATTTCCGAGTAAACATCAATACACGGAGACGCGGGAAGGGAAAAAACACACGATCGAAGGTATAAAATCTCATTTTCCAAATGTACCTATACCTACGCTGGTGTACGTGTATAATATGTACACTTTTCCAATTCTGGCCCTCCGGGAAACTCAAAAATCTCGCGCAACCTTTGGCTAAAAGATAAAGCCAAGCGATTCTTCCCACTTTCTTTTCGCGCACGTAAATAAAGAGAGGGACGAAAAATCATATCTGCGTCTGATTCTCGTACGTGTATTGTATACACACGTGTGGGTATGTGTGTGTGTGCGCGAAAGTTTGCCAGACAAGTTGGCTGGTGCTGCTGTTGCTGCCAGCGCCGCTTGAAATCGATATCATAGAAAATTTCCCGACTCCTGCCGCTGACACATCATCCTCCTCCTCCTCCTCTCCCCACGGGGAAACTTCTCTGCTTCTTTTGAATTCGTTTTATTGTACCGAAACGATGAAAATATTGCCATCGTTCTCTCTCTTTCTCCTGAAAATCAGAAATCTTCCTCTGCTTCTTATGCACACTGTCACGAAAATCCGTTTTTCTCTTTGTCATTGTCGCAGGCAAGTTCTACTTTTTTTTTTTTTTTTTTCCATTTACAAAAAATTGCACAAAATATTTTTCAAAATGTGTTTAGGTGAAATACAGATCCATTCAATTTTTCTTTCTATTTCCTGTTCACACTATACATTAGGAGGTAATTTTCCCAATGGTTTCAAACGAGTGATCGCTTGGAAAATAAACAAAACAAATCACAATGCTCATCACTTTGAAAAGCAAAAACTACCATCATCTTCAAAAGCCATTAATTCCCAACGTAGCACTCAAGCCTTGGAATCCCTCCCCTTCACCCCTTACGTACCAACTATACTTTCTCAGTCTTTTTCACCTCTCGGTCTCATCCGTTACTCCGTTATCGCGTCTCCGAGCAACTGCGCGCTGTCACCCGTACATATATATATATATGCACTCGCATAGATATATAAGAGCACATCCCGCGGACTTGATTAAACGACCGTCGTTCATTCGCAGAAACGCAAAGTTCTCGCGAGAGCAAACAAGCAAACCTCCACCGCGAAATTATGTCCTCAATTAAGAATAAGCAGTTCTCTTCGAGGCAAAACGAATACGCCGTATTAATCACGATTAAACGGCTGCTTCCCCCCCCCCTCCCCGGGCTCTTATCGCTCCCAAAAAATTAGAACTTTTACCAAAGAGCCCAACTCTCTCCCCCACGCACGTCGTTTATCTTTTCCCTCCTCCGGGCCATTTTTTTTTTTTTTTTTTTTTTTTGCTCGTTTCGCGGTTTTTTCCCGCATCCGATCGTCAAAAGCACTTGAAAATTTCACGGGGACTCCCACTCGTGGTTAAGTAAAAGTTCCCCACTGTAAAGAATCACCGATCCCCCCGCTGCATCCACGGGAAACAGAGTACGGAAAAAACTTTCGTGCCCCGCATCCCCTTTAATGAGCTTTCCTCCCTGCCTACCCGATAAACCACCAGAACTGCTCTTCCACCCCCCGGTTCGATCGAGATAACAACAAGACCGAGTGATCCCTTCGAAAAAAGCGAGAAAAAGACACGATCCACTCTGGAAGTTGCAGTAACCGGTGGGGGCACGACGGCAAGCCGCGCATAAATAAACAGCAGCTACTGCGTACCCCCTCCCTTTTCCTCCATGTAAGCGCTATTGTACCTACGCTACGTGGAGTATAGTTGTCATCGTCGTTGGCCCGGATTTTCCTATGTATACCTGTATACCTTCGAACACAGTACTCCGAAAGTCAGAGCGAAGGAGGAGGGAAGACGAGGGAGTCTGCCCGGCTTAGTCGCGCTGGAGCTCGTTTATGCAGGTCGTGCGACACCGCCTGAATACCCTGTGCCTCTCAAGTTCGGCTACGTGCTGCTTCCCCCTCCTCCTCTTTGTTGGTTGTGTGTTGCATCTCGGGAATGACAATGATGGAAAGGGAAGGAGGAGACGGATGCATGACTCACCGAGTGGGCCTTTTTTTTTGGGGTTGTTTTTTCATTTTTGCCGGTGACTGGTTGCTTTGTAGCGTGGGACGAGATTTCTTAAATATTTTTAGCTCTTGTCTTCGCAAGCGATCCAGCGCCAAGACGTTTCCCGGTGGTCCTTTATCCAAGGTTCCCACATGTCTTTGTCGAGAAAAATAGCGAGTGGTTTTTCCACCCCCTGTCGTCGAACTGACTTCCTTGAATCCTTTTGCTTCGGTGCATCCAGAAATGCACCGGTTCTCTTCGCCTCCACGACCCGCCTCCTCTTTCTCCGCTTCCCAAAGAATCACATCCAGGGAAAAGAAGAACCCGTGCCAATCAACGTGGCGACAGTATTTTTGTCTTTCTCCCACCCACTCCAACCTCGGATTTTACAACAAAGCTCCAGCCGTCGAGGCGAAGCGGAAATAAAGTTCGGCACTCCCGGAAATAAAGCTGATGGGCGTGATTTTTACAAATTTAGGTGCGCGGAAAGTTGCGGTGACCGACCGGAAAATGTTTGGGATAAATCACGCCGTCGGGACCTTTGTGCGCAAACCACCCGTCGATAAAACAAAGTGAAACAAAAACTGCCCACACATATAGTTGATACCTTTTCAACCCGAATTATTGTACATACATTGTATATAACTCTGCCGCATCCGAGAGAACAAGCATGAATATTCATCGAATGAGCGACTCGTTCCCTGTAAATTAAGCTCTTTTTTTTGGCCACACACTTGCTTAACAACATCAGTTGAAATTTGCTTAATTGTTCTCGTTCGTTCTGTGAATTTGCATTGTTTTTCATTTCACGAGTGGGAGAACGTGTCCTGTAAATTTATTGTTGAACTATTGAAATTTTTCAAAAGGTTATAGTTGTATTATTTATTCTTCGTCCAAACATGTATTACAATTTCGCAACAATTTTATGATTATTCGAGCGAAAAACGAAACAATACAGCTCTGATTGTCGAGTAACTTGACTCAAAGTTCTGTCCCCGCCCTCTTTCAACCCTCTCTCCCCAATAACCCTCCCCAACCAACTTTCTTAATTAATCCGATAATCCAATGATCTCCAATTACGTTTTACAGTATCTCCCAGTGCAAAAAAAAAGAAACAAAGGTATTTCAAAAAATCGCCAGCATTTGATACTGAAATATTATTCAAGTAGTATTCCCTACGTTAAGTCCGGCCATCGGGGAAACCCTTAATTAAGTCGAGCATGAAAAATATATCGACGGATAATTAGCCAGGGGAGTCTGCTCCTCTCGAGGATCTCCCGTACCGAGTCCTTCTTTTTTTTCGGATTTCTCGCCTCCCGATACAGCTGGTTAATTCGAGCGTAAACGCGGAACAAAACGAAATTGGGTCACGTGCCCGCGTACGTACGAGCATGAGAACTCTGTTTTGTCGTGTCTTTTTTTTTTTTTTTTTCGTTTCGCTCTAGTCGATAAGGGCCTCTTTTTGCGCAGCACTTTTATCCTCTCGCTTTTTCCGCCCGTAGTTTTGTTTCGAGCGAAAATTGTGGAGGAGGCAATGATTAGAACGAGAATTTCTAAACGAATTTTAGGTCATGAGAAATTATGTTTTATTAGTCGCTCTGTAAGCACCGTCAGGATATACTCAATTCCTAAAAATGAGAAAATTTTTCAAAACTCATAATCAACCCACGAGAAAAGTGTTTATGGACGTCAGCAACGACAGGGGGCACAATTTCCGACACATGTGTGGCATCGTCTTTCGTGTCTCCGACATCCGAGTGAAAGTAAGAAAAATCCCACCAGCGAAATATGCTAGAAATACGCTGGACAATGACAAAAGGCAAAGTGAAGTGTAAAAAGCACCAAAGTAAAAAGCTACAGAGGCAAAGGGGAATAAAAAGCGTATGAAAAAAAAAAAAAAAAAAAAAAAAATGATATATTAAAGGGCAGAGCAAACAATGAAACGAATAAATGAAAAACAAAGCAAGCTGGGTCATTGGCAATAAGGGGGAACTCGAACACGTGGCTCTGCTGTCTAATTCACAGGTAATTACTCGCGACTGGCCTGCGAGATCCAGTTCGTCCGTTCGATGGGCTACTACCTGATTCAAATCTACATACCCTCGGGTCTGATCGTCATAATCTCGTGGGTGAGCTTTTGGCTAAACCGACATGCGACCCCCGCTCGGGTCTCCCTCGGAGTAACCACTGTGCTCACCATGACGACCCTCATGTCCTCGACCAACGCGGCGCTACCAAAAATCTCCTACGTCAAGTCCATCGACGTCTACCTGGGCACCTGTTTCGTCATGGTCTTTGCATCGTTGCTCGGTAAGTTTTTTTTTTCACTCACCCTTACTCATTTCATCAAAGTTCTGGAAAATACATTTACACAATATGCTCTTTTTTATCAAATGAAAAAAAAAAAAAAATGTATATATCCAACCCCCCCCCCTGCTCACCGATCGAAAAACAACGATTGTACGAGCGTCCTTTTAGAGCTCCATTACGAGAGCGGTACCCCGGTCGAATCTATCGGGACCGCAAAATTTTCACGAGATAGCCGAGCAGTTTCGCGAAACGGCACCTCGTCGCTACGTACGAGTGATAAAAGTTCAGGGGATCCCTAAATTTTTCATATCGCTCGTTTCCGATGCGCGTGTACCATAAAAATCTTCCAAGTAGTAAGTACCCGCGTTTGGTCGGACGGTCGATTTCACCGGAGAGAAAAATCATAAAGAAATCTCGTGCAGCACGCGATCCTGAATTAAAAATTTCGCCGCGAAGCACACGCACGCACGTGAGAAACAGGACTCTCGGGCCGATCGGCGCTCCTCGTAAAATAAAACTCGAGCGATCGCCTCGGGCGGAGGGGAACATTAGACGGGAACGAGCGCGTGTTTCATCGAAAAAGCCCGGGGAAAAAGTTGCACCGAACCCCTCGCCGTAAAAAGTTCCAGCGAGAGCGAGCTTTTGATGGCCGCTACCTGCTTTGCACTGCCAACGGGGTGTCCCTGAATATTCGAGCGGCACGTCGATTTGGCCAGGTTTTACCTCCGAGGTGGACTTTTACGATACCAACGCTCGGAATCTCAATGGCGGATGACGGATATCTTTAATGAAATTTTGATAATAGGTGGTGTACGCAAGCTCGAGCTTTTAGTAGGCGCTGGACGTGAGAGTACACGGGTCGACGGCTTTTCCCTGTCAGTAGAAGATAATTGCGTCGATTGGGACAATCGGGAGAAGAGGACTCGAGTCGGGATGAGAGTCTGGCTGGGTTTTTGGTTGCGTGAACCGAAAAACTAACGAAAGGATTGCGGCGAAGAAGTCAAAGTGCTGACGAAAAAAGATACAAAGTTAAACTGGTACGAGTAATTGTTTGTATAATCGAGGGATTTCGCGTTTGCGTGCTCGTTTTCATCCAGAAGACGTATGCATTTGAATGCAATATCGCGGAAGAAAATATTTTGCCAATAGATGCAGGGAAATGAGAAAAGATGGCTCACTTTGAATGGTGCATAGTTTTCCGAGAAGAATTTGACGTTTTTGCGAGAATAAAGAATATTGGATTTCGCGCGAAATGCGAGGACGCGAGCGCGCAAAGCGATACACCGTCGCAGGGGAGGATCAAATGCATTTTTTGGATTTTTCACCTGCGGGATTTCGCAGCCTGGAATTTCGAGACATATTTTTGCGAGTTGCGATGTCACCCCGTAACTGTCGAGTTGTCGGCAGCTTTATCGCAGCCGTGGCTACCTGGCGTAAACAGCTTCCTTTGCGTATAAAACTGCCAAGTACCATAACAGTTTATGGGCCTCCTCAAAGACGCCCCTAGTTCATATTTTCGAACTTTCCCGTTTTTATCACATTCAATTTCTCTGACAACCGATTTGAATGCCACAGAAGTATCCGCGTGAAAAAGATCGTAATCTTTTCGGAATTTTCGAATGATTCGTTTTCAAAAGTATCTTTTGACAAACAGCTATTCAAGCGAAACATTTGAGATCTGTTTGAGATTCAATAAAAAGGCATTTTAATCTCATTAAACAATAAAAATTGTATTAAATTCTTTAGTTAATTTTTTAAGACTAGGAAATCAATAAAAATTTTGTAAACTTGAAAAAAATTGTTTACTCAAAATATTAGGCTTGGTATAATTTAACTTCTCACTATGGTGATAAATATATATCGGGGATACAATTTCATTACAAACGTCGTGTGTTTTATAAATTTGAAACAATACAATACCTCTAGATGTTTTAGGCAGTACCTTTCCTCGTAGTATTTTTGATAACTTACGGACTTTTTTACTTGTAGTGCATTTTTTGTTCCTGTAGCTTTTATTTCTTACAATGACCATTCTAGTACCGACTGGTGTAGGGGGCATTGATTCCATAAAACCCGATTCGACTTAATGCTCAACAATCCCTTTGATACTTTTTTTTGTTTACTCGTATTTTTCCATGCTTTCAATCTCAAATTAAATATCCCTTCGCAGTATCAACATTTCTTCTTTTTTTATTTTTTTTATTCACTTTAATTAAATTTTTCTCAGCTGGAGTCCAGGATACTTTTTTCTAGTAAAAAAACAACAGAAAAAAAGCTTTAGTGTTTACAACGAACAATTAAACCCTTAGTTCTTTAACTAGTATTGTTTCTGTAGTTAGAACAGTAAGCTTTTTCGTTCCCAACACCTTTATTTAATGCAAGTTAACGATATTTTGATGAAAATCAATTTTTTGAATTTTCCGCCACTTTTAACAAATTTGTGGACGCAATTTTAGTCCAAAGGAAATAAAATATTTTAAAAAATCCAAACCTAATGTACTCAAAGCCTAATCCTTAAGAGAAAGCAAAAGAACGGCAATTCATCCGCAAACAATTCACATCGTTCGTCCGTTTCATATGCGCTCAAAAGGATGGAAAATTTGCCCGAAATAATGTCCGTGCACCCTCACGCGCAAATTCTCTCGGTCAAAGTTGCGTTGAAAAACAAAACAAAAAAAAACAAAAAAAAAGAAAAACTCGCACACAAAGGAGGTGACCACGCGCGCGTTAATGGCCCGATTCTTCTGGCCGATGGCTCTGCATGTTTTGGTACTTTTTTAGGTAAAAAAAAAAAAAAAAAAAAAAAAAAAAATCCCCGCAGATTATTCGAGCCCCTTCGAACTCGAAGTAAGCACGAAAAAATCAGGACACCGGCATCATTTCTCTCGTCAGAGAGTACCGATCCCTCCATGTTTTCGCATGTACGCGTCTCTCAGTGGAGTGGCGGGCGTTATAGGAGAGGATTTTTTTTTTCCTTCCTCCCACTCTCGAGTTTTCACTGGAGCTATCGCTCACTCGCTCGCTGGGCTCGCTCTTTTTGGGTTTTATCGAGCTCGAGTAATTCGACGCTACCCCGCGTGCTCCACTGCTGTACCGAGAGGGGGAGGGTTATTGATGTTTAAAAATACACTTGGAGCCGGTGCTTCGAGGGAGAAACCGATCGCTTTGAATGTTTTTATTCTCCATCGAGTAAAGAGTTCTCTCTGCCGGTGCTGCTCGAAAAAACAGTTTTTCGTTTCGTTTCGCTTGTGATTCGAGTGAGTTTCATCGCTCGGAATGGCTTGATTTGCTGATGCGAACGTACAGCGTGGTACTGCCATGGTTAAACACGAGGCTCTCATCGAACACGTAACACGATATTTTAGTGCTTTTAATCAATGTATCGCGTGAAGAAACGATAAAATTTACTTCAACTCCACGGGTTTCTCAAAATATAAATGAACAAAAGAGGCCAATTTGTTTTCTATTACTTAGGACACGGTGGTAAATAAAATTTCTTCGAGGGATGATTTTTACATTTTAAAAGAGACGAAGAAAACGTGTAAAAATACACTTTGTTCTCTCTTACTTATACTTTAAGAAAAAATATTTTCCAGAAAAAACTTATAGTGCACTAAATTTTTTGAAAGAAAAAAAAAGATACTAACCAGAAATTGTTAAAAAATCTTGTAAAACAATTATTCGCAAGTCCGCGAGAGACGATTAGGCGTAGTTTCAGCGGCGAGCTTTTCGTCCCGCGCCAGAGTGAGGAGGAGTCGCTTAAAATTCAGGGACGACAAAGTCGAGCGACGTACACCCCCGCGTTAATTAAAACCTCGCAAAACTACGATCTCGGGTGATATGTATATATATGTATCAAATGAATAGCAGCCGTTAATTTCGGAAGCGCGAAGCGAACGTGAATTTTTCAGGTGGTCGTCGCTCCGTCGTCACATTACGCATACCAAAGTCTTTCGGCAGCGCGAAAATTCTCGTACAGCCGACACCTTTCGCCTTTAATGGAAAAGGTACTTAATTGCGAGAGTGATGAGCTCTAAAGAGCTCTATTGGGACGTGAAAGGGAGATTCATGTCGTTAGGGTAACAATTTTTTGTTAAAAAGTGACGAGTAAATTTTTATAACTCTCGAGTGAGAAAAAAAAAAAAAGATACTTAGCGATCGTAAGGCAAGTCTTTTTCCACAAAAGCTCACAGTGTAAAGTGCGCCAATGCCCCACGGCGACGGTAATAAATAAAAAGCGACCGAGAATCTATAAGGGAAAAAGGGCACGTTCGTGTGGTTACATGCGCGGCACAAGGAAGAGGCAGAGGAGGGTGAAAAAGAGGTGAGCTCGGGTTATTCGCAGCGAGCGGCCAGCCGTGAAAAATCCACCCTCCTCCCCTTCGTCTATAAATACAGCGTGACAGGTGTACCCTTTATTATCGAGTTAGACCACCTGAAATAGACCACCGGGTAATAATATACACAGCGCCTAGCCACGATGACCTTATTTTTCCCTTCTCTCGGCTTGCGCCGCTTCAGGTAGGGAAGCAAAAAAGAGGTCGATCGAGTTGGTTCGACCTTCGTGAAAATTTATAGAATTCTAGGGTACAGCATCGGCAAATGAATTATAAATCTCGCTGTACTTTTCGTCCTTTTCTCTCTCCCTAAGTTTGATCGGACGTCGTTTGATAACGATATTTGCATTGCCATGGAGTCACATATTTTAATAGGTCCTCAATTATTTAAATGCTGGTGGGAATTTCAACTCCATCCGCACCTTTTTTCCTCGATGAAACTATTTTATCTCACAGTATATGTACGTGCAGCCGCTGGAAGGGAAGCAAAGATAATTTCGGCTGAATAATCCAAAACTTTCTCCCAACTATGTGTGTTATTAACTCCGTGCGAAAATTTCCAACTCGAAATTAAAATCATTATCACGCCGAGTACGATGGATTAACGAAATTTCAGGGGAATTTTTACGGGTGAAAAAAATTAAGTCTAAAAAATTCATAGGAGCGAAGCCATGGGGAAGCGACACGATAACGATTGCATCGGGAAGAATATTGGAGGAGTTGTAAGGGCCAACTAAATTTCCTCTCTCGTTCTAATATACCAAGCTCGAGAGCACCGTTTGATGCAGTGCGCGTTTTTAAAGAGGAATTTGAATTTCGGGAGTTCAAAAGAAATTACGCGAGTTTTAATTTGGACCGAAAGAGGAGAAAGTACTGACAAAATTAAATTGCAACTCGAATGTAATGAGCAATAAACTTTTCCATTTTCAGTCGCCGGTGGCGCAGTAATCAGCAGTAGCGCTGTGAGGTTTAAAGGTTTGATAATGCATTTGACCCTCAATTTAGATTTTACACATTTCACGCTCATTCGACGTAATGTGGCACAAAATTTGTTCTTCGGCACAATAAATGCGTCGGTTACATGAATATTAAGAAAAGAAAAAAATCAAAGCTACAAATCAGAGAAAAATGACAAAAGAAGCTCGATAATAAACAATCAGTTGAATTCCAATGCTCCCAGATCTTAATGAGGTCGTAGAGTTTCTTTTTTTTATATCTGATGTATCAATTACGACGCAAAGAAAAAAAAAAAAAAAAAAAAAAACTATTTTCATTTCTCAAAAAATAAGACACTGTGATCTGGATTACAATATAAATAAAACCTTAAAATTTATTTGAAAGAAAAAAAAGCTGATGGAAAACTAAAATGGATCGAATAAACTGTATCACCTACAGTTACGCTTGTATTAAAAAAAAAAGCCCCAAAAAAAATGTACGTCACACTCTAACGTAGCTCGTAGCTGTCCGAAAATTTCCCGACACTCCTGCAGGCGCGCAAAACACAAAACTCTTTGTCCTAAAGGTGCTCAGAGACTCGAAAAACAATTGAAGAATCGTTAGTCAGAAAATTTTCGTTAACCACAGCTACCGTCAAATACCTCTCGACGCGCACAATCCTCATCGTATACAAAATATACCACCGACTAGTCGATACTGCATTCAACCAAGACGCCGAAAGCAACGATCGTATAACGAGCATGAATATCGCAGGCGGCGACATCTTCCCACTGAACGAACAGCAAGCAAAGGGAGGACAAGAAAGGAAGGAGGGGAAAAAAAAGCCTCCTCTCAAAACTCGCGTCTCAAAGCAACAATAATCACCCCGGCAACAAAGAGAGAGAGAGAGAGAGAGAGAGAGAGGGTTCGAAGAGGCAACAAACAAGCCAAACAATACACCTCATTCCTAGCAGGCACCCCTCGAACTCCTCGATTGAATTTGCCGCGGAATACACAGGCAGAGAGTCGATACTACTTATATATATATGTAGTTGCTCCTCGCGGGATGGTATGGAAAGCTTCGTTGCAAACGGCTGTATTGTATATAGCTGTTTGCGGGCAACGAGACAGGGCACATGGAACCGGCTGCCAAGAAGGAAATTGTGTAAGGGGTGCATAGAGCTACATGCGACCCGCATCACTTATCCTTCGTCTTTCCTCTCCTCCTGCACTTTGCCCCATAGGTCAACGTCCCTGCGACGATGACTCTGTATACCGTTATGTATCGCTGCCACGTACACGTATACACCCGACAAAGCTTTGCTTCCCCACGATTGTCATGTTAATACGCGATTATCACCCAATGCCACGAATATGAAAACATACATATTTTCGTGCACACAATAGGCATCCACGACTCTTCACTTTATTCTAATGAAGCTTTCATATGACACAGTTTCGGCTGTCACCTCTGATGTGTCATGAAAAAACAAAAAACTCATGGTCTAGTACACTCTAATTGTTGATAATTTGGAGCGTAATCCATACCCATACGAAGCTCGTCTACCCCACGCAGCTGCTTGTATAAATACATAATACAAAGTTTCCAAAGACACCGTCATCGTAATTATATAATAATTATCGCAGGCCCGTCAGCGACAGACAGAGTACATGTATACCAATATATATATATATATATATATATATATATATATATATATATATATATATATATATATATATTATATCGGTTAATGCGTGGTACAGAGTACCAGAGCGCGATTTCACGGATCGCCGAGCAAATTCTCGAGATCGCTGCTCCCAGTTATCGGAGTATACAGTGGAGTTCTCGAGACGATAATTAGACGGCTCGCTTACCCCCGTACACACGTGCAGTGATGGCTCCAAAAACAACTAATAGTGTATTGTTGTATGCACATGTAATTCACTAGCACTTTGTTAGAGGAACAGCACGTAAGTGCCGATGCGTGCGGTAAATTGAACACAATTTTCAATACGAAACTCTTGGACTCTTGCTCAGTCCGGTATTATTGAATGTAGGAGGTATTCGTTTCACCGAGAGGGTACGTACCAATGCACACAGATTTACAGAGCAATTGGATGTATATGTTGCGTGTATGTACAGAGGAAGACAAAAATATTGGCATCGTTGAGTTGGCCCGAATCGCTCGAAATATCTGTAACGATCCGATGGCAGTTGACGCTTTCGTGACGACGCTCTTGTTCGTATAAGCGACACTTGTTCCTCTCCAAAATCTGACGATTGAAACTCTCTTGTGTCGGTCACAGGCAAACGTAATCAAATCTACCATTGTTGTCATTTTAAAAGCTCAACTTGCTCCGAATTTCCTATAAAATCACCTTCGAGCGCACGCATCGATTTTTATCAGTGCTCGAGGTACACCATTTTCTTCGACAGTGGCCCAATAACCCAAGCTGACCCCCTACGAGTCAGAGCAAACAAGTCTCAACGTCAAGAGTAACATCGACTGTCCCTCGTGCACGTGACTTGTCATTTCTTCCGCGCGTCATAGATATACACCTAAATCTCGTCGATTTGTCTATCTTTCCACGCTTGTGTATATAATGTGCTCGCCCTCGGTACCTCTCTAAGGACACAATAAGCTGTAGAGCACCGGGTGAAAATCAAGGACTCGTATACGTATGCCGTTACAGGGAAGGAAAATAACATCTTTTTCAAGCCTCAATGAAAAATCGCGTGGGTATTGGGTATACGTATACATCGCATTAATACTAGTTACTCTTCTTCATCTTCTTCGCCGCGGGAATTTCAAATGCCCTCGAGCGAGTCCGAAATGGTATTTAATATATCACTCGGACTAGATATTTCGGAATTCCAAAGCGGAGCGAATACCTGACCTCCACACCCCCTTGGCTCGATAATACCGGTTCCTTCGGTGGCGAGTGCATTTGGGCGAAAGTACGAGATCTGCATTGTTGGGCTCCAAGTGAGTCGAGGAAATTTCGAATTCTGGTGATGTCTCGGGTGCGGCGCGGGAAGTTCGTGTCCCCTGCAGATTCTCGGCTGCGCTGTTTTGTCTCGTTGCGTTTGGTAACCGTCTCGGTTTTGTCCCCACGCATATAAATAAATTTTTTTTTTTTTTCATTTTGCGAAGGAATAGATGTATATGTTTGAATAGATGGTTTTTATTTCGTTGGCGCGTTGATTACCGGCTCCGAGGGAAGAGCGCCAGGGGCATATCGATGATTTATGGGTGTGGATGTTTCAACGCCTCCGATGCGTGCACGTGTTTTTATGTATATTGAAAATATGAAATAAAAATAAAAAATACATTTTTCGCATCGGAAAGTGCTTGCTGGAACATCTATTAATCATTTATACGTTTACATGATCGCTTCGAAATAAACATGTTCTTTTTTTTATCATCCACGCTTAAAAGAATAAAAAATGGACCATCTTTTCTTCGAACTTTTTACTTTTTTTTTTTTATTTATTGAAAAAGTGCATTTGTTTTTTTCCAAATTTGAAAACGAAAGGTCAGATGGTGTGAAAAAAAGTAGTGAACGGTCTTTATAAATATCAAACTGGAATGCGAAAATAGTACAGTCTTTGTTGATATGAAAAATCAATGCAGTGTACCTTTTTCTGTTGAGTCTCCTGTCACCTATTTTCTCTCGTGTTTTATTTGATGTACATCGTGCACAAGCTCCCACGCGTTTCCAACCCTTTAATCCACGAAAATGCGAAACGCCCATTTGACAGCTCTTGTGAAACATACACGGCTTTCCTCCTACATCTTAAAAAAAAAAAAAAAAAAAAAAAAAAAAAAATGGCCTTAATTTCCAAAAGAATCGCGTCAGCTACGTGCACGCACTCCCAGAACACAAAACGAAAACATTGACCCACATATCTTATGACGAAACGTAATATCGGGCCATTAGTCGCTCTTCTGTGATGCTGAGACCGAGAGAAAGCTGCTGTATATCTATACCAACTATTTCTCCCTTTACAGAGTCAACAAAAACGAGGCTGGAGTAAGTGTGTGTATATATATATATATATATATGTGTGTGTGTGTGTGTGTGTGTGTGTGTGTGTGTGTGCATAAAAAAAAGCTTGAAACTTTGATCGAGGCCACTGTCAGAGATATCCTAGGTATACGGGAAAGGAATATAAATACATACCCAACGAATTCCAGCAAAACCGTTCGCGAATTTTGTACGTGTGTATACGAGTACCTGATGCATATATCTCTGCAAGCTAGGGAAGCCAGAGTTTGTACGCGGATCCGGGGGGTGAGGGAGAAAGTTCGAAGGCGTTAGCCTAATGAGTTCGACGCCCAATCGAAGTTAAACCCGTAACTGGGAATATCGAGTCGCGTGTATACTCACTATGGGAAATGGAGTGGAATGAGATGACGACGCTAGGCTGCAGCCCCCTTTTAGAGCTAGTAGGGCTCGCTTGTTTGTTATCGCGGTCTTGAATAAGCCGGTGGTGAAGAGTGTGGACCCAAACAATTGAGGTTGGGTCCATTGAGGGACAATATAAAATCTTTTTTAGCAATAAATCAGTGAACTGATTCTTTTTTTTTCCCATTGTAAAATATACGCTACTGTACAGCAAAACAGAAAGACAGCGCGAGGAGTCGAGGAAGGGGGGTGGGAATTAAAAGAGGCGGTAGCAGGAAAAAGAAAGTGGCACGAGAAAAGTAAGAAACTCGCGGTCGACGGATAATGCCCGGCAACGATTTGGCAGTCGCGGGAGGAAACTTTATCCAACTTTGTCTGCAAACGGCGCAAGAAAAGCTGAAAACGAAAAGAAAAGGGGAGGGAGGGGGGCATATTCTCAATCGAACCGGAACACTCGAGTCGTATGAAACTTTCCCGAGCTCTCCGAAAGGATTCCAATCCTCTCCCCGACGACTTTTTATATGCATTTCAACCGAGCAGCACGAAGAAAGCGCACTGCTGATGGCTCCGTAGATTTTTGGCACCCCCCCCCACTCTGTTTTACCGGGTGCTGTATCGCCCCCTCCTTCGTTTTAGCGACTTTGCTCGCCCCCCGCAGGGCAGATTAAAATTCTTCTTCGTGTCAGCGCGTCACACGGACACTGAACTGTACCCGTGTGTATATGATACTTTATTCCGCTCTCGACCGTTTGTTTTGCTCACCCCCTCCCCCTCCGCCCTCAGGATACCGAAGCCCTTTGTTTTGCAGTTTGCGCTAGTCGGCCCACGTTCGTACACCCAAAACGTGGCAGGCCTTTTAAAAATCCTGGTCCTCCTTTATTTTCCCCTGTCATCTCGCGCGGTGCTACTGATTTCACCCACACTGCAGTCGTACGGTAAAGTGACGCTGTTTATCACTACGGCAATTATTGGTGGATTAAAATGACATTCCGAAGAAAGTATACAAGATTTTGTTTCATTAACTAAAAATGTAAGCCAAAATATGGACAGTGGGGCAATTCGAGCATCGACCATGTTGATTAAATTCCGAAAACCGACAGTTTTAATCGAACGGACAGACGGACAAGCGACAAAGACCAAAATTTGGCAAACAACAAGGCACGCAACATACATAGGCGTAGCCTCGATCCGCTTTAATCAAAAAAATATACACGCTTCCCCCACCACCGGTACCGCCAAAAATTTCATTTTCCGAAATTTGTCACCTACGCCCCCCCTCTCCCCAACTTCCAACGACAAATAACAATTCCACAACCGTGTGTGCAACTGTATATCGCGCACGTGTATTCCGAGCAAAAAGTCACGAGAAATGATGAGTTCTGTATGCGGCGATTCGTTTTACATTTAGAACGAGTTTTCAGCTGCGCCACCACGGGTGTCGGCGTCTATTAATTTTTTCCAGCACCCGCAGGGGCGCAGTCGTGTATACAACTGGGAAACTCATTTCTGGCACTGCCGTGTAGTTTTCAGGTACAGCAACGACAGAGTGTATATTAGAGTTTACATCATCAACAGCACTGGTGCAATATTGGGCCGTTACGGTACATATTCGATTAAACCCCCCCCCCCCAACCCCACGAGGTGTTTGACTTGTATACGCGTGGATATGTTGTTCGCGCACGCACGTTTGAAACAAATGTATGTACACTGTCCCTCATGCCTCTGGGTCGCATTTTAGTATGGTCACCGGATGACCGGCAGTTACAATTTACATCTCGTTGACCCAGTATTGCGATAACCAGTTAGTCGGCGCAACTGGAAATCATTACCCATACTGGTACGATGTGCAAGCTGTTGTAAACCAAAAAAGGGGCAGGGTTGGGTCCTAAATTAATCGACGCTGTTCGCCAAAGGGTGGGTAAAAACACAGCTTATAAATATGTTGTGTGCCTACTTATATGGTACAACTGAATCGAATATTACTTGCACGCGTGACGAGACCGTGATTCTGTGTATTTTGTCGGGTAAAACGCCTCGTTGATCATACAAATGTTTCCGAACAAGGGGTTGGATCAAATTTACGCGCGTCAATTAAGCGAGTCGAACACATCGACTCTGCATCAGCGCTTTCAATTTCGTTGTGTGTATACGCTTATGCACCGAGTTGGAAAAAAAAAGCATGCAGTGTTTATATATCACCTGTATACCTATGATGATTACAATGTGCGCAAATGAGCCAGAACTTTGATGGTGATAAGTTGTATTTGCACGATGAATGCAACATTAATCGAGCGTGTGTGGTGAACAGAGTACGCCACGGTCGGCTACATGGCGAAAAGGATCCAGATGCGGAAGAACCGCTTTCAGAAAATAGCGGAGAGCATGAAAGCGGCGAGGGAGAATCCAGTGCCACCGGGTGTGCCCGGCATGCCCGGCGACCACGGCGATCACGCGCCCAAGCAAACCGTGAGTAAAACTAATTTTTTTTCTCCTCGCCTCGACCACGTGGACCCCTCCCCGTACACATGTACACTTATTACGAAAGACTCTGCTCGATTTTCTCCGCCGGAAAAATCCAAAATCGACTTTTGACAAACGCAACAAAGAAGAAGAAAAAAAGATCAACGAAACTCATTTCAACGACACTACGACGCAGTGGATGTTTTTTTTTTTTTTTTTTTTTTTTTACCATTCACGCCCTCTTTTTGCCGCGAAGGGGTGTACCCCTTTCCAGCTCACCGAGCACTACGCTAACGCGAAACTTTCTTTTGCAAAAGGTAAAATCTTCCCCTTTTGCTCTTTTCCTTTCTTTCAGGGCGCAAAGTACCGCGCTCCCAAGCTTTTACGCGGATTGGGATTTGTCGTGACGTGTACCTAAGGGTGTGTGGATATAGGGAACAGAGCCGCGGCAAAATCGAAATTCGACGCAAAGGAGCGACACGTTGGCATAAAAAGGGACCGCGTGAGATGAATCTTTTTCATCTTCGTGGAGTGCGTTTGTTTTTGCTCTTTTTCCCCTCGTCATTACGGATTATTCTGTTTCAGGGGGGAGGGACTTTGGTTCCCTACAAAGTTTGGCAAAGTTTGGCCAAATGCAAACTTTGACAAAGTTCGGCCACACTTAAAAATTTTTACGCGGGAGTACAACTGGAGGCAATAGAGAGAGATAACGGGGGGGATTTCACCCACCCCCTATAGCCGCGAGAAATTGGTTAATTAAGTTTAAATAATTAGTCGGAGGGTTTCTCTCGCTCAAAGGTACTAGATGGTGGTGCTGTTGTAGATAAGACGGGGCCGTTATTATGCAGTGGCAAGACGATTCGGGAGTGGCTCTTGGGCGGGACTGATGCGCACGTACGAATTGCTGTGGACTACAGATGAGCTTGCAGAGTATTTTCGATCGATCGATTTTGGTTTGCGGGAATTTTCCTTTTTTTTTTTCGTGCGACTCATACATGAAAAAGAAGTGGAACGGGCGCGTGTACTCAATCGCGAGAGTAATCTTCGGATGACAGTAAAAGCAGCTGGAAAAACGGAGGGGGATGAAATCCCGATTGTTCGGACACCCGGTGGAATCAACGCTATAAACATAAATATTCTTTCGATCGGCGTTTTGTTTTCCGATGCCCGGGCTTGTCGGCCTTGCTCGACGGGGATTGGAAATTTGGGGAGCAACAAATGAAATTTTCGTGTCTTTTTTTTAATCCCCTGCACATGCGTGCCATTTACTGTTATTTATCTTTCGTTTTTTTTTTGTTTTTTTTTCATGATGGATATGTGAAAAATACCATCGGGTTGACGTTGTTTCCCACTATATTATCCACGTGCTAATTTAACATTCTTTCAAAGTATTTGTAAAAAAAATTCATTGTTTTTATCGATTTTATCGAAATTCTATAATAAATTTTTCATATTAATAATTTTGTATTGAATCAAAATATTTACTTTCGATATGAAAAGTATTTCCAAACGAAGTACACAACTTAAGTTTACTTTTCGAAATATTAAAGACCATTGTTTAAAAAAATTATTTATTAATTGATCCGCTCATTATTACTTGACCTTAAGCAATAAAAAGGTGGCGCATTAAAACAATAAACAACTTTATTACTTCTTTGTTATTTTGATTTATCTAAAGAAAAAAAATATATTCTCAATCCTCCCCCAAGACTTTAAACCACAATTAGATCAAAAACCGAAAAGTCAGTGGAAAATCATGAACGACCAGCCAACACATGTAACACCAGACGCTAAACGTCTGCGTTGCAGATGTAACACTCAAGAGCTTCTTCGTCCTTTAGTAAGAGAAGCAGCGCGGCAAGCAAGGGGCGGATGAGCTTACGAACAAAAACCGCAGTCGGTCCCAATTAGAGCGGCTCCGCGGGGTATTATGTATACTTAATTAATTCCTTCGCTAATTAAATGCTCCAAGCGCGCGATGCTTCGTTTCTTTTTTCTGCGCAATCGTTGCACCCCCGCATCGTTTCAAGCTTTTCTTTTTTTTTTTTCTTTCGAAAAATTCACGGTCCACTCGAGAGGACAATACCTACTGCGGATCTTTCGGAAACACAATGCGGAGTACCTACACGTGTGATACTCGTGTATGATTACGATACGAATAGAGCAAGCTTGGATGACACATTTTTTTTTTCCACCGAATGGGGAATCATTGTGTGAAAATTGTTGTAAAAAAATTATTTTGAAAATCGAAGCAGAGTAAAATGTCGCGTTGCAATGAAAAAAAAAAAAAAAAAAATCCCTACGAGTCCCTTTGGTGTTTGCATGCCATGCCAAAACGAGTAAGGGCGAGCCGGCACGCAGTTGCCGGCAGACCCGCAACGAACTACTGTGTCTCTTGTAAGTGGCCCCGTGTTGTCCAGGAGGTGCGCTTCAAAATCAACGATCCCAAGGCGCACAGT
The DNA here is from genome assembly GCF_036245765.1 of Copidosoma floridanum. Taxonomy (NCBI): domain Eukaryota; kingdom Metazoa; phylum Arthropoda; class Insecta; order Hymenoptera; family Encyrtidae; genus Copidosoma; species Copidosoma floridanum. The sequence goes on along the minus strand of NW_028321897.1, from coordinate 6,850,880 downwards.
AAAGGCGGCACGCTAGAGAACACGATCAACGGCCGTGCCGACGAGGAGGCGCCCTTGCCCGCCCAGCTCCTACCGCCCGGCAAAGACATTAGCAACATATATGGTATGCCTTTTACTTCTGCCATCTACGTTCATGAATAAATACATTTTTTTAACATTTCTTGGTCAAACACTTGCGTTTTCTACTTTAATGTATCACACTTGAAGGAGTTGTCATCTTAGTACATTTTTTTTATAATTTACAAAATGATAATCAAATTATTAACGGCCATACGTAACTTGAATTATTGTTATCTGGAATATTCTAGTGAATTTTTATAATGTTTCGTTTCGTCAAGTTTTTAATCCTTGTCAGCATACCAATATACAGGTTTTTTTCAACATCGCGAGAATATTGACGATTCTTTTTCATAAATTTGCTTCCGTGTTTTTCATTACTTAACTAAGTTTAAAAATAAATTGTTTCTATCATATCATAACGTTGACTAAAAGTATAAATATGACGAGTATATGGACAAAATAAAAATAAATAATTTTTAACTAAAGTACAAAATTGTTAAATATTATATAAATCAACCAAGTTGAGAGATGTGCGTGAATGAAACGGGTAACAGTACGATAAAATATTGGAGGAGTCGTATCACTGAGTAAATATTAAAATGTGCTGTTTCTCAAATTTTTTCTCCCAGCTCAAGAGGATCCTCACGCCGCACTTCAAAACTTTCCGAAGGCGACAAAACATACGATGTTAGGTAAATACTTTATTGTATGTTGCTAAACAATGCATCCGAAACAGGACTCGAGCTTGCATTATAATATTTATAAGCTCATCGTTATTTAATCACCATAGATGCTCACTTTCTTGGTTTAATAATATTTTGAAAACTAAATTTCAGGCGTAACGCCGTCGGACATCGACAAGTACTCCCGCATCGTGTTTCCGGTCTGCTTCGTCTGCTTCAACCTGATGTACTGGATCATATACCTGCACATTAGCGACGTCGTCGCGGACGATCTCGTCCTGCTCGAAGAAGCCAAGTAAAGGACGCCAAGTGACGCCGCGACGACTGAAACTAAAAACAACTCACACAAAAAAAAAACAATTTACTATGAATTAAAAAATAAAAAAAATTTAACAAACGACGGTGACGACGTCGAAACGCGCAAGCACACACTGTCATTCACTTCACTCATCTACACACGTTCACGCGCATATACGATTAACCAAAAAGTAATAATAAAAATTAATCATAATATTAATAATATTAATAATAAAGTAAAAAAAAAAAAAAAAAACTCGAGAAAAAAGACTATTTTTCCTTCGCGAAAGTGACTCGAGCAGCCAAAGAAACGAAAAATAAAATTAAAATAAAAAACCGATACGTGTGTGTAAAAAATTTAGGGCAAAATGAACGATGAAGTAATAATAATAAAAATTATAATAATAATATTAACAACAATAATAATAATAAAAATAAAAAAAACCGAAACACATGATTATAATGCCTGATGAAACGAAGGTTTTTTTGTTCCACATCGGGCTGAAGATGACGATGCTGCGGCCGCAGACGCCGTTGAGGAGAAATATGTGGGTGAATATTGTAAAAAAAAAAAAAAAAACACGCCTGAACACGCGCATTAAAGACTGAGAAGTGCAAATGCAGGCGGAAAGAGCAACAACGTATGCATAAACGCAGGTGAAGAAAAAAGGAGAAACCAATAATGGCCCAATGAGCATGAAAAAACCAAACTGTAGTGCCCGTTGAAGAATCAAACAAAAGTAGAGAGCGACACGCAAAAACTTTGTTCTCTCTTTCTTCCTTGCAAAAGAGGTGAAATGATACGGAGATTTAAATGAAAAAAAGCCAACAATGAAAACGTACTTCTCGCAAGGGAAGCATCCGTTGGTCTGTGAGAAAAAAAAATAAATGCAGAGGACATGAAAAAACTCACATTAAAAAAAAAAAAAAAGCTAAAAGGGGGTTAACTGTGAAGATCGAAGAGGACACCGCCGACGCGGTCTTTGTTTCTTATAGAGAATAAATTAAAAAAAAAAAAAAAAAAAAATGATACGTCAATTTAGCCGCATTAGTTAAATAAGCTCGTCGACGAGAAAATGTATAAGCCGAACGATCAATAAAAAATTATTAAAAATAAAACAATACATAGATACTCAACTAAACGAATCGACACGAATAACAAAGTATTGAAAACTACCAAAAATTAAAACTAACCTTTAAAAAACAAATAATTAATGAAAAAAAAAAAAAACGTCTAGTTAGAATTATTAAGGAGAAAATAAAAAAATAACTCTTACGTACACGAGAGCATGCGAGCATGTGATGTGAGATTGTTTTGGCTGTGTTGAAGGGTTGGGAAGTTTAGTAGGAAAAAAAAATTGAAAAAAAAAAAAAAACACGTAAACGACGATCCTAAGTGCTTCAGAGCGTTTTTACACCTTTTTAATAAAGACTTTAAATAAACGAAAAAATTATGAGCACGAGCAAAGTAACGTACGATCCGAGGGAATTTTAGTAATGAATAAAAATGAATTCCAAAACTCGATTTTAATTTTCCACCAATACGGATTGAAAAATAAATTTCAACCGCATAAATTTGTACGCGTCTGACTAAACTCGGGCACTACTACTGGCCGACACGAGAAAACGGGCGCATGTAAATCACTGGCAAACACCTCGAGCAAAATGCCTCTTCTACCTCCCACTTCTCGGTTAAAAAAGAGAAGATCGTCGATGAGCTATCATAAATTTCGCTCCCTGGGTATGACGCGCCGACAAGGGAAATGCAAATCCAAGCTCAACAAGCTGGCTCTCCTGACTCCGCGGCTCTTTTATTCCGCTTTACTTGCTTGCTTGCGCAGCTTCGTGTTCCACTTATGTGCTGGTACGCTGAATAAAAAAAAAATCGAGGAAAATAACCATGTAGCTCGGGCTGGCTCATTTCTAATCCAAATTCGATGCTGTACCTTCCCTCCCTTCCTCTCTGTGGGTCTGTTTTTTCCGACCACGACTCATAACGTAACTTTTATTTTTCTTTTCTCCCTTTGAAATAGGAATCTCTAAATTGAAGATTACATTTAAGCGATTTATTTTGATTTTCACGGAAAGAATATGACTCTCAACGTTACCAAAGTACCATAAGCTATACGACCCAACCATTTAATGAAAAAATTTTTTTTAAACGGCAGCACTTGAAGTAACTTGAGAAATTAGAAATAAAAACGAGGTGTACATATACACACAAGGAGATTGATCGATGATTATTGACAGAGAAGACCAGAACACTTCCACAAATCAAGTATCGTGTGTAAAAAAAAAAAAAAACATACTTCTCCGTGTATATTAACGCCTCGATGGTGCAGAAGCAAACTTGGAAAACTTCGTCAGCGCAGGTCTGCAGTCGACGCGAAAATTCCATCCTCGGCAGAACACGATAAGCTTCGCATGCAAGCCAGCTTTTGCACCGTCCGTCCGTCCATACGTCCGTCTGCCCGTCTGTCGCCGATCGAGAATTCATGGGAGAGCAATTTTGAAAACGCGAGGCTCCAAGACACGCGATCCGAGATTATACTTACCCGGGAATCGATTCATCGCGAGGATTCCGCCGGGGCAGCTCTGATTGTTCGGGGAACGTGCCTATGGGATGGGTAATCACGGTGCTCGGCTCGATTCGATTTTATTCTTATTTTATCATTATTTTCCCCCCAACAGTTTTTACAATGGCACTTGCAGCTTTTTCACGAAATGCAAAAACTACGTCTTTTTTCTAAAAAATGTATCAAAGTGGTGGGTGGTCGTTGGAATTCATCAATAAGGACAAAGACAACCGGGCGGTAGAGCTGTGTGGGGGGGGGGAAGAAAAACGAAGCTACTGGAAATCGGTTGAGCGCGGTTATTTGCATGGATCTCGACACATGAAGAAGTGTGTGGAAAAATGTGATATTAAACGTGGCCGAGTAGAAGCAGGAGATTTGAGTATCGATTATGTCAACTAAACAAACGCGGGCATTTGGAAAAGTGTCTGATTGGACATTCGCACATGCTCTTCCCATGCCTCGTTATCCTTTTCGATGGTTCGTGGTTTTTTTTTTTTGTTTTTGTTTTTTTTTAACTCCTCAATAAAAAAAATTCCCATGTTGACGATTGATAGAAGCACGTTTCTTCGTGCTCGTGCTCATTAACGATACTTTGCGTTCTCATGTGCAATTCGGGTGTAATAAATGGACGCGGGAGGCGGATGAAAAGGAAATTTTGCATCATCGCGCGATCGCTGTGTCTCCGATAAAACACTACTTCTGTAATATACATTTTTTATTGTAATAGTTTAACGTGAACGTGCAGTGAATCTCGATCCGGCATTGAAATACGGGACTGGAAAATTAAAAAAGCGCTCGATTCGTTGTACGGCGATCGTACGGTAAAAGGAACAAAAGCTCAGAGCAAAAGGATGTCTAAAACAAAAAAAAAACACTGTCACGCACACACGTCCTCTGGTAGGATTCGCGTTTTTATTTTTGTGGGTGAAATGAATATTCCCGAGCTGGTATTATGAGAAGAAAAAAAACAACATGTTAATAAATAAACTATTAAATAAATTTAAAAAAAAAGATAAAGGAATAAATTAAAAACGTTAACATTGTAACTGTATATGTACATTTTTGTGAGGAGAGGAGGAAGGGATATTTGTTACGTATAACTCAATTTCTTAGTAAAGGCATATTATTACCATGATTGATATAATCCAAGGAATATCATTGCCATTATTGTACCGATTACCGTGGAATATATGAATTATTATTGTTGTAATAATGCGTAAGTAAGCGTAAAATGATAAACACGTAAATGTACTGTAATGTTAAATAAGTAACGATGAAAGGACACGCGAAAAAATGAGTCGGATCATATACTATACACGTATAAACAGTGATTAAAGAAAAATATTAAAATTTATAAAATAGCTGCTAAAATATAAATAAAAAAATTAAAAAATGATGCAGATACACACGATCATGATCAGAAAATGAGGTAAACGGAATTATTACTATTGAGAAACGATGTATAAGGAAAAACGAAGCGTAAACTAAAACACTAACGGATAACCCTGTACATAATAATATACGAGTTTTATACGGAACCTGGTATGCATGTATATTTGTGTATGTGTATACATATACACAATTATGTACATGCATATACTTATTGTGCACTCATGCTGTACTCAAAAAAAAGTATAGTGAAAATAAATACAAAAAAAGATGATAAATAAAAATATATTCTTAAAAGTAAGGATCCACGCGTATAAATAATTTAGAAAAGTAAAGTATGTTTTGAGTGTTAAGAGGTTCGTGTGTTATATCGGTATTGTATAAGGCATATAAATGTATATACATACAACCATATATATATATAAAAAAATAATAAAGGGAAAAGCGATCTTTGGTTGCATAAATTTGTAAGATCTCAGTATTCTACAGTATGACGGATGTTATATTAATTTTTATTTTTTTCACATACATATATTATATCTATACATAGTGTATTATCGTTGTTTAGAGAAAATCTATATCTTCCATGATGATAAGTTAAATTTGAAGTTCGTTTTTTAGATGATTTATTTGAGATTGTTGTAATTATTAAAGTAACACTTTCCGTGGGTTGTTATCAAAAAAATGTATAATTAACGTTGAAAATTTATAATATTAAGGTACAAAGAGTATTACAAGCTGCCTGTACGCATTATACCTTGAAAAATGATAGTTATTGGTCATGTTAAATTAAAAATTACAATCAGTCTTTAGAAAATATATTTGGTTGATTAAGAGTATTTTTATAAATTTATGGTTGAAAAATATCTATCTCATAATGTACTTATAATTAGGTATAACATTAGAAATAAGACATCAACGATCGACGTATTTTATATACATATAAAAAATTTTAAATGTTTATCGTGATTGATAAATTTATATGAAATGCAGCCAACCGAAGCATGTTTTTCCCATTCCACTTAACACGTTACATAAATATATCAATGATATAATGCACACGACGCATGATTGTTTCGCACAGACATACAAACACTTAGGTTTAAAGTATAATAAATTTTAACCAACAAAAAAATACTTAAAAAACTGTAGGTTCGTCGAAAAATTTAAATACACATCGCGATCATATAATTGAATTGATATGGATTAAAATTCTCCTTAGTGTCGGAGATTATTATACATATTATATAAAATCAACATTTAAATTAGCATTAACAAAGTGATGATAAAACAATTGACAACAAGGCGCAAGAAAAAAAATGTGTAAATTTTAAAATTAAGAGTAACAAATAATGCACGTATCGTACATACAGTAATGGCACTTTATGCGTCGAAATAATGTGATTGAATGTAACTTTGCTCGAGTAGAAGCTGATCGATAAACAAACATTAATTAACGTTAATTTCGAGATTTCATAAACTATTTCATTTACTCTTTTTTTCTTTATTTACATGAGCTTTTTGCTTGATAAATTTTTACCTTTTTTTCATGTCCTATACCTAAACCTAGTAAAATTTTATTTGCCATCGCTCGCTATTTGTTTGTCCGAGAAGCTTCGACTAGAGCAAAAAAACAAGGTACCGCTTAGACAAGTGATATCAATTGGGCACAAAGTGTGCAGAGATGGCAATGGAAGGAAATAAAAGAAAATAATAAACTGCCAACCTTTGTTAAGGGATTATAATTTTCAACAAACAATAATACTTTTTTATTACTATTAAAATTATTGTTACTCTAATTAATATAATGCACACATTTTTCTGCTCTATCACGGGGGTGCTCGAAGTTGCGGGCGACGAGAACTGATCAACTAATCAACAGCTTTTATTTTTCATACTTTTGCAGTAGCGTTTATCATTAGTATCATTACTATCCCTATTACTATTATTATTATTATTATTATTATTATTATTATTATTATTATTATTATTATTATTGATTAATCGAAATAGAAAATAAAAGTTCAAAGGAAATGTTGATTTTTTTCGTTTTCACGAAATATTAAAAAAATACAAACTAGATGCGTTTATTTTCTATCCAAATACCTTATACTTATATTCTAATTTTTTTTAATTTTCTCTTACAAACTATATAGTATTACGTAATTTTGTAATTTTTGCACATTTTTATTTTTTAGCTCACGCACATTTAAAACATATTTGCTTTGACTAACTGTTTAAGTTTTAGTTGTCCCATTATTTTCTTGGGAGAAGTGTGTAATAAATACATTATACTTTGACAAAAATTGAATTTACTCAATATAGCAAATCACGTTTCATATAAAGTTATTATAATTTCACTCAAATATTATTTTCAATTAAATAAAAATTCAATTGGTTTTCTTTACCAACCAGCACTTCTTTCAACCTTTTATTTAATCCATCATTTTTTGCCTTTTGTTTTTGAATGATTTTTGCAGATGATGCTTACAATAAAAAAAAAAAAAATAAAAAAACAGCTGATTCTTCAAATCGTCGCATGGATCGTCAAGCGAATAGGAACCTCGAGCAACGAAGTGACCGATCGTTTCCGATCCTTCGGTTCCTCGAGCCTCCCCGCAGCAGTGCTACCTCGCTTCTTCTCCCTCTTGCCATCTTGTATTGAAAAATCCTTATACGTGAATGACGCGAAAAGAGGCGCCTTCTTGCGTCTTGCACTAATGACCTTTTTGCAAAAACACTTTAACTTTTAACTTTTTTATAATAAATGAAGCGAAACGAAGAATATAATTAATTCAACAATATAACATTTATCAACGATATTAAACCCGTGAAAATATCGAAGATTATTACGAAGAAATAAATATTATGCATCAACAATGATATTTATCTGTTATCCACGAAAGTAGAAAAATGATTTTTAAATGGATAAATAATCATACTCAAAACCGGTGAATATTTCAAGTTTAACAATTACAAAAAAAAATCAACCTAATTAGATAACAAAGAAGCGATGTTGCAAAAATATATATATATATATTAGGAGTATAATTATTACAACTACGAGAGAAAACACGCGCGAGACAAAAAGTTCTTAGAGCGTGGAACTCCAGACTTCGTAGGCATTCCATGAATATTATTAAAATTTAATAAGTTATACACATATTTATATGTAATATGCTGAGGAAAAAAGCGTGCAAATAGTAATTGCATTTCATCATGTAATACTTTTGAAATTAGTCGGCAAACAGAAATATACAAAAAAAAAAACAAAAGATAATCGACGTTTCAAAATAAAAAGTACTTGGTGAGTAACTAAATAAATATACCCACGTGTAAAAGCGTGTATATCAATGAGAGACAGACGTTGAGATTATTATGTACATGCAAAAAATATTTATGCAAAATTAAATAATGTTATTAATGCATATAAATATATATATATTAGCCAAAAGGTTAAGAGCGAACAGAGAAACCATTATTAATGACTAATGAGAAAAAAAAAAAAAAAAATCGAGTATAAAATATATACATAAGGTAACACACGATGTAAGTATTGTAAGTATCTATAATTATTATACCAACGACCTAATCCTAAAAGTCAAGCGTTAAAGAGCAGCGATCTTATATATAAATACGTTATTGCATACATGAATTATTATAAAACTCGCACAGAGAGAAAGCGTTGCCATTTTGATTTTTTTAGTGATCTCATTCGTAATATAAATAAAAAACGAATAAAAAAAAATAAATAAAAAAAAAAGAATCAAAAAAATAAGTTAATAAAGGAAACAGTCTCATGTATGATATCAAAATCATTTATTATCAAAGAGTTGTAGGAGAAAAAATAAACGCCAATTCCGTGTGTCGATTGCATGAGTGTAATACGTGTGAATGTATTAATGTGTTGGGGGGAAAAAAAAAAAAAAAAAAAAAAGGTGAGAGCGAAGAAAAAAACAACGTTCGATGTACACACAAATAAACCGAAAACAAAAAAACGCACGCGTTTCGCGCGGCGTCTCGAAAAGCATCTTGAGCATGCCCATTGCCAAGGCGCCGAAAGGAAGTCGTTTTCATTTGCCTTATCCTTAGTTCGACCGACGTATTTTGTTCTTCTCTCTGTGTTGACATATAATTTGTTGTTGTTGTTTTTGTTTGTTTGTATATTCTTTTATTATTTTATTCAATCGCAGGACTGCATGAGACGACAACACCGATATGTAATTTATCACGCGACGAAACGATCAATCACATACATGTAATTTGTGTCTATCTTACGATTGTACCTGGATAATTTGCGTGGTCATGGTAATTTTATTTTTGTCGATCCCGTGATTTTATGGCAGCGCCAATACAAGAGACGCCCGGCGCGCGATCTTCCTTTCTTCATTTTGCAATCATGCCGGACTTTTCGATGGTTGAGCCCCGCTCATAGCGAAAGGGCGGGGCCTGTGCGACGCGCCAAGCGCCGACGTGCATCGCGACACTCGAACCGTATATATGATGTAACTCGCGTATGCATGCGTGTGTATGTGTGTGCGCGCGATGACAGAGATCTATTTCGGATCGACGTATACGTATATATATATACATATATACATACATAGGTGCCTGTGATGGGTTATTGTTGTTTTACTCGGTGAATTTGTGAAGACAAATGATTCGGTTACTTATTCGTTTGTATATTAATTATTTTTAATCGTTGATAGCCATTAAAAAAATTTTATTGTTTTAATAAGACGTACGTGCAAAATTCATATTTAGTACATTTGTACTAAATTAAATTAATTTGTAAGCAAAATCTAAATTATTGGTACGATTGTGACATTTTTAGCGGTCCATCGTTTCAACGTATCATGGTTTTCGTGCATGTTTGATTATAGATCACGACGATTCAAACGAAATAATTTATCATCCCTTGATATTGTACGTAGAGACCAAGTTATTTCTATGAAACGAATAGAGTACTCTTCCGTGTAAATTGAGTAACTTCTAGTAAAATTACAATGATCAATTACGACATCTGAAAAGTCGCAATTACTTTATCTAACTTTTCTAACACTTTTTTGATACTATCAAATTTTTTTACAACTTCTCCCATCGATCCAAAATAGACTCTACTAACGACAAACCACCTCATCAAAAATCAAAGTAGGCTTAAAATGTTAGTGAACCAATGAAAACTTTCAGCTGTTCGGTTTGAGAATTTACTCGTTGTTGTACAATCGAAATATTCCCGAAGAAAAGCGCTAGTAGCATTAACTATAGATATATTTAAAAGAGGATATGCCATTGTTGTAACGGCAAAAATACTAGTGATGATTGCATACTGTAAATTGTGAATTAACGATAAGACATAAGCAAAAGAGAGAAAAAAGCAAAATGCATAACTTATATAAATAAATCGAAGGAAAATAAGTATAATTAACATTATTATTATATACGAAAATACATAACGTCGCGGTAGACACATAGCTCAAGGAGCGTAATTTAGTCTATTATTACCTATACAATATGCATGTGCGTGTGCGTGTCGATCAAAGGGATGTTTAATTATATCCGAGAGATATAAATGCTATTTCAATGCAGAGCGTACGAGTTTGTGTTATGGAAGTTCCTGAACGTTGAAGATGAAAAAATAAAAGAGAAAAAAAAGAAAAAGTCGAAATGAAGAGTTAAAACCGACCGAGATTTTGTAGACTTATCCAGGCGCTCTTTTCTAAGAGTCTCTCGAGATTTCCGTCGATGTTTTGCACCCTTTTTCTCTCACGAAATAAAATATACACACAGTTAACAAAGTAATTTACAAATTATTACACAAATTATCAGTCTTTGAGTAAAAAAAAAAAAAAGTAAATATTTATGGAAAGTATATTTATCACGCGGGAAAAGTATTCAAGACGTCGTCGAAATCTAGTGAGGCCATTAAACGCAGAAAAAAAAAATATGATGAGCAAGGTCGATTTTTTTGTAACATTTGAATAAAAAAAAACCATATAACAGTTCGAAAAAAAAAAACAAAAAAAAAAAGAAAAAAAAAAAAAAAAAAAGAAATGAAGTTTGCGTCAGCGTTGCGCGTTAAATATTTGATAAGATATGTCAACGCACTCGAAGAAGATAATATAGAATAGGTGACAAAAATGTTTAAAAAATATTAATTGATGAGAGAGTATAAAATTATGCACGTTATCTATATAATAGCTGTACGAAAATAAGAGAACTAAAATAAAGAAATTGAATTAAACATAGTTAGTGATACTCGCGTACTATACCTTCCCAAAGAAAACATTTACATTTTGTGTGGGTAATATAAATACACCTGACCTATATATTTACCCAATTCCAAGAGAGATACTGCACCTCCATTTATTTAATGCAATTTATTTTTATTTCGGTGTTTAACATTTTTAATAATTTTTAGGTACTTATTTTATGCGATACTTAAAATAGATTGCGTAAAAAAAACCATCAAATACTCGAGATAAAAATGTGCACGTACCTACAGCCGTTCTAAAATATACATTATTGTAAACAATTATGTCGTACAAAGCATCAGTGCATAGGTTGCATGTCCTTTTAGGGTGAATAACATGAAAGTTACATATTTCTTTTCAAATGCCAACAAATCATCGAATTCTTGGTTTACATACCTATGTATAAATACATGTTAACATTGCTTTCAACAAAATTTTTCAGATTTCTCTTAAAAACAGTTATTTTATTGATAATTGATATTAAAAAACAACATCTTTAGTTACATAAATCTCATAGTATTCACAAAATAGGTAAGTTAAAAATCCAATGATTATTAAATTTACTCTAAAATATCTTACAGTCGATCTGAATCCCAACTGTTTATTTTAAAACTTTTTTACGAATCTTTTAAAAAATTAATACTTACTTTTAATGATAAAAAATCTCATGATTCCAGTACAATATTTCTTTGTTAACGTTATATACACAAGAGCAGCAAAAAATATTAACTAATGTCTAGCTGCAGCTAGGGGGGAGTATAATGCGTACAGTACCGTGCAAGTAGTAAACACTGAATTTGGTCAGACATTCTGTAGCGATAAAAAAATTTTCTTATTAATGAAGCCTTGGTGTGTCTCTTAAAGATACCATTGGTGAAATTATTTAATGTCATTTCATGCTTGGTAAACAAAAAATATTAAAACATCAAAATAATATGAATTCGCCTTACTCTGCCCTGTGTTGCACGTGAAAAATAAAAGAAAAAAAACTAAGTATCCAATTTTCAAAATTTCTAATCAAGTCAATCAATACAACGTCTGACCGTTGAAAAAATCCCTTTCAGTAAACAGCACCTTATAGTATTAATGATATTGATAGAATAATTGATAAAACATAAACAATTTAATGAAGAAAAAAATCCTTAACACAAAGAATGTAATTTAATAATCCACTGAAATTTCTTACATTTTTGGTTTAATTTCATACTTTGATCGTAACTCGCTTACAAAGGGTAAATTTTTTACTATTCATAATCGTATCAAATGTATGACCGATTAAACTATTTGCCACAATTTTTCTTTTAGCATTGTCGAATAAACCATTAATGAATTTCATCTTCTCCAGATCAATTTCATGTTTGTCCTCGATTACAAGTAAAACTAGAGATGTAATGTTGCATCGTTATCAATTGTATCAAATACACATTTTTAATGTGCACAGGCACGCGCTTGCAGATGTATATACACATTCTTAATGCGGTGAAGGAGATTTCAACAAGAATATTTATCCCATTGACAGCACCATTATTAATTTATCGTAATATATGAAAGACACGTTTTATTAAACTTACGGGGTTCACTGTAGATTTATTATTATAGTCAAAAATGTAACTTTTAATTCTGCGCCACAATTCTCGACAACGACACCTATCTTTGACTAGTGAAACCACTCACACTCAGGCTGGCTCATCGGTGCTCGGTAACTTACCGACGGTAAGTAACCTGAAACAAATGAAAATTTATTAATTTCTTTCGAGAAAAAATAAAATAAGTAGCCGCTTTGCACTTTACGTAAAAGTTCAAGTATACTTATTTTATTTCTATATTGAAGCACAACATAGCAAAATAACGTTTCAATTCTTTGATAAATGTAATTCATATGTATATTTATTACTCTATTTACATAATCGAAATCGATGGAGCAAAGCTTTGATGCTTCTGGATTATGAATATTGACAAAGAAAAAATTTTGAACTACTAATTAAAGAAAACATTTAGGAAATCAAGGCCTATTGATTGGACAAATTTTGTTGAAGCTCACAAGATAAATTCAAGTTTAAGACATTGAAGGATATAGTCAGATGCCATGTCACATATGTTTATATGGGCATTTAAGAAAATTCCATTGTATTAAAAAAACGGGTTTCGGTAAAATTTATTATTTTTTTAAAAAATTGTTTGTTTTTTCTCATACATTGAAAAGCTCTCATCCACATAACATCTCAAGGTAAAATGTATTTGCACGAGTTGATCGCTATAAAAAAGATGACCTCTACTATATGAGAACTGATCAATTTAAAATTTAAAATCCCCACGATAGTATAAGGTACTTTTAAAAATTTTTTTTTCAATCCACACGGCAATATTTAACCGTTCCACACAAATGCTGTATTCATCAACAGTATTCTCACTAATTCTGAACTGAATAATAACTTTTGGAACGCTTATTGACCGAAGAAGACGTCTACGTTAATTACGCACCTCAGTCCCGCACTGCATAATTTCGCGTCACAAATCTTTGGCCTAGAGAGTTGTAAGTCAAAATATATATTTATATATTACACGCGATGATGCACGTTTACGTATGGGCACAGACAAGTTTTGTATCAAATGAAAAATCAGTTGACACCAAGATTGTTCGACCATGATCGACACAGTACACTGTAATTCAAAGAAACTGCAAAAAATTGAAAATACCGTTCTAAGCAGCAGAACTAATAAAAGGGAGAAAGCACAGTATTCGATGTGTAAAAAGTTAATTAACATATTAATTTGAACACATTTAAACTGTGGAAAAATATGTAATTTACTTAAAATTAAATTTATCAATACACAAAAGTGTCTGAAGGCCTGAAGAAGTATTATGCTAGCTAATATTGTAGGCTGAGTCAGCTCCCCGCTCATATAGCCAAGGTAAACGATGACAGATCGAGAATGTTCTCAAAAGAGCCACGCTGCTCTCAAACAAAGTCAATTAAAAGTCGTAGTTAAACGATTACGATAAAATTATTGTCATGGACTGTAGCAATTTGAATAATCTATGTGATACAATTAATATATATTATGGGAATTCGTTTAAGAGATGTATCCGTTTAAGCGTTGGAGCATATAGATGTGTTGGCAGTAAATGATTGTTCCTCGCAACATGTACGCAATTACATATGTTTTTGATAAATAAGAATTTTCTTTTGCTTCGAATGCTATACGTTAATTACATGGGTTTTAGTCAATGGCACATGACTTGTTGAAATAAAGTTTAGATGCAAGTACAAAACCAAAGTTGAAAGCATTGACAATTCAAATAACGTGTTTTAGTCATGTTTCAATTGTACTTACAATTAGTGTATTAATGTACGCAATAATAAATAATTTACACGGGCATTAGAGATTTTCTCTTTTAAAAAAAGTGTACCGGTCAAACAAAAGAAAAACAACAATAAACGTTGCATTCGTCAAACACATTTTTCGACCACGCGGATGAATCAATACTTACTTGCCCCGAAACAACCATGATTTTTTCAATAAGCAATTTCGTTGTCTAAGAAATGAAGTCCCTGTCGTTATAATAAATAATCAATTGTTGGACCATAGTACCCAGCTTTTCATATTAAATTCACACACTTTTTTCATGCAATTTCAACTGCATAGTCGCATTTCTCTCTTTCTCTTCCGCTCCCTAATATCGAGACGTTTCGGCGACAACGACACATCCGGTGCCGCTTACCCAACTCGTCAAGCCACCAACCCTTTAACCTCGTACCAGCACCATCTTTTCCGCGACGATACCTGCACTCGACCTTCAATCGGGTGTCAAAATTTGCAAAAAGAATTTCCATCGCGGGAAAAAGTGCGAGGAAAAAAGAACAGCACGGCCCACGTGAGACATCAGGTATGAGTAGACGCTCGCCACGCAGAAGGTTCGAGAGTTTCGAGACAGAAGGCAGTAAGGCACCTGGAAACTGTGCGAAATTTCGAGAAGGGCCGTGCGCAAGCATAAAAGCAAAAGCGACGCCCGAAAGTTCACAGTTTCTGTTCAGACGTCGTGCGAGTCACATCGATTGTGAGCAACGCTCTTGTGCTTTTTAGCTTGTTGTTTAAGCGATTTACTATTTAACAGTATAAACGCGTGTTTCAAAGCTCATTAGAAGGTTATCAAAGTTCTTGTTGATTAATTGAATTGACTGTACTTGGTGCATATTACAATTATTTGAGTTAATTGATCGGAAGGAGAGAGAAGGGAGTGACAAAGTTCTACCTTTTTGTATTCGAACGACATCGAAGTTTGCCGACAACAAAGTCATAAGCAGAGATGTCAGAAGACGTCGCAATGGAGAACAGCGCCGAGGTTGAGACCTTTGCCTTCCAGGCGGAGATCGCCCAGCTGATGAGTCTCATCATCAACACCTTCTACTCGAACAAGGAGATCTTCATTCGAGAACTGATTTCCAACTCGTCTGATGTAAGTACCTATGGTTGTTTATTTTCGTACACCAAAGTAGAGCAATCAGGCGCTCTAATTTTTTTTTTTTTACGTAATTGTTGATGGCATTTCAATAAACTATAATTTGTGAATTAATCTAATTGAATTTTTAATTTGAAAAATTCATCCTGAGAGTATACTTTATGTCAACATTAAATATTTTAGGCCTTGGACAAAATCCGTTATGAGTCTCTCACAGATCCATCAAAGCTCGACTCTTGCAAAGAATTGGGAATCAAACTCATCCCCAACAAAAATGATCGCACTCTCACCTTTATCGACTCGTAAGTTATCATCAAATTTTTCAACCCTACATTTCACAGTAATTAAGAATCAAATTAATAATTGTATTAACACTTTCCATAAAGCTTTAAGTTAATATTTTGCCTTGGAAATTAGTTGACAAAAATATTAAAACACTTAAAACTATTACAGGGGTATTGGTATGACCAAGGCCGATCTAGTAAACAACCTGGGTACAATTGCTAAGTCTGGCACCAAGGCGTTTATGGAGGCGTTGCAAGCTGGGGCTGATATCTCTATGATTGGTCAGTTTGGTGTGGGTTTCTACTCTGCCTACCTTGTCGCCGATAAAGTCACAGTAACATCAAAACACAATGATGATGAACAGTACATTTGGGAGTCATCGGCTGGTGGTTCGTTTACCATCCGCGCTGATAATGGTGAACCCATTGGCCGTGGTACAAAGATCGTTCTTCACATCAAAGAAGATCAAAGTGAATATTTGGAGGAGTCCAAAATCAAAGAGATCGTGAAGAAGCACTCACAATTTATCGGCTATCCTATCAAGCTTGTAACAGAGAAAGAACGTGACAAGGAACTTAGTGATGACGAGGAAGAAGAAGAGAAGGACAAAGAAGATGAGGCGAAAAAGGAGGATGACAAGCCAGATGTTGAGGACATAGGAGAAGACGAGGATGAGGATAAACCTACAGATGAGAAGAAAAAGAAGAAGAAGACGGTAAAGGAGAAATACACAGACGAAGAAGAACTCAACAAGACGAAGCCTATCTGGACTAGGAACCCAGATGACATCACTCAAGAAGAGTATGGCGAGTTTTATAAGAGCTTGACCAATGACTGGGAGGACCATCTTGCGGTAAAACATTTCTCCGTTGAAGGTCAGCTTGAGTTCCGTGCCCTTCTCTTCGTACCTCGTCGTGCTCCATTTGATCTATTTGAGAACAAAAAACGCAAAAACAACATCAAGCTGTACGTAAGGCGCGTTTTTATCATGGACAACTGCGAAGATCTGATTCCAGAATACCTAAACTTTGTTCGTGGTGTGGTAGACAGCGAAGATCTTCCACTCAACATCTCTCGTGAGATGCTCCAGCAGAACAAGATTCTGAAAGTGATTAGAAAGAATCTCGTCAAGAAATGCTTAGAGCTGTTTGAAGAAATCTCCGAGGATAAAGATAATTACAAAAAACTTTACGAGCAATTTTCCAAGAACTTAAAGCTTGGTATCCACGAAGACAGCACCAACAGAAAAAAATTATCCGAACTCCTGCGCTACCACACTTCGGCTTCTGGTGACGAACAGTGTTCATTGAAAGACTACGTCAGCCGCATGAAAGAGAACCAGAAGCACATCTATTACATCACTGGCGAGAGTAAAGATCAAGTGGCCAACAGTTCATTCGTCGAGCTAGTCAAGAAGCGTGGATTCGAAGTCGTCTACATGACTGAGCCGATAGACGAATACGTTGTCCAGCAGCTGAAAGAGTTCGACGGCAAGCAGCTAGTCTCCGTCACGAAGGAGGGTCTCGAGCTGCCCGAAGACGAAGAGGAAAAGAAGAAGCGCGAGGAGGACAAGACCAAATTCGAGAACCTCTGCAAAGTCATGAAAGACATCCTCGACAAGAAAGTTGAAAAGGTCGTCGTGTCCAACAGGCTGGTTGACTCACCCTGCTGCATTGTCACCTCGCAGTACGGCTGGACCGCCAACATGGAGAGGATCATGAAGGCTCAGGCGCTCCGTGATACCTCGACCATGGGCTACATGGCAGCCAAGAAACACCTCGAGATCAACCCTGACCATTCGATCATAGAGAATCTACGTCAGAAAGCCGAGGCCGACAAACACGACAAATCGGTCAAGGATCTCGTTATGCTGCTCTTTGAGACAGCCCTGCTCTCGTCAGGTTTCGCTCTTGAGGACCCGGGAGTTCACGCTTCTCGCATCTACAGGATGATCAAGCTGGGTCTTGGCTTCGACGAGGACGAGGAGATGGCAGTAGATGAAGAGGGCAACAAAGACGACGCAGTACCATCACTCGAAAGTGCTGATGCCGAAGAAGTGTCGAGGATGGAAGAAGTAGACTAAGCTCGCCCTTAAAGCCGTTTATTACTTAGGGGAATCCAAAGACTCTGCAACGGAGATTGTTGAAAAAGACTTGATTAAAAATCGTTAGAGTATGTATTAAGTTCGTCCACTTACACGGGACACACAGTGATACCTGTATATGAGAAACACGATTGAATGATTTGCCATTATGTAGACGACATAGAGCGAATTGTATGAAAGCATGCGTATTTATTTTATTATCACGTGTTTACGAATGTTGATCATTTTTTGTACCACTTGTCATCCAATCGCGTTCATCTTTGCTACGTACCAACTAATTTTTAGTATTTTAATTTTTAATGTCATTCGTTGGTTCCTTTTTTTTCTTTCTTTTGAATTTAATGTATCAATCGTTAATGGTACATTTAGTTTTCAATACTTACGGGCACTCTTATCTAAGGTCCACACTATTTCTTAAGTGAGTTGATTGTCAAAATCAATCGATATTAATGTTAATAAAAAAAAATTCAATAGAAACTCGTGTCCAATAAACGTACAAGATCGTGAGTAAACAATGTTTTGTGTGATTATTGACTCATACCCCACCAACAATGATGTATTTTATTTGAGATAAATAAAAATAATTATAAATTTTCAACAGAAACGTAGTAATATGATAAGTGAAAGTATTGAAGCAATGGCACTCGGTTATTAGAGTCAACACCAAGATTGTTGAATTGAATTAAAGAAAAAACTCAAATCAAGACACAAGTATAAAAGACGATAATTCATTACGAAGTACTTACTAGTAAAATTAATCATTTGGAAAATTGAACGGCTACTTGATGAAAATGACGGTGTTGGGTGCAAAGTCGGTATATAGTTTTCTTCATTGCCACACATGCATGGTAATGAAGTTTCCACGCATATTACCTACAATCGATCATGCAACTGTGCGTCTGATTCGTACAACTGTTCTGCCACCAGATGTCTCTAATGTACCTATTCCTCAATTTATAACTTTTTAGCTAGAATTTCTGCAATGAAATTGGTCAGAACATATAATAAATAAATCAGCCTTTGGATAGCCGTATACTGTGGTAACACAATTTTATCGGTACAATTGTAAACCTATCACCAACGCCCCTCATGTTTTTACTTTCCATCTCCATCCCATATTCCCATCCTCTGTTTTTCTACACATAATATGTGTGGGTATATACACTTACATCAGCATGCGAGTGTTGCTTATTCGTAATTCGTTGATTAATCAAGCAGCAATGCCTCTGCAATCTCTGCATGTTTGCATATAAATGTATACAACCACATCACCTGCTGACGCATACTTATCAGATCTGATCTGACAAAAGCTTCGATAAAAGTACACAAGTATAATTAATATATTATCAAGCGCGGCTGTATACATACACACACCCACAGTGTATCAGTGTATCAGTGTATCAGTTCAATCGGCTCTTTTTAGTCGTAAACAGTAGAAAAATAATAGAACTTTTATTAACCAAAAACGAATTTGGATTCAATCGATTTGTTGTTTGTAGTTTTTTTTTGTTTCCATAATTGAACTAAGGCCAAACTTAAGGTATGTATTACTTAATTATAACTATTTTTTTTGCCACTCAAATTATATTGTTTGCCATTGCACAAACTTGAGTCATTTTGAAAGGCTCCTAAAATGTGTACGCATAAATATACATGTACTTATCGCATGGGCCTACAAAAGTGTGTTAGAAATCAACGTTAAGTAGGTATAGGAGCACAATTTTATTCCATTCTCGCATGCAAAATTGCCTAATTTTCTCCTTTACCCCCTCCCAGTAATGGGAGGCCTCCCATCTCTTTCCTTGTCGCTCTCCCAAGTGCTAAGTGCCCATAGTAGTGCCCTTATTAAAAAAAAAGTTATCGACGTATCTCTCTACGATGTATGAATTGAATATTTCAAGGAAATAAGTATGCGTATTAGTGCTATTTTGTTTTCATCATCTCGTACACGTGTATATACAGCAATCGACAAATCATTATTTTTAATACTACATATTATACATAGCCACATACGTGATGCGTATGGCCTATTTACGGATCTCTGCACCTGTACTTAAGGTGTATATAAATTGTAACAATAAATTTGAAATTATACACGAGCAAGACAATAGCGTCTCTAAACTATAGTGCTCCAAAACTAACAAAAACACATCGTCCGAACAGTACAAGCTGCAAATATACGTGTAAGTTTCTCAAAGCGAGCACGTGCGCGTTTTATCGTAGAATTAAATTTGCACTCGAAATTATGACCCAAAACGCTCGGGACGAAAACTTTAAACTGTCACTTAATTCTTTACATTTATTTGTTATCATGTATTGTTACTTTTATTATATCCGCGTGGATCATACGTTTTTGCCCCAAAGAAAAAAAAAATCACAAATGGTTCTTATCATAAAGCGTCGTAAATCACGTCTATTACTTCTTTCATGTCGAATCCAGTTATGATTATTTATACCAAAGATGTATCTACACGATATAGAGACTCGCGTGCGAGCACGTGATACGTTTATTATTCCTGGCTTTTATTTTATTTTTTTTTTTTTTTTTAAGCTTCGGTAAAAATCGACGTCGTCTACTCGTCTTTGGTTTGAAAAACGTGTGCTCTGATTTACGAGCTGTGCGGTAGTGTACGAGTTACTACGGCATATGTATATTTTTTTTTTCTGTTCATATACAACATAATTTATTCATACATATATTTTTTTGTCATCGAAATAAGTATACGTGCAATATAAAAGCCTGCTTTTGGATCGTTCGTTATAAATCAGCCGATCAACAACAATTTTGGTGATCGATGTATGTACATACAATCGTGTACAACAGCCAGTCACGTGAGTAATCCGATATAATTCCGATATAGATAATCGTACTTGGAATAATAAATTTTAAAAAGCGATCGATGTATGGTATTCTGAAAAGGAAAAATAAAAAGCTTCTCAACTCGTGACAATAGCGTGGAAACAAAGGCCAAAAGAGAAGGAAGAGAGAGAAAAACATATCAGCAATACTGGAAACAAAATCATAACCTCGAGCTGTGCAACTTACACGGGAGCGAGCGAAATCGAGAGATCTATTGAAAAAGTTATCCAAACGTATACGTCCCGTAGTTTTTACATGCCAAAGTAGCAAAAACATCTCTCTGCTACAACGTGAAAATTCACGCTAACATTGAACTTAAATGTATGAGCATTTTTTTTTTTTTTTTTTTTTTTTTTTACCATTACCTACAGGTATCTCGGTACCCTGTACAGATACTCCCAGAGCGTTGGGCTGGTTGATTAGAAGTAAGTACTTATATATATGTATATGTACGACCTGGAAAAGAGCAGAGAAGTTACATAAAGTGCGTTTTCACCCGTTACGTCATGGGCTGGTAATTTTCCATTTCTAACCAAAAGTATGATTGTAATGATGAAATTTGTCGAGATAACCAAGCTGGTACAGGAAATTCGGGTGAACATCTCTCTTGTTCGTAAAAGCTATATATGGAATCGTCAATTAATCGTGTAGATTAGTGATACAATTTAATAAACAGAGCAATTGCTGGTGTAAATTCTTCAAAATAGGAAAATAATTTTTTTTTTTTTTTTTTAATCAAGTTTCTTGATGTAACGATGTATCTAAATATTACCAAAATCCCACCGGGGAGTTATGAAAAAAAAAAAAAAAAAAAAAAAAACTGGGGTTTAAAGTTACTTTGAAAGTCCACCCCGTCCTGCGAATCTATTCATTTGTATTAATAATCAACCCTAACTTTTTTACGCTCAAAAATTTCATGCAGCCAATTATTTCATCGTAACTTTTTTCTCCTCGATAATATTAACGCGTTTCGCGCAGGTACATGCATAGAAACACGTGGTTACGCCTTTTTCATATACGCTGCAATTATACATATACCTATCGAGCACTGCATGTACCAATTGCACATGAAACAACTCGACCCACCCCAATCCCATGATATTATTACACTCCCAGCGTGTTACAAACGCGAACCACGCGACTGCAGCAGAGAGAGAGAGAGAGAGAGAGAGAGAAAAAAAAAGAAGCGCGAGAAAGAGAGAGAGCAGCCATTTTGATTCCGTGTGATGTCACGACGTGGCCTACTTTGCCTCGGTACTCCACGTGCACGGGTCGATGACCTGCCTCCCGCTTTCTTCTCCACCCCCGCCTACTATCGCTCTTTTTTGCTCGCTCTCTCTCTCTCTCTCTCTCTCTCCGAGGCTCAATCATGCTCGGAATATCGCTGTTCGGGCTTTTGTATATATATATAGTCGCCCCCCCCTTCTGTATACACATGCTCATTACACACATCACAATTGCGCTTATGGCGGGGTCCCTCACCCCTTCAATTTTTTCCTCTTAAGGGTTCACAGGGGCTAATTGGGGAGTCACCGCGGTGTCAGCGATTCGGCTTATACATAAGTACGTATGGATCGCTTGGTTGGTATTCTTTCTAAATTTCCTCAAAGCTATACGATCAATGTAACGGAAAAAAGACTCGAATAGAGAAAAAACAAGTCACTATAGCACGAAATAGAATCCATATTTAGCAAATACAAAAATATGCATATGAATGTGAGAAAGAAAAAAAAAAATGTATGAGAAACTGTTTTTTTTTTTTTTCGTTTATTCATTTTTCTCACGTATACAAATTTTTATATCCAACGTCGATCGATACTCTTCCGCTGAGGTGTGTATATACATATAACGTACGCTCCATGGAATAAATCCCCTGCACCTACACCTGCAGTATAATATAAAAACGTGCGTGTACCGTAACATCAAGAGTTGAGGAAGAAAAAAAAAAAGTTCAGAGAGTCAACGGTATGGTGTCTTTTCATTAAAAAAAAAAAAAAAAAAAAACCGGCTCCTCTCTGTCCCTACCGTTGCGTAGTGTGCATAATTTATTTTCAAGTTTTTTTTTTTTTTTTTTTTTCCTCATTTTTTTCCACGACTGTTGACCCTTTCAGTTGCACGTCATGATGGCATTTTCTTTCATATACACACGTTTTTCCTCGGCTACGGTCGAACAAATGTTCCGAAGGAGTGTGAAAAATCTTGAAAACATCCTATACAGTATACATACACACCTTAGAAAAGCACTTTTACTGTCTCTCTATGTGTATACCTACAACTTTTGTGTGAAATGAAAAATTTGTTTGTCTCGAGAGGCCCAACGACTTACGTGTACACAAAACAACACACACCTGTACGGATGACAAACAGGAAAAAGGTGCTCTTTCGGCAACGATCCGCCATCAATATTTTGTTATTTACGACGTCCCCGTTGTCCCGCATAAAATCCAAAGGTCCGCAGGAGAATTGTTCGTGCAAAGTCACTTGACAACCGCGTGTTTTCCGCTTTTCCCGAAATATTTCCACGCCTCCTGTGCCCCCCCCCACCCCCTGTGCCTTATCTGCCTTTGTGCCATCCATCGTGTAACGGAAAAGGAAAACATACACACACACAAGCAAGTACTGCACCATCGGGTGGCGTGTCGAAACCACGTTGGGCGCAAACGGAATACTCACACAGGTATTACACACAAAGACGGACGGAGATGATATTTTTTTTCTCACAAACGTGGACAAGTGTAGTATAAAATTATAAGATTCCAAAGAGAAAGAGGAAAAAAAAAAAAAAAAAAAGAAACGGCGCCAACTAATAGAACTTCCCCTCGATTTCAACAAACGAGCCGAAAACTCGAGCTCCGTCCCATCTCCCGTTATGTTAGTTATACTTGGTTGTTTCGACATCGTTTCGCCTTAAAAGAAGCGCGTATGTGTATAATGTACCTATATACCTAGTGTAGCAAAACACGCACAGCTCTCTCTCTCTCTCTCTCTCCTCCAAAAGGTCTCCGTTATCCATAAATCCCTGCGGGAGCGCATGGGTTAAAGACTTTTTTTTTTTTTTTTTTTTTTTTTTTTTTTTTTTTTATGGCGCGGAGACAAAGAGACCGGGCTCGGCAAGGAAAATTTTCGAGCTCGGGCTGTAAAGCAGCTCCGCTGGGGATTGTGTGTCCATCTGTGCGTGAGCACAAACACACTTTTTGACAAACATTTGAGTTTTCGGCTAACGGGATGCGTGAGGTGTCGGAGGAGCTTTTCCGTGATGGGATATACAGGGGAAGGGTCATTTAGGAATCTGGAAAAAACAAGACGGTACAAATTGGTAATGAGTTCACTGGTTCACAGTTTTTTTTTTTTTTTTTTTTTTTTTTCAGTGCTGTACGAAATTTAATTGAGCCAGATGTAAAATAACAAAGCATCGATAGTTCATGTCCATATACGATACTCATACAAATCTCGAGTACAGGTCGATAAAATTATCCAACTCGAAAATGTTATACACTCTCCGAGAAAATTTCATGTTGGATGAAAAATTTGTTCTCCAACCAGCTTTCACCTGTAATAATATAATACGTGTGTTTGAGAAGAAAAAAAATAATCTCCTGGCACAAACCTTACGTGTATAGTCGTGTGGCCAAAGATCCATCGTATAATTATATACACATAATAACGATCGCCTTATCGCGTGCCACAGACACGTCTCGTAGTCGTCGAACTTTGTCAAACGACAAAACGACGACTGCTACAATTTTTTTGTCCCCGATAAGCTCTTCCTTTACCGCACGTATTACACACACACACACACACACACACACACACACACACACACACACACACACACACACACTGATAGTGAACGCTTGCGTGCAGTGGATTTGGTTGTATGGTATACGTACATACTTATCATAACTGATGTCGAGCAGCTTTACTGAAATGTGTAACATAGTCTCTGGTATGCCTCATGTACACGTATAGAAAATGACACTTGCTTGGTTATTATCTTTTGTATATATATATATATATATATATATATTTTTTTTTCGGTTGTACCTATGCTTTTCTTAAAAATTTAATTTTTTTTTTTTCGTAGGTACGTGACATTTCATGTGCCGACAAAACGATGGTTTTCGGTTCAAAAGTTTCTATCGAAAGAACCGTCGTAGGTATAACATTACGAAACGACGATGCATACATAAAAAATGTAAGCTCCAATCATCGCATGTAATACATCCGTAGATAATTCCTACGTGCCATAACGATCAGACGCGGCTCCCTATACATCTGATTACAGGGAACTACTCGTGGTACTATCGATCGCACGTGCTGCTGCCGCATTAGCATAATGACGTATTAATGGATTCGATGTTTAAATCGTTCATCGATCGACCAAGTTTCCAAGTAACTTTCGTAAAATTTTATGCGCGGGGATACTCCCTCGGTTCGTTTACATTTCGTCTCGAAAATCATTACACCACACGCGCGTACTTCTCGCTTCCCCACAGGTGCACCTACGGCTCATCGTATTCGATCTCACGTATAATATATACATACCGTTTTGTAAAAAAGTTTTCCGTATCATAGCCCGAAAAAAACTGCTCATGGCTGTGTTTTATGCGCACATATATTTGGAACCGCACGCTAGCGTGCACGTAACCATAATGTACATAA
The DNA here is from genome assembly GCF_036245765.1 of Copidosoma floridanum. Classification (NCBI taxonomy): domain Eukaryota; kingdom Metazoa; phylum Arthropoda; class Insecta; order Hymenoptera; family Encyrtidae; genus Copidosoma; species Copidosoma floridanum. The sequence goes on along the minus strand of NW_028321897.1, from coordinate 6,825,248 downwards.
TAAGGTACAAGGTGCGTTCGGTTAAAAAGCAAAAAAATGACACTGCGGAAAACTATAGATTTAATTGTCTTGAAATCAATTGTACATCTATAGATAATTGTCGATCAATTTCGTTAACGCGTTTTACTTATAGTTGTGTTCCTTTGTCTCGTCATCTTTGTATTCCAAAGCCCCATTGCACCTTACACCTCCGAAAAACTCGTACCAATCTTCATGTATCACAATGTGCTCCCTTCTCTGTAATAACAGAGAGCCCTTATCATATACGTACATGGACAAATCTCGGGTAATATAATAAACTGCAGTCAGTCCTTTCAGTGCAAGCTTATAAAGTTTATCAAGTTGCACAAGGAGCTAGAGGGAACGGATGGAAGTGAATGTCACTGGCGTGCCTGTCTAATTAGGTAAGGCTCCGCGACAACCGCGCGGCGGCAATTTCAGAGGAGAAGAGCGTGTTGGGCAGGTGATACGGTCCCTTTTGTACGACTCGCCGTGGAAACTCCACTCGTTGGAGAGGAAATTTTGCACGAGTCCTCGTAACTGACGGCTCCTCCAACGGAATTATGGCCATTGATTAATTAATTTCACGCTTCTCGTCCTATACATTGAAACTTTTCGTGTGTCAGGGTTATACAACCTGCGGTTGCAATTAAACTGCATTGTCCTCCTTCCACTCGAGCTCAACAACCTACTTGTAATCGTAACGAGAGCTCCGTATAGTGTCGGTCTTATTGAAAAACGTCACTCATCACGTTGTTCGTGGTACTTCTCCGCGCGTTTGGATGAACATTCTGTCTATTTTAATATACATTTTCACCCTTCATCGACGCTCAACTTGTTTCACATATTTTATATCCATACATTTACAAGGACTTTGGCAGCTTACGCCATCATGCATACATACGCGTTATAGCATATTGAGGTCCATATAAATATAGGTATACCGATGACCATTATACGTATACTTGATAATCATTAGGTATGGACGTTTCGTGCTTCAATACTTGTATATCACTCTCTGTAGAAATCTATATTGCATCCGTGTTGCAATCGTCTAGATGATGGTGATGATTAATTGACACAGTCAAAGTGCCACACCTATACGATGTGTAATGACTCTCTGTGGTGAAGAGCGCGTGTACACACCTACCCCCCCGATCTCGCATGCAACCACCCCCTTTTTGTATACGCACGAAATGATGGCAAGTTATCGTGACACGCGCGCCCTTTTTCTTCTCTCCTAATATACTTACTCGGCGACAACGTCGAGCCCAAGATCGACCCTCTTACTGTTAGATGTGCCTGTACCTATATATACCTACCTTGTGGATATAAGGTGTACCACACAAGATGACCACAATACAGGTTGGATTTTAATAATACACATTTCACTCGATCCACTGTGCGTGTGTTCGACCATTATACACACAATATACTCGAGCGTGCAACGCTCGTATATGGTCGTCGTCAAGGGCATACACGGAGGATGTTAGAACGCGCAGCAATAATCCCACATGGTCGAGTGGGCCGGTCGAAAAGTACCGTTACGGCCTTAGTGAGCCTCTGTAATTCGAGAGAGCCATCGGGAATACAGCGATTGGCGTATCATAAGGTATTAGAAAGTCCGAGTGTGGGTTTTATGGTGATGGTGCCTTGCTTGGTGCCTATACATGTGTACGTATTATTATACATATACAACACACACACGTCCCGGCTCTGGCTGCGCGCATATTTTATTCTGGCTGCGTCTTCTATCTCTCTGAAGCTGGTATATAAACCTACTTTCTGTGCTGTTAGAGGTGGTGCGTGCGATGGGAATAATACTTACAACATTTTGGCCTTTTATAGGCTGTTCCGGAATAATTAATCGGCACCGAATTTTTCTATTTCATCGAAAGAACTAATAGAATCTGGGGGTTATCTGGGCGCAGTTGATACTCGGTAGGCATTTGTTCATGGGTGGGCCATCGTGTTGCTTCATATATTAGTGCAGTATATATTTTATGGGGATGTAGTGGAATAATTTTTATGGTGACGCGCACCCATCAAGTGTATGAAGTATACGGGACGTACGAAACATTTCGATGGTCACGTGCAATATAAACATCTACTCCAACGCCCCTCCAATTGGGCGAACCTCGAAATATATGGGAGGTACCGTGTACGAAAACATCGTATACAATGTCATTGGGCAAACGCGGCGTACACTCGTTGGAAATCATCCTAAATGTCATTCGTTCGTTCGTTCGTTTTTTTGTTTGTTTGTTGGGACTCTCCAAAAATCCCGACCCCCCCCCCCCACCCAGTAAATCTACATTCCACCAGAAGAGATAAACAACTTCAAGGTGTATACGACTGAAACAGCCACAGAGAGGAAGCAACGTAAAAACAAGATTATAGCAGTCTTATGGGTATATACCAAAGCAAAATGACGGCAGAGACGGGCCCACTACATTACTTGTCCAACCCTCGTTCAGGTACAAAATAACGAGTTGAAGTTTTTCGGTGAATGTTTTCGACCTGTCGATACTCGGCGATGGCCGTTGGTCCAGTTTTGTGTTTGGCTCGCAGGATATTGTCCTTCGGACGAAACAAAGGATGAAGATTAGAGCTGCGGTGTCGAGAATAACGAAACTTATTGGTTTTCTTCTTACCGCACTTTTGCGTACGACTACCATCTGGTTGGCATTTTCACCTTCTCACTCGTGCTCCAGTCGAAGCTTAATACTTTGAGCGCTTTCGAGCAACTTTGCTCCAAGCTGATTTACAGCACAACGATTTTGTCGATGCGCCAACTTCTCTTTTTTCCAGAACACATCAAACCGGACTTCCCCAGCCGAGCCGTATATAGACAATGACCGTGCGATTCCGAGTCCTGTTGGAGCAGGTATATGATTTATTTTTGGGGAAATTTTACAACGCTCGTCCTTCCCACCCCAATCCCGAGAGAGGCAAGCACTTGGGCCTCCTCTATTGTACGCTATTGTGTTGTACCTGTGTGCATGATCGCTTTGCCCCAACAAAGGCGCTGATCCCCGTAACACCAAGATCAGACTTTGGCGTGGAGGAACTTTGAGGGGAGGGGAAGAGCGGCAAATCCCACCTTAAACTCCCACGAACGACTCTTCTAAACTATCCCCTCGTGATCGATGCGCGAAACTCAAGTGGATCAATCTGACGGTTTGGAACTCTCTTCCGGACTTTTGGGAAACTCGCGTGATTTATCACGGATTACTTTCTCTGCAAGTACTAAGCTAAAATACGCTATTTCATTTTTCTATTTCAACGAAATGAAGTAGTAGTACGTATTATTTTAACAAAAAAGGGGTCAAAGCTAGTTTTTCCGCTTGGACGCCCGAGTAGAGGAAGCACTCGTCTCTCCACAGCAGCCTCCCTCCCGTTGGCCCAATTCCGATCTAGGACACGTACATGGGCTTCTTATACACTCTTCGGCCGCGTGGGGCTAAACTATACACGCGCCAGAGTTGGCTTCCAGGTCACTGGGTCAACCCTTTCATCGATCTCGGCCCCTGCTCGAAAATTACTCCCCGGATTTACTCTGCACCGCGCACACACACACACTGGAGCCTTCGACCCCCGGGTGACCCCGTTCGCGTGGCTCGGGAACTGATTAGTGGGCCATATATTGCACCACAGCTCCTCTTGTGTTGCTCAAAAATCGCATTGCGCGCAAAAGTACTTGAACCCACGATAAGTGGGGGGGGGGTCGAGGGTCTCTTTATTCCGCGTAGCGCGAGATTTGCCCGCTAATTGCCCCACGTACGAGCGAGGGTGTTTTTTTTGCCCTCGTTTGACTCCCTCTTTTTTTTTTTCACCCTCGTGGCCTGTTTTTTTTTTCCTATGTCCTCCTCACCTGGAAATGACGAACGGGGTGCACTGGCGTCGGTCGACGGAGTTATACTGTTTATTCGATCGACGGGGCTTTGGCTGGCTGTTCGAGTGAAATTTATAGATGCAAGAGAACGCGGGAGGGAAAAATTCATTTCACGGTACGTCGAGTCGAAATGACTGCTATTTCGCCCTCCGGGAATTTTATTTCGTTTTTTATTTTGTAAAAAAAAACTACTGAACCTATACGCTGGATATGAATTTTCATCGAGTGTCACGAGAAACTGAACGTATAAACTCTTGGTAGATCCGCAAAGTATCCTCTAAATGGAAATCGCATTGATAACTGTAGGTATTGTTTCTTTCGGAGATGAAGACTTTCTTTTTATAAAGTTGCAAAAGTTAATACTATTTCCTTGAAAACAACCCCGACCCCTCTGAGAGCCCCGAATCGCCACTTGAATAATTTCCACCCTCCCGAGCTGTCTCCAGCACCAAACGGCCGATAACCCAGATTAAAACTCCGCTCGAGTTACCACGAGAAGGAAAAAAACAATAATAGGTCATTCGATAAATTAAGAGCGTGCAAGAAGTTCCGAGTGGAAACGACTCCGTGGGGAATACGAGGCGACGAATTTTTTCACGCGGAACATTCAGAGAGAGCTTTCTGGGGCACTGGGTCGGGCGTCAGCCCTCCACCGGCTGGCTATCGACCAAACTCCACCGCCGGCGCTGCTACTGGCGCTGTACCGCCTCCCCCGGCTCGAAAAATTTTCTCCAAAACCTTCGGGTGGACGAAAGCGGGGCCGAGGTCGAGCTCGTTTGTTTCCCCTCGACGCTGCCCCCCCTCCTTTTTTTCGCGAAAATTCGCGTGCCGCAAGCACAAAGTACTGATTCTTGTTTTCCTTGGGCGAGCTTTTCTCGCGGCCTTGTTTCTCACCGTTGCTCCTTTTTCCTTCCTTCGAACTTCTTTTGTCTGTTGGCCGAATTTTACAGCCTCAATGCGTGGAATAAAAAGACACCCAGCGCCGCAGCCCCGATTCTCTCGTTGCGTCGCGAAAAAGCTCCGGTTGTGCCCTCGAATCAGGTACTTAAACTCGCAATTAACTACTTTTGACAGGATTGTGTGCCATTTCAAAGTCGGGCCAAAAAAAAAAGTTTAGGTATATGGACAGCTGTAATCCCACAAAACTAGTCCCTCCCGAGCAGGAGGTCAACACTTGTGGGACTTCTATGATTAAGTTTCACCCTGACTCTAATAAGTGTCCACGTTTTCCGCCGGTGGACGTTAAATCGACAGCCACGCGTGTGTGCAGTGATGAATTATAAAATATGGTAATACTTTAATGGAACGAGCCAGAATGGAGACTCGATGAGCCATTAAAAGCACATCGTATTTACCAATTAATGTGTGCATATACATATACATGGATCCCAGAAACGAGGAGATTTTCTCTCTCTCTCTCTCTCTCTCGGCGTATGCGTGAAATATAACGCGCTCGCGTTATTATAAAAAGCTGTATCTTTGCAGTTGGTATTTTATATCCGTATACAGATCGGCTTATGGAAACTAGAGCGGATGAAGGAATATTTTTTCGTTTCCCTGTGCGATATGCAAATATAAAATAGTTATAATCGGCTAACGATGAATTTCCACCCGTTTCCCACCGATAATCGATTCAACGATTACATAATGCATATATAACTAGCTGTTACTTCGTAGAGGCGACGCATATCATCCTTGGATTGCGAGTTTAATTCAATTAAGATGAAATGCGGGTAGTGTAGGCGCATCGAGCACAGGTGACCTCGTTTGATTTTCCCGAATTGATCCGGTGGGCGAATTAATTGTGACGATTATTGCTAATAATATCTTGATACGAGAGAAATGAACGGTGCAAGTGCTCGTATAGGCGGGCGTTTCTCGATTCAAACCCAAGACTGTCGTTTCGTATCCGCAAGATCTGCCCTCGTTTTGGCTGTTGCAGTACATATACGTATGTAGTAGCCTCGGGCTCGAGTAAATGGGTCACCGTGTTTAACAGCAATTAAAATCATTTAATTATACTCACTCGTCGGTGCACCCTGGCTTGACTCCCGAAATAAGTATATGGGAGACGTATTTCACGAATTCACTTGGGACAACCAACTTTTGCACGAATTCAATGACAACTGCTTGGGTAATAAACGCCGAGGGTTGGTTGTCGAAGACGATAATTTTGCAGAGTAAGAGATATGCCTGTTTCCCATACTTCTTTCTCTGTCTCTTTTCTACCCGGAAAATATAGCGCGCGATGAAGAATGGCCTATATCGTTGACAAGCTCAGAGGAGAAAAGGCATTATTATCTTATGCCCGATGCTACTTTTTTTCATTTACTATAAAAATACATGGTGAATAATTCAGATTCTCATGAAAAAACATCGCAATTTAGCAAAAGATAATTATAAATTGACGAGTTGACATCCTTCTCCGCTTATAGGCTGACTATAGGAGAAAAAAAAAAAAAACATCCCCCAGATGGAGAGGGAAAGAAGGACCATCTCTGCAACGTGCGAGGCTGACCGTCAATCAAGCGCGACCTCGTATGGTACAAAAGCTCTCCGCGTCGACGAAAAAGTAGAAGAAAAAGAAGAAGAGCCGAAGGGGGAGGAGGTCGAGGGTGACAGATAAGAAGAACAACGGGGACGTGCTGGCGTCGGGGAGGGGAAAAAGCTTAACCCGGTTTCTCGAAACGGCAGACTGTCGGGCGACTGTACTTACGTAGTGTGCGTACATACAATGCCACCACGTGGCTCCTTCTATACGCTTGTTCTCTCTATTTCGCGTCACCATTGCAAGCTCTGTTGTTTTTGCTTCATCTAGATCTAGCGATGAACTGACTGTTACTACAATTTATACGAGTGATGAAATAAAGCTGTTGAGAGCTTTCGAACTTCTTGTACAATGAAATGCAGTTTAACAAAACTATAACAAAATTCATGCTATTGTACATTTAAATACGTTCTCCGTGTCCCTTCGACACCGAAACCCTCTAAAAGTGATTCCTCGCTAACGTGCACGGTTTAATTCGGTTTCACCCTCAAGCACGTGTGCACGTACTTATTTTTGGTATCCATCACCTTTTGTATAAGCAGGTACGTACATACGCTTGCACGCAAGCTGAGAGGAAACTAGAGTAAAACGCATGCGCGCGAGAGCCGCGACTAGCTCGAGAATAATCCGACCGGAGAGCAACTCCGGGACCCGCTCAGCCTCCCCCGCCCCGATGCGGCCTCTCGGCGATCCGCACTGGTGTATATATAAGAGGGCCGCGTTTATAGGTCACAGTTAATTTACCATTTTAGCCATTTAGCGGGTGGATCACGTGGCTTGGCCGACTTTACGAGGCCGCGGGAGAGCTTGCGGCGGTTGTAGAAAAACTTGCGCAATCACCGGTAAAAAAAAAGGATACACTCCCCTATCCGTGGATGTCCTGTGGGATCTATCGTTTTTTTTTAATTTCTTTCTCCCGGAAAAGGTGAGCCATGAGAACCGATTGAAAGTCGAACGGGATTTGTCCTCGATGAATACCGTAAGGTAAAAAAGAAGAAGATCGTAACTATCTTTGCGATGTTTTGCTATTATAGTGCGGTGGCTTGTATGTGTTTCCAGAGTCACCCTTACGAGGCAAAAAAATATTGGAAAAAAAAAAAAAATACAGTAATCACGAAAAATGGCGTTCATGGTATGGTTGTTGAGCTTTTTCCAGCAGTATTTACGTTGATACAGCTTTTCTGGGATTTGTGCGACTTGCAAGAGCCTATGTATGTAAATATCAATACGAAAGCTTATGCTTAAAGATACTCTGAAACGAAACAACGCAGTTCTGTTTGTGATTTTATGAAGTAAACACAGTTTTGTTCCTCTACCAGTTGCAAAGCTCCCGCAAGCTCTCCACGTAACGTTTCCATATCCATCACAAGAGAAAAAAAAAAGATGCATTAACAAAAAAAACTTTAGCCTAAAGCACCTTGGTCCTCTTCTTACGTGTGAAAGGAAAACAAAAAAAGTCACGAAAAAGCTCGAAAGACGATCCGTCCGTCCAGTGTACATAAAATCCACCTCGTATGGGGGGGAAGGGAATGTAGAAAGGGAGTTACAGTAGACGAAAAAGAGAGTAAACGGGGGCGCGAGTATTGATCCAGTCACGTATAGCTACGCGCTGCTGCTGGTGTGACACATTTACCGAAAAGCTCTCCCTCCACCACCACCCTCTCTCTATCCCCCTCTTGCAAGCTGCCGGCTAACTGGCTGGCCTCTGCTCTACTTTCAAGCGAAATGAAAGCAGCGGCGTATAAGTATAAAACACACCCAGTTTGTGGTGGTTGTAGTTTCAGCGTTGACGTAACGCGCCACGTAAATGTCCAACGAAAGAAAGGGTCTGCTGCTGCTGTGTGCATGAATATAGGTAAATAATAAAGGTCCGCGTGCGTGACTTGCGTTCGAGGGTATAACCTGCAGTGCACTGCTTGTTTTTTTATTTGGCTCATTAAAACTTCGACGTCTGTCGTGTACTTACACACTCGTCCCTTTTTTTATTTTTTTTTTTTTTTTTCCTCTTCGACTGTTGAGCAACGCGCGAGCCTCGTTAAATCGAGGGTATAGGTACAACGTCGCCCGATACTTGAACCGTTTTAATCTTTTTTAATTAATTTTTATTAATCCGTGCAGTTTTTAAGTATTATTAGTGTGATCTTAAAGGAGGAGCTTTTACCAAAAAAAAAAAATTAATATCCTCATTTTTTTCATTTTATTTATACCTGGCCTGTAAACCCAAACGGTGCAGTCGTCTAAAACACCTACGCAGCTCTCACCGGCATGAGGATACGCAACGAAAGAGATAAAGGCCACACGTGTGCAAAAACGGAGTAGGCATAGTCGAGTTGCTTGTACGAAAGAATCTTTCGAGTGTCAAAAAACGCAAAGTCGACAGAATCGCGTTACCATCAAGTCAGTGGCCTCTATATATATCGGTAGAAAAAAAGTGTACATATATGCAGGGTATACCCTAATAAGGAGCGGATATAAAAGAGAAACCGAGTGTGGAAAAATAAAGATTTGAGATATGTATACGTCCGATGGATCCGTCTCGAAACGGGTGCGCCCTCGGGAAGTGGCGGATCTCCTTGTTGAGCTTGGATTTTGAAAGAGATGAAGAACAAATAAAAAAAGATCCTTCAAGGTTTAAATGTTTATGCCCAAAACTCTTGATGCATCAGACAGTGATGCGTGTGAGAAGCAGTGCAGACCCCCGCAGTGGCTTATATATATAAATAACTTGGGCCACCGCGAACGTATACTTACTACAAACGCCGGGAGACTTTTAACGCACATGAGGAGAGAGAGAGAGAGAGATGCGGCCATACGCGTAAAATTCATGCCGACGATGAATACTGCAGTTATTGATTAACAAAGTTTTTTGGCCGCGAGCCAAGGCTCGTGTAAGCGTGCTATAAGCCTGCAAGCTCCCTTTCATTTTTCTTTTTTCTCCGCGTTTGGACTGCCAAAAGAGCGACACGGATGGGGTAGATAGAACCCGTCCCCGGAGCTCGCGTGCGGGGAAATTTTTGTTCCAGCTCTCAGAGTCGAGGCTGAAATTGAATTTTACCATTTGTACATTGTAAGAGTGTGGAAAATAAATGGGCGCGCCTCGCTGATGGCTTTGTGGAAAAGCATGGGAGAACGAGTTTGAAAGCTCAAGACAATGTGTCATAAAAAACCAAGTGTCGTCACACACACACACACACACACACACACACACACACACACACACTTGATTAAAAAAAAATAAATAAATAACAAATAAAAAATAAAAACAGTAGCGTATGTTTGTTCAGGATAATTCAACCGAGTATGGCTTGAAGCCCTCCCAGCTGGCCAGCCAGTCCCAGAGTCCCTCGCGCAGCCTAAATATACATACACTACCCTAACATGCTTACCCATGCATAAGTACCACCGTATATATAGGTACTGCTTTTTCCAACTTTTGCGCAAGGGGCACGATGCAGCATCAACAAAGAAGAGAAGAGAGCTGCCCGCAGTAGCATAGCACAGTATGTATATATACGTACTCTGATTATCGTACAGCCACTCTATACGTATGCACTGTGATATAACTGGTGGTGGTGGTGGTGGTGTACATATATATTTATGCATCAGACAGACAGCAAACTAGTAACGAGAGAGTGAGAGAAAAGCTCGATGCGCGTTGTATGTATGTATATATAGTATACATGTGTATGGGAGAGTATAGCTTGGGAACGTTGCCAAATGGGTCAGACAGCGAGAACCGGGTAACCTCCCTGGTGCACTTGTGTGCGCGCACTCACACCCATATACTTATACGTTATACTCTCCCAAGGCTCGAAAATACATGTATAGCTTTGCCGGAATATGTAGCACACGGCACGTGCTACTGCGTGTATACGCCAGTGCTGCTGCAAGCTCGAGCTTGCGAGGGGAGGGGGTCTGGCTCCCTCTTTATCCGATGCCCTTCTTTCCCTCCGTTCGCTGAGGAGGAGATCCAAAGGGGGCCGTAGCAGCATGAAAAGGACGCGGGGGCGGTATGTAGCACCAGCTCGGCCAGTTTGATCAATACTCTCGCTCTCTTTGCCTGCTGTCACCGGTGCTGGGTGCCGCTCCTCCCTTTATTCCTTCCTCTCTTTCCCTCCCACGCCCGTGCCTCTCGAACTTCTGCATGGTAACAAGCGAGAGAGGAGGAAGAACAACGAGCCCTTTTCCCTCTCGTGTGCGCGTGTGTTCCCATGCGAGAGCTTGCAGGCGTAATAAGCGGAAAACGGACGATTTTTCTCTTGCAACTTTTCTTTTCGACACCGTATAACACTGGGCGAACGGAGGGACGATGCGTGTGTAGGTTACCCGGGAAACGCCTAGCGACTATTTCGATCAAGCGTCCGGAGGGTATAGATTTGATTAAAGGGCGAGCTTTTGAGAGCTTGCGGGAGAGGTTTTGTTTGTCCGCTCGACTCCCCCACGTGATTGATCGATCGATCATTCATACGCGCTATTGGTTTGATGTTTACATACAACTAAGGAATTAAAGTCTATAGCTTACTGCGTCGAGCTCAATCGTACACACGAACGGCCATTGGCGATCATTTTTACTCGGTTCGGACATTTATAGAAAATACGTCCGCGAGAAGCACACATATATATATATATATATATATATATATACACACAGAGAGAGATGGAGCTGAGTATTAAGCTTTTGACATTTATTTAACGGCACGTTTATCAAACATTGACGCTAATGGCATGGCTCCTCGCCAGTGGCGAATAATTGATGCGGTTGGATACACACGCGCAGAGACTCTCGCGGCTTAGGGGTTCAACGGGGGGCACGATACGATTAATTGTTAATAATCGTCGAGGTCCGTTGGGTGTGGGATTTATACGCCCGAATCGATACCTCACGCGAACTCAATTATTGGTCAAATTGATGGAATTTCGCCACGTTTGGGTGTTTGGTCTGGGGTTTTTTTTTCTTTCATTTTCGAGATGAGAAAAAAAAAAAAAAAAAAAAAAAAAAAAAAAACAGGGGCTACAGGTGAGAGATATAACTATACTTTTTTCTAAGCACAAATAATTTGACAGGGGCTTTATTTGCCAACGACTATGTCATACATATATGGGCCAATTGTCTGCTGTGTTCGAGGAAACAAAAGTAATGCTCCTATACGGGATAAAAACGGGCCGGGAACGTCCCAATTGCACGAGCTGCCAGAAAAGCGCCGAGTTTTCCCAACTTTGGCACACATGTGTGTGCACAGTGCGACACAAAGGGGCTTAAAGGTGTATAATAACTTTGCTTGGATTACGGGCTTATTAGAAGGATGCCCTTTGTACGAAAATAGCTGCTAGAGTCCGCGACCACGCGTATCACAAGTGTACACAGTTTAGGGAGGATAATACGCGAGAGGGTGTTTTATCAAAAAACTTGAGGTTTGTGAAATCGCGACGATTATCATCCAAACAATCACGTGACGAGCTCCATTTGTTTCTTTCCTCGTTCAACGCGGGCAATGACAAAGTTTTTTTTTTCTATATCGGACCATCTGGTGCGACACCATAAAGTTTTTGCTCGAACGAAAGTTGAAACGATTCGCCTTGCGTGCCGTGTCGAGAGCGTCGACACTTAAAATATTCCTTGGGTGGTACGGATTGTATACATTTATGTAGGGGTGTTCGCGTGGTAGGGCAAATTTTATTTTTCAAGGGAGAAAGGAAGAATCAGACGTCTAGACGGGGATATCCATTGTATATGGGTACCCATACACTATTATACGGTGTTTGAAGATAACTTATTCCTTAGATATATATACATGCGTTACCTGTAATGACGACTCTTGGAGTAAAATTGAAGGTGTGAGAAGCACGTGTATACGAAGCACCGGACATAAAATTACACAACTGAATTCAGAGCGCATAAAATCGTTCGATTGAAACACCATATATCCAGTTACCATGGGTATTTCAACTCTATATTTACATCCCTCTTTTTTTTCTACTTCTCTATATTAAGTTATATGCAGTGATGCTTCTCGAGAAGAGCCAGAAAAATGAACGTGAATCGATGAAGAGTTTTATCTTCCCTAACTATAATAATAGGTTCAGATGATTGCACACAAGTAGATGTACATTCCATGTATACTCCTCGGTGCCCCTATTGCTAAATTTGTTACAATAGATTATTTATATACAGATATAATGATACTGTCAACATCACCATAGCAATGAACGCACGATAGGTATACCTGAACGCAGGAGTGTATAAACGCGTGCACCATGTCTATCGAGTATATTAGTCGAGTTGGGGTTGAAATGTGTTCAGTTTTGTACCTGAATATTTGCCGACAAACCTTTTCTAAATTTAAATTGCGTCACGTTCGTTATTCTTATATTAAAGTTGAAGTAATTTTCCAATCATACGCCTTTATCATCGCGTACATTTGCAATGCCCAAGAGACCGTTTTACCTTTACTCTTGTACCTTTATTTATCAATGTACTAGAAGTTTCTACTTTAACTGTTGTCTCTATAAATATTGCTCTGCGAGCATAGTATGTTAGTTAGCGCGCCGCGGCGGCAGAGAAAGCTTCTCTCCGCTTGCCTTCACTTGAGCACATTTTCCTAATTTAAGCACTGTAAATATATTGTATAAATTTTTATTGCACATTTGCGTTACAATGATATGACCCGAGTACGGAACAACAACAGTATAATATGATTATACTGTAATGTATGTACTTATGTATGTACACATGCTGTGGGTATAGGGGTTACGATCGAGTCCATGGTACGATAGAGTTATTTGCGCCAGTCGATTGGTGAGGTATCGTATCATCTACAACAGTTGTTATATATTTATACCAATTTGTATACACGCACACACGTTATATTATATCGTAGATGGTGTACATGCATCACGTATATATTGCTCAAGTTTTCTGAAAAGTATGTATAAATAATAAGCGATGAAATAACAAGTTCTCGCAATCGCTAATAGCAAAGTACAAGTATTGGTTGGGGTATAAAAATACGTATACCTACATACATAATATCGACGCCCCGGGCGAAGACTATACGTTCCTAGCACCCCGGATGGCACGGGGTCAGGAAGTGTACTGGATTATTTACGTATATTTGTATGGAACGAACGAAACAGAATTGTAACGTAACGTAAACATCCGCGTCTCTCCTTCCGTTCACTCTTCTTTCGATTTGTCGCTTAAACTGCAGCCCACATTGATGATGATACGGTGATTGGGCGCAACAGCTCGAGACAAATGAGAAAAAAGAAAGAAAAAATTTGCCACCCTTTATTGTCTTACCATGCACACAGTGACGTTCACAAATGTCACTAGTTTTTAGTTGTATGGTATCGTATGGCCATTGTATGTGCTGTTGTTTGCAACCCACTTGATGAACAATCGGGGTCAAATAACTTCCTCTCGTTGAAATTATCAGTACAAAATTTTTCACAAGTGAAAAGCTCGAGTTTGTCAAATGAAAGTAAACGAAATCAGAAAATTTCCTCGTTTGAGGGAAGGAAAAAAAAAAAAGGCAAGCACGCGATCATGGGTCATTAAGAGCAAAACTCAGGGAGAAAAGAGGGGGAAGAGAAGGAAAGAAATTCTCAGCACCCTCGGCGACGCGACAATACAGAAGGGAAGAAAAGCCAAGCTGCGGACACTTTTACAGCGGAGAGAAGAAAGAAAAGGCGCTCGATGACCCGAGAAGAAACAAAGGAAAAGTCCATGTACTTACCCTGCGTGAAACCTATACATACACGTTGTAAAATATATAACGTTATATATAGTGCTTGTAAACGTTAGATACACCAACCTAACCGCCCGTATACGTATACATCGCATCGTGTACGTCAGACGTGTGTATAGCCTACGTCATCGCAAAGGAAACGCGGAGGCAGGCAAGCTAAGCGTATACACGTTATAAACTCGTGTGCGTACGTATACGTACGTGCATGACAGGGGTACATAATATTGTATACTTGCATTTGAGCCGAGGTCGATGATCTCCCTACTTTCCTCCGTAAGTATATATACCCATGTCTGCGTGTTGGGTACTTATTCCGTCTCTCCCTTTTGTATCACGACCATTATCCACATCGGTATATATATATACCTACGATGCCTCGGCTGCGTGTATTCATACACCTACATGGTGTGTATGTGATGTTGCGTTAAAGAAACTAATGGGCTATAATATCACGTTGTGTGAATTTTATTACTCGTGTTTGTCCAAGTATATACAGAGTATATAATTCATATTTTCGAAGGGGTTCTAATGAGTACCTACTTTGAGATATGTGTTTATTATATATATATATATTTGGATTTTCCGAGCCACGCCTACATGGAAACACCCAAAGAAGCGACTTTCCGGCAGTTTGGTTCATAAGGTATATACATGCTTGTACATATACGTATCTATCTCAGCTAGGGTTTTCTTTACTTTGTTCGCTCTTCTTTGTCCGTGCTTGGGGTCTGAACTTGGGGGTAGTTTCTCCATTGAGTTGGACTCGATGCTGTTGTTTTCGTATTGTTCAAAAGAAAATAAAAATAGACACATAATCGAATGAAATGGTAAATTTAGGGGATGAGAGGGTATACGGTGATCTTCAAACCCACATAGATCTTTCGACGAGTGTAAAAATGCCCGCCAACTTTCGATATACTTTCAGGAGCCACAAGTCGAGAAAAGTGTGGGTACAGGAGAGATGGTTTTCGCGTAAAGTTCTTGGCTAACTTTCAGTGGCATGTGTTGCAGCGCAAGTAATCCAATTATGTTTCCCGTTGGGGCACATTAAAGTGTATACACACGCCAACTGCGGGTATCTCTCGCTAGTTTCGGGAAGTAGGTGTACGTATATATAATTACTTTGTAATCGCTAACTTGGCGCTCAAGAAATAATTACTTTCAACGGGGGACGCACGAAAATTTGCCCTTACGAGAATTTAAAGAGTTTTGTCAGGGTGTGCAAGTTGAGATTGGCTCCAAAAGTTACTCAAGACTTGGATTTATTCATTCACGTATAGATTTCAAATTTTTGAAAAGCCCACGCAGCAACTGTTATGTGTAAAATTGGGGGGTACATATTTAAAAATTGTACAGCATTGTCAAGATATACAGCAGGTATGTACGTTTGCAAAGACGAAAAAAATTGTAAGCGCATAATTATTGTCCTTGAGTAACGTGGTATATGCTTGTCGACTATTAAAATACAAAAAAAAGATATTTGTAATTAATTACAACCCTAACATCAGAAGACAGAGATACCTTTTATTAGAGCCTACACGACAAAGAGGGAGAGAGAGAGAGCTATATGGGGTTTCCAAGGGCAACAGCGAGTCGCGCATCGACCAACACGAACCCACACTGCACTACTAACTGTTGTACCGCATCTCCCTTGTACGAACCCGATTATCCACCTATATACGTTCAATACACCTACACTGTGGCTCTGCGGGGTGATTCCGATCCCTCCCTCTCTAGGATAGGCGTCTCTATTCCTCGAAGCTTTTATGTATGACCCTACCATTCTCCCCGAGCTTTTTTCCTCCCTCTCTCTCTCCGATAAACCCGACAGTTTGCTCGATCGGCCATTGAGTTTGTGTATTGCTCATACCAAAAGAGATACGGGGTGGTGGTGGTGGTTGGAAACTCGTGCGCTGTGCGATCGATTTTCAGGACTACTCCGGGGGTCGCCTCGCATTGACGATGGCTTGTTTCATCCAAAAGAGCACGAGGGATCCAATCTAAAATTAGAGGCAATTAATTGAGAGCCGATTTCGGGGATATCCCGAGGTAGGTATCTCCTCCCCCGCCACCCCTATATATTTTCTCGTCGTTGATTACGACGTTTTGTGATGCCAATCGGTGTTATACGTATTATATAGTCACTTGGTCGGTCGAGAAATAACGTAACGACCAATGTTATGGATGTATTAAGAAATGGAGAGTAAGGAACCGGGGGAGAATCTTTCCAGGGAGCTTTCAGGCCAAAGAAGACAGAGGGGAACGAAAGAGCTCTGGAAAATCCCAAGCGCAGAAATCGTGACTGCGATTTGTACGAAACCCCTCGAACCCAATTTTGGTATACTGCATCGTATCATCCAAAAGCCCCGTACACCTGTTACATGCATGCACGTGTACACGAATCATCTCGCGTCAAAGATCTCTTGCGTGTACAAGCGCATTGCACATAGGTATACGCGAGCTCAAAGTGAAAGTACTACACATGACGATGTTTAATTTGTCCTCGATCTCCGTGACGCGTGGGTTACTTTGCGTGTACACTTTTGCACGTAGGTGTCTGTCGGGCAGGTGTGTACATCACGTATGTGAAGCCCATCTCGATTTGCAAAATATTATCCAACAGCATTCGCAATCTCATGCCAACGTTTCCTTGTCCGACGATTCAACGATTTTTATAGGAATAGACTTTGGCCCTTTGTTTGCCTATACAGCCAATAGCTCCCGAAGTATCGTTCGAACCGCCCGGAAAAGAAAAGTCCCGCGTTCAGAGTGAAAAAGAAGAGAAAAAAAAAAAAAATCGGTAAAAAAGAAGCGCTCGGAACGTCGAAAGTGTCGCCACGGGTCGTCGAACCTGTCCTCGTTAATATATATAATACACACGCAGCGCTTTCCATTAGGTATATACGTTAAGGTACACCTAACGAAACAAAGGTTGCCCCACGAAAAACCAGTTGAATCACACGTGTATACGAAAGAACAGGGGAAGGGGAGGCTTTCTCTCCTCATCTTGCCGCGTATGTATGTATATGTACATTTATGTAGTCGTCGACACTTTGCGCGCACGATTTTCAAATAAGGAGGTCGTCGAGTGAAATTGTTATCGGCTGAGCGTACTTTGCTCCACCGTTGCTGTACCGTATCGGGTTATTACTTGTACATACATGTATAGCCATAGTATATATGGCTCGCCCACGCCAAACGTTGCCGCAACCCATAATGTGTAATCGTCCTCTATGTATATATTGCAATTTGATAAAATCTGAATGATGAGGCCATTTGGAGGCTCTATTATACCGAGCTACGTGTTTTGTTGCGCGTTGAAAATGATGCCTACGGTGAGTAAATTAAATCTTACGATTTTGCAAAATTTAGCATCACTCTGTCTCAGTATTTATACGTATAAAATTTAATCAGTGAAAACGCGATGATTGGTTTTTCTCAGTGAATCTCGATTTTTGGTATGTGCTCCAATGGTCGAAGATAAGTATAGCACTATCGGGTTAATAAAGTTTAAGCAGCACCGATACATCGTTACACTGACTTAGCAGTGGCCTAGTTTGAATTGACAAATCAGTGAATATATGCTACATTAAAAAATATGATAAGATAGACATAGAGACTGTTGTATCTTTATAGTTACTCTATATTTCGGAGACTCGTTTCGTCAGAAATTTTTAAAATTTTTTTCTACATTGAATTATCTCATTGACGCGTACAACTATCGCCTACAAGTATTGTTACAAACAACATGGAATGCTTTTTGAGAAACAAAGAGACACGACTCCTCCTTTGTAAGATTATGATCGTTTGTCACTGAATAGTATTAAATTAAGAAGACAAAGTGATATTTACACTGCCCTTATGATTACACTCCTCAATCATGAAATGTCGCATCGCGTAATCAAATTAAAACCACATAATTAGAGTTCGTGTGAGTAATAAGTAAGTGGACACCTTGCAAAACAATACTAGGAACCAAAAAAAAAAAAAAAAAATTTAATCACGAATTACGCACACTCTCAAATGCAAAAACAAGGGGGATCCTTGAAATCTCGATAGAGCGACGCTGTGCGTGATATTACACGTGGGTATAAGTTTTTTTATTTAAACTCTTCCAACAATCTTCATCGCGATCGAAAGAAAAAAAAAGTTTGACATGCAACCAAAGGAGTCGGGAAAATGTGAAAACAACGTATCGCATGCGTGAGGTACTTCTGCCACAGTCAATAAAATGTATCCCAACATATTTGAAACCTGATATGATAATTGCTCAAAGTCACGAAAGCGCCCAATATTTTTCATGTAGTGCGCGCACGGCCATAATCCAGCGAACGTAAAGACTAAGTAATTCGTGTCAAACGTCATTTAGTTGTCGGACCATAGAGGCGCCCCTGCCTGGCCGTGCTCCCCATGTCGAGCATCATGACGAGAAAATTGAGAGCGATAGGCTACGGCGACAATTATTATCATTCATGGCATGAGAAAAAAAAAAAAAAAAAAAGCTGACGGCAGTAGTAAGTACTTGAGATTAAAATAATAGAAAAAAAAAGCAAAGACGAGCCCGCAGAGTGTGAGAAATCGTGATGTCTATTAATAAAAGCACGAGCTGGTATATTTATCAGATCAAGTATATGAGCGTGTGTAGGATCGAGAGGGAGCGTGTTGGGGTTACGGTGAAACCTTCCCAGGTTTTCCGTCTCTGTCGTAGATTTTCTCGCTGTCACGGTATATATACGGCGGAGGCACGTGAGCTGATTTTCTTATAATTTTTGGCACAGCAGGCAGAGCCCATTAATTTTCTCTGTGTGAATTTTAGCTTGCGTTCGTATGTGTATACGTGTACGTAGGCGTGAAAATCGGGAAAACTTCCAAAATCCATGTAACCGCGCCGAGTATACGTGATGGGTGGAGAGAGAACTAGATCGCTTGCCAAGTTGGCAGTGAAAGTCAAGGGGTCGGTAAAAAAATATACAGGTTGAGGTGAGGGGGGGGGCTCGGTGTTGCTTTTTTGGAAAAACGCGTGGCTTACGTAAGAACATTTTGGGTACGGACATGCTCGGATCGCATGAGTATATGTACAAGTTGTGTGGTTTGCGGATTGTTTTTTATTTGCTGTACAAAAATTGGCGTGACTGAGGAAAGATTTTTTTGAAAGAGCAAAGGGAGTAAATGAAAAAGTGGGTGACATCCAATAGAAGGTTATAAGGGTCATGGAATGGCACTTAAAGCATGGGAACTAATGGAAATTTTGCTTTTATATTCGCCCAAGGCAGGAAAATGAGCATTTTCCGCACAGTCTCGAGGATGAAAAAGCCGATTTTCGATACAGTGTGCGGTAAATACCAACTTTCTACACACACATTACGGAATATCGTGTTCGCGTACAATTTCGGCACTTGTTACCGGCCACACGAAATTTTTCAACATCTAATTTATAGTTAATGTATGTAATTTTTTATAAGGAAAGCAAGCCTTGGACACCCGAATTATAGAGTGGGTTCCACAAAGCACGACACTATTGTTTGGCCAATAGTTTTACCGGCCACTTTCAACACATATAATCAACATTTTAATTACCTGGATCATTGTAAATTTCATTAGAGAATGTAAAGAGCGTCATTGAGACGCAGCAGCGTGAAAATAAAACATTACGTGCTATGCGAATAAAATCCACGTCGGTGGTGACAGCATCGTTGCGATTGTATTGCTCAAGAGAAAAGAAAAAATACTCAATCAAACGCTAAAGCACAAATCATGTTTGAAGCATCGAAAGACAACGCAGCGGACGTCCAAACGAATGAAGAGAAAAAATGCTCATTAGAATAGTATGCCACGAGAAAGGCTGAGTAAATTTTAATTCAAGATGAGAAAAGGCGTGTTAATGCGCTGGTGAGGCTTCGAGTATTCGAGTTGCAGCATCACCACTTGTTGAGAATGTTCCCTCTTTGCTCCATGTAACGCTTACACTTACGTGAAATAGTGCAATCTCCTTCTATATATTGTATATTATGCGCCGTCCTTCGAAAAAAGAGCACGTTATACTCGTACAATTTATAATATGTATGTGTAAAAAGAGACAGCGCCTAGCTCGTTGCGTTGGTAATTGAGAAACGAGAAAATACAGCTCATTAGCGGCGCGACTCTGTATTATTTTTCTTCCACCTGTTTTTTTTCTTTTTTTTTTTTTTTTTTTTTTTTTTTTTCATAATCGCGATTGCGCGAGGTTTAGAGGTTGAACGGCGACAGAAGAAGGAGAAAAAAAACAGAATGTAGAAAACACAGGTCTTAGCCTGATTATTATTAATCCACGGTTATTTCTTGCGTAACTTGATTTAACATAATATATATACGTGCAACGTGGGTTTCAACACAAAGTTTTTTTTTTTTTTTTTTAATTAGAGTAGGGCGTGTTTCGTGTAATGTATTTTTCTCATGACCTCCCCGAAAGTACGAATTTTTCCTCTGTGCAGGTGTTTTCGAGGGCGAAAGCGACACGTTTACTCTCAACTGCCTCCCCCAATCAAAGGTAAGTGAAAATATATACGTTCTCAATGAAAAGTCCCTGAAAACAAGAAGGAAAAGCAAGTAGTACTTTCGCAGAAGGTAACAAAAGAAATTCGCAGGTATACTTTTTCGTTTTGTAATATGTGTATACCTGATATACGAAACGCGTACCTTTAGCATTATTTCCTGGATACTCTTCTTCTATTGAAATTTGAAGATAGTAAAGTTACA
This sequence comes from Copidosoma floridanum, assembly GCF_036245765.1. NCBI lineage: Eukaryota > Metazoa > Arthropoda > Insecta > Hymenoptera > Encyrtidae > Copidosoma > Copidosoma floridanum. The sequence goes on along the minus strand of NW_028321897.1, from coordinate 6,804,322 downwards.
ATAGGTATGTAATTAAAATGTTTTTTTCGAAATGGTCAATAAAAGTTCTATGAAAGCGTACCTTGGAAAATTATGTGTATTTAACCAGATTAGAAGATAAATAATGTAAATTAAGGTTCTTCGTGCGTTTCATTTTTTACATGGACAATAAACAAGTGAACAAATTGATGGACTCGAAATGAATACATATACTTTCTGTGTATTCTATGACAGCCATCACTATTTTTTGGACTTGAATAGATAAAAACTCCACTCATTAATTTACCTTTAATTAACCTTACACGCATTGTACATTAACAACAGCAGCAACTGCATCAGTAACTGACCTCGAAAAAAGGAAGAAAAAAAAAAGCCCGAAAATGGATCAACCCTCGACACAGATTGCTACATACATACATACACACATATATATCTGCATTCGCTTTCCCCAACACAAGCTCGCACGGCCCTGCACCCGCGCAAGTATGTACGTGTGCTCATGGTCCTTACTCCACTCCCCGCAGCCACCCTGGGAGCCCCGAAATTTCGGGGGTAGCAGCACGTGGCTCCCCACCACCGGCCTAAATTTCCTCTCGCGTAGCAATAAGGAAGGAAGGAAGGGGAGAGTAGGTCGACAGCTACACATGTATATATATATATATATATATATATATATATATATATATATATATATATATATATATATATGTATGTATGTATAGGTGGTGACACAGCCCTGCTGCTGATGCGGCCTTTTCGACCGAACAAAGGAACAAAGTGAGTAGAGTAGCCCAACCATCCGGCTGGCGTGCCCTAATACACCTATACATACCCCTATACTGCACGACCCCTCGTCCGCGATCGTCTTGTAGCTCCGACTCGGTTTAAGGGTGCATACAGAGAAGAAGGTACAAAATATGTATGTATATATATAATGTACGGACACTCGGTCTTTGATGGTGGTCGGTCGAGTGGAGGGTTCGATGTCTGCTGGAAAGGATATGTGTCTTGTATTTCTTGCGCCGACTGGGCGCGGCGTTCAGCTTTTTAACTCAAAGATGGATGAGTGTATCGAAAATCTGTAATTGCATATTATTTTTTCGTGGGTATACATTACGTTAACAACAAAAATAACAATTTTCCATGTAAAATGAAAAATATAAAGTCGTGCTTTCCAATTGAAGTAGGAAATTAATACAAAGTGGCAGCGCGAAGGAGAATGAAGAAACAGGTGTGCCCCGTGTATGTACGTGGTCACCTTACGCCTCAAGGGTCAGTGGTCCAGCGATGGAAAACATGAGATACAAGAGCACCGAAGAGGAAGACCGTCAACGACGAGTGTTCGTGTAAAGTATATGTATATATTTCGAGAGAAAGGATATATTATTATGCGTTGACGGTGTCCGTGTGAGTCAAACTGGTTTCAGGCCCTGAACTTGACTCGCGGTGCACCCATCGGGTCCGTATGGATTGTTACTATATGGGCACTGCAAGCGAAAGGGATTACGAAATGCGCAGAAAAAAGATTTTTGGAAAAAATGGCACCGAAACAAGGGTCAGTTTTACCAAAGTAAGATAAATATATTACTTCTATCCGTTGTACTCGTGCGAAATAGGAGCGATCGATGGTATACGGAGAGAAAACTGAGGGCCCCAAGCCCCGCAGTCTCCACCGTTCACCCCACGGCAACGATCGTCCCCTCGAGAGGAAAACTTACAAAGGAAAGCTCTGCGGTAAACGCGTCCTTCGGTACGTTGGTCGTATACAACGTGTATATACAAGTGGATGGCTCACGCGACGCCCGAATCCTTGACACCCTTCCCGAGAATCCTCGGGTATACCTAATGTCTCCGGAGACGCGCGACCTCCGATGCACGTCACCTTGAAACACCTCTTGCACACAAATCACCCCTCCTCTTATTTTACGCCCCTAAAATCAGCACGCGCCAGGGAGTACGCTCGCGTGTACTCGAGTGTCCGTGGGTGGTCAAGTCTGTTTGAAGGTCTTTTGCTGGGTGATTTCAATCGCACGGTCGGAAGCGATGACTCTAGAGATCGGTCGACCTCCGGAAGAAACGTCGACTCGAGTTTTCGATACTTATGATCAATTGTAAGCCTCTGTTCGCACCAGGAGGTGAGGAACGACGAGAAAAGTGGTACGACAACGATAGGAAGAAACAAAAAAGAAAAAAAAAGGGGGGGGGGGGTATATATCAAAGCAAAAGTAAATCGGTATATCGCGGATATATGCGGGCTGCGGTAACTGCACATCATCGGCAGGACACGTCCGAGAGAAGTAGGGATAATATCAGTTAGTGGCACACACAAATACACACGCGCTCGCGTACCGTTCGCCGGGGGAGGAGGATCCTCCTGCCGGGACGAGATTGCGCAGAAAACTCGTTCTCCGCGCTCGCGAATCGGCCTCTCTCTCTCTCTCTCTCTGTAGTCTCTGTTGGCGTGCATTGTTTATAACTATACGTGCAGGTTCAGTTTTCGCGGGGCACATTGTACATTACACATACATCGTCGTGCCTATGTGTGTGTATAACGTACGGGGCGCGAAGCGGTGGTTCGGCTGGTGCTGCCGAGGCACGAGGTGCTCAGTCGGCGCTCGCTTGGTTACCCGAGTGGACACTGCGGGCTTCTTCTTCCTCATCTCTATCTCTCTCTCTCTGCACCTACTTCTGCTTCTCCTTTATCTTCTTTACTCGGTGCGTCAACTTTGGGACCCGCGAAAGGAACTTTTCGCGCCGCGGGGAACGACGCTTGTTTGCAGTAACGCGGCGCACCGTCCGCTTCGAAAGTCATGCGATATTGTTGATTATATACATTGGTTGCTTCGTTGAGTTTTTTTTTTTTTTTTTTTTTTTTTTACTTTTCAAGTTTTGTACAAATATGAACATGTCAATGTCATTCCCCCTCATTCGGCTAAATTTTTGTTACGTACGTCCTCGTACGAAAAGTACGCGTTGGCATCATCCGACCGACGACGACCATTGGATGGAAGGACGCAAGAGGTTTGCCGTCGTTGCTATGTTATATTTCTTGAGAGAGAAAAAAAAAAAAATAGGTAAGCACAGTTTTTTTTTGTTCTGCCTCTGATTTTAATGGACTTTTATGCACCTGTTACGCGAAGCAGCAAATTTTATTTGTTGCTCCAGTAGTCCGTGAAGCTCTGGAACGCATCCTTGCACCTATGCGTGTTAAAAGTGCATTAGTAAGCCAGAGTTGAACTAATATGTCATTTAAAAAGCATCGCTCACGCAACCGTATAATTGTGAAACGTATAAGCTTATGTACCCTGTACTCTTAGTTGTAGACCTCGCGTGTATTTTTTTGCTTTAGCGCCTCACACCTCTTGTTATCATTACCCAAGTAGTTGTCGCCATATTCTGCTTGAAAAAAAAAAAACAAGCGTACATTTCATCTGAATGCTTGCAACCTATTTGTTCGAGTAATTTTTCTCATTTTCAATCATCGTCGTTCAATGTAACACGTTAAAAAACCCCGATGCTTCTCTCTCATTTGAAACTCTATCCGCCAGCTCGCACCATACGCACACGTAGAGTAATAAAGAAAAAAAAAAGCACGTAATGATTATCTCCGAGAAGCCGCGTCGCGAGCGACCGCGAGTGGAAAATGCCGTGCTAAATTTTTTCATGAATATTTTTTCCTCCTCTCCCTTTCCCCCCGAAGATTTCGTAACTGTACACCATTAAACTTGTACTGCAACTTCGTAGGACCGCGTCTGACGGGTGATGATTTTAACGGTGTCTCTGACCTTTCGCCAAAAAACAGAAAAGGGAGCCAAAGTCACGACGTTTGTACTTTGCCCAACATCCGTAGAATTCACGCAACAAGTTGCAAACACGAAAGAAAACCGTAAGGCGTACAGCCAACGCGAAAGAGAAAAGAGGAAAAAAAAAAAAGAGATACACGCGTATATGTATACAACCCCGAGACTCTCTCGGTTGCGTAAGCTCCGCCGCAAAGTCAGCTATATACGCGTGTGCTTCACGTCGTACGTTACATTACAATATGTATATATGTACGCTCGTGGCCTTATCTGTGTGATGCTATACGTACGCACTGTACAATTGCTGGGCCAAGGCACGTGGTCAGCGAGGCAATCACGCGGCCCCGCCAACAACCCACGCGAGCCTAATCTGCGGCGCAGACAAGCTTCCGACTCTTCTTCATCCTTTTTTTTTTTTTTTTTTTTTTTTTTTTTTTTTTTTTTTTCACTATCTTGTATATATATGCACGCAAGAGTGGTGCGTCTCGTACACACATGTCTCGGCTCTCGAATGTTTGTTTTGGGATCACTTTTTTTTCTCTCTGTTTTTTTTTAATTTCGTGTCCAGCCAACGCGAAATAAGTAAACAAACACGTGATAATTTAATAAATATTGTTGATAAAAAAAAAAAAAAAACCTTATCAACCTCAGAGCGCTCAATGAAACTCGGGCGTTGTTTCGCAATTAGATAATACTGCAGGCATATTCTAGAACGCAACTACGAAAGCTCGAGGGAGAGATTATTTTGAAAAGGCTAGAATCAGCGTGCGGGTTACTAATTCCCCCCCGACGATCATCTCTCGTTTGGAAATAAGGTCAAACGCGCGTACGTTGTACCCCCAGTAGTGGTGAAGGCAGTTCGAGCTTGCGCAAGCTCCGAATTTTCCGTTCGAGTGGAAATACGAGCGCGTAAGTATATATATATACATGCAGAACTTTCAGCTCTCCCCCCGCTGAGCTTTTTATAGCCATGCCCGAGTCATTCGCGTGCAGGGCGCGCGGATGAAGCATTTTTATCGAATGTACCTCTGACTGTTTGTCCCATTGGCGCGGGTAGATGCATGGTTGCATTGTCTAGACCTGCATGACGGTATGTACGGTTGCGCGAGGCTATAAATATGCTGAAAGATGAAGGTTGGGGGAAACAAAAAGTAGGCGGGAATCGTAATGTCCGTCGTTATAATCCATCTCAACACGCGTACGGGAAAAACTTGCAAAAGCACGTGTGCCTATGTAACGTATACGCGTCGAAGGGTAGAAGGTCACGAGTTTGTAGACGTGGAAAAAGAAAAGAAACTGTTACAATAGAGCATTGATGAGGGTAGAACTATTTCACCCGACGCATGATTGTTGAATGGCCTAGTTTTTTAATGTGACACTGCGCAATCACATGTTATATATACGCAGTTTGTAATTGCACGCAAGCATCGTGACACCTCGAAATACCTACTTACACGCCGCACAGCCATGAAATTACGGCCAAGGTGAGACTCGCCTACGTAACAATCAAAGGTATGGCTCCACTTACCTATTACGAGTAAGCGAAAATTTCATGGCAGCCAAAAAAAATACATGCTTTTTGTATAGAGTCGAGAATATGTGTGGGTAATACATATACGTACATGTAACGCTCGACGCAAAACAAAAAATAGCCGGGTACTGTCGATTGCAATCTCATTTCCGTGACTGGCTAACGATTGTGTACGATGGATAATACCTGTAGAGGCGAAAATTACGCATCACTCGTAGTTACGTCAGCGAGGAGACGATTGAGAGATGAAGGCTCCGTGTGTATATATACACCTAAGGGGAAATATTAATTTCGAGGCTCAATTGAGTTTTGTATACACCGCAAATAAATACTTCCTACAGAGTTTTGTCAAACCAAACGAGCGTCTTTGGATTTGATTTTTTTTTTTTTTTTTTTTTTTTTTTCATCTCCCTCTTCTCTTTCTCCCTCACTTTGTTGTTTGAATATTGAGTAAAACACAACGCGAGAATGTAAGAATAACTGCTGCAATTGATTTAAATGTAAAGCTTATGTCATAAGGAGTAATTCGTTAAAAAAAAAAATCCATGATAATCCAAACCCCGCGACATTGCTAGATTATCTTTATGAGTGCCCGTTGTTACTTATAATTATTGTCATTTAAAAACGAAATTTCAAATTTTTTTTTTTTTTTCTTCTCGAGTGAAGCTGTAGACGCGCGTAAGAAAAAAAAATCGCAACAGAGCCGATTTCCAGCAAGCAAACGATCGCTTCTCTCCGGTTCTAGATGTACATGTAAGGTATATGTAAGACGTAAAATCGGCCGTGTACCAATACTCGATATACCTTGCAGCTTTCAAGCGAGAGAGAGATAGAGAGGAGGGAAGCCTTGGGCGCGAATCGCCGAGTCAGTGGTGTATGTAACGCTGCAAAAAGATCACAAAAAAAGAGCTAGTAAATACGTTGTGTGTCCTCGAGGCTTCCCCTTCCTGCCTCCACTCCGCCTCTTCTCCCATCCGAAGGCCGTGCAACTGTTATATTTATATGTATAACGTACAGCTCACGCGTAGCTATCCATGCACATGTATAAATACTAGTTGGTAGAGAGCTGGTGTTTAAATTTTATATACGTACCTACGTGGGTATTGGGTGCAGGCGTAACTCAATTGCTGCAGCCTCGAGTTCTCGTACCTATACCTACAAAACAACGGCCAACGGAAGTTAAAATACGTATGCATTATCACATGTGTTTGCGATCTGGCTACACAGGATGTACAGGTCCCTACAGAGCACGCGTTTTGGGCTACGTAATGTATTACGTAACACTTTTTTTTTTTTTTTTTTTTTTTTTTTGCCACAAATCAAATCCGGTCGAATGTTTTTCCACGATGGTTGTTTGATACGCGGCATCGAGACCTTCTGTACGTTGTTATAGGTACGCGTGTATACGTAATGCACTGTCGCCACAGCACTCGTATACAATATACGCGTCAAATGGGACCTTGGCTTCGCATCGCACGCACGTCTAATCGGTACGCTCTTACGTAACTTTTTTTTTTTTTTTTTTTTTCCAACTGACGTTTCCCGGGACTGCAAATTATTACTCCACCGACAGTAGTTGCGGAGGAAAAAAGAGAGAGAGAGAGTATACGCGCGTGCGGTAATTAACCAGTCAGTTGTGGCCTTAGAACCCCATATACTTTACGGATAGTACTCGAGTGCGGATTTAATCGCTAATTTTTTCTACAGATGCCTGTATCAAATGTTTCATTGGTTTGCCGAGTTGATTGCACAGACGCGTTGAGGAGCTCATACAGTTATACCACATGATTTTGCACTGTTTTTTTTTTTTTTTTTTTTCTTTTTTTTTTTTTTTTTATTACCACCGATTACATTGTATATTATGGGGACACTGTGAAAACTTGAAGCTAACGCGATCCTGGGAAGCGTATAACTGTAGCTATTAATTAAAACTAAAAGGGGTGGAACGTCTGCCATCCAAGGCTGCGTTCATCGGCTATAATGTACATAAGTACCTGCATGCCTATACATGTAAACACAAGCGAGGGATATATATATATATATGTATGTATAAGCCCAGTTATGTAAGCCGTTGAATCAAATTTATTCGCTCCGATGCAATTGAATGACGCCGGTTTTCAATTAACGAGAGGGTTATTTAAGTTCTGTTTTTTTTTTTTTTTTTTTTTTTTTTTTTTTTTTTTTTTTTTTCAAACAACTTTGTTATCGACGACGGCGGACGCAACAGATTATTATTTTCATAAGCCACTACTGATGGTGATGACGGCTTCTGTGGCCTCAGAGGCATACATTAGAACAAAGTTATGTCGTTTCAAGGCTTCGGCGATAAAAATCTTGCTGGTGTCGAGATTGTTGGTTTTGAATTCCATGTTCAAATGGACAGACAATAACTAGTACCAAAAAAAAAAAAAAAAAAAAAAAAAAATAAAGAAAGAAAGAAGTCCCTATACACAAGTAGTATGAATAATCACCACCAATCCTGGGCATATCACAATCGTCCTATACCACGTCGAAAGACAAAGAAGCTACCATCATCAGCATGCCGTTGAAGAAGAAAAAAAAAAAAAAAAAAAAAAATAGGGTATTAAGGACGTTACGGCAATGCGACATAACGCTACTCCGTCCCCATCAGGCATATATTTACGTAGGGGGTAGGTATATAGGACCAACATACCATGATCACCCGTCGGTTGCAATTCTCGCGCGCGCGCACACACACACACACACACACACGCATATAGGAGCAAAAGAGCCCGCAACAAGAGAGGAGTTCCCGCTGCAGCTATGTGAGTCAAGGACGACACGTGCGGCTCGGAGCGACCTACATATATACTCTTTTTATTTCCTGCGCGCTCTCTCTCTCTTGCACAAGCGATACACAACAATTTCATCGGTGCATCCAATAAGCGCGCTGCACGTACGGGGTGCATTACTATACGAAACAAAACTCTCCCCCAAAAGGTAAACCTATACGTGTGATGTGTATTTTTTCGGCGCATCGGGTCGGCCTCGGTGAGCCGAACTTAGCCGAGCGTCGTGCAGAAATGTAACATGTAGAGATGTGGCACTCCCCCCCCCCGTCCTGATATAGATCCTTCCCGACGCGCCGCAGCGGCTACGTCGATATATAGCGCCGCCGTGGTTCTCGGGGGGCAGCTCGCTAACCCCGGAACCCCTTCCCCGATACACGAGCGCGAGACCCGAACGGAGTCGGACGTGCGCCTCTCACTTGCACTGTACGTTTGTCACAGCTTTCCCCGTTGGCTTTTTTTTTTCTCTTTACAGATTAATTCATTTTTTCGCTTTTTGCACTCCCAGGTGGACAGAGTGTCGCGGTTTACGGGGCAGCGCGTTGTTTTTGCAAATCCAGGGGGAGGCCGATTTTGCGAGGCTCGTCTGACCAACTAGGCTGTTACTACTGGCTGGCTATAACTGTTTGCATTTTTTCGTCTCGTCGGTACTTATATACGCGATATTTCCTTTTTTTCCTCATTTTTTTCATAGACACGTGTTTTTGCACGTATGGTGGGGGAAAAAAAAAAAACAAATTTAATAAATAAACAACATCAGGGCGCTCGTTGGTTTTGCCGCATGTTCGCTTGGTTAATTGAGTAAGGAAGTCATGCAGAGGCGCGTGTGATAAGAAAAAATGACAACAAGACGATTTGCGCAAGTGGGTTTTTTCTGTGCGTGTGTTTTTACATGTAGGATAAAGACTATGTGCACGAGGCGGGGAAAAACCTGCATATAATATGTATTAATCGTTGTTGTTGTACTTGGCTTGGAAGTTTTTGGACTGGCTTTTCTTTCACTTGAATTTTGTTTTGTTGTGGCTGATGCGACGTAGATAACAAGTACTCGAGTGTAAAAGTGATCATTGACTTTTCGAGTGGAGATCAACGGCTTTACGAGGTGAGAATTTGCACGATTAATCTTTTTTTAATTCCGCACGATTTCAACGCATTGTTTTTTCTTATCGTTCGCCAAATCTATACACGAAGCTGCGGTTTGTCAAGATAACAAAGTTGTTTTAAACTTGCTAGTGGAAAAGGGTATATTATTCAGTACCCATGAGTTGATTGGCAAACGGTACGAATTTTTCAAATTGTTAAAAACGTTTGATTCTAGAACAGCGCAATTTGAGCGGTGCCGTACAAAAGCGCTACACCAATAGCAGTTGAGAGTATATCGTAAACAATTTTAACCTATGAGCCAAGCCTCGAAACGCTTTACTAATAATAGTACACGTGTGTACTCTTTCTCTCGCTTCAAGCTCTAAAATTTCCAAGTTTCCAAAACAACGGCGCAATCGTTCTCCTCTAAAATCTTTATCCACCGTAGCCCCTTCAAAACAATAAAGCCAACTGTTTTTCACCCGTACAAAACACTCCAAAGTTTCCCCGAGAGTCCACAGATTAAGTACCACCCTAAAGTTTCCCACGTCTCCCACAGGCGAGCGACCCAAAAATACACCAATTTCCCAACTCTGCTCGTCAGAGCCCACGCCTGTAGAATCACAGGGGCCCCATAAAAAAAAAAAAAAAAAAAAAAAAAAAAAACAATATTCCATTACTATTAACTTGCGTGACCTATATATTCCGGTGCACCCACATCTTCGTCCAGTGGATAATAAAAGTACAATCTAAAACGACCATCTAGTGAAACGATAAATCTAGCTCTCGGAGATGGAAAAAAAAGGAAGGGGGAGCCCCTTGATATACCCTGCAGCAGCGAATAATCCCAGTAGAGCACCGTATAGACCCAGCACTCCCAAAGCGTTATCTATGGCTGCCTTTGTTCCCGCCCCTCCTCCCATGCCACATCCACCATTGGTATACAACACACACACGCACACACCTATTCTCCTTTTCCTTCCAGGGGCCGGAAATCGGCGTCTTTGTCTCTCTCTCTCTCGAGCGCGCGTTCGCGTCCTAGTTAGCCGAGCAAGTGGGAAGATCGATATAAAAATGGGTCAAAGGTTAGAGAAAGACAGAGGCGCGCGCTAGCTCGCTCGAACTTAATAGCGTGTACACGCATATATTATATTAAATACGTATACAAAGGGCGAATTGTGTGGGCTCCTCCGTATGTGTAGCTATTACATATTATACATATAAATTCGTGGATGAAAATGAGCTTTCGAGTACAGAATCGGTCAATAAAAAAATTGTTGGTAGTAGAGTTACATGCGAGTAAGTACTAATACGATAGAAAGGAACAAACGGGAAAAATAATAATATCCATCCGGTGCGCGTGTGGCCTCGAAGTAGAAAAAGTACGCACGTGTGTGTACGAAGCCATGCACACACAACAGTCGGGAAAAGTATTAAGTATAATTGGGATTTTTTTTTTTTTTTTTTAACGATGTAATTTTCACGAGAACTGATATCTGTACTTTTGTAACTAGAACGAAAATAATCAGCTACGTGATTATACAAGTTGAAAGAAACGATATCGCTTCGGGAAGTAAAGTAATACATTTTTCTTTTTTTCTTTTTTTCATATATCAGCTATGAGGAAAAAAGTAAATAAATATAGAAATTGAAAAATAAACTGAAAGTAGTGACACAATATCAAAGCAATCATTCGTTTCTAAAGCCACTCGAGAGTACATATACATCTAGGTATACATGTAGAGACGTACAAAGGTGCGGCATCGTGGAAAAGTCGGAAAAGCCACCATCGGTGTACGGCCGCCGTGGCACATTTTCCCAGCGCACACACTGACACCGAAAAAATATATAGTATGCTATACCCAGGAGAGGAGGTCTGCTTGTGCATGCACTACCTTACACTGGCGCGCGCAGTCTGTCGCTATGGGCCGTACCCTATCAGCAACGGGGATAAGTATATATAGCGCGTTCCCGCGCCCGCCGCGCTCAGTCTTTCCGCGTCGTCCGCTCAGCAAACATCGCGTCTACCAAAACCCCACCCCCTCCCTCGGCCTCTCCCCACTTCAGCTCCGCCCATTCGCCCTCCCCACCGCCATGACTTTATGTGTGGCAGGTCCGTTGCAGGGTGCGCCTGCGCCGACCAATGGTGCGCTAGTCGAGCCCGACCAATCGACAATCAGCTGTTCCGTTCCGGCGGTGGGGATAGTGCGGGGCCAGCGGGGGATACACGGAGAGGCGACGAGAGCTGCGGCGCGCTGCCTTGTCTCTCGCCGACTGCCGTACGAAACGGTCGTGAAAGTTTTGTCTCTGTCGCACACACTAACCTACTTCAACCTCGTGGTCGTCTTCACGGATGACCAAACGTGCTCTCTCTATCTTATGGACTTTGATTAAAATTTATTCCCGTAACGTGTACTGGTATTTACTTTTCATGGTCAACGTGTAAGTTAAATTTTTTTTTTTTTTTTTTCCCCACGTGCTTTTACAATTTTTCAATGACTGGAGTAACCGTAGTGTATTCACGAAGAAGGAATTATCATCCAAAATACAAGAGGCACGAGATTGGATCGCGACTTCAACTTCGTCGTCATCCAGGAAGATAAGTTACAACTTCTGCATTGCGCGTTTATCATACATTAAACTACTGTGCGAGGTACTACGACGACGGCCATGTTGAATATTTGTCGCGCGGCACAACTGGGTCAGCGCGTTCTTGGCTTTCTATTAGGTGATTACGCTGCTACCGTAAGAAAAGTTTTTTTTTTTTTTTTTTTTTTTTTTATTATTAACACAGCTTTCTTTTTCTTTTTTTATGAAGTATCATAACACGTCAAGACTCGTTAAATTTAACCACGTGTTTGTGCGGAAGTTAACGGTACATAGCTTTCTTCCAGCATGAATGCATGAAAAATCACAGCCACGTTCCGCACCATAACCTCCAAAATTCCCGAGTTCCAACTCTTGCCGTTTCAAAACGGTCAAACGGATAAAAAATAATCGTAATGTTAAGTGAAATTCCAAGAGTCCAAGTTATCAAACTACAGTGACAAAGAAGATTAGGACAACGACGGTGGAAAAATGGAGCAATGATCTATCCATCCCCTTTTGCTCGCGGCGAGCTGTACCAAGATGGCTGAGAGAGGAGAAAGAGCAGCGAACAAGCGACTAGTTTAGCGCGCGCGCGCTCGATTGTTGAACTGCGCAGGCGCACCCTAGTCGTCGTATGCAATGGTGACGCAACGCCTGCGTCACGTGACCTGATCGTGAACTGCTGCGATGGGTAGTGGTGCGTTCTCTCTGTCGATTGCTCGTTGTCCAGCCGTGGTGGCGTCAGTGTGTGTTCTGTTACAAGACTGGCTTGTGTGGCTTGTAACGTTATGGAGCTTAATTTCCGGTCCCAGGAGACAACAATTTTCACCTCTAGATACTACAATTATTTATTCGTTTAGTCAGTGGGGGTGAGAAACTGGCTTGGCTAAGTATTATCCTGTTCAGTGGGACAGTCAGTCTTTTTCTCTCTCCTATTGGCTTGGCGAGCAGTCGTCGTGCAACGTCTGATCGTAAGAAATGCCCAGAAGAAGATGTAACAGTTGGCACACATACGTAAAGAAAAACTGTCGACAAAATGTCTCTACGTTACGTGTAATGTACAAGAAAACTAGTGTGATACACGAATACACCTAATATTTGGCACGTTATTCATTCAATGTTTAAAAAAATCATCGGTGGTAATTGTTATACAATTCATCTCGATGCGTACGGCTATATTTGATGTGATTACAAGACTCAGCAGTGAAAACTGTGTGCCCTAAGACCGTTTTCTTTTTTGGAGAAAATTCGCTTCCTAACGAATTTCTCTTCAGAGATTAAAATTATAAGAGGCTTTGGGTTCACGGGAGACACTGCGGCGAGTTCTAAACTCAACTGCTGCACTCTATCTTGATTACGACGTTCACTTCGCTTTCCATGTTCTCATTTACATTTTAATTCGATTTCATTTTACGTGCGCCTGTATTTTTCTTGCTCCTGCATATTTTACATTACTTTTCATACTGTAATTATATTCTCTTATTCGTAGTGTTAAATGTTCTCAGTGTGTATTTACTTTCACATCTACATGTTTTTTTAGTGACGATTCATCAGATTTTTCACCATACTGCGCCACTAATAGCAACTTTTCTTTCACTTCGCGGGAAGAAAATCCCGACTGTTGGTGCAGGACTGGTAAAAAATCGTGCTTCAACCAGGAGACAAAGAAAGCTGTAGATCACGTCCTTGTCAAATGCTTGCGACCTGAGTCTTTCTTCATTTTCCCTCCCTGTAGGCAAGTAGTGTTACATTTTTGAGTACTCTTGTCGCATTTCAATACATGTTAATCTCTGTTGTCTTGATAATCGTTCCAAAATTTTTTTAGTTGCGATTTTAATGTCAATAAACGTGCGATTTCATCAATACTATTGCACTCCGTATAAAACGTATCATGAATGATTTATAAATTGTTGTTAAGTGACCCCAATAATTGTTATTAAATAAATCATTATAACCGTAACGTAATACATCAATAAAAAACGAAGTTGTCATCTTATACGTAGCGGTTCAGCTAGTTAATGCCCCCAAGCTGCGTTAACTACACCAATGCACGTACATTACACCGCCATACCAGTACACCATACACAGCTCGACTCTCAATTCATGATGCGCGTATATATATATATATATATATATATATATATATATATACATGTTTTATTTTTCTAGGAGGGGAAAAATGTAGGTTAATTCTAGAGAGCCTCTACCATCGCTGTCGTGTACTTACCGCTGCTGCGGCTACATTTCTCTTTCGCCTTTCATTCGGCCTCGTTGGCCACTATATATTTACGCTGTATATACCGCCTCATTGCCTCATATTGTCACACACAACCGGAGATGAGGAAATTCCCCTATCCTTGTGCGTGAGATGGTTAACGGGGTCCCCCTCTACGCTCGTACGTGTAAAGTATATGATGAGTTCCACAGATAATCACCTGTTACAAACAAAAATTGAAATATTTTACGTTCAAATACTTGGATTTTTGTGAAAATTGACGAAAATGTGATTAACAAAGCCCATTTGATAACTTCAACTAAACAGGTCTGGATGTAATTAAACATATACAACAAAATTTTACGGTCATTGCAATAGCGCAGATGTAGCGAACGACCCAAATTCGTAAATTAGTATTTCACTTATAAAATGTTAATTGTAACCTCTGCTGGGGAAAAAGCGTTACAACCAAAAACGGTACACATTTTACAAAGTTGAGAAAAATAAGTTGCCATATCAAGGTGGTCTTAAAAAATGTCACGTTTCTTAAAAGGGCAATCGTGATATTTTCAATTCATCATTAATGGTACGATTAAATATACATATTTTTTTTTTTTATATTCATTATCACCCCTTAAAGAGCTCAGACATGGCTATTTTAACACCATGTAGTATATTTAACCATACGTTGGTTAATGAACAGTAGGTGAAACGGTAGGTTTATTGAGGCTAAAATCTCTTAATAATTAATGAAAAGTTTTGCCCAGAGTGGGATTTGAACCCTGGCCACCAAAATAAATATAAACAATAAACTCCGTTTGAATTTTTCCGAGTACACCGGACAATATGGATGGACGACTTTTTCACGGAATCGCTCGTACACACAAACCGAGCCCGCGCGTAAAGTACATGTATAGTAGAATATAGAAAGAGCCGTTCACCCGTTCGTTCGCTTACACTTTCGAAATCCATTTACTTTCGTAACGCGTATAAGAGCTGCTGCCTCTCTCTCTCTCTCTCTCTCTCTCTTTACTGTATAAGTATACAGCTCTTTTGTATCGCGTACAATATGGTATAGTGTATACCTATACACTTACGGAAATGACGAGTTTAGAACAAAGCGCTCTTGGATTATTCATCCGTTGAAAATAGTGTACTTACTTATCTGCCAGATTTTTATATGATTACTCTTTCTCTGTGCGCCTGAAAACAAAAATTCGAGTGAATAACATTTTTGCATTTTCAATGTCGCAAAGCAAGAGTTGGAAGGCACGCAACAAAGGAGCCACCGCCAACGCATCCACATTCCCCGAGGAGATTCATTAACGATCCAAGACCTCCCGATATTGTTACCCGCTTTTATTTACCGGTGCAAAGCAATGATGGCCGCGTAAATGTACATTGCGAGCATAGCTTGGAGATACTCGGAGAAAAATGTATAAAAACGTGGCGTGCCATTGTCGGGCTCGAAGAGCGCTGCGATGTTAATTTATGTAAAATACGGCCGCCGCGTGTTGCACAAGCGGCACAACTGTAGTTCCACAGCCAGCAGCCCTTTTTCTCTATCCCGTATACCATACGGCTGATGGTGGGCTTTCATGTGTATGGGTATACGCGCTAGGGATCGAAGATGTGTTCTATTCGAGAACATTATAGCCTGCACCTCCGAAACTTGGCTTTTCAGTTCAATAAAATTTTCAGAATAATCTTATATTTTCGCATTAAAAATGATTAGTACTTTTGATGAGGATTTTACGGTGCAATGTTTCATCGATTCAGCAGGAAAAACTTTGATTCGTTCAAAAGTGTAACCATACGTGTTTATACACGTACGCGGTGTAAGTAATAGGCAAATTATGAGATAATTTACAGCTTCTGGGAAGACACGCTATATACTCCGTGCGCAATTTACCCGCGAGAGGGATTTTTCGCTTTGTTGGACGCTTCATCCGCGTGTAATGCGCAAGGCTTTACGACCACACACAGGCAATTAAGTACGGAAGCGAGTGGGAAAAAAAGGCCCGCAATTACCCTGAAACTTTTGTCGCGGCGACGGACCAAAAGTTTTCACGAGAGTCGTTGAGGAAATTGCGGGGGTGGGGGAACAAAAAGTACGCGTTTAGCGACAAGTTGGAGGGAAAAAAATTGTTATCCACGCATGATTATCACTCCAAACTGTGATTGGAGGTGTACACGCGATGCCGAGGTCGTGATTGTACCGGCTAACGTTACTGTTCATGTTATTATATTCACTTTCGAGGGCCATTGTATCATTCTAAGAAAATATTAAAATACAGTATTTTGTACGGTTTAGGCTTATCTTGTTCGTTCTACTGGATCGCGTGTGTGTGATGAATCAAACAAAAATTGTACTTACCTGAAAAAGCCGAGGAAACTTACTTTTCTTAAAATTGTGGCAACAATAGAGATGTTTTCATCTATAAGTTTATTTGTTTATATTTTTTTTTTCTCTTTTTTTTCTTTACTTACGTAGAACTCTTTTCTTAAAATTCCCCATTTTTATCATAATTTATTAACCACATTTAGAAATAATTTGCAAAATGTTAGTGTTTCTTCAAAGACAACTGCGAATATTTGTGAATTTATTTATAAACGAATGTCAGAGGGATGGAAGGAAAAAAAGGACACTTTGAGACATCTTATCATTTTTCTAACCAGAGCCCCTTAATCGTTCTAAAAATATATGTAAACGTTCATACGTAAAACAAACAGTAAACACGCTTTTTGAATTCCAACTGAGCAGAGATCAGTTTCAATAGGTATACAAAATTTTTTTTTTTAATTTTAGATCCATATATGCACACATGGTTTTTTTTGGAATTTTTTATGAGTAAGCATATAATAGCAGTTGGAGTGGAAAATTTGTACTCAAAGAGGAGTCATAAAATGTAAATAATCAGTTCTTATCGGTTTCGTGCACGTATCCATAAAGCAATTTACGGATGAATAAGTATTGAAAGAGGAAAAATGTTTGTTTTATCTCGCATTGTTTGTACTCTTTTAATGAATGAAATAAATTATCGAGTATGAGAATAATCCAGGTAAAATATCTGGTAGAACAAACCGTAGAAACGAGTTTTCATTACTACATACTTTCGTATAATGCCAGAATAAAAAAAAAAAAAAACAGAATTTTACTACCTATACCTATACAATAAAATAAAAAATTAACAATGGAAATAATCATTTTTAAAAAATGTATAAACACACGTCAAACTTTCTAAAACACCTCAAAACCTCCTCCACATCATTGCACACACCGCGTGCGTGTATCTCTCTTTACTTTGAAGTATCCTCTCGCGTCTTTATCTTCATGGTACATTCGTGCACGTCTGTAAGTTTCACATTATGAAGATGCGCCTCACGAACATCCTCCGTCCTCCTTTTATATTTACACTCTACCTTCAGCCTATGAGAGTATACATTTTATTTTTTTTTCTCATTAAACATTCACTACACACGTTGGTGCAATAAAGAACGAGAGAAAGAAAAAGGTGAAAACGCTTCTGTTATTGTCTCTGCTCGTATACGAAAGATTCTCCAAAAAAATTGGGATAACCTCGTTCCCAATCACACTCTTGATAAAATAATTTTCAACGATCATCAGACAATACATAAATAATGTAGATTTTTCGGGTAATTGTGCAACAACATAATATTTGTCATTGAAGTAGCCGTTTTTCATCTCCGGACATGCATTGCCTACTGAATGGGTGCCTAATTTAACCACTACTTTTTCCCTGAGCATCCATTACGTGAAATCCAGTCAAATTAGTGTCCAACATTCATTTAAAAAACCGTAGAAAAATCAATGACGTCCAGATTCCCTTCTTTTGCATTATCGTCGCAAATTTAACAAAAGTAATTAATTTCTTTCAATTTCAAGCGACCCGTCACGTGAGCACCAAAATTTTTGCAGAATCGCTCGTGCACCTATACGTTATAAACGTCCGAGCGAGCAAAGCAGGGCCTCGTTGCAGCGGACAGTAGACACGTATCATGAGTGTGCACATAGCGTTGTACCTACATGTATCCTTTAGCATCCCAGTCACGTAAAGCGACCTAATATTACTGGCATAATCCTCTCTCTTGCTGTCGCTGCAAGCAACCATCATAACAATACACCATCGCAGAGGTCTCGCTATACCCACGGTATTGTATTATTGTACGCTCAAAGTATATAATATCACCCGCTGCAGCGAATTTCCAGTCGTCAGCGAAACGAGACAACGTTGTTGCATCTTTTGCGATGGAAATTAAAAAAATACCCTCCAATATTTCTCACATACTTATACGTATGCCCAAAAAAGTAAAAAAAAAAAATTTTTTATCATTGGGTTACCGCGCGTTCTACATAGGTCGAGAGAGAAAAATTTTTTTACTTTTTTTTTCCGTCCGAGCTGCAGGTTCTGCCCGACTGATAAATACACCACGCGCTTGATAACGCTTGCTGCAAAGAGCTGATGCAAAACACGAGCCCCGATATATATACCAACTGCGTCTTACTTGCGTTCATCCGACGAGTATAGGTATATACATGTGCGATCGTCGCATCCTTGTATCTGTGGAATACCAAATATCCGCGTTCCATTGTGCTTACTTGCACACACGCATACCAAATTTTTTTTTTTTTTTTTTTTTTTTCTCTCTCGTGATCATCAAACCTATATACGTATACGATGTACGATGTCTTGGGTATACGACACATTGTTGATCACTTTAAAAAGCATCAGGCATGGATTTTTTGTTTTCCGAAATCGTGACGCATTTTTCCTATCACTACTTGTAAAACGATGCTCCCCCAAAAAGTTTATATTTTTCAATCCACTATTTTGTCAAGTTGGTATATCGTGTTACAATGAGTACAATAAACCGCGGAACATTTGATGAAATAGATAATCGAGCTGCCGATTTCTGCTTGTATATATATATATATAGGTACCCATACTAATGGTGAGATATACGTGCAATCCTTTTTTTTTTTTTTTTTTTCAACTCGCCTTCGTTCATCACCTTCTCGTTCGGTTCGCTTAATCGCCTATAGGTAAGCAACTATAGTGGCGTGCGTTAGATACACAATGAATTTCATAACAGCAGAGGAGAGCATTATTACTCACGAGCCGAGTACGCGAAGGTCGACTCGGTACGCTCGTGGTATCTCTAATTAGTCGCGGCCCGTCGAAACCGTCGTTTCCCGCGTTTGCACCAGAGGCATAAAGTAGGCACCTAATGCGCCATTCTTGCGTTTCTTTTTTTTTTTTTTTTTCGTTCCGTTTGCTCCTTCTTCCGCTTTTTCTCCTCTGCCTTTCGCGACTCTTTTTTCCCCTCGATATTGCGATTTTCGTAGCGAGCAAAAGATCGATCCGCCTCAAAAATCGCCCTACAAAATATGACATTTGCATCTTGTTGTTGGGCTTGAGCATAAAATAACAGCCTACCTTTTTATTTCCATGATTTCAATGCACCCACGCACCGCGAACGGATGATAAAAAAAAAGAAATCAACACTATATTATATGCACGATAAAATGAAAAATAAATAAATAAATAAAAAAGGAGTCGAACGAATTTATTTGGAGCGGGAAACACGTGGCTGCCAACGAGACGTCGGCGACGAAAATTTACGTGCCAAACAAATAGCTCGCAGCAGCGTCTCCGACCGTTTTATCGTCGGCCTGTACGCCCACGCGTACACGTTATACATATACGTGTATTTGTATAGGCGTGCGTATACACACATGCCCCGATTCGCACCGGCTTATCTTTCATCGCGCATTTTTTCGTTTCTCGGTTGTTTATCATCAGATAACCGAGTAATTGTACCGTCGTCGACGCTGGCACGTGTATGTGGTACATATTGTAACCCTTTTACCAGTCATTTGGGAAAAAAAAAATCGCGGCGCGCTGTTTTACACCGCAAACCTATATTCACCCGAAGGAACCAGCATCATCCGTTCAAGTGTTTACCAAAAAGATACGACCAAATTTACCGCTCATTTTCCCAACGCCACCGAGTATACAAACATTCCATCACGCACGCGCTCTCTCGGTGCAGATGATGCAGGTGAAAAAAAAAAGAAAAAATTCCCTTTTGTTCAGGCTTTTTTCTCCTCCAGCGCACACGCGGAAGACGTGCACACCGACAATACTTGCATATGCACTATCCACGTGGTGGTACCTACACGTAAAGAGGCATTTCCTCGTTCTGCAACGCGATAACGGCGTTTACTCGCCACGGTGGGTGTGGGTAAACGTATATAAAAGCACATGCACCACCGACGCCGAAGTACTATGTATACATCTCATATATATTTATCATCATCTACCACGTATAATGCATACTTATATACATATAATCTCGGGGGCGAGAAGTTGTTCGTAGATGCCCTTTTACATTGTTGTAAATTCGTAAATCCGTTTTTTTTTTTTTTTTTTTTTAATTGTATTGATATGTATTGAACATGAGACCAAAGTAATTGCATTAAGTCGTTGGCCGAAAAATTCTCGATTGTAACAAGAAACACCAATATCGGTACGAGATCGGTGGAAGGGAGGGACAATTGAACAATTAAAAAATGACCGAGTTTACTGAAAAAATCCAGAAAAATCCAGCTGTCACCGGTGCGAAAGATACTCTCTCGTAATAATCATTCATTAGTTAAATTTACTGATTTTTCATATCTCAAACTATTGTCCGATATACCACATACCGGACTAATAAACCCGCGTCTCTTTAACGACTCACGAATACATGATGATAAAGTATATAACACGATATAGGTTCGTCGTGACGCTACAGCTGACAATAGAAGCACGTATGATAATATTCCAAAGCGTGCACGTGTCCGAAGAAATGCGACCAAAGAAAAAATCAATAATTTTCCAATCGCACGATGAAAAAAAAAAAAATAATAATAAAACGATCTCGCAACAGCAAGGGGGGGGGGAGAAAAAAAACACGCATCGGTAAGCACGCGATGCATCGACGGATTGACGGACAGCTCGTGATGAGCGATCTGCATTGTACATAACACATGATCATCGGCGTGTCGCCAATTAATATACGAGAGTTTGTCTCTCTCGGGCGTGTATTTGTTTGTACAATGGCCAGCTATAATGCGCGTGCGTTAGATTGATTATGCGTTTTGCCCGTGAGCTCATCCAGCATCGGTATACCGGCTCACCTCTTTATATATGTACGAGTTTTTTGCAGCCGCAGCAGCTAGTTGCTCGCTCGGTAGCATTGGCTCAACTCCGGAGAGACATACCGGTGCGCCAAACCCATACGATCTATATGTCCTGCGACTCTGCCACTGCTGCGCGAACGTCACTTAACACAGGTGCGTATTGAGCTTTTTCTTCCCCTAGTTGCCACGCTTGCTATGTAGGCCAATACACGTTATTTGTACATATACATATTATATATGTAATGTACCTGTACGTGTGCATACGTATACTCTCTCGTGATTTCTTTCGCTTGTGTCGTTATCGTCTTTGATCGACGATTGTTTCCTATATGGGAAAGGAATATTAATGCAAGCTTGGCACCAAAGTGCCGTGGCTGCGTGAAATTAAACTCCCGCGGCTCGTTTCGGGCGGAAGCGCGTCAGCGCTGGCTTGGCATATTTTTTTTTCCTGAAAAGGACCCGCGACGTGTCATTGTCATCGCCCGAGCGACCAAACAAAAAAAAAACCGTAAACGTTGTACTTACCATCGGTTTCAGAAATAGTGAGGCAATAGGAAGGATGTCGAGTGAAAAGGAGTTGCACAGAGAGCTGGAGCAGCTGAAGAGGAAGGAGCGGGAGCGGGAAAAGGAGCTGCAAAAGGAGGTGCACCGGCTGCGGGAGAGGCAAGAGCAGCGGGAAAAGGAGCTGCAGAAGGAGGTGGACAGGCTTAGGAAGAAAGAGGCCCAGCTCGAGAAGAAGAGGAAGCCCAAGGAGGAGCCGGACAACCACGGCAAACTCGCCAAGGAGCCAAAGGACAAGCCCAAGCTCAGGCAGTCGTTTAGCGCGTCCATTACCACGTTGGCGAGCAACACGCTCCTCCACCATAAGCAGGACAAGCAGCAGGAACAGCAGCACAAGTAGTACCTGTATGGGGACTGCTGGAGCGATTGGGAAGACCGGGAGGAAAGGAAGAGGGACCCGAGAGAAGAGAAAGTGGTGAAAGTTGGGATGTCGTTGTGGCGCTGGTTTCTACAATTATGTTAAGTGGTACGTGTACTCGAGGAAATCCGTTGGTTCGATAGAAACGAGCTGGCTAAAGTTTTTTTTTTTTTTTTTTTTTTTTTTTTTTTTTTTTTCTCCCGAGATACATATACGTGGAGTAGTCAAGGGTTCTTGTTGGCCGATGGAGGCCAAGTGCCATCACCATGTGTTACGGATATTTATTGCAATATCTTACTAATCTTGAAGGGGATCACCATCGTTTTTCCAGATTGGCCAAGAGACGAAACGAAGAGACTAACCAAATGACGACTCTGTTTTCGCACAGAGATAAACAAAAAATTTACTAGATTCGAGAAAATCCGTTTACTTGATTTCTATTGAGTAAAAACAAATCATTAATTACTTGGAACTAGTACATTTTCTTTTTTTTTTTTTTTTAGTGCACCTATAAGGTGTACAACATGCATTGTTTGTACTGTTGATTCAATCATCGACTGTTACTAATTGTACCTGTACGTAACCATAACAGTAACATTAATAATAATAATCATATATTTTTCTACTCTTGTTTTTTACATTGTTTCTTTGTGTACACCTATATGTATTTAAAAATATAATAGTGATGATATACTCGTATATCTTACGTTTTGTACAAAACTTTAACAAAGAATAAACGACTCACCCAAAAACAAACGATCCCTGAACTCCCGTCTCGATTATTATTCCAAACCAAACGATAAAGAAAAAGGGAAAAAGATGTTGCAACAAATTTTTTGCAAAGCCGTACCGAGCGAGCCCATTCTATGAACTCTCCGCAAACGGTCCATGGATGTTAATTATCATTGCGAGAGACTCTTCTTCTTTTGTTTGGTAAGCAAGTCGCCTCACCTTTTTTTTTGCCGCACGTCTCCTCGCACGGGTACAGCGAATAGAAATATACTCATCATTTCCATACGTTGTAAGGAAAAAAAATGATTGTACGAGAAAAAAGTTACAAGCTTTTTCGCTACGTACAAAATTCAATCGAACGCCTGTACCGGTGGTTGCAAAAAACACGCGGAGAAAAGCCACCACCGTGATTTTGCTCGTTTCGCTGAAATATGCAAGCTTATAAAAAAAAAAAAAAAAAAAAAAAAAAAAATGAGCAAGAGTGCCGAGTGATTTATCAGAGGCGCTGATAAGGTGACAGGCGAGACGAACGAAAAGACGGAAACTTTGAGACGCGTATAAATATGCTTGCACCGAACAAATATAAACGTACACCCAGAACAGATACACATGTGTATGTGTGTATTGTTGAGAGAGTGCACGTTTTCAGGTTTCGCGTGATGAAGTTACTAGCGAAAGAGATGTCGAAAGAGCATTTCACATTACAGGGTTCATTCATTTTATTACTGAAGACAAAAAAGATGACTAATCCATCAGATTGAGTCGGGTCGTGTCTTTCCCTGCAATTGTAACATTGTTGTACTTAGGTAATATTGTGTTTTCGTGTGCATCATGAGAGAGAGGCCCATTGCTCGTCTATTTCATTACGCAACGGTGGAATTACACTACACGTGTGTGTCATATATATGTGAGTTGAACCTGCAATTACAATTTACTCCTCTAGGCCTATATTTGGCAAAAAAAACACCACCCGCTTGTTTGTCTTACAAAATCATCTCAATTTCGTAAGATATGTACTCCATTTGTCTATATCTACAACACAGAAGAGGATGAGCCATTACAAAGCACGTGAGCCAAGGGACGTAGCTTCGCGGAAGGATTAAATCGCGTCGCGTATACGATTTTCGGGGAAGCAGTTTAATTTCTTGCATCCCCGTTAAAAAAGGCATCCCGGCCCAGACCTGTTTTCCTTTTCTCCCCTCGTGTTCGTTAGACCACACTGGCGCGATGAATAAAGTTGGAGAGAAAAAAAAAAAAAAATCAACGGGTGATTACATACCAGTGAGGCTTCGACAGGCTGCTATTAATTCGTACGTTACGAGCGAGCTCCAGAGAAAGAGAAACACAAGGCTCGGCTGTTTCAGGTGGCAAATGCGGTGGCGTACGTCGGCTTTTTATTTTTACAACGCCTAAAATCACGAATAATATGTGCGGTGCCCTTCCATTATACTGCTCATTATCGCCGGCTGGTATCATTCATATGCTCACATTTCGAAAGTGTTAAACTCTTGGCACGTAACATAAACGTGTATATAAGGTATACACGACATCGGCAGGTGCCGTTACACTGAGAGAAAAATATAATAAAAATTACTGCGCTAGAACGGTAATCTGGTGTCATTCCGGCGTCTAGGGACTTTTTGCCAACCTAATTTTTACCATTTCGGACAGTAATTTTTATTATATTTTTCTCTCAGTGTACCACTGACACGTTGATATTCGTCCGTCGAGTGCTGATTTACAGGGTGAATTAAAATTAATAACATTATGTTTTGCGGTATAGGATGCAGATGAAACGCGTGTATAAAATCGCTGGATCGTATAAACTTTCCGCTTGTGCGTGGGTATACACGTATACCCATATCTAACGCTGACTCTTGGGAATTTTGCGAGCCAGCTGAATTTTGCACCATTAGCGGCCACAAGCACGAGTGCCCCGGACGCGAAAACATCATTTTGATTCACGCGGTGGTAAATTGTAATGTGGGATTGCACAGCGTGATGACGCGGTAATCCATATCATTCGCTGATTGTGGCGTTTGCCACCGGGAAATGAAAATCTCTGTGGTTTATGTACGTTACATCCATTCGATTTGCGGCGGAAACTTTTGTTTTTCCATGCAGGTACAGTTGTTAATTCCGTGCACTAATCTTTTAAAAAGTGGAAAAATTCGTAGTTGGCGTAAAAGGGAGAAAACATAAATGTACCACGTGAATTTTCCATCCATCCTCGTGCACATCCTAGATGTAATTATTACAATACACGCGCACGCAGTAATATACACGTCATCGTTTCATCAACAGTGAGCTAAACTAGTTAAATAGATTTCTACGTTTGCGTACATGCGCATAAACATGTACAAGAGGGGAGATGGGAGCTGGTGACTTTCACCCTCGTTCGGCCCAGATATTCAATATGGCTTCCTTCGAGTGATGCGACCGAGAGTAGGTCCTTCACACTTGCACACCAAAAGCTGCGGGGGTGCGTTTACAGGCCACGCCCTGATTTTTAAATCTCCTCCCCTCCCATATACTCTTTGCCAAATGGTTTTTTGAGCCGAGGTGCGACTATATATAATTTTACTTTCAACAAATGCGAGTGCCTTCTTATACATTTTTTCCATTAATTTTGTATTATAATGATATACTATGAATTCAAGTGCTTTTAAATACTTTAATTTTTTTTTTAATGTAATTAAAATTTATCCTTAAAAAAAAAAATAATCATTCGTTTAGTTAAAAACTGTTATGTTCAATGAAAGCATTTCTTGAAACATTCATCAACATTATTACTACACCAAATGCATTTTATGTAACTATAGCATCAACTATACTTACTATAAGCGTGTACTTAAAAAAATACTTGGATTTACAGAAGTGTTTCATAATATACTGCACGCCATAATGCGCTAATTTTCTCTCAAGGTGAAACGCAAATCTCCCGATAATAATAAGGTCATAAAGTTGGGGCGAGCAGTTAATCGGGGGAATCCCCGGGGCGGAAGATGCTGTGCAGCTGTACTATATACAGAAAACGTTAAACCGGTAACTTGTGCATGTGGGGGGGGGGAGAGGGTCGCGCCAAGGACGCCACGTGTGTGCAAAAATGCATACGCACCATGTCGATGAAGAGGAATATATAGAGCACGTTATCCGTGCGTCTTCTTCCCATTCGATCATTTTCCTTTTCCCATTCTATTTCTGGGTCCTTTTTGCACGTAGGTACATTTTCTTTCGACTGGGCGCGTTGAAGTTCGAAGGTTGCACGTGGCACCGCTCCAAAGTGCTTTTACATATTTGTACAATCTGTCAATGCGTCGTAAAATTGAAATCGAAGCGAAACCGGAGGAGTAGGTGTATAAAACGCCTCTTTTGTCCGAAAAAATGGGGGTAGGTATTATTATGGCCCGTCCGTAGTTTCCGGTATTGAGCTTTTCTCAATACTCCCGGACTCTAAATCACAACTTCAAACAACTTCCACTGCATTCTTTGATGTTTCGAAAAAATTCAACGGTGGGGAAAAAACTATTTAATTCAAGTCTTTTGGGTCGAAAATGAAACTTTTGTATACGCGCAGCTTCGTCCACCTGACCGTGGCTTGAAAAAAAAAAAAAAAACCGCAATTCAGTTTGTCGCTCCGCATTTGGCACGCGCACGTCATTAATGAACAAAAGAGTGATTGATCGGCCGCGATGTTTCAACGGTTCTCCCCTGGGCCGGTCCTCTCTCGAATTATCGCCATCGCTGGACTGTTTCGCCTACTTGGGCATATATCGCGAATAATGCGCACACACACACATACATACATGTATCACCTGACGGATTCAGGTCATGTAGCGCGATCATCTCATTTGAATGGTCCAAATTTGCGTGTAAGGTATATAATATATGTACATTAGGCGAGGGACAGGAAGTGCACTTAGTCACGGTCTCGTGAATGGTTGAAACTTTTGCCGCGCGGTTGTCCGCTGCTTTTGGCGAGGATGCCTATAAATAATATAAACTGGGTGCCTGTTTTTATGCGACTTTTTGTTACGAGAGTAGAAAAAGTATGAAAATCGAGTGATGAGTTCCCGAATTCATGTGTTTTTCTTTCCTCTCGGTCTTCGAACGAGAAACTTTGCCATCAGTTTACGGAGCGATCGTGTCTCTCTTTTACCTTTTCTTTAAACTCACGGACGCTCCCTCGCTACAGTACCATTAAGATAGTCCTATATATACTTCCCATTCCTTTCGAAACGGATCGATTTTTTTTTTTTTCCGGCGCTCGTTCGAGGAAAGCGTGTACCTACTACACAATATCATTGTATACGAACTCCTTATATACAAACTTTTTTTTTTTTCTTCACATTGTACAACTAAGCTACCGAAATAAGTGGAAAAACTTTTATCTGCAAATCACGCGCTCGTGAAATACTCTCTTCTTTGCGAATTCCCGAATATATTTGTACTTTGTACGTACAAGGTATGGATTATAGAAAAGTTTTTTTACGCTCGCGCTTACGAAGGAACGGGCGCCTGCGTGGCAGCTTCATCAAAGAGAAAGCTTTTTAATAGTTCGTAAAAGAGAGGAAAAAAAAAAAAAAAAAAAAAAAAACAAACGTAGAACTCGAGAGTAGAGATACGGTTTCATTTCGAGACTTTATATAGTATATTTATGTGATGATACAACAAGAAGACAAGAACGAGGAAGAAACTATTTTTAAACGCGCGCGTGTGTGCATTTCTTTCCGAGGAATTTGGAGGCAGGGAGCTTGGGTGATTTTTCTTCCCTCGTGCACACACACGAGGAGTAAAAAGGTATCGGGGGAGAAAATATTCGTAACAAGTTTCGTTGGTTTGGCAGTTGAAAGGTGAGGAGAAATCAATTTGGAAAATCGCAGACCCTCTGCAATATGTTATGTACATTCCACCGATAACGAAATGCGGAGCTGAAAAAGCAAACGATTTTTTTAGTTGGAACAAAAAAATTATAAAACGATAAACAAACGCTACCTAACATTATACACGCGCACTGTGATAGGCAACGAAAATTGCCCACTCGAGGCAACAAGGAAAGAAGAACGTGAGAACTCCATAAAGTAACGCACAGGTCCCCACGGGTAATATATGTATATATATATATTATGTACACGAGAGAATAGGCGCACAAGTAGTCCAAGAGTATAGTAGGAGGAGGCGAAGCGCTTTCGGTGTCCGGGAAGGTATAGGTATATGTATTATTTTCGAGAGTAATAGTACTATATCGCGGCGAGTCCCTCGTTCGAGATTTTTCGTTTCTTTTTTACCTATGCTGTATACGCACGTGACGCGTAAGAATCCATCCTTTGATCCTTTTTTCTATTTACCCCTTTCGCTCCCTCCGTTTCTCCTCTCTCTCTCTCTCGGTTTTGTTTCCGGGCCTGATGCATGCGCCGGGGGAAGGAGAAACTAAACCTAATGGACGGAGTTGCCGTTGAGAGAACCACTGGGACGGAGATGCGCGAGGAGGTGGTACACCGGTTCGCCTTGAATGCCTTGATCCCTCTCAAACTATCTACAAGGTATAGGAGAGAATCGTTACGTAAGAAGGACAAGCTGACGCCACTACGTATATAATACGCAGCTGCATGAGCTACTCTCGATGCATTTTCGAGTGTCTTACTCGTTGTTAGGTATAGATTTGAAAAAAAAAATAAATAAATAAATAAATAAATAAGCGAGGACATTGTGACTGTACTCATACTTCGAGGGGAGGACATTTCTTAGCTGAAGTTTCTCGGCTCAAAGTTGGCTGGATGATGCATTATTTTTGCCTCTCGAGTCATTTGGCGTTTTTTTTTTTTTTTTTTTTTTTTTCTTAGTTTAACTACATCTTTAAGAAACAAAATAATTGTGTAGAACAGTTTCCAAGTGCCCTCCGCGTACAGATGCAATTTTCTATTTCTAGTTTCCAATAATTTCCAAAAAAAAACAAAAATAAAATAAAAACAAAGTTTAATAGTACAAATACTCGCGATATGTTATCGTTTGGTGATAGTTTAGCAAATACGTTGGAACGAAAAAAAAAAAAAAAAAAAAAAAAAAAAAAAAAAAAAAAAAAGAAAAAAGCCAAATAGACCTGCCGTAGATTCCCAGAGGAAATGTTATCCGGCAAAAAAGGGCAGCAACAATAACCTTCAACCGATCCGACACGAGCCAAACTGAGTATACGCTTTCCCTTGCCCTCCCTTCCTCTCTACGAATCCTTTCTTTGAAAACTTTTTTTCTTCATTTTATCCCTTTTACTCTCCATCCTCGTTTTATGTCCCCCTCTTTTCTATATTATTAGCACTGAGGGTGTGCAGGCAAAAATATTGCACAACTACATTATATTTATAGAAAGCCTAATGATGTCTAGTTAACAAAGTTTAACGAACAACTTTGTGAGGCCCATTGGAGATGAAAAACAAAGGACAATGGTTTGTTTGTTTGTTTGTTTGGGCGGTGTACTAGTGAAAAAGTTTTTTTTCGTTTTTAATTCTGCTAATTTTCTTCCTATACATTTTTCATCGCTTTCTCTTACTTTTTATCACGAATTGGATGGAATAGAGAGCTTTTCCTGCTACTTATGTGCTAACGATTTCAATGCTGATTAATTTCTCCCAATTCATCCGAAAAAGACTCTATGACCGGCATCGAAGAAATCTCAAGTAGGTATTTCGTGAGCCCACACAAGCATACCGGACAAATCGGCTCTATTTCATCCTATCACCGCGTGCCCCAGATATACATATACCGATAGCTCAGTGGCTCAAAAAGAAGCATCATCCGCACATAGCTCCCCTCCATCGTAGGTATACATGAGTCACATTTTTGGATCTCTGGCCCCGCGTTGGTCGTCGCCATGGCAACAACTCCAACTTATATATACACGCGCACCCTCCCCTCCCACACACACACTTGCCTCTTTCTTTCATCTTTTTTTTTTTTTTTTTTTTTTTTTCGCTTTTTGATACCCAGCTTCTCCACTTCTCGCTCCCCTCCGCATTTCTATTTGCATCCGTACCGCATAACAGCCGGCCAACCGTATCGCCCTCCCGTTTTCCTCTCGATCCCCTTTGTCCTTCTCTCCTTTCTTCCCCCCTGGATCATCCTCCTCGGACGATTCTTTTCGTCAATCGCGAGAAACAAAATTTGAAAATCCAAGCCACGAAAATTAAACCTTGAGCTCAAGTGACCCGTTAGCTCCCACGACGCGGAACTTGCATGAAACCCTGCGCGGGGCTTTTAAAAATAAACACCCGCGCGTCGCAGTGCAGGGACGCGTACTTTGGCACCGTACACCGGAGTTCCGTACACGGAATGATGTACAAACGCCGGAGCCGCCGGAGTGTACAGAGAGAGATAGAGATAACCCCAAGCGTTTCCTCCTCGTCCCGTTACAGCAGTATATTTTTCGGTGGCTCGCGTCGTGCGCGCGATTAACCGGCCAATAAAAAAATCGTCCGTTTCTCTTTCATTACTGTGTACCCGGTGCAGTGTCAGTGCAGGCCTTTATTGTTTCTGCGCCTATAACAGCTACTATATACTTACTCGCCAGTTTTATACAAAGAAAACGCAGAGCTTGCATTTGGCGTTAGCTTGTTGTTCCTTTTTCACACGCACGCCTAACACGTACTGAGAGCTGCTTCGATTGTCAAATGCTACGCACGATCGTTCTGATTTTCGCGTACGGTTCTCTCTGGTTTTTTTTTTTTTTTTTTTTTTTTATATATAAAACCGCGCACGTACTTTTGTCCCGTTCCCAAATGTGCGAGCTCCTTGGGCAACTGTTTCAAGTACCGTGTTATGGCACACACTCGTCAGACGGCTCGAAACTTTATGCACCCCACCCCCTCTTTTACATGTATCCCTCGTAGTCCTGGTCCCAAAATTCCCACTGTGTACCTATCCACTTTGGCCGCCCCAATGCGTATACTGTTGCCACCCGCCCTACATTCGCTTCCTTTAGCCGCTGAAAATCTCCTCTCGCGAGCGAATGTACCGCAGTTGTCGGGGAGACCGGGAAACGAGAACCCGGTCAGTGGTTTCGCTGAGGAGGAAAAAAAAAAAACAAAATTAACGGGGGTGCGGTTTTGCTCCTCTGGTTTTGTAACGAGCGAGCAAAGCTTGGTCGATTGTGTATAATTTTTCTCTGTTTCATCGATGGAGCCGTATACTCCGGGATCATGAGCCATTGTACCTGCACATATATGTTACAAAATTTCGTACTTTCCATTTTCCTATTGTATCCCAACCAGCGCCGTTACTCTGCGATTTTCTATCGTAAAAAAATCTGCTTCAAACAAAAAAAAAAAAAAAAAAAAAAACAGTTAAGGCGCATCAACCCGGACTCATTGCAGTGGTTCGTGTCATCGCACGTTCCACCCTCTGCCCGCACATAAATATACAGATAGGCTTCCTCAGCGATGCACATACTTTTTTTCATTTTTTTCATTTATTCCCCTATTCACACGCGGGATATACATATAGTTGTATACACAGCAGAGGGGGTGGTTAATTGTGTATGAATGTAACCACACATAAAAGTCATGGTAGCGGGTGGTTACTAGGTCAGCTCCCTCTCGCTCCTCAGTCCGTGGTGACAGACACATGCACGGAGACGAATCAATATTTGCGTTCAAAGCGTGCCGTCACGCTTAAATCGAAACCTCTGAATAATAAAGCCTCTACTGTATGAGGCTTGTATATAAATAACCATAATGTACACACACACGTGCGTTTTTATACGTTTTATATATGTATATATATATATACCTATTACATAAGAGAAACAGCAGCATTATGTAATAAAAAAAAGAAAAAGAGGAAAAAGTGTATTGGTATACGATTCGACAGCAAAAAAAGGGGTTGGGATGCTTGTAGCTGCCCTCCAGGGAGCCCTTCGATGGTAAATATCTGGCACCTTGTTTGCCCCTACTTTATTCATTGGATGGATGCTCGGGAATTTTAATAATATACGCTTCCATGGTTGAAAAAACAAAAAAGTTTTTGTTTACGAACGTTAGTGGCAACGTTTCATTCGAACGAGCTTTTTTCAAACGAGCGCAGTTATCATACGCCGATGCACTGTAAAAATACTCTTTACAATCTTAAAGTTGGTATAACACATCTTGTAGGTCATCTGACAAATAATTCATCAAATGACATGTCTATACCAGTAGGTATAATATACATACATTTTTTTTGTCATACGTGAGAGTATCGGTTTTGTTGCCTCGAAAGTGAAATGCAAGTGTAGTAGGTACATATATGTATATGGTGTGTACATTGCAGTTACAATACACGTACATACATATGTATACAAAGCAAATACAGGTAGCAAGAAAACCAAAGAAAACTTTTCTCACGCTGCAGTACAATATACATATACGTATTCATGTAGAATCCACACAGGTATACCCAAAACGCACCCCAATTACGTCCACTTTGAATATCAATGAGGCAGAGAGTATACTGTGCGTGTATCCGGTGACAGCTTCGTATTTTTCCAAAAAATTCTCGTGAGCTCTCACTTACACGCGAGAACTTTCCCATCTCACCTCTAAACCTCAAAACCGAGTAAGCGCGAAAAACACCTTTTACACCAATACGTGTGCATATAATATAACGCCAGGTGTATAATGCTCATAGAACCTATCACCACCACCAACATAATAATAAATACCAAGGGTTACAAGGTACACGTTACACATGTATTTCGCGCTGGTTTAGTTTAGGAAAACTCTGAACAGTGCATGTATGATAACAATACACACCTAACGTACACTCGGACGATTCAGGCACATTCTTATTAAAGAAATTAATCGTCACGATTATACCAGAGCTTTACGTGCGTGTGGCAAATGATAAGCCACTTTGGTAAAATTGAGCGATTGGATGTGGGCGCGTAAAGGTATAGTTATTCAAACCCCCCCCCCTCTCTCTCTCTCTCTCTCCTTTGCTATCATCGGTTTTGCCGATGAATCAATATACTTATGTGAAGGAAACGAGGCAACAACCTCTTGAATTCCCCTTTTATATAATACAATCACCCTCACCCTTCACCCCCTCACACGACGAACAACGGCAAAAGTAATGACTTATACCTGTACACCCCCGATAATTTATCTTTTTGGGCTCGTTATACTTATATATCGTTGCAGCAGCAGATATGACAATGACAATTAAGAGATACATAAGGTACAGTCCCTTGGCTCGTTATAATTCACACCCCTATTTAAATGGAATACATACGCTACGCATTTATGCGAAGGTATAGAGATTACGCGTATTACGTAACGTGTACCTATTATATGTTGTAATGTGTGTAGCTGCTGTGTATATATTTATACTGACGTGCAAAATCCATAACAATAGGCTGCAAGAGGGACGAGACAGACAGAGACAATGGGTGCCACGGGAGGGAGGGGGGTAGGAAAGGGGTGGTGGATCTTATTGATGATCGCGATTTATTTAACGCCTCGCAGCAGGCACATCGGTAATCGGTATACCGCCGTCACGTCATACACACTGGCTATGATAGTCCTCCGCCTCCTCCTTATTCCCATTTTTCTTTTCCTCCTTCCTGTCTTGCACACTGCGAGTAAAATTTTATATACGTGTGTGCTTATACGTATTGCATACCTACAGCACGCGTGCAAGTTGCAACCGAGAGCGGCCTGACCTACTTTGCTCGTTACGGTCTCTCTCTATAGATACGTGTGCTGCATCAGGTATGTAGGCCAATTGCAGCTCCAGTTGGGCGACTCTCTCTCTCTCTCTGTGTGTGTAAAGTTTAGCGCGAGAAGATGAAAGATGCAGCAGCTAGGCGGGCTCATACGAATAGATATATATTACACCGTTTACACACAAGTGTCGAGGTGGGGTACGGGGTGGTGTAGTATAGTATCATCGTTACCGCAGTATAAAATTGATATTATATGTATATACCTCGTGCGAAATGTGTGTAAGTACGAAATTCCGAAAAGAATTGAAAAACTTCCCATCGGTTGTTTCTATACCCACTACTTGTAACAGCTTAGATTTATCTATTAAAACAAATGGAATATCATATTGTTCCACCCCCTTTGTCAGCGAAAACATAGGATAAAAAAAAAAAAAAAAAAAAAAAACAACCTGTACTTATGTCCAAACGAGTTGTACACCATATCGTGTATAGGTCCATGAACGGTGCGCGTGCCATTTTCCAATCCATCCAGATTTAAAGCCATAAGCTGTCCCAGGGTGTGCATGCAAAATCGCACAGGTGCATCATTACAGTGTAATTGTGTATACCGCGAAATTCGTTTACCCGAGAGCGCGCGCGTGCGTTAAATGCGACAATTATATAATATGTATATGTATACTCGTGTATTTCAATCATCTCCCCCTTGTACCCGCGGAAGAAGGTGCACCTATACAGAGTGATAGGGGAAAAAAAAAAAAACATTAATCGAGCTCGCTACAGGTGTATGATTTTCCATTTCTTGATCGAGTGTAGGTCGGAGGGACGAGGTGACACCGGTGATTTTGTGTTGATTCGATGAAGCCTTTTTGTGGACGAATAGATAATAGAGCCTTTCATCCCAACTGAGCTTTTTTTCCCCGTACGAGCAAAGTTGTGATGATGTATGAAAGATGGTCTGTTTAGGATAAAAGTATATATTGATGCACGGGAGACGAAAGTACATTCTATAGATGTACAGCCTTGGACGGAGACGATGGACATACGTGTGCAGAATAGATATAGGATACACGTAATAATATCCTCCAGATATTATTAATTTTTATACATAATACTTTACTCACGTATAGTCGTCACGCGGAGATACAACCACATACGGATACGATTAACGCGGGCCAGGAGGTTTGGTTCTCCGCGCCCAAGAATAACCCGATAGCGGTGGGATGCGTTTACGCGCGTTTGGAGATTAAACGGGAAAAATCTCTGGGTGGACGGTATACGACTCGTGTCGATGGACGCTTGGCCGATAAAAACCAGTAGATCACATTCACGTTATATTATATGAAAGAATTTTTTTTTCCTTTCCTAAACTCAGGACCTACCGAGAAAAATCCACCTCGTATCCTTTACACCGCCATCCCGGAAAAATACCCGACCGATCACCTTATTGTATCATACCGATTTGTTGAAGCACCTGGAATCCCCGCACGCAAAATAATTTAAAAAAAAAACACCGCCCTCAAGTGACCCTGCGATATCTCTGCAACTTTGTCGTTGAACAATTTTTTTACCTCTCACCTCGTCGTACCGTATAGTCGCAGAGTCTCTTATTCGGCGCTTTCGTGTATTGTGCATGGCTCGCTAAAGGATTGGTAGAGTTACATTCAAATACAATTAAATTCATCCATGCACCCTTAAACAACTCTTGTATCTTTCGAAGCAGGTTGGGCCAAAGATCTTTTTTCCTCGTTTTTCTCGTGAAATTACGCATCTAAGGACCAAAAACGGCTCGGATGGACTATTGATACGGTTACGTCCGCGGTGGCTCGTGCTTCTCCTGGTGATAAGTATGAAATTACATCATTAGCACACGCGCAATTTGCGGTGTATACAGGAAGGAGGGAAAACGGATGCGCACGTGTATATATGTATATATTATGTATAAAAGCCGCGGTGATACTTACGCTATACGGTAATCTCGAAGTATAAGTATCGGGTTCTGTTGTGCCGTGACGAATCAAAATCCCCGGCCTGCATAAATATATACAGCGCGACCGCAGCTTTCCCTCGGCATCGCCTCCTTCTCATCTCCATGCCTTTTCTCTCGTGCATAATCACACGCTCCACATGCACCCGTATATACATGTATATACCCGCATTTTCCGGTATACCTCTCCCCACAGAGCCAACTATACCGCGTGTTTCTACACCCTATTCGTGGATACCCCGGATTGAAGGAAGAAAAACTCTTAGCGAGAGGAAAAAACGAAACGCCACAGCATCCGAGTTGCGTTGGCATACATCGGAGCAATGTTTAGAATTAAAAAAAAAAAGGGTTACCCAGTGGGGGAGAGGAAAAATTTCTCCCATGGCGAAAGAAGAGAGAGAGGCTGCTACTGCCTTACTTCTCCCTCCTCTTATTCTTCTTTTTTTTTCCACTCGAGAGGAGGAAGAGGAGGCACGAATGTGCCGCTTCTAAGCGACCTCGGCTCCTTCGCTGGATATGTATTATAGAGGTACTGCATATTATACCCTTCACGGATCGCGTGTGTGCGGTTGTGGCAATACATTTATACAAACGACATTGCGTAACAACACACGCACACACACACGCCTCATATGGAGTTACGCTCGAGGGGGTATTAGTTTTTTTCAGCCTTGAGTCGAGCACAACAACGAAGGAGAGAAAGAGAGGAGGACGGGGAAAAAAAAAAAAAAAAAAAAAAAAACAAAGAATACGTATGAGGGCCTATATATATGTATGGTGCGTGTGGATGAAGGAGAAAGGCGATAGTGGAAGAGGAGACGCACGAGAAGGATAAATAAGGTCAAGAGGGAACAAGTGAATTCCACTGCCGTGCCCCGCTGCTCTATATATAGCCTCTCTTCTCTCCTTTCTCTCCCTATTTGTTTATACGAAGCTTTATTCCATGGACACATTTCTTTCTCGTATACTTACTGCTGATTAATTGATGTGTGTAAGGGTGAACATTTATATAGGCTTCGATATTTGCGTGCATTTTTTTTTTTTTTTTTTTTTTTCTACTTCTTTAGCAATGAATTGAAGAAAAAATGAAAACGAAGATAGCGCGCGACAAATAATTTTAGTTCTCGACGGAGAGAGGAAGGAAAAAAAGGAACCGAGGACTCCTCGCGCGCACGTGCATGATGTGTATACGTATACGCACGATTCATCCGACGCGTTTACAGAGAAATCAAAAAAATATATATGTATATATATATATAAACCGTGTGGTAGGTATATATATATATATACACACTCCGAGGACGGGTCTAAGCTGCTGGTTTATCGGGTTTTTTCCCTCCGATCGCTCACACGAGAACCCATGGTGTTCGTTTCCTTTTTTTTCCTTCTTACGTTGATACTCTCCTGCCCCGCGGCTCGTATACTCGCGTTACAAAAACTTTACACACGCGAGTTCATAAATACGATACTCGTTGCTGCTGTTCTCACTCGCTTCCCCGTAAGTATTTGCTTCAAGTTTTACGATTTTCCGCAGATAGTTTATGATCTGTCATTGGTGCCACGATAATTTCATTAGGGCGTTTCTTTTAGTTTCTCTCATACGGGAGATAACGCGTGGAAATGATCGATCGGAGATGAATAATATATACCAGAACTGGTTTCCGCGCTTCTTTGCGAAATCCAGAACTCGCGTTGTAAGTTATTCTCGTAGTAGAATGATGAGTAAGTTTTTTTTTTTTTTTTGAAAGAAGTAAAAAATGATTTAGCAAAAGAGGAAAACTAATCAAAGGATTTTCCTCGAGAATGTGTTGTTTTACCAACGAGGTACACCTGGAGTTGCACTTCCGCGCTCCGGCGCTCCACACACGTGTACCGTATACATCGACCTTGGAGCGATTGCTCGTTTCCTACACCGAATTCCTCCGAGTTGCGACATCGACGGCATTGTAAACTCTTGTGCAACGCACGGCTATACGTGTTTTTGAGCGTTTCTTTTTTTTTTTTTTTTTTTTTTCCTCGCTACCACGCGTTTTAAAAATAAAACTCGAAAGAAAAAAATGCACCGTATCCCACGAGGCGCTGACACGTGTGGAAAAGTTTTGGGTACGACTAAACTTTTATTACCAGTCGGTGGCTGCAGGTACCGAAAAATGTCATTTATCTTGAATACGTTATCGGAGAGGAGGCCTGTCTGTTCAGCATCGCGCCCGGAAGCACCGGCTCTAAATGAGAAAAAAAAAATATGATAATTGTGTTCCTCGCTGAGGCGCACATGGAAGTTCACTCTATAATAATTCATCGGACCTCCCGTACAAAGCGTATATTTTTATGTTGTGCGAAGAGTTTGTGCTACTTCGCGTATCATACATAATTATGATATATAGGTGCTGCCGATTATTTACCGAGAGATGAGAGTAAAAAATTTAAGGGGTTACTGAGAAATTTCGTTTAATTTAGAAGTTTTGGAGAAAAATTATACCCGACTTGATTTTAGTTGTTCGTTATACTGCCAAGTTTCGGAGGGATCTCAAAAAAATTAAATCTTAAAATCGATATCTCGCATACACAACATAGGCTCTTCTGTGGAGCTGTCGTAAGGACAAATACACTTTTTTAAATTGCTTTTTCGCTTTAAGAAACGAACAAGGAAATCTTTAAAAAAAAAAAAAATTAATATGTCATCTTAGACCATCATTAACTATAGAATACTATATCAAAATTTCAAAAAATCTAATTTTGGTGCTTGAAAGATATAGTTAATCGTTATTAGCATAAGTGGTATGGGCTTAAAATAAACAGATTATAAACTTGGTTTAAAAGGGGCACTTTTTGATAAACTCTCCAATATAAATGGGCTTACACAAATTGACGAATATAATAATACCGATTATGGTGATAAAAACTTTTGATAGATCGACCTACTGTATTGGGTTTGGTTAACCTCGTTTTAGTGGCAATTCATCGTGGCATCCTCAAAATTTCAACATTGGTTTATGAATAATTTTTAAAAACCAATGAATTTTGAAGATGAACGCTTACCTGGTAAATTGAGATAAAATGCAGATTTAAATGCTCGAAAATTAGCTCAAATCAACAAATGGTCAATGTAGTAAAATGAAACGTCGATATGTCAGTTAAGTAGAGGTACCAACCAAAAAATTTACCAAAAATTTCATTTTCAAACACTATACTGTTTATGCTACAGTATAATATATTATGTATAAGCCTTGATCTGCGCGGGAAATCAGACGACCGGACGTGACGTACTTCTAAACGAGCATCACAACGACACAGTTGGGCGTGTTCCGAAATACTCTTCAAAGTTTCGATCACTTATCGCTAACTTAATCACGACTCAACAGTTGTATTATCGAAGTATAATAGGTATACGCGGCATCGACATTCGTGAGCCACGTCATTTTAAACGCGTCCACTCTCAGTCATTGACGCGAAGTCGAGTTATCAGCAACGAAGTTAAGACTTGTAAGTCTTATCGCGCCAAAGGCAACGCAGAGACACAACAAGCACGTTTTACAGTAAGTACAAGATATAACATTTGTCGTATAATATAAGCACATGATTGGATATACAAGTAAGAAACAAAACTGTTAAAATTGGAAAATTCGACAATAGAAAGAAAAAAAAAAAAAAAAAAATTATTTTGGGGTTGCATCACGTGGACTACGATGAATTTACTTCACCCAGAACCGTTCTAGTGCTCGGCACGATGCTAAATATACCGTAGACGTATGCACATTTCAAAACCCCGAGGTATACGCGCAAGTGTGTAATCTAATCTAACGAGTCCGTTTGACGATTAGAAAACGCGGTGGCCACGTATGCGCACGAAGCACGTCGACAAAAAACCTAGTTGAAAAAAAATATAATTTATAAATACTCGATATAGCTGGTCGAGGAGTATCATCTGAACAACAAAAATATAAAGTTATTGAGTATTGTTTCTAGCTTTTGTCCTGCCTGCGCCCACGTGAAGAGATAACAACATGGTCTCAGAGAACGACGGCAAAATGGCCCGAGTGATCAAGATTCTGGGGCGCACCGGGTCCCAGGGTCAGTGCACCCAGGTGAAGGTCGAACTCATGGGGGAGAACCGGCAGCTCATCAGGAACGTGAAGGGCCCGGTGCGCGAGGGCGACAACTTGGTACTTCTCGAGTCAGAGCGGGAAGCCAGGAGGTTGAGGTGAAAACCTTGCATCTCTGCCCACTGTTGACCACACACAGGTAAGATCGTTGTTTCCAACTATGATTAATTTTTTTTTTTTTTTTTTTTTTTTTTTTTTTTAC
The DNA here is from genome assembly GCF_036245765.1 of Copidosoma floridanum. Classification (NCBI taxonomy): domain Eukaryota; kingdom Metazoa; phylum Arthropoda; class Insecta; order Hymenoptera; family Encyrtidae; genus Copidosoma; species Copidosoma floridanum. The sequence continues at coordinate 6,764,478 of NW_028321897.1, read as the reverse complement.
CACTGATATATAGCTGATGCGTGGGTGATGTGTTTCGAGGTTACTTTCACTACGGATACGTAACACGTGTTTTTTTGTTTTTCCACGCCTGTTTCAGAAGGTATCCAATTTTACTCTTCCTATGGATCATCAAACAAGGATGGGAAAAAGTAATACTGCTGAATACAGTTTAACATGAAGTTTAACTTCCCCCAATGGTTTGTCAACAGTGATAATAAATGTTTAAACAAAATTTCTGGCCGCTTAATTGTTATTGTTTATTGACCATTTTATCATCGTGCGGCGCTCGCTGTCGTACAATCAGTACCTGATCTCTGTATGGTTGCTTGGAGGTGTGCGTTGTACTGGGTTATGGAATGTTAGATCACGTTTATACTGCACAAGACACTATAGGTTCGAGAATGTAAATGACAAAAACAATCGTGTCCTATAAAACTGTTGAATAAAGTGGATATGCTTCGTGGATTTTACAATATGGAAATAGACAGTGTTTTACAATTGTAAAAGATCATTATAACGATAGTTGTATTAACACTGGTATATACAATATTTAAGATCTTGACTTTGGTTACGAAATTGTAGTGAAAGACTTACATTGTTGGCTCGATGGAAATCTAAAAAATATCTGCATACGCTGATCTCTCTCAATCAGTAAAACTGATACGAAATTTCTTCACCCGATCTTGTAAAATTTAAAACACCGTAGCTTTAACATTCTCTATACAATCATCTTTCTCTAATAAAACATTACTTATTCGAGTGATTTGCTTCTTAACATTTCATGGATTGATTTATAATAAGTGGTTTCTACCTCTAAAAAGATAAAATGAAATACTTGATGAAATAATGAACTACATGATAGTTTACTTACACTTGGAAAACACGTAAAAATTCTTTTGTTGAAAAAAAAAATATATATATTATTCTGGTTGGTAAAAATATGATCACAATGACACAAAAATAGAGCATGAACTGACAGATTGAGTCAAGACATTGTTGAAAATTGTTTTTCGTTTATGAAAGTTGCACGCGATAAATCATCTTCGACTTTGTAATTCTTTTACACATCAAAATGTATGTTTTTACCATCAATGACTCTTCCCAAACAACAAGCCTTGAAGTTTCGGCTCATCTAAATCTGTCGTATATATTATTCCAACAAATATACTCTTCTATTCTAGACGAGAAGGTAAATAAGTACCTCATCATCGATTTGTTTCATCGGACGTTGTACAATTCTTGATAAGACCTAATAACACAAGAGATAGTTTTTCACCTCAGCGAAAGCTCGATAAAAAATCCAACAGCCGTACATTATACGCTACGAAAAAAGAAAGGAAAAAAAGGAAAAAAAAAAAAAAACCTCGGAAACAGTCATCATCGAGTGAGAAGTGTATCATCTCGTTGTTCTTTCTGTAGTGGTCTTCAAGGCTTTCTGCTAAAACATTTCATTTTTTAGTCTTGGTACATTTTACCTGTAACGCCAATAAAATCCTTAAGGGTATATACAGGTGGTGGACCCACCCGATGGCACGAGAGTGCATCACGAATTCCAGGCACGACTCTCCGGACCAGTTCAATTGTAACTTTGGGTGCGGATCAGCTATACATGTATATAGCCGTGGAGTGTACCTACTTACTTTTCGCAAAGTTTCTCCGCTTGCCGTCGGCTCGACTGGCGTGGGTTTTTTCGACGCGCGCCCGAGCTTTCCCTGCCTTTCGAAAAAGCTCCAACTGAAAGCTCAACCACCCGCAAAAAAATGCGATTCAACAGCTTTTGGCAATAGTGAAATCTCGATCGAGTACGGAAAAGCTCTAGCACGCAAGCTTTCATGAGCGATATTTCTGACGATGAAAAAGCGAAGAAACTCTGGTTGTTCGTGCTCTGCCTCGCAGGAACAATTTCATCGGGCGGGGCGCGCTAAATCGCCAAATACCCGAAAGCTCGGCTATAAAATAACGGGGCAAAAGCTCCCCGAGTCCATAAATAATATCCTCTTGGCATCGCTCGAAGAGGGGCATCGATGAACCGGGCTTCGCGAGAATTCCGCAAATAGCTCTCGCGAGCCGCGGTATCGAGGAAAGGGCCGAGCGGGTAGAGCCGCTGCAAGCTCAGCGCCAATTCGCTAATGTAATGGCTTCGCCATGAATCGATGCTTATTGCGGGGAGCTCCTTGGCTTTTGGTGCACCTCTTTTGAACTGGTTTTTTCGTCTTTGGGGCGTGTTTGGCATACAAGGGAGAGATGTTGCCTTTGGGCGTGAACGTCGAGGTATGACGGACGCGTAAAATAATAAGCTCCGAGTCGCGAGATAAAAATGTTTCTTCTCCCCCAGACGTGAAAAAAAAAAAAAAAAAGAAAAAAAAGTAGACTCTATAGGCCGAGCAGCAAAGTGAAATCTGGAAAGCACATCTCGCGAACGTATATAAATTAGATTGCCGGAGCACGGCTGCCACCGCAATTTTTCCATATCCCGGTGAGCGCGTGAAATAATTCGCTGTAAATCAACCCGAGTAGGTATACGTATACATATATACGCTTGCACGCGTACATCGAGCCTCAAGATAGCGAAGGAGGAGAAGACGCGCGCGTCACTTTTTTACCAACGAGTATAGGGATTATTATTTAATTTGGCTGGTCCGAATGGCGCCAAGATGAAGTGGAGAAGAAAAAAAAAACAAAGGAAAGGAAGGCAATCTCGTGCGGAGGTGGTTATCCTCGGGGAGACTATATATTGGCGGAAGAAGAAAAGAAGCTGGCTGCCATTAATCATTCCCCAGATTTTCCGCGTTTGGAAGTTCTTGCTATTCACTGCCATCTCATACATCGTACGGATGGGCCATTCGTTGGTTGTGTTATTATTAATCGCGTACGAGAGTTGTAAGTGGTATCGTATTATTTTCCGTCTTGATTATTATAGTCATCGTACGCCACGGTCGCTTGGGCTGGTCCATGGTCATCACATAAGAGAAAAATGACGCAATGGTTTTCGCCAAACGTCCATTAGATGAGAAATCATTACGTGTACTACTGCCAAAGAACAACGCGGAAGTAGGTTTTTTTTCATTCATTTTTTGTTTTTTCTTATCAGGGCTAGAAAATTTTCCCGATCGATGAAGTATTTTCATCCCACAAAACCTATGCCTGCACAGACAACAAAAGCATTGGAAATTTTCGCGCGCACGACCGTGATAACTCATCGCGTATCAACGTGACATCACCCGATGGGAAAACGCTTTCCGCGCGCATGAGGTTCGAGATGTAACGGAACAAAGACAACCGCGTACACCCATACCGATGTTGTTATCCGATTTCATTGGCACATGTGGAGCGAAACGATGGCCTGAATAAATTTACTGCCTTATTATTTACCCGGATGGGTATTTTTTTTTTTTTTTTTTTTTTTTTCACGCAACCTCGCGAGAGAAAAGTAGTTTCGTTGGATCGAGAGGAAGGCATATGTGTTGGCGGATCAAGAAAATTCATGCGCTATAATTACTCTCAAATGGATGCACATTTAGACGAGGATGCGATAACTAATCCTTCAATTCGAGCGAGCGCGGTGTTAATTATGACGTGACCGATCGACGTGTTATATATATATATATGTATGTATGTATGTATGAAAGCTCGCGCGGGGAGAGCCAAGTTGGTTGGAAAAGCGTATACGCCGAAAATAGACCGGAGCCATGTGGTCTCCCTCCTTCTCTTTCGTTGTCACCCTCGTTCTAATTTCGAGCCACCGTTGGCGAGGCTCTTTTTCGAGCGCTTCCCTCCCACGTCACGTGCGACCGAGGCTTTTCATAAAAAAAAATCCCAGATATTATTATTATATATACACCGCGTATACCTTACACATATATACGTATACCCTTCGTTTACGCGTATACATTCCAAATCAAAGTAACAAATAATTGAACAGCGTCAGTCGCGGTAAAAATAGTTTGCCTCGTGTTGTAAAATCTATATGGTTAATCGCAGCGGTGTACGTATATATACCACCCACGCGGGAGTTTGCGTAAGCTCATTGTATATAATTACAAGATAAACTACATATATGTATGTGGCCAATAGTTTCCCTGTAGGTACTACACGTATATATATGCACCTGCATGAACATTAACTGCTGCGTATAATAATATAATGCATTCATATAATAAAGATGTGTACAGAAATTATAGAGAATCATCGTTATATATTTTTACAACTAAAGGTTTTATATAATGATTTTTTATGTACGTTTGTGTGTGTGTGTGTGTGTATGCACAACTTGGGGGTTTATTATTAGGTATACCGTTCGTGCGGCAACGAGTAGGTACATTTTAAGTTTAACGATGACGTGCAGTCGCTTCTATAATTACATAGGTGGAAACTCATTGCTACGCGCGAACCATTAGACGGGCTTTTTATGTTTTTTTTTTTTTCCAACACGTTTTTTTCTTTTTTTCCTTCGTTATTGACGTAAGTGGTATACATATATTATCCATGGAATTCTTCTCCGAATATTCTCCAAAGCTGTAAATTGTAAATCGACACCCATATACTCCACTATAGCTGATTGTGGCATCCTCTTTGTCTTTGAAAGAATTGTCCATTCCCATTGTCATAGCTGAGTGCCTAAATTACATAGTGAGTCCGAAAAAAAACAAAGAAAAAAAAAAAAAAGAAAAAAAAAAAAAAAAAAAAACTGGTATCAGCACACTGAGAAGGAAAAAAAAATCGAGCTCAATATCGAGCAATCGAGGCAAATAGGTCCGCGCGATGAATTAAGTTCAATCAATTTGCCAAGCCGAGTTGAAGCTCTTCCACCCGCCACGTTCTCCCCTTCCGAATGTATACTTTAATTGAATGACTACTAGAGCAACCGGTATAGTGAAGGATAAGCATGGCGATGGTTGGATATTATCTGCCATCGAACATTGATTGTTTGAATAATATTTTGGTCAACAGTAACGAATGAATTTTTTGTTTGTTCTCATTTCCTCGCACCTTCATGGTTATAAATACCACCTCTCGAGCAACCGTGTACGAGTCGGCCGATCCGCCGCGTATGCATCGGAGCGAGAAAAGAGCAGAAATGGACGGTTTTTCTCCTCTCCCGTCACTCTCGCAATCAGCTCTCGAGGCCGACAAAGAATAGTACATGCACCGAGCTCTCGTTAGCGATAAAACGACGCGTGGGTGCAGAGCCTTCTTAGATTAGCTGCTCTTTTCCTATACTCGTTTCCAACAACACTGCCATACTGCCATGCGTACACACTCATCGAGCTACGCACAAGGTATAAAAACGCGTGTGCCTCGATCTGCAATCTACGATCGGTTCGTGTGGGTACGTGCGCAAAGGAACTCTAAATGTCATGTTGTGCAGATAAGCCGGTGCTATTTGTCTCAAAGTTTTTACTCGTTACACACTTCACAACAATACTTCATGCAAGAATCAAATGTTTTTGTCAAAGTGTACAGCTCGATCGTGACCAATTAACCGCGTGATTTTCGATTTTTTCACCTCAATGTCATCTTGCTAGCGAGCTAAAGATGCACCCAATTGGGTTATTCAATAATATATGAATATATTGTCGCACACATGGGACCAGTATGTGTGTGTACGAATGTGCACAGAGCATTGTTTTGGGGCACCCGCGTTAAATACTTGCGTGTGCCAAAAAATGAAAAATTAAGGGCTTACCCGACCCGCGAGAGCATACCTGTATATTTCAAACGCAGCCATGGTATAATATTATGTAACAGCCACGTGCAATGGTTGTCCCGAAGAAACGAGAAAAACCATCGAGCATGTGCAGAGCGGTAAGAGGCTGTACTTGTGACTCGTAAAGAAAAAAAAAAAGAAAAAAAGAGCGAGAAAAACAGAGGCGCGCGCGTGCACGCAGTAAAAACGCGAGAAAGACAAGGTCGCTCTCGCAACGAGAGCTCGTTCACTCAGCGGGGAAACGATAATTGCTATCGCCTAGTTTTTCCCATGTTCCCTCTCTGTCTCGCGTACACGGCCCAAAGAGGCGAACAGCTCGCTTTTGGCGCTTCGCGCATCACCGCGGCCCCGATCGAGCCGAGTTATATTACGTAAACTCGCGATGCCCCAAGGCGTATATATACAATACATATACAACTCTAACATGCACCGAAGAGAGGGTGGAGCCTTGGCTTCCTTCTTGTACGTATATTACGTGCGGGCTCTCTGGCCGCTATTACCACGCGCGAATTGCCTCTTGTTTTTCACTGCCTTCGGCGGTCCGAGGTGCGGGACAAAACGCACGGAAGACTCGCGAGATGACCATCAATTGTTTGTTCCTTTGTTATCGCGCGCCTCTCACTGTCTCGTTGCGCGCAAGGCAATTTACCGCAAATAACGAGAGATCGGGACGACCGATCGTCGTGGAATTGAAAGAAGAAAAAAAAAAAAAGCAAATGTAAAATAACCGTCAGCCAACTCGGGGGGAGGTAATTTCTGAAAAGCGCAGCAGCCTCTTCCTCGCTCGGCAACTTTATCTCCACCCCCCCCTTGGAAATCCTTTCTTCGCGCGTGGGCGTATATACGTATATTATTCGCGCGGTTCCGCGGGCGCGCCGTGTGTGTATAATTGAATCGCAATCTAAAAGCACACTCGAGCCCGCGTGAATAAATGAGCCAGGGATAAATTTCCAAGGGGTGGAAAAACTGCTCGGCCGTACGTAACGTACAACTGGTGAGGCTTGGAAAATCCCAGCTGTTGAATGATCAACGCTCCGTTGTGGGGGTGATTTTGGTGGATCGTGCAAATTTTAGTTGGTGCCAAACGAGCTTCTTCTACGTGGGATAATTATTTTTCACTCGCTGGGGACGATGTAAAAGTACAGAAGAAGATGGAATATTAATAAGAAATTTTACATTGGTTCGGTATACAAAAAAAAAAAAAAAAAAAAAAAAAAAAAAAAAAAAAAAAAAAAAAAAGTAGCTTTTTCTAGGCTGATGGAGGGGAGCTTCCCTTCATTCCAACGACGATACGTTTCATGATAAGGATAATGAAGGCAAAAAGAAAAACCGTCGTCACAATTAAACGATAAAAAGTATAAAAAATGTCCTGGAAGATCAAAGAGAAAAGCGCATTGGCCACGAGAATGGATCGAAAGCCCTCGACCTCACGAGGGCGCCGACACGTATGGATGAAAGAATCAAAGGAGGGGACGCGGCCGACTCGGCGCGGTACACTGGACGAGTTTCCATCGAGCCACCCCTGAGCTCCTTGCCCACAATCCACACGAAAGATCGAGCTCGGAGAGGAGGAGAGAATCTAGGACGAGGCCGGGCCGTGTCGGCCCCTATACACCCCCCCAATCCCCTATACTCGGTGATGTATCTATACGTGCTCCGTCTTTCTTCCATCGACGAAAGGGCCGCGACAGCGCCTGAGATACAACCGGCTACAGCTCGCGAGGAGGATGGGTGAGTTGTAGTAGACGCAGGGCTCGCGACCTTGTTCGAAAGGGGTAAGTACGTAGCGGCGCGTCCCAGTAACGCCACACACTGCCGGATGTACGGATGACGGGTGGCAATGGCCCCGTGCTCTTGTTGAGTTGGACTATTTTCTTGTACCACCGTTGGTTTATAGTCGTCCGTATAGGGGTACACACCTTAGTTTGATGGTTCATCAAAGACTCGGTAACGTTTTTAACGAGGCGTACAGTGAAAATGGCAACCGTTACGTATACCGCATTCGTCGATTTGTTGATGAATCAAGCTGTGCGGTACACAGCTCCATGATTAAAAACGTGCCCCTATATCTCTCTCGCGATCCCATCGGGAATCGTTGATTAATCACAACCCGACCTCTCTGGCACGTCGAATAAATCTCCCATCGAAGAGATAAGAGCCGTGCGAGTTATCCCCTGTATGATAACAGCCAATTTCTGACTGATGATTTCCACCCCCGGAAATTCTGTCGTGGGTATACATATTAGACGTGTGAGGTGGTTACGTGGGTGCACCGTACGATGATTTCATTAATTTTCGCCAAACATTGCATACCCCTTCGCCGTGGTTGGTATCGATTCTTCAGCTCGTACACCGTGTGTACAGGCATCTGCGTAATAATGCCGAATCGGTCGATTCAAATTCAATATAACTTTACGTGTGCGTGGGGTGTATATTCGCGCGGCATGGCCTGAACTTTGTCGATTAGTTTAGGAAACTTGGCGAGAGAGAGAGGCGTGTGCAGTTTACACGGGTAAGTTGAGCTGTGCTCCTTATACGACAAACACAATTGTATATACAGCGAGAGTTAATAAGCACTTGACGTATTATATCGTTTTTTTTTTTTTTTTTTTTTTTTTTTTTTTTTTTCTTAAGCTGGAGGAAAACTGATACCAAACGCGTTGGTGAACGGGTGCGTGAAATGCCGTGTGCGTAGTATAGACGGAACAAGTGGGTCTAAATTGGCCTCGTTGTTCAAGAAATCTATGACTTTTTGTCTCGAAACGATTTGTTTGGAAACACTATACACAACGATTTTTTCGAACCATACGTGTAACTGTACCAACCCACTGTAGATCCACACACGCAGCCACGGACCAATGCGGGAGTCTTTCCAGTATCGTAATAAAAACGTGTATATTTAGTAAGTAGAGAGAGAGAGAGAGAGAGAAAAGAGTGTCACGAGGCGTTGAAAAGTGGAACGAATGAGGATCCGGAGAATAACGAACGATAGGGTTCAAGCGAGTGTGCGCGCGGTAGGGGGGTTGGGAGGGAAAGATGGGATCTGCCCTAGTGTAGGGCAGGGGAGCGGGAACGAGAGGATTTCGGAACTGGAGCAGGATTCGGCCGTATACTGTCTCCCCGGGGGTACAAAAAGTAATAGTGTCACGCACACGAGCCCAACGGGAAAACCAAGGGGGAGGAGGCAAAAGAAGGGTGTGTTGGGCGCATGTGCCTGCCACACATATATACACCCTCCACTCCCTTTATTCTCGCGAGCTTGTGTATTATTCGTGCATGTGTATACACACCATCATCATACGTGTATGGGTAAACGTATACGCAATTACGTGGATGTGTGTGTGTGTGTGTGTGTTTCTGGGCGATCGATGTCGTCTCCATGGTTACCGGGGGCTTTTCGCCGCGCTGATGCTCACCGATGCCGTGTCCGTTGGCTGTTCTCTCTTGCCCTCCCTCCCAACCATCATACTGTCTTCTTTGTACACACACAGTTTAGGTTACACATGCATAGCCTGCTGATGGTCTATAGTGTATAATATATACCTTCCACCACTGATAATTTACGCCAAGGATTCATCATCATCTACGTTTTAGATTCCGTACACACGTATATCATATACATACGTTATGATTGAAAGACCAAGACCATCAAGAAGATTGTATTGTAGATGCACACGCACATATTTATACGTACACACTTGTACAGACAATTTGAAAAGAGCGCGTATATGCGAGCACCCCTCGTTCGGAGGCTCTCCTCTTTCGTTCCTTCTTCTCTATGCGCTTCTTTCTCTTTGTGTGGTGATGTTATGTATATATGTCTTTGAAGATGCGTGTTATACGAGGGAAAGCGAGAAAAAGCAGTGGTAGATACAATAACATTGTAGTATATACATGCAGCCTCGGGGCCTTTCTCCTCTCACCTCGAATACATATACCTGATCTATATGCTTCTTACAATACCTATCTATATATATACTTGTGCTCTAGCTCTTGTCGCTATGTGGATGTTTTCATCTTTCAGTTGCCATGCGGTCGGATTATTGCCTAATTGCCTCCTCCCTCTTTCTCTCTATTTGCCTCTTTTGTCCTTATTCTCTCTCAAATTTGGCTTTTTTTCACCCTATTTTAAAAAGTACGTATTGTCGCTCGATTGCATGATTTCTTTGTTGCACGTATGTAGACTCGAGATAATGAATTGTAGCTGTGACTTATAGACCGGCTGTATACTCGCGACATCTAAGCCTCGCGCGTTTGTGCGCTTCTTGAAAAACATCCTCTTGCGCCACTCTGATAAAACATGAAGGATATACCCCTAACTTGCAGTGATGGCGAACGTAGTATAGTTAGCTCACCTCGGCAGATCGATAAAGAAGAAAAAAAAAAAAAAAAGAATTAAAGAAACAGGGGAATCCCCTTGATTGGCTTCCCTTACATGTATAGCAGAACATGCCTTGGCTATACGTAAGGGCGCCACCTTCCACCATATCGTAATCGAGTGAAGAGTATTAGACATCCACCCCCGCGCGTGGTCACCTTCGTGCCTTATGCCCATCGGAAATCGCCCCCTTTCTCCCCCCACCAAACAATACACACACACACACACACACACGCACACAGCCATCTACTACAGCTGCTATCCAATATTAGAAAATATAAAAGCGGCACAAGGCACTGGGCGCATGGACACACGTATACTTATATACAGTGGACGCCTCGTGCCAGCAGATTTTGAGAAATCGATCCGCGTCTCGGTGACTCGCTCGAGGCTGGAAAATTCTGCGCCATCGCTTCTCAATTTCTATTACCTCTTCGCTGATCATATATATATATACGGATACACTTTACTTACGTGTGTCTGAACACAAAAATATAGGCTTAATCTGTACACCGGTACACCTACACACACACACGGTTAAAACTCTCGAGCCACCCCTTAATTCTCTGTTGTATATATCAAGTACAGCTGCACGTGTACGCACACACTTGTACCCCGAGAAACACAGCAGGGAAAGAAGAGACGAAGAAAAAGAAAAAAAAAAAAAAAAGAGAGAGAGAGAAAAGTGGTTTCGACCCAGTTTCAGAGTCCCGCGCTGGCCTCGTCTCGCGCAATCAATACTCGTACCCGCAGCGCCAGCCAGTGGTTCTCCCTCCCCCCCGATGCCGCCCTTATTTTCGCTCCCCCTGTTGATACCGTACACTCGGGCGTCTCCGTCCTCTCTTTCTTCCCAGCCCATGTACCCCCAAACCCCCCCCCACCCCCCGAGCTTCTTTGTTCGACACGACGGAAGCCCTTCCCTCCTCGCAACAACGGCCGGTTTTTCCGTCTGCTTCTTTGTCAACGCTTTTCCATCCCCTTGACGCGAGTCTATACGTAGACATTTTTTCCTCTCCCACCCCCGACCTTCTTCTCGCCCAACTATACGCGCATCCCTCTTTTATTCGCTTTTTTTTTTTTTTCTTCTCTTTTCTGTCTTCGATTTTTTGGTCCATACAGATACGTCTTGGCTCGCTACGATCCAGAGGGTGTTTCTCCTCGACTTATCCGTCTCTCTCTCTCTCTGGGTGTTGGGGGAAAGATTTCGTTTGGCAAAGTACGGGAAAAGCTGGTTGTTCGGTTTCGATGTATAGGAGATGAGGGGTGTGTGTGTTTGTTCGTGCAAAACAGTGTTTGTTTCTAACGTAAACAATTTTTTTTTTTTTTTTTTGAAGGGGGAGGGTGAACCGATTGTATTATCCACGCGATAAAACATGCAAGTATTATCAAAGTTCATGTATAGACAATGTGGTGCTCGTACCGATAATCACATCTGGGAGCCTACATGTTACCAATATAGGCCCATCGCGCGTACCAACAAACATATTACACGCGTGTACGGATTTTAGCTGTTCGAAACCTTCCATTCCCCATGTGCGTGCACGGCTTCCTCGCGATTGAATGTTCTGCAGGGAGAATCGATCGGTTGGGTTCCATCGGGTACACGTATGCATAATTCACAACTGTTTCCCTGTTTGTTCTCGCGACGTTGTCCACTAGGGGAAAATAAAAGCGCTCGGGGTGACTTGGGACACGGATGCGTCACGAGTTCAAAGGGTGGAAGGTTTCATTGCCCAAAGCCACGAGCCATGGACACAGTAGTTGACCTACTCGCACAAGCGTAGATCCATGAAAAGAGAAAAACGACAAACGGCGCGAAAAACCCACCTCCTTATGGTCCTTGTGTACGTAACATCAGGGTTGTAGCACTTCTCGGCTGGAAAAATCGCGTATTACCCGCGCATGGGTTTAAATCACGCGAGAAAAAGAGAGAGGGAGTGTTACACGTGTATACACGTATACGTTGAGGAAGAAGAGGAGAGAAGTCGCGCACACACATCGCCAAGGCGCACGCGGCGTGTGGTTTTCCAAGAGAGGAACTGCCGTGCCCTGAATTTCTCTTTTGTACGAGGTACGTGTATAACTTACGTGCACCTCGATAAAGACGATTGCGAATGGATTTTCTCGAGGCGGCGTTTTTTTTCTGCAGGTAAACTTTTCCTGTGCCCCAATGAAGCGCCAAATATTTCCCGTGAATCTCGAAAAGCTTCGATCCATCGGCTTTTTTTGTTTTGGTCCCCCTCTGATGTTTCTTCTGCCGAAAGATTTTTCTCTCGCGCACGTGCGCGTGGCCTGGATTTTTCTTATTCGATCCGCCAATGGCTTGTCCGAGCGGCGCCACCCCGAGAGGATCGACGAGCCATCGAGAATATGATGTTTGGGATCGTGGATTCTTGAATGCGATGTTTGGTCATATATTGACGAAAGAATGAAAAAAATAAATAATGTCCCCCTCTGTCTTTCTTACGCGCGCAACGAGTGCCACATTGTGAGCCGATCCAACTGGAAAGGCGCCATCATCGCCAGCACTCCCGCGTCTGGGCGTCTATTTTTAATATTTGGTTTTTCGGATAAAGCTCGACCCTCCCCTACAGGGCTCTGATTTCCTGCAGCGTGTTTTCTCTCCGTTTCCACGGAGATGCTGCTGCTCCACTTGTACAAAAGTATCGACTAAATTTTCGAGGAGATGGCCTAAAAACCTCGTATCGGCCGACCCCTTTCTGGGCTGGTGTTTATGCATATACGAGTGAGCGCCGTGACCCCAAGGTGTTCCATTGAGCTTATGACGGGCGGGAAAATTATTACTTTCCTTATGTATTATATTGTAGGCACGTGATTTACTTCTATGGTACCAACTGGCATTGGCTTGAACTTTTCGTGTTGCTCGGAAAATGTATGTATACAAGGTGTCTCGGTTCATGTACATTTTATTGTAAAGATGTTGGAAGTCGAAGTTGTCTTGACGACGTGTTGCCCTCGAAAGTATAAGCTTCTTCACTGATACATCTATATATATATATAATAGCATATGATTTGTAACTTCACGGAAGAAAATGAAAAACATGAGATGGAAACAAAATATAGTTACCATTTATATAAACAGGCACAAAGAGTTCCACCAATATTCATGTGGACGCAGAGTCAGTTGAAATAGTCGAAATAGTCCGATGGAGAGATTCTTTACGACGGAGCCTCCCCCCCCCCTTCCTCCTTCTCGCATTATAGAAATGCAAATTTTACATACATAAAGGTTAATTCAATATTTTTTAATCGCCATACTTAGTTGCGTTCGAAGTAGAGCTGAAAATGCAGATGCGAATTTTGTTGCTGTGAAAAGCACAACTGTACATACATACCTACGCGCTTGCAGCATTAAAATAACAATGCACAAAGACATTCTTTGTGTATACGCTTTCGTGTACAAGGTACAAATATATTATGTACATCCTAGAGCTAAGAATACAATTTTCAAGCTACTATTATATGTAACATGTGTGGGTATAGTTGCTACAGGAGATTTTCGTTTATCGGCGATCGCTCCCCTTGTCAGTCAATACACATCTATATATTATATCGCAGCTCAAAAGTGTCTCTCGAACAAACAACTCTTTCACATGTGCTTGTTTGCGCGTTTTTATAAATGACGTTTCGAATAGGAAAAATACGGACAGGGTCGCGGAGTAAGAAAAGTTTTTGTTTTCTTTTTTTTCTTTGTAACTCGACGAACCTATTCCGTTCAGCTCGGTTCCGCGTTGAAATCCGGTGATTGAAAAAAAAAAAAAAAAAAAAAAAAAAAAAAATGATGTGTGCCGGACAAATGGGGGGATTTCGAATTATGTGTTGACGTATAGAAACCTGATGTTATAAGCACATGACGTGAAACTATAAAAATTTTTGGCTCCTTTTCCTCGAGGTTTATGAATCATTGACACGGCCGAAAAAGCCTGTGGAGTACGATACTATATGTAAGGCTAAAAAAAATCCAACCACACCATTACGCGTACGTACAGAGAACTCCCGGTATAGTATCAGCTCCTTCGATGCGATCAATAAAAATTCCAGTTCTCCATCACCGTGAAATCTTCCTCGCGTCCAATTCGCAATTTTACGGGTAGGTAGTATTTTATTAACCAAATTATTCGAAAAATATAAAAAAAAGCCTATACCTTATCAATGCCAATACCTATACGTACAAGTAAGTATAACCGCGGCGTCCATAATAGTCGCAAGAGAGCCGCGCACGATTCCTGCATTGCAGCTGTGCATATATATTATACAACAGCAGTGCAGAGTCGCGCGTCGCCTGTATATATAAGTACATACACATCTAACGTTTTGTGTTGAGTATATAATATATACGCGCGCGCAGTTGTGTAAGTAAACCTGCAACTCTCGCAAACGCAGAATGTAGGACAAAGCAGCAGCAACCTCGCGTTCAAAAGGAAATTACCATTTTGCATGCCGCTGCGGCTCCAGCCTCTCTCTGCTTTTTCTTTGCCTCGCTACTAATCTCTTTTTTTTTTTTTTTTTTTCCCTTCTGATTACATTTTGTTGCTTTTCCATCCAGGGAAGTTCAATTACGCCCAAAATCATTGATACAGCAGGTGCACGTAAACGACTTAAAATACATCGCAAACATCCGCGGTGCAAGCTTCCGAGATGCAAGTAAATCGATATGGACAAAAGAAAAAAAAAGAAAGAAAGAAAGAAAGAAAAAAAAAAGAAAAAGAAAAACCAACTTTCCCTGCTCCCCGTACACGAAAACGTTACACCCGATTAGGGAGTGGAAGAAATAAGGCCTATAACGCTCAAGCGCACGGTATAAAAATACAATTTACCAAATGAGATAGCGTTATCCGGGCGCGCGCTGGGGAAAGAAAAAACGAGCTAGCGGTTCTTGCACCCCCAGGGGGGTAACGGCTCCCCTTCGACCGCCCCCTTTTTTCCCCTGTAAAAGTGACGCGTCACGAAACTATATTTGTATGTATGTATGTACACACGCACCGAAGAGGGAGGAAAAAAAAAAAGAAAAGGAACTGTCGAGGTGGGAGGGAAAATTAAAATGTTGAACCCGACGTACACGAGCATATAAGGTGGGTAATGGTATTGCATTTATACACATATATATACGTGCGGTGCGACGGCCGCGTTGTAATGTACGTATGGCGTGCAAGTGTACGTAAGTATATGGTAGGTCGTGCGCGTTGACTCGTAATCGATCAATGGGTGCCTCGCGACGTACATGGTATACGTATATATACAACGCACCGTACGCGAGTCTTCCACGCGTGTGAGGGGGGAGGAGTATTTTGTTAACAATCATCGTTCATTTGAAAATCGAAAAGTAAACGAGTACAAGCACCTACGTGGGTATATATGTCTAGTGCGCACACTAGTGCCAGCGTTTCCTTTGGCCATGGAAGTTGCCTTCATCATTTTCAAATACAAATATATACGTATAAGTAGCGCGAAAAAACTTTATTTCTTCACCGAGTTTTTCATCTCGTCTCTTTGTCTTTTCTTTTCTTTTTTTTTTACAGTCGCAATCTGCAATTCAAATGCAGCGAGAAAAAAAATGCGTGCTGTTCATGCTAATCAACGGCCAGCTGAATTAATGATTCGTGATGAAAAATCGATAATTACACCACCGTTAGAGCTCGGCCGTGTTTGGCAATTGTGACGATGAAAATATTTAAACTAACCAGAGCTACGTCAAATAAACAACATGATTAAATGTTTGTAGCGCATGAAAAAAAAAAAGCGAGAGAGAAAAAAACAAAGTTTATGAAAAACATTTCTTGCGTCAAATCTAGCGTCACAGCAAAGTTATAATGCCATTAATTTCCGTAATTACACGAGCTGTGTCTTTCCACTGCAAGGAAGAAAAAAAAAACAAAAAACAAAAAGAAATAAAAGACAATCCACTAGGGACGCGAGCCAACAATGATTTCAAAATAATTGTAGTACACGCGCGTACATTAAACACGCAAGGCAAGGGCGGTGCTGCACGTACACACACGTGCGAAGCGTTGCAAAACTCAATAAAAATTTTCATACAAGATACGCGCCGGAGCTGGTAGTTTCTATTTTTTTTTTTTTTTCCCCGGTTTGAGCAATTTTTTTCCTTTTTTTTCACGGAAACGTGAGTTTGCACGCGCGCGTTGCGCAAGTAGGTATGATATTCTTTGCGGAACACAATGCGGCCTGTTTTTTCCTCCTCCAGTCGTCTCTATCATCCCGTCGCTTTAATCTCGATAAAAGACATTGAGATCGTTACGCAAGCCAAGGCGAGTCGGAGCGATCATTAGACCTATATATATATACGCATAGCTCCTCGAGTTGACAAAATAATATTGTCGCAGCAAAAAGCACCTCACGACTCGGCAAGAGGAGCCGTCAAGATTTTCGCGCTCCGTGTGAACAGCACACATCACCAGCCGTCACTTTTCTCTGTCAATTTGTCACTATTTGCCATACTTAGTTTGCTGGCACGTCTATACCGTATTATGCGCTCGGTTCTCGGTAAAGGGAGAGCATATGGGAGCAATGGAGACAGAGAGAACGGGTCAGGGCGCAAAACCGGAGCACACATTAATTCGCTTCAATTGGATGGCACCACCATCATCAGTGGCAGCGAGCGAGCAAATCAAGCCGTTCATGTAGTATTACTTGTAACAAGTTGGTATATACACGTATTAAAGTGTAGGTACTGCTCTATGCTGCTGACGGCCTTGTTCTTCTTTTCGCTCTTTTTCTTTTCTTTTTTTTTTTTTTTTTTTTTCTCCTCGTTGTGCAGCTTGTTAACGAGCTGGATTTCGTAACTCATTTTGTGTCAGAATTCTTTGACGAGTGACGTAACGAGATTGTGCCGTACATACATTGGCCACGACAAGCGCAGGGAAAATCGGATCACTCTGGTGCAGGTGTTTACAGGAATTCTCGGTGTATTTGTTCAACAATTTGTGCGTCTGGGTGTTTCGACAGTGTTTGGTCTAAGCGCAAGCGTTACGAAATATACGTACAGGGAGGCGCAGCTTTAGTTGTAACTCTCTTTCTCGTGTGTCGGAGCCGTGTCAGCAGGAGAGCTGGGCTTGAGCGAGCAAAGCCAGAGAGCCGTGAGATAAATAATACAGAAATAGAGTTTTCCCTCGCTAGAGCGTGTACACACACCCGTCGTCGTCGTAGTCGCTTTAACCCCAAATATTTACATTTCTTACTTTTCGTGTTTGATCACGAGCCTCGTTGCTTCTGTTGCGCAAAGCGTTTAGAATTAGGTGGAACTGAATTTAGAAATCAAGCCGAGCTTTGCGAAGCTGTTGGAGCTTGTGGCGGCATCTGAGCTTTTTCTCCGGTAGGTAACTCGGTTCGCTCGCTGTCGCGGAATATGTACACCGCGCTGCAGGTTTTTTACTTGTCGGTATACGTACATCGCAAGTGAGCTTCGAACGATAAACGCTTACTTCATTTCAAATTTTCTTTTCCTCGCTGGATAATTTTGTGATTCTTTGTATCGTTTGAGCATTTTATATACGATTATAACATCAAAGCCTGATGATTTAAATCATTTTACGCAGCATAAAGTATTTTTCTCCACCCAGGAAGGAAATTTCCTACAACGGTATGGAAAAAAAAAATGTACAAGTATTGCTTGTATATCAGTGCAGACTGCGGAAGTGGGTAACGTTACGATAAGATATAGTGAAATAACGGTGAAAAAAACCTTAAATACGTACTATTTTTATTTTCTAAATTTACATACTATACGACTTATCCGTAACATTCCACACGCTTCTTTCGATCTTGACTTAAACTAAATAACTATAAACGAGATTAAAGTAACTAGCATCTTTTTTTTTTTTTTTTTTTTTTTTTTTCAATATTTACAAGGTGTATTGATAAATCGTTCAGCAATTGATACAATTAAAGTAACTCCATCATCAATACGTACACATGTTATTGTAGCAAATAGAAACTGATTTTGTTTTTTGTTCTTTTTTTCGGTGCGGTGTCACAATCGTATAGTTTTCAGTTTGATAATTTTGCACAAAGCATTTTGCGTTTGTACGGTTGAAAAGAAAAATTTTACGAACCACTGTTACAAACCCTGCAAAAGGGTCGATCAAATGTGATAACAAAAAATTCGCGGCTCATTATTATGCGTGAAAAACAAAAAAATGAGAACGTATGTTTTCTCAAGTTGGAACAAAAAAAATCAAATGAATTTGTCTTCTAGTTCATTAGTTTTGGCATATTTTATGCACTGATCATAAATATTGTCTTACATACGCACGGTAATATCTGAAGGGCTTCGTCGCACGAACGTCTCTTGAGTTTTGCAATAACCATTAGCTCGTCGATTGTCCATCAAAGGAGTGAGTGTTTCAGACCCCTAAGACCGATCTCGTTTGATAAAATGATGATAACGAAAAATTAGTCTCGCTCAACTAGTTCAAGTTTTTTCTCACAAGTTGATAATAAATAAAGTACAATTACATGAAAGCCTTAAAAAATACAGGCTTCGCGTACTTTATTCAATACTAAGGATTCATAAAAAAGTAGAATTTGTCTGTCTTGTCGGTTTTTACCGTAGCTAATACAAAGATAGAGAGTTAAAGAGAGAGAAAATATGAACGAGCTTCGGAGATCAAGCAGCCACTCGTGCCGCATCACGTTAAAAAATTTAAGAGATCGTCGTCTCGTTATGACTCTGTTTGTCTGACTTATCAATCGCTGATACGTGATCTGGCTTCTCACCTCGCGCGTAACGTTCCCACATCTTTTTGTACAGCATTTCCATACCAGCTGCGTACATCTTGCAATCGAACAATGGACTGTCCGTTCGTGCATCCCAGACTTTAGCTCGGATGGCTTTCAAGCTAAAAATAAAATATCACATTAGTAAGTTAAGTTGAAAAAAACACAAAGAGATTTTTCGGTACTTACTATTCTCTGTCGGTTCCCAATCTAACGGCGATATCCTGATATTCTTGCCTAGTGCGCGCCACCAGCTCTGGACAACCGAGAGTATTGAGCTGACTGGCGGCTACTCGCGAGGCCAATGTTTCACCTGGCAGCGTGACCACGGGCGTCCCTGTCCACAGAACGTCCATGCTAGTTGTGTGTCCGTTGCACAACGGTGTGTCTAGACAGACGTCAGCCAGCTGACCGCGACGAACGTGTTCTTCTTTGGCTGCAACGTTGCTGAAGAGAATACGGCCTGGAGCGAGGCCGAGTTGTTGAGCGGTAGCTTGAAGATTTGGCTCACCCACTGCCGGAAAACGCAGGAGCCACAGTACGCTATTTGGCACGTGTTTCAGGATCTGTACAAATGTTATCAATTTTAATCGAGGTTCTTCAACAACCAACAAACAATTATTTTCCAAGAGAATATGCTTACATGTGCCCACATGTGAAGAGTAAGTGGATCAATCTTGTAAAGTTGATTAAAGTTACAGTAAACAACGGCGTCCTCGGGCAATCCATACTGTTGCCTTGTCGTAATGACGATATTCTGCGGCACTTCCTCTCCCGTGGCTGTCTTGGTATTGACCTGAGTCGTGGCCATTCCATTCTGGACCAGAACACCGTTGACCGACATTTGGCACTGCCCCGAGGCTATCATAGTCTCGATGGGGGTGGTTGTCGGCAACTCGGCCACCTTCATCGAAATTTCGACTGGTTTACTCCTGGATTGGCCTTCTGGAACTATAACTTCCTTAATTTCTTTGACAAGAGTATTTTCGATCATAGGCGAAAGATCTGTAGCATTGATGACTGCCACGTTATCGGCTAATTTGCTGCCTTTGTTGAGTTTGTCGGTCAAAATGAGGCGTTCCTTCAAATGTGGGAACATTTGTCTGAAAATAATGATGCATTGATTAAAAAAAAAACTGTCTACCTTTTAAACTCAACTGAAATTCTCGACATGGAAAAGAATAAGAAAGACACTAACTTGTGATCTCCAATGAAGAAGGTGTTGGGCATGTAAGCAAGCTTCTCGCTGTACTGGCTGGCTAACTCAATCGGCGAAGTTACCTCATCCGTGATGAGATAATCCATAAAACTAGCTCCCGATGTACCAGGATAACCGAGCCACATGACCTGGATCGGCGCAGGTTTCAGGGCAAATATTTCGTTCCTCGCTCCCTTGGTGTAGCCATTCATGTTCACCAGAATGTGAACTCCGTCGGCATTGATGCGATCCGCAGCCTTGCCGTTGCAGGGAATTTGCGAGAGATCGATAAAGTGATCGGTTTCGCGAGCGATCTTGCCACGGAAGGTTGTGCCGTCGTCGGAGCTCAGTGCGTAGCAGAATATCTCGACCTTGTTGCGATCGTGCAGACCTGGGATCGATTGCATCAGGTGTGAGGTTGGGTGATTACCAAAGTCCGAGGACACGTAGCCGATCTTGAGACGTTGGCCGGAATCCCTTGGAAACTTGTACGGCTGTTTGTGCAGCACATGGATCTAAAAGAAAAATGTATCGATCAGTTGTGTCCTGAATTGCCGAAATCCATATCAAATGATGCTCGGAATAGCCAAGTACCTTCTCGATGCACAGATTGGCGTGTCTCGCGGCAATGGCCTTTCTAAATTCGTGCGATAGCGGGTAGAGCATGGAATGGTGCGGGTGCACGCTAGGCAGGCGATTCTTGTCCAGCTGTTCGGCAACGATGGACACGAGTTTCTTCATCCTGGCCTCGTAGTCCGTCCAGTCGCACACAATCTGCAGGCAGTGGGCCAAATTGCAATACGCGTCTGGAAAATCGGGCTTGAGCTTTAGGGCCGTCCTGTAGCTCTGAATCGCCTCGGGTATGTTGCCCGAGTCCTTGTGTATCGAAGCGAGGTTCGAGTGCGCGTCCGCGAAGGCCGGATTGATCTGGATGGCGCGGCTGTAGCACTGAAGGGCCCCTTGGACGTCTTGCATCTCCTTAAGGGTGTTGCCCATGTTTGAGTACGCGTCCGCGAAGGATGGCTGGATGCGAATCGCCTCCTTGTAATGCATCAGGGCTTCGTTGAGTTTGCCCTGTTGTTGGAGAACGGACGCCAGGTTGCTGTGAGCCGCTGCGAATTCCGGGAACACTTCCAGGGCCTTTAGGTAGAATCGCGTGGCTTCCTCGATGTAGCCCTGTTCTCGTTTTATGTTGGCCTGTAGAGGTATAAGTACATTAGATGATTACGATGATTACACGGAAATTTCGGCTCATCAGTTTTTGTTCTCGCGATCATGTGTACTCGTAAAAAGAAAAGAATTATCGGGGTTGAGGCCATCATACTTATCGTGACACACGAAAGTGAATGAATTTTTTTTTTTCTTTTTTCGTTTCAATTGTTATGTCAAAAGAGTCATTTGGTACACGCGAAAGAGCGAAACTAAATATTGAACGATGGCTGTAGAAATACGTAAAGAAAGGACGTTCACGTACCACGTAAGGGATAAAAATTTTAAATTTATTAATATATTATCGACCACTCTGGTAAATTTTTTATGAAGCCCCAAGGTTGTATGAACGAAAGTATTATTAAGTACGACGGGCAATTGTTTTTATTATTATATTTTTATAGACGAGCGCTCTGAATTATTTAACAAATTGTTCTTCCTTTCGCATGGGTGTACCAAAACGTGCTCACAATGTCACGAAAATGGTCTCAAGCCACGTTATTGCCGTAAGGTGTGGTATACAAGTATGTACTGACCAAATTGTTGAGGGAGTCGGCGTGGGTCGGGCACAGCCGGAGCGCGGTGTTGTAGCATTCCTCGGCCTCGGCCACCTGACCCTTTTCCTTGAGCGCGTTCGCCAGGTTGCAGTAGGCATCCGGGAAGTTTGGCTGGAGCTCAATGGCACGCCGATATGTGTCGATCGCAAGGTCGATGAGCCTACAATTAGACAAGTACCATTCATGATTTGCTCGCCAAATTTGAACGAATATTCCTTCGACACTATAAACTGCATTAAGAACAATTGTACAGTGCACTAGTTGACTGTATCGTGAAAGGAGAAAAAATATATATACTCACCCCTGTTCGTAGTAAACGCAAGCCAAGTTGCCGTGAACGACTGCATTGTTGGGGCTGAGATTGAGCGCGCGCAGGTAAGCGGCAACGGCTCTGTAAACGACAACCATCGAGAAATTAGCTTCAAACATTCAATGAGCCCTCGCGCATTTGCAAGTGGCGAGAAGTGCGCTTCCAGCACTGATTGCTCTTTTTGTTTTTGTATTCAAGTCGAATCGTTATTTTTTTATGTGAAAAAAAAAAAAAAATCTTCTGTACCATTTACAAATTTTTCTGGGACTATTGTAAGAGTTATTCTCTACCCGAGTGATCAGTAGGAACTTTTCACCCTGTATCGATGAAAATTTAAAAACTCAAGTATCTTATCAATAATCATACTGAGAAGATAAAAGGGTCGATATAACATTGTTTAGCCAAAACTGAAAGTACACATCTGAAATTCCTTTAATTAGAATTAAACGTAAAAAAAAAAAAAATATCCAGTTTATTGACATTAAGCACCAATGGCACTGTGAGAAGGAACTAATAAAGCACGGGACAAGATAATTAACTGTCGGGAATTTCGGCTGGCACGTTGACAAAAATTCATTTGACGTCAGACTATAATCGCCTAATTAAAATTGATAAAAAAGAAAAACAATGTATTCTTGAAAAATTATTACGTTTTATAGAGTTTTGCTTAGCACATTTTTTTCACAATAAAGCTTGTCATACAGTATTTGAACAAATATTTAAATACTTTAAACACTTTTTTCTCCCTAAAAAATATTTTTACAAGTACAGTGTTATGATAATAACATACGTTATTTTTAGAAAAACTTTGTAGTGCAAAGTATTTGAAAAAAAAAAGGTATTCATACCAAAGTCCGTCAACACGTAGTTCCAATCAATATTAGGTCAGACATTTTTACAGACGAAGGTTTTTTTGTTACGGTGATGCCATAAGCCCCAGGTTTTTCTTAGTCAACTAGTCTTAAACAGTATAAGAAAAAGTGTACCTATTCTGATGCTTGTGGTGCTTCAAGCTCAGCAATAAAATTGAAAAGGAAACCTACCCCGACAAACGGCACTCGAACCAAAAGGACACCGAAACAAAGGAAATTTCGATGGCTTTCGATTGCTCCCGCACAGTAAACAGAGCAAGTGCACGGAAAAAGAAACAAGACATTCCTGCTATATTTATTACCACCGCAAGGAAGCAAATCCCATTTGGCTATGAGGGCAATTTCAAATTAAAATCCTTTTACGGATTTATGTGGTCGCGTCGGAGGTTCTATTTTAACTTGGGTATAGGGATTTAAACATTTTTAAGAATTTCTAAAAAATTTTCTTCAACGTACCGCTAAATCTCTCCGCGATTATTAAGTTTTCGCACGCAATTTACGACCACAATTTCGAAAACTGCACTGCTCGTTTTTCTTTCCTTTCTGGTAAGTTTCTAAAGTGGCCTAGAAACTACGGTCTTGAAAAAATACTTTTAAAATAAAATTCCCGTCGTGCCGCATTACGTACAACATTTGAAAAAAAAACCTATTTTTTTTTCTTTCGTTTTTTAAATAAAAACAAAAATCCAGCATCAGCCACGCACGCACTACCTCTTGATCCAAGACTTGAGCCAGTCAATGCATCCAGCTGGCGGCCGTCGAGCTACGGTGTTCTCCAGCTGCAGTCGCAGCGTGGGGGCTAAGCTCGTCGAGGGTGAGATCACTGTGTAGACGATGACGCACTGGTACTCCATCCCTCCATCGCTGAGCTAGCTCCCGAAATTTTTTTTCCCCCAATTTGGTATCTATAAAACCCGGCTCGCTGAGCAATGAAAAAAAAAAAAAAAAAAAAGTACCTACGCAGAGTGATCTATGCGCAAGTATTTTTTTTTTATTCTTTCACGACCAACGTGCAAAAGACGGCTCCAATATTGGGAAAAGTTTTTTGGCAGCGCTAACTTGACTTGGGGTGTATTTTTTTTTTTTTTTTTTTTTTTTTTTTTTTTTTTTTCTTAATGGCGCAAGTGCGTGGGTGGGCGAGTGTTTTATTCCGAACGTGCGTTCTTTCGAAGCCAAGAGATAGATTTCTTACTTTGCGCAAGCGGAATAACTTTGGCAAACTCTACGAGGCATTTGGGTTTCGGGCTTTTGCAAAATTAATTATTCATTCGGGCTCCACTTTGAATTTATTTAGTACTTTGGAACTTTGGGTTACTCGTGCAATAATCACGTTTTTTGTTTTTTTTTAATCCAACAAGCGCTTACACGTTGAAAATTGACTTAGGATAAGCGAACTTTTAGTTTTACTCATCTTCCGTATACTTTATACCAATAGCTTACTGAGACCTACGCAGATTTTAATATACATTGAAGTTTAACTATAATTTTTAAAAATCGTCCAATTTGACTTTAACCAAAAAAAAATTATTAATATCGAAAAATATTAATACAGACGAAAACTGTTTAGTTTAATTTTCAAAGATGAATTAGTCGATAAACTACTATAGCTGCGCGCAATTTATAAAAATTAAAAATATTTATTACGAGTTTCAAACGTAATTGCCAATTACCAATTTCATTTTTCATTTCATTTCATTTTCCAAAAAGTTTTATGAGTAAACGTGACGTGAATTAATTATACTTTAATTGAATTATTCGAAACAGCGAATTTCTTCGTCACCGTCGGAGTGATTATTTATTTATATATTTATTTAAAGTAGCTGCCTAGCGGACTCGAGACTTAAAAAAAAAATATTTTAACGAGCTGTCAGTTGCACGTGTTTATAAAAAAAGTATATATATACATATATTTCTCGAGCACGTGTATGGGTACGAATACGTATAAAATTGATGGTGTAAAACAAGTTATTCGACCAAAATATCTCTGAGAAGGAGAATAAAATTGCTCGTTATGGCACTTCAAGAATATTCGCGTTGTGCGTGATACTTGAAGAAATAATGACTACAGGGGTTCGACCTGCCTTGGAAATAGGTACTTTCGGTAAAATATCTGGAATTTTCCTACAACTCGGATGAAAAGAAAAAACAGAAAGATTCTCCCGATGGTTGCGCAGTTCCACCCAAACGCACCACCGTACACGTAGAAAAAGAGATATTTACCCAAACACACTTTCATTACTCTCCTCGCAAATAGGTATACACTGCGAGGGGAAAAAAACAAGACGACCGCGTCGTCTAGACACTGGCCTTAAAATTCACGAGCGCATAGTCCCGTGTTATCTTATCCAATCTACGCTTCGGTTATTTCTTTTTTCCACATACACAATCAATCAGTCTTTCGAGAAAAAAAAAAAAAAAAAAAATTGGAGGGCACCTGCTCGCAGAACTCCTTAAACAAAAAAGTACACAAGCTCTTAGCTCTCATCTAAAAGGTTTTCTACGTTCAACTCCGAGGGGAATTTCCACGCCCTTTTCCTTCGGGAGAAAAGCAAATTCCGTCCCCTTCTTATCTACGATCCCGTTCACGTCGGGCGCCTCCTCTTTGTGCATGCAAGAACGATAACCCCCCGATCGAGCCTCCCTCCGTTCTTTTTTCCCTGCAGTCGTCGCCAACGCCGAGTTAGCGCGTGTTTTTCTTATCCCCGACCTTTTTCCGCGCTGCACTTGTCAAAACAAAAATATATTCGTCGCTTCGCGCGACAATGACAGGTACCACGTGACTCCTGCTGTTACATTCTTTTGGATTGTTTTGTCACTCCCTACTTTTTGTTGAGCGCACATATAGTCACATACTAGGTCAGTTTCAGCTAATTGGGACAAATTTTGCGGAAGACACGTATAACCAATTTTATTTTCCTTCTCAACTCTACTCGTCACAGAAGAAAATTCCTTCGTTTTCTGAAGGCGAGGGGATTTTTATGGGCATGGAATTTCTTAGATTCCTCAGCAAAATTGCTATGTGTTAGCGCAAAGGATGAGAGGGAAAGAAAAATCATAATTATAAGACCAATGAGCTCAACTAATTATTATACCGAATACTACAAATCATTTAAACAAATGCATAAATTTCTTTTGCAATAAAATTGAATTGATCATAGTCGTTCCAACAAGTAAATAGTTAAAAAACAAAACGTAATTTCCCTTTTCACAAATAAAGTTGGACATGCCAATTTGCACACATGGTATACACTTGTAATTCCTGAATGATTTCATGAGTTTTTGATTCATGCACACACACATAAATGAATTTAAATTTATTTCACCGAGAGATGGTGCAAATACGTTGCATTCGATTAGGTAGATGGAGCTTTTTTAAAAAAATCCATCGATAATCGGGCACGATTTTCATCCTCACGAATCGTTTATTAAAACTGCAAACTGCCGCGGGTAAAAGACGCTCGATTAGCGGAGATGGATATACGGTGTATCCGAGTACGTGCGATTGGAGTCTGCGCCCTCGAGAGATTACAGCCGGCAACTCGATCGGGCAGAATTTTCAGGCAACTGCAGTGACCCGCGAGGGAGAGATTGCCGGGGGCAAAGTATACCTGTCGCGGACAGCAGAAGTGTTTTGTTTATTATTTATTTTTTTTTATGGCTCCGCTAGCCATGAAACTTTGAAATTTGAGTCAAACAGATTTATTCTCTGCAATTTTTTAAGGTAACAACTCTGAGTGATTTTGACTTTTTGAAACCAAAACATCATCTAAAACAAACCGCAGGATAGATTCAAGCCAATCGCGTCACGAATAAAAAAAGCCATCATGATGAATGGCTATACAGTATAGCGTTACAATTGTAAAAATCCAAACAACGACAATGTCCAAATAGAGCAGCAACGCCCACCCACACAGATGTCCGAATCGAGCGAAACACCAACCGCCGGTCTGGATTCACGCACGTCAAGAGCAAAACGTGTGTGGCGTCGAAGCGCGGATTCTTCATTTGATGTATACTATTCGAAACCGCACGTGATGCACAGAGTCCTCCGCAAACTGCGCTTTGACCCCTGCAGCTCCCCGGTGTACATGACCCCCACGAATTTCGTCGTGAAATTAGAACGCTCGCGCGTGCGAAAATCTACCAAACTCCACGTGTGTACTCGTTTTAAATGCTAATGGGATTTTTATTCGGGAGCTCGTGAAGCAGGGCTTGGGTGAGTTTTTAAAAGGCATCGACGTGACTTTGTTAATTTAGCCTATTCGACCTTTTTTGGTGCCAGGTGGTGATGAACCGATCGAGATCAGGGGTGGCGTGTGATTTTTTTTTTTTTTTAATTAAAAGAGGGATCAGTGGAAATTTCATCAAGTGTTACTTGACAGCTATAGTATATAGACGGAAGGAAAGAAAACGTGGGGTAAGCAACCTTGGGGTGACTGTCGGAATAACGTCGAACGAGTGGGTGCACGGGCACCTTGACGTTACGTTGAAAGTTTTATCAGCTGCAACTTTTACTGTAAAACGTCATGGTAATTTTTTTTTTTTTTTTTTTTCTTCTTTTTCAATAGACAGTACGCAACGCGTTTGCCCTATTTTCTGTTGGTGCTGACTGTAAGGATGCTCTTTTTATCAAGTTTTGCAATTGAAGCTTACTTTTATAACTGTATCAATTTATGGCAGTAGAATAATAAGTTGCCACACAATATCTTCAAAGGGTGAGATCGTTGGGTATTCATTACAAATACAATGCAATGGAAATGTCGACATGTAGAGGTACATTGAACGTGTATTTGTACAAGAAGGATGTGTATTTTCAATGGAAATGCTCGATTTATCGAAAAATACAAGAATTTTCACCCGATAAAGGTAATAACACTGAATTATAAAATATCGAGTTACAATACGAGGGGTACAAGTTGTGTCAACAACCTCTTCGAGTGAGTTAGTCAGGTACACTTACAAAGGAAAGTCAAAGAAAAAACTGATCCTCAAGATAAATTATTATTGTTGACAGCTACCTCGCTTGCATGTAACATCGAAAGAAAATTGTCTGAAGCTTTGCAAAATAATTTTTAATATTTATTGACAGCTAGAAGCATCGAATCAGCCCAATTCAAATAGAAATATAATTTTTGAATACTTTGTGAATTTTCTTGTCAATTTTACGAGAATTTCATCGTCTAGAGGTAAAAAAATGAAGTATTGTTCGACTAATATTGCAAAATTTGTAAGAACGTACCAACGGTTGTACAAAACATATCTTCATTAATTCTCCCAACCACAGTTTATTTTTTTCCCCCTAAACTCGACCAAAACGGAGGAAAAAAATAAATTAGCCCAAGGACACATTAACGAAGACCTACATTCACGGGGCGTTACATGAATACGGAGAAGCAGTCGAGGAGCAGCAGGAACACAAAGGGAGGGGGGGGAAATAAATCGCATCACCGGTGCAGAGAACGGTAACGCGGTCCGAGTGAATTTTCCTCGCGGTTGCGGGGGAGGGGGGGGGACGTGTAAAATGCAATTTGAGGCAAAGAAAGCCTCAATTAAAACTTTTTCGAGCCTTTCAGCTCCTCGCGGCATGCAGGGTCGATTTCTATTACAGAGCCGCGCGACCGGCCTTAACTCCTCCCTTCTGCGAAAAGGGCGCCTTGCAGCCCGCGGTGAATTGAGTAACAAAGGCACCAACGGTAGCGCCAATTGTACGCTTCGACCGACTGAAGCGAACTTTGCAACTTTGGCTCGGATTTCTTTAATAAAGGCGCGCTGGACGGGCGTATAAGCGCGGAAAAGTCGGGTCGAAGGAAGAAAAGGGGGTTGGACGTAAGACGCGGGTATTGGCACGGGAAAGAAGCACGATCGCCCTTCAATGAAGTTCACTCGATGGTACTACGGTAAGGTATCGCGTGCCGGCTGAAACTGGATTGTGCGCTCTCCGTGGCTGTGATTTGTCGAGGGACCATGTACAGGGTATAGGGAAGCCGTAGGTGATGGACACACGAGTTATGAATTATATAGAGAACGATATGAGTGATAGGGTAAGTTTTTTTTTTTTTCGTTGACATCTTGCGTTTTATAAATTTGTTTGCAAAGTATCACATGTGTATGTCGAGTAGTGCATCATGCAGCCCCATATCGTACAGGTGTTGAAATAGCTTGAGGCGCTCTTTGTTTACACGCGTTTAGCCGATAAATTATTTGTTTACGTTTCGATTAATATCTTTTGAAGTTGTTATTTTTCGAGATGCTCATCCGTGGAACTAAGGCATGTGTATTTTTTTTCTTACAAATATAAATACCATACGCAGTTTTCCTCATGAGCTCGTAAACTGTTGAATAAACTCTCAAAAATATAATAAAGATTCATACCGATTACCACCTAATATTTGGTGTTTCCAAGTGCAAAGGCTTTCTTGTTTTTTTTTTTTTTTTTTTTCCTAAATAATATTACCGTGAAAATATACGAAAATTAATCTATCAACAACTTTATTCAAACTGTAGGAACTTTTTACCTCAAATTTTTTTACAAATAAAAAAACGAGCCTAAATTCATTGCTGTCCTTAAGAGCTTGTACTAAAAGTTGAAATAACACCAATATTTATAAAAGATCGCACAGTTTTTCGAGACTCTGAATACTTATTGTTGAAAGTTTCAGTGCTTTCACTGGATTTAGAAATAATCATTGAACCTCCTTGATTATGAGTAAAATGTTTTTGTTCTTGATCTTTCAGAGAGGACTATTCATTATTATTTTTTATTTGAAATAAACACGTAATACTCGTGTTTTTCACTTTTACATTCAAAGTTTTAAAAATACATGAATAAAATTTTACAAAAAGTAATGGTTAATCACATAAGCGACAACATTGGCGAAGAGAAATAAAAACTATACATTGTGCTACGGCGGCGCTTTTCATACTCTATCGCGACATAATCCGCGACATTGTATGCACCGGCACACCCCAATATTTTGTTCCGTTTATTCAGTGATTCCATTTAATTAAATTTCATGGTCCAATATTTACTGAGCAAAAAATCACGACCGATAAAAACTCCCTTTCGCACCCTACCTCCTTGCGTCACAATATTCCAGGACCATTCCCAAATCAAAAAAAAATCAACCCGCATCATGACGATTTTTGAAAAAACCACTTATAAAATGTTTTGTCACACTATATAACTCACTTCTCCACCTCGGATCAAACACAACTGCAGGCGAAGCCAAAACAAAGCGATCACAAACGAAAGTTCAAAGGACCGATTGAAAAACAACAAATAGGTGGGGGGTGGAGGGTTACCGACCTTCCAAAAGCAGCACGGAGATATGGGAATGCGGAATAAGGTAGCAATAATAAAAAAAAAAATAATAATAAATAAAATGAAAAAAAGCAATGGAAAATAAAAATAAAAAAAAAGGATAAAGATAGAGAGCTAAGAGGAGCGCGCGAAAGTTGGTCTATACGACGAAGCGCGGCGGACGCGGAGCTAAACACTACTGGAGTGCTGGCGCGCGGGAGTGGCCAACAGCGACAGCAGGGAAAGAAAGAGAGAGTATAGCGTAGCGCAGCGCGAGGAGGACAGAGAGAGCAGAGCAGAGCAGAACTCGAGGCACCTAGTGGCGGCGACGACCGGCTCTACGGCTATAGGTGCTACGACGACGACCGGGATGTCTCCCTTTGTCTCTCACCCACCCCTGGGTGCGTTACAACGGTTGCTAGGCGATTGCCCACTGTCGCCGTGGCGCCTCTACGAGGATTAGCTCACACTTATAATACACGCTTTGTTTTTTTTTTGCCGTTCGCGACTTGCACCTATGATACCGATTTCGATCTATACCGTTACGCGCTGCGAACTTGGATTGAACGTCGATCCGATATATTTAAGACGCGCAATTGGCCAAAGTTTCGATATTACGTGCACGAGCATTCATTAATCCAAGCACCATCGCCACGTGCCAAGCTGCTCTTAGTGCCCGTCATATAAGATTGAACTTGGCGCTATTGGGGTATAATTGGCACTTCGATTATGCGATTACCGATTATTATTTTTTTTTATTTGTTGATTCATCGCTACAGAGGTATGAACAGCGACCCCAAAATATTGCCGGTTATTTTGTGGTAAAGAAGATACATTGTTGCGTGTAAAAATAAGCAGTAACAACTTAGACGAATGTGTAGCTCGAAGCACAGGATATGTGTTGCAAAAATTTATTAGCTTCCTCATTATGCAATGAAGGTTTTGCGCCAAAGTTTCAAACAATCGTATGCCCAAATTTCTCCCCGATGACGATCTGGGGGGGAGCCAGCTGGGCTCGCGCGAATGGACGAAAATAACACGGAAGATAAATAAACGTGTCGATTTGACGCGCTAGAGCTATTAGCCGTCCCGAGTCTTGATACATTGCGACGCGATTTCGTTTCGAATTTCATCAGAAGTCGAGTAGTGCCTCGCGAAAGGATAAAGAGCTTGCAGCTCTTGTTTCCGACTGATTTTTGGAGAAATCAAAAAACTTTTTCCAATAGCCTTTGTCACACGAGAGGGTCACAGTCGGCAAACACTCTTGACTCTCGCCCTTTGGGGTATTATCGACGCATATCTGCGAAATCGTTGGGGTATAAGGAGGTTTACCAGGATGACCCTACGATTAACAGGACTTTTTACGACCAACCTGAGCGTTGTGATTGAGGAAACGGGTGATGAAAGTTTCTCGATCTGGGTTGCAGGGGGAAAGATTTTTTCTTCGCTATGAAGCTCAAGGTGAAAAGAAATGCAATTTGCGGGGAAAACGTTGGTGCTTGGTATTTGTTATTTACATTAGTCTTATAAAATATTAATTTTTAATATTTATATCGCGGTAACAAACCTATGTTATTTTATTTATTTACAAACAAAGTATTTTAAGACGTGTACCAGCAACCGTATCGTGTGAATTCTACCGTATGTGCCGTTGATATAGGTTGGGATATCTTCTTTCTTTTTGTCCATAAATAATCATCAAATAACAATTTTTCACTATTAATTAAAAATCACTAACTTTTTAGAAAGAGCCATAGGATTTAAATTGACACTAAATTATTTTGTTGCAAACTTATTTTTTTGCCGCGTACCTAACTTCTTATCACTCTTGGTGAAATTTTTTCTTCCCCTCAAATAATAATCAAAATGATTTACAAGTTGCATCAAACTGCGATGCAAATTATAAGTCGACGTGAGGTAAAAACAAAGTTTTTTCACCCGCTCGTATGATATTGAGTAATTACATTACAGCTGGGCTTCCTGTTCCAAAAAAAAAGGAGGGGCACTAATTGCACGAAAAAAAACCCTACTTCTATTTCTTTTGATACGTTACTATTTCTTGCGTACTACTTTCTTCGTAATCTGCTTATTTGCATGAATGTCGATCTCGGCAAATGGGTAAATTGCAGGCATTAATGGGGGAATCCTTTACACTCGTCGCTCAATTTTGCCATTGTATTAATCCTCGAAACATTATATATACCTCCTACATACGTTGTATTTTATTGTATGTACAATA
This sequence comes from Copidosoma floridanum, assembly GCF_036245765.1. Taxonomy (NCBI): domain Eukaryota; kingdom Metazoa; phylum Arthropoda; class Insecta; order Hymenoptera; family Encyrtidae; genus Copidosoma; species Copidosoma floridanum. The sequence goes on along the minus strand of NW_028321897.1, from coordinate 6,731,954 downwards.
AAAAATCTCGAATAAAGCTGGCTGAAGAAACAGTAGCACTGCAAGTTGGGGATGATTTTCGACATTCAGTGAAGCTTTATAAGTACTCGAACGCAAAGGTTGATGAAGAAAATGAACAAAATTTTGATTATGTACGCACTTCACACCTAACAACAATGCCACTGCTAACTTATATTTTTCTGCAACAGATTTGATAATAGGATCCGCAAAAAATTTTAATCACGAAACAAAATTGTATAATGGAAGGATTATGGTACACGCTTCACAATTATTCATCGAATCACATAAATTTTGCCACATCGTAGAACATTGAATAAAACGAAATCGGCTTAAAAGCGATTACAAATGCATATTATATAGGTATAAACGAAACTATCGTTAGTATAAGCACGAGTTGGCAAAAATGATTGGACGTCAATTAGTTATTATGACAATACGTCAACTCAATCAAAAGTATCAATTACTGCAATAACTCTTTTACCACCAGATACAAGAACTAAAGAGAGGAACTTTACAACAAATAGCTCGCTCTTACGCGTTAATATTCATTGATTACAACAGCATACCTAGAAGGTTTGAGTTTGACAAGAATATACTGCTCTGAAATTCATAAATCTTGTGCGTGGGATATGTTTTCTATGGGCCACTGCTAATTGCTAATGCCACTGCTAATACTTACGTAATGACTGAAAAATCGAATATAGGTTTGTTTATTGCAAGTTGCAAGTTACAAATAAAATATGCTAGAAGAACGTGAGATGGAATTAAAAACAAAGCCAATACCTACACAGGATAATCACTCATACTGAATCAAACTCGGGCCCAATAAATCCAAGATAATAAAAATGAAAATACATCACATTGGAGTAAAACGTCGTTTCTCTGGAAAGGCTACAGCCGCTAGTCAAGTGCGACATCAAATAAAATTCAAAGTGTAACTAAAAAGGGGGGGAGGGGAGGATCGAGGATGAGGTCTGATTTTCCGCTCGTCAGGGCGCGAGGCCAATTCGAAATGACAACGACGCCGTGTTGCTGCGTCACGTGCACGGGATACGCGCGAGGCCGATTTTCGAGTCGTAGGAGTGGAAAAGCGAGTCATACTCCCCGAACTCGTGTCAAAGATGTAAGGAAAAAGTTTGACGCGATTTTGCAACATTAATTTAAAATTCAAGGCTTCGCGAGAACTCGGGGGAGTGCACAACCCGGTCTCTCGCGAGTAGTGGAAAGAATTTTATTGCCAATCCCGAAAAAAAAAAAAAACTGAAGGAATTTTATTCCACAAAGTTCACGCGAAATCAATGTAAGGTATAGGAATTGGACAGCTAACAGAGAGAGAGAGAGCTCGGATGGCTATCCATTTAGCGTCTCGACAGCGAAATTTAATAAAAGACTTGAGTCGCAGCTCGCTTTTTTACTACCGTGATTATGTTTCATGAGATATATATGTATATCAAGGTTGTATACTATGCGAACGCAATTTGACGCGCCTCCTACTTTGCTTTGATTTAATTAAAGGGCCAATTTTCAATAACAATGTAGAAATAGTTTACACGGGGATGAAAACATGTTTTCCAGAATCCATTCGACGCAGCGGTATACGTACGAGTGACTTTCAGCCTCGTCGTGTTTTTCCGACCAAAGTACAGCGAAGCATAACTGCGGGAGGTCAGTTGGGGTGGATTTCGAGACGAGTGGATTGTATAGGAAGACGGACACAATGAGGAACTGATTGGTTGGCTGCGTATGATTGCCCTGCATACATCGGCATATGATACGATTAGGGCACCTGAAAACTATATGTTCAGTTTGAGTTCGTAACTAAAAGTGCTTGATTGACCCTCTCTTTGAGTGATAAAAAAAAAAAGAAAAAAAAACACGAAATGTATACTTATAGGTGTGAGCAGTGGAAAGCAACAAAAGTATCCGTGGTAACAATCAGAGGGTAGTTTTCACTCATAGAGCGGACCGTCTTGATTGAATATTGGATGATGCGTGTGAGCGATCAAAGAAGTTTGCAAACGAGGTTGCGCGTCGATGGGAATTCTCCAGCGTTAATTTATGCGACTGGAAGTTCAGCGTTTGGATATTGAAATTCCATATATCTCGGGTAACTGCATATGAATGATCAATTGTTCGTGCTTTCAATGAAAATCGCTAGAGTTATCAGTTTTCACGACGAACGAGCATTCATCGCGATCTTTGAAGTGGCGTACGCTACTCGATTTTTTTTGCAAAACTTTTAATTTAAACTTCAGTATGCGGCTTTTCGAAACGAGAAACTGGATTGGCTTTTCATCTCGCGAATAATTATACATTTCAGCCGTGACTACTTGATGGTAAAATTAAATTTTCCTACGCTTCGGGCGAAAAAAATAAACTGTAACTCTTGACGCTATTCGACGGATCTTTACTTACTCGCGATGGTAGAGAAAAATTAATTTAGAACAAAAAAAAGCTACAGCTTTGAAAAGAGGCAAAGTCAACGTTATCTATGGAGACTATACTAAAAGACGACGAGTGTCTATTATTAGCTGGATATCTTAAAACGCGTGGGTTAGCTAAAAAAGAAAAAAAAAAATTAAAGAGCGCCGCGTGATATTCAACGATGAAACAAACACTGGGAATAAGAGGAGTCCAGTGGGGATTCGATATTTATTCCGTTTGTGCTCCTCGTATGTATGTAGGGCGAGTTTGCCGCAGGAAATTTATTGCCACTGTTGTGACTCTCGAGAAAACCCTCAGGACAGATATGTTTTTTTTCGTTGCTCTGTTTTTCTCGTCTCTTTGCTTATTTTTGCCTCCGAACGGGCTGATTGAAACACCTTGCTCCCACGTGCAGATTTCTTTGTGTTCAGATACATATATCTTTGTATAACTTGAAACCCCAGAAATTTACATTTTCCGAATGCATACAAGACGAAGAAAATTGTTACAAGAATTTTTACCGTCATTTGGGACCTATTACAACAGGTTTTAGTATATTGTATTATATATAGAGGTAGTGTTTATCTTGAGCGTAAAAAGTAGTTCAAAACTGTCCTACCTAATTTTAAAAGTAGTCCAAGTGTTGACGTTGAAAATTCTTGTATCATTTACTCTTATACCTTAGTCAAACAAACTAATTTTTGCACGCACACATACAACGAACCAAAAATTTATTTCACCTCCAGGTGGTGCAAAGAAAAAATTTCATTGTTCGCAAATAATTGTCCATTTCACAGCTCGCGAGTACGAACTCACGTGGGGCAGTATTTAGAAAAACAGAATGGTGGGAGGGGAGTCCAAACATGCCAAAGAAACAGATGAAATGGCGCGCTAACGAGCACTCTTTCGGGGAAACAACGGAGAAAATAGGTGAAAAAAGAAGAAACGCTCGTCTGCCAACATCTGCAAAACTTTCGCGCTCACTGTCCGTTAGAGCAGCGCAGGCTTTTTTTCCTCTCCAACATCTACTCTCGAAAGCACTTATTCCCCGCCAAGGGAATCATCACCTGAGGGAGTTTATTATATTATGCGCCTCCGGTCTTTTCCACTTCCTCTTTCGACCTTGCATGCATTGTTAAAGAGCGCCCGGAAAAAAAGGAAAATTCTGCTTCCAAACCAACATTAATGCCTAATTTAAATTTAAAAAGTATCGGATGATTGACATCCTTGATCTCTACTCGACTAAGACTCACGTGAAAGTTAATAAAACAAACAAACGTCACGTTTAATAAATTTAATTGTTCGTACTTTTTTTATTCAGAACACGACATATTTTACAGCTGTTTCGGTACATGGTATATGCTTTTAAAATGTTTAGAGACTGCCAAACTGTATAAAATAAAACAACCGAAAATATATGAATTCAACAATAATGAGATTTATGTCTTTTAGGTCTCATTTGTACAAAGACTCTAATTTCCAACTGAATTTGGGAACAGTACCACAGCCCGTTTGTAGCGATGATTCACTCGTCCGACTAAACTCGAACTCTACTACTTACGCTTCATTTCCAGTGAAACGCGAAAAGAGGGAGACGCACGCGCGTGCTGGCAATCGGTTATTCAAGTTTCTTGGATTTTAGAGTTCTATGTACGTGCCCCGGCGGCAAGTGCTTATCGTTCATTTCCAGCCGCCCCAGAGGACTTGAATCGTGCCGCCTGTAGTTGCAACTTTGATTAAAAGTTACTGTGTAATCATGACTAACTGTGTTTTGTTGTCACGAATGCAGATATTTTTTTTATGCCTGCTCGTAGTTGTAAAACTCACGCACGATTTTTTTGGAATTTTTAACCCCTCTGTGACATTGGTCGTCATATTCGGTGTTACTGACGGCCATCATTGAAAATTTGAAACCCTTTTCAGGGTCTTTTCGGCGTAAGAGTACTTTATTAGATCCTTTAAAATCTCAAGTTGGTTAAATGCAACGTTAAAATTTTAAGGAATTTCATTACGGTATACGTATACTATAAAACTTACGAGAGACGATTAATTCATGTAAAATTTCAAGGGAGTACTCGTAAGGCGAGCTTTGAGGGACAGATAATTAAAAATCAACGCGTAGTTCTCAGGTAGTTAGGATAGGAGGAAGCACACGAATTTTCGCTCGGCTACTTTCTCCTAAACTCATTAGAAAGAAAAATGTTGTTAAAAAATATTTATTACTTGGTTCTACTTGAAAACTAAAAAAAAATTTATCGACATCTTGCGTTGAAAATTTTATTTCTATTATGTTTATAGTTGCATGATTTATCGACAGCCCGAGTGAAAAATGTTATTCAAGTATAAAAAAAATATTTTACCTCGTACTCCTTAAATAAATCATCATGTACGATTATACGTAAATATTGCATGTAACCTTGGTTCGTAAAAAACGCACTGGTGTATGACATAGGGGTTTAACTTTTATCGATTATACGGAAAAACACCGCACTGATATTTTTATTTTTACATGAACATGACACAAATGTTTCCGAAACGTAGCCTTTGTAAAATAAGTAGGATAATTTCAAATAAAGGTCTTTATTCGTGGTGTTATTAGTTCAGGCAGCGATCACGCGACCATAATACAAATCAAATTTGTGGAAGATTTAAATAAAAAAAAAATTTGTCGAAAGGAAATAAAATACTTATTCTTTGTTAACTCTCAATTCTAGTGAAAAAAAATAAATAAAAATAACAATAAATAAATACTATAAATAAAGCAATCACTGATACTAAAATAATTTTTGATGTTTAATAAATTATAATTAGGCAAAGTATTATAGGTAAATATTTCATTAATTAAAGATACAAGTATCGATGCAACTTTTAACTTTTGGATAAATATAATTTTATAATGACTTCACCATGTATTAAAAGTTTGGTTGAAAAAACAATAATAAATAAATTTTTTTTAAAACAAACAGATTTAAATAATTTATCAGTCAAGAGACTAGAAAATTGTTTTCTCGTAAACAATAAATGAACTCGAAAAAAAGCCTATTTCAATGTATAGAAAGGTAAAAAAAAACAACATATTTTCCCTTTTGCGTGCAATCTTCTAAAAGTTGCATAAAAGTCACGTAATCAACAAGATCGAAATAAAAGTAAAATATTCATTCGGTGCAACATAGTCTATATGCACGTCTGTTTGTTATTTCAGCCCGACAAACATGACACGTTTGCTCTGCGTTTTACTCGTTCCGTGTCCCATTTTTCCTGACCCTTGCACGTGTGTACAAGAAAAAAAAGGTTACATGTATTACCATAAAAGAAATCATTCGCCGAAAAACACGCGACGACGCACAAGACACATAACATATGAAAATGGTCTCCAACCTATAGACCCGAGAAACCATAATAATTTTTATAAGCCAATTTTCTAAGTGAAAAACAAATCACTACTATGCCTCTCACTCTTGGGCTTAAAGGGTCATCAAGATAAACCATCTCGAGCTGATCGACCGTAATATTATTAGCACGCAACGTACTTACACATATACGTGTACACGGCATAGGGTGCATTTTCTTTCATTTTCCATTTTCTCCCCTGCGTTCGTATCGATCACTACTCAGCTCCATATAAAGGGTATCGCAATATCCATCAGAGGTCGTGGAAACCATGTCATTGTAATGCACCTGGCCGCTACTTTAATGAACGCCAATGACATAAAGAGAATTGAAAAAAGAAAAAGAAATGATCGAAGAGACCCGTTTTTAGTACCCCTACCTATGCATTGTAAACACGCACCCACATTTTCCGGGAGCTTTTTAACTCTTTGGAAAATACAAGAGCGTACAAGGGAAGCGAAAAGCTTGGAAATGACTTATTAACGAGCAAACGTGCGAGTACCGCGTTTGTTGCTGTTTTATCATAAAAGTACACGAGCTTTTTTGCAGTTCGCTTCGCTCTTTAAACGTAGAGATTGTTACCGGTGGTTATTTTTTCAGTTATTTCTACTGGGGACTGCATACAAACTTTTTTTTATTCTTTATTTAAAAAAAAAAGTATTACTCCACGGGAAATAAAAAATGTAAATATTGTTTGACTCGTGACAATAACCAGTACCATCAAATTGGCGCTGGCGAATTACCCGAGCCAATTCAATTTCGCATAGACTTTAAAACTGCGTATCAAGAGTATGGCGATCGGCAGTTGATCAAACTATGCATAGGTGGTGAAAAAATCAATTTAAATTATTATATCGGATGATTTATCTCGTTTTAAAAAAGGGCGTAGACGAGTATCGAACCTAGCACCTTCGTATTAGGGGCACTGTACTTTAACCACTCGACTATAAATACGAGCGTCGTTCGGTGAGGTTGTATTTATATACTGTTGAATGAACTGTAGTTGTACGACGGGCTGCCTATAGTTGCGGGTGAAAAATTTCGTATTAAGATGGAGCAAATAAAATGCAGTTTTCGAGATTTTTTTAAGTAAATCCTGAAAATCGCATGTATTGGTTGATTAAATAATACGAGTCGATCATGTAAAATAATTTGACTCGTTTTTATCATCAAGATTCTCTTTGTTTTTATTAATTACTAGGGAGGCTCCAACAGATGCGCGTCAACCCTCAGTATCATCAAACGTTCATATTCTTGAATTATTAAAAAACGATTCAAGTAATTAGGGTTCTAAGACCAATCACTTTAATTGTTATTTTAGTCACCATTTTAACTCCTACTGATAAATTCTCCCACCATGAACAGCTTGGATCAATCAAATCTCGAATAAACAGGCTTCATCGCATGATCCATCAAATCTTTTAAAACAGGAAATTTACTATGGAAAAAAATAAATAAATAAATAATAGCAAAGTAAAATTATAAAAACATAGCGTTATAAAGGAACGCTGTACAAAAGCTGTCACCTCCAAGGCTCTTGGCTTTCAAGCTCTAAAAGTAAAAATGTCAAGCACAAAAAGCCGTGTAATTACTTTACCTCTCTATAAAAATACTTTTCGAAGCTCGTTCGTATACGGATATTACGAGAACAGAGCCGAGCTATGGGAAAAAAAAAAAAAAAAAAAAAAAAAAAAAAAAAAAAAGAAACTAGCAAAATAATAGTTGTTCCAGCGCCCGAATCTCCGACGAAGACCCATCAAGACCACGCGACGCCCTCGACATCTTTTGGGGGTGTGGGCCTCGTACGGCGTCGTAAACAGAGTCGAGCAAAAAGAAAAAAAGAGGGGGAGCGTATATACATGTACATTCTCCATAGCATCTTTCGGGAAAGCGCTTCTCGCCAAATTACTCGGAATGAACTCTCCTTCGTCGTGTGTATTTTCTGCGGGATTTATGTAACTGACGCGAAATCTCTTTTACGCGTATATATGTTCATACGTGCGAGCCCTTTTTGGATGCACCAATACATATATTACTCGAAGCATTTCTTACGGATACGGAATTGCGATGGTTGCTTTCGTGGGTACTTTACGTGCTTTACAGCCTGTGCGGGTTTTCAGAACGACTTGGTTTTATCGACGGGTATATCGATGGTTATACATTTACGTTATACAAACGTATTGACCATTGATATTTGCGGATACCCCCGTGAAATTCCATCACGGTAATTTAATATATTATTTTGAAGAGTCTTCCCCTCCATGTGTTGAATAAAGACGTGGTTATGTAAAGGATGGATCTTGTATTGTTTTGCAACACACACACACACACACACACACACACACACACACACACACACACACAATATTTGTCCCTGAAGCTGAGCGCAATTTATTTTCTCTTTCCAAGGTAAACATCACTCAAGAAACCCCCTGTACTCTTCACTCCAGGTGGTTATAAAGTACACCAGTTCCCGCAGAACCCAATCAATACAATATATTCTAAAAGATGATTCGTCCGAAAACCACATAAATTTTTGTTAAGACGATGATGCCTGCATCATACTTATGCCACTTGAAACACCGATTATTTCGATCGATTCATATAATAGCTGTCAATGCAGACGTTAGCGAAAAATTAATAGCCAAAAAATCGGGTGTGTACTCTAAATAATCCAATCGACGTTTTTTACGAATGCGCGTAAAATTGAATACAAGCCCCGTGAGGACAATAAATCGAGGACACCTAACAATCAGCTACGCTCACGCGGGGACGAGAACAGAAGCGCAAAATAGGATTAAGACACGAGCGATGAGAGATTATTGTTATCTAGCGCACATATATATATACACAGGCAGAGAGCCGATTACTTTCAATCGAACCGTATACGACGCCCTATTGATCCTTATGGAAAATCCCATCTGTCGGAAAAATACTCGATTCGGACTTGTGTAGATACATACTGAACTTATTCATTTATATATTACAAAAGTAGTCGCTTATTGAAAACTTCGAGATGAAAAAAAAAAAAAAACTGGTATCTCTGAAAAATTAAACCGCACACAAACACGACCATCCCGGTCGTCAAGTTTGACGTGTAGAATAAAAGCTCATGCGATAGTTGAACGCCGAGCCTCGACTCTCGGAAAGGAAAATCCGGGGCTTTGACGGATTTACGAAACACTATGTATATTATAATATATTCAGGTATAGGGGAGTAGGACAGGAGCTTCAGGGCGTATCGAAGGTTTTCTCTCAAAGGAGACGACAGACGCTATGCTGACACGTTAAATGGATGATGGATGTGCACGCATCGGAAAATATGTAGTGAAAAAGAGAAAACAGAGGGTTTGTGTGTGTGTGTGTGTGTGTGCACAGCTTCCCTAAGAGCGAGAGACAGAGTTGTCGAACGAAATGTCACGTGCACGTGTGATTGACAGCGCGTGTATAAGTATTGAATCAATAATGGGAGAGGAGTCCAGTGAGTGTGTGTACATGGGTACTATGAAATGTGAGAAAGCGTGTGTGTTTTGCGAATCGAGTGATTTACAGGAGATGCCCGCGTCGTCGACCACTTGACTCTCAAGCGTTCGCGCACAAGTGTGCATATTTATGTGAGTTACGGACTATCTCCGGGATGTGGGACGAAAAAATTAAATGGCTCTGCAAAGACTTGACGAAGAGGAGAAAGAGGGACATTTTGTAGAGCAGATCATGCGTTGCATATACGCGTCCGTACGCGTCATTTGGGTTGGCGATTTTTATGGTACCTCGAGGTTGTTTCGATAATATTCCGATTCAAAGTGAAAAGCAGCGCGAATTGATTTCACAAACAAATTACTCCGTTGTATGCTTCGCTTGAAATGAAAAAAAAAAAAAAAAATCTCAGTAGGGGAGATTAGTCGGTAGCGGCGTATATTACTATTATACCTACTTAGGGAAAATCGTTTAATAAAGGCAAAAAACAAGCCAACAAATTACGAATAAACGTCACGCGAGATTTTGGTAAAGCAAAATTGAATTTCCTCGACTGAGCTACTAAAACGCGCAAACGCCATAGCTTTAACTGTACCGAGCTCGTGTACAGTTTAATAAATAAAAAAATTTTTAAAAAACTGCGCAGCCAGTATTTTACTGGCAAAACAAAAGATTCATAGAAAAAGGCCGCACAGAGAGAGATTTTCATGTGCTGCGAAATGATCGTCAACGACGACATGCGAATCAACACGATCTTCTTTTCCTGTATGTTACAAAAATACAGTTATCTTCCACAAGTTGACTCGACGAAAAATCTGCAACGCACATAGGATTGCAAAACGTCGATGATACACGACTCTTGCTGCAGCTTTCAGGGATGATTTAACGCCCAACGAGGCATGGCACATACCCATATAGTGGATACGTGTACTAAAACTATACATTTCTTCTTTCTCTCTCCTCTAATGGTGTATATCTTTGCTTTTCGTTTCGTGACCTAGTTGCGAGTGCGTATTTTACCCGTACATACACTTTTTGACTGACGACAAGCGCGAGAGAGCGCTATAACACATGGCTCTTCACGTTTACAGGGAAAACACTGTAAAAATACATGATTTTCCGTAACAAGTAGCGCAAACAGCCAAACAGGTTTAAAGCTAGTTCGGTGGAAACAAACTTCCCGCCGACATAGCCGCCCCAGGCGAAGCTTTGAAGTTAGCAAGGCTGCGGCGCAGAGGGGGAGGGGAGGAAAGCCGTCAACGAGTTCCCCTTTATCAATTATTCCGGCCACGCCCGGAATTGGTTCGACGCGCTGGGGAATAAAAGAATTTCTTTGTACGCCAATTGGCGTACACGCGGTGATAAATTCAATTAAGACTTGAACCGATTTTCGCTCAAAAGCGAGCGATCGGTACTGTGTGTGTGTGTTATTTCGTACTTCCATATCGATCAACTAGCGTTGGTAGGTATAGAGATACAACAAATTTAACGCTGAGATTGTCCGACTGAATGATAGAGGCTTGAAGTTACGTTGGGAAGAAGAACAAGTCGTGCAAAACGCTGAGATCTACATGTTGACGTGCAATCCTTGGAAAAAAAAACAAAAAATTGTATCCACTCGTACGTAAACGTATATATACTTTCTCTGTGGCTTGTGGTGCAGAACTTCGTCTTTCCGTGCGAGACAGAGTTGCGTACACTAAACTTTATAAGTACATTTGGTATGGGTACAGAAAATTTTTTTTTTTTTTTTTTTTTATGATACAATTTGAAAAACGACACTGGGCGAGAATGACGTTTATAAATCGAAGGCGCGTTAAAACGATCGAAGGAAGAAGCCATTTGACAAATTGGTCATGGAAAAATGGAGGGCGCGCCTTCGATTCTTAAAAATAATAACATGAGCACCAACCTGTCGAAGATGCGGGCCTCCTTGAGGACGTTGCCGAGATTGATGTAGGCATCCAAAAAATTGGGATCCAAAGCGACGGCCTTCTCGAAGTGGTGAATCGCCAGCCAGATTTCACCCTGGGCGTTGAAGACGCAGCCGAGGTTGCTCCACGCGACGGCAAAGTCCGGCCTCTTCTCAATGGCTTTGAGGTAGCATGCCTACAGATCAGCCCCACCCCGAGTGAAAAATATCCAAGGAGAGATAGAGAGAGATAGAGAAAGGGCCGAAGGAGGGAAGAAACAAAAAAAATTACACATGTCAGTGAAGATTCCTCGTAATGCTGCACATCGTTAATTAATATTACGTATAGGTACATGTATAATTATATATGTATATGTCGAGCCAATGCGCCGTGATGCGCGACACGCGCCCATCACGCGTATTACTCTTTCTTATCGTTGCCACTATTAATATTAATAATAATAATAATAATAATAATAATAATAAATAATAATAATAAATCACACGATGGCGTATGCAGTTCGGTTTTCGCTTGTGATGATTATACTGTTGTATTCATGATTGTAGTTTATAATTCATTGTATACTGTTGCGAATAGTCCTTTTTACAGCGTGTACGTTTGACGGTAAGGCGTTTTTGATTCATACATGTTTATAACTATAGAGAGATCGGGTTAAAGAGAAAGCGCCAACGATCTCGAATCTCCTCCTTAGTCTCGGATTTTTCGGTGGCTCGCTCGGCTTTGCTCGCGTGCTCGGTTTTTTTTTTTTTTTTTTTTTTTTGTTGCTCGACAACAACGGCGACAATAATTTACCGGAATCGTAAAAATGATGATTGAAAGTTCAATGGAACGTCGGGGCGCGCGAGACGAGCAGGCGAGCAAAATTCCCTCCGAAATTGAAGTTTCTTTGGGACTCGAGGCTAGTTGAAACGATTATGCACTATTGGCACGAAAAAAAATTATCGAGTGCAGAAAACTTTTTTATACAACTCAAAATAAAGGAAAAAATAAAAAAAAAAACAACAAAGCTGTGACAGGTGAAATTGCGTTGAAAATTTTTTGTTTTACTTGATAACTCGTAACTTTTCATTCAAGTGTACGTATAATTACGTTGTCACATTTAGGTTTGAGGGTAATTTTTTTTTTTTTTTTTTTTTTTCTTGCAATTATAATAAATAAAATTTAGCTAAATTGTTTACGGCAACAATAATTTTTTTTCGTGACTTGGAGCCAAATAGTTAAAGAGACAGAAGTAAAAAAAAAAAAGAAAGTTTGATGGTAAAAAAAAAAATCAATTTTTGAAAATTCAACGAGTACAAAAGAAAAAAATGTACAGTCGTTTTTGCTGTAGTTGTTGCCAGGAAGTTTATGTGATTGAAGAAGCCCAGCTTTCGTTGATTCCTTGCGCGCTTGTAGTTGCCGTGCTTTTTTACCGCAAACAACCAATCACTTAATTTAAGGTAAGCTGAGTATTTAGACTCTATTGATTTGTAAAAAAAAAAAAAAAAAAAAAAAAAAAAAGAATACAATTCATTCATCATGCTTTTTGAGATTTTCTTATAAAAAAAAAGAATGCAATAAAAATTTTATTACAGTATCGCAGCAAAAGTGAAAGCAACACAGAATGAAAGACTTGTCAAGTTTTAACATAAACTAAATGGCATTTATGTAGTTTCAATGGTATTTTAATTACATTATTCGTTTAGACATCCTCATACGATAACTTGAAAAAATTTATATTAAACAATGTTATAATATATAAGCCAATTAAAAAAAGAATTCAGAATGACAAAAAATGAGGGATAAAAAAAAGCACAGCAACTGCTCGCACGTGAGAATCGCTCGTGATAATCGTCGACTGATCCAGGTTTTGAATTCTTAAAAAAAGACACACAAAAAATGTTTCCTTCAATCCTCGAGGTAGTGCTTATTGTACTGTCTGAAAAAAATATATCACATCTTCTCTCTCGTTGACAAATTCTCTTCAGCATAAAGAAAGTACTGATTGAGCTCTTTTTGTTCTTTGTTTTTTGTTTTAAATGTCACAGAGCTACGCTGGAGATTCTTGATCCAAAAAAAAAAAAAAAAAAAAATGTGGAAGAATCTCCGTCGTCTTTGCCCTACCATTTTTCTCAACTATCATATGTGGAAAATGTAACTTGTTAAAAGAAGAGTATCCACTGACTTTGACAAATACGATTGAGGAGAGAAATAGTGACGTTTTTCCCGAATTTTGTAAAACACATGCCAAAAAAGGCTACGAGCTGTAATATGTAAAATTTCAGTGTACAATCCATACCTGAAACATCGATGAACAGGGAATTTTTGCTTCGTGGCCGGCCTCTTAGTCTCAATAAAGACTGACATGATTTTAATGAATCATTAAAATCAACAGAAAAAGTTTCATGGTACATTTCGTTTCAAATTATTCACAAACACAATAACGTAACTCTTTGATTGACGAGATACGTAGATAAGTGGTAAAAACCAAAGTCCAAGAAAAGATCAACAAAATCTAACATGATGCAAATTCTTCATTGGCGACTTGAGGAAGAGATATTTATGTATCAGAAGGAGAGGACGCAGTTAATGGTTTTCGGGATAGCGGAACTGCAAGTAAAAGTAGAGAGACCGGCCTCGGGAACTACTTTACCTTCAGAGTACCCGTCGAGGTAGGATGACAGTAGGTACAGCTCGGTAAGCTCGACTCGGTATAAAATCTTTAGTGCTCTATTGATAAACCTCATCGCAGCGAGAAGTAGTGAGTAGTGAGTAGTTCGGTACTGGTTGGAGTTATCGAGAGACCGTGTGTCTGTGTATCCGAACTTGTTCCGCTCTCCTAGAGTCGATCATGTTTCGTCCACAGACAATAAGAGACAATAGCTGCGTTAATTCGGATTTTTTTGTTTGCGTTTGCGTTTGTCTAATGTCTTAAAACACTACCACTTCACTTTCATTTCTTTTCTTTTTTCTTTCTTTCTTTTTTTTTTTTTTTTTTTTTTTTTTTCTATCGGTTGATTAACTAACTTTCTGTACAATCTCCTTTTTTTCTTTTTTCTTTCTATTGTCACACGAAAAGTTGCGTATTCCGTTCTTTTGCTTGTGCTTTCGAAAAAATGTATATCTTTTTAAAATACCTAGTGTCACACTCGCATAATACAGCCTGAGGACTCGTCACTTGAGAGTTAAGTTTCGTTTTATGTACTGCTTTCTTTCGTGATCGCTTAAAGCTTGGAGCTTTTTTGATGTACTAGAAAAAAATTTAAATTTCGTTAAAACACGTCACTTTTACAAATACTTGCGGATATCTATTCAAACGTTCGAATCCAAGCGTTAACGCTTTTTTACATTCGAACGTCTCTCTTCAAACAAAAATCTGGTTAATAAACAACACTTAACTTTTAATTACGGATTTTTTTTTTCTTCTTCCACAAAAAACTGTGGAGTAGAAGTTTAATTATTACGTAATACACTAAATGTTGATTGAGAATAAAAAAATTAATAGTTTCATAATTATTCATTAAAAGTGTATTCTGAACTGGAGCTTGAAGCTTGTAAATTCATTTGTTACTTTAAAAAATTATAAGTCAATTTGCAGCTGTGATTCACTATTCAAAAAGGTTTACAAACTTTCAATAGAATTCGAATAAAAATTTACCAACTCAAAAGTTTTAACTCAATTGCAAATCTAATTTTGTTCAACCTTATTTCCAAAAAAAGAAAAGATTCGAATTTGAAAACATGTTAGTTGCTGTATAAGTTGAAAAAAAAATTTAACTTAATTACCTTTAGCAGCTAGTTAATTCTTCGGAATGATTTAAAGAGTAGCAGAAAACTCCCCTTGATACCGTTTATCCTAAGTAAAGTCGAAAAAACAATGCGCTCACGAATCGTGAAAAATTTTGACTATTTCATTAGGTCATCTATATTTATTCTTAAGCATATTTTAGGTATAAGTCAAAGAGGCACTTTGATTCATTTACTTCTAAATGAATTTGTGTAGGTACGATTTCATGAGCGCACTTGGTCGCTAATTTCACGCCAAAGCAGACTTCTTGACTAAAATCTCATTGTTAAAAAAATTACAAATAATTTTACCAATTCATTTTGTCAAATAGTGCCATGAGTACTGAAGTTTTTTTATCAATTCGGTAACCAACAATTTTATTTTTTGAGCTAAAAATAAAAACAGCTTGAAAAGCTGTGCATTTTTAATCTACAAGTTTTTGTTAATAGATCGATACAATATTGAAAATTGCAATGACTTTGCGAATTAACATTTAGTAGGATTTGAACGAATTTTCAAAAAAAAATATCAAAAATTTACAATAGCCAAGCAGTCTCACGCCAATTGCTTTTCGAGGCACATTGGGCTTTGCATGACAGAAAAAGAGAAAGATTAAGAAAACTACACCATGGGAGAAGGGGAGGATCAAGAGACACGGTGCTGTAAAAAAAAGTTATTAAGAAAATGAAAGGGTTTCAAAGGTGAACTTAAAAGCTAGCAGCGCGCGGCCGATCCTATTTATTATCGACATGGAAAATTTATTTTTAATGATTCATTCAGTTTCAATAAGTATCAATCACGAATAGTTGGCAAATAGAATCGGCAGTGACAATTTGAAAAGCTTGCAGCAAAGCTGAATGATCAATATCAAAACAACCATTGCTGTAAGTTATTTACAATGCCATTAACATTTCTCCGCCGTTTTGTAAACAACTTTGAAATCGCAAGGAAATGCCACTTGTATCTCAATTACGCAGAGCTCGTAAAATATTTATTTTCTTACAAAAGTATGTTAAAATGGTTTCAGAAAGAATCAACATACTACTATTGCATTACAAAAATTGTCTCAAATAAATCGTTTATTTCTAAGTATCTTACACAATTCCAGTGTGCGTTTTAGTATTCATCAAATATATGATTTAAAAAAAAAAATTAATCAACTCTGCCATAGTAAAATATTGGTAGCATTTACTTTTGTAACGTATTGCATTCATAGTAACAAGAATTTTTAAAACCATTTTAAACTAAATAAGTATTATGTCCAAAGCTCTTGCTATTGTACAATGAAAACTATCAAATGCAATACGGGTATGAATGTCAGCAGTAGAGCAATTTGTCTATTATCAGAAAATTATAATGCTGCAAAGAAAAAAAATTATTTTTATATGCACGGCATTCAACAAAGTCTGATTATAGATGATTGCTCGTAACGCGCGCTATTGTAGGTTACAAAGGCAGCTTTCTGCATGTTATGTTTGAAAAAACATTTACTCTTAACATTCCTCAGAACTACTTTAGCTGATACACATGCATAATACGCATTAATACCTCTGTCTTAATCGACAGCTTTTTGTTTCTTTTCGATCCTCTTCAAGTTTTTACATTATTTGCCAATTTTTTTTATTCACGCATTTTTAAAAAACTGTTTCGATTGTGGACTTTTGGTAGGAATGCGTAAAATGAACCATGTGAGAGCATTTTGATCCTGTAAAAAAGAATTAATTTCAACTTACCTTGGCTTCATCAAGTCTTGCTAATGCTTTCAATAAATTACCCAGATCGCTCCTGA
Organism: Copidosoma floridanum; assembly: GCF_036245765.1. Taxonomy (NCBI): domain Eukaryota; kingdom Metazoa; phylum Arthropoda; class Insecta; order Hymenoptera; family Encyrtidae; genus Copidosoma; species Copidosoma floridanum. The sequence continues at coordinate 6,715,174 of NW_028321897.1, read as the reverse complement.
CGCAATATAAATCCTAAAAACGAAACAAATAGAAAATTACTTTGTTATAACTAAAATTGGTAGCATTGATAGAAGAATCTACACACTGGATTGTACTGCAATGCAGTGACGTATGCCTGTACAGCTTGCTCCATGTCTCCTGCTGCAACTAAAGCTGCTGCTAGATTAATGTAACCGTCTATGAAGTCTGGTTTCAACCGAACAGCGTGACGATAATTTTCCAAAGCTTCCTGGAGCTGTCCACGTTCTTTATAAACATTACCCAAGTTACTGTATGCCTCGGCTAGCAGAGGATTCTGCTTAATAGCTAAGCTACTGTAGTGGGCTGACCTACAAAGAAGATTTTGTTTGTTTGAAATTTCAATTCTTATATACAAAAAATCATTTCTTTTTGTTACACACTCACTTTTCTAATCTGCGACATTGAAAGTGAATTGAAGATAATAGTAGTAAGACACCTGTGTTGTTTGACTCTTGTCTCCACAGTTGCATACAGTGCCTTTCTGCATTCTCATAATCACCAGCTTGATATTCTCTGTGAGCAAGTTCTAACAACCCTAAAACAGAAAAGTAAAAATGATGAAATTTTTTGTTTATTTGATATACTCGTTAACATAGTCTTTATTTATGGTACTACAGTACTACTTTGAAAGAATTTAATTAATACTTTCAAGGTTCTATTTTTTTAAATTATATCTGTAGTTATCTATTGTTTAAAATACTGACTCAAGACAATGGATGTAATAAAGACTCATCATTAAGATAAGTAAACAGCAGTAGCATTGTTAAATGAGTCATACCTGTCAAGAGTTAAATCTTAATTCATACGGATTATATGTCCTTACGTAAAGGTCACTCAATTATTTGAGTTTACGATAATTGTCATAACTGTTATTAGCACTAATTTTCTTGGGTTAATTTTTTAGCAGCATAACAATCTTGTTATTGTTTGATATTTCCAGTTACTCTACAAGTTTGGAATCACAAGATGCTGCACAAGGTTTATGTAAGTGAAGACGTTACTACTCTAGTAACTTAATATGAATAAAATGTACACTTTATTAAAATTTTCAATGAACTGTCATATTTACCAAACTAAAAAACTAATTAAACAATAAAAAGCTTAAGAACGATTGGGACTTTGTTTTCTCCTACGGAGCCTCCAACAACCAGCTATGGAAATCAATCCCCATCCAATCAATAATCATCTCCCCAAGCCATATTCTAAACGCCTATCCCATACAGGTACAAAGCATATACATTTTATTCCCCCATTACATATACCCGCGCGTGAACATACCTACATACGTTTATCCGCCAGTGTGTGTATATAATACAACGTAAGGAAAGATAGAGACACACGAAACATAATGACAACAGGAAAAAAAAAAAAAAAGATTAGACAACTGATTGGAGAAAGTATTAAAAAATAGTATCGTAAGGCACTTAGAATACGAAATAAAAGTATAAAATGAAATTTAAAACGAACAATAAGAGTCGAGAGCGACGTTAACACCGTTGACGGTTTGCTCATCGGCGACGGCCAGGAGCTCCTTGCCTTGGGCATCCTGGGAAACGACGAGCAAATTTGGCTGCTGCCCGTTTGTCAGATGAGACTGTCCCGACTGTTGTTGTTGCTGCTGAGACGTCGACGCCGACCAGTCGTGATGATGCTGTTGGTGCTGCTGTTGCTGCTGGAGTTGGTTAGCCGTGGCCTCGACGACGCGGTTCACGATGCCGGCGGTCGTCTTCATCAGGCCGCCCCCGCCGTTCTTGTCCACCATCACGCGTGCGCTCATTGCTGCTTACACCAGCATATATGCACATATACTCTCTCTATCTCTACACAGCTACAAACTACCCAGCTTCTTCTTCTTCTTCCTCCTTTTCTCGTCTTTTCTTTTTTTTTTCCTCCCCCAGCTGCAGGCTATCTTCGTCTAGCTTTCACTCACGAGGTCGAGAACCGTATACAGGTATACACACACATCCAGCCTCTCCTCTCTTCGAAGACCGAAGGAGAGTGCCGCCCTTTTGGCATACGTGTAAGTATATACACGTCGTATGAGTAAACGTAAGTACGCGCACGTAGGTATGCAGATTTTCTCTCTCTTCTCTCGTCCTTTGGATTGGATATCCTTCCTCCTTCCGTCTACGTCGTTGTATATATAAGCAAGACGCCAGAAGACGCTGCTTGCGCGTTCAGCTCAGTCGCTCGCTCTATATCCCCGCCACCGCCGAGCTCCGCTTCTGCTTCTGCTCTGGGGCTTTATTATTCTTTCTTGGCCCAACCTAACCTCACTTTCACCTGATGCGGTATAACTATATACACATCGTTCTTTCCTTTTTTTTCTTCTCCTCTCCTTTAATGATCTTCTCGATCGTCCTGGCTCCCTATGGCAGCTGCATGCGGGGATGCTATGTACGGGTAAACTTCTCTTGATGCACGAATATATACCTATGGGTGTACCTGAATAAGTATCTTTAACGATCAACGGAGAGGATTTTTCGCTCTCGAGTCCCTCGACACACTGTGTCTATAAGTATATCTTCACTTTGCTCCAACTTCAATAGAAGTCTCTCCCGCAGCTCTCTTGTACTGTTCCTCCTCTACGGCTCTATATACATTACGGTCTACGCTCTACGCCCTACGCTTCAGTATATAGGATAAGGATAGAGGATTTCTTTGCGCTGCAGAAAGAGATGGAATGAAAGAACAAAGGAAAATAGGGAGCTGGTAGCTGGTATGGTCAGCCAGCAGCAGCGGCGGTCGACGGCGCGTCTTCACTCAGTGGTGTACTTGAGGGGGCTCCTTCACGAAAGTCCCCAAACAGAGATATATTATTTCTTGTAAATAAAAGTCTACTGAATTTAATGGTAGTCTAAATTATATTTCGAATGGGTCAAAATTTTGAGAAATCCGAGCTCAAAGTTGTAACTATTAGCACGTGTCCCTATGGGGCAGCGTGAAAAACAATTTGTTTTCGTTTATAATAAACCTAAATTAAATGTCCCAGCAAACTGAATATATACGTTTTGTAGATGAAGTCTTCCTCTGTAATATGCTGTATTAAAAATTGTGGATAAAGGACCATTTTAGCGAGATATTCGTGATGGAAATAAATAAATAGTGTCTGGGAGGTCAGTAGCAGACGTACTTGTTCACGACATATATATACCATATACCTATACATTACATCGCTATACTACACCAACACAGGTGGTGTACCCTCGTATGCACTAGACTGGTCAAAACAATAATTAATTTTTCGTACAAAGTTAAACTACACACATAAATATCATTTTTCCCACTTAATACGTTATTAAAAATATCATAATGATTTTCAGACACATTTGTTTATTGAAAAACAAAACTTTATTTTTTGTTTGTCTTTGACCTCAGCAGTAGTCGTAGGAGCCCCCTTAAGCTTCAAATGTTTTTTGGTACATTTTGGAAAGAATTTTTTTTCCGTCAAATGACAATGACAACCATCCACTTATAATTGTACAGTATGTCGTATCGTCAGCTCTGTTTTTCCATCCACATACTTAGCATATAGTTCGGAGCAAGACTCTTAGGATAACTCTTATTAGGTAAACATCGGCTTGTAAAATATATACCTATTGCCTCGAGTACTTATTTTCTTGTGCACTGTGCACATTTACTTTCACTTGAAATGTGTGCAGTTATGCATACATACAAATAAATACACTTGCACACTTAATTTTTAATGTCTAAATACCAAAGGTATGCAATTAAAACTATAGTATTTGAAGGTACGAAAGTGATGTACCTAATATAGGTACCTATATACTTGTATTGAGGATCTATTACTCCAAAATTCCAGGAAAGTAAAGTCATGTGTTGATAATTTGACTACGATAAACGCGAGAGAGAGACAACAATGTGTGATATCGTCGTACATTTCTCTAGCTCGTGATACAATATTACCGCTTAACTTTACTGCTCGAGCATTATATTTATATCGGGGAACATGTAAATATAGACCAAAGAGTATTTGATTGGTTCTTCTAATAAAACACGTGGAACTAAGTAATGTGTGCCTTTGGTTGTCTCGTTTCTGCGCTCTGCTGTATTATTATATACGCCTCTCCCTTGTCTTCCCTGCCCTAATTGTACAACGGCGTCCAACAACTATAGGCACAGCAAAAATATACCCTCGACCCAAAAGCGGCAGGCGTCCTGTAGGCGAGACTCTTATTGCGTCTCTCTTATACTTAAATGCATGTGCTCTCGTGTTCATCCCCAAGCAATCTGGACGCGAAACTTGCCAAGGAAACGCAAGGGAGTAACAACAAGAGAGAAAGCTACTTATGGTCGCGGGGTTATATTGTAAAATAGTATCTATATTACTATTATAATATGAGATCCCCCTCATTGCTCATAATTAATATCTTGAATGTACCTAATAATAAATAAATTTTTTGTAATTTTTATTTGCAATCGACAATGTAATTTATTCCATCGAAAGTAGGTGTTGTATGCTTGATTTTTTTTGGCTCTTCGTCTAAAAATAAAATTCAACGGTTGCAAAATTTATTCTGTCATCTGAGGTCACGACTTAATTTTAATTAATCTAGGATACACCGAAAGTAATACATCATTACCAATGCTATTAATCGAAACAAACGTGAATACCTATACTGTGAATTGGTATATTTTGTTTCGTTCGCGTGCAAGGAACAACAAAAAATACATTCATGCAGGAAATCATCGATTATGAGCCTTTGCTTGTACAATATTAGAATAACAATAAAAACTACAGTGTTAAAAAAAAAATCATTAATATTTTGTCAACAATGTTTTTGTTTTATTTCTGTTAATTTTATGATATGTTACACGAGTATTGGAACAGGTCAACTAAACATATATATAAGTACTTTATGTAGATTTTCTCCTTTCGTCTCTTGCAACGTTCAATATACTGTTAAGTGGTTTTCTCTACGTGCCTTTAGTTTTGTTTTATGTTAAAAATAAATAACACGTTTAATTAGATGATAAATTTTCCTCTTTGAAATGACTCAGTAAAAATGTGTATGCATATATGTAAATGTGTATTACATGTATACGCTACTGAATATCAGAGACGCTGTTTTTAATTATTATTATTATTAAATGAATCTCAATCTCATGTCTATCTTTTGTCCATTGCAAAATGGTCTACATCTTCCTAGATATTAAAAATAAAACTCGATGAACAACTAATCGCGTAAACAACGATAGGAACTGATTTAAAAAATTCGTGCCCTGTCACAAGCACCGGATTATTTTTAAAAAACAACTCATATTATTTCTTTCTTCGTTTCCATCGATTGTTTCGTAATCATAGCGATTAAAGAACTCGAGCTTTGGCAAACGCTTTTTTATCTTTTGTTTTTTCTTCTTCAAAGCCTCACGCGCACGGAAAATTTCGTGCTCGTTACGAAACTTCAAAACAAGTGTGAAATCAAACGACTTATCGCGAAAAATTCGTTCGTTCAAACGAGTCACCGCGTTTGCTGCAATAAAACATTTTCCTTTGAACGTCACTTAAAAAAACAAAAAAAAAAAAAAAAAAAAAAAACTCTGACCAACAAAATTCAAGAAATATTTTAGTCAATCGTTGGTGGCACTGCGATGATTACAATATTTAAAAAATTGTGATAATCTCGACGGCAAAAGGCAATACAAGAGATCGACGGAGTGAAGGAAAACCGCTCGAAAAACGTGACGATCCAGTATGTAAAATATTTCTCCTCTATTTTCCAGAGCAGCGAAGCTCGAAGCTATATAGTACACTATAGGGGAGCCCCTTGGCCCTGTACCTCATACAGACCGGTTGGTTTTTTCCACTCGCGTGTATACGGAAGAAAGAACGACAGTCGTCCCAAACGAGGAGCCAAAGGGAGACTCCCAAAGGAGTGTGCGTGTGTGTACCTTTGCTTAAAAATTTCCGCTCCGTCTGTTCGTCTTTTTTCTCCCTCTCTCCAGCGTGACAATGTCTTCTTTTTTTTCTCCGTCATGCTCCATCTCATTGTTTTCGTGCGAGGGGCTTCGAGGTGAAAAACATACCGTATATCTACATATGGGAAGCAGCGAGCTCGCGCGTGCAGCATGAATATTTTATGAACTGGTGCTCAAGTTTCATCGATTCGGCGATTAATAATTTATTTAGTGCTTTTCTCGTGGAATTGAAAAAAAAAAAAAAAAAAAGAAAATCGAAAATTGTGGTGTACAGGTGTGCACAGTCGGTATTTCCCAATGTTGCTGTACGTATATGTATACGTATGTCAAAAGGGGGAAAGGGTAATTTTCAGGTCGATATGTTTGTAAATTCTTTTGGGGCCATTCGAGGTAATTTTGTTGTTGCATAAAGCTTCGGACGACGGTATAGCCTTGGATTTTGCTTGTATACTTACGCGCTTTTTCGGTGAAATAAAGATTGATTTTATCAAGTGTGAACCTCCGGCACAAAATTTAATTCCTTATATACCTGTATACAAGTAACAAATTAAACTAGTCTCAGAGTAAAAAATTAATCATCGGATAAAGTTATTATTATCGACTCGTTTGAATTTTATGTTAGTTTATATTTTTTCTATGTAAGAATTTGGTCTCTAAAATTTAGAAATTTTTTTCCATAAGAGGGAAAATCTACATAGGAACATTTTTCATATAATTTTATTAATTAAAAAATTCTTGTAAAATCTTGGAAAAAAAAAATGTAATAACCCCGAGTACAGTGAAAGAAAAATTTGATTATTGCGACGGCCCTGGGGCCAATGAGATACCAAGGGACGACCGGACGACCCGACGACGCCTGTATTATGTGTATCTGCTGGCTCGTGTATGTACCTACGTATATACGGATACACCTACACACCCGCGTCGGCAGCTCTGTACGTCTATCCTCGTCGCTCTTGCGAGATGTACAAGTGAGAGCCAGTGGAATATTCCATCGGATGTCTGATGTCGGCTCCCCTTCTATATATACTTAATGCTTTCGAATATACGTATATATATATGTTTGCTGTCGCGTAAAAGAGCGCGGGCGAAACGCGATAGACGCTATAAAGCTGGGGACCCGTTTACGCTACGTACGTTGTGTTATATTTTTATACAATATATGGTAGCTGGGGTGTCATTTTTTACTTTGCACTGCAGTATACCTATATGGGTTTAATGAATACTAGAGGGACTTTTGTCAAATAGTTAGGTGGTCAAATTATGAATATGTTGCGAATGTGATGAGTGTGTGTCATATTTGCTTCAAGTCTTTGGGACTCGTTCTTTAGGTATTTTTATCTGCTCGTGTACCTTCATTTAACATTTTTTTCTTCATTTCACACGAATTTCCTTCGAAAATCAAGATTGACTCTCTGAAACGTTTTAAATTCAATTTGATCAATTTTAAACGAAACCAAAACCTGTCCGTACATCATTGAATCGATATATTTTTTGTAAAACGAGTTAAAACGTTAAAAAAAAAAAAAAAACAATTCAGATTTAACGATTTGAGGTCGGTAATTTATCGAAATGGGGGCGAAAAATTTGAACCAAATAGAAATGTATATCATCCTGAAAATACCGCCGTATCTGTCTAACCGCAGTAACGAGTATTATTTAACAAACTGACAACTTTTTTAAAGCTTTTAAATATTTTCAACCAATAATCCATGTGAAAATGTAATAAATGAATAAATTAAAAAAATAAATAAATAAATAAATTTCAAACTCTCAGACTGTCAGGGTGTAAAACTATATATCCAACAGTATAGAACAGCAAACGACAAAATCGATGCGGTATACATATATAGTACTACACAAATATAGAGAGTTTAGCGTAATACAGTCTTTACTTTTGTACATCCAACTTCGCCTACTTATATGAGGGGAAAGGTGAGCTGTAATCTGCTGCTGAAAAAAAAAAAATTCTGTTTAAAGACGGAGTTACTGACTGTGCGTGTAGCTCACGGAGTCGTTGTGTAGGTATTATGTAGGTGTGCAAGTTGTTTTGAAGCGAGAAAAGAATGCCGACTTATTTTGCTCTCGACAAAAGGACCTCAGCAGCTAGCGCCTGAATAATCGCCGATGGAATTTTTCTCGACAGTATAATTATATACTGTACCAATGAAAATTCACGCTTTGAGATTTTTCTTTTACAAGGTTATTTTTTCAATTTATTTCGTGTGTCACGATTCTTGGAGTACATATTATTTTCTAAATTTAATTTTCCTAATTGAAATGACAATAAAAATATTTTTTGGCTGACATGGAGTATGATCATTAATTTTCATGCTTGACGGAGTGCCCCTTCAATTAAAGTAAAAGCTAATGATGATAATTTGTGACTAAATTTTTTTTCTGTGCTTACGAGCTCTACTTTCAGTACGTTATTATTTGGCGTATTGAAATTGGAAATAATAATTTCGACTGCCCATAAAAATAGAATTAAGTCTCGCTTATGTATAATAGCCAACACGGACTAAGTAATCATTTTCATTGAATTTATAAAAATGGATGCAACCATTAATATTCCTTTTCATCACTTTACAACGAATTTTCCATTCTTCAAGAGCAATTTTGAACAGTCCTAGTTGCGCGCCATTTTCGACGTACTAGGTGGCAATAAATTCGCGGACTTGCTTAGTCAGTACTGGTAAAAGGGATCATTCCGTATATTCACGTATATTCTTGGTATTTTCCATTACCGGTTGAGCAACACTCAAGGATAACTCGCGAATATAGTCTGACAAATACCTTTTACATTCAACTATCTGTATTAGTCAATCATTTTTTAAATTAAAAAAATTTTACACAATATTTTTAAGTTTTTTAAAATCAACTATAACGTACATTGCTCATTCAGTTTGATAATCAATTTTTTTATACTTTCACAATTTTTTATCTAAATTAATGAGTTATAATATGCATGGTAACAAGGACAAATATAAATATACGATTCTTTTGAGCAATAAAAAAGTCAGTTTTAATACCAATAGATTTGAAATTCCCGCGCCACCAGCTACAAACTTTTTTTTGTGACAATTGAAAAAGAAAAAGAGTGGAAAATTTCATGCTGGATTTGATTAAAAAAAAAAGCCTAACATTGGAGTTTCCTCTAAAAAAATTTTCCATCGCACAAGCACGACGACCAGTCGACTAATCACACCGACCGATTGTTTGTCTCAGGCCGTTGGAGCACGACTCTTTTCGCTACCTGATAGTTTTTATCTCATCTTATCCTCCTAGCTCTTCCTCCCTGGAGTCGTAAACGAGTTCATCGTATGATTCAGTTTTATCGGGTTCTGATTATGTACCAGCTCGTTCGCTTTTACGTTTACTCACACGTGGTTGGCTTCTTTGCGGGCGTTTCACAAGAAACCAGACGTTACGTGGCTCTTGAAATTTGAAAAAATCCGTTTTTTTACCGTTGTATTTTTGTTTATTTATTCAACCCTGACTGCACTGTATAAAATATATTAAAATCCGAAAAGTTACATTTTTCTTCAAATTTTAATAATTAAAAAAGTAAGAAATAATTGTAAAAAAAATATTACTTTTTAGATTGATTTTTTTAAAGAGAAATTAAAAAAAAGCATTTAATTCTTATTGGCTCAAAAAATGATGTACAAATCAATAGTTACAGATATATTGAATTTGGCCAAACTTTATCAATCGTGACGAAAATTCATAAATCTTAACCACCAAAATTAACGTAATGTTACTTTTGATCTAGATTTTAAATGTTGACTCAACTATTAGCTTCAGAAAAATCCACAGAGAAAACAAAATCTAATTTTGGGAGCGAAAATAAAAGTTATCTTTAAAATACCAAACTAATCCACAAAAAAGTGTAGATCATCTTCTTCAAAGGATGACTTCAGTTTTTCTTTTTGATGGTTTAAAAATACAAATAAAATGAGTTTCAAGAGAGTCAGTAATCAGAACCACACGTTGGATAAATTTTTGTAAAGTTAATAGTGTATTGAATTACATGCTAGCTTGATTATACATGAAGCTTTTTTTGAATTCGTTAACTTTTAACGATAGTTGTGCGTTATTTTTTTTATGTTCCCTCGAACACAAGGTCTTGCTTTAACTAAATTGTGTAAGGCATGTGTGTTATCGTGCAAATACATTTTTTATTTTTAATCGTTTGAAATATATTTGTGGATCAACAAGTTAATTTGGACAAACATCCATATACTTAGGTATGTGTGGGACACACGTTCTCGTTGCTGCCTACAGTATAGCAAAATCATCGTGAAACTGTTTGAAAATACGTATTTATAAGTATGTACTTTACCCTTCAAATGAAAGAGTCAATATATTGCATTGGGTGTACTTTCTACAAAATAAAATATTGTAAGATATAATGTATTAATTTTCCAAACGAATGAATAAAAAAAAAAAAAAACACAAATATTGATTTTGTAAAAATACGTAAAAGACTTACAAATATAAAAATAAAACAAGCTAATTTATATCGTGTAACTCTACTCGTCTCTTTTTTTATACTACTTTTTAATACTTTTGTAGTACGATGACCTTGAAAAAAAAAAGTGTAGTCTCTCACTGGTTTAAACTGGTGCCCTACTGCACTCTTTCGTTTTTCTTCGATTTTTCGCGAGTCTCTCTTTCAGCGGTGCCGTTCCTTTTTTTTTTTTTTACCGCTTACACATCATGATTAAAAATGAAAAAAAAAAAAAAAAAAAACTTATACGAATGTCAAGTTGAGGTCTCCGGATGAGTCATTACTAATGCAAATAAACGCCCATGGCTTTATTCTATACATCCGTGGCAATGGTAATAATAAAGTATTATCTCACAAACGCAATCAAGAGCCGCTCTATACCCGAAGAGATTCAATTTAAGCACTATCGCCGTATGCACTTGGATACTGCATAAAGCGCGCTTACACAATCACTCGCCCGCACTCGAAATGGTAATTAAATTTGTTTTTTTTGTCATCCAAGTTGAAATAAACAATCATAAAGCTGGTGCATTGTTTACAAGAGCCGAGAAATTTTCCGCGCTTCGCACAGTTGCGGCTGTCAAGTAGAGCAAGTGCGTATGTGTGCAGACACGAGCTGCGCTATGCATGTGTATATATACTACTGTCGTCATTACATTTACGTATGTTTATATTATTGTGCATATCGATGTATTTTTTAATACCAAACGAACCGATATATAAAACAAACGCACGAGATATTGTAAAAGTATAATTTTTGTTTTTTTTTTTTTTGGCCCAGTAAATATAAGTTATCGCGATTATCTCTCTGAAATGGAGAGCAGATTAAAAGCATTGTCGAAGTAGATAATACAATTTAACGTCGGTGCATGCAATTTTCTGCAATAACTCTAATGATATATGGGTAGTTTGAGGTTAGGTGTCAGCAAATAAATTTATTGTATATAGTACCTCCAACTTTGCGAGCACTAATTTTTTTACAACAACACTTGAAGCTTGGCGTGGAGTGGCTACCTAATTTTAAAAACCGACGAGGAACAACAACAACAACAACAACAACGAGCTATCAGCTGCATCCAATGTATTTTACGAAATATCGTTCATGAAAATGATTTATTCTCATCGAAACTAATTCACATTGGAAATAATTCACTGAAACTCTAAAATAATAGAAAAAAAAAAAAAAAAAAAAATCAATACTCGGACGGGAGAAAAACAGAACACATAGCCACCTCTTGATGTATTATCCAAACGTAATTTACCGCAAGCGCAATGCGCACCTCCATAGCATATATATGTATGTACCTATCCGATGAAACTATGCGAGTGTAATAATGTATGTACCAAATCCCCACGCGGACTCGTCATCATCGCAAACCATAACACTCAAATTACCACAAATTGCACAAGCAAAGCGTACAAGGACTTTACCAGCAAGAGCACAGGTTAAATAAGGTGAGGAGTCCCTACCGCGTGGTGACATCTCCCCCATCGGTGGACCTTGACAGCTCCTCCTACGCCCTGCACGCAACCCTCGTCGTGGCCGTCAACAGGAGCCCGACAACGACGTGGTCGTACCTCTACAATGTCCGAGGCATGTAATTGGGGTATCACACGGACTTTCGGAAGAAAAAAAAACAAAGGGACTACGACAACACACCACGGCTCGGCCAGATAAGGAGTAAAGGCGCGCCGAAAAAAAAAAAAAGGAAATTGCGCAGATCGAAAATGGCACGCACTATCCGTCGTTCTCTCTCTCTCTCTCTCTCTCTCTTTTATCCCCTGATACTACCCACTCCTCTTCCTCCGTACAATATGCGCCCAACTGTACTACTGCCGTTTTCCCCGAGAACGGTCTATATACCACAACGCCCGAGGAAGATAAAGAGAGAGCGCGCAGTCGCCAGTAGGTAGAGCCGTGACGAGTCAGCCAACGAGCCGATCAATGAAAATGAGCGAGTGCCTGTACCCAACCGCGGCATATTTTTTTTTTACAAGTGATCTCTACCCTCGTCGACTATGATTTCTTCCTTTCTTTCTTTCTTTCCTCGTACATAGGCACGTGTGTGCTTTTGACAATGATTTTTTTATTCCCCCCCGAAATTTGTGTCATCGCGATGGAGTTTCGATTTTTTTTCTGTACTCGAGGAAAGAGGATATATATGTATACAGTGTGGGAACGACTTTCTTTCTCCCCCAATGTGTACCCACGTGGGCCAGGATGCACTCGTCCTTTTTCATATCATATACCCGAAACGTGTGCATGTAACATGTCTGGATCGCAAGCTCCGGTGCGAGAGCTTTTTGACGCCCGCGTTTAAGGACGCGTGCGCGAATAGTAGCGATGCGCGTGGACGGATCGGAAATTACAAAGGATGAGTATAGTTTGTACGTTACAGCAGGAAAACGCAAGGCGCGGGGTTTTTTCTTTCACGCGAAGCTTCGTATATACGTTGTGTATCCACACTCGTGTCTTACCATAATCGTCCGTTTCTACTTCCCTACAGTAAAACTAGATGATATTGTGGTGTACATTTATTTGTTATATTAATCAATTCCTGCAGATGTACAATATGAATTCTTTCTTTTATTAATAGCACGTTTTATTTTTCTTTCTTTCTTTTATTTATTTATTTTTTTTTTAATCACCTTGTTGGTGACGCGTAAACACACGAATCCCTTTTGCGTGAAATAAAAAATGATCTCGCACTCGACGAATGGATTTAAACGAGCGTTAAATCGCATGAAATAATATACCTCACGGCGCTTAAAGTGCCCCGACCAATGTCGTAACACGCGCACCTTTGATTTACAACATTGTGAATGTGCATACACATCTTTATACGATTTTTCTCCCTCTTTTTTTTTCATTCATTGAGTACTTTTTTTGCCGCAAATAACTGTAGTATCATTATAAAATTTCACGAAAAAAACAATAAATTTAAGAAGGCAACTTGTAATTTACGAGCGATTGAGTGAATTTAAGAATGCATATAAATTTTTTGTAAAAATATAAAATTGAAAGAAAAAAAAACAACAACAAACAATCCTACGAAGCTCTGCAATAAGCTTATACGACCCACACTGCACGTACACGTATGCCTATACATACTAGCATGTACTTACCAACGGTGGACAGCTGTTGTACGACGCTCTCGTTCATCTTGAGTATAACATTGGGCCCTGCGACTATCTGCGGCTGCTGTGCGGGCTGCTGTTGCTGCTTTTGCGTCTGCATAGTGACGAATCGCTACAATCAACACCTCGATACCCCAAACTCTACGGCCAATACCTTCTTTGGCGACGACGCACACATAAATATAATCAACAATTTTTCCTTCCCCACGTGCTGCTTCGTTCACTTTTTCAACGTCTTCGCGGGCAATACATGCTACACGCAACACAGTCGAGCTTTCGTGACGCGCGAAAATAAAGTTATACTCAATTGCACGTATATATATATACACACCTACGTGCAGTACTATGTGTATTATGTGTTAAATACACGCCATAGGTGCAGGCAGTACGTATATTATCACAGCACTTTTACACTCGTGTATACAATGTATTAAAGAGCACTTGTTCCCATAAGAACATGTGTATATTACATATTATACGATGCACCGACTGACGGATGCTGGACCCTTTTTGTCTGTGTGCGCGTCAACGGTGTACAATAATAGCAGTACTGTGCCACTTTGACTCGGTGTGATTCTCGTCGACCGTCGCAAGTATACAAACCAAACGAGCGTGTCAGAGCTCGAAAAGTATAGATGGCCTATGCGCGCACTGTGATTCAGCAGTTTAATCGCGTATACATGTGTATGTATATTGGTTTGTGATGGAAAAAAAACAACGAGGGGGGCCTTTTATGACGTATCCGCGTTAGCTCGAAGCGAGGAGCATAAAGTCAACGAAATACAAAAATCAAAGATGGATCGCGGAACCGCAGCAAAAGTTGCCCATCCGTATGGGTCGGATGATTAATCAAGTAGGTATGTATACGGTAGTACAATTATTGCAGATGAGCGAGTGGCAGAGGAATGCCGTCATACAGAAAGAGAGGAGTGTAAGTATACAACGCACGCGCGCTCGAGTGTTTTTTTTTTTTTTTTTTTTTTTTTTTTTTTTTTATTGACCGTGTTTTTTTTTCGGAGCTGAGGAACTAATAATATAATACGGCCGCCAGAGCGACGTGCCTCGGCCGCACTGCGGTCGCCGTCAGGGTGTGTGTGTGCGCATATCGAGACTCTGGGTGAGGCGCGCGCCGACAGCGACACTCTCTTCACCTCCGTGTGTGTCCTTATACACTCCTCCGGCCCCTCTCGCACTCTCGCTCGGGTGACTATGGTTACATGGGTCATTTTACAAAAAAATCCAATGGCTCGATTGCGCGTGAATCAAGGCTTTTGTGTGACCAACTTTTTGGGCCCCTACACAGTAGGGCCATTTTTTTTTTTTTTTTTTTTTTGCAAAATTTTTTAATTGAACTTCCAAAGATCGTTACGGCGCTGATGAAATTCGTACACTGTACCCGCTTGTTTTATTGAAGGGTCGCGAGAATATTTGACGATGTACTCGACGACTCCAGAATGTATACGAAAAGGTGAAATTTCAGGTGTCCGAGGGAGTTGACGGCTTGTCCCTGTACGAAAGTGTACACGTATTATTTGTCTACGTGCAATTTTTTATATACATTACGGAAGCAAGAAATGATTTTTTTTCGACATTATTACGCAACAGCGTGTATTGAGCAAAACAAAAAACAAAAAACAAAAAAAAAGTAACAACATTGCTGACGAGATGTAACGAAATGTGATGTTGTTTTGCAATTGATTGCAACATGGAAATGGCACAGTTTTTGTGAAATGATCCATATGACGTTCACACTTGTGGCCTGTCTCTCTTATTTTTCTACTTTGAAAACTTCCTGATGTACCGCGTTTCCCCCACTATTACGCGTATATATGTATTCTCGAGTAAGCCGTTCTTTTTTTTTCCCTTCCTCCAACCGAAAGATGTACGTATAGCTGTTTAGTAAAAATTGGTCTCTGCGTGAAACGATTTTCTTAAACGTATATAAATGTATAAATGAGTAATTATACCTAACAATCAAATTCTTTGGAAGATTTAAAATTTACAAAATTTGTTGTGCTTAAAAAAGTTAGGATGTAGGATTTATTTTTTTCTACAAAAATTTTTGCTAGCTCTGTTGCTCTGTGATAAGTAGAGAGGTAACATTGGCTGAAATTGACAGATTAAACGAAATTGTCAATTCTGACTCAAATTGTGCTGGTTACGTAAATTTGTTTTGTAGTGAAATATGTTGAGTAAACTTGTCATTGGATATTTAGAAAAGAAATCACGAAAAAAAAGCTTATTAATAATTTTGCAATTTTACAATAAAAAGACTTGGTTGAGGGTGGATACGCCCATGAGTGTCTTTTTCGTAACATGGGTAATTGTTGTTAATTGAAAAACATTTCAAGACTAGGTATAATAATAATAATAATAATAATAATAATAATAATAATAACATTGTCATGGATGAGTAACATTTTAATGTTTGCTGAAACCTTGTAGAAATGGTCAAAGTTAAAAATTTGTTCAGTTACTTACCTTTAATGGTACTATTTGATCAAACTAAGGCACCTAAATTTTAATATCAACCGCATGTCGACCCGCATTCGATACGTAATTATAATAAATTTTCATTACATATTTTGGACGAAATTCGTTATAAACGTAAAAAATGTCCAATGCACATAAGTATATTAGAAACGTGAACTTTATATACATAAGTAGTAGATAAAATATAATATACATTTCTCGCTGCGCTATTCAATATACTTACGTCAAAATTGTCGCTTCAAATAAATTACATTTCCCGCCACTAGAGACGGCCCTGAATTTTTTTCAACAAAGACCCCCCAAAGCTCCAACACGTTCAGATAGCTGATTATTTTATTACTTCACTCAGCATTTTATGTTATTTGTTTATCATTAAAAGAAAAAAAAAACATTCTATGTAAAAAAACATCCTCACCAAAAACCACTCTGTGCGTGGGCGGGTCGAGCTATGTCCCCCCGCCACGATCACACACACAATCGAACTATCGAACGCGGTCTGTCTCGATATATTCTCGAAGCGCCTTCGAAAATTCCAAACTCCAAGTGGCCGGCGTCGTTTCGTGCCTTCTCTTTCCGTTGTCGGCCGAAGCTCCTCGTGCACCCCGTGTGTCCATTATTCGCCTCTTCTTTTCGTTTAACCCAAGCAAGAAAAAAACACATCCCCAGCTGCGAAAATGACGGACAACAAGGAGCGCACCTTCATCATGATCAAGCCCGACGGGGTGCAGCGTAATCTCGTCGGCAAGATCATCCAGAGGTTCGAGGACAAGGGCTTCAAACTTGTCGCCATGAAGATGGTCTGGGTACGTGTACATATTATATCAGCGGCTTTTTTACAACCGCCATATCTCTCTCTCTCTTTCCTTGCACACGTGGTCGTTGTCGTTAATTCATGACAGGCAAACCACGTACACTTAAGTGCTCGGTACCTTTATTTATTGTTTACGAATGGTACCTCGTTTATAGGATGAACGTAGGGCGTTCTATACAGCTGTTTGTCAGTTTGACCTTGGATCTATGATTTTTTTTTTCCCCCCTTCGTGTCGAATTGTTGTCGATTGTATTTTTGGCCTGTATCTAATTTGTTTACTTTGATAGGATAACATATATATTTTAATATGAATGTATACTTGCTCTTACCGCGAGTACTGATTACATTTGGTACTTTTCAGGCCAGCGAAGATCATCTGAAGGAACACTACGCTGACCTTGCTAGCAGGCCCTTCTTCCCAGGTTTAGTGAAATACATGAGTTCTGGACCAGTAGTGCCTATGGTAATTATTATTTCATCTTTTTTCCTAAGTATATCACATTCAAGTGTTCTAGTTCATAAGTCTCTTAGAGAAGCCTTGTCAATGTTTCTGTGACCTCAACTTACGTAACAGCAAGGCAAAAAAAAGGATTTGCTGTCGAGTCACTGTTATCTGAAGACCCATAAATGCTTGGGTTCTAAAAGTTTTTTTTTCTTGTGCTTATCTCTAGATAGCTGCAACTGTTGAACGAAAATTGAATTGTAATTTATTTGCATTGTAACGTTAATCTGCAGAATATTTTAAATACCTTGAAAACGAAAATTCTTCCTTGCAGAAGAATATGGGGATAACATTTTAATTAATTTCAGGTATGGGAAGGTCTTAACGTCGTCAAGACCGGGCGCGTCATGCTCGGCGAGACGAATCCCAAGGACTCGGCTCCAGGCACCATCCGTGGTGATTTCTGTATCCAAGTCGGTCGCAACATCATCCACGGCTCGGACTCCGTGGAAGCTGCCAAAAAAGAAATCAACTTGTGGTTTGGAGATGAGAAGAAGAAGGAGGTCATCGATTGGGCCGCCTGGGCCGAGAAGTGGATCTATGAATAGATTGTTCATTAATCAAAGGATTTTATCTCATTCCACTTTTTAATGATGAAAAGGAAAACTACAATCTGTTAACGAGGATAATCGTTGCCGAATTATTGTGCAACAATTATTATTATTATTAAAAGAAGTATTTGCTTCATAATGAACCACGTAAAAAAAACTGCCAATTGCGCAGCTATAGTGATAATTGTACATACTTTGAAGCTGCTAAAGAAATAAACGTTCGATTTGCTCTTAACTGAATTTTCGTTTAAAACTCATTACATCGAAACCATCATTTATTCATGTATATTGCAAATGCATTCAAAGACCACTGTCAGCCTCTCGCACAAAGAAATACACGCTTGACCAAAGAAGCACACAAAAATTTACGATACGCCGACGTTTCATAGTGCATTCAAAGAAGTTCATCTCGAGTAATTTTCATGTGTATACATGTAACTACTTGCGTCACATACTAAGATATACATACGAAAAATAGTCAGAGTTCTTTATCTTGTCACTGATAATGCGTGAGTACGAATCTAGGGTGCATCTAGCGTCACTCTTTTGTGTATGTTAGATGATACGACGCGAGTGCCGAGAGAAAAATAAAATCAGTCGATTGTACCACCCACGTCAATCGCTGGGGGAAAAAATGAAGGCAAAAAACGACACTTGTGGTTTAGACGCTCCGGATTCGTGTAATCGAAGCATAATTGTATCACCTGATCGGTTTGTCAACGTTTAGTTGTTAGGGCGCAGTGCTCGTTGCTTGTTGCATAAAATCGGTGAATAATATTTTTTTTTTATAAATGACATGTGGCGACCATCGGCCACTGTGCAAATACTCCTGGGCATCTCGTTCGGCGTACTACTGGGCCTAGGACTCAAGCGCTGGACCACCCAGCCATGGAACGAACGCCAACTGATGTACCTGTACTTTCCAGGCGAATTGTTTCTACGGGTCGTCAATTGTCTGATTCTGCCGTTGGTCGTTTCGAGTATAATTAGCGCAAGTGCCGGTCTCGGCAAATCAGGTGTTTATTAAAACAAGCTTTTGATTAGATAAAGGAAAAATTTGCTCAAACGATTTAACGTACAAGGAGCTCTTTGATTTGTAGGGAGTATCGGTAGGATGGCTTTGTTTTATTACATTACAACGACGACGCTGGGGATTACACTGTGTGTCTTTTTGTCCGAGACCATTAGACCCGGAGAGTGGGGTGCGACTGTGGCCAATGACTCGAATGTGACGAATCACCAGCCGGAAAGTCAAGTGAAATTCGTAACAGTGGACACACTGTTGGACCTGATGCGGTATGATGATTGATGATTAAATGGAAATTTTGTTTCACGTTTTTGACTATGTTGTTTTTCGTTAAAACGTAATTTTATTGACCGATTTGAAGCTGCGCTTTCAAGGTTTTATTGTTTCCTTACATGGCATTATTACGAACTAGCCGATCAAACTACGAAAATATTGTTTCGTACTAGTATTGCTAAAGTGGTTCTTTTTTTTTTTAGAAATTTGTTTCCAGAAAATTTGATCCAAGCTTGTCT
Organism: Copidosoma floridanum; assembly: GCF_036245765.1. Taxonomy (NCBI): domain Eukaryota; kingdom Metazoa; phylum Arthropoda; class Insecta; order Hymenoptera; family Encyrtidae; genus Copidosoma; species Copidosoma floridanum. The sequence goes on along the minus strand of NW_028321897.1, from coordinate 6,695,665 downwards.
GTCGCAGGTGATGACTTTGTGAACTTTCTATCTGTAATTTGAAAAAAAAAAATTTTTTGTCCATACTTCATCAAATTGCAGTACCAAACGGTATTACTCGAACCAGATCAAAGTAACGCACCAGCCACGCAACCAGGTAATCAACGCTCGCTATACCGATCGTAAAAAAATCGGTACCTTCGTGTGTACAAACTGTGTACCGATCACGCGATTGAAAGCGCCTTTTTTCGTTGTTTTCTCGCAGAAGTCTCGCTCTACGAGATGGGAATATCGCATCGCTACACTCCGGGCACGAACGTCCTAGGCTTGGTGTTCTTCGGCTTGGTATTTGGCCTGACGCTCGGCACCATGCCCGACAATAAGAAGCAACCTCTGCACGACTTTTTTCAAAGTTTGGCTGCTGCCGTCGCTGAAATGATCGATTACGCGATTAGGTATGACGTTTTTACTCGCTCATTGATTTCGCGTTTCGAAATGTGCTTGAGGAGCGATCTGGTAGGGTGCCCTACTCCACCTCCTGCTGTAATGAAGTGCACAAGAATGCCTGTACTAAAAAAAAAAAAAAAAAAAAAACTGTTTACCGATGAAATTTCAACTCCATCAATCATATGAACGCAATCCTTTTTTTTAAAACTCTAACATGTTTTCAATAGTCAAATTTTGTAAAAAAAAAAAAAAAAAAAAAAAACAATTTCAATTAGTGCCACGTGTACCATGAGACTTCTTTCTTGAAAGAATTAAAACCACTGTCGAGCACCATACTTTAAACTTACGTTGAAATATTACGGATGAGGCCCTTCTTTATGCACGGCACCTTTCGGCAGCTCGATCGAGTTTTATAAAAAATTAAAAAATGTCCGATCAACGTATAGTTCGAAACAATTATTCACACCGTGATAGGTTCCCTGATTTTTTGTCGTGAGATGAGAAATTAATTAAAAAATCGAATCCCTTCCAGAGCAGCGCCGATCGCCGTGGTATTCTTGATCGCGAGCAAAATCCTGCGTAGCAGCCATGATCATCATCATCACGAGCAACAATACGAGGAGGCAGCCCTCGAAGCTCAGCGACTGGGCGTGTTTGTATCAACGGTGTTCGCAGGCTTGGCGATTCAAGCTCTGGTCGCGCTACCTCTCGCCTACCTAGCGATCGCCTACCGATCGCCTTACCGATTACTCGCGAAAATCGGCCCGGCTCTTGCCACTGCCTTCGGCACTTCGTCCAGGTATACATTTTACGGGCGAGCGCGTTTGATGCATTATCAATTTGAGATTCTCATTTTGGATAACTCTTTTTTTTTTTTTTTTTTTTAATCTCTCCCCTGCGATCTTTTTTTTCGGCGTTCGAGTAATCGAGGATTGCATGCAATGCACTTTATCATATGTTGCGGAATGTTTGCATCACTTGGACCACTATTTTTTGTTGTTGTGTATACTGTATACAGCACGGCAACGGTGCCGACAACGATTCGCTGTTTGGACCAGGTGGGCGTCGATCCGCAAGTCTCGAGATTCGTGGCGCCGATCGGAGCTACCATCAACATGGACGGAATAGCGCTCTACGAGACCCTGGGCGCGTTGTTCATCATGCAAATGCGGAGAGTCGAATTGTCTATCGTCCAGACCGTGGCCATCAGGTTTGGATTGGGAAAGAGAAAAGTTATAAATATACTCCTTTTCCCTTTCGAGCTGAGAGACGGAGAATAATAATGCTCGTGCGATCGGATAAGTGTATAATATACATAAGCTTGAGGATCGATGAGAAAGGGTGTGGCGGGGTTTGTGGGATTTTCTGATAAATGTTTTGCCCACCGAGTTTGGGCTTTTCTTGTTTTTCAATCATTTATTTTCATCGAATGTACCTAACATTTTTTTTTGTAATCTGCTACAATCTTTTCTTCTTATTTTTTTGTAAAAAGTAGATTTTTTTCAATGATAATGCACAAAAAAACCCACTATTTTTACGAATTAATACACATGCAGACCCCGGATAATCACCATAAAGTAATAAACATAGTATGAAACGATTGGACTGGTCATGATCTCTGCTCAAATAGCAAACTGATTTTAATACATTATGCACATGATTGCAGTATTACTTGTACATTGTCGTGTATCGGAGCGGCTGGAATGCCGAGCGGTGGCTACGCCATGCTAATTATGGTGCTGAATTCTCTGGGCATCCCCGCTGAGGACGTCGCTCTGATCATTGCCGTCGACAGCTTCGTGTAAAGTGCATTTTTTCATACTTACCATGTTTTTCTCGTTGCAGATTTGTTTCTCATTTGTTGAAAGCAGGTTCCAATCCGAATTTTTAAAATCTGGAATCCTTTAATATTATTAAGCGCATACAATTTTGTTTAGTAATTAAAAAAGTAAATTGTTTGTTTTAGGGATCGCTTCCGAACAATGGTAAATATTGTCGCCGACTGCTTGGGAGCCGGAATCATAAGTGAAGTATTAAAGAGAAGGAAATTGAGACCTAGTCGAGGCACAAAGGATTACGACTCTGTTTTGGGATGAATCCTTTCGTTTTGTTTATATTGAAAACAGGTCCCATCATGTTATGTTGAACAATTATTGCAATAAATATTGAGAGAAGAGAAAACCATTTTTTTTTTCAGTACAAAAATTATCGTATTTTTATTTATAACGAACATATTTATACAACATCTTTACAGCATTATCAAAATATAATTTATCATTAGATTAGTGATAGTTAAAATACATTCGTCATTAATCAACAGCGTACCTGGTCTAAAGAAAGACTGAGGTCATTAACCAGTAATGTTTCAACAAGTGTTTTTGGCACTTCCAGTGTAACCAGTAAGTATGTAACCACCACAGTCATTGGTCGTTATCTCTGGATGAGTTCTTTCGGGTAAAACTTGATAAGATCTTAAAAAATTAGAAAACAGTCTGAGATTTACCACATTAGCTTGGTTTTTTAATGCTACGTAGGTTTCTTCCAGTGGCTCTTGATGACCATGATAAATGACAAATGGCCTGGATGATTTTATAAACGGCAAAAGTCCTTTGACTATGTTGAGCGGATGCTCTTTTGTCACGACTGTCAGGCTGTCGGCCTTTGTCTCTGACATAATGTCAACGGACCTTTCTATTTCAAGAACTTTCCTTGATTTCTTCAACACTGGTCCTTCATCTGTATCTTCGGTAATTTTCCTCTTCAGATCATTACTAGTCATTGTCGCATTGCACTCGTGGTTTTCATTGTTATCTTTAAAACTATCGTCAGATTTTTCATCTTTAATGATCGCCTTTTGACATAATACATCAGCTTTACTATGATTATCTGCTGTGTTTGGCTGTTTACCATAAAATGTCCTAAGAAAGTCAAAAATACTGACAGTTACCAGCCTGCTAAACTGCTCATCAGAAAAGTTCATAGCCCGAGCAATTGGCATCTGTGGTAAATGATCACCGGAATGCAGATACAGCAAATTGCCAGCTGTGTTGGCTCCTATTCTGGACAACATAGCTGCAGGCACAAGACCCGCTGTACCACTGTCATACAGTATAAAAGTGCCATTGCACTTGACATCGCTATAGGATAGAATCTGAGCTATGGCATCCATTCTCATTCCATAGATCTTTGCAGAATCTTGCCTCAGATATATTTCTTGTAAAGCAGCCAGGGTCGGCTTATGAATACTCAAAAACTGGCAATACTTTTTTTCTTTTTTCTTGATGTACTTCTCCTGGGAAAACTCTGTCTTCTCTGTGAAAGAAGCATTGTTTACAATGAGACTACTCACAATCTCCCGTCCGGATTTTCCGGCGTCTCTGAAGTTCAATATATCATCCCTGGACAGTTTCTGTGACTTGCCATCGTCGTTTATGCACCTGTTGTCGTGACCACTGGACACGCTATCTTTGAGATCCCCCAAGGACTCGCACTTTTTTGCAACAACTAGAGTAGACGAGCTTCTTTTGGATTTCTTTTCGCGAGGGTCGCCCTTGGAGCTGACAACTTTGTACGCGGTCCAAAAGGGTTTGCCGATAATTTCGCTCATCTGGATATCCTCCTTGCCCAATGTCAACGAGCCGGTCTCTGACACGCGATATACTTTTTTGAAGTTCAATTTTTGTACAACCACGTGGCTGCCAACTTTTACGAGCTCCGATACTTCGGTTTCCTTCATTTATGCGTTTTTTTTTTTTTTGCAGTTTGAATATTTACACTGTTATCCTCAACGTCCAGCGGACCAAAGTCACCAACTAATGTATTGATAAGACTTGACAAACTTCGATGTTATTTGCTGTTTGCACTCCCATGCCACCCGATATTTCGATGTTTGTTGACATGCGGAACCCACCGACAATTAGTACGCAGGTTGACGCTAGCGTCGCCCGACCATGCGGCGTTACCACGACCTATACGTTACTCAACTGCTGGCAGCCAGCATTTGCGGAACACAGCCTCTGATTTTATCATTCTGGTAAAGAGAGCACGGTGTAAGACATATGTGGAGTATTATGTGTAGTAATTATAGTATAATTACTACACATAAGTAATTATAGTATAATTACTACACATAACACTTAGTAGTAATTATACTATAATTACTACTAAGTGTTATGTAATTATACTATAATTACTACTAAGTAGTTCCATATATTCCATTTTATTAAACTATAAAAGTGTCTATACTTTTGGAGGTCAATTTTCGGGTAAAAGATAATTTGTAAACTTGCCGCAAGTAGCCCATACGTCGTTAATTATTTATTTTGTATCTGTTTCAAAAGTTGCGGCTAGTTTATAAGTGATTAAATGGCTCTAATAGGGCTAAACTGCCTAAAGCTCTCCTTCAGAATTTCAGAAGCAATTTTTGGCCAAAAAAATCACGACCGCTAGATGGCGCTGATCCAAATGATTATTACTACTTATAGTAGAGCCATTAAATCAATTATAAACCAGCCGCAACTAATTTGATAAATATGAAAAAAAAAGTTAACGTTGTCTGCACTATTAGCGGCAAGTTTACAATTTATTTTTTACCCAAAAGTATAAATATATAGAAAGTCAATATTCGTGTAAAAGATGCATTGCAAACTTGCCGCAAACAGCACAAACAATGTTAACTTTTTATTTTGTATTTATAAGATTAGTTGCGGCTGGTTTATAATTGATTAAATGGCTCTAGGGCTAAGCTGCCTAAAGCTCTCCTTCAGAATTCCAGAAGCAATTTTTGGCCAAAAAAATCACGACCGCTAGATGGCGCTGATACAAATGATTATTACTATGTACTTATAGTAGAGCTATTTAATTAATTATAAACCAGCCGCAACTGATTTTTTAGATATTAAATAAAAAATTAACATCGTTAATACTGTATGCGGCAAGTTTGCAATGTATCTTCTACACGAATATTGACTTCCTATATATTTATACTTTCGGGTAAAAGATACATTGCAAACTTGCCGCAAACAGCACAAACATCGTTAATTTTTTATTTTGTAACTATAAAATTAGTTGCGGCTGGTTTATAATTGATAAAAAGGCTCTACTATAAGTTCATAGTAATAATCATTTGTATCAGCGCCATCTAGCGGTAGTGATTTTTTTGGCCAAAAATTGCTTCTGAAATTCTGATGGAGAGCTTTAGGCAGTTTAGCCCTAGAGCCATTTAATCACTTATAAACCAGCCGCAACTTTTGAAATAGATACAAAATAAATAATTAACAATGTTTGTGCTATTTGCGGCAAGTTTGCAGTGTATGTTTTACACGAATATCAACCTTCTATATATTTACACTTTTAGGTAATAGATAAGTTGTAAACTTGCCGCAAACAGTGCAAACAACGTTAACTTTTTATTTTATATTTATGGAATTAGTTGCGGCTGGTTTATAATTGATTAAATGGCTCTAGGGCTAAGCTGCCTAAAGCTCTCCTTCAGAATTTCAGAAGCAATTTTTGGCCAAAAAAATCACTACCGCTAGATGGCGCTGATCCAAATGATTTTTACTACTTGTAGTAGAGTCATTTGATCAATTATAAACCAGCCGCAACTAATTTAATAAATACAAAATAAAAAGTTAACATTTTTTGTGCTGTTTGCGGCAAGTTTGCAATGTATCTTTTATACAAATATTGACTTCCTATATATTTATACTTTCGGGTAAAAGATACATTGCAAACTTGCCGCAAACAGCACAAACAATGTTAACTTTTTATTTTGTATTTATCAATTTAGTTGCGGCTGGTTTATATTTGATTAAATGGCTCTAGTATAAGTAGTAATAATCATTTGGATCAGCGCCATCTAGCGGTAGTGATTTTTTTGGCCAAAAATTGCTTCTGAAATTCTGATGGAGAGCTTTAAGCAGCTTAGCCCTAGAGCCGTTTAATCACTTATAAAACAGCCGCAACTTTGGAAATAGATACAAAATAAATAATCAACGATGATTGTGCTACTTGCGGCAAGTTTGCAGTGTATGTTTTACACGAATATCAATCTCCCATATATTTACACTTTTAGGTAATAGATAAGTTGTAAACTTGCCGCAAACAGTGCAAACAACGTTAACTTTTCATTTTATATTTATGAAATTAGTTGCGGCTGGTTTATAAGTGATTAAATGGCTCTAGGGCTAAGCTGCCTAAAGCTCTCCTTCAGAATTTCAGAAGCAATTTTTGGCCAAAAAAATCACTACCGCTAGATGGCGCTGATCCAAATGATTTTTACTACTTGTAGTAGAGTCATTTGATCAAATATAAACCAGCTGCAACTAAATTGATAAATACAAAATAAAAAGTTAACATCGTTTGTGCTGTTTGCGGCAAGTTTGCAATGTATCTTTTACCCGAAAGTATAAATATATAGGAAGTCAATATTTGTATAAAAGATACATTGCAAACTTGCCGCAAACAGCACAAAAAATGTTAACTTTTTATTTTGTATTTATTAAATTAGTTGCGGCTGGTTTATAATTGATCAAATGACTCTACTACAAGTAGTAAAAATCATTTGGATCAGCGCCATCTAGCGGTAGTGATTTTTTTGGCCAAAAATTGCTTCTGAAATTCTGAAGGAGAGCTTTAGGCAGCTTAGCCCTAGAGCCATTTTATCAATTATAAACCAGCCGCAACTAATTTCATAAATATAAAATAAAAAGTTAACGTTGTTTGCACTGTTTGCGGCAAGTTTACAACTTATCTATTACCTAAAAGTGTAAATATATAGAAGGTTGATATTCGTGTAAAACATACACTGCAAACTTGCCGCAAATAGCACAAACATTGTTAATTATTTATTTTGTATCTATTTCAAAAGTTGCGGCTGGTTTATAAGTGATTAAATGGCTCTAGGGCTAAACTGCCTAAAGCTCTCCATCAGAATTTCAGAAGCAATTTTTGGCCAAAAAAATCACTACCGCTAGATGGCGCTGATACAAATGATTATTACTATGAACTTATAGTAGAGCCTTTTTATCAATTATAAACCAGCCGCAACTAATTTTATAGTTACAAAATAAAAAATTAACGATGTTTGTGCTGTTTGCGGCAAGTTTGCAATGTATCTTTTACCCGAAAGTATAAATATATAGGAAGTCAATATTCGTGTAGAAGATACATTGCAAACTTGCCGCATACAGTATTAACGATGTTAATTTTTTATTTAATATCTAAAAAATCAGTTGCGGCTGGTTTATAATTAATTAAATAGCTCTACTATAAGTACATAGTAAAAATTATTTGTATCAGCGCCATCTAGCGGTCGTGATTTTTTTGGCCAAAAATTGCTTCTGAAATTCTGAAGGAGAGCTTTAGGCAGCTTAGCCCTAGAGCCATTTAGTCACTTATAAACCAGCCGCAACTCTTGAAATAGATACAAAATAAATAATTAACGATGTTTGTGCTACTTGCGGCAAGTTTGCAGTGTATGTTTTATACGAATATTGACCTCCTATATATTTATACTTTCGAGTAATAGATAAATTGTAAACTTGCCGCAAACAGCACAGAAAATGTTGAATTTTCATTTTGTATCTGTCAAATAAGTTGCGGCTGGTTTATAATTGACAACATGGCTCTAGGGCCTAAAATATCTAAAGCTTTCCTTCAGAATTTTAGGGCCACTTTTTAGTTTAGAAATCTGAAACGCTAAAACCAGCCGCAACTAGTTGTGTAGATAGAAAATAAAAAGTTGACATTGGCTGTGCTGTTTACGGCAAGTTTACAAATAATCTTTTGCCTGAAAATCGACCTCCTATAAGAATATTAATACTTTTGTATGAATAATAATTTATCAATTGCATTGTAAAATTACGTGTGAAATGAAGAGTTAAAAGTAAAGTTTGAAATTATGTCATTGTTTACTGTCATTGAACATTTCGCATGTGTGCAATAAATTGATACAGGATTATACAGATACCTATTATTTTGCTGGGTGAGAAAGACGGATATTTGGTTTTGTTAGCATATTCCAGCGGTAATAATGCATATTTGGAATCTATGTTATATATTTATACAGCTTAAAATGTTTAAATATTAATCATGTGTGCCTATATTTACCAACTTATTTGTATAAATTGAACTTTATACAAAAACTCATGATACAATCATTGATTGTCTCAATCATTATTCTAAACGTTAGTGAAAAAGGCGGTTAAGGACGTATACTTAGCCTGCGGACTATTTGGTTTTTCCCTGTTAATATTGGTTTCATAATAATTTCGATGTTTACGATCAGAAATCTACACGGACAGAGCAAAATTTTATTGATCTGACAATCTGGGCAAGTTTTTCATGATGGATTACCGACCAGCCGAAGTAAAAGAGGTAATTCTTATAATTTACAATACATACTTATAAATTATATGACATTGCTGTTCAGTTTACGTTAAATATTGTGCTATACTTTCTAGAAGGTATGCTTATAATATGCTCACCACAGTATTATCTCGCAGAAAGTTTTTCTGAGTAATATTTATATTGATGATTAAAATTTACACTGACAATATACTCTCTCTGAATGTACTGATGACAGCTATTGTTGTTAATTTTGCTTCATCCTAGTATTTTGTATGCTGAGTTTAGTATTTATCCAAAACCTATACTTTTCAGTGGCTCAGATACTTCAAAAAGTATATATCAAAGAAGGACAAGGAAAAAGTCATACAACTGTTGAGTAATGTTCCCCTGTCAATGAGATGTGACAGTAAAGGCAACACTTTGCTACATTACTCGGCAAAAATGGGCAGCAAGATCATAACAGCTTATCTAACAGATGCAGGTTGTCATATCAATGTAAAAAATGATCTTGGAGAACCTCCATTAGCTACTGCCATCCTGTACAATAATACAAAAGTAGCATCAATGCTGATAAAATCTGGTGCTATTCTTTACAACACTTACTACAAAGAAAATTGTGGACCACTACACTTGGCAGCCCAGAGTGGTGAAACTAAAATTGTTAAAATGTTAATTAAAGCTGGCTGTGACGTGACAGCTGTTGACGATATTGGTCGCACTCCTCTTCATGCAGCTGCTCAGTACTGTTTCCGTAAGTAAATTCCAATCTCATTGTAATGAATACAGAAAAAATTAATTTTTGGAATAAAAATTACCTGTATGTCAAATTTTTTTTTAACACAGCACGATATCAGATCTTTAAATTGCTAGTAGACGCTGGAGCAGATGTGAATGCTAGAACGATAGAAAAAAGCTCACTCTTGCACACAGCTCATAGATGCGAAGAAGCGTTTGTACTACTCCTCAGTAAAGGTGTGGACGTTCATGCACTCAATTCACTGGGCCAGACGCCTTTGCACAAAGCGGCTATGTACGGAAATTACAAAGTCACGAAAATGTTAATTGAAGCCGGTTGTGACGTCAACGCAATCGACAATTTTGGAGTAACGAGCTTACATTACGCAGCTACCTGGAATTCACCAGAGGTCGTGAATCTGTTGCTGCAAAATGGTGCCAATGTGGATGTGTATGATGCCGACGATTTAGATCCACTGATTTATAGCATCAAAGAACTAGGCACTAACTTCAGGTACGAATCATTACGCAGAAATTTTGAGATTATTGCCGCGCTAAACGACTATGACAAAGTTTTCGAGGTTCTGCATTTCGATGAGGTAAATATAACCGGATTCATGTATTTCAAGATACTCTTTGGCCTAAAGTACTACAATAAAATACTAACATATGATTTTCAGATTCCCAAGCAATTAGCCGTGATCAAGTTATTATTGAAGGCTGGAGTGCAGTTGAATCGAATAAACGTCAATGGCCTGACGGCATTCAACATAGCTGTTTCGGTCGTTTATCACAGCAGGATACCCAAGTATTTGCTGAAAAAAGGAGCAACATTTGATTTCAAAGACACGCTAATAAGACGAATTTTCGGTGTGCCGAACAAGGGCTCGAAATTACCACATCTACTGTTGAGGCACACGGCCATGTTTGACGCGCACAATCGAAAGGATGGTCCGCAAAATTTTTGCCTTAAAAAATTGAAAAAGAAATATCAAGAGATTTACTCGTGCTGTAGAGATGAGCTGGAACTCATGAAGTCTACCCAACTGTACGATTCCGTGACGCTTTTTAATTTACTCGTTGACAAGCATATCGGGCCTTACGTCAGGAACGAGTTGATAGTCGATGCATTTTTAATACGATCCCATCGTATTTCCGAAAGATTCCCGAATTATCACGATTTGATTGTCGAGAGGGTCACTAAGGAGAGAAGAAAGCAGGAGTACATTAGGAGAGCCACCCGATGCTTAAACCGTATTTTCCAATCGACCGGAGGTAGTCTACCCATAATAATTACCGACAACATTTTGCGTTTTCTACCAAAGAGAGATTTACGCTCGTTGGTTGCGGTTTATGGCAAAAATGCAGTTAAGCATACCTAAACGTAAGCGTATTAATATCCTTTTTTTTACATCAAATAAATAAAATCTGGTTGCGTACTCAAAAAAATTCAACACAGATTTAAATTGTCAAAATAATATTAACTAGGCATAATTACGAAATAAGTTTGAAAGAAATATATTTGTACTATATTTTGTTACCGTTATCGAAACACGATGAACATTTTGCTATGGATCCTTTGAAAAATAAAAACCATCCAAGTCAAACACACAGCTTGTTATTCTTCCTCGGCTGAAAATTATTTAAATAAAATAAAGTTGTAAAAACATGTCGTGCGATTCCTCATCCTTTGCGTAAAATGAGCAACAAAAGTATGGACTACCACCTCATCGATACCTTGTAAGCTACAAATAATATTAACGTCAGCTTAGCGTTACCCGTCAAACGAAGCCGTGGCATTGAATATTAAACACTTTACAGCCGCACCTTATTACACAAATGCGAATACTAAGTAATATTGAATCGCATTGAAAAAAAAAAAGTATATCTCAAAACTCGTTTTGTCCGTCTTTCGCACAATATCGTGGAATGTAATATGTATATATACATAGATCTCGATGTGTATAATGTTGCGCAACAAACACGTGTTTATCTGCACCGTCGCTTTCGTTTCCACTCCCTTTTGCAGGCGTGAACGTCCTCGTTATCTTTTCTTCGAACTTTCCCCCTCTTGCCGATTCTCCATTAACCATTGTAGGTCTGGGGATGCAAAAAAAAACATAAATTCATTCGCTCCGTGAAGAAATTTTATCGATTTTGGCGAAAACATCTCCCGAACCCGCCCACATTTTTCGAACAAATGACCCAACTGCTCTGTAAGCACCCAAACTCACTCACATTCACGGCTATATGATAAATCGAGCGAATCTCTTTTGTATATAACTCCCAGTGAAGCCGCGGTACATAAATTCCACCTCATTCTCATTTCAACTCGCTATCGTTGAGCGAAAGCTTTTACGCGCGACCGGTATCCCTTCATCGATCTCCCAACAATTAATTGCAGCGATTAATAAAGTTACTTATTTCTCCCCGTGAACGGATAAAAGCTCGAGCGCTCCTCTGGCAGTTGGGGGAAGAAAAAAAAAAAAAAAAAAAACCCCAATCATCATCAGCAGGTCGCACCCCAGTATACACCGATCGAGAGGGAATAATGTAATAACCAGCAGAATTTCAGGCGTGGATTTTGCATTCTTATCTCCTCCTCCTCATCGCTCGAAGCCCAATTTTTCCCCGTCCCAATACATAAAATGCACATACCTATACACACTCTCTCCCGCAGCCTCCCGATTTCCAGCTTCTCTCGTATACTTACGCATTACATCTTCTTTCGCTAAGGCCATTTGTCTCTATCCTTCTCCCCTTCCTCCCACACGGTTTTACTCATACCCCGGGATGATTGTATACGCAGACAAAATAAGGATCATCCTCTTGTACTACCCCCCCCCCTCATACGTGCATTGCTGGGTAAAGAGCCAGAGCTGCAGTGCGTCTCTCTCGACTCCCCTTATCTTCTCAACTGCTCGTGCCATGTGAACTGGTATATATGCACGTTGTACGTAAAATATATTTTACCCCAGTAGAGGTTGTAGGATACACAGGTACTCTCTGATGCAGACCCACTCGTAAACAAAAGGTGCACCAGTATACAGCTTCCACGTGCTGGCGAGACAAGAAGAATAACGTAAAAAGTTTTGTTTGTTTTCGAAACAAAGAAGGAGACGAGCGTTCGGAGATCGGATGTCCTTGAGCTTACGACGCGTAGGTGCCCGAGCTTGCGAGCTTTTTTGGAGAGATCGGTATACGATAACACGTGTAAATACCGCACAATGGAGTATTTTTTATACGCATATATATCATCAGAGTTAATAACAACAAGCCATGCAGCGAGTGAAAAAGAGAGGAGGTACTTACGAAGTAAAAAGAGCCACAGCAAGCGCGGCTCGATTTCTGTACGGGTGGGGGTCCGCCTAACCGGTAAAACGACGGGGCCCATGTACACACACAAATATACATATATATTATATTGCTGGCTCTCTGGTGTATATACCTATATGTATACGTATATGCACGGGCAGAAGGCGAGAGGCAGAGGAGAGTCGAACGCGCGTATACAGGAGGAGGAGGATCGTACACACTGTGCAGTCGTCGTACGGTCGCGGGACTCGCTGGTACACACACCATCGGGAGTCGTTGCCGATCGGACAGAAGATCGTCGACTCGCCGTTATGGCGGGAGCTGCATCTTCGCCTCCTCGCGATTGTTGTTCTCGAAGATTGCGACGTCAAAGCTAAATCGATTATATTTATTTGTTAAATTATATACATCGGAAGAGGAAGAGGGGAGCTTGTTGGTCGTCGCTGCGATGGTCCTATCCCTCTGTGGGTTCGTCGAGTGAGAGATTAAAAAAAAAAAAAAAATCCAGACTGGAGTCACCGGGAAAAAAGAGAAACTACGACTTCGAGGAGGGACTTTCTCTCGAAGACTCCTCGCTGCTCTGGCTGGACGCGCACACGCACGTTCCTCTTTATTTTACTTTCCTCCAAAGATCAAAGTGTTGATACACCACGCACGTAGTGCTTACACCAGGTGCTCGCGTGACGTTGTAGCGTGTGTGTAGTATACGTGCGTATAATATAGGTACGCGGAAGCCAAGGAAGCTAGCTGTCACGCATCGGTGGCCTGCGCGATATAGTATAGAGTAGCATCCTCCTAGGGTGCCTCGTTTCGGTGCGTGCGTGTGTCGTTATATATATATCGTCGGGTAAGGACTGTGGCCAACATGTGACGACGAACCGATTTTGCGTCAAGACACTTTTCAACGCCGATCGGTTGGTTTTCCCTGCGTTACCTCGCTTTGCTGGAAATAACAAGGTTGTTACATAGGTAGACGACGACCACTGGATCTCCTTTTGGGTAAGTGTGCAGTTTTTTTTTTTTTCGCGCTCTGTGTATGCAAAAGATCGTTAAGAGATCAGTAATTGCGATCGACTTCGTTTTCGTTCTCGAAGAGCCTCTTTTTTGGCTCATTGGCTCATAGGCCCTATGTCCATCCATACGTGTGCACCTACATGCACGTCGTGAACTTAAACTTGGCTTACATACACACACTATCCGGCGATCGTCCTTGCATTGCAACGTCGTCGTTGTTGTTCCCTATACGTGTGCTCGTATATGGATGCAGGTTTAAGCATCAGAGAGTGTATACTGTACGTGGGTGGGAGAGATCGGTTTATATTTGGCTGTGAGAGCAGAGATGGCGAAGAAGGTTGGTGTGTATATAATATGTATATGTATATTGAGAGGCGCGCGGGCGGGCGTTTTGAACGATCCTCGAGCGACCCTGACGCTGTACGTAATACTCATTTTAAAAAGGGGAAACTCGATGGATGATATGGGGAAACCTTGATATTGGCTTTACGTAACGTATACGCGCGTCTGGTGCTCGTGAGATTCACAAAGTTGTTTGTTCCGTAAAACACGTTTACAGCGCAATCGTAAGGTTGTTGGGTTATTTTTCCCGTTCATTGTGAAATCGACTGAAAAAAAAAAAAATTAAAAGTAAAACGGGTTCATCCTTGCCGATCTTTCGAAGAGCTGCTTTCTGTGGCGGCGATTATCCGAGAATCCAGGCTAATTCGGTAACGATCGCTAATGGTAAACGATTTACGGTAGAAATTTGACGTGCACCGTTCGTTAGGAAATTCACAAAATCGTTTCCTACGAGCTGTATGCACCACCGATGTTTTCCTTCCCTCGAAACATGTGTATACATACCCCGTAATTGGTCTCGAGACCGGCTCATTAGCCAATTACGCGGGTTGATTTAGGAGAAATTCAAAGCGAGCTCGCGCTCAATGTTGCGAGCAACCAGCCCCTCTCACCCCTCCTCTTTCCCACGTATGTACGCGATAATTAAATAAGCTCGTACAAATCACTCGGTGTGTATGCACGAACGTAAACTTTCTTCGTCGCGCGTCGGAATAATCGGTTGGCAAGATTTTTGCCGCGAAATTAGCTGCTTTCCCCGCTGAACAATAGACAGGAAAGCACACGTATGCCCATAGGTATATATCCGCGGCTTTTGGTCACTATAGAAGCGAGAGCGGGGGCTTTGTTATGTAAAACTATACGCGTACGCTTTGTCCATCAGTTTATCTTTTCCAAGCGAGAAAATTGCTGGGAACAAAAAAAAAAAAAAAAAATTACAATACAACATACACAATATAAGTTGTAAAATGAATGCACTGGCGATCGATGATGCTGTTTCTGTAGATAGCGTCGAGAGATCAAAGTTCACGAGCTACGAGTCCTTTCTCTCCCTTGGTTCGCAAGTTCCCCCCCTCCCCACAGCTGAACGGTGCACAAAACGATTTTGCCCGAACGGCAATTAATTAGCTACGCGTACCGGGAACCGTATACACACGCGCATACCGCGCCTCCTCGTCATATCCCGAGAATTCCTGGGTGTCTATTTTTTTTCCTTCCTTCGTTTTCGTCCACTTTTCGTTACTTTACCGATCGCGAGTTACGCGATACCGATCTCTTCGCCATTTATTACGCTACTGTCGCCTGCGTACAAGTGTTACGAGGTCAATTAGGCTACTGGAAACGCCTTCGCGTGTACACGTATTTTCCATAAAGTGGGCCGGATCGCAAAACGATGATCAAAAAGAAAATCTCGCTCTGGACGCCGTGCCGTAACTGTAAGTCGCGCCAGAATCCGCACTTTTATATCATCGTTACTTGCGCGCGTAGCTTTGAAAAAGTAAGTCGCTAGTCGCTACGTTTACACAGGAGGGAGACATAATATTTTTACGCCCTCGTTGGGGCTGATCGGTTATTATTTTGATTCGCCTCGACTTGCCCTTCATAATCACAAAGTGGGTTGAGATGAGAATTTCAACGTACCTCGACCGTACATATGTGCAAATTCTCTCGATTAATTACTGTTAGTTATTTCGTGTGTCATCGGTAATCTCGTACATATATACGTTTGAAGTATTAATTTGAAATTCTTTTTTTTTTTTTTTTTTTTTTCGCAGCAACAAAAATAGATCTACATGGGGTTCGGTGTGAATCATATCCTTTATCCGTACAAACGAGAGCAGAGATTCAGGCGTGAAATTACGTTGTGGTTGAAAATATAATTATACATACATACATGTACTCGGTGACCCGAGCCACATCCTCCATACGAGGTTTGCTCAAAAGAACCTTCGACGTATACACACAATACCTCCGCATTAGGCTCGTCACTCTGACTCATCCTACATACACGCGTATATTGTACGCGCTAACGTTTCATCGTGTAGTATCTTTCGAAAGAAATGAAAAAAAAAAAAAAAATAAAATAAAATAAACTATACTTTGTAAGTTTCAGTTGCAAAAAAACTATCGCATGAAGGTGTGTATCTGATCGTCAAGTATACCCCGTGAAACGCGTCTCCGCGACAAAAAGAAGAAAAAAACAAATTCTCCTCTGCAGCAGCGCGTGAATTATTACGCAAGAGATCGTTTCGTTTTTTTCACCGCCGCGGATTCTCTGCTCCCCATATAAGTAAAATAATTACCCCTCGCGATAAGAAGCCGCATACCGAGAGACCACATATACTTCTTCCCTTTCGTCCGTCTGTGCTAGAATCTACACGCACGCGGTACTCGTGCTTTGCCGAGTTTATACAATGTATGTATACTTGAGTGTGTGTACAAAGAAAGGCTCGCGGGAACAAATGCTTAGTGGACTCTCTCGCGTTATCGTCAAGTCAAGCCACACATGCTCTGTACCCGCGCATTATGTAACATAAAGTATTATATTGTTACTCTACACATGCCGGGCACAAAAAATTATTATATTGCATATATATACGCGTGTATCATAAAAGTTGGATACAACCTACATAAACGCAAGATGTTGTTATCTCTCGGTGAAATTTAACGTACGGCGTATGCGTGCGAATGTTGCCTGTGGCAATGGATAGTAGAGCGTCCCAATGTTTGTATCTCCTATAGCTCTGTAATTGTCGAATTCGTCGAAAACAATTATAATTGCTATCGGGCAAACATTTTACAGCGAAAAGCTTTCAAACCCGAGGGGGAAAGGGTACAAATAATGTAAATGAAGAAGGGAGAAAAAGAGCGGATTCCGAGCGAATTTCGTATCGTGTGTGTGCGCACAGTACGAAAAATTCCACAAAAACATCATCGGTCTATGGGGTCCTGAAACAAAAGAACCTGGAAATATTTAAATGATTATTTTTTGGTTTACTTATTTGGGGTAAGAACATTTTAGAAATTTTGAATACATAAAAAAAAAAAACAACAAAAGAGGGAGAGAAAAAATCTGTCAAATGAGGCTCGTTGAAGGTTAAAAATTATCATTTAAATAAATTACATATGTCCTTAAATTTTCAAAATTGAATTTTCAACGTCAAGACTCGAGCCCGATGAACCTAC
Organism: Copidosoma floridanum; assembly: GCF_036245765.1. Classification (NCBI taxonomy): domain Eukaryota; kingdom Metazoa; phylum Arthropoda; class Insecta; order Hymenoptera; family Encyrtidae; genus Copidosoma; species Copidosoma floridanum. The sequence goes on along the minus strand of NW_028321897.1, from coordinate 6,678,298 downwards.
CGTATAGCCCCTGAATTCTTGTCTTTTGACTCGATACAATTGCTTCGTTTCATGTCACCCAAGTCTACGATGGATAATTTTTGCGGAATTGCTTCTGTACGTAGCGCGTATAGGCACGAGCACGCGAGCACAAAAAAAAAAAACAACAGTTTGTACTTACCCACGGCATATATATGCGCCGACAACAATTAGGTATAGCCGCAACATCGGTGGAATCGAGGATACACATTTACATTCGGTAGCAAATTTTAATTATACATGCGTATCATGATAGCCGTGGAGTGCTGCGGTGCAGAGATGATTGTTTGAATGTGAATGGAATTCGGAAACCGTCCAGTGCACGAGATTGTTTTAGTTTTGCGGTGACTACGCTCTCTTCCTGCAGCGATGAAGATGTCGTTGGTTGGATAAAATCGAGCGATTTTGCGATGTTTATGTTAAGCGTTTCGAGAATCGAGTGTTTTCTTCATTATTATCGGATGATTATTAAATTTTGTTGGATTAAGAACTAAAAAAAAGAGATTTATGACAAGCAAAGATTTCATTCATATCGGCATACCTATGGTAAATTTTTTGCGTCAATTATACAGTGATCAAGTCTTTTTTATTGACACTCACATTCTTCGGGGTTTTGGCCGAAACAACGATGTCGAACCCTTGCACATATTGTTTTTTATTAATATATATGCTAATTGTCCTATTACTCGATTATGATCAAATTGGAATTAGATTTTAATAGTGAGCAGTTTTATTTAATTTTTTTTTTTTTTTTTCAATTTTTCATTGCCTGATTCATTGTACTACTCAATGCACTTTTGTATGAATTTCTATTGTTATTTAACACAGTGAATTTCTCCATCAAGATTGGAAACAATTATTGTACACAAGTAGATTTTTTCATTCTACTGCTTTCGGAAAAAAGTTTATTTAAACACATGTAAACAAAAAAATGTAATAACTCGTTCCTGTTCGAAATTGTATAAGTATGTTCCAAGTGATTGTAAGCCTTTATAAGTAATGCAGTATATTTTTATTAAAAAAAATATCATCATAAAGGATTGAAAGAAAAACAAATTTTTTTTAAAGCAGGCAACCCCTGCATTTTTCTCCCGATAGCAATAATAAACGTAGTTGTTTTCGATTTGAAAAAAAAAAAAAAAAAAAAAAAAAATAGAATAACGCCTCGCGCAAAGAAATCTCATTTACCTCGATCGAATCAGCAAAGCCGGAATTTCCCGCGTAACCATTTTACTCGTTCGGATAACCGATCCCCTCTCCCCCCCCCCATTCTTTTACATTGTGTAAAATATATTGCACGCCAATAACCACTCGGTGCATCCATACAAAGTGTGTACACGCGTACTTATCATATCCCGCGTACGGTATACGTGGCTGGGTGCAACGCTTGCCGCTCATTCACCCGCAAACTTTTGTGAAAAGCGCGCTCTTCTCCTTTTATTCGCGCGATTCTTACAGATACATATACATATACCACACAATGGTACTGTTTCCACCTCGATTTTAATACACTAGTAGTATATTATCTGGCAGGCGTATTCAATTTTCTTTTTTTTCCCTATCTTTTTTTTTTCTTTTCTTTTTTATATACCCGCCCATGTACATACATATGCAATAATGTGTACGGTAAAGCGTTCTCGTTGCGGTATTATCGAAGAATTTGTATATATATTTATGCGGGAATTGCATAAATTGTTGCATTTTAGTGGGAAAAATCACGATACGTTTAATCTGTATCCAATTACTTTTACGGGCTGTAAATATCATACATATAGTACAGGATGCCAGTACCGCATAGTGATTTCTTTATTTACTTACAGTTTTTTTTTTTTTTTTTTTTTTTTTAATTTTTAAAACAGAGATGGTGGTATTTGACATTGAGATTTTTTAATTTGAGATTACCTGTTAAGTACACAATGTGTGCGTGTGTGTGAAGGGAAGAGGTGCATGTGTATAGCTATAGCGTGCCCGTGCATATACGGCCGTTCGACATATTTTCAATGATGACTTGGAAATATTAAAGGATGATCTAAGGGATTCTTTGTTTCCTCCCGTGGGTTGTATACGATTTTTCATCAATCCTGCGCCGAGAGAAGGGATTTTCGTTCCTACTTTCGGCACAGTATGATGAAAAAATAATAATGTAAGAAAACCTATACGTAATATGTATTCGCGCACACGGAGGCTCTCTTCTTCCTCGATGCACCTTAGCTACACACATATATATATATATATATATGTAGGTACCGGGGTGTGTAACCTTTTTCCGATGTACCGTACTTGTACCCAACGTACCCTCCTTCCACCGTTCACCGGTATTTTCATTCAATGGACGCGCTTTTGCAGAACCGAGGCGTGGTCCGATTAGGAGGGAGGAGTAAAAAAAAAAAAAAAAAAAATCTTACTCGTGCAGGGGGCCCCAGTTTCGCTCCGCTACACGAGCACCCGTACTCTCTCGCCGATTGTCCGATCGGACGGACGAAGAGTAATATATATATATATATACCCTGTACGTACGTGTGTGGGGTACTACGCGCGAAAATGATTTACCGTTAACGCGTACACACACACACACACACACTGCTAAAATGTACCATTATAATATAATACCGCTGGAGTTTGTGTAATATATATATATACATATACACATTTATTGTCGAGGCGGTGTGACCCTTTATTTTTCGATGTTTACCTTGTTGTTTTTCCTGCGATCGCGCTGGCCGCACGAACAATAATCCGATCGGTATTACTTACGCACACATACGTGTAACATGGGTATTATACCCCCCGGTATATGTATTGGCTCCTTGCCATGTGCGTTTGGAGTACAAATCGCGTGATTTACATTGTATGTGTATGCACGAGAGCAGAGACCACGGTACAATGTAAGTACTGCACATACGCTTGTTTCAACCCAACGATTGTCGTGACACGCATATATGTATATATATTGTATATGTGTGTGTGTGTGAGTATGTAAAAAAATGGGACACGGGCGGTCCGACAAGAGAGAGAGAGAGAGACATTGTTTAAATGCACGCACACATATTGTAAACCATGCATGTATAGGGGGCATTAATTGTATGGGATTGTCATATTAATTGTTGTGCGTAAGTATACATGAAAAATGTCATACTTTGTCGACGATGATCACAATGACATATATGTAATTCTCGGGAATCTGTATTTAACAAGTAAGCACTTTTATTTATATAACAGGTATAATATAATTATAGTCTATGTGCATCTGTATGATCTGTTTGTCCGTACTTTACCGCGCATCTTACATACTTAAACTGCAGAGTTGAACGTACCCTATATCGTAACCGTGATGTATGTACATATAATATGCGTATACTCTGGTTTAATTTGAAAAAAGAAAAAAGAATCATCCCACTCGCGCAGGATATAAAATTGAGGAACCAATTTAGACGGTATAATGCTCATCGATGGTGCTCGGGTGCGGAGCTTAGCCGATTAAAGGGGTTTAACGAGCGTACCTAATGTCTCGCCTTGCGCATGCATATTATATATACTGTACAACACACGTCGAGGTAATTTCTCGATCGCCTCTAACAATATCGTATGAAAGCGCACGCATATTTTTTTGCACAGCTGCGTCGATAAAAACGATATGATCATGCAATTCTCGGGTGATTTATTCGGATGATTCTTGAGCGCGTTTGTATGAGTTACTTGCGCGCCCCTCGGATTATACAAATAGCCGGTGGATCAATGTGAATGGCTGAACGACGCCTGTACGGTGTTTCGAGTATACATGTGTCCAATGAATATACATTACAACACTATACAGGTACACGTTACATTACCAGTGTTACATCTCCGTTTGACGGGATCAATAGTCGCGTGCGATTTGCGACACATCCAATCCCGGGACATCGTATTTTATTTGCTGTTCAACTGTTTAAAAAAAGCACGATCTTGCATTTGCCCCACCAATACGTATATATATATGTAGACGCGAGCAAAAAGAAGAGCCAATAACAACAAAAAGGCCCTTTTTTTACCCCCCGAAGACGGTAAAATCCAAAGTTGCGTCGAGCACGAAAGATACTCGCAAAGGCGAGGAGACGAGACTCTTTTTCTTTGGTGGGATAAAAAAAGAGGTTGGAGAGAAGGAAAACAAAGTGCGCACGGGACACCCCTCGTATATACAATGTAATACAATGTAACTCACATGAAATGCGTTGGTTGACCGCAGGTTTCTCGGACCAAAGAGGAGAGAGAAGGACAACCACTCTCTCCCTGTTCTGTGCTCGTGGTGGCGATGGAACGGCAGAGGATTGCTTCGGCGACGAGGAGGTGGCGGCGGTGCTTTTGGCAACTCGCCTGTCTACTGCTCGTGCTCGGGCTCCACCAGGTGAGCATCTCGCTTTTTTTTTCTACCTACATATACCTATACAATTTAAGGGTTGAAAGATAAAAACAATCGAGCTCCGATCCTCGGATAGTTAAATTATGGTACCGATTCTCTCCCCCACGAGGATACATCCCGGTTCTCGCAACTCGCCCGCTCGCAATGATATAATACAACGTGCGTGTGCACACGCGTCATCCGTGCAAATTGAGACATACTTCACGCACTGTTTTTTTTTTTTTTTTTATTTATTTTCTTTCATACGCCCACGCACCTCGTAAACTTTATCGTGTACGGATCGGTACCCGGTACTGTGATTTGCGGGGAATGAAATATAATTAACGAGTCCGGTCCCCGGTCTCCGCGAGTTTACCCCGCAGACCTCGCTGAAAAATCGTCACGGGACGTTGTCCGTACAATAAAACCTATCTCACTTGCGATACTTTAGATTACACACCGGTTCCTCCTATACGTGTGCATTACACATTATATATACAAGTCATGCATTTCGTGCCATGTGTAACACTAAGGCTATATACGTACATACGTATACATATGTAGCTCGTATATGAGTATAATTTAAAGAGCCGTAAAGACACCGTAAGGGCCATAAAACCCGAGCTTCGGCCGGTCATCCCTCGTGCAGCTATTATTATTTATCCCCCGTGTATATAAATACATAACATTAGAGGGAGAGGGAGCTGAGAACCTGCACCGGCGGGAGAACAATAACTTTGCCATTTTTCGTTCTCGGTTACGTGTGTGAGGGTCTTTTATAACGGATTCCTCGATTGTTTATCGATGGCCGTTGAGAGCACGAGTCCTGCGCTACATGTGTACGAGCTGTCGCGGCGAGTTATTGCGCTATTACGTTATTTCGCTCGATCATTTTTTTTTTTTTTTTCAATCATCTCAAATATGTGTACACGTATACGTTTGGTTAACGTGAAAACCCCCTCGCTGTGCGTACGAGGTAACAATACTCCTGTACTTTGACGCGGGCACTAATAAAATCGTTACCGAGAATAAGTAGTTGCGCCGGTGATTTTTCAATGTTACAAACACACGAGTGTGTAAATATATGCCCGTCTCCCCTATACATTGAGTTATTTCAAGTATACATATATAATAAACACCCACACGTGTGTAATTAGTGGAGGCATGTTACATATTTTGCACGTCCGTGCAGATAAACAAAGTAGGTTACGCGACAAGAGGAGGTATACGGTTTAATAGATCGTCCAATTTGTTTGCCAAGGCTCAAAAATCCGGTGAACGCGGAGCGATAATAACGTACGTGACAAAATTTATGGAGGAACGAACTCGTTTGGTGAAATAAGAAAAATAACTCGTTGCGTATGGTTGATTGAAAACCGGCTTTTATGCGAAATGGACCGGGCAATGATGTCAAAAAGAGCAACAAAAGGCGGATCAATTTTTCCAGGGGGAAACAAAAAAATCGACCCCAAAGCCTAGAAACCCAGTAAATGAGAGACCAAATCGCGTCAAATATCGATACGCATGAAAATGTTTACCGATCACTCGCTACATGAATATTATTACATACACGCGTCGTGCAACGCTGCGCACATGGACTCCTTATTGAGTGCCACATGTGTACACCAATGTAATATATGTAGCTCCTACGATGAAGATAATTATTGCGCGTTTTGCAAGCGCCGGGATGTAGCGCTCGTACTTTATGTTACAGATATACACGCATTGATTGGAAAAAACGAGGTTGTATCTCTTGTTCTGTGCTCGTTCGCTTTTTTTTTTTTTTTTTTTTTTTTTTTTTCATGAGAAAAACGTGTTGGCACGAATGTCCGAGCGCTTTATACTGTATACTGTACCCGAGTGGAATGAGAAAACAAAAAAAAGCGGCTACCGTGTGCATGTAAGTTGGTATGCTATACTTCTTTGGTATGCTATGCTCTTCAGGTGGATGCGTAAAATGGAACGATTCGTCGCTCTATGGGTTTATTTATTTTATTTTTAACTCTTTTTTTTTTTTTTTTAGTACGCGATTGCTTTGCGAATCCCAAATTTTGTTGTAGCGTATCGCGTATTCAGTGTGAGATCGTGAAACAAATTTGGATGCGTAGAGGCACGCGTGTCTTACCGATTTTGGCTGTTACTGCCGTACTCGGTTGTAGTAGAACCAACCGAGTTCGGTCAGCCCGAATTCTTACAAGAAACCCACACCGATCAGTAAGTATATAATATAAACAGTGAACACACCCACACACCCATACTTAATTGATAAAACATAAATAATATAAAATATACACTCATTGCACCTACGCAGAAATTTTCAACCGCATGTATTACGTAATACATGTACGCAATATGCATAAATACGTGCACGCACGGAATAAACATCTTTCGGTACGCCTCGCTACCTACCTACGCGCGTCTTACGTAAGTAAGTAAGTAACCCGAATCGGCATCAGCTAATTTATACAAATTTGCTACCTATACATAATATACCCACTCACGTATTTATATCTATTTTTATTCATCATTTTAACCATCACGCGCGTACACATCACACGGGAAAAAATAATTACCGGTCCATCGATCACCACAAAACGCGCGAGAGGGATATCAGCTTAGCACGCAAACGATTCGCCACTATCTCTTCTCGGCTCCTATATAAAGTATATATACTTACACACGGAACAACCGTAAAAGCACATCGGCTAAACACTCGCGAATGTATGCATATGGGTACTCGGTCATCGTCAAAAGTTACGTTCAATGTACGCGCCTTTCCCGTTATAGATACCCAAACCCCCCGTGATTCGATCGAAAAATATATAAACCCACCCACCCCCACCTCCTCCCCCATATAAGTATCTCTTTCACGTACGTGTATATATGTATACCAATTCAAAGATAAGTACAAGCTTCGCAGAACTTGCGTGCAACAAAAAAAAGGAAAAGAACATTCCAACCGCCGTTTCGTATATATATGATATCTTTTTGCTGTGCGTATCCGCGCACATGTACATACAGGTATGGGTATAAACGTGTATATGCACCGGAATTCCTTTCTTTCCCTTCCACGCGCGCGGCAGCATCGCCTCGAGAGCCATATACGAAAAATCTCGTCATCGCCGCGAGACGCGCACTGTCCGATAAGTACAGTATAAGGTCTCGTAAAAAAGAAGGACTGCCTGTGTAAGACATTGGGGGGTATAGATTTACGGACGTCCGATATATTATATATATATATATATATATATATATATATATATATATATATATATATATATATATATACCTGTACGTAACAAAAAGCTCGTAAAAACCGGGCCAACCGACTCGATTTCGAGGTCCCGCCTTCTCTTTCTCTTGAAATCGAAAGTATAATATATCGGCAACACGTATACCCTACCTACCTTATACCTACCTACGCACGTATACACGCGAGGCGTAGGCCGCCGTGTCTCTCGCGCGTATAGAAACCTTGTCGTCGTTGTTGGACGGAGGAAAAAACGTTTCGCGAGCCTTGTTCGTATACACACGTGTACTTGAGCTGCTGCCGTTGAGTAAGCCAATGCTGCGGACCATTTATGAAATTTCTACCCACTATAATATATTATGTGTATGCTGTTGAGTGCAGGATTGTGTATATACGTGTAGAGGTACGGATGACTGAGTATACTGTTGCGTAAGAGAGTATATATTGTATATGTATACCAAATAAAGTATTATTTGTTGCTGTGGCGATTAGGAACGGGTGCGTTGTTTCTTCCAGGGTACATTTATATACTGTATACAGTGTGCAGAGCGGGTTGACTGGAATTTTCAGGGGAAAACTTTTGTCTCGTTTCCAAGTCAGAGGCTCAACGAACCTGTTTTGCTCGATCGCGCGTCGCTTTAAAAATCCATTATGCTATCCGATACACACACACACGTATAACGCGCGCCAGAGTTTTGTTATAATATAGGGGGACTTTTTCAGGGCGTGAATCGGTGTCGGCCGCTCGGATCGGCTTTTTTCTGAGACCTTTTACTCGACAGGGAATTCTCCGAAGGTATTTCTTACTTGTTTTTTTTTTAAATTTAGTCCATCCTTCGGGGCCAATAAGGGGATCGGTTCTTCATTGTGACGCGGTTGACGTTGCAAATGAAATTCCTCAATTTTAAGGGGCTTGGGAAGATATAAAGTATGAAATTAATAACATATCCAAAATACACGTCGTGTGGATTGTATGAACACGATCGCGAGTCGAGGGTAAAGGGGATATTTTGAAGCGCGTAATTATAACTGCGAGGAGCGTGTAAAAAGTGCAAGTCGAGCGAAACTGCAGAGAAAAGGCGAGTATATATCTCCTGACGCGGTCAGCTCGCATGTGTGCGCGCGAGAGAGCCGGTTTCGCGATCGGCGTTTTTATGTTTTTTCTTCCCTCCCTCCCCCCCGCCCCGTTTTGTCTCGCCGTATCGTTTTCGCATCGCGATTTTCGAGTGGGCATTTTTTAACGACCCGCACGAACGCGGGCCGTCATACGAGCGGCTCTCCGAAAATTGAACTTTACCAAGTATAGGCACGTCTTGGCGTTCGCGCGCTCATAAAACCTCACTTACGTGATTTGGCCCACCTCCTCCGCGGTAAAACAGTGATGCCCCGAAACGATGAATTTTGTTTTGTTTTCTCGTCATTAGCGCGATTACCGTGAAAATGATCGGTATCATAGTTTCTTTATTGCGTTTGACGAGCGCATCAAAATCAAATCTGCAACGGGTAATGTGTATATACACGAGCGAGCAACGGGTGTACAATATACAGTACCCATCATTCCATTACACGCTGTTACACGTGTGTACAAAGAGAGAGGGATGTATACTACGTAAATGTACTTTGAAAGTTTTTCGCGGAAGAATAAATGCCAGATAAACGCAATTGATTGCCGTCCCTTTGATTACCGTAGTAATAATGATAACTTCTCGTTTAATGCGCGTGTGTACGTATGTATACACGTACGAGGCAACAGATACTTATATACATGGGTACAGTTATCGAACTAACTGATGCTGGTGCTATGCCCGATTAAATATACGCATGGCTGTGTAAAAGACGTTACAAGTACATATTTATCGGAAGTCAAATGATTATACAGCGTAATTTCTTTTTTTTTTCTTCTTGTATACAGTTAACGCTCGTTTGTTGATCATTTCATGATCATCTTTCGCCGAAATTTTAATTGAAAGAAAAAAATTAATCGATAAAAGATGAAAAAGTAAATACAAATATGTGTCGTATTTTAATGCCCCGAATATTGAGTATATAGAACGCATACGCTGACAAAAGTTTGAGCAATAACGAAATCGGTATGCGATCCATTGAACTATTCTACATCGAAACGTGAAATCTAGAATAACTGACAAATATTTTGTCTTTCCCACAATTAGTTTTAATTTAAAAAAATAAATAAATAAAATAAAACTTTTAGTTACAAGCTTGTACTTTGACGTTTATCAGTTACCAGTGTTCACACCGACTGCTCCTCGAGCATTTTGATGAAAAAAGGATGAAAGCAGGTGTAAAAATCTCCACCAAAACGATCAATCCTCGAAGGCAGTATGTACATGTAGGGTCAAAAATCCCATAAGCACCTACTTAATCTCGCGCACGGCGTACACCCCCAGCCTCATTATCAGCGGCCAAGCGCGTGAAACGGGAATAAAAGTGTGTACGCGTATACTCACCCAAAGCTTCGTTGTTACTTGTCTAAATTACATGTGTATATGTATGTATAAGCGGGAGTAAGGTAATTTTGCCTTTGCGGAACCGAAATCTAAATTGTTGCGAGCAAGGAAGCACCACGTCATGGAGCGGCTCGCGGGTACAATATACACGGTTTTCAGCATGTATAATTTTCAGACGATTGTGAAATAAAATCTCTCGTTGGCTGACTCCAGTGTCCTTGAAACAGAGAAAAGAGAAAGTTGGTAATTTTTTTTTTTCAGCGAACGTTATATTTTTAAATAATAAAAGAAAAGAAAAAAAAAAAAAAACAAAAACGGTATGATAGAGCTAATGATAGACGCGCGCTTGGAAATGCATAGGTTCAGGGGGGTAGAGAACCGAGAGCTACATGTACGAATACGTGCATAATGTTATAGTACAGCGCTGCCCGTGGTGGATCTTTGATTTTTTTTACGCGCCGTTGCGTAGCGTTGCGCAACCAACAACGGACATCTGAGAAGGAGGAAGTGCATACGTTCGGTATAACTGTTTTCCTCATTCTCTTTTCGCTCGATCTTTCTTTTTTTTTTTTTTTTTTCTTCGAAATCCATTTAACTTTTGCAATGGATGTATATTCAACCGAATCGGAGCTACAGGAATGACGGAGGAGAAAAAAAAAGGGTAAACTATGTAATTTTCCCTCGTTTCCCTAGGTGGAGTCGCAGCTCCTGGACACCGAGTTCCAGCCTACGGTGACGGCCATGTGCCAGCCGGGTTTCATGAACATCAGGGTCAACTTCAACCAGAGCTTCGTCGGGGCGGTGCACGCGCGTGGCCACAAGGGCGACTTTCGCAAGCCACCGTGCATGGTAGCCGGAAACGGCTCGCAACAGGTCACTCTCACCGTCGACCTGTTCGCGGTGCCCGACTCCACCGAGTACTGCGGCATTGTCGTCAACAACGTGAGTACACATACATACTTTACATCTGCCGAAGAAAAATTACTTTTTTTTTATCGTGATACAATATGACACGCATATACATACAAAGTGGAGCAACGAGTTATATACTTTCCAACACTTTCGCCCCCACAATGGCCCTTTCTCTCTCTCGTTTCTGTGTCAATGAGAATGGGATGTTTTTTTTTTTTTTTTTTTTTTTTTTTCATTATCTTCTTCCTTCCTTCCTGCCTTCCTTTCTCTTGTGCTAGAACAATACACATGCATGTTTTCACACTCGTAAAAACAATGCGGGCACTTTTCACATTCAAAATAAGCTCTCGTCCGTGGTATATAGAGGCGATGCGTCTATCATGGCGCATCTCTTTTCATGTGCATTTTTTCCCTGCACCACACTGATAGTCGATGTCACAGAGGATGCGCGTGATAATAGAATAATGGATGAAATTACAAAGAGGGACGAGTTGGTCGGCTGTGTCGTGGCGGGAGAATTCTTTTGTTAAGTTATACGCGGGTATCGTTGCGCGAGTATGTTTACCATGGAAAATTGTGTGTATAGGTAAAGTTCATAGGTACGGGTATCAATAGCGTTGTGTGCCTTTTAGCATTTGTTGGTGCTCTTTGAAAGTTTATTTGACAAACGAGTAAAAAAACATTTATTGCCGAGCTGGTGAGCGTTTTTTTGGTATATCGTTAAAGTGTGTCAAACGACTCGTGGGCTTTGAATTTCGAAAGGGAGTAGGTGTACTTTGTCGTACCGCAAAGTTAACGAGTTTTTTTCTTTTTTTTTCTTCTTTTCTTTCGCGTTACGTAAGCTTGGACAAGAAGGTAAAAAAATAAACGATGCGCGACTGGGTACATCATCATTACAATCAAATTAAATCTTACGGAATAGAGTTTTTGTTGGAAATACATATTTTCTGTGTAATAAAACTTGGGCCCAGATATAAACTTTTCCAATTTTTTAGAAATATACTTGAACAGTGCATTAAAATTTGAAAGAAAAAACAAAAAAAACAAAAAAAAAAGCTGTGTCAAGGTATTTGAATAATCATTAAAATATTTTATTTCAAATACTTAAAAATAAATGTTAATATATTTAATGTATTGCACTTATCTGCAGGAAAAAAATATTATTCATTATTGTACTGTGAATAATAACGTATAAAAAGTTTATTTTAGTAAAAAGGAAAAAAAAAATTGGTCTTTAAAGACATAAATGGTTTTTTTTTCCTCCCACATCATATATTATTATCATTATGTGGAATCGTCACATCAGTACTTACACTTGTTACACAAAAAAAAAAAATCATCAATTAAAATTAACTCGTTGATGTATGGCACAAATAAAATGTTCTTATTTTTCCGCCCTTCTTTTTGTTCGTACAGCGCACGGACGAGCGTTCGATCTCAATAGCCGTGAGGATACACAAAACTCTCGAGTTGGCCGACGACAAGTTTTACGTAATAACCTGTGGCAACACCAAATACAGGAACGCAAGGTATATAACATGACTAAGAGAAATCAATATATTCATATTACTATACGCATACGTATAGGTACACCTTATATCTATAACATACGTATACTTTGCGCGTGTCGGAACGACGATTCGGATCGCGTTGAAAGTGAAAGACAATTTTTTTTTTTTTTCGCTGATTCGAAAATCTGATTGTATTGTATACGTACAATAGTGGAGTTATGACCAGTGGAGAAAGTATAATCTGGTTGATGTAAATTTTAAATTCATAAGTGAAAGAAGAAGAGGTCGTCGACTGTGACTTAATACCGATGATTGGATAACGACGGTGGCCAGGGTTCTTTTTTGAGTTTTGATTTTTTTCTCTTTCAAATCCAACAAGTACACGACATTCAATGTGCAATGAAGATTAAATCAATGATTATTTGTTACATGCTTGAAAATCTAGTCTCTTACGGTGAAAATAAAACGTGAGTTTCCGAAGAGCAAAAAACCACAGTGATTTCAAAGCAACCCGAATGATTATTCACGCTAGCCCTAATATAAAATAATGACAAAACATGACTCTTCTCACCTCTGCGTCCGAAAAATAATCGGTATGTATCCGCTCCGTCGCTTTTTTGACGCGCAAGGCAATCAAAGCAAATTATCCTCCACTTTGTTTCATTCGTCCTTCCACTGGATGAAAAGAAAAAAAAAAACGTAAAAAAAAAATTTAAAAAGTCCCACCTTGACTCATCTCCGTTGCAAACCCCGTATTAGGAACGAGACGTCCTTGGTGTCCTTGCGGCTGCTGGACGGCACGAGGCGAGTACAGGAGGCCTACTTTGGGCACAACTACACGCTACGGGCCGAGATCTCTCCGGTGGACGGTGAGTGCTTGTTTTTTTTTGTTGCCCATTATTATTGCACCACAGCTCAACTCTGTAGCGGTGTGTACAACACTCGCTGACTTTTAAATGAGCTTTCGCGCAACACTCGCCTCATATCTTCCCTCTCTTGAGAGAGAGAGAGAGATGACGAGCGAGGCACGCTTGTATATAGCCGTAATTGGCGAGCCACGGTTGCCCTCGTTGTAACATTTTTCGCAATTGTTCGAAGATCATCGATGTACTCTTGAAAAACGACTGATATGGTTGGCTGTCTCTCTCGTGTTCCAGGTACTTATGGCTTCAAGGTGAAATCGTGTCTCGGCTTCGACACCGATAACCACAACGTCACGATCATCGACGACCGAGGGTACGTATACATATAATAATATACCTGTGCACGATGACATTATGTCGATTAATTGAAAAACATATGAATACGGGTGGGTCGTGTGTGGTCGAAAGGTGTCCGAACAAGGCGAGGTTCATCACGAAGTTCGCGTACGACCGAGAGGCCGGTGTCGCCGAGGCCCAGCTATTGGCCTTCCGTTTCTCCGACACGCAGAAGCAGCTGCACCTCCAGTGCGAAATAGTCCTCTGCAAAGGTGAGGGATAAAATGAGGTAAATGCGCGTATATAAATTGCATGTATATATCACTTGTCGATCGGCAAAATCAGATAGTTGCGGCGAGCCGGTGTGCGACGGCGACGACACAGCGGTGAGCATAAAGAGCGCCAGTTTCGCCAAAGGACAGCAACAACAGCAGCAGGTGATCAGAGAGGAGGAGGCGGTCCTGCACGCCGGCACGAGCGTCTTCGTCCTCAATCCCGGCGACAGTCCCAGTGAGTATCCCCCTTGCTCCGACATAAGTACTCAGTGGAAGGTGTAACAATAACGTTGGTCAACTCGCCATTTGTCGCAGTGCTCCAGCCCCTGTGCGAAGAAGGCGGGGTGCATCCCAGTTGGCTGCTCTGGTTGGCCGTAGCTCTGGGGGTCCTCTTGCTCATAATGTTCATCATCAACGTGTTCCTTTGCTCGGCCATGACCTGCAGCTGCGCCCGCACCGAGATCATCGAGAAGGAGCCCTCGATCATCGAGGACTACGATCCTTACCGCAGCTGGCACGGTTCACAGTACGGATCGAGGTTTGGATCTTCTCTATCGTGACTCAATTTTTTTTTTTTTTTTTTTTTTTCCCCCTCCGACATAAATATATATATACTTTCAACCGATTTTGCAGTGTATTAAAAGTACGTTCATCAGTGAGCGTGTGGTGTTTTGCCGATAAATTGTTTTTTTTTTTTTTTTTATATATAAAAAAAATATATATATACATTATACATTTTTTGTATTTATACCTTGGGGTAGCTGTGTAGAGTAGAAAAGAATACAATAATGAACACCCATGTGTGATGCTTTCAATCTAAATGACAAACGTTTTTTTCAGAATTATTTAATCTCTGAATACAACTTGAAAGTTAATAATACTTGTAAGTAGAAAAGAGACGAGACATACATATACATATTTGTGCATTAATTATTGCTGTCTGTTTGCCAAATTTTTCGTGCGTTTTTTTTTTTTTTTTTTTTTTTTTACGTTGCACACAGCATATTATTAATTTTTAACTTACTTGTTGGCGCGAAGCTGTTAATTCAATAAATCATCTGCAGGCTAGCTATACATATATACATACATACATAAATCGTGCATGTGCTGGATAAATTAAATTTGTACAGTTTATTAACCAATACTTTACATATTATTTGTACGTAAATTCATCAGAGGCGCACGAGCCTCTTATAGAATAGTCATGTGAATTAATTTCCATTAACTGCAGTTGACACCTCATAATATCATCGTCACGTAACACATTTATTTTTTGATACACGCACCTGTATTGTACATTCATGCTCAATGCTTAACATTGTTGTTTTTTTTTTTTTTTGTACATCCACGTACGATAATTGAATAAAGTTAAATACCTATTTAAATGGTATTTTATTATTTTTCATTTTTTATTACTTTTTGTAATAAGGAAAAAAAAAAAAATTACATTACTCGTTACGTAAAGTAACGTCTCAAATTTGATAAAATACAGTGTATTATTATTGAAAACTATTCTTAAAAATCATGATTCGAGTAAAATCCACGTGTCGTTGTCAATCGAATAAGTGTCTGTCGTTACATGAAAATCGCTCCTGTGTTTAAACAAAATAAATATTAAAAACGACCATCCCCAACGGTGTGCGAAACGAAAAAAAAAAAAAAAAAAAAAAAAAAAAAAAAATCAATCCATCCCACAGGTACTCGCTGAACGGCAAGCCAGGCTACACATCGGGCGGCTCGACGATGAACTCGACGCGCTCGATCTCGACCAACAGCGACCACTACGCGATCGTGCACTCACGGCCGGGCAGCCGGTACTCGGGCCCGGCTCACAAGCAGCATCACCATCACCACCGAGGACCCTCGTCCAACCTCGGATCGCATTATTCGGCCAAGTGACCAAGCGCTACTAAATAAATCAGTGGAAGGAACTTTATTGATCGCGTCGCAAGTGTGTAGTCTCATCTTTTTTTTTTTTTTTTTTTTTTTTTTATCATTTAATCATCATCGATCCCGTGCGAGGGAAATCATGTGTGGCGTTGCGCTGATTGCGTCGAGATAGAGAGAGTTAAATTATCCGTAGCATCGTGTGAGCTATTGAGAGAAACTTTTCTCTCGTGGATGATAGAGTGCCCGGTGTTATATTGTCGAAACTTTTCTTCCATTTTTGCGGTTGAAACGAGCAAAGGTGTACAATCGTTGTATTGTGTTTAAGTAAAAATTTTATTAGAGGATTCAGCGGAGTTTTCTTGGTTATTTCTGCCTTAATCGTCGTAATATCTCTTTGTCTCTAAGATCTTTAATGCGTAAACCACCCGATTTGAAGTAACTTCCGGTTATTGCAGAAAAAGTATAGTCATGTTGCGCGTGAAAGCGTGTATGTAAATATTTAATTGACTCGAAAAAAATATTAACGTGCAATACATTGAGTACTTATAAGCATACATAAATATATATATATTTATAATATACAATAAAAACGACTTTTGTTTTAATGCTATAATATTAACAGATTTTTTAGTCGATTGCGTGCGTTATGATAAATAAATATGGTGAGAAAGTCAGAGCTACAATTTTTCCTAATAAACAAATGTTTGTGCTATCGCTATATTTTTTTACTATGTTTCTTCACTCCACAAAAAAAAAAAAAAAATAATTTTCATAGTAAACTCTTTTGTTTAATATATCTGTAAAAAGTATCATTCGGCTAAGAGTGTAATATTTTTTAAAGCAGTAGCATTTGAAAAAATGTATTTTCAAAATGCGCATGAGGTGCATGAAAGTAACTGCGTGCAAAGTATAGTGTTTTTATTTCAATTGTTTGTTAACTGATGCCACTGAAATTTGAGCTTAAATACATTAAAACATGATTGTGAAATCAGCACTTTTATTTTCCCTACAGTATAACAGAGTGAGCTATCAATATCTTGCATGATATTCTTACATCGTCATTCACTTTGTACATTCATCCTGTAGTGACAAATAATTTTAATAAATGTGTTTTCGAAACAGTATAAAATTGTGCAAAAAATTTTTGTCCTATATTACTTATGTGAGGAGCATCTAATCATACCAATTTATATAAAGAAATAAAAATTAAGTGCAATCTTTATAAATAAGGGACATGTTTGCAATCTTTTACACCCCTTCACTTAAACGTCACAGTATGAATGAATAAACAAATGATAATGAAAAACATTTTACGCTGGGAAATTGTATAATTATAACTATACATGATACACGATACAAATCTTTTAAAACAATAAATCATGTGATTTGTCCTAAAGGCTTAAGTCGCGAGGTTACATTTTAAAACAAAATTAGAGGGTTGTTTTTAAATTAAAAAAATAAACATCATACATAATCTGTAATAATTATACATTTAATAACAATGATTGTGTCAAATGATTAAACCGTAGGAAAAAAAAAAATTTCACATATAAATGTATTTACACGAGAATGAAAACTATTGTCAATTCATGACTAAAACTCTACTCTACATATAATACACGTAGTACAACGATTAATGTAAAAAAAAAGAAAAACACTAATTATATATTTGAGTACACGTTTTATACTCATTAATACCTTAAAAAAAAAAAATAAAAATAAATAAAGTAAAAAAACAAAAAAGAAAAACAAATAAAATTACTCGACCCACCCCACGGAAAGTCACACCACCAGAGCCAGAGCTCTGAGGTCTTTCTCCGTCAAATACTTCAAGATTCGGTCGAAAATGTGGGGAAAAGCTATGGGACTCATCGAGGACACTCTGCTCAAGCCCTTGACGGCCTTCTTCCTGAGCCTCTGCTCCTTCCGCATCTCGTAAAACCTCCGGACCAACAGGTCCTTGTACACGTTGAACTCACCCCCGGCCAAGCGTCGCCTAAAGGCGTCGACAACCGCGTCGAGCATGACCCACTGTCTGGAACTCTCGTCGCACAGTAAATTCAAAAACGTAAAATTGTTGTGTATCCGCGTGTCCTGCATCCGCGCGAGGTTCACCTCGCATCTGCGGTAAAAATCCCGCCAGTTGCCGTTCAAGCCGTCCCTGCTGAAATTCGCCGGCCTCTCGGCCCTCCAGCTCGACGTGTTGCACAGCGCCACGTGTCTTAGGAGTAGCTTGGCTATTTGGTCCTTGCCGCCCATGGCCGATCGCACGATCTCGTTTTCGCAATCAAAGGTCGCCCCGCGCATCAGCAGGTAACGCACGTACGCCACGGAGTGGACCTGCATGTCGTCCGTGTTCACTACGTTGGTCAGCACAGCCATGAGCGCCGATCGGCCGGGAAGGGGCGTGTTCACCTCTGCCCCGTGCTCTATCAGTAGGTCAGCGCAGCGAAAGATGTCTCGTCTTTTCTGTGAAAAACAAAATATAGCCCGATGATGGATGCTGCAGTGCCTTTTGTGCCAATTTGTACACAAAAAATGGTCCAAAGTCATGGCACAAATGGTAATAGATTTTTGTACACTTTTCACGTGTTTTACGTCACTCAAGCAGGATCAAAACATCTTGTTGAAGCGCTACGTCTTATAATATAAGCGATGTTTTAATCGTGGGGACGAAAAATTCGATAGCGTTGAGTTTAAAAACAAAAGATTGAGATTTTTTCTTTTTCCCCCACAATTGAAATGACGAGTATCAATTTACATAGTTAACTCGTGTGTACAACTCACGTTGACGGAGGATCTTTGGTACTCCATGATGTAACAGCCTCTCTCGTTGAAGCAATAACCGAGGGTGTTGCATCCCGTGTTGTCGTAAGCGTTGGCCGTAGCGCCCCTCTCCAGGAGATACCTAATCATCTCGTACTTGACGCAATTGGCCGCGTAGTGCAAACTCGTCCTGCCGGCTCTGTCGACCGCGTTCACGTTGCTCCCGGCGTTTACGAGCAACTTGGCCCGATTGATGTCACCTGCGTGTAAGCGTGTGCACTTTATCATGTACTATAATATAGAAATAAAAAAAAAAAATAAAAAAAAAAAAAATAAACCAGCAACAACTGCTGTATAATAAACAATAACGATAATTACAGCCCAAGGGGGAGAGGGCGACGTAGTGGAGCGGGGTGAAGAGCGCGTCGTCCTTGCCGTGGACGCTGCAGCCGGCCCTCAGTAGCATCTCGACCATGGGGGTGGACGATTCGGCGGCCAAGTGCAGCGGCCCGTACCGATTTCTGTAGTACTCGTTGTCCAAAACGGCACCTCCCGTCACGAGCATCCTTGCCATGGATCGGCGATTCCTGCGCACGGCCAAGTCCAGGGCCAGGGTGCCAAAGCCGTCCTTCCGGTTGACCGACAACCCGGACCTTATCAGGAGCCACACTATCCGTTTCTCGTTGCGCTCCACGAGGTAGTGCAACAACGGCACCCGGTACTCGCCGCACGTCGTGTCCTCGTTGACCTCCCCCAGGAGTCCCAACACCCCGGCTCGCTCGCGCAGCATCAACGCTCGCCTCATCTGCTTCGTCCACTGGTCAAATGAATTTTAAATTAATGAAATTCCTTTTTTTTTTTTTTTTCTCCATTCACCCGACAGATCCCTCTCTCTTACGCCCGATATTTGCACTAACGGACCGTCTTTTTGCGAATGTTATTCATACGTTTCGAGGAGCGCCATCCGATTCAGCCAATTTATCACGCGTATAAGCTATACACCGCGATTCGAAACTCTTATATATTTACAACCAATTCATTTATATACGTATATAATTTATAATGATTTAAATGTTGGGTACAAACATATGCATGCACTGTTGACGTAAGAAGAAGAGAAGCCATACGACGAGTCGTCGGAATTCTATAACATAAACAATAATACTTGGGGCGCTTACCTTGTTCATGAATTCCTCGGTCACGGAGTGGGTCTCCATTGTGATGTACTGATCGTGACTCTGTGACTCATTGATCGTAGGCTCTACGTACTTACTCTATACATATAAAGATAACTCGCGCACTTTTCACCTGGTATACAAACAGTTCGAGCACCTTTCACTGGTATGGTCAATAAATGGCCCTTGGGTCGGCTCTCAATGTGGTGGCAACGTAATACATGTGGCAGAGAGACACCGTCGTGTGTTCGACAAAGGGCACCCGATCCGAGCCTTTATTTTTATTCATCCCAGTGAGCTCAACGGCATCGTATAATTTTACGGAGTGATTTTCGATGCAAGTACTTATCCCGTGTGAACAGTGTTTCGACTTGTCCCCCTGATCAGCCGTTGCTCGTGTCGCTCAAGACGATAAACGATATAACGACAAAGTGGGATGTACGTTGTAACAATTCATTTGCAGCAGACGATTGTCGCGGTTTCTTGGACAAATCAAGTCCACGTACTGTGCAACACTGTCCCTAAAAATTACTCTTTTTCAATAACAAACAGTTGGCGTGAAAATTGCCCGTTGAGTTGTTTGCCCAAGGGATTCGAACTCTAGGGGCTCCATGTTTTGTAAACAAAATTGTTTTTTTTTTTTTTTTTTTTTTTTTTTTTTTTTTTTTTTTTTTTTTTTTTATTAAAAAAAATGGCTACTGTCACGGTACAAACATCGCCAACGTCTTAAAATGTACAACTAATTGACATTATTCGGATGTGTGTATCGTCCGTGTTTTTACCCTGTAATATGCATACATGCATGCATTATTTTTCTAGTTTGTTTTAAATAACACTACAACTTTTCGAAATCACCGTTCCAACACACATCACTACAAAACAATTTTTAGTTGGCTTTGATAAACAGATGTACCTACACTCATGATATCACACATTACGACTCAAAAAATCAAATTAGATTGTATTATAAGAACTCACAGGGTGCCTTAATAAGTGTGCTGTCGGTTATGCCTTGAAGATAATAATGTATAATCGGAATGGCGTTGCTCATGGAATTTTACGATTTAAAAATCTTAACATCTACAATGAAACATGTAATTAGATGATCATCACGTTTGACAAGCAAATTCAAAAAGTTCGCGCTCTAATAATCAGTGCTACCACGGTACGAAAAACGAAAAATATAAAAATAACACAGTTGGCAGCACTTGCGCACTCATACGCAAGAAAGTAGATATATACATGAGCAGAGCAGCCGGCGTTGTTCCGAATTCGAACTTGTCGGTTCGGAGTGCGGAGAAAAACATGCTCGAGTGTTTTTTGTTTATAAATTGAATTTTTATTGTTGCGCGTGTTCATACGTCCACAGGTAATCGTTAAAGGCAACAAGATGCTGGTCCTTTTTGAAACCCCGGCTGGCTACGCCGTCTTCAAGGTGAGTTCTTCGTTGGTTTGTTTGCGGCCAATTGTTATTTTTAACCTCTACCTCGTCCACGTGCTCGTGGTCATCATGGCACATATATTACGAGCAATTTGAACGGGATTTCTATATGAGTTATTTTTTTAATTTTGCGGTTTTACATTTCTATTCAAGGAGTATACCAGTAAGCGCGTGTGATAATTAATGGCTTTTTTTTTGTTTTAGTTGTTGGACGAAAACAAACTAGAAAAAGTTGACAATTTGTATCACGACTTTGAGACGCCCGAAGGTGCCAGTAGAGTGTAAGTATCATCAAGTGGATAGCAGGAAATAGAAGATATATATAATTCATCAACTAAATATTATCCGGTAATAGTTATCAGTTGGTCATTTATATTTCATTTTTCAATTTTAGTTTGAAGCTCAAACATTTTGAAAAGTTTGCTGATACAACAGAAGCTCTAGCTGCTACCACAGCAGCTGTTGAAGGTAAATTATGCAAGTCACTGAGGAAGATGTTGAAAAAACAGTGTGCAGAAGTTCAGGAACAATTGGCAGTCGCGGATGCCAAACTTGGCAATGCCATCAAGGACAAATTGAACTTACAGTGTGTCAGCAATACAGCTGTTCAGGAGCTTATGAGGTGTATCCGTTGTCAATTGGATAGCTTGTTGGTCGGGTTACCTAAAAAAGAAATGACTGCTATGGCACTTGGTCTGGCTCACAGTCTTTCTAGGTACAAATTGAAGTTTTCCCCAGACAAGATTGACACTATGATCATTCAGGCAGTTTGCCTTTTGGACGATCTCGACAAGGAACTCAATAACTACGTTATGAGATGTAGAGAATGGTAAGTTTTTTTTTCCATTGTCATTCAATACTTGCCACCTTCAGAATTCATTAATCCTGATGTGTTTTTAATCTGTAGGTATGGTTGGCATTTTCCTGAATTGGGGAAAATTGTCACAGACAACATTGCATTTGTAAAAACTGTCAATATTATTGGTACACGAGAAAATGCCATTCAATCTGACTTGTCAGATATTTTACCAGAAGATATCGAAGAAAAAGTCAAAGAGGCTGCAGAAATTTCCATGGGAACAGAAATTTCTCAGGACGACATAATAAACATTCAACACTTGTGTGATCAGGTGTGCTATAGTTTGGTTTCCTTCAAGTTTGAACTAACAAGAATATTTATGTTGACTGAAAAATTGTAATTCTATTTTCAGGTGATAGAAATCTCTTCCTACAGGTCGCAGCTGTACGACTACTTAAGGACGAGAATGATGGCTGTAGCTCCAAATCTCACGGTATTAGTCGGCGAATTAGTTGGTGCTCGTCTTATTTCACATGCAGGTTCCCTTATCAATCTTGCAAAACATCCAGCTTCGACTTTACAAATTCTTGGCGCTGAGAAGGCTCTCTTCCGCGCCCTCAAAACTAAAAAAGACACACCAAAGTATGGTCTTATTTACCATGCACAACTTATTGGCCAGGTAATCATTAAGTTCTTTTACTGTATATGATTCATGTATTTTATGCATGTTGATTCATTATCCTGATCGTTATAATATAATTCTAGGCGACAACGCGTAACAAGGGCAAACTTTCGAGAATGTTGGCAGCCAAGGCTTCATTGTGTACGAGAGTAGACGCACTAGGTGAAGATGGGAGCTTTGAGCTTGGTGCCGAACACAAAGTCAAACTTGAAAGTCGACTCCGAATTCTCGAAGAGGGTAACATTAGAAAAATGAGCGGTACAGCACGTGCCAAAGCGAAATTCGAAAAATTCCACACCAAGAGTGAAATACTGGAGTATCCGGCAGCCGCGGACTCGACGCTTCCACGCGGCGTTAAGAGACGGCACAGCGAAACTGAGGAACAGAAACCACTAATCCAAGAGATAGAGGAGACTCCAGAAAAACCACAGAAAAAGAAGAAAAAGAAGAGTGCTGCTGTAGAAGTTGAAGAGCAGCAAGAAGAACCAGTAGAGGCGGAGGTTGAAGACACAACACACACTAAAAAGAAAAAAAAGAAGAAAAACAAGGATGAGGAAGCAATCGTTGAGCCTGTGGAGGTCAAACAAGAAGTGGAAGAGGCAGAAGTAACGCAGAAAAAAAAGAAAAAGAAGGCCAAGAAAGATCAAGAAGAGGTTCAGGAGGCTGTCGAGACGCAAGATGAACCTTTGGCAGTTGATAGCGAGGCGCCACAGAAAAAAAAGAAGAAGAAAAAGAATAAACAGGATTAAAATGGAAAAGTGTACAAAAATAATTTAGTTTTAGGTTATTTCATTCTATATTATAATAAAAACTTGATACATAGATGCCATCTTTGTAATTTTTCACGCCTCTAAACCGACACATAACAGTTTTTTTTTTTATTATTATTTTTTCGTTATTTTAATACACCATCACAGATTTATAAAACTCACGACTTATGTAATGCACTTGATTTTTGCATGACAGAAATGCAATATGTTCAACAAACTCTTCTCAAGCTATGTTAGTATATACATACAATCAACCAACATATATATTATAATATAGCGCAGCAAATGTGTACTATTGTTTGTACGATTAAAAATATGTAATGTACAGAATCCACTTACATTCGAGCACATGTGAAAATAATTTAAATAATTTTACCGAATATATGTATATATTCATATAGATATATTTTATACACTATGTAAATTTGCTATGAATTTACAATTTTTGTTATAATAGAGTTGTCTACATAAAATCTTAAAGAGCGCTTATTATTTACCCATATTGAAACGGCAGTGTATAACTTCTAAATATGTCTTTATTTAAAATTTTCATTTATACAGATTTTTTTTACAGAATGATTGAATCTCTCTCATACTAGGATTATTTAAAATATATTACTTTATCTTTCGTCTCACTTTACGTATAAATTAGTAAATTTTATTAGAAAATTTAACTAAACTTTGTACAATGACTTTTTTCGTTAGTATAAACGAATAATTTTTAATAATAAATAGATTATAGTTTTATTTCTTGCAAAAATGTAGTCTTTTCATTGTACGTAATAAGCGTAGAAAAATTTTGCAACTGTTTTAAACGAACTCAATGAAAAGAATCATCTTTATGTATCTTGTAATTTCAGGGTTTAATTTTTTCAAATACTAGTTCAAATAAAAAAAAAATTTTCAACTTAAAATTTACATGACCATTACTTGAATAGCATAAAAGTTAAGAAACAAATCTTTTAGTTTTTCAACTGTCATGCTTTTTTTATTTCAATAAGAAATTAAAAATACATGTGATGGTAAGCTTTTTATTACAGCATAAATTTTTTTACTGTACTAAAGTTTAGTTCCTATCATATTATTTACAAATACTCATAATACTTCATTGAGAAATTGTAATTGAAGACTTGGAAAATTATTTTATAACATAAAATTGAAATATTCAATTCTTGAGATTTTATTCGCTGATGTCGACGTGCCAAAATAATTACAATTAAACTAATAATATTAAAATTGACTCACTAGATGCTTGTAGTAACACATACTGTGTAATCAGGAATACGTGCATCAAGTTATTATCTTCTAGTTGAGAAGATAAAGTGTTAGCAATTAAAAAAAAAAAAAAAAAAAATAAAAAAAAAACAAATATTGCACAGATGACTTTCTTTGCTGCAGGTCGCGTGTCCAGGGAACCTCGCAAAAAAATTACTTTGTCACCAATTTTTTTTTTTTTTTATTGATCAGTAGTTACTCATTTCAATATATTTAATCAATATATTTTTCTATGATTGAATATTTGTGTCCCAAAGGATTTCAGTATCAATCTGGTCAAAATATGGGAAACTAGTTAGTCAGAACTGTTTAAGGTACCACCTTTAGAAATAAATATTTATAAAGGAAAAGTGATTATCGAAATGAAGTAAATAACGTTTAAGAAAATCAAACTGTTCTACAAAACAATTTTGAGTGTATAAAGGCTAGGAATAAAAATTTACTACAGTTAAAAAAAAAAAATCGTTTTTTCGACAACTTTCTTAGAATTTACTTGCGTTTTTTCTTTGGTTTTAAATTCCAAGAAAATAATCTACACGCCAAAAATATAATTGTAGTAAATTTCTTTCAATTCACCGCGTATAAAAAAATATGTATATAAAAAATCGTGTATATCAGTGCATAAGAAAAAATAAATAAATAAAAAATAAAGCTAGCTTTACAATACATAGCTCCAGGAAATATTGATAAATCAGATAACTAGCTTCCCAAATTGATTGGTCAGATCAAAGCTGAAAAAGAAACGCTTCCACGAGCGTCCAACTTATAATTTTGTCTTTGAATCGTATATGTACACTTCATTCCCGCGGAATATTAGTTAGAAAAAAAAAAAATTATACTCAATGTACAATTGCCTATCTTATCGTATACTGGTAAAGAGATTGAGCACGGATTTGTTTTCTTTCTGACTACGTGCCTTACTAAATACGTTCCAGAAACGCAGTGTCTCGTCGCCAGCACCGGTGACAATCGCTTCGCCGTCTGGTGACATTGCCAAGTACAAGACGCGATAAGAGTGGCCAGTCAGCTTAGCCACCTGTGTCAGACTTGGATACTTCCACACGAGAATCTGGTTTTGCGAATAACCGTGCGTACTTACTAATTCGGAGCTGTGTTTACTCCACGCCAGATTACATACCTGCAAGGTAAAAATTATGATTAGTATCTTGATGGATGTCACTCGTTTCATCACGAGGTTAAACATGTCTTAGATTTCACGTGAATAAACGCCTGAGGCGAAGGGTGATTAACGTGAAATTTAAAGCACTTCTTAGCCTCCGAGTGTGGTGCGTATACTATTTTTCATCAATCCTGAGCCGAGAGAAGGAATTTTTGTTTCGCGAAGCCGCACAAAAGTTTCCACTTTCGGCGCAGTATGATGAAAAAAAAATCTAGTTACTTATTGCATGATAACAGTAAACTTGTCATAACATAAAATAGAACCATGACGCACACATCTAATAGTCTAATACAATACCTGTGAGCCTGTATCGACACATTGCATCGGCTGTCCCGTCAGCGTGTTCCAAAACCTGATGCATCTGTCGGCAGTGCCGCCTCCCGATGCGAGCAAGCCATGGTGATGGGGCGACCAAGCGATAGCTTTAACAGCCGCGAGATGCTCCGTGTAAGTCTGAATGGGTGAAATTGAGTGCAAGTTCCAGACGTAGAGGCGATTGTCGTTACCACCACTAGCCAGATACTGTTTGTCGGGTGACCATTTCAGGCCACAAACCTCCTGGCGATGGGCACCGAGTTTGCGCTCGCCAACAAGACTTGGGGTACGCACGTCTCGCTGGAGAATCAACCGGTCCCGCGAGCCTGATGATAATATCTCTCCGTTCCAGGCGAGCGCACCCACCCGCGCGTTGTGACCTTGCAGTTTGTTCACCTGTAAAATCAAAAGGAGAGGGGAGTAAGTGAGAGGCGACTGCCTTTTGGCCAGAAGCAAGCTTTAAGATAACTTCAAGACGAACTTTATGAACAAGGATTATCAAAATACGTTTATCGGTTTGATAAGAGCAAAAAATTGGTATATATTTTTTATACTCAATAAAATTTTTCATTTAAACAGTGGATAAATTAGATGTAATAAATGATTGGAACATGAAGTTATTAAAATCAACTAGTGTTTTTTAATATTGGTGAAAAATATTATTTGATGCTGATTAACTTCAGTCCTTAAAAAATAAATGAATAGTAAAATACATGAAGAGAAATATATCAGAAATAGATAGCTAGACATTTTGATAGTGCATGATTTCATAGGTCATTTACGTTTGAATTGTAATAGACTGATTTTGAAGTAAAAAATGAAATCATTTGAAATATATTGCTAGACCTAATGTATTATGATGCGATTAGAAATTACTATTATGATTGTGTGCTAAATCAATGACATATCTATACATGTTCTGCAATCAGTTGATTAAACATGACTGTTTACTTTATAAATGAACGGATAGTAAAACCGTTAAACTCGTCATTGATTAGATAAATACTTGCTATCATTGAGTCACGTGAAAACTGTATAGGATTATATAGATTTTAAATTAATTTTTTGGAGCAGAGATTAGAGACAAAAACATACCTGCTTATTCATGGCAACATCCCAGATTTGTATATAGCCAGAATGAGTACCGACGGCTACGAGATTGCCACGTTCGTTCCACGCTACCGAGGTGACACTGTTATTATCACCCGACAGATCGCACAGTCGGGTAACCTGACTTGTACAGGCTGACCAGAGATACACGCTGCTACCCAAGCCGACGCTCAGGACGTTTTGTGATGACCAATCAACAAGATTGAGGTAAAAATCGTCTTGAAGTTCCGGAGCGTCCAGCACCTTAAATGGTATGCGCGAAATCTTGCGTGTGGCTTTGCGTGGGGAACGAAGAAGTTTTTGGCTTTTAGCACTCAGAGGAGATAACGAGTACGGCGAACTCTGATCCAGTAACGAACGGTCTTTTGTTGGGGTTGTGTACTTGAAGAGATTTTTGCCTGCCAGAGGAGACAGTATGCGGCGCTCCTCGCATTGGCCTTTAACGTCCTCGATACTGGCACCTAATCAATTTTCAAAAAAGATTAGTAACGAATTCTCCAAAACTTTGTTAGGCATTTTAACAACGAGAAAACCAATTTACCTAGTAGTTCGTTCTTCAATAGACAAGAGTACGCGATTCCATCACGACTTCCTTCCCCATTATTTTCTCTAATCTTTTTCGTGACAGAACTACTTCTGTTATTCTCGGAGATCATAGAGAATGCAGTTTGCCAATTATTATTCAACCGCGTTGGTATGAAGCGGTCAAAACTACTACTGTTTGAAATCTTTGTAGGCGAATAAAATATAGGTGTAGGCAGGGATGGGCTGCTACTGGTACTTTTCGTAGGAGTTTGCGGCTTTGTTTTTGGCTGTTGCAGCATCTTCTTCTCATCACATTGATCGACGTCCATGGTTACTAATTTACTTTGGCTTTTTGTCCTTTGTACTAATTTTTAACGAAGATTACTGGAAACTGTTCCCTCTACGAATTCTAAAATAAAAATTTTATACATTTTTATAACAGCCTATGTAACTTATACTAAGTTGTTTAATAAATTGGTATTTCATTTGAGCTCGCAATAATTACATTCATAATTAAAATTAAAAAAAGAATTTGTTTCAAAACCCTTATGTTGATATATTAGAAAGGCAATTTTAGGGATATAAAAAAATTAATTGAAAATTACAAATCAATCTCTGAAACTCCAGTTCAAATCAGTTATAAAGATCAAGAAACCACATGTGAACTTGCTAAAGAAGATAAATATACATATAAAAGTGTTTGGAATGTGATAGCACATTTTTTTCATTTGTTTTTTTTTGTCACGATAAGAAAACGGTCAACCATCACGTCAACAAATGATAGAAAGCCAAGGAAACCTGAAAAACATGAAACAGCAGTCGCGTTTGGTATACATTACATCGGAATGCATGAACATTAAATTTATATACATTCCTGCAGGTTTGATGTCTCAAAAAATACAACTGGATGGCCATCGCGAGTGGATGAGGAAAAATGAAATCATTATCTGACTATACGTGAAAAGTACTGTTCACAATTAAAGTCTTGATATAAAAGTAAGTGGCACGTCCCTTCCCCCTTATTCCATCAACATCACAGACAGAGCATACACATCTGTTCCCCCTCGTGAACTAAATCGATTTATAACATTAGCAAGCAAGCATTGAACCCTCCCCTGTCTACTCAACCCGCATATACACTACTTCTTACTGTACAGTCAGAAAAAGAGAGCATTACTTACTACGAAAATATTCGTAACTAAGTGTTTAAAAACAGGAAAAAAAAAAAAAAAAGAATACATAAAATGCAAAACCAAAATTGTTGGCAGATTTCCTAACCTCATCGCCCACATCCGCAAATGATCGATGGGGGAAAAAAAAAAAGAGTAATGCAGTACATGTATATACGACAACCGCGACGATAACAAAATAAAACCAACACAAAAGATACGAAGATGTAACATGTAAGAAACAGGATAACGACGGATGATAGTGGTAAAAGACGTATACGATGGGATATGGGAAAGGAAGCAAGCAAAGCGTGTATGTAAGTATACTTGATGTGTACGAAACCACACGGTAGCGGCGACACGGCCTAGCGAGCGTGTAATATATATGTAGTGTACGTAGTATTACACACGATTGTGGGGTATGTAAGAGAGAGAGAAAGGTCATGCTCTCTCCTTCTCCCTTTTCGTATACTTGCATTTTTTTTTTTAAAGCGACCCACGCAAAGAGAGAGAGAGAACAGGCGAAGCATGAGTACTCAAGCGGAAAAAAGAGAAGACGACGGCCGCAATATCTCGCGGAGCTTACTCTCGCGCGCGATTCAGCTAAAACGAGAATACGCGTGTGGGGGCCTTACTACGATAGAGTTCCAATAAAAAAAATATATATATAGCTTCAAGAATCTATATGGCTAAAACAAAATAATTGTGCTAATAGGGAGTACTTACACTCTTTCCGAGGCATGATTTAGCGCAGACACGATTTCTCGGTTGTTACGAGGATATATACTTTCGTCAGTCCGGGTACAACTGCTGCTGCTGCTGCTGCTGTTTATTCGTTTATCGTGCAGGCACGTCGTCGTCGTCGTAGTAGTCCTCGTCGACGCCATTCACTGCGCCAAGCACGCATATAATGAATGCACTCGTGACACAATAATTTTATCGTTGCAAATAAAACACAACATAATATACACTAGGGTGCACATATATTATACGTAGAAGCCACGCACTAGGTATATACAACACTATCGAGCACTGCGAGTTTTGTTTTCCTCGCAAACTCTTTCGGGACCCCCTGCAGCCTGTGCAATATATTATACGTATATGTACAAGGTGAGTAGGTATACTATAGTTATATGTTTTTCCGCGCAACCTCACCTCGCCTTGTTCTTTTATTTTTCGTCAACTCAACAACTTAAGTATAAATGCTGTTTACCTTAAGTATAACTATATATGTATCAACGATTATCGGAAGAGTCGGATTTTCCTCGCGCAATTATTTACAAAGCTGTATGAACATCGCGTTACACGGGTGACTTGAATTGCTTAAATACTAATACGTAAGACATAAATAAAATGGAGCGCCGAGACAAACACTTTGGTCTTGACGGCGACAGCCTCTCCTCCGGAGCCAAATCTGGGTATACTAACAGTATACTCGAGAGAGTCGGCACACGCTTTCGCGTCGACTTCCCACAAGCGACTCTCGCGCCGCGATGTTTTGTGGAGACGAATCGAGGAATCATCACCCAGCGTCGTTACGCACTGCGCAGCGTGTGTGCACATCTCTCTCTCTCTCTTTCTCTCTAACCCTTCTCCCCCCCCCAACGTTTTATCATTTTATTACGATTATTATTATTGTTGTTGTAGCGATAAGCACCGTAAGCAGGTTTATGGCGTATAAGTAGCTAGTATACGGTGCACGTAATAATAGATTCGTTCATTCGCTTCGTACAGCAATTTCAAAGAACGCCACCTGCAGGGGAAAAGTTGTCCATGTCCATGCTAACTAACAAGAATGTCAAGAATACACAGAATCTAATGGACAACGATCTGTTACAATCGTTTATTTTAACAGTAATGCATCTTATTTAACACTTGTACTAACACGACATATTTTCCCCTGCAGGTGGCGTTGTTTCAAATTGATGCACGAAGCGAATATGACCACGTATCATCGGAGTCGTAGAACTGGAGGAACTGAAACACGGATTTAATTAATTAAGTAAAATTTCAGTACATTTGGCGAATACTCTTTGAGAGAGCGAGAAAATATGTATGCGGGCAATACCATATCTTGTTAAGTAAATCTTTCTATTCGATTTGAAATAAACTTAATTGCACGTAATGTAACTTTATTCCGAATAATATTAATTTATTTTTGGTAAATTAGGTATAATTAGGTATAATTTTCCCCAAAACGCTCATGTTTTAATTTCTTTCACGCAGCCTTTTTGACATATGGTACCTTTTTTCGTCAGTTCTGACAATTACACTTGATTATGTAATCATACAATTTTTTTTTTTTTTTTTTTTTTTTTTTTTTTTTTTTTTTTCATACCGTTAATAGTTAATAAATCGAAAAAGTAGTGCAACTTATTTGTAACTAATGTAATATATTATACTACAGGTTTAGCGTGTGGTTCAAACGAAACAGCGTTTTATCTCTATACAACATAACCGGGTCTTTCAACGACTTTCCACACCTCACAATGATTTGTTTACACTTCGTAATATGACTTTTTAATGACACTATAATCTAGATTTGGGGCTCATTATGCCGCACACTATTTCACAATAGACATGCTGCAGACGTTATTATTTGATAACGAAATTTTTCTATCAAGTATAAACTTTAAGAGTGAAAAGCTATTATATGTAATGTGTTGCAAATTTTTCGGGGAATTTCAGCGAGTTGTACCGTTTAATTTAAAGCTTTGACATCGACGACATCTTTCAATGAAATTTCGCAATCAAAAGAACTACAATAATAATAACCCGTGCACACGAGCGCAAGTTATTCTATTATATGTCGTATCAACGCGCTTTCAGACTTGCAGCTCGCTATGGACATTTAAATTTGGTAATGCACGAAATGCATGCGTCATACGCACATTCGATCTCTGTCCCCCACCTCCTCTTCCTCTCTCTCTCTCTCTCTCTCCCCTTATATGAAACGTGCTTTAAATATTTTCGACTTGCACGTTACACGTGTACGTAGGTGGGTGCGTGTGGGCGTAAGTACGCATTGATGCATCGCGGATGACGATACGCGGCTTCTTCGCGGTAGGAATCACTTAAAGGCCCCCCACGTTTATGCATGTATATATATATATATTACTAAGGTTTTTAAGCACTGTAAGATTGTATAACTGTAGGAAGTCTTTTGAATCCGTACGTTACGCCAAGAGAATGAAGAACAAAAGAGAAGAAGAGGAAGGAAGCGAGAAGACATAGTGCGCTAATGCCGATGCAATCGCCTGTTCGCCTTTTTTTTTTTTCTTTTTTTTTTCTAATTTGAAGTATGAAACGTTTTTTCCTCGTATTAATAAATATGCAGTCATGATATACTATACGGTCATTATCAAATTTAAAAAAACTAACTATTGTGCTAATGTCGTGGTTGTCGTACTTTCGATAACAGAACAAAGTGTGGTCTGTGCAAGGTAGGTTTGAGATATCGTACAATTAATTAATACTTTGATTTCGAGTTTTCGAGCTTCACGTGCAGACTTGGGTATACAATTATTTTATGAATTTTTAAACGCTTTGCAAGGAAATTCTTTTTTCGTGAATAAATTGCATTTTTTTTTTTTTGTTGAAAAAATTTTTTTACTCCTCAGTATTCGCAATACAATACCGAGAAACAATTTTTTTGTACCACTTACAAGAAATTTTTTCACCGTAAACAGCGCATCTAATTATGAACAAAAAATTATATTGCAACAAAATTAAAAAAGATTTTGTGCCCGGGGAACTGATTTATCAACATCTCTTTAAAATAAAGTTGACAACGTTTTCGATATTATAAATTATACGTTGATAAACGTTCGCTCGTACAGCCTAAGAACTCCAAGTATTAATTAATTCCGAAACAAAATGGTGTTTTAATAATACAGGGATAAGGTTATCACTTGTGCGAAATAATTTTTCTCTCTCTCAACTTATCAGTTTAACGTCGATGCAAGTAAAAAAATATTATAACAGTTGCTATCTTGTATCGGTTTGTTCTATGGATCGGATGGAGAACCATCACACCTACTAAGAATAAATATGTGATGCGTACATATGTGGGTATAATGTTCTGCTATTTCCTATAAAATTGGGTAGGTGTATATGTTATATCCTTTGTATGAGAACTCGACTTTGTGGCAAGTTAATTTATATCGTTGAAAGGAATAAAAAACGCATCCAGAAATAATGTACGGCACTTCTCTTTCTCGCTTACGAAAGATCGGCGATCCTCAAAAATGTGCTTTTCGACGATTCACTTTGGCCTCTTATCAGATTTATCGTGTAAAACAAGATATATATATATAAAAAAAAAAGAGTTTCTCGAGATAAATGCCAAGTAAACTTGCGATTACATAAAACATAGACGTAGATCCAAGCCTTTTTGTTGATAATCACACGCGTTTGTGAAACGTAAAGAAGTTCTCAACGTTCCATCCGATCTTTTTTCCAAAGCGCACAACTTTGTGACAAACATTTTACGGAATATCCAACGAAAAATTAAAAAAAAAAAAAAAAAGAAAGAAAGAAAGAAACCTCCGATGCTCAAAAGCTGGAGTCTTATCCAACGAGCGTGATAAAACCTGCATATATATGCGATCGTACTCCAGCAACGTTTAAATAATGACTGTAGGTAAAAAGGGAAAAAAAACGTCTCGAAGGACATTGTCTCACCGAGACTTGCAAGAACACTCATACATCCTTTTAACGCGACGAAAAGAGAAAGAGAGAAAAGGAGAACAAGACTTTCGAAACAAAAAACCGGATGCTCGCGGCGTTAGCGCGTGTAATGAGAAATCGTAGGTGCTGCGCTTTTCGGGCAAAGGGTCTCCTCGTTACAAAAAGCCAAGGTCCCGGAGCGGCTATACTCCCCCGATGAAAATAATTGTCAACGCAATCGGCATTTCAAACCTTCTTCTTCTTTACAATTTTATTCACTCGCGCGTCGAATAAATTATTTTCACTCACGCACCGACGCGTCGGACGAAAATTTCCTTGAAGTTAATTTACACGCGTATACATATACAGGGATGGCCAAAAGAGTGCACAGACACGTTTTTTTTTTTTTTTTTCTTTATACTCGCACGCAATATCATGCTTTGCCCATCACGCATATCGTACACATAAGCTTCGTCGGACCGAGTGTTTATCTTTCAGTGCCGATGGAAAAATAACACTTACTGTTGTTGCTTGATTTTTTTTGCATTCTCCTTCGCGCGACAAACCGTTGATTCGGCATCGTTCAAAACGTTTGTCAAATCATGTAGTAAATGAACAATTTCAAAAATAGATTGTTACATCGTGAAAAAAAAAGAAAAAGAGAAAAAAAATTACCACGCTACGTGAACCAAAACGAATATACGCTTAGGTTTTTCCGAAGGAAAAAAAAGGGGGTCTCTCTCTTTCTCGCTGCTGTATATATACATCGCGCTGTACAACGTTCGGAAGCCTATAAAAAAAAAAAAAAAAAAAAAAAAAGAAAAAAGGAGAGCTGCTACTCGTATAAAAAGAACGTACTCATCGACCCCCTCCACTTTGGATGTTCTCTCGCTTACGATTTAAATGAGAAAGAAGGGACTTCTATAAATATAGTACAACTCCCACGAGTGGTCGGGCGCGTAGTAAACTTTCGTAGTACAGTCGTAGTAAAGGAGTAAAAAAAAAAAAAAAAAAAAAAAAAGGAAAACGATGACGAAACTAGGTATATATATATACATGGGAGGATGGTACGCAGGACGTGCGACGATTAAATATAAGCACGCATACGCCCAAGGGATCGCCAAGGTATATAAGCTCCGCGAAGTGATAGAAGATTGACTTTTAGAGTTCATCCTTACTCTTATATATGTATAGATGGGGGGGGGTATACTCGTTCGAAGGGTGTGTTATTCCGTAAGAGGAAGAATAGTAAAAGGTTCCCTATCCGTCTTGGTCCTATCCTCCATTGTATGAGTACACCATTTAAATATATATAACACAAGACGGGATCTCGGAATATTTTTTGGATCGTTGACCTACACCTTTTTTTTCTCCCTCTCTTCTTGTGCTCTACGCGCGCTGTAGATAAGATAAGGGGGTCCCTTGTCATTTTTCTCTCTTTGCTCGTCTTTTCCAACGAAATAAGGATCCGTGACATTGTTTGCACGCAAACACGGGTAAGGACACCTAATGGGATTTTTTTTTTTTTTTTTTTTTCCCTCAAGGTGTGAATAATATAATACGGCATTCGTAAGCGAGATTTTCGACGTGGACTGGATTAGCCTTATACGTATGCATATGATGTGGCTCGATGAGATAACAATGGTGATGCGCGAGGAAGCGACTTTTCTTGGTACGTTCTAATTGATCTCCTCTCGATACGCTTACCTCTATATATTATATATATATAGACAGGAAGTTACGTATACACTCGTGGTATTGTTTTTTCGTGTTTGCCGTGGCGATAAGACGATGCGACTGGCTCCATCATCTTGTACAGAGAGAATCGGCTCTTATTCACGCGTTGTACATTATTTATGCATCGGAGTGGGTATTTTTAAAACGATCGGGATGAGGGTCGCATTTAACTTTGAGATTGGACTTTTTACTAGGCTCCAAACAATCATTGTATCTCCCGGTGTCTGAGTCAATAGGGGGCATGAATAAAAAATTACGTGGACATGTCAACGCGTGATTTTCAATTAAAGTGCATGATGTCAGTGTCTTATATATAATATATGTACCTAATCGACGATATGATAAGTAAAATTCGTCGCTTACAAGTGTATACATGCGTTTGCTACGTACCTACCAATCGCAAAGATATGTTTGACATAGTTAGCTGTACTGGGCGTCTTATCAGTTTATCGGGTCGTCAAGGTGTTATATACAGGGGGGGGGGTCATGATTGCCGTATGAATTTCAAGTGTCATCGCGCGAGGCAAAGAGATATTTAGTTGAAAAAAACTCACTTTGATATCTGGAAAAAAAAAAAGTATGAAATTAATATTATGTGGTGTAAAATGTGCTGAAGCTCTGCAGTACGGAGTACTCAAACGTACTCTGCTTGAGTTACAATTGAAGAGAGGAAAAGAAAAGAAAAAAAAAGCTGCATTCTCGAGGAACAGGTTGATTCGAGTAAGAGACCCAACAACTTCCTTTCAGCCTCGTCGTATATGTATGTACAGCTTCTACCTGTTTGTCTCCCCCTCACGTGGATGCGGGGACTCCCCGACCTGGAACGCATTTGTTCTCCAAGGAAAAGCTTCGGGCGCGCGAGAGAGAAAGTGTACAAGGGAGTTAAAGACCCACGCAGGCTCGAAATTACAATGAAAAAAAATTATCTCGCTTGTGAAAAAAAAATAAAATAAAATAAAACTTATCTCTACGGTGTGTACACACGTGCGCGTGCTTGTACCTACAATACATCATACAGTGTTGCCCAATACTCTCGCGGGTATGTAACGCGAAGCACGCGTTCTTCATCTTATTTCTCTCGGTTTTTAACTTTTTCGTTTGGCCATACTATAATATAAATGTGCACACGGCCCTCCACGTGAAATCTACTCCTTTGATACCTGAATTGTGTTAGCTATTAATTCTGACGTTCGATATCATATATTAATTTTTTTTTTTTTTTTTTTTTTTTTTTTTTTTTATTAGTACGTTTTGCGTATAAATAAATAGTAGGAGCGTAGTGTACAATCAAATATTATTTTTTTGAGTCATTACTATAAATAAAATTGCGTTTGCAATTGAGATGTATACTTTTTTACATATCTTTTTTTGAGACATTTAAAAATAATCGTGGTGTCATGAGACATTTAAATTTTCTCAGTGCCTTTTAAAATGCTATGTATGTGTAAATATATATGGAAAGGGAACCAACTGGTTTCTGGTTGTGTGTTGAAAGTTTTCTTGAACCATTGAGTTACGGACGATAAAAAGACTGTTACGTGCGGGTCTTTACCCCGAGCCGAATTCCTCACCGTTTTTCTCTCTCTAATGTTACTTTAAACACAAAATTTGTTTTGACTCATGTCTTCTTACGAAACATTGAATCATATATACGTCGAAGATTTTGTTTTCCCTGGTTATTGAAAATTGAGTCATTCTTTGAAAACCATTAGACTCCTTACTGAGAAATGTAAATTGAAGTGTTACTTGAAAACAAACAACAGCTTTCGAATCGTGTCACGTTTTGCTTACAACTGATAATGAGTGTGAAATTTTTGGAAAAATATGGAATACGATGGCCCATTGGATTGCAGCTCGTAATGATAATGATGTTAGTGTGTACAAGTATTCGATATCGTATACTTAACGATCATCAACATAATGAATAATGTACGTTCAACGTGTAAGTTTCAAGTAATATGGACATATTATGTAATTTAATACGAATTATATTATGAATGCAATAAACTATTATTTATCGTCCTTTTTAAAATGTGTTTTTACAGCCATAATAAATTAAAAGCTTCAAATGACTAAATTATATACACGCTTATTAAAAACAAAACCCTACATTAATTACTAACTAATTAACTACTTCAAAAATTGGTATGAATATTTCTTTTTGGTGGTAGTAGTAGCGATGACAAAAATAATTTTCAGCAAAAAATATATTTCGAAATGTTCAAGAATCCATGAAATTATTTAAGTGCAAAACAGCTTACCAAAATAAGTTACAGCTATCATAACAATGTCTACTTTGTTGGATAATTTTTTTCTTCTTCTTAATATTCACGAAGAGTAATCATTTTTGTTTTTTTTTTTGTTTCAAACGTGACAACTGTACACTTTGATTCTCGTACACGTCAAATTTTATATAAACACGACGTACATTTTTCAGCCCAAATTTATAGACATCATCCGACAAATTTCACAGCGCGAGTTTTATCGCCGAAAAATTATCATAAATCAAGCGAACCTAAAAGCCTCTTCAGTAAGAATTTTTAATTTTTTAATTTTTTATTCCTTACGCGTTTGACACATTCACTTGAGTGAGATTTCGCATAATTACACCGACGTAATACGTGTTTTTATCCGACGTTCCATCAAAAAAGACTCTCTTACGCAACGACAAACCAGACAGCAACCCGATACAATTGGCATCAGGAAGGCGTTGTAAGCCATACACCCGATAGCTGCACGAAAAAAAAAAAAAAAAAAATCAAAGAAAACATCGAAAAAGAAAAGTATCTCTGTATGGAAATCGGCGTATATTACTAAATTTCTACGCGCGTTGGATGCGAGAGTGACCATCACCGATCGCTGCCGATGCCGTAGTAGTAGTAGGTATATCATAGTAAAAGTAGTAGGTAGTAAAACGTGCTCCGCATGTTGCAAAACATTAAAAAGCCCATTCATTGCCTCCTATGCCAATACAAGACCATCCCGTATATATCTACCTACTTGATCCCCCTCGTAACGCGGGGCTATCGTGGCTTGATGTTTGACAGTACAGAGTGTACATATACATATGGTATGAAAAAAAAAAAAAAAAAAGAGGGGCCCACTGTCAGCGTACAGGGCCTCTCTGATGCATGGAACACTCTTTTTCTCATCTATATGTATACGTATACATAGGGGCACGGGTATACTTATTTACGTATTCACTGGACCTTTATTCTTTCTTCCGACTTTACTTTTTCCACGTCCTCTTTGTTCGACTGCAACTCGCGTGGCCTTTTCTTCTTCTTCTATACATTTAATTTCTCTCCAAGTCACAATTGACAAGACAAAGTTATAATTTATAACAATATTTAAGTCAATGATTTTTTTTTTTTTTTTTTTTTTAACATATTACGCTATTAGATCCTTGTAGCTATACTTGGTTAAAAATATATTATGAAATAAAAAATTATATGTTGAAGTATGAGTGATGCTTGTTAAAACAATATAATTTGAAAAAGCTCATTGAGACAAAATAGCTGAGTTGACTTTAGCGTTAAAACACCACTTTCAATCTAATGGTACAATAATATGTTACAAGTACTCGATGGTGGATCGAAAGCAATGAGCGTTTCTTCGAGTATACCGATCGGTCGTGCCTCACATGCGAAAAACGATGTCTTACGATGCGTATAATGTACGTGTACACGTAGAGCGTGGAAAGTCGACTCTTGAGACACACGTGGCCTCACGGCTATACGCACGTATATTATACCCATGTATAATTATGGAGACACGTGGCGAGCGACTTATCCACTCACGCTAAAAATAAAATCATAATTTTTCTTTTTTTTTTTTTTTTGTCGATGTCGATGCCTTACTGCTTTTACCCGCAAGCTTTATACTATTTCGTTTGATTCACAGTTTTTTTTTTTCTTCGTTTGTAACAATTTTTTCGACGAATAAATTTCGCATTGTCTCGATGTTTGAACCGGTGCAATGAAAATAAT
This sequence comes from Copidosoma floridanum, assembly GCF_036245765.1. Taxonomy (NCBI): domain Eukaryota; kingdom Metazoa; phylum Arthropoda; class Insecta; order Hymenoptera; family Encyrtidae; genus Copidosoma; species Copidosoma floridanum. Next base: position 6,638,799 of record NW_028321897.1, on the reverse strand, counting down.
AACTGCGTCATCAGATTTTTTGGAGCAAGAGGAGGCACTACAACACAAGTGGATTTTGCAAACCGCATACAACATGGGGATATTTGGTTTGAAAGCTCCTCAGTCGCTTTAAGAACTCCTATGCCTGATTATATCGATGTATTTTTGATTCCCCAATACAATTGCAAATAAAAAAATTAAAAAAAAGTTCATTATACTCACGGTGGACACATTTTTTCGATCTTTTGCATAAAAATGTAATTTTTTTTTTTTTTTTAAACCGCAAGCAGTCCCGCTAGGATATTTAAAAATGTCGAAGCCATCAGCAGCGAGGGTTGAGTAGCGGATTGAAAGTCTCGTAAAGTTGGTAAGACGAATTAATAAAAAAAAAAAAAAAAAAAGTGTCAAATAGCCGTCGCACCTTCCTCCGTATTGTTATTATTGTATACTTACTCGTTTTCGTGGACTTCCTTATGTGGTAATCGACGCCTCGACGTATATTATATGCCTCCGTGCTACGTGTGCAAATTACTTGAATTGTACGTATATTTATGTATACATTATTTTACTGCGAAAACGAAGGCCAAGCAGTGTCAAATTTATACACATCACACGAGTAGTAGGTATCGCCATGTGTTTGTTGTACTGCAGAGATATGATAAAAGTGTCGTTATTGTCGAATTGATTTATTTATTCTTTTTTTTTTCGTATTACTTGATACACTGGTTAATTACTTTTTTCACAACCTCTTTTTTTTTTTTTTTTTTTTTTCATCGAATAAAAAAGTTTTTCCTCTCTTTGGAGCACATTCAACGCATCACCGTGGATGTACATCGAAATTCCTCGCTATTTTTATAGAGGACGCACTTTTAGTCCAACCAATGTAATAATGTTTACTTTTAGCTTCCAAGAATTTTTATGCAAGCCGTGAAAGCCATGGGTCTCGAATGTGAAACATGTTATACTTACATCCATGTACTTATATCATCGGGCATAAAGCTAACAAAAATTCGTCACTCGAGTGATGGCCTTAAAAATCACGCGCACACGTGCGTCCGTTCCGCGTGTAAATCTGTCCGCAAAATTTGCATACCAGAAGCCTGTAGCTTTTAAAGAGCCAAAAAAAATTAATAAATTATCTCTGGACTGGAAAAAAAAAAAAAAAAAAATTACGTCCCAGAAACCTGTCTCTCGTCTATCTTTACACGCATACATATATGTGCAAGCAACTTTTGAAAAAAAAGATGTGAAATGTATACGAATTTCTAAATTGATCAGTAAATGTTTGATTACTGATTGACGCGTTTAATGGAATTTAATTTCAATATATTCATAGCTTCAGGTTTCATCAGTTTGCCCATAAACGGAAGTTGATGTCTGTGTTGCTTATATTTAGAAACGATTCGAATACACGTTTGAAAGCTCACTACATATATAGTGCGAGAGTAGAGCTTTCGCGTCGTGTCACCGGATTACAGCTGTAGATAATGTAGATAGTCTTGATACTTTTATCAACCGCAATTTATCGGTAACACATTTTGTATACCGATATACGCTTGCCAATCATGCAGACGTTCTGTAAGAACATTTTTGTAGTTATAAGTATACTAATTGCGTCAATTTAACTTAATTTTCATACGAATTTCCTTACACTTCGACATAAAGTATTTAACAAAATCGTTACGCACGATGTTTATTTTTCCAACAATAAATTTTTTTTTTTTAATTCTTTATAAACACAACGTATGATTATTACTGAAAAAAAAATTTCTAGTACCACGTAGGTAGTAAAGAATTAAATAATCATCTAATAAAATTATTTGCAAGCTATAGATAAACCTAATTCATATTTTCGCGCGCTTGGATCAAACAAGCTTTCGCGCCTAGGGTTATTTTCCCTACTTTCACATGTCCCTACACGCCTAGTGTAATTTAGCTTTGCTACCAACTGAACTCGATTCAACTTTCCATCGAGCTGGCGTTGAGTCTTTCTTGTAACCTCACGGTTTTCGTAAGCAGCCAACAAAATGGTAAGTAACAATTAATTTTAACTTTGCGAATTAATAATCCCACAAGATGCTTAAATACATGATCAATTCTATCGGAACAGCATAAGAAAGTTGTTGATGGAATGTTTTTTCCTCTTTGTGCTCGGCTTCTGCGTTGAAACATCATGTGTATAAACAGCATGTGGGCCTAACCTATAATTCGATTTTGACATTTGATCGTTGTGTTTATAATAAATAATGTTTTTCAGGTGGAAGGTTCCGCAACGATTCGCACTCGCAAATTTATGCGCAACCCGCTCTTGTGCAGAAAACAGATGGCAAGTGATGTTTTTTTTTTTTTCGTTTACTTACAAAGTACAGAACCGGTGGGAGATACCTCTTGGCTTACATGTGACTTTACGCGATATTGCAGGTCGTCGATGTCTTACATCCAGGCCAATCCTCCGTGAGGAAAACCGATATTCGTGAGAAGCTCGCCAAGATGTACAAAGTCACGCCAGACGTGGTCTTTGCCCATGGCTTCAGGACTGACTTTGGTGGTGGCAAGTCGACTGGCTTTGCCCTGATCTACGACACCCTGGACTTTGCGAAAAAGTTTGAGCCCAAATACAGGCTCCAGAGGCACGGTCTATTTGAAAAGCAGAAGCAGACCAGAAAACAGAGGAAGGAAAGAAAGAACAGGATGAAGAAAGTCAGAGGCACGAAAAAGACCAAAGTTGGAGCTACCTCCAAGAAGGTGAGTGCATCCAATGGTTGTTGTGCTACACATCTAGCTTCTTTTATTTCAATTTTCCCTTTAACGTGCATAATTAATACCGAATCAATCATATTAACTTTTTGTTTTGTGTTCTTTTCAGTAAACTTGATTACATGGTCATCTGTTTGGTTCTCCTACTCACAAGGAATACATGGCTATGGAGAAGAAAACATCCATTGTGTGCACAGAAATGCATCTCCTGAACATACAGATCACATTTGTTCATTTCCATCGAACTTTATTCTATTTTTGTTTACTTAAAAGTATTTAAAAACTACAAAAATTATATTAATAGTATAATTTGACAACCCGACTTTTTATTTCAAGCCCTATCCTCTAGAGTAGGCTTTTTAATAAGTAGTAAATATTTAAATAATAATTATTACTTATAACTTGGTAATGTTGAATGTCATGTTATCGGAAAAAATTGATAATCTTATGATATTCACTCTAAAAATCTAGTTGTCCGATTTTTTTAAATTACGGACGAGCCGAGCCTTTGGAGCTGTTCACATAGACATTTTTTGCTTAATTCAATGTGAACGTTCATATTGAAAAGGGGGTTCCACTGCTCCGCTAAACTCAAATTGAGTGAACAGACTGAACAGACCTATGCTGTGTTCTCTGTCAGTCAACGTAGTTACGACAGGTCTGTTCAGTCTGTTCACTCAATTTGAGTTTAGCGGAGCAGTGGAACCCCCTTTTCAATATGAACGTTCACATTGAATTAAGCAAAAAATGTCTATGTGAACAGCTCCTTTACCTATTTCATGAAAATTCTCCCTAATTTAAGTCGACCAATCGCATGCCGAAAACCACCTCCCACTCCTCATCTTGTGTTTATTGATTGCAGATCCGGCATACAATATGCATGCCTGGTGCAAACTTCACTTTACGTGGACATAGTTCATTTAAAAAAGTAGCGTTTTTCTTTAATATTCCTAACCTTATATCCACGTAATTACGTGGATTTGGTGCGAATAGACACAGCGTTAGATTATTAAATAATCAAAAAAGCAGGCACACACAAGCCGCACTATGTACGGGCATAATCCAGGGTACAAGGCAAGGTAGTTATCTCCCACAGGCAGAACCAAAAACAAAAATAAAAACACTCTCCTCTTCTAGTCATTAACCAAAGAAACTTTGTATGAATCTCTTTACATTTTACATACATGTACTTATATTCGAAATTTTACAAAAAAATAAAGACTCCTTTCTTTATCTGTGATTGCTAAAAGTAATAAACAACATATGTGGTGTGTGTACGTTGTATCGAAAGGTCGTATACAATGCTTCACTTGGAGCCCACAGGCGAGATCCTGAGGTAAGCGAGCCTTGGCTGAGTTTCTAACAAAACCAAAACAAATGAAATTTAAACAAATTTGTGCAATTAACATTTGCAGCAATTTTTTTTTTTTTCTGATTAGTGAAACTCGCATTTTTTTATCATTAACGCTAGTGTCTTATACAAAATCTGCACTCCACAATTTTTTTTACTACCACCAGAGGTACGTTTCAGTATATTTTTCAATTAATTGTAGTATTCATCATCTTAGCACTCTAACATGGCGTAAATAATTGGGCAAATTTTTTGTTTCTTGTCATCCATTTGAATCATTCAACCTCTTGATACGTGTACACATTCCAAAATTTATGTTGGTTTTCACTCACATCGTAACCACTACTGTTTTCCAAAATCACTTTTTTTCGTTTGCAAGTCATAGTTAAACTTTGAAATATTAGTATTCAAAATGTATATAAATTACAGTTCAAAGATGAAAGGTGTTATTGACGTTCTAGCAATGCAAAGAGAAAAGAGGCTCACCTTACAAAAAGCCATAACAATTGATTATACTAAGGCAGCTGATAGTTTTACAGTGGCAAGGTTTATATTTGAATGTGGTAAGTGCTAAGATAATCTTATCATCCAACTTTTAAACAAATCGAGTTTGGTTGAATTATATATTGACTAGATTTTGTTGACATTTAATTGTAAAATTGCAGGATACAAACTTGATGCAAACCCTTTGACAATAGCCACAGCTGCAACATTATTCCACAGGTTTATGAGAGAAGCAACTCCACAGGGATATGATCCATATGTAAGGACAAGCATTAAATTTTTTGTAAACATTACAGGCATACAGTTATACAAGTATGAACGAAAATATATTTTTACCTGTTGCAGCTTATAGCATCGACATGTTTGTATCTGGCGGGAAAAATAAAAGACAATAATTTAAAAATTAGGGACATCATGAACGTAGCTTACAGTACATTGCACAGAGGAGCACAGCCCTTGGAGTTGGGTGATCAGTATTGGAGTATGCGTGACGCCATAGTGCAGGGAGAGCTATTGATCATGCAAATGCTCAAATTTCAAGTGGCTCCAGTTCATCCACACAAGGTTATACTGAATTGAAAAATTAAATTTGTTTTAAAAAGTAAATCTTAAGGGAAATTCAAATTAAAACTATAATTTTTAGTATATGCTACACTATCTGAGATCTTTACAAGCATGGTTTGGAGAAGAAGAGTGGTCAAGGTATCCTGTATCAAGAACAAGCATGGCTCTACTACAAGATTTCCATCATATTCCAGCAGTTCTTGACTATCCAGCAAATTTAGTAGCTATAGCTTGCATCAATTTAACTTTGCAAATTTATGGAGTAGTAGTGCCTTTGATGGATGAATGTGACCAGCTGCCATGGTTTAATGTAAGTGCAAATTAATTAATACTCATTTTGATTTTTATGTATTTTATTACAATAGAATTTAATCCATGCATTAAGTAGATCACTTTAAAATTTTTTCCAATACAACATGAATATTATATCTTTACAGTTAAACATCCACAAATAGCTTTTTTTTAATTCATAAATTTTCAACAGGTTTTTAGTAAAGATTTGACTAGAGATAAGCTTTGGGAAATAATGGAAAAAATTATGTCATCTTACGACGAAGAGCCAGAAACAAGAGATCGTTAGATTTATAATAAGACAGGATTCACACTGAATATTGATAATTTATTGAATTCCAGTAATTATTTCACTTCACTTATCAACATAAAGCTCAAAATTTCAATTTTTCTGCGTAGATTCATACATTTGTTATGTGTAAATATATAATTATGTAATAAAAACATCACTCAAAAATCAATATTTGTTTTTTTCTTTCTCAGCTAATCTTGTAACCCTCGACTTGGAGAAAATTTTGTTTCTCAATTCGTTAAAATTTTTTTTTACAATTTCGTTGATAGTTCAAATATACGCAGTCTTTCGTTTGGTCAATATGTAATATTATTTTAAGAAAATATTGATCAATGGGTTTGCACAAAAAAAATGTAGTAAATGTAGTATTGTAAAAAAAAGATATTTTCATAACTACATGATGAGCAATAAGTATATAAATGTAAGAAAAGGTGAAAAAGTCAAATAATATTTTTGTTCGTTCGTGAAAAATGATGTCGATTTTTTAATAATTATTAGGCATTTTATACTTATTTGCATAATTTTTCTTAAGCATCTTTAAAATTTAGATGATTGGGCCCCAGTGATTTCAAAAGTCACATAATATAAGTCTCAAGTATTTCGTATAAAATTCTTGGAAACAAAAAAATTTATCATTGGCAACAGGAAAAAAATATTTTGTTTGTTGCATACTTTCATTAGTACGTTGTTTAAAGTTTTAATTTCGGATAAATTTAAAAGTAGCTGATTCGATCGATTTATCATAAAGTAAGCTTGAAATACTTTTCGATACAGCACCTTTAAGAATACTTTTTACGTTTTTTTTTTTTTTTTTTTTTTTTTTTTTTTTGTACATTTCCATTGTTTCGCATATTTGCTCTAATGTAATATATATAATCATTTATTTAAAAAATTTTACGAAGTAAAAAACCAGTTTGCAGTGATGGAATAAAAATCGTAAATCGTCAACGAATAGAAGCTTTCATATGTACGTTTATGTGCTTCTAAACTTTCATATAAAAATTATTCGTAATTGTACAACTGTTGTAAATACAATCAGTCAAGTGATTGACTTGATCAGCTTAATACTTGACTAATCATTAAACTATTCAACAATTTTTTTCATCGAATCAAAGATACATCTCCATTGAACTTGACTAACTTAATTTTTACAATTTGTTATATACAATACACATAAAAAAACAATTGCACCCTGCAACATTTCAAGCAATCTTTTACATTGTGCCTTAAAACTATTCAAGTCACCAAAATAACCATAGCCCGGTAATTTTCATGAACTAAGGAAATAAAACCCAAAATTAAATGATAATTAGAAGAATTGAACATCAAACTTTTAAGTGTACATGAGGGCATCCGTTATTATCTAAATTTGATTTTTTAAGCGTACGCCCACTGCAATCTCTTCTTCGTTACTTAAAATGAAAATCCTAATTTGAAAAATTAATACGTGCCACCAGATCAAACTTGATTTTATTATTTAAATAACTAAATGGGATTTTTAACGACTTTAATACAAAAATGTATCTAATGATTTTAATAACATCGGGTGAAATTAAAAGTACGCACCTATTTCTAGAGTTACTTCTAAAGTTAGATACTTCTAACTTTACTCAATGTAATTTAATATTTTTTCAAGTAGATTAAAAATCACCGTAGAACAATTAAAAAAAAGCGTTTGGCAGCACGTGTTAATAAAATTTTTATTATGGTTTTGTGATTAGGATTTTTTTTTCAGTGGATGCAATTAGTAAAGAAAATTTGACGAAAAAAAAAAAAAAAAAAAAAAAAAAAAAAAACGTGTGACGTAGTCGATACTGATAAAGTCTTTTTCATTATTATATCAAATATAACGACGGACTCTGCGTGCAAACCTTAAATGCTATAGATTATTCGTATCAAGTAGGAGAATAAATTCGTGTAGCTTCCCGAGAAAGGAAATTTTTTAATGTGTATATAATCAGTAAAATTTTCTTCTTTTTTTTTTTTTTTCATATCAGTAACAGTAAATTACCCGAACGTAAATAAATCAGACCTTCTTTGGATTTTTTTCCCCATTATTTCTAGGGACATGTTAAAACAGTCCACCACGGACCACAATAAGAAAGCCTGATGACGTTTCCTGTGTCCGCGTAATCGTCATCACAGTTGAACATTAAATGACAATGAAATTGAAAAATTGTTCCTCCCTTTCGAATCATCATCTTTGCCGATATCGATGTACATTATATGTAGTATAGTACATGAACTGCGTGTATTTTTACACATAAATAGTTATTACAAAACTCGGCAGAACTGTCAGCATTTTTTAGAACCACGTGTATTAGCAGTCATTTTTTTTTTCTTCTTTTTTTAGTAGTAAGTAGTTTAATTTGCCGGTCGTAATAGGGAAAAAAAAAAAAAAAAAAAAAAAAACAATTAAGTCGAGGAAAAGGGAGGTGTGGCTTAACACGCCTCCTTTGCTTTCATGAAGTAGGTGAGCATGTCGATGGGCAGCGGGAATACAATCGTCGAGTTCTTCTCGGCTGAGATGGTGTTGAGAGTCTGAATGGTAAAAAAAAGGACGTCAATTTCAATAAATTTTTCAAAGAAAAGTATCAATTGGAGAAAAAAAAAAAAAAAATAAAAAAACCGACCTGGAGGTATCGAAGCTGGAGAGCAGCGGGCGAGTCGCCAATGACTTCGGAAGCCTCTCGCAGAGCCCGGCTGGCCTTTTGCTCACCTTCAGCAGCAATGACCTGCGAAAAGAGCGAGACCAAGAAATTTTTAAATCAATTCGTCCGATGTACTTGGCTTTGCAGACGCGAAAATAAAAAGAAAAAGAAAATTCATGAATAACCTTAGCTCGAGCCTCGCGAGCAGCTTCAGCTTCGGCTGCCATTGCACGCTGCAGCTGAACAGGTAGTCGGACGTCCTTACTGAAATTTTTGTTTGTTGTTAATATTTTTTAAATTATTTCATCATGGTTTTTAATTATTTTATAAACACCAAAAGGATTCCAAGAACAGCGAGGAATGTATAAAGACAATAAACAATTTTACGGGCAATGCTGTTCAAATTTTATTGTGTCGTGACAACATTTCGACTACACTTTGGCAGTCCTTCTCAAGTCTAAATTCGACGTTGACAAAAATATTACTGAGCAAAGTCAATTCGTATAAGTTGACAATGAGCTTACGAGCAAGAAAAAATGTATCTTAATTAATTACTTTAATTATTCTTAATTATTATTATTTATTATTATAAATAATCAAAATAATCACGACAAATACGTGTTGAAAATATGTTTTAAATAAATTTTATGTTTTTTTTTTAAATTACACAAAGTATTGAATTTCGTTTAACTGCAAGTTTCAAGTTGCACGGATATAGATTTTTTTGAGCCGACAACCGAACTAAAAGTCACTGTTTTTATTTAACTGTGAATTATTAAATTATTAAAAAAAAAAAAAAAAATACCGTTTGACAATAATTTACGGATTTAATTGTATTTATGACGTATTTTTTCGATCCATTGTTAATGAAAGGAGTAAACAATAAAAGAAAAAAGGCTCTTAGCACTCACATCTCGACGCGCTCTACCTTGATGCCCCAGGAATCGGTAGCCTCGTCCAACGAAGCCTGCGGAGAAAAAAAAAAAAAAAAAAAAAAAAAAAGCCATGAGTTTAGTGTAAATATAAAAAAATGTACAGCTAAAAAATGAATTAAATGCACGGGTCACTATTACATAATTATACCCTCGTTACCTGCATGTTACCAGATATGGTCTCGCGCTCGCTGAGTATCTCGTGGAGTGGTCTGGTGCCCATGGTGTTGCGTAGGGTCGTTTGGGCGAGGAGTCGAGTGCTGTGATGGGCGTTTTCGACGTTGGCGATCGAGATCGTCGCGTTGTTCACGCGATAGTAGACCACCGCGTCTACGGACACCGTCACGCTGTCCTTTGTCAGTACCTGAGTGGATTAATATTTTCTTATTAATAATTGTAGTTTTTTTTTTTTCAACAAATACGTAAAATTGGTGATATGAAAAAATCCACATGAAAAAAAAAAAAACCATCAAAGTGGTACGTGGAATTTTCCGTACCCATAAAAGTACAGAGAAAAGTTTTCTCTCTTTTAAAAAGCAAGACTTTATACTCGACACATTTTTCGACACTGTACACGTGCACATGTGTAATCATGCATGCACGTACCTCCTGAGGCGGTACATCGTAGGTTCTCGTGCGCAGATCGACCCGGGCGTAGCTGTCGACGCACGGCAGGATGAAAAAGATGCCTGCAAAAAAGGAGAGCAAAAATATTACATGGGTTTGTAGTACTTTTTGGATATATATATGTATTGTATGCCTATAAGGTCCGTCGAAATTTGCGTTTTTTTTTTTTGGGGGAACTCGTTACGGCAAGAATTTATTTTTTTTAAACTTGCTTTTTTTTTCTTAAAAGATTGCATTTGAAAAAAATGTTTTCAGCCCGCACATGATTTACTTCAACGAGGGATCAAATAGCAAAGATAATATCGAAAGAAAATTATCGCAATTAGTACACAACGAGCTAGAGTTGAGTACATCTGCATGTGGGCTTTTATATTTATGAATTCGAACTGATAAATTTTTCGATCGAGAGTAACTATAAATTATTTTTTATTTCAAAAGCTGCGAGAAGCTTGGCAAGAGGAATCTCATCCTGTTCGTGGAATTTTCAGTCCAATACTATACACTTACATTCGCTCATACGAGAACTACGCACGAGTATCATTAGTATTAATGTTTTTATGATTGTTATTATTATTATTATTATTATTATTATTATTATTATTATTATTATTATTGTTATTATTATTATAATTGTTTGTTATTGATTGGAAAACTGATTATCACAAATACACAGAATTGATTATATACTAGTGGGAAATATGTTAATTAGTAAATAATGATAAAATAATCAGTGGATGCATGATGATACCAAATAATTAATTATCAATTAGTAAAATAAGCAATACATTTAAAAATGATTAAAAAAAAAAAAAAAAAAAAAATGATTGAATTGGAAAAACAGAAAAAAAATTTTTAATGACAAAAAATAATGGGAGAAAAAGAAAATTCATTAAGATAAGTGACTCACCCGGTCCTTTGGCACCGCCCGAGAGAAGTCTACCAAGCCGGAATATGACTGCTCTCTCGTACTCTTGCACCACCTGAACAACCATTGAAATCAATACATTTTCATTACAACAATATTTTTTTTTTTCTCTTTGCGTCAGAATAATTTGTTCTTGACGCATACACGTGTTTCACCACAATTTCCCCCTTCCCCTTATTTACCTTGAAGCAGACAAAGAGTGAAAAGGGCATAGTCATGACCACCAATGCCCAGGAAAGTATGATGAGAACTTTTCCGCAACTTTCTTCATTTCCATCCTTTTGCACGTCTTCCTCTGTTGGAATCAAAATAAAAAAAAAAATATATATATATTTATCAAAAATTTCATACAAACGGGCGTAAATTACATTTGCTTCACTTTCGCAATTATCGCCAGCCAATTGCCATATAATCACAATTCGTAGACAAAGTATTCTTTCATCAACGAAGAAATGTACTCGATTCACCCAAAGTGTTGTCGATCGCGTTTAGTTTGTGTTTGTACAAACACGGAGTGTGAAAGACGAGGCTGTACTTCGCAAGGTATAAAAATAGAAACGGTGACGAACAATAAATTTTACAAGTCTACCCTATAAATAGACATCACCTTAACATTCTTAGGCCATACGTACGCGTGCATGTACAGACAGACACGATCGCGTGTTTTATGGATTGTTCCATAAAGACGAGGTCGCCAGATAGGCAACTGATCTGCTCTATACTTAACACACTTTTTTTTTCCCTTCGTCATATATGTAATGTACAGTTGAGAGCATTTAGGGCACTTGTCGTTTGTATTGGACGAAATTGTCATTGGAGTTTTTTTCCTTTTCTTTTTTTTTTTTTTTCAATTACTTTGCTATTGTAATTCAAATATTAATCAAATGTTCAACTCATCACTCGTACAAATATATTGTACGTATATTAGATAAAAGTGTACACTAATAGAATAAACAAAAAAATATTTACTAGAATAGTTCCAAGTAAACACTCTCTTGAAACAAGTTGTAAAAAAATATTTATTTCAAACCAGAAAATATTTTTTAATGTAAAAATACAATATTATAACTTTACTTGGTAACTCTCAGAATTTTTTCTGTCAGTGTAGGAAAGCCATTCACAGAGCCATTACAGTTATTGCAGAGCTCATACAGAGACTTTATTAGATGAAATGCAAATAACGACGTTATCGTGGCAAATAAGTACGGAGGTACGGTTTTATACTACATATAAATTTAATAAAACGAAGCAAGTACAGTGCCGTCTTTGCATTAAATTTTGAATAGTGACGTTAAAAATGAGCCATCAAAGTCCAATGATGAAAAAAATCAAGCATTAGTCTCGTAGAACGTGTCACGTTGATTTTAATATTCTTACATGAAAAAGTATCGATTTTCATGTCACAGAAGCTCAAGACTACAATGTACCTTCAACTGCTGTACGTATACTATAAATTATTCAAACAAGACAAACTCTGATCTCGTGTGTCTTTTATTGAGCAACATGTTGTTTAATGTGGTGTAACATACTTTTTATAGGCTGATTTGAAATTGAAAAAAAAAAAAAAAAAAAACAAATGATACTTTTTGCAGCAGGGGTAACTGGAAAAGTGTACACCATCACATTGATTTTTTCATGGAGAGCAGATAAATTGGAAAATACCCACTCGAGTACCTACCGAATCGTGCTTTGGAAATTCCGTAGCATCGAAGCTCATCAATGTTTCGTGAGCAATTGACGTAGTCGAGTAAAAAGAGGAAAAATCGATGCAAAAAAAAAAAAAAAAATTTACAAGATTCTTTTTAACTTTTCCCTCGTTCCCACGCATAATTACACGCTAATGAAGTCCTGTCGATTTGTCAAATAATTCCTGTTGCTCCCTTTTTTGAAAGCCCCGCGACACATTTTTCAAAAGTCTCACGTAAAAAGCCAACTCGGCTCGCTAGCAATTACTGCAAATGCCTACCGAGTAATTATAATTACAAGTGCACGATGCAACGTAAATAAAAAGGGAAACACTTGTTTTTTACGAGTTGCATGTACTAAGTTTACCCAGTGCACATGTAGAAAAACCTTCCCTCCCCCCCACTTGTCTTTTGAAATAAATCTCTTAATTTTCCCCCGCTGTTCTTGTCTGCAGGCTATTCACCAAAAACCGTGCACGCGCTGCACGCTAATGCCAATAATCATCCCTCCCGCGTGTACATTCAATTACAAAGTCAAAACTCCCACGTAGGTTACACGCCCCCCCCCCTAACTTAGCCATTTACCCTTTTTTTCCCCCGGCTTAATCCGTGCAAATCCGCTGCAAACTGTTTAGCCAAGCACAGGGGCGAGCTCCAAAACAAGCCCCTCCGGCTAAAATAGACACGGGACGTTATAGCTGCTGGTGACGTCGTGTAGCGTGTACATAATATATATACCTGTACGTGCATGTGTATACAAATGGCTATACGCGTACATATGGTATATATTTGCTGGACAGACGTGGAGTTGCTGTACATTTGTACATATATATACTTGTGCACTGTGCGGCTGGATCGATAAGCCGACACGAGCCAGTGTACCTATGCCCACACGCAGCTGATGTGTATATATAGCGCGTCTTCTTCGCTTCTGCGTTTTCGCTTGACCGACGTCTGGTCCAAACTCGGGAGAGTATATATCCATGTATCGCTTTGGTTCATTGTACATCAGGATGAACAGCATCCCTCCCTCTTTTATGGCCCCTTTGTGGTTCGTATATCGCTTGTTTACTCCGATTCTTTTGTCTATTGTGTATACGACACACACGTGTCAGTTTTTTTCAGCTACGTCTTTGGCTTTTCTCACTCGAGAGGTCCCACCGTTTTTGTTTTATAAGACCCGATGGGCTGTGGTTCTTCTTCTCTCGAGTGTCGATGGACAGTGTGCGGCGATGGACGTTTTTTTTTTTTTTTTTTGTTGAAAAACCGATCTTTTCCCCGTAAAAAGGCTTCCTACTTTCGTTTTTTATTTTACCCGAAGCACCTTTCGACTCAACGTTTAACAACATTTTACGGCTTTTCGTGCAGCTTGACGATAAGATATCTTTCTTTCATTCGCAAACAACAAAGTCCAAACAAACTTTTCTGTTGTATAGCTTTGAATTTTTCTCGGTGATGTAGCAGGGACATTGTTGTTCCCCAAACTGAAATTGGTATGGCTTGAAACTGAATGAAACTCAAAATAATTGCGTTTTTCTGGATTTCTCTTGTTACCTGGGAGTCCAAAATAAAAAAGTTATACTGTCAAAAATTTAATGACGGAATAATTGAGTATCCATCAAGTACACATATCAATCGAGGGCAGCTATCAATTTCAGTATAATCGACCATCACTGTTTCAACAACAAAACACATGTAGGATCCAGAGATGTACCATACGGGGGGAACCCAATTAGCCAATGACAAACGGTTTTCGGCTGCAGCTCGGACGGGGCACGCGCGTTCAATTGACGGACACGTGTACGACGAGGTATACTGGTTGGATTTTGCGCGGACGAGGAGAGCGCGTCGTATATTATGCAAGACCGCACCGCGAAACCGAATCAATTTCGATATAGGTGGGTATCGGGGATGAACCGATGGGCCGATACGGGCTTATTTGACCGACGGGGCAGGGTCGAGAGCCCTACGATTAGGGTGAGAGAAAATTATTGATTTCTCTCAAACTCCCTAAAGTATTGAAATAAGGATTTTTCGGTGTGTACGATTATAGGAGTCCGTACGAGGAAAAAAATAAACTGACCAACAGTTCATTTCGATTCGATGTGTTTCTTTTATCGTTAGAGGATGTGGGTTATTGGATGAGTGACATTATTGGGGCATAATTTCTCACGGGTACATTAAATGCTAAAGTCGTCTCGACAGTCGTCTTGGATACCCTTTATCATTAAAAAACCAAGTTACAACAGCTTGTAAAAAGGACAATAATTTTCGTGTACGCGCCAGGCATCGTCAACTTTAATCTCCTTGCAATTTAAATCTTGACGCTTAGCGTCCGGATGAGGGTAAAAATCGAAGGAGGCATCGAGAAAACATACACGCGTGAGCTTACTTCCTTCTCCCCGGGGGCTGTTGTTGGAGGATAATTTCATGCTGCCACGGGCATCAAAAGAGCCACCTTTATCTCGGCTTTCGCGTTGATTCGCGGCTTACTCCGTCGTCAATCTGGCGCGGCTGCTCGTGGATAAAGCAACGATTGACAGCTCATCTCAATCGGCCCATCTGATTTTGTTTTTTACCGCTCGCATAAAAATTTTATTTTTCAAACATCATTACCATCGCCGTAAGGTTGTTCCGATGCCACGTGGCATATTTTGCCACACGGTAATCGGGTTTTTTTAAGAATTCCAAGCGCGAGCCGAAACGAGCTCTATACCGTTGGAAATAAACAATTGTCCTTTTGACCGACTTTTCTCTCCTCTCTCTACTCTGTAGTTTGCGTTCAAAGTGCAACGGGTTCGCGTAGCTGAGTAAACGTACACACATAACTCGAGTCCCTTTGTCGCGCGCGCTTTGCGTATATTAACTTCTTTACCCTTTTTAGGCGCAGCACTCGTAGGGCAATTGTTTCGGGAGACGGCCAAGTGGTACTTTTGTGTTCGCAACTTCAGTGCTCTCGAGTGTTGTTGCGAAATCGTGTCGAGTTATAATAAACTCCGACTGTACCTTTTTTTGGCTTATGCCGGAAAAGAAAAAGATCGATTTTAGCGAGTGCAAATATGTTCACTGTTTACGTTGTGTATTACGTATTGTTTGCTTGTAGGCCTATTATTGACCAAGTACGGTGTGCATGGAGGGTCGATTTGGTTTTATCATAGTAAAATTGGGTTGTTAGTGGATTGTTTTATTTGAGATTTGTAGGGAAATCGTTTCAAAGGAAATTATTGTTTGGACGATTGTAACTTGATTGTGAAACAAACTTTGTCAAAAAAAAAAAAAAAAAAAAAAAAATAGTCCATCGAGTCAACAACGTCGACACCATCGCGTGTTGTTTGTTTGTGGCCTATTTGGATCGAAATTCAATTGATGCGCTCGCCCGTACAGTTGTAATTGCACGTCGTTAAACAACCCGGCCGCAAAGTTTGGTTGGTTTGAAAAAACGTTCGATCGACGCGAAAAAATTATCATCAACTAAATTGGCGTCTAAATTATTAACTGCACATGAAATATTATTTATTACCAATGCGGAAAATGATTGCACCGACGATAAAACGTAAGGCTATTTGTAGCGCACGTTAGTGTTGGCGTTTCAGTTTTTTTTGTTGCAAAAAGTTTCCATTTGTCCCTATCAAGATCTTTTGAATTTTTCATGTGTTTCGCCTCGATAGAATTTCCCATCCGGAATGATCACACGTACGCGCAAAAAAACGGTAGTATATCTCGACGAATTGCGGCTCGATTATTTTTTTCCCCCCTTATCTTCTTGTTTTGCATTTCAATGAATCACTTATGCCCTCCAGAGGATTTTTTATTTTTTTATTTATTTATTCCACCACACGGTAAAGTTTCAATGAAAACTCATCAGCGATAGCGTTGCACTGTTTCAGGTAACTCCATAATTGGAAAACTTTGGTCGTATAGTACCGCCTCAAATTTTACAAGCTACGAATCTCCGTCCGCGTGCTTCGCCCCGGAAACTGCATGGGTTAAGTGCAAATCAAAACTAGGAGGGAAAACAAGTGTTGTTTTTCGAGACTCGCGATCGCCAACTTGAAATTTTTGTGTCCCTGTGTAAAATAATACAATATATAGCCTCTTGTCGAATGGAAAATTAATTTTTTCGACCCTTGCAAACGAGCCTTCATCGCCAAAGCACTTGGACGCATCACCGTAGGTCGTGTCTGACTATAACCAGTGATTACTACTTGCTCTCCGTTCATCCGCAAGAACACACTTTCCAAATCAAAAAAGCGAGAGAAAAAAAAATCTCAAGACTGTGAAAAGTAAATAACCCATGGCAAACGCCGATTGCCGGCTTGTTTAAAAAAAAAAAAAAAAAAAAAAAAAAAGTAAATCTTAGCGACCCCTTAAAACAAAAAGAAAGAGCAAACGCCCACGCAAAAAAAGCAACAACCCGCGTACCTTTGACCATGATCTCGTCCCAGCTCCTTATAAACTGGAAAATCCTCGATCAACCCTTCCGTCAACGCACTGTACAACAATATAGTACACACACACACGCACGACTCGCGGACACTTGTCGCCGCCCGAGTCCCAGCGCGCTCGTCCTACACGGTCTTTATATACACACTGTGTCGCCTATATTAAGCACACGAGCCACGAAGAGAGAGAAGCTGGAAAAGGGGCGACTCGAGCGGGCCAGTGTCCCCCCGAGAAATGCACTCGCGCCCGCCACTCGCGTTGCCGAGGCTCGTTCACCCCTCTCTCTCTCTCCAACGCCCCGACCCTTCCTCGTCCTGTACAACCTCCCCTGATCCACCCCCCCCCCACTATCGCGTCACCCGGCACTATGTACAACCTCGCCGGCGAGAGAGAAAGAGCTATGGGAGGGGGAGCTTGAAAACTTCTCTCTCTGTAGGTGCGCGGGGGTGGCGTGCGTGATAAAGCGCGAGAGCTTTTTCTTGTTTTTCCCTCCCGCCGCTGTTTGCCCTGTGCATGAAGGTTCGTGTACATGTAAAGGGATACTCACGACTCCAGGACCCACTGTATAAAGGGGTGGGTCTAGCGCCGTTCATTTTATGTTCATCCGACGAGTGTACAAAAAGCAAGTGTGCATGTTACTTCCTCGAATGACATTGTGCCAAGGTAACAACACATGGGTCTGTGGCTACACGGTCAAAGTAACATTATTTATGTCGACGATGAACGTGCCGAGCTTGCGGTGATTGAAACTTATATCGCCATCACGAGAACAAATGATCCAGATAACACACGCGATGAGCTAATCTTTGTATTCATCCGGCTACCTATTAACTAAGTATTATAAATAACAAAAACCAGAGACATTTATCAATTTTGAGTTTTTACCGGGGGGAGAACAGCTGGCCATG
This sequence comes from Copidosoma floridanum, assembly GCF_036245765.1. Taxonomy (NCBI): domain Eukaryota; kingdom Metazoa; phylum Arthropoda; class Insecta; order Hymenoptera; family Encyrtidae; genus Copidosoma; species Copidosoma floridanum. The sequence continues at coordinate 6,620,890 of NW_028321897.1, read as the reverse complement.
CGCAGTGAGCCCAGTCACCCTTGCCGTGTGTGTATTACGTGCACGCACGTCGGGGCTTCATCAAACACTCATACCCCACCTATATAACCCACGACTTGGGGGGGAAGTGAGGAGAAACGACTTCCGTGGTCCAAAGGGAAACAAGAGGGCAAATTTTTCCCCCGTCGGTCAGAATTTTCCCCGAGAAAACGTGGTATACGAAGTGGCGGTCAGGGGGGTGGGGTTGTGTATCGATGGTTCGGCATCGATTTCACGATGTTTATTTTGTTATTCCGAGAGCAAAAGGGGGTGCTTTCGTACCGAGGATGATTCGAGTTCTCTCTCTTTTTTTTTTCTATTTGTTTACCGTGTGCGCGTATGTACATGGGAAGTGTATTTTTCAAGAGTCGAGGTTTATTGATTGCGCGCGTGAGACGATGCCGGAGGGACAAGGAGAGACACGTGGTGGTTGATCGGTGATCTTACGGAGGACGAGAGATTTGTCTGTCAAGAGCTTGGCTGTATACCTGCAACGTTGCTAATTAAAATGGATCTAATAATGTTACTTGTTTTCGTTATTTTACGGTGCAAACAAATTAAGTTGAAGTTCAAAAAGTGTAACATTTTCTAATACTATTAATTGATAATATCTTAGATTGAGTTATCGATCGCAATATGTGGATGAGTCGGATCACTTGGTATTCCCTGGAGTTCCCGTAGGCATATTTGACGAAAGGGTTTTTTGCTTCTCAACTTCCAGCTCGTCCAAGCTTCCGTTGTTAAATTATCAAGTGTACGAGTTTTAATGCGGATATACATACACTACATGACTTAACTCGCTATAGGTATATGGAAAGTGAGGGTGTTACTACTGCGTGCCTGCAATATTGATGATTCGGGTAATTCGGTGAAATGCGGATCTAAAAGATAAAGCCGCTTTAAATGTTTCTTCCCAGAAAATATTGCAAAGAGCATGAAAATTGCAGGAAACTGATTAAATGTTAAAACATATTATACTCGTGGAGTTGTTCGTGCTCTACTCGGCAGAGAGCTTTTTTTTACTTTTGCTTTAAAAGTTCCTTTGACCGCATAGTTCATAAAAGTGGGATTTCTTTTTTTTTTCTAGTCATGCTCCTTTTTATAGGAAATGAAAAAAAAAAAAAAAAAACTTTTTCAGTAACCACATGCTTCATTGAACAACTAGATTTTTTTAAATTACTGCTAAAAAATATTCTTTTCACGTATGAGGAACGAGTTTGGTATAATACATAATGAAACTTTTTCTCCCTTGGAACACGAGTGACTGGAATATCATTCCACGTGAAAAGCTCTGGAGCAAGGTTGCAAGTTGTTTTCCAAGGACTTCTCGCAGAGCCCAAAATCCACGGTACATACTTCCCGGGAAATCCACTGCAGTGCACTGTTCTCACGCGACGATACGAAAAAAAAAAAAAAAGAAAAAAAAAAGAAAAAAAAAGGAACGACTCCAATCTTAACGAAAATAAGTAATCGTGTAAACTCGTTGCGCATCAATCTCCATTGTTGCAACATCATATGGATTACCTCCCGAAGACTCGGCCGTATTTTTCTCTCATCCATCTGGTTCACGATCGACAGCAAAAAAATATACCCTACAGCTCAGCTCTTGCGTGAAAAAAAACTATGCATCACGTTCACGGGCGATCGTCAGCCAAAGTTTGACGTTGCGCGTCTACATAAGTGAACAAAAAAAAAAAAAAAAAAAAAAAAAAAAGAAAAATGTGTATACGTCCGTTTCCGCGTCTTGCTCGTACGAAAGGTCGTCGCCATTTATTGGCTCGGAAGTTCCGGGCTACCGTGCTTCGGTTCGTCGGAGCGCGTGTACCCGTACAACGTGCCATTGATTTCCACGACTATTTGTGCACTCGCTTCCACGTGTCTTTGTGTACATAAACCCTTGCGATTGGATCATAAACAAATGAAGAAATAAAGAAAAGAAGAGTTTGTGCCTTTTTCTGTGCGGTGCAGGTCACGCGCTCGATTGGAGAAACACAAAAAGGGTGGAAAAGTTGGGTAATGGGATCGAAAGGGAGAACGGTGACGAATGAAATGTATAGGCGTAAGAAAAAGTTCGCGAACAAGGGGAGTTGTTCTCTGTCGTGTTTGTGGAAAAACTGAGATTTTGGGTGTTTACAGGACGGAACAATTTACGTAGATTGTGATGGATTAATTTTTTTTTTTTTTTTTTTTTTCAGTGAAATAGGTAGCTTAGGTGTTTTTGAACTTTCCCGAAGTCACAGGTTTGGGTAAATTGACGTTTTTTTAACTATCAAGGTGTTTTCGTAAGTCAACCAAATCAAACTTAATTATTAATCGATAAGCCATTGTCTTCTTGGAGTGAAAATCGATGTTGGAAATTCCTAGCGAGGCGATTCGTTGAAAACAAGTATTGGAAAGCTAAAGTGGAAATTTTATTTATTTAACACGCTGGTGGGTGGTAAAATTATAAATTAAATCATTCGAAGAAAACTTTATGAGTATATTTAATCTTTTTTTTTTTTTTTTTTTTGACTTTTTGTAAATGTTATTTTTAGCTTCAAGCACGAGGGTATTTTTATCACTTGGGAAAGTAAAAAGGAGATCAAAGGCTGAAGCGAGCTGGTTCATCGGAGGAAAAATTTGACGGGGCCACGAGTTTATCTATAATTGATCTAATGGATGGTTGAGGTAAAAATACTTTTTTAATGATGATAATGGAATGTGTTTGTCATGCAATGATTAAAAATTCATAAATTAAACATTATTTCTTTATCGATTCTCCGGTAATTAAAAAAAAAAAAAAAAAACTGTGCTCAATCGAAAATTGTTAGGCATCACTACTACAAACTTTATGAACATGTACACCCTTATCTTTCAATACAGTATTCACGCAATAACCGGTACGAGACAGTTTTCTTCTGCGCAAAAGTACAAAAAATTAAGATCGACCAGGCCTACACAAGCGTACGGCTCAAATTTCCCAAACGCATCAGAATCGAGTTTATTTTCTTTTTTTCCCCGGTATACCTACATACTCTGCATAAAACAGAAACATCACGCAATTACAAAGTTGAATAAGTAATGGAAATTTTCATGAGTTCTGAATAAGGTACATAAGAACAATAAATGCATTCGTTTCACGGCTAGTGCGTGAGTTGTTTAAAAAAAAACATATTTTCCCTAGCCGTGGGTTTAAGAGCTTAGAGGACGCATGTTAGCGTAATCAACGATTGTAATTATTAATTACGTTTTGATATGTATTTATATACGTTTCGAGGACTATACGCGTCGTCCGTTTTGTCCATTGTTATTATAGATACGTACGTCGATGTCGATAATCATTAGGGCCTTTACAATAATTGTTTTAATAGTTGTTGTCATTGTGAGGGGGGGTAGAAAATTCGTCGCTCCATTGCCTATTTACCTGATGTTGGGAAAAACGTATTGACGAGTTAGTCGTTATAGGTATACCGTGGAAAATTAAATTAAACGACGGTACGTGTATATATATATCGTGGCGCATTACGAGCACTTGATTATTAATCAATGGGAGTTGAGTATACAGACGCGTGTAAAGGTTTGAAAGAATCAATCGGTACGCAACAAAAAAAGCGACGAAAATTTACGAGCGATGTTTAAGCACCTTTTAAGTTTCATTCCATAAAGTATCCACGCAAATGACTCGGTTTGAAAAATCAATCGTAGACATACACGTGCAACCTTTTCACCCATCCACGAGCTTACCTAAAAAAAGTTTATACCAACTACGTGCGTGCGTCATAGTATGCGTTATTTACTATATACGTAGGTATTAACGAGTTCCTGCTTCTACAACAATAATCATTAACATTGGCGATGGAAATGTTTTTAGTTTCAGCTCGAATTCAAACTGCCGTGAATGTTACTATGAGGAAATAATAATAACGAATAATCATACGACAGCTTTTTTCTTTAAACTCATGTAATTTGCGACTATACGCAAAAGCCAGGTAGTTGAAAAAAAAAAACTAGGAAAACGAAACTCTTTCTCTGTCTTTCCCTGTCTTGAGACATTCAGCAGAGTGTTTGTTTTCAATGAAAATATCTTGACTCGGTATTTCCCAAGTCATTTTCTCACTCACGTCTTTGGTAAAGAGAAAAAAAAAAAGAAAAAATTGTTTTTTTCAACAATAGATGCAGGTCATCGAAAGGTCATTGTCATGCGTATGGCAACAGTCACTTTTAGCTCGAGTTAAAATTTTTCAAAAATTTGTAGTACCGGTAATTGATTTACCATAGGACAATTTTATCCAAAGTGTAACGCTTACTCGTTCATCGAGATAAGAATTTTTTAACTCGCATCAACTATATACTTGTGATCCCGATTACCAACATGCAACGTCACGCTCAACGGTGACGAAACTCGCTGATCTCGTAATTTCAACGTGACCTCCCAAGAGCGTATACCTAAAAAAAAAATAATCCTTATCCCCCTGAAAAATAAAAAAAAAGTCGATGGAAAAGTGAAAAAAAAAAAAAAAAAACAGTATACGTCTAGCTTCCAAGCCGTGGAAAACCGAGTCAAGTATATATACCCGGTCAGGTTCGCGAGCTATAAATGCCCCGAGTGTCGACCTTCCCTCCGTACATCCCCCCCCCTGCCCCTGTTTAGCCGTCTCTTTCTCTGTTTTAATAAATAATTCACCGATGACACGCAAGGGCAGATTATGCGCTGTAGAGCTGCTCGGGAAAAGATGGCACACGGTACTGCTGAACAACACTCGGCAACTTAATGAAGCCGATCGATTTTTCCCTCCGAGTACGCATTTGCCTTCCCCCCCCCTTCGTTTGCTTTTTTGAAAATTCTTTGTCCAAGCATCCATCGCTCGTCTCAACCTCAAACGAGTGGTAATTTTTGGGTGATATGAACTGTGCTCGTGTACGGCACCCACTGGCGTTGGAAGAAAAAAATCGTTAATTCCCATGAATTGAAATATTCAGGTCTCGAAACTGGAGCAAAGTGAGCCGAGTATTCGTTTGATGCGCCGTGCAATTGATCCATAGATCCCTGGATACGGTGCACTCGGGGGGCTTTTTTTGTTTTATACCGGACTACGCGGGAGGGATTTTTTGCGCTCAATAACGCAACCAAAGTGAGGCATAAGAAAAACGCAATTTATGATTACAAGGGAAGAAGTGGTGCAAAAAAAAGGTGACAAACTGACCTTTGATTACCCGGTTTCGGATGTCGTCGGGTCGCGAGTTGATTGGGATGGTTGCGCCAGTGCCGTTCATCGTCGTCATAGGTACCGACATCCTAATCGGAGTGATTTGTGCGTCGAATCCTGCCAGCTGTTGGAAAATTTCATTTTTTTTGTTTTTTTTTGTTTTTTTTTTTACGCCTCGCCGATCATTTATTTTACATTCACTCACGGATTGATCACAATTTTACATTGGAAGCCGAGTATTGTTTTGACCAATATGGTATAAGCGAAAGCTGGTGTAGCTAGCATTTGTAGTGCCGTTATGAAGCACAAAATGTTTTTTTACCGATCGATGCGTGAAGTGAGTGAAACAGTACAAAGTACAACTTGTTTGGTGTGCATACGTACCTACGTGTACTACTGATGTATCAAGATAGTGCAGTGTTTTTTTTTTTTTTTTTTTTTTTCCCCAATTAAATACGCACGAGTGACACTACTCGGATTGTGTGCTTTCAACGGTAATATCTAGACGAGCGCTGTAATTGAAAAGAGCAAATCATTCATATCGTCATGATGGGAGAATAGGTCGATCGCTATCTAAAGTATAACACACAAAGGATACGAAGAATTATAATAATGATGAATAAGTATAGAAACGCTAACAAAACCATACGAGTTTTGTGGTCAAATTCAATGTACATTGTATTTGGTGTTGAACTTTTGTATTGAGAAAAGATTAAAAACACGCAAACAAAGCCTTTGGAGTTTGATTTAGCGCAATCAATTAGCAAAATGCATTTCTCTCTCTTTTGTGCTTTTGATGTATACATCGATTTTGGAAATTCGAAATTCAAGAGGTCCAAGCACTCGTAATAATTTATATATGTACCATAAGTAATCGTTCAAGTTGTGGATTACATTTCGATCGTCGTGACGAGACAGTTTTTTTTTTTTTTTTTTTTCTTTTATTTATAGAAAATATGGTATTTCGATGAGTTTGCGAGAATAATGAGACAAAATAAAAAGGTCAGGTGCTCAAAGACAATACGTTATCATGTTTTCTGTCCAGTCACGATGAAAAAAAAAAAAAAAAAAATGAGATGAAAATACTGCGGCATTTATAGACTCTACGAGTTAACGCTCACTCAGGTACTAACAAAATTTAATTTTTGTAACTGTCCAGAACTTGAGGTTTTCATTATTTATACTATAAAATAAATTAATTTCCGATTTTAATGGCCAAAAGCCCAACGATATTTATTATAGATTACGTGGATTTAATTCCATTCGATAATAGCTGGGATCGATATTTACCAAAAGTGCAATTTAACGGTGCAAGGAACGAATAAAAAAACTCGCGAATGCGGGTTACCGAACGATCGACGGGGCTAAAAATAGCTCCATTGAAACGTTAATAAACCAAAGTATCCATTACCGATGACTTTGATGCGCGAGCAAAAATAATGTGCCATCAAATCGCAAAGTGCTCCGCAACACTGAAGTGCCGATGAAAGCCTACTTGTCCCGAATTAGAAAAAAAAAAAAAAAAAAAAAAAAAAGTGGCACGACTAATTGATGAAATTTATCAAAAAGCAAAGAAAAAAAATAACAAAGCACAACCAACACGTTTACGATACAACAGTCAAGACTCACCTGTAAGCGGAGCTCTTGTTTTTTCGACAAAGCCGGTGCACGCGTGGCAAATGTACGTATAATATATTATGTTTCGACTGATGTCACACAAACACTTAAAACAACATCAACTACGAACAATTATTGTATTATCAGCGACGACAGCAACAATTGAAAAAAGAAAAAAAAAAACAGTAATACAACAGCGCAACAGCATAAACGAAGCAGGAGATGGAAATATTAATTTTGAACTGTGATGTGTCGCTGTATATTGTACTTGGTGCGAGTAAGTATATATATACTGTTGCAATAATACATGTATGCAAGCGATGGCCAATGGTCACCTTGTCACGGAGCGATTTGGCGTATACAGCGGTAAAGGACGTGTCGCGCCTACGGCGGCCTGAGCTCGAGTGGGTGTACACAAGTGGCCGAGCCGACACTCGAGTGTCAAGAGGAGTGAACGAAGTAAGCGAATCGTCAGACACACTGTGTATCCACGCGATGACGGCTACGTTTTTCCACCCTTACCCGCATCGGGGTTGTCTTCCAACGCGAGTGTTCGATGAAATTTAACGGGCTGTATACGCGATGGGTACGACCCTCCCCCTCCGCCCCTCTTTTGTAGTACCGACGAGTAAACGTGGCACGCAGACTAATTGCGCAATTTGTGTGTTGTATCGGCGAAACTTCGAGTGTCACGAATTGTAAAAAAAAAGAAAAAAAAAAAAAAAAGTCTTAGGGATTGTCTCGCTGTCACGTGTATTTATATGAGTATAATTTTCAACGCCTAAATTTGGTAAAAACTGTGTACTTTGGACATTAGGCTTTTTTTAAGTAAGAAGGTTTATGTGCAAAGAGGTGGGCAATTACCGTATACGTATGTGTGTTTCTGATGGGCTTACCCTTGAAAATACCCTATTTGTTTATACCGAAGAAGTAGAACGTAAGGGAATTTTTCTGGGGTGAGTCTCGGAACATTTTGTGAGACTGGCTCTATGAAATTTGTGTTTTTTAACTCACGTACGTATTTACAATAAAAATGAACTGATATTTAACTGTAGGAAGTTTTATTTATGGTACAAAATATTACAAAGCAAATATGTTTTCTTGAAACAAGATAATATTTTTTTACGTCAAGAATATTTTTTTTTAAATTTGAAATTAATGTTTTTTCAAAGTAAAAAGTAATTATAACATTATTTTAAGAAATTAGGGTATCTTGGAACTATTAAACATACATGGTAAATATTTTATTGATTCCAAGAAACTGTTTTTAAGTGTATCCAATCGACTTGGTTAATAAACAACCAATGAGTATAATAATTAAATAATTGATGGTCTCCAAAAATATAAAATCAATTAAGAAGCCCTTGAAGTGAAGCAATTTTCGTTAACGTATGTACCTAATATTCTCACGCACGTAAAAAAATAATTAATTTTTTTGTAAGCGTTGTACTTAAACGATGAATTAATAATAACGATTTTCAGGTTGTGGTTAAAAAAATTTTTTTTTTTTGTTTTTTTTCAACAGCAAGCATCTGATTTTCAAATATTTTAGCTAAAATTAGTTTGACAAGGAAAAAAAAAATTGACGTATCACTCGTTAAGCCCACATTTATACATTTACGATGGTATATTCATGTAAAATAGTCAAACTGTAGAAAAATCGAATTTCTCTATAAACAATTGCCCATCAATCAACCACTGCCCACTTCATTTGAAAACAAAGCAAACCTATCCGTGTATACGCATTACGTACACTCCAAACTCGTGTTGAGCCAGTTACAAAAAAATAAAGAGACAAAAAAAAAATGCAAGAAGATCCAAATCAAGTTTCAACGGGCCATTGTCGGGGGAAGCTCCGTTGGCTCTTGAATAGACTCGCCCCGTGGCCAAGACTCGCGCGCGACCTGTTCGTTCTATCGGTCAAAGTCACCTTCGCGATACTCTTTGCATCCGCCAGACTCGTCGTCCCACCGACCAAGAAGAGCTTGCTCGGCGAGACCGTTTTGGTAAGAGGATCGATCATTCGAGCTCGAAAAATTCGTTTTTCCACGACACGACGATGGTAACGCGCGTTGGGTTAAAAGCGCCGATCATTATATTTTTTAAACTACGGAGTGTATGGATGTGCGTAAAAAGTGGCCGCACGAAACAATTCAGTGGCTGAAATGAAAAAAATCAACAAGTACTGTATCCACTGAAATTATCAATGTACTTTTCGAGAAAAAAAAGCTGGGCACTCCATTTATCAGTCTTTATTACCAAATGTCATCAAAAGTCCTTGGATGGCATTAAAATCTTTCAGTGGACGTTCAAAGTCCTTGGTAAAATTTTAGAGACTTTGAATTACTTGTATACCTACGTCTCGTGGAGAGACTTTGCCAGTCTTTCGTAATGACTTAAAAAGTGCACAGCCCCTCGGTTTCTGTTTCAAACTCGTAGAATTATTTATTTTTTTGAAAAAAAAAAAAAAAGAAAAAAAGAAAACAATACATCTCTTGGGGATTCCCTGTGTCAGGTGACGGGCGCGGGCCACGGGATCGGGCGCGAGTTGGCACTGCAGCTGGCCGAGAAGGGTTGCATCGTCGTCTGTTGGGACACGGACATCCAAGCGAATCTCGCCACGATCGGCGTCATATCCAAAGACGGCGGAGAGGTATGCCTACACGCGTCAAATGCCCGAGTTCGTGTCTCCCCCCCGTCTAATTATAACGGACGGATCGAATTGACCTGTCTGTATTACCTGCCACGCACGGGGTTAATTAATGTCACGGTCTCTCGACTACCGAGTCCTCGTTAGATTTTAACAGTGCAATGCGCGTCTTGCGTGTTACAATCGGAAAAAATTATGCTCCAAGATATTTACAGCTTCGATCCTACGACTTTGCTCTCGAGTCAAAGTAGGCCATTTTAATCTATATGCTTCAAAAAAGTGCATCTTGGCCATTTCTATACTCAAGAACATTTATAATATAGACACGCAAACATTTTTTGCACTCTTACGGTGGCGATTTTTTCAGAGAATAAAAAAGGGCCAGCGACATAGTTTGTCAATATAATAGGTTGTCATTGAATTTTCACATGTTATTTATAAATTACGTTTTCGGTTCTTTTTTTTTTTTTTGTTCGATCGTGCAAGGCCCACGGCTTCGTGGTGGACGTGTCGCAGCGGCTGGAGGTCCGCGAAGCCGTGCGACTGATGAGGAAGGCCAACATACCCGAAGTTACCATTTTAATCAACAACGCGGCCGTTTTGATGAACTTGCCTTTTTTAGAACACAAGTCCGAGGACATACAGCGGATGTTCGACGTGAACGTGTTGTCGCAATTTTGGGTAACACATATAAATCCATACTTATGCAATCGATACAAGTTTTTTCTCAAGCTCGATCCAACGATCTTTTCGTTTTCTAGACGATACAAGCTTTCTTGCCGTCCATGTTGCACAAAAAAAAGGGCCACATCGTCTCCATGTGCGACATGTGCGGATATTACGGGGTACCCAACAAGGTGCCCTACTGTTCGTCGAAGCACGCTGTCAGAGGTATACAAGTGATGGCTCATTTATGCAAAACTTTTTTGCAGAGCGTCTTATTATTCAGGACAAAAATTGATAAAAATACATAACATTGCAAAAGGTTTGATGGATGGACTCGTCGAGGAGCTCAGGTTAGCCGTGAAAGATGCGAAAATCCATTTCACCACAGTCTACCCCTTTTACGTGGACACGGGACTCGCTCCGGATCCAAATTACAGGTAACAGCTAGATAGACCATTACCAAAATTTGGGTTTCTTTCTCAGTGATAGCGATAATACAATGATGGATCTCATAAATTTAAATAGATTTCCTTACACATTCGGTGCCGTGCACCCGAAGTACGCAGCCAAGGAGGTCATACGTGCGGTGCAGAGGAACTACGAGGAATGCACGATTCCGCGTTACCTCCTCTACTTGAATACGATCAACAGGTGGTGCTGTTTATTCCTCGTTATACATTTCTATTGGTGTCCATACGAGGTCGGTTTGGTAATTGCTTGTTTACATGTTGGATTTTTTTTTTTTTTTCAGAGTCTTGCCCAAACGAGCTGTGAGGCTGATTATTGATTTCTTGAGCAACGCGGATAGATGAAAGTGCCATGCACGAACACATGGCGTATTTTTAGCACGACATTAATAAGAAATATTTTTATCAATTTTTATTTTCTTTTTTTTTCTTTTTTTGTATCCGAGACAATTTTTGTAATCCGTATATTTTTAAGACATGAAAAACCACGTATTTATTAATCCGTATATTTGTAATATCACAATGATTGCGTTCAGACGTTTATATACATGAATAATGTTAGTTTGCGGGAAATTTTTTTTAATAAACTATTTTTTAATACTATAGTATATTATTTTCAATTTTTTTTATCATATATTATAAGTACGTTTGTGTGAAAACCAAAAGCGATCCTCGTTGAATAAATCGCCTTTTAAAAACGTATTTTTCTCTGATTTCCTAGGAAATTCGAGATAAAAGTAACACAATGTTTCTCTTGCTACCATTGAACAGCATAATACGTCAGTCTTGTAAAAATATTCTCAGGATATATATTAAAAGTACGTACTTGTAGTCAAAAGAAAAAAATAGATTATTCAGAGAAGCAATCACTCAGAGACCGTTGAAAAAAAAAAAAAGAAAAAAAAAACCTTGATGAATAAAAAGTGACTATCCCCGAGCATCATCAATTGTGGGAGGAGACGTGCCCACTTGTAAATTATCTCTGAGGCTCGGGCTTTATTAATCAATGTCATCGCGACAGCAACGGCACACGGCGGATACTTATCAACCAGCGTGCACTGGGAACATATACTGTAGACGTACCTGCTGCCGAGCCAATCATGTCGTTCAACGAGAACAATGCAGTCGGTGTATCGATTCGAGCCGAAGAGAAAGACATACATATAGTAATCGATTGGCCGGAACAATGTCCTTGATTTTTTCACGCGTAGCTGTGCTGTAAGGAACAAAGGAACCAAGAGGGCCGATCGTCGCGTAGGTGCCCACCTGTACGGAGGCTTTCCTCTATGTTTACGAGCAGCTCATTGTCCAAACCCCGCGAGGGTTACCCGTTTGACGTATCACGTGAGACGTGATTAATCCATTCTTCGGTTTGCGTGGTTTTTAGTAAATCTTTTCACTCCCACGTGTTTTGATGAATCGAGGGCCAATTTGCGAACAAGGTAAGGGTCTTGTACCTCATTCGTGGGGTTTCGAGTGGTTGTGCGTGATGGCAATTGTCTAAGACGTACTCGAAATGCAGCCAAGACGCGCGTCAGACTGACTGAATCTCATTGTGCATTGGTCGAGAATTGCCAGGAGAGAGGCAGGAGTGGGTTCGACGGGAATTCGGATAACGCGCACAGGTGCATACAAATCGTAGTTGCGCCCTCTCGTTTCGATGTTTGTGCCTTGGCTTCTATATAAACGTGATACGTACTAATTTGTATAGGATTGTACAATTCATCCGGAGGGAGAAAAAAGAAACATAAAGTATTTATTGGTCTACAATGTATAATAATAAATAATTGACATACTATGACAAATTTTTATAGAAAACATTTTACATCGCTAAAAATAGATCTTGCAACTTGTTTCAGTTGGCGCAAAATTACGGCTTGTACAATTTTTAATTTGGAGAATGTTTAAAAAAGTTGATTAAATTAATTTTCTTTTATTAACATTGCCGTTAAATGTTTAAGGACCATTTACAATCAAGACAAGTTGGCCCCTGTTTTTTTTTTTTTTTACAATAGTAATGATTACGGTGTTGTAAAGAAAAAATAATTTAAAGTAGTTCGTAACAATAACAAAATATAACAATAATACAATAAAATATAACAATAATACAATAAAATAAAACAATAATAAACAATATAAATTAAACAAGATAAAAATTTGCAAAATCGAGTTGTGCACCTGATGGTACAGAAAAAAATACTCTTTGGCATAATATATAAAAGAGCCGAGTATAAATGACAAAAAAAAAATCATTAAAAGTGACACTATGACTGAAGGTCAAGTAGTTCTTTTCAACTAAAATTATAAAAATAAAAATTACCGTACGGCGTTTTGGCAACATTATGGAAACCTAGAATTATTTAGTTAAATGCCATAGATTTCTGACTTATAGGCTGTTCATTAAAACTCCTCAAATCATCAATAAAAATTTCCCAGCGTCTATCCCAAATCTCTTTGGCTTTTTTCTTCTGCACTACATTCATACTCGAGTACTCGATCGAATTGAGCGCGAGTTTCTTCAAAGCCCTGAGATCGGCACTGCGAGACATTATCCCGACAAAGGCTTCGTAGAAATCGTAACTCAATCCCTTGGCCTCCCACAGGCCAGGATCGTCATTTGACACCACGACCGGGTAATTGTTGGCAAAAAGTGCAGCTGCCGGATGGTTGCGGAGGTCCTTGACCAGACCCAGGACTTGATTGGAAATCGGCGACACCTCGATCGCTATGCTCTTGTCGCGCACCATTTCCATGACCTTCGGGTGCTTTAGCAGCGCAAACCTCCAAATGGAACAATCACATGTTACCACATCTGCATCTGATGGAGCAAAGAAAGAAAAAAAATAGTCACCCATGGCCGATCCTTTTGGTGTTGAGCAAAACAGCGTCGACGAGATTTTCATCCACACTCGTCCCGTACCAGTTGGTCTCGCCGGAGTGGAAGAACAGCTGGACATCGTTGCCGATCGAGCGCAGCCCCTCGGCAAACTCCACAAGGGGTTTGCCTTTGTCCTCCTGGCCGACGAGATCGAATCCGGCTATGAAATCCGGGAGTTCCCTTTTCAGCTCCTCAGCTGCTCTCAAATGGTTCTCGAATTTTTTATCACTGCATCCACGCCACGGAGCTATGATGAGTTTTGCTCCTACAAAGTCTGAATATTTATCCTGGAACCTGGAAATAAAGAAATAAGCCAGATGCGCGTTTAATTTACCATTTTAACTTATTAAAACAATTAACAATAATTTTATAGGGAATTTTAAACATCCGTTTGCATACCTTTCGACAACATTTTTACTGATTCTTGCAACTTCCGTTTGATTATAAGTTGTACCATTAATATCATACAACGGAGACAGAGACGTCCGTAGCTCCAGATACAGGATATTGTCATTGTAATTATCCAAGAGTCCTTGATATAAAACATCCTCGTAAACTGGCCTGTAGTTCAATAAAGGAGTTAAAAAAGTAAAAATCGACTCAAACTTGTCCCAGATGGTATTTTTCGTTAAATTAGCCGATTTAAGATTATCATTTCTTATTGTAAGTTGTCTCTTTATTCTATCATCGATGTTTTCATCAACTTGACGGACATCGCTGAGAATTTTCCATTTGCAGTGTTCGTCGGGCGTAGAGAAAAACTGAAGTTGTATATTATCGTTCTCTTCGCAAACATAAAGATGTGGATAGTGCGTGACGGTACGTAAGATGTAGTCTACTGTTGGCATGGCTTTGCTGTGAACGTGGAGGATCGCACCCTTTGGCATTTTTTGAATGACTTTAAAGACGTAGGATTTTTCAATTTTTTCGACAACTTGGATAAAGTTTTCCGATGGCAAAAACTTGGATAAACCTGTCAGGGCTATTAAAAAATCATGAGAATTACATTTTCTAAATAACGTAATTATTTATAATACTAAATCAAATAGTTAGTCAATTGTTTTATTTTGTAACAACCTGCATCGATCTCGCGGTGTTTGGCCTCCATCAAAATTTTATTAGCCTCCTGCTCCTGATCATTTAACACGAGATCGCTGCCAAACATTAAGTTGAACTCATTGCTTATAATTGATTTTCGTATTTTCATGTATTCCTCAAAGGTAAAATTCAAAGAGCGACAAAACGAGTCTGCAACCAGTAGAATCATCAACAGCATTACCACTTGGGTACGCATTTTAGAAAACTGGTGTTTTCAATGGTTATTGGAACTTTTTTCTGTGAAAATAAAACACATCCGGATACAGAAATTGTAATAAGGCTTTACATAAAATTGTATTTATGATATAGTCAGTGCATACACTCCAGTGGGTGGTCAACGTACCATGATTTGAAAAAAAAAAGTTTTCGCAAAAGAATAAAGGTTTGAATTAATTAAATAACCAATTAAACTATAAAAGCTACAACTGAAGGGATTCAAAACGAAATTCTTGGGTAATTTATCAATTAAAAATATACACATTCTTTCTTTTTTGTTACTTACATTTTTTCAATACCAATAAGTATATAATTTTCACGAAAAGGCTTACAGCTACGTAATAATTTTAAAATCATTCAGCATATTTATTATCATACGTACAAAAAGTTTTGGCTTGGTGACTATTTTTTTCCAGAAAAGTTATATTTTTTAATTTAACGCAAGTGAGAACTTTTGAGTTGATGACTTGATGAAAACGGAATCATTATTTTTCAAGTAACGATTTGTTATAAATGACTAACTTACGAAAAGCCAAAATTTCCTGAATGTCTACGTAAACATACCTAATCTATTATTGATACATGTTATTTTGGAATTTTCACGTTAATAAAGTTATAGCTATTGATGACGCATTGTGCTGATAAAAATTGTAAAGCCTATACGTTTTTATTCTATTTAATATTAAACAACTTTTTCCTACCCTAGGTGTTTTTGAGGGTCAGGTGTCCCGTCGGTAGGAAAAAGTGTTCAGCCCGCAAGTGCCATCCATCCGGGGCTATACCTTACAGTCACTCGGGCCGCAAAATCACCCCTGAAGCGATGGCACTTTTGTGACAACATTAAAATTTATGACGACTGAGAATGGTACTTTTCGCGTAATTCGTCACTTAAACACGAGACTAACATATTATACTCATAAATACATTTGTGATAATCACCAGAATTGGAATAAGCGAATAAAAGATGTAAATATATTATTAGAGATTGATCGACATAGTAGAAATAAAAACAACAATACTCACACGAGGCTGTCTATAATCACACACACACACACACACACACACACACACACCCGATGGCCCCGACGAAAACTAACGTGATCCACGAGTGACTATATGAAAATAAGCAGGATTCATAGTGGATTCACTGTCGAAAAAAAACACCATTTAAGAGTGCTTGCGAATGTAAGCTGCACTATTCATTTCTCGTTGTCGAAAACGAACATCATTCGTAATGATCTGATCATGACGTAGCATGACCGTCATGAAAATTCAAATTAATTATTCTAGTTCAATCGACGAATAATTTACTAAGTTTATGCAAATTTTCTACATCAACTTAATGTCTACACGTAAATCACGAGTACCGCCTCTTCTCTCTCAACAGTAAGTATTTTCTCGAAAGTTATAAATTGCATGCCTTCAAATTAATTTTAATATTATCAAACAATTTTTCTTAACGTATGTAAACATTTCTTGCAACCTAAGAGTGTGGATCAACTTTAATATAAAATTACTACTGTTGTGTAGCTCGCTGTACTCTTCAGAGCGATCCAGACTTAAAAAGTATAGAAAATAATTATCCAGTCGATGTATTTTTGAAGGAGACTACTAATGATATATATGAACGAAAGTGAACTCAGTTTTAAGATAATAATAAAATTTGGAGAGCCATAAAAATATCGACGCCTTGTAGATTTTTTTAGGCCTCTTTAAAAAACTGATCATTCAGTAATGAAGTACTAAACAAACGCAACCATCTGTCATGATGTTTTTTTGAAGAGTATTTTCGAAACATATAATTTACTTGGGTGCAAGTAAATTTGTATTATCTGAAAGAACTTGTCAATACATAATAAAAACAAAAATAATCATCGTAAATTGCAGTAAAATCAACTAAGCCCTTGTTTAAAAACTACAATGATATCCCAACATTACCTTAGTTTTTACGGTAAAATATCTGTAGTATTCTCTCCTAGGTCCTAATTGTTATATTATAATGTCCTCCATACATACGACAGCACAAACTGGATCATGATAGCCTTCGATGACCCGAGACGAATCATGTTACTTTTCGTCGGCGTTTCATGAATGATGTTCGTTTTCGACATCGAGAAATGGATTATGATCGTCTTCGACAGCCCCAAACGAATGGTATTTATTTTCAACAGAGTAGATTGAATCATGTTTATTTTCGTCGGTAAGAAATGAATCGCGTTAGTCTTCGTTCCATGGCCTGAAAGATGCTTGTTTTCATTTGGCTGGAAACAAAGTTTTCCCCTGTACGAAAATACGTGGGTGTAGATTCCATCTGGGACAGAGTTGGTGGAGAAAAATACAAGAAGTCGGTCTCACCCAGGAGTACAAAGATGTTAATTCGGAAATCGGCAACTTTCTTAAGTATTTTTTCGGTTCACCTTTTTTGAAGCCCAATGACGTAGAAGACTGTTTTTTTAACGACTGAACAAATTTTTAAACTCGCCAGTATGTGTTTGTGCTGCCTGTCCAAAGCTTGGATAAAGAGCGATGGAATAATTTGTTCAATTAAAGGGAAAGTTTATTATCTATGTGTATGGGACTCAACTCGAGTACTAGATTTCATGACCGGGACTGAACTCAAGCATACTACAGATAAGATAAATCGTCTTGGACTCAACTCGAGTTTTCCAGGACTCGGAGTTGTAACAATGTCGGTTACCTTTACACGAGATAAGAGGATGCATGAAACTATCGTTTAACAATAAAATTTTTTCATTTAACCGTCATTATTATAATATTCACCAGCAAACATTTAAGGCATGATCAAACTTAAAAAACATCCCTCTGATAATTGTACATATGATGATGTACGTTTTCCAGTTTGATTCAACCAATTGAGTATTCCCCTGTTTTATGACAATTATTATGTAAATAATATTTTTATGTATAGAATAAGAATCTTACCTTATTACTAAAAAGCAGAAGTTTCGTATGTAAGCAGCCAGTAGGAAATATGGAGTAAATAACGTAAATAAATTTGATAAAATTCAGTATTTCACAGAAATAGTACGCGCACTAGGTGTGACTTTTTCAGGGTGACAATAACTTGAGGCGAGCTGCCCTTACCGTTGGATCATCACTTGCGAGTTGCGAGCACCGCAGCCGAGCCAGGGAGTGCACAGAATCGTGAGGTAACAGCCACTTTAGCAATGCCATTTTTAAGCTCTTGATGACTCCCACTACGACTCTTCGGCTCAATAAGATATATATAAAAAAAATAAATAAATAAGAGTTACCACGCGCATTTGGCATTCGGCGTCAGTCGTATTTATCCAAATTTTCATGAACGTTTATAAATTAGATTAGTTAATTCTAGTCAAATCCTACAATCTCATTGGTTTTTAAGGGTATATTCTGTGAATACGTGGTTGACGCTAGATGTACACATGCGTATGAGTTCATAAATAACTCTATGGATATTTTGTGGACATTTTATTTCTGTGTCTATAAATTCTAATTAACATGATTACGTTTACACTGATCGATTAGAGCGCGCGATATTTACCTGAATATTATATCTTGTTACATAAAAATCTTTGTGACTTTATGCATCGCAGTGAAAACAGAAGAAATTTAATAAATGTTAATTTAAAATATTTATAAAAATCAATATATTGGTTGGTTGATACATCAATAATCGTAGGAATAAGTATAGCATTGGGTATACCATTAGTACTTGAATATATTTGTAGTACGTGGTTCTGAGATCATTTAGATGTGTTTGAAAATTAAAAGTATCCACGTGTAGCATTAATATAAGGTTTTGAACGGCTCTGTTTCAACACGATTGTCTCAAAAACAGTGATACTTCACAAGGTCTTGTTATAATATTATCGAGTAATTGATTCTTACGTTAAAAAATTTCCTGGAATACCATTACTTAACATATACAACCTATGATATTTTGTTATATTTAGAATTGTAAAGAACAATGCATCATTGCAACAGGCAACAATAGACAGTAAATAATATAAAAAACTATGATAACTAGAACTAGAAATAACTCTGCTCGCGCTTATAATTCAATGTACTGTAATTGGTCATTCTCTTTATTTAAATTGGATAAACACCTTTGACTCCAATTAGAACTATCTTCAGTTGCAGCTTCAATTCAGTTAAATATATAAATATAATAAAACATTGATTGAGTTAAGAGTCATTAGACAAATCGACTTGAGATAATATGGACTCGCAGTTTATACATTTTTTTTTTTATATCCATTACATATTTATGTGAAAATTGTCAAAAGATATTTGTTTGTGCTTTTATACTAATCTATTTGTCTATACTATATTATCCGATTTTATCTCCAACAGGGTCATATTCTTTATCATAAAACTAACCAGTGAAAATTGGCTTTAGCATTAAATTAGTTGTTAATAAAAGTTGAGAAAAACTACACAAAGTATTTTTGGGGTTCGACTTTGAAATTAATACTGTAGAATTATCTTCTAAATTGTTTATGTAAGTAAATATATTTTATCTTACGATATGACTCAACATTTTTTACTTGAAACTCGTATCAATACCATAATTTATTATAATCAAAATAATTAACACTGATTTTTTTGTGAAAGAAGTACAAATGTAAAAGAAGCTGAAAATAAAAAATAAAAAATTCTTAGTCAATTTAGTAAAATAAATAAAAACTTGAAATATATACATAAGTACTAACATTTTACTACGACACAATTTCAGAAAAAATTTCTTTTTAATAACTCGTTTGTTTTATCTTACTCTGATATGACGACGGACAAGAGCTTACACCCTTGAATTTGAATCCTCTACAATGACTCATTTCGTTGCCCTGCAAAACATTTATTTCCTACTTTCCTCCATCCTTATATCTTTTAGACGGACAAAGCCTGCACGCTCTCGTTTCTCCCAGACTTTTGGCGTGCGAACAGTACAGAGGAGACATTATTCGTCTCACATAAAAGAGATAATTTCTAGGTGTCACAACACATACTACAATTGAATAGATACAGTTTTTTTTTTAATATAAAAAATACCGTGTCTATAAGGTTACTTTAATGATAAAATTGATGTACTAAATAATATACAAAATGTTAAGTAGTAGCTAATGTAAATTTAAATTATCATCCCTACATATAAGTATGAAATAATAGTATAAATGTGCGATGACAGAAATTAGTTTTTTATTCTTTCCTAATTCTAAGGAAATCTTTTCTGGAAAAAATCGTAGCTGCAACGAAATATTTTTTTTATTCTCCAACACCTTTAATTATACTGCATGAACTTGTTTTTTCTCTGCGTGTGTCACTTGTAATTTTTTTTTTTTTTTTTTTTTTTAGTTGGCTGTGTTGACAAAAAATGAGATCAAAAAATTCAGAGGAGCCTAGCGGCACTAATGCACCACAGCTCATCCGTAATTTTGCCACGTACGTGTCGTGAGGATGATTCATATGAGCGATTTCTTGTTTACTGAGGTTTTTTTGTTTCTCAGGACTTCTCGTGGCGTTTTTGGGATTCATCGTACCATTTAAAAATTGCAATTTATATGAGTTCGAAGATATCATTCGATATTGAAAGTTGAAAATTGTCATGGGAAAACGAAATTTCAGTTATTTAATGATAATCATCTGTGTAATGTATCACCGCTCCTTAAACTTATTTATTAAAATAAATTCGTTAATTCACTAAAAATTTTAATAACTGATAACAAGTATTAAAATTTACTATTCTTGATTTTATATTTACACGAAATGATATTAAAAATAAAATACTTTCAATAAACGTCAATAGTATACACTTTTTCGTAAAAGGTTTATAATGTAGAATTTCGTATCCTAAAAAATAGATCTTTGCTAAAATACCCGCGAAACTGGATAATTTAATTAGACACTCATAAAAACTTCCGTCATTTGACGAAAGGTCCACAATATACGTTATAAAACGTCACATAAAAAAAAAAAAAAACCTATTACCCAAGTTCAATCGCACACCCAACGGAAACAACTACAACAACCCATGCTCTCTCGCTCCTCCACGTAACAGCAACAACACACAATAGTAACGACCTGCAGGCCACCGAGTCTCAGCGCATTACGTATTACATCCCGCGTCATCGTACCGATAGACAGGTCGGGCGAGTGAGAGTTCCCGCGCGTGCATAACTTTTCCGTTTAGCTTATACCAAACACTCGCGCGCCGATCGCGCGCCAAAGTGGACGCGCGAATTTTCCTCTCTCCGTTTCGTGAGATAACATAAGTACCGT
Source organism: Copidosoma floridanum (assembly GCF_036245765.1). Lineage (NCBI taxonomy): Eukaryota > Metazoa > Arthropoda > Insecta > Hymenoptera > Encyrtidae > Copidosoma > Copidosoma floridanum. The sequence continues at coordinate 6,599,815 of NW_028321897.1, read as the reverse complement.
ATAGTGAACCCTTGGTGCACGTGTGAGACATTTCACCGGAATTTTCATGTCGCGCGAAACTGTGCTTGCTCCCCTTGGCAGTGCCAGGAGACAGTGGAGCTCTCGACGTTGATCTGTCGTTCCACCCCCGCAGGTAATCATCTCGACTTTAGATAAGTTTTCTTTCAAGAGGTAAAAAGCTCGTTTGAAAATTCTCTTGTGGTTCAGCTTGGAAAAATAATGGAAAAATCACGTAAGTTCCGTTGCGTCACCGTCAGTGGTGTGCAAACGCTTTTCACTTGTCTCGAGTGTTTTTACATCTCGGAGGTGGCTCTTAATCATCGAGTGGACTTGGCTCTCTTTTCTCGCTTCCCAGCGTGTAAACAAAAATCTCGTGGTTTAAAAAAAAAAAAAAAATTTCGCAAACATCTTTGGCCACACTGTGTACTCGGTTAGGTATGGCTTTCGTGTGGTCTGCATACTTAACGTATACAAATTTTCTCGTCTTCTTCGTTTTCTCGTGTTTGCACGGAGTGACAATTCTTTAAATAAACTGCCTCTCGCGAGGATGACTAATTTTTCATGGCTGTGCAGGATGGGGTCGTTAAAACGTGGAAAACCTTTACGACGCTCATCGTGAAAATGCGGTAAATCACGAGTTACGTGTTTTATTTTATTTTTTTCCTTAACGATCATCGCATGCCAAGGTGTATTATGCTCTTTACAAAGCGAAAAATCGTGCGATAAAAAGCGTGAAATTACATTGTACTTTTTGCGGCACACGTTGGATTTTTTTTATTCTTTTGAAGTTTGCGCTGTACAGTCTAATCAAGCTTTCACTGGTTTTTTCTCAAAAATTTACAGTTACCGAATGTCTCGACAAACTAATGTCCATTCACGATGCCCGATAAAGATTTTCTATTCATTGCAAATTGCTTTGATACAATAATTAATAATTTATGCTGACAGGTTGCGCAACTTGTTAATTGAGTATATTTAGCTAAGTGAAATTTTTTTTTTAAAGTCAATAGATATGACTCGTTTCAAGATTGGCATTTAATGGTCCTGTTACGATTTATGGGCCACGTACCAGAATATAAATGCATATTGCTCGAATAACTGTATACCATGAAGATTTTATTCTTAACGTAACCAATCTATTTCATTTCGGGTGGCAAGTTGATACCAATTAAAAAAACAATAAACTACATTTTAAATAAATTAATCGAGTTACGAGAGCGTAAACTGCATGTCGCTTCTGGCTCTGATGTAATGAATGGAAATCGGAAACAAAGTGATGCCAATAACGCTCGTGCATCTTCTCTCGAAATCATCTGCGGTAATTAAACGTAGTCAGGACTTTTAATTACATCACGATTTGCACGTAAATGTGTAAACGCATAAGCGAAATAGTAAAAAAAAAAAAAAATATTACAAAAGAGCGGACAATTGGATACATCCGTTGAGTTGTTGCAAAAAAAGATTGGGTATTGTTTTTAATGCGTTTCCAATGTATGTATTTTTTATTACGCGTGAGAAGAATAATTTATTTTTTCTCGATGGTATCACGTAACAGCGTTTGAGGCGTTAAAATGCAATTAGCTGAAGTAACATTTTGGTTTAGTTGATACCTACGAGTAGCATTTACTCTTGAAATTCTTATATTGTTCGCGAATAAAGTAAAATAATTACAAAAAAAACATGCAATCGTGGAAATGTAGAAGCATAAATTATCATTGATGCCTCGGAGTCGAAAAATTTTTTTGTAAAACGGATACTTAATTTCAAACTTTTTTATACCCGCAAACCAATTAGCCAGAAATCATCAAAGTCGTGTTGTATATATATATGTACAGGTGTTTCAAGGAAAACATAATCGAACTCGGATACATAGTTTGCACGAAGATTATGAAAAATTAGTCGCAAAAAGGCAGTTGAGTCGTTGCGTCAGTTCTCTCTACGATGGCTGAGATTTTTCTTCCGGGGCCGTTATTATCTAAGGATAAAAAAGCCGATGACGCGGAACTGTCGTTTCTTCGTTTGAATGCACGAAATATAATGTATTGCTGGTTACGCAGGTGAGTGAAAAATAATGAGCGTCAGGAAAGCAGGTATTGTCTTTGAAAGTAAAAAGAAAAAAAAACTTAATAGTTTGTAATTGACTTGACTTGTTAATGAGTATTTGAGATTCATTGTGCAAAGTGACATTTTACATCAATTTACCTTTTTTACCATTTTTCACATGATACAGTATTCATTTTTGCATACTCTAGGTTCATCATTACAAAAAAAAAAAAAAAAAATTCAAACGTAATTTATCAAACTGCCACGTGTATAATTACAATATAAGTAGTCACACTCAAGAGTGATTTCTTCGAAGTCTAAGATTCAAGTATTAATCAGAATTCTCTTAAAATTTTTTGCAACTTGTTTCCATACCATTGAAATATTTTACATGCAATATCAATTCATGATAATTTGCTTGAAAACATTTCATAAATAAATCTCAAAATTTCAAATCGGATTCAATTCTCATTCCCATCTGTGAATCGAAAAAAAAAATTGTCACTATTATTCCACCGAATCTGATTTATTAAATGGAAGATCATCATAGTGATCTATTTATTTTTCAATTGTAAAAATGTTAATACAATAAATTGGAAATGAAATTCGTGAAGTATAATAAAAAGTTCAAGTTTCGATTGTGCAAATAAAGGTAGTGTAAAATATGAGCACTTTTTTTTTTTAATGTATAAATTTAATGAGTAATGAAGCCTCCAACAAAAAGTATTTGCCAATGTTATCATTGCTCTGTTCACTGTTTGTTTAGTATCAGCTATTTTCAAATCAGAGCATTCATAAGAGAGACAGGGATAATCCATTTTTGTCAAAACTAATGTTCAGTACAGAAAAGTACACGATAAATTTTGCAAAAATTATTAAAACCAATCGCCTGTCATTGACTGCCAATCCCAACTCAGCGAACAGCCAAAGCCATAAAAACACAACCTCGTACTGTACTTATACTCATGAACCACCATCTCGATTCTCAGGAGAAAAAAATACCAAAAAATGGCATCGGGCGCCCGCACAGGTATACATATATATATATGTGTATACCATTACTTCGCCAAAAGTTACGGTATAGGTACATAGCTGCGCGTAGTCTCGTGCACACGCGAAAACATAATTTCTCCCAATCAAATGATTACGTCGGGTAATTCGGCTTATTGCTGCACTTTTGTGTAACTTTTACGTCAGCACGTACAAGAGGCTATCCTTAACTTTGGCGTGCGTGCACGCGTGTGTATATGTACCATCTATGTCAGAGATCTACTCGGGAAAAGTCGACAAAGCGAGCGTCCGTGTACCAATGCTGCTGATACACAAGCCGGAAAATCACCTTGGATTGTACTGCCCACGAACAATAAAGCTCGATAATTGGCCCCCGCACGTGTGCTTGTACACTCCACAGAATACATATTTATTATGTATAGGGTTTGGTGAATAAAACTTACATTTTACCGATACGCTTTATCTTTTTGCTGAAAGAGTAAAGCGTTATTTGTAAGATATCCATTGTAAACAATTATAATACATCGAGATTTGTATATGTTATACAGTACATCATAAACAAAAATTATAACAAAATTCAGATTTGCAATACTTCATCGTTTCCAGATAAATTTTTTTTCTCTCACATAGCGGATTTGCAACATCGTGATACCACAAACTTTTCAATCGTCAATCTCTTCTCGGTGACCAAAATAGTGGGGTACAACTGTAGGCTTTTTTTAGAACGACAGTTGTAATCGTGATTGAAACGGCGCACGTGCCCTGCACACTTTGCAATTTTTTTTTTTTTTTCTCTTATTATTTTATTTCCCAGATTGACACAATGGGTTCTTTTTTTTTCGCAATTTTCACTGTTGCGCTCGAAGCTTAAAGAAAAGGAAAAACAAAAAAAATTTCAGGTCGATTTGTACGACTTTCTTATGGCTGTACTGCCTTCATCTTGATCTATAAAGGTGGTGTGCATGTATATAGGCACATTAATCGTGCATATATCACATATACGCGCGTACGTGTGTTCCTTGGCGCAATTTAGGCCAGTGCAACAGCTCTGGAGTCTCGAGCGAAAGTCATTTTCCGGGTTCGTTCGCTTCGATAGAATAAAAATTTGATGTCTGTTATCGCACATCTATTGTCACCTTGATGAAATTCTCACATTATACGTAATTAAGAGGCGGAAATTATTTATAAAAAAAAAAAATAATAAAAAAAAAAAAAAAAATGTAATTAAAGTATAATGCATGGAAATGTGGAAATTAGACATCCAAACTTTGTGCAATGAAACGTGAACTCATCACCAACGCCTACGTATGCGCCAATCTTCAATTTCGACAACCACCACTTGAATCCTATAATTTTTCAGACGAATGCTGGACCTTTCACGTATTTACTACGCACACATAGTTATGCACAACAAACCTATACTGCACCAGTTTACGATAATGTGGCCAAGCCGTGCACTGTAAGCGACCATACCGAGTTGTATAACACACAACAACAAGTTCGGCTACATTGGTTATTACTAATTTTTTACCGATATTACATAAAATCACACTATAGGTGGGGCGCACGTGCGTGAGAAGAAAGGCACGTACATGATGGATATACATGCGTTGAAGTATATACAGTGCAGGCACGTGCGCAATATCTCACTGCTAAACTATTACCAGCGTACTTCTCAAAGTGATTTATTATATGGTACGGGTGTCACGATTATTATTATTATTTTTTTTTTATTTTTATAATATTAATGTTCAGTGGTACAAGGTAGAGTTATGCCATGATTAAGGAGTTGTCAAAAAAAGTCATATCCTTCTTTTGTTGTGAACGTCATGTACGATTTGTGACTTGGTTTTCCCTTCGTGCAATGTAAATATGGGATAATTTTTTTCTCAATTTATTATCATCGGACTGTCTCGTGTGCGAGAAAAATTATTATTATATTTGTCAAAATCAGTTTAAAATTACTTTATAGTTTTAGGAAACCATTAAAATTTACAGTCTAACAAATAAAAAAAAATGATTGTAGTCTAGCATATTGATGGAAGGATAAATGAACGAATCGCATTTTTTTCTGTAATGTTACATTTTTGTAACAATTCCGGACGATATTCAATCAAATGGGATAACTGTCTTTGGTTTCGTTTCGATCAAATGAAATTATTGACAAAAAATGTATTTTTTACCAATATTTTTCGAAATAAACTAAAAATTTACCCTATACATATTTGTCGCAATAACGTATACATCACATGAATAATTTAACAATTTTTAGTGGTAATTAAAAAAAAAAAAAAACTTCAAATAATAATGATTAATTATGAGTCAATCCAAAAAACAGTAATATTCATTGTCACACTATAGATTACTGTAAATCTTTCCAATAGTAGTATATAATTATTGTATCACTTGCGAAAATAATACAGATCTGGTTAAACTCAATTGCGTTGATGTATTTATTCGTGGACCATAGATATGTGTACGAATAGACAAAATTGATCCATCCATCAATCGAAATCAATTTTTCATACGTTGTCAATTAATTAAATACAAAAATCCCATAAAGCACATATACAGCAATACGTACACGTATGAACCTGTACATATCCAAAAACCTGCAGCTGTCAGTGTTACGTAAGTTTATGCGTATATACATACAAATTCACGTGTAGCAACCGATTTATTTATTTTTTTTTGTATATGATAACGATCGAGCCAGCCTGGGAAGTATGGAGTGACGAAAAATCCGCGCATTACGTAAGATTATCAATGTCTCGAGGATTATTCGAAATGAGATGGAAAAGAGAACGAAAGTAACTCACAACGCCAATGGGTATCTATTTTTTGTTGTTGTTGTGCGGTAAATTCGGTGCGGCAAATTCGGTCTATTAAAGCAAATGTCAGAAAAACCGAGTTTACAAATCAATGATAAATCTACATTATAACGAGCACGTGGTTTGAGTCGAGCGCACGATAAATATACTTCCTGGGTCGTTGCGTCTCGTTAGTCGTGAAAGGTTGCGGTCACGTTGTTGAGGTATATATATATATATATATATATATATATATATATATATATGTATACATTGAATCGCATGAGTTAATTAATACACACCATACAAGCTGAAAATACCATGAGCGATTTTTCGAGCGCATGCATCGAGTGAAATGGACTTGCGAGCTTGTAAAAGTACTGACGGGAAGTTTTTTTTTTACACTTTGTTATTAAATCCAGTAATAATATAGACATGTAGGAATAATTTGGATAAAAACAAATTTCTAATGTAAAAACGATCCGAAGCAACAATATTTCATTCTTCTTATCCTTTTACAAGAGACAATTGGAAAAATAATTGTAGCAAAGTAAAGTTATTGTGAAATGAAATGATGCACAGTGAAATTTCGTAATTTTACAATGCGATGCGTTAGTTATTATGAAAAAAAAAATATATATTTTCGAAGCGCTGTCTATTTACTTATACATTATGTTATAAATTATGTTGTCTTTGAGTAGTGCAGTTATCGACTAATAATGTTGAAAAATATTCATACGTGACTAGTTGTACGAAAGTTGTCATTTGGATCGTGCGAAGCGCATCCGACACAGTATCATAGTATGGGAAAAAAAAAAATCAACACCAATAATCCCAGTTTCGACCATTACTGGCTCAATGACTGCAATATAGGTACTCTGTTTACAGCACCACACTAAAAGTCAACAAAAGAGTAAAGTAACGGAATAGAGTGCGAGGATAGGCTCACAGATACAGCAATGTTGGCATTACGGGAGGAAGCTGTGTCATCGGGGCCAACGGGCCCTTCGTCCGTCACTTGGTTTTATTTGAGCTTCGAATTTCTCTTGGGACTCGCCGTTTCCGGATTCCTCGTCCTTCTCGCTGCAGTCAAGTCTGCACTACCCAAGCCACCCCGTGACCTCACCGGTGACGTCGTGCTGGTAAAAACCAACTGCTGAGTAATTTTTCATCCACGCCCACAAACCTATGTACACTTAATTTTTCGCATACCCTTACATACGAGCACCTCGTTAGATTCTCACGGTATTTTTCCTAAACATCCTCGCAAATCCATCATACATTTATCCAATGCGTATACTTCGTTTCCAAGATATTAACGAGTGAAAAAAAAAAACAAACAAACGAATTTACTAAACAATACTTCAGTCAATCAATAAACTTGGGTTGAAATTTGATAAAAAACTTGGAACAAGTGTGCATTGGTTCGTGTTAAAGTCGTTGTGGCACAAAACAAATATGAATAATTATTCGAAGAAGCAACTTGGGCACATAGCCAAAGATCTTGATCTATATAGTTAAAAAAAAAAAAAAAAAAAAAAGGTAACAGGAGCCACCTCGAGCTTAGGCTCGTCGCTGGCCGAGGAGTTCGCCCGAGGGGGCTGCTTGGTGATCTGCGTGGACGGGGCCGAGAGCAACGTCGAGGAGACGGCTTCGCGCGTACGCGCCCGATACCCGGGGGTGGAGCGGATCGGCCCGAGGTACCGGGACGCCAAGGGAGTAACGTCGAGGGTACGGCGCCCACTGGCCAATGACGGATTGGCATATCGCTGCAACCTCTGGGACAGAAACGAGATAAAGGAGCTGGCCGAGAAGGTCAGGGAGGACGTGGGCCGGGTCGACGTGCTCGTCACCTGCGCCGGCAGTTCGGGACAGGGGCTCCTCGACACCATCAGCCGGACCCTCATGAGCCACTACTGGGTGAGCCCAACCGTTTTTTTTTTCGATAATCTACGGTGGAACACTCATTTTAACCGATGCCCATTTCGCAGACGGTACTGGCCTTTCTGCCGTCGATGCTCAACCGCGAGAGAGCCCACGTCATTGGAGTCACGCCAAGCGTTTCCACGGAGGACGCCTACATGGGCTCGAAAGCCGCGATCGCAGGTTTGCGTTTCCTATCACTTATTGTTACCCGTCCCCATCCACTGTTTTGTTTTTAATTAGACAACGGGGGTCCTTTCGTACAAATACGCGTACTGGTGCACCACGTGTATAAACTTTGTTCAATTCCATTCCTTATAATATGTATATATATATATTGTATGGTTGCAGGATTGATGGAGAGTCTCGGGGAGCAGTTGAGCGGTCGCGGGAGTAGACTGACGTTCATGACTGTGGCGCCGAGAGCCGAGCCGAGGTAAGGTAACGCACGGGGGGTGGTTGTTGTTATTTTTATTTTTATTTTTTATTTTTAATTTTCCCTCCTCTGCGTGTTTTTTTTTTTTTTTTTTTTTTTTTTTCATTTGCAGGTCGATCGAGCAAAACGAGCGGGAAATCGCCAAAGGAGTCGTACAGGCCGTCCGACGGGATATGTGCTGCATCAGCACGACCTGGAGCTCCAAGGTGTTTTATCAGCTCAGGTAAGGCATTATACGCTTTATCGAGCGAGCTCGTGAATTTCGGTTGACGCAACAATGCAATAAATTTACAGACTCGTGTATTTTTTGTTTAGCTGTAAGCTGTACGCGGGAATAACGGCGTTCACGAGGTGGCTGGACACGTGAAAATTCTCATCTGCATCACGAAGGGGGGAGGGGGTGTGGTGTGTACCAGACAATGGAAAAAGCACACAATGCGAGGTATCACCACAGCCACGAGTACTTATTTAAAAAAAAAAAAAAAAAAAAAGAAGAAAAATGTGGTGAATAATATCACAAAGCACATATATTTATTACCTACAGAAAAGTAAGGTTGATTTAGCGTTTGTTTGTTTTTTGTATGAATTTCTCGTAGAAGTAGAGGTACGAATCGCATTATCGTCTAAAATAACAAAATAAAAGCTCCCACTCGGACGCTCCGAGATGTTGATGCAAGTAAAAAAAAAAAAAAAAAGTTTATTATGAAACATACAAGTACACGCACATCTGTACAAGGAGTAATTTTTGAGCAAAGCGTCTCTATTAATCGAAAAACAAGAATCATGACCTATTGCCAGCCAACAGCGGGAGGAGCACGTCGTAGTGGCCGCACTCGTTGCGCCCGCTGAACAGGAGATTGGCGATGCCGGCGCGTCTGCCCAACTCGCTGTAGAGGACCCGCCTGAGGTTGCCCGAGGCATCGGCTCGCCGGTATATCGACAGGCTGAGCTTGTTCAGTTTGGTGGCTATCACGCACTCGAGCTCGCTCGCGAAGGTCCCGTTCGCCCCCATGTGGCTCGCGTAATCGCTCGCGCTTCGTATGTTCCACTCGGCGAGCACCAACGACTTCAACTCCCGCCACGAGTCCTCGATGTGGCTCACCACCTGCGCATCGAGGACCAATTACGAATCTCTATGTTCGGTTACTTTTATTCGTGTACGCTCGTACTCCAGTGTATTGGGTAATTACGTTTGCCGAGTGGCAATTCCAATAGAAGAGAAACAATATGTACATTATAAGTATTGGAACTTCAAACACGAGTATGCTATTTGGACACTGAAGATTACCGTGTGATGTAGTAACCAGCACGGAAAAGTGACGATTGCCGCGTCAATGATATAATGTCGAGATAATAAACCGATTGATCGGTATGTCTTGCATTTGAAAAAAAAAAAAAAAATCCGTACTTGGTGTATAAAAAGTGCGTGTGAAATACCAGCGAGCGGAGATATCTGTGCCTGCTCTCCGTGCCCCAGAGTATAAAGCTGACAGCCCGGAACATGCAGTTCCCGTCGCCGGTGATCTCGTGCAGGCGAAACTCCTGCTCGGTTGTCTTGAAAACTCGACCCAAGCCTTTCTCGAATGACCAAACTTTGAGTTACGTTTCGTTCACTCGGTCGTTGCAATAACCAACCCTAAATACGTTCACCAAAGCTGATATTGATTATTACCATCTCCCGAACGACCCGCCGGCCCCTCGACGATACCAGGGACGCGCTCGTGGAAGCCGTGGCAGCCCGCTCTGCTCCTCCGCCTCCGGTTCTTCCTGGCCCCGCAGGTGGTGGTGGTGGTGGAGCACCTCCGGCAGCAGCTTTTGCTCCCCCCGACTCGCGCTGCTCTCTCGGGGATGCCGTCGTCGCGGCCAACGGCTTCCGGCGGCCGGCACGTTTCTCGGCCATAGCTGCGACGATGCTCTTTTACGGTGTCTTGCTCGTGCTGGTGTTTCCCTGCATTCTCATTGCCGTTGCATCGTTGCTGCTGGTTCTCGGTGACAGGGGAGCCTAAATGTCGGATCGGTCGGAAGAGTTTTCTCGAGAGAGAGGGGGCAAGGTTGTTTTTTTTTTTTTTTGCTCTTTCGCCGGAATACCGTTATGAATCCAAGTGTCGTCGTCGTCGTTGTCGTAAACGTCGAAGCACCAGAAGCATGGCAGGAAAAGGTTTTTTAGTAAAATGCTTGTCGGTGTCGACGGTAGTCGATGGCACGCGAAAATCTTGCGGGTTGGAGGTTAACGTTGCTTCGTTTTTTCGTCCATATGCTCGAAGGGGGTATACACACGTGTTTTTTAATATATTTATTTATTTGTTTATTTATTTATTTATTTATCGGTCATGCAATTTTTTATAAGTCATTGGTTGAATTCACCATAACTCGATTAATGATAAATTGATCATTTTTATTTAACTCTTTAACCTTATACACAATTAGTTAATGGTTGACAAATGAATGAATACAGCTCGAGCATACAAAATTTATCTAGTAATTTCAAATAGTCTCATGATGAATTTAGCGGGCATCTAACGTATCTTTTTATTTTTTGTTTTGTAAAATTATTCAAGGGTAAATTATTAATTTGTTCTCCCAAAAAACGTTTTTTTTTTGTTATTTTAACGATCGTGCTGAAAGTTTCATACGTCAGTACCTACTTGCGTTCTTCAAAAATTATAATACATTTATTGAATTAGCTACATGGTACAATCAACTAGATATTTTTAATCTGAATTTTTCATGATTATTTTGTATAGAGTTTGAATTGTACACATTAAATAGAAATTTATTTGATTTTATTAATTTCATCATATAATTGTCAAAAAAACAGAAAAAAAATATTTAGGATTACGTAAAAATATGCTGTTCTTTATCACGAATATTTGGTCAAAACTTAATTACAACATATTATTAATTTACTTTTTCCGCCCTCGGGTGGTTTTGGGAGTCTGGTACTTCCTCGGGCGAAAAAGCAGTTTTCCTATACTCGTTCGAAAAGTCTTTTTTACGACCCTCGTTACGGACCTCGCCTTCGGCTCGGGCCGCAAACCTCTCGGTTCGCAAACAAAGACTTTTCAAACTCGTAGGAAAACTACTATTGTAATGACTTTAAAACGATTGAACCAATTATATAAATTTAAAAAAAAACTGTTAAATATGCTACAGCGTATAAATACAAATGCAAATAAAAAACTGTACTATTTTTGTTTAACTAAATAAAAACGTAACAATTTTTTGTACTGCAAAATCATAGTTTTGAAAATTCTGAAAGAAAGCAAAACAAATAAATATGTGAGTTATGATATTAACAAATAATCTTTTTTCCGAAGATTTCTGCCCTGGTACGACTTTTTAAAGTAAACATATTGATCAAAGTAATTTATTTCACTGGCGCCAGAGCATTTAATCTAATCTGCAGAAAAAGATTATAAAAACCGGAGAAAAAACAATTTTACCCACAAGGTTTTACGCTCCATTTTTTGAAATACCTTGTCTCACTACGTATAAATCATAGAAAATGAAAAAAAAATACACAAAGACTATAGTTTTTCGACACAGCTGTTTCTATAAAAAAATCAACATAAACTGTCGATTACAAATATTTAAAAAACTTGGTAAGAATCGATAATGTAATAACTAGTAAGAAAAATATTTATAAAAAAATTTCCAATGGTAATCCAGATGCTCACGTGAAAGCATTGTAATTACAATGATCGGCGATAGCACAAAACAACGTAGTAGGAAGCAACGCGTGTTGCTAAAATCTTGTTCCTTTCTCCCAAGTTGGCACGAAGCGTACAGCGGGAAAGTTCAACCGATATAATAATTATCAGATCAGATAATAGGAAACGGCACGTATATGGACACAAGTGAGACGAAACACAAACGATTGCACATCTGTGCCTCTTATTCTGTCTCTGGTCTAATGAAACAAAGACAGTAGAGTATGTGTATGCATCCACTACATTGGCGCCCATGGTATTACTGAAGTAGCAGATCATAAAATGTATAAGAACATAATATACTTGCAAGAAAATAATATATGTATCCGATTTACGGGCTTTTCGAAAGCTGCCCCATGTATGTGCTTATAAAAGCGTGCGAGTGTGCTCCATTGAAATTCTTCTTTTGGCGTGAGCAATGCGAGTAAGTATATTATGCAGCGTGCCTCTTTACTTCCATGCAGTAGCGTCTCGTCTGTCTCTTCTCTATTTAGTCTCTCATCGGCAGCGACAGCAACAGGAAGCAAAGTATGCTTACTGGTACATTATATAGATATATAATTGTGGAGTACAGGTTGGCTGTGTAAGTTGTTAATTATTTTTTTACAATTAAAGGGACGATTATTTTTCTGTAGAAAATTATCGGTTACTATGATTACATTTTTTGGCAATTATACATTTTTTTTTTTTTTTGTTAAAATCATAGAGTAAGATACCGTCTCAATCTTATGAATAATAAATAAAAGTAATGTGGATGCACGTCTCACGCGTGACAAATATTTTTATGTGTTTTTGTTTTTGATACAATTTAATTTAAAAAATATTTTAATCGTACTAGTACAGCCGTTTGGTTTTACATGCAGATTAGAATGATGGTATTGTTAAAAAAATAATAATAAAAATAAATAAATAATTGTTTAGTGCTTTTTTAGTCAAGTCAAATAAAATGCCACAAGTTAAAAGACAAATGTTTTAAAGGAATACACATGTCACTCAACAATTCTAATAAAATTTGTTTTGTTCTTTATATTTTTAATTTTGTTATAAAAAATTAAATATTACATTTTGAGTATAAGAGCATATTTTGTACTTTCAAATCATTACGCCAAAAAAAAAAAAATCACATTTGTTAATTGAAAAATATGGTTACTTTACTCTGACCTATGAAAATCATAACCTTAGATTTTAAATGCATCAATAGATGATTTTATGTATAATAAAGTTTTTTAAATTTCTTATTGTTAATTTAGCTGAAAAATTTTTGTTAGTATATTTAAATTTTGTTTAAAAAGTGCATGAAAATAACTAGGGCTTAAGCGAGGGCTTAAGTATATTATAAGCTCATTAAAAATTACCTTTTTTGTAACTCTTAGGGTCTATAATAACAAAAATCAGTAATAAGATTCTATATCATCCATGAATAAATAATATGATGTATATTTTTTTACAACGATAATAAAGTACAATACAATTCAAAGACTGTTGCAGTTATTTAATGCTAATATCTAACAATGAAACAAGTGTAGGTTTTCAAATACATTTTTGTTGTGAATTTCATGAATTTTATACTTTAAAATGAGTAATCTGGAACCACAAAATAATGTCACAATGTATTATTTTAGCATTTTACTATACAACAAATACATGTATGGTCACATATTTATGTCTGCATATGTATGTGTATGTCCACACCCACACAGAAAAGATACACCTACACAGGTGGAGAATGATCTCGGCGAGAAAATGGCGACGCCACTTCAGCTGTAGTAACGGATAACCACACGCCGTTCCTCATTATATTAACAAAACTCTACCGAATGGACTGTGCAGTACCGCATGAAAGTGTATTGTTTTTTTTTTTTTTTTTATTTAAATTTTAATAATTTTTTATATGAATAAAACGTGCAAGTGATGTGTCGTCGGAGAAGAGGTGGAAAGGATGATTGTGGACGGACGTGAAAAACGAGGCAGAGGAGTTTTAATACGATCGTGAGTGCGTGCATGTGCTGCGAGAGGCCGGACGCTAGGTCGTCCAGAAGACGACGACGACGTCGAGTAAGCCAGCGGACATGGGACTGTGCGACAAGAGGCACTTCCTACTAACAATATGCGTCCTTCAGATGGTACGTATTATTATTTTATTTTTTTTATTTTTACGTACAACGTGTTTCATTCCTTTTTTTTTTTTTTGTTATTTTCTTACTTGGACATCTATTCTAGGATCTGCGAGAATTTATTTGTTGCATGGACACTTTTTTTGGTTTCAAAGCGGAAGAGTATTTTAGTTGGTTGTTTTGAAACAAAAGACAGGGCAGGACAAGTTAATTAAAATTTCCAGCGGTTGAATTATTTATTTGGAGGAGAAAAGGGATGGAACGTGTAACACTCGTATTCATTATTTTATGTTAGTTTGTTTTACAGAAATTTATGCAATCATGAATCTTAAAAAGAGGTATTCATAAAGTACACGTCGTTTGAATAGATAAATATGTGTACTTTATGTTAAGTTGTCTTCCTACTCAGCCCATTGTATTCAAATACATATATACATACAGTTAGTTACTTCTTTCTACTAAATGTTGAGTATACTTTGGTATTGAAGTTTAATACACGAATTTTTTTTTTTTGTTTTTACATATGTTATTGCCACTTTCATTTAATTTTTTTAACACAGATAATGGCCACTTTGGCAACATATTAACAAATAATTAATACAGAATTTTACGTCTGTTAATATTAAAGAGAAAGAGAGAGAGAGAGAGAGATTAGAAAAGAGATTTTTCTGTTATCACAAATATGTGCAATATTTAAATATACGAGATCTAAAGTATTAAAAACTCTGATGATCTCAGCACGTGGTAGCATCCGTACGCTCTAATGATGACTTTACATTACGTTTATTTATATTTTTGCTGAAATATATAAAAAAAAAACATATCCTTTTTTTACCACCTTTGCTGCTACCTGATTCATATAGTGATTCACGCAACCTTGAAAAAATGTAATCGATTCAGAGAAAACACGCTTTTTATCATCGCTATACACGTAAAACGGTTTACGTCATATCAAAACAAATTGTTCTGCTTCACACCAATACTATCATCTTTTATAGGTAAAAATGTATGTTTTTTCAGGTTAAATATCGTTATCAAGATGCTATTTTTAATTTGTCCGTATTTTTTGTATGAGTAGATAAATCCATCATTAAAATTAAAAAATGTAAATGTAAGAGGTGTTGCATTATCTTACTTTATCTTGATACCTAGTTTGGAACTTATAAATTTGATTGCTTTTTAAAAATAAATTCAAAATTATCTAGATGTAAATAGAAGTGTATAGGTAACATTGAAAACCTGCAACAAACTAATGTGTGATTTGTGTTGACATGTATACACATGTGCCCATACAATTAAAATAATATTTTTTTAAATCACAAACAATGTACTATCTTTTACTCTGTTACTTTATGCTTCAATCGCGCTTTTAAACGTACATTTTTCAACTACTGTTTTGATAAAATACTCGCTTCGACAAAATAGAATAGACTCAACAAACGTTAGCACATAATTATCCAAACTACTTATTAATAGAGCAAACTTCTCGCTACACCGGCTGCCCAAACGTATATGCCTTAATTTCCGTGACAGTAGTGAGAACGGGTGGAATACAGAATAATTGCCGCAAATTAAGACCGTCTTACAGCGAAATTCATCATTCATACATAAGAAATTCTTCTCGTAGTTATAAAAAATGCTCCTCCCTCAGTTCTAATTTTCCACGGAACAGCGTATCATCCGATTTCCCGAATTGATAACAAATTTCCTTTTTAATTTCAGATAACAACGAGCGAGCGCCAAGTGTTCGACTTCCTGGGCTTCATGTGGGTGCCGATACTCGTCAACTTTTTCAACATCATTTTCGTGATCCTCGGGTTCTTCGGAGCCTTCCAGTACCGACCCAAATACATCATATCGGTAAGTGCACGCGTTCATTTAATACTTGAGCAATCGATAATAAACACAAATAGCAAAAATCCCGGATGGGCCGTGACGAGGAGAAAATCTCGAAAGCTATCGAAAAAAACTTTTCCCTCGTCGAGCTTCTTCGGGCGCGTGCGTCGATCTCGAAAAGAAAAGGCATTCGAAGATGCGGCTTTCTCCTCAATTAAGACACCTTTCCAATACACACGAGCCAACCACCGTGATCCACTTTGTACGGGGCTTGCCAAGCTGCAGGTGCGCGGTTAGGTATACATATACGCGTGCAATGCACCGATGATTGCGTTTACTCTAAAACGTCTGGAGATCGATATCGGCCCCCAACCAACGGATCGATACCATCTCTATATATATGTACGGTTCGCGTGTACGAGTGTTTATTTAATTTCACGTTTCCGGCAGTGTAGTACTTCATTGTTATATTTGTGGTGGGTTGGAAAAATGAAAAACTAACGTGCACACTCGAGTTATACACATTTTTTTATCATAAAAATTTATCAGTGCATCATTCAGCTACAGTAATCTTCAGTATTTTTATTGCGAAAAATTCTTTCTTTCAATTTTTCTTATCGTTGGCAATGTTTTTGTTTTGTTTTAAACCAAAGTAACATAGTTGTTGAATAAGTTTTGGCCACGCGAGACCTGCACAACTTTTTTCCTCTCAACAACTTTATGCGTATAAATGACCCATAATTGGATAATCCCGTGGGGCAAACAGTCATACCCGTTTATATAAATGTCGTATTAAGGCGTTGTTTTAAATTTTTGATGAAAAAAAGATCACCGTCTAGTCCGATGTATGAAATATCCGACACGAGCTCGCTCCGTAGCGCTAATTAATCAAATGCGCGGGGCTACTTGATAGAAAAGAGCGCCTCACTGAAAAAAAAAAAAAAAAAAAAAAAAAAAAAAAAAACAAAGCGTGAGAATCGTCGTTGGGCCGCACTTTGACATACCTACACATGTATATATTGTATATGTATCATTGTAGTCTTGTAGAGAAACCCGCAGACTTCACGCGTGCTTTTACACACATATACGTTTAAACCGGCAGCGGTGGCCGTTGACCCGCTTCGGCTCACATATGCAGCGTACAAGTATAACGTATAAAGGGCATTCTTAGAGTGTTAGTCACAATATACTCAGTTAAGGAAACTTGTATCATCATACGAAGGACATGAGCACGTTGCCATATTAATGGATGGATGATAAAATATGTATACCTAATAATTAAGAAAACACAGCGTATAGCGTTGTAAAAAAAAAAAAAAAAAATTATTTTATTTTTTGTTTCTCGTATGTTGCAGTACTGCGTGTGGAACGTGTTGTGGTTGAGCTGGAACGCTTTTCTGATCTGCTTCTATCTCGAAGTCGGAGGTCTGGATACGGTGAGTCACACGAGTCAAGTACACAACATGGAGGGAGGAAAGTGATAATTGCGCGTGTGCCCACTGAAAATGTGCGAATCTATTGGAGAGTCGGTTCAGCTGTCCCGAGAGTAAATTGGACGCT
Source organism: Copidosoma floridanum (assembly GCF_036245765.1). NCBI lineage: Eukaryota > Metazoa > Arthropoda > Insecta > Hymenoptera > Encyrtidae > Copidosoma > Copidosoma floridanum. Next base: position 6,582,372 of record NW_028321897.1, on the reverse strand, counting down.
GCTCTACTTACTATTTTTTTTTTCTTTTTTTCTTTCGCTTTTCTCTTTATTCTTATCTATGCGGGACGCCAAGGTTTCTCCTTATTGTCACTTGGTACGGTTGTGCTGAAACTGATGACTATGCGTGTGCGATGCAGGGTGTATGGTTTCGTCGACGGTTTAATTATATAAGAGGAGGATGATCCGTACGATGGTTTTGTTTGCATTCACGGAATAAAATTTATAGTGCTAGTGCAACTCTTTTTCTTTTTTTTTTTTTTTAATTGCGTATGATTACTATGGATGGAAATAAAATTATTCATTTCCGTTTTGTCCGGCGGGTGAGTTATTAAAAAAATGTTGGATACGTGACAATCATTTAATGCAATCTACTGGACGGACTTGTTAATTAATAGTTTTTGATGATCCATATTTTTGTACATAAAATGTATTTTTATGCGCGACAATTACATTTCTAATACAAAATTTAACTTTAAATATTATTTGTTAATATCATGGTTGAAAAATTAAAATTTCAGAAGGTAACTTTATGTGTCTTCCAATATAAATTTATTCAAAAAATTTATTTCTTTTATGCATAAAGAACTGAACACCCTGAACACACTGAAACAATAGTATTATATATTATATTATAGTAAATTTTCAAGAATAACAATTAGACTACTCAGAACAAATGAAAAATAAACTAAAGACTTTGATAGGAGTGTATGACAAAATTTAGAATTAGTTCAAAAGATATCTATACATTAAATATTTCGAAATTCTGGAAAACTTATAACAATGACAGATAATTTAAAAAAATCTAAACTCATTGACTTAAACAATAATACCATAAAAATATGGTGATAAATTGTTAGATGCATTCGAAAAAAGTTTAATTTACTTATTTTACAATTTCAATTTTAGTTTGTCAGTATGTAAGTTATCTTTAAAAAACTACTCAATGAATTAAGTGCTGACAAATTACCAGTCGAATTTCAATCAATAAATGAAAAATAATTTTTAAAAATTATTATAATTACATATTTCTGATGGAATAACAAAATTTACTACTCAAAATTTACATAAGTATAACAAAAAAGTTGAAATAATAAGTCATGCCAATCGTTCAAATTTGATTTTCATTTATTAGTTTTTTACGTAAAACAATTGTTCCTAAATAATTAGTCAGCAGAAAGAGGAATATTCAACGCTTATAGAATATTTACAATATATCAAATGTAACTTTTAGATGTTGTTGTTTTTCTAAAAAAATAAAAAAAATAAATAAAATGTAACAAAAAAAAAGTATTATCTAAAAAATTTAACTTAAAACATATCTTTTAGTATTGCTTCACAAAAAAAATAACTTAAAGATTTTGTATGTTTTCATGCAAACGTTTTAAAGAAACAGATAATTTTTAACACCAAAATTTATTCGCCAACAAAAAGTTTGGGATAAAAAATGAATTCCCACGTAATTGATTATTTAATAACAAATGAAAATAAAATTACGTGTGTTATAATTTTTATTATTGTTTAAATAACAGCGGGATGACCTGCTGAACTTTGGCACAGGAAGTTTCTCGTGGTGGCTGATCAACGGACCGGGCTGCAAGGAGCAGTCAAACAACACAGTGCCAGACCCCGATCTCTACAGGCCCATCCGGCCCGATCACGTCGTAGGGTGTCTCTTCAAATACGAAGTCATCGAAGTCATTCACTCGTCGGTACAATGTTTTCTATCGGTGAGAATTTTAAATAAATAAAACTAAATAAATGCATAAAAAAAACACGAATGAAAATTGAAATTTGCATTTTCGTGTCCCCTGTTAGATCCTGTCGGTGATAAGCGGCCTTTGCCTGAGTCGAATGTTTATGGAGGAGGACGACAGCTGTAAGTTGACAAATTTACGAAAAACAAAAAACTTTGCTATCAACAATTACTGTTTTGACTAATTGAGCTTTTCTAGCCACGCGCAACTCACACTTTTACCAATTAACTCGCTAGAGTGTATATTTATCACGTTGTTGTACACCTGTATATAATATATAATGTAACCTAACAATATTGCAAATGCAAAAACATTTTCACGTGCAAGTGTGGTGTTTGATACGTTTTTTTTTTTTTTTTTTTTTTTTTTTTTTTTTTTTTTTTAACCACAAGACACGCCTTTTTTTGTTATATACGACTACGCAACCACGTTGTTGATTATAACGATTCAATTAACTCTGGTGATCGCGGTAAAAGCAATAACAATTAACAGTATTTAGTAAAGAGGGGGTTGTCGGTTGCAGTTGATTTCATTGGTGGATTTGACCCTTCATTATGGTAAGTGCTACGCACTTGTGAGAAAGATTAATCTTGCATGCGAATTTCGGACGAATGGTTGTTGTTGTTGTTGTTGTTGTTGTTTTTGTTGTTTTGCCTCCTTTTGATTTAATAGTTTTTTCATTGATCTATTGTGTGTGGATTTTTTTTCTACCTAACACTCATAAACCTCTGGTATACACGAGTAAATAAGAAGTACTTTGATCATGAATTGTTTTTTTTTTTTTTTTTTTTTCAACAATCAAACGTTTTTTCTTAATTATTCGCCAACGTTAAAAAAATAGATTCACCGTGAAAAAAAAAAAAGAAAAGGTAAAAATCTGTCGAGATATTCATGGAAAACCTTAGGGAATCAGTTCTCCGCATGCATATATTACATTACATACAAGCACTCGTAGACTACTTTGGCTTTGTATCTTGTAGACTGCTTTTATATTTTATATACATTAAATAATAGATTCGTAGAACTTTCAAACTAAAAATACAATCATTAGATATAATTTTTTTTGTTACGTGTATAAGGCAATTGCATCCGCTTTTCATACTCAAATTTTTTACTTTATTTGTACAATCTCAATGTTGATCTTTTATTCTTTGGCTCTACACATTGTACTTGTTGGAAAAAAAAAAAAAAAAAAAAAAAAAAAACGAACCGTAGAAAATTCTATCATAGGATGTAAGGTTGCACCAACGAGTGTTACACGTTTAATGGCGTATGGAATAAAAATTGAAGACGACCACGAAAGTGGCTGAACTATGGCTCACGTATGTTTGCAAGCTACGATCCGTCGCGTCTCGAGCGTACATAATATTTACTTCGCAAACACGCAACGAACGAAAAACCGACGCGATAAACGCACGACCGTAGCGAAAGCGCTCGCTGAGATATAATCCGGACAAAAGAACCGATCCTCAAAAGCTTTTCCATGAAAACTGCAGAACTGAGCGGGAAACTCAAGAAGAGACGAAAGAGAAGGGAAAAATATAAAAATACATAAAAAAAAAAAAAAAAAAAAAAAAAAGCCATGTGTGTATACAGCAACGCACTTGCGTGCACCGCCTGATTTTCCAGTTGACTTTGTCGGAGGCGGTGACTTTGGCACGGCCGGGCACACGCCGCTCCATCCCATGTACGTGAGCTACTCGGCCCTGCCCGCCGCCTACGGGGCCGCTAACAAGCTAACGACCGCCTCGACCAGCGCCACCGGCACCCTCAGCGACCTCAACAACAGCTACTACTACTACCCGACCAACACCACGACCACTGCCGGCTCGGCCTCCTCGGGCACCCTCAACGAGCAAACCGTCCGCAAAACCGCGGCCCCGCCCACCGCCAGCCCCATGTACTCCGTAGCGGTTAATAATCGCGCCCGCGCCGCCCTTCGCTCCAACGCCGAGTACAGCAACGGCGGCTCGCCCAGTGGCAGCTTCAGTCGGGCATCCCCCGGTCGCCCCTCGCCCGCCGTGCTCGAGTGCGCCAACTACTCCAACCCCGTGGACGAGCTCCGAGCCGCCGTGGACCCCAGACAACCACAACCACAACATTACCAGCAGCAGCAGCAGCAGCAGCAGCAGCAGCAACCCGATTACTACGACAGTCTTGAGGTGCACACGCCGAATCTGAGCCTCAACAGGCACCCCATGTACCAGCACGAGCAGCAGAGACAGACGCCCCCGGTGACGTATAGTCCGTTGATGAGGTCGCGTCAGTACAATCGTGCCCCGGCTGGCCCGCCCGGAAGGCTGTACCAGCAGAACCGGAACTCGTACAGGCCCCGAGCCATCCAGGCGGACCACATAAGGCAGTCGAGCGCGGCGCCGGCCCTACCCGTGCCCCAGAGGCAGCTCAGGTCCTTCCACTCGGACCCGAGGCTGTCGATGCTGGAGGAGCAGGCCGCTCCGGGTGCCAATCACGGGGCTGGTGCTGCACCTCCCGCTGGTGCCAGTCATGCCCCGCGAGACGCTCGTCGCGACGCTAGGCCCATATCGATGTTCGTCAACAACTATTGACCCGAACTTGGGGGTTCGACCGCTCGATTCGGGAAGAAGAAAGACATTTTCCGGTCGGAAATTCATGGTGTGCCTGCCTTTTGGGACTTTTCGGCTGTGAAGGGTGTATCGAGATACATATACTTACTTTGGTACTTTTCTTTTTTTTATTTCACACGATGTACCGACAGGCTGAAACACCAGTTGTTTCAGTGTTGCGTGTGGCGCGCGATACTCGTTCGATAAGTGACTTAAGGAATCCAGGTGATGGATGAAAAAAAACTTGTTGTTTGTCGTTTGTACTCCGCGTACGGAGCTGTACTTTTTCTTTTTTTTTTTTTTTTTTCAATGTTGAATTATACACTTGCCACTTTGCCAAACTTGTACGAGGTGCCCGTACAACGTGGGTCTGGTACTGTACGACGAAAGTATTTTCAAAAGTGCCTTTTACCTCGTCAATTATACCGAGCGTTGGAAAAACAAAGGAAAGAATTTTATCGCGACACGAGAAGCTTACTTTTGGTAAGCGCACAGGGTGTACGAGTTTTCAAATCATACAAAAGCCATGGTCAATTTTTAACGGATAAACGATTTTGCAAATGTGATAAAAGCGCGACAACGACTATTACACGCAAGAATGGATGAAAGTTTCTTTTCTTTTTTTTTCCACATACAGTCAACACAACTCACATAAGTGTACGTACATGGAGTTGAAGTAACAGAAAAAAAAAGTTGAAGAATAAACGAATAATAAACAACGATTACGCACTGATGGACTGTGATACGTATGATATATTATATATATGTGTGTGTGTACATACCTATATAAGATTCGAAAAACGAGTCTCACGCGAATGCGTTTCGTTTGCGGAGCGACAAACGAAATTTCTATTTGGTGCCAACGATTCGAAAGTATATATGCTTAGGTTATTGCAATGTCCACGTTTTCATCAAATCTTGTTTAACAGTGGATTATGTGCGTGCACTGTACGTTAAAGTGACGTCCTAGTTGTATGCGTTTTGTGAAGTAGATTCGTTGTGTTTTGAGGATACTGTGGTAAAATTATTTTAATAATTAGCAAAGCATAGTCGAGTGATTTTTCGGGCCTTGTCTCAAGAGACATCTGATGTAACGAATAATTGGTGATTTCGGTCGTACAAAATGTGAATGCGTCTTTCGGAGGAACACAAAATTGAAGCCTGAAACCAAAATAGCCTTATCCTTTGTAGATTATTTTTATATATAGATTTATCGTATTTAATGTAGTAAGTGTACGTACGTGTTATGCGTTAGATTTTATCGTTTTATGCCAAATATCGTAGTTGATGTACAGAAAAATATTTATATTACATCATATAAAATATACGTTTGAGGATAGTAATTTCATCTTCATTCAGAACACCATCTAGATTGTCGTCTATTGCATTTGCGTGCAAGTATCACATTTAAAATTTTTTTTTTTTTTTGTTTAACAGATTTCTCACTTTTTTACGGCTGAAGGTGTTAACTTTGAGAATTGACTTGAAAAAAAAACGAGACTCGTAAGTTGTCGAAGTTGCATACAAAAAATATATATACAATTTTGAGGGTCAGATTTTACTTAAGACTCGTTACGATAAATGAAAAAAAAAAATACATATAAGCTCATTTTTTTATTATTATTTAACTTGTTCATTACTATAGTGATTGATGTGTTCTTCACTGTATCTATAGCGTTTGATTTTTAATTGTTAAGTAGTAATATTTAAGTAGTATACATGTAGCCAATCATTTTTCAGTTCTTTGTACGATAATGTTCATGTAAAATTACAAAAAAAAAAGAAAAAAAAGAAAAACTTTATACGAAATATCAAAAATATTAACTTTGTGGTGAATAAAAGTGCAATGTGCAAAAAACACACGCAATATTTACATGCTTGCTTATTTATTGACAAAATCGTCCTTTCACATTATACTTTCTTTCTGTCTCTAATTAACACACTGGTTTCTTGGTAACTATATAGACAATAGATGCATTCGATCTTTGGGTTACTTTGTAGCATAATTAAACTTTAATTAATAGTTGGTAAAAATAAAAACGTATTTGAATGATACTTTTTAGAAACAACAAAAAAAAAAAAAAAAAAAAAAATTGAGCCCTACAGAAAGACACCAGCGAGTTTTTCGCCATCCCTAAAAATATTTTCACGCTACCGTCGCAGCTCAAATTAGAAAGAAGAAAAAGAAACAGCCGCGGCCGCTGTACAGCATCGAGTACACGCGTCCAGAACCCGCCGTGATCCACCAGCACCACCACCACCAGCAAAACCGACAGGAGCACCACCACCATCAACAGCAGCAGCAACAGCAGCAGCAGCAGCAGCATCACCAGGACGACAACGTGTCGCCGAAGCCAATGACGCCCCGAAGGGTCAAGCGGCGCTCGGTGATATCCAGGGATGGTACCCACCGGCGCTCGAACCAGCGGCTGCGCAGCTCCACGGCCTCGAGGCAATCGGCCAGGCGTAAAAATCCCGTCAACAGAATCATGGACCAGCAGGAGAGCCTGTACGCAAACTCGCCGGCTATCATTAGCACGGCTTTGTCCAACCAGTACGTTAACTCGTTGTCGCATGGTAACTTGAACTACGATCGGATATCCGGGCGCTGGGACCGCGAGAGGAACACCAGTGAGTACAAATTTGGTTTTCCCCTTTTTTTTTTGTTTCCAATCAAAGGGCTACGTCCCTGAAAAACCACTTTGAGTATGCATTATTGAAGTAAGTCGTCATAGGGTCATTTAGCGACTTTTCGGAGTAGAAAGTAATTTTTTTTTTTTTTTTCATATCTTGAGAACATGACCTTAGAATTTTTTTTTATGGCTTAGGTCTGTGCACATACTCAAGTATAGACACTTTATGATTTTCTTTAAATTTGTACAGTTCATTATTAGTGTTTTACGAATGACGGAACTTGGTAAAATTTTTTTTTTTTCTTACCATGAATAATCATAGGATTTTTAAAGATAAAAAAAAATGAAGGAAAAAGATTTTAAACGATATGAACAAATTATCTTAGTGTTTCCTTATGGTCACGAATGGCATGAAAATATTTCATTTACAAGTAATTTCACCATGATGTGACAGTTACATGATTCATTAGACGTATTATCCATATCGACGGTAATTTTAAATATTGTAAATAAAATGATAAAATTAACCGATTAATGATTCTTAGATTATAATATTTTGACAAAACGTATACTTAAAATGTGCAAACAACAATATAAAATACTTTGACGAGCAATGGGGGGTAAAAGATACCACCTCGACGACAGCGATCATCCCACTAAATCCCGATTTGTCCGTGCCACAGGCCACCCGAGCATCCCAAGCTGGCAGCTCGAAGCGATAAATTTGAGCGCATCATCACCCAACATCTGGAAGCAAGACTCGCCGATCTACCCGCCCCCACCCCCACAGGCCACCCTGGGCCCGAGCAACTGGGAATTAGCGAGCTCGACGCGCCACTTGGCCGAAAGCTGGCAGGGAGCATCCGCCGGCAGCATCATCATAAACAACCACAACCCCCATCTCCTGATGGGAGCCGCGGGGGCCAGCGAGCAGAACATCCTGACCCTCGCGGTGCCCAGCAACGCCCCGATGCAGTGGCAGGGACAGAGCAACCCCACCTTCCAACAAACCAGCATACAGAGCTTGAACGGCGAGGACCTGGACGAGGTGTACGGCAACAGGCCAGCGAGCGCGAGGTCGAGCTACAGCAATTACCACGGGGTGAGGGCCACGCCCCAGGTCCCCAGCAGATCGGACGTCGTCAGGCAGAGCCAGAAGCAGTTCGTTCTCAGTGGACCACCCGCCTACCAGGACACTGTGATCTAGGCCGTTACTCTCGTCGTGTGATTGCGTATGGATGAGTATGGGATTCTTTTTTTTTTTTTTTTTTTTTTTTTTTTTCATGCGTCGGGGAATGTTTTTTTTACGCATTAAAATGTGAGCTTGGCGTGCTCTCTGTCGTTTGGCGAGATTTTGGTGTAAATGCGAAATCATTCAACAACAATCAAAACGAACAAATCTTACACTCGTAAAATTAGGCTATTTTATTAGTTTAAGTTGTAGATAGGTGTGTGTTGTAAAAAAGTAAAAGTAGGGAGTTTTAGATATTTTTATTGCATGCACGCAGGGACCGTGTCATCATCCGTAAGAAAAAAAGGGTGGAAAGCTGTCCCTGAACCAAACTACTTAATGCCTTAACTCTGATCTCAAGAATGTTCGATGAAATTGCCTTTCATTTTTTGTCACGTTCGCTATGTACAAGTTCCGCTGTACTTCAAGTGCAGGGTTGAATCTAAGTGGGGTCATGTGTGCGTATGCTTTTTGACACCTCGGGTTAAGTATTTCGTACGTGTAGTATTTTGAATTAAAAAAAATTTTTTTTTTTTTCTTTTTTAGCGACTTGTAGGGTACTAAAACTGTAAATAGAGTCCCGTAAATACGTAACGATTCTTGTCTGCGTGAGGATTTTACGGCTTGAATTGCGCGTATCACCGTTTTGTGTAGCTACTAAACACTTTTCTGCCATTTGTGATGTTTTTTTAAGTTGCACGGCAATCGTACGATGTGTTTCCAAGAGTGGAATTATTGCATAATGTAAATGTGATTATTTTTACACGTAAGTCGGAACAATTAGTTAAGACATTCCAGGTAGTTTAATACGCGCTCAAATTTATTCCTTTTGATAAATACGAGTGCACGAGCATATTTTATTCAAGCACTTTTAACTTTCTTACGCGTATTATGAATTTTTTTTCAAATTTTGGACTTGATGCAATATTTGAATATAGCACAGCGATTATCGAAATTCCTTAACTTTACTGAAAATATCTGCGCTTGTCAATATTTTTTATTATTTTTATTTTTTTTGTAATTGTTTCAAGAGAGACTTTGGTTTATTAATTGAATTGGTTGTGTAAAAGATATTTTAGAATTTTTTGTCCGATTTGTTATAAAATTATAATAAAAAAAAGCATAATAAATAAACAAGATCGTCGCTGTGCTTTATTTTTTTAAGGTCTTCCAATTTATGCATATCTTAGAGAAATTAAAATAATAAACAGCAATAAATCGAGCTGCGATAATGGGAATTTTTTAACATGTGGCATAGAACTATTATATTGTAAGTAGAAAATAGAAAAATTTGAACCAAAGTATTATAAATACTTGTAAGACTCAACATTTGTTTTTTTCTTCGGAAACAGGCGTTGGTAAATTTTTTCACCAATATTCATTAAATGTGAATCGTTAGGAAATTTATAAGAAAAAAAATTTTTTTTTCGATTTAAGAAATTGAGAAACATCAAAGATGATAGTTTCGTAATGCTAGACGTAGAACCATATTTCACATGCAATTGTACAATTTAACTTTAAGATATCTTTCATTCCATCGTGTAAGTGTACTTAAATTTTTTTTTTATTACAATTTTAAATTACAAAATAATGTAGAAGAACAAATAATAGGTCATTGAATATTGAGAATGACATTGTTCTTTATTTCATTGAATTGTATAGTAAGATAAGAAGACACGGGAGATAGAAGCGAACTTTTCTGTGGAATATTTTTAGTAAGCTGTTACATAACAAAACATTTTTGTAGAAAATTAATGTTTAAGTGTAAAATTAGATAACAAAAACACGTGATACATGGTAGAAAAATAAAGAAAAGCCGTATTATAATGACATTACATTGTAACAAATTAAAAAAAAAAAATAAATAAATAAATAAATAGCAATAAAATTTATAACATTACACATACCACCAGTATTAATTCTTATTGAAATTATCGTTATTGAAGATCAAAGAATAATATGCTGGTAAGCTATAACTATACTTATATCTCACATCTGTAGGTAAAAATGAGGTCCACTCAATCTAATTATAATTAATATTCATAGTCAAAGCCACGGTCTAACTTTACTAAATATAAATGTATTTTTGTACATTGGAGGTGAAAAAATAGGCCCAGATTATACCACCAAAAGGAGATGCTACAGTAGGACTCATAGTCGGACATAGCAGATGTTGCGATCAGGTACATATTCAGTACACGTGATGAAGCTGGTATCTCGAGGAAAAAACTAGCCAAAATTTATTATGATTCGTCAACTACTGGGAAAGAAGATCATTTTTTAATCATATACATATTTACTTTTTACAGATGCTCTTTTTTTACTCCTTAAATGTATTATTTTTCCTAAAATTCGGCCTCACCGATACTTTCAAAAAACTCGTACACTTTTATAATTTTATTTTAAATTAAAATGTATCACTAAATAATAATTAAAATTCATAAAAATGTGGTAGTTTGTAGGAACAAAAACAATACATCTAATTAATATCTGTAATTAATATTAATATTGATACCTAAAAATACTTCCAAAAATCCTGAGTGTATTTTAATTCTTTGTATCAAAATCTCGAGGGTTGATTATAAAAAATTAGTACAAGAGTATAATTTTAATCACTCATGATATCAGTAACACAAATTCTAACTTTTTTAAGAATAATTAATTTTTCAATTTTTTCTTGAGTATCATAAATAAAACAAAAAATTCTATTAGACCACATCGTACGTATTTTTTAACCCTAGAACTCAGCCAATATTTCATTTAAAAATTATGAACCTTACAAAAAATCATATACGCGCTTATCTTGTATGAATTAGCCCACATTAGTTGCAAAAACAGATATCTGAAAATTAGTATAACAAATATTTTCATCACACTTCGCTTCAAACAAATTTCTTATTTTATTACAACCACAGGAATGACAATAAAAGTTTAACATAAATAGAAAAGTTGAATAACAAACTAAACAATTAAAATCTTTTGGTACCAAGCTTACCCTACCTATTATTCGCTTTTAGTTATTTTATATACACTATCAATGTTTCGTACTCGTTTTTTTTTTTTTTTTTTTTTTAATAATTAAACACAAATATTCTTTAAAATTGACAAAACCATCGGTTAAAGTTTTATAAAAATACATCATTTATTTTATTGTTGTATTTACTTTCGAAATCAATAACTTGAAATGGCTGAAGCGATAATAATTCTTCAAGAACGAAAACAAAGCCTTTTTGTACTCCATTGTAACATAAAATGCAAAAAAAATATCGCAATTGAAAATTGAAAATGAAAAAAAAAATTTCAGCGCAGTCATATACATATTTCAACGTAAATAATAAATAACTGACGGTAAGTTATAAATACAGCGTGCGAAATAAAGAAAATCCCAATCGAATGAAATACCAGTCACGTAAACTCATAGTATGATTTATAAAAATGTCTTTGCTCCAATTAAACTTTGCTCCTCGAAAGAATAAAATATAAACTGGGAAAACTTTCGAATTTTCCGCAATTTCTTCAGTAGAGGCAAACTCAACACCCGGTACTCTGCCGACAAGAGCCATAAATCAGCCACACACAAGCGGACGATTTTAATCGTGGAGCGCGTCGAAGAAGCACGTACTCGTCGAGGTGAAATTTTGCGGTGAAAACCGAGGTTCGGACCACCGATACTTTTCCTCAAATTTACTCACACTCCCCCTGGTACCATCCGACTACCACCACCAGATTTACCGATGCTCGACGCAGCTCGGCTCTCACGCGCATGTCCCCGAAATTAGTTTCTCCACACATAGGCTGCAGCCACACATCAGGCGCGCTTTTCTCTCTTTTTCTTTGGTTGCCCTACCCCTACAGTCTATAGTACACACGCACCTGTGAAGTTCGATAGCTTTATTTTACAGTATACCCGCAGTCGCAGATTAGTATTACTTTGCTCGTTGTGCTCTAAGGGACATCGCTTTTTGTGCCCATCGGCACTCGGGCGAGCTTTTCGTACGTGTACCAAACCTCATCTTCCTACTCCCCTAAATCCCCCTGTGGTACCTTTTCTCCCCGAGGGAAAATGAACGCGTGCTCACGGTTGTCACGCGTGTAAATCTTGGCTGTGATCTTGGGGGGAAAAAAAGAGGAGGAAAATAATTTAAAAAAAAAAAGAAGAAGAAAAAGAAAAAAAAAAAAAAAAAAGAGAGCATCGAGAGGAGCTTTGAATATACACAGAGCGAGAGGGTCACGGAGCAATGTACAGGGAGGCGGTGATTCGCGCCTTCCGCATCCTGAAATCAACGTCCGAGCAGACGAGCACTGGGTCGAGGCGCTGTTTTCACTCTCACTTGGAGGTACGTATACGCGTACTGCACATGACGGTGTATTGATTTTTAGGGTGCGAGTCGATTTTTTTTTCTCCCCCCTTGTCCTAACCCACCATCATCACCTCCACCACGAGCTCGTGTAGGGGGTGGCTTTTTTTCACGCTCCATTGCGAGGCAGAGCCAACAACGTGATACACGTATTATGTCATACGGAGCGGTGAAACGTGTGTGTCTTTGTCCCTCCACGTGGTTGCGACCCTGTGATGTGTATAATATAATATACGTGCGCGACCCGGTGGTGGCAGTGGCCGTGTGTCCGCCAAGATGTAAAAATAAAACGTTTTATACCTACGGTTGCTCTTGACTTGTGTGCTTACTTTGATGCCTGTCGCGCGGTCTTTGCCCGTCCACCGTTTTGCCTCGGTTTAATTTTAACGCCGGCTACTCTCGCGTGATTCAGCGATCCGGGAAATTTTTTTTTTTTTTTTTTTTCGTTTTTTGTGGTTAGCGAGGTATTTTAAAGAAAACAAAATGTATACGATCTGTCGTTTTGGCTGGCAAGTGAAACGAAAATCGTTATTATATTATGCAAATTAATAACTTGTGCAAGTGTAAAAAAGATTCAAATAAACGAGCTGTAGATACAAGGTTGTAATTGTACCTGTTGGGTTTCCGCTTAGAATCGCCTGGCGATAGGATCAACGATGTAACAGCTGTAACGTATACACGAGGGTGCTTGACTTAGGGGTTGATTGATAGGACTTCTTTGGTCAACTAGCTCGATAATCCCATCGGTCTTTGTTTTCGATCCTGTAGAGCAACCCTAATTATTTTGTTTTCCTGTTCGAAGATTACGAGATTCGCGTTGGGTTCTCTTTTCGAATTTTCGAAAGGTTAATTTCAAGTCTTATGAATGACATCAATTTTTTGAACATTCGTGGTAAGGCCGGAATATGGTTTTACAGAGGGCCAGTTACCACAATGGCAAAAGCTGCCACCTGGTTTTTTTTTGTAACATGACATGCACTTGAAATGTGAAAGAATGTATGAAAGTTTTGGATTTTTCACTTACAGACTTAAATACCATAAAAATGATTTTATTTTTAATGAATAAATACATGAAAATTATCCTCAGCTAAGATAATCGCATTATTTACTATGAATTTGATGATAAATCCAGACTTGGGCAAAGTCAAATTTATTATTTGAAAAAAAACATTATATACTGTTTTATTTAACAAAACAGTAGTTATTTCGTTATTAAAATTCATTTGTATTTAACATGAAACATATATTTTTTTTTTAATATTCATTACAACTATTTGAAATTATTTTAACAAATATCGATAGCATGTTAATAAAAATATTTCCAATACAAAAAATAAATATTCTGTCAATGTGTATGAAATAGTTTATCATTCATGCAATGAAATTTTTTTATTTAAAACAAAAAGATTTAAATAAAATGAACGAAAATATCTTCTTCATGAAATTTTTAATATTTTAAAAATAATATTTTATTTTAAATAAAACGTATTAAAAATATTTTATTAAAAAAAAAAAATGATTTGAAAACATTTTATTTAAAATAAAATGTTTGTTACAGTATTTTATTCAAGTACTTCATTTATCTGAAGTAATTGAGTATTCAAATAACTGTAATTGAAGTTCAAATGAAGAATTTCAGAGTATGTAAATTCTGTTGAATACTGTGTATATATGGTTGTCTAATCGATAACTATCATAAAAATTAACCCTTGAAATTAATGTCGTTTTTCTACAGAAACGGGCCGCCGTGCCAAAGTACACGAAACTCGGCTCGGCGAGATATCTAGATGCCTCTTACGGAAGTGCCTTGGAGCTCGAACGAGCGCAACAGTCACGGTAATTTATTGCAAAATCGTTATTTTTTTTCTGACTATCCATCATATAATTATATATTTACACATGCATAATTTAGTAATTAATAACTGTACTGGGTGCTAGAGTTTGGCAAATATGTTAAAAGGAGCATGCTTACAATGAAGAAATTTAACACGTATATCCATAATTTAGATTTTTACTTGAAAATAATAAAAATAAGGAGTTTGTGACTAAGAGAATCAGAAAAAAAAACATAAACATTTTAGCTGATCCAAGTTTGTGCTGAAACTTTGCGTGCATGCATGCATGAATAATAAAATTGAGATAATAACCCAAAAGGCCAGCTGGTAGGCCTCGACCTAGATAAAGGACTATTTGACCGAGAAATTTATTTTCTTAGCCCTTGCTGCAGTAATTTCGGGGCGGTGTTCGAATTATACACCTTCCGCCACTTGAAATTTTGGTTTTACTTTGATACTATATTTTTTTAATGAGTTTTTTCGGGGTCAGGTAGTAATAAAAAAAAGAAAAAAAAAGATAACTTTTTCTACCAAAAATTGGGTTATTCTAAAATCTAGATACTATGTATTTTTTTTCTTTTTTTTGTAAATCAGACACTCAATGTAAAACTAAAAAAAAAAAAATCACAACTTTTATAAACGCGTTCAATACATTACTCTCTTATGAAAACGCTGATGGTAGCAAAAGCTTGTCTAATAATTGACAGTGGCTCGTCGAGCAGCATTTGTTTGCGACCCGCAATACATTTCAATGGAGAACAATTGATCAAATTGTACCGATTGATCGATAAATCGAAATCGTCATTGTTGGGGCCGAGTACATTTATGTGATATAAAAGTAGTGATCGTCGTGCGTTAACTAGTGTCGCATGGAAGACTTTGACTTCAAGTGCGGCCGCTACTGCCGGCCACACGCGCTCGAGAACTTGTCGTCCACTGATAGGGATATCCCACACCAAATGGGGTATCGACAGTTTTATTTATTTATTTATTTCTTTCCTCCTCATCCATTTTGATCCAAGCACTAACTTTATTAATAAAATAACTATTTTCGTGGGTAAAGCTCACTAATAAACTAATCAACCTGATTTCTATCTGTTATTTACAGCACTTACAGCTTCATTCATGACAGCCACTACATGTAGTGAGTATCATGCGCGTATATTTTGTGTGTGTGGGTGTGGGTGTAAAATTTACTAACGATAATGGTATTACTCTGCAAATTGGTCCCTCGATTGCACATTGGTTACGGGAATATTTAAAATTTACGGTGTAGCATTATTGTATTTTTTTTTTATTTTTGTTATGTTGTATTTTTTTATCGCAGTAAAATTAAAAAAAAAAAAAAAAAATATTCATACCGTACATGCTTAAACCGTTGATTTTAATTCACAGCGAAAAGACTCATCTCGATGTAAAAGAGGTTATTCAAAAACTTTTCAGCACGAGAGACCAAGATCAAGCCACCAACGCGGAGGATGTCATGTTTGACATGTTCAAAAATGAGGAGACTGGATTGCTTCACGTCGGAAAATTTTTGGCGGTAAGCACATCGTTTGGTTAAAAAAATAAAAAATAAACAATAAAATTATAACATATAATCACGTAGAAAAAGAAAATGTTTATACCTATAGGCCTTGAGAACGACTGGTCTGAGAAAAAACGACCCCCGACTGCAGGAGCTTACGGACAATTTGAAAAAGGAGCACATAAAATCCGGCGGCCACGAGGGCATATCCCACGAGACCCAAAAATTGGATCGCGAACAATTCCGAAGGTAATAATAATAATAATAACACACTCGTATGCCCCAACCTTCGAAACGCAATCCATTAAATCGGTAAAATATATTGTTTCTAAAAAAAATAAAATACAATACCTAGTACCATCGATCAGCAACGAAACAATTAACTGAAACAGTTCTTGACAAAGTATTGCCGAGTCGGAGATTTTTCTTGTTAAATAATTATTATTCGAATTCCACATTAAAATGTCCATCAACCAATACACGTGTAAATCTCACCCGCAGGATCATAACGCCCAACATCGTCCTGATCTCGCGTGCGTTCCGGCACCAGTTCATCATCCCGGACTTCCCGGGCTTCACCAAGCACATCGAGGACTTTTACTGGAAGTGCAAGTCCAACATCGAGGGCAAGGTGGCCTCGTACATACCCCAACTGGCCCGCATGAACCCGGAGTACTGGGGCGTGTCGGTCTGCACCATAGACGGCCAGCGCTTCGGCATAGGCGACACCGCCATCCCGTTCACCCTCCAGAGCTGCAGCAAGCCCCTCACGTACGCCATAGCCCTCGAGAGGCTCGGGACCGAGGTGGTCCACCAGTACGTCGGCCAGGAGCCCTCCGGCAGGAACTTCAACGAGCTCGTGCTCGACCACAACAGTAAGCCCCCCCCCATATTTCCCTCTTGTAGCTAATTACCAACGCGGACTACAATGTAATCGTGCGCAGAAAAGCCCCACAACCCGATGATCAACGCCGGGGCGATACTCGTGTGCTCGCTGTTAAAGACCCTCATCAAGCCGGAGATGACGCTGGCCGAGAAGTTTGACTTCACGATGAACTACTTCAAGCGGCTGGCAGGTGGGGAGCCCCTGGGTTTCAACAACGCCGTGTTTTTGTCGGAGCGCGAGGCCGCCGACCGGAACTACGCCCTTGGCTTCTACATGCGGGAGCACGGCTGCTACCCCGAGAAGACCAACCTACGCGAGTGCATGGATTTTTACTTCCAGGTGACCTTTTCTTTTTTTTCACTTTACCATTACCCGGGAAACGTCTCGTCGGTGTTGCTCCCCTCTTGAGATGTATTGGTTGACCGGAGGAGATGATAATGATACTGTTGGTCGATGGATGTGACAATCTTATGTGTTGCAGTGCTGCTCGATGGAGGCAAACTGCGAGACGATGGCCGTGATGGCGGCGACTCTGGCGAACGGTGGCATCTGCCCGATCACCGAAGAAAAGGTCCTGAGGCCCGACAGCGTCCGCGACGTGTTGAGTCTGATGCACAGCTGCGGCATGTACGACTACAGTGGCCAGTTCGCCTTCAAGGTATACATCGTACACCGTCAATCTTTGGGGATTCCCTTACCGATCGCACTTCTCATTATCCATTTTGCCAAAACAAAAAAAATCATCAACAAAGGTCGGCATACCGGCGAAATCTGGAGTGTCGGGTAGCCTGTTGATGGTGATACCCAACGTGATGGGGATCTGCACGTGGTCACCGCCCCTGGATCCTCTGGGCAACTCGTGCCGGGGCGTGCAATTTTGCGAGGAGCTGGTGGGCGAGTTCAACTTCCACCGATACGACAACCTCAAGCACGCGACCAACAAAAAGGACCCGAGGAGGCACAAGTACGAAACCAAGGGCCTGTCCATCGTCAATTTGCTCTTCAGCGCGGCCAGCGGCGACATAACGGCTCTGCGCAGGTACGGCTACCACACCCTTTATTTTTTCCCTTTTTTATGGGTGCGACATAACGTTCCGATTGCTGGATCACACCCTCAATCGACAAACGTGTATGACATTGTATGTTGAATCCGACACCACTCGCTGACAATCCTTAAACATATCATGCGCGTCTCTCTCGTCACCACGACACCGACGGCTATGAAATGCAAATAAAAAAACAAATCCACACAAGACACGGCATGCGAGATTACCTGGAGTGGTGAGTCGCAAAGCTTACAAACTAAGGTTGCCTAACTTTTACGTTACTGCGCACGCACTTACTTTATAGAGAGTAGACCGGCGTTCAGGGCAACTGGACAATGTTTGCTATTAGCCGTGGAAAGAAAATACTTACTCGCTCTGGTGCTAATTTTTTTTTTTTCTCCCTCTCTCCAGCTGCTGCAGCTTTGTTTGCTTTTAGCTTTCGGATTGCGCTTCCCAAGTGGTGTATAGACACTTGTTGCGTTTGGCGATGAGCAATTTTTTTTTGCTTTTATCCCGTTGAAATATACCACTGTACTGTGATAAACCTCTTGCAGGCTTGTCAATTTTAGAGCGCATATAGTATTAATGGGGGGGGGAGGGGAGTGAAAAATGAAAATCAATGCCTGTCCTTGTTTTTATAAATATAATATTGAAAAAAATAAATAAAAAAACAAAGGCACCGGCTGAGTGGCATGGACATGACACTGTCGGACTACGACGGCCGGACTGCACTCCATCTGGCCGCTAGCGAGGGCCATCTGGACTGCGTTGAATTTCTCATCGAACAGTGCCGAGTGCCCCACGATCCCAAGGACAGGTAAGATACCTGTTCTTACTGTTCTTGGCTTCCTGTCGATTTTTCACCATTTTCTAACAGTGTTGTCAATAACTCGGACAATTGTGCAAAGATTGAAAATTAAACTTGTTGACCCTTTTTTTTTTTTTTTTTTTTATTGGATTTTAATACAAGTTTTCGTAAACCTCGAAACATATTCATCATCCCGATATTTATGTTCGAAACTTTAAAAACTGGAGAAATTTATCACTTGTTAGGTAGGTTATAATATATATAATCAAATCGAAAAAAATTTCCAGACTTTGTGAGTCTTATTTACTGTAGTTTCATTATTTTGCTTTTTTTTTAAACTAACGTAACAGCTCGCGTAAGAATAAAACTTGAAAAAAAAAAAAAAAAAAAAAATTCATTAGTAGAGAAGAATTTTTTCGATTCTTTTAACTCATTAAAAAAAACATATAAAATAATTGATTGCACACCGATGTATCGAAAGAATCTATTGCGTGGATCGTCGTTGAGATTTCTCCTCATAGATAAGTTCTAATTGAGCTATCCGCAAAAAGTGGTCCTGAAGAAACAATTAAAATATCAACCTCAGATTACTTTGAAGAAACGATGACTGAAAAACTGTTAAGTCCTATCTAAAGGATTGGCTGTATTAAATTAATTTTTAATTTATATTTTAAAAAATCCTAATTACAAACACGTAATTATCAATTAATTTAATTGCATTGAACCACATACGTAATTATTATTCATTTTTTAAATGAACTTTTTTCAATTTTCAGTAATTTTTTCATAAAATAAGCGAATGATAAAAATCTAATTACTCATGATTATCAAAATCATTACTAATAATCATTTACGCATAAAGTTTAGAGATGTTTTATCAAGCATATTTTTTTTGTTTTTAGATGGGGTAACCGACCGATCGACGAGGCTGAAACCTTCGGCCATGCCCAGGTGGTCGAGTACTTGAAAAACTACGAGTCACTTCGTCAAGCCGGACTTAACAAGAATAAAAACAACAGCAATGGTAATTCTGATGACAACAGCGGCTCATCCATCGATGGCGTGAAAAAAGAGACGATGGAAACAAAATCATCGCCACATCCGATAATCGACCCGTCGTCCAGCAGCAATCAATCTTCACCCCTACCTTAAACGTCAATTCTACGTGTGTTCATTTCTTTCATGAATCTCACGATGTCGAGTGATTCAATAAGTACGACTGTTGTCCACGAAATAAGCATCAATGTTGTTTTTTTTCAGCTTCTTTGTTTATACGTTGTCAATGATTTTTTTTCTTTTTTTCTTTCTTTTTTTCGTAGAATAGTATTTAGCGATAAAAAATGGTACGTAAGACGTCAATTCAGCCGATTGTTTGATAGACATTTTTTTTAGACGATAGAGCGAGCGCGTGTTTTACTGTGTTTTCGAACGATGCCGCAACGTAGCGTCACAACGTACTTATGGTGCTCATCATTAAGGATAAGCTCGAGCCTATACGCTTAACCCTCACTTGTAATATCCGTTCTCACCGATAAAGCTTCATCCGGGCCGTCCTACAAGCGCGAAGAAAAAATAAAAAAATATCATAATCCGTTGAAAAAAAAGTATACAAAGCTTGCGTAGTTGATCGAGCTGCGAAAAGCACAAAGGCGCGATGCCAATGACAATAATGCTTCAAAGACTATTATCTCTATACGTGTACATGTAAATGTTTAAATTCTCTTTATTAAGAGATCGTTGAACCGATAAGTATTGTTGTTGAAACTGGTTTCTCTCTCTCTCTCTCTCCTTGGAGCAGATCTCTTGGCGAAGAGTACTTTGTTGTACGGTAGAAGCGCAAAAGTTGAAAAAAAAAAAAACAAAAAATCTTTTTTTCCAATAACAAATTTTGTATCAAATATCAGCATGGAAATCAGGTTTCATTTTCTACCTCATAAATGATTAATAAATGAAAACTTTACAAGCTGTTGGGTGAAAAAAAAGTACAAATTTCTTTGCTGTGCAAAACCAATCATTGATAGCGAAATGACAAATACTTTTTTTTTTTTTTTTTTTCAAGGAGGACATCTTGAAGTTAATATTATGAATAATGTTCCTTTAAACGTATTGCGGTAGTTTGTAATCGAAAGATTTAAAAGTATTTGTTGGAATTAGTATGTACTACCTTAAATTTGCTTCCTATCTTATGTCATCGAAACTTTTTGATAATCTTTACCGTTACGATTTGAGCTAATTTTATCAGCGCACTTGAGGATTAGAGTTGCCTTTTCTTGTGACACAAGAAAATAAAGTCAATAATATTAAAAGGATATACCTATTACTTGATCTAAATAAACTTACTGACTAAATTAACATGTTTGGATGTATTGTTACCAAGTACGAAAAAACAAATCAGAAAAATCATTAAGTGACAGATGATTGAAATTATACTTGGATACTTTATTATCGAACGATTCGGTATTATATAATGGCAATAAGTTGAATAATAATAATAATAATTATTTTCTAATACAAAATATTATATTATAATTTATGAGACATAAATGACAATAATTAAAAACATTTAAATTACAAAGCAATAATGAGTTTTAAAAAATTTCGAAATATACGTATACATTCCGTTTGTTTGTCATTACATTTATTAACGAAAAAAAAACAACACGTCAAACATATCTTTTAGACATACAAATGCGTACTACTGTTATTCTCATAAAGTAAGCTTATTACGATGAATCCAACTGTATTATTCGTTCAATGTAAATATGTTGTTTAATAAATGTTAAATTATTCAGGGTTGATAAACACATGTTTTTTTATTCTTACATTATCCATGAATTACTTGAAACAAAAAAAAAAAAATTTTCATCCCAAAAATGAATTAGACTTTGTTAATCTTTTGCACTTACGAAATGATGACACGAGTGACTAAATTTAAGCAAAAAAAGCATATGTACCGTTCGAAATTACCGTCCCAATCCACAATCAGCCACACATAATTACTTCAATTCAGAAAAAAAAAAAAAAAAAAAAAAAACAAATCATAATAATCGCTGCACAGCACGTGCGTACGAACGCACAGATCTTGAAGTCACAAGCGTACATCGCCAATAAAGTGATCCACGAAGCCGATAGTGATACAGGCACCAGTAGGTAAGTATATGATATGCGATTGCGCAACATCCAAACCGCGAAAGGACGAGAAATTCTCGCCTCGACTAGTTTTTATGTGTGCTCGGTTGCACGTTCGAGTGTCCGAAAACCCGAAAAATCATCCTCGTCGTTCGCGGTGAATCAGAGAAATTTCACGCTCTCACGGGCACGTTAGTTCAGAGCTACATACCTAGTGGTATGGGTACAGGCTAGACAGCCCAAGATTATTAATCGTACATTCGTATATATGTACACATACACCTGCCCCTTGGCGATCGTTTTCCAAACGATCCTTGCGGTCGTCGTCTCGTGCGTCAGCCAATTCGGTTTCTCGCGATCAATCACGAATACATATACTTTATGCTTAAAGACGTTTGTTTATGAATTTACAGTAGTACAGATTCGTTATTATTGTTCGATTTAGTTGCGCCTATAGCCTTGTTCCCGCGGGCATTTGATAAAGATCGGCTTGCCGATCTCGGCGATCCACGGGGAAATCTAATTAACGCAGTTTAGCGTAGATCGGTAGTCGAGTATATTTGCTCTTCCGACTGGGCGATCGTTACGGAATATGAAAGGGATCGACAAATGAGGCCAAGCAAATCACGCGCGTGAGACTGTGCTGCTTCGGTTTTTTTCCCCGCCTCGAGGGGTTTTCCGCAAAAATATACGTGTGCAAGAACGTCGGACGGCGTTTAACTTTGCGGGGAATCCCCCTCAGCTAAGTAGTCGCATGATTATTGGTTTTTTGGAGAAGTTTGCGGCAGATTTTTTTCAACTGCTCATAAAGGAACCTGATTTTAGGATTTTATACCGTTAATTGGCATTTTATTCTCTGACCTCTTCCGTTACTTTGTAGTCACATCCGCTTGGGCCTGTCTTTTTCTTTTCCATTAAAACGAAAGATCTTCTGTTACGTCAATCGTATGAATCACACATTTTTCGATAGTTGTGTGTTTTTAGCAGACCAGCAGACGTTGTGAGTTAAAATTGTCAGACACGTATATCGTAATGTGTAGGTGCGTATGCGTTCCGGGAACTGCGATAATTGAGGGGAAAAAAAAAAATCGGTTGCACGATCGCAGCAATATTATTATGAATAATAGTTCAAAGTTTCCCAGTTGAACTGCACTGGATATCACATTATAGATACTTTTGTTGTAAATATTTGCGTCAGATGAGTAGCTACGTTGTTTTGTTGATCAACTCTACGGAAGATCATTGAACAACGTTATGTAAGGTTTTTTTTTTATTTTTCTCAGATTATAGAAAATTATATACATGCCACTGTCATAAAAAAAAAAAAAAAAAAATTTGTATAAAACATGTTTTAATGTAACATCAAAGAAACAGTTACAAAAAAAACTTACCAAGTGGTTTTCTTTTACCTCATAAAACATTTGTCTATAAATTTTTCCCTAGGTGCTTGAGCAAGACATTTTCTCAAATAATGTTTCTCTTATTTTGTTCCAAACAAGATCGTGTGAAAAATTACATTGAAAAAAAATTATCGTCACTTGTATATTTTGGATGCAAAAATGTGTAAAGATGTAAAATTTTTAAAATAAACACTTTATGGTTCCATCCTATAAACAAGTGTATCTCAGTGTTGACGGAAAACTGCGATAAAGTTAGGAAAACATATTTTTCAATTGTCTACTCCAAGAGATCGTTCGAATCTATTAAAAATTACTTTTCATTGAAGATAATTTGCTGCTCAGACTACACAGTCATGCATGGACGAGTATTTTAAAAAAAAAATCGCTCATGCGTTTCCTAACTAAAAAATACATATCTAATATTACTTGTTTTTTTCTTCAATCAGCAGCAGAGACACCTTTAGCGAAAAAAGTGATTCCCAACATTTAAACTCTCGATAAAATTTAGTACTCATTACCTGTCTCGTGAAGAAACATCTCGGTATGTAAATACGCCGATTTAATACTGCACATTGATCTTTCATAAGTAGATACCCATTCATTCATCCACAACAGACGAGTATACAAAAAAAAAAAAAAAATTATACCCACAAAAATCAACACAATCGCGATAGTCGTTGAACCTGACCTTGAAAAACCGGTCCTACACCGTCAATTTTAAATAAACACGACCAAAAAAGAAAGAAAGAAAGAAAGAAAGAAAAAGGGGAAACCCGAACGTCATCAGACGAGACCAGAATATCATAATGATAGCGATGATCCTTAACACGCGCACAAACTATTTGTAAGTCTGGAAGCTACTCTTACGATCCTGACGATCTTTCGACTGTAAAGGACTTCATAGAGTACAATTGAGGCTTTCGCAAGTCAGAGAAACGCGGGGCCGTAAGTACGTCATCAGAATTTGTGATTTCTCGGAAAGAGACTATTAAACGCGTTTATTTCTAACAGGGGACTTTACGCACTAGGATTTTTTTTTTTTTTTTTTTTTTTTTTTTTTTTCATTCCTGTAACACATGGTGGGTGGTGATGAATTTTTCTGGAGGCTGATATTGAAACCTGCATAACATCACGTACTCCAGAGGGTCAATTCTATTTATTTATTGTCGATTAGACGAAATAGACTGGTAAGACTATTTTTTTCAGTTTTTCGGACAAAAGCATAAAAGGTTTTATTTTTATCGTCAACAAATCACTTTGGGAAAAAAAAAAATTCAAAGTCACCTATGACAGTCATTCGACATCTTACGTCAACAGCATGTATAAATTACAGCATAATAATGAAAGGAAAATAAATCACACCGACGAGTCGATTCGATTAATCCTACGACATTCTTGTGTCATCTCCTACCGGCAGAAAAAAAAAATTACCTGCCAACCCCATCAAAGACAATAGATACCAATCACGCGTCGATTTGGGTTTTACGAGCTTTTAGTGGAAATCTAATTTACACGCACGCGAAAACTTATACATTTATAGCCGTATGATTATGCGGTGTAAAGACGGTAGGGATTTCCTGACATAAGTGCACATCGCGTGTGAAATAGCATCATCTTCGTTTTTTCTCATTTTCACGGAGCGAGAGAGAGAGAGAGAAAAAAACCTCGCGTAAATTGCGCTTCTCTCGGAAAACACAGCTCCTACGTAGCGATGTGCGATACGTCATTACTATTTTGTCGTCGAATAGCAAAATAAAAAAATAAAAACATTGTTACCAAATAAGCCAAACATTTTCGATGTTTTGAGATCATTTGTGAACAGTATTATTATATATTTTGACATATTTATGCGCACATCGCGAAGAGCAGCCTTATCATCAAGTCGAATTTATGTTATTCAAGTTCATGTCGTGTTGTTAAAAATATTGTGAACCTTGACACAAATATGATGAACTTGCTTGAGAACCTCATTCATCGAGTGATAAAATTTTACTAAATTATCCAATAATTTAACTCTTTATACAAAATTGAACTCCGTAGGGGTTATCGTCATATTTTGTTTCCTACGAAAATAAAATTCTTCTAAAAATGATGCCACTCCTTTTATCGTTAAAAACAACGCATATGAATTTCAGAAGGTCTAGCTTTATAGTTTTCAAGAAATTCCATCGTAAATATTGTCGGGTCACTTGGGGGCTCCCATGAAGAGATCATCTTAAATTGGTCGCCAAAAACACGTTTTAATTTATTACAAAATCGCATGTGATCGCTTCCAATTTTAGTGATCCTTTTTTCATACGCAATTTGCCCATTTGTAATTGTTATTTTGCCCATTTTGTTGACAAAAAAATCTAGTTCACCCTAAATGTATTAAAATGAAAAAGTGTCCTTACTATATAAAAATATTTCATTCAATCGAGACAAACAACTTCAAAGGGATCTACTCCTGAGCACCAATGACATGAGCAATATGAGTGTAACTCCAGCACGTGACCAAAAAAAGGCCAAACAATGAAAGCTCCGCGATATTTCCTGGGGCAGATCCCATACCGATTTTTCCACTCCCACGGGGACGCACGAGGAGGAAATCCCCTCGCTTGCGGAAGCACAGGTGGAGGGAGCGATCGAGTGTCTAGGTCGTTTGATTCCTTTCGCATATATAAGATCCCGAGCGCTGGATCGGCCTCAGTCATTGCTCAATCGTTCGTCGACTCTTTCGAACGAGGTACATATATATACAAGTACATATATATATAAGTGCGGCGATCAAAAGGGAATCGTTTTGGGCACGAGATTGCAATTGTGCTTTTGTTTCGGTGTTGTGCTGCTGTGCATACATGTATAGCAACATGAACAAGTGCTCGGTGATTATTGTGCTACTGTCGTTGACCGGCGTCCTTGCCAAGCCGCATGGTAATTCAGACATAATTCATTTTTCTCTCTTTTAATGATGCTCCGTTGAATGGATGGGGTTTATCATAAAATCTATTTGATGCGAGACAAGTCGTGTACAAATGTATTGCAAAGTGGTTGTTACGGAGAATACACGTTTTCTTAAACCTCAACAGTACTTTTACACTCGTGTTACCTAAAAAAAATTGTATGTCCATTATTCATGTAGATTTTCTTAGAGCATTCGTTAATTGTAATTATAAACGATGAAAAAATACAGTGACTACCGATCTCTGGTGTCTCGCATATATCGAATTACCGTGACATTGAAAAGTATTTGTACTCTGATGTAAATTTGACCTCGAACCAAAGAAATTATTGTCAGTTAAATATAAGATCCCAAAGGGATCATTTTTAGAAAAACTATTATGCATCAACTTTACCACAAATTTGATTATTTTTTTATCAACGACGACATAAAGTTGAAATTTACTAACTCTTTCCACGAACGATAGACCATCGGTCGAAATACGCGCATTCGTTACTGTAGAAACTTCAACGAGTGCCATTAATCACCCGACCATTTGAATCCTGAGATGAATTGTTTTTTAATTCTCTGGTGAGTAGTATCCAGGCATCAACCAATTAAAGCAGTTGTTACTCATGATTTCCCGCAAATAACAATACTTGAAAAAAAAAAAAAAAAAAGAAAAAAAAAAAAGAGGAAAAACCAGCAATTACCACAAATCGCCGCGGAAATTTTAGACCCAACATTATACAAACATACATATGTTATACACATTTGTAGCCATAACCCTGTGTTTTTTTCCGTATCGCTGCTGATAAAAAAAAAAAAAAAAAAAAAAAAAAAAAAAAAAAAAAAAAAAAAAAAAAAAAAACTAAAATCGTGCTCGTGACTGTCCCTTACAGGTCTTCTCGGACAGATACTGGAGAACCACCGACAGCGCCATGACTCGAGTCTCCTGGATCCCCTTGGGCTCTTCCACAACAAACGCCCGGGCGAGAGTAGCTACGGCGACGCGAGCGCCCACAGTAAAGCCAACGCCCTCACCGGAAGCTTCCACCTTGGAAACCTAATTGGCATATCGGGCTCCATCAGCAACGCCGAGGCCAGTGCTAATGCAAACTCCGGAGCCAGTGCCAACGCGGTGGCCAACGCCAATGCCTACGGTGGTAGTGCCAACGCCAACGCCAATGCCAATGCCGGTGGTGGCAACTATTACGGTGGACATGGCTATGGTGGACAGCAGCCTACCTATGGGGACTACGGTGGTGGACAATTTGGATCGCAGGCCAATGCCGCTGCCAATGCCAACGCTCAAGGCTCACAAGGATTCCAGCCAGGTATATACGTATGATCGGGGAGCTTGCCGATCACCACGGGAAATATCAAAACGAGTCGAGACGTCGTTGGTTTCTGTGGTTCGATCTCTTCCCTTCTGTCTGTTTGCACGCGTGTGTGCATGTTTCTGTTTTGTGTCTTTTGCTCCTCTGCTTTTATCGTGTTTTGGGACTATCTTTACCGCGTGTTCTGAATTTGTGGGACGCGACTGGTTTCTTTACACTTTCTTTTTTCTTTTATTTTTTTTTTTTTTCACACATTTTAAAAGGGTTTCGTAACAGGCAATTTCATCACAAGGGTACTACGACGATGAAGGTGGGTTTTCAATTTTACTTGTACAATCGGTAACCATACATACCGATCGCTCTGAAAAATGATCCGATTTCGAACGAAAAAAATAAAATATCACGCTGCTGATTGATCCACTCTTCGTTGTTATCACTGTCTCTCGCACCTCTCGTTGACGCACTCGACACCAAACAACTGCATCCAGCAAATCGAAAAGAACCCGATACTCATGTGCACCCATATCTCGTTGAAATCATCACGTGTACCCACCACCGAAGGAAGCCAGCTATTACAGCTTTCTCTCTCGACCAAGTGAATAACGAGTCTCTCGCTCCACCTGTCGTCCTCATCTAAGTGTCCGCAAAGCAAAGAAAAAGATAGATGTTGGGGGTGACGTCGAGAAAAATTGTTTGAACGCAGGAGAGTACGGGCCCTCGTACTCTAACGAACCATCAGGTCCACAGTACCCGAGCGGAGGAGGTGGAGGCGGAAGTGCAACCGCTAATGCCGCAGCGATCGCCACCGCCAATGCCAACAGTGGTGGCGATGGCTCGTCAGGCTCGTACACCGTCCAGAAGCCCCAGCAGTTTGTCGACAACAACAACCTAGGCTCGGTGAACTACAACCCCGTGTCCGCACCTGCCCAGACCTCCTCGAACGCGGCTGCGAACGCAGCCGCCAACGCAGCAGCGAGTGGTGGGAGCTACCAGCAGAGGCCGAGTGTCTCGACCGGCCAGCCAAGTGGCACGATCGTCATACCGATCGAGATTGTTGGGGTACAAAAGAGGCCACATCATCATCATCACCACCACCACCACCACCATCACCGCCGACCCCAGCCCGAACCTGTGTACGCTCCACCACCACCCTACCAAGAACCCCAGCCCGTGTACGCCCCACCACCACCTCCTCCTCCTCCTCCTAAACCACAACCGCAACAACCTTTGCCACCAGCTAGACAACCGACTATGAACACCCAGCCAATACGTATCATCGTAGTTGAGCAACCCACCAGAGGTGAGAGATAGATGGCTTTTGTTAATCATAGGAATAATCATATAGAGTTATTAATCGACTGGATTTTCATCTTTATAATGGAACGATAGCACTTTTGCTCTTTTCTGGGAATCTATAATATGATTGTACATTGACGTGGCTATGTCGCAACATGGAGGCTCTTAAAGTGCTAAATTCGTTTCTTCAATGAATTTTCATCACCTGTAGAGTTAAACAGCATCGTCAAACTTAAACAGCGTACGGGTAACAGCGACAACCCATCCTTGATCCCGCGTAACCCCCAATGTCAATGTTTTTTTTTTTTTTTGACAACGCGACCAATTAAATAAAAATGTAAAATGAAGTTGTCCAATGAGAGATGTCGAGTTAGATTCAGATTCATATAGCAAAACTCCACTTGGTGTTTTTCTTTCTGTCGCGAGTATAACCCTCGGTGAATGTAAAATGGCGCAGACATGGGGGAGTTTATTGGGTGTAACAAACGCACAGAGAGATATTTATGTACAAAAACGTCATATACAAAAATGAATGACAGGAAAAATGTTATCGTCCACAGGTAGTGGCTGCCCCGGAGGCTGCGGACGTCCCCAGCCGAACTACAGCTCGAACCCCTTCCTGAACGGTGGTGGAAGCAACTCCGCCAACGCAAACGCAGCAGCTTCCGCCAACGCCAACTCTGGCTCGTCGGGTGTTGGCTACCACGATCCCGGCTACGTCCCGGCCCCATCCTACGAAGCCCATCTACCGGTGGAAAACACCATGAATCCCTTCCTATCTGATGTTCATCAGGCCTACACCCCAGCCCCGAACCCCCAAGTGGGCTACGGTCAAGGACCGTCGTACCCTACCGGGCAGCAGACCTACGGTGGTTACGGTAGCAACGCAGCGGCCAACGCAGCAGCCAACGCAGCCTCGAACGCCGGGGGTGTCTATCAGGTGCCCGTCAAGACTCAGGCACCAAACACGGGCTCCGGGGGCTACGTCAACCAACCCAACCAGGGATACTACGGGTCCGGCAAGAACAACTACAACCAAGGGGACTTGGGCAGTGGCGTCGTCATCATCGACGAGGATGACAACCAGAGGAATAACAACAACAATTACAATTACGGACAGCAGCAGGGCTCGGGATCTGGTAGCGCCAACGCCGCGGCCGCGGCTAATGCTGGTTCCACCTCTGGAGGCTCGGGGAGCTACCAACCCAGCGTACTGCCGGTATCTACTGGATCTGGTTGTGGAGGTGGCTGCTCGGGAGGTTATGGAGGTTCGTAATCTGGTTTTTGTTTTTGATTTGTTTGTTTCTTCGTGTTTCACGTCAACATGTGTTTTCTCGAATATGTTAGGACACAACAATGGCGGCAGTGGGGCCGGTAGCGCCACGGCGACAGCCAACGCAAACGCTTCGGCAAAGGGTTATGGATCGGCGAATGCCTCGGCGGCGGCGAACGCCTCGGCCAATAGGAGCGGCTTTGGAGAGGCGAAAGCCAATGCCGTTGCGACCGCTAATTCGGATACGCGTGACCGGCTCATCTTCACCCGCTAAAATAATATGTACCTACGTGTATATACATTATATATAAAAGAGACTCGCTTTCGTGTGCGAGGGGTCCGGAGTTTGGTTTGCTTATGTGATAAAACGAGAAGAGGATTCGAGTGATTATAAGTGTACGCGTTACTTTTTCGACGCTTTCGATTTGCTTCAATTTCTTTTTCATGTGCGAGTGTACAGTGTACAAGGATGAACAAATATCATAACTCCAGAGTATATCTTATAGCAGATAGATGAATGACACATGTTGAATGTATGATTAGTTTCTTCTTCTTCTTTTTTTTTTTTTTTTTTTTTTTTCTTAATTTTAATATTAATCCATAGTATACTTGCAATTCGTAGCAGCGACTCGACAAATATTAAATTCCACATCGTAAAATATGTCGTGGACCACCTTATTATTTAGTTACCTGTATAAGGATATACTAGAAGGACATAAATTTTTTCTTATTCATTATGTTCTCTAAATGCATTTCGTGACGATGATGGATATCTAACTGTTATGTGTATTGCGTAAGCTTAAAATTGTATTTTTTGAGAGATATTGTATTTTAGAGCGATCGTATACTTCTGATGATCGTGTGCATTTATACATATGTTATTTATTATACTGTAAAGGTAATAAAATCTTACTTCATATTTATAAGAATATTGGACTTATCATTTATTTAAACCATATATGTGATTCATACTTGAAACTATACGTTGCAATTCATTCGAATCAATATTTTATAAAACTTTCATGATAGATATTATACGATACTTAGTGTTTTTTTTTTGCAGTGAGAACCGTCTTCTCTAGTCACACAGTACTTGTCAAGGTCACAAGTAGACAATATCTACAAATGATTCGCACGTGAGAACGATTCGAACGTCAATAATTACTGAAGAATTGCTCTTACAATAACTTGAGTCATTAATTCGAGTTTTCCTCTAATTTTCTTGCTAGTGTGTAATGTCATCGTCTGACAGAGATCATCTCTGTATCGTTGATATGGAGCACTATACACGACTCAAATTTTTCAAGAATGGCATTTCACATATCTTGGATTGCCGAAGAAATAATAACAGTATAAAAAAAGGGTATAACAATTACCCCAGAGTAAATAACAAAATACCGTTTTTAATTTATCGTATGTGTGAAGAGTTTGGAGAAAATCTCATACTTGGCGAGTCAACCTGATTGAAGAGTATACGGCTCGCTCATTTTTTTGGGTGCTAATTACCGATGTCCTTGATTGAGTATGACAAACCACGAACATATGTATCACAACTGCACTAACTTCTGGACCCTACAGAGTATTTGTTTAAACATATACAACGTACGTTGTAAATTTTGAAAATCAATTTCCAATTGTCTTTTTAATCATTATTTTATAAAACAATGATGTTACAAAGAAAAAAAAAAAAAAAAATTTCCAGGAGAAACCGATGCAATGGTTGCAACAAATTTGGCAAATTTGATGTACAACTGTATTTGATAAACGGAATATTCACACATGATGCATAATGCTAATTTAATTTTCACACAGAAATTCGTTATTGGTATCAAAATAGAAAATAATTGTACCATACGTAAGTGAATGTAAATATTGACTTCACAAACTGGATTACATCACAATTCTGTATATTTTTCTAACCCAAGCAGGTTTGATTCAACTTTTTGCATAGAGGAAAATTGAGCTTAGAAAAACCCATGCGTTTTTATATTGGATTTGGAAAAAGTCCTCGAGGCTGCATAAGTAGAAGTGGCACAGTCATACATGTAAGACGCAAATATTAATTCCAAATTCCTTATTTTATTTTTATCAGGTACATTTGACACGCTACAAAGTAGCTGCTGGCAACGTTTTAGCATAATTATATTTTTCGTATTTGGAATATGACTACGCTGTCAATAAAAATAATTGCTGACGCTTTTGAGTCACACGTTTCGAGGAAAGGTGTGAATGAATTTTTATTACGGTAGCTCACAAATAAGTCTATGAATATTACCCAACATGGTTTTTTTTTAATAGTTAATTGAACCCGTTTGACACGACATTTTTTTGCGCTTGTTCTTTCACTGCTGATAACCTTCGTAATTTTTTTTGTTCATGCATTAATTTACCAAGGTAGAGTAACGTTAGCAACCCCAATTTGGTAAAACAGTATTAACCAGAGTCAAGATTTTAAAGTAAAATAATTTGAACCAATAGAAAAAATGTGTTTTGATTAATTGAAGTACGAAAAAAAAATAGTATTAAAAAAATTTTTGCATTTATAGTTGTGTTTGCAGAAGACATCGAATAGTTGGGGAAAAAGAAACTGATAATGAATGGTATACTCATACTTCGAAAATACCATGATTATCCGAATTTGATCCGATTAAAAATAATACAAAAAAGTTTCTTCTCGGACTATTTTGCAAGATTTACATATATTATACTGTAAAACATTTTAAAATATTTTTTTTTTTTTACATTAAATTAAGTGGTTTTTTTTTTTTTTTTAACCGTTTGTTTCCCCACTATTTAGAATATAGTATTGTAAAATATATTTTTTCTTCGATGTGTATGAGTAGGTACAATATGCTTTAGATATTTTAAGGTAACTGACTATTTATCCAAAGTTATTTTTTTCTTTTAACACGTGATGCATTGTTTATGACTGAAAAATAATTTGCCTAACGCTTTGAGTGAAAAAGCATTACCGCCCAAGTCTGCATACCAATAGCGTGAAAAATACATATTTCATATACCTTTGTAAAAGTTGGTACGGATCCGGCATACCCATATATACACACGTAAGTATAGGCACATATAGTTCACGGGGGTGAGGAAGCGCGTAACCTTCGATCCGCAAAAGTTGACGGCCTTGTACCCACATATATGTTATTCCACACGTACGCGAGACTCATTATTCGAAGAAAACGAAACGACGCTCGTACCACAGACTCGGTCCACTCTGGGAAGCTGTATTTTGGGCAACCGAACGACTTATGAATAATTAATTGGCTCTCTTGCATTTGCGCCCGGACTTTGTTGACCAAATCAAACTCAGCCAATTGAATTAATATACCGACGCGTGGCTCGCGCGTTTGGCAATTTTGCCACCTTATGACGTTTCCATAAAATCCACGACTCCGTAAACAATGATGCCCGAAGAAGGGGGTTATTGAAATCACTCACGCTTTGGCGTGAATTTTCACGGAAAACTCCAAAACACCCCGTACGGCTGGAGAGAGGGAGTCCTAGAACCCTCGAATGCATAACGCGCTCTTGCGCCAAATGTATGTATATTGTTTTCGCAACGCGGCGACAAGCAAACAAGCAAAAGGAAGGATCATCGAAGCGACGGCCGATGTGTTTTCGCAACACACGGCGTGGTGCCCATCGCCGACGAGAAGCCCACTGTTCGGCCTTTTGGCGTCTATATATACACACGTATGAATGGGTGAAGGGAGAGAGAGAGAGAGAGAGTTTCTCCGGAGGTATAAGAGTGCCGGGGCGCGGCGTCCTCGCGCGACTCCATCGGTGCCGGTCACCTCGGAAAAAAAGGGGAAAAACCCCGCGCGCGTGGCGCAACTCTGGCCATTCCGGGACATTTAGCGAACGCGGGCGCGGGTAACGCGCCGGTACATTATATATAAGGCTAGGAGATCGTGTCGGTGGGGCACGAGTGCACTTTGAATCGTCAGCGAGGGCAGTTCGGCAAGTGCGAGGATAATGACGATGTTCGGGGTTGCTCTGCTTGTCGCGTGTTCGCTGGCAATGGCTTTCGGGGATGCCGGACCACTGGGTCGGGTGCTCTTGCTGGCGTCTGACGATGACGCCAGCCGACATGACGACCCGATCACTGGTGAGTGCGAGAGTCCAGCAGGACATTATCGGTCGTTGCTTGACCGTTTTTTCTTTTTTTTTTTTTTTTTTCTTTAAAAAAAAAGGGCATTGGCGGCCATTTTTAATACTTTGTAACCTCATCGGGAAAACATTGCTGTATTTACAAAGTTTCATCCAAAAGACCGTAAATGATATTATTATTTTGTTGGTATAGTTATTTTCAAACGGCAGCCCATGAGGTGAAACTTGCGTCAAACTAAACTTTGAGAAAAAAAAAAAAAAAAAAAAAAACATGATCTCACCCGTGGTGGTGTTATGAAACAGAGTTAAAAGTCACATTGTTTATTTTACGATATAGCAGCGGCTCGTAAATATTTTTTTTTTTTTTTCCTAATTTTGTTTAGCTCAAGCGGATTTAATGGCACGGGACCTGCTCGTAATTGATTACTCAACGAACAAAGCGCGCAACGCGAACTAAAAGGAAAGTGAAAATCTTTCAACCAACATCCTTAGATTTTTTTTTTTTTTTTTTTTTTTTAAGTTTATTTACTGTTTTTGCTGTGTTTTATGCTTTTACATATGTTATATTACACACTTCAACTTAGTAGCAAATTTATTATCATGTGTAAGATATACACTTGTAAAATCGAGAAGACCCGTCGACTTGACCGACTTGTGCAACCTAACATTTTCAACTCCGATTGCTCATCCGCGCATACTTATTAATTTACTCGAAATGAAAGATTCGTTGTTACATGGACGTCGTGACGTTAACGGGCATAATACGCTGTTGTGCAAACGATCGCAGACTTTGATACTCAGGCACACACGAATAAAGTGCCGTGTACAAAAGCTATGTCGCGAAACAAGTTTTTTTTTTTTTAACAAGGTTACATTATTTGGTAAAAAATAAAAATTTTTTTTCTATACAAGATTATCAGCCACGAGTTCGTCGTTCTCCGAGTGGCGGTGAGGATTATGCGGACGAGGGTATCGACGATCCGGAAGGCCGGACTCTGCACAAGCTCAAGCGCAAGCTCAAGCCCCACAAGTTCGGGCACCATCACGGGGGATTTTTGGGCAGCTCGTATCCCTCGTTCGGTGGCTATCCAGGCTTAGGCGGTGGCTGCCGTAAATTGCACGGGTGTGGCGGAGGACACGGGTATGCTTTCATAATTTTTGTTGCCTGAAAAAAAAAAAAAAAGCAAATATAAAACTGTTATCCTGATCGGTAGATCGTGGGTTTCTAATAGGAATTTATGATCTTGTGGTACAACATTACATAAGAGCGCGTTTGAAACTTCGTGCGATTATAAATATACATATATATTATTTCTTATTATATTATGTATAAAATAAGAGTGCGTTAAAATACGCATCAGACAATACCTTCGTAAAAAATATTATCGATTTGACGAAATTTTTCTTTATTTATATTTGCAATGCAATATATTTGAAAAATATTTTTTCTCCGGCAGACAAGTGTAACGAATTTCATGTATTAAAGTTTATTATCGAATATTTCAAAGACTGTTTTTTTTTTTTCTTCTACTTTGTATTTTCTTTCAAATCATAATGCATTGATTTAGCTGGACAAAAATTATTTTGAGTACTGTGTTGTAAGTACAAAAGATCATTGGCATAAATAATTATGTATCTATTAGCAACTTTGCAATAAAAATATCGTTATAGGATCCAATTTCCAATCGAACTTACCGATCCCCGCCAAAACTCCCATACCGATCCTGCACGGTCGATACCACCGTGCACCGTATGAAACGCGCTTCCCGTGCAGCAAATTCAAAATCTCGATCCGTCGACAGATGGCACAAGCCGCACTACGGGGGAGTGGGCGGTGGAGGCCCGATCGCAGCAGCCTTTGCCGGTACCCCGACTTACGGCGGCTGGAACCCAGGCTACGGCGGCGGCTGGAACCGGCCCAACGCCCAATCGCAATTCAGCACCTGGAACCTGGGCCCGTTCCAAGGTACCTTCGGACTCGCCCATGCTGGCTAAACTCTACGACGTGTACCATAATGGTAACTATGCGAATTTTTTCTTCCTCCCTTCATCCGAATCATACACGCGTAAATCCATACATCACAGCAAAATGTTGAAATTTCTCGACACCAGCACGTTCCGTTGACTGATTTTCAGTTTACGTCCGAGCAAATGGGTATTGCATAAATTATACACGGGGCATTTCGCACCTTTGCGCAAGTTCTCTCTCCGATCTCCGATAGATCCCGTTCTATCATTTTAACGATCTTTCTTCTCGTGATCGTTTAGACTGTTTCGTGCACGGCAATAAAGCTCGAACGTCTGGATGGGGGACGTCGATCCCGAGCGTTAACATTGCATTTTTTGAGCGATGCTATTACATCGAAAGCACGTATATACGTGTGTGTGTAAAAGTTGCACCGAAAGGGTTCGGTGCGTGCGTGCATCTCGGCGCGACCGGTTTGCCTTGCGAAAACGCGCTTCTCCTTCTCTCGGGCCCTCGAGACGGGACGAGGAGGCTGATTATTATTTGAGGCTCAAGAGTTGCACGCTCTCTTCGACTCATCGTCAGAAACGTCTTTTCTCCGTGATTTTGTTGTGTTTTCGGCCCTATGAACAAGCCCGTTTTGTCCTTGCCGATTTTTCGAGTTGCTTCTCGTGTCGTTAGTTTAAAAACAAAAACACGCTTGTTTTTCTTCGCTAACCTTGTGGAGTCGTTAAATAGTACGCGTTTATACCCAGAGGCTACATAGCTATCGAACCGCAGCAAAGATCGCGTTGCAAAAACAAGGAAAAGTATTCAACCGATTTCTATAGAGTTGAGCACCTATAAAAAAATCAAAAAGATCAATAGATCATAACAATGTACATGTATATCTCTCTTGCCGATTTCCTTGCGCAACGCACCCAACAACTGGCGCGCTTTTTTTTCCCCTCGTACAAATACACACGTACCGATCTTTTTTTTGTTTTTTCCTGGTATATTACATGTGTACGCTCTCGAGTTAGCAAAATGAAATCCGTTAGGTTTCACGTTTAACTTTCACCGACCGATCGACCGACACCCCCGTCCGTAAATCAGTATAGGCACCCATACACACGTGCACCCTCTTTTCCGTCCCACCTGGTCAATATGTACATAATACGGAGCCGGTGAAACTCGCTCTAGCATATATATATATATATATATATAACATGTACAGTGTGTAGCTGTCGATGCTGCAACTCCGCGAGAGACAGAGAAGAAAAGAAAAACCAGATGTTATTGGCGAGTGTTACGAACGAATTATATACATGTACTTATTGTATACATATACACTGCGGAGGAGAGGCAATGGTAACAGCTTGTGTGTGTGTGTGCATGGGTTACGCGAATGGATTCTGCACCAGCGGGGTATCCATCAAGTGTTTGAAAAACCAGAGTCTCAAGTGTGTAATTAATTGTTGACGATCAAACAGTCCGTTTACTGTTTCCCCAAGTGTGTTTGGAATCGAGTGGCTAATATTGGCGACAGAAAATAAATACTTGAGCTTATGGTTGTCAAACGCTGGTGGCAAAGGGGATATCGGTATATAGTGAGGTGTTTCAAACACATCTTACATTAATTATTCTCGTGATACGAATTTCACTGTTATCATGACGCTTACTTCGTTTTAGTCGGGCTCTTAATGATAGCAAATCGAGTGCAATGGTACATAGTAAAAGGTTCGATTGGATGCATCATACATAAAAAAAAAACCCAGAGATAAAGTGGCGATTAAATAACTGATAACCCTTGAGCATATATATATTCGTAATTTATTTCCGATGATCTTGTTTCATTAAAAATGGTCTATCCATCAAAGCTTGTTGTCGGGGTGAACCGAGTCATTGTTAATTTTCTACACAACACCACGTTGTCATGCAGTCTTGCAAAATGTAAATTCAGAGACATATACACTCATCTAACTTTGTACACGTAAAAGAGTAGGTGCAACCATACCCAACTCAAAGTCGTATATACTCTGGTGAACCGAGAGGGCCCAAAAGCTTATAGGAGACCCGAGAGTGTCTTGCAGGTATACCTGTACAATCAAGTCAACAAAGAGGGAGATAGCGATAAGTCCCCACGGGCCGAAACAATAACCCGATCGGAAATCGTACATTGGCTGTAACGGGGGCCTAGCTAGTAGTGCATTATGCCTAGCTAGGCCCCCGTTACAGCCACGGTACGATTTCCGATCGGGAAAGCCCCCGCGCGATTTCTGCCAAAAAATCATAAACTCGATAACTCCCTCCCGGGTGCTCTTTTTTTGTTGGGCGAGGTCAACGACCCCCACGGGGCTCCTCGAAACAAAACAAATAAAATAAAAAAAGGCCCGTGTAGTGTACGAAACGCACAGCCACCTGCTGACACTCGGTCCAATCCCATCGGAGAAGAAACTGCGAGGAGACAAAACCCCCTGCGCTGAGCAGAAAATAAAGCACAGCCGGTATATACATAATATATATAATGTACCGGACCGCGTCTCGTGGGTGATGGTGCGCGCAATTCTTATATATATACATATACTCCTTCCCTTCCTCCACATATATTTATACATGCACACTCCTCCGCAGCAAAATGAACTTTACTCGGGTAAAAAAAAGAAGGAGGAGGAGGAGGAGGATCATCCATACAAACGCGTGCGTGCGTGCACAGTGAAATTCCGTCTCTGGATATTACCTGCAACGTCCTGAGAACGAAGCAGCAGCGAAAGGGGGGAGGAGGACGATTCTTTCCGTACCGTTTTCGTCCCTCCCGCTGCTCGAGCACTCCCCATTGTCTCTTCCTTTTATTCACACGTCCTTTCCTCTCTCTCTCTGTCCCTCCCTCCCCCTTGCAGCGGCCACCGTATAACACGTATATATATATACACAGTGCACACAGATGCATGACATATGCAGCGATGCGACCGAAAGAGGCATTCACCTCTTTTGCTCGTATATAAGTATATGTGTATATATAACATATATATATCTGCTGGATACATATCAGGCCCTTTCGGTCGGGGTACAATGGCCCTTCGTCCCTGTACCCATACATACATGTGTCTCTGTGTATGTATTTATTTATACATGTAGAAACGAAAAAAAAATTCCAACGCGGGACGAAGAGGGAGAGACAGGAGAGACGTAAACCCTTTCGGTGCATCAGCTCTCCTCATCCTCCACCACCACCTCCTCCTCCTCATCCTTTTTGCGTCTCTCTCCCCTGCATCTCATCTTCCCTTGTACCCCCCGCCCCTCCTTTTGCACGTATACATATACACGAGGTGGATGAAGCTGCTCCTATATGATGATGCTGCAGGTTCTTTGCTCTCCCTGGTTGTATATATATATACAGGTATACGTCGTGTATGTAAGTGCATACGATGTATGGTGCAGTGGACGCGAGAGATTTTAAATAAACATATATGTAAAAAGGAGGGGGAGAGCGAATAAGGACTCGGCATCAGACATAATAGCAGTGGGTATGTATACATGTATATATACAGCGGCGGCAGTCCTCGTTATTATAATTTAGGAGCATTGCACCCTTGGATGGACCCCGATGTGAAGGCCTTTTTTGGTTTTTTTTTTTTTTTTTTTTTTCATTTCTTTCCGAGTTGTGCATTTTTATTACCACCACCACCACCATTGCAGTGAGTTGGCAAAAGCAGTATGAAAGAGTGGGTATTGCAACGGTACGGAAGTGATCGTTGCTTTTCTTCTTTGTGCAGCGGCTTTTTCATGCACGACTCGCATGCAGTCTACGTATATAATTCTTATACATGTATGTAAGTATTTATAGGTAAAGGTTGTAAGGTTCGTAATTATATAAAGATATTTTAAGTATAAATTTAAGTGTTATTTGATGGTTTTTTCTTTTATGTGACGTGATATATTCATGTGAGTTAGTATTAGTGGATATGCTTTTAATAAGGATAGAGGACCATGGGTACTCGTGGGTACAATGTTGGATTCGTATTGCCCCCAACTTGTATCACGAGATACTTCAGTGGATGCGTGCAGGGACGTAGTCAGATTCGCAATGCCCCTGACCCGTGGTGCACACGTCCGAGGATCTTATATATTAGTTAATAAGAATTTATAGGACTCTATTGAGTTCCTGTTGGGTGCGGTAAGTCGCCTAGGAACCGGGATTGCTTCAGTTCGTATTGCCCTGAAGGTCCGCCAGTTCATTAGCTTCTTTACCTAGAGGATAGCTCCGGTTCGTATTGCCCCGGAGATCCGCTCCTTACCCGAGGAACACAAAAGAGGAGTAACTGGTGTAAGGGGAAAACTAGGAGACTGTAATAGCCTCTTCGTCGCCCTTATAGCCAGTGCCTTATTTAAAATGAATATTGTAATATAAGAAATGATAATCAAATATATATATATATATAAATTCGCTGTTTATTGCGATAATATTATAACAGTGCTTTGAAGAGCAGAGCTCCCTAGTCAAAGCGCCGGACTCGTTGCTGATGGCAAAAGTGATTAACATGGGCTTGCATGGGCCTTTTATACCCTCCAGATTCGCAGCGGCGTCGGCGGCTTTGATTAGGCGGCTCGAATGACTTGCACATTTCGACGCGATTCACAATCATTGTTTGTTTCGGCATACATATAAGTGTTTTGTATAGTCGCGTTATAGGCGCTTGTCTCATCCATCTTACGTATTTACATTCTAGCCAACCGGGTAGCGAGTGTTTTAGGAATAGCATCTTGAACTCAAATTGGTGATAAGCAAATAATTACTTACTATATGAATTAGACCCTCACAAGGTATGCGAATGAACGACTCTATATATGCACAAAATACATGTATGATATATTATATCGTGGTGAGATTTTTTTTTTTTTTTCTTTTTTAACGCGTGGGGGTTATTGAGCACATCTCTTTTACGATACAGAGGTGAGTAGTAAGTAAGTATCCTTAAATGAAACATCGCGTGTGTGATCAGTTGGAGATGTAATATGCATCAATGGCGTTGTGTGTACGAGCGTTTGAGCGTGTGTTTGTGTGAAGGGCTGGTCTCGTATATGCGTGTATCGTGGACAGGACGATGATGATGACAGTATAATGTGCAAGAGAGAGCGAGCGATTCGGGTCAATGATCCCGAAAACGGAAACAACCGAGCTGTTTCACACGGACGTTTGGATTTTTTTTTTCCTTTTTGTTCTCAT
Organism: Copidosoma floridanum; assembly: GCF_036245765.1. Lineage (NCBI taxonomy): Eukaryota > Metazoa > Arthropoda > Insecta > Hymenoptera > Encyrtidae > Copidosoma > Copidosoma floridanum. The sequence goes on along the minus strand of NW_028321897.1, from coordinate 6,541,056 downwards.
TTCTCGTCCTTTTTTTCCCCGACAGCCTTTGTGAGCACCATTGTACACGCGGATATGGGTGTATGACGATAAATTGACATCTCGTCGCACTGCATGTACTTTGGTACCCTATAAGTACTAAAGTTTTTTTTTTTTTCTTGACGAGTGAGAAAAGGACTAAATGGATAATGCAAATGATCCCAGAGCTCAACGGACTCTGGATTTTTTCATTCTAGTGTCCCAAAGTGTCGGTGAAAATTAAAAAAAATTACATCTTGACTCGTAAAAGCCGTTTAAAAGTAAGATTCGACATGAACCCGTATAAACCTAAGCCTTACAAAAATCTACTTCGGTCAATCGGCTCCTGACAACTGATGAGTCTCCTAGTCCCTTTGGGATTGCCATTGTCGTACACACGCTCGAGCCCTTCTGGCTAAATAAGAAGAAAAAAGTAGAAACATAAAAATGGTCCCTTTCCAGGGACGAGCGTTACACGTATTCGGACAATAAAGCACGCCGATGCCGAAAAGAGTCCCATCGGCAATCACGGCTCGTTGGGCGTGCAAATATACACCTCTAATTGCATCATTCGCATCGCGAGGCTTGTGGCCAATGAGGGAGACGAGTCGTTGCTAATCGTCGCATATACACTTACAGCTGAATATCACGAAAAAAAAAAAAAAAAAAAAAAAAAAAAAGGGGGGAGATAGAGTACTTTGGACAAATCTTGGTACAGAGAGAGAGCGCATCGGGGAGATACCCGTGTGTGTCCACTTGGGTGTGCGGTGAGAAAGCGAGTTGTTACGGAGAGCGAAAATGTAAATGCGCGCTCGTCCAGGTGACGAGTCCCGACTGTCTGGCGAGAACTGCGAAAGAGGAGGAAGGAGGGAAAAAAAGCCAATGGCCTATGGGCGCAGGGCACTTGGGCATTTATTCCCAAGATATGGTGTGTGCCTATACTCGTGTGCTTTTCAGCTCAAATCGTCTGACCGATGTTACTTATATACGTTTGTTCGTTTTGATCGGTAAATCGGTAAGGGCATATATTTATGCCATATCCGAAAATGTGACGCGGACTATCTCATTTTTCCATCATTTTTGGTAGCCCAATATGTCTTCAATGCCGGTCAAAGTCACGAAGGTGTACAAGTCTTTGAAAGGCTTCGGGACGCAAGCTTGAGACTTTAATCTTCGTCGCTCGCGTTTGAAGAGAAAGAAAAGAACAACGGACGGTTCAAAGGGCGGTGTAAGTCCGATCATCATCGTGAACGCGCTTATTACGTGATTCCTCTAATTATCCGCGATTCTCCCCAGCCGGTCCGACACGAGGGAAGATAAAAGAGCCAAAAACCGGTTGCTCTCTCTTGCGCGCGCACAACTCGAAATCGACGCGACTCTGTCCAAACAAGTTTCCCGGATTAATTGTAACCCCTTAAGAGATCTACGATTGTAATTATATAAAAAAAAAAAAAGAAAGAAAGAAAAACATGATTTGCCAAGTGGAAAATGTAAAATACGATTCTTTTTATAAACAAATGTCAATATTGTCGTATAATTTGGGTGTTTCAGATGACGTCGAAGAGGAGTTAGAGCCAAACTGTAAAGAAATCAACGATTGAACAAAATGTAGCAAGTGAAGAGTACAATAGGTACAGGGTTGTAAAGATAGTGTGTATGTTTGTAAATAGAGATGGGATGGAGGCCATACGTATACATATATATATTGTATGCACGTATATAAGCGCGAAGTAAAACTCTCGCTGTTGCGAGAGGAAGGAGGAAGGATCGGCCACCCTCGTCCGAAAGTGCGGGAGAGTTGTTCTTTGTTAGCGTGTCGGTGAGCTGCACCAGATGTTCCTCCGGTGAGGGCAAAAACCGGTAAAAATAATCGCAAAGGTAGGAGGAAGGAGAGAGAAAGAGAAGGGAAACAAAGATTAAGTTTGAGAGTACACGTATATTATACTATATATATATATTATGTACACCGAGGTGCGATTTATTATTATCATCATTGTCGTCATCACGCTGTTCTCCGTGGATTTTTATTTGTCAAAACATAATTACAATTAATACCTATATATAGCGCGCGATTTTTCCTTTGTGTAACAATATTGTCCAATAAACACGTGTAACATCAAGCATTTTTTCTTTTTCTTTGTTTTTTTTTTTTTTTTTTTCATTATTCGTATACATTTCCTCGATAGAGCATCAGTATAAGATCTTGGATCGGTATATATGCAAGAGTGAGTATAATTATGATGTGTGTGTATTTTGAAGCTCTGCAGCAAATCGAGAAAGCCACATACTTACATACGAGTCACGGTAAGAGGAGGAGGAGGAGGAGGAGGAATAATGAAAAAGAGACAAGAGGAGGAGAGCCAAGAGAGGTATAGAGGAGTAAGTATATACATGTATGGTAAAAGTAAGTATATTGCCCCGAAAGCCGAGTGGACGCATATACGTAGGTGTGCTTTATAGAAAAAAAAAAAAAAAGCGGCTCGGGCGGAGGTGGCTGGAGAGAGGATCGAGAAGGAGGAGGAGGCGAGGGCACAAAGAGAGGAGGCGCTGCGCGTGGAAGGGATGCTGTTGCAGAAAAGAAGGAGAGTATATACAGAGAATGGACCGGAGAGCGCGCGAAAGGGAAGACAAAAAACGAAAAGAAAAAAAAAGGAGCGTGGTTCTGCCTGCGTGCAATGACCGCCAGCACGCGATCTTCTTCGCTCGCTGGAGGCGAAGTTTCTTCTTCTTCGCGGGTTCTTGGCCGAACACACGCGTGTACTTTTCGTCGAAGGGGGTTGGGGGGAAGACTCCGCGTAAGTACAGAGGCGCGTTTGTTTAAGATGAGTTTATCGCTACGCGCGTGGCCTTTGTTTATTTTTAAGCTTTGCAAATGATGAAACGCGTTGGTATAAATATTAATTTTTACTGGATAAATGACTGAGAGGGTTGATGCAAAAGGGGAAATAAAAGATGTACGGTCGATCGTTGCAGCGAAGGGATTCCTTAATCCTGCGGGCAGTCGGACTCGGGGCAAACAAATCTTAAATGGGATTTAACGAGAAAAACATTATTCAGGTTTTCGTTGAACGGCCGGTTACGCTGCAAGTGTGTGTGTGTACCCAGCACTTCTCAATGGACAATGAGGCTCGAAACTCGCGCGTACAATGGAAGCTGGGCAAATAAATCTCGGGTCAATGAATGTTGTATTATTATACGGGAGGGTCTTTTTCTCTCGACGGTTCGCAAGCCCAAGTGTTTTTTTTTTTTTTTTTTTTTTTTTTTTTGCTTCATCGAAAAATCCTGATTTATGCCGATTTTTTAATTGGGATGCCGAAACTTTACTCCGAGATTTTTCTGATCCAGGTGTATCTTCAGTCATGTATTCGGGGGATCGCGAAATACAGCCATACGAGGTGTGGCATGTCTCTGTTTTTCAATATTATTTTGTATCGATTTTTACGTAATACATTTATGCTTTTTTCTTCAAAAGGTACAGAATTACAACAAGTTTATATGCAACTATATGATTCATTGGTTGCTTCAAGTATATACGTAAAACAACACATCTCGATTCACTTGTCGGCGCATAAAATTAGAGAAATAAAGAAACGAAAGTAAAGGATTCCTGTCTGTTAAAATAGTAGATAACTAAATATTATTGCTGACACGAGTATTAAAAAAAAAAAGAAAATCTTTTTATATACTCTTTGGATGAAAACACCTGCGCTCTATACTTAATATGGGATAATGTACGCGTGTCGCAACATTGCCGAGCACAAAAATCTCAACACTTCTTATCTCAAGAGAGGGATGGAGCCCATTCACCTCCGTCATCTTCTTTTATGGTATGTATGAGTGGGTTTTCGCCTTGCAAAATAATACATATATAGTTACACCGTCCAAGGGTGCCCATGAGGATGTACGTGAATGCGAGGAATAATTGAAATTTCGTGAAAAGTCCCAAGAGAGAGAGAGGAGGATGGCGATGCTGATATAAATCATCACGTAGGGGCGGTCAAGGAGATCTGCAACCCTTAAAAAATGAAGAAGAAAAGAAAAAAAAACCGGGGCAAAAGGAAAACGAGACGGCGATGGGAGAGAAGGAGGAGAGTAGACATCACAGGAGAATATTTCACACGTCGCGAGAAAAGGGCCAATTGTTTTTCCTTGACTCGTCCCTTTGTTCGCGAATTAGCATAATTTTTGCCAGTCAGGACGCCTCTCTCTCTCTCTCTCCCCCCTCTCTTCTTACTCTCGTCCGAAGCGCTGAGAGAAAACCAGTATATATCCCTAAGAGGAGAGGCTGTGCAAAAAGGGGGAAAACATTTTTTTTTTTTTTTTTTTTTTTTTTTCTCGAGAAACGGAGATGGAGAGAAAGCGGTCCGTCCGGCTGCTGTTGTGCAGTACCTGTCAAGAGAAAGGGAATAGGGGGAGGGTTTGTGAACCCTTTCGGTGTACCGGAGATTCGCGCACTCGCTCATGCTGGTATTACGTGTACAGGAGAGCTACTGTAGCTTCTTCTTCTTCTTCCAAAGGCTGACTGATCCCTCATATGGTGTGCCCATGTTTCTTTGTTGCTTGGAAATTCTTTCATCTTTGAAAATTCTTTTGTCGTCTAATCCGTACTTAAAACTTGGATTATTATCAAACGTCATTATTTATTACGGTGTCTGTTACTTCCGTGCAGACTTGATCGCGGATACTTTTTCCATTTTTTTTTTTTTTTTCAATTTTTTGCTGAAAATGAGTTTAAAGGGTTTGATGGAGTATGATAAAATTTAATTTTCCATACTTAACCATTAACTGTGTTTGCAGTTATATGTTGGAAAAAAATTTTTTTTAATATAGTATGAGTTTTTTTAAGCAAAAAAAAATGTGCTGGGTTTAGAAAAAAAATTTTTTTTTTTACAAGTGTTTGAAAATCTAAAAAACAATTGTGCCTATAAGTCTCTTTTTATTCGTACTTTGCTTTCCCATTCAAATACTCAACACAGGATTTTTAAGGACTATAATACATAATTTTTAAGACCATTCTAATAATTGTCACTCACTTGAAAATTATAAAGTCACATTAAGTATAATTAGAACTATTAAATGAGTTTTACAAAAAAATTTTCATTAAAAAACAATTTAAAGATAATTTTTCAGCCTATAAAATAAAAGAATAAAATTTATAAATTAACGGGTGTTATTCTATTATTCACATGTAAACGATTCTGAGAAAAAACAAACAATCAACCACAAGCCGTAAGAGGTTAAATGTATTTTTAGAGAAAATTACAATTAACGACTTGATATAAAAATAGAATTATTTTTTCCGAGTAGAATTTCTCATTAATGACTAATTTCCGATCGGTTTAAACCCCAAAATGATGTACAGCGATAATACGTTAAATGTATCTACGAATATTACTTTTCGGAATTTTGACCTAATATCGGTAAATTAGTTACTTATGACAGATCGTAATCGGAAAAAAATGATTGGGTTTTTGTTTGGTTATTAATGGAAGACCTCTGAATTTTTTATTTTTCTTTCAAAGGACACCCAGTCGGTTTTGGAAAGCGAATCAATTAATTTTTATCTTTATTTTGGTCGCATCATTAAATTGGTTCGATAAATTTTAATATTATCCTTTGTACTCTCACAACAACATAAGATTAAACGACGAGTCGATTATCCTAAAAACAATTCTTCTTCTTTTTCCTCCATTGTTTTAAAAATAAAAATATATCCTCATAAGTATCAGCATCAACTAAAATAGTGTTACTATCGAAGACACATTTACACGGTCAAACATGGATATGTTCGCACAGCATGGAAGAAAAAAAAAAAAAAAAAAAAAAAAAAAAAAAAAAAAAAATGCGTGTGCAAAAAGACAAACCCCCTCTTCCTGCACAAATATCCTCTCGCACCACCAGTACCACCACCAAAGAGCGTACCTAAGACCCTGCACCAGGATTCGATGAGGAAGAGGCCCATCACACGAATTACACTTACCCATTGATACTCACACACGCGCGCGTACATAAAAGCCAGAGAGAGCCCCACCTTATATTGTCCTCCTCCTCTCTGGGCTCTTTTTACGCGTCACCCGTCTCGTTTTCGCTCGCAGGGCTCGTATACGTGCACCCATAAGAGGAGGAGGAGGAGGCCGCTGCATATCGCAAGGGGAGTAAGTATAAGCACGGGAGAAAGAGACCGGGAGGAGGCGCGGACCGCGAAGGCTCGAAGGCTGCCGCTCGGCCACTCGCGCTCGCATTTCTCGTGCGGTTGTCGGCTCGGAAAGTATCCTCGCTTGCGGGATATTGTCGGTAAGTGCCGAGAGAACACACTCAACCATTAACATCCTCGCGTCTGTACACGTATACCCACAATTTTGTCACTCCGTACAATTATAGTTTGGCCCCTTGGAACTTTTACGATTTTTTTTCTCTTTTTTCTTTTTTTCTTTTTTTTTCGCTTGGCTTTACACTCCGCGAGGAGCAATAGTTTATCGAGGGGCTCGTCCTTTGTGGTCCAGAGCCGAGTTCTTTGTCCCTCGTACGGCAATGTCTACGCTGTTGTTGTTGCTTAACTGATTTTACATTACACGGTAAGGCGAATTTTCAATCACTATTCGACGCGGATCCGGAGCTTTCAAGCTTTTGATAAGTATTGCCTAAATTTATTTTATTTTTATTTTTTTATTTTTTTTTTTGAACATTCGATCAATGGAAAAACAATTTTTCAATAAGCAACATATTTACGTTCATGTCTAATGTACCTATCGCTCGACAACCGCTAAATCTTTCTGGAACACGAGCGAAAGTATCATTTCATGGCAGCGACGACCTTCGCTCGTTCGATTCTAGATCGGTAGCGGTGATCGATCCTATTACCGGGGCTCTGAGCGATAGATACAAAAATAACTACAAATTCACGAGTATAGTGTAATTCACAAATAAAAAAATTTTCAATGTTTAAATCAGTGTACATTTTCATAGATTTTAGATGTAATTAACAAAACATGCGTAAATATATATATATATAATTCTTTTTTCTGCTCGATAATCTATTATAATTATTAATCACTGACTTTTAATGCAGAAAAATATAAAAGTGTAACGAGGTTTATTAAATGACAGATATTGACTAAAGTTCCCTCTAAATAATGAAATACAGTATAATATTACGTATTTAATTTCGAAAAATTGTTATTATTATTCACAAGACCAATGTTACAGCTATTTACCCTGTACTGACTCCTTAAATGAATTTTTTTTCAAACGAATAAAAAAAACAATTGCTTCCCCCCAACACATAGATAAAAGATACAATGGTCCCTAGAAAATTTGTGCAACCTTTTCCAAACGTGCGTCGCGTATCATTGGACCTCCCGCCACCGTGAGAACCTCATAGCCTCGCACCTACGATACCTAAGTATACAATTTCGCAACGAGAAATTCGACTCGGTTGTATTACAATATACCTCTAGTTCTCGTGCACTAGCGCTATCGCTTTTTTCGTATCTCTAGAAAATTGCCAGCAGTTCTTTTTATCGTTCGTCGAGGTACTGCTTATTAAAATTATATGGGCCATTTCAAAAACAAATATAACAATCAGGGGTTCCTTTGTGCCGCTGAAAGTTAAGCCTATTACTTATCTCAACGTTCGCACAAATTTCTTTCTTGCACCAAACATACTAGATTATGTGCTCAATAAAATTGTACATTTATTTCGCACCTCAGCAGAAAGTAGGTCTGTCTTCCCATTGTGTGGATGGAATACCTCACTTTCTATAAATAAGGCCTAATTTAAAAAACCGTGTGTGCACCATTGGAAAAAAAAACGGCAAATATCTTTTCTTTTTTTTTTTACTACCTTTGTGGTAATACTTGACCTTTATTTACCAATACCAAATATCAACCCGTGAACCCTGTTCAAATTTCCCTGGCTCATCTATTTTCGCTAGAGCAACCGTATCTTAACTGAGCTAAGATGTACGCTAAAATAAAGAATCTCAAATCAAATTATTATTGGGGACATGCGGTCTGAGAAGGAGAACAGCCGTAGCTTAGACTACTACTATAAGGCGTACGTCTCAGCTCAGTTAAGATGCGGAGACATGAAACACCGTACAGTAATCGATTCTTTTTTTTCTTGTTTCCACAGAAATTGTTGTTTGGCTCGGGAAAGCTGGAGCGCAAAATTATCGTTTGGCTGTAAGCGAAATCAAAAACCAACTACAAAAAAAACAAAAACAAAAAAAAAACAATCAAATAAAATGGCTGTCAAACTGTTGGCCTTCATTATACTCGTTTTGGCTTCTATAACCGTCAATGCCCAAAGTCAACCAAACAATCTGAATAGTAAGTATAATCACTCTACGTATACTTTCAACGTAAAAAAAAAAAAAAATTCTTGAAATAATTAAACTAAATTATATCGATTGCAATAAAAATAAATGTATAATACTCTATAAAAATGTCAATCTAAAGCGTTGGGTGATGGTATACATAACGAAAAATGCATTGCAGAATTCATTGGTCAGGCTTTTGACGAAATCGTGGTGTCGTCGCACGAAATAAGCGTCCTGCGTAAAGCAAAGGAAAATCGGCAGGGCAAGCAACTGTTAACAAACGTGCCGTCAGGAACAACCAGTTCGCCCCACAAGTTGACGCCTCTTGCGCCCACACTAGTATCGAACGACGGGACCGGCGAAATATCTGACAGGAAACGAAAGAGAATGGCTCGAGGGGCCGACAAAAGGTAAATTTTTATTTTATAATACGCCGTTTGTCGTTTTATTTTTTGCTTGCTTGATTATAATCTTCAGTTGGAATCGTATAAGCAAAGAAAGATAGTCAAACACCGTTTGGCCGGGAGATTAGCTTTTTATATTTTCTTATCTTATCAATTTGATTTTTATTATACGTAAATATAAATACATGCATGAATTAGGTTGAAATAATTATGAGTTGCTTTGCAAAAACTAGGGATAGGCTGATTCATTATATCGTGTTTCGAAAACAAACATAAATTTCGATTAACAGAGATACAGGAAGTTATTATACTAATGATAAAAAGTTTAAAAATAATTTTAAATTTGATATGGATCTTCATCAAGTGACGACAAATAGTATTAAATTTTCTGTTATTCCTAATTAAAAAAAAAAAAAAAAAAAAACTTTTTTAAAGTAACTAAATTGCCAAAAAAATTCAATTGTGGTAAACGATCATTAGAATTGTATATAACACACTTGGGAAAATTGAGTGAAATATGCATGCGTATATTCTCATGCGAAAAACTTATTTAAGATTTTACATATTTTTTTATCCATAAAATAGAAATTTTTCATCAGAGAATGGATAGTTAGTTATTCCCAATACGGAGAAACTACCACTTTCAAAATACGAATTGTGTTAAAAAAATTTTTAAATGATTTATTGCAATATTTAGGATCAAAGTAAAACTTTTGCTCACAAGTTACTTAGTAGTGCCACTTCAGCTGTAGGAGAACCAAACAACGTGTATGCACGGAAGTTACACTTTTTCAGTACATACGATTCTTTTATTTCCTCTGAAGGAAATGAATAAATTAGCCTTTAAAATCAGCGATAAATTTGTATTACTTTTGGTTGAATTATGATAAATTATTACTATCAAAAAACATTAAGATTAAACTAACATGTAACAGACCCTAGATTGTGTATTATACTCGCGATAAAACTCTTATTTAATTCGGTTCTTGGTATGTATATAAAATTTATACACGATTTCATATTTTTCCTTTGCTAGAGATAGTACTAGTCTTTGATAAGAGGTGGTATAAAATATGTTTCAAAAAACTCTGATACCAACGCAATGTACACAAATTATTAACTTTGTCGTCTTGGATGTGTAATGTACTAATACTTGAAGCAACTACAGTTCCTTCGTTGAGCTCATAACTTTTTTATCGTGGAAACAAAACGAGATAAAAAAAAAAATTGTTTTAACTTATCCAAACTTTTGTTCGTTACTTCAACTAAATCGTTATTTTTCAGGCCCTTAAAAAGAACCAAAAGGGGTTATGGCAAGTAAACAAGGACAACCGCACGACCTCTCAGCCTCATCTGTGATCACACGTTTCGGACTGACCTTTGGACTTCAGCTGGTTACCAAAATTGAAATAAAAATTCTTCTGTGTCATAACAATAACAAGATAAATGTGTTTTATTTTCCCCATATCCCTGTACACGCATCTATTTGATCCTTCCTCTAACCGCCGGTCTTTGCAGATATGAACGATCAGCGTTCGTATGTATCACAGTCCAAAATGTACGATAAAATTTTTTATACATATTTAAGATACAAAACGTATGAAAAAAAAAATTTCATGAATATTAAAATTTAACAGATAATAATTTTAAAAAAAGTTTTAGTATCTTCTACAAGAAAACAAGAGTTTTTCTGTGTGTTCATAACATGTATGCTATTCACCAAATTTTATATTTTATTCAGATACTGAAATCTCTTCATTGCCTAAAATAGAAGTTATAATCATAAAACAAGTTATTTGTTTATTCTAATGATTTCTAATCTGCTTAAAAATTATTAAATCACATTGACAAGCGTTAAAACTACCGACTGAATTTTTCATAAAAAATTTTTAGTATAAAAAAGTTCTAAGGAATTCACTTCATTAATCTATAAATAAAGTCTTTGCTCGATGTAATTTTATAATTCTAAAGTGGATTTAAAAATCATTAAGACGGCTAAAATAAATTGTCTTAAAAACGTTAAAAGTTTCGTGTTGTTTAAATAAAAAATCAAAATATCATCACGTGTTAATTTAATTTATTTGGTTTTTTTTATGAAGATTTTTTTTAAAGGCTACAATAGAGGAATTCCAGTGAGTGAATAATTAAAAAATAAAATTTAAGAAGTAATGACCATCCCATTATGTAAATAAGTCAATTGGACACGATAACTATAACATTTATTTTTTAACCAAATCGTTCAGAAAAATTTCCCAGCGTCTTTCCCAAATCTCTTTGGCTTTTTTCTTCTGCACTACATCCATACTCGAGTACTCGATCGAATTGAGCGCGAGTTTCTTCAAAGCCCTGAGATCGGCACTGCGAGACATTATCCCGACAAAGGCTTCGTAGAAATCGTAACTCAATCCCTTGGCCTCCCACAGGCCAGGATCGTCATTTGACACCACGACCGGGTAATTGTTGGCAAAAAGTGCAGCTGCCGGATGGTTGCGGAGGTCCTTGACCAGACCCAGGACTTGATTGGAAATCGGCGACACCTCGATCGCTATGCTCTTGTCGCGCACCATTTCCATGACCTTCGGGTGCTTTAGCAGCGCAAACCTCCAAATGGAACAATCACATGTTACCACATCTGCATCTGATGGGGCAAAGAAAGAAAAAAAATATTTACCCGTGGCCGATCCTTTTGGTGTTGAGCAAAACAGCGTCGACGAGATTTTCATCCACACTCGTCCCGTACCAGTTGGTCTCGCCGGAGTGGAAGAACAGCTGGACATCGTTGCCGATCGAGCGCAGCCCCTCGGCAAACTCCACAAGGGGTTTGCCTTTGTCCTCCTGGCCGACGAGATCGAATCCGGCTATGAAGTCCGGGAATTCTCTTTTCAACTCCTTGGTTATTGTCAAAAATCCATCCAATTCGTCTTTATTGCATCTACGCGATGCAGAAATGATAACCTTCACTCCAACAAAGTCTTGATGATCATTTATGAATCTAAAAAAAAAGTAAAATACACTGTAACCCTAATGGTTCAACTATTGGGACTTTTTTAACAACATGTAACAGAGCCATTACAATATAACGATCCACTTACCGATCAACAACATTTTTAGTGATTCTCACTATCTCCATTTCATTGTACGTCGTACCATTGAGTTCATACAAACCAATTGGAAACATACGTAGTTCCACGTACCAAATGTTGTCGTTATACGAATCCAAAAGTCCTTGATAAATCATTTCCTCGTAAGCTGGCCTGTAGTTGAATAATGGTCTAATAAAAACAAAAATCGATCTAAACTTGTCCCAAACAGCATCATTGGACGAATAAGCTGATTTCAGATCGTCAATTGTAATAACTAGGTTTCGCTTGATTCTGCTGTCAACGTTTTTATCAACTTTGCGGATTTCGCTGAGAAGTTGCCATTGACACTCGTTGCTAGGTCTCTCGAAAAATTGAAGTCTCATACTGCCACCGTTTTCACAAATGTACAGGTGTGGCAGGTACGTGATTTTGTACAGAATAGAGTCCCAGGAGGCAAAAACTGAGCTGTGGGCATGGAGGATCGCGCCCTTTGGCATTTTTTGGATGATCTTAAAGATTGAAGATTCCCTAATTTTCTCAGCTACTTGGACAAAGTTTTGAGCCGGCAAGAACTTGGACGAATCTGTCAAAACTGTGAAAAAATTGTTTATTATTTTATTTTACAACACACGAGCGAACGAAACCTTGAATTTCATAAAAACCTGTATCTATCTCTCGGTGTTTGGCCTCCATCAAAATTTTATTAGCCCTCTCCTCTTGATCACTTAATACGAGATCACTGCCTAACATTAAGTTGAACTCATTCCTCGTAATTTCTTCTCGCACCTTCATGTAATCCTCAAACGAACTGAATGCGTGACAATACATATTTGCTATCAGTATATGAATTACCAACAGTAACATTAATCGTCCCTCAATGCTTATTTGGTTCTTCAAAATTTTTTTTCTAAAAGCAAAACGAAAAAGTGAAAGTTTCCTAGCCACGAAGAAAGTACTTGTGAAAATATGTAAGTAAAAGTATGAAAAATTCATTAGCCAACAATGTACGCGTATCCTTAAAAAATAGCCATCAATTGTTTACTTTACTCCTGATCGTGCTACAGCAATTATAAATACCTACCTATCAGTGCATAATATATTATTACAAATATATATTTTTTGAAAACTTGTTGAGGTAATAAAGATTTATTGTAATTTTAACTAACTTATATTGTTTATTGCACTATTCACATGGAGTTGACGTTGATATGTATGATGTAAGTTTACGTCATAGGAGAGAATAAATAAATACTTTTGACAAGTCAAAGCATAAATAAATCTCTAATTAATTTTTTTTTTTTTTTTCTTTTTTTTGCACATATAAAATACGAAAATTTTTAGAGTTAACTAGAGACCAAAAGGTATTCTTCAACTTTGAATAACGCATAAATTTAGGACACCCCAGCTATTAGTTGTCCATTGTCAACTAATAAATATTCACATTATATTATATGAGCAGTTTAATTGAGCGAAAAATAAGTGACAATAGAAATTTGTCTAAATCACTTAATCATAAACTGAATGTGTATAAAACTATTGAAATTAAATCATTAATATCGTTATATTTACAGCATGTTCCAACAGGTGAGTACAAATGACCTTATACTGCTCATAAAAGCTTTAAGAAAGAATATTCTGAACCGTACGTAGGTACCTCCAAAATGACGCATTTCGGTAAAACTCCGTCTGTTGTATCCTCGAATCACTCTTTCGTCATTGGTTGGCCAAAGTGCCATTAAAAATACTTATAGATAATGCTAATAGTTTTTTAAACTATGTTTCGATATACGTAAGATAATATATATATATGCTGCTGAGTCATGTCAGAATACTAAATAAAGGAAAATTTCTCTATCAGGTTTTAAATATATGTACAGCGTAACGGTTTAAATGTTTGTATAAAAGTACTTAGAAAATATTGAATATTTATTTTAACAAGAATATGAATACCAACAACTTTAGAATATGATCCATACACGTGGTAAATCTATTTTAGTTATTTCCAAGGCTATAATGATTAATTTTAAGTGAAATATTTGATTAATTTTTTTATATTGTTTCTGCAACAATATACTTTATTCTACAATTCATATGTTTGTATTGGAAACGTTAACTAAGTTAAAATCTTTTTTGAACTCTTTCAAAAACACTCCAGTAATAGTTATATAATAAAAACATTTTCATAATGTTTGAAGTTGACATTTGTTTTTTAAATCCAAATTTATTTACGTTTTCCAAAGACGGAATATTATTTCAATGTTAAGCTTAGAAAACACAAAAAATGTTTTGTCGGTACTATCAACGTGTAACCCCAATTTATCAAAGAAATTGAAAAACGAAATAAATCAATTTCTACACATAAATTTGCTATAGAGATGTATATAAATAATTTTTTCAATACATAAAATAGTTTTAAATAGGCTAGTTGAAAAATTACTAATAAACTATTAACGCAAGGCTTTTTAAATGATGCATGATATCGTTTACCACATATGTATTTACAAATTTTTTATTTTTATCATTAAAATGTAAACATGAAATTTAATAAATTTTTCTGTCTTAAAACAGGAACGAATAATAGTGAATCAAACGGATACTCGGTAAATAGTTTTCAAACAATAATTTCAAAAGATTATATTTCATACATAGTTTATTAAACTTAAAAATCTACTTGGATAGTTGAATTTTTTTTTTATGATTATTTTTTATGTATTTGACGTAATGATATTAATTCTCGCTCTCTTTAAGAATTAAAAATTGTTTGGTTATTAGGAAATCATTAAGAATTGTCACAATTATTTTAAAAATTATCACCTCGGGAAATACATTTGGTTTAAAAATACAATGTATTTTTTAATACAAAAAATTTTTAATAATAGTGACTTACACTTTAAGAAGTTTTTTGTCATCTGACTAACCTTACTGATATGAAGAAAAAAGTCTTAGCTCTCAGTAAAAAGTAAAAGGTTATTTGAACAATAAAACTATTCCTATGAGTGGTGAATAAACTAAATAAGTATGTAACTGTCATACAGTATGTATTAAGTCGGACAATTACGCACGTAGAAACCAGCAAATTATTTCTTATGTATGAAGTTCAATCTTTTACCATATAAAATGTTATTCGTAATTTTAAAAATAATATAGCTGTCTGATGCAGCACCTTCTTCTACGAAGAAACCAAACAATAAAATAAAAAATTATGTATATGTACAGGATATCTTTATTAAAAAAAAAAAAAAAACCTTATTACTCAACTGCGTATCAAGTGTCAGGTATAACATGATAATTTTCTGTTTTGCCGTTTAGCTTTAACATTTACGTTAGTTTGTAAAAAAAGCTCGTTATACAAGGAATTTTACACAATTAGCACCACGAAGTAGTTTATATTTGCTTCCATGTTATTTAGATATTATTAAAATATGTTGATGCATGATAAAAATCTGAGTATCTTAGTTGTCGACCTTAATTTGTTTACAGATTAAAAGTTAAATTATAAATTCTTAACGTAGCTATCAAAGTCCTGTAATTATCCACAGACATATATATTATTTAAGTTATATTTAGATTAAGTATATTGTTTTTTGTGCCGTGATTTATGCCTCATAATGATCACATATTTATATTGTAACTATTGTAAATCTAATATCAGTATCTGATTAAATAATAAAAAAATTGTCATCCAACTAAATATCTGTGATCTCAAAGCTTGAACAAAATCGCGTGAACGTAATAACATTTTCTTGTATTTTTTTTTTAATCCTTCGATAATCCCTATCTTGAATGTCTCTCCACGTAAGTATCATAATTAAATTACAACTATGCACACTTTGGTAGTACAACTGTTTGTCTTGTACATTAAATGGTCAAATCTTTTCTGTGTTGTCTCTCAGGTTCTTTAAATCAACAACAAACTTTTTCCAGCGTCTATCCCAAATCTCTTTGGCTTTTTTCTTCTGCACTACATTCATACTCGAGTACTCGATCGAATTGAGCGCGAGTTTCTTCAAAGCCCTGAGATCGGCACTGCGAGACATTATCCCGACAAAGGCTTCGTAGAAATCGTAACTCAATCCCTTGGCCTCCCACAGGCCAGGATCGTCATTTGACACCACGACCGGGTAATTGTTGGCAAAAAGTGCAGCTGCCGGATGGTTGCGGAGGTCCTTGACCAGACCCAGGACTTGATTGGAAATCGGCGACACCTCGATCGCTATGCTCTTGTCGCGCACCATTTCCATGACCTTCGGGTGCTTTAGCAGCGCAAACCTCCAAATGGAACAATCACATGTTACCACATCTGCATCTGATGGGGCAAAGAAAGAAAAAAAATATTTACCCGTGGCCGATCCTTTTGGTGTTGAGCAAAACAGCGTCGACGAGATTTTCATCCACACTCGTCCCGTACCAGTTGGTCTCGCCGGAGTGGAAGAACAGCTGGACATCGTTGCCGATCGAGCGCAGCCCCTCGGCAAACTCCACAAGGGGTTTGCCTTTGTCCTCCTGGCCGACGAGATCGAATCCGGCTATGAAGTCCGGGAATTCTCTTTTCAACTCCTTGGTTATTGTCAAAAATCCATCCAATTCGTCTTTATTGCATCTACGCGATGCAGAAATGATAACCTTCACTCCAACAAAGTCTTGATGATCATTTATGAATCTAAAAAAAAAGTAAAATACACTGTAACCCTAATGGTTCAACTATTGGGACTTTTTTAACAACATGTAACAGAGCCATTACAATATAACGATCCACTTACCGATCAACAACATTTTTAGTGATTCTCACTATCTCCATTTCATTGTACGTCGTACCATTGAGTTCATACAAACCAATTGGAAACATACGTAGTTCCACGTACCAAATGTTGTCGTTATACGAATCCAAAAGTCCTTGATAAATCATTTCCTCGTAAGCTGGCCTGTAGTTGAATAATGGTCTAATAAAAACAAAAATCGATCTAAACTTGTCCCAAACAGCATCATTGGACGAATAAGCTGATTTCAGATCGTCAATTGTAATAACTAGGTTTCGCTTGATTCTGCTGTCAACGTTTTTATCAACTTTGCGGATTTCGCTGAGAAGTTGCCATTGACACTCGTTGCTAGGTCTCTCGAAAAATTGAAGTCTCATACTGCCACCGTTTTCACAAATGTACAGGTGTGGCAGGTACGTGATTTTGTACAGAATAGAGTCCCAGGAGGCAAAAACTGAGCTGTGGGCATGGAGGATCGCGCCCTTTGGCATTTTTTGGATGATCTTAAAGATTGAAGATTCCCTAATTTTCTCAGCTACTTGGACAAAGTTTTGAGCCGGCAAGAACTTGGACGAATCTGTCAAAACTGTGAAAAAATTGTTTATTATTTTATTTTACAACACACGAGCGAACGAAACCTTGAATTTCATAAAAACCTGTATCTATCTCTCGGTGTTTGGCCTCCATCAAAATTTTATTAGCCCTCTCCTCTTGATCACTTAATACGAGATCACTGCCTAACATTAAGTTGAACTCATTCCTCGTAATTTCTTCTCGCACCTTCATGTAATCCTCAAACGAACTGAATGCGTGACAATACATATTTGCTATCAGTATATGAATTACCAACAGTAACATTAATCGTCCCTCAATGCTTATTTGGTTCTTCAAAATTTTTTTTCTAAAAGCAAAACGAAAAAGTGAAAGTTTCCTAGCCACGAAGAAAGTACTTGTGAAAATATGTAAGTAAAAGTATGAAAAATTCATTAGCCAACAATGTACGCGTATCCTTAAAAAATAGCCATCAATTGTTTACTTTACTCCTGATCGTGCTACAGCAATTATAAATACCTACCTATCAGTGCATAATATATTATTACAAATATATATTTTTTGAAAACTTGTTGAGGTAATAAAGATTTATTGTAATTTTAACTAACTTATATTGTTTATTGCACTATTCACATGGAGTTGACGTTGATATGTATGATGTAAGTTTACGTCATAGGAGAGAATAAATAAATACTTTTGACAAGTCAAAGCATAAATAAATCTCTAATTAATTTTTTTTTTTTTTTTCTTTTTTTTGCACATATAAAATACGAAAATTTTTAGAGTTAACTAGAGACCAAAAGGTATTCTTCAACTTTGAATAACGCATAAATTTAGGACACCCCAGCTATTAGTTGTCCATTGTCAACTAATAAATATTCACATTATATTATATGAGCAGTTTAATTGAGCGAAAAATAAGTGACAATAGAAATTTGTCTAAATCACTTAATCATAAACTGAATGTGTATAAAACTATTGAAATTAAATCATTAATATCGTTATATTTACAGCATGTTCCAACAGGTGAGTACAAATGACCTTATACTGCTCATAAAAGCTTTAAGAAAGAATATTCTGAACCGTACGTAGGTACCTCCAAAATGACGCATTTCGGTAAAACTCCGTCTGTTGTATCCTCGAATCACTCTTTCGTCATTGGTTGGCCAAAGTGCCATTAAAAATACTTATAGATAATGCTAATAGTTTTTTAAACTATGTTTCGATATACGTAAGATAATATATATATATGCTGCTGAGTCATGTCAGAATACTAAATAAAGGAAAATTTCTCTATCAGGTTTTAAATATATGTACAGCGTAACGGTTTAAATGTTTGTATAAAAGTACTTAGAAAATATTGAATATTTATTTTAACAAGAATATGAATACCAACAACTTTAGAATATGATCCATACACGTGGTAAATCTATTTTAGTTATTTCCAAGGCTATAATGATTAATTTTAAGTGAAATATTTGATTAATTTTTTTATATTGTTTCTGCAACAATATACTTTATTCTACAATTCATATGTTTGTATTGGAAACGTTAACTAAGTTAAAATCTTTTTTGAACTCTTTCAAAAACACTCCAGTAATAGTTATATAATAAAAACATTTTCATAATGTTTGAAGTTGACATTTGTTTTTTAAATCCAAATTTATTTACGTTTTCCAAAGACGGAATATTATTTCAATGTTAAGCTTAGAAAACACAAAAAATGTTTTGTCGGTACTATCAACGTGTAACCCCAATTTATCAAAGAAATTGAAAAACGAAATAAATCAATTTCTACACATAAATTTGCTATAGAGATGTATATAAATAATTTTTTCAATACATAAAATAGTTTTAAATAGGCTAGTTGAAAAATTACTAATAAACTATTAACGCAAGGCTTTTTAAATGATGCATGATATCGTTTACCACATATGTATTTACAAATTTTTTATTTTTATCATTAAAATGTAAACATGAAATTTAATAAATTTTTCTGTCTTAAAACAGGAACGAATAATAGTGAATCAAACGGATACTCGGTAAATAGTTTTCAAACAATAATTTCAAAAGATTATATTTCATACATAGTTTATTAAACTTAAAAATCTACTTGGATAGTTGAATTTTTTTTTTATGATTATTTTTTATGTATTTGACGTAATGATATTAATTCTCGCTCTCTTTAAGAATTAAAAATTGTTTGGTTATTAGGAAATCATTAAGAATTGTCACAATTATTTTAAAAATTATCACCTCGGGAAATACATTTGGTTTAAAAATACAATGTATTTTTTAATACAAAAAATTTTTAATAATAGTGACTTACACTTTAAGAAGTTTTTTGTCATCTGACTAACCTTACTGATATGAAGAAAAAAGTCTTAGCTCTCAGTAAAAAGTAAAAGGTTATTTGAACAATAAAACTATTCCTATGAGTGGTGAATAAACTAAATAAGTATGTAACTGTCATACAGTATGTATTAAGTCGGACAATTACGCACGTAGAAACCAGCAAATTATTTCTTATGTATGAAGTTCAATCTTTTACCATATAAAATGTTATTCGTAATTTTAAAAATAATATAGCTGTCTGATGCAGCACCTTCTTCTACGAAGAAACCAAACAATAAAATAAAAAATTATGTATATGTACAGGATATCTTTATTAAAAAAAAAAAAAAAACCTTATTACTCAACTGCGTATCAAGTGTCAGGTATAACATGATAATTTTCTGTTTTGCCGTTTAGCTTTAACATTTACGTTAGTTTGTAAAAAAAGCTCGTTATACAAGGAATTTTACACAATTAGCACCACGAAGTAGTTTATATTTGCTTCCATGTTATTTAGATATTATTAAAATATGTTGATGCATGATAAAAATCTGAGTATCTTAGTTGTCGACCTTAATTTGTTTACAGATTAAAAGTTAAATTATAAATTCTTAACGTAGCTATCAAAGTCCTGTAATTATCCACAGACATATATATTATTTAAGTTATATTTAGATTAAGTATATTGTTTTTTGTGCCGTGATTTATGCCTCATAATGATCACATATTTATATTGTAACTATTGTAAATCTAATATCAGTATCTGATTAAATAATAAAAAAATTGTCATCCAACTAAATATCTGTGATCTCAAAGCTTGAACAAAATCGCGTGAACGTAATAACATTTTCTTGTATTTTTTTTTTAATCCTTCGATAATCCCTATCTTGAATGTCTCTCCACGTAAGTATCATAATTAAATTACAACTATGCACACTTTGGTAGTACAACTGTTTGTCTTGTACATTAAATGGTCAAATCTTTTCTGTGTTGTCTCTCAGGTTCTTTAAATCAACAACAAACTTTTTCCAGCGTCTATCCCAAATCTCTTTGGCTTTTTTCTTCTGCACTACATTCATACTCGAGTACTCGATCGAATTGAGCGCGAGTTTCTTCAAAGCCCTGAGATCGGCACTGCGAGACATTATCCCGACAAAGGCTTCGTAGAAATCGTAACTCAATCCCTTGGCCTCCCACAGGCCAGGATCGTCATTTGACACCACGACCGGGTAATTGTTGGCAAAAAGTGCAGCTGCCGGATGGTTGCGGAGGTCCTTGACCAGACCCAGGACTTGATTGGAAATCGGCGACACCTCGATCGCTATGCTCTTGTCGCGCACCATTTCCATGACCTTCGGGTGCTTTAGCAGCGCAAACCTCCAAATGGAACAATCACATGTTACCACATCTGCATCTGATGGGGCAAAGAAAGAAAAAAAATATTTACCCGTGGCCGATCCTTTTGGTGTTGAGCAAAACAGCGTCGACGAGATTTTCATCCACACTCGTCCCGTACCAGTTGGTCTCGCCGGAGTGGAAGAACAGCTGGACATCGTTGCCGATCGAGCGCAGCCCCTCGGCAAACTCCACAAGGGGTTTGCCTTTGTCCTCCTGGCCGACGAGATCGAATCCGGCTATGAAGTCCGGGAGTTCCCTTTTCAGCTCTTCAGCTATCTTCAAGTACTCGTTGAACTCGATTTTCTTGCAGTTGCGCAACGGAGCGTAGATCAGCTTCACGCCTACAAAGTCTGGGTAGTCTTTGAGGAATCTAAATGGTGAAATAATTATTTTAATCACCACACGAGTCACTGAGGTGTACTACAATATCATTGTTTGATGGATCGAGAGAAAACTACGTGAAGGAAAAAGCTGATGAATATTTGCTTTAATTTAAATAACTTTCAAGAAATTGTTTTAAAAAATCAACACTCGCTTACGTGTTATTCGCAATCGCTTTATTCATCTACAAAAAAATTAATTCAATAATATTTAAAGATCATCCAATCGCGATTAGATAATCTGCTGTAAAATCGGTATGTGTATACATGCTTACCTGTCGGTGACTTTTTTGTAAATTTTTGCCACCTCCACATTTTCATACTTCGTACCATTGAGATCGTACAACGTTGGCAAAGTCGTCCTTAATTCAAGATAGAGTACGTTGTCATTGTAAAATTCCAAAAGTCCTTGGTAAAAGTGATCTTCGTAGATCGGTCTGGAGAAAAAGTCATTAATCTTGCTATCATCAAAAATGTTGACTCGTCGTTTCTACGATTTACTCGTGCACGAAAAAACTCACCTGTACGTCAAAAAAGGAGTGATAAATATAAAAATCGACATGAACTTCTCCCAAGCCGCGTCACTATCTGGATAGGCCAGTTCAGAATTTTCACTGTTCATCGTCATTTTCTGTCGAATTTTACGATCGACATCGTTACGTTTTTCACGTAAATCTCCAAGCAGAGTCCAGTTGCAGGTATGGTCGGGCTTGTCAAAAAACCGGAGCTTCGGATCTCTATCGATGTCGCAAACGTACAAATCCGGCCGGTAAGTGATGTTATTCAGGACGTAGTACATCGAGACAATAGCTGTGTCATGGGCATGAAGGATGGAGCCTTTGGGCATTTTTTGGATTATTTTGAACACCGCGGACCGACGGATCTTCTCAGCTGCCACGAAGAAATTCTGCGATGGCAGGAACTCGGACGGTTTTTTGCATCCTAGAATATAATTTTATGATTACTTACGTTAAAAATCCATATTAACGACAAATGGTCGTGGTTTGGAAAGTTACGGTCAGCTTCTTATTATTGCAGTTGAGTAAAATTTTCTACATGATTCAACATCTTAAATCATTTTGGATGTACATCTGTTTCAATTACGAAACTTCAGTTTGACTTACGGAATAAAAAAAATTTTTTCTATTAATACTTCTTTATCTAATCGTACCGTCACCTATAAAAATTAGTGTTTTCGTTGCACTTTGAAGATTAACTGTAAATTAATAGTACACTACTCACCTTAGGTAAGTCACCTAAATTAGGAAAATAAAGAATGTACGGAGGAACACCGAGGGATTCTTTGTTTCCTCCCGTGGGTTTTAACGATTTTTCACCAATCCTGCGCCGAGAGAAGGGATTTCCGTTCCGCGAAGCGTAAGGAACGTTCCTTCTGTCGGCACAGTATATGCCGAGAAAAACATACTTCGATATATTTCGTTTGACTTTATTTTAACAACTTTTTGTTTGGTCTTTATTAAACACAATTCTCAACAGCAACAAAATCTCTTGGCATAGTAGAATTACATTAAAGTTTTTGTTAACGTTTAAAAAAAATGGAAAAGCTTCATTATGTACAACAAAATTGTTTTCCATTGAAGTTTGAAAATACTTTGTACAAAAGGCTGTGTTACACTTCACCGATGTGAAAGTAACAGATTTACATAACGATAATTTTACTGGTTGGAAGCGTAACAATTAATTATGTAGTCTTTTATTTAAAGGTCAAAGAACTGGACAGTGCAAGCTACACTACCTGATTAGAAATTGAAGCATATGATCAAGCAATTAATTACTTTCGATCCATTATGCATTAATTTTTTAATTGACTTGTTTATTGATTATGGACTTTTTTTAAATTTTATTTATGTGACATGGATTGGTTTTGGTAGTTAAATTTTGTATTTCTCATCAGATACATCAATTAGTTCCCCAAAAAAAATCCTATTTGCGAAACTGATAACGGCGATCGGGTCGCATTGGCTTCAACGGAAAGCTAACAATCCCTACGAAAACTAGTTTTCACAATAATGGCACCTCTCTGGGTATTTCCCCTCAACTAATTACGCCTTCCTCCCTCGCTAGAGAAGAATATTTCTCACTGGGCGTACGTAATTTATGACGTACTTTATTTTCATTTACATCATAAAACAGAAAAGTATGCAGCTACGAAGGATTTTATTTTTAAAATTTTTCCCGAGTAAAAAAAAAAATTTTGTAAAAAGAACTGTTTACGTTAGTTATCCATTGAATGCTTGTAGCAAAAAATATTGTTTGTAATAAGTAGATACTTGATATAAATCTAGCTAAGTAATGATTACAATATTGTAAATACACATGGGTTTCCCCAGATATTACACTTTTTCCTTGAATTGATAATTGAATAGGTTTGAAATCAATTTAATTTTTCAAAAATCGATTGTTATCGTCAACGACTTACTGTTTGCGCAAAAATTTTTCTTGCTTCGAATAATGATTCCAAGGATATGATTATTACCCACGTTGAACGCTTTCAATAATCTTATCGTTGTCTTTAACAAAAACTATACGTTTTTATGAGTAATGAAAAAATAAAGGTTTTTTGATTGCAATTCATAAGAATCATAATATTGCCGTGAGAAGATAAGGCGCGTCCCACGTGTTCAAAATAATCTATTTGACCAAACATTCGGTAATAAGATTCAGTAAAAAGGAATGTCCACGAGGCTTGTTTGAACTTGCGATATGACTATCAACCACGTGGGGGTGTTCAATCATTTTTACCACTATATCTATCCGTATACAATGCAAATAGACCCGATAGACACCTGACAAAATATCCTCGGATAAATCGAATTCACCCTTCCCTGGTGTAATTTCAATAAAAAATTAAAAAATATTTTTTTAATCGAGCCACACCAAAAAAATCGAGAAAAAATAATAATAGTAATAACAATTCAACCAACCGTCATCGATTTCAGCACGCTTTGCCTTCATGAGGACTTGGTTGGCGGCCTGTTCCCAGTCCTCGAGTTCGAAATCACCACCAAAGGTCCTGTGCTGCTCGTGCTTCAGAAAATCGTTCCTCAATTTCCAATAGTCCTCGACAACCGGTTGGTTCACCACGACGTATCCCAACACCGCGACGATCGCCAACAACACGACCAGCAGGGAACACGAAGTTTTGTAATTCATAATTATTCAAAAAGCAAGCGATTTAGAAAAAAAAAAAAAAAAACAAATGACAAACAGATACAAAAAGTCGTTTTGAAAATTATAATAGGCGATTGGCCGATGATTGACATCAGTCGAGACACGCGAGCCGACTGAGGAGAGCAGAGCTTTATTGCCCGGGTACTTGTATGTGAATGATGAGAAAAAGAAAGAACTGGCGAATGGGAGAGAGCAAAGCACAATGTATATATATACATAAACACACATATATATAAATATGCGAAAGAGGGGCAAGTGTGTCCGCTCACGTTCTTCGTCGTCAATTAGCCGTACATATGTGCGGAGCCCGCTGGAACCGATATATAGCGTGACGCGCTTTGAAAGAGAAGGCCCGCATGCTGAAGAAGTGCGTTGTTGTTGGGAATATAATATATATATATATGAATGCGTTAGATGCTAGCGCACGATCTGTATGTGTATACAATAAACGATCGTGATTAGATGAGTGTCTCATGAGCACACGTGGTTGCTGTAAGTATAATATATGTAAGTCATAAAAGTAAGTAGCGGCTAATCGCGCGAGTGTACGATCGCATTTTTGTGAAAAAGCAAAGACGAGGATCGAGAAAGAGAACTCTATGTTCGCTACAAGGCGGTGTTGTTGTTGATTGGCAAGTATTTATTAGGATGTGTGTTTTTTTCTTACGAGCCAGATTTTTTTTTTTTTTTTTTTTTTTTTTTTTTTTTTTTTTTTTTTTTTTTTTTTCTACAAACATTAAAAAGTTCATACCGATCTCTGTGAAGTGTTTAAATTATCGAGCCAATCAATGGACAGTATGGGAGATCACGAAAATAGATGCCATCGGATTCTGCGAAGTGCGTCACTGTGGCACGAAGCTTTTCTCCTCAATTAAAATAACTTGGACGAGTCGCGCGTGCAAATTCTTTGCACCGATATCGGAAATATTTTATGTATACAAGAGCTCTTTTTTTTTTTTTGGGAAATCATTTGAAAATATATATATATATTTTTTTTTTCAAATTCGGGATGAGGAAAAAACAATAGTTACACTATTTTAATTAACGTTTTATTAAATTTTTATAATTTATAAAATCATAAAGCATCAATTGTACTAGCTAGGATGTACCTACAAAACAACACTTTACCCCCAAAAAAAATACAAGGGAAAATACACGAGTTCGGCATATAGCACGTGTACTGAGTCTTGTTTAGAACATTGAACACAAATCTAAAGACCAAATTTCTCCATCACGTGACTATTTTCTACGCTTATTTTTGTTTGGGGGCTTCTTTTTCAAAAAATTGTAACGCAAATCGGTAATTTGGGCTTTGGATTCAAGTTCAACTTGGGGGGAACAAAACATCTAGTACACGTTACATTGTACCGTTCTTGTGTAAACACATATTATATCTTACTCTATTTTACTCTTTGGTCCTGTATATACTTAATCTTCGCGAGATTTTTTTATTGCCGACACCCGTTAAAATATAAAAAACAATTTAACATATTGAGTTATCATTTTATCCCACAACCGTCACAATACATCAATTTATAACCTACGTAACATACACTTATTGTATGTGAATATCTTTTTATAAAATTATAAAGGTATGAATAATTTTTTTAAATAAAACAAACGATTACACAGTAAATTATCGCAGTAAAAACTTTCTATGATTTTTGTCGTCTTCGTGGCAAGTAAAAACAAAAAAAAAAACAACAAAAATCTCGTATGGATTAAAAAACACGGAAAAATCCCTAAAACGCACACAAACACGTAATTAAATAAAACGTAAAAAAAAAAAAAATAAAAAATAAATACACCGAAAAATATTTTTACAAAAACGAGTTTAAAAAAGGGTAAAGCGTAGGTATGTGATATCTCGCTCGAACGAGCCGTGGAAATCACTGATGATCCTGGCCACTCGCAATCTCAAGGACGAACCTCCTCCAGCGCCGGCTCCAAACGTCAAGGGCCACGAGCTTCTCCGAGTCGTTGAAGCTGCTGTACTCTATGGAGTTGAGGGCTAATTGTTTGAGAGCTCGGAGATCGGCCCTACCCGACATGATGCCGACGAAGGTCTCGTAAAAGTCGAAGCTCAGCGCTCGAGCGCCCCAAAAGCCGGGGTCGTCGCTCGACACGACGAGGGGCAGGTCTCGGGTGAACAGGTAACAGGCCGGATGGTTGCGCATGTCCTTGACGAGTTTGAGCATCTGGTTGGAGATCGGTAGGATCTCGATGGCTATTCGTTTCATCTCGATGAGCTCCATCAGCGCCGGGTGTTTCATCAAGGCGTACCTGTATACGTACATCAAAAGTATACAAAGTCTTTGTTGGTGGTGTGAGCGCAGGGTGGGCATTTTTTTACAATAAACGCATGCAACGTCTTCAAAATTTATAACTGCTTCTTTATCATACTGTGGATTGCCTATTAAATGGTATAATTTATTACATGAGGGACTAAGCTATTTCATGACGGTTCTTAGCAGGCGTGTGGCTTTTTAATTTTTTTTCATGTATATCATTAATGGTAAGAACAAATTTTTTTCCTTCAGTACCGATAAAAGCGTGCAAATAGTACATTACGATACTAGTGCGCGAGGAAGGCGATGACATGGGAAACGTGAGGGACCAAGACGATTTATTGTAGTTGAAAATAAAATATGCACCATCTATCCTTACTACAAACTAGACTTTGGCACTATTGTAACATGGATTTATGAATTTTTTTTTTTTTTTTTTTTTTTTTTTTTCGTGGCTTAAATTGCATTATACTTTTTACTAAAGAAGCGCGTGTATCAATCACCTAATACAACTTTTCGACACATCATGCGCGGGGACCTCGATTATGAGCCATCTAATGTAGCTCTAAAAATCTCGACGTACCTAGGTACACACGCACGATGTGTCGAAAAGTTGTATTAGGTGATTGATACACACGCGTCAGTTCGCACACGAGCGCCAGCGAGTAAAAAAGTATATAAATATTTTATTTCTAGTAAAATTAATAGCGATAAAGAGTAGATTGCACTTATCTGCTAGAAAAAAATTCTTTAGTAAAAAGTATAATGCACTTTAAGCTACGAAAAAAAAAAAAAAAAAAAAAAAAATTCATAAATCCATGTTACAATAGTGCCAAAGTCTAGTTTGTAGTAAGGATAGATGGTGCATATTTTATTTTCAACTACAATAAATCGTCTCGGTCCTTCACGTTTGCCATATCATAAAAATGGTAATAACGATTTGGCACTCCATGTATGGGCAATTTGGCGCGAATGGAGTCCAAAAGTAATTTTTAGTCAAATAACGCTTCGACACGACTATACATTACAACCGGGTTTTTCAAGAATTACGCCGTTTTTAAAGCTTCATGTTTCACGGTCAACAAATATTTGTACACACAAAGGTTGTAAATAAGCCTACAGCGCGTTATCATTGTGAATCAAAACAATTTTAGATTTATATTTACACAGCGAGGAAACGATAACAACAGCAGCAGCAGCAGCAGCAGCAACACCACAGTTACCCTTATCGAATGAGATATAATGACAATAACCATCCAACTTACCCGTGGCCGATCCTCTTGGTGTTGAGCAGCGCGGCGTCGACGAGATTCTCATCCATGGCCAGGCCGTTCCAGTTGGTCTCGCCGGCGTGGAAGAAAAACTGCGTCTCCGTCCCAAGAGCCAGCAACTCGCGCAAAAAATCCTTGAGCGGCCGGCCGACGTCCTCCTGGCCGATCAGGTCGAAGCCGACCACGTGGTTCGGGTACGCGCGGCGCAGGGACCGAAAAACCCGGGTGTAGCCCTGAAAGGCCGACAGCTCGACTTTGCGCCGGCGCGAATAGATCCACTTGACCCCCACAAAGTCCGGATGGTCGCGCTTGAATCTGCGATTATTCACATACGTATACATAATATCATACACGGATTACGTGTGTGAATACAATTACGTCAGTGGCGGCGGCTTACCGATCGACGACTCTGTTGTAGATACCGATCACCTGCAAGTGGTCGTGCTCGTGGCCGTTAAGTTCGTAAAGGGAGGAAAAACTCGTGCGTATCTCGACGAACTGCACGTTGTCCTCGTAAAGCTCCTCCAGCAGGTGGTACAAAAAGTCCTCGTAGGCTGGCCTGGCCGCGACAGAATTGGTTATTATCGTTACTTTGACCACCGAACGTAGGAAAGGAAAAAAAAAAAAAGAAAAAAACCTGTAAGTCACGAGAGGCTTGACAAAGTCAAAGATACCCTCGAACCTCTTCCAGGCGTCCCTGGCGCCCCTCGGGGTCTTCCGGGGATCGGGTTCAAACATGGTCAGGGCCTCGGCGATCCTGCGATCGATCGTCGGGTCCTTTCTCCTAAGCGCGTCCAGCAGCTCCCAGCGACAACGGTCCTCCCCCGTGCTCTCGGGCAGCTTAGCGAAGAACCTCATCCGCACGATGGTAGAGGGTCCCCGGCACGCGTAGAGGTTCGGCCTT
Organism: Copidosoma floridanum; assembly: GCF_036245765.1. Taxonomy (NCBI): domain Eukaryota; kingdom Metazoa; phylum Arthropoda; class Insecta; order Hymenoptera; family Encyrtidae; genus Copidosoma; species Copidosoma floridanum. The sequence goes on along the minus strand of NW_028321897.1, from coordinate 6,512,175 downwards.
CGGGTGATGTTGTGGAGGATAAAGGGCCGCGAGGCGGAGGCCGACAGGTGGGCGTGCAACAGGCCAGCCTTGGGCATGCGCCTGATGGCTTGGTAGACCCGGGACTGCTCGATGAGGCCCGAGACGGCCAGAAAGTTCCTCGAGGGGAGGAAGCTCCGCGGGTCCTTGGTCCCTGCCCTCAGCTCTTGGCGCTTGTACCTCATGAGGACCTCGTTCGCACGGCGCTCGGTCTCGTCGAGCAGGATTTTCGAGCCAAAGTACATGGACCGCTCCTCGTCGAGGATGCTGTTCCTCTGGGCGAAGTAGCTCGACAGGTCTTGGCTGCTCACTTCGTTGGAGTCGGTGCTTTTTGATACGAACAGCACCAGAAAGCACAGGAGAGCCGTGCCACTGGGACAGGACATGTTGGCCGCTTTTGCACTTCACGAGGGACTGTGCGACTTATTTTGTAGGACTATAGGTTTCAGGGCCAGACATTGTCAAGTTGCGTTCGTTTGATTCATACGTGTCTGTGTGTATATATATATATACAACATATGTGTGTACATTTTTATACACGTGTGTCTATATACATATTATATTGGTGTATGAATTCTTGGTAAAAGAAGTGACGGTGATAAGTACACATAATACGTGATGGAAAATGTAAATTCGTTGGGGAATGTAGGGTATACGAGTGTATATTGCGTTGAAATGATCCATCGGTAGAGTTTGTTTTTTCACCATCGTTTATTCATTTCGGTAAAAATGCTCGCAAAGGAGTTGACGGTACACTCATTGGATTATTGGTTTACTCATTTATTGATTTGCTTGTGTTTATACGTTTTTTAAGATTAAACCACTTGTTTTCGGTGAAAGTACATAAAGTATGGTTATTGCGATGCTCGTGACCAAATTAAATTACAATTGACGCTTAGCACTTTGATGATTCAAAAAAAAAAAAGGGTAAGGTTCTTCTACGTGTTTCATTGTCTAGTAAATTTCATCTCCCGTTATTTCGTGAACATCGTTAAACCATATCTATACAAACCACACGCACACACGCGTCTTATATTATTGTGATGTAACAAATACAAAAAACGAGTACTTCGCCGTGTTCGTTGGTTTGTTTTTTAAAAACTATCTAAATAATTTTTGCCTCTTGTGTGAAAAATATCAAACACATACATATATGTATATAAAATCCGTCTAAAATCCCTAGAGATAACCGACGTATATAAATATACAAACAAATATTTAACTTTCAGTTCGCACGGAAAAATTTTATTTCGTTATAGTTTTTTTGTTTTTTATTTTTATTCTTTGTATGTTTATAATTAATTATTCAGACCTTTGGTTCCACGTTTGGAAATTGAAAGCAAAAATGCGTATATATTACGTGAAAATCGTACGATTCTCACTATCTATGTTTAGAGTTATCCGAGTGTCGAGAAAAAAAAAACAAGAAAACAAAAAAAAGTGTTTAACAGAGCGTGTGCCATCAATTCAAATAATGCACACATGAAAATCTGAGCTATCAACAACAATTGGACTAAGACACTGTTTCTTTTATTACACCTCACGTTTTTTTTTTTTTTTTTTTTTTTTTTTTTTGTCTATCCTATCCATTGTACGCATAAAACTGCGTCAAGCCAACGTTGCAACGAAAAAAAACCTTTGTTAAAACCAAGGCTTCCTATAATATATAATCTATCTGATTGAGCTTACATTCAAACTGTGACGGTTAAGCAAACAGAGTCAAGCTGAGTCCATAAATTCAATAAATAAGAACAATTACATTGCAGACTAAACGTTTTTCATGGAGCTTTTGAATTATGCATGTGATAAAAAAAATTTTATACTATCGACAAGACTCTGTTTTCTTAGCACGATTGTGTCACGTGTTGTTACAAATGCAAGCAACAAAGTGTGTACAAGTTCAAGCCACAGGCTCGTCTTTGCTTCTCAAATTTGCCTCTCGTAGCGTCAAAATGTATACTTATAAGCATACATTCACTTCATAATACACTACACGCACATATATATATGTATAAACGTATTTCTATATGGTCAAAAAATAATTTAATGAAAAATATGACTCAGCAAAATTCCCACAGTTGATTTTCCTATTTTATCAGAAATTAAAAATTGAAATTGTCAAGTGTAGAATAAAAATATGATATATTGTTTTACGGAATTTGATTTTTAAGTCAACTTTTTTGAAAAAACGATAATGAACATACGTACATAGTAAAAATTAAGGACCGCTTGGTCAATTTGTTTATTTACAACTTCACTCAAAGGATACCTCATTAATAATGTATCTTGAATAAATAATTTCTAAATTTATTCAATCATTTGGTGGTAAATTATTTTAAAAACGGACGTTTCTTGTACGTAAAATGTTTTTTTTTTTTTTTTTTTTCATTTCCATTGTTGTAATAATGGAAATTGAAGAAAATGCATAAAAGTCCATCATTTTTTCATACTCATATTTCGTATTTTAAATAATAATTTCAGTTTAAAACTAAATATGATGATGGATCATTAGGAGCGCGAACACTCCTCGATCAGCCTCAAGTTTCACATCAATGATCAATGGAATAATTACGATCGAGCTATTTAAATCTACAGACTCGGAGGAGCACGATGGAATGATCCAATCACTAATATTAATTCAACATCGAGAAAATTTTTGTATGTAAACAAAGAATTACGCACATGTGATCAACGCAATTCGTTATTGTTCCATCCCAAAACTTAAATCATTGATAATCACGATGAAGTATTTAATGTTTTTTTTTTTTTTTTCTTCTATATGCTTATACATCTGAGCAACATAAATAAATACAACGATTTTCACATCGATATCATATACTTATATATAGGCTGTAATTATTTTCGGTAAAATGCCGTATGGTTATTCAATTACGGGTACTTTTCTTCCTGGGCCAGCCAAAACGTCGTTTCAGTCTATATTCTGATCAAACAGTCGCGTATCGTACCGAGACATTTTTTCTGAAAATTCGTCAACAAATAATTGACACAATTCAAATTTTGCAACGTGACACGCGCTCAATCCTGAACAAAGTGTGTTGTAACATCCTTGTTTTCTACGACATCAATTGAATATTAACCGCTTTCCATTGAAACATTGAGATAACACACAATTTACATTAAAAGACGAACGATGAAACAAAAATCATCGTCCCCCTCCTACTAGATGAACCATCACTCCAAACTCTCCCACACAAAACACGCATAAAGACACTCATTAATTCGCACAGTCTATAATAATGATAAAAATAATAGTCGTTAACAGTAATAGTAACAGTACGCAACGCAAAAAAATTGCGCGACAAAACCTCTCATGCCCAGCGTTTGAAAAGCGTGAATGGAAAAATAAAACACACGCGCACGAACGCATCGATCGCTCGCAATCACGTTCTATTTCGTGCTACAACACACGCATTCGCGAGAGGCATGATGCTTTTTTTTTTCTTTTTTTTTTTATTTCGGATCAGCTACTTTTGTGCCGGGACTCGTCTGTCAAATAAATGCCGACACGCTTGCGCCTCGGCGACGACAACGAGCAGTGACATCGTCACGGCAGGCCTCGATTCATTATCCAGGTATGTGTGCGCGAGGCGTAGCTTAAAAGGCCTTGAGAGCGCGATCGGACGCTGCGAGTGTTATAGAACCGACCAAAGAGACGAGGGTGCGATCGAGCCAGGTTATTGGGTTCGGATAGAGTAGACCGCCCTCGTAGAAGCCCAGATGACCGCCGTGGGACAATTCGACGTAGAGAGACTGCGACTTGGTGGCTGAAGCAAAAAAGACGTTTTCACTCAAACGCGCTCGGTATAGAGGGGCATAAAACTTTTGTTTGCGCAAAAAATTGAGCTTACCGGCGAATTCTTTGATGGGCGTGAGCAATGTTTCAGGAACAATGGGGTCATCGATCGCGTTGATAAATACCATGGGTGTGGCAATACTGTCAAGATAGAACTCGCAGCTGCTCCACTTGTACAGCTCGTTCACTGATCTAAAGTTGTGCACCTATTAAAGTAAACGAAATAAAAAAATTGATAAAAAATCTTCGAAAAGTGATACACGCACGACTGACATGTTCCTCGAAGAAGCACAGGCTCACCTTTCTCGTGTACGCTTCATCTAATTCGGGCAAAGTGGCTGCCGACACAATGTCCTTTTCGTTCAGATTAAACCTCTGCTTAACGTCCTCCGACAACAGTACGCTCTTGTGCCTCAATATGATGTTTTTCACGGACTCGGTCATGAAATAGAGGTAGAGACGCCTGAAGTTTGTCCAGTTCAGTAGATACTTTGTGCCTCTGGAAATTCAATAATTAAAATGAAAATATTTGCCTCTCTCAAATAAGTCAAATAAAAAAAAAAACTTACTCAATGGCATTGTAGCCTTGACAAATGGAAATGCCACCAATAATGTTGGACAGCTTGTTGGTTCCCTGTTCACCCAAGTACTTGGTTATAATGTTACCGCCAAGACTGAAGCCTACGCAGACTATTTTCGTGTTCAAGTGCTTCTCCAACAGATTCTTCAGCATCGTGTGGTAATCCTCGGTGTGACCTGTGGGTAAGAAGGAAGAAATAAATTAGACACGCGCGTCATTTAAACTGCCGTGCGAAATCAAGTATTACGTCGAAGCGCACCATAAGTGAAGATCCTGGGCGAGGTGACCTTCACACTGGACAGGGCACCCACGTGATTGAGTACGGCGCAACGGTAGCCATGGCACTGGACAAAGTGCACGAACGTCCGTATGTAGACGCATTCCGAGCTGTTGCCGATACCAGGACATATCGCTATCGTCACGTCATCTGAAAAATTTCGACCGATACAGGACGTTAATTAATAATTTTGATTGATTGGCCAATTAATTTTTGGTATAATACTTTATTGTCTAGTGCCATAAAGTACCAATCTTCATAATATGCACGTTTGAAAAGAGCAAAAAGTTATTTTATTTATTTTTTTTTTTTAAATGATCAAAACATTTTTACCCAAACATATATATGGAAGAGGACACGAACATTCGAGCACGAGAGTATAATTATTATTAGTAATTTCAGTGTTGAAAGGAAGAAAAAAAAAATTTGAGCCCCCCCTCTCCCCCTAAATGATTAGCATTGATAATTATATTAGGTAACAATCACCTTCATGGCCGTTCGTGAGCGGCTGGTAAAGATCGTAGGTGAGCGTCGTCTCGTCGGCCAATTTGATGTAAACTCGCTCGCCGATCGGCCACGGACAGCGCACTCTGCCAATTATACTGTGGACAATTGTCTGCACGTGACCGCTGAAGCCCCACAGCCTCGTTGGTTTGTATCTGAAATCAAAGAGACCGCATTTTTTTTTTATAACGTACTTATTCGCGTTGGTGAGAGTTTATTAATTGTTTTTTAAAATATGTCATAAAATTAGAGAATGAGAAATAGAGTCAATGAGCTGGGGAATTTTTTTGTTCTTCTCTTTTTTGTTTTTTGTTTTAAGGTGCAATTTTTTAAATGCTTGATCAATAACAAGCACGTAAAACTTTTTACCCACACCTATACCTCACAATATTGTATGCTTATGATAAGTATGTGATAACAATAGATACTGAGTCAAGGAAGCTCTAGTCGTTTATCGGTATATAGATATCACAGTATTGCCCACAAATGTGGATGTAATTTTAAAGATACGATGAGGTGTACACAACGCGTAGTAACAATAATATAAAGCAACTACATTGGATTTAATTAAAAGGGTATAAACACCCTCAAAGTGGAGTCCTCTCTTGTCGGAGTTTTACATTCAAGTGCACTTTTGCTGCTGTACGTTACTTGTATTCTAAGTATATTAATTTTCCGAGCCACTCTAAGCTATTGCGTCTATATCTACAGATTTCTATAAAAAGCTTTTATCGCATTAATTAATTTGATTCGATTCAATATTCGCGACCAATTCGAAGATATCAAAGTACACTTTGACGGAGCACTAAATGAAGGAATGTAGCTAGGAAAGTGGCGTCAGACTTTGGCATAATTATTTTATGGTTTTTTTAACATTAATAATAAAAAAAAATTTCCTGAACAAAGTGCATTTATTGCTAAAAAAAGTTTTCATTCATCACTATTTGTTGTACAATTTAGAAAAAAATGTTTTCTGGCAGATAAGTGCAATACATATTATTTATTTTAAGTTTATGGCAAAGTATTTAAAGTAAAGTACTTAAATACTTTTTCAAACGCCTTGGCTATTTTTTTCATAAAACATGTAATTGCCAAGAAAAAAATTTTGTTAAGCACTGCGTTGTACATAATAATTAAAAAAATTTTACTTAACATTAATGATGGACTGTACTTGAAGCAAAAAATTGTATTTTAAAGAAATTGTAAATAAATAAAAAATGCAATCTATGATACGTTTTTCCATAATACTCAACAAAATTTTTTCAACTAAAAATTTACTACAGTAGGTTTACCATCATACATTTATTTCAAAATATTTTAAGAAGTATTAAAATAATTTTAAGAATTTTATACAAGTACAGACCGCAATTTTTTCTTAAAAAAATTTTATTTCCGTTATCAGAAATATGTAAGTATTTTATTATTAAAAAAAAAAAGGTTTCTTACACACAATTGATATAAATGTACCACAAAGTAGTCTGAATTAGGTATACCAATCTCCGAGAAACCATCTTTGCATCATCTGAAATAAACATGTATTTTTTGTTTTTGATGTGTCAAAAATAATTGTTGCAAGGAATATAAGTACCTTCAACAATAGCGCAAGAACGCCACAACGAAAATCAATACGCTTCCGCAACACATCATACAAGTCCTATATAAACGCAGTTGCATACGATTTTAAAGTCCAGAGCAAAAAAAATTTCAAGTCCGTCTCCAGCGATCTTTCAAATCGGCTACTCAACAAGTTCATATGAAACTTTATTAAAAAAATTATGCCCCAACGGGGGAAAAAAATACAAACACGAGGATGAAAGTGCGCGTTACCCCTTTGCTTTATAAAATATTATGATGTACATATGCCCGTGTGTATATTATGTACGGGCGTGTCCCGCACGAAAGGTGGCCTCGCTCAAGGTCTAGGTCGGCTCGATCGATCACGCTATTCACGCTTTGCTCGCGCGCGCATACTATATATGTATACCTATACGAGCACCTACATTGTGGCCTCTCTCTTTGGAGCACAATATCCCACATCGTGCATATATTCCTACTTACTCGACTTGTCGATTGTATCGACGCGTGCACGCCGTCTGCCGATCTCGGATTCCTCTTTTTTTTTTTTCTTTTTTTTTTCAAACGTGTTTTCCGGAAAATAAGATGTGCTGGAGGAAGAATCTATTATATGCCGATGACTACAGCTTGAAAGTTTATTTCACCAATTGTGCGGGCGTTAACCGTAAGCTCATCACCCGTCTTCTATTTTCGTTCATCAGACACTTTTTCTTTCGAAAGTTATAAACTCGCAACGATACATATCACAAAAGTTTTCGTGTCAATTTGTAACAGATAATAAAACGAAAATTCTCGCAGGCATCATTGGAAAATAACGTTCGTTACAAAAAGCACGACAGTTTTTTTTTTGATTATTTATTTACGTCGATTGCTCATTTCGGCGTCCGGGAATTATACGTATGTACCTTCGTGGAATACGAGATTATTAGCTTTAACTGACCGTGTTGCCCGATTGGGATGACAATCAATCGATACACTAGAGGTATGTATTTAATGAATGAGAAAAAAATAACGAACGAGAACTGGAAATTTTTCTAAATCATGTTCTGGACATACGTTTTGTAAGTGACATTTTTCTTTGAGGGATTGTAATAAAAAAAAAAAATTAAAAAAATGACATCTCTGCTGATTAAAATTTCGTTCAAAAGGCATCGGATGACTGTGCATAATAAATTTTTTTTTCTAGGAACTAATTGAATTTTTCGTGGAATGGCTAATATACAAATCTGTGGAATAATACAGGTGTGCAGAAATCATTCGTATCTTCTCTCTAAGCGGAATATTTTTACTTTCACCATACGATTTGTCATAAAAGTCATATTTATCAGCTGCACGTTGAGGGAGTGGTTAGCAATCACGCTCGAGTGAAATTACACGCGGAGGAGGGAGAAAAAAAAATGTTTAGGATATACATCACGGACTCGGTATGTAAAAGACGAGATAAAAAATGTATGTATAGAGACGATGCTATAGGAGAAATTGGACTTGTGCATATTGAAATTAGTGAATGGTATGCCTCACGAGGAGATTGGGTGTTACTATTCTAATTTCACAAGCTGAAACGGACCTGTCAAAAACGGCATAAATTACGAGAATTCAATTTATTTTGACAAAAAATTTTTTCTGTTCAGCTTTTTTTATCATTATTTCACTATCACAGGTATGCTTTTTTTTTATTTTTTTTTTTTCAACATACAGAAGCGATGGATATTTTTTGTTCAGAAAAGTAAATGATTGACAGTTTTAAATAAAATTGACAAATAATAAAGAAACCAAGACACGCACACAAAAAAATTAGCTGACGCGTAAGAGAGGCAAGACAAGAAAGAAAATTGCAAAATGAAATCAACTCGGCAAATATTATTTGGCAGGTGTCCATTTTCCCAGCAGTGTCGATTGTACAAAAAAAAAAAAAAAAAAAAAAAAAAGGATAACAATGAAAATTGGGTGTACGGGTTTCTGTACAAGCTGTATATGGATGAGTTACACAATTTATGTTCCGGGTAGGAATGTGCTCCGAACAGCGTGCACTTTTTTTTGTTACGTCCGGATTTTTCTTTTCTCATTCTATTCTCTCTCTCTTTCCACGGGTGTGCGCGTGGTGCTGAGACATACATATTTCCGCTGCTGACGGAGCGATGGTATTGGCTCTAAATTAAATTATCATCGAGGGCAGTGACTCAAATTGACATAGTTTCTTCCCCCTACCTATATATGTGTACGCGCTTCCCTACCTTCTCGTGCAGCATTGCGATACGTATACGTTATTGTACACCACCTCGAAATAAAAATATCATTCACATTTTATCAAACAAGGTCTTTTACTAGATTTACCCCACACCCTTCCACCATTACTTGACGAAAATTCAATATCCAGTACTACGGTTTTAATTTATTTTCGTCGGTAATGTACACGTGTACTATACAAACTCGTATGACTCTGTAATTCGATCCGACAATCATTTCTCTCAACCGATTGGGCATCGTTTAAGTATCTGCTTAAAAATCTGGATGAGAGGCTTTTAAATTTCAATAGACATTCTTTTTATGCACTGCAATTATTTATTTTTAGTTGGAACTAATTTTATTCAGTTTTCACAGGTGGATAACAATACGGAGATTAAAACTTACTTTCAGTGCCTGTAGACCACAAGAGTATTTTTTTCAACTTATAGATAAAAAAAATAGGATTTTTTATACAAGTTTTCATACAAAAACATTTTAAAACACGCAACACTGATGTATTCCATGTTTAAAAAAAAAAAAAACTGTCTTTCAGCAATAATTTTAAAAATTTATTGTTTACTAGCCCAAACTATCATCAATATCGATTTAAATGCAAAAAAGACTAAAGCTGTATGTCATGTAAAACGTAAGTTAGCACTGATCCTCGTCCTTAAGTTTATTTTTAGACACTAAAGTCCGAGCAAGCAAACTTTGAATTTACCTGAAGAATGAATCACCGTACAATCAGGGATCTTTTATCAGAAACCACAACACCCTATACGTGAGTGTAGTATGATGTATGCATACAAGCAGTATCTTACCACAATGGTGTCCTCGCTGATACGACATGGTTAGATTTTCATACATCGTAATTATGACGAATAATCAATATTATAGTGTCGACTGATGAATGGAAACGTTGTGGTTAAGTATTTAGTTTTAAAATTTGCCCAAGGGATCTAAACATTCTCGTTTTTACCAAATTTTCGACATGTGTATGACTAATGATTTTTCTTGTCTATCGATGTTTTTTTTGTGCCTGCAGAAACGTTATAATATGATACTTCTTCTCCACAGGGGTTCTAAAAATAGTACACACGCCACGTGTAAGCCTTAGAACTCGTGTTTGTCACCCTCAGATTCTCCCCTAGATCGCTTTGGGAGACCCTGAACACTCAGATCTGAAACGATACATTTTTTTTTTTTCCGAAAATATGAAGGAAATTACGGACGATCAGAGTATTTGGCGTTAGTACTTAGATCTGCATTGATAGCTCAAGGAAATTTTAAGGATTTCTTTATTTGGTCTGTATATACATGAGAAAATCGGCCACTGATCGAAAGGAAAATAAAATCTATCGAGTTCTGGGCAAATAGTTGACATTTCACTCTAGTTGTGTCAGAAATCGCGTTAAAATAAATTGTATGACAGGCCTCTAGTGTATTATCCGAAAGAATCGTGTTTGTAGCATACTAATATACTTGAATATAGTAACATCAGATATAACAGAAGCTTTTTTACAAATCGATTTAATCGTTGCCGATTTAATTGAATCGTATTAATCAAATGTGTGTGAGAATTAAAAAAAAAAAAAAAAAAAAAAACATTTTTGTACTAGTTTATAGAGAAATGTATCAATATTTTTTTTCAATTCACTTTAATCCCAATTGAATTGGACAAGTAGCCTCACGATAAGTATAGGTTGCCTTCGGGGTCAATTAAATTAACAATCTTTCGAACGTATATATTATACGCATGTATGTACAGAAGTTGCCCGCAAAAGTTCATTAAAATACGTAACGAAATGCAATTTTAAATTACGAAATGCTCGTAAAGTTAATTTGAAAAACACGCACGCGAGGAGCGATAAAGTGATTTCGAGCTACTTGAACAAGAATATTGACCGATGATTGGCCCCTTCCCGCGAGAGAGGAGCTTTTATTGCATTTCCTCCGAGAGAAAGTTTTTATTTATTCACGCGTTACATTATATGCGACCACTGCAAAGCCATTTGGAAATAATGGAGTTGAGCCGACTCGTGTGGGAGATATACGAGCGACGTAACGCTGAAAATCTCCGTTTGCGGTGCAAATGCAATTGCAAATTTAGACGTTCCGTCTGCACTATACACGTGTGGATGTACTTACGGTTCTTTTGAAAATTCGGGTTGACGGGGATTTCACTTGACCCTGATTTTCGAGAGACGATGATGTTGCGGTTCGTCACATTTTCATAAATCTCCGTACAGAAGCGAGAAAAGATAGAGCGGTATTACAATAAGGTGTTTTCGATTTCGTCGGAGATTGTCCTACATGTTGTGTAGAGAGGAAGGCGCTCTTGCGTTTCCACCGAGATGAAATTACACATTGGTTCTGGAGTGAAAGTGCGATGAAAAACCTCCACAGGCCGGTCTACTCGTCTGATGATTTGAAATTTTACAGCCTCCGTGAAATTCCGATGTATAGAACGCAAGTAGCGCGGGTCTCGTGATTTACTTTTTGCACGCGGGTAAAATTTGTATTTTATTTTCAAGTTTATAGGTAAAAATTATCAAATCACAATTCATTGGAAATGGTAAAATCGAGTGCACATGGGAAGAGAAAAAAAATGTAAATTAACGTGTAAGGAGTCGAATTTCGCGTTGGCTGCAAAATTGATCGAGACGCTCCGCATGTGCAGCGTAAGTTGGAAAGCTCCTTTCTTTTGCTTCGGACGTTCAAAGGAGAAGTGCAGAGTCATAATCGATTGTACACACACTCCGGGTATCGTGAACATTAGTTAGAGGAGACGGACGAGGTCAACGTGGAAGGTAACATAAAGTGTGCTCTTGAATGCATGCAAACTATAGAATTTCGTTCGTCACGGAGATTTCGATCTCGAAGAAAAAATAGAAATCGTAGCCTATGTGACGACAGTACTCTAATCGAAACGAACTCTCAAGTTTCATTTTGGACTGAAAAAAAGTAAATCGATTTTTTTTTTTTTTTTTTTTTTTTTTTTCTGTAAAACAATAACTTTTTCAGCATCTTCAAAACCTTTCCGATGAAACTTGTGAGAAAATTTAAGTGGTACTTCTCCTTTGTACGAAAAATCGCTTCTTAGGTTTCCAGTCATAACAATTCGTTATCGTATGTTTTGACAAAAATCATGATTATTCATATACTCGAGCATTCGAATGTTTATAAATTCCCTCACGACCAGATGAGTGATTCTACGAACTTGGATGATATGATTCGTTAAATGCTCGTATTAATCTAACATTGATGGAGTTTTCTAGTCAATACAGCACGACACTGCATTAACTGTTGGAAAAACCTGGGACACCCAACCACACTTGCGACTATACTTGAATAAAAAATGTTCTATGAAAACTGGTAACAAGAAGACGGAGCCTGATTTATCGAATATCTCTTCACGTGAAAAATACACAGGAAAGAGCTAAATTTCAAGTTCCGGAGGAAAAATTTCAGCTTACACGTGTAAAATAGTCAAATAAGACTGTATACCTTTTCAAATTAATTTTCCCCACCGCGGATGTTTTTTTTTTTTCCTTGAACGAATGATTGCTGCACCCTCGGTAAGAAAACCAGAGCAAACACAAGACGTTCCTTGGAGCCGTGCTTGCTCTCTAATGTAATTTTTTCTCCGGCAAGCGACTTTTTACCCTATAGAGGATGATTTGTGCCCTAGAGCGGACAATAACTATTTGGCCATTCAAGCTCAAACTTTGCACCCTAAGTAGGAAAAATGACGTTCTCACCACTCATGCACCAACGTATGACAATCACACCCTTTGGGGGCCCAAGTGACGAAAACCACTTTTAGCCTTCTCTCGAAACTTCGGAATCACGCCACAACATGTAAGCATAGAAAAGCTGGTGGCGCTGACAGTCACGGGCCTTCTCTCGTCGTGTTTGAAACTCGCCACTTTATGAAGATCAACCCAGGACAGTGGCGCTAGCGCTATGGGGCCGATCCCAACACGTCGGTATTATACAGTGAAAGCCAACTTAGCTTCGAGGACTTCGGTGATGATGATGCTATGGTGAGTATTAAGGCGCAAGTTTGTAAGGTAAGTAGTTTCCTCGTTCATTATGAACGCGTGTAAATTTCCAGCGCAGACACAAACGTAATTGGGTGTGGAAATTTGTGTGGAGTAGGTATATATATATATGCACGTATTTGCGACTTTGGTCATCGTTTCGCATAAGATAACTACTGTAACATAAGTTGGCGGAAATAATACGGACGGAGCCTACGTATAACATGTTCTCCCTTTCTTTCGAGAAAATGAGGAAAGTCCAACTGACCGTGTGTGTATATTATCATCCACAATGTGTATCCACAATAGGTGTATACGCATGTACAAGAGCGGAAACGACAAAGAAATTGAGCGACAGTGGCAATCAATTCCACTTTTTTTTTCTTTTTTTTTTTTTTTTTTTTTGTTGCAATTGCTCGTATCGTCGCTGCGATTATTTCATTGATGTGGCGTAATAATGATGACAGTATCCGTGCAGTGGTTGTTTTTTTTCAGGCTCATCAGATTTATAACACTTTAGGTGTATCGAATCGAGTGAGTTTCATAAATACAAAATTAATGATATTATACTCGTATGTATTAACAGTGTGTGTTACGTGAATCACTTAAATACTAATTTTAGTAGGGTAACATGACCACACAGTTTTGTAGAATATTTCTTCCATATATTTGATTCCAAGTCATGGGTATACCTAGCTATATATATATTTCGGTACTTTAGCCGATAAAACGAAGGCCTTACGATCAATTATTATCAACGGCAAATGTTGGTCTCCTGTACGACCTGAATACACCGTGATACCAACTAAGTCGAAGGTGTACTGTGTATAGTATACTCATGTTAAGAACGACAGAATGAATAATTTTTTTTTTTTAATAATTTTGTTTTGACTCCGTCCTCTGTGTATTGTTTACGTAATAAACTGTTTTTTTTTTTTTTATCTCCAAGTTTCATGTACATGTTTGAAGCATATATTACAGAGCACAATATTAATTGTTGTTTGTAAATAATACGTTGTTTGCATCATGTTAATTATCAAAGGTATGGAAGTTACAAACATAATTAAAAAATGTATTTCATTATATCTACAATCGTTCAACTCCCAAATTTTGTACCAATATTTCTTGACAAATGAAAAATTTCATCCCTTCCATTTATTGAAGTTTACATTTTCTGCACACTGCATAAGTATTCATATAACATTAATATTTCTAAAAGCCAGGTAATATTATTAATATTAAATTGTTTAACTACGTGAATGAAACACTGCCACTTGAATTATCGTTAGATTAATACCTATATAAATATCGTAAAAAGTGTTTTGTACTGTTATCTTGGTGGTCGCATGGATAATCTAAATACTTGGAAAACAAACTGACGAGCTTGAACGTTACATATACAGCTATGCAGCTCGAAAATTCTCATTTCATATTTCAAGTTTTCACATTTAGTGAAAAATACATAAAAGTTTTTAAAAATAATATCGTTCGTTAGTAACTTAAAAACGGCTCAACTGATATTTAAAATTTTCTAGAATGATGTAAAGCTCTTTTATGATCTACAACACGCACACACACATAAATAATTGATAAGAAAAAAAAAAAAATTTACGGTAAAAACAAAATGTTATTCTTGAGCTTGCATCAGGAAGCAAAAACAGACATTTTGTTCCTCAACATCGTATATTTAAGATTGTATTTAAAGTCGAAGTAATTAAATGATAAGAACATGTACTACACAAACGTCGACCAATCAATATTGTTTGGTTATTGTTGATGTCTCGGCTCTGCGTGTTTTTCTCTACAGCTATTTTTACATTATCCAAAAGAAATAACATACAGACTTATTATGCGATCATTTAACTTGATGTCCATGTTTTAAAATTTAAGTTGTTCTGAAAACCGCTAACTGAATGGCGACATCATCAAAAATGTTCGAGCATCGTATTGTTATATTTACTGAAAGACTCCCGTGTAGTGGCGTGGGGGTATACCTTAGATTTCGTTATGCCAGATAGTCACCCCAACTCGTATTTTTCTCACCTAATGACAAAGCTTCCCTTTTGAAAAATGAAAAACGTTCCCGCACATTCGGAACACGTGCACCAATCCTCGGCTCGTCTATCGAACACTTGGATTCACGGTTCGTGGACGTAGTTACAAACTATAAATAGGCATGAAAGAGGAGAAGAGTGCATCTCGCTCAAATAAGTCGGCACGTTCGTACGCACGTGGTCACATAGTGAAAAAAAAAAAAAAAACGCCGGGATGGGCATACCGAAACTATACATACAAGCGAGTTAATAAAGTTAGGGGCTTAAGGAAAATTTTCTAGCTTCAGTCGTTATTTGTACGTGGCCAACAGAAAGTTCTTCTTTGTCCTGTGATGTTTGTTTTTTCCCCGACATGTATAGTGTATGGGCGCGTGGGTGAGTTTAGTCGTTTGGCTTTGTGGATGAATAATGCACGAGGTTGAATTTTTTTAGCCAAGCATTTTTTTATATTTCGTCTCCTGGAAAAATAATAATTAACCATTTTTTCGAACCGGCATTTTTAACAAGTGATTATTCGAGTGAAAGAGAAAAAATAGCTCGTTTTTATCAAAGTATGGTGCTCTTACTAGGCCCTTCAAATAATTTAACACCAAAATGAATTAATTAGTACACCGCAGGCATGTATTTTATACAAGAATTACACATCCCTTCAAGTACGATTTTTTTCTCTCAAAGTACAATAGACCGAGGTCCCGAAATCGTTGCTCAAATGACTCACACATTTCTACGCATGCTAACGTAATTAGTGATTACTCATACGTGGGCGTACAAAAATCAATTTAATTCGACTACAAAGAACTAAGGAAGAAAAGAAATGACGACAGTACGTAATTAGGGCGTGTCTTTTAATGTAAACGGATATGTATGGCCACATGCGTCCATAAGATTTCTTCGAATAGAAACATTAATTTAACCAAAGCACGTGCCTTGTATCGAATGATGTATTAGCTTAAGATATCAAAATTCAACGGGGAGGAGATAATACATTGTTTATGTAGAGACTTCGCGGTAAGTATGTAAAATAGTTGTATATGTATGCGATGTTAGATAAAATGCAACTGATTAGGATTTTATTACATGATTTGTGTTGAAAATTTAAAAACTTGCATTTTTTTTATTTCTTAATTTTAACTCAGCACAAATCACAAGAAAATAGTCGAGCAATTTCTGTGAGTGTGCAGTCATGGATATTTGCAAAAATATGACTCCAATGGGTCTAAAGTTTTTTACAAGAAAAATCGAAAATGTACACGTGGCTTTTGGTTACTGAAACCTACTCACACATTCATTTTAAAAATGAAGAATGTTTTTTAAAATGAAATTTGTTAAAGATAAATTGTTAAAAACATACCAGAGTACTTATACGCAGAAAAACAAATAAAATGTATAAAAGTATCGCTATTATCTACATTAACAATCGATGAGTCACTACACATTTATTTTGCTCTTCCCGCTGAGGTTATCGGAATCGTATCAAATATTTTTCAGTTGATTATTAAAGTACTTAATATAACAAAACGAAAAACATCTACAAAATATCGTGTTTTAACAAAAGTGAGTATATCGCAGTACAAAGGTCTAAACCGCGTGATTGGAAGTAAGTAAAAGTGTATATTTGTATCAGCATCTGAAGTGAAAAAAGTAACGATTATCTGTTAAAAGAGGGACTACTTTTATGTACAGCTGTCAGAGTTCACGGCAAGAAATTATCTCCGTGTATCGCCAACTCGTACAAGCACAATTTCAATCAGTAGTATCTCTCTTTTACACATTCGCGTGCGAAATGTACTATTTTAAGGTTCAATTTGAAAATCAATCGTTTCAACGCGCTCATTTCAATTGCAAAAAAAATATGTAAAATTGTCAATCGTCGATACGAATTGCGTACTTAACGAACTCGATGCGAGCAAATTTCTTGGCTTCTTTTTTTTATGCATTTGTGAGGTGAATAGCAACGGTAAGTAGTCATCGCTTGTTATAATGATGTGCAAAGAATGGAGGCAAATTGCCCCGAGCCACGTGGGTAAGTCAACGACACTTGGCTCCAATGTAGCAAAAAAGAGAGCCCGCCACGGGCGGGTCATGAATAATTTTGTAAAACTTACGGACCGACCGTTTTGAGGAAAATGTGTTACTCACACGCGTCATGGCCTAGTTGTCTGTACAAAACATGCCTATACACTATGTCCACCTATCCGTGGCAAATTAAAATTTTTTAAAACCGGTCGGAAGCAGCGGGAGAGGTGACATCATTCGAAGAGCGAGCAAAAAATAAGGAGGTTCTTGTACGCATTACAAAAAAAATAGCGTTACTTATTTGTTTGTCTTCTCTAAAAACGTATACCTACATCTTTTTTTTTTTTTGTTTTTTTTTTTTTTTTTTAAATATTCCGATTCTTCTATAATTATTATATGTTGCCAATTCTGATAATTGTAGGTTAATTTTATGTTGTGTCTCAAAGCTTGGCAGTTTGGTATCTCAACCACAGAAATTGCGATAAAGCTGTCGTTGGTACCGCTGCAGTATCAACTACAAATACATTTCTTACTCTAAGAACAAAAAGTAGACAGCAGAAATTTTTTACCAAAAAATCCCGTCTCGATCTCTGTTATTATTAAAACTAAGTAAAAAACCGAAGAGAAGAAAGATAAAGAGGGACTCTGGTAAAGAATTTTTTTTTTTTTTTCAATGTTTGTCTGGAGCAGAGGGCGTTAAAAACTTTCCAGACTCGAAAGTTATGCAACTTATCGCTCTTTTCTGACGAGCTTTCAGCGTCAATCAGGTACATGGTATTTTTCATACACGTGAATTTTATGTACACACACATAGGTCATAGACGAAAAAAAAAAAAAGAGAGGAGGGCGGAGGGAAAAGGCAGTAAATGTATGTTCCCTCTATATCTTTTTTTGGCTCTCTTTTTTCGAAAAAAACAAAACAGGGAGAAGAAGATAAAAAAACAAGCTATGACGGACCATTTACGTGCTCAAGTGCCGCCACCCGCGAATTTTCCAGCAGCGCCCATAACACTCTGTGGTAAGTACCTTAGAGTGCACTGCTACCCTCACTGTACATGTGCATGCAAGCGCGCATCGATCGCTCAACTCGCTCCGCCATCGTGCACAACACAATCTTCAAGGTTGCCCGATTTCAAACAGAGATAAGTACCGGGTGTACAGTCGACGAATTCTTTCGTTTTTCTTCTTACATTTGATGAAGAAAAAAAGCTTACACTTGTCTTACTGCATATTCTATATAGTATTGACTCTCGTCTATCGCGAAGTCATCGGTAATGTAATTGCGATAAGATGTACTCACGCGCCGATAATTACCTATATAGCGCACACAAGTGTGTGTACCACCTGACGATTAAATTTCGGTTGAATCATGCATTCGTGAGAGATTGTGTTTTATACTTTTATTATTTTTATTCTTTGTAAAGGTCTATGATGCATCAACTTTCGCAAATTTTTATGTAACGCCAGTCGTATATTATGCTAATATGCATCGATTATGCGGACGTGACGTGCTGTGCAGAGCTGAATTTTATTGTCCATCGTTCGGGTGTAATTTTTGCTCGAAAGTGTACTTGTAAGGTACATAACGATTCAACCAACCGGTACTGGCGAGGCTCTGAGGTGTGGGTAAGTACAATGAGTTTTATTGGTTTAGAAAGTAAGGAGTTTGGCTACTCGACTTTCCGAGATGAATCAACAAACTAGTGCCATTTTTGAGATGAACAAATAGACTTTTTCGTGGGTAGTAAAAGGAATTTTTGTTACACCTGCTCGTTACACAAAGAACGGCAAAAAATTCTCGAGCCAAACTTTACGAGTACGTGGGGGCGCGTATTATACATACGAAAAATGAAACATTGTTTTCGTTGTCTCTCTACTTAATAAACTTAGAAATCGATTTGAGGCAGCTTGTTAACTTTGTGTCATAAAAAAACAACCAAAGTCGATTGCCATACGAATTGAGAACGGAAAATCATTGAGTGTCGTTGAATTATTGATCAAGTATCTCTTTCTCGAGTTGATTGACACGCGCTCTCTCGACACTCATTAATATTACAATGCGTGTGCGACAAGAACCACATAACTCATCGATCGTCGCGATACCAGAGAGTTTTATTTTAACAAATAATCTTCCCAGCACATTTTGCCAGAACAATCGGACTTGTTTGCCACGCACACTGTGTTGGATCATTAATTATTCAAACAAATCGTCGCTTCTCTATTGAAACAGTTCCGATCGAACTTTCGTTGCCTGTTTATCTGTTTATCAGAGTCTGAGAATTTTGTTGTTGATCGTTTTTATGTATATACCTATAACTTCCTGTGCTTGCAGAATTAACTAAAAGATAAATATACGTTTTAAATGGGTACAGAAGTGACTAAAAACGTTTTTACATACGATTAAAAGCCATGAGTTAAAACTGTTTCACCGGGTATACCCACAACAATTCGTTGCATCGACATTCGTGATAACTTTTTTAATTTTTTTTTTTTTTTTACATTTAAAAATCATCAATTATATTTTTCATGATTTAATCAACAAATATGTTGTATTTTGTTATATTCTCTAATGAGTAGGATGTATAAAAATAAAAAAAATTAAAAAAAGAAAGGAACCAAACAATCGTTCATAAACGTCGTACCAAAATCTAAGGCCTCGATACGGAAAGATTAAAATTTTCAGCATTGAAAACAGAAATCACGAAACTTTCTTGGAAAACGAAGAGAGATAATAATATCCCTTACGCAAATATTGATTCGGTGTATCAGCAGTACCCGGCAAGTTTTACTCACTGAAATTACCTGTAACCTGTAATCCTACAGCTCCAAACTTTTTTCTTCTTCAATCGTTAAAATAACATGAAGCAACGCTTCTGCAAATGATACACCAACAGCAGCGTTTGTGTAACGATAGCCTCAAATTTTTGCCAGCGTATTGGAAAAAAAATTTGTAGACACGCAAGATATATTAGAGAGAAAAGGCGTGTACTCGCTTATAAGACATGTCAAATATATATCTAGCTTCCTTAAAAAATGACACCTTGAATTCATCCGACCAAAGACCCTAAATTTGCAAGTAGATGGGTAAAAATAACAGAAAATCTTGCGATGTATGGTATATAAAGCACCTGTACAAAAAATAAATAAAAAAAAAAAAGGGAGCAGCAAACATGTGGGTACTTATTACAGGCAAGTATACTCACGGTTCAGATATGACGGGCGTGATTTTGAGGATGGCAGAGAGAAATGCCTCATCTTTGCAGATGAGAGTCGGCTTTTGAGGCGCGCTATTGACGTTCAGGATCCGGAAGAGGATGCAGAGGATGACTGCGAACAGTGCCAGCAGTGCCGTCGACATTGTGCTCGCAAATCCTCCCGCTTCGTGTTACTTGTATTAATTTATTATATTTTTCCTCTGACGTTGTTCACAACGGCAGCACAACTAAGGCTTCGTATTGTAGGGGAAAAAAAACTACTTATACGTAGAGTGCAAAGTATTGTTTCGCCTCTCCCCTCACATCAGTACTTTTGGGATTTCCCTTTGATTCGACTGATACCTCTCTGCTTGTCAGTGATCACTGTCTTTGCACGCTGACCCTCCATAAATAACATCAGATTTACAAATAAAACAACAGCAGACACTTTCTTGGGGTGTTGTCGAGGTGTGTGTGGAACCTTTTAAACTTTCTTTTACTTCGCCCTCACAAACAATGTCACAAAGGGCGCGGAAGGACTCGATCTGGAGTTTTGTCTCGCTGGACTTTCCTCTGCAATGTGCGCGCGCTGTCGACTCCTTTCTGCTCTCCGACTCCGAAATTTAATATTTGATGAATGAAAAATCGACGACGAGAGAGATAAGCCCGAAACGCATGTTATACTCTCAGTAAGGATATTACTGTTACTTTTGCGAGCAATAAAAATAGAAAAAGTAAGTATGAGATTTCCATGCAAACAGAGCAAATTAAGACCGCCAGTACAGCAGACGCACGATTGAGGTTAGGGGCCGCTCTCTTTAATACGCGCACTGGCTTTTCTTTAATGTTGTTGTTTAAAACGTACCTAACGTCAAATGGAAAAACGTTTTATTTATTAAAAAAATTAATTCAACGAAGGTGCTAGTTTTGACTTATTCCATTTACTCCATAACGCACGCGAGACGTATGTGTGTCTATATCAAAAAATAAATTAGCAGAACGACTTGCTCGCACACGGACGCTCGTCGCTCGACTGAAATTAGAACTTTCCGAAGGAGCCTCCCATTACTAACATACGTTTAATGCATATAGGTATACATGCGTGGTATGCGGATGACGTCGCTTATTCGTCGCTGTCGGCTCGTCGGCTGTCGCTTGTGAGCTGGTATACATATATGTTACGATGACGAATCACGTCATTTTTATACCTATATCTATATGCATTCGATCACAAGAAAATATAATATATAGGGCCTAAATAAATGAATTACTTAGTTTAATACTTTCTTGTCAATAACATATACTTAACTTGTCACAGATGTACACCAACATTATATTATAATTCGATTGTCGTATGACAGTAAAAGTTTAGGTAACACCCAATAATAGGTACAGGATGTATCATATACAGATGGATAGTAATTAAAACTGTAGTTTTTTATGAGGAGTACAAAATGGCACCACAGCATTTTGTGAAAACTTTATAATCAACATTTTTTGCTTAAAATAGCCTATGGACCTAAATTTATTCAAATCATTAAATTATTGGACACACTGATAAAAAGGTATGTAGATACTTATTGAAACGTCCACTAGTGACAAACGATACAAAATCGTTATCTCCTTTTGTGCGTTTGCATAAAAATCCGACGAAATAAAGGAAAAAGAAAAAATGTAAAACGAAGCAATAAATTCGCACTATACATATACATGTAATGCTAACATATATAAGTATGACAGGCAAAATTCTATCGTCTTGTTCAATACACTAAGTAGCTCAATAATACATTCATTTTCTCGTATTTAAGCCATGAAATAATTATGTGTATCTCTAATCACTGATAACTTTCTTGACGTGCCTTACGTGAAATATTAGCAAAAATTTTACACTGCACAGGATGGAATTAAGCTCAGCATTATCTATTAAGTTACAAGTATAATATTAGGCCAATGGATGATGAAATGGCACACTTATTGGGCCGCTCTTTTTTATAATTAAGAGTGAACTCGTGCGTATACTTATTTCTCAGCTTAGAAATTTATAGCCATAGCGGTGAAAACGCAAAGGGTTTAATACATAATAAAAAGAATCTAATTTTTTTCTTTTTTTCATGCAATATTTGAATAGTCAACTTCTTTTGTTTAGTAGGTCATATTATTGTTCTACAGATTTTATTATTAAAAGAGAAACCTTACACTCGTAATACACAAATCGATATGAGTTTTAGTAACGTTTTTATAAGCCGAACTACGGACAGCAAAAAAATAACGTGTAAATCTTGCAAGTGGAGCTAAGCGCTTTAAATTATTAAACCATTCTACAAATTATTCATCTTCTCTGAGTCAACATTCAACATACAGTGGGACTATATACAATCATAGTCTGACTTGTACAAAATGTAAATTCGTATAACTCGTACAACTATAGTTACGAGTGAAAGAACTTTTTGGATGGAAAAAAAAGTTACGAGATCGAGTTCGTAAGTGTCTGTTGTATACTTTGGGATGCTTTTGAAAGCAAATAATTCGTAGTGGGTGAAATATAAATGTCATTTGTACAGAACAAAAAGCAATCAGCCGAGATTCAAGTAGCCTTAAAAAATATTTGTATTACATTTTCTCTATTTACGTAAATTTAAAGATCGAACGAATGCGATACAAATATTTTTATTAAATGTCGAGATTTGTATTTCATACAATTATGTAAGTATCATTTATTTTTGAAAATGAATTTATTGATGTGTTTGAAAGAAATAACTTTCTGTTGAACCAGCAATTGCCTTGCACTTGGATTATTTAATTATGCATAAAATTATTTAAAAAATTTACTTATAAAGTGAATGTACTTACTTAATTTTCTAAGGTGTAATTTTTTTAGATTTTGATTTTATGTGTAACAGAAGAACGCGATCGATACTGTCGTTGATTATTTTATACTTTGTAGGTCAGTCAATTCTCCAGTATAGTTTGCAAGACGCATTAGCTACTATTCCGCGAGAAAGCGTAATTTATCGATTCAACAAACCTACTGCGACGCTGGCTGCCTAAACTGTTTTCGATCTCGCGAGTCAATTTGTGTAAATTTAAGGAAAAAAACTGTTTTAAAACAAAAGTAACTGGTAATTGTGCCATAGGTTTTCAGATATTCATACAGATTCTTTGTTTTTAGGCAATTACTAACTTTGACTTTCACTTACTTTTGAGTCAAGCTATTCTCAAACAAAAGTTCAATTCACAATTCGGAAATTTGCTTTAAATAAAAGAAAAAATTCGGGTGTTTATAATAGATTTTCGTGTGACTAAAAGTAAGATGTTAATATTTACTTGCTTCATAAATATTTTATGTTTAAATTTTTCACAAATTTGAGTGTAAACAAATCACTTGCATGATTACTCTTTAAATAGAAATGTTCTTCTGTCCAGGAAAAATAATAAAAAACATATTTAGGAATAACAATTTATTAATGAAAACATTATTCACATCATTCATCAGTGCATTCTCACAATTCACATCATCCTAATTTGCCTATGTGCATCCAACATTAGTGCCACCAAGTGGCGGTCTGGTCATCAAAATCTTACATTTTCATCATATTGTCTCGTAATCACCAACAAAAACAATAAATTTAATCAACTAAGAACTACTATTTTCTTGTGTCATCCTGCACAATTGGCTGTGCTTATCACCACTTAACGGATGATCAAATTGCCACTGGGTGGAGATAATGCTGGTACACATAGGTGAATATTTTCAAATTCACTTTCTCTTAGCTTTCATTAGTACTCGCCGACTTTTTCCAGGTCGCGATTTTCCCTTGTTTCCTTGCCTACTACTATTGCCCATCTTTCCTCCTTTACCTGGTAGTTTTGGCCTCTTGTATTCAGAAACATCAGCTGAACTAGTTCTGGTGTTCTTTTTCATACCACGCTTCTTTCCTCCAAAACCAAACTTGGCGTCTTTCCTTTGTCTCCTCTCCACTCCTTTCTTGTTCAAATATTTCCCATCCTTAGCCTTGGGAACTGGTTTTTTCTTATCATCCAAGAAATCAAGATCAGGCCTTACACCTTTACGATACTTTTTCACTTCTTCCAAAAGTTTCCTCTTTTCAGCATGTTTCTTCAGAGTAGCTTCAACCTGCATCTGCTTGGAAATCTTGCGCTGCTGTCTCAACTGCCTGACTTTTTCCGACCTCTGAGCTTCGGCCTTTTTCTTTACCAAATGCTGTTTAATCTTCTGCATGTGTGAATCAGTCTTGGCCATTTCTGCAAAGTAGTCGTCAGGTCGCTTTGTCAGAATTTTCATTGCTTTCAATCTGGCAAGTCCTTCAACGACTGCACTCTGCGCTTGCCTGTGAAACATTGTTTCCCTTTTGAAGTCGTTTAAGACTGGATCGTCTATAGGATTGTATTGTGGCAGTTTTTTGTTTCCCTTTAGTTGCTTTGCACGACGATCTTCTTGATGCTTCATTTGAAGAGCCAGTTCTGGAGCCAAGGGTGCTGGGGGGTTGATGAGCATTAATTTCTCGATCCATGGTAGTTCCGAACGAATTTCCTTCAACTTTTCATTCAAGCCACGCTGAAAAATAAAACACCGAGACATTGCATTGCAACAGTTGGTCCAGATAACAACCGTTACACCAACAGTATAAGTAATTACTTAAATGGAAAATATTTCTTACCACATTGTTCTTAAACTTTTTTTGCTCGACAACAACATTTAAACCCGGCTTCAGTAGACCTTTTGCGTGCGCCTCCCGCAACTGAAAATAACACACGTGACAATTCAAGGTTAGAATACACCATAATTTTAATGTGATATTTTTGCATCTAAAGCCTTACTTCCTCATCAGATGTGTTGTATTCTGAATCAGATTCACTTGACATCTTCGAGGAAATTATACACTTTTTTAAAAGAATCACACTGACAACGCATACACACACCGCAACAGCTTTCTCCCAAACAAATGCAAAGCTAAATCAATAGATTCGTTCACCTTACAATCCAGGGACGGTCGGGGACAGTGGGTGTATTCCGCAAATGCTGCCAGCAGTTAAGTTACGTAGGTCGTGGTAACGCCGCATGGTCGGGCAGCGCTAGCGTCAACCTGTACTAACTGTCGGTGGGTTCCGCATGTCAACAAACTTTGATATTTTTTACTGTTTTCGCTCCCATGCCATCTGATATTTCGGAGTTTGTTGACATGCGGAACCCACCGACAGTTAGTACAGGTTGACGCTAGCGCTACCCGACCATGCGGCGTTACCACGACCTACGTAACTTAACTGCTGGCAGCATTTGCGGAATACACCCATAGTCCGCAGGCTAAGTATACGTCCTTAACCGCCTTTTTCACTAACGTTTAGAATAATGATTGAGACAATCAATGATTGTATCATGAGTTTTTGTATAAAGTTCAATCTATACAAATAAGTTGGTAAATATAGGCACACATGATTAATATTTAAACATTTTAAGCTGTATAAATATATAACATAGATTCCAAATATGCATTATTACCGCTGGAATATGCTAACAAAACCAAATATCCGTCTTTCTCACCCAGCAAAATAATAGGTATCTGTATAATCCTGTATCAATTTATTGCACACATGCGAAATGTTCAATGACAGTAAACAATGACATAATTTCAAACTTTACTTTTAACTCTTCATTTCACACGTAATTTTACAATGCAATTGATAAATTATTATTCATACAAAAGTATTAATATTCTTATAGGAGGTCGATTTTCAGGCAAAAGATTATTTGTAAACTTGCCGTAAACAGCACAGCCAATGTCAACTTTTTATTTTCTATCTACACAACTAGTTGCGGCTGGTTTTAGCGTTTCAGATTTCTAAACTAAAAAGTGGCCCTAAAATTCTGAAGGAAAGCTTTAGATATTTTAGGCCCTAGAGCCATGTTGTCAATTATAAACCAGCCGCAACTTATTTGACAGATACAAAATAAAAATTCAACATTTTCTGTGCTGTTTGCGGCAAGTTTACAATTTATCTATTACTCGAAAGTATAAATATATAGGAGGTCAATATTCGTATAAAACATACACTGCAAACTTGCCGCAAGTAGCACAAACATCGTTAATTATTTATTTTGTATCTATTTCAAGAGTTGCGGCTGGTTTATACGTGACTAAATGGCTCTAGGGCTAAGCTGCCTAAAGCTCTCCTTCAGAATTTCAGAAGCAATTTTTGGCCAAAAAAATCACTACCGCTAGATGGCGCTGATCCTAATGATTATAACTACTTATAGTAGAGCCATTTGATCAATTATAAACCAGCCGCAACTAATTTCGTAGATACAAAATAAATAGTTAAAGATAATTGTGCTACTTGCGGCAAGTTTGCAGTGTATGTTTTATGCGAATATCAACCTCATATATATTTATACTTTTGGGTAATAGATGAATTGTAAACTTGACGCAAACAGTGCAAACAACGTTAACTTTTTATTTTATATTTATGAAATTAGTTGCGGCTGGTTTATAAGTAATTAAATGGCTCTAGGGCTAAGCTGCCTAAAGCTCTCTTTCAGAATTTCAGAAGCAATTTTTGGCCAAAAAAATCACTACCGCTAGATGGCGCTGATCCAAATGATTATTACTATACTTATACTAGAGCCATTTAATTATTTATAAACCAGCCGCAACTAATTTGATAAATACAAAATAAAAAGTAAACATTGTTTGTGCTGTTTGCGGCAAGTTTACAATGTATTTTTACACGAATATTGACTTCCTATATATTTATACTTTTGGGTAATAGATAAATTGTAAACTTGCCGCCAATAGTGCAAACAACGTTCACTTTTTATTTTGTATTTATCAAATTAGTTGCGGCTGGTTTATAAATAATTAAATAGCTCTAGTATAAGTATAGTAATAATCATTTGGATCAGCGCCATCTAGCGGTAGTGATTTTTTTGGCCAAAAATTGCTTCTGAAATTCTGATGGAAAGCTTTAGGCAGCTTAGCCCTGGAGCCGTTTAATCACTTATAAACCAGCCGCAATTTTTGAAATAGATACAAAATAAATAATTAACGATGTTTGAGCTACTTGCGGCAAGTTTGCAGTGTATGTTTTACACCAATATCGACCTCTCTTATATTTACACTTTCGGGTAATAGATAAATTGTAAACTTGCCGCAAATAGCTCAAACATCGTTAATTATTTATTTTGTATCTATTTCAAAAGTTGCGGCTGGTTTATAAGTAATTAAACGGCTCCAGGGCTAAGCTGCCTAAAGCTTTCCATCAGAATTTCAGAAGCAATTTTTGGCCAAAAAAATCACTACCGCTAGATGGCGCTGATCCAAATGATTATTACTATACTTATACTAGAGCTATTTAATTATTTATAAACCAGCCGCAACTAATTTGATAAATACAAAATAAAAAGTGAACGTTGTTTGCACTATTGGCGGCAAGTTTACAATTTATCTATTACCCAAAAGTATAAATATATAGGAAGTCAATATTCGTGTAAAAATACATTGTAAACTTGCCGCAAACAGCACAAACAATGTTTACTTTTTATTTTGTATTTATCAAATTAGTTGCGGCTGGTTTATAAATAATTAAATGGCTCTAGTATAAGTATAGTAATAATCATTTGGATCAGCGCCATCTAGCGGTAGTGATTTTTTTGGCCAAAAATTGCTTCTGAAATTCTGAAAGAGAGCTTTAGGCAGCTTAGCCCTAGAGCCATTTAATTACTTATAAACCAGCCGCAACTAATTTCATAAATATAAAATAAAAAGTTAACGTTGTTTGCACTGTTTGCGTCAAGTTTACAATTCATCTATTACCCAAAAGTATAAATATATATGAGGTTGATATTCGCATAAAACATACACTGCAAACTTGCCGCAAGTAGCACAATTATCTTTAACTATTTATTTTGTATCTACGAAATTAGTTGCGGCTGGTTTATAATTGATCAAATGGCTCTACTATAAGTAGTTATAATCATTAGGATCAGCGCCATCTAGCGGTCGTGATTTTTTTGGCCAAAAATTGCTTCTGAAATTCTGAAGGAGAGCTTTAGGCAGCTTAGCCCTAGAGCCATTTAGTCACGTATAAACCAGCCGCAACTCTTGAAATAGATACAAAATAAATAATTAACGATGTTTGTGCTACTTGCGGCAAGTTTGCAGTGTATGTTTTATACGAATATTGACCTCCTATATATTTATACTTTCGAGTAATAGATAAATTGTAAACTTGCCGCAAACAGCACAGAAAATGTTGAATTTTTATTTTGTATCTGTCAAATAAGTTGCGGCTGGTTTATAATTGACAACATGGCTCTAGGGCCTAAAATATCTAAAGCTTTCCTTCAGAATTTTAGGGCCACTTTTTAGTTTAGAAATCTGAAACGCTAAAACCAGCCGCAACTAGTTGTGTAGATAGAAAATAAAAAGTTGACATTGGCTGTGCTGTTTACGGCAAGTTTACAAATAATCTTTTGCCTGAAAATCGACCTCCTATAAGAATATTAATACTTTTGTATGAATAATAATTTATCAATTGCATTGTAAAATTACGTGTGAAATGAAGAGTTAAAAGTAAAGTTTGAAATTATGTCATTGTTTACTGTCATTGAACATTTCGCATGTGTGCAATAAATTGATACAGGATTATACAGATACCTATTATTTTGCTGGGTGAGAAAGACGGATATTTGGTTTTGTTAGCATATTCCAGCGGTAATAATGCATATTTGGAATCTATGTTATATATTTATACAGCTTAAAATGTTTAAATATTAATCATGTGTGCCTATATTTACCAACTTATTTGTATAGATTGAACTTTATACAAAAACTCATGATACAATCATTGATTGTCTCAATCATTATTCTAAACGTTAGTGAAAAAGGCGGTTAAGGACGTATACTTAGCCTGCGGACTATGGGTGTATTCCGCAAATGCTGCCAGCAGTTAAGTTACGTAGGTCGTGGTAACGCCGCATGGTCGGGTAGCGCTAGCGTCAACCTGTACTAACTGTCGGTGGGTTCCGCATGTCAACAAACTCCGAAATATCAGATGGCATGGGAGCGAAAACAGTAAAAAATATCAAAGTTTGTTGACATGCGGAACCCACCGACAGTTAGTACAGGTTGACGCTAGCGCTGCCCGACCATGCGGCGTTACCACGACCTACGTAACTTAACTGCTGGCAGCATTTGCGGAATACACCCAGTGTGGGCGAGTCGGAGACGAAAGTGAACAAGTGCTCTTCTCCGATCGTCCGCGATCGTCCCTGATCGTACGCGATGCGCAGTTGTACACGTTAGGTTAGGTTAATGCTGTATGTAAACAATAGTTTGTAAAAATAAAGAAGTGCAAATACAAACAAGTTTGTTTACTTTTTGCAATAACCTAACCTAACGTGTACAACTGCGCATCGCGTACGGTCAGGGACGATCGCGGACGATCGGAGAAGAGCACTTGTTCACTTTCGTCTCCGACCCGCCCACACTGTCCCCGACCGTCCCTGGATTGTAAGGTGAACGAATCTAATGGGTGTAAGCCATAGACATAACAAGTATAGACTGCTCGTTCTTATGTACGGCACTGAAGTGCGAGAGAGACAGATACCCACGTTCGATGTTGTGTCTCCTTCTACTTGTGCTTCAGCGCCGTACATAAGAACGAGCAATCTATACTTGTTATGTCTATGCTTTCAAACACATTTATGATATAAATAACAAACGACACTAGCGCGTTAGTTTGGTTTTAGTAACTAAATAATTTTGGCGCGAACTTTTGGAACATTTTCAAACAATATTTTAGTTTATGCTGTTTAAAAAAAAATTAAAAGGTTGTCCTCGAGATTATTTTGTTAGTTACAATGATTTTGTATGATAACAGAATAATTACACGAGATGCCGGACAAGGGAAAGAAAAAAGCTGGGACGAAAAAGAACGGAAAAAACGGCAACGGCAAAGCCGCGAAAAAGTCTCGTAGCTCGAGACGCAGTGCCAACAAAAGTGGATTTCCAATGGACGTCTTTAGCGAGGAAGCAATGGAGAACGCCTACTATACGTGCCACAACATCATGGACGTCTTGTACTGTCGAGGCTTTCCCTGGCCTGATGCACAGAAAAAAAAGAAAAAGGGCAGAAAGTAATAAAATAATAAAATGGTGATTTTCAGGAAAATTATGGATATAATCACTATAAAAAATTGCTCCTTCTGTCTGTTGTGGTTTTGTTTGTAAACATTATGTGGATTTTGCAACAAATTAAAAGTCTTTATCTCAAAAACGTTTGTCTTGACTAAAATAATAAACAATAGATATAACTCAAGAGGCTTTGATGGCTCAAAAAACAACTTACATAAATAAAATTTAGTACCTTGGTATTAATGAAGCAAACTATGAAAATAAACTGACCTCAACAGTTTATTAAAAATATTCTCCTTACAGACTTATCTTAAATAGCACAATACACAAATCATCACAATCTTATTACTCTAAATTATTATTGTGTTGTCTTTTTTGTCATATTTTATCAAAAATTTTCGAATATCTCAACAGTTTTATTAAAACTCTTTATATTTACTCTATAGAAATTGAGATGCCTTGGCTCAGCAAAAAAAGATAAATCACAATTATAATAATATTGGTAAACTTAATGACTAATGTACAAATGAATGCCTTTGTATGATTTTTTCAATGATTCGTAATGAATTAATTTTGGTGAATGATGTCAACTTCAAGATTACACTTGCTCATTTGTCAAATAATCTAATTTAAATTTCATGGTATGGATACTTTTGCCGTTGTCTAATTAATTATAACACCAATCTACAAGATAACTCAAGTTTTTGACGAATACACATGGTTATTTTTATTCATCTATGAGAATGTGCAAAATAATCACTTTCTTATATTATAAATTAATTTACATCATTTAGGGTGCCATTTGTAAGACAAAGTATTACAAATGAATGTTTAGAGGTGTCATAATTCTGAAGGTTTTAAGATACAACATATATAAATTTGTTCGCATCCACACTATAATACAAATAAACAGTTGAAAGTAAGATAGATAATAGCATTTTACCCAACCATCAGTTTATTATGAATATATTCATAATTATGAATAAATTCATCAATATACTTGTTTGTTAACATTATCTCTTTGGCTTACCCAGAAGCAAAACTCTTTTGTTGTTTTTTACCCTTAGATGAAACCAAAAAATTTGTATTGTAATAAAATAAAAATGCTCTTAAATTGGTTTTTTGAAAGAGGTATGCAATGTATACCAAATTTTTGTTGAACAAACGTAGATTTGAATAAAATCATCATTAAGCTACGAAAATTGAATACATTTTTAACACGCCATTTAATTTTTACGAAAAATATTTGTTCGTATCATTAATTACTGCAAACTACGAGTAATTTTTTATGAACAAGTAATATTAATTTAGGCAAAAACCATATGACTCTGACTCATATGTTAGTTAAGCTGTTCAAAGTATCCTTGGCCAGGGATACATATTCAAAAGAATGACGTGTCATAAAATACACCCCTGTTCTTCACTCATAAACTAGCACTGAGTTATAAGGTTCATTATAAAAAAGAAATATTTTTCTTATAAATAGTAAGTATAATGGTATATTTAAATTTAAATTAAAAATTAGAAATATTTGATTCGCAATTTTCAACATTTTTTTCAGAAATTGTAACGGTGACAATTTATGTGAGGGTAAATTATCGTATCATGCAGGGTTTTAAAAATTCACTTTAATACTCCGTGATGATTAGTTTAAAAACATGTATATGAGAAAAAAAAAATCTTAACTAAGGTAGACAAGGCACTGAGCCTATGGACATGACTTACTGACAAGTCGGACATACAAGATAAGACAGCAAAATATACGATTATAACGTTTATCTTCCCAGTCTGCACAATGACACAAAACGAAAAAAAAATTGCAAATAAAACTAAATTTCTTTGAGTTAATTTTTAACTTAAATCAAGGTATTCTAATATTTTACAACATCTCTTACTTATTTTAAGAAAAATAAGTTTTTGTAGTATTACGTGTGTTCATAAAAAAAATATTAATTCACCTTTATTATAACATCGATCTTAAAATAGAGGATAATATACTTCAATTGATTTCAAAAATAACCAATTACTTGATAATATTCATGAAATAATCATGTGGTGTCAAGTTTCGACCTATTTTAAGATCAATTATCATAGTTAAGTTTGAAACTTATAAAAAAGGTGTCTAACATGAAAGTAATAATTTTTCACGAATGTTACTTGGCCTCAGTCTCAATCATCGAGAGATCTTGATTTGATGTCGATGCTACAGGTTCATCTGAAGCAAGAATCGAAAGAAGTGCAGCATCGACTGTTGTAGTATCCTTAGTAGATTTAGGAGTTACTAAAAAGAAAAGATTATTTAAAAATAACATTAAGATAGTTTTTAAATCTTTTAAGGTGGTTCTTCACCTAACCCATTTACTTAAACTTACAGGGAAACTTGGAGGGATTGTTATTCAAGTTATAAGGCATCTTCTCTTAAAATTTCAAGTCCCTTTATCAGGCAAATTTTTGAAAACAAGTCAGTCAAAAAATGCACTTTTAACATGTATTCTTATGTAGGTTACTTTTCCATACTACGATATCATGTAATATCTCGTAAAGGAGACTTAAGATCGTAATAGAAAAAGTTTTTAGTGAAAGAATAACTTTTCAGCTTTCTAATAATATAACAAAAGTATGGGCTAATCAGGGAAATAGTATACGATATTTAATCGTAAACGTAATCAGTTATCGATCATGCAGAAATCGGCGGCAACGTCTGCTTGAGTAGGAGCGTACATGCCATTTTCAGAACCTTGCATCAAAAAAAAATTTTTTTATAACTCTTACTCTGACTTTATTAGCATGTTTATTTGTATGTAAATGCAATGATATTATAGTCAAGTGCCAGTAAAACATATTTTATGTTGCAAATAATACGCTAATCGAAAATTAGAAAACCACAGGGTCCCGTGTCGCTTTGATACGGCACCATCGTGAAGAACCACCTTAATTGGTATGAGTACTTACGGGTAGGGTCAACCAAAAGAGAATAAAATTCTTCGTGAGTCAAATCTTGGGTATGCTTTTTAAATACATCCAACTCTGCGACAAAAGCCTCCCAAAACGTTTTGCCTTCAGGAATAGTGAATTGTTTCTAAAAAAAATGTTTTATAATGTCGCAATTGGTTTGGAATTAATTAATAGTTTTAAAGTCTAAATAAAGTGGTTAGTGGTAAGTTACCTTAAACTTTTCATAGAGAAGTTCAGCTTTTTTCTTTATTAGATCAGCTTTCTGTTTAAAAACGATCTACAAACAGAAATAATTCTCTTAGATGCTTTGCTATACTCACACATTTTGACGACAATCAAAAATAAAAACTCTTACCGTTTCTTGTTCGGTAAGTTTCCAGTCATTAAGATTCCCAACATATCGCCTAAGCTAAAAATTAAAGAGAAATTGTGAATACAAGTTTACTTTTTAAAATTAAAATACTTTCATTTTCTTACTCTTTTAATTGTTTCAATGATATGTGAGTGTTTTTTTAAAATCAATTGGTTAATCTGAAGATCCATCAGCTGATCCATGGCTTCCAAACATTCATCAGCATTTGCTTGATCTAATCCGAGACTAGATCTTATTTGTGTATCCAAAAAAATTATCTGTGATTCAATTCGCAACGTTCTGTGTGTATTAAAAGTAAAATGAATAAGTGTAACATTTCTAAATTCCTTTTATTACAACAAAGTTGAATCATCTTACTTTACTTTGAGTGCATTCTCTTTGTCCACCGCATCATCTTTGGCTGATCTAACCGGTTGTTGGACTTCGGGTGTTACTACAGCAACTTGTACTGACCCTTTTTTTTCATCATCTGAAAAGTAAGATGGTATTTAAATCAATAAAATATTCAGATTGTGTTTAGCTGAATTCAGTCTGATGCCAATTTTTTACTGTTTACCAGAACTACATTTTGATTAGTGTATGTGTTTTGAAATAACTTTTGCTAAAGATATTTCGAGTAGAAGTTTCAGGTTCTTATTTATTTGAACCAAAAAGATTATGAAATGTTAATGTTACGTGTTCAGAAAAAGCATAATGTGCCAAAAACATTCTTCTAATGCTTAAAAAGTATTAAAAGACTCACAAGCAATGTGTAGGTCAAAAGAGAAAAAAACTCTTTTAATGTATAAGCAATAATAAACAATTATTAGTAAAAAAAAAATGTTTAATTTTATGCTAGGCTTGGTGTTAGTGCAAGTTACTTCAACTTACTTTCAGCACTTATCCTTTTTTTGACAAGTGCAACTGAGGATTCTTGATTCTCGTTAGTATCTTCACTTTTGCTTTTGGTTCTATTTCGTGTAGGTTGATCTACAACGAATATACATATCGTAAGGGAAAAATCACTTCTAGTTTTTATTCTATTTATCAATTTTTTTTTTAATACCAACATTTTGTGATACTTGTCAACATGATAATTATTAAACAATTTATTTTAATTACAAAACGGCTGACTTATATTCTTTAAAACGTATCATTATTTATTTATTATCAAATAAATAGAAAACCAAGTAATTAATATATTTTTTTTTTAAATACATACCAATTCTTGATGCATCAATCGAAGTCTCGACATCAGCGTAATCATGAAATCTTTTGGGTTTTATCTTTCGGCCACTACGGCTGACTACCTTTCTTTCCGAGTCTTCATCTTGTGAATCGTGGGCTGAATCCTGTTTTGGTGTGCTTTCAGCCAAAATTGCTGTTACACTTTTTCGTCCTCGCTTCTTTTTAACTTCAGGGACATCCTTTAAAAAAAAAAAAAAACACGTATATCATTAGCACTAATATATTGTGATTATGGTTTCTTTTAAAATATCATTTAATTATATTTCAATGTAAGGACCAATCGCACAAGCCAGATAAGCTAGAACGTGACCTGTCGGCAGCTCCCAGTTTAATATTTGGAACTATCAAAGCAACACATGAATTTCAAATATGTTGCATTGAATGAATATAAAGTTCCATGTAGAAAGTAATTAGTAAGATGATGCAACTTACTGGGGTGTTGACTACTTGGGATAATTTTCTTTTGACACCTTTTTTCTTATCGCCTTCGTCAATGACCAGGTTTCCACTTTCTTCGTCATTATCCGCTGGGGATGACACAACAGAATTCCTTTTTTCGACATACTCAGGTACATTTTCAGTGATTTCTGAAGTAGAATTTAATAATATCAGTCATGCTCTGGCACTATTTTTTTTTAAGACTGTGCATACCGACGATGCCGCGTACGCGAAACAATACACAAAAGAGCTCCTAGTCACAAATTTCCCACGCATACGTGATCAGAAATTTTTCCATCGATGCTTACAGGGATGATTTATTTTTTAACAATGAAAGCGAGAGAATCTTGCAGGGGAGTCATTTCTGTTGGTACTGTATCTTTCGCATTTCGCGTAGCGACATCAGACTTATACACAAATTTTTTTTCTTTTACGAATATCCTACCTCTGTCGGCAGCTTCAGTAACTGGACCTGGATTGTTTTTCAAGTCCTCTTCCAACTCTAGCAGACCATCCCGAAAGAGTTTTCTTTTCTGCGCTTTACTGAATTTTTCTTTGTTTTCCAAATAATGAAATAAATCTTCAAATTTACAGACTCCTCTGAAAATGAAATTATTTAATAGTTTTTGTCAATTATTCCAAAATTAAGAAAATACTGCCCAGTATTTTAAAGTAAAAAAAAACAAAAACTTACGTTTCCCTAGTACCGTAGAAAATTACGTTATACTTTGGAGCTTTTGTATTTGGCTCCGAAACACTCTCTATCTGAAATTATAAAATTTGTAAAATTAAAATGTAGCATATACATTAGTATTTAACATAAATGCGTAGATTGGCTTATCGCTGTGTGCACAATAACTTAGAATTCGAAGCCAAGACCACTCAATTCCGTGCTAAAAACAACCCACAACTGTACTATCACAAACTATAATGACCTGAGAAGCCCTGCAAATTGGAGGTATAGGTACGGCATTTTAAATATGCAAACGGATATAGATACTTGAATAATTAATGCACATATGAAAGTACCTGTTATAATCAATTGTAACAACCCACATAACCCACTATACATGCGCGAAAGATTAAAGTGCATTTTCATAGGACACCAAAACCAGCGTCTAGAGTTGCGATCACGCAAATATACACAAGTGTCTCACACGTGACGTTTGATGCTGGTTCGCAGCATCTTTCTGAAAACGCACCTAAAACTGCAACTTAACCTCGTATACTGAAGATTTTCCAAAAAAAATTGAGACAAACGTCATTCTGTATGGACGAAACTATACGTAAAAAGACAAACCAGTGGTCGAAAATCAAATAAACTCACCCTAGCCGGCCAGGGTGGATATCCCCGGACCTTGGCAAAGACCCGATCACCGACGCTGAACCTCCTGGGTAGCTTCACCATCACGGCGTTGTTACCCGAGGCCCCTGACACTTTAGCCACTTTTCCCGCCACTACAAATTTTTTGTACTGTTTTGAACAGCAACGTAATTATTATATACTTCACAAGTCCTTGCACTTGATGAAAACTAAATGTGATCCTATGTCAGGTGTATTATTTTGTTGATCTGTTACCATCAATCCTAAAAACAACCTGTCTGAAAAACACAGTGAATGAAAAGCTAGCTGAGCTAGCTCTGTACTAACGCTACATAAATGAACCCGAGCAACAAACAACTAATGATGACTCAGTTGTACTCAAGTACTTGACTACTTGGAGATTATGGATTAATTAAAATCTAATGTTTTTCTTTCTTGTGCAGAAAATGTTCACGATCAATGGCGGCAAACGACAAGCCGACGAGTGAGCTGCCTGTGAATGCAGTGGCGCATAAGCAAAGGTGCGCGCGCGTGCGTGTGTTTTTCTATTCTCTTCATAAGAAAAAAAAAAAAAAAAAAAAAAAAAAAAGCTGCACGAAGAAAGGGGGTGGCGTTAATTTGTTGCTTTGCATGTGGTTTTTTTTTAATATTCAAGCTTATAAGTATAGTACTCTCCTTTTGTTTGATCCATTAAGTATATCAATACAATATCACATGGCAATATATCATCAGAAAAATTATCAGCGGGCAACGATAGCGATCTGTATATAAGCAGCAGAGTATATAAAAAAGAGTGTCAGAGAGAGCATCATTATCATTAGTCGATGTCACAACTTGCGACTTAATCATTAAACGACAATACATTACAAAAACAGGATGGATTAAGGGGGCTCCAGCGGGAGGAGTTAGGAGGTCACAGGTAGCTTAATTGATAGGTAAAAACACGCTGATTCCAACGGTGTCCTGATTTACCCCTCTAACCCTGGAAAATTTTGAGATATTTGCTCTCAAAGTTCGTACATTATACATAGCCTCTCATAGAGCAACGTGAAAACATCGGTATTTTCTAACAATAATTGAGGAGTTACATGTCAGGACTGTAACTGTTTTATAGAAAAACATCTCAGCTTTCAGATGGTACCTTCAAAAATATAGGTAACCCTGGAAATATTTGAGATATTTTGTAAAGTATTGATCAAGTCATTGAATTAGCAGGGTCATGACGGGATGCCATCTTGTTGTTTGTAAGGCGCGCGCTTTTGAATATTTCAGAATTACACTGCAAGTACTTACATAAGTTTCATGTCATTTGTAACTCTTTTTTAATCGTGTTCTCCTATGGATTACTTACACATATTTTTTTTTTTAAATAAAATAGAACATTGAAAAATTTTAACTGCAATTATTTTTTATTTTATCAAAAATTGCGTCAATAATTTTTTTATTTGAAATAACTCTTACTTTATTATTTACACTCATAGATAATAATGAGGTGATGCCATTTGTAGGATCTTTTTTATATGCATCTACTAATACTTCTATTGATATCGATTCTTTGGCCATTTTATAAATTATCTTATCATTAATAATATATTTTAATACAATTAATTTTTGTTTGTTATCATCAATTACTTTTTTATTTCTTTTTTGCTGTTGCAAAATCATTTCAGCATCCTGCAAGACTTGATGACTCTTACAGTGATGTGTGATTTCTTTCATTTTTTATAACACAAAAAAACTAATTCTAAATAAAACGCTCTGTACGTGACAGAAGCTGCTGTTTGTTTACCATAGGTACGGACACATCATATATATAGATGATGGTGCTCGCTTATATATACACGTATATATAGATATATACTCACAGAAGTGATACCAACTAACCGAATAGTTTTCGGGTTGGTACCAGTGCTCGCTGGAGCCCCCTTAATAAGACTTGTGAAGTTGGCGCCCGTAAATATTAAATATTAATATTTTGCACCTATTTAGGGCTTAAACAATTCCTCCTTACTTGCGGATTTATCCTCCACTTGAATTTTTATTTGCGGATCAATAGTTTGCGAGATATTTGCAAAATAAAAAGTCGAAAATGGGCGCGGCGCTGAAGTATAAAAAACTTTGTTTTAAGTGCTAAATTGGGTTAAAATCCAATTCTACCTGTACAATTCGATTCCTCCTCATTTGCGGATTACGGAGGTATATAAATTAATGTAATTAAATGTCACAAAGTTTGTAAATAATGAATTTAATTATTGAGTGAGAGAATCTAGTAACTTTTGTCTAGTGACTTTTGGTCCAGTGCACCGTTCCTGTTGTTCGGTACATGTCGTTTCCTCCGTACTGCGGGTTTTACAAAATATTCATCAGAATAGAAAACTTTAGTAGGTATTAATCTATTAATTATTAGTTATAAGTTATTCAGCTTTTGAGTCAATACACACACACACACATACATTACATACTTGAAACTCAAAGAAAATATTATTTGTCAATAGATACAGATTTTTCATCTTGAGAATCTAATATCTGGAATCTATTGTGGCAAACACTGTGGACTAATATTTATTCATTACGCGCGAAATTTTAATATTTGTTGTTATTCAAGAAACAAATAACAACACAACTAAAAAGTAGCAGTACAGCTATCATTACAATACAAGCCACAGCTAAGTAAGCACACAAGTCATAATTTTGTTTGGACAAGTTTTAGAAAACAGCTCAAGCATTCAAATTTCACGCGTAAATGATCAATCAGGCGAATTGAAGATCAAGTTACCGACCAGTGGAAACGGATAAAAGTGACACAGGCTGTGTTCGCCTAAGGCTCTGTTTGTTATTAAGTCTGTTAAGGTCACGTGATCATTTATCATAAGTGCGAGGGAGACAGCATGATGTCACCGTCTCACTCGCACTTATTATAAATGATCACGTGACCTTAACATACTACAAACGGAGCCTATGCAAACACAGCCCCAGTAATAAATTTAAAAGTACTCAATTTTAAAAAATGTTTATTAAATGGGTTTACTCTAGATTGCATAGTCATCGAAAAATGTGTTTGTGTGTGTGTATTTACCCAAAGGCTGAATAACTAATAACTAATAATTAATAGATTAATACCTACTAAAGTTTTCTATTCTAATAAATATTTTGTAGAACCCGCTGTACGGAGGAAACGACATGTACCGAACAACAGGAACGGTGCACTGGACCAAAAGTCACTAAACAAAAGTTACTAGATTCTCTCACTCAATAATTAAATTCATTATTTACAAACTTTGTGACATTTAATTACATTAATTTATATACCTCCGTAATCCGCAAATGAGGAGGAATCGAATCGTACAGGTAGAATTGGATTTTAACCCAATTTAGCACTTAAAACAAAGTTTTTTATACTTCAGCGCCGCGCCCATTTTCGACTTTTTATTTTGCAAATATCTCGCAAACTATTGATCTGCAAATAAAAATTCAAGTGGAGGATAAATCCGCAAGTAAGGAGGAATCGTTTAAGCCCTGAATGGGTGCAAAATATTAATATTTAATATTTACGGGCGCCAACTTCACAAGTCTCCCTTAATAAACGCAATAACAACGAAACAACAGCATTTACTGCAACAAAAATACTTACCATTTACCAAGCATCAGAATATCAGCCAGCGCAAAAGTTGAACTGTGTGGGTGTGCAGGCTATCACTTTTTTGCAAGCAGGTAGTGTAGGTACCTTACGTACGAATTCGTAAAACACTCATCAGAGGTTTCTGTCAACTGTTTTTTTTTTTTTTTTTATACTAAGTATGGGTTAAACCAATCTATAAACTTTTTTTTTGTCTTACTTATACAAATGTGTGGTGCGTAATACTTATGTCAACCAGAAGTATTTACACTTTTTCAGGTATTTAAAACAACCCACAAAAGAAGACCTGAGAATAATTTCAGATTTAGAAGGTAAGCCAGTCAGGTCGTCTCTCCTAATAATAATGAGGAAAGAAGAGAAATACGATTTGCAAAAGTTTTAATGGAGATTAGCAAAGTAATTGGTAAGTTGTGGTGTATAATCTTATTCATTTCTTACTTAATATCTAAAACTTTGTCGAGGGAATTAAAAAAAACTTTTGTTTCTTCTTTTACAAGAAGTATACGTACAAGAAGGCTGTTACTTATTGAAGAATCCATTAATTTTAAGGAATTTTTGATAGACTGTTGTGTGTGATGGATCATGCAATGCAAGTTGAAGATGCTGTGAAAAGATTTTATTCTTCTGGTAATAATGAGATTCACAACTGGCTTTTGCAAGTCCAGGCTTCCAAAGAAGCCTGGACTTTTGTTTGGCAGCTTTTGGATCCTTCAAAGGTATTATAGTGCATACTAGTATGATTAAAGTCAACTTTGAATCAATAGTATATACACCTGTTTAATTTCAAGAAATAAGAGAATATATTAATTTGTTGCAGTCAGGAGAGGTCCAATATTTTGCTGCCAATGCATTGCATGAAAAAATATCCAAGCAATGGGAAGAGGTGCCAAAATCAGATTACCTAGATTTAAGAAATCGTATATTTGAAGTGTTGAAGCATCCTGGAACTTCCACAGTCGTATTGACAAAGCTATGTCAGGCGGTAATATGAATTTATATATGTTTTTAGTTAAATTGATTAAATATAATGCCATATTTGACTAAAAATGTTTATTATTTCAGTTAGCTGCTTTTTCCATCAAAAGCAGTTTGTCACAAAGTGAAGAAAGACAAAGAGAAAAATGTATAGTAGAAGAGTTAGTAGAAATGTTGCCATACAATTCGCCAGAAACAGTTGGCCTGCTCTTAAGAGTTCTTGAGGCCATACCAACAGAAGTACGTTCTGACAAAGTTCACAATGTACTGGAATGTAACAGACACACCAACATGGTGCATATTAATCTTGAAATTTTGTATTTTGTACATGAACATTTCTTGTTTTGTTAAAAATTTTTTTTCAAGTTCTCATATGTACGCTATTTATTTTGATCTTCATTGAGTACATACAAATCAAATAAGATGTATAACCTTTGTTTCAGCAGACTGAAGCTGAGCAAGTTCAATGGATGAAAATGAAAAAACAGCGTGAAATCATGATTCGCAATTGGCGTAAAACTGCGTGTTTTTTGGAGCAAATATTTTTATCGTGTAGCATAGGAAACACTCCTGAAAGTGAAGCTTTGTACCTGTTGGGAGTTGAATGTACCTTATCGTGGCTGAGAATTGGTCAGTTACCATTGGACACGATAGGGCTGATTTATCCCCATTTATTACTATCAGCGGCTCATTTCATACCAAAAAAGTAGGTATTAATCTAGTCATGAATAATTATTGACATACAACACGACAAATGGTCAATCAACTCAATTTTATCTTTTAAGAGATGATTTGGAG
The DNA here is from genome assembly GCF_036245765.1 of Copidosoma floridanum. NCBI lineage: Eukaryota > Metazoa > Arthropoda > Insecta > Hymenoptera > Encyrtidae > Copidosoma > Copidosoma floridanum. The sequence goes on along the minus strand of NW_028321897.1, from coordinate 6,469,996 downwards.
GGTGAGAATCGTGGGTTGGAAGCAGTGCAGGATTGTTTGACAATGGTCGTAACCCATTCAGAACTGTACAAATTACCCCAGCTATTTTGGCACTGGGGCAAAGGCCTTATTTGCATGGTCGAACAATCTGGTGCTCAGCACTATTACGAAATTCTTACAGCCTTTGGCGAAGCGCACAGTCGAAATATCCTCCTGTCTCTGATAGATAACGATCCGAATCACCAAGACCACAAACGGACTTCTCAACAGTTGATAGAATTTTTGCTGCAGTGTTCGGAGCAAGAAGGCCGTTATCCAGTCGAGGAGAAACGAAGCTGTATACCTTTTGGCTTTTGGTACGCTTTGCAGGACGATATGGCCACCTTGGATCCGCCGCTTAACGAGGAGGCCGCAGTCGCTCTCAAACCAATCTACGCTAGATTAGCGCACGCACTTCTTAAAAAATCTACGTTACCGTCGTTGCCCGGTCAAGCTGGCAATTCCGAGGACCGTGAATTGTTTAGGTGTTACAGGTGTGTCTCGTATCCTGCAATTGTTCAGTCTTTGTTAAAATGCCGGATTTAATTTTCCATTTTTTTTTTTAGGCAAGACGTTGCAGATACCCTAATTTATTGTTATAACGTGATTCAACAAGATTTATTTATAATGATCGGACAACAGTTAAGCCAACCGCAAGAAGATGTTTCTAAATGGCCCGAGGTTGAAGCGGCCATTCATGCTTTTAAGGCATTGTGTGACATTTGTACATTTAAATATGTTCAGCCATACACTGCAGCCATACTGGATCTGTTACTGTCGACGCATATTCCTTATCAAATGTACCCACGAGAAGTAAGCAATTTCTTTCGTTCATCATTTTTCCAACGAACGTAGTTCAGCGCATGACATTAGCAAATGCTGCGATATTTTACCTCTAGGTATTGTGCAGCGCGTGCTCAGCAATCGGCGATTACGCGGTAGGAATCGCAGAAAAACCCGAATACCTAGAACGTGCGCTTCAGCTCGTCATTCTTGGCCTAAGGAGCAGCCCAGAAACAGCGCCGGCAGCAAGTATGGCTCTTAAGGACATTTGTCGCGAGTGCGATGATATCCTGGCACCTCTGGCGCCGTTGTTACTCGAGACAATCAGCCAGACACTGAACAACTTTACCTCCGGTGGCGGCGAAGGTTTGCGTCTCATGTATGCAGCCAGTAGACTGTTGAAAACGTTACCCACACATGAAGAACAAGTTAAGCATCTCGAGGCTACAATGGGCAGGTGTTTAGCAAGGATGAGGGAGCTCTGTCAGCTACCGGTCAAGGAAGCGCAACAGGCGATAATCAACGAACTGAAAATGGTCACCATCTTCTTCTCGAATCTCGAGGGCCCCATCACCAACACAGTGCTCCAGGCGGTTTTTCCGATTTTGGAAGGGGTACGTGTCACTGGCACGTCATTTTTTTGCGTGATTCAAAAAGAACTCTATGATTTTTTTTTTTTTTTTCTTACAGCTGGTCTACCATCCAGAATGGGGCAGGGAGGAGAAAACAATGGAAGCAGTATTCACCTGTTTGCACAAAGCCTTGCCAGTGTTAGATCAGCCGAAAAACGAAGTCGAACGCCTTACCAGGCTACTTAACGAATCTTACAAAAAGTGTCCGATTCCGGTTTCTCTGAATTTCCTTAAAACACTGGTCACGATGTTTGGTCGGAGTCCAGAAACCGTTATCGTGTCCATTTTCAGCGAAATCAACAATAGCACGTTGCGCAGTTTAGTCACCAGTCAAATGAGTGGTGGTAGTCTGTCGGAATTCGGGGATTTGCTTGAAGCCTACCTGGGCCTTCTTGCGAAAGTTTGCATTTTGTGTCCGAGATTTTTACTGCTCGTACCCGATGAAGTGCCCGAGATGCTACGTATCGGTGAGAAAAGCTTTATTTTTATTTATTACGTTGGGGCTTTAAGTTGAATCGATTTTCATCATCTTTATTTTCATATTTACTCGTCACCCTCCTCTTTATAATTGCATTTTGTTGTTTACCTGCAATCATTCACACTTGTTGATCGGTAACTAAGCAACGCTCCCGCTCGCATGTGCACCCAACCGTGTAAACGATCGATAAATTAGTAGTAGTGAGCTATAGTAGTACCGGCACTTTTGGAAACACAAGTGTTCTCAGTTTCAAGTTTTTACTTTGATGCGAATGAAATACAAGTAATACTAAAAACATGGCGAGCAAAGGAGGCAAGAACGCAAGCAAAAATAACGCCAGCGTTGACATAACGAAAATGTCCAAAGAACAGTTGGCTGTGTATTCGGCCAAATTGCTGGAAGAAATCGAGCGGGAACGCGAGGAGAGAAACTTTTTTCAAATAGAAAGGGATAATATTCAAACATTTTGGGACATTACGAGACAACAGCTGGAGGAGTCGCGGAATTTAAACAGAGTTCTCAGAAAGGAGGCTCACGATTACGAGCGGAAATTCGAGCAGGAGGCTCTGGTGAATCGAAAGAAAGTGGCGCACATGGTGCACACTTACCAGGCAGAAGCAGCTAACATTAATGTTGAGAACTTGGTGTCCTTGAAAAAATTCCAAAATCAATTTTTGCAGAAAAAGGCTGAAATCATTAAGAATAATATCCATAATTTGAAAATAGAGTCTGAAGTCAATTTAGGTAATTTGAAGCAAAACCACGATTTGAAATTAGAGCACAGAAAGATTTTGGAGCAAAAGCAAAATGAGTTCAAGCAAAACTGCACTGATATGCAGAAAAAGTACAACGACAAGGTGATAGCGTATCAGAAGCACTTTTCGTTGAAACACAACATGGAAATAATGGAGATCGAGGAACGGAAGAATGAGCACACCAGTAACTTGGTAAAGGAGCACGAACGGGCCTACGAAGAGTTGAAATCGTTCTACAACAACATCCTGTTGAACAATCTCTCCGTCATTGAAAACTTGAAAAATAAATTTAACCAGTTGAAAAAGAATGAAACGAAATTGATGCATCAGTTAAAAAACTTGAAATCAGAGAACAACTAGACGTTTGTGCAAAGAGTGATTTAAAATTTCAAGTGCTGAAAACAAATTTTTTTTTATCTTTAGGTAGAAGCATCAATTTATTTAACTATCACTCGAATTCACATAAATGTAATTTTGATTTCAGGGATGGCCTGCCTACTTTTACCCGAAATTCCATTATCGAAGGCCGCTGCTTCGTTCTTAAAGTATGCAATAAGTCAAAGCCCACATCTGCAAACTTTTATCCAACCAATTGGCCAAGAACTGATTCGCATCATTGTACACATTATAGGTAAAATAACATCTAAAACCACGTATTTTCAAAATCGCGTAGATCTTTTTTATTGAGGTGCCAATGCTTTTACAGCAGATTTGTCTCGACCCCGTTACTTGGAACCATTTGCTGAAGTCCTGTTAGTAACGAATAAAGCCTGCAGCACCGAACGAATGACTCAATGGTTAAAGTTGGCTCTCCAAGACTATCCCATGAGCGACAAAGTTAAGACAGATTTCATACAGTCGGTTCTACGCGAGCGCATCAATTACAGACGAATGTGCGACATACTCCAACGTTTTAAATCACTCTTCCAGGAACAGTGTGCTCAGCAATCATGGAAACCTGGAGATATAAATAATTATGTTAATCTCTCCTTGAATCAAAATCTGTATCAATTCAGAATCAATTCATAGTATAACGTTTTTTATCAAATAAAAATTATCTTTATGTACTAAACATGAAGAACATGTACCTGTAAACTTACAATGTTTTCCGATAATATTAAATAACTTTTAGTCAAATTGCTTTCTTAGTTTATGGTAATCAAATATTTTATTTTGAGAAATATCTTACCTCACAAAATTAAGTAAATTTTCTCGTCTATGCTCGTAACGTGTGATAGTAGAAAACCTCTTTTTTAAAGTTTAAGCAAAATAAAATAGTTGATAATTGTAACTACAGTACTTTTGGATTGTTACAACGGCCCAAAAAATCAATCAATAGGAGACTATTCCGACATTTTATTTTTATCACTATTTTTTTTGGTTTTTATTAACTTGTATACCGTTATTTGTAATCTGTCAGGGTTTTGGTCGTAATGATGGGTACACCAGCAAGGAGCGCGCAATAAATTTGATCTATTTTATTCATCATTTTTACAAAAATAAAACTCATTTTGTTGTCCACTTTTCTTTTTTTAGTTTTTCTTAAATTCTCGTTGCTACCTCTAAATCGAGATTACGCACATCACTAATACATTGAATCTCCTTTTGACAATCGTACCATAGTAGAAAAAAAGTAAGGTATGCATGATCGAACAAAGACAATAAAAAATGAATAATAATAATAATAATAATAATAATGATTGGCGTCTGAATAAAAGGCTAGTATCACTGGTTGAATCAATATAAGAAATCGCCCATTTGTCTATAAATAAAACAGTCAACCAATTATTGTTTATCACTGCCGTTGGCTAAAGGAGCTTGAAATCTGGCAGCAACTCTCGATCGCCTTTGTTTCGTGTTTTGTGGTTCGTTTTTCTGAGCAGCAGGCGCACCAGCTGTGTAGTTGTTGCTAATTTTCTTGTCCTCCTTTTTGTCTATCTTTTTATCCTGTGAAAAAAAAAAAAAAAAATTTTTGACACGGTAATAATTTAAATGATCTCTACAGCAATAACAAGTAACAAGTACCTTGCTTGGCAGGTTCTCTTTAGTCTTTTGCTCTATCTTGCTTTCCATCGTGTTTCTCTCCGACTGATCTCTGTTGAACGGTTTTTGATGCTGATGCTGTTGTTGTTGCTGTGGTTGTTTGTTGATGACGTTTCTTGTCTTTTTTTGTGCCTGGAGCGGTACGAACGGCGTGCTCTTTTTCGGTGATGCCTGTTGTCTCATGGTACCCAGTTTATCAACATTACTGTTGATTATGGGCGGTTGCGGGAACTTTTGCTGATACTGTTGGTTTTGAGACTGAACCCGCTGTTGTTGGTGCGGTGGCTGCTGATGCTTATGCATCGGCGGTGGTTGTATCGGACCGTAAGCCTGGGCTTGTTGATTCCATTTTGGCACTGGTGGCAATGGTGGCATCGGCATCGACATTGGCATAATCGACGCTTGTGGGAATGCAGCTGGTAGCATAGGCTTGACCATATTAGCCGGAGGCATAGGCTGTCGTATTGGAACACCAGGCCGATTGCCGTACCACTGGGACTGCGGTGGTGGATGCTGAGGAGGAATCTGAGGGGCTGCTCTCATCGGACCTGGAGGCATTCTTAGAGGTAGTGGTTTTTCCTGCTGCAATTTCTGCAATAAGTGGTGTAATTATTAAAGATATTGTAACGAAGCAAGGAAGCTTTTTTTCAATCGAGTTGAATGACAAGTGTTGCATTATACCTCGTAAACCTTTTTGGCAGCATTTTCGGCGGCCTCGCCATGAGTATTGCAAAAATCACTGCAGAAAATACGCATGTCTGGTAAAGTAATTTGCGCGCACACTAGATTATCTTTGTTCGTACAGTAGTTGTAACGTGGAAAGCTTGTACCCAAGAGCTGATAGTACGACAACAGTCGTGAACAATACCAGATACTTTTACCACTCCTGATCTCGGCTTTTCGCGCGTGCTGCAATAGATGCGGAAAATTAGTAACAAATCAGATAATTTCTAATAGTCAAAACAATCCTTAAGTCATTGTCAGCTCTTTCTTTTTTAATTTTTTTTTTTTTTAAATTTAAATTTAATGGATTTCTTATATTCAACGCAAGCTGATGTTAAAATATTAGTGATTGCAAAATTGTTGAGAGCTCAAAAGTAAAGACTTGTTTAATGAATCGCAGTCAGCAATGTCATTTAGTATAAACTTACGGACTTTAGTTGATGCATTTTAGTAGTAAGAAAAAAAGGTCACATTTAAATATTTGAGGATGAATCCACACCTTGATAAGCTTAGATTTTTGTAAATCTTACTTCTTTCAACTTTGTAAAGCAAAATAGCGAACCCAATTAAAAAGTTGCCCAGTTTGTTTAAAACAATAACCAACAGATATTATCAAAACGTACGCAACCAACCCAATGGTAATAATGATTTATCACACTGAACACCACGTAGACCACTTCAGAGAAATAACGTTTGATAAAAGTTGTTAAAGGACGAAGGCACTGATTAAATTAAAATGTAACGTACATCGAACATCTGTTGCACCAGGGGTGGAGTGTCGATAACCGCCTTAGGCGGCTGCGTTTGCGGCGGAGTCGGGAACGCCAAAGGTTTGCTGCTCGTGACGGGCGCTGACGTCGAGGAGACAGAAGAGGCGGAAGGAGTCGTTGACGTTTTGCTGAGGCTTTGAGACATGCTATTGTCCGAAATTTTCAACATCGCTTTCAAGAATGCGCTCGGGTCCTGCGGCTGCGGCTTTTTTTTTTTTTTTTTTTTGTTTTTGTTTTCAAATATCAAGATGTTTTAAGCAAACGACATAACTTCAAGTATTTTTTACAACAAATTAAAGCGAGAGACAGAACTAAAGAGAGCAAAAGTTGTTGAGACAAAAATTTGAATCTATACCGCTCAAGTTTTTATATACACACGCGGTAGTTTTGACACGAGGAACTAAATACATGGGTCGAAATGTTCGTGTTTCAAAAACTTTCCATTACGCCGCGGTTTTTCTTTGTTTTCAAAAAATTAACACACAAAGTCGGATGAAGAAAAAAAAAAAAAAAAAAATTACTTGTGCATGAGACTTTTAAACAAAAAGTGTGAGACCCGTTAAAATTTTAAAAATAAATTCTAAACTATAAAATTTCGAATCGTGCCAAGAGTGAAAAAAAGGAACGTTAGGATTGACATGCACTAAGGAGAAGTAAAAGCATGCTATGATAACAAAGCAGTCGAGAAAAGTAGGATAGTTCGATAAACGTGCCATAGTCATAATTCTGTGCAGTAACGACTTATTGACAAAACCACTTGTTTTTTAACATAATTATTTTGTTTCTAGTGATGCAAAGCTATTTGTCAATAAATTACAATATTGCGCAGAAGATTTTCGTATTTTTCGTAGCTTGTAAATGATTCTACACTTACCATTTCTTTGTTGGTACTAGGCAACTTATTGTTAGGCTGCTCTTTGACCTTTTGATGTTGTTTTTTCGGCGATCCCATTGGTTTCTAAAAAAAAAAATTTTTATTTTTTCAATTTGATACATGGTAAAGTGTACAATACGTGATAGCCAATATATACACCTGTATCTGTTGCAATTCGTTCCAAAGCGCTTGAAATTCAGATGCGCCTTGCTGAGGCGCGTTGCGCTGTTGCTGTACATTCTTATTGACCTCTGGTGGCTGTGAAAATTTCTGTGAAATTGTTGGAGGCGCGGGAAAACCAGAGTTCTTTTTCTTCGGGTCGTTGAAATTATTCTTTGGAGGCAGGGGTCTACCAAGCAACTGTTTGTTAATTGGTGTATTTTTACTGAAATTCGGATGAACGTTGCTGAGAATGGAAGGGTCAGGCGCTTGGAAGGGCGGCTGCATTGGCAGTTTGAATTGTGATGAAAAGTTAGAAACAGGTAACATCGGCTGCTGTTGTTGCTGCTGTCGCCACTGAGGCTGGGCAATTGCAATTTTGCTCTTGTTTTCTATCTGAAGACCATAGCTAATATTGATAAAATCTGTGGGAGAGAGCCTATAGCCTCGATTGGGTGAACAATTGTGAATTACCAGGCCTCCTGAAAATAATTTGTAATCAATTTTTATTTGTAACTCTAATCTTTATTCGTTTCAATGATAATGAAGAATATTACCTTCAAAAGGCTGATCAAATAACACCTCATACATATTTAACTGTGAATTATCGTTCTTCTGTATACCAACGATCGTACCCCGGTATCCAAGTGGCACAGTAAAACTATCTCTCACACAAACTATTCGATCCAACAAACGATGATGAGCTTTAGGATCAGGTGGTGTACTACCAGAGTTCAAACCTGGTTTGTACAGTAGATATGGCTTAATGTGCATAGTAAGATTTTTATTTAGTTGTTTAACACCATTTAGGCATTCATCGATTTCTTTTTCAATTTCTTGTACGACTTCGAGCTCTAATTCCTCGATACCACAGGCACGAACTTTTGTACCCAACACCTTTTGTTTTTCTTTTACCCATGCTACTATTGTTTCCAAAGTATTTTTACTGCAACAATAAATATAAATGGTGTTTATTAACATTAGAAAAGCAATAAATAACATAAACACAATTACCTATTGTTTGGGAAAAGATTATCTTTTAGAAACATATCAGCCGAACCTAGATTTGTTTCTAAGCGTTCAAACAGTTCGGGGAACTCTTGCATATAATTCTTCACAAAGTCAACCGCTTTTACACTGTACAACCACACACCGTTTTGATCCTTTCTGGTAAAGCCTTGCACCTACAACAACCCATTAAAATTATGTACCAACTGATTCGAAATACTCTACAAAATAAAGAAAAATGTAAACACACCTCTTCATTTTTTTTGTTGAATTTCAAGTTTAGCCCAACATTGTATTTAGAGGCGTTACTGGGATTCACCGCATCACCATCTATCACAAAAATCGTGCCCGTTATCCTACTAAGAAGATGACTGCTTATACCTAATCGCTGCGCAGCGACATTGCCAGGCATGTATCTCATTCTTGTATCTGCCTGCAAATGTCGAATTCGATCGAAATTCGGTTCCAGCTGAATGCGCATTGATACCTTGATTCTACCCGTCTTTAAATCTACCGCTGGTTCAGTAACCTAAAATAAAAACAAACATATTCAACACATGGAATAGAAAAAGTGTTTGTGTACTCAAGCGAAACTCAGTAAACAAACCTCCCCACAGGAACCGTAATGAGGATGACCAAGCATAAAACAAATGTCTTTGACTTTGAACACATCCGTGATGCATTTGTGCAGGATGAATTCCGAGTCGTGAACGGAAATTTCATCGACGATAACCTGATAAGCGAAACCGATCGAATTCTCATTCCATTGTTTTTCGAGTGTCATTTTGCCTTGCTGACCGTAAACGTATTGACATCCCGTTAATGGACAGGCGTGTACGATGATTTCGATATCACCTACCTCAACTCCTAATCGAGTTTTATAGCTGACATCAAGCGAATTTAGTGTTAAAAAAGTTTTCGAAATGTAATTATAGGAAAAATAGACAACTCCTTACTTTTCGATGATCGATTTTTTTTGCATGTTCCAAACGGTAATGTGTTTATCGTCCATTTTTTCTGTATTAAACCAAAGATTTTCGCCTGTATACTTTTTGAGATGTGCATTTGTGACACTGATTTTAGTTTTCGCGTCAGATATTCCCACTACTACAGCTTCTACAAGATGTGGCCAACAAACGTATACCGTTTTGCCGATCCAATTGTTAGCTAAATCTTCTAAAGGAGGTGTCGTTCGTGGTAGAACTTTAAGTATCATGTTTTCTCGTCTGGATGGCTGCTCGAATACTTTTACCTGAAACAAAAGTGCGCGTTATGAGATACACATCGCATAAATGTCCTGCGCGATTTTAACCATTTTATCCAAACTTTATTTACTTTAGCCACTTGAAAGCTTGCAGTGTGCGGAATATGTTGCAATGTGGGAAATCCAGGGAAATAAGTACTTAACCGGACTCCCTTGCATAAGCCTTTGACCAGCTTTTCCTTCACCACTAGAATTTCTTCTCTGTCCACTAACTGAACGAATGCGCGACTACGCACACTGCCAAAATACTCTGGCGCTTCTTTAATTCCCATGTCTTTATCGGTATACGAGAATATTGCCATTGGACCGTGCTGGTTGCGCTTTTGTTCCTCAAACGTCAACTTGACATTACACGGCATCATAGCTGTTAAAAAAGTTACACAGTGTCAGTTGATAAATCAATGCATGATAGACTGATGACTAAAAACGGACCATTTAACAAACTTGTCTCGTCAATGAGTGGAATCAAGACCACAGCCTCCCATTCTTGCTTTTTTCCATTAAGATCAGTCTTAAAATCAAGCGGATAATACTTAATTATCGGCGAGTTCTCTTCCGTCATAAGACCATGATAGGCTTTAGGCAGCAGACTTTTGCTGGCAGCTGGCAGGACAGCCAGCAATTGTTCAAACGGTTTGAACGGCTCGCCCATATCGAACTCAAGCTTCAAATCTTTGAAGTTTTTTATGTCCGAGATGTAGGGCGCATAATGATGTGGATAATACCATGACCAGCTGCAACAGCCGTTGTAGTAATAGTGAAGATTCCACTGGATTGCTCTGATGTAGCCTTCAGCTTGTGAACGCATGATTTCTCTAAGAATAATTTTTTTTTTTTTTTTTTTTTTTTTCAAACACGTGTAAAATTTCTTTTAAAGATCATAAAAATTTCGCATCACTCACGCATCAACATTTGCGTACTCCATTTTATTCATGTAGTAATCCCGCTTATGCTGTACAAATTCTAGTTTCATATTCAATTCATCATCCGATTCCTCTTCTTCATCATCATCGTCTTCAGAATCGCCCAACTAAAATTAAAGTTGTGTAATGAAAATTACAGAATATTTATTATTCTTTAAAAATTTTGATTTACTCACTTCTGTTTTAGTTGCCATGATCAAGGCATCCAATGCTTTGTTTGCTTTCTTTGGAGTCGAATTTTCATCCGACGAACTTTTTCTACTATCATTCAAGTGTCGACCGGTTTTTGATTCCAAATATTTCAGATCAGCGTAAATTTCATCAAACTGTTCCATATCATAGCCTCCCAGTTTTTCCATGAATTTTTCGAAACGTTCGAGATTTAACGTTCCAGCTTCGTTAATATATCCTACAAATAGTAATTTCATATAGTGAAAAATGTAAAAATAAGGTGGATGAAATTTACTATCTAAGCAATTCTTGTTTTGTTTCAAGTCAATTACCATTTAACGTGGGCAACACGTCCATGTAAGCATTGTATAAAATTGGCAGTGCATTATTTTCAATGTGCAAATTTGGTAAATGTGGGATAAAATCGTTTCCCACCAAAAAACCCATGAGAACCCAGTCATCGATGATTTTTTCTAAATCGAACTTAAAGGGTAACTTATCCTTGACGGGAGAAAATTCATGTTCCAAGTACTCTCTCATCAAGGACAAATGAAGAAGACAAAAATTAGTCTCCTCTGGAGTCAATATCTTTTTTTGAGCTTTGCCAAACTTTACTTCCTCACGAAGCAACGAAAATTGCGGTTCGTGAGAGCAAAGCCCCAACATTATTAGATCTGCATCTAAACCGTATAAACAATGACGTGTGTTCCCTTTGTAATCTGGCTGAGCTTTCATGTACCTAATGTAGTCCATTATTTTGTGTTCACCCTCCCCAGGTACCTGTAAAACATGTCAAAATCTTTAATTCATAAAAAATATCAATATAATACTACAAACGGTAATTAAAAAGTATGTAAAACTTGCCTCAGATCCACTAAGTATAATTTTACATTTCTGCCAAATTTTGTCAGTGGATATTTTTTGGGTAATAAAAAACTTCAGTTGCTCACTAAGCTTCGACATAAATACTGTTCCCGGGGTAATACAGTTGGAGTCAAATCTTGCCTCCTTTGGAATTTCCTGGCCCTTGGCTCGTGCCTTGGCCTCTTGAATTTCGGCATCCTTTGCAGCACGGAAACGCCGACCGCGCTGTTGATTGATCTTGGCACGTGGTGCTACTCCGTCCACAGCCATGAAAAACAGCTTTTGGGGCTGTATTATGCGAAACAATATTTCTATGTAGTGAAATATATTCTTGAATATCGTTTCCTCTGTTATACGAAACGAAACGTCCGCGTCGTTTGGATGCGAACAGTTGTGAATGATACCATTCATGTCTAAATATAAGTTGTCAAACTCAGGGATCTGAAAAGAAAACATTTTTTATAGTTATAAATGAATTAGACTATAGTGAAACAATTTGAAACTTTCAAAAAGCATGAAATAATCAAACATAAAGAAAAATGCAAGGGCAGCTTTCATCCAAGCAATAAATCTTGTGGCTATTTATAAGTAATAAGATAAACTCCAATTATAAAGAATATCATTAAAAAAACTATTACTATGATCCCATTTGAATGTTTATAAAAATTAAATCAGTAATTGTGTACAAAGAAAACATCAATAAATCATTGGTAGGACATGAAAGCAACTTCTGTTATGAAAATTTCCACAAAACATTGCACGTGAGCCTTTTATAGAATATCATTTTAAAAACAAAACAAAGACTGAAAAAAAAAATAATAATAATAAGCATCCAAGAAGCCAAAGGTGAAAGGAGTCAAAAGGAAATCGTTTTCCTCTCATTGAGTGTACATACACATACTAATACACACAAAACGCAAAAAGAAACAACTAAATGCCCTTGTAAGAACTCAATGTTGCACTTACTTGATTTTCCTTGAGTTTTTCACTGAGGCAAGGATATCTCTCGCTGATGTACCTGAAGAACTTGGGTACTCCCATTTTTCACGAATCAACAACAAACAACAATCTATAAAAAGTGTATTAGCCTTGAAACAGCAACTTGATTCCTTTTCTCGATCTTCACCCTGTGATGTTTTAACAATTAGGTACACGTAGATTGTACATGACGTTGTAAGATCGGCTTGGGTCAATTTTTATCTTTCCTCGTTCCCTCGAACGCACACACAGGCAAACGTTTCTATGACTTACTTAATAAATAACTATACGTGACGTGTATTTACAATTTATAAGTTTGGTAAAATTGATTGCTAAAAAAAAACGGCGACCACAGGCGTAATTTTTAATGTGTGTATACTTGTGTGTTTATATAAACAGCTGATCCGAAGAGATGATTATATGGTTGTAAAAGACTTTTGTTTTGGAATCGTTAAATTTATGTATAAAAAAAAGTGTATAAATAAACAAATATCGCGAGAGACGTTCGCCACTGTTACAGCAAACAATGTTGTCTCTTTCTACGCTTCTTCGTTCGTTCCTTTCTTTCTTTTTTTTTTTTTTTTTTTTTTTCTATAGGTACGTGTGATGTGCAAGACATTCGGTTCGGGGTTCGGAATTCGGAACTGCTAGGTCTGGCCCAGACCGTCTGGGTTCAGGAAGGAGCTATTCACATAAGGAGCTGTTCACATAGACATTTTTTGCTTAATTCAATGTGAACGTTTATATTGAAAAGGGGATTCCACTGTTCCGCTAAACTCAAATTAAGTGAACAGACTGAACAGACCTACACCTCTTTTTCCATCAGGCAACAAAGCCTATGGTCGCAACTATCATGACTGACAGAGAACACAGTATAGGTCTGTTCAGTCTGTTCACTCAATTTGAGTTTAGCGGAACAGTGGAACCCCCTTTTCAATATGAACGTTCACATTGAATTAAGCAAAAAATGTCTATGTGAACAGCTCCATAGCACATAGATACACAGCTCGGGGTATAGGTACGGATTTGGAGTATAGGTGTGTTTGGTTTAGCGCATGGATTATAATATGTAGCATTTTAGCATTTATAGCTCTAATAGGTTCAAAAAGAGTAAAATAAAAATGTGTACTTAATTACCTATTATATAAAGTTACGCATGAATTGTAGTTTCAAAATTTTAAACTGTAAAGTGTATACCTACCTATTTTGTCTCTTTTGTATATAGGAATATGATTTTACTTACATCGTGACTTAATTTTTTTTTCTTCAAGTTAATGTTGTTGCTTTCTTGAAAATGTGTATAGAACATAGAGATATAAAAGAAATATAAGAATATAATATTCGTGTGGGGACCCTCTCACACACATGTACACTTCGGCTCTCCGTCCTTCTCCAACCATCCGCTAGGCGTCTAACCATGTCACTCGGACTTTCTCGCAAGTGCCCGGATTTCATGTTGGTCAATATATAAGGACGTTTAAGATTGCGCTACGGTATCCCCACATAGGTGTCTAAGGCAGGGAGCACGTCACCAGCCTTACTGATAATTAGTTCTGGCGTGCTCTCGGGACAAAACACCTTTCTCTCTTATAGACGGGGGGACCTCTACGATCTATCTATTATTCCAAGCTTCTAGGCATTCCGTCTCAGAAAGCTGATAAGGGATAGTGTTAATATCATTCTCCTAGCAACTCAGGTAGTATGGGATTGTTGGAATATGTACAATACATGGTGTATGTCTCTGTAAAACATGTCGACATGTCTTGTGACTCCTCTCTGTCCTCTCTGTGTCGATTTGTAATTGTCATTAGTGATTTTGTGGCAATCGGAACATTCGGAACTGTCTGAGACGCTGTATCGAGTGATCTCTGAAACTCTCATTTCCCCTTTGTAAGAAATAAGAAGCTGTAACCCTCTGTGGAGGGTTTTCCAAGCACACTTAACAGTGCGTGGATAAAGAGACAGTACTTACTATTCCATCTGTTGTCTGATTCCATTGTGTTCGACCAGGTCAGGGTATTCCCGTCTATAGAGTGCGTAATGGAATCCATACCCTATAGTAGATCAGATGTCTCAACAACAGTGGTTTGAATGAGCTCTCAATGATTAATCCCTTCACTACTTTGCTAAGTTCCTTAGACGGCTCACAAAGCCATCCTCACTGATATTCTGCACCAACCAGAATTTTTGTCACTTTTCCTGGTGTCACTAGGAATTTGGTGCCTTGATTATCACTCTTTTTTTTTTTAAAGACTTTAGATTTATTGAATACAGCAATGTTTATGTGAATATATTGAATAAAGTATTTTGATATAAAGTATTTATTGAATACAGCGATGTGGTCAAAACGTCCTTCGGGGGTGTCGAAATCACCGAGGGCCGACCGGTTGTGTCGATGGACCTTGGACTTTTGGCACGGCTCACACTGTTGCGCCCAGCGCGTTGCGTCTTTTCGCATCTACCAGTAGGTGCAAAAAAACTTTTTAAAAATATTTTTTCAATAAACCTATAAAGCAACAACGAGTTCAACTACTTTTATTTAAATCTGATCCTTCTTTCCTTTCCCAACTAGTTAAACGTTAAGATTGATATAATTACTGAATTGTCTTTAGTTCATTTTGCGTGTCCATTGGTAGAAGTGAAAGAAATTAGTTTTCAAAAAAACGCGCCAAATGCACATTCAACAGCAGCGCTCCCTGTACGAGTTGCCGCCAAAAAAAGGCAAAAACGACTCAACGACCTCGCCGTATGCAGCGGTTCCAGCCATTTCTCTCCGAAACTTCGACTAGATCGGATGGGTCAATTGGGACTTGGACTCAAAGTCACCGTAGGCAGACTCTCGGTAAGTTGATTCAACCACGTTGTTTAGTTTTGCAAATCCGTGTACATCAGCTCGTTTATAAACTCCTTATCGTTCAGAATATATTATTGATATTTAGGAAGACTTAATCTATCGTTTAATCTACGTATTTTTCCAACAATTTAACTAATAAAGATAATTTGTAATGAACACAGTGTGTTACTCGTTAACGTCTTTAGTTATAGATTTTAATGTAGTCATATACAAAATTATGGGTGAAGCTTATTGATAAATTTTGAATTTGCTGCCTTGTCTTCTGTGCGCTGAAATTAATACACATACTCAATTATAACCTGTGTAATGTTAAATGTAGGTTTCTCTATTTAAAACACTTCGTTTTAATTAACTTGTTTTGCAAATCGTGGTTACAGAATGATGAAACTCATAGTCTCGTTCGTATGATACTTATGATTATATCCTTAACATCTGAAAATTTCTATATAACTTTCTCTCCACCCCATTGTATTGCAACTATTATCAATTTTGTGACCGCGTTTCAGGTGTTCATAATGAAGTGTCTTGAAGATCAAACAAAACACGAGACAATATCGTCTAAAACATTTAGATAAAATGATAAATTAACCACTATGGGTTGAAATTTAAAACCTTGACGCCACGTGCTCTACAACCAATTGGCATTGCAGCTGTAGTTGAAAGAAAGCGACAGGTAAATATTTTCTAATAATTAATTTTAAAACTTAATATTTAGCTGTTGAATGATGATATCCATACCGCCCCAGTCTGAGATCTATGACTGATTCGGATAACTGAACAATTAATGGAGAAGAAAACACAATTTTGTAAAACTTGCAACCAAAAACTCATGAAAGCTTTTATTTTTCAGGGTTATTGGCAATAATCAATTTCCTATAGCAAACCTTTCGTTCATGGATACTTACAACAAACGCCATCGTAAAGGTACGTTCTCCACTCGGTTTTCCAATGTACTGTCGTATTATTGTTTTCAATGATGAATACTATAAACGCTCCAGTCAAACAGAATGATCAGTGACGAACTGTTTATTTCTGAAATTATCTTGAAAAACTAAAGTGACTTTTTATCTATATACGTATTTAACGAAAAAAACTTTTTTTCAGGTATCTAAATCGGTTACTTTATTGCCTACGGACTCGGATTGGCATATCTATAATCAAGAAACCAAAGTACACCGTGCTATACATCATAGATATAAGTATAGCAACTGATGTTATTCTTGTGCACTGTGCACTTAATGTCAATTAATCCTTGCATATACTGTTACCTGCAACGTGTATGTGACATTACACAAGGTAAACAACTATTTTTATAGGAATTATCTTTTGTAACATGATTTCAATGATGAATTTTAGTTATCCCTGTCTTACTATAACATGGTGATAAAGCTAAACTGAAAATTATTGAAACTAAGAAAAAAACTGAAATGTTTATTACTTGAACCTAATGCAAGATATTTTTGTAGGAAAATTATGTTCGTGTTGTTCACCTTGCCAATGGACAAACAAATGGTAAATTTTTAACTTTTATAACTCCTATTGAATTAAGAATTTGTATGATGTTTTTATTGACAAGCATATGACTGAAAACTATTGATGTCGAACTTTTACTGATCTTTACAAACATTATAAAAAAAACTTCATTCCAATTCTTCGATTTCATTAATTAGGCTTTTATTTTCAGATGGTCTAAATGAATAGTCACCCTGATCTCAAGCGATACCGTGGGATATTATTTGAAATAATGTAAGTTTTATTCAAATTGTAAAATGTTAAACAAATTAAATTTACGATGATGATCTTACTTAATATACGCTAATATGACAATGTTCAAATGATTAATACTTGCCCTCACTGAATTATAATTATTGAATTTTAAAACAAAAAAAGTGGAGAAAACTTTGTAATCAAAAAGTCGTTTTTTGTTTCAGATTACTGATGCTGTAACACCACCAAGCAAACAGAACATTTTGAAGCACGTTCCAGCGTAGGGACACGGGTACCTAAAGAGAGCGTGAGTAGTTAACCGGTGTGCATACTAGCTTGCTGTACGTTTGTTGAGTCCGATCTGTAGAAAATTTTTCTACAACCGTCAAGTTACTGGAATAAATTAAATCCTTACTTATTCTAGTAAGTTTTTATAACATTAAAGTTCATTAAAATAAAAAACATAGAAAAATTACTATTGCGTGAAACATTTTATTAATTAACCTTGACCACCTCTCTATTTAAACTTTCTTACCAAATCTCCAGAAATCTTGAAGCAGAGGCATTTTGATGTTTCTTTTGGTATACAAAATTATTCATACACTCGCTTACATCCCTGATTTAAAATTTTATTAATCAATTTTTTCTTCTATTAAGTTAAGGGTTCAGCAAAGAAAATCTAGATTATTTTTAAGCATAGAAGCAATTGTGTAAAAATACATTATTTCAGATTTGTGTAATCAGAGTATAAATTAATAAATCAACATAATTTTACTCCTGTATCGACGTGCATATAAATCAACACTCAAAAATGTTGAATAATCACTTATACTCATGCAACAACACACCGTTCATTTGTTAAACGTTAAATTTGAATAACCGATGGCAACAGCCCGAGTACATCAGGTACGCTCTCAGGATAGATGATTTTCTCTTTGGGATTACAATTGCTTGGAAAGTCCGAAATGCCATTGCAATCTATGAGTCGAAACGTCTTGTCCAAGCAAATTCGCAGCTCCGAAATGTAAGTTTCCTTTCTCTTCTGTTGAAAAATTGAGAAAAATTATATGTATATGTATGGGTAGCCGAAGTAGCGAGAAGAGGTAATGTAGCTTCAATGTACTTTATTTCGCACGCAATCGACAAACGCGTTCTTCCCGAGTATCTTCTTCACCCCGTCCAAGAAGTCCTGCAGCAGGTAAGCTTGATTTGGCGTTACGTTAGCCTTGGCCAGCACGTTCTTCATCTCGTACTCGTCCAGCAGTTCCAGTCCCTTTTTAAAGTACTTGATCTCCGTGTTGGTGGCCTCGTTGTCGACCGAGCACGTGCCGTGTTTCTCCCACTCGTGCCTCCAGAATTCGTGTGGCTTGGCTCCCTTGTGCACATCGATCCACTTGACCTCGAGCTCCGGCCTCAATTTTTCCAAAGCCTTGATGTCAAAGTGCAGGGTACTGTTGCAGTTGAAGGGACCCATGGTGCCGTTCAAGGTGGGCCAGAGCCCGTGGATCGACCATTCGTCCATTGCAGAGGCCGGTGGCATGTTGCACTTGTGCGACGGAGATTCTTCCTCCCAAACGAAGCAGGAAGTGGCGGGCCAGACTTGCGTGAAGATGAAAAAGTCATAGTTGCCGGCTCGGGGCTTACCCGGGCTAGAGCTGAGAAAATACGCGACGATGACGATGACTTTGGCTCGATCGTTGTTTTTTGAGAAATTTCAACTCGCTATCAGACGAAACTCTTAATGGCATTTTTTTTTTAATTCAGACTTTTTCTTTGTCTTTTTTTTTTTTTTTTTTTTTTTTATTTCCTTTGTTTGATACAATTTCTGTGTAGTATCAGTCACTTTCTCTTGTGACCCGAATAAAATGCAGTAGTCAAACCTTACCATTATTTAGGGCACAAGCAAGTGTAAAAAAAATCAAAAATATTACTTACTTGGCTGTTGTTCGTTATAAAATAACGCATGAATGAAACAAAAACAAAAAAATTAATGTCTATTTTTAAAGAACACGTTATGCATATTGTCGCACTTTTCCAGTGGAACAGTATAGAAAATGTCAGAAAATGCATTAAATTTTTTTCAGCCGCCTCGAAGCGCAATACCTGAGCGTATCTAGAAAAAAAATTTCCCCGAAATTTGAAAAATAGTTTTATTGAATCGCACCGAACAACGACTTTACGCACCTCCAGAAAAGCGAATAAAAAAGATACTCTGCGACACTAAGTTCTTCCGTTCTTACAATTTTTAAATTACATATTGTCACGATCCTCATGAAAATAAAATGAAAAACTTTATCCCCGAAAAGAGGAATTTCTCTCGAATGAAAAAACCTCCAGCCGCAAAGCACAAAAGCAATAAAAACGGCCCTTCAATATACACATGTATTTTCCAAATGACCCTCCCCTCGTGGAATCGCTCGCACAAACACAACATGTAAATTGTTGTATAATAATAATAACACCTGAAGCGCGCGGGCAATAGATTCCGAGTAGAGAGAGGTGGTGAATCATTCGGAGCTCCGCAGAAAAAAGCCGCAAACGACTGTCGTTGTAGCGTTTAATCAAGTCCAATTTAGAAATGCACTGCTCATCCGATTCGCCTCGACACCCTTGGGAGTCGTCTCGAAAAACAGCCAGTCCGTCGTTTCTCGATGACCCCCCCCCCCCCCAGTCCGATATCAAACCCATTTGTCTTTATACCCTCGAAATGAGTGTTTTATTATTTTACCTGCCCCAAAAAAGAAAAACAAACACTGATTACCTGCTCGACAGCTGTAACAGCGCCAAAAGCACCGAGAGCCCGATCAACATTTTCACGCGCGCTTCGGTACTGTTCAACTGCAACCAAGTATTTCGTATGATTGAATCGTTGGCCGTGTAGACGAGTAAGCCACGATCGAGGCGATAAAACTGCTTCGCTTTTTGCTCGTATGCTGTGTGTTTAACAAGCAACCAAGGATGAGTCGAGTCTTCTATGAGCTATGTATCATCTTATAAGTATTATATACCTATTGTGTGTACAAAAGTCGGACACACGACTCTCCCCCTCGTCGTCTCTTCGGGGGCATCGCTTTCCCTCTCTCTCTCTCTTCTCCTTTGGTTTTCAACGAAGATAAAATTAATTCTCATGCTCTCGGCAACTGTGCGTGCTTTGAAGGAGATAAGAGAGAGAGAGAGAGGAAAGCAGGTAAGTATGTATTAATTATTTCGTTTTCGAAAGAATACCGGAAAGGTGCACGTTGCTGATCTCACCTCGACGAGTTCACGGAAAGTAATTCTTTTAGAATAAAAAAAACTTCGGAAAAATCAATTCCTTTTTTCAACAAATGTTATCCGTGTTTTTATCATCATGTCTTTCAAGTATATGATTTCAGTGTCAAGTGCAACGCGAATTTATATGCACACTTTATCCGCAATTCTTTCTTTTGTTCTGCACTGTATAGGTTGCCTATATGCGAGCATAGATAAGCCTCATCTTTCATAGAACGCAATCAATGATTCGCTGATTGTACTTTTTTATTTTTCGCACATTTGTGAAACAAAAAAGTGATGTATACAAAGTGTGAATATTTTATGTATACGGTTGGTACAATTACACGTGTTTCGGAGAAGTTCATTGAAATCGCGTTGTGAATCGACGCGACGTTGAGATCCGAGGACTTTTCATTTATTTGTTCATTCTTGGGTTGTTTTTATTAGTTTCCTCAAAAATAAATAAAAGTTTTTAGACGTAGGATGAATTGGATGTAAAAAAAATAGCACAAACACATTTAACAAAATATTTTTTATTGAATATATAAAGAAATAATAAAATGTATACTTGAAGCGTCATTGTGTTACAATTTCCACTACGGTTTTGAAAAATTTCTTACCATTACAGCGCTTACAAATAAATTTTCTTCGTTTAAAAGCCTTAGAAAATTCGAGTTCATCCTATTTCAAGTGTATATATTTATTTCAAAATGGTGCAACGATTTTTCGATCGAGTTTCACATGCTATACTGATGATTATTAAAATTTTTGTGCTGAGTGAGATATAGCATCCAAATTTAATTACAAACAATAGTACCGATTTACACATCAGATCGTTATAAAATTGCACTAGAGTATTTATGACACGTTTGTAAAATCGATACTTAATAATAGATCACAATCATCGTTCTAGATATATATATATGTATATACGTGTAGTAACACGAAAGTAAAGTATTTACACAATTACTTATAACTTTATTGCAAAATCGCTTAATATCTAAATTTTCATTTTAAGAGAGCTTTTTAATAAAAAATAATTTTCCTAATTACATAAATTTTTATTACGTATACTTACATGATGGTACACCATTTTTTGATCTCTCGATCACTTAAAGCTAAAAAATTTCCTTTGTAGAAGAGTGGAAAATTTAGTTTCAGAGTCATTACGCAAATTTGTGCTTTTTTTGGTATATATAAATTCTTTAATTTAAGAGAGAGGGACAATCTTGCGTAATTTTGATTCTCGAGTAACTCAGATCTTCATGTTTACAAAATCTCATTATACATTAACACACAGTTAAACACAACTTATTTGATAAAATTGTAAAAGTACATCAATAAATAAAGAGAAAAAAACAGATCGATATGGTTTGTCAAATATCATATTTTTTTTATCTCCGAAAGGGTGCCATCTAAAAATTATGTACGGTGAATGTATACCGATTCTCTAGGATTAAAAAATTGTGTTTTACATGATATGAGGCCATTATCGTCATTTCACGAATCGCGAGGGTACAACCGACGAACGTACGTATAAGTATTATAGCAGCTACAAAATTTTTTTTTTTTTTTTGTACTGTATACACAATATTATATCACGTATAAGTATCAATTTTAATGTAAAGTGTAAAATTTTTCATCATCTTACACTTGCGAAATTCCTCATAACCATACGCACGAAAACTTTCAAGCAACTCATATTAATATATTGCACTTGACGACGTCAGTTACCAAATAAATCACAAACATTAGAATCTATTTCCCAAAGAAGGAATCGTTGAACGGAATAAACTAAACAGATCTCTGTATGTACGCGCTGCATATATATCTGTACCGAAATCAACGGAAACAACAACTACAGGGACAACCGAATATAAGTCGTCCTCCATCATCGCGCTAAACACAAAAATTAATTAAATCTCAACGAATATAAAAAAACACAACCATTCACGTACTTATGAGCGACCGATATCCAGCAGTCACACGTCCCGAGTGCCATCTCCAGCTCTGGACTCTAAGCTGTAACTCGTCAAGGGATCGAAATACCTCTGGTGGCTGGCGTTCACCGCGGGCACGTAGCCCCAGTACTTCATCGCGAGACTGCACTCCTGCTGTATGTTCTCGACTTCGTCGTAGTCGAGGTCTCTGCGCCAATGGAACGGCGCGGTCTTCGAGTCGCGGAACGTACTCGACAATCCACCAATGTCGGTCTTCGTGTGGGTGTCCAGAAAGTCGCGCACACTCTCGTGAAAGTACAGACCGTAAAACTTGAACAGCTGCTCCGTGTGGGCGTAAGGATCGAGCGAAAGGTCCTCGTACCGGATCACTCTGTGGGCATTGGGTCTCACCATTAGAGATTTATTCGGATTTGTTATTGATATCGAGTACAATAACACGCATGGGGCGCACCTAAATGTGTCGGGATAGAGTTTGGTAAATCTCACAGCCGCGTGGTAGTCCGTTATCATGTCGGAACACAGGACGCTTGGGTCGAAGCAGTCCGGCTCGGCAGGGCACCATTCGCGGTGCTTCCGAGACTGTAGGACGCCTCGCGGATCTCTTATCAACAGCACGACTCTTACACCTAGTCTGCGGAGTAGAAAAAGTTTTTTATTTTTTTTATTTTATAAGTTTTTAATACAGGTTGTTCAACGAAGCACACGAAATGACTCACTCGTTTTGTTGGAGAAACCTCTCGATGGGTTTGAGCCTCAAGCGCACGATTTTCATAGACTGGAATGGAAAGAGCTTGCAAAACTTGGTCACGAATCTGTGGTCCCAACAGATTTTCTTGTGCAGCTGGCACTGTTTCCACAAATGGGTGTTGTGATTGAAGACCCAAGGGTGACTGTTTTTCCCGAAACTCAAGTACTGACCTGGTGGAAATTTTCGGAAAATGGGTATATCTCGCCAATGGGGAAAAAAGGACAGGGTCGTCGGCAAACGATAAACTCACCCAAGTTTGAGTAATCACATTTGAACATGGAATCCAAGTTGTCGAGGGCTTCGTCGGACACCGGAGGTTCGCGAATCTGGACGATACCAAAGTCCAGGAGCGGCTCGTAGTGGTAGAAATTGGCCGGATGTGCGTTGAGTATGTCACCGAGAAAAGTGCTGCCGCTTCGCCAGGTGGTCAGTACGACGCTGCGCACCGGGTTGCCCTCCTTTTCCATCACCAAGTCCTCCAATTTACTGATTCAATAAATAGATTTTGTTACTTTTTATTCAATTGAGACTCCGTGAACACTTAGCTCCTTCACCTACCTGGCGAAGACGCCGCTGTTGCCATTCGGATAGACGTAGCCTTTCATCTCCCTGTCGATTATCTGCCGCTGCAGGTCGATGACTTCGGCGATCTCCGCAAGAGTCATATTTTCTGGACTGTAGGTGCTGCCCCTCATGAAATTCTATACGGGTGAATGGGTGGCCGAAAAAATTTGCGGAAATTACCATACAGGTTTAAAGAGACGGTGGGCTGAGGATTATTTATTGGATACACTGGCTTTGTATGTAATGATATACCTTTGATGAGCGATGTAGTTAGTAAATAATAAGTGTACACGATGAAAAATGTGATGCACGCATGGATGAGGAAATTTTTTTTTTTTTCCAACTATTTATAACAAAGCAGGCAATAACATTATCGATACGGTTCAAGATAAAGTTGCATGAAAATTAAATCAAAGTAAAATAATGTATCACTGCCGTGGCACTTTTTTTCATCAAAGCGTTCATTTTTCTAAAGAAAAAAAAGTTTGCCGAGGTCTATGCATTTCAAACAAGGCTTCTGGAGGATAAGGTATAACGTACCCTATACCTACGGCCTTGAATTTACTACTTTAATAATTCATGGTTAAATAGGTGCGGCTTTTTCGATCGTCGAAGGTTTTTTTTTTTTTTTTTTTTCACCAAAGGCTTGAAAAAACTAAGATAGAGAAATTAAGATGAAGAAGCGTAAACGTAAAAAGCGCACAACAAAGGTTTAAAAACGTGTATTGGAAATATTTCGTTGATTAAACAAATACATGGTGAAATATTTCATGCAAAAACATTCCAAGCACACATATTTTTTTTTTTTTTTACAAAAACGCATGCTTTTTGCTGTGAGAAATTATCCTAAATTATTATGATCGATGAATGACGAAACGTATGAATCAAACACAAAAAACTCTACACATCTTGCGCTATCTACAGACAAACATTTCTAGCTGACGGTAAGTCAATAACCATGTTATTTGAAATGTATATGTATATACATTTAAAAAAATTCAATCCAAAAAAGATGATAGAATTTTGTTGTGCATATATATATATATATATATATATATATATATATATATATATATATAGGCCAAGAATGACATTTTCGAAAAAGCCTATATTTTTGCACAAAAGGCGAGATTGCTACAAAAGCAAAAAAGTTGTTTTATGTACTAAATAGGTCAAATATAGTCATGTTATCGAGGGTCTACATATCTTATGGCAACAGAAATAGTAAAAATAGCGTAAAATAATAAGCAAGCACGTCATAAGTATTTTTTTCTCATTAATTTATTGAATCGCCATAGCTTACAAAAAGTAGTTGCTTATCATTTACATAATTACAGCCCAATCAGACCATCTTTAACAGGGCCATAATTATATACATATAAATGCTTTTACCTATGCAAGATTATACTATTTTTTTTTCTTCAAGTTGTAAAATCCACAACAGACAAACAAACACACAAAAATTCATAGAGGTGCGTGCGAGCGCAGAAAAAAAAAACAAAAGCTCTTTACGTAGCGCTGAGAAATTAACAGAGTTTCGTTTGGAATAAATTTTAAAGATAATCAATTAAAAAGTTACGGGTACGTTATGCGGGAATTTCATTTGCGCGCATGCATATATGTATGTGCG
Organism: Copidosoma floridanum; assembly: GCF_036245765.1. Taxonomy (NCBI): domain Eukaryota; kingdom Metazoa; phylum Arthropoda; class Insecta; order Hymenoptera; family Encyrtidae; genus Copidosoma; species Copidosoma floridanum. Next base: position 6,444,837 of record NW_028321897.1, on the reverse strand, counting down.
CACGTAAACTTTAGATATGAATATTTATAAAAAAAAAAAATAGATAATAACACTCGAATGAAGGCATGCATTCGCATTAAAGTTAATATTCCTCTACTCGCACGCGCAGCTATATAGCTTGGGATGTACCTACATAAAAATATGTGGCACTAAATAATAATAATGGCTTTACAATACGGAATACTTATATGTATATGGTAACATGATACAGGCGATTGTATGCAAAACAACACTCAGAGAGTATAGGGTATAGGTATAACTGTTAATAATATACACAACACACGTAACTTATATCATGCATGGGGGAGACTTACCATGTAAGGCTCGTCATATTTGACGGTCGGTACCATTAGCGACTCTTGATACCTGATTTGCGACCTTATTTCCTCTTCCTGACAATCAAGGGACACATAAGTTTTCTTATACTTTTGTCTATTCATCATACATGTTGGTTGTTAAAAAAAAAAGCATACGCAAACAACGCGGAAAATCATTAAGTGTTATGTATACCTCATACATAAGAACTTAACAATAGTTCAATTAAAAGTTTATTGATTAATTTATATATATATAAGCTTCGTCAATATCACGCTCGATGTTTCAACGTGGCAACGTGGCGTTTAAAAAATAAAATAAAAAAATAAAATAAAATAAAAAACAAAAACAAGGAATCAATTTTCATTAGGTAGTTAATACATATGACGCAAGATAAAGAAGAAATTTATGTCTCCATTAATCATGCGATAAAAAAAAGGTTCTTTTTACGGCAATTGTGACTCGACATAGACGAGGAATTGTTATTTTTTGCTGCTTTGAGAATTCCAAACAGTAAATTACCAGCATCGCTCTTTAAAGTAATTATGAAGAGAATTTTGTAAAAATGCTTTTAAAAGTATAATTTCGCAAACTTTCGGATAAGTATGTATACCTTTTATGCTTCATATAATTTTATTGTATAATAGCTTAGTGTACAGAGTGGTAAAGTTAAGCGATTTCTAATTTGTAATAATATATGTATGCGAAATAAAGGAAGGGCGCGCTCTTTGAGTCCAATAAAGCACACGTATTGTACTAATAAATGGAATAAAGGTGACGATAATGTGTTATAATACATGAAAATGTTGTTTTCCCAGCTTGTGCGTGAGCGGTATAGAACAATTACTTCACGCTTCTTAAGCTCGTGTGTATAATTACTCACAATTGAAGACAAAAAAGAAACGATGCACACACAGCGTGCAAGAGTAACGTAAATAATGAAGTAAATTTGATGGAATCGTTTGCAAAATTAGATCGTGTGACACGTTGTGTGCGGGCTGCAATAACGGACGTACTCCTGTCTCGACAGTAATTTAACACCACTGCGGGGCCTCTTGGTAAGTATATAAGTACGTGAGCTCATTAGTAGTAATGCGCGCAGTAGGTGCAACTTACCGAGTGTATTTGCTGGAGCCGTTGATCAACGTAGCTGCTGTAGCGCTGGTTCAGCGCCAAGAGGAACAATATGCAGACGGTTGCTAGTAGCAGCAGACAGTAAAAGCTAAGGCGCTTCGACATCTTTCCCCGGCTCCTTCTGCAACCAATGATGAATGTGTGATGATGGTGCTTGTACAATGACGTAGTTTATTTTTTCTACATCAATTGGCGGGCTGATATAGTAAAATTGCTCGACGTTTTTGGTGTATAATATTCGGTTGGATACATATCTTGAAAAAAAATTACGACGACTACGCGTATATTCTAAACTTTTTTTAACGAACCGGATATCGCGCGACGTTAACTAAAAGCGATTGTGTTTATGCAGGGCATATCGAGATTTTCGCGTGAGAGAATGGTGTTATTGCATAAATGCGCGAGTGTGAAAGCGGTAGTAATTTGGTATTTTTTCCGATGCTGATATTTAATTTTTTTTATGTTTTACGTATTCGATTTACTTAACTATCAAATCAAATAGTGTGCAGTTTTTTTATGAAAAAAATGAGTTTTTTCCACTCGTGAGTTTCAACAATTTTCTTAATAACCCGTAATCGAAAAGTGGGAAATTTTTTAGAATAGCTTTCGATGAAGCGGATAAATAAGAATATTATGATAATAAAAGCTTACAATGTGAGTCAACATGGGTTGGTAACTAACGTTGTGTAATTTTTAAAATCAGTCATCTGCGAAAAAGATGAAGCAACAATAAAATATTTGTATTTGTTACTCTAATTAAAAAGTATTTTTCAAGCTTTTTTACCTTATTATTGCACAGATTGATGTTATGTAGTACAATTATTATTATTATTTAGATTCTCCTTCCACCTCTTGTTCAGTAATATCACAGCCATGTTTCAGATTTTTTAGACAGATCTATAGTTCTCAATTTATTATCTTTCCTACAATTATTTTTTAAACTATTCAGATCCATATTTTAAGCTTCCTTCGTTTTTTCACGATTGAATCAATTCCTCAGATTACATGCTGGAGTTCTTCCTATCATCCTTTGATATAAACTGCTTACCTTCAAGACGTGTTCTGTAAAATATTTTTACACTATAGAAAAGTAGAGTGCAATATCAATAAAATTCTACATTAAATTTCATGATCAGTACACGTTCTCAAACAAGTTAAAGTCGATAACTGAGTTTTTCTTAACCAATCAATTGCGAAAAGTCCTGTTCTAATTAAACTGATGATAATATTTAACACAAAAGTATCTTTTGCCATAAACTTTCGAAAAATTCGAAAAAAAGATGGAGACCAAAACATTGATCAGTACAACAAAAAAAAAACACAATCCTTAAGAGCATAGTTAGCCGCACTTTTAAATTAATAATAAGGCCTCATAGTCATAACAGAGCCACGATGAAGAATAGAAACAAACCCACACTCGTGGAATAAGTAATATAACACGGAGCTGCAGTTTTCACAACAGATCAATCCCAATGTATAAATTAACAACCTTTCATGCACATGCACATGTGTATATGTTGCGTGGTGGGTGTAATACAATGAAGTACACGTACACGTGCGGTCATAAGAAAAAAAATACCAACAAGTAAATATAAAAACTATGAAAATCACAGTTTAAACGCAGGATTGAATAATGTTATCGATTGTATATTGTATACGTGTGTATGTAGTATTCGCAACACGAATCTGTTAATGTGTAGCATTGATCTGCATTATCCTATTTACTGTAATTCGACTTGTTAAGAAACAATACAAGAAATCGAGAATCAGCAAAATTCTCTAAAAAAAGTACACGTCAAAGCAACAGCATACACAACACATAAACATCAGCCACGAAACCAAACATTCACTAATTGCATTGCAGGTCGTCAAATTATACCTTAATTTTTTAATGAGCAGTACTAAAACAAAATTTCAACCAAAAAATCTAGTTCTAGTATGGCATTTATGTAGCACAAGCGCACCCACCCACCTTGTTTATACAGTTTTGAGGTTAAAGCTAAAGCAATCGTATATTTAGCAATCAAACTACTGTAAAAATTCGTAGTGTTGATAACCCGTACAATTATTAAGTAAGTACCTATACTTAATATGTTATACTAAAATACGAAGTGCAGGCAGCAAAGGACAGTAAGTCCTTTCAGCTGCTTCTAGCCCAGAGCCCCCAGACCCAGATGGCCAGACACCAGCACCGTCGTCACAGCACACAGACACAGCTGTAAAGCCGCGGCGTACGGAAGCCCGGTCACGACATCTGCATAAAAACCATAGAGATATTAGAAGGTCAAGAGTATTGTAATTTTGTAAATATTGTCGATTTTATGAGCCACATAAGATAAGTAGAATATTGATGGTTTTGGAGGTTGATTTTAAGGTAAAAGATAAATTGTAAACTTGCCGCAAGTAGCACAAAAAATGTTAACTTTTTATTATCTATCTACAAGATTCGTTGCGGCTGGTTTATAACTAATATTGTGACTTTACTGTAAGTAGCAATAGCAATAATTATTTTGGATCAGCGCCATCTAGCGGTCTTTATTTTTTGGCCAAAAGTGGCTCCTAAAATTCTGAAGCAGAGCATTCAGAATTAGAGCCATTTAGTCAATTATAAACCAGCCGCAACTTATGACGAAGGCTATAAAATAAAAAAATAACGATACATGTGTTTTTGGCGGCAAGTTAACAATTCATCTTATGCTTGAAAATTTATCTTCAAAAGTATAAACACATAAGAGGTCGATTTTTTGGTAGAAAATAGATTGTTAGCTTGCCGCCAAAAACACGTGTATCGTTGTTTTTTTATTCTATAGCTTTATCATGAGTTGCGGCTGGTTTATAACTCACTAAATGGCTCCACGCGCTAAAGCTCTGGTTCAAAAGTTTAGGGCCACTTTTTAGTTCAGAAATTCGCAACGCTAGATGGCGCTGATCCAAATAATTATTACTTCTTGTATAAGAGCCATTTAATTAATTATAAACCAGCCGCAACTAATTTTTTAGATAGATAATAAAAAGTTGACTCGGTCTGTGCTGTTTGCGGCAAGCTTACAATTTATTTTTTACCCAAAAGTCGACCTCCAAAAATATAGATATTCATATGGTTTAATAAAATCGACCATATGGCATTACTTAGTAGTAATTACTTTAATTACTACACATAACTTCACGTACATGCGTACATCTTATACCGTGCTCTCTTTACCAGAATGATAAAATCAGAGGCTGTAAAGTTACGTAAGTCGTGGTGGAGAACGAGCAGTAAGTATACTTTTTATATGTCCATGGCCTCCACTGTACGAGTGCACGAAAGCGCGCACACAACAAGTTGCAAAGCAGTCGATTTCTATTTTATCTACTTTAGTACAGCCTACATCGTTTTCGGCTGATGTATTCCGCAAATGCTGCCAGCAGGGGCCGTACCATGTAACTTTTTTTCAGTACATCGGGCCTATGTTATAACATAGGCCTGCAAAGAGTGCAAAGCAAAAAAAAGTTATATGGTACGGCTCCAGTTAACATTTTTTGCTGTTTCCACTTTTTCACTCCCATGCGACCATACATCAGACACACATGCAACTGATTGGCTCCAGCTTACAAAATGACGTCATGATTCATTTACAAAAGTAACATACTTACCCTTTTTATTTTTTTTGTACAAAAGTAATAAATCCTTACAAAAATGAAGCCTTATAAAAAAAACCATAGCCATTACTAGTGAATGCAATAGATTAAATGTGCTAGAGGAATCTCAACCTTTTAGTGGGAAATGTGGATTATGATTGATGAAATTTATTAAGGCAGCCACTCAGCTTGCCCTTCCTTCCAGGCCTTCTCTACGGAGTAGAAAAGGTGAACGATCATCGATGACTGGATTTCCGAGAAAATCGGGATTCCGAGTCGTCCTCACGCTCAGGAAGGAGGGCTACACCTCCTCATCGTGGTTGCATCGACTCCTACTTTGGGTAGAGAGTCTGTGAAGATATACTACAGAAATGATCCTGTGAAGTATGATCTTAATAATTTCGAGCCATACGCTACCTTTTATAAGCGTAGAAAGTTAAATCACTATCGGGTAAGCCGTTTCTGGCAACTTAACCATCTACTGGATGAGTCGAGGTACTACGCTCAAGAGTGAGAGAGATAAAGCGTGCGTGACTCAACTTTGTGCAGCGCCTAAATTGAAATGCGTATACTTATGGAGTGTATATTATATACGCAAGTTAAACATGCATCTATATTTTTTTCATTAAAATTTTAAAACGTTCATATTCTACGAGATTTACTTTGTGAAATTAATTTTTTTCATTAAAATTTGAAAACGTTCACATTCTACGAGACTTACTTTAATTGTAAAATTCAAATAAAGTAAGTCGGGAAGCGTTACATTTGAAGTTGGCAAAAAACAAATTGTTCATCTTAGGACTTGAAAAATTAACAACTGTTTTTTTTTGAGGCTACTATCCTGATTTCAACCAAGTGTACTTCTGTACGTTACACAAATACAAGAGAAAAAAAGTCTTTTTTTTTTGGAAGAGATACAATAAAATAAATAAAACTATCTTAATAGTTTAGGAAAAATTACGTAGGAATTAATGTAGGAGTCAGCAGGGCTCCCGTGGGGCCTTATCAATTAAAATTGTCCACCCAGATTTTTCTCATGTATTTTTATTAGTTGAACACGATTATCGAAGTCAGATTTCCATAACATTTACACATCAATAATTATTAACAATTTTTATTGACAAATTTTAGAATTTTGGTAAAACAAAAATTTATTTATATTCTTTGGCTCATTTCAAGCAATAAAGGTTTTGTGCAACTTTTCTCTATGTGACATACTTTTTCAGTAAAAAATTCGCAAACTTTTGAAAGACTGGAATTTTGTGATTTGTCTTTGTTAATATCTTCATTGTTAAAACTATTTTTATTAACTCTACAGGGCCTAATTTTTTTTATTGACTATTGCACTTAAGGTGGCTCCAGTGGCCTCAATGTTAAAATTATAAATAACCTAACCGAGGTTAATAAAATTGAATGATATTTTTTGAATGCCCATCTTTCTATTCGCATAAAAAAAAATTAAGGTTGACGATGAAAATTGTAAGAAATCATGCTTACAAAATCGTAGTTTTAAGACGGGTTAGATAGGAAATGCAAGCTTACGCGATATACAACATACTGCTGCACTTATATAAATAACCCGTAAGGTGTAAAAAATATACTATCTTGTATATATTATTACGCAGTTTTCGATGACATGAGAAAAGTGTCTTGTTATCGAACAAAATCTTTAAATAATCGGAGACTAAGTATACAGTTGCGAGTGCAAGTCAGCTCTCAGCTGTCTGCATTCTGCAGAGTACATATATATAGGTATGACTACTCTTGAACTTAGGAGCGTACCGTAACAGTTCATCAATTAGGGCACCATAAAACTTTTTTTGTTTTTTTATATTTACTCACTAAAGTAACAGATAAAATGTAGAATATGACTTACAACAGTCTCTACGATAATTTTATACCATATTTTAAAGAAAATAATGATTAATTTTTAGTCTCCCCATTTTGATACGGCACTAGGCGCTGGAGCCACCTATTAAGAAGTCTATCACTTTTATAATTGTAAAAAAATATTTATTCAAGTATTGAATTGTGCATGAGCTTACTGCTGTATGTTACCCATCATGGTCTGTGTAGGTACATACTTATACATATAGAAATAATACTAATAATAATAGTACATACAGTATAGAAAGAATAACAAAAAATGCCGCTTGAAAAATGCACCAACGAGCATAACAAAGTAATAATAAATACAAGATTTTTATAGTAAAAAAAAGTAAAACAGCAAAAAGATTTATATGAAAGTATGTTCTTCAAAACTCATCTCAAAAAGTGCCTAGTCATATCTTTCGTTGAAAGTGTGATAAGTACTTATAAATTAATTTCAAATGTATATTTAATTACATACGTATATTTTCATACTTTTTTCGATTCAGTAAATTCCATAGAACACAGATCCAAGTTCTAAATAGGGTCCATCATAAGGAGGACCAAAAATCGGTGGGGTTGGGGTATACACATCCCAATTGATTTTTTGTTCGAAAGTTGGACTTAGGTTCGGACCCTATTTAGAACTTGGATCTCTGTTCTATGGAATTTACTGAATCGGAAAAAGTGTGAAAATATACGTGTATAATTAAATATACATTTTCAAGTCCTAAGATGAACAATTTGTTTTTTGCCAACTTCAAATGTAACGCTTCCCGACTTACTTTATTTGAATTTTACAATTAAAGTAAGTCTCGTAGAATGTGAACGTTTTCAAATTTTAATGAAAAAAATTAATTTCACAAAGTAAATCTCGTAGAATATGAACGTTTTAAAATTTTAATGAAAAAAATATAGATGCATGTTTAACTTGCGTATATAATATACACTCCATAAGTATACGCATTTCAATTTAGGCGCTGCACAAAGTTGAGTCACGCACGCTTTATCTCTCTCACTCTTGAGCGTAGTACCTCGACTCATCCAGTAGATGGTTAAGTTGCCAGAAACGGCTTACCCGATAGTGATTTAACTTTCTACGCTTATAAAAGGTAGCGTATGGCTCGAAATTATTAAGATCATACTTCACAGGATCATTTCTGTAGTATATCTTCACAGACTCTCTACCCAAAGTAGGAGTCGATGCAACCACGATGAGGAGGTGTAGCCCTCCTTCCTGAGCGTGAGGACGACTCGGAATCCCGATTTTCTCGGAAATCCAGTCATCGATGATCGTTCACCTTTTCTACTCCGTAGAGAAGGCCTGGAAGGAAGGGCAAGCTGAGTGGCTGCCTTAATAAAATTGAACAATCATGATTAGATATAAGATCAATATGATGATGCCAGCTCACGATCGTTGAATGAATTCAGTGCCTATCATGCATCAGATCTGTGGTATCAGAGTGGTTGTTATGAACAACAAAATTTGTTAGCATTAAATTATATTGTTCTACTGCAGTGTTTCTCTTTGTGATAAATTTTACTAGAGTTTTGCATGCCTTATTTTAAATGTGATATTTGGTTAATCCTTGAAAACGATTATAATCTAAATATCAACAATTCAATCGAACGAAGGATGTTAAACATTTTAAAATTATTTTTCATGCGTAGACAATCAAAATTGCAATTAGGGTGTAGAGAAAAAAAGTAAGAAGCAATGAATCAAAAAATAAATATTACTTACCCCTTTCGACTGCAACAAAGATTTTTAGCCTGGTTTTTCATACATTTTTATACATTACAAAGCTTCAAAGCGTTACTTCTATGAAGTCAAATCATATTACAAACTAAATTAGAAAAATTATTCATACATACATTTATTAAATTAACTTTTAAGAATTCTTTCGTGTCTGACCAGCTTTTGGAAGATTTCTAAATGTATTTTTTCTTTCAGCACTAAGTCGTCTTATTTTAAATCAGAAAACCTCTGTCAGTCATCCAACAGACGTTCGGTTAAAAAAGCTGTTTAAAAATAAAGCTGTATACTTACGTTAAAAATATTATTAGCTCCCTTGTTAGCTCTAGACAATCGTATTTTATACTTACTGTTCTCACGCATTACAGACATGATTTGTGTATTATGCTATAGTTGCATAACAAAATTTTGTCTTAACATTACATATAGATTGGACTTTTTCTGTGTATGTCAGACTTGGGCCTGGATACTTTAAAAATTTTTTTTAAGTATAAATGCATCATTTGTGGTAACAAAAATTTCTTTAAACACTGTTTACAACTTAGTACTTTACATAAAAAAATTTCAGCAAAAACAACGCATTAAGAAGAAATGAACAAAAAGAAAAAACGAAATAAATAAAAATACAAAAGAAATGAATTAAAAAAAAAGAAAAACGAAAAAAACAGAATGAAATAGTAAAAGTTACTTCTCTTATATAACATATAGTTTATTGCTTCTATCTGAAAGAAGTAAAGAAAAAATGCGCTCAGTACTGTTATTTGACCATTGATGACTAAAAAAATATTACAGCAAAAAAATTTCTTTTTTTGTTAAAAAAAAAAACAAAAAAAAAAAAAAAATCTAATCTTCAAAGTGTAGTCGCATAAAAAAAATTACTGTGCCCAAATCTGGGTACATCTCAATATACATATATCGCAAATAATATACGTGGCGTACGTGGTAGCGACGAAGCGGTACTGACGCAACATGTGCACAGTATACATAATACAGACGTCGATGGCGCGCTTTTTATAAATACGGATCACGCGACGATCGTTGAAGGCGTTGAAGCGCACGACACGCAGAAGCAACTCTATACATTTACGTGCGTATATACCTGCACACACGTAAAGTAAATACGCGTTCATCCGTGGACTTTGTAAAATTAACAAATGTAGCTCTGACGTGTGTTAATAAGGAAACGTGACGGGGAGGCGTTTGCGGTGGGCTCGTCATTTGTATATAATATACCCTGTTCGATTGAACGATCGACAACGCGATCGTGAACTATTGTAGTACATATATGCTTACTTATTATACTGTACAGTCTTTGATCACGAAATCGAGACCACCGCGTCCCTTTTTTTCTTTAGATACACTCACTCGACTTTGCTCCCGCGGTGGCGCCTTATTGTGGCGTGGTTGGCTCCAATTGAGCGTTTTTTTATTGTTAAATCGCTCGATGCGCTACAATGAAATTGGTGATGGTCATACTGTGTATTCGCATATGCTTTGATTTTTTTCCAAGCGGAAAATTATTTCGATTTCCGTCGGGAAGAATTGTTTCATCGCGTCTATATACTTACAAAGTTGTCGTTCGCCGTTTACGTCGTAGATACAAACAGTTGATAGTCTTGATCGTGGTATTTACTCAAACGGCTAAATAATACTCCATATCCTCAATAAGTAAATAAAAATTATTTTTTACATAAACACTGATTAAAAATGAATTGTAGAACTTCTTCAACTTGTTAATTTATATTTATAAAATAGTGTTAATTGTTTTTATACACAACGATATTTCAAACAATTATTACCGTAGTTTGCATTATCACACTGAAAAAAATGTCATTAATCCAAAATAACGTTTATGTAAGTATAATTAAAAAATATTTATAAAACCAAAATAAATGTATGTTTACATCTATCATATATTTGTTGTAAAGAAACTATTTGTTTGATTTAAATTTTTTATTATTAGATTTAAATAATTATTTATATGAATTAAATAAATGTATACTTAAATTCATCAACTATAACGTTATAAAGAAATTATTTATTTTATTTAAATTACTTATTTAGTTTGAATAAATATTTATGTAAATAAAATAAATGTATATTGAAATGTATCAAATATTACGTTATTAAGAAATTATTTATTTGATTTAAATTAATATGATTCAATTTGAATACATATTTGTATAAATGAAATAAATGTATATTGAAATGTATCAAATATTAGGTTATAGAGAAATCATTTAGTGAATTTAAATTATTATTATTTCATTTGAATATATATTTGTATGAGTAAAATAAACATAAGTTTGAATCTATGAAATATTACCTAATAAAGAAATTTTTTATTTTATTTTAATTATTATTATTATTATTTGATTTGAATAAATATTCATTTTATTTAAATAAAAATTTTTTTCGCGTTAAAAGAAACGTACATTTGGCTTGACGAAATTTTTTTTTTCAGTACATACACATAAGTATATGTTTCACAAACTTCCCGACGTTTGCCGTGCTCTAATGTACATTTTGCGTCATTTGCGCGATGTTTATGAACACTCGTATATTTATACACCCCACGTTTACACTGTAAATAATAGTATGTGCTCACGAAGACAATAAAATTAAACGTGGCGACGCTTTGAGGAGCCGAACGTGTGCTACGGTTGTCTAACTTGTAAATTGTAAGAACTTTACTCTTGTTGATAGTTTTCCTTGTATAAATCAATTGCTGGCCGATAATCGTTGCGGTCGAGTGAACAGTACGGTACGTGCTTTACGTTTTATGCGCTCAATCGTTTAGTACGTAATTAGGCTTTTGCGGCAGGAAAAAATATTCGTGATGTTGGAAAATAATGCTCTTTATGGTACATCACTTTGTTTATTGATACAAATTTATTGCACCGACCAAAATATATTTTTTTTATATACTTATACCTGTATAGATAAATTTTTTTCTTGAAAAAGAGAATAATTTTCACTGAAGCCATTTACTCGTTAAATTATTATAAAAAAAAAAAAATAGTGGACTATAAAATAAAACAATTGTTGCTAAAACCATCAGCAAGAGTTTTTACAAAATAGATCTGAACTTTACGATGAAATCATTTTGTTGATTAGTTTATCCTCGATTTGAACAAAAAATCGAAAATCGAATTACTTTATTTTAATTTTGTGGGGCACAGTTAAAACGATGCACGACAATTAGTATCGAGAGGTTCAATGATTTTATCAAGATGCAATAGACTAGAGTGAAACCCTCTACAAGAATTATTTATAATATTTTTAACCAAAAACTTTGTTATCGATAAAGTTTCAACCCTTAATACAAGCAATTAATTTAGGCTCGTTTTTCACTAATGAAAAAAAATTTTTTGGTAGAAAAAACTGTAAAAATCCACACAGTTTTCCGACACTTTGAATGACTCTTGTTTAAAAGTTTTTCAACTTTGTCTACACACTGAGAAAATCGTTGAACCCCCTTGCTCATAGGAGCAAATGAGAACCAATCAATCCGTCACCGGAAAATACACACAAGTCACGTCTAAAACGCAAAAAAAAAAAAAAAAAAAAAAAAAAAAAAAGAACCACGTAGTATCATCGCAACCCATCATATAATATACCTACATGTATCTCCTACGCGTAAACTCGAAAAAACGCGTTACGAAATAGCTTGGAGCGGCAAAAAAAACGTCACAGCCACGAAAATAAAAACCTCACCGCATATACGTACACGAAACGGCATAGTGTCCAGGGGGAGGCTCGTCCTCGCGGAGCTTGCGCGGCGTCGCGTCTCCGCGAGATCATCGGTCGCGCGTTAAAATTAAATCTAGCCGGGGCCGCTCTTCTGCCGATATCCACCGACGCCCGCAGCCGTCTCGCTTTCTCTCGGCTCGCGCGCTACGCGGTGGGAAAAAGCTCGCGCGTCGTCCTCTGGCTTCAGTCTCAAGTGCATTCGCCGCCCGCGCGGCTGCACCTCTCGTTCATCCTCATCTCCTTACCTTTTCTTTTTTTTTTTCTTCTTCTCTTCCTTTCTTTTTGGTTGTTTGTACACAATAACCACCCTCTTGCTCGTTCACGCTTGCACGCGCACAACAAATTTCAGTGTTTACAAAGAGACGGTGCCCCATCGCGATACGTACTTGTCACTTTCTCCCCTGTAAGTTCGCGTCGGGGAGAACCTACACCACCGAGTGCTCGAGGATCCGTTGTCGTGCGCATTGTATAGTCTCTCGCTGAAGAAGAGAAAAGCCGAGAATCTTCGTCGTGGTCAAAGACAAGTCGAGGTGAAGGAAGGTTGTCGGGGTGTCGAAACGAGTTTGGTCCATCACCAAAGCGGGAGCTGAGCTAACAACGCACGCGGATGCAGCACGTGAGGTATGTTGATGCGCACTTCGGAGCACGGCCAACCTTTTTTTTTTTCTTTTTGGTAGACATATGTACGTACACCTCTAGTGATCATCGTTACGAGGAAGGGGTGGGTCTATTTTTTTTTTAGGAGAGGGAGAGTAAATGAAGAAAAAAAAAAAAAAATGATGAACATACTGTTGCACAAACAAACGCCGATCGGAGCCAATGCCGCGCTTGTAACGCGTGCCTCTGAGCTAGTTACCTATTTTTTTTTCTCTCTCTCTTTCAACGCCGCACCATCGACAGAGTGGCATTTTACGTTTTATAGAGCGGCCGGTTTCTCGTCGTTCGTTCTGCTGATTCCACAGCTGATGAAGATAATGGATTCTATTTTCCCCATTTCTAAATCAACCCGAGTTATTTTTGGCAGAGTATAGAGATGGAAAAAAAAAAAAAAACCACCGATATACTGGCAATGCCGATTTGCGTATACTATATACGGCAAATAGTTGTGCGAATTACTAATGCGGTTAAAATTAGTCGGTTTTATTTCGGGCATGCGCGCGATAAAACGTTTGCGCGAAGGCTAGATCTTTTTTCTTCTTCTTCTTCTTCTTCTTCTGCGATTACGAGCGTGCACGTGACACAGTTTGAAAGAGTGAAAAGGAAAAAAAAAAAACGGTTCTGCACGCAAGCTCCTCGGGTGTATGGGGAAAAAAAAAAACTAAACGCGAACTTAATTGCTCGCCACGTACACACACACGCGCGTGCACGGTGATGCCGTTCTCGTCGATGAATATGCGAAACGACAAGCGTGTCAAGTTCGAAAAACAATTCGATCAGTTCTGCTGCTGATGGTCGGCAAGTTCGCGCCAATTGGTCGTTCGTTGGGTGGCGCATCTATTTGCATGCGCATCCGTGACCGGAAAATAAAAGAAAATCATCTTCCAACGACTTTGACAGAAAAATACGGCTGGAAGAAAAAAAATAAATAAATAATCACTGGGACGACGTGGACGCGTTTTTCTCGCGTTGAAACGCCGTGCCAACTTTAATGACGACAAACACGAGGCGCGACATTTGCGTCTCTGTCTTTGGGTTTGACGCGCAAAGTCAGGTGGGTGCATGGACGGGGAAGTTTTTGTTAACCGGATTACGTAAAAGAAGACAAAAAAAAAAAAAAAACAGCGAATGAAGTTTAATATTGGTAATGCGCATTTCGACGGGGAATCCCCTGATTTTCCTTTTTCGGCAGACTGTATGGGGGTGCAAAAATCATTTGTCGTACAAAAATTCTCTTACACAATTGTAAATATGAATTTACGGACTAATATCGATGATTGTCCGGAGTTTACGATTTGATTAATGCGTGTACATCGAGAATATCTGGATACTTGCTCAGTTAACATCTTTTTCGATTGGCGATATTTGATGCGTGCTATAAAAATTGCATCCATTCACTGCCGACTACCGATCGATAGTCGGTATCCTCCTTTGATTTTTATCGAGTGCTCTCGTTGTAAACGGTCAATTTTATATATTTTTGGGGACACGTTTTGTATAAAAAGGCTGGTGTTTACTTGTTATTCAATGAGTATAGGCAAAATAAACAACAAAAACCGTGCACGCGCTAACAACGTTGAAAAATAAGAAAAATAATTTTAAACAACATTCGGTGGCAGTGAGAAAACGAGACACGTGGCGTTGCAGCTATATGCGTACAGGAATCGGTCATAGTGGCACACACGCGGCGCCACGACTTGCCGTCGCTCTAAATATAACAGCAGTGATATACACCTAAAACACACGTTGTTTCTGAAGCGTCGAATAAATTTTGTTCAAAAATATTTGTTAATAATTTGCGTACTCGTAACTCTTACAACAATGAGGTGTGGTGACAGTATAATGGTGAGAAAAAAAAATGTATTTGTTTTGTATTAAATTTTTTTACGGAAGTAAAAACTCGATTGATAATGGACAAGATGAATAGGATGTAGCATGTAATTATTCTAGTTTTTTTTTTTTTTTTTTTTTTTCATTTAGTCCATTTGTCAAAAATAATAAAAATTTATTATAAACTTTTGTTAAAAATCTAGAACGTAAAATATTTTTAAAAAACTAATAAAAAAAGCACATAAAAAGGTATGAAAATAAAAAAAAAGATCGATCGGCGAAAAAGGCTCGCCCATCAACCACAAGCTAGTTACCATTGGCGAGGAGCTTGCAGAGACAGAGAGAGGGTGTACAAGATAGCGGGACATAATTAAGCCTCGTAATTGCTCCATCAGGATTTGCTTATTAGATCAGCCACCGACAGCCGGAGGGTGCGAAGTAGATCTATATATATATATATTACCCATCTTAGCTGCCACCGTCGTTACACTTCGCGATGCTGTAAAGTGATGGCTTACCAGCTTCAACGTTGCTTGGCGCAATCGAATTATTCTATTTTTTCATTTTCGAGGATTAACTAAATAATATGGTATGTCTACGGTGTTTCCAGTACCCCCGCCGTTTTCAGGGAAAAGGTCTCATGTATACCGCTAAAGGCTAAAGGCTGTGAACGCGCGTCTGACCGTACACGACTCTTTCTACTTGCTGTCTGATAACACTTGTGTATAATATACTAGGGTGAATTCAAAATGATGTTCCCTCGTTTTTTATTTATGTATATTGAATAAAAGTTTAAAAAAAAAAATGTTGTTAAGTAAACTTTGGTTTTGTGAACATATAGTTTGAATGAAAAAATAATCTCTATTTTAAAAGAGGATGAAAAAAAAAAAAAAAAATGATTACAGCTTTTTTCCTTCATTCTTTGCGATCACAAGCGTAAGGTTTGCATATACGTAAAACAATAAATACGCTTTTAAACAAAGTCTATTTGAAAAAAAAAATTTTTGTTTTTATGAAAATTTTCTTAATTTTTTTAATTTTTTTGTTGAAAAAACGATGCATTTTCTGAAATTTTCTCCGTAAATTCGACTTGCAGGCAGGATTCTCCGGATAATGCTGCCTGGTACCGAATTATGAACCAAAGGTAATATATAACTTTCAAAGGTAATGCTTAATCTCATATGACTCTCCTAACTCAACGATATATTGCACTCTTACCATATTAACTTACTTACTCTTGTCAAAAATAATTAGATTTCCTGGTGCTTTTTACTGCGCATTATACAAAAATCAATTAAAAATATAATTTTTAAAAATGTGTTTATTTTCCGAAACCCAAGTCAATTTCAGAAAACGCATTAGTTATTTTCAAACTAAAATAATGCAAATGAAGAAAAAGTAGCCATTACTCACGAGTTGCAAGCTCAAAAAGCATAGGTGACGTTTAGTGAGATGGAAAATGTATGCTCCCTTTTTTTTTTCACTATCAGCAAACAAAAATTTCTCACTAATCACACTTTTCGTTACCCATTCGGCCACATCGCGGAGAAAACTTGTCATCAGGTGACTGACCTTGATCATCGGCCAATATTCGCGCGACAGCGCACTAGCGAACGCGCCACTCGCGCTAGCGATTTCCTGTCCGAGCGGAGGTGCGAGACGCTCTCCTTCCTCTCGAGTCATCGGGGGGGTATTTTCAACAAATTCTCGATGCTTGTGCGCTCACGTGTACTATATTTTGCACTTTGTCTCGCGATGCCAGCGACGAGACACCTTGTTTCTTTCGAATGGATTGTTAATCGCCTTTTATTGTTTAGGTACGATGGTGCGAACTTCTGTTTGATAAACATGCGTGCAGACTTTTGTAAAAATTTAATTACAACTACAATGGGCATAATTGTTTCACAAACACTTTTTCGAGTACTCAAATCGTTTTTTTTTTTTACTGGGAACATTTTTGTTTATTAATTATAACGTGATACTCAATAAAACACATTTTTACCAAAAAAAATTTCAGTACTAATTTAGAATGTGAAGCTTATTATCGAGTATTTGTTTGAATTTTTTCAAAAGTATATTACACTGTGATGCTTTTTTACTCTAAATATTTTTCCGTCCCAAAATATTCATTATTTTTGTTCCAAAAAATTTCGTTAAATATTTCATAACTATTAATAAAGAACAAAATATAAAGAATTTTCTAAAAGTGGAAAAAAACCATCCATACCCAATATCTGTAAAAAATTTAATTAATTTAAAAAAATTTATTTATTTAATGTATGACTTTTTTTTTCAATTCGACACCGCACATAATTTTAATAATATCCCACGAATGATAATAAAAAACCTACATTTATTGCAAGACAAACAAATTGCAATGACTCGTCGGCAAACTATATCCAAGCAACATCATGCAAGCCTCGATATATCCTCCCCTAGTGAAAACACATTGCCGTATAAATAGCCCAACAAACGCATCAGCACCCAAAATCGTGCGAGTACATTTTCATCCGTGAAAAAAAAACTCTCCTCATTCGGTTTCTTCAAAGAAACAAAAACATTTACCCCTCAATGACGGTATAATAGACGTCATCAATCAGGAGCTTGCAGCTCGTTGTATGGATTTTCTTTTCAATCAAAAAAAAAAAAAAAAAAAAAAAAAAGTAAATAACAATATTATTGCTTAAGCAAAATCTAGCAGTATTAAATATAAACCGACCTCGTATGAAATAAGTTGATTTTGATCTTTGAATTATTGATGCAGGATGGACGAGGAGGATTATGGGGAGGGCTTCATCGCGGAGTCGCACCCGCTGAGGCCGACTCATCTGAACGTGCCAATGGGCGGTAGCCGGGAGTCCAGGGCGCCGAGTATCAGTAGCAGTGTCACCGACATGGATGTGCCCATATACACACGCGAGACCACCGTACCCCTCACGGGGAAAACGGTAAGTGAATGTGTATTATTTAGGAAAAAAAAAAATTGATTCATCTATATTTTAATGTGGGCTACAAATACTTATAAATGTTTCATCAAAATTAAAAGTGTACATTTGATACTACTAGAAGTTTCGATACTGTTAGGTATTCATAGAATTTATTTTTTTTTATGACAAACAGTTAAAAAAACTATAGTAAAGACTACGCTTTAATAAATATGTTGGACTGATTCATTTTTTATTAAAGCAAAAATTTTAATTACAACGTACAGTACAGCTGTATTTATTGAAATTTACTATTTTTTTATTGTGCTTTGTCCTAAAATCTTGGGTAATAGTGGTTGGATAGTGAAAATTTTTTTTTATCGTTGTAAGTGTTGGGACAATTATTCAGGATACAGTTCAGAATAAATCGCATTTTTTTTTTTTTAAGATCTGTATTGGTATTTACGATATATAATAAAAAATTTTATGTCATTTTTTCAATGTTTTTGATCATTTTCTGCGATCTGGAGAAGTTGTTTAATTTCTAAAGACAAACAAACAGTTTCACTTCGAAACACTTATTAATTAATTTTCAATACAAAACACAAAAACAAAAAAAATCTTCTCTATTTGTACGATTTCAATCGTATTGAATTATTTATATATTTTCCTCTTTTTTGGAGAAAAAAAATAAGGCAAAAAGGATAATAACAACACACTAACTTTGATGTTCCAAAGTTATTAAGAACAAAAAAAAATATTAAATATTCTTTTAGCTCTTATATCGTAAGAACAAATAATGTTAAGCTGTAAAAATAAATTTAGTAAATACATTTAATAATTTTTTTAATTTATTCATTGATTTGTTATAAACAGTTTATTTGAACAATAGAAATTGTCCTAATATAAAATATTAACGCCAAAGTTATCCATGGCAATTGTTAGTTATAATAAATGTAAAAAAATTGAAATAAAAAATTCTGTGCGTAAAATTTTCGGAAATCAAAAAAGTAAAGTCAGAGTGACACCGTCAGATTATAAAATATATAAACGAAAGGAAGACCTCGTATTTATCTCAACTGGTAGGTACATCTCAACAATGACTCGACCGTAGTAAACACGCACGAGAGGATGCTAAGCTCAACTGATAGATGTCAGCACGATGTAAATTTTTTAATTAAATGTAATGTAATTAAATTTATGAAGAGAATTTATTCGTGCAAATTCGTACCAATGTTGAAACCTATCGTATGCACCTTTAATAATATTTTTATATGAGTAATATGAATATTGTCTTCCTCTTGTACTTTCACAACATTATTATTTGACAGGTGTGTTGATACACTCTTATCATGACCGGCTTGTTATAATAATTCATGCAAACGAGATAAAAATGTTATAAGTACAATTGTTATACATTTTGCAGTTTTTGTTCGGAACAAAAGATTATTGTTGTCCATTAGATTGGGTTCCTTCATGTTTTGGCAAAAGGTAACATCTCAAAGTACAATTAACAACTGAAAACTTCCTCACATTTAAGATTCATCTACTTTCCATCCTGTGGGCGAATTAAAAAATAGGAAAATATTTAGATAGGTACATATCTAGGGGAAAACAAACGAAAAAAATTAAAACACGTGCTCTATTATTAAACTAATCTGTAATCTCGAGAATTAATCTGTTTTGCTGGGACTTATGTATAACAACAAACAACACGTTGTTAAGTACCAATCGTAACATTATTAATTCAAATCCATTGGAATATAAGATAACGATAATACGAAGCAGCACATATATAGCGAGTTATTGGTTACGAAATGTTTTGCAAATTAAACTATACGCTCGTCAAACGACCCAATGACAAATGAATAAATTCCGTGGCTAATATGATCATCGAGGCGCACTGAAACAACGAGTGCACCGTCTAATCGCATCTGTGTACGCATATAGGTCGAGAAAACCAGATGTATCGAGAAAAATTTCAAGAGACACTGATCTATAACTTTTAATTTGGAACACTCGAACGGATTTTTATTGATGACAATTGAAGATTAACGAATAAAACTTATTATTTATCCAAAAATTATTGTCATCAAAAAAGGATGCGAAAAAAAATTATCGACCACCGATTTCATATGCACCATATATATATACGCTCTCCCTCATGTTTATCTTTGCCACTGTCTTTTATCTCCGTGTTGTCTTTGTATATACACACTTGGGGTAATAACTTACGTTTTTTTTTTTTTTTTTTTTTTTTTTTTTATGTGACCACCAACTTCATTTAAGATGAAATACACTTATCGTGTATGTGTATTATTCACACCGAGTCTCGGATAAAAACGATAACGACGAGCCCCTCCGCCGAGTCCACAACGACGGTCTTTGATGCTTACAAGTTGTTTTTCTTGGTAAAACAGCAATTTTTTTCTCAAAGATATTTCTTTTGAAATTCAATTTAATTTTTTTGCCTTCGTACATTAAAGGATGAAGTGCAACCGTTTAAAAATAAATCGTACTTATCACAATTCAAGATTATTGCGTGCGGGGTGACGAAAGTTTGTGGATTTTTCTGACGCAAGCCGCGGGTCGAGCCTCCAAATGTATATATAGCGCCTCTCGGCGCGAGAGCTAACGCAACGTTGGACGTTTCTTGCTTATCGTATGCGTATATATATATGTATGTATGCGTGAGAATCTCTTGGTATGCACTGACACTAATTAAAACCCTGTTTCTTGTCTTTTTCGTATTTAATCGGCTTTAACCGTTGGATGATGATGAAAATGTACACGTTACCACGAAAATCCAACTGCTTGTTGGAAAACGGGGTTTTGTAAAATTATACAGCTGTACAAGATGTATCAACGGATTTTTAAACATTGTGAATATTTTAACAAAATTTTTATTCGAGATATTTGAATTTCAGCATCTCTAAAATTAAAGCGTGATATTTTCAAACATTTCTTGTTTACCAAAAAAGGTCATTTACGATCATTTGAGATTTTTTCCGTGTGTGCAATGAGGTTTGAGAAAATTAAGTTTGGTACACTAAGAGAAAAAAAAAAAAAAAATTATAGAGGAACTCCAGCAAAAAATACCATTCCACACAGTTAATTGGATACAAGTCGGTGAAAACGAAAAAAATTATTATTTATAACATGAAAGGTATTTTAATAGTAAAAATTATAGTTTCAATAGTTATAATTATGGTTAGAACAGTAAAAATTTCCATGCTGGAGAGCAAAATTTACTAACCGATCCTTTTACGGTTCACCGTTCTAATAAACCGTTAAAAATAATAACTTTTCCCTTTTTTTCTTGTATTCGATTTACTGTGCGGTAAAACCAATGATATGCAATAAAAATCGCGTCATCAGAAAAAACAAATCATTTTATACGTAGGTATTTACCATATTTTCATATTTTATCTGAGGAATAAACGTTACTGTTGAGAAGAAAGCAAAAAGAATAACAATGACTTTCGTCTTTCAATCGTTTAATCGGGCACTCTCGCGTTATGTAACCACGTGGCGCAGACGGCTCTACTTTTCTACGCCGTACATACGATTGCCTCGTCATGTAAAACCTAAAAGAGATCAGACGGTCTTTAAATGGCAAGAGTGTAATCTCGTTAAAGGAGCCCTCCCCTCCTCCACCGCGTCAGGTGTTGTCGACACAATTTTTTTTCGATTCAACTTTTTTCTTTTTTCTTTTTCGCCACCGTCATCATCTTCCATACCCACCCGAAGCGCATTAAACTTCCCGTCTATTTTTACACTTTCCTCCCGACGCCCCAAAGCCCAAGTTACCTCTCCAAACAAGCGAATCTCGTGCAACACTTGTGGGGGAAAAAAAAGTAAAAATTCTATAGTTGAAAAATAAACCAAACGGAGATAAACCGCGAGGTGCCCCACCACCAATCCCCGCACCTCTGGGGCTTCTCGCGTGTACCCCTCCAGCGCTCCCCTCGATCCATGCGCGCCTCCCAAGGTCACAGCGTCCGAGCGTTTCGAGCTTTCCCGCCGCTGGCTCGTTCTCGCGTCCGATTGGCTGACGCCGGGTGGCTCGGCCGGGGGCTCGTCTTCTCCTCCACGCAGCTGATGTGGGTGTGCTCTCTCTCCACGCGATTGATTCTCTGTATAATTTTTTCCCGGTGCAGGTGGCAATATTTTTTTTTTTTTTACTGAGCAGGTGCTCATGCATCTTTTCCATGGTTGCGGTTGGTTCTGGTGACTTCCGAGGATCGGTATTCGCTTCGTTTCGACAGGGAGGAAATTCACCGGCGAGAATACAAATGAGAAGTGAAAGGCTTCTCTCTCTCTCTCTCTCTCTGGCATGTTTTATTCATGCGTGTACAAAATGGAAATGAACATTGTCTTTGGGAAAAAGAGAGACTCCCGATTTTCAATGTGGGTGTTTTTTTTTTTTTTTTTTTTTTTTTAAAGGGAAAAAGCTGGTTTTTCTTGGAGTTGATTAGAAGATTTTTTTCTTTCAAATTGAGACTTGATTTTTCAAAACTCGAATACGTAATTGGAAACGGGGATTGGTTTGAAATTGAATTTAAAATCGCCTGTATGACGCAACTTTTCTCGCGTATTGTAGCTTTGGATGGGTCGCGTATCGATTTCAACTCCAGGTTTTGATATTGCGCTTCCTCGTGTTTTTTTTTTTTTTCTATTTTATTTACTTTTTTACAGAGTTAATAATACAACGTGCTTTAAAATTTAAGGTCAATTTGGCCTTATTTGAGTATTTAACGTCTGTGATCTGGTGCGACGGATAATTTAACAATAACCCCTTATCTGTCCCTGCCAGTAATATTACTTTCAACTATCATTTTTATCCATTGATAATCATACAACCCGCACGTGTTAATACTTATTATTCTTTTCGTGTATGTTAATTAATAAAAATTTCAAAAAAAAATATGAACGTGGCCATTATAGGCATAACGAGTTCGTAAGAAATACTTACAACGGAGAGCGATCATCACGAGAATGGAAAATATAGGCATATTATGTATTGTATAAGGTACCGACTACGACATGTGTAATTTGGGATACATGAGAACCAACTCTTCGTCTCTTCCTAGTTTGTGTGTGTGTGTGTGTGTATACTAGCATGATGAGCATCACAACTCGTCACGCGGCTTTGGGTGCTTACGTTACGTGATCGGTAAGTGTCACGTGTTCGCTACGAACGAGCCTCTACATCCCCCTCTCTTCTCCTCCGCGTGCGAGTAAGTTATCCGTTTGACCGTCTATCAACCTATGTTTTCTGTGCACGCTGTTATCGTCGTTAATTTTTATTGACGTTTCGATGGTTACTCTGTACAAAACAAAAAAAAAAAAGGAAAAAATCGTTTGAACAAATCTGACGAAAGTGATGTTTTAAATTACCTCTAGTTCATTTTCAACCTATAGTTTTACATGAGTTTTTTTTTTCATCTTATGAAGAACAATTAATACATTTTTTTAACGTTGAGCAAAAAATTAGTACTATACGCAAAAAGATTAAATCGGTGATGTTACATATATGTTTTATTGTACTAGAAGAAAACTTTTTAATATCGTTTCTTAGTAAAA
Organism: Copidosoma floridanum; assembly: GCF_036245765.1. NCBI lineage: Eukaryota > Metazoa > Arthropoda > Insecta > Hymenoptera > Encyrtidae > Copidosoma > Copidosoma floridanum. Next base: position 6,421,392 of record NW_028321897.1, on the reverse strand, counting down.
AAAACATCATTTCAATTTTTAGTAATAATTTTGAAGCACTAAACTTTACAAGCCTATGTAATTATAGATAAACGTTCGCATGTGTATATAAGACGAAATTCAAGAAATAAAGAAACTTACCTAATCAACCAAAAGGAAAAATGTTGTCCTTTCGCAGATAAACTTCTTGCATAAAAAACTTTTGTTGACCATAAAAAAGAAAAAAGAAAGAAGCGCCATTTTTCTCTTCTTCAAATAATGAGAACGACTCTATTTATCGCGTTCGATGAGATTTCTCCAGTTTTAGAGCCAAGTCAGTGGGACGAGAAATAGATCGAAGTGACAGTGATGAAAATAGGAATGAATAGCGTATGTGCAGCTGATTAATTCAAGAAAATTGAAAGATAATCAATATCTAGGACAATTAATTTTCAATGGTTTTTTTTGTAAATGATACGTTTCGACCTCCGACAGTTGCGTACAAATGTGCGAAGGATCATGCGATTACATACATGTTAAATTCAACCATAAATCTGTCACCCATAAATTATGGTACAAATAATCGAGGAAATTTTATTTTTTCAATGCCACACACCTCCTCGAAAGAGCCGTTTACCGCTCGTAGCGTCGCCGAGCGTTGAAATAAGTAAAAAATTCAACACGTCCGAAGCGAACGGACAAGATAAGAGAAGCGCAATAAATAACTACATTCAACGCCCCTCGCGCGCGTCCCTCGATTCAATAATTTTAAATTCCAAATCGGCCCATTATTCCTCGCAATATACCCGCACACCCATTATGTGTATACACTCGTCGACCACCGCATACAATCCGAAAAAAGCGAAAAAAAAAAAAAAAAAAAAAAAAAAAAAGGAAGGCGTGTGTGTTCCTCTGACGTAGGCGAGGGTGCCGCATGCAACGTCACAGCCGGCTCTCTTTTTGCGCCGCGCGCCAACGTATCGATCACAACGCGGGGCTGTAGGCCTCCCACGTGTGGTGCTCCCTTTCCTTCTTTCTCTTGTGTTGCCACGCGCACACGTACAAGTGCCTGTAATGTCTCAGCTATACTTACATATTTGTAGCAGGTTATACATTTTTTCTAAGAGGTGTTTGTTTACGAGGGCATGGAGTCTTTTTTCCCTTGTTTTTTTGAGTTTTTTGGAGCTTTAAACGGGTATGGGAATTTTATTTTATTTTGTTGAGCGATTATAATTTTTATCTTACATGTTTTTCTAAAATACTTTTTTACGTTACGGGATTGAGCCAACTGAGCTGTTGTTCACAGGCTCGGGTAGAATTGTTTTGTGGATATTTTGAACACTTGGAAAGAACAATTTTTTTTTTCTCCTGAATAAAGTGCATTGTTTTTGCTGAGAAAATATTTTATTCATCACTAATCAGCATACAGTGTTGAGAAAAAAAATTTATTTTTTTTAAATTGTAGGTGACTTTTTTTTTCTTCAAATTTCAATGCATTGTTTTAGCTGGAAAAATTTTGATATGCTCTGTGTTATAAGTAACAATTAACAAAAAATTATATTGAAAATAAAAATAAATAAATAAATTGAAAAAGCATCCGTGCCCAAATGTGTGTGCTCTCAGTGATTCTTGACATTATCACTTGTATTTCGATGTAATTCGAGTACGAGTTTGTATTTTTCAACACAATTTTTTAAGTACACTCCCACTCTTGAGTGTATATAACTACCCCTAATACGAGCAAATGATGTTTTTAAACCGTTTTTGAAACGTTGTGATGCCGGAAAAATGTTTTTAAAATGTTGTAAAAACGTTTTGAGAAGTTCTGTGCTATTAGGGACGTCTGATCTATTCCCGTCCACTATTAGCAAAAGACTCGAGCACCATTGCGAAATTTACCGTAAAATTATCATCAAATTCAACTTTTGTTTTTTATCCTCCAAGAAAAAAAAGATCCAACCCCCAATATCTTCATAGTGAATTATTCATTCGATATTTTCTTTTCGGTTCAAGTAGGAAAAAGTTCATTGACCCGTTATCCTACTAAAAAGCTAAAAAAAAAAAGGGTGCACGAAGGAGGGTTGGTCACACCCCTGACAGGCAGTAAAATTCCGAAACCAATGAAAAAAAAAGAACAAAGTGTTCCCGCCATAAATCCATCAACGAATCAGCGTCCACCTCCTCTCTCGCCCCCAATATACACACGCGGAAGAAAGAGAAAGCGAAGCAAACTCGCGTTCGCACCCCAAAGGTGGCCAAAGTCTCGGTGCGCGCATGCCCAACAACCCCCTACTGTAGCACACACACACACACACACAGTGCAAAAGCTGTGCCGTCACAGGGGTAGGGGGTTGGGTGGCTCTATCCTCGAGTAGATCGAAGTACCACCGAGGGTCAACCCTTAGCGCGGTGGTCAGTGGAAAACGCGCCCTCGGCTGGTTCAGTCGCGCTTTATTTCGCATCGCCACACACCCTCCCCAAAGTTTCGAGGTGGTGTGCAACCAAGGGTGAGTCTTTTTTTTTTTTAATGACCTTGGATCGACGTGGGCACTGGTCCCTCCACTCCTACCGCTCCATCACCTCCTTTCTTTCCAATTTTTTTTTTTTATTTTTTAATACTCCGTAATGTACTTTGAGCGCGAGTGTGTGGGTGTCAATTTGACGCGGATTTGCGGGTACACCAGAGGATGTAAGGTTTCGTCACCCATTACGAGTGTCGGGTCAGACATGTGTGTGTATGTGCGTTCGTCGTTTGGGGGAGGGGTTAGGGGGGAAAAAGCCACGAGTGCGCGGTTACACGTGCGTGACGTGCGGTATGGGCTAACCCTATGCCATACACTCGTATAGGGTGCTGATATTCTGCGGCATATGGGTGTAAGTATACCGAGGGAGGTGTTTGTTAGTGGAGGGGGGGGGGATCAATTTTTTTGGTGACCCAGACCTTCGGGCTCGGACGGTAAGCATGAAGCTTTTTGTCCGGCTGTTTGGGAAATGGGACGTTATTGGATATATCAGGGGGTGACCACGTCGTCGTGGATGAATGAATCTGTTTGACCCGAATATAATCGTGATTAATAGCAAGGTTTACATGCATGCATAGATTACGTGCGATTGTTGGCACTTTGATCGAGTAAAATAGCTAAAAAGTCGAAATTTACCTTTTTAAATATACTTACATGTATATATATATATGCATGATTTATCCAGTGGAGAACGTATGTGAGTGGTAATATTTTGCTTTGCAATGCGCTCAATGTACACAAACAGCAAACCTAATAAACTTTTTTTTTTCTTCAACACACATGTAATACATTGACCCCAACTCGTTTCTTTTTTTCTTCTCGCACCAAGCATTGAAATTGAAAGTAACTCGAATTCATATTCGGAGAGCGAAATTTCGCTCATTTGGCATTCGAGTCGCGCGTACAAGCCGGAATGACGTAAGCTGGAATTGACTGGTTTTATCTTTCTCCTGTCGTTTGTGTTACGCAATCAGATTTTTACATTGGTCCTGAGCACCGGTTCTCGTATCAATACCGTGTGGAGGTACAATTTTTAGTTGTCGATTAAAAAAAAAATGCGAAAGTTGCAACGGGATACGCTGTACTTAAATTGAAGAAAAAAGCTACGTAGATCTAAGCGTGTTTGCTAATACTAGGTTCACCTTCAAGTACCTACACACTTTTCTTCGTGTACCTATATATACGTATTTATTCAAGGCGATCCCCGTGTCTGTGTACAAAGTTAATTTACAATTTAAATCTGCAAACGCATTTTTTTTTAATTTAATTTCGTATCGAGAAATGAGTGAAATTACTGAATGATACTTATATTTAAATAAAATTTCATGTTAACAAATCAATTTTTTTTCGTTATTGAATTCTGAACATTACCGATCATAGTACATCAATATTTCCATTCTCATTGTGTTGTGTTTTCAACGTGAAATCAAAGTATTGCTCTTGAAATTTAAACTAGCAAAAATTAAAATCTTTATAATATTTATTAATCGCTATAATCACATGATCGATTTCAGATGGGACAAATAAAATTTTTAAACTTTTGGTAATCGTAAATGAAACATGCAAATGCAATAGCTCTCGATTTTATTTTTTTCATTAAATTAAATGCGAAATAATGTATTTATAATAAATTAGCTTCCATACCTTATGCATATATTTGTAAACAAATAAAAAAATTCCGTGCAAAACATTGGATGTATCTCAAAAGGTAATATGATCTTGTTCGATGGAAATAAAAATAATAATTATCACGCAACTCTTATACTCTCTGAAAACCACTCGAGCTCAAGCACCTATATACACAAGTAAATAAAAACACACTACAACCCGTAAGATTTCAAAATGTACTGTCTATACTACAATTTGCCATATGCTACATCGATAAGTAAAAAAAAAAATAAAATAAGTGTAAAGTCAACGGTACATAATAATGTTAAAGTTTCAAACCAAGCTTGGATTCAAATCACGCCTGGTCAAGTAAAACGCGCCTTGATGAGAGATAACTAATTCCGTCGTCCGGAGATCCTGTCCACGAATCAGCATAAATCCTATTAAAAATCACGCGAAAACATTGACAAAGTTTCGCAACAACGTGCGTATATTTAAAAAATAAAATGTGCGAGTGATATACCAAGACAGCGCTGACTGTGCGACTCGCGTTACGCGCCTCGCGTGACCTTCAACTGACCCTTTTATTCCTCTCGCACGCCTCGCGAGTTAATGAACTTTAAGCTCGTTTTAAAACGCCGAACAGACAGGGGACGAGAGAATCGTTCTGCATATACTCGCACGGGTGAATGTGTGTGCTTGCATGTGTTGTAGAAATGGTTTGCCTAATTTAAACTCGGGATTCGCTGCCTTTCGGTATATTCATGTTATACTTACGTACGCGTGAAGCTCGTGCGTTTGTCTGATGCAATAGTCTTGGGGCTTTGCCTGGGTTGTGTGCCAGTAACGCCTCGATTGTAGTATACAGGTATTCGTTAAAGAAAATATGATTTTAGAGGGGACTTACATGTATCGATACAATTTTTTTTTATTAATATGTTGTACTATAACGTGGCACTCGAACATTTGTTTGACGTGCATTTTTTGTTTATTATATTGTACTCTTTAATATTTTTATAGTGTGTGGACAATCAATTGAAACAATAAACAATTCCATTTTTACCAAAATCATGACGATGACACATTTTTTAAAGACAATTTTTATGCTTCAGCTGAGTCTACTATATTAAAATAAAATGTTTAAAGCGTGTAGTTAGAATTAAAATTTTTTAGTAAATGCATGAAGAATAGTTATTTTAATGAACGTTTTAATAACAACCAAGTAACTCTACGATTAATTAATTATTCTACCAGCTTTACTAGAACATGAAAAAATTATCTACAAACAGAACAAAAACATTTACAAGAGTACCAAATCTAAAATTGTATTTGATAAAATTTATTTATAATAGATCAATTTAATTGTCAAAAAAAAGTTTCACTTACATTACTGTAATGCATTTCACAAATGTACTTCCACAATAGATTAATTACTTAGTTATAATTATTTGATTGTTTGAATTCGATGATTAATCACTAACGTCCAAGAACTGTTTATTAACATGTATATTCAACTGCCTTCAACATTTTCTCAACAATTAATGATTCACTTTTGAAATTACAGTTCACGAGCGATGTTATGAGTTTAATTTTTTCTCAGTAAAGAACAATCTTGTCCATTACTATTTTGATTAAAAAAAAAATTGAATTATTTTATTTTTTGAATATAAATAATCTTCAACAATAAATATTATTTAAAAAAATCATTTATACATGTACTACGATTTTAATTCAGTAAAAATTTGAATTATTTTATTTTATATACATAAATAATTTTTAACAATAAATATTTTTATCAAAAAGCTACTTGTATACATAATACTATTTTTGTTGAACAAAATTTTTAGTTATTTTTTTGTTGAATACAAATACTTTTAAACAATAAATATGATTATTTAAAAAAACTATTTGGGTACATATTATTATTTTAATTTTGATTAAAATTTTAAATTATTTTATTTTTCAAATATAGATAATTTTCAGCAATCGTTATAATTATTAAAGAAAATTTATTTATATACATATAACTATTGTAATTTAAAAAATTTCCAGTAATTTTGTTTTTAAATATAAATAATTTTCATCAATAAATATAATATTTGAAAAAATTATTTATTCATTTATTACGATTGTAAATTTAAAAAATTTTACAGTATTTTATTTTTATAATTATAAATAATTTCAACAACTAATATGATTACTTAAAAAAATTGTTCATACTCATATTACTATTTAAATAAAAAAAAATTTTTGAATTATTTTACGTTTCAAATATAAATCATTTTTAATAATTAATATGATCTTTTGTCAAAATTATTTACATACATATTACTATTTTAATTTAAAAAATTTTCAATTTTTTAATTTTCTTAATTAAATAATCCTCAAAAGTAAACATAATTATTTTAAAAAATTATTTATATATTACTGTATTTTTAAATAATTTTAAATTATTTTATTAGTTAACTAAAAATAATTTTAAACAATATTATGATTATTTAAAAGAATTTAATACACATGGTACTATTTTTAAAAAATTTTCAATTATTTTGTTTTTTAAATATAAATATTTTTTAACAATAAATATGATTATTAAAAAAAAATTATCTTAATGTATGTAACTATATTAATGTAATAAATTTTTAGTTATTTTATTTTTTAAATTTTAATAATTTTCAACAATAAGTATTATCGTTTAAAAAAATTATTAATGCTTTTTAAACACATGTAAAATATTTTTTTCTAATTAAAGTACATTTTTTTGCTAAAAAAATCTTTTATCCATCACTATTTAAAAGTAAAATCTTCAAAAAAATTTTTTTTTGTCAAATATGTGCAGTATATTTTGTATATGGCCTACATGTACTTGAAGTAATATGTTGAAATATTTTTTGGAAATACTTTTACTTTTTTTTTTTTATTTGAACGCATTATTTTGCTGGGGGAATTTTTTCAAGTACTCTGTTATAAATAGTAATTAAAAAAAATTTTTTTCAACACAAGTAATGCTTTTAGCAAAAGAAATTATTTCAAAAAAATTTTTAATGTATCCATGTCACCGTCTGCATAAATTAACTCAATGTAAAATAAAAATCACAGAATACTGTGTTCATGGCAAGGCTAGGTGAATCGTAAAATGGTACACGTTCACTCGAATTGTTGTGATGTAGCGGAAAAAAACGACCAAGCGTGGTAATGAACTGTGCAAATGAACCATCGAATCGTGCAACAAACATCGCGAAAAAATAAGTATTGAAATCTCCGTGCGTCATTACAATAGTATCGGGCCAGCAACAGTGGTTTAATGAACGATATGACGATATACTTGCTTGTCTTTTTGATCACCAATGCAAAGTATACCCCGATTTTTTCGCGCAAACGAAAAATGGTTGGTGCCCTTGTCTTTATGTTGAAATTTATTAATAAAAAAAAAATAACAATAATAACAAACAAAAGAGAGAATGAAACGCGTTTTATAATCATAATGTAGAGAAAAACCTGTCGGTATACCTCAAGTGCATTTTTGAGAGTTTCAAACCTGTCTTATCGCTTTGAGTCTTAAAATTGAATATCCAGTTTCGGTGGAGGTAGAGACTCTCGACAGATGTGGCTGTGTACATGTACATAGGCTCATGGCGACGATTTTACGAGTTTTCGAGACGAAAGCGTGGTGCATTGTGAGACACGTAAACAGCATCAGCAGCGACGATTTTATTCCCAAGGGAATGTTTCAATGGCACGGCTGGAAAATATTTTTACGACCTTTTCCTGTTGGTCCCTATGAGAGAAAGGTTTCTCCACGAGATCGTACGTATGGTTGACGTTGGGAAGCTTAGAACGAAATAAAAAAAAAATTCTATAGTTTTCAATTCAACGTCGTTTTAGGTGTTACGTGATGGTTGTTATTTATAACTTAGAACTGGGGGCACACACCCTTAAAATGGTATACAATAAGACTAAGATATTTTTATAATAGTTATTAGCAATTACAATGTATATTATCGTATATTTATTTGAATGATAGTACAATTGCTGTTATAAAAGAGCTTTATTCGTCATTTTAGATTTTACCATTTACAGATGGTATCACGAAATTGACCCAATGTTTACACGTAAATTAACATGAAAGTAGCTCAAACGTAATTTTTAGTTTTGCAAAGTTATACACTTTCAACGTTTTTACAACAGTTTTTTTTATTATAAAATTTAAAAAATCATTATTTTTTTAAAACCTTTCTGGAACATTGTGTGCTATTAGAGTACTCCAAAAAAAACGAATTGCAAACCCTAAAGGTAAAATAAAAACAAGTATATAATGTTTCAAAAAAAAATATTTCGACGCGACTGCAAATACTTAGTCGTCGACACTACGATTTTCTCAAAAACAACTGGATCCCTTTTGCGTGAAAAATAGCAGTTTCGCTTACCCTTGACCTTGCCAGCTGTGGTAAACAGCCTTTGGAAACTCGCCACGGTACTATTGCATCATCGATCGCGAAAAAAGTTCAGCAGCCTGGTCGCTGGTCCGTCAACGTTTTTTGGACTCCTGCACTCATCCCATCCTTTCCCAAGACAAAAAAATTTCCCTTATTTCAACATTGCTTACAGAAAATATAACATTGTCACTGTGATAAAAAAAAACTAACTCTTTGTTTGTTTGCTCCATTTTCTGGCAGCGTAAGATGGATCTCGAAAAGGTAACAATGTACATTGATTTGACCATTTTAAAAAAACAAAAGGACAAATTTTAGTCGCTGTGGTGGTGAAAAATTCCAAAAGTAATCGATTGGCACAACCTTTTTTTGATAATAAAATTTTTTCAGAAAACAAAAATACAGCAATAACGAGACCTGAATTTCGTTGTTTGCAATATCGTTTTAAAACTCTAGCTCACAGCAAAGTTCACGGTCAAAAATATATTTGTTTTCCTTGCCTCTGGAATTTTTTATTAATTATTTTTTTTTTTTTTTTATCTGACGATTCTTTAGTGCGTAAACATATTTTTTGAACAATTATTCAATCGATATTCGCGCATCTGGAGACTTTGAAAGAAAAGCGCCACTTTGTACTATATCAAACAATTTATTTTCGAGCATAACAAGTAAATTTAATTATAATCCCTGGAAGGATGTAGCCGAAGCGACTGATACTTTGTCCGATTATCTCTTTTTGGCAAACACAAAAGTTTAAACACTTTCGTAACACTTTGTTTGCTAACGCGGAATCGCACAGAGGGAAGGAAACCAGGAGCAGCCTTCGACTCCCACGGCTTTGGCGCCAGCCGACAAGGTATCAAAAAACAACACACCATCTAACGTACCAGTAACTTTTTACTTTTATCTGAAAGTAATTTTTCTTTTTTTTTTTTTTTTTTTATGTAACAATTATAATATATTGTCACGAGGACGTGCACGCTACTTTTTTTTAAATTTGTATCCTTACAAAAATAGTCCTACATATTGTTTAAGGTATATTCTATTATTGCAACATAAAAAAAGGCTGCAAGATATGAGAAACTTGTTTGTGGTGGTCATAAAAATTCGCTTTTCCAAGTCTCAAATGGGTGTAATCTTGCACATGCCAACAAAAAAGTAATCCTCCTGTGTACTTACTAATAAAAAATCGTTTGAATGTTCAAGCTGCCACGTGCGGACAAGGATGCGGTAAGTTTCTCAAAATTCTCTCATACACTGGTTACGATACCCTGGAATCTCTTGTATGTGCACACATCTCTAGACAGTCAATCGCAAAAGCATTCGAGGACGATTTCGTTTCACATTTTTTTCTTATACATGTGTTGCCGATATGGTGACGATATCCTTTGACGACGCGGAAATCGAGTTAGATCTCAAGAATCGCGGGAATCCGATGCACGTAGTAGAAGGTTTTTTGCTCAGCTTTTCTTGTAGATATACTAAAGATCTGTCCGAAGAATTCGTCGATCTGTAACGTCTTACAGCATTACATGACCTATGGATTTATTGACGATTATTACAAAACATTTGTACTATCTCTAGCATATGTTCTTTCGAGGATAATACACTTTAGGGATGCTTGGCCTGAAAATTATATACTTACACTTATATTTTTTGATGTATCTACATATTCACGATCTCGGTACACTCAGAAAAAAAAATAATAAAAATTATACATAAATTACAGCAAAAATTACCATTCTGCACAGTAAATCGAATGCAAGCAAAAAAGGAAAAGTTATTATTTTTAGAAAAAATTATTGTTTAAAGAGTTAAAATTATAGTTTCAATAGTTATAATTATGGTTTGAACAGTAAAAATTACTATGCGGAAAAGTAAAATTTATTAACCGATGCTTTAAAGGTTTACTGTTACAGCATAGTTATTTTTACTATTCTTACCATAATTTTTACTTTTTGAATCATTATTACAACTGTTAAAATAACAATAATTTTTAATGTTAAAAGTAGTAAATTTTTCTTTTTTTGCCAGCTTGCATTCGATTTACTGTGCAGAACGGTAATTTTTTACTAGAATTTCTCTATAATTTTTATTATTTTTTTCTCTTAGTGTAGGAGTCCTTAATTTTTTTTCCCTAGTTTTTGTCAGAGGTGTCTTTGCACTCGAAAATAATGTTTTTGATGGAACGGTTGATTCATGAAAATTTTATCAAGAAACCCCTAAAACTTTGAAGTTTTTAGATAAGGCATTGTCATTTGAAGCGTTGAAAGTTCAACGACGCAATAAACTCTCGTCATATGGTTTTCTCGGATAAAACATCATGACTCACACGTAACGAACCATATTTTTCAAATGTTATCACTTTCAAGTCGATATATTCCAAAACGTACGACATAATCCCAGGAAGTGGATGCGCTACACGAGTGCCAATAAATTCAAGATTCATTGTGTACCAAAAAGCACTTGGTTTTCTCACTCGAAATAACGAACGGTAATTGACGTTAACCAGGTGTCGACATGACCATGCACAAATGTCTCTGTTGCGCTTTGCGTTACAAAAAATTAAAAAAAAAAAAAAAAGTAAAATAAAAAAATTAGTGCCACTACCAACAGGAGATCGTATTCACTTTTGTTCGTCTACACCCATATATATTTGTTATAGTAGTAGATCTCATTGTTTTGGTATGTGCAACGAGAGACACAAGTGTTTCATTCATTATTCATTAGCGACATTTAAGCAAATCCTTGCTTTGCAATTACTTCTCAACCTTGGTGGTTTTTTTTTTCTTAAAAAATAATTAAGTACAATAACGGTGTTTTTGTTGTAACGATTAGACAATACGTTCTCATTGTACTACGAGGCTTTGCACTGCTGTCATTCTAAACGTGCAAACAAATTTTTACTACTATTTTTTAAAAAAAACAATACTATCTGGAACAGCTTGTCCTGCGTTTTTCAAAATTTATTACATAAATTGCATTTTATGTGATCGAAGAACGAATGTGGATGATGTACGCACATTACCCGATAGAAGCTTATACATGTACGTGTACACGTGTGGATACGTTCGTGGTATCGATAAAACAATTCTCACCCACTTTTATCCCTCGTTTTCGTTACACGGAATTTCGTGAGTTATTGTTACAGTATATTTTTATACATTTTAACAACAGTAATTTTACATAGTTTTAACAACGTAGAAACGTGTTTATAAATTCGTTTAAATTGAAGTATCTGAAGTAGTAAATAATATCTACTCCTTAAAACAAAAATTTCCTGTAAAAGTATAACAGATTGTTAAAATGACGATTGGGAAATTTAAAATAATAATAATTTGCATAAAATTAGCGTAGTTCAGGATGGATTACATGGTTTTTGGACTAACTCAAGTAATTTATCATCCGATTAGGCTCAAATTTGATAGATACATTTGATTTCAATGAATTATTTTTTTTTCAATTTGCATTTTAGGTAATGTTATCCAAAAGTTCTCTTACTCATACAAGATAAAAAAAAGCGAAAAAATTGTTTTTGAAGTCATTTAACTTACGTAATTATTTTGGGTATAATTTTCTCTTCAGTATCTTTTTAATTGTCTGTAAGAATGCAATCGTTATAAAATCAATGTGAAAATCGATTCTGGTACCAAACTATTTAATTGATAATAACACTGTAGATCTGGTAAAATACAACTTTTTTGTGCTCTCGATTACTCTCTATAAAATTTACAATTCAAATACTATAAAACCCAAAAATCATACTTAATTATTAAAGTTATTAATTTTTTTTTAATGTTTGCCTTTGCTTGTCCTCATGAAAACTCGTCCAAATAACAAAAGATGGAACCAAATTAGCTGGTGAAAAGTATTTTGACCCTGAAAGGACACAAATTAACTTTTACAAAATATGCAAAATTCACTACAGCTCAATTTATTTCAACTTGACCACACCATGTATTACACAATACGAAATAAAATACTTCCCTACTCGGTAAAACCAATGCTCACACTCTCAATCTTTGAGCTAGTGGTTTTTTATTCCTCGAGTCTAGTAGAACCACTTTTTTTAATACCAAGCCGACTCACCGATTGGGCAACCGGTTGCTTTCCTATCTCCAAAAGGAAGATCCGACCACCCAAAGTGCCAATCATTAAAGCGCCTACATATACCCGCGATGTACGATGAAAAATCTAATCTTCCATTTTTCGTCGGAGTGTCGTATAGAGCGCCTAGAAAAAAAAAAAAAAAAAAAAAAAAAAAAAAAACATAGATAGTGGAGAGGACGATTATATCACGCAGAGATGCGGGTCACATATGGAAAAGCTGCCGACCGTGTCGACGTATATATACACATATAATATATCCCGATATTACATTCGTATTCTCCCTTTCCAACGAAATAGCAGTCCAACACCGTGGGACGCTGGTCCGAGTCACACCCTAATATTTAATCCATAGTCATGTGTATACGTATATAATCATGTACTCACAAAGGCGCGCCCGCGTGTATACACCCAAAAAGGGTTTATATACGATCCATTCAAGCAAGCCAATATTTATGTGTATATATATATATATATATATATATATATATATATATATATATATATATATATATATGGCTCGAGATAGCCATACATGTTGTACGTCTTATGTCAGAGAGATTTTTCCAAAAGCGAGGAGCTGTCGAAATATAATCCTCGTTGGTAAAGTACAAAGATATATTTATGTATACGTTACAATCGCGGGACGCGTAATCGTCGACGGAAGTATTTTTTTCTTCCATACCCTCTCGACGGATAAGACTTTGATGAAATAGCCCACGCCGCGTTTCTAGCACCAAGCCTACATATATAATGTGTAATGTGATGTAATTGCGCCTTTTCTGGTCTATAGCGTGTGACTAACGAAAAAAAAAGGAAAAAAAAAACAACATGATAGTAGGTCTCTTTGTATTTGCGCCCGAATTGTTTGCCCGGCAAACAAAATTCGACAGTGCCGGTAAAAATGTACGCAAACAACCTTTCGGGCGTATATACGTTGCGACAATGGGGACGCGTAAATTTTTGTGTTTGAACTCGAATTATCCCCTGCAAGCGTATCACAGATAATTGGATTGCGCGTCGGCCGGAACAATGCTTTTTTCTACGACTAAAGTCAAAATATGTGTACAACAGTTTTTTTTTTTTTTTTTTTTTTTTATTACGTTATACATCTGGTGTACGGCAGAGTGTGATAGAGTACAGATGGGACTCTTCGATAGACGGTCCTCCGATGTAACTCCAGAAAATAAATTTCGTGCGGTCCTGTATGGAAGTGAAACGCCGTGGCTGTCTCTCGAAACGGAGGCCAAGCACTGCCCCGTGCATATACACGCACAGCTAGATTTTCGTCGAGATTGTGTGTACAAAGTGAAAAAAAAAAAAAAAAACAAAACAATAATATGAACATTTCACCGCGACGTTTTAATCAAGAGATAGGGGGGGGGGGTGACATTTCTCTGTGGACTCGCGAGTCAATGAACCGAGCGCGCCCTTTGATAAGTAATGTACGGAGAAACATGAAAAACTCGAGAGCGTGTGCTCGCGGTGATTTATGCCCCCGATGCTTACGAGGAGCATATTTAATCTGAGTAGCGACACGGTTTATTCGTAATCACAGTGGACCATCGCTTGAATGTGTACGTTAATTTTTTTTTTTTTTTTTTTTTTTTCTTTTAATTAACAAAGAAAAATTATTCTTGTGTGATGTAATCAATGTAAAAAGTATTAACTAATTGCAATGTGCGGAATATAGAGTACTACAGCGGTGGGTGATCAATTCGGAGTTTACTGTACCAAAGAATGTTGAAAAAAAAAACAAAAAAACGGTTCGATGGTACATCTCAAACGATATTATTAAAAAAATTATTAAGTATTTTTATATTTAAATTTTCAAACGAATTTTCGCGGATAGGAGACAATCAACGCGTCGATTGAAAAATTATGACGTGATAACGTGTATTTGAAATCAATTTTTGAAGTTAACTGCAAAAAAATTTTTGAATAAATTCGGCAAAAGTAGTTTTAAAGAACCACAACCTGCACGCAACAACAAATCGTAAAAGTACTGTACTTCACAAAAGATTAACTATCAATTAAATTCACGATTTCCATGTCGTTGAAGAGATCAGGATCTTAATTGAAAAAAAAAATATATGGTCCATCCTCTAAAACAATTTTCATTACAATTAGGCGCTCGAACGAATGAATGGCAATAAAGCAGAGATCACCATACTTACCACGTCTAATTGACTGAATTTCTCTTTCTCCGTCTCTATGAGATGATCGATGAAAGCCCGGTCATTCTTCATGATAAAACTGTATGTGTACGTTGATACGATCGTCCCACGGTTACCAACGGAAAATAAATTCATGACAATACATGAAATGTTGACAAAAAACGTCCTGGAAAATGGCACTTGTATATAAAAAAAAAAAAAAAAAAAAAAAAAAAAAAAAAAAAAAAGAGCGAGATACTAAGGGGGAAAGAGGTAATTAAGGTCATCGAGACGAGATGGTTTAATGGTAATCCTCTGGCCCTCCGTGGTATGCCGGACGCTGAAAGGCTGTCCACACGAGAAAGAGAGAGAGAGAGAGAGCGCCGCGCTCAAGTTCAATACGATGGGTAATTGGTAAATTGGCGCTTTATATGACATAGTCACGTCTGCGTCCGGTGCGTTTGGTGGCTGGTACACGTGAATAGAGACGTGCGCTTGTACGTACTCTTCAATACGTTTTGTTGCATATTATCTGCGTGTGTTGTGGGAAAAAAAAAATTTTTTTTTTTTATAAGGACAAAACGCAGAGTACTATCAACGTTGTAATGGGTTATTTTTTGAAATAAGATATTAAAAAAATAAAATAAACATTACATACACGGTTGTAAGTCACGCAGGGACAATTGACCTCCACCCATAAACCCACGTACGTAGAATATATACTATGGTAAAAGCCGTCTACACTTTACTTTTAATCCAATTAACCGGATGATGAAGTAATTTTTGTTTTTCACACCCAACTATCGTTAACGATCGTCATACGTATGTAACTTTTGCTCGCTTGCCCTATAATTTTTTTTTTTTTTTTTGAAGTCTCCAAAAGTTGCAATACAATTAAAATGTGTATATTTTTTTACCACCGCGTTAAAATCTATACGGTAAAAGCAAAGAAACGTCCGGGAGCATATCGATGTATATTTATGTCGGTGTAGTAAGCTATAGTAAATAATATGACATTATACACCATCCGAACCTGCGCTTCGATCTTTTCGAGACCGTCGTCCATACCATATGGTTGCGCAACATGCACAAGTCATGCAACAAAAATCATCGGTGCGGTGAATCTTGGGGATGGGTTATCGCGTTACTTTGCATGCATCTCTCTTGCAAAGAAGAAAAAAAATTTTTTTTCAATCATTCAATCGATCGTCATCGGTATCATGCAACCGTTCAGGCTACATCACCTGACAAAAGTATGACGTTATTAATAATACTGAAAAAAAAAACACAGTCTAAATGTACACGCGTGCAATTTAACGCAAATTACTCATCGTTTTAGGAAACAAGGTATAATTAAATAAAATCACTCCCCCATCCCTTGATTGAAGCGTGTACGTGGGCGCAGAGAAACAAAATGATGGAACGCCTCAAAAGCCAGAGAAAAATGTCTTTTTACGAACAGGCACCCAAGTATACGTGCAAAAAAATATTTCGATCGTCTCTGGCGTTTATTACCCCCACCGTGTAATGGGTTGAAAAGGATGAACCACACCGCGCTATACCAAGGGTGAGTCGGTCGTCCCAACCCCATTTTGTTTTTCAGCTGATAATAAGTACACGTTTCAATGGAAAAAGGACAACAGGGCGGAAGGGCTCACAAGTATATACCATATCCGTACTATATAAAATGATGATGTACGCGCGCGGTGCCTCGAATCCTTAAATATAATAAATGTGTGTGTACACGTAATATATATACTTTATGTATTTGAACTTGGGGATAAATACACGAGCCTCCGAGCTATTACGGAACGGAGCGAGCAGCCAATCCGAGCACTCCTCCCCCGCCGCTCTGTATCTATATACACCACACACACCACCACTACCGATCTCTCTACCTTAGCTGCATATGTATTATATACATTACAATATATAACGATCCGGTCCGTGTACAATCGGTACGTATGTGTGCCGGTCGTGCCTCCTCTCGTATGCTTGTGCGCACGCTATATACACACACGTATATTATATATACACGACGCACAATTTTTTTTTTTTTTTTTTTTTTTTTTTTTTCGGGCTTTCGGTATATCTCGCCCTCTCTCGGCTTCCAGCAGTCTGCGGGCATCAGACAGCCGGGCACGGCCGCAGTCACCGCCAAAGTATCAATCCGATCGCATCTCTTCGATCCGGCGCGCGTTCTTGCCTCATTGTATCACATGCTCTTGTGTGCTCGTCCGAATTTCGCACCGGGATTTTTTCACCTCGAGTTTCAACGTCTTTGGGGCGAAGGATACATATATAATACAAAGTTGACGCGTCGGAAGCTGCGTAGTGGGAGTTTAGGTGATTCATAATGACGGTCAAAGGAGCGGAAACCAGGCAGCGATGGAGTTTTAAGGTAAATGGCCATTCCGTAAGCCCTTATATGTACGATTTGATACAGAGCGATTTTGGCGCGCCTTCGTATGGCGGGCACCTGTTGGTTGCCGATTTTCTGTTCAGCTTCAACGGTCTTGCTTGTAATGGATAAAAAAAAAATCGTGTGCTTCGTTTGGAACCGGGTACCTCTGCTCATTGGGCCATTTTGTTGATTCCTCGGGAAAAACATGTTTAAATATAGGTCCTACGAAACCGGTAAAAGTATTTCATATACATGCATGTTAAACTCGTGGACTGGAGATAGGGGGACGCGATAATATGTGCCTCGGGGTTCGTTAGTTTGGCCGGTGATAAGCGTTCGCGTGAGCCTAATCGTCGTTTGATTCATGTCGTACGCCCGAAACTTGTAACGAACGCGAAAAATATGTACATATTTTAATTGTCAAACGAGTGTGGCGTTCGGTGAATAAATGATTCCCCGGTGCGTCGGAGCGCGTGTTTATCGAGAACAACAAAGCGAGTGTTCGCATAAATTTGCTTTCTTTCTCTCGCGTACATAATTATATATAATGTAGGCTGTGCAAGAAAAAAATTAAAATAAAAAATAAACCAACTTATCGGACGCGTCTGTGTTTTCCTCGTTGTTTCAATTGTCTGGGCGTCATTGCTATCCGAGTGAATAATCGCCTCCCCCCCCCCCCCCTTGGGCTGTCTATCGCAGATATGACGAAGGAGATGCTGTCTCTCGCGCGTAGGCGGGCCTTTTCTCCCGTTCAGCTGTGCTTTTGTGTGGCACTCGCGCGAATAATACCTTTTGTCACGAAAAGATCGGTATGGGCGCGCGCGTGTGGTCTGGCTGCACCTGAAATAAAAGGAAAGGCCATACGCGATGTGGAAGCGAGCGAGGGATATTATTTGCTCGGCTGATGCCCAGAAAAATGAAAAAAAAAAATCTCCAATGCACAGTTTCGCGCGACTTATCTCCGGCCGGGGGGTGAGAGAAACATAAAAACAACAACAACAACAACGTCAACAGAAAGCCCACTGGTTGTAGATAAGCGCGTGTTTCTTTTTCTCCCCTTTTCTTTTTTTTTTTTTTTATTTCCATTCAATACGTTTATTCGACAGTTTCGTAACGCCTTTCGGAACGATAATTCCTTTTTTTTCCTGGGGACTGACAAAACTTCACTATACCGAAATCTTGCTATAGTCTCAAAAAGGTAGCGACTAAAAAAAAAGGATCCACACTTGGTATGTACAGAGAGAGGAAAAAAAAAAAAAAAAAAAAATGAGTGTACCGTATAGTCGCTTCGTGTATATTATTTGTCCTGCAACTTTTTTTCTTCCTTTTTCTTTTTTTTTTTACACTTCCGAAGGCATCATAAAAGTTGAAGTAAAAATGCGTCTTTGTTCTTCAAATGGTAAGATTTTTTTTTCACTCAATGAAGGAGGTTAAATGACTTTCTCAAAATGCAGAGAAAGCAGTCGAACTTTTAACGGTGACTATACTTGTTCGGAGTGTCAGGAAACTGTGTGGTTTTTTTCAATATTTTGCACCTTTAATTTATTTATCTATGAAATTTCCATCCTAAATACAAGCTCTTAAGGACGTCAATGAACTGAGGCTCATTTATCAATTAATATAAATAAAAATTTTTGTAAAAATTAAACACAATATCCCAACACTTTAAATAATTGTTGGGCGTTTTGGGAGAGAAAATCATTGAACCTCCTTGACGTAATGCATCAAATAGGAAAAAAAAAAAAAAAAAAAAAATTATTTCAAATTATTTGGTCAATATTTTCGGAAAATCTCGACAAGATGATCATTAAGTACGCGATTCTTTATTAATTTTCTCACCTCTCGTCACACGAAGGATCCCAATGAGGTAAACGTTAATTGCTAGGGAGCGGATTGACGCGTCGCTATTCAATTAATAAAACTAATTCATCCATACGATCGTAAATAATTCAAGTATCCAATTTGCACGCCTAACGCATATTTAATGAAAGTTACGCACCACCCATTGCTGTAAACAACGTTATACGCTCATGCAAGAGCCGTGTTGTTACTTAATTAAATTGTTTGTTGAAAACGAGCACGACTCTTTTTTTTTTTTTTTTTTTTTTTCTTGACATACATTTTTTTTATCGCGCAATTCCACATTCTTGTATAAAAATTCCAGCTGGCACTGAAATCCAGAGAATCGATTCGCGGGTGACAAACGCAAGAGATAACCAACAGTGGAAGCATCTTCGTAGGTACTCGGACTGAAATCGCAATATTTCTCTCGTCCGCTTTTAAAGTGTCGCCTCTTAGCTTCTGATGTAAAGCTATTTTATTCAAACTACGATAAAATTCAAATAAGCCAATCAGCATTCTTTTTTTCGCGTATTTAGTTGATTTCGAAATTTCACGTGTACAATAAATTCGATGATAAATCAAGGCTTGGGTAAATTTTTTCATTGGAAGTATGAAGGAATTAAAAAGAAACTGTTCACGAAACTATCGGAGAATTCATCGTGGCAATTGATAAAAAAAAATTATTTTTTTTCAAATGCTTGGCTATGCCGTGTAATGAATACGCGTGAATGTTTTATCAGGTGCCTGCGGCGATCACGCCTGATTTTTAGCGTTAATCTAACGATTCCCCGCTGTATACGTACGTATACGGTGAAGCTTGAAAGCGCAGGTCTTATACATTTTCATGCAAATTGATAAGTGCGTGTATAGTTGGATATGAATATTAAATCTGTATGTGTGAACAGGTGAGACGAGAAATTTTATTTGGCGATCGTTCAGTATAATCAATTTGGATTATTGTGTGCGGACGAGGGCACAATTATTTTAAACATTTCCTTGACTCTACAACCAATAAGTTTTTATCAAAGAATTTGGTCAATTGGTTTTTTTTTTTCATTACTATTTATAATATTTGACGTACATTTTTTATTTTTTTTTTTTCAGGCAAGAAAGTATGATATATTTTTATAAAATACTTATGTATTTCCATTGCTTTTGTTTCTTTTACAGCATAAATAAAGTATTTTTTTCTTTAACGAAAACATTTTACTATACTTTGTGTATAAAAAAAAAAAAATTAAAAAATGTATTTAGTAAAAATAATGGATTGTAATTTTGTCAAAAAAATTTTAACACCAAGTATTTAATAAAAATATTCATTTATAATTCAATACTGATTTCTTTTGATGTGGGCCGTATGAAAGTGTTCCGTAAAACTAAAAATTGTTGCATATAATGTAAGCTTGAAAATAAAGGTACGACTGATTGACATGTACACTTATTTTCCAAACTTTCGAAAGTTGGAGTGATGAAAGCCTCAGATTGTATATTTGCGTTCGTACACACCCCGTAAATTCTAAAATCACTGATAAGGTCGGAACGTAAGTCGTTTTAAATCGTATGCAAGAATATGCGCGGTTTTTCGTCCAGCTGTACGTATATGTGTAAATTTGCTCGAGTCGATGACTCATTGGAGCTCAATACATTAAAAAATAAAACTTTAAAGTTTGTCGTGTAAACCCGAAAATCATCAAAAATCAATGCAATTTCCTCTACCGATACAGAGTACTTCTTTAGAGCAGTCGTGCTTATAAAATCGGACCTAAATCACCAAGTGAAAATTGTAAATAATTTTTGGACAAATTTATAATTGCTGCCATGAAAGTCGTCAGAAAAACATTTTAAAAAAGGTTTTTTTTTTGTACAAATGAAAATATCATCCACATGACATTTACTATTTACTTACTTTTATTTGCTTACAATACTTGTGCCTAAATCAACGCAGTTTTGTTCACAGAGTATACTTAGTCTCAATGTAATATGCACGAAAAGTATGTTGATTTATGCACAAAGATTATGCACCAAAAAATATAAATGAAGTATAATTATGTCGTGGTCATTGTATTTATTAACACCCAAAACTTTTTTCCTGGAATGAAAAACAAACAAGATTTAGTCACTGGTAAACGATTTTTGTAACCAATGTGTAATGATTTTCCTCGTATAAAAAAAAACGTTGGTTTGACACTAAATGAAAACTTGAATCACTCATGGTTACAGAGAAAAAAAAACTTTGTTTACGAGTTGTACACAAATAATTTGTATCCAAACAAAATCTAGAGGTTTTGCGTTGGACATTTTGCTGTGGGAACTACCTATGCGATTCATCATTTTGACGATCATTTCTACGACCTGTTGCCGTTCAAATAATTTGAAAAAAAATAAACGTACTGTGCAAAAAAGCTGTGTTTCAGTGAAATTGGTAGATGTATGTAAAACATTCACTTTTGAGTTGTTGTGAAATTTGTCCCCTTCGTTGAAACTTATCCAAATGCAAACCATCGGACGTTAGCCCGGCAACGAAGCTTCCCACAAATTTCAAACAAAATGGAGAAATGCATATTTTTTTCCCTCGGAAAATCAAGTGCATCGCACATCGTAAAATAAAAGTTGAGAAAAGATGGCGCAAGCACCGGACGAATCGACATCAGCCGCGTATAAATGCTCTCAGAAACCGAATCTTTATTTTCATCGTGACAGTGCACGACCTGAGCCGGGGGAAAAAAAAAAAAAAAAAAAAAAAAACACCAAGGTTTTTCAATAATGTCGGGAGCAGCGTTCCCACGATCCTGTCGTGCCTTTTTTGGGTATATACCCCTCCCTTGGTACGGGAAAAGGGCAGCGGTACCCAAACAGCCTGTTTTTTCCCTTTCTTACACACGTTTTCTCGAAGGTTCCACACTTTATTATCGTAGAAGTAAGCGACTCTGAAGGCTCGCGCATACTTTTCCAAGGTCACCCTTAATTTCCAACTTGATTGACGATTCTCCGTCAACACCGCAACAATTTTGTCCCAAATCGTTTGTGTCGCGCCAATCTGCGTAAATAAGTGCATAAGCCTTTCAAGGTGTCACTTGAGCTCCTACAAATTGTTTTAGCGACGAGGCGTTGATTGCCACGCATATCGTACAGAGACGAACTTTTTCTCAACCACCAAAAAAAAAAAAAAAAAAAAAAAAAAGTTGAAACGCGCGATAAACAACAGCATCCAGGACACAATGGCACTCCCAAGAAATTTACACACACGTGCAAACCTGTTAACACAACTAGGTGTACTTGATAGAAATGTGGTGGAACGTGAAAATAGGGGCGTGGAAGGAAAGATGGGTAGAGACAATCCACGCTATTTCTTGTTATGGGGTATACCTGTCGTTCGTTCGAGGAAAAGACCAAAATAAAGGAGAGAACGGAAAGTGAAAAACTCAAAAGAACGAGGCAAAGTTTACGTGTATAGGTTACAATATATATATATACCAAAAAATATCAAGGCCAACCTGTTGGGCCATATAATATAACACAAAGCGTACGTACGAAAATATATGTGCACCAGCACATGTTTAAATTTTTTCACTCTCGACTCTCGAGACGCCTTAAATGGGTGTAATGGTTATATTACCTCCGTGCCAATTTCTGTATGCAAACTCACGTGAGATGTTTTTTTTTTATTTCAAAAATCAAATAGCACGTATAGTGTTGAGGAGCAATGAAATTTGATGATTAGGGTGCACTAAAGGGCGTGTCTACAGTTCTATGAAATTGATTAATTTTACGAAATATTATAAATGCATTTTGGGTTAATCAGAAAATTTAAACTCAATATTTGACGTGTAGCTGAATAATGACGCATCATAAATGACAAAGCAAATGAGTAAAAATATTTTGTTGAAATTTTAATCATTTATAAATTGTTTGTACAGAGTAGATGTTTGGCTTGTTTTTGTTTCATGAGTGACAAAGTAAATTTAAACAAATAGGAAATTAAAGTTATTTATTCTAAAAAGTAAGAGGAAATGGACTTCTTACATCGAAAATTTTGTCGCTAATTGCATCACCTTTTCTCTTTCAGTTTTTACCATATTTTAATAAACTTAAATTCATTACATAATCAGACAAGTATGTCAGTCATTTATGATTTGACCAGAAATGAAATTAACCAATGTGAATTTTTAATTGTACATTTTAAAATTATTAACTACCCGATAACATTTCAAAACTATCGATTGAAAAAATCACGATGGGTATGCTACAATAACCTAATTAAACAATAAGCCAGAAATGGGCCGTTAGACGCTTACCGTAAATCAGTATATTTCATAGTTAAAACAACTTCATTTTTAACACGCGTTTTTAATTTTGGAAAAAAAATTTCCCATGATTTCTGACCTGCAATAAAATAAAAATGTTTAGACCTGATTGTACATTTGCTACGAAAAAATTTCTACAAGGATTTCTTTGTTAAAACGTAAAAAAGCATTACGGTAGTGGCTAAGTAAGTACCGTTGCTATACAATGACAAAATGTTCTTCGAGAATTCAACTTCACCTACAGGTACTCACATATAACATTCTTACCGTCTATATTTTTTAAATGGTAACAACTGCCTGTTTTAGAAAAATCGAGTTTTCAAACAGCGCTTGGCTCTGATTTTTTTTTCTTTTTTTTTTTCAATTAAAGATTACAAATACATTAGTTTTTGAAAAATACTTTGACTGGAAAAGATTTTAAAAAGTGTTGTATGGACTTCAGGCATCATTAAAATATAAAATAAAAATTTATAAACGAGACATGCGTGAAATCATGACGATTTGTTTTATCAGATCTTGATTTAATGAATTTTCGTGGCCTAATTTTTGTTAGAACTTAACGAAAATAACATAGGTATTGTATCAACCAGAAAAGTATTTAACACGCAATCACCAGATATATGACGCTTGTATGTGTATATTATACCGATTAAGAAAACATAATCTGTCGCTTCGAGAGATTACTCACTTGGAACTATCCAAGTAAACATGTTTTCTCAAAACTAAGAAATTTTTTCTTTCCACGTAAAGATGTACAGTTATAAGCCATTTTTATTTTTCTCCCCTCAAAAATTCCAGTCGACCCCGTTTTCTGATCGCCATATATAAGCCCGTGCAGCACACAAACGCAAATTTTCGCGAAACAAACCCACACGGCGTCACCCCAAACTAAATATATGAGCCCGGAAAGAAAAAAAGGAGGAAATGTACAAGAGACAGACTTCTAAGTTTATACCCTGCAACGTCTGGTCTGGCCGACGGCGCGCGCCAGATAAGGTCCAATACACGTATATTTGGCGCGCGCTTGGAAATACCAGCACACACACATATATACATATGGATGCACAACCACGTATATATACACGCGCAAGTTGGCGAGAAAGTTGAGCGGAGGCTCGACCGGTTAGCTAACCAATCGGCTAGCTCCACGAGCGACACACCTTCTATTTATACGTATAGCTTCTCGTTTTGCCGGTGCGCCGTCATTCGCGTGAGCGAAAATAGACCGACCGGCTGTAGTCTTTCCTTGTCTCTCGTTTCTTGGTATGCGAAACACATGGGGTGTGTCCGTGCCTTTGGGGGAGAACAAAAAATAAAGTATGGAAAAGGGAGAAGACAACGGAAAAACAAATAATACCGATACATTCGGGTGGAAAACAGGGAGGCATTTTTGGGATTCCAAACCAATAGGGTACATCGTCACAATTGTTTGTTGTCAAGTTCGCGTGAAAATGCACGCGCGCATATCGACACCAAACGCGCCGGGAATGACGCAAACAAGCCGCGATATATAACAGCGAGTCGTTATAATTTTCTTACATACGCGATGAGCTGGTGCAGGTAAGTAGGTTGGGAGACACATCGAGTTCGAGGAGTCAGTCCAACTTTGACGTTGCCAAAGTGTCTTTTTGCCTTTACCGATCGTCTAGCTTTTGTACATTTTCCACACGCCGGTTTTGTGATTTTTTAATACTTTATAGGATTATACAGTGTCGATTTGCGGGTCACGTGGAGTTTTGCTCGATAGATGAGTTTGCTGTCGATTTTTCTGATCGGGGATGATTACGTGGTCAGTATATGCACGATACAAATTATACCATAAGGCCCAATTGAAAGAGTATCACTTTTTTTTTTTTTCGAGTGCCAAGAGATTAATCGTCTTCTCTCTTCGTACCGGTGTATATTTTACACGAGGATAGACGCACGATCGGTTCGATCGATTATCAGTGTCCACGAGTATGTCTACACACGTTTCTTTTTTCCCCGAAATTCCCGATCATACATTAAATCCGATGATTGCATTTCCGTGGTCGCAACAATTGAGGCCGCGGAGTTAATAAAACGTTCCTTCGTGTATAAATACTTAATTGCACCCATGAATACAAACTGCAGCTTCGCGGGAAATGATCGTATAGACACGTGTGGTAGTTTCGCTTTCGTGTGTAAATACATTGTATGCGCATGGGGCATCTTTAATCGATGACATGATCAATTATTTCTGCTCCGACCTCTGCGTGCATGTAAGTTTTTTTTTTCCTTTCTTTTTTTAGTAACGGAAAAATTACCGATCTTTCAAAATTAAGTCGGATCGGTATGTATTTGCTGATGGTCATTTTTACCTAAATTTGAATTTTCAAAGTATACTTGAAACATGGTCGGACGAGATCTATCGGTTATCAAAACCTGCATCTCACGATGATGCCGATCGGCTTTTACTGCAATGTCCGCGTGGTCCGACGATCGTTTTATGTGTTCGTGCCACGTGCGCGGTGTAATTAGATACACGCAAATGCAGGTACATACTGAAACAGGCCGGAGGCTCGACCTTTACCTGGCCAATAATTGAGGCCTATTCCTCTTCTTTCCTCGTTTCTCCTGAGCATTTCGTCGATTAACTTTTTTACTGTACAGTAGCTTGTCGTATGTATATAGATACCACCGCGTGGAAGGAAATTTTACTTGTTCCAGTATAAATATACATGTATGTATTCGTTCCACGACAACAGTCGAGGTTTTCCTACACGTATATATGTGCGGTCTATTGTTCATACATGATCTGACTGATGGAGAGGATGTGGTCTTGAACGTGAGGGGGTTACGGACGATGAGATCGTTTCCTTGTTTCGTTTCAGATTTTTGCGCGCCATGAAATTTCCGGGAAATAACGAGCGAGAGAGTAATGTAAAATGAGTAGTATAATAAACAACAATTCCAATTATTATAAGAAATGTTTTTTACTGGTTCTTATAGTTGCCGAAGGATTGAAATTTAAAAAACTAAAAAAAAAACTTGATTCATTCTTGGGAATGTTGGAAACACGCGTCAAATATCTTTTTCTTCCAATTAAACAGTCTTTTGTTCGATGCTGGTGCTATTGAATAAAAATAGCGAAATCGATGAGGTAAATACTGGATAAAAGCTCTCAAATACGCCTAACGATTATCGGCAATGGAATAGAAAAGGTGATACCATTATCGATGGATCAAATTAACGATAATCAAACATTGCCGAGTTCGCCAACAACGAGGACTTACTGTAAACATATCCTTATCTCACCCCATTCGACGAGTAATTGTCTCTTGTGCAATAATTTGTCGTCCATCGAGTGCTCAAGTATTTGGTATTCAAAAAAAAAAAAGAAAAGTTGTCTGTTAAAAACGTACGTGTAACAATTTAAAAGACAAAAAAAATAGGTGACAAAATCGAGTGACAGATATGAACGTACATGTTCACCTACACACCTATATGGACGTACAACTTAGAAAAGGATATATGTATTATCAGCTCGTTTATACTTACGTTCTTTTTATATTTCACTTACGTTATCAAGAGTGTGTGTTACTCCAGGGTCGGAAGAATACACGCATAAGATGTAATGTAAGTACCCTAAATCACGCACGACCGGCTATCCATACTCGTGGACCTATATTATACTTGAAAAAAAGGTGTACTTAGGTAATTCTTGCTACAAATGAATTTTACTTTTTTTTTTTTTTTTTTCACGATAAAGAGACGTGATAATTTTACAAATGGACGACGAAACATTTTCCCGTTCATCGGTGCCATTTGAACATTTGATTCCGCACTGGATTGGCCCATCAGCGTCCCCTCGGCGTCGGACGATCTTTTGGTTCTGAAAATCCTCAACGAGCCGCTGTACAAGCGTTTCCCCCTTCGGGTCCCATTATCTTCTTCGCTGCGTCCCTACGCGATCTACACGTGAACAAATTTTCGTAATTTTACAACGCTGGACGTTGGATAAAATCCGACATCCCGATGTACATCGATATACTAGCCAATGCCTAAATGTCGGATTTTTTCCAAAGCTGCTGGTAAATTTACGGATCATTTTTTAACGCGTAATCCATGTAAAATACGTTTCGAGCAATCGTCAATGTAATAATGTACGCTCCATCAGCTGTGACAATATTATCAGTTATACCCGTGTACCTTACGTCCGAGACGACAGAGCCGACAATGCACTCTTGCGTATCTATAATGCATAAAATGTTCGCGATGGCAACCTTGAGTCTATAGACTATATATACGTACGTAGATATACATAGGCGAGGGTCGCGTCGATCGGAAGCAAAAGCTTCGTTCAAGTGCACGCGAATAAGTATATTTCCAACCGAAGACCGTCATTCGATGAACAGTATTTGCTCCTCTCTTTTTTTTTTTTTTTTTTTTTTTTTTTTTTAATGTCTACATGGACATACTGCACGAATAATGTTGCTCTCGACTTCGTCATGATCAAGTTGGTATAGATCAAGATGATGGTGATAGCAATGATGAAGCAAAGTAAAGATTTAGTTACTGATGAAATTACAGTTGACTTTAGCCGATCTTCGGTGGGTGGGCCGAGAAGGTCGTCAAGGTTTTTAAAAAATTGGGTTTTCGTACGTGACTGGCATTTTTGTAGGAGCTGTTACAGTATCGGAAAAAAAGGCTTTTCACTGTAAAGGTTCCTAAACTGAGAGAAAAAATTTTTTTTTAATTACAGAGAAATTCCAGCAAAAATTACCATTGCGCACAGTAAGTCGGATGCAAGTTGGCAAAAAAGGAAAAAATTATTATTTTTAACAGTAAAGATTATTGATTTAACAATTAATATGTAATACTTACTAAGCTCTGTTTTACACGGTAATACAAAACCCACCAAGATTTTTGTTTTACAAGATGATCATTTAATACGCACACTGTTCATCATACGGCACGTGTACAATTTTAAATGATAATCTTGTAAAAAAAATTTTGGTGAGTTTTGTATTACCGTGTAAAACAAAGCTTAGTAAGTATTATATTTTTATCCAAGTTTCATTTAATAGATTATCATCAAGAAATAGACACCAAAAAAAATTATTAAGTTGTTAAAATTACAGCTCGAAAAGTAGAAATTATACTTAGAACAGTAAAAATTACACTATGCGGAAATGTAAAATTTATTAACCGATTCTTTTAAGGTTTACTGTTCTTACCATAATTTTTACCTTTTGAACCATTATTTTAACTATTAAAAGAATAATTTTTACTGTTAAAAATAATAACTTTTTCCTTTTTTGTTTGCATACGATTTACTGTGCAGAATGGTAATTTTTTACTGGAATTTCTCTATCATTTGTATTATTTCTTTTTCTCAGTGTAGAACCGGTACGGTGAAAAATAAATTTTCATAGTATTAAGAAGGTGTTTATTTTTGTGGTGCAAACAGTATTACCATTTGAATCTCTGCATTTTGTGACATTATACAAATGTATATATTGTAACGATGTTTGAAAAGCCTCCCCAAAAAAAGAAACAAATAGTTGGTCGAAATGCGGCAACTCGGTAATTAATGACAAAAGTTAAATAGCTAACAATGAAATAATTTTTACGTTTTTCATGCGCATGAGGCTAATTCAAAAAAGATTTCTTCCAAAATACTTATTTAATTGTTTAATTTTTAAACACACCTAATGTTTTGTCTACGAAATCGAAATGATTTTGTTCTAAGAACTTCTGACATAATTCAAAATAACGTTATCAGATAGGCTGTGACAACACTCTTATCGAACATCAAATAAATCCTACAGCAATTTACAGAAACAATGTATGAAATTGTCATCGTAGCTTTAACAGCTGAGTGTGTGTGATTTTCCTATCTCTTCGTTGACATTTTTATTCACTTTTACTCGCAGCTGTATACACAAAACTATTCACCACTTAAATCGTGTTTTTAATAATAATTCAGTAATTAAAAAAAAAAAGTTATATCTCATTGTGAGTACTAATAGAAATTTATACTTGACGAATGTGGGTGTGATGTAACTTAATGTTCTTGCTTTTATCACAATCAGCTTTCCGGCTTGATTGAAGTTCTCATCGTGACATTTCTGAACCTCGACCTGCTCTCCTTTCTTTTCAGTGTTTTTACACATACGTCAGATAACTTTGTCTCGCAGATTAAAAGATTTTTTTATTCGTTCGCTTTTTTGCTATGTTTCAACACACCCGTTTGACAGATTTTTTTCAATTTTGAAACCCAACGTACTTCTAAATCTGTTTTATGTAACAAAAAAATAATTAATTTTTAATCGAACAAATAAACTTTTTGTCTAGACCCAAGTAATATGACAAATATATTGGCAGTTTTGCAATTGTATAATTTACTGGTTTGTAAAAAAAAAAAATGAGTGAGTATCGATTTAGATTTCTTTTCTCATCAATTTCTGAATATTGATGCTTTAACCCAAGCTTATGGATTTTCTTATAAATTTTAAAAGGATTTTCTAATAAGTTAAATAATCAAATTTCTAAAATTACTACTAACACCTTGTATCCATGTTGGAGAACTGACGTAAGATAAATTAAAATATTTATGGTCTGGACTTGAATAATATTATTCTTGTACAATCGTACAGTATGTCCTGTGTACTTTTCAAATATTTTGTCTACAACACTCTCCTACGAAATTAAAGCATAAACATTGTGCTGCCGTTTATTGTTATGAAATCGTATAAACCAACTGGTAATAAACACGTTTGTATCAGAAATCAACGTTAAACATGACGAAGACTATTGTAAAAAATTTAGAGAACAAATTAAGGTTAATTTGAGAATAAATTGCTTAAAAAGAGTAGAAAAATTTGATAGTAATTTTTTATGTTAATTTATAAAAGTTAATTTCTGTGTACAAATATTTTTGTAAATTATGATAAAAATGACGTAATTCATTTCTTGATTAATGAAATTTAAGAATTACAATAGTATATAATATGACTAAATGTATGAATTTTATTATTTATTATATTTTGTAACAATACCTTGTTACAAAATTAGAGTAGATTTTATCTGGAAATCTTTATGGTTTTAGCATAAAAGTACATCAAATTTTGATTTATAAAATCCTCATAATCTTAGGGGGTTGTCCTATGGATACCCTACTGCACATAAACTTTTTTTTTTTTTTTGTGAAATCCCATAATTAGAAAATATCATAAAATAATTAAACTTAAAGAGGAACCCAAACGAATTCTGTGAAGGTTTTAATGAAAAATTTGACAGATTTCAATACAAATCACTGAACCTTTGTAACTTTTTTCTTATTCTACATACATACTCTTGTGTTTAATTTTGCGACTCGAAATGTTTTCTCGATTTTTCAAAATAAGACTATAAATCAAAATCCTTTCAAGTCTTGAGGCAACCCCATAAGAGAAAAATCCTAAACTATGTGCCTTTAAACTTAGCAAACGCAGTTTTGTTGATTAAACTTTTATTTATTTTTTTTTTTTCAATGCTTTTCAGGTATAATTTTCCAAGACTTCCGTCGATTAATTATAAGTCACCTCAGTGAGCAATCGTCACAGATATACGCTTATTTATAAAAAAAAAATACGCAATACGCTCTACCCAATCGAAAAATTCCACTTGGATTGCAGTGCCCCGCTTGCACATTCATTCACGTACGAGATCCAGACCCCTTCCATCCACGTATGCAAGTATAGCACCGAACTTTGAAATAAAATTCTAATTATACCAGCCGTCGCGCCGATCGGACGCTAAAAAATCAAAGAACGAGACGGAAAAAACGATCCCCCCCCCAAAAAAAAGGGGGGAAAACACATATGCACAGCAACTTCTTGCACGTATACGCGCTGCTATGTTTTGCAAATATACTGTTGGCACGTATACGTGTGTGTGTATATGAACATACGGATAAGAGGAAGAAAAAGAAGACATAGACGCTGCGTCACAAACGTTATAAGAGCCGGCCACGGGGTAGCGACCCAGCAGTCTTCGGCACGTGCTCGCGCTCGTCCTCTCTCTCTCTCTCTCTTAGCAGCATTTAATCGAGTGTACATAATAATTATATATTCTTGTACATCTTCTTTTGGTGATTTGTATAATTTTGTAACACACGGTTTAGTTTTTATAGTGTTGAACTGAAAATTCAGTGTTTCCGAGGGCTTTTACCAGCTAAGGGTATAGTTAAGAGTACAGTCTGTTTCGGTTTGTTTGTTGAAAGCCAACAGTGGGAAGTGAAAAGTCGATGGGACAGGAGATTCTTCGTGACTTTTGTTGGCGAATTTGAGCTGCTCGAGATGCCGTACATCAAGAGATCCATTCGAGTGAGTCGTTGATTTTAGGTGGGATCGAGAAAAAAATCGGCATGATATCGGTATTTTGACTTTCGCGTATAATTTCGATGGTAACGTGTCAAACTATGGAAATTTCATTACACGACTTGAGCATTTATCGTGCGACGCGCTTTTGTTTTGACTTTGATCCTGCGGTTGAGAGTTCGTTGTTTAATCTTATCGGTGTTATTGACTGAAATGAGGCCGGGTGCCTTTGGACATTCCGACGATGACGGTTTTTCTTCGACAAAATGGTATATCTGACGCGATTTCATCCGAACGTGTATTTTGCTGGCGATTCGTCCGATAGATGATGTTGGGATTCGCGTTGACACGCTATCTGAACAAAACTTTGGATTAGTTTGATTTTTTGTCAATAAGATCCTTTAGTATTGGTGTTAATTGATCACCGTGAAAATTCTTTTGTCCAATACTAATTTTCATACGATTAAAAAAAATTTTTTTTGCACGTGTGAAGGCTTGGCTTGTTTTTGACCATAAAATGTTACGATGGATCCAGCGGTAATTTTTAAATACTAAAATTAACGTAGTGCTAATGAAAAATATACACCTTAAAAACGCATAGAATTCTTTTATAAAACTTCAATTATCAAATTTTTTTAAGTCAATACATTGCCCAATCATCATAGTGAAAAATGATTTTTTTCCGCAATAATTTGATTTTTTTTTTAGAAAATTAATCATAAAATTAAGTAAAATCCCATTACGATCTTTATAATTTAAAAAATTTCCAAAAAATTGTATTAAAATCTAACACGTCATTTAATTTTTCATACATAAATTGATAAAGAAAATAAAAATTCTTCGTTAGTTAAGTAACTTGAAATTATCCAATTAATGTAAAAAAATGTTATATTAAGAAAAAAATTCAAAAACCATTTTTTTAATCGAAAAATTAAAATACAAAAAAAGTAAAAACGTAATATTATTCATTGGTAAACATTAAAAAACAAAAGTATTATTCTGGTTGTAATGAACCCTAAATAATTGGACACGTATACGCATAGATTAAAATTTTTGGCAGGTTATAAATATTAAAATGTACTTTGGTCGCAAAAAAAAAAAAAAAAAAAAAACTGTAACACGTTACATTATGACATTCGATTTTTCATTCATATAACAAAGCAAAATGTCCAAAATTCCAAAACAATTCTACTGCAATTTCAAAATCTTCGTAAGTACATAAGTAGAAGTACAAAAACCAAAGTTAAAAAAAAAACCGCATCGTGGGTACAAAAATACATCATCCGCGACCCACGTCGACCTAAAAAGCTCACATCCCCGTATATCAAAAACGAACGTAGTAAAGACGCGAACGTAAAAAAGGCCAATAAGCAAAAAAATGACGGAAAAAAAAAGAACAAACGAGTAATATAAGTAGTCATTTAGACACACTCGACGTGATACCACAGACACACACACCTGCAATGCACACCCGAGGGGGATAAAGATGACTTTACGTTATTTGAGATGATAGGTACAACCCACATGAGCATTACACAAAACTATACAACTGCACACTTAGCATCAGGTATGAGTATTATGACTCCTCCTCGCAGGCGCGAGCCTCTGTTATTCAATTCTCTCTCTTGGCGTTGGTTGGTTGCACAGGAGGCTCGTACCATACGTATCCACACACACCCAGACTTATATACGTATTTTTTTATATTATGTATGCATACTTACGTGTGTCGTCATTGAACGATCGACGTCGAGCATTTTTTTTTCCTCGAGCACCAATTTATACATCACACACGTTTACGCGATACCCCATTACACTTACGTTGGCACTGGAATCCGTATGAATTGGTCGTTTTTTTATTATTTTACTCGTTTGACTCTCCATACGAGTGCAATATCTCTTTATTTAATCGGTGTAATGTACATATTTATAGGCAGAGCTCTTTGACGCAAATTTTCGACGGATGAGTTAGGGGCTTACGTTGGGAAAAATGACATTTGTACAAGGTAGGGCGTGTTACATGGGTTTAAGTCAAATTTATCGTTTCGATTTCTTTTCAGAAAATTGTAATACGTTTTTATGTGGGACAATTTGGTTTTTATTGTTTTTTATAATAAATTTTTTTTCCCTCCTTTTTTTATAGTATTGTAGGTTACATAATTTAAACTAAAATTCCAGGATAGGGAATATTAAAAATATGTAGGTAGTGCTGATATACATTCACAAATTTGGTTTGGTCGAATCACACAATTTTTAGTACGTTTACAACATTTACAATGCAATATATCATATGCAAGTGTGTATAAATATATTTAAAAAACACATAATTCTCTTTTCAATCGATGCACAATATTTTTTATAAACAAATAGCCACCCTCGTAGTTATGGTTTCTTTTACCAGTCCTTAATTTTAATTAAAAATTCATATACATCAAAGGGCATAATAATAGTAATAATTGTGATAGTAATAAATTTTATAATATTTTTCTGATTAATAATAATTGCATGGCAAGATGCGCATGTATTTTCATTTTTCACGGTTCATCGGCCTTCCGACGGTTGTATACATCAGGAAAATGGTAATGTTGAAGACAATCGATTTTAGACGTACGCTTTCCTTCTTGTCCGTGTATTTATATGTACGTTTTCTACGTGAGCATAAAAAATACTTCCCTCCCTGCGAGTACACAAACATGTCGATGTCGTTTATGTTGTATGGCTTTATTTGCTGTGTCAAGGCAAAAGGTCATGTGCGCTCGATTCTTTGAACGGCTTTTATCTGCACCGTCGCGCAGAGATACGCGGTATTTTTTACGACTCGATGCTCATTGTTGTAATAATTTATTTGAATTCCATTTGATTTTTTTTTTCCACTGAAGATACATCATTTTTAGAGTTTTTATTAGTCAAAGGGGAGTACGAATCGAACTTCGACGATGGCTTTTATTTTGAGATAACATGCGCTTGCCACTGCATGAAAGAGTATATTGAAAAACGAAGAAATTTTCTAACGTCACAGCGATAAGTTGATAAATTTAATGAATTATGTTTCAAGCGACGATAATACATGCGAAATAAACTAGTTTGTATTTTTTTGATGCGTTCCTGACAGTGAAGGGGAAAAAATGTATTTTTATGCGGTGGATAATAAACGGATAGCCTTAGCTGAGGAGAAGTTTAATAAATTTTAATCGTAAGGTTGAATTTTTTTTTCATTCGACTGATAATGAGTGAACTAAATGGTTTTGTTTTATCAACTTGTTGTTAGTTCTTTAAAAAAATTTCTAGTTGAGAAGTGGATTCATATTATTTCTACGATAATCATTTCAAATATTCCTAATGGATATGAAATGTCGGAAAAGTAAGGATATTTATAAATGACTCTTCTAACTAAGTGGTAGTGATACAGCAAACTGAATCAAAATAAAATTTTATAAAAAAAGATTGGTGTTTCATTTAAATGATCCATAGATATGTTTTTATTTTTTACTTGTGGTTATCGATAAAAATTGATTAATAAAAAATCCAAATTCTACTATTGGCTTCACAACAATATTACACAAAAAAAAGAAAACAAAAATTATTCATCCTAACTGTACAAGTACGTTAAATATTTTTAAAAATATTGTTTTGTCCAGAAATTCTATTGTAGTTTCTCTAAAGGATTATGATAGTACAATTAGATTTAAACTTGAACCGAACTTTATCAGAACATAAAAATTTATGTGATAGGCAGGTATAAATGTGCACTTGAAAATGATTCTGATGAAACATCACGATTTTATAGGTATTTTCTATAGTATTGTTGCTTTAATAAATCATAATTTGAGTTTAAAAAATTTTTGTACTAAAGAACAAAATTTTCTTTCTATATCAATGATATTTTTATAAATAAATTAAGATGAATTTAAAAACAATCGAAAATCGTGTGACAGTAACGTTTATTAAAATCGTAATAATTATCTTATATTTAACCAAAGACTATAACTTTTTTCGACAATTATTGAATTCTGATGTACAACTACCTTAACAGAATACAATTTTAGAACAGAGAAACTTTATACTTACTTAAACCATATTAAGGTAAGAAATCATTTTTCAAAGAAAGACCTTAGTCTCATGTAAGATCCCTTATCACTTTTATTCTAGACTAGTTGAAGATAGGCGTGTCTATTTCTATTCACTTGGCAATAGAACTCGGAGTTGGCATACATTTCCACAAAAATTAGCTAGTAATTTTCAATCGTAAAGTGAATGTAATCCGAATTCTACATACGTAATGCATTGACTTGCGTACATGGTTCATTACGATTCGTCAATTAGAGCCGAACACACTTAACTTTGTGATTCCCCGAACGAACAAAACCCATGTAAATTCAAACCGGCCGGTATACGTATTTTGCATGCCAAGTATTGAACATCAAAACTAATTTGTGTAATTTTCTTTTATTTGTAGGGTTTCAACCCCCATTTGGCGTTTTCTATCGG
Source organism: Copidosoma floridanum (assembly GCF_036245765.1). NCBI lineage: Eukaryota > Metazoa > Arthropoda > Insecta > Hymenoptera > Encyrtidae > Copidosoma > Copidosoma floridanum. Next base: position 6,385,248 of record NW_028321897.1, on the reverse strand, counting down.
AGCTGCAGCACTAGGTTCCGGCTTCCAGCACGGCTACAATACCGGAGTAGTCAACCCACCACAAAAGGTAAAAATTCAGTATATTACAAAGTTCAAAAATTTCACTGGAGTGATTCAAACGAAATATGAATTATTGTCATACTTACCTCGTTCTTTAGATTATCATGGAATGGATTTCGGAGACAAAAATAAATGGAAGCACCGAAGAACTAGACCCGGAAGACCTTAAGAAAATTGTAGTCGGAATATGGTCGATAACTGTGGCAATATTCTGCGTGGGTGGCATGATTGGTGGTGCCCTGGTAGGCACAGCTGCAAATCGTTTCGGTCGCAAGGGCAGCCTCCTACTCAACAATGTGCTTGTCTTTATGGCCGTGATTTGCCAGTCCTTGGCTAAGCCGACGGGTCACTACGAGCTGCTAATCCTCGGCCGGTTTATCATTGGCATCAACGCGGGCCTCAATGCAGGCCTGGCGCCCATGTATCTAGCCGAAATATCGCCAATGCACCTGCGAGGTGCCGTCGGCACGGTATACCAACTGGTCATCACAATTTCGATTCTGATAGCCACGATACTTGGTATGCAAAATGTCATGGGCACAGCTGACCTTTGGCCCTGGCTTCTGGCTATGACCATCGTACCAGCTATCGTTCAACTCATCACCCTACCGTTTTGCCCCGAAAGCCCCAAATACCTCTTGCTCAGCAAAGGCAAAGACATGGATGCTCAACGATGTAAGACTTGCTCGCCTCTTGTACTAGTATGCATTTGAGTTACATGTTTCTTTGGCAAAAAGTCCATTTCATATCTCGTTTCTTGTTCTAGCTTTGACGTGGCTTCGAGGCACTATTGAGGTCCATGATGAGATGGAGGAGATGCGCGCCGAGTACGAGTCTGTCAAACTGGTACCCCAGGTCACGCTAACTGAGCTCGTCATGAACTCCTCGCTTCGAATCCCGCTTTTCATCGCCGTAATGATTATGTTGGCCCAACAATTGTCTGGTATCAACGCCATTATGTTCTATTCTACACAAATCTTCGAAATGGCTGCGCTTAATGAGAAACAAGCTCAGTATGCGACCATCGGCATCAACGTTGTCAACGTTCTGATGACCTTCGTCTCTATGATTCTCGTTGAGAAGGCTGGTCGCAAAACATTGCTGTTGTTCGGCTTCTTTGGCATGTTCATCGACACCGCTTTACTCGGGATCTGCCTTCCATTTAAGGTCAGTAAGAATCATAGTGAACCACCATTTGTTGATAACGTACGTTATAACGATAAAATAATTTGTTGACGAAAACTACCACCGGGCGCTCATGTTTGTACTTTACGCCCTAGTGACGTAATGTAATATTATTCTCTGTATGGCAGTAATTGTGTTTATGATTTACCCTCAAACTATTAGCAATTTAGTTATTTACAAGTATGAAGTGTATATTTAAACATGAAAAAGGGAACACGTGATCTACTTTATCGGCAATTCGTAATCTCTCCTGTAATTTTGGTAACAATGTGTTTTACGATTGAGCAATTTTTATTTCTTTTCACAGGGAAGCAATGTGGCTTCGGCAATGTCAATCCTGCTGCTCTATTTGTTCATCGTACTATTTGCCTCTGGCGCGGGCAGCATTCCCTGGTTCTTGGTGTCCGAACTGTTCAACCAATCGGCACGTCCCACCGCTACATCAGTGGCCATCGCTATCAATTGGGCCGCCAACTTCATCGTCAGCGTCACGTTCCCAACACTGCAGGAATTAATCGAGTCTAACGTGTTCTTCGGGTTCTCCGTAATCCTGTTGCTGTTCTCTGCGTTCATCTGGTTCAAAGTTCCGGAAACAAGGAACAAGTCCATCGAGGAGATAAGTAGCATGTTCCGCCAGCAGTCGTACCAATGAGGGGAGCAAGCGCTAAACGGGGAATCAATCGTTTCCCACACTTCTAAAACAACAGGTCTCAAATTACGTGCCTGGTGCTCGGCAAGTGAACATTCGCGAGTCCGCTGCGCGGACGGTAATATTGACTTCCCGAACACCAGGACACGTAAAATTGTATACGCGCCACGTTCGGAGGTTAAGAAATGCCCTAGATTTTACGTTAACCGCCCTTGGCTTCGCCTCGGGCGTTTATTTACGTGAAATCTACGACATTCTTAACCTCAATCACTAGGTGCGTAATGTAATATTTTGCCCACACATGACACGAGTTATCCAAAACAAAGTAATTTTCATCTGTGTACAAGCATACGAAACGTAAAGAACTATTTTTTTTGCTGAGATGAATGGCGTTCCAGATAAAGAAAACGAGTCAACGCCGTTAATTTCGTCTTTCTTTTGGAAAATTTGTACTCTTGGTTTTTTTATCATTCAATCGTTATAGCAGCAATTGACGGATAACAATGGCATAAAAATGATCAACAAACAAAACAACGTTACTAATAAGCTATTACTTAGTTCCTATATTGTTCCCGACACCGTGCGCCCGAGATAAGCAAGGTTTGATTAAAGATAGGATGGTCATGAGGGTTATGTCGACGCGTGATGAAAAGCATCCGCGATGCCCGGGTAACAGATTCTTTTATAACTCTGATACTGTTGAATGTGTGAAAAATACAATTGCATGTGTTTAATGTATATCGTATCAGGATGAATTCAAAATGGTCACAATATATAATGTTAAAGTTTCGCCTAGGTAGACTCACTGGTGGGGCCCTTCTTTGTTAACAGCGGCTTACGGCAAAGCGTTGCTCAAGTGGATTTTCCAATACTCTAGTCACGAGAGAAAACAATGGACAAAAATTTTTCAGCGAAAACAATATAAAACCCCCACTTGTTGTTCCATTACGTTATAATCTTCCAATTTCTTTAAACGTCCCGATTTTTGTAATTTCTTTTGTTTTTTTCAACGCGACATCGAATGAAAGCCGTAGAAACACCTTGTCTTTGCCAAATATATTCGCGAGTCTTGCACCGAGGTTGGTGTTGAATTTCCGCTCGCGTTATAGACTCATCACTTTTACAACTTGAGTGTCAACGTGAGATCCTCTTCTTCTGTACTTGTTCGAATATCCGACAATTTTATGTATATTTGTATATTACACGCGTATTGTGTATAAGTTACATTTATAATAATAATAATAATAATACACACACAAAAAACGTACTGAATCGGACATCGAAGGTCGCGAGTCGCGTACCATAACCGCTATTATAATATAATTATTTTTGTATGAGAAAAAATTCATTGAAGACTGTGGTTTAAGAGGGTCCGTGCACATAATAAAAGAAAATAAGGGCGAGCTGTGCGGTAAGGCCGTTGTGGGCGAAACTTTAGGGGAAAAAATTCAAAGTGCATAAGCTTTCGATAATCAAAATTTTTTTCTAATTTTTATTTTTATTTCTTTTTAGAACAACTCTATAGTTTTACAAGGCTACGTCAATGTCTTTTATTTGATTATGTTGTACAATTTTTTTATTGCTTTGTAATGCAAAAAGCTGTTTAAAAAAAAAACCTTTTTCGAACATGCACCACTGACACAAGTTTTCTTATGGATATCATAAACTATATTATTTTTATTTTTTTTAATTTTCAAAGGCGACGAGAATGCTTTGAGTATAAATGTAGATTTTTTTACACGAGAGCGAGCCTTTGATCACGTCTGAGAGAAAACGAAGTATAAAAATATACGCCTCAGAATTAATTATTTTTTCAGAATCACCATAACCACAAATGTTCGTATACATGTATCATAAAATATATATAATATAAATCGTTTTTTTAAACGATAAAAAGTGGGACAGCAGGATCGAATCGATGTATTGTTCGATTGATTCTAAAATGACAAAAACATTCGTCGAAATAATTTGTCCCGTGCGAAGTAAGCATATAAAAATGGTGTATAAAGATACTGGATATTTTGTTACATAACCTATATAAATCGAGAAAAAATCACATCACACCATCCAACGGTAAATGTTCGCCACTCGCAACATATCCCATCAAGTCGACAGTTTAAAGGAAAAATTAATCGCAGTATTCCAGCATCGATTATTTTTTACTTGACCATACTTATTATATACTTTGATCAACTTGAAAATATGAAACGAGTCACAAATAAAAGGTAGAGTGATTTTTTTCGTCAGACTGTGTGTGTTGTCCGTGTCATAATAATTGTAAATATGAAAAAAAAAATCATTTAGTTTAATATTGTATAGCCAGATAGATTAAATAATTCTACATAAACATATATTTCTATGTGTATTGTTTAGTTATATACGTTTGAAAGAAGGAAGGAAAATTGTGTAAAAGTCGAGACCAAGACGAGAGAGTAAAAAATCGGTTCGCCTTCTTTTTCCCTTCGTCTATAATGTTATTTATAATTGAGATGAGCTACGTGAGAGCGCTGTTTTCTATATACAAATGAAAATACATATGAAAAAACCACTATGCAGGAAATCAATTGAACAATGCATGAATAATAGTTCAATGTAGATGCAGAGATGTAAAAAAAAAAAAAGTAGGAAGGTATACATAATTTTTTTCCGTAGTCAGGCTTACGAAGATAAATAATACTCAAACTGTTTTTAAGTTTTTAAAACTGCGAATAATCAATAGCAGAATCTCAGTAGTTCTCAGACGGCGAATTTTTTCAAAGAGAGCCTTGAACAACTCGAGTACAGAGGATTTTAATCTTTTACAGATTCAGCACTTGGGGTCATTGTATTGTTCAACAATAACCATCAACCGTGTATTTTTTTATTCAAAGATGATGAATAATTGAATTTTTTTACGATTTATTAATAATGTTGTTTTAACAAATTTTTTATTCGTTTCAACGATAAAAGTAAGTTGATCTGTACTCTCGTTCTTCTTTTAGATCGAATACCCGAATGTCGACTTTTTTTTTTTTTAAACACGTATTTTTAGCATTTAGTTTGTAGAACATACTTTTATATTACAAAACCAGTACGAGTACTAGGAAGCTGTATGCGCCATGTTGTTTCAAACTATACGATTGCACTTTAATCAAAAGTGTGACGCATATTTGGTAAAAAAAAAAAAAAAAAAAAAAAAAATATCATTCGCAGCATCAGTGAAAACGTCATAGTAGTAGTGGTAGATAAAACAACGTTTATGCAAAATCGAGTAATTATAGAAAACTTTCGTCATATCCAATTAATGTATACCACGTATTAATGTAAAAACTGCACAACGCGCCGTTGATTTCACGAATAACTTAACGAAGATCGATATCGTTTGTTGCGTTATAAAAAGGACACGTGCATGTTTCGTTATTCATACGTAAGATATATATTGTAACGTGCGTTAAACGTATTATGTTGTATCACGGCGTCATTCATATAAAATATGTTAACAAGATATTACGCTGCAAATTCAACATGGTTTTTGATGCTGATATATTGTTATTTGAATAAAAAAGGAAAAAAAAATTATTCAACATTATCCTCGTATTGTCTTTTAAATTCAACATCTCTTTAACAATTGCTATTTTTAAGTAAAGCTTCAAAAACTAACTTATTTTACCTATGCAGCTTGGAATTCGACTTAACAATCAGTTTTAAAACAATTTTCCCTGATCTCCAGGACTTGAAAGGCTAAAAAACGTAGAAAATTCGTGACCATTTTTTCACACTCAATTGGGAGCTTTACGTGAAATATCTAAGGAATCATACTATAGAAAAAATTTACATCTGCCCATACACGCAAAGGTTTATACATTACATATAAAATTCGATCAAAGCCAATACAATGGAACTGAGGGCTCGATTGCTATCACCGGTCAATACAGCGTGTACGTCAGGGCTATCTCTTCCTTTTCTCGTCCCACTTTTTCAATTGAATATACAAATCCACGATGGATAATTAACCATTCACTTTTTGTTACAACTACTTTTTACGAGATGCCTGGTTGCGTAACTCAATGTTTAAATTTTTATGGGAATTAAGATAAAAGTATTATTTGTTGATACTATTCTAATTTTATTATTTATATTATGTTATTACAAGCAACAGTGGAATACTCACGCTGTGTAATTTTTTTTTTTTTTTTTTTTTATACAGTGCGCCCAGTCTATTTTGTGTTATAAAAATTATTTAGGAAATTTTTTACGTAGTAGTTGTGCTTCGATTAAGTATTTTATTAGGTCATTAAAATCTAGACGATAACACTCAAACGAAGGGAGTTGACGTTCAATAAATAATAATTATTTTATTAATTTTTAAATAAAAATAACAATTAAATTATTTAGCTACCTCAGCTTAGTTGTTGTCTTGCAATTTATATAAAACCTGTACAAGGAGCTCGTAGTTTTCAACATAAAAAATTTGATTAATATTATACCTTCAATACAAAGGTACATTAGAGAAAGCCCGTACAAGAAGTAACTTGGTGATTTACAGAAAAAAATACATAAAATTTCTTTCAATACATTGAGTAATTTATTTTAACTTGTCAAGAGTATATACACAGAAATGTACATAATTACAAGGACCTCGATTAAAATATTATAATGACACGTAGATATATTAGTTATAAGATTAAAAATTCACTATTCATATTATAGCAGATATATACCATGATAAATTACAAAGTATCCGATAAAAGTTTAAAATAATATTTCCATAAATAGACGACTACATTGATCACTAGTTGGAAATTACATGATCAGTAGTTATTGTATCATAAAGTGATCAGAATAATCGAAATGGTCGAGTATCATCAAATTCACCGTAGTTGCGCTAATCATCTGAAAAACAATGCAATATTTTATTTTACTTTAATATATTAGTATTTTTAATTTTGTAATGTAATTATAAAATGTTCAGATAAGTAATTTGTCGATCCAGTTAATAATTCATACCAAAGTAAAACGATGAAATCTTCAAATTTGATTGCCTTTAATTCTTTTGCAATTTATATTGTTATAATTATATTATTTATTAAGCTGTTTTTGTCAGAAAATTAAATAAATTTCTATAAGTTTTGCAAAATTTGAGTAATAAAATTAAAAAAATTAAAGTCAGTCATACAATGTCACCTTTTCAATTGGTGGTCCAGCAGCTTTGTTGAGTAGTACGACCATAAATAGGACATTGAATAGAAACATCAAAAACAGCATCGATTCGGGGATCAAAATACGATTATCTGTCATGATGATGTGCGCGAAGTAATGACAATAACCGAAAACAGATGTAAAATATACAACGATGCACAAAAACTTCGTCAAAGGGTACAAATCTTTTACATCCCGCGATACTTCGATTAGCGACACGTGTACCTTTCGCAATTCTAACATTGTCAGCCAATTTTCACGATCAAACGAATCAGGATTTTTCACGTTACCAAATTTTTCCTCTTCAAAGGTGTTTCTTGAATAACGATTGATCGATTCAAACAACGATTTTATTGTCACAGTAATGAACGCGTACTGCAGCACCATCAGATCTATCATCACAAAATGAAATTTTCTCGTTGAAAGAAGTACTGAGGTTTTCCAATCGAAGAAATAAAAGAAGAAAAAAATCGACAAACACAGGTGTACAATGTACTTGATGTACGTAAAAAAAATATTTTTCATTTCTTCGATTATTCGTTCATCGGCGTTTATGTTACGTTTCAATCCTCTGAGTGATTCCATGGCTGAAACAATTTGAGCGAAAGTTTCGTAAAAAGTTTTTTGCTTAGCGATATTTTGAATTAAAACAAAATTAACCGTCACGAAAAGTAGTGCGTTACGAATTTTTAAGTAAACTTTGGTAATAGGCTCGTCGATTTCCCCGACATTCAGAAAATCTCGTAGGAAAAAACAGTGTGCCGTGAAGAAGGATGCAAGTAAAAAAACATTGTACGCCATCCCAGTGCGAGAGTAACTAAACAACCAGCCCTTGAAGCTGTTATTTTCAGTTGAAGTATCGTTAAGACTCGTCGTTATGAAGCCGAACAATCGATTATGATGGTGGAATATGTTCATGAGGGAAACGTTGAAGTTTTTTGTTTTTTTTCCTGATGTAAATTTAACGAGCATCGCAACGATCAGAACTTCTAGCTGAAAACAAGTTTGGAAACTTAGCTGAAGATGAAAAGTAATTTCCTTATGAAGATATACTTACACGTATACCGCTACTTACATCAAGTGATGGATGGTTTTTGTAAAATGTGATTAATTATTATTTTAGTGATAAAAAATAATGTTACTTTTTATTAAACTATTGATGGTTTTCAACAAGTTCTTTTGAAGTTCCAAAGCAGACTGGTCACGTATGAAACAAGTGTTTCAGAGGAACTACAGCACATTATATTGATTTCCCAAGAAACTTCGTTCCAACAAACAAATGTACTTCGACTCTTAGGGTTATTGCGCGGTATTGTTTTCCTGAACCCCCCCAAAATAATCTACTGTCAAGATACAAGAGACGAGAACGCTTGATTGATGAGTTTATCCATACAATAATATACTTACCAGTCTTGACAGCTTGTCACTTATTCCTTGAAGTTGAATATCAAGTTGTTTGTATATATATAATGGTTCTCTGGTGTATTTTGCCGTGTATCTTGTTATCGAATCGCAAAGAGGACCATACTTAGAAAGGATTCATATTTATGTAACTACTGTTATATATGTTGGGCGTACATGTGGTACAAAACGACAAGACTGCGAATACAACGCGCGCTATGACACCAGCGATAGCATGCAATCATTGTATATAAGTGTATACCTACGCATCCACGTGGGGCTCGACACGCTCTGGTCGCTGCGATCGTACGAGGAAACATTACCGGCTAATTCAATTTTCCCGCTGTTAAGGAAGGTGCGCGCGCATTCAACTGCTGCTCTCTGCGCGCGCCTCGCTCGTTCGAACACTTTTTTTGTTTTGAAGAGAAAAAAAAAGAGGGAACCACGACATGAGGAGTGAGGAGAGATTTTCAGCAGATAGAGAGAGAGAGAGAGAGAGAACAAGTGTGCGTATGTATATTTGTATACACCTATATGTTTTTTAGTGGTCGAAATGCAGGTGGACTGGCGCGGAAAAGTGCAGTAGGAGGTGTGTGGAAAATGATTGAGGGGGTTGAAGCTGGAGCTTAAATTTATCGGTCAGGGAGTCAAGTGCGTTCGCAACCCGCTGCAAAACGTGCCGTATATACTTCTGTAACAACATTACGCAGGTAAAGTAACTATATCAAGAATAAACAAAACTGTTTGGCTGCAAAACCTTTACGTTTTTCTTTTCGTAAGCTAAGTAGGTATCGGGGGGTGCAGCCGTATCAGCAGAGAGACACACGCGCGCTTATAGTGTATACCTACTCGTTGGTGTTGGGCACGTTCCATTTTTTTTTTTTTTTTTTTTTTTTTTCTCATGCGTTATGAAGTGCGTGCTGTTGTGGATTGCTTTGTTTTGCAGTTCGTATATATTATGATGTAAGTTGGTTTTTTTACTTTGCAGCTCCACACAATGAAACAACCGGTCTAAGGAAATACATGTATTGACAAACAGCCCAAACTCTCGGGCAAATAGCGAAGATAAATAATAACCGACGCTCAGCATGTAGTCCCGGGCACACACTCTTGTTTGTATTGTATCGTTCACGCGATTCCCTCGAGAGCCGAAAAGAAGCGAGTAGGGTGCACGAAAGAGAGAAGAGAGTCAGCGTCGGATATTGTACTTACCTATATATATTTAACTACAGTTGAGAAGAATAAGGAGGAGAGAGAAAAAAAAGTAATCAGAGCTGTGTAAGCTCCAATTCGTGTTTTGTGTTGTCATGTGTGCATATACATATTGTGGGTGTGTATAAAGAAGGTAATATAGCATGTAGTACGCTGGTGCGCGGCAAAAGTGCGCACGTTTAGAAACGGAGCCGATACAAGGAGCAAAAGGAGGTGGAGCCGGACCGGATGGCAGCGGCACCGGTGAAGGAGGTGTTGTTGCTGCCGTCGAAACCTCATCGCGTTGTAATATTAGGAATAATAATATTATTAGCGCCAGTGGCGGTGATAAGTCGCTGCAGAGGCGCCGACGATCCCGTCAATGGCAGCGGAAGGAGAAGGCCACTCGTAAAGAGCCAAGAGCAAGGGCTCCGATTATTTTGACCTGGAGCCGGAGCACGAGGACTCGACCTGTCGACCCGGACCATCAGCAATTAACGCCGACGAGCCGAACGCATCCGGGGAATATTGACCGTAAGCCTTTTAATACAGTTTTTTTTTTTTGTTTCTGTAGGCTTTTATTTAATTTTTTTCTCTTATGATTCTCTTCTTTTCTTGTATCTGCCGACAATGACTAACTGCGAGTGTTTAATGTATTTATTGATGTTGGTCTCTCTTCCCTGCCTTTTCTCTCTATAGGTGATGCTTTATTGCTTTGTAAATTTACTTGCCTACATAATATATATCATGCCAGGATATTCCTTACTGTGGGTGTATGGGTATATTATATGGTATTGTATATACCGAGTCCCGGAGTCCTGCGTCCTGCGCGCGCGTTCTCTCGGTATTTGTGTATATCCATATATATTCATACGTTATACTTTTACTCTTGTCCGGAGTGGTATTGTGGTAAGATGGATTATGGATGACACAGGATTAATAACAGCTAGGACATGCACATGAGGTACTGGTGTCTGGTGTGGAGGATGGTGATGGTACACTAAAATCTGTACACTGAGAAAAGGAAAGGTGCAGATAGTACATAAACGTGGTGTACTTTAACTATCAAATTCTCGTAGGTTTGTAATTAACGTGCGAAGACGTTAAATATAAACGAGTGTGACGTTTTCTATCAACAGTTGGTAAGTTTTTTGTTGCACACTCTCCTAGAAAAAAAACAGCATAATACTACGGTACGTTTCTGATTAAGTTGCTAACTACGTTCTTTTACTTTTCTCAGTGTACTGAATTGTATAGGAGTTATTCGGGGTGTAAAGAAAAAAGTATGCTGAAAACTTCTTTCGTTCAACACTATGTACTGGCGCGTCAATGTTTTATCCAACCTATTTTGTTTTTATTTATGCAAAAGTTCATAACTTTTCTTGTCCGGGGCAACACTTTGTCTATTTTCCAATGTGGTGCATCACATATAAAATGTTGCTCCAAAAGTAATTTCCTGCACCTATACTTATGAGAAGCAATCGTGCTTTCGACAGTTATGTTTTAACCTCTGACACTCCGATATTGCTTATGCTTCGGTTGAAGCTACAAATAAACTATGAGTTCACGGTTATTAAATAATTAATGTCGAATTCGACTTCATTTTGCCAAAGAGCCTGTAAGCCGTGCATTGAAGCTCATAAAATTTCATGGCGATTCTTACAATACACTTCGAAAATTATTTTTGTACAAACAATCACGCATATAGTATACTTTCTCCTATATCAAATTTTTAATATAGTCAAATCTACATCACGTGAAGAATAACACTAACTTGATAACTATAGAGAAATTAGTTACTCCTATGTATAAACGTAAAACTGCAGGAGTTGTTATTTTCTTCTCGATTACAGTTATATGTAAAATAATTTACGACACTCTTAAGAAAGCGTATGAGAAAATTCGTGCAATAGATTTTTTCGCCAATGAAAAGCGGTATTTCAAAAGTATAAGATCATAATATTATGTACGAATATGTTTTCACAAATAAAGAAAAATTGACGTCTTCAGCGTGTTTTTTACGTTATAAATTATAGTTTCATTTTTTTACATCCGTGTTATTTTAAACTGAGTGATCGAGTCCGCTTAATTATTGTTGAATTTCAATAAATTGGAGAGTGTCTAACAATAACAATAATTAATCAATAAGTGTAACAAAACACCGGCTATCGCGACTGTATACTTAGTACCAGTACGTGTAAAATATATATTATGCGGCGAGTAAGTATAGTAAAAATCTTTGTGTACAGCGTGTGTCAGTGCAACCATAGGCCAAAAATCCGCATCAGTGATTCTACCACACTTAATATAATTGATAAAAATTGGTAAAACATAAAAAAGTTGATTAAATTAATTATCCACAACATCGTTAAGAAAAAAATAATAAATAAGACGATGACAAAAACAAATAAAGCAATGATAATAGTATAGAGAGGCATCGTGGAAGAAGAGAGAGAGAGAGAGAGATAGCACCACACACCACGCCATGCACACACACACACTCGCTCTTGCTCCGATAATACAATATATAGGTAAGCCGCGCGCGCGTGTGTCCGTGTCCCAGCTCGTGTCGGAAAAAACTCTTGAATTTCCGGCACCTCTCAATCGCGCATCCCACGCATAATCAATAACTTCATAGGTACAACAACCGAAATACATCACAAGTAAACTACGCATAACGACAGTACTTAGTGCACGGCGCAAAAGGGACGCGCGTTTCGCGAATATAAGGTGGTGGTCTCGTGTTCGGTGTGTTATCATGTAATCGAGAGCAACAAACAACCCTTACTTCCGCGAATTCGCCAGGACAATATCCATGCCCGTGCAACGAGGCGTCGCGGCGTCGTCCGTTCCTCCGGGCGTCGGCTGTCACCTTCCTCGTCGTCGGCCATCGCGGCGAGGAGGTGTAAGTCCCGAAAGCTCATTATTGCCGGCATGTCAGCGAGCTCCCCTGCGCCAGGAGGAGGTAGTTCGCAGCTGAACGGCTACAACGGGGAGGCCACCGCAGCTACGGTCATTGGCTGTGCCAGTGCGACTGCGCCCATTAACACCACCATCACCAGAAACAACATCGGCTTGTACGGAGGACCGCAGGCGGAAGCCGCTTATTGTACGGGGGGTGTTGTTGTTGATAGCAGTGGTGACCGCAACAATCGGCGTCTTTTACAAGCCGGTCCCGGCGAGAACTACGTTAGTGCGGGTGTCTCCTCGTCGTTGTCTTCCTGTTGCTCATCTTCTTCTTCTTCTTCTTCTTTGTTGTCGTTATCGTCGTCGTCGTCGTCGTCGTTGTCGTCTTCTGCAGGAGTCACTGTTAACGGGTGCAACGGAACTAACGGCTTCGACCTCGCCCACACGCACTTCGGTAAGCTACATAGGTAGACCATACACGGTGATTCGTGGCAAATGTAATGCAAATACGTAAATGATCAATGTTGAGTGCAGTAGTTTTTGCGTTAAAAATATGTATAATATAGGTAATGTGTACGTAAAATAGATGGTGTATGATTGCGTCTGATTGTGTGCGTTTTCGCTGATGCCCTTTTTAGCCCTATAAGGGCCGTACTTAGGTCCATAAATGTAAATCCATGTACATACATTACAATAGCTAGGTTTCCTTTGTTTGCCATCGTCTTTTCTTCTCCGTGCGTCCGTTTTTTGCCTCGTTTTGATTTACTCTTTCTTACTTATGTCTGTATATGTACTCAACTTACACAGAGATGACTGGAAAAATTAGCAAAGTAGCTGCTGGTATACCTATATATAGTGGCAGGCTGCGATATGATGGAAAAAAAATACTGCACACGCAATACGTGTACATACATGCTTTGATTTGTTTGTAAATACGGCACCTGTCGGTCAGTATTGTTTACATTTTGTATCGACATACATATTTTTTATTGGTATTAAAGGTGTACGACTAAAACCACACAGATGTGTTGCCCTTTTAAATCATTCGTTTATATTACATGTGGATAGTGTACACCAGCACTGTTATTATTTATTTCTTTTTAAAATTCTCGTTGCAGAAAGTGTTTTTTCGTTACTTATTTTGATTTGTCATTTATGTTGTGACTGCTTGCTAGATGTTTTCCAATAGTACTCGAAAAAAAATGGAGTGTTTTGTCGTTAACAATCTTATTATTATTATTTTATTTTTTTTTTTTTTTTAACGCAGATTAGCTCTACTTATCTAAGTACCCTGGTGGCAAAACACGCGCGTTCATAAAAATCTGTACATGATAAGTTTGCTTTATTTACCAGATACAGGCCTTCTTATCTGTACACTCATTACGCATTTTCCATCTATTTTGTTCTCTAATTTAGGCATATCAAAAAAAGTTTGTTTAATCTCTCTAAATATAAAATCAGTCAAGTTTTTTTATCTTTTCAATTTTCATAATATTTTATTTATATTTACATATACGTTCAACTATATATGGTTCAACTTTGTCAACACAAAGTGTATGTATATATATAAATACATGTATAAATGTATATATATATATATATATATATATATATATATATATATATATATTTGTTTTGTTTCCAATCGATAAAAAAGCAGTCTACTTTTTCATTGCCAGTCAAACGGTGGTGAAGAGTTGCCTGTATGTGATTGTTGAAATAAAAAATACACTCGCAATAATATGCACTTGAATTATGTTATTGTTGACGTGAAACAAGTACAAGTGAACAATAAGACAATGAAAGTAAGACAACTGCAACATATAATTATTACGTCTATTTTAACGGAATGCAAGCGCGTACATAACCTTTTGCATTGTATACAATCCCTCTCATTCTCATCTGTCCAATTTTATGTGTAACTTTTGTAATAAGTAAAAAAACTGCACTAACTCTTTATGCTAACTAAATTTTTCACATTAATTTTCAATCATAGTTGAAGCTTTACTGTAGATTTGTTGTATTTCTACTCTCACCGTTTACTTCGTGCGCGGCGCAATGTTTACTACCTGTCTCTCTGCATCAGCTGTCTCAGAGCATAATACTACACACCATCAAAAACAACAAAAATTTCCCCCGTTAAGTTATCAGTTAACTCAACGATCTAATAATAAATGGAACAACAGGTAAGGTCGGCGACGAGGCGGCGCCGGTGTCCGAGGCTGGAGTGGTCACCTGCAACATGGTGGCGGCGATGAACGAGCACCTGTCGTCATCGTCGGCGACGAACAGCATACGTTCGACGGCGACGAGCGTAGTCAAGGACAAGCTCAAGGATCATCACCCTCATCATCATCATCATCATCATCACCACCACAACCACAACCTCCATCAGTCAAAGCACCAACAGGACAAGCTGCAGGAGGTGAGCTTTGCTGGCGAGCAAGAGAACAACAGCGGCAGCGCAGCCAAGATCGTGGGTATACTTGGCTACCCGTGCGATTTCGATCACATGTATGCTAGCATGACCGACGGCGGAGTGCCTACCACGGCTACCTCTGCCCTAGGTGTCAGTCCATTGAGAGGTAACGAGGCTCGACAGAACGACCTCACCGAGGTCAAGCATCTCAAGGAACTGCTACTGCTGCATCTGGATCTCATACAGCAGCAGTCCGAACAAATTGTCACTAAGGACAAACTGCTCTCTGCCCTTAGACAGGAAAACGAGACGGTAGGTATTCATGCTTTCTCATGTGTACCTATACAGGGTGATCTTTTTTTGTTCCACAACTTTACTTACCTCTACATACTTTGTAATTATATACTTACAATTACTACTTAACTGCCGGCTTTAGATTTTCGTATTTTTGTAACATCCTCCTTCGCATACGTTTGTTTGTATGTATGCGTTGTATTCGACTTCCGAATCCAAAGATTCCGAAGTGCTTAACGACATTAGAGTATGAATGTTATCTTTCTTTTTGGAGCAGGCGCATTTTTGAAGTATATCACCAGTATATAGCTCTGTTATTTATGTATGAAGTTTTTCACGCCAGTGCTGGTAACCTCGTAGTGTATGCTCATACCCTAGGGACTTTTTTGTTTTACGGTGGGGGAGGACGACCGGTATTATCTGTAAGTGTACTTCAGCAGTCGGCAATTATGCATATACTTAAGCAGTAAGGTATTTAATTTTGTGCGTGTATTCACGTGCAGTGTGCAAATCGAGGCGGGTGTACGAGGTGTATCAAGATATCAACTATCAAGTATAAAAGAAAGAGAACAAAAGGAAAACGCTGACGATGAGCTAGATACAGAAGCTACAGTGGTTTCGTTTAACGGTGTGTCACGCGCCGAAACATCACGATTGCATTATAGATAAAGTGTTATCCATTTGTTATCTATCTCTTTTTTTTCGTCTCCGTTTGCTATTGTGTCGTCACTGTCGTCGTCAGTTCCGTGATTTTTACGGTTATGTCAATGATATCTGCCGTCTGTTACTCATACCCCGTGTGCCAGTTGTGTGATATATTTCGTGGTGTTGTCCTGTTGTCGCTATTTCCATAAGCAGAGCATTCCGGGTGTTTCCCGCCAATTGTGGTTAATCTGTTCTCGAGGAACACGCCCCAAAAGACTATATTGTTTAATAGCACCGCTATTTGACATTTCACGGTGTATGTGTGCGCGCGCGCGTGTGTGTGTGTTTCGCAAGACGCTTTGTTGATTGTTGGCCAAGATGCAACGTTCATTGCTCTGCTATACTTGATGTGTGCTGATGACAGGCGAAAAATTTGAAATCACACTTTGGTTGCGTTCTGCGTGTGGAAATTGCCGTTAATTAGTGCCCGCGAGGGCCGCGAGGTGGAGGCACGCATTCAAGGTCAAACGCGGCTTATAAGCACGTCCGACGGTCCGACATGGCGCCACGACGCCAATACTCGCCGCCGAGGAGTGTAGATGTTACACCACCGCCGGGGGACACTCCCACGGGACTGCTGTGCGGTCGAAGCCAATGCAGCAAAGTTCTGATGGACGAGAAAAAAATGCTGGCTAGTTTGAACTGTCGCGTCACTCGGATTGTCGTTAATCAGCGAACTGCCAAAATGTTGCAGGGATACCACAGAGTTGTACGAATTGGTTTATGATTTTTTTTCATTTTTCACGATGCCGAATGATCAGCCATTACGACAAGGGAATGGGGGGGGGGTTTGTTTACAAAATGCGACAGCTGATATTTTGAACGATGTAATTTTTAAACGAAAAATAAGGCAATTTATTACTTTTTTGTTTTCCAATTAGAGCTTTTTACAATGAAATGAATGATTTTGACATTCAAATAACAACGTGTCAACGTTTAATTGCACACTCATGATAAAATATAAAGCATGGAATGGAAAAGATTTTTAAAGTATTCAAAAAAATCGATGAAAATGACAGAACGTTACGTTGATTGTTTTTAATTTTTGTTGCAGCTAAAGCTGAGGCTGGAGCGTATGGATAGGCGAGTTAACCTACAGAAGATGCGCTCGGACAATAATGAGAATTCGCTGGATCACATGGGACCATGTTCGCCACCAAGTTTGAGTGCTTCTTTGAATAGTCTACCTTCGACCAGTGAAAATATAAAAATCACGCAATCGGACTCTCTTAGCCCACAGTACAGTGAAAGTTTTAAAATAAGACTAAATACTAGTGGTGGTGTGACCACAGTGAAACAAGAATCACCCGAAAAAGTTGAGTGCAAACAAGAGACAATGGGGGAATCTTGGGAAAACAAAAAAAAGCGAAAGTCAGATCCAACGTCCGACACTAATATTAGCGTTAGTAAAAGAAAGCGGGGTATTTCAAGCTCTTCTACAGTGAGCAACGAGACTACTTCCACAACACCAGAAAGCCATGTTAGTTCGTTATTGTTACTAAAATGAAGTAAATTTATAATGCATTTGGCATACACTAATATTTTCTGCTTGCTTTCTACTTTGTACGATTTTACCCGTTTATGAATTTTACTTTGTGTATTGTAAAGTTTTTAGTTTATGATAAATTTTTTAATTTTATACTATTCAACTTACAGGGCGGCAAAGGGCCCAGTCTTGAGAATTTCAAAAAATTAGAAAAGAAAAGCAAATCTCTAACCAGAAGAGAGTCTTTTCTAACCACGGAAGAACACTATTACACTGCCATTGGGAATTCAAATTTTGCATTAAGTCTCAAAGATCGGACCGCATCTGACAGTGCGTCATCCAACTTGGAAGTTCCTATGTGGAGGGTAAAAGTTTATACGAGCTGCTACACAATGGAGGGAACAGAAAACTTGGATGACGAGATTTTTAATAAAAGGCATTTAAAGCTAGAAAACGATGAAAGACGGCGTAAAAGATGGGACGTCCAGAGGATAAGGTATAACTTTAAAATATATTTAACACCAATTTTTAAATACCAAACATTTGACTGGATTACCTTATTAGAAATAAAATTTCTATTTTTATAGAGAACAGAGGCACATAGAAAAGTTGAAGCAAAGGCAAGAAAGGCAAAGCCATCACTCTGCTTGTTACAACTTGAATCATCCTGGACCGTGTTTAGCTTCTCTAGAAGATGAGCAAATAACGACACTGTGGCCAGAGGTTGAGCAAATACAGAGCATTCAGGTTGATACGATATTACCTGTTTCGGCATTTGGAGCCGCCATTCCTAGTTATACGGCAAGGTAAATTTGACAGACATCACGTGAATACTTTTAGAAAATCACTTTAAAAATTATTTATTCGCATTTTCAGTGATTTTACCTTACCTTGGCTGGTTAACTCTAAACTGAAGACCCGACGGCCCAAGCGATTAAATAGCAGAAGAAGAAAATCATCTAGAAGATAATTTTTTTTTTAAGCAAGTACAAAAGTGATTTTAACTCAAGCAGAAAAGACTTTTTTTTATTGTCGTTGACTATTTTTCTCAACGGCCCATAGGATGTGCATTTTTTAAAGTAAACCCGAGTGCGTTGTATCCCCCAACTGCATATCATTGGGCACCAAAGACCTCTTTATATTTTTTAAACTTTTTTCTAAGTTACGCTTTTCGAAAGACAAATTGTAGAATGCAAAAAAAACAATTATTTTGATTTCCTTTAAAAGTTTATTGGAACGTGTCATGTGAGACAATAGGCTGACATATTCTTTTTCTATTTTTTACGTGTAACCAGTGTTACGTTGTGTTGTTTTATCCCGTGATTATTTTTTGTATTTGTACAGTACTTTATAAGATTTGGTGAATAATTGTCTAATGAAAGAAGAAAAAAATCAACAATTATCATATCTTGATTTTGCTATGAAAATGAAAAATAAACTTTGTATAAAATGTAGAGTTATTTAAAAAAAATTAATGTGTAGTGTCTATTGACAAATCTTTGTAAATTCATCTTCTCTCGTTAAAGAAAATCACGCCATTGATCGTCACAAAAAAACGAAGTATGCATAAAACTAGGCCTATATTAAATTAGTATGTATTTTACGATTCCTTTTATTAACTACAAATCCACGAACATAGTTTCATTTTTCATCTCATTATATTTTGATACTACGCGCGATAGTTTAAAAAAAAAATTTTTTATTTATATTTTTTAGTCATGCGCCTACAAAAAACCATGCATGTATGCCTACTTATTCATCAACATCATTTAGCGGCATTTATATACATATGCTAGCATTAACTCAATTGCCCATTCTTCAAAATTGAATGAGAATAAAATCTTTTTTTACTACAATAAATTTTTTTTCAAATTTCATGCAATGGAAAAGAAATCATAGGTAGAGTCAAGAAAACGTCTTTAAAAAAAAGATGATGAACGAATAAGCGAGAGCCTTCCAATGTCTAATTAAGAGCGTGAAAGATAAGAACTAAGAATAGTATAATAAACATTCTGTTAGACAGAATGCTGTGATGTTACTGTCAGGATCGAGTGAACATGAACGCACGTAGTTATTTTTTACAAATTCTGTGTCTTGTTTAGCGGTAACTCGTTTAATTAAAAATACGGAAAGACAAATATGATGTGTGTAACAAGTGTGAGCTCTTCAAGCTAGAGAACTTGATGAACGGCAAGTACACTGTAGTTGCAATTTCAATTCGTCAAACAAAAATAATACATTCATGACACGCTTGATTCCGATTTAATGCTCGTGAATTTTCTTGCATATAATATGAAGTACTCGTCATGTAAGTATATTTGTGTGTATTGTGTGAACCTGATGTAACTGGTGTAATTACCATGTAATTAACCGTTTTTCAGAGGAATTGAAAAAAAAAGTTCACTTGAATGACACGACTTTGAACTATGAGTGAAGAAGTGTTGAGTAATAAGCTTATAATTTATTCAAAACACGTTTCGTCGCAAGTACTCGATTAATGCGACGATAAAGCATCCCCTTTCTCTATTTCTAGAGATACATTGTACATATACGTGGCATTTAAATATTTCTGACGTTGCAAACAACGCAAATCCAAATTTTTTTTCTCAACGGCAATTGTTATCTGAAATAACTGTTATCAGCGAATATCACCCCGTTTACCTTTTTCAGGCAAAAAGATATGAAATCAATTTTACTTTTAGATCTGCCTTACTGTACTATGTATATATTGCTGATTATAATATCTAGAATTAAAAAGATATATATGCGATGGAAAAATGAAATTAATGCTTTTTGTCACACCTAACTTACCTTCCTATGTACCTACCAAAGAAATTTGTTCTAAATTTTAAATAATTTTTGAAATTGAAAAAAAAAAATTTTTTTTTCAATATTTTCAAAGTATTAAACAATTTTTCAAAATTTCTATAGAATAATTACTTGTATGTCTGTGGTAACCACACAGATTCGTAACTCGTAACAGATTAAAACTATTAAAAGTGCATTTTATGTGAAGATTGTGTTAAGTGTACTTGTCACAATGTCACGTTGTCATACACATTACTTTTTTTTAAATACCTATACAATGTAGGTAACCTACTTGAGGGTTGAGGGTATAAGCATAGAGAAGATCAAAACAGAGTATACCAACAATTCAGCAGCTGCAAGTGTTTTTCTCTCCAGTCTCTACTGCCACCATTTTTAGGGATTCATAAATCCCTATGGGCACCTACAAATGGCGAAATGGCTCTCTGCGACTCTCTATCCTCTTATGCCTGACTTCTACATACATACACGCCCCCGCCCCTGCATATCGTATTCTCGTATCCAAATAAAAAACTGCGTACTTACTCTACACACTCTGTGTAAAAAAAAAGTGTACAGAACTAATCCGTGAGAGCCTCTATTAGCCTTTTATAAGTATTACCTAATTTGTAGTAGTAAAAAATTGGAGTGTGCAGCTTAATTACAATAGGCAAGGGTGTAAGCCGAATAAATAAAGATTTCACCAAGTGTATGCATGGAGGGCGTCCCTCGCGAGAGCGAGAGCTCATCTATCTAGTTGATTTTGCAGCAGACGGAGACTTCTACATCCGTTTGCATTGCAAGTGACGACCGAAGGGTTGGCCACCACTCCTGGGTGACACTGCAGTGAAAAGGTTTTAGTTTCTGGAAAAAAAAAACACTGTCAATCGATCCATAACTCACCAGAGACCAAAAAAAAAAAACCGTCACAAATGTCGTGCTTGGAAGTGCATCCGGAAACTCTCTCGCTCCAAATGGGCTGATGTATGTACTGTTGATACCTAGGTATTTAATTTAGGTAGTACCTAGGGGGTTCGTGCATTTGGTTGCTCGTCGGAGGCACAGGCGATTTGTTGTTTAAGTGCAATGGCATCGTCTTCGTTATCGATGTGACTCCACGGAATATTAGCGTGACAACAATAATATGGAGCTGAAGGTGTGGGTCGAGGGTATACAGCGCATCGTCTGCGGGGTTACCGAGACTACCACTTGCCAGGTTCGTTGTTTGTGATGTTTGACCGCCTTACATTGTTGTGTTTTTGTCCACTGAACGACACAATGACTGGATTTTGATTTGTTTTGACCCTCTTTTTCTTCGTTCTAGGATGTGGTGTACGCACTTGCACATGCGACAGCTCAAACTG
Source organism: Copidosoma floridanum (assembly GCF_036245765.1). Taxonomy (NCBI): domain Eukaryota; kingdom Metazoa; phylum Arthropoda; class Insecta; order Hymenoptera; family Encyrtidae; genus Copidosoma; species Copidosoma floridanum. The sequence goes on along the minus strand of NW_028321897.1, from coordinate 6,363,604 downwards.
GCAGATTCACCTTGGTGGAACGATGGAGGACCAACGAACGTCTGCTTGCTCCGTATGAGAATCCTCTCAAGGTATTTAAAACTGTTTTGGCAATCTACCATTTTTTTCAAATGGCTTATATTTAGACTCCAGTTGGGGGGTGGAACGCAGAAGATTATTAATAGATACTTAGTCTTTTGCCAAATTCATATTTTGCTGCTGTAGAGCAGTTAAAGATTCGATTTCAAGAACTTATTTTTCTTTTTTGCTGAAAAATTGTCTTTCGTTAACAACTAAGTTTTGTTTTTTAATCCTCGAGTTATTGGTAATTACTTGCTTTGGTTATATATTTTGAAATAGGTAATAGTTCATTAAAAAATTTGATAATTTTTTACATATTAAAAAGGTTAGTGTTTGATGAACCATATAATCCTGTGTTATTAGCTGATAAATTCATGATTCATGGAAAAATGTTTGTCGTTTGGCATGTATAATTAATCGTTATTTAAAATGTGTGTCTAAAAGTAACTAAATTTTAATTGCAGATATTAATGAAATGGGGCGAATACGCCTCAGAGGTACAGTTGATACTCCGAAAATCTACGCCTGAGGGTAATAAAAATACCGCTTCTGCGAATCCTAGACCTGTACATACAAATAGAGCCAACGGGATTCAAAATCCTTTGGCAGAGCACTCATTGAATAATAGTTTTTACGACAGTGTTAAGGGTAGCCCGACAATAGGATCAGACTTTGACGATATTCAAAGTAGTTTAGAAAGAAATCATGATATTAGAAAGTCCTTAACGTTTAGCGGACTTCACGGAAATATGAGTGATATTAGCCCCGAGGTACGATCAATTACATTTTTAATATAATTTTTTAAATTTTATTTCCTGAGCACGGAATTTATTGATTCTTTTTTCCAACAGATCCAAATGGAAAATGTTGCCATAGTTCAACCTACTCCACAACTTAAATCAAAAGACTTTGGAGGAAGAAAAACGTCTCAAAGACTTGCCCAGTCTCCTACCAGATCTGCAAATATCGATGGTAATTAGTTAACGATGTACCGAAATACTTCCGGAAATTACTTAATAACTTGTCTTATTGACTTACGACAATTTACCAATATTTTTATTCCAGCACAAAGTATTTATGCCTCGCAAAAGAAAATACGTGAAGTGCCTCCTTACAGAGATCCTCCCGGACCAACGTCACCACCACAGAGAACTCTTCCTCCTTATCGCGATCCACCACCGCCTAACTTAAACAGCCCTGGAAGGTCGCAGTACTTACCAAACACAAGTAACACGAGTAGCGGATGTAGTCCTCATCTTTATAAAGAACAAATGTCACCCAACAATCCCGCCAAGTCCAAAAGAAATCTTATTCAGGTTTGTAAATGTTTTGTATCATTATTGAACTTTCACGGTTTTTCACGTGGCGAAATATCTTATGTACTCATGCACTTTCAGGAATTTCAAGAAACAAAAGGACAAAATCAAAACGTCAATCCCATTGCCAATCAAGGGCAAAACATGGTGACGGTCGCATATACTCAAAGATATGTTGAACTGATCAGACTAGTCAATAGGCAAAGGGATACAATCAATGCTCAACAAGCTGATCTGACTAAAGTATGATTCAATCATTCAAATGAAAACCATACTCACTTTACTTGCAAATATTAATTACCATATAATTTTAGTATGATGCTGAAATTATGTATTGGGAGACCAAGAACAAAGAACAAATGCATCAAATGGACTTTATAACGCAGGAAGTGAATAGAATAGAATCGTCTAATAAACTCGTAGAGGATCAAGTAACGATTTTTTAACAAAAGAAAATTATAATTTTTCAGTATTTCATAGGTTGCTAAGGTAAATTTTTATTTTTAGTTGAAAGAATTAGCACATGTGGAAGAAGAAAACGAGATTGTCAAGCAGCAAGAAAAAACGCTTAAATCAGAAATCACCCTCTTGCGATCTAAGCTCGCAAATTGTGAAACGGAATTGCTTCAGTGCAAAAACAAAATCAGGTGGATTAAATTTAAAGATTTGTCTCGAGATCAAATTTTTGCTAATGATTGTCGTGTTTCAGGTTTGTCATGGAAGAATTAGCGATGGAACAGCATAAGATTAACCGCGAGACCGATGAATACCAGATGATAGAGAGAAAAATCATCAACGAAATGGATCATCTCCAAAACGAAGTAGAGCAAGCCAAGCGTTCTGCCGAAATGGCGACACAGTGCGCCGAATCGTTGAAGCAGGAAGTTGTAAATATCGAAGCTGCCATTGTTGATAAAAAATTGCAAGTAGAGAGGCTTGTGACCGATATGAAGGAAGCAAATTTACAAAGCCTTACAGTCGCGTGTCAAGACGAACAAGTAAAACATTTGCTCGAAGGTAAATATCAGTACTTTTGCTTTATTCTGCAGGAAGCAATTAAATAATTAGCAATACGATTATCATTTGTTGCAGGAGCTCACAAGCCGGGAAGTACAAGAAAAATGATAGGCTCTCCCAGGCAATTGGAAACTGCGGTGCCTACTAGCAAAAACCCTCACGGCGTGTGGGTTTAATAAGCTGTAATGATCTCGATCTACTGATATATAATTATGAAAAAAAAGTAGTCGGCTAGTATCTTTGATTGTTAAATTGTGAAACGATTAATCAGCAATTTACTTTTAATTGAGTCAATGAAGCTTGCAATTTGCAAACTTGAAGTGACTTTTTTTTATTTTATACCGTTGTTGACATTAGTAGTATTATTTTGTTTTGAAAATCAATTATAAATTTTAAATGAAGACACACTGCCATAAGTGTTACTCTACTATTATTTAAAAAGTTTTATCCGTTGCCTTTGATGAATTGAAGCGTTGTCTTAACTGATTTGGCCATTGTGTGTGTAATTTTTTATGTAAAGCATTCATTTTAATGATAATTCTGTATGCTCGTTTGCCAAAGCATTAAATTAAACTGTATCGCTCATCAGTTGCAACCTAATCTAATTAATTTTTACCTTTTAAAATTACGACGTTTTGATCCAGTACTTAACAACTTCCATTATTAATGGAGAACAAAAAAAAAATCAAATACCGAACCTACATTAGGAATTGTTACATGTAAAAAATGAGTGTAAAATATATTAGTACCTTAAAATAAATTTATCAAATTCATCAAGCAGTTTCAAGTATTTCTTATAAATTAACATTTCCACTTATCCTCTAATTATTTGATACATGAAAAAAATCTGCGCGTGTACTTGTAGGTCTTAATCATCTTAGATACATTTCATTTCATACAGATACATATTTAAAAGATACAAGATACTTATAAGGTTAAGAAACTTTCACGAGAGACGTCCCAAAAGTCAATCATCCGTCTACAACTCAAACCACTGGTTAATTTAATTTTCGCCAAAAATAAACACACATCTCAATTAATTTCAATCGCAAATAACATAAACTCATTCTGGATAACGGTACAGGTAACGAGAGTACCTCATAAACAATAAACTTTATTTAACTTCCAAAATATCGTATTGTCAATTTATTTCAGAGTGACGGATATGAAACCAGAACTAGCTTTGGCTTTAATTATGAAAAGATGGAGAGAGTGGCAGAATGTGGTTCACCACCAGCTGCCTCACCAGCAGCAAGCAGAGCGCTTGCATTTGATAAGATTGTACAAGTTGTACAAGAAAATAAAAGAAAAGGAAAGTAGTGATATTTTGAATGCAACGAACCTGTCCAACAAAAGACCAGCTCCTGGTTTAGGTGAAGTTCCCACAAAGAAGAAAAGAATCGAGGGTGACTACCCTCTTATGATTGGCAAAAATCCGGTACCTGACGACGAGTACTATGATCACATAAGGCTGGATGTTGAGGGCTATTATGAACTACTCAAACTTGTCGAGTCCAAGCTTAAAAAACAAAAATGGGTGAAGACTCCGATTCCTCCTCATCTGCGTTTACAAATTTGTCTGAGATATTTGGCATCTGGGGACAGTATGCTCATGATTTCTTACGAGTTTGCGACATCCTGTAACACAGTGTCCAAGATTGTTACAGAAACCTGTGAAGTTATTTGGGAAGTTTTAAAAGACGCAGTTCTTCCATTACCAAATAGTGATCTGTGGAAAGAGAAAGCACACGAATTCGAGAAGCAATTGAATTTTCCACATTGCATGGGTGCCATCTTTGGAAAGCAACTTTTGTTTCAGGTAAATTTTTAGTTATGATTGTGCAAATCGTTGAGTGGTCTGAGCATCAAAAACAAACTTTGAATTTTTTTAGACGCCTTTTTATTCGGAAACAAAAGGTAAGGATAAGGGAAATTTGGCATTTTTCGGAATCATAGATGCCAATTGTTGCTTTTCTTTATCAAGCATTACCCAAGAATCCATGACAGAAAACAGTATTGTATTCTCGCAAAGTGAAGTTGGACGTGATTTACAAGAGAATGTTTATGATTTTCCACTGGAGTTGTCAGAAGAGTATTCAGATTTGCCGTATGTCTTGGTGGGTAACAGAGATTTCCCACTTACAAATAATATATTGCGTTCTTACGAATCTGTCGATACCTTGGATTTGGCGAAAGATGTATATAATGAGAAAATTGATCATGTCAGCAAGTATGCCAGCAATGCATTTGACATATTAACTAGTCAATGGAAAATATTTCACAAGAAATTTTGTACCAACGCTGCTAATACAACTAAAATTATCAGAGCAGTCGTGTGTTTGCATAATTTTGTCATGAAAAGAGATATAGCAAAGCCTATGAATGAAAGACAGTATGCCGCCATCATAGAAAGAGATGCAAGTGATTACCTTCAAGGCTGCATTGATATATTTATGAAAGCTGAAGATCCAAGTGATGAGGCATTGAAAGGAAGAGAAAAATTCAAAAAACTTTTTTGTAAAGTAACGTCAATTACAATACAAGACTGGAATTCGACCTAAAAAAAAAACGCTCAACGGTGCTAGTTTTTTACTTTGCAATAACAATCGTGTTCCTGTGTATTTTTTACTGTCAACAGGTACTAAAAGTAAGCCCAACTTTTTTTACAAATAGTTACTGTGATATTACTTTTATTTAGACAGTAGAGGTAATTAGGGAAAATTGAATTATAAGTTGTAAGTGTTTTAGAAGTCCAACAAAAAAAAACACGGTTTTACTTACAAAACTTATTTTTAATGAATAAATATTTTTTAATTTTTACAAATTATTCTTTAATTAAAATATTTATATCCATTAATTTTTTTCTTTTAACACTCATAACTGAAGATCAATCTTTTCCTCCCACATTTCATCACAATTGTCCAACTGCTCTTCAACTTCATACAACCGTTGTAAAAACTCTATTTCGAGCTTGGATCTTTCTCGGTAAGGTAATTTTTTCAACCCTTCTCCTAATCTAATTAAAAAACCATCGACTGGTGAAGGTTGCTCTATGGGTTTTTGCAGACATTCCAAGAAAATCTTGTCATAATCAGTAACTGCGGCATCACCTACGACATTTTTCACTTTAAAAATGACAAAAGTTAAGCCAGACTAAAAAATATCGTGTAAATATTTCACTCACCATTACTGTTTGTTGAAGAATCGTTTCTATTAGAATTCTGTGGAGACGATGTAGATGGTATATGTACAAGTGTAAAAGGCGCTACATTATCAATGTTATTAGCAACCATGCTAGCTTGTAAATCTGCACTGTTTACTTGTAGTACGGAAGGCTTTGGAGCTATTGGAATTACTCTTTTAATTATATTTGGAACTTTTGGAACTTTCCTCAGTTCTTTGATTGGTACAAGTTTCTCCGATCTGTTCGTAAAAAATTAAGAAAAAAATTATTCTTTCAAAAATCGCTTATGTCTTTCAATGAATTTGGTTTTTCACACATACTGGTAACGTATGGAATCCTCAAGAAATTCCATGAGTTCGTGGTATCTGAAAGAGTGTTTTCTAAGTTTTGGTTGTAATAGCGGAGTACCAAATCGCTTGGAAACTTCTTCTTTGATTTTTGTTTTATGTTTAGCTTTCATATAACTCTCTCTCAAGTATTTCCATCGAGCTTTGGCAGTATTTGCATCCAATTGTCCTTTAGAAAAGCAAAAACAAACAATCACTAGATATGTAGTTAAAAACTGAAATAGTAAAACAAAATGGATACAAAAAAATACCTTCTAAGAGTGTGCAAATTTCATGCCACAAAGCCTGTTTGGTCTCCCTTATTTTATCTTGTTCGATGTATCTGGGATCATAAAGCGCTGGTCTCTCTTTCACCAGACTTATCAATTTTTTGTCCAACTGTTGTACTGCACCTATTTTTTTTTGTTCCATTGGCATGCCCACAATCACGAAAATATCATTTTATGAGCTTTTATTGAATCAAGATAAATTAAAATAACCACATCATTCACGCATTTCACTCAAATCACATGTTGTCGGATAATTTTTTGTATTACTATTGACTTTAAACTCCAACTCTATATTTAAAAAATATACAATCAAGTGGTTAAATTATTTCAGGTTAGATAAAGTATAGTCAACAAAGAGAAAATTTCAAAATAGCAGAATGACAACAAATGCGCAAACATAACCTGAAAATCAGAGCCGCCGCGCAAACCACTACACACTTCGAGTGGGGGTATACTGAGGGTGTGGGAAATTGCTGCAGAGGGGGTCGAGGGTCAAGGGTTGAGTGGAGAGTGGAGTTGTGGTGTGTGGAAAAGGGTGGAAACGAACATGGTCGTCTTCAAGGTCGTCCGTCCATAAACATAATAAATAAAGTTAGCCGTAGATTTCACATGGCACAAAAAATTTTTGAACTTTTATTCTTAATTATCATCTAAGTATACATATTTAAGTGCGCTGAAGTAAAAACATGACAGCGAGAAACAATATACACTTCGTGGAGTTCACTATAAATTAGTTTGTAAAAGCACAATGGTACCAAGTTCATATCAATCTTTTTTTTTTTTTTTTTTTCTAACAAGTGATTGAAAGTCGAACAAATTGCAAGCAAACGGGAGCAGAAACGGTCCTTAATTAGCTTGATAATGAAGAAATTAAAAAATTGCAAATCTAATAAAAAAAAATTAACACCTCAAGATCAAGTTCAGAAAGAAAGTCTCACGAAACCGCTTCCAGTATGTTCTTTCGTGAAAAAAAAAGAACAAGCCAAGGTAAAGCTTGGTGGTAAAAAAAAGGTTGAAAAAAGTTTTGAAATATCACGAGAATCTAGTCATAGTTCTAACGATTCTATTAAAGTAATGGGAAATCAAAATGACTCGATTGTAGTTGAAGTAATAAACTGTGATGAAAATGACAAAGTTATATGTTCGGACGATTCACCCACTAGGTTTATATAAAATATTTAATATTTAACTGATTAATCATAAAATACGTAATATAATTAATTAAATTTTTTTAGCATGGATGACTCGAGTACTTATCTTAAAGACGTATTAATAGTAGAAAGTATTCGGTGTGACGAGGATGCTGGAGATGATGAGGCAAATGCTGAATTTAACGATCCAGATATAATTCCTTCAAACGTGCCAAATAACGAGTGTGACAAGGAAAGTGATGATGTTGCAGAGATAACTGATAATGTTATTTCGCTAAATGATGATATGGAAATTGAAGCTTTAATTGAAAGTAATTATTTCACTTCAATTTAACATTATAAATTATGATGATTAATTAAACTTTGCTGCTTTACAGATCAGACGCATGATAAAACAAAAAAAAACTACAAAAAGACTGACAAGGAACAGTGTGCAATGATTGATGGATTTCTTTCAAGATTGAGCGAAGGCTTGATGAGACTACCCTACAAGCAAAGAGCCAAATTAGAAATCGAATACCTTCAACGTCTGTACGAAGTGCAAGATAATTTAGGTATATTCGATGCCTAAAATTTATTTTAACTGTCTCATGGATATGAACAATTTTCATAACGTGTTTATTTTTATAACACAACGACAAACGTCAAGTATCTTACCGTCTCTGCGTATATATTAATATTTTTTACTTATACACAAACTTTGTAAACTGAAGAACGAAATGCAATAAAATTTTTAAGTAACAAAATAGCATTTTAAATAATAAATAAATGAACTTTGCTCCGTTTTCAAGAAAACGGAGTAATGTTTGAAATAGCCGCAAAAACCGGCGTTGTAATCAATCTGCAGTTGGTAGAACGGAGCAATTATGGAAAAGAGCGCCAGAATTTTCACATTTGTTTTCGGCTGTCGGCTGCAGCAGACTGCGAGGTATTTAAATAGTTACTTGTTGAAGACGTGTTTTGGTGATTTGCTGTGCAAAATGTCGCTTTGGGTTGACAAGTATCGTCCCACTAGTCTTGCGAAATTAGATTATCATACAGAGCAAGCAGATCGATTGAAAAATATGGTAAGTAAGTTCAATTCTTCCAACTGTTGATTCAAGTTGACAAGGTTAAGTTTCACGCGCGGAAAAGGGACGATTAAGACACACAACAACAATGCATTTTGAGTATTGAATACTTATATATTTTCAATACAGGTTCAGCAGGGCGATTTTCCACATCTGTTGGTTTATGGACCACCAGGAGCTGGTAAAAAAACGAGGATCATGTGCATTCTCAAGGAACTTTATGGCAATGGCGTTGAAAGGTTGAGAATGGAGCCCATGCAGTTTGAGGTACTTTAGATTGTTTATATTGTTTTGTGTTTTATCTACAAGCTTAAATACTTCCTTATTTTTTAATTGTCGTTGCAGACTCCGTCAAAGAAGAAACTTGAAATCATGACTGTCAGTAGCAATTATCACATTGAAGTAAATCCTAATGATGTTGGTATTTATGACAGAGTAGTTATAATGGATCTTGTAAAAACTACAGCTCAAACTCACCAAATCGACCCAAATGGTCAAAGAGAGTTCAAAGGTAAGCTTGAGCTTATTAACATTAATAACAGTGAAGTATCAGAATATTTTGCTTGAAAACATAATTGACTAGGAACAATTTAAAAAAAAGCATAACATCATTATTATATAGAAAATACTACCATACATACTTAAAAACAACAGGGTAGAATTATGTTACAAGCTTGATTAATAATATGTGTTAACATTGTAAATTATTTTTATATATAAATATTTTACAATTATTTAAACTGATTTTATTGTAAATATTACAACTTTCAACAATGTTTGTGGGAGGAAGAAACCCGGAATTACAAGTACATAAAACTTGCAGTGTTTGCAATTTGTTAATTTTTTTCTAAAAAATAAGTTTTTTATGGTTTATTGGTGGGTCGATTTAATTAAACAAGTATATCTAAATGTGTAATTTTAACTGACCAACCGATCGACTGATCGCAAAAAAACGTACTAAATATATTTTCTCTGCCAATTAGAAGATAAAAAAGAAAAAATAAAACTAGTATTTTAAATTTAAATGCAAAGTAAAAATAAGCTTCAATGCACTTTTCCAAGTACTACCCAGTGATATGAAATAAATTCCTAGTAAATAATACCCACGAAAAATTCATGATATGTTATCAGAGTATCTGGTTCTAGATCCAACTTAGGTACACAAAAAAAACGCACATATATACACACACAACAAACTACTTATACGAATATACTTAATGTTTTACAGTGGTGCTATTGACAAATGTTGATCATTTGACAAAAGATGCGCAGCATGCACTTCGTCGTACAATGGAAAAGTATGTTGCTACTTGTAGGTTGATACTCTGTTCAAATTCTACTTCAAGAGTATTGCCTGCCATAAGATCAAGGTGTTTGGGCATTAGAGTTCCAGCTCCCACCATCAACGAAATTACAAATATCCTACATTCTGTGTCTAAAAAGGAGGGTCTTACTTTACCTGATGAACTTGCAGGGAAGATTGCAGAATCGAGTGGCAGAAATTTGCGAAGAGCTATTTTAATGTTAGAAGCTTGCAAAGTGGAACAGTAAGTGAATTCTTTTGGGTTGAAAATTTTTTTTGCACAAGTACACAAGCTAAGAAGCTAAAAAAAATTTTTTTTTTCAGGTATCCATTTACGGTAGATCAGAAAATTACTGAACCAGATTGGCAAGTTTACATAAAAAATATAGCAAAGCTCATGGTTACTGAGCAATCACCGAGAAAGTTATTGGAAATTAGAAATAAATTTTACGAGCTCTTGACCCATGCCATTCCAACAGATTTGATATTCAAAGTACTGTTACAAGAAGTCACAAAGAAATGCGACCTGCAGCTAAAAATTCAAATAGCAACCGTTGCAGCAGAGTATGAACATAGAATGCATCATGGATCAAAAGTTATATTTCATTTGGAAGCATTCGCAGCAAGGTTTATGGCTATATACAAGAAATTTATGGATGCATCTTTGGCTGGATTTGTTTGAAAATTTGATGAAAATGTTTCGCAATTGTAAACTTTTTCTAGTATTAAATTATTGTATTTTTATTGTTACATAAGTTTTCATAATATATGTTTTTTTATACAATATAGAATATACACTTGGATAATTTATAATTTAAATTCAACAGCATCATTTTTATGCACCAACTCAATGTTCATGTATAATCAAAAAGAGATTTCTTTAAATTTTGAAGCTAATATTAATCTGTGCAAGTCAGGTAAAAACTTGAATTACATCATCTTCTGTTACGTGCGATGTTAAAAATATTCTTCAAACAAATGCAGTAAATCACGTACAATTAAGAAATAAACAATTTGCAACTAATTTATACATTTCATGAATCGATATAAATAACGGACAGTAACTTTTTAAGAACTTTTCTCAAGCACATATTTCGATCATTTTTTTTTTTTAACTTTCGCTATGTGTAAGGCCTTACAGAGGGTAAAAAAAAAACTCTTTTAGTTGGAAATCTGCGCAATTTTGGGATTTGTATATTTTTAAGTGTTCCGAGGGCTAGGAACTAGGGTTCGATCCCTGCTCCATGCACTCGCGGCAGCTCTATCCCTCTATGGGGTGTTTTTCTTTTTCTTCACATGTTCCATTATGTAACTATCTATGATAGCTATCTCTGGTGATAGCTCTTGGCTCTGCGGTGTTTACCGGGCCGGCGCGCACCACCCGCACTCACGTTTTCTCTCCGCCAGTTTCGCAGTGTACACTCATACACTGTACACGTTACGAAGTTACATTACCAACCGGTATGTGTGGGTACTTACTTACTTATGCACATGAATATCATGCAGTTGGCACTTGGCACCAGCAGAGATTACTGGTGCAGACTGCCGAACCGAACCGAAGCGGGGTTAGAACGAACATATTTGAAAGAATCGACGAATTCCCTTTCGTCGTATACCTCTACCTATACATACTTATGAAATAAAGAAAATTTGACTCTCTAACTCTCTTCAATTTGTAAGTAAGTATACATATTTGCTTTCTTTGGTGAGTTTCTACTGCAAAAAGTAAAATATATGTACTACTTATTAAGTCACAATACACAGTATACTTACAATCGCAATTGATTTCATAATTGATAATACAATAATAAGGCCTTCGGAAGTTTTTTAAAAAACGTAATTGAAATAATATCTACTACAAAAAAAATTTTATAAGGCTAATATTTATCGATTTCTTACGGTCATAATTTACAATTTACATCTTGTTTTCAGAAGAGTCAAGAAAAAATGGACGATTTACCTTGCAAGAAGCTTGAATTAACTTGCCAGTTCACTTTAGTAAGGGATGATAACACTCAACCTACTATTAGAACGAAGCGACGAACGAGGTATTGTGAACTTGAAAAACCGTCACCATCAAAGTGGAAGACATGGACTTCATCACAAAATATTATAGTTACGAATATCGAACAAAAATTTGACTTAATAATGAAAACTTATTATATACAAAAGTATATTAAACCTTTTTATGATTCTGATTTTGATGAATATTATCGTCGTCCTTCTCAAGCATATGACGTAAAATTTGAAATTCCACTAAAAAATTCTTATACTTTGTTTGATTTTCAACTCGTCGTAAATTTCAACACCGATCATAATGCCTCACGTTTTATACTTCATGATATAAGTGGCACATGGATTTCAGAAACCATCCGTATTAAAGATATTGATGATATATTTAACCTATCAAAATTTGATGTTAGTATTCAAATGTTTTTTATACATCAAAGGATGAACACACTGATGAAAAATATCTTGAGACTACATACAAGCGAAAAGCATTCAGATTTCCAAATCATTGCTAAAAATCACGTCTTTAACGTACATAAATTTATTCTGTGTGCTCGAAGTGATTATTTTAGTAATATGTTAAGTTCTGAAATGAAAGAAAAAAACTCAGGTCAAGTAAAATTTGACGAATGGGATGCTAATGTTGTGAGAGAGTTACTAAATTACATGTATAGTGATATCTGTGATGTAAAAAATGTTGCTCATAATTTGTTCAAACTATCTCATTTAATGCAGATGACAGATTTACAAAGTATTTGTCTGAAATATTTAGAGTCAAATATCAATGAGCAAAATGTAGTATCAACTTTGAGACTTGTTAATGAAGATAAATATGAACTACAGGAATTGCAAAAGAAAGCTCTAAATTATGTTGATACAAAGTTACCAAGATTGGTGGAATGCTCAGATTTCTTAGACTATTTGGCAGATATTATTTCACTGGATAATATATCATTTGTTCTGAAGACATCTCATAATTATAAAAAAGATGACATATTTTTTAAAGCCATGAAGTTTCTTAAATGTGACCCCAAAAGTGTTTTACAAAATGATAAATTCGAACAAATGGCTTTGTTGGAACCTAAACTACTGTTTAGAATAACTAAATTATTATTTGATTAAAATGTTTCCTTTGTTCAGCCAAGCTATTAAACGTAACATAGACAAAAAATTGTCATCATATGTATTTTTCACTCAAAATAAATACGAAGATTTAATAATGTATTCTACATTTTTTTTGTTACCTTTCTTTTGAAAATTATAACACTTTACACTACATAATATAATTACGTACTCTACTTTCTAACCATTCAAGTAATGATATTGACAACCAGTGTAGTTAATTTTTTTTTCTGTAAATATTCCATTCTGTCCTATATCTTCCATTAAAAATATAAACAGATACGCTGATGTGGTATCTGCACAAGTCTTGAAAATCCAAATAATAACATTATTCAGCCCAGAAGAAGTTTCGCTAATCCATTGTTGTTTAGATAAAAAAAACCTTGTGTATTACACAAAAAAATCTCTATCACGTCATATCAATTAAAAAATACAATAATTGTGCAAAGCATCCATTATTTTACGCTGTACAGTGAAACCGAGATGTCCGGCTCGTACCTAAATAGTTGCTGAATTGCATGTGTAAACATAAACTTTAAGATGACTTAAATAATTGGTATTCTTGGCATAAAAACGTATAATTAATTTTATACTAACAAAAAGTTGTAGAATGATGACACGATGTTACAAGCTTAATTAAAAGGGAATTTTGTTTAGTAGCATTATTGTTTTAACTTAAATATAATATTTTTTCATCTAACTGACTTTTAATTCAGGGTAAAATTTACTGTCGTTTAATTCGAGGTTTAAAGAAAAGTGTTGGCCTGAAAACCAATAGTTTTATTTAAATTCACATAACATGGTTTGTTTTGTTTATATTTATCCTTTTCTAGAGAAAGAGCAATACTTGTTATGAATATTTAAATATAAATGTTTATTATTTCTTGAAACAATAAACAACATTCACAGTTGACTTGGGCACATTTTGGCTGTATGCTAGATTACAGTATCGCTGGGCGATAAAATGACAGCAACTTTCATCACATGTGCCTTTACTCAACTTTAAAGTTGGTATAAGTACTTGGGTATTTTGATTTTTGATACCCTTTTGATGCCTTTGTTTTGAAAACGAATCTCTTTCTTGCTATCTCTCTCTTTTCGGTCCATCCGTTACGACTTACGACAATTAGGGTGCGTTTAGATGGAGTCTATACCAGACAACCAGACTCTGGCATTGAAGATTTGAAGCTTATAAGGAAGAGAGCCGGCTGGTCCTAGAAGTTCGAGTGGTTGTAGACTCCATGTATACGCACCCTAACAACTTGTATCTCGTATTCAAAATTGTGGCATGCAAACTTGCAAAACAAATAAATCCATTAAGTACTTGCGGTTACAAATATAGAGTCGCAGTATAAGCACCTCCACCGTAGACTAGCTATTTATACTGCATCCTGCAATATCATCCTGGCACGTCTACTACGTTATTTTTATGCAATAAAAGTAAGTACGTAAGTATACGTATTACATACGTTGCGTACATGCATGCTTCGTTTCATTAATTTCTACTCGACTTTTTTTTCCATTATCTGCTGTTATGGTCAATTAATGCTTTATGTATGTTTCTATGGCTTACAGTCGATTAAATTCATAAATAAGTTAACGTTTTAGTTACTATAGCCATGTAAAAACTTCAAGATCTCCGAGTTGACATTCAGCAGCAAGAAGTTTGCTTATTACTTAATGAGCACCAGGTATCTACAAAAATTTCCAACTGTTCAATAAGGCCAAAAGTTAATACAACGTAAGTACATTATGTTTCTCCGATAATGACAAAACGTGTAGAACGAGTCTTCAATAATAAAATATATTTTTTGCAAAAAAAAAAAAAAATTTACAGTATTAAATACCATGGAAGGATGTGAAGATTTTTTATACATCGATATTAATTTTGTAGTACCCACTGGTCAGACAAAATCTGTAGTAGTAAATAATAAGCAGTGTTCTTTATACATTTATTCAATTTATAAGAGGACTGAATCTGGTATACGATATTATATGACAAATTTTTGTGTTAGAAGTAACTCTGCATTATCCACAGACTCAATTTTGTTTATTAAATTTGAGTCTGAGAATCATAGAATGCACCCTGATGGTAATCAATTCAAAGCTCAATTATTATCCGAAACTACTGCTCGACGTTATTCTGCTAGCCTGGTATATAAAATACCAATCTTTAATCCAAGTTCTTTAATTGCAAGCATGAAAAAAATACTTGAAGATGAAATTTTTCATGATTCAGTTATCATTGTTAAGGATGGTTGCTTAACTGCACATAAAGCAATATTTGGAGCTAGAAGTGATGTAATGAAAAAGATTATTGAAAAAAATATGCTCGAAAAAAAAATGAGTTTAGTTGAACTACTTAATTATGATGCCTGTACTGTTAAAGAGCTGTTGTCTTTCATTTATACCAATGAGTGCAAAGTTGGAACTGACCCTATAAATCTATTCAAACTCGCTCATTATTTAAATATCAGAGATTTACGGGATGTGTGTAAAAAATATTTGATATCAAACGTAAAAAAAGAAAATGTTATTGAAATTTGTGAACTTATAAGTGTGGATCAATATAATCTCCAGGATTTAAAAATAGTTGCTGGACAGTTTATTCAAAAGAACAGAGACATTTTAGTAAACCACCAAAGTAGAGAGTTTTTTGTGAAAAATCCACACTTATTACTAGACATGTTGGTTATTTCATAACAAATTACAGTTAATGTAAAAATGTGTTAAAAATGTAATAAATGCTTATTTAATTACGAACTTTCTTTGAAACATAAGTCTAATCAATAAAATTTTGTGATTATATGCATTTGTATCTCATTTATTTGAAACCCACTATCTTGTTTGAACCTATGTACAACATTTGTTAATCGATGAATAATTGATATCAATAAAGAGTTAAAAACTATTTGTAGTTAAAATTTTCAATATAATATCTACAAGTATCAGAATCTAAAAATTTTTATCAAAAAGTATCCAGGTAGAACCAAGTTGTAATTATTCAATTTTGTACATAATAAAAATAATAAAGGCCAACTATATCAGCAGTCCAAGTAAAAGCAAAAGTTATTTGTGATTAAAAATGTTCTCCATTGACAAGTAGATCAAGGTGATAGTGAAATTCGTCCTTTGAAATATTTCGAACCAGTCCTATTACGAAAGTGAAAGAGCCAATGTAGACGTACCCGAGTTCTGGGATTCTCCGAATTTTAGTGATCGTCGATGTCAAAAGAAATTAGACTCAACAAAATGCACAGGAGGTATTCTTCATACTTTGAATCCAATTTTTTTATCTTTTTTTTCAGGAAATGAAAATGTTATTACAGGTAAAAAAATTATTAAAAAAAAAAAAATAATTACAGAATAAATTTTTTTTTTATTGTACTAAAAATACATTATAATGACAAGTAGCACACTATCGTTATTTGTAACATTCTTGAGCAAAAAAATTTTCATCTAATAATACTTCAAATATTCTGTACTGCAGTTCAGGGTTTGACAAGGCCATCTGTCTAAATTTATCATTTTTTAAAATGTTTTTATGGTCATTTTTGAGGAATTTCATCGCCTCATCAAACAAAAAATCTTTTTTATATTCATGAGATACCTCCAGAACAAATAAAATATTGTTCAGTGAAATAGTATCAACCATGTAGTTTAAGAAATCTGAACATTCCATCAAATTTGACAACTCTGCATCAACAAAATCTTGAGCTTTCTTTTGCAATTCCTGTAGTTCATATTTATTTTCATCAAAAAGTTTTAAAATTGATACTATGGTTTGCTTATTTATGTGTGATTCCAAATAATTTAAACACAAAGTTTGTAGCTCAGTTATTTGCAATAGATGCGATAATTTGTATAAATTGTGAGAAATTTCATTCATATTACAAGTATTACCATACATATAATTTAAAAACTCTTTTACAACGTTCGCATCCCATTCTTTAAGTTTTATTTCATTTAAATTTGTTTCTCGCATATCAGAACTCAGCATTTTATTAAAAACATCACTTCGAGCACATAAAATAAATTTATGTACATTAAAAACATGACCTTTAGCAACAATTCTCAGGTCCGAGTGTTCTTGAGTTAAATAAAATCTTTGGATATCCCTTACTAATGAATTTACGGCCTTTTTCTTATAGAATATTTTAATTGGTAATGACAATCTTTTTGTTGACCCAAATATATCAGTTGCCAGTTTACATCCAACTTTGAGCATATTAGATTTGAACTTATGATCACCAACGTATTTTAATATAAATTCATACCTATCATTTGAGCCCAAGTCCATTAGCAGTTTAATATCATGTATGTAGCGTAACGAAAATGAAAATGATTTTTTTCCGAGTGGAAGTTCAAACTCTACATTACAATTTTTCGAGTCACCTATATATTGATAGTGTGCGATCGAAAAAAGGAAAGAATCTTCCGAATCTTTCAACGAGGTAAAAGCATGCATCTTCAAGGAGAATTGCTTTTGTAAACCATCAATAGTAACTGTATTCTGTGATGAATATAAAAAGTCCCAAGACTTATTACTGCAATTGTTTGTCTTACAACGTTCAAAGTTGCAATCAAATTCAAGCAATTCGTTGATGAAACTTTCCATTTTTATAAGATGTCTGAAAACTGAATTTAAAATTGTTTATTTCTATTCAGACAAAATTACAATTTTACGACAGTAAGGTGTTTTCTCTTTTTTTTAATTAAAAATCAAATTAACAGTACTTTACCTTTGTACTTATTGAGTGTTGATGTTGATGCACGCACGCGCGGGAAGAGTACAGTAAAATGAGTAAGTGGATGTCTCCGACGTCTCCGTAGTCCGTCCCAGTCCGTTCGTACTCCTTGTCTCCTCAAGTTCGGACTGTCCAATAATTCAGACGCCTTAATGCATCTCTCCACATGATCTCGCCCTAAGGATATGTGACGGTAAAACCGTCAAGGTTTTGAAACTTTGCCATCTACCGACATAATCAGTTTATTTTGCGATTTTTTTAAGAAACTGCTGGTTAAGTACTCTTCCAATTGTCTATTAACTGCTTAAAATTCTTATTAATAAATAAAATTGTCAGTTATTGTTGGAATTCAAAAAATTACCTGAAACTTTTTTTTATTCCATATTGAAATGTACAAAATAAATTAATAGTGGGCATATGGATGCTTTTATTATTTACTAAGAAGTTACTGTTATACTTTTAAAGTACATACAAACTTGGAAAATAAGAATTGAGCGTTTTTACTGTTGGTGTAATGATAATGGGTAACATGTACTTCTCACCGAATTATAACTGAATATTGTAATATATTTTATTCATATACATAAAATTTTTGCAATAAATGGCTGAAGTCAAAAATTATTTGCTAAATGACTCGTATTTTTTTTTTTTTTTTTTGGTAAATTAAACATCAGCTTGACACTATTTAACCTAATTTACACATTATTACAGAATAAAGATCAAGACTTAAATATATGTTTATTATTGACACTAACTGCTCGTCACACATATATTAAATGACACTAATATACAATAAATTTGATGAAACGGTTCACACTATTTTTTTAAAGTATATTATAAAACTTTAAACGGTCTTTTACGTCACCTCGATGCTTTTTTTTTTTGATAAAATAACTTCTTGAGCACAATTTTAAGTCAAATTTACATTAGAGCCAGAGCAAGAGCTGCTATGGTAGAAATGCCAATAACGGTGTATCCAGTAGTGTAGACGTCTTTGATTGTCAAAAACTTGCCCAAATCCCAAGCCTAAGACAAATAATCATTACAACTATATGCTAATGTTAAAATGATGGTGATAATTTTCAGAGTGTTAAATTATTTTTTACCAAGTGTCTGATACCATTGAAGTAATGGTAAGTCAATGGATAGGCAAGTAATGTTTTGCCGGTAACAAGCAACGCGGATGGCAAGCCCCATGCAGCAATAGCATCAATAAGGCAAGGAATCCCTCCAGGGTAGAACAACGTTCCTGGAAATACATGCGCACCAAGAGAAAAACTTTATTCTAAAACCGTTTTTAAAAATCTACACAAAAGTCTAACGGAAAGATACGGAAAGTAAGGATTACCAAAGGCAAGAATAATGGAGTATGAGCTCAGTATTATGCCAGTTGCACGATGTGATACAGACAGCATAGACGTCAGCTGGACCTGGTAGATCGTCAGGTGAGGAGACAACGGTCGCTTCAGTCGCATGTTCTTCTCATCGTGTGACTCGCATACTGGGGCTGCACGAAGGGCAGGGCTGTTCACGCAGACACTGACAGGACTGTATACAAACAAATTATGAAAAATGTTATAAAATAAGATGCAATAATGTTCGACAAAACAGGTTAAACGTTACATAACTCACCTGGACGTGTATAAACAGCGAAAATTACGGAGATCCAGGCTACGCCTGCACAGCAGTCTACAAATAATATTGGTTGATTTAGCTTTGATTGACGATTTAAGTTGTTAAAGAACGGTGTGACTTATTATCCCTCGTATACCTCTAGAAGCTTTCACCCGGATAAGTGTCAACAAAAACAACTTACCTCGTATAACAGAGCGCCATGATTTTACGATTGGCTGACTTTGAGATAAATAATCGTTACGAGACTTTTAAATATAACAAAGATTGTCTATTTTTGTAAACCGGCAACTGTTCATTTGGTAAAATACTGCGTTGTTGTGAACTTTGTGTGTATACATGTGGAAGTGTCAATAAGCAGACGAACGTAAGTTCGCGAGCTCTGTCGATTCGATAACTCGATGGTTGTCAAGATTCGAGATGGTTTGAATTTTTTTTTTTTTCAGAGTTTCAAATTTAATCTTCATAATAACTGTTTGACGAAGGTAAAGTATCACTTTTTTATTATAAAACAGCCAAAAGTGAAGAGGAAAACGGGGTATGGAAATAAAAGAGACAATGTTCACATTTACATTACTTACTCATTAATGTTTAATGACAACATGAGCATAAATAACGTTGATTTTTTTTTTCTAACACATGACGCTAAATTGCGACAGAGCTGTCAGGATGTTACTTAGACACTTAATTACTTTTGCAAATGTCATAATTTTCGGTGGATTCGAGACGAAGGTAACGTCTGCTTGACATACTGTAAATGACTACTACACCAATTCATTTTACAACTTGTGTGTGAATATGCGTATTATATTTTTGTGGTCGTGTTGACGTATTTATTTGTAATGTCAATGATAACTTATGCGCACAATCATTTGCGAATATAACTCGCGTATTAGTTTTTTTCTTCCTCAAAAAATCAATTTTTTTGATGTTTTTGAAGTAAATTGTTTGTGTCGAAAATTTTATTTAATCATCGGTTGTGTGACTTTGTATGTGCTCGCAAAAAATTTACAAACGATTTCAATAACAATCATCATATTAATATTAATATTACGTTCAAAAATAACAAGACATTTTTATTTGTTTGTATTCTTTTTTTTTCATGACGATTTTACTTGTATGACATTAAAGTAATCGTAAAATAGTTTCAAGATAATTTTCCAGAAAATTTTCAATGTATGTAATACGTGCAATATTCACTGTTGGTTAATTTTTTCGCTCATAACTCATATATGTATGTTACTC
The DNA here is from genome assembly GCF_036245765.1 of Copidosoma floridanum. Classification (NCBI taxonomy): domain Eukaryota; kingdom Metazoa; phylum Arthropoda; class Insecta; order Hymenoptera; family Encyrtidae; genus Copidosoma; species Copidosoma floridanum. The sequence continues at coordinate 6,343,130 of NW_028321897.1, read as the reverse complement.
TTGATAATACAATAATATAAATGTAATAGAGTACTGAAAACCTTTCAGTACATTGCATGTTTCTCATTTTTGTTCCTTTAAGTGCGCTAACCACAAGAGACACGGTAATAATGCAATATAGCCGGTTACCACGCGATATATTGCACGAATAATTATTCCCCCTCTTTTGTACGTGTAATTTTTGGTGGCATTTCATGAACACGATATCATAACGATGCACACATTGCCTAGCCATGCTATATAAAACAAAATTGTCTTTATATTATCTACCACATTATTCCTTGACACAGAGCTATTTTCGACTATAACGATGTACAAATAAAATGACTCGTTTTAACAAACATTCAAAACATCACTGAGCTGATTGCTGTTGTGAGATTTTAAAGAAAACATTATATATAAATTATCGGCAAGTACTCCACGTGACAGCCATTACGTCGATGTAAAAATGCACGTGATTACGTTCAATTAACAATTGATATGACATTCAAATAATTTATATACAATTTTTCTCAAAGTTAGAGCTCAGTATACAACGTATAACTAATAAACGATTATATATTTATACATAATATATATTATACACTTAAGATAATAACATTGTGTAATGCATTATTTCATCCAAACATCTCTACTTTTGTATACACGACTACCAAAAATTCTATAGGTTCAAAAATTATAATAAAAATCACGTATGCTTCGTTAAAATTAATAATATTACGGTATACACGATTCATTGCAAAGTAAACATATACTTTTTAGCATTCGTACATTATATAACACTATTATTATTATTTATATACTTTTATAGTTGCGCTCCTCGAAAATTTGAAGAGTCTTTGTGTCTCGTGTATCTTAAAATTGTATTCTTTTATCATGTAGTATAAGCTTACAACTAGTAACCATACGTGAGGAGGCCAAGATTCAGCTGACTCTACGAAAAAACAATTCTTAGGTGTAAAACCGTACATAAAATAATATGAGACTCGGGACGAGGTTCTCTGTTGGGGAAAAATAGTTTGGCTGCTTTTGTAATCTCGTTCGGAATAATTTCTCTGTTGTGGAAGTAAAACTATTAAGTTGAACTCTTCGTAAGTTTTTTTAAGTTATTTTTTTACGAGACAAAAAAAAACTAAAATCGTAAAACATTCTGAGAAAAGTGGGCAACTCGAAAGAAGACAAAAATTCAACCTAATCAGCTAATTATAGAGAAATCTTTCCGAAATTGAAAGATGTATGTTTATATGGGAAGTAGCTAAAAAAAATTGAAGCCTAATTACGCATTAACCAGGACATCGACGGCGATATGTAGTTCCCAATTTAAATACGTCGACTAAAAATCAGTCCTTTGGGTTTACCATTTTTAATATAAAACTTTCTAAAAATCAAAAGGAATGTATATAGGAAGTATATACCATTCATCATAAGTATTTAGTTATTTATCGTCAAGGAGGTTGTTTTTAAAAAAGTAAGTAGCAATACACATTATCATTAATTTGGTATTATATAAATTAATTTGTCCATTTTTCAAAATGGTAACTATTTTTCTCAAAAATTGTTTTCATGAGATCAATAGATATCGATGTATCTAATCACCTATTTCACGATAAATTTTCGAAAGTGTATATCAAAATGAGATTATGTAATATTTTCAAAATCTATTTTTGAAAATAAATATTTCAAATAATATTTAATTAATTAATTAAAAACGATAATTTGTTACTGCACAAGTAGGAAAATAGTGATGAAATGAACAAATTAGTTTGATGTAAAAAAATAGACTTTAAACTTTCCAATAGCGAAATCTTCCTTCGATTTACAAATGATCAATGTTATTTTTCGAGTTTTCGAAAAAATGAACGTAAAAATTAAAACTGTTGAAAAAATCTGCGATAAACTCACATTAAATACTCAGTCAACATGTATATATTATATAAATAACAAACAAACGTGAAATGTACCTTACCTTTGCTAATATTTTTCTACGTGCAACATAAGAACTCACTAGTAATTAACAATCATCACTTAAAACAGCAATAAATAAACTCCTTGCGACCTACGTTTGCCTTACAAAATTCAAAATCATCTATAAACTTACTTTGTTTGAATATATAAAAGACAAAAAAAAGGATAGAAGAAAAAGTTCAAGATAAAACTCATTTGCTCTCGCGTCATTCGCAAACGGCTCTATAGTAATAGTAGTTTAGTAGTAGCAGTAGTAGCGAAATGTCTTCGAGGACGTCAGACGTTGCTGTCGGGCCTTGGGCTGATGCCCATTGGCTGAGCGTTTTCAACCAGGTTCGACCTCGTGCTCGACGACACTCCCTGCTGCTGCTGCTCAGTCACCGCCGCTGCTCTGATCATATCATCTCTCGATGCCCTGCAAACATTTCGCAAGATTATTATTTTTTTTTTTCCCCACCCTCTTAATAATTTTTCTATCGAGTTCACGAGAAAGGACACAAATTTACTCGATGTGCGATCTAATTCAGCATTGGTTGAGAGAGTAATTGTACATATAAGTAGTGCGTATTTCAGAAATGAAATCGACAACTGTTGAAGTTTGCCGATTCACTTATCTGCCAATCAAATGATTGATTTAGCCCAATCAATCAATAAGGTAGTGAATAGTTGTGTTAACTACAATATCAATTTACGAAATTAAAAAGTTCTAATTTTACAAACAGGTGTAAATTAAATATTAATGAAAGATACATACACATATAGCCACAACATAAATGTACAAGCGTGCTTAAAGAATAAATAGTGATGATTGAAATCCAGTTGAATCGAATACATTAAAATCAGTTATCTACAATTTCGTTTGGTGTAAAACTGACAAGTACGTTTTTCCTTTTTTTACGTGACTTTTGAAAAAGTTGACTACCCTTTTTACTTGGTAATGATGAACAATATAAATAAATTTAAAAAAAAGAAATGTACTAATTTTTATACAAAATTTTATTGAAAAAAAAATACAAAATTAAATAATTATTTAATTTTATTAAATAAAAAAATCGTACGCTTATTTCAAGTAATACTTAAAAATAGTATTTATTACAAATATTCTGAGATTCCGAGAAAACATCATTAATAGCTGATTGAAATTACTATTAAAATGAAAGATACTGAAAGGTATAAATTAATTAGAAATCACGACTCTTATGTTTACTTGACACATGAATATCTAAGACATACAATCACATCAATTGAGAATTACAAAGCCTCACGAATCTTTGTATTCTTTTAGGACATTAATCTAAAAATTTTTTTAAAGTAAAATAGACGGTAAACAGTCTATTACATTACAATTCGTAAAAACTTCAATTTAAACACAAACAAGTCAAACTTCTACTACTAGCAGTCTGTTATTTAATATAATACACATTTGAACTAACAAACACAATCAACAGGAAGTGAATAATGATCTAAAGAGAGTGAAAAAAAAAAAAAAACTAAAAACGAAAAAGGAATGTCCAAGCGAATGGGAGATGGAGCGTGTTATGATTTATTGCCTGGTTAGTGGAGTTGTATGATTAATTGTAATTTGCAGCTTATGTTGGTCTCCAGACATCAGGATCCTCCATGAGGGTTGTATGCTGAGTGCCTGGCGGCACTGGCTCCTGTGGAGAGCCAACCGAAGTTGTGGGCAGGCCTCCTGCTTCGAGCCCGGCACCTCTGTTATTTCACACATTTTTCATGGTTACGAACACACGTTTTGCTTTTTGCAGATTTGTCAATTTCTAAGCTACTACTTGTGAGCCGCCTCGTGTTAATAAAAAGCGGCGACAAAATACGCAAAGATTTATATATTTGGAAAGTGCAAATGTTTTTTCAATTGTTAATTGATTTTGCTTAGGAATAAGATTTTTAAAATTGCCACCTTTGAATTTATCAAAGCTGTAAGCCAATTTTTAGTTGTTTTGATTAATATTAAAATGTAAAAACCACCACACAAATAAATACCTTTACAATTTTAAATGCAAAGCCAAAATTATTAGTTAGTTTACTGATTTTTCTCTATTACGAATCAGTTGTAGCAAAATGTAAGCAAATAGCGATTTACACATGAAACTTCAAGCAACTTAATTTAAAGTTTAGTACGAAAAAAAAAAAAAAAAAACTTAGTATAAAAAAATTTCTACTTACTTTTTGCCAATAGACATCATTCCATAAATTATACCAGTTGCAAATATCAGACCACTACCAAATATAGTACTTGGACCCGGACATAGGAAGATTGCAGGTATCGCTAGACTGTAATAATAATAAGCAAGATTATCAGTGTGAAAAACTAAGGTGAGTGTAAAATGCAAATTTATTATGTAACAAGTAGATGTGTAAAAAACAAAATTGCTTTTGTGTTATCTGTATATGTACATGTACGTTTCCTTTTGAAATACATACCCACAATAAGCAGCTGCTCTATTCCAATACGGTCTTTTGTCCACCCAGTCGCTCAACTGTTGAACAAAGTCAATGAACATACAACAACAAGGTGCCTCGATTGTAATAACTAAAAATCCGGCAACCATCTGCCACAGGCCACTTAGGAAGCAGCTCACTTGTGCCAGTAAAATTCCAGCACAATTCCATGCTCCCAAAAATATTGCAACTAAAATGCATAATGATTGGGTTAGCTTTTCGTTAAATTACTTCAATAAACATGAGCATACATCCAAAAGAGCATCAGACATACAAAGAAGCAAAACAAAGAACTCTGCAGTTTAAATTTAGACTTTGATGTATTAATCACAAAGCCCATGGATGAGGATAAAAATTACTCAGTAGCGTGAGTTTTGTAGGCTGAAAATTCACAGACACCAAGACGCTACTGGAGAAAACTTTTGAATGTCAAACAGGGAACATAGAAAATTACTTATAAGTACAAGGATGTCACTGTTCTAAAGCTGAAAGCATAGAGAGAAACAAAACATAAAAAGTGTATGATTACTGAAACTGCCAACAGTGCCCAATGCACGTCCTGCGTACTTGAGGTACCAGGGCACATCGTCCTTGGGGGATGGGTCCTGTCCCGGCCTCTGCATGATAGCAGCCAACTTTTCTCCGAAAGACTGTACATATAAAAAAGAAAAAACTCAGATGAACAAATAAAATATGTTTCAAATGTTTGATTCAGTGAGTGCACATGCACGGTATATCAGTGTGCCGTGCATGAACGGAATGTCCGTGGAGGAATAAGTCAAAAGAGTAAGTATAAAAGAAAGGGTGAGGGACAATATATTGTTGCAAATCACTTCATCAGTGGAAAGAAAAAAAAAAAAAATAAAATAAACGAAGGAAGGAAGGAAGGAAATTATTTGGCTTGTATACCAGACACTCACCATTTTTGGAGCAGCTGCTGTAGCAACGACTAAAGAATAACAATAAGCTTCCTTCTCCTGGTCGTCGTCGTCCTCCTCCTCCTCTTCCTTCCTAGCGCTGGCTGACAGAAATGTGTGACACAACAGCAGTTGTTGTATCGGTGTCCGCCCCCCTGTTTTTTAGAAACAAGACTGAATGATTTTTAGGCATAAAAAACGCGGATTATCGAGGAGACTCTCGCGAGGGACCCGCGCGCACACATGCAACTCGGTCTGACTCTTTCTGTGGCTGCGCTGTAGGGAGAGATTCGGAGAGAGGGAAATCGACCCCGACCCCTTGTGTTAAGTACGTGTACGTATATCGGTATATAATATATACCCCCCAAACCTACCCTAAAGCTAATATATTTTTTTTTTTTTTTTATATTATAGTGCTCTACGTCCGGCTCCTTTTTAATAAGGGCACTACTATGGGCACTTAGCACTTGGGAAAGGGACAAGGAAAGGGGAGGCCTCCCATCACTGGGAGGGGGGTAGGGGGAATTAGGCAAATTTGCTGCGAGAAGGTCGCCTAAACCCTCCTCGAGGAGCATTGCGTGGTGAAAAAGCACATGTGAAAGATACAGAGGTACTTTGCCCGTAAAAGTCGCACTGGCCGGGAATTGAACCACGGTCTCCCGCGTGCCAATCCACGACCTAGCCGACCGAGCCACCGCGCGCTCTTAAAGCTAATATATATTAATCTATACCAGATTTCCTTTGAATGGCCTAAAACCTTTAAGGGTAGTAAACAGCCCGAAAATGACCACAGCAACGACGCTTAATTAATTTTCTAGTGTCATATGCCAATAAATTACGCATCTTTTTCTTTAATTAATGTTTATCATTTTTACCTACATAAGGAGAGGAGAGCGGGGTGCATTTTATTTAAGGGGGTAAGATGGCACACTCGCCAAAAGTTATGTCGCTTGAAAAAAAATACTTACAATATTGTTGTTGCTTACACTCACAATGGATCCAATTACTTATAGTATTGATTTTTCTTCGATTTGTACCAGCACAATTGAATTATGCTCATACATTTTTTAAACACAAACATCTTTTAGTAAATAAATACTCCCTGACAATAAATAGTGCTAATTATAAATTTTTTAACCGATTTCTAAAGTTTCGATCTATCATCTTACTTTCAACTAAAAATGAAATCTTATCGATGTAATTCATGGTCATGAGGGAGAGTTGATAAATTTGTCTCGTATGATATATATGAGATCATCGGCTAGCGACGGGGTATTAAATAGTAATTTTAATAGGCACTAAGTAATGTATACCAATAACCCATTTTTACTGATAAATGATATTAGAATTTGTTTTACTTACATTAAATTACATTAAAAGTATTCTTGCATTGATGTATTTGAATTTTTTTTAAAGTTAAAAAATGTGCTGATAACTTTCTCACAATTCCACGCGGATTCACTTTGTCATCGTATTTAAAAATAATTGACACCTTTTTCACGAAAAGTCAGTACTTATAATTTATAATGGCTGTATTCCGCAAATGCTGCCAGCAGTTGAGTTACGTACGTTAACAATGATTTTATCATTCTGGTAAAAAGAGCACGGTGTAAGATATACGTGGAGTGTTATGTGTAGTAATTAAAGTAATTACTACTAAGTAATGCCATATGTTCGATTTTATTAAACATAAGTAAAACATCTACACTTTTGGATATCAATTTTCGGGTAAAAGATAAATTGTACTCTTGCCGCAAATAGCACGAACATTATTAACTTTTTATTTTATATCTACAGGATTAGTTGCGGCTGGTTTGTAATTAATTACATGGCTCTACTGTAAGTCATAATAGTTATTTGGATCAGCGCCATCTAGCGTTGCGAATTTTTGAACTAAAAAGTGGCCCTAAAATTCTGAAACAGAGCTTTCGCTCTTAGAGCCATTTAACCCATTATAAACCAGCCGCAACTAATTTAGTAGCTATAAAATGAAAAAATAACGATACGTGTGTTTTTGGCGGCAAGTTAACAATCTATCTTACGCTTGAAAATTTATCTTCAAAAGTACAAACACATAGGAGGTCGATTTTTTGGTAAAAAATAGATTGTTAACTTGCCGCCAAAAACACACGTATCGTTATTTTTTTGTTTTATAGCTTCATCATGAGTTGCGGCTGGTTTATAATTGACTAAATGGCTCTAATCCTGAATGCTCTGATTGAGAATTTTAGGAGCCACTTATGGCAAAAAAATTAAGACCGCTAGATGGCGCTGATCCAAATAAATATTGCTATTTACATCAAAGACACTTTGATAATTACAAACCAGCCGCAACTAATCTCATGAATAGACGCTAAATAGTTGACATTTTTTATGCTACTTGCGGCAAGTTTCTACATCAGTATACTACATATCTTATATGGCTCATAAGATCGACAATATTTACAAAATTACAATACTCTTGACCTTTTACCATTAACTCATGTAAGCACAAATTAATCAGTCCATTAAAGAGACAACCGAAGAAAAAAGGCCTGAAAAAGAAGCACAGTCACACGAAAAGTCTTATACAAGAATGGAGCATTGGATCTCACTTGATCAGAGAAGGTTGGGTTCTTTGTTTACTTATAACACTTAAAATTTACATCTCTGTAATAAATGTATTTTCCAATTAGTGAGATCCGATGCTCCATTCCTAGAAGACTCTTCGTGTGGCTGCTTCTTTTTAAGACCTTTTTTCTTCAGTTGTCTCTTTTCGACTGATTAATTTACGTGTATATTTGATCGTGATTTACGATTTCTGTAACACAAATTTTGCTATGTACATATTATACAAGTTAACTGTTTATTGGAAATCTAAAGTTGAAGGGCTGTTCTTTCATTAGTTAATGGTAAAAGGTCAAGAGTATTGTAATTTTATAAATATTGTCGATTTTATGAGCCATATAAGATAAGTAGAATATTCATAGTTTTGGAGGTCGATTTTTAGGTAAAAGATAAATTGTAAAGCAATTTAAATTAAGTGAGTTCCAATGCTCCATTTTGAGGAGACTCTTCCTGTGTAACTGAACTTCTTTTTTAAACTTTTTTTCTTTAGTTGTCTCTTTTGGACTTATTACTTTACGTATCTATTTAATCATTGTTCAAGATTTCTGTAACACAAATCTTGGTATGTACATATTATATAAGTTAGCTGTTTATTTAAACTAGAAAGTTAAAGGGCTGTGCTTCCGCGAGTTAATGATAAAAGGTCTAAAGTATTTTAATTCTGTAAATATGGTAGATTTTATGAGCCGTATAACATAAGTGGAATATTTATACTTTTTAGGGTCCATTTACAGGTAAAAGACATGTTGTAAACTTGCCGCAAGTAGCATAAAAAATGTCAACTATTTATCGTCTGTTTATTAAATTATTTGCGGCTGGTTTATAACTAATAAAGTGACTTTACTGTAAGTAGCAATAATTATTTTGGATCAGCGCCATCTAGCGGTCTTTATTTTTTGGCCAAAAGTGGCTCCTAAAATTCTCAACCAGAGCATTCAGGATTAGAGCCATTTAGTCAATTATAAACCAGCCGCAACTCGTGATGAAGCTATAAAATAAAAAAATAACGATACGTGTGTTTTTGGCGGCAAGTTAACAATCTATCTTATGCTTGAAAATTTATCTTCAAAAGTACAAACACATAGGAGGTCGATTTTTTGGTAAAAAATAGATTGTTAACTTGCCGCCAAAAACTCACGTATCGTTATTTTTTTGTTTTATAGCTTCATCACGAGTTGCGGCTGGTTTATAACTGACTAAATGGCTCTAATCCTGAATGCTCTGATTGAGAATTTTAGGAGCCACTTATGGCAAAAAAATTAAGACCGCTAGATGGCGCTATCCAAATAATTGTTGCTATTTGCAGTAAAGTCACTTTATTAATTATAAACCAGCCGCAAATAATTTAATAAACAGACGATAATTAGTTGACATTTTTCATGCTACTTGCGGCAAGTTTCCAATTTATCTTTTACCTGTAAATCGACCTTAAAAAGTATAAATATTCCACTTATCTTATGCGGCTTATAAAATCTACCATATTTACAAAATTACAATACGTTAGACCTTTTACCATTAACTCACGGAAGCACAGCCCTTTAACTTTATAGTTTACATAAACAATTAATTTATATAATACGTACATACCAAGATTTGTCGAAAAGAGACAACTGAAGAAAAAAGGCTCAAAAAAGAAGTTCAGTCACACAGGAAGAGTCTCCTAAAAATGGAGCATTGGATCTCACTAAATAAAAAATACATACATTTATTACAGAGAAGTAAATTTGAAGTATTACCTATATATAAACTTCTTGCACACGACACGGCGGAGAGGTCAGGTCAGGGACTGTCACGGCTTTCAACTTTCAACAACCAATCGAAGGGAAGTTGGTCTGTCAAAAGGCGCGAACACCATGTGAACACAGTGAACACCGCTGTCTTTCCCGCGAAAAGCCAACTAACCACTTAACCAGTTAACGTACTGATGTATGTGAGGCAGTTCTTAGTAGACTTTGCTTAAATTAAAGTTGTAATTTTTCAAGTACTTCTTCCGATCTCTTTCTGGCGATCGAATCTGGATCTTTGAAAAAATGGTAGCCAAGGGAAAGATGTTCGTCGTTAAGCGAAGTAAGTACTGGGATCTTATCTATTTTAGAGCATGCATATTCTACAGGTTAGATTTCCTTTGTTTTAAAATTTTTAAATCGGAGCTAATCGTTTTCGGTGATCTTATCTATTTTAGAGCATGCATATTCTACAGGTTAGATTTCCTTTGTTTTAAAATTTTTAAATCGGAGCTAATCGTTTTCGGTGATGAAGGTTTTTGCTGCTACTATCGTTTTACTTATTCTCTTTAACGTAGCTTTTAATAATTCCTACGTATTTACCTTCGTTTTTTCCTTTATCTTCTCTCTTTATTGGTATATAAATCTTTCTAAAATTCAGTCACGTGCAATAGCACGGTACTTCTCCAAATGATATTTTTCATTTAATTGCATGTTTTGTTTCTAGGATCCATCAAATCTTATTGGATTGATTCGATTTTTTGATACACCTTTTTTTTTTGTTTTAGATGGGCATACCGAGGAAGTTCATTTCGACAAAATCACTTCAAGAATCCAGAAACTGTGCTATCGCTTGGATATGGATTTCATTGATCCAGTAAGACAAACAAAATGTGACATTTAAAAATAATATCTTTTCAACCAAGACACCATCATTTTTTTAACTTCATAAAAAATGGAGTATTTTTGAAAATCAAATTATTTTGTTTGCAAGTAAAAAAAAAATTACCAGTTTTACTTACATTATACCGTTTTCTGTAGACGGCGATCACATTTCGCGTTATCAATGGGCTTTATTCTGGAGTCACAACAGTGGAACTTGATAACCTGGCAGCAGAGACTGCTGCTACGATGACAACCAAACACGCAGATTATGCTATATTGGCCGCCAGAATAGCAGTATCAAATTTACACAAAGAAACCAAGAAAGTATTCAGTGGTAAAAATCAATCATTGAGTCTGTTTAAGAAATAAAATTTATGTTGATTTTGCTTCACATGTAATGTTCTGTTATGTTTCAGATGTAATGTCAGATTTACATGACATGATTAATCCTGTTACCAAAGAACGTACCCCAATGATCAGTAAAGAGTATAACGAAATCATCCAAAAACACAAGGATAGACTGAATTCTGCCATCATTTATGATAGAGACTTTGGTTACAATTATTTTGGATTTAAAACTTTAGAGAGAAGCTATCTTTTAAAAATCAATGATAAAGTAGTTGAACGTCCTCAGCATATGATAATGCGAGTTGCTGTTGCCATCCACAAGGAAGATCTTGACAAAGTTATAGAAACTTACAACTTCATGTCTGAGCGTTACTTTACACATGCGTCTCCAACGCTTTTTTCTGCCTGTACTCAACGCCAACAGATGTCCAGGTACAATTTGAACATACTCTATAATTTTCTGCAGCTACTGTATACAATAATTTTAAACATTGGTCTTTCAGTTGTTTTTTGCTAACAATGACAGACGACAGTATCGAAGGAATTTTTGATACTTTGAAAAGATGTGCTGTAATTAGTAAATCAGCAGGAGGCATTGGTCTCAGTGTACACAACATTCGTGCGACTGGCACCAAAATTGCTGGTACCAATGGTATTTCAAATGGGTTAGTTCCAATGCTGAGAGTTTTCAACAATACAGCCTGCTATGTTGATCAGGGAGGTAACAAGAGACCAGGGGCATTTGCCATTTACTTGGAGCCATGGCATGCCGATGTATTTGAATTCCTTGATCTAAAAAAAAATACTGGTACGTTTATTCAAAGATTTTGAACTATGTGATTGATTTCCAGAGTCAATTTTTTTTCTTAACAGGTAAAGAAGAGCGTAGAGCAAGGGATCTATTTTACGCTCTGTGGATCCCAGACTTGTTCATGCAAAGAGTTTTAAATAATGAAAAGTGGAGTCTCATGTGTCCCAAAGAGTGTCCTGGATTGCCCGACGTTTGGGGCGCTGAGTTTGAAAAATTGTACACCACATATGAAGAGGGGCAAAAATACAAGAAGCAAGTCGATGCCAGAACGCTGTGGACGGCTATTCTGAAGTCTCAAGTTGAAACTGGAACGCCTTACATGCTTTACAAAGACCACTGCAACCGCAAGTCGAATCAGCAAAATCTGGGCACCATCAGAAGCAGCAACTTGTGTACCGAGATAGTGCAGTACTCCTCACCGGATGAAGTAGCAGTTTGCAATTTAGCATCCATTGCCGTCAACATGTTCATCAATGCCGATAAAAAGTCTTACGATTTTGGTAAATTAAAAGAAGTTACCAAAGTCGTCACCAAAAATCTCGACAGAATCATTGATCTCAATTACTATCCCGTCGAAGAGGCAAGAAACTCAAATTTCAAGCACAGGCCAATCGGTAATTAAAAAAGTTTGGTCACCATAATTCGTTGGTTAAACTAAATCATTTCAAATATTATAAGTATAGGTTTTTCTCCCCAGGTATTGGCATTCAAGGATTGGCAGATGCATTCTTACTGATGCGTTTTCCATTTGAAAGTGAAAAAGCTCAAAAGCTCAACATTCAGATTTTCGAAACCTTGTACTACGGCGCTCTGGAGGCCAGCTGTGAGTTGGCTCAATTAAATGGGCCATACTCCACTTATGAAGGTTCTCCAGTCAGCAAAGGCGTAAGTAGCACAATTAATTTTTTACTGCCAATTACAATACTCTAAATACTGGGTGGCTACTGTAGATATCTTCTTGCAGATCTTACAGTATGATATGTGGAATGTTACTCCAACTGATCTTTGGAACTGGTCATCCTTGAAAGCCAAAATAGCCCAACACGGGGTCCGCAACTCGCTGCTTCTTGCTCCGATGCCAACAGCATCGACGGCCCAAATTCTTGGCAATAATGAGTCAGTTGAACCATATACGAGTAATATCTACCAAAGACGCGTACTTTCCGGGGAATTCCAGATTGTTAATCCTCATCTCTTGAAAGATCTAACTGAGCTAGGTCTTTGGGATGAAGATATGAAGGCCAATATCATAGCTAACAATGGGTCCATTCAAGTAAGTTAAAAAAAAACTAAACAAACAACTAGCAAATACTTATCGTAACTTGCTTTCAGAACATTGATTGCATACCCGATGACTTAAAAGAGCTGTACAAAACTGTTTGGGAAATTTCTCAAAAGACAATTTTAAAAATGGCTGCGGACAGAGGAGCTTTTATTGATCAGTCTCAATCTCTCAACATACACATGGCTCAGCCAACACCAGAAAAACTAACTTCAATGCACTTCTATGGCTGGCAAGCGGTAAAACATATTATAATCACTCGTTTTTAACCAATCTTTGGTGTTTAAATAAAAAGGCTAATTTTTCGTCACTTTTTTCCAGGGATTAAAAACGGGTATCTATTATCTTAGAACAAAGCCAGCTGCCAATGCCATACAGTTCACAATAGATAAGTCGAAACTTCCAAATGGAACGCCTATAAAAAACGGCAGCCTCTTAAATAATAGTACCACAAAAGATGAAAATGAAGACGAAGAAGATGCCAGACTCGTTTGCTCCCGTGAAAACCCTGATGCGTGCATGATGTGCAGCGGATGAAATGCTTGTTAAAAATTATATATTTTTATAGATACGTCAAATTTATTTTATTAATATTAGTTTTGTTTGGTCAATCAAATAAGAATTAGATTATAAAGAGTATTTTTAGTGTAAAAAAGTATATTCATCGAGTTATTTTTTTTAATTTCTTAAAAAAAAAAGAAAAAATTAAATTAAATTAAATACTTTTTTGCACCTAGTGTAATTCAAGTAGTTCTGTAAAATATAGTTCACCTGATTTTTTTTGTATACAATAACCCTGATTACTACTTATAAAAAAAAAAATCATGGTACAGTCAACCCTTAATCGATTAATCATCAAATCCTACTAAGTCTCAAACACGAGGGCCTATTCAAAATCAGTCTATGTTTGAGGTTGCTAATTATTGTTGGTGAAATTGTAAAAGTAGTTTAAAAAACTCAAAGGGTTCTATCATAATTTAATTAATAAATCGAGTTTTTAAAGTAAATCTCGTTTATTTTGAAAGTTATCTTGAATAACTTGAAAAGATTATTCGTAGACCAGGAACATCTTAATAACATTCTTATTTTTTTTCTGAGTACAAAAATATAAATATAAAAAACTATATCCTAAAAAATACAGAAAAACCGCATGCTAAGTTTTAATCGTGATAGTTATACATTCTCTTGCAAGCTTTTCAATCTTAATCTATCACGAAATCGACGGAGCACCAAGAACTCATCCAGACTTGCTTCGTTTTTAACTATGCAGAAATCAATTGCAGTTTCAACTAGTTTCTGAACTTCGGAATACCTCATATTTTCAACTGAGGTATACTTTTCATTTCTATCTAATTTGAAAATACTTTCTGCCGTTTCATGTAGTCTAGTCTTGCATTTCGTGCATGTATTTTGGATGTCTGACTCCAGCTTTACTTCGACGTTTTTGAAGGGTTCAGTACCTTCCAATGAAGCGTCAGCTTGTATTCTTTTGAAAGGCACCATTTCTTCATAAGATACATCATTGATATTGATAACAGGACTGATACTTCCAACATTAATCGTTTCACTTTTTTCTGTTATTTCAACGATGGGTTCTATTACCTAAAATCGAAAACGTATTTGTATGCAAATATCTAAAGTAATTTTAAATCATAATATTAATCAAACATACCGCTTGCAATTGCTGAGAAGTATCATTATCATGATTTTCGCTCGTAGTTACGCAATTATTCTGTAACGTGAATAAATTCGATCACAAGAATGAAAAATATTTTAATTATCAATCAATAACAGGCATAGTTACATTTTGTGTAGGTAGAGAGTCGATGGAAATAAATTTTGTAGCTCTGCTCTCAGCAAAAGCATGATGTTCATTGAATGGATTTTTTCTTTTTGAACTTCGCGTATAATCAACGGGTGTATTTGTAAAACAATCTTCATCTTTTTCAACTTTTATCGAGCTTTCATTTAGATCTGCCACTATAAAATTGTAAAATATTTAATTTCAATACTTTTAACATCCTCAAAAAGGAAAAATTTCAATAAAATAGCATATTGAAATCGGATAAAAATGTTTTAAAAACCCTGAGAAAAGTAATCAAATGTATGTTACCCATTGAATCATCGTAATATGAATTCTGCGATATTTGCTTAATACATTTGTCAGGTATGTTGGATACGTTTTTTGGAGTTTTGTATAAGCTGGTCATCCAATTTTCTGAAGACCCATTAGCAGTATCGTACATGGGCTCATCATCAGAGTTTACACCACTAAACTGCGACAGTTTCATAGACACCGAATCACAACTCATCATTGAATATTCCACTTGTTTATTTTCCAGCCTCTTTGGCCTAACCACCTGTTGATTGTGAACTTTTGCAGATCCACCGCTACACGTGACATAGCCTTCCAAAGGCGAATTTTGATTAGACACTCTCCTTATCATCATTTTTAGCTTGGGAGTTTTGTCTTGGCCCAACCGAGGGCTCTCAACCTTGACAGCTTTTGCTGCATTTTTCTTCCTAAACTTGGAAGTCGTGGGTGTGCTTGACAACTGAAACAAAAATTCCAAATAGTTAAAGAAAAAAAAAAAAATAATAATCACAAAAAAGTAGTACAAATAAAAAAGTATCCTTACGATGATCTTCTTGGGATTCTTGAGGTCGAACATCAAGTAATCCTTGATAGCTTGCAACTGTAAATCCGTAAACCGCTCACCATGCAAAACAGCAGCGATCTCACCACTGAGACTATCAACGCTTCTCTGATCAGGCCAAAAGGTCTTGATCGTGATACCCTTGTCCTGCAGTACCTTTTTCACATTCCTGATACAGTCGTTCGTGTACTTGATGGCATCCTTCCAATTGTCGGGTACTTGCTCGGCGTGCTGAGCAATGACAATCGCATTTTCTTTCAAGTACTTGACTAGACTGCTCGTCCGCTCCTCGGACTGTCTCTGTAGGAAGGTTCGCCTGATGAGCTGCTTGCAGGTGTCGGTGTGCGGGTTGCCGGTTTTGAACTCCCCCAGGAACATCGGGTTCAGCTGAAGGAGCTCGACGAAGCGCCGGTACATGTCAAACATGCGAAACGAGAAGGTCGTCATCGGCACCGCCTCGGCCATCCTTACTTGTGTACTTTTTTGGTTTTACAATGTTACGTTGCGCTCGAAGGGCTATAGTTCGACAGACATTGTTTAACAAACAAGAATCAACAAGGAAAAACAAAACCATGCGCGTCGACACGTTCCGGCGGGGAAAAATTCGAAAAACGACGACAGTTGCGGATAAACAGGAACGTTATGATACTATCTCGGGTTAATACAAGGAGAACAGAGAAAAAATGCTATCAAAAGGTTGTACAAGTGTCGGATTACATTTTACAACGAAAGACGTTACACACGCACTCGTTAATATTTTAACTTACGGTGTAACTCGAGAGGCCGGCTCTCTCGGCGAATGTAAACAAAAAGCGGTATACCTTATGGTGCATTTTCACGAGACGTCCACGCGTTTGGCGTTGCAACGCAAGGAATTTTATACCCAAAACCCCCAAAGATGTCTTTTAGATGGGCATTAGATGCTTATAAGACATCTACAAAAAATCTTGTGAAAATATGTTAACTAGGCATATATATATTTTTCACACTAGCGCCATCTCGCGCGGCTAATTTTAAATAATCGAACGGATTTGAGCTTTCAGAATCTCAAAACAAAATTATCGGCGTGGATTTGCGCATTATTTCTAGCTAGGAAAACAGAATTATATCTTAATATTCTTGATTGCATGAGGTCCTACTGAGGGTAAAGGGATATTTTCGAGGAGTTTTTTTTTTTTTCACTATACATTGTAATAAAAATTAATTTCAGGAAAAAACATATTTTAGTTGGATGTTAAATAAAAATACATGTTCTCTATATAAAGAATTTTATATTTTGGAGTGTGGATTTTTTATCATGAGGCTAATTTTACAGCAATAAAACTCTGGTGCTTTTGGTCAAGAAATTTCAACTTAGGGAATCAAAAGCCACCAATCGCTTATTTATTTTTTTTAGTGTAAAAATTACATTAACATTGTCTCCATGAATTGCAAAAATCAACACTTAGCCCGTGAATTGAACACAAGGGTCTAATTGAGCATTACACGCTTTAAAAACACTCTCCACAAAATATTGTTGAAGATCAAAGAGGGATTTTGTATAAATGAATAACACTAAATTAATAAAAAATACTTCATCAAATTTTTTACACTATGCGTGTTGAGTGGAAATACATTGCAGGAATGAGTCGATTCTTACTTTAAAAAGTTTCTTCAAAAAAGCCTTCAATAATCATATGGAAGCTCTTTTGATGGAATTTTAACTGTAGAGCAAAATAAGTCATTACACATACAAGCTTCGTTTCAAGTATACACTATTTTATATCACATTTTTTTTATATTGGTTATAGTCATGAGCTAGCTTTTATTTGTTTAATAAGTACAGTAATAAGTATGTGAAAAATTTGATTAACGTTCTTGTCAGTAGCCTCGTTTGGAATTCTTAATTTAAAAACTGATGTTAATGATATTTATTGCAATATTCGTGAATTAGTTTCAAAAAGTTTTACGAATTAAGCCACATAAATTCGTCATAAAATTTCTTTCTTTTTTTTTTTTGTTTTTTTTCTACTTTTGTATAAAAAGTGTACGTTTTTAATTACCACAAAAAATGTTTTATTACATAAACAAAAACTTCAAACTTTTATTTAAAATTATTTAGTGCTTTTTAAGGTTCAATTAAAGTTCTATTTATATTTAAATTTTTTATCAAAATGGCATGCCAAAAGCTTGAATTTTCATTAAATAATCAACTTTAAACGAATTAAAATCTATTTATAAACATATTTTAAACGATACGCAAAAAAGTAGCATTACTTTTACGTTTGTAATTTTGACATACTTATTATATTTTGATTCAATAACTTGCAACATTATTGAAAAGTGTGTCAAATATATAACTTCAAATGACTTACAGTAAAAATATATGAGAGCGAATTTTCAAAACTTTTGAAATACCTGCTAATATATAAATCATAATATACAAAACAATTTTATCTCAGTAAACTGGTATGCTTTTCGAACTTCTAGTGTACCTAAAACAATTCTAGCTAAAGAAGTATTCTATTAAATTCAACTTATCTTTTTTTCTTATAAAAAACCTTATTCATTAAAAATACTATAAATAGCTAGCTTCTATTTATTTAAACTTAATTTGTAAAATAAGTTTTTGAAAAATAATTTTCAAATATCAAAAACATTTTCATGCATAACTTCTCTTTTATTTTATCAGTATCACAAAAGTTTATTCTTTTCTGCAGTTGTAAAAAACGCTGGAAAACAAAAATCGCATGAGTGAAAATAATGTTTTTTTTTCTTTTAAGTATGTATACCTTTAAAACTTTGAAATATAACATAACAGTCATGAATTTCGAGTTGTTATAAAGTTAATCTGCAAATTTACAATTAACTACATGGAAACTTGACGAACATTCAATAAATAACAGAAATATGAAATTACTAGGCACAACATGAAACAAAAAATAAAAAATAATGAAGTTTCTTGCTATAAAAATAACAATGCTTTTCATTTTTTTGTAAAAAATGTATCTTATGATTATTGCTATAAAAGCCTAATTTTTACACGGCTGAATTCCATCTAGGATTTCGTTTGTTTCACCATTGGCTGCAATTTTGTGCTTTTTGTGCGGCTGATTGTACATCGTTTGCAGCGGCACATGCAGCAATTCCATTATTTGTGTAAAATGCGGCTCTGAAAGACATTAACGACAATATTAGTCAATTTCACGATAAACTGGAAAAGTTAATTTTTTAAATTAAGGTATGACAATTACCAGTCTCTGGAGTTATGAAACCATGTCTAATGAAAAAATCTAGCGATACTGGAACTGACGTTGTCTTAAAGTATGGCGAGAGAACCCTTTCGAGGCACTGTTTAACGGGCAGTAACTCAAAAGTTTCAACTTCACCATCGCAATTGGTGGGTACAAAATCTATTGGTAGTTCTAAATCGAACACAAATTCGGTATTGGGAAATAGTCCTCTCTCACTTTCGAAAAATAGCGAAACACAACCAACGCTCTTCAACTGCTTCAGCAAGTGATCGGGAATGCCGGCCTCTTCGCCAGCTTCTTTATTCGCTGTCTGATTGATACCGTGGCCTACACTTAACCCACCACTAACACAATTGTCCCAGTAACCTGGCCACGTTTGCTTGTTGACACTTCGTTTTTGAAGCCATATGGAAAGACCCTTCTCTGGATCCATAACATATCCGTTTATATCTACTCCGTATTTTCTTATACCGAACAGCGCTGAAATGAAATTAAAATGAATATTCATATTTTCATGAGTTGCTGTTAGTTAAAAAAATCATAAAACTTACATGTGGCAGATCTATCCATTTTGAAAAGTGGAGGAGTATTGAACTGTGCTCTGACATCATAGTACTCTTCCCTCCAGCCATGTAAAGCCACAAACTTTCCTCCACCTCGCCACTCTTTGAGAACTTCTCCAACTTTAGCGCTTCTTTCAGCATAATCTCTGAAAGCTGGATTAAGCTGTACATACTCTGGATATACTTGAAATACCTAAAAAATTTAATGAAATGGAACATCAATACCTGCACGTACCTTTTATAAAGTATGTAAGTAATTAGTTACATTAAGGTACCATTAACACATTTTCCAACTAATTAGAATAATTTTCTCTATAAGTTATTAAAACTTCATTAGGCAATTGGAAAGGTGTACCTTAATCTACGTAATTACCAATTTTAAAACCGTTTTAAATAATTTACTAAATAGTTAAGTCAGCCATTTATAACGATTTTGTGTTTTATATTAATTTTAGAAGGTTAAGCTTTACCTGTGGGTAATTTAAGAGTTCTTTCATAACATCAGGACGAACCAACCCAATTTGTTGTCCATCTACTACAAATGCTCTGCAATCTCCTGTGCGGAATCCTAAACATCGAAACATCGATTTTAATAAATAAAACCTCCATAATTTTTGATTTATCTAGATTCGACATGATAAAAAAGTACTAGGAAAATAAATGACACGTAAATGTGCTTTTGGTTTCATGCCAAATACCCAAGTCTGCCTTGGATAACTATTTTTACTTGCTAGGCTCAACCTTGATCAAATCCAAATAATTTTTGGCGAATTCGACGATTTCGTAAAGCATTTTTTTTGCATTATAATGCTTGCCGGTATTGCCGTGCTGTCACACAATTGTATTACAATTAAAAAACCACCACATTAACTTTTAGTCGATAAAAATTTTATCTAACAGTCTGTTATTGCATTCTACTGGATATTTTCTCTTATCTCCGAGCATTCGTCGACTGCGGCGAGACTTATTACCAAGATAATAAAACTATCATAATTTACAATAGAGTAACACAAAAGTAAAATTTATGAGCGCTATCATTTACTGTCGGTGATAGGTGTTTCTTGATTGTGAGAAAACTCTGAAATAAATCATTAAAAGCATCGAGCGTCACTAAAATTTCAAACTATTCTTCAAAATACGAGCCAAATTGATGTGTAAGTGTTTTGGTAAATGAATGCGATTGTTTTGAAATGACTGTACCCGCAGATGAAATAAATCGTCTAAACAATGGTAAATCAAGAATAATTGAACCCACGATAAAATATCTCACAAAACAACGCGACACTATATACCACTGTCCACTTGTAACAGGAACCCGTGTGTTATAGATAAGCAAGTAAGCGGTGGATAAAAATAAAATTTAATTTCTGTGTCCCCACAATTCACATAATAATCAATAAGAACACATCAGCCCTATGTATACGCGTCCATGCCACTTATGGTGTATACTTAAAAATATCCCGTCAACACAAAAGCAACGACGAAAAGTAAAAAAAAAAAATCCACTACCACTCACCCACCGGGCCGAGCTCCGCCGAAGCAAAAACAATAACAAACCACAGCTGTGCATGGAGCAAACGCACTGGTATCGATCCACGACAAACTCAACACCGAAAAACCTCGTGAAACCCATGGTTAACGAGCTCGCAGACCTGAACACGCAACGCAGCGCAATCGGATCTACGTGAAGGTACGCGCGAGATGCAACAATTCGCTTACCTGATAGGTAAAAACAGTTGAATTTACGGGCGAGCTTGAGTAATGGAGTCATTGGCTCGCTGTCTTGATTCGCCATGATGAAGAGCAGACGCTGTGCAGGGCTATCGCACGCGTGACGTTTCTCTCTCTCTCTCTCTTTTATTTACTTCAACGTGTGTATTCACTATCTATATATATGTATGTTTACCTCACGACTCTCACGAGAGGTGAATACAATAAAAAAAAAAAAAAAAAATCTATATATATGTATATACACCCTCAATACTCTCTCCGGCTGCAGCTCTCTCCGATGGTGAACGCGCACTCGACGAATCAATTATCGCACCACGCACCACCTCCTTTTTAGACACCACCTCGCCAACCATGTATTACACGCCGAGAAAAAAAAAATGGTTCACCTCTCCAAGTACATACACACGAGTATATATAGGATCACACTCGACCTGCAATTGTCTCGATGTAGTACTTATATCCTCTCTCCCTTTTGTTTTAACTTTTCTTCCTCTGGTCGATCGTTTCGTTGTTGTTATTGTTACTTCCACTGTTTCGTCGTTGTTGTTGTTGTGTCAGAGAAGAGGAGGAGGAGAAGGAGCCGCTCTCGCGTGCTACATTCAGCCCCTGTGTGTATATACACGAGAGCTATATATAATACCATGTAAGAATGCCCAGCTTACAAGTCCAGCCCAACCCTTATATGGCCCTCAACCGCCCTTTTTTCCCATCCAACTTGCTTCTCCGCAACGAAACATATACAAACAAAATTTTGACACAAACAGTACTTGTATACGTTTAACTTATTGTTATAGCAGTCTTGAATGCCTAAAGGACGAGCGTAATGCCAGTGGTTCTAGAGAGCGCGACGGTATTAACAACAATGTATAAGTATAATACGACGAGCGCAGGTGCACGTTTATAAAACTCGGTGGTAAAAGGTAAAGCAGCGGTGGTTGATGTACATGTATAATTGGTATACACACTCGCGGTGGTGCAGGGCCCGATAGCACACGTGTATTATAGCTATATGTATATTGTGCGCGTATAGCGAGTCGGTCACCGTTTCCGCACCACCTCGTCGACGTCGTTGTCGTCGCCAAGTATTTGGGCTTCTCTCTGCAGCCTGATGATGCGGTTGTACAACAAATTCCAAGCCGAGCTTCTCTCTCTCTCTCTCTCTCTCTGCTTCTGCGCTGAAGTCCTTTCTCGGCTCTCTCTCTCTTTCTCTCGGAGTTCGTCGCTTTCTCTCACTTTGGGCTCTTGGCTCATTCTCGCTCGTTGTGTATATATATACCCCCTATATAGTTCTCCTCTCGCGAACGCGTTCTCTCCTTTTCACTCGCACCATCTCCTTCACATCCTCCTTTTTGCTCCTTTTCCTCCTCAAGGTCGTTAATACATAGGCTATTTTATTGAATGCGTACACCCTATTTTCTTTTTTTTTTTTCTCTCTCCATTCGAAATATACGTAAGCTCGGGTTTTTTTACTCGCGACATGCGCTACCGAACGCCGTGAGCTGCGAAATAACGATCGGGAGCTTGATTTATTTATTAGCTGGTTTTTTTTGTCCACCGTCACGCGTGACGGAAAACTTGAACCTCGAAACCTTCATGACTTTCCCGTAATAGTAAATTGATGACATTGTTATTATTAAAAAAAAAAAAAAACAACACGATACTTTTATCGTTCAAACACGGCGTACCTTGGTATTTTTCCAGGAATTTTCATTGGTGTGGTATACATGTGTCAACTGATAACTTCGACTCGTGTAGAACAACCTTTTTTTTTTAAACAATTTGAATTTTTCGAATCGTTGAAACGTCACCGAAGACAAAAATGCACCGAATGAAAAATGTTTCTAAATCAATTAATTTGCATCACGTCCTAAAATGTTAAATGCTGTTGAACAATGTTTTGTCGAATTTCTACTCATTTTTGGCATTAAAAGCGTCAAGATGACAATGGAGCCCCGACTCTAATGATTTCCAAACACGAGAGATAAAAAACCGCACGACCCTGTCCGTCGATGTTGACACAAGAAAGTAAACGAGGGCAGTTAAACATAAACAAATCAAAGTCACGAATGTGATCCTACTCACGAAGATTTATCTATAATAACAACTTAAAAGCGAATGTTTACATACACCACAAAACAAATAAACCGTATCATTTACAAGTGCTAGACAAATCATTTGCTCTTCGCGAATTTATTAAGAATATTTTTAAACAATACATATTTCGATAAGTAGATTTTTAATTAGCCAACGGTATCGGCTGTTTGATCATTAAATTTTTCTCGCTTCGTATGGTACGTCTATTTTTATTTTACTGAAAAAATACTGTGCACTTAAATGTATACTTGACCTACACGTTACAGCGCTATCACCGTCATACATATTTTATATTTTACTTTTTGTCTGAACCAAAAATAGAATTATAATTTTAATTATATTTTTGGAAATCAGAGAATTATGGTAGAAATGATTTACAAATTGTTTATTATTTTTACCACCAGTGAATGTCATTTGAATCATAACCAAGTGGTCTCAGGCTTGAGACAATCACATAAATAATAAAAAGCTTCATTCAAAAATGTTTCCTCCTTTCAAGATAATAATTGAAATAAATCAATATAAAATCCTTTCATCACATTTCATGAAACTCGTGATACTGTCGAGAAAAAATTTATATCGTTTTACTAATAGTATAGTTATTGTAACAAGGTGCATTGAAAAGCAAAATATAAAATTTATATTTTGTTCTATTTATAGTAAAAACGATTCCTTAGATTATTTTTGAAATTTTTCTGCTTCAGGTGATTTATCACAAAATTAATTAGTGCAAACGCTTATCATCCCATTAAAAATTTGTCTAATCAACAAATCAGTAATCATCACTGTAAAGTTACAAATTATTTAATTTCCCAATTACAATTTTTAACGTATTGCTAGTTAATTGATTTTTAATTTGACTTTCGTGTATAAAAATTATTTTATTTAATTAAAGATAAAATCAATTTTTAATTAAAATACAAACAGATAGACACAACCATTTTAGATTTTTGTCGAACAATAGCTAAGTTACAATTAAATTAAAATATTTAACAACCTTCAACGGAATGCGAATTAATTTTTGAATAAAATCGTTAGAAAAAACAAGTAGTATTCGATAACTAATATTCATGCGTTGATAAAAATATTGATGTTTACGCATAAAATAAATAAAGCATTACTTAGCAATTTTCAGTTTTGGTACTGCACAGCAAGAAAAACATACTTTGCTACATGTTTTAATTCTGACTCACAGAATATGGGATTCCCTAAATTGGTAATTCATACTTATCTTAAGCCTATTTCGAAAACACTCTAGTACAGTAATATCCATCCGACGAGATTTTAATGTTATTATGTCATATACTTGTGTAACATCAAGGTTAATGTACTTACCATACTAGTTTTTTTTGTTTGTTTTTTTTTTAAATCAAATTATTTTTCGGGTGTCCAAACATTGATAATACAGACACATATTTTTGTTAGCATCTGTTCCAATCATTTTACGTAATTAATTAAATCATTTTCAATAAATGCATTTGCATGAAATGAAATTCGTCACTGTTTCATTTCTCATATCTTTTAAGATAGAGGTATACTTTAATATATCTGTTAAAACTGCTGAAAAATTTCTTTGCCCAATTTTTCTAATAAATTCTTGTCAATAATCACAAGTAACCACATACGTGTGTTATATTATTTGTTCTCATTCAAGAGTTTCTTTCAAATTGGCAGAGAAACAAATTGAACGAAACACATAAAAGTAAAGAAAAATTTTTTTGTGAAAGTTAGACTTATTGCAATGCTTTTCCTGAAAGCAACAGTGAAAATTTTGTAAGCAAACATACAAATGCATCTTCCGTCGCATTTCTTCGCTAAGTGTTTAACGTGCAAAATTTCGAGGGCGGTAAGAACAGTCAGCAAAAAAGAAGCATTTTCCTCACTGTACTTAGCGACGTACATCTCCTTGGACAAATTTTTTTCGGGGATCGTAGAGCCAAACACATAGTTTTTGAAACTTTTTGGCTTGCATATATACCACGTTTTCATTAAAAAATAATTAATTTTATTACTAACATCAGAAAAACGTTATGAAATATTTTTTAATACTGGAGCTCAAGCAGTACATAAGTCACTTTACTATCGAGTAATACTATCTAGGACATCTGTATACAACTCCAAACTTGGTAAGATAACGATACGAGAAAAAGCTGAAGCTACTTATTTACAATTTTAAAAGTGTCACGCCACAGTTCGAAATGTTGTGTTTAATTTGTAATAACTGGAGTTCATTAAATTTTCGTATAGTACTTATTCAATAATTTTTAAGCTGTATTGAAATGAAATTTTTTTAATTTTTTGTAAAGTCGTACATTAGTAACTCCTACTTAATTGACAGGGCGTGTGTTCGATTTTATAGTAGTAAACAACAACGAAATAAGTTGGGTAATCTTCCAGTTTCAGTTACCCACATTGATTTACTTATACAATCGAACATGCGTTTTCAGCGAAGCTATCCTTATCCCGATCAGAATTTAATATAATCGAAGTCAAGGACACATATATATCGTGTGCTAACCTGGACTCGTTTTAAAATTATATACATAGATTCGTTCGCAAAGTCGGCTCAAAACTTTTTTTTTTACCGAGTAATGATATTTGATTGAGATGATAAAGATTACTTGAGGATTTTGTGAAATTCATATGCCATTCAGAAAACATAAATGGGTATTTTTATTTCCAAGACAAAGAACACTTACGCAGTTATTGACTTTATAGCATCAATCGATCGTGTTACAAATGCTACAGAATTTCAAAGATTTGTATCAACTACAAAAGTATAGTTTTCCTTTCAAGGAAATTCTACGTTATGGTTTTAAATTTCATCACGTTGTCAATGTAAATAAATTTAAAAAAAAATAATAATAAATAAGTTTTATGTTAAAAATAACAAAACATTTGAAAAAATTATCATTTTAAGAATATGTATCAATTGCACATCTTTTGCTCGGCTTGATAGGTGACAGTTTTGTAAAAATAGTACCGCAGTATGTAATGTATCGAATCCTAATAGAAATCAATACTATCGTGAGTATAGTATTATGTATACGTATTATATTTTAAGGAGCCTGCAACCAGACATACATCGCTGTATTCTGTGAAGTAATTTTATGGAGAGGAATTTTTTCGTTCGAGAAATAAAGTTTAATAAAAAAAAAAAACAAAACAAAAAATTTGGCAGAAATTCATAAAAAATAAAATCCGAGATTTGTTTCCTACTTATACAGTTGTAGAGCATGTGGGGGTATGCATGGATTGGATTAAGACTTACGTTTTTGTGCCACACATCCAACATTGTGACCATGAAATTTTATGTGCTGATGGACCACGATCTCGTCGCTTTGCGTCACAGACAAATATTTTACAATTTTCTGTGAAAATCTAGTTTTATTGTTACATTTCCAGAATAATTACATAAATGTCCATGTATAACTTGAAATGATGTATGATAAAAATCAATAAAAAAGACCAATGTTTTAGTTATCAATACATTGTTTATTTATTTACAGAAATTTTTTGATGATCATGTATGACAAAATACATTTAACATTGAGGTTTCAAAATATATATTTAAAGAGAAAACTTGTTAATAAAAAACTGGTTAATGTTGAATACATTTTATTTAATATCCCAAAAATCGTCTGGAAGATTTATGTCTTCGAACGGTATATATGTATCAAGCCAGCATGTATCAAAACATATTATTAAAGGATTCCAGATGCCATTAAATAACTCATTACCGATACATTCACAAAAAAATGATTTTTTTGCGTTGTGACTAAGATTTTGTTTCACCACAATTTAGTACGAATTAAACAATTTTTTTTAAATAATTTATTTTTTTTAGTCAAACAATTTTTGCTGTTTTCCTATTGATTCTTTCTCATGAAGCATAAAATAGTACGTTACATCATTATGGCACAAAGGCACCCGAAGGCGTATATTGTTTTTCTTCCTGTGATCTTTACTAAAATCTATGGTCAGAAGTTGGTTATTTAAAAAAAATTTTTTTCACCAAAATTAATAAACGTTTGATGAATGTAATTCAAAATGATTTTTATGCATATAAAGTATAAAATATGTAAGTAAAAGGTCACCAACCTGCGCGTGGCATGGCCTGACTGTGGCACACACAAACAGCAAAAAGTACAAACAACAAAATGAAAGTAAATCGAGTAGACATTGTGAAAAAGTATAGGTTTCACGTGAAGATCCCGTACAGTTTCCCTCACGATGGCTGACTACGGATTTATTCGTTCGTTTGATGTAATAAAGTGCGTTTTAAAAATAGGCTTGAGATAGATATTAATTACGGGGAATCCCATGAATAATTTTTAAGTAAAAAAAAAAGGATTAGGATATTTTTTTTTAAACAATGAAACATACTTTAATATTTAAATATTTATACAGTATCAACCGAAGCAAAGTAAAATAAAAAAAAATAGAACATCAACTATTACTCTTAAACCTAAAAATTTGTGCTACAAACTACGAAAAATGAAAGATTTGAACATTGTAATCCACTACATTTTATCGACCACCGCATGGACAGTATTTTGCCAAAAGTCTGCAGGAGGATCTTTATGAACTGTGTCAGGACAGTACATAAGAGTGGAAGTCATAATTGGTTTCCAAGTCCCATCTGCCTCTTGCTTGTTATCGACGCAGAAGTTTGTGTTGCAGCCATCGTCATATATTTTTCCTAACACGCATTTCTTGCCTTTGAATGGTGCCTCATCTGCAAATTCATTTATTTTTCCAAGTGTATTTTTAAATATTAGAACGATTACTTATTATATCATAAATTAATGTTTAGCAATTATTAAAGATAATCAAAGTTCAAAGGATGTAACAAATAATAGTTGAAATTTTTACTGTTCTAATGGTAAATTAGAATATCTCAAGACTCTCTACAGAGGAGAATATAAATAATTAAATAAAAAAAAAAAAAATATCTTATTTTCCGAACTGAAACTATAGCCAGTACTAAAGTGTGCTCAATTATATTGAAATGTTTTTTTAAAACTATAGTTGAGGTATTTCTACTAATCACAGTACGAAATTAACATTTAACCATCGAAATTCCTCTTTGTTGTAACTACATAAAAAGTTAAATAGATTCATGTATTTTAATCACTTATAATTGTAAATATGAAGATTTGTATCATCTTCCAAAAAATAAAGAAGAGCATATTGTAAGTTTATATTAGTTACAAAATAAGTAAAATAATAAAAAGTTATTAATTTTGTTTTAAATATAATATAGTGGCTCAATCGGCGTCACGGTCCGTATGTCTATTTAACAAATTTTCACTTTCTATATTACTTGAGGAAAAAACACAGTTGGATTTTAAAATTGAGAATTCTGTTGAATTGTCTGATTTTTTTATCCTCGTTAAAATTTATTTTTACAGTTTTAATTACACATGATTTTTTTATTTTAAAAAATTAATTTTTTTTGGTCAAATATTTTTTACTTCAAACTAAACTCTGTATCTCGATAAAATTTTTAAAAACTTTTACAATATTGTGGTGAAAAAAGAGTTTTATTGAGGTTAAAAAAAAAAAAAAATTAAATGACATGCCTTTATTTATGAAAAAGATTTGGAAAATGAGGTATAACGTTTCAAAAATTAAAATAAAGAAGGTATAATTTGAACCAACTAACAAAGTTTTCGCTGAAAACGTGAATTACAAAAAAAAAATTTTTTAATCATTAAAACAGAGCTTGCATTTTTTTAAAATAACTTATTAAAAAGAGTTTTACAAAAGTAATATGTAATGATTTTCATTCTAAAAAGTATGAAAAGTTCGATTAAAAGTTAACCAACCTGCGAGTGGTACAGCTTGACTTTGGTACACACAAACAGCAAAAAGTACAAACAACAAAATTAAGGTAAATCGAGTAAACATTGTAAAAAAGTATAGGTTTCACGTGAAGATCCCGTACAGTTTCCCCCACGATGGCTGACTACGAGTATATTCAGTTAGTTGATTTCCATTTATAGGTACTTGATATCAGTTGGTCAGATAACATTTTTTTACGCGTCTGCACTACTTCCTAGACTAATGCTAATGTATGCTATGGTAATTAAGAATAATATACTTATGTGTCCGTGTTGTCAATGTTTTCCACACGATAAGTCTTTTGATAAAAAATTTAAAAGCCTCGATACTTCATAAGTATGTGACGTAATGATACTGAAATCTGGTCAGATGGGAATTACTGTACTAGATCATTTTAAAAATAGGCTTAAGATACATATGAACTACGGGAAATCCCATTGATAATTTTTAAGTAAAAAAAAAGGATTAGGATATTTTTTTTTTTAATAACGATACACACTTTAATATTTAAATATTTATACAGTATCAACCGAGTAAAATCAAAGTCAAAAAAGGTAGAACATCAACTATTACTCTTAAACCTCAAAATTTGTCCTTTAATCTACGGCAAGTTAAATATTTCAACGTTGTTGTCCGCAACTTTCTGCATATTTTCATCTATCTCATAGATGGTATTTTGCCAAAAGTCTGCAGGAGGCGCCTTCATAGCTTTTATCTGATTGTTTTCGTTCATGCAGAGTATTTGAGAGGAGTAGATAACTGGTATCCAGGTCCCATCGGCATTTTGCCTGTTGCCTGCGCAGACGTTTGTGTTACACCCATCGTGATATGATTTTTCTGGCACGCATTTCTGGCCTTTGTTTACCATCATATCTGTAAAGTCATTTATTTACGAAGTTAAGACATTATAATGTTTACTTGTTACAATTACATTTAAAGTTTTAGCAATTATCAGATATCATCAAAGTTTAAGGATATTAAAAACCCGTTTTCTTAACAGAAAGTACGCGATACAAAACTCATACGTTAATTTTAAAGTAAACCATCTCAACACAACGTACGATTATGTTATTTTAATGATATTTATAATAGCGTATAACTTTTGAATTATATAGGAGATAAATGTTTACATGGAAACATCGGAGATACATCTTTCGGTGTGTCACTGTTATCTGCAGCAACAAAATAAACGTAAGCTGTTAAAAAAGCACAAAACAGGACTTTCGATGCCATTTTCAAAAAAAAGTAGTTTGGTCACTATTGGTGATTAATGCTGTTTCACTTTTAATTTTTAACTGAGGAAGAGTAGATAATTCACAACACTTTATACTGCTTTGCGTATAAATATATGCGATAGGTGGAAAATGGTAATTAAGAGCATTTGTAATATCATCACTACTGGTTCCTTTAATTAGCATGTCATTATTATTAGTGAATTCATTATTTTAAATCAAAAACATCAAGTTAAAAATATTTTTAGCCGTAAATTTTTTTTTTTTTTCAGTACACTCCAACGTAATTAATTCTATAACTACAGTACGTAACATTACCATAAGGTTTTATACATTTTATTAACGTCAACCAATAACTTGATCTGTTACACGCATTCAATTCTTTTATACTAGAGAACAGTTGAAGTCGACATCTGTTTTTAGTAGTTAATAAGGTTAAGCACACATATTTCAAATAAACGAATTTAAATACCTTACAATTATACTTACCGCTATAAAAAACACATTTGTATTTTATGTAATAATGAATGACTGATTTAAAATTTAAAATACGTACAAAATGATCGATTCCACAAGAATTTATTAATATGAATAATTTGTTAACATAGAATACGAATGATAGCATTTAAGATGATAATAATCGCACTATTGCCAAAAAAAATGAAACCATATTTCTTTAAGCATTGCGATGAAAATAAGGCCATTTTATGTCATGATTATTATGCGTTAAAGTAATAAAAGTAATAATAATAATAAAAATAATTAAAGCTTTTTAGATTCTCGATATTTTATGAATGCTAAAAAAAGCGATTGTTATATGTAGATTATGTCGGTATATTTTTTAATTTATTGCAATTTATTTTAACGAGCAAAGTTTAGATGTTGGAACGATTACTCATTACAATAAGTATAAATATTTTTAAACGTGGTATAAAACCTATATATAAATTTTGAGATGCATTGTTTTTAGATATAATATAACATACGCTGTTGTTATTGTAAAGATATTTACCCAATAAAGTTTGAGGTTTTATTCTAACTTTATATAAATAATGTTCCCTGGAAAGTACCAATGATGTACTATTCGGTATGTCATTTTATCTGCAGCTGTAAAATAAATTTAAACTGTTTGAAGACCACACCTGTTTAAACAAGAGTTTCGGTGCTATTTTCAAAAAGGTAGGTTGGTTACTGAAGAAAATTATTCATTCATTTTTTCTTTGTATTATACGTCAAAGGACAAATAAAACACGTACTGCGGCATAACACGGCCAACAATTTTGGACCAAAAAATACTTTTACGTGCAAAACAAATAGTAATCTGTCTTTATTCCTCTGTTCACTTTCTCATTTTATGGAACATTGGTGACGTGGCGTGAATTTTTTTGTAGATGTTCGTAAAGATATATTAATAAATAAATATGAAGTAGAAAGCCAAAAATGTCATCAGCTACAATACATCAAAATTGAAGGAAAAAAATTAAATTTATTCTTTTTATTGTACGAATAAATAAGAACAGTAGAAAAATTTGCTTACCCCTTTTTTCATGAGCACTCAAAAGCTGAAACAAGCAGAGTCCACACAACAGATTAGCTTAACAATTTCACGTGGTTCTTGCGTTTGTCCTAACTTAATTAATTATGTAACACATATGAAGTATGATGAGCAAAAATGAGAGTGACGTTGCATCAGCCAATGGGAATACCTACAAATTAAAGATTTCCCACTTACTTATTTGACACATTAAATTATGACTAATTGTGGTTGGTTTTTGATCAACTTAACCGAGTTTTTATTTGAAGATTATATATGTGTGGTGGCTTCTTTCCATTACTATCCATTCCACCGCCCCTGAACGATTTGTTAAATGCGCTTTTTCGAAACAAATGTTGACAATGTATAAAAATTTTTTCAGAATTATTTATCAACGATATGATACGTCGTATCAACTTGTTAAGTGTGAAGTTGCAAAGGAAAGCTTTACTGTTTTATTATTATGTATGACCTATAAAAAGTTTTATGTATTCTGTAAACTTATATTTTTATTGCACGTACTTCTAAAAATTGTAAATAGGTGTCAAAGAAATTTTTCACTACATGGAACGTCTGTAAAAATAATACAATCACCGTAGCTTGTATTTTTAATATAATAAGATTATGTCTTTTGAAACTTTTTTTTCTGTAATCATAAGTATTTGGAACAAGTATTTAAAAATATACTGATCAACCGATTCAATTCAATTACTATGCTTTATTCAGATTAAAACTATTTTTTTTTCAGGCAATCCAAGTACCTTCCAATAATAAATACCAACGTTGTTAAAATGAAACCATGTCAAAGAAATTGGATAGTGCTTAATTAATGTTTCTATTATTTGCTTATTTATCTATTTGTTATTTACTTTTCTAATATAAGAAGAAAAAGATTTTGAGATTAAATGATAGATACATAGCCGAGTAAGATGTATTTCGTTTCTTATGATTATGTACGAGCGACGAATGAAATATTAATAATTAATTTCATAAATCAAATCCGTAATGCTCGGGGCATGAGGTAGTTAAAAAACTTAGTTTTATTCGCTCATAAATCATATTTTTTTAAAGTTGGATGCACAGGCCTGAGATAAATATGAATTACGGGGAATCCCATTGATAATTTTGAAGAGAAATGGATTAGTATGTTTTTCTCAAAGTCGGATCAAAACTTTTTTTTACCGAATAATGATGTTTGATCGAGATAAGTATATTTGAGGCAAGTTGCTCCGGGCCCGGCCCTTTCGCTCCCGCGTCTCCAGCTAATCTCCCTTTACTCTCTTGCTTCGCTCTCCCTTCCTATCACTTCGCTTCTCTACCTAAGCGGGGGCGCACGCACGCACAGCTATATGTTATCGTACGTAACAGTATTTTTTTTTCCAAGACAAAGAACACTTACGCAACTATTGACTTTTCCGCGTCAATCGATCGTGTTACGAACGCTACAGAAATTCGAAGATTTGTATCAACTACAAAAGTATGGTTATCCCTTCAAAAAAGTAGTTTTCAATTTTATCGCGTCGTCAATAGAAATAAATTTTAAAAGAACATAACAAACAAGTTTCATAAAGATTGGATCTTCATGAAAATCAATATCATCTTGGGTAATATTATTTATATATTACATTTATAAAAGCTTACAACCAGACATGCATTACTGAATTTTCTGAAGTAGTTGTGTGGAGAGGAATTTTTTTTTTTTTCGTTTTTTTTTGTAGAGAAATACTTTGTAAAAAATTTTACAACAGTATTGTTGAAATTTTATTGTTTTTCTAGAAAATTAGGAAAGTTTAAAACATTTTACAAATAAAAATACAAAATTATTAATGAAAAAAAAGACATAGTTATGTTTTCTACTTAAACAGTTGTACAGCATGTGGGGGTATACATAGATTGGATTAAGACTTACGTTTTTGTGCCACACATCCAACATTGTGACCATGAAATTTTATGTGCTGATGGACCACGATCTCGTCGCTTTGCGTCACAGACAAATATTTTAAATTTTTCTGTGAAAATCTAGTTTTATTGTTACATTTCCAGAATAATTACATAAATGTCCATGTATGACTTGAAATGATGTATGATAAAAATCAATAAAAAAGACCAATGTTTTAGCTATCAATACATTGTTTATTTATTTACAGAAATTTTTTAATAATCAAGTATGACAAAATACATTTACCAGTAAGGTTCACAAATAATTAGAAAAACGGAAAAACTTGTTAGTTAATAACTGCTACATATTTATTCCTTATCCCAAAAATCTTCGGGGGGGTCCAATAATTTTTTCGGCGAGCCATCAAGTTCATAGCACAATTTCAAAGTGCAATGTACTCTTGGATACCAAATTCCATCATTTAAGTAATTACCACCACAGAAGCAACTATTGCAACCATCATGAAATGATTTCCCCATCATACATTTTTTATTATCATCTAAAAAATAAAAACAGTGAGATGATTAAGTTAAATCCATTATTGAAACTGCAAGTTAGAGGAAGTTGATGGAGAAAAAGTAAAATCAAAATTTTGAGATAACAGTACTTGTTGAAAATAGATTTTTCCTTCCGCGAGGCGTTTTTCATGACACTTGGACGTTTATATGGCGCCATCAATAGACAATAGCATTCGTCCGAACAATCGACATTCAACCAGGGCTACCCAATGCGGTACCTGTAATATATTCCTCGGACCAAAAAATGGCCCCTAGTGATGATGGCTTTTATGTGCCGAAAGATATACTATTCTTTGCCTTCAAGGGATTTTTACTACCTTCATAAAAGTGTCGATCTGAAGATGTGTGTTTGTTAGTGCGAGAGTGATTGTGCGTATGTTAGTGTAAACGATCGGACCTTAGAATTGAGATTTTTTCCGACTTGTATAATTTTTTTTTTTTTTTTTTTGCTTGTTTTTCTAAACACAAATTTTTTAGATAGAGAGATTATTTAAAACCGTGTGACACACATTACCAGAGCAAACACTGGGCCCGAGGGACCCTTTCTGATTGTCTTATTTGAACACATACCAGGTGCCAATTCTATTTTTCCCAAATAGGGTGAAGGAAACATCCAAAAGAAAGAAAAACGCCTTCAGTAGGAAAATTTAATTTTTTTTACTCATATATTTATAAATAAGATTTGAAAGGGCTATGCCATTTTAAAAACAAAAGTTGGATATCTGTTAGTTGAATCAATCAAACAATTTTATTTAATACAAGTTAAATAAGAGTTTGGGAAAGCTTTGCATCAATTGGCGTAGGCTTTCCGCATATCTTTTTTACAAAATTGTCAACAGTCTCCAAACAATTTTATTTTTATCAGTTTAAAAGTTAACCAACCTGCGAGTGGTACAGCTTGACTTTGGTACACACAAACAGCAAAAAGTACAAACAACAAAATGAAAGTAAATCGAGTAGACATTGTAAAAAAGTATAGGTTTCACGTGAAGATCCCGTACAGTTTCCCTCTCGATGGCTAACTATGAATCTATTCGCTAGTTCGGTACCTATTTATACTTAGTATCAGTTGGTTCACTTAATTCTAAAATTATTTCATACGCACGTACCACTTCCTATAATTTAATACTAATGTATGCGCTGTAGGAAATAAAAGTGATACGTACCTGTGTTGTTAGATACAAAAATTTGAAGAATGGCCTTGAAACTATACAAGCGTATGATGGAATATTAAAATCTCA
This sequence comes from Copidosoma floridanum, assembly GCF_036245765.1. NCBI lineage: Eukaryota > Metazoa > Arthropoda > Insecta > Hymenoptera > Encyrtidae > Copidosoma > Copidosoma floridanum. The sequence goes on along the minus strand of NW_028321897.1, from coordinate 6,307,542 downwards.
TCAGACAGGTATAACTGTATTGGAGTGTTTTTAAAATGTTATTAAAATACAAACACCAGAATAAGGAAACTTCATTGACGAGTCTTATATGGTTGATTGTGACATCAGTATGTTTTTCTCATTTTTATTACACACAATGTAATGTTAAAACATTTCTCAGTATTACGGGAAGTAGGTAAATTTCAATTAAAATTCAAAAATGCAAAACAGCAATTATTAATTTCAAACCTTAAAACTTGTACTACAAAACATCATTACCATTTGGCATAGTATAAATATTAACATGTTTATCCGCCTTTTCCTGCACATTGTCGTCTAACCGATACATAGTATGTTCATAAAAGCTTGTAGGAGGATCCAACTGAGAGCTATTATAGCATAAAATTAGAGTGGACATGATTATTGGCGTCCAAGTCCCATCGACCTCTTGCTTGTTACCTACGCAGAAGTTCATGTTGCAGCCATCATGATATGATTTTCCTGCCACACATTTTTGGCCTTTGAATGGTACCTCATCTGAAAAGTCATTTATTTTTTCGGGTGAAGTTTTAGATACTAGAACGATTACTTAATACAATATAAATTTTTGGCAATTATTAGAGATCATCAACGTAGAAGGATGCTGACAATCCTTTTCCGCGAAAGAAAGTGCGTGGTGTATAAAACCCGTACATGAATTTTAAAATAAACCACTTCAGCGCAACGTACGATCATGTTAATTTAACGATATTTACAATAGCGTATATTATCTTTTTAATTAAATACAAAATAAATAATGTTTACATGAAGCCATTGGAGATATCTCATTCGGCATGTCGTTGTTTTCTGAAGCAACAAAATAGACGTTTAATATAAAAAAAGCACAATATAAGACTTTCGGTGCCATTTTCGAAAAAATAGTTTGATCACTGTAGGTGATTAATGCTGTTCTACTTTTGATATTCAACTGAAGAAGAGTAGATAATTCACAACACTTTATACTGCTTTGCGTATAAATATATGCGATAGGTGAAAAATGGTAATTTAGAGCATTTGTATAATCACCGCTAGTCGTTTGTTTGATTAGAATATGATTATAAGCGAATTATTTACTTAAGATTGAAAAAATCAAGTTAAAACTGATAATAATCATAATTTTTTTTTTTTTTTTTTTTTTTCAATAAACAACAAAGTAATTAATTCTAAATAGTCATATTACCTAACGTTACTAGGAAGATTTATTAATTTTGTACAGTTAAAATAACAACTTGATTTGTTACACACGTACAGTTATTTGAAATTAGAAAACAGTTTAACTTGACATCTGTGTTTAGTTACTGATAACGTTTGGCACACATGGTTTGAATTAATGAATTATACTTACCGCTATAAAACACGTGTGTCATATTTTATTTTTTTGATAAATGGCTGATTAAAAAATAAAATAACAAAGAAGTTGATCTTTTTTATAAGAATTTTAATTGTCATAACCCTGCCAAATACATTAATATTATTAATAATAAACATAATAGTACCAATGATAGCATTTAAGATAATTATAATCGCACTATTACCTAAAAAATTAAACCTTCGTATTTCCTTAAGCATCGCAATGATAGTGAAGCTATTTTTTTTTCTTATACTAAATATGCTTTCGGGTAATTATAATAATAATCATAATAATATTAATAATAACAATATTTCTAGATGCCCGATACATTCTTTATGCTAAAAAATACGATTTATGATACAATATATGGATACATTAAATCCTTTTACTTCTTGAAAGAGAAGGAGAAAAAACGTATAGGAATATTATTCTCTTTATTAAAGGGAGGTACTCGTAACGGGATTACTGAGTCATTATCTGACAACTTTCCTCCTTAAAAAAAAAAAAATAATAATAATAATAGTAATAATAATAAAACACTTTGCAAAAGCGCCTTTGATAACCTTTATGTTTATATATTTATATTCATTTCTTACATCTAATCATATCGATTCTTTTTATTTCGACAATGTACACAACTCTGCCCTAACCGCAAAGCCAATAATTATTAAATAAATATATTTTAATCCCCAGTAACGTTAATACCAAATTTGTTAACCGTGTATTCTCGACACTGAGCTACATGTATAAATTTTTTTTAATTGTACAGCTAAATTCTATAGTTGTGCTTACAGCATACGGTAAGATAAAAGTGCTCGAGTTCAACACTACATTCAACATAAAAGTTGACAATTCTTATAATTCATGATACACATGAAAGTCATTTTCAAATATTCTTTTTACGTCACTTCAAGATACAAACAACATTTTTTACTTGAATATCAATCATGTACTTTTTAAAACATACTTTGAAAGGTTAGAATTTGAGATTTTGTAGTTATTGGAGCACTTTGTAATATTCATGTAAAGAAAATCATTAAAAATTTTCTTTGTTGTAACGCAGTACTTCTGTATATGTGTATTTGCGGAAATTTGTGCATAGAAGTAAAGTTATAAAAGATGGATAAAGAAGATAAAAAAATTACTGAACATGATAAAATTATTACGATTTATGCTATGTAAACTGTCTAACTTAAACATAAAACGAAGAAAAAAAAAAAGGAAACAGTTCGAGTGGAATAATGCCATTTCTTTCTATAATATAAATTGATCATCATAAGGTTGTTATCGATCTTTATAATTAAGGCGTGACAAAAATTTACATACATAATATTTCTTAAGGCTTAATAGTTGACGGCGCGCAATAGTTTTACCTGTACGACTGGAGCGAGTTTGCTCTTGACCACTTTTACATTTTTATGCCTTATCGAACTTTAAACATTCGTTGCTTTTGAAAATTCTTATTTTTTAATAATTTTTTTTTTTTTTATATCTGTTTAATATTGCTTAGTATATTTCCAGCATCACAGAGGGAGGATTAGGATATCTTGAAGTGGGAAATATTTTTTACTTACATGTTCACTGTACTTGATTATGAAACTATTTTTTTTTTTCCTTCAGATTTAAAAAAAATTGTTAGAAAGTGCGTGTAATATAGTAGTCTTAAGCAGTCGAATATCAATAGAACTTGACGCACAATCCGATGAGATCCGAGAGAATTACTGGCCCCCATTGGTTACATTTGTATTTTGTGAAAATAACATTTATATACATTGTTACGCAGGCAATCTACAGTAAAAATTTTCGTAAATACTCGATGGAGAGCAAATATCTTATTTCTTACAGTTACGTATGCTACGGGTAATGTTTTGTTTTTTCTACCGTTTGAAAAATGTGTGTACTAATAAAAGAGCACATCTAACAGTTACCATATATTTTTTTCGTATCATTCGCCTCGTATGTTATTGCAATTTTTGTTTACTGTGACAAAAAAAAAAGATTTGATTTGTCTATGAGTAATAATTTCAATAATTTATGTATGAAATAATCACTCAAAGAATGTACTGGAATCATAAACTAATAAACATTCGTTGCTTTTTTAATTTAACTTCTTTAACATGTAATACCAGTGCAAAGTTTCTTTCAATTTCATTATGATTTGGCACATAAATCTTAATACATATTCTAACGTTTCAAACAAATGGTATTCACTTTTTATTCAAACAAAAATTTAAATTAAAAAATATAATTTTTCATTTGTAATAATCTGTTTTACTGTTTAATCAACGTAATGGTACGAAGATATAAGTGTGAAATTAAAGCTGTGTAAATAAAATAAGCACCAAGTTTTTCAGCACCTTCATAATGTAGACGACATTTATATCGTGAATTCTAAAACGAATTCAAACGTTTTATTATAAAAGAAAGCGCTAAACATTATTCTGACTTAACTCAATGCTGCGTATCATTTTCTATTTAATTTTCCATGTTACTGTTTTGAAGAATTTTTTATCCCTATCGAAAATTTGCAGATCATGAGTTTAAAAATTGAAAAAAAAATTTGTTTTATGGATCAAACTACCGCGATGCCAGTTGATTAATTATGTTGTATTAAGGCACGTAGATGCAGTATTATTGTATATTTAGTTGTGTTACATTTTATTATTACAACTTTAATTTCTACGGCTATTACTGCTTTGTCACCTATTAACAATAATTTTAAAACACTTTTGAAAGTAACTATTATTTTTATGATTCACAAAGTAGTGGATATTTAAATTTTCATAATTACGATGTAAGAAAAAATGTACAGCTTTACTATTTTCATGTAGGCATTGATCTTGAAATATTGATTTATCACAGCAAAGCAATACTTTTTTTTACAAAATGTTACTACTTTATTTGAATTTATCGTGGATACTATTTAAATACAACTTTAGATGTAAAGAATCTCTACTTCAATTGTTAAATGATGCAGTTAAATTTGTTTTAGCGATTCTTTGTCATTAATTTGTATGTTTATTGATACATTTGAAAAACTTCCACACAAAAAATAATACATACATTGTTATCGTATGGGTAAGGCACTATAATAAAATTAAAGCCTACAATCGCAAATTATTTATATGCTATTGTTGGCGCAAAGGCACTAAAATTATCTATGCAAAAAATTGCATTCACACAAAAACCTTATTTCATCTATGAACTTTTTAAAAGTCATTTTAAAAACATTATTAGATTTAATTTATTGCTCTTTTTTGTAACTTGCTATTTACTGGCATCTCGTTTGTTTTAATTTACTTGGGAATTAACAACCCCGACCAGCAAAATGAAAAATTTACAATTTTATTCGTGAGTTTAAAATAACCTTCAATAGAATTTCTATGAAAAGGTATATTTTTAAACTATTATGCCTTTGATAATACAAATATGATACGCATTTTGAATTTTCTCAAACAAGTTAATTTTGTGACGAGCGTGTATTTATTTTTATTAACTTTTATGCAATAAATGTAATTATGTATCTTTTAAAAACAAAAATTTAGAATTGAAAGTGATATTTCCCATTGCTGAAGACATTCTTATGATTATGATTTAGCAACGTATTGTAATGTGTTAAGGAAAAAAGAAATTTTTTTTTCTCTGATAAAAAAAGCTTGTTTTGAATAAAAAAAAAAAAAAAAAAAAAAAAAAACTTTTTTACAAATTGTTAATTTTAAATACTAGAGATTGATTCCGTAGCACAACGCATTTATTTAATACTGGCTTCTCGTAATTTATTTATAGTTACTTTAATAAAAACATATTACGTAATTATAATGATCCACTGACGAAGAGAACCATTGCACCATTTAATTACGAAAGTTTGCAGTTCAATGCGCTTTAAATTAAATATTAGTGTACTTGTAAAGTATATAATTGTAAAGTAGTCGAGCGGAACAGATTAATTATTCTTTACAAGATCTTAAACCTGTAGAAGCAATATACAGATAAAAGTATTTCGTAAGTATACACTAAAGACCATAAATTTTAACTTGATGCATAGAAATGGTCTTTCGCCAGTGTTTACTCTTATACTTTTATTTCATTTACTTCAATTGTTCATGAAGAGTCAACGACTGATTGTCCTTCTCTAAACGCAAACTTCTCTTGAGCGTCACGTATAAGAAATAACGTACACACACACGTAATTATACTTAACGCAACTAAAGTTTCTCTACTTCTATATACATGTAATATTTCCTTCGCGATCACACGATCATTCACGAATGGTTTTTTTTGTGAATTTTTGTTTTTTTAACTGAGCATGCTAAGTCCCAAGCTCCGTCACCGGAGTTTTAACTATCTTAAAGTTCGCATTTATCTATTAATAAAGTCTTAATTATCGCTTTTATATATGTATATGTATATATATATATCTCTCTTTTTTTATCATTTTAAATATATATGTATATGTATAAATTCATCTATAATTTTTATTTATTTTTTTTAATTTTTTTTTTTTTTTTTTTACTAAAATTACAGATTAATTACAATCCATAAATTTCTAGGCGCTTACTGGCTTTATATAATCATCTCTTCACAATCTTTATTTATTATTGAAACAATATATTTTTGCTCTAGACTAGTTGAGCTGGCCGTTATTGTGACACGTTAGAATCCTTTTTTCCCTTTCTTTCTTTCTTTCTTTAATTAAAAGATGAAATTTTTGAACAGAGTAATTTGTTTTTTTTTTTTTTTTTTTTTTTTTTTTTTTTTTTTTAATAATAATATAATGATATAATAAAGACGATTTTGTTTCAATCCATCTAAGCTGAACCCGCAGCACTTTTTTTGTATTTCCCACGGAACCTCGTTTTCTCCGTCAAATAAGAGCGCAAGAGGGAACGCACAGTTGCCCCCCCTCCCCGCTGTTGACCCGACCGCATCATTAAATTCCTAAATAAATTCGTTTAGTTATTGGTATTTTCAAATTCGTATACTTCAGGTATCGCACGAAGCTTTTTAGGCCGAAAATTTTCTAATCACAGAAGCGACAAACATTTTTTTTCTTTTTTTTTTTGTGCGCGCATATTTCGTTCATCCGTAACCCTTCGTTCCTCCATTTCCGTCGAATGCTGCCACGCAACGCACGAACATTTCCCCCTTCACCCCTCCCCCTACGCGCTATTCCGTTTAACCCTAACAACTGTCCAACAATGTTTTTTTTTTTTTTTTTTTTCTTATTTGTTTATTTATTTTTTTTATTTACTCTACACTTTTCCCCTACATTATCGTAATTATTACTATATTGCCCTTCGCGAGAATCCATGTACATTTGCATTGGAGTCAACGAATGAAGTTAGTGCCGTTTTCGAAAACACTAGCAGGTGTGTGTGTGTGCAATCGTCCCCTCGTATTAGCCGAACGACCGCTCGAATTGAACTAAAAGTGCATTTACGACTGATATTCAACTTGTAAAAACCCCCCCGACCCCCCGACCGCCCCTTCATTAGCACTATGTAACTGTGGATTCGCAGAAAAACAAAAAAGGCCAGGCAAGGGGGGAGGAGGAGCCTGTTGATATATCTATACAAACAAAACAACACCGGTCCGAAAGTCGCCGCTTTCTTTCATCCTCAGGTCCCAAATGTACAATAATAATTGTTATCATTGTTATTATTTATATATATATATATGTATATTTATATATACGTATATAATCAGCGCCGTTAATTTTAGTTCTATCGTTTCTCCAAAGCTCATCCCCTGGACCTTATCGGCCGTCGTTCGAGTGCTTCTTGCTTGGGGAGGGGGTCGTCCGTGTCCCCGTGCTCCCAGCAGCCAGGACGGTCCCCTTGGGCAGCGGCATCAGTGCCTCTTCATGTGGAGCGAGAGGTGATCGCTGCGCGAGAACGAGCGCTGGCAGAGATGGCACTTGAACGGCTTCTGGCCGGTGTGCTTGCGGTAGTGCCGCGTCAGCTCGTCCGAGCGCGCGAACTTCCACGAGCAGCCCTCCCATGTGCACTGGTACGGCTTCTCGCCTGCGAACATTTGTCAGTTTTTTTTTTTTTTTTTTTTTTTTTTTTTTTAATCGCTCAATCATATAACCCCAGCTGTGTATTGATTATGTGCTCGCATCTAAGCACTTTTGGCGTATTATTTTCATGAGGAGTTGGCGTGTTTCGTTTTTTACCAAGGGGGACATTTCGATTTTTACTCCCGGGTGTCACGCGTACAATTTTTTTTTCCCCCTCTGAGTCGAGATCAGCAATACTTTTGGCAGGGGTACAGAGATAAAAAAAAAAAAAAAAAAAAAAAAGCCAAAGAGCGGCTCTTACACGTGTCTATACCCGAGACAGATGGGTATGAAGGTCAATGATCCGAGATAAATTCAACACGTGGTGTAAAGTGATTAAAAAAAAATTTTTTTTCTCCCCCTAATCTAATCCAAATCTCGTAAGTTTACTTAACATCCGATCCACCGCTCTTTCGGTATACACTGATGAATATTCGAAAAAAAAATATCACGAGTATCGTGCGAAACCAAAAGATAAACGATAAGGGGACCGATGGCAAAGACCAAACTGTTGAACTACGATTTACAATGTTAATAGCGCGTCTACGCGTCCGATAAACACACGTAGCAACACGCGCCGCTCGAAAAGTCGTCCTCGAGCGGTACGCTTTTTACCACACGGATCTACCTCGTTTCGCTGTACCTCGCACACCCTCTGTGTGTATAAGTACACACCCTCACGGGAGGGAAAGAAAAGTGTAAAAATATATATATATATGCCCTTTGCGCGCGATCGACATCTCGGTGTCGGCAATTTCCCCGGTGCATGGGTCGCGTGGTATCACCTCGCCATCCCCCTCGTCTCCTCCGGCAAGTCGAAGAAAACGCGATGACGAGATCCGAAAGATATTCGCGTGTGTGCAAGCACAAGATCCCGTCCGTACACGCTTTATTGGACCAACTGGACGATCGATCGGATGGGATCGTTATGGATTTTTTTTTTTTTCGGTGTCGACAAATCGACCGAGATAACACCCAATGTCCAAAATTATTTCGCGATCGTCCAGCGATGCAGGGTACCAAAGTAAGGGCCGACCAAGAGGAGGAAACAAACCAGGGCACAATATACAGGGACAAAAGATTCAATTGTTGAGAAAGAGAGGAAAGGGAAAGTATATTTATACATATATATATGTGTGTATGCACACGAGCCGATCTCACGGTAGCAGTGCCCGCGGTGGTCATCGATCCTTCCGTGTATACGTATATAAAAGGACTCGGTTGGGGGGCCGATATCATCGCGGCTGCTTCACACCCAATTATTGCGGCCTCTCTCGTGGGCGGTACAATACAAGTAGTTCGTTAGGTGATCCGGAGAGCCCAGATAAAGGATTGATATAGGGAAAGCTCTCTTTCTCGGGCTTATCGGGGCTCCTCCAGCCGGGGGCCGGATCCGGTGGACGGACAGCTGTCGTCTCGTCTCTCACTCGTCCTCCGTTCGTTTCCCTGTATATATGCATGGGGACGTGAGCGTGTGCACCTTCCCAGAGCCCCCTCCACATTGTGAGGAAAATCGGACTTTTTAACTCGTTGATGCAGTTATTGTTCTCCTTTCAAATGGAGAATTCACGATATTTTGGGGCGCGTTGCGTGGAAAACTACTAATTTCGACTTACCGATCGATCGGTATAATCGTACATCTCCATGCACTGCGATGCACCAGAAAGATACGGGAGAGCTAAAAAAAATACATCGGGTACCCGTATTAAGTGTAGACAAAGCGCGAGAACCGATTGATTTTCGTGCGCAATGTGTATATCCACACATACATCGGCCAGGACCTCCCTCGGACTGTCGGCGGGGCAGGAGGAGCTGCTGTCAGCGCGGATCGGCCTCGATCTCGTCAATCCGATAAAAGGCGCCGTCGCCTTGGAAGAGGGAAAAAAAAAAAAAAACCACAAAAAAAGATCTGCTGTGGTGTCCCTCCTCTGAAACGTATCGATCAATCGGTCGGAGGGAAACTCGCGTGTCGCTCACTTGCCGAGGCGTAATGAGAGGAGCGTGCACGAATCACGCCTCTTTCGGGACCCTGTGCCTATATGGGCAATTGTCCCGAGCTCTGGTACCTTTTTTCGTGCCCGTGTGTGGGAGCGGGGTGGGGGGGGGGATGCAAAATAAATAAATAAGTAAACACAAGAGAGAGGCTCGATTAAGCTTATCTGGGAGCGCATCGGTCTCTCCCTGAGCTGGAGGACAATGCGTCGATTGGCAGGGAAAAAGGGACCGAGACGAGGACGGACGCGCTTGTATGTGCTCGAGATCGATGGGAATCGAGCTGAATTTTCGTTTGTTGCGCAATGCCGCGGCCAAACTCGCAGGAACGCGAAACAAACGAATATGGCACGTATCGAGGGTAGAAAAAAAACACCCGATACTCGGCGAACTTTTTTTTTTTCTTTTTTTTTTTTTGCTCTCAATTTTTGCAGTGGGAGTTTTGAAATTCCAAGATTACACGAATTTGTCCCTAAAAGTGAAAATAAAAAAACCCTCTTTCTATAACCCGATTAACCATCGGTACAACGAGAAGTATGTACATTGACTGTCTTGATTTTCTGTCGACGAGTAAAAATTTATTGGAAGGAATGGTACACACATGGCGCGTGTACATCTTTACAACGTATTGCGGATATAGAGTCTTGTCTGTTGCTTATATGCTACTATTTATAGTAATGGCACGTTATAAATGATGGAACGGGGGCCTACTGCCAGAACCAGTCGGGTGGCGTGTCCCGGACAGTCATGATCGGTCGCGTCTCACGCACGCTCGCAGCGTCCAGCCCGTGAATTAGGTCCTGCCAAAGTGACAAATCAGGGTAATCTTGGAAGCATACAGGGGTTCTGTAGTTATTGTGTTCGTAATTCCATGTCCTATTCACCTATCCGTCGAAAAAAAAACAAACCGATATTTAACTGTTGTTTAACAAACCTCGGCGAAGGGTAAAAATTTCGAGCAATAAAAAACCAAATCGCGAAGGTTGTTCGTAGAATATACCATTTCGCGGCGTGTATATACGCGAAAAATGACGATGGTAAATCCAATAAATTGAAATAAAGCCTCCCTAATCCTGATCTTATCTTTAGAAATAATATTTTTGATAATCCACCCAAAGAACTAAATAGAATTGAAATTCGTTTCCACGCAAACATACCCAATGATTTGGAGGTAAATTATTCCAGTGAACACTTATCGAAAAACTTTGTACACGTAGGGACGGTATTATATTTTTACGAATACAGTGTATACCCTCGAGGTGGAGAGCGAGGCATACATTTCACACGCAAACTCGCACCTCGCGAAAAGGTGGCCCTACAATAACGGCGTGTGAAAATTTTCACCACGGACTCGGGCGACAGGTGAAATTTCTGCGCGATCAAAAACACACGTACAGTTTAATTACTCATCGGGATACCCTTCGCTGTACCCTTTCGACGTCAATCGCGTCCAGGGAGACACCCCCACGCGAGTACAACGGCGACGATTCGCAGTATCCTCCGGCTTCAAAAGACTCGGTAAAACCAAAGTCGCCATCACGCACGGGGCCCCATATTTACGCACTTATATATACATACATTACACACAGATAAGCATATACAAGTCCGAGGTATGTTTACCGATGCCCCCTTTTTACGGCTACAAATGCAGCCACCAGTATAAAGTATAACTGGACCGCTGGCGCACACATATATATATACACACACACAAGCAGTACCACAGCGGGCGGGTGTGCACCGCGCGTTTGTTATATGTTCATCGCGACAAAGCCTCGCCGGCGGATCTCCCTTTTTCCCTGTATGCATACACTCGTGACCTCGCGGATTTTATCTCAACGCCGGTGTAAATCACCGCGGAGAGGGAAGCGCGAATATTTATACATGTATAATACAGCGAGGGCCCCGGGAAAGCAGCCTCGAGGGGGAGAAAAAAAAAATCAAATGAAATATACGTGTAATGCGTTTATTTAGCGAGGGAGGCTCGCCCGCGTCCTCTTCTTCGTAAAGGTCACCCTTTCTCTGGTTCTATAAATATACGCGCTCGCGCGTCGGATTTAATTGAGCTGGTGGTAAAAAGAAAAGCTTATGATTCACGGACGTCACGGAGTCGAATGAAAAACACACGTGTCGGGGATTATGCGAGTACGGGGGTGAGATGTATGTGTATGTCTACGCACCGGTGTGGGTCCTCTTGTGGGCCTTGAGGTGCGAGCTCTTGGTGTATACCTTGTCGCAGCCTGCCACGTCGCACCTGTGTACCTTGCGCCGTTTGAGGGCGTCCCCGCAGTCGTTGTCGACGCTGTTGGCGCTCCCGAGGCTGGTCCCGTTGCCGCCTACGTTCGCCCCGGCGTTGTTGGCTCTGCTGCTCAGGCCGATGCCCTGCGTCAGCGCTGGCCGTTTGTTGTGGAACACCCTGCGTTCAGCCATTCGGAAAGGGAAAATAGTGAGCATTTTTTATTTTATACAGCTTTTTTTTTTTTTTTTTTTTTTTTTTGTTGCTTACACTTCTTCGTGGGTGGTTTTGTGCGAAAATTACGAAAATTTTAACAGTCACGTGACAGAGTTGCGAATTTTTATTCATGTATACTTTAAAGTACGCGGTCCCTAGGGTGATGCCCAACTTTATTTTAAATTTTCAGTTTTAAAAGTATTAACACAAGGTTTTTCACAAGAAAACGTCCTTTTTAACTCAACTTTATTAAGCACTGGCAATACGTAAATACATTTTTTATCAACAATTCTTATGAATTATTTATTCGAATTCAAGTACATAGTCTTGGACACAGGTAATTCTTTGTCCAAAGTGTAATACACTGCTCAGGTTTAAAAATAATTTTTTAATACTACTTACAACATCATACTTAATTAAATTTTTTTCCAGCTGAAATAATGAGCTATACGGTTTAAAAGAAAAAATAATGTAGAAGAAGAAAAATAGTCGAGCTTTTTGAAAAAATATTTAATGTATATATATATTATAATAATTGTATTGCACTTATTAAAAACAATTGTGCCGAAGAGTCTGTCTATATGCGTAAATGAATTACATTACGAGAACTATCAATAGATTGTAAATATCTACTAGGCCTCGATTAAAACGACAAAAATAAAGAAAAAAACCGTCCACCTTTATTTTAATTACTATTTAATTTTTTACTCACCTTGCGTTTAACTTGTTCGTCACAAAAATATAAAAAAAAAAAAAAAAACAAATCAAGGGACTTTAGTAACAAAAAAAAAACTTTTAAAAACTCTTTATCCCACATTTACCTAAACATGTAGTAAAAAGTATCGTTTTTACATCCACGTATACCTTTACATCTCCAAATGAGAAAAACAACCTCCCCACTCTCCTGTATAACGCATGTAATTACATATTGACACTCCTTGAAGCCAGTTCCCCAAAAATTACTTCTCGCGACCCATAACCACAGCCCGACATCACGGTAACCACCATCCTTGGCTGGCTAAAAGAAAAAAGATCCCATTCATCTCTCCGAAATCAAACCCACAGCCTCCCTTGGATTTCGATCACAAAAGCCCCTGCCGCGCTCAACGACCAATCATTACGAGCAGCTTTCTCTCTCTCTCTCTGTCTTTCATTAAAATCGTCGGGCGCGAGCTCGTCAAGAGAGAGAGAGGATGAAATTTTCGAAGGCCCCGCACACGGTAGCTGGACTTCCGCGAACCACTCCTCGCGCCCGTACACACAGCGAAAACCGGCTAATAACAAATATCATCGACGCGTTACTTTACGAGCTCGCGGGTAACGGGTCCCCTTTTTCCACTCCTCCCTCGATCCTCGACCTCGGAAACTTTTATCCCTCTTTTTGCGCCCCCCCTTTCCCAAACTCCCTTTGATACGTCCGAACTTTTTTTTTTTTTTTTTCTGGGCCCCAAATTTATTCGCCGGCATGGGTGGGCCTTCACCACGCGCGCCTTATTTTTCTCGAAATCGGCTCCATCGACGATTTGCGGAACAGATCGGTAAAATCTAATGTCCGAGATCGGCAAGAAAAAAAAAAAAAAAAACAACACCTACATCGGTCGCGTTTATGTCCCTCGACACCGCGAGGACGATTTCCGTGCTATACGTACCTCGCAAAAACCTCGGTCGTCCAAGAAATCATCGCCTCGGGAGAGCTTGATTCATCGCGCCTCGATTTTCCCCTTTTTTCCCCCCCGTCATAACGCGACAAATTTTTATTATCATCGCACATCTCGTTTTTTTTAACCTTCGGTCATTTGCCGCGCACGGCCTCGTAATAAATATACACGCATACCCATGTAACGACACGATGTATTATTCATGCCCGCGTTAGCCAAGATACGAGTCGTTGTTTTTTGCCCCTCGGACTCGATAGCGTTTCATATCGTTGGGAAATGACCGATTGGATAAACAACCGAGGTGAGGAGGGGAAAAAAAAAAAAAAAAAAAAAACACACTCACATGGTAGCCTCCTTGATCTTTTGGAGGGCGAGCAGTGCCGCGGAGGAGGAAACAAAGACCGGATCGGGTGGCTCGATCGAGCATATGGACGCGGGCTGGCGTTCCCGGCATCTGTGGCGCGCCGTCGTCCTCGTGAGCGCGTCGTTCCTCTCGGCCGGCCTGCTGTCCGCGCAGTTGACCACCACAACCGGCTGCTGTTGGCTGTTGGACTGGTGCCTGCTGTTGACCTGGGCGCTCGCCCCGGCCGCCAACGCCGGCGTCGTCGCCACGGCCGAGCTTCGACGCGCACGCTCCACCGGCTCCTGGTGGTGGTGCTGATGCCGGGCCATGTCGGCCAGTGGCAGGCTCGGCGACACTGTATCAAAAAGGACCATATTAGTTATACAGACATCTCGCGTGACGTACGTGGGCGAGCGAGCAATTGCGCAAGTTATGGGAGCCTCGACACGCGCCGCGCGCGAAAAAAACTTACAAAGAGAATTACTAGTTGAACTCGGGGTGTACGTAAGTATACAGGTAAAAAAAGGAGACGCGCATACGGACGTGTACACCTGATGGATTTACAATGCGGCTGCATGGTAACAGAGGCTCCGGGAAAGGGGTGATGATCTAGAGAGTATGTTATATATATATATAAGGGACATTTTTCTCGAGTGTATTTTTCTACATAATATACGTATACATAATGGGTGACAAAGCTTAGCGCGCGTCAAGTTATTTATTCTGGTTATAGCGCCCGTATGGCGATAGAGATCGCGGGTCGTAACTCCAAGGGATTGTTATCTATATATGTGTGTGTTTGTCTATATTATATGTACAAACTTGTGTAGAGCTGCTGTGAAAATTTGCTGGTATACCCGCGCTTCGCGGAATTCACGAGATATTTGACGACCGCGATTTATTCCCATTGGCCATCAGAGTATTGTGTTTACTCTCTCCGATGACGAAAAAATAGCCGCAACGAAAAGCACACGGAGAGAAAAATTTTCGTATAAGCGCGAAATGGCACACATCACCGCGGCAACTTGGTCAAAATGAGTAAAAGCCTCGCCATTAGATATGGTCGTGTATAACAAGGCGTCATATAATGCTCACCCCTACCGTTCGCAGCTTCTGCCGTATGTACATATACGAGGTATCCTCCTCCTCCGTGCGAATACATGTAAGTGTATACGTGTCCGCGAAATCCGATCCTATACGTGCGCCGGGCTTGTCGTAAATCCGCGGAAATCTCGTAAAGAGGAAAAATCACGCTGTGGGGGTCATTACGCGAGGCCTTGCGCGGTAATTTGGACCCCGGAGGTGAACCGCGCTCCCCTACCTTGGAGCGTTTAGCGAAAATTGCCCCTAAGCTCTGTATATACGCTCGAGCGAGTACACCGTGGGCTTTTTACGCGACCGTTGGGGGGACTTTTAAGGGTGCGAGGGTGCCAATTATCGGATCGGCTTGTATAAGAGGTTCGGGGGGGGGGGGATACGAAATTCGAGACGAGAAGTGCGATTTTCCGAGCTGAGTGTTTTTATTTTTGCTCCTCTAAGAGGGGGGTTATTTATTAGGTGCGAGGTGAAGAGAGTCGAGGTAAATTGATATTTTCACTTTGGCGCGCCGATCGCCGCTACATCGTATACATGGGTTCGGGTTATTTTATTATGAATTGATCAAGTCTTGGGAGAATGGTATTTATTTCAATCAATTGTTGACTTGAGGTGCTAATTATTTTATAACTTGGGTATAACGAAGAGATAAAAATTATAATAATTACCGTGCTTAAATGATAATCTGGCACTGGTCAGTTGTGTTAAAAAAACTTTGCTGTATGAACAATGATTTTATATTTTTTATACAATTATTTATTCATCATATTTGAGTGACAGCAAGTTACCATTCTAGCACAGCAATATAAAAATTTTCTTTTCTCTCAGTGTACGGAAAAGGGATTAGATGGATTATGTTTCATTCAATTCACGATAAAAAATATATGTTTGTATAAGTATAATTACAGGGCCTGCGTGCAAATGGGTACTCAACCCTAAGCAATTGAACAAAAAAAAAGCGCTCGATCGGAGTTTTCCAACATTTTGTCGAACCAAAGTCATAGCTCTATTAGTAAAAGCCCTGGCGGAAGAAGAAAACCACCCTGGACGCGCCACGTGCTTGTAATCGATCAAAAAAAAAAAAAAAAAAAAAAAAAAAAACACTGAAAAACACCAGCACCGCAAGCGATTTTCCAACACCTGCTCCGAGCGATGAATCTTCCTCGCTCCGGGCCGCGACGGGATAATTGATAAGGCTAAATACCGCTGTTACACTATACGGACCAGGTAAGAAGAGCGGGATGAGGCTTAATCCGTCGATTTATTGGCGGCACGTACATAGGCGCGCTTTATACTCCCTCGGCTCGGATCGAATAATTGAAGGATAATCACTAGACGAGTAGACGCGCGTTTCGTGCCCTGCACGTACGGAGATAGCACTCCACTTAATCGCGCGTCCGCGAGAGATACGAGGTAAGTATACGTATGTGGTTGAATTGTGCACTGATTACTTGTAAGCATTCGATGGATATTTGAGGAGACTATTTCCAAGGTTTCGTGGAAATTTGGAAAATCTATCCTTTGTTGCTTTTTACCCCGATGAAATCAAAGGGCAAACGGGTCGAAATAACAATCGAAAATTAACACAACCCTGACGTCATATATAGTATGGTTCGAAAAACAGAATTTAGTTAGGTTCCAAGTGCAATAAAGTAAAGAAATGTGTCGCTAAGCGACAGAGAGATGGACAGAGAAAGATAAATGTTTTTTGGTGGTCATCCCCTATATGTATCTGCAGCTATACGCGTATTTCACTCGTACTTTTGTGCGCCTCGCAAAAACAAAAAACGAAAATCCATCCCTTTTGCCGACGCGCTCATTCGTCGAGAAAAATCATCAGCCGCGGGATTAAAGCTACACGTACATACACGGAGACGGTATATACATATATATGTATATACACGCACGGGCTTGGCTCATAAATTAAAAGCTTTTCTCCGCGCGCGGCACCGCGCACTCTCTCGCGCCCTAACTCACCTGTTGCCGCGGCGCACTTCCCTCTTTTCCGATCCGCGAGAGCGCGTCCATCTATCTCTCGTCCCCGGCGCGCGTACATCGAGCCCGCATCTCCTCCCCACCCACCCACCCGCCACGGCGCATATATACTTTATTGGTTTATCGCGCAGTCATAATCTGCGGAGTGTAACTCAAGCTCTCTCTCTCTCTCTCGCTTTTCTTTTCTCCGTTGCCAGGCAGGAGGGCTGCACGGTGGAGACTCGTACCGGGTGGAAAAATTTTTCACCCGCGCAGGGCACACGTGTATGGTATATATATGTATATGTATATATGTATACACACCTACGCCGTCGACGCGGCCCACCCGTGTCGCGCGTATTTATATTGTACACGGATGCGCTGACCGAGGATGAGTTTTTATTTTATTTTATTATTTTTTTTTTTTTTTATTTCATCGTACTTTATGTTAGCTTTGAATCATATATACCTCTGTGGATCGAAAGTCCGCGCTGGCGATTGATTCGGAAAAAAAAAAAAAAAAAAAAAAAAAAAAAAAAAATGAAACGCGTAAAAATATAACAAACTCTCGCACGCGCACTACACCCGCGAAAGTAAAAACCCGTATGTATATACGTATGTATGTATTATAATGGTCAAGAAAACGACGACGAGGACGCACGGGGTTTCGCGTGAGAGCACAAAGTACCCAACGCACGTGAAACACACACTGACCGCGCATAATAACAAACGTGGCCCCGGAGCTGTGCTCGCATATACACACACGTATATGTATATATATTCGTGTATCATACACACATGGGCGTGGGCGTCCCGCGAGATCATAAAATGTCATCGCGGGGGCCGCGCTCGGGACACTCTTTCTCTTTTCCCTCGTACACTCGTACTCGACGTGTATAATATAATACGTGTACTTGGAAACTCTCGAGCCGTGGGTGGGCGAAAATTGCTCAATCCTTGGCCCCCTTTTTTTTTTTTTTTGGTAGAAACATATACTCTACTTCCGCGAGTGGGATATTAGTACCTATTCATATCCGCGCGTTCGCACGGGTTATCATCAATCATTGTAACGTTCACTTTGGAGGTAAGGCGCCGAGATTTTCGCCACCCCGTCTGAGCAATTCTCCCCGTCGCTCCAATTGTACAAATTTGCATCCTAGTCAAAAAGGGTTTAATGACACTTGGAGCCAATATCACTGGACTTGTCGGGGATAAGGTTAGCGGGACATCGTACACACACCTACACCAGAATCGCGGACAAGATAAACTTGTCGTAAACCATGGACTTGGTTACACTATACTATTACAATCATAATGACATATCGAACGCGGATAAAGTGGTTATGGCTCCAATTATATTTTCTTCGCAACTTAACATTATTATAACAAATTTTTTTTTTTTTTCCTTAACATATATTCCATGAATGTATATATATATGTCTTCGGTAACAAAAAGACACGCTCCCTCCGAACGCTGCACGGAGCAAGTAGCGGGAGGAGGATGAGGGTTTAACGGTTACCCCACGGAGTGTACATCGAAAGCCCATCGATGCGCGAGGGGGAGCCATAATGGAAACCCACTAAATTTGAAATATCCCCGCCGTAAAAGCAGCAGCGACAACAACGCACCGGCCGTGTATACGCGGCTATAAAATTAATTCATCCGAATAAAACAGTCCGGGAAACAAAGATACGTCCGTCATTTGCATTCGATGCGTCTCCTCCTCCTCCCCCTGGGTATAGTGTCCTTATCCGCGTATACGCGTCGAGGGATACGGAGGCTACGTACATACGGATTTTCCGCGTGAGAACTCGATGCTTATGTGCCTTTTGTGTCCGTCGTCCATATATAGGGGGGCTATACTCTCGCCCAGATACGATCTTTCGGTGTTCCGGCTACGATAACTCGCGAATCGAATTTCACGCCTCTCCCGCGAATTGGACCCCAACGGGGTAATCAAACGCAAGTACGCGTATACCCCTAGTGTATATAATATGTGTAACACAAGGAAAAAAAAAGAAAGAAACAAATCTTATCTATATTTATGTACAATATCCCGGTTAATTTTACTTTTATCAGCTCGTAAGGTACACTGTGATGCGTGTATACACGAGTCCTTTTTACGGCTCCCCCCCAAAAGGCCTTTTATCATCGGAGAGGGCGCTCGTATATACGGCCCAAGCGTCCCGAGGTGTACATATATTATATAGTTGTTATTGCCTAGGCGTGAGATGCGCCTCTCTTCGAGCGGCCGTATAACGATGATGGTCAAAAATTCGGCAACGCCGTACCAGTATATGTATATTATACATACAGGCCACAGTATGTTATATCGGTGGTTGGCGTATGCACCGTTACCGATTTTATCTCGATAATTTCGAGAGTCGCGCCTCGACGACGCACGTATACACATACGCGCTTTGGTAATAATAATTGCGCAGGGAGAGGCCTATTATGTGCACCATGGTTGCCGATCGCTTTGATTTGCATAAAGAGAGGTGGGTATAAGTGCACGGGAGAAGCGCAAAAAAAAAGAGGGAACTGCCGATTCGTAATTGATTTAAAGTAGCGGTGGAGTACGGTGTGTCAATTTTTGTTTTTTTTTTTTTTTGTTTTTGTACCCGAAAAGAAGCGAGTGTGCGCACACACGGGGATACCTCATTTGTGATCCCGGGCAATTTATGGGATCGACGAGAGTTTCGGGGGGCCTCGGAGCGTTTTGGAATGAACGGTATTGCACGCGCTCGGGGAATGAAAGGAAGGGGGGGGGAGGGATGATTGCACGGCAGAAAGGGTACGTATCGTGTACGATGGGCATTTAATAAATTATCATGAGCTCGAGTTTTCCCGTCGAAGCAACGCCGGTGACGGGACGCGCCTTTATAAATACCGGGAGGCAATGGGGCGTGTTTGTCTTTGCTCGTCGTAACTTTTCGACCGGCCAGTGCTGGAGGAAATGTGTATGATTTCCAGCCTTTTCGATTTTTCAAAAACCAACAATTCATCGGGGTTTATCGTAATATACGCACTTGATCGAGAAAATAAAACTGTTGGTTTCTTAAGTAGTGTGGTGTAGTGCATTGTGCAGGGTAACACTTCAATTCATTCTTTTTGATAACGATATTGTGAAAAACAATATTTACAGAGTAATAGTTAAAATTGAGATGATAATTTTGCAAAGGATGTGAAAAAAATGTAATTTGTCAAGAAACCCTTTGAAATGAAAATTCAATGAATTTGAATAAACTCGTACCCATTTTTAATGACACTGATAATTAGTCAGGAACGACAAAAGCCCCCCAATGTATATGTATCCACGTCCAGAGAGCTCCGTGCCACACTCGACACCACCACCGTTTCCCTCGCAAGCCGTACTTATCGCACCGCAAATGACTCGTACCACTAAGGCACACGATACAACATCATACGCGCCCAAAGTCTTTCGTCATACTTTGTTCTCCTCTCGTGGCAATATCATATATAATAACGAGGTAAACGTCGCCGGGACTTTCTCGCCTCTCTTAATAACAATTAAAAGGAGCCACGCGGGTTTTCGTACGATACGTATATCGGCACCCGCCATCGTCAAAAATTTACATGCAAAACAGACAGACAGACGGACAGAGAGAGAGACTCCGCACGTCACATGATATTACAATACATATAAATGTATTGTAAGTGCAAGCCTCGTACATGTTAACGACGACGCGTTGACACACACACACATCGCCCACGCGTACACACAACGTAGGGTATCCTGTATCAGTTCTCCCGCGTCTCGCGATGTTTATACATACGCGCGATCTCTCCCTCGTGCAGAGGGGGGGACGCGCGAGATCCGATCTATCCGGCTACCGTGAGCTCGGTGCCACTTTGCCGCGGGAAATTTATACGGTAATTAGGGGACGCCTGAAATTTCCGTCTGCGTACATATATATAGGTACTGCTTTACACGTGGGTACATAAATATATATAAAGTTGGCTGAAGCGATGCGTGTTTGGGTTCGATCGTATATAGGGAAAATACGCTGAGATTTCGCGATTGACGCTCGCGAGGCTTCGTATATACGGTTTTTGCCCGCTTGTAATATCGATACCCGGTTTCCAGGATCGCTCCGTAATGGCTTCGATTGGGAGAAGCCAAATCGGAAGTCGCGACGTGTCTCGCGCGTTTTTATCGTTACAACTTTCTACCGATCGTTTGGGGGTTGAAAGTTACCGATTTTTTTTTTTTTTTTTTTTTTTTTTATTGCAGGCACCCTCGGATCTTACGTAACATATGTTACACTTGTGCACAGCCAAAGACGAGGAAATATATATACTCTTTTGTGCTGCAACGGAATTGTAAAAGAAAAGGGGGTGGCAGAGGAGATACCGATACATCCCGCGGAGCATTCGCATCCCGATTTATTGCCGTTTTACGATCCTGTGCGTGTTTTCGCGAGGAGTAGTCGAGGCTCTCTTTCAAGGTGGCCGACCCCCACCCCCATCCACGGCCGGTGCTCTCCCCGTCATTATATTATACGAACGTGTCTTTCTCTATGGAAAAGATTTATACGAGGATATGCCGCATACGAATGGGAGAACAATGATTTTAGCGGTATCGAGATGTGTTGCGTGGCTGGTAACCGAGGCGAGTCCGGGGTCATTGTGGTATAACGTTGATTGTTCTCGCGCGGAGTGCTCGCGCGATAGTTTGTTCGTGGTTTTTTTGGGAGAGGCGATAGCGGATATCGAGCCGAGATGGGAGGAGGGAGGGCTGATGGTTGCGGTTTGTTATTGGGAGTGTTGCCGTATATATAGGTGTATTAAGTGATTTCGATTGTCCGCGCGGACACAATGGCCTGATCTTCTTTGCTCTTTTTTTTTTTTTTTTTTTGTCTCTTTTTTATCTTTGCTTTGTTTGTTCTCGTTTGTCAATTACGGTAATCGTTCGGGTTCGACAAAATGGGTGATTCGCCGCTGGTCTGTTAATCAATCTGTAAAGTAAACTCATGATGCGTCTATGAGTCCCGATGCTGGATACATTTTTTTTTTTTTTTTTTTTTTTCGAGAAGAAAATGCTGTGTTTTCGTAGGTCGACGACATTTATTTGATTTAGCATAGACTTGCGGTTGATCAATACTTTTTGATTATGTATTGATTTAATTATTTCTCGAAAACCCTCGCTAATACTGTTACAATGCATTTTGTCAACTTTTGGATGACTTAAAAGCCCATAATTAAATTAACACTGTACCCTTTTTTACACCTATAGAGTATTGTTATTGAGTGGTGGACTTGTTACAATTACGTCAAATATATATATACGCGCCTTTATTGGCAGATATGAAATTTCAAAAGCTACGGTATGTATAAAAAAAAAAAAAAAATAAAATAAAATAACAATATTAATAATGGTAATAATTTGAAGGAATCAAGTCCTAAAACGCATAATTTTGCTACGTGACTTTATTTCCATGCAGTTCCAAGTATAGATTGATATTCGGTATATCTTTGTTTGCACAATATCCCATTGGCCATCTCCGAACCTTATTAGAGAATCGACGCTCTCTACCGTGACTGCAGCAGCGGACGAAAAGCCGATCCCGGTCGATCGTAAGATTTCCAAGGTTTTTCAGGCGCACAAATCATCTTTAGAGATGTCCCTATCCATGCATAGTGTACTTATAATATTATACAGGTACTGATTCCAATGGCGCACAGTGACAAGAGCTTCCCAAACGCGTAGCCAAATGCGTGTAGCGCACGACAGCCGCGGCATCGAAAAGCTCTTTCGATAAGAGGGAGACGCGTATAACATATTATACGTATACCTACAATGTACTCATTCCAATTCAATGTATACATATATGAGTGTACGCGGGGACGCACGCACGCGTTTCCGCATATTATCGAGGTAACAACCACCCCCTCCCCCTCCCCGTATTGTATAGCGCCGATAATCCACCGTGTGCGTGTGCATGCACTCCCGGAGGCGACTAATCAGATGCAGAGAGAGAAGAAAGGCAAAGAGTTGTTGTTTGGGAAACGCATTTTTTGACTTGGCATATAACTCAGCTGAACTAATAAAATCGTCGTGATTCCTTCGAGAATCGGCGAGTATATGATATAGATTTTGTTCCGCGTACGCGTGCCCTGCACATTAGCGATGCGCGTATACCGCCTAATAATTGTTACCAAGCTCCCATAAGGAGAGTATATTATGTTGCGCAACAAGCGAGCAAATCCCGGGCTCTTGTATACGCGGACTAATAAACCATACACCTATATATATATATATATATATATATATATATATATATATATATATATATACACGTGTGTATGTTACGTTCGTACATGCGAATCGTAAATTTACAGGCTGAATCGTAAACGCGCGTGGTTTCGATGAATTTTAAAAGTGTGCACTTAATCCGGGTGATGGTTTGCGAAATAACCTTTTTTTTTTCTTCTGCAAACGGCAACAACGGCGACAACCGTAAACCCGCGCGGAAAAACTTTAATTGCCAATTAAATTTTGCTCTATAACAAATTAATAGCCCCCACGCCGCGTGTATGCGTGCAAGAGGGATCGAAATGAATTATATCGTCGTTGAAATGTTGGGGATTTTTGTCATTTTTATTTGGGAATTTGCTCCTATTTCTCCTTTCTTTCTTTCTTTCTTTCTTTTCAAAAGGAAAAACAAGCAAGTAACCGAGTAAGTATCGCATTTTAGTATCATATATATATATATATATAGCGAACACGTGTATAGAATCAGCAGGTATAGGGTGGGAAAAAGCCGCACGTGCTCGCGCTGCGTGAGATTTGTTCGACCATCCGTGATGTGTACCTATATACATACATGTATATTATAACGTATAGCTAACGAGGTGTGCAACGTGTACTAATTAATTGCGTGGTGCACACGCACACATAATAGATTTTCTCTTTCGTCTTTTTGTCACGCTTTGCATATATATATATATATGGTACCTGTACATTCCTTGACTTTGACACTCTTTACTGTGCATACGCAAACTTTTTACCATAACTTTCGGAAAAATTCGAGAGGTCACGCGCGCGCTCACCTTAGTTTAACATGTGTAACGGTGTATGCATTAACCAAACGAATGTCCTTTGGCTGTAATTTATGGAATGGCTAATATTGGTACGCTCAACGGATTAATTAGACCCTAGAGTGGACGGTTTTCACATACACAAGCGGTATTTTAATTACGTGTAGCTTTTTGCGCGGAATATAATGAAAACAAACAAAAAAAAAAAAAAAAACCACCACAAAAGATGAAAATTGATAAATCGGCAGTTATGTTTTTCCAACAAAATATACATACATATACATAGGTAGAGGTTGTGCATCAAAATTCGTCCCACATTCCATCAGCGACAGTATACAAAGCGCCATTATAATAATTGCAAAGTGCAAAAACAATGAGCACCCCAGCGTCCGACCGCTCAATTACACGCGCTCTCGCGCGCACGTACATACAGACACGCGTACGCTTTGCCCCTTTTCTCCTGGGTATGCAAAAATATTCAATTAAAACTGTTTGATTAACGATCCGGCCCCTACGGCTTGAAGGAAGAAAAGGTCCCTCGACTGCGCCTATCGGCCGTGCATCTATTCGTCGGGGGGGGGGGGGGGTAGAGCGGCTTTTCCGAGAGAAAAGGAGGTATGCGCGCGGGTCGCGGCCGACCTTGAACCTCCCGGGAGGAAAAAGAGCGGCGCCGCGACACCTCCTCGCCTCGCGCATATATGCATTATCGGGGCTTGCGCGCGGGAGTGTAATGTTTATACCATATAGGTATACGCGCGTGTGCTAGGACGAGGGGCGGGATGCTTTGGAAGAGTTTATTCGCTTCGAGTACAGCCCCGATCTTATATACGCGTTGTGTGTACATACGGAGGAGGAGGGACGAGAGGTTTTTTTTTCAGGCTCACTCTGTTGTAACGGAGTGGTTTATGAATTTAATCTTCGCGGTATACGCTATTGGGACGTGGGTGTATATACATTATGTACACCCTGTGATGAAAAAATAGCTGTGCGCACGTAAATTGGGTCGGGTGGAAAATTGTGGCGGAAAAAAAGGTTGCACGGTATAGTCGCCAACTCAAAATTGCCGTGAAGAAAAAAAAAGCAGCAGTACTCATAATTTTTTCACAAAAGGAGCACAGATTTGTGGGAAACAAATTTCTTTGCTCCCTTTGAATTTTCTACATAAAACACAGTGCTTGCAAATAAACAAAAAATGTCTCGGTGGTTATCTGCTTGTTGAACCCAAATCTTATAGCTATAGGTTATTATCACTCAAACGATACACTTGGGGGGTGGGTTCGCGTTAACCTCCTAGTCCACATCATAATAATACGTGACTCACGTCCATTCGAAGATTTTCTGAAGTAAAGATTCAAGATCCCCCACTGTGCACGGGAATAAACACCAGGGACCCCGTTACCCTGTCTCTCTCCTCGCCACCGCGTGTTATCATCGCGCATAAACCCGCGGAAAGTAGAAATACCGGTAAAGCCATAATATACTCGCGCCGAGGAAGAAGTAGGTATATATGTATATACACCTGTAATGTTTTGACCGGCATGAGTTTACCCCCTCGGAGTCTCGGCTGCAGTCAAGTGTACACCCATACCACTACAGCCGCAGAATTTCCCAGCGGATTATGCAACTCTCCCGCGGCAGTGCTCTCTGTGTATATATATATATATTATACTCTCCCTTCCGAGCTTCAGTCACACGTTGCACGTGAGCGTAAGATGCAATATCGAAGAGTAGGCATGTAGGTATATAATATACAGGCATCCGAGGCGAAGGAAAAGATAGCCAAAGGTGGATTATATTATGGAGAAAAGAGAGGAAGGACTACTCGGAGCGGGAGGAAAGAGCGTGGTGACGTCGTCGTGTTTTTTGAGTGCGTGTGCATCGCATTATAAGGAATATATATTATATACTATACGGCTTTTCGTATACAACATATATATATGCATAGGTACTGTGTATCTCAATGCAGGTACGTATATACAGTAAATCCGCACGTCGTGGCCAAATGCAGGTACATACATACATATGAGGCCTTATATCAATGCCTATTATATACGAGCTGTTCTGCGGGTGCTCGTATATATTTATTATGACGGACGATGGGTACTGTCCGTATATGTGTAAATATTAAGCTGTTTTGTGAAACTTGTTCGTTTGCAGGGTCGTAATTTTCATTCCCACGTGCGTGGACATTTTTTACGAAAACAGGGGACAAATGTTCGAGGAACTATCGGGGTGTACTGTTGCCCAGTTTTTTTTATGAAGTGGACAAAGTAGGTATCTGGTGGTGCCTCACAGGACTTGTGCTTGCCCCGG
Source organism: Copidosoma floridanum (assembly GCF_036245765.1). Lineage (NCBI taxonomy): Eukaryota > Metazoa > Arthropoda > Insecta > Hymenoptera > Encyrtidae > Copidosoma > Copidosoma floridanum. The sequence goes on along the minus strand of NW_028321897.1, from coordinate 6,281,228 downwards.
TTGGATGCACACCAGGTGCGAACTATATTTTTCATTCAAAGGTAAAAGAAACGTCTCAAAAAAACGTATCATCTCAAAAACGTACTTTTTTTTATTTTTTTGAAATATAATTCTTGTCTGAAAGTGGAATGCCTCATCTATGCCTTGTCGTGCTAAAATTGTTTTTTTTTTTTTTCCATTACCACTTACAACACAGTGCTAAATTTAAGAAATTTTTTTTCAAAAAAACAATGAAGTAAAATGTGAAAAAATAAAAAATAATCACGGTATTGAAAAGATATTTCAATCATATACTTTACAATAAACTTGCTCTGGTTGTATACGTATACAATATACCCTTGGTAATCCCATAGTTCCTACTAAAGGCGGTCCGAAGATTAAAATAAAAGTCCATGAAAGGAAAGCTACTACTTATTTTTCACCAAAAATAATGCACTTCATTCAAGAAAATAAAATTGTGCTCAACATCAAAATAATTTTTGGCTTGAAAAAAAAAAAGGAAAAAAAAAACACGAGGTATTGTAGGAACAAAAATGAAAAATTTCAAGTTCAACATTAGAAAAAAAAAATTTTTTTTAATAATTACACACATTGACGACCCGTTACATCGGGCTACGTGTATACCTATATATTAACGATGGAAATGAAAAAAAGAAAAAAAAAGATGAATAAATTAAATCAAACAAAATCAGACGCAAACCCGATGAAATAGTTCCTCACTCGGAGATAACGCCCCATGCGCGAGCCATCGGCACCTCGGAATCTTTAAACCTATCATACCAACGAGAGGTACCTGTATATACAATACATTGTACCTATAGAGTACGGTATACGAGCAAAAAGTTAAATACACCGATTATCGGCATATATAGTGCCGTGGCACATCTCGCGCACATTGTATTTGGAATCAAGTGCATTGCGAGGGGGCGGATACGCGTATACAATACAATCTCCCGTGAATTGAGCGAGTTATTTATGTGCCACGAGAGCACTATACCTACAGCTATTGCGATTTCTCTTTTAATCTTAATTCTTTTCTTATATGTACGTGATGGCGAGAAGGAAAGGAGGCTTGGTTTTTGAAACGAATAAAAATTTTTAAATAAAGTTCGGGAGGGCTGAGACGTTTATTTTTGACGGATGTGTTTGGGCACGCGGAATATCGTGTACTTACGTTTGTTTATTAATGAGCTCGAGTTTGTTGTTTGAGGTCGAAAGATTTCACTGCATACGCGGCTGTGTTGAATGCTTATTATGCGACTTGACAGATGTGTTGGAGATATATAAGTGCGTATTCGAGTTGTGTCATTTGATTTCTATTTTAAATGTTTTTTGTTTATTGTGCACAGTTTTAATAATTAAAAACACGACACTTGGTATTGCAGTCAAATTAGTTAATTAAAAATATGTAAAAATTATTTTTATTGTTCTACATAATCGATCATTAGTCTCAATTGTTCACAACGTAATTTGAAAAAATTATAAATGTAAATAATATTGGACATAATAATATTGTTAACATGAGAGTTATCTAAACTCATTGATTGAGGAAGAGAATGATGTCTGGTTTTGTAGACTATAATATAATTCAATAATAATAATTACGTAATAATTACGATTTGTACACTGAGCAACCCAATTCTTTGAATCAAAGAAAATTTCTTTACCCTCATTTCGTTAAATATTTTCTTGTGAGTAAAAAAATATAAGTTACGTAATTGAAAATAATATTTTATTAAATTAAAATTTTCTCTTTTTAATTACGAATTCCTCATTTAGATGTAACGAAATGTTTTTTTGGATCGACTAGAATTTGTTTCAATAAAATAAATATATGTAACGGAATGAATGTAAAGAAATTATTACTGATTCAAAAAATTGGGATCTATCAGTGGATTAGATCTATCGCTAATGTTCGCAATACTGTTACGATTATTTTATTTTTTATTAATGATTGGCAGCCACTCAGCTTGCCCTTCCTTCCAGGCCTTCTCTACGGGGTAGAAAAGGTGAACGATCATCGATGACTGGATTTCCGAGCAAGTCGGGATTCCGAGTCGTCCTCACGCTCAGGAAGGAGGGCTACACCTCCTCATCGTGGTTGCATCGACTCCTACTTTGGGTAGAGAGTCTGTGAAGATATACTACAGAAATGATCCTGTGAAGTATGATCTTAGTAATTTCGAGCCATACGCTACCTTTTATAAGCGTAGAAAGTTAAATCACTATCGGGTAAGCCGTTTCTGGCAACTTAACCATCTACTGGACGAGTCGAGGTACTACGCTCAAGAGTGAGAGAGATAAAGCGTGCGTGACTCATCTTGGTCTGGTTCTCGAAGCAAATAAAGTGACACGGCTTTTCCAAAGTATTGATCCCCGGATTGCGAATTTTAAGGGTTAAAAGTTGAGAACCTGGGATTAAAATTATTAACTTTTATTAACAAATAAAAAAAATTAATTAAAATTAAAAAAAAAAAACAATATGCTGTTCGATAAATTTTAAACAAAAAATTATTTCTATGCCATTTTTCTTTTTTATTCAATAAAAAATTCCCAAACTTATTTAAAACTGCAATTTTTGCTATTCTTAATTTGCATTTTCTTCAAAAGGTAAGACTGGCTACACAAAAATGAGGCATTCAAAATATTTTAGCGTATTAAAAAAAAAGCCTGAGTGAGTTAAAAAATTTATAATTGAATAATTTTCTTATTTATAAATAAAAATTGTTAGTACACCTTTTTTTTACACTTCATCGATCGCGAGAACCATCTGGGCCAATACTATTGAACGCGCTCGAGTACCTATTTTGATCGCGTTTATTTTTATCATACGCACAGACGGTTTGCTTATAAATTTTTAAATTCATCTCGCAACTTTGAATTAAAACGCCTGTTTGCGCTAATTTTTGAGTGATTTTAATTTAATGAAACTTGATTTTAGCAACTACCAATTTTTTTTTTGTACTGAATAAAAATAACGTAATCATGGTATTATTTCAAAAGATGTATATGTATTGCACAAAAAGTTTTTCTCAAAGTGCCATCGATTTATGTAATAAGTAAGACAGTGCGAAAAAAAAAAAAAAAAAGTAAAAGCATGAGAGCCGTTTGTATCGCAACTTGGCTCCGCAGATATATTTCGTATGTGCTGCTGCTCTTGTTGTTTGTGTGGTGTATAGTTACGTGCAGACTTATTTGATGTTATCGATTTATAAATCTGCTACTTCTTGATGTAAAGAAATGGCACGTCGTCTGGATATATAAAAGCCGACCCCACGATGGTGCTCCCAAGGCTCCGTTTGAAGCCGTTCACTTGGCAAACGCCTTTTCCCCCCCCCCCCCCCCATTCAATAGTTAATACAAAACCGCCTGTGCTGTATCCCCCACCCCCCTCTTTTTCACTAAACTGTTTTCGCATAAATCTCAAGTTGGTTGGTACGTTTTCATCCACATGTGTTTGCATTCACCCGCTGAATACACGTTACAGTTTTTTATATTTTGTTTAGCAACACGTTTGCTACTTTTCGAAGCCTCTGTTCTTGACTTCGAAGCACATTTATAGTTTATCGATAATTCAATGTGGTTATTAATATTAGGAATCCATAAATAAATCATCAACGATATTTCGACTTGAGGGAAATTTCGGCTCCGTATGAAAATTGTATTTTCTTTAAGCCGAAAATAGCACGACTCGTTCCATAAAAGTAATCAATCAGCTATTATGGATACATTCGAGAGAAACTATATTTAATATAAAAAATTTTCATCGTATAATTGTCTTTTGAATGCTGTGATTCATCAACGTGAAATAATTTTCATTCTAAAGAAGTTTTTCTAAAATTTATATTTGACTGACACCTACAATAAAACTATTGCACAACCTCATTGCATGGTAACCTCGTTGACGTATAGTTTTACAACATGATTTTATTAACGTCGCCATCATTGTAATTTATTTTTAAAAAACTAACCCACATCAAATCAATTATTTTTCTTTTAGAGATGATGGGAACTGGGTCGGATACAAAAGTTTGTAACTTGAAAAAAATTCAGATTAATTTGAATAATTTTGAAAAAAAAAAAAAAAAAAAAAATCGTCACGGCTATAACATTCCATCATTTGCTGGCCACATTTATCTTTATAAAATACAAAAGCATAAAAAAACAAAGTTGTTAAAGCTCGTAAATCATACCCCATAAGCTATGCAACATGTGACAGCACAAGCAGGTATGTATCCTTTACGACATTCAGGTGACAACGATTTCTTCAAATTGAGCAACAAAACGCCTGATGACACTTATACACGTATGCAGGGTAGGCTTGAAATTCCGTTGCAACGTAGATGCATGCTGGCAAATATTAAACACCACCTACTATACCCAAGTGTACGTGTGTGACTGTGTTGTGTAGGTGTATACACCACACTTTGCGCGATGCAAGCGATCCGTTTTCGTCGCGGCGTGCCGATTGCGCGACCTGTTGCTTATCCATCTTTATTGGTGTTTTATATATAGTGTGAGCTAACGTCAGCTAGTGCTTTATACTTCTGCTGTAGAACTCCGGGCACGATTTGTTGCCTTTTTCGAAATGCCGGGCGCGTTGTGTGTGTGTTTGACTGTACTGGATTAAAAGTGGAAAAAATCTTGAGAAATTTGGTTGACGTTTGCTCTCTTGGGTGAGGTTTTTTTTCTTCTATTCTATGTTTACTATTTATATTAATGATGTTGAAGATATCACTCCTTGTACCGGTAGTACATATTTTTTACACTGCTTCTTTTTCATATATACAATTACCGATCGCAGTTGTGAAAAATAGCACTCGCACGCTTACCGATCAAACGCGCGCGCAAAAATGCGCTTAGAAAAAAAAAATGGCACTCGCAATAGACGAAAATGTAAGTAGACCAAAAAAAAAAGGCGAGAGAAAGGAGCATACAATATACGTATAGGTACCTCGGGGAGCAGCACTGTGTAAATATATATATATCCAAACACAGATTTGTGCAGGATAGTAGGTATGTATATACGTGTCTCGCCTTGACTTGATTGACGAAAGGGAGCGATCGTGATCGCTCGCGGTCTCGCGCGTATGGGCCATTTGCATCTGAAATATATGTGCGCCCGGTATAAAACACACAGCCGGTGCTTTAATATACCAACGCAGAGTTTCGCAAGGTGTTTTGGTTTGGTGCCACGCGAAAGTGTTGCGGTACAGCTGTTACGGGTAAGTACCCGTGTACGTGTGTGCCTGTGTATCCCTCTACCTGTTTCTCGCTCACTCGAGTAGAGAAAATTCATCGGAAAAACGGAGCAGCCTCCCCCCCGAAAAAACACACGGCGCAGATTCATCTGACATGTGGAACGGCGAACTTGATGTGAACAAATGATTTGAAAACCATTTCCTTGGTTTTCAAGGTATACGTTATCGATTAGTTCACCGTAACGATCTGTAAATCACTTGGGCAAGTAAATTTACCAAAAGGCTCCTGATAAAAATAAAAAAAAACTTTTTCTTTTTGTTATGATAAAAATTGTCAAAAAAGGTTTATCCCATTTCCTGGTTGACCTGTATCGAGAGAGCTCCAGTGAGCAAGTATATAAGTATACCATTTGTGCGGAGTACTCTCTTCGTACACTATTTCCCACTTATACATATAACATATACATTTTCCCAAAGTAAAGTAAGCGTATGGAGCGGAACGAGGGGGAGGCTGTCAGTGCACTTGCATTTCTCCATACCCTATACCATGAGCACACGTAGATACAAAGAAACGAAGAAAATAGAGAAGGTAAGTGTGTATACATATATAAGAGGGGGGTCAAGGGTCGGTATGTGACGGCCATGCACGGGCACCAAGGTAAAATTTATACATCTATAGAGAATAAAAGGTACACATATAGCTACGTACACCCTCGGAAGGAGAAGAGCTTGTCGTCGTATCGCTTGATGCACCCGCCCCTGTGGTGTGTTGTACCCATATATATATATATATACGTTACATATAGCCCCGGCGGCGCGACATGGAAATAGTTGAGTTTGAGTCGCCGATAAATCGCCCCCCGAAGTTATATAAAACGCGCCGCCGCCGCTACAGCCATCAGAGAGAGGATTCCACCTTCTTCCACCTCCTTCCTTCTTCTTCTTCTTCTTCTCTGCGGGTAAGCGAATATTTGTAGGCAAACACACTCGCACACTGCACCTCCCTTTACCCACCTATACCTTGTAAATAGATATTTATGTGTTGCATAATGGGAAGCTTTATCGTATACGCGTATGAATGTAAGAGAAGGGAGGGCGGCTCATGGGGATCATATTCGAGGGGAACGTCCAAGATTTTCTATTATGTGTTTCGATGTGAGACCGGGCTGATTCGATGATAACGATAAATTCAGCCAGAGATGCATGCTCCACCCGATTATTATCGGCTGGAATCTGTAGGGATTTGGATCGATATTGGTGACGGATATTTTTTTTTGTTTTTTGTGTTATTTACTGAACAGGTGCATGGAAAAAATAAAAATTGGGTCCTGATACCATGTACATCCTTACGTATGTAAGTGGAACGCTTGCTCATTCCGTTGAGGAAAAATTCAAGTGCGTTTCGATGAAATCACCAAGTTTGATGTGTCGTGTAAAACAGCCGGTCGAGTTGAAAAAATTTTCATCGCCAATCGTAAAGCGAACGTTAATTTGTATACTTTCCCGTCATCAGATGTAGATGCAGCTGCAAAATCAACATCTCCATTCAACGCGGGCTAATTTAATCTTTACGCGCGCAAGGTCTGTAAAATAAATTTCAAAAAGGACTTTCGCGCGAGTTATTTATTCACCAACGTGATATTCCGAATAAAACTTTACGATGAGGCATCAACAGTAATTCCTGGGCATATTATTCATAGCAAAAGAACTACATGACGAGCGAAAGATAACCATATACACGCATATAATATACCCTACACTGTATACATACCGAGGTATGTTAAAATAGCTCGGGTTTTAAGATGCCCTGTTAATAAATTCTTTTTTTCCAAAATTGTTAAATTTGTGACACGATGTTTTACATTCGATACAGCATTTGCGCAACAATATTGTTTCCGTTAAAAGCTTTTCGATTTGACAAAACAGATCAAATATAGTTTGACCATCTACACCAATTGAACAATTGAATCATCGTGTGGCACGAACAAATTTACCCGAGCTAGTTGGTCTGACTAGCTCCGAACAGAAAAAAAAAAAAAAAAAAAAAACCCGCAGACGCATAATAAAAGCTACAGCGCGTAAAACTATTATACGCTCTTGCCCTTTTATCCCAACCAACTCCCTTGTACCGAGATAACACGGCCACTTGGTGCCGCGCACAAACGTGTCCGCGATACCGGAATCCGCGGCATCTCTCTCCCGGTCGCGATAATAAAACAGATAGCATCTCGAGCATCCGGGGGGGGGGGGGAGAAAAATAGTATCCCTATGCGCTCGCCGCCCCGGCGCGGGTGTATCATTGTTCGCTGTTCTATCGAGGCGCGGCGTGAATTTAGCAGAGGACGACGCTTATTCGTGCCGGGCTTGGGAAAACACGCGAAGTATGGGTGGTTTATCAAAGGGTGGATTTATTTAACTGTTTTTGGAGGGAAATAATTAGAATCGAATGATAAAATTGCGCGCGCGGATACGATTCGGGGTGTAGACGACATTGATGATGAACCTAAACACGTGTCCACGGTCACCTCTCGGGTGAGACGTGCAGTGCCTATATATATATACATGTATACAGCTGAATATTCAGCGTATGGGTAATTTATCGCCGAGGGACCGGTTTTTGCCAAGTGCACCGTGTAACGCGTACTCACACAAGCGGGAAAATAATGGCCGTCCTCACCCTTTCGGTTTCGAAAAGGAACAACGCGCGGCGCGTCCTTTCTCCCGGGATTTTTGAAAATTCGGTGCATATATAGCCTCCGAGCGCCCGGGTGTAATTGCCCGTGTAATTTTAACGAAGCGCCAGCCTTTAATTTCCTTTTTTTTCCCCCTTACCTCTTTCGACTTTTGCATCGAGAGCGAGTGTAATTACTCGTCGTAAACATCGGTAGGGGAGTGTAAGTGGGGGGAGGGATGAACTCTGAATTTTCGAAAATTGATTGTAATTGTATCTATAAGCGAAGCGCGCTGTTCCGCGTTTGTGATTTCGAGTCGGTTTAATGGGGATTATTATGCAATTGAAACGAGGCCGGAGAGCTTTATTGAAATTATCTCGTTCACATGATGTACTTCGCGATGGCCATTTGCATGACACACAACTGGTCAGAAAATCGTAATCAATACGAAATCACCAAATGTCATGTATTGTAAATGGAAACCTAATCAAATAGTACCTGGTATCAATATTGAAGCAATGAAAATCTGGGCAAATCCATCGGGAACGAGAGCAAATGGTTTTTAACTTTATTCATGTAAAAACAAAAAGTAAATTTGGTTATTGGATTGCGAACAGTATTTTACAACCAAACGAGTTGTATTTGTAATCTCAAATCAAACAAATAACAATGAAATCATTGAAAAAAAAAGGGTCGCGAATTTTAGAAAATATCACGGATTGGGGAGTGTGGGGCGTCGCCGACCGTCCATATAGTCGCGCTAACGAGATGATTTCAATAATCCTCGCGCAACAGAGAGATAAATGCATCACCACCAGCACCATGGCATCGGAAGCTCGGTTCTAGGGGGAAGCCGCCCCGATGATAATCGGCCCGCGGGCGACATCGTAACCGCGGTCTCTTCTCCCTGCCGCCACCGCACGTGTATATATTTATCCATACGTATATACACACGAGGGCTCGTTAGCACGGCTGGCGCATATCGCGCGTGACCAACGAGGTGTCCTCTCCCCTACTCCCACGATAGCGCATCTTCTCTTGTTCGGCCACTTGTTTCCCGGCCGATTACATCGCTATGTAAATTTATTGTTCCGACATGCCGATGCTACTGCGCGGCTGTATATACCCCCTTTTCGCACTCAACTATCTTTCTTCTCTACCTTTTTTTTTTTCTTTTTTTTTTTTTTTTTTTTTTTCGGGCCTCTTTTCTATTACGAAAGGTATTTCTTGGAGTACACGTGTGGAGGGTGTGCGCGCGCTTTTGGAATTTCTCGTTGCGCACGTCGCGTCTCCGCAATTACGGTGGTTATTCGTATACGTGAAATGATTGTAGGCAGAATACTGATAAAACTTTGGAAAATTGTTTATCGAGTATGACCGATGTATTCTCCTTGGAAATTTCATCAAAACAATAAAAAATAAGCTGAGTGACTCTCACAAAGGGCTGTATTTTTTAAATATTTCTTTACTACGAAGAATGTAATAACATAAAAAACGCTCGCGCGACTGCATTTAAATCTCAAAATATATGGATCGGATTCAATGAAAAGATAATTGCTTATTTCAATGCGTGGGGCTCTAGCAATTTACAAAATGCTTCGATGATCTGAAATTTGACCAAAGTACGTTAATTTGTGTAATAAACAATATTTAAGAAAAATTTTTGCGCGTTGCTCCAACTTTATCGTCGCACCTTTGACTCCAAAGTCCAAGACTCGCGGGCTAAACCGATCGTTTGATATTCATTTCAAACTCCCCAATAACTTGGTCGTCAAAAATACGATTAATCGTACAAAAGTGGCAAAAAACTATTTTAGAAGCACCGTTTCCGCGGTAATCGAAGATGAATTACACTGGCGCGCTCGTCGGTAGATTTCACTCCTATAAATAAACCGAGCGGGTGTGCGTATTTTTTATCGGGGACTCGCCGCAGTTACGTGCGCGCTATCGCCCGCCGGATAAGACGCTGCATTCGCTCGCCGACCAAACAAAGGAAGCTGTCTGGTTCGGATCGACGACGCGCGCAATTTTCGCAAGTGATAAAAAAAGTTGGGAGGAAAATCCATGTGCGTGTTAAAATAAAAAAAAATAAAAAAAGCACGAGAGACCCCCAAAGCCGCTCGTGAAAACATCGCCAAGTGTATACACATGTATGTATTACGTTGTCGCGGTATCGCTGCGAAGTCAAACGCACGATAACCCCGGCTGCCGATACGGGAGAGCCCAGACAGTCAACGAGGCGTCCGAAGCGCGAGCTCAATTTGTCTTCGGCCCTTTGCTAGCTTGGACGCTGCCAAGAGATGAAATTCAAGTACGGATGCGTCGCTGTGCTCGTCGTCGTCGTGGTCTGTGAATTCGGAGTGCCCGTGGATGCGGAGGGGTGCGCGCTCAAGTGTAAGTTCAACGCTGAGTGTGGGAGCTTTCGTTACTTGTTTTCTTGGTTTAATCGCGTCGCGTCTAGCCGTTTGCGCGGGTCGATTGGTAGAGAGAGAGAGAAGGGCTCGGTTAGCGCAGAGGTACTGGGTTTTCGAGTCCCCGATTTCTCTTTCCATTGACTGGTCACGCACACGCGGCAAAATGAGTAATGGGATAATTATGACCACAATGTTCGAGCGAAATGGTACGCAAAGCCATGACAAGTTGTACAAATTGCCTTTCCTCCGGGATAAAAAATAGTTGATACCTTTTTTTTTTTTTTTTTTTTTTTTTATTTACATTGCGTTTTTGAAAAATGAATTTGCAAGAGAAGAACATTGATTTAACAAATTATAGTGCACGATTCATGTATACCAGGCAGGTGTGTCCTCTTTTGTTACGTACGATTTCATCATCATTGTGTATTGTTAATGTTGTTATACCCAATCTATTGGCATACCTATACTGTTGTACGTATACGAGCATTATTCGGTGATATTCATGTGTTTAAAAAAGTTTTTTTTGTCTCGAATCATTTTTTATAATCCTATAGGTTCCATTTCTCTGTGAAAACATGTTTTGCTCATGAAAAAGTACAAACATCATGTTCATCTTGAAAAATGGTGTGAATAAAAAATCATACCCAATGAATACGTAAGCAAAAGAAGCTTCTTTAAACGTTTTTATCTAAAATATCGTTTACTTGCTCATTCAAATGTAGTACACATGTTTACGCATGCCGGGCACTGTACCCATACGTACAGTAGACGAGGCACGTCATAACAAAGCGATAACATATTCGCGTTGGAAAAAAAAAAAAAAAAAAAAAAAAAAAAAAAAGTTGGCGCTGCAGAAACGTTATTGCTTATTGCAAAATAATCGACGTAACTGCGTAATCCGTCGCACTTTCCAGAATTACGATATCAATGGGAATTCCTTTGGATGGTTCCCTCGACGTACGACTTGATTAAAGAATGTTGCGAAACTGATGTAGTTTGAAATTGATAATTTAACTTCATTAAGCATCCATGAATTTTCGTCCAATTTTTATTTTTTACGAATAAGTTACAATAATTGTCGTGCTAAATAAAATATAAGAAAAGTTAAGCGTAACATAGTTAACTAGAAATTTATACCATGAAATATTTTCAAATGGGATTGATTCACTGATACAAAGATATTAACCAAAACGTTAATTAACGACTTGACATATCCCACACTGATTCGTGTAGGTGTTTTTTATTTGTCTGCATGTGGTATATTTTTTCAACAAGACTCACTTCTCTGAATAACTATTTAATTTTTTTTTTCATATTTCGATTCAATTTGGTATACCTATTTAATGTACAGGAATAACGTAGGCACAGAAAATTTTTTTTCAGCAAAAATTTCCAACAACATTACTTTGATTTGAGATGTAAAAAATTTTTATTCTTGCGACTGGGAATTTTTTTTTTTTTTTTTAATTTTTCTTTTCTGCAAAGATATCATGAGAAACAATAGTATCTCATAAGCACTCAAAAATTTTTTGGTAATATATTAATGATGGTATTTTCGAAAATACTGTTCAATACTGTTCGAGTTTTTTTACGATAATTGCATCATTATCTGTTTTTGTTTTTAAGGTTTTTCGTGGGTTACGTATAACGAAAACAAAAAAAAAATGTACTGCTCCAGAACTGCTACCGCTGAGATACTTATGTCTTATATGCGTTTAAGTCAGCATTTGAATCATTACTGTTGAAACAATATCCTTCTTCGTGATAAAAACTGGGGTTTGAACCTTGTATACGAAGGTGTTAACCAAATCTTGATATACGACTCTAACACTTATACCATGCTAGCTACGTTACAGTGTTGGAATTGTTGTAGTACTATTAAATTTCAGTATGAAAAGAAAAAAAAAAGAAAAAGAAAAATTGCGCATAAAAAATTAAACGCACTTGCATCGGAAAATTAATGGTGAAAAACGTTAAATCCCCGCAGACAAGAAACACGTTGAGGACAAGCCGAACTTCCTGGTGATAACGAAAAACCAGCCGGGACTGTGCCGGATCAACTCGCACGAGGACAACTCGACGCTGAACTACCACTCGGACCACAAGTACGCGGACGACATAAGGCCCGAGACGGTGCTCGGGGGCCTTAACCTCGACCACGGGGCCAAGACCATCATCTACTGGGCGAAGGTGGCCAACGTCGACCACTCGCGCTTCTACCGCGTCGAGCTCAACGACAGCCACTGGGAGCGCGTCCTCGAGCAGGACGACGACTTCCGGGACGTGGCTTTCGACTGGATCTCCAAGAACCTGTACGTTATAATGGGCAGCTCGCGCAACCTCATGGTGGCGGTGAACGCCGAGAGGCCCTGGTACCCCGCGGTCGTCCTCACCGAGCGCTCCCGGTTGACCAGCCACGCCGTCCACCCGAACCGGGGTTACCTATTCTTCGCGGAGACGAGCTTTTGGTACGGCGCGCGCAGCAGGATATACCGAGCCCACCTCGACGGCACCAACATCCGGGAGTTGAACCGCGCGAGCTCCGAGTCGCGCTACTACATAGCCAGTCTCCTGGTCGACGTGTACGCGGACCGGCTCTACTGGTGCGTGCCCGGCCTCGAGAAGATCCAGCACTCGGGCCTCGACGGCTCGGAGGTGCGGAGCATCGGGGCGATCAAGATCTACCCGGGCCAGTTGGATCCAGCGGCGCGCGCCTTGGCCGTCGACGAGGACCACGTGTACTACAGGGCCATCGACGCTAACGCGATCAGGCGCGTGAAAAAGGCCACGGGGGCCAAGGACCCGAGCTTCGAGCTGGTGAACGACAACGAGGCGGCGCCCATCACCGAGATCCTCGCTTACACCCAGGTGGCGCAAAAAACCAGGAACGACCACCCGTGCAGGGACGACGAGCGGGGCGGCTGCGACAAGTACTGCTTCGCCGTGCCGACGGAGAACGGCACGGGTCTCCGGCGCGTGTGCAAGTGCAGCTTCAGCGAGGTCCTCACTGCCGACGGGGTGTCGTGCGTGAAGAAGGGACTCTGATCACTGAAGCTCGTTTTTTTTTTTTTTTTTTTTTTTTCAGTAGATCCTTGGGAGGAAGAATTTTGTTGAGTGTGTTAAATGTGTAAAGAGATGTCACGTGTGTGCATCATTTCTATACACACTTGGATTTACAGTGTGTGAGCATTCGAATATGGTTCATCGACGGAAGAACCGATCGAGTGCGCGCTTTTTTTTGTGAACTTGAGAATGTAGTGTTGTAGAAAAAAATAGATTAATATATATATTCACAAACAAAGTTGTTGCAAGAATCGATCGATGTTACGTTTAATGTAGTATACGTAGAATAACTTAATAATTTAAAGCACTAGGTTTTATTTGTTTGTGCGTTGATCCGAGACATTGTAATATAAACTGCCATCCATTGATTGTAATATATTGCCGTGATATAAATCACGAATAGTTTATAAATATTTCGTAAAAAACGTATTATGTATACTTGTCGATCACGCTCCAATGAAACACCATCGAAAAAAAAGAAAAAAAAAAAAAAAAAAAAAAAAAAAAAAATGCAATAAATGTCCAATTAATGATCACATTGCAAAATACGTTTCAAATCCTTTCTCGCTGCGCACGTATCGTTTGATAAAACGCGCGGCATGAATCACAAAAATGGGCATGGTAGCAAAAGAGGCAGCTTGACAGGTGTTCCATTACACCGCCGCTGATCGACGGCTGAGTGACTGATTGGTAATTATTATTCACCGCATTGGAAGAGAGAAAGGGAAAATTGATGCGCTTACGAGTTTTATGCGCGGTACATGTATACATCCAATGGGTGAGCGTAGGAGTGCACGAGAGTATCAGGCATGACGATTTTCGATGGTACATTTAATTACCGAGAGGACGATGACTGTGTGTGTACTCGCTTGATTGCGGCTATCAATAACCCCACGATTGGGAACTTTGTTGCTGAAAATTATCATTACTGAAATCAATGCCATTTGTTCAGTGTCTAATACGTGTCTTACAGTTTTCATTGTTTTTTAGTTTACTCTCATCGGTATATAAAACGTAAGAAAAGTACACTCGCGCCTTTATTATTGAAACTTAATATTTTTTTGTTTTCTTCCAAAAACACATTTCCATCGAATCATGAAAGTCCATGCGCAGAAAAAAATGTATTTACCTCAATTATATAATATACGTACACTTTTACCAGTTGATGGTCGACCGATACTAAATCAAAAAACTCAAATGACGTTTACATTTTATTACCTTTGAGTATAATGTACGACCTATCGTATTTTACGTCTGTTTTTTTTTTGGATCAAGGATGAGTCAACTAAAAAATTTTACAGTAAATTTCCACATTGTTGGTAAAAACTTCTAAATGATGATAGTCATCATCTTTGGAGTTACTAACGAATAAAGCACTTTCTACGCAATTATTCTCCTGTTTAACGTACCGCGCGTACATGATCATCGTGAAGGAGAACCTCGAGCGCATCAACAAGACAACACTCGACGCGTTGACAGGAACGATTGAAAAAACCTGTGTATGTATCCCCGTGAAGTAATCGCTAAACGTTTCCCAACGATAAAATATACCAAAAAGCACACCACGTAAAATTTCACGGCTGGCTCACAATGAGAAACACACCGAGGATTCATTGCACAAGCCCATGTATAACATCGGCAACTATATAATAATACCCATATTGCAAGCGAGAAGGAGGAGGCGAATCCAAACGGACCCTCGGTGCCCTCGTACACCTATACTCCCCCGCACGGCCGTCGTATATGATATTTTTATCCCACCTTATAGACAAAGGGAAACAAACGCTCGGAGGAGAGCGACGCTAAAATATCCGGGTTAACTTTGACTGTGTGTACATGTATATATATGCGCCTGCGGTGTGGCGTTATAAAGGCAGCGTGGCGCGGGGCATGCACAAGGTGTGCCGGACATTGCGAAGTTGATGGGGGCGTATAGACATCTGCGCGCACTCGCCGGAGAGACAATGAAGGCGTGCTACGGTATATATACATGTGTGCGGGAGCGATGGGGAAGGGGGAAAAAAAAAGAAAGGCCCATCGACTCGCCCCGGCTTCGGTGATATCTCCCATCGTCCCTCTTATTTTTGTGCCGGGGTATACTTTTGAGATTCCTCGGGATACCTCTCTCTATGCACGTATGCCTCGATGGAACATTTTTCCGCTTCTTCCTCTTTATCCGAGAGTTTAGCGAATCAATTGAATCACATCTTGGATCCAAAGGGTACAATGAGAAAAACTCCGATCGCACCTTCACCTCGTTTCTCCGTACAGTGATCAGCCGGCGTGGTATTTTTTAGCGATGTAAAAATAAGCGTGGGCGCGCGCGCGCTTATACGAGTCGATAATTTCACCGTTAAGCCCGAATTAAAGGAGAGCGAGCGATTCTTATCCCCCAACGCACACCGGCGAGACTCTCTCTTTTTTTTTTTTCTTCGGCGCAAGGGCCAAAGGTGTTGCGGCCCAGATCGAGATTTACGATATTTTTTGTAATTTTCACGTACGGAGCCCTGTACTCGCGCGGTCGCGCTTTAATTGAAGTTCGTGTCAACGGGATTTTGCGTTGCTTCTTGTACGCGAAAGTGTGGCAAAGATGATGAGTTATCCGATGCCAAAAGGGGTTAAGAAAAAAAAAAGTAGAGGAGAGCGAAGGCTCTTTGTTGTCCTGTTTTTTTTTTTTTTTTTTTTTTTTTTGCGCGACTCCCTCTCCCGATCGTAAATAATCGTTTGCTCGTCGCGGTACATGTATGCACTTTTGGTGCAGAGGCCGCGTTTGCGTAACGCGTGATACACTTTCACGAAAACCTTTATCCACCGGGAATATTAAATCAGCTCGATTTTGACAAAATGTGCCGAGCATATCGTAACGATTTCCAAGAGAATCGAGTCGAAGATGGTAGAAAAAGATCGGCACTGTACAATACACATTTGAGTTTTAACATAAAAATGTGTGCAGCCCAGTCGTGTTCCCTTGAGCTAGAGCTGTGTACTCCGACTTCCCCCCCTCCCCCCCGCGAGCAAACAACTACCGAGCCAACATCGTAGGCGTCGTTGCGTAAGCGACATCGGTGCGATGCCGATCTCCGAGAAGCGCATTTTCCAGAAAGTCATCGCGGGAGCGTGTACACGCGCGTTTTATCTCGGCCGATTGTATTTATGTGTGTGGATGTGTAACGAGCAACAACGGAGTATATAAATTTGATTCTCCTTTTTTTTTTGTTACCCCTTGCGATCTCCTAGGCGCGCTCGCCGGGAGTTGGATGGCTAATTAAACGGATGTTTGTTACGAACGTATCATATAGTGCAGCTAGAGAGAGAGAGAGCGGGTGTATATGCTTGTACGTGCGATACGTGCGCCCACGTAGGTACTGTGTTTTCGCTTTGGTTGTAAAGTGGTTTGAAACACGGCGAACTACTTAACGCCGAAGCATGTATAGGTACACGGTCGCAGTGCAGCCGAAACGAATCGAAAGGTGATGCAGTCAGATGTGTACTTGTTATGAAATTTGTGTTGGGCCATGTTGCCTCGTTGAAGAAACATTGTTTCGATAACGATTTCGTTTGGAGGTGCTCTCAATTGAATAACCGTCTGATGGAATATTCATACATACCGAATAAAGAATTTTTACCATTTCAAAGCAAAATAAATTGATCGATTGAAAAAAATGCTTAAAATTTGATATCACACTGTACGTAGTGAATGGAAAAAGGGGTTATAATATTGGTAATTAAGATTGATTAACATTAGGTTGAACATAAATAGAAATAGTTAATAAAGCAGTGACTCGGAAACTAAAAAGTCCTGACACGTGTACTAAATCGGAAAATAGATACAAACACATCAGGAATAACACATAGGTATAATAAATTAAAGAGTTGATAATTTGATGAAAAAGGGAAGAAAAAAAATCCAAAACATAAGGATATATTTTTTACACATATCCTAATATATTTATGTATACAAAACTGAAAGGCGAAAGACCTGAAAAATAATTTTTAAAAAAAGAAAAGAGTCTGTCTTTATTTCTTTCTTATGTATCTCATGTATCCCGACCTCACCACGCGCAAAACAATCGAAAAAACGAAGGCAAGTCTGGTCCGATCGCCAAAATCACGCCCACGCGACACACACCCGTTCAGCCCAAGCAGTTACATCTCAATCACGGCGCATCTTCCTGACCTCGAAGGCAAACCTCGCGCAAAAACAAAAGACACAAACGGCCCAGCTACAACCAAAGACAGCTCGTGTTGTCCGTAATTTTCTTAACCCGCGTGCGTGTCGGGCTTCATAAATACACAACTGTGTATATATATATACACGCAGCGATTTAATCCCCATAAAATATATATGTGCAAGGGCTTTGGGATTAAGTGCACACACGCTGATGGAAAGGGCTCGCTCTCTCTCGTATGTATACGAGGATGAAAATAAAACGAGGCTGCTTATGTGTGTGCGTTTGAAGGGAAAGAGCGTACACGGTTAATTAGAAAGCAACTCGGCGAGCGCGAGAGATATTTCGGGCCGATTGGAAGATGATGGAGGAGTGCGAATTGAATTACCGAAAGAGAGTGCGCATTTTATGTGCGTATTGGGTTGGGGGGCGGGGGGGTAATAGAATTTTACTCATCCTCTCTCTCTCTGGGGCTGGAAATTCGAGACCCCGCTGATATTTATATCTCCATCCGCGAGAGCGAGATATTTATACCACGGGCGTAATTAGCCATCGCGATGCCGGGGAGCGATAGTGTGTCCCCCCCCCAACCCCTCCTCAACTCGAGCTCGCTGGGGATGCTATCATTAGGATATCTTAATTCGCAAAGTGGAAGCGATTGATTTTAACGCCGCTCTTGCCGAGGAGATGGGGAAATAAACACGCGCTCGTGTCCACGCGTATACATGTACTATATATATTTGCTTTTGATGTGTGTGTATACAAGGCTAAGTGTGGAAATTCAAACTTTGGGCCCTGCACGAGCTGTTAAACAAGCCGTTAACGAGATTTTAGACGCGGACTCTCTTTTTTTTTTTTTTTTTTTTTTTTTTTGATGTGCACGTCGTAAACATCGGGTTTCCATATCGCGATGGTAATAAAGGAATCAACGCGTTTCGCCAAAAGGCCAAGTGTATGTAACATTCGGACTCTGGCAACACGTGTATGTACGTTAGAGAAATGTGATTCCGTCTAATTAAGCGAGCGCGCGATATCCTCGGGAAAAGGGGAACAAAAGTGTACATCATACGTATGCGCGATAGTGGATATTATATGCTTGTGATAATGTGTATGACGCGGTGAGAAAGTGCACGTAGTTTTTCATCCCTAGGAAGAAAAAAAGAAGCAGGAAAAAACATATAAGGCTCACGTAAGAGCCGAGGCAGTACAATTCTTCATCATCGTC
Organism: Copidosoma floridanum; assembly: GCF_036245765.1. Classification (NCBI taxonomy): domain Eukaryota; kingdom Metazoa; phylum Arthropoda; class Insecta; order Hymenoptera; family Encyrtidae; genus Copidosoma; species Copidosoma floridanum. The sequence goes on along the minus strand of NW_028321897.1, from coordinate 6,262,484 downwards.
CACTAGCAAACACCCAATTAGAAGATTGAAAATCGCACATATATATATATATACCTATATGCGTATATATATGGGGTACGTGTGTGTACCGGGTCTCGGTGCAAGCTCGCTCGCCCCAGCACACGTCTGCTCGTTCATCACGGTTGCATCAAATTTTTCCTCCTGTCCGAATCATTCGCGCGCGTATAATGCATCATCGTTTCCTTTTGCATTCGCTCGTACGTGTATATGTGTATACTTACACGTGTGGCTATAAGCGAAAGCTTAAGCTTTAGAGTGGCGTGCATCGCTGCTCGCCTTGCATATATGTATGTGCACGTATACCTATACTCGATCTTTAAAGTGGAAGGGTTTTTTTTTTTTCTTTAATTTTTTGAGCTGGTGCGAGTGAGTGAGGAAGGATATTACGCTCTGGACAAGATTCGCATTCGGTATAGTGATCTGACCGCCTTAGAGTATAAGCGAGTGGATGCACTCGTACGATTTTGAGGGTTTTATATTGCTGTAAACCTTTCCTTCACCCCTACATTGATTTTTTTGTTTAATTGTTTTTGGGCTCAATTGCATTAATTTATGACGTTTAATAAATATCATCTTAGTGTTTTAGTGAAAAAGAAAAAAAAACACTATTTCGTGTGTCCAACAACAAACTTGGCCGAGTTCAGCCTGTATCGCACCACTGATCGTGCACCAACTGTAAGACTTTTTAATGGTAAAAATACTCATAGCAACGACAAGTTGTACACTTTCCAAAAAAATACAGTTTCCAACTTTCCCGGCGCAATCGTTACATTTTAAACGTAATTAATAATTCCCACCGCACCCAAAAAAAACGGGCCCATGCACCTCATTGTCCCCGTAAACCCGGTATACGTATGTAATTGAATACGCGGAAACGGCACCGCAATACCGATCGTTACGGACCTTCTTATACCAAGCCTCGAAAAAACCAATTTCCAATAAAAAATAAAAAAAAAAGATCCCGCGCACCGTCTGTAATCACATCGATAAACGGCGACTTTTTACAAAAAAAAAAAAAAAAAAAAAAAATCTCGTTTCCCTTCTCGACGCAGGATCTGAGCACACGCGTGCACACATATAGCCCCGAAAATCAGCACGCGATCCCGAAAAAAGAAAAGGGGTGTCTTTACAGGCGCGCAAACGACTCTTTATCACCCACTTGCGCGCCCGTGTGTGAGCTACCGATTGTACATCCCTTCCCTCGTCCTCTCGAAATACTCGCGGTGTTTTGTACAAGTGAGGCATTTTTATTTTTGGACACACTCGAGTACCAACGCAAACGACGCGCCGACACGCGAGCCCAGGTAAGTATACATACATGTACGCATGTCCCGTTTTTTCTGGCATATAGGTACGTGACGTGCGTACACGAATTTCGCACCAAAGATAATAATGCTCCCGAATAAGGAGGAGGTGGAGGGACATATTGGGAACACCGACGTCGATGCGCCATATATTGCGATGGTGCTTATATATACGTATATACGCATTATTACACATACATATTAAACAAGGGAGCGCGGGACGGGCAATTTTCGATTTTTCGTCTCCTCTCGCGATCGCGGGCTTATTTGCACCGCGCACACATATTATAAACAGGTACTATTATACGCGACGGAGCCGGCTGGGTTTTTATCTCGACACGAATCTCATCTCTCTCGCTTTACGAGCTCTGTTTTGCGCGGCCGGTTAAATTATACGCGCGCGCGAAGCGACACACGTAGGCATACACACGTGGTATATTCCCCTTTCAATTAGCCGTGCGAGAAAATTTACCACACACTCCCCTTTTATCCGGGGGATGCGCACAACGCGTGCGTTTTTCAATTACTTAGAGGCTCGACGTAGAGAAGGACGAGCGCCGGTGGATAGGAAAGAGAGAAAATCGCTTATCACACTCTCGGGTCGTGCGGGGAGAAATCCACCTGAAGCAACCCTCCTAACCTTGGGCCGATTCGCTTCCTTGTAGTACACACGTGTGTATACCTACGGTCCCTGATGGGTGAGTCTGTACAAGGTATACGAAATCTCTCGACGCGTGCCGTCTGTGAATCTGCCGCGCTGGCCAATTAAAACACGTCGCGGTGCGTGCGCCCCTCACACGCGGAAACACGATCGGCGAGGAGGCCTCGGCTCGTTGTTGGGTGCCTGTTTAAGAGAAACGCCGGCCTGCACCACCGCCGTTGCGAGGAATTCGATATGCCTAGGCGCTTCCCGTGCGAATTGTACGGCCCCGCGTGATCTCGTTGAGAGACAAACTGTACGTGTGTGTGTTTGTCTCTATCGCGTGGGGTTGCTGTTTTTTTTTGCTTCCCCTCGTTATATGTATATAGGTACAGGTGAGAAGGAATTTCGGTTTTCGGGTAAAATACTGCAGATACGTTCGAGGGAAGAGATACGCGTGAGATTGCTATGCAAATTGTATACCCTACAGCGCGTTAACTCTGTGCATCTATACATACACTTAAGTGGATGGTATCGTTTTTTTTTTGTTTTGTTTTTTGTTTTTTTTTTTTTTGTTACTTCTCCTCCCTCCACGCGTTTAAGAGCCGATGATGGATACAATCATGTGAGAATTTACGAGCGCGCGTAATCTGTCGGGGTTTCAATTCGATCCGCGGGTAAAGACGCGGTAATAAATCAATAATAACCCGCTGAGCGTGGGTCTTTTTTTTTTTTTTTTTTTTCTTCCTTTATCGCCAATAATGCGAGCTTGGGAGAGAGGTGTATCTAAATAAACCATCAATCGCGCCCCAAATTATAGAGCCGCGTTTTTTGTTTTCACGGGTACAGGGGGCCATTTTTACCAAACGATCGGCTTATCGGCAGCCACGTATCGATGAAATTATATCAAAAAACAATGCGCGTCCCGGCATTCCGTATAGTCAAACCTCGCGAAAAGCGAGTACCGCCAAAGTAATTACACGTGTACACGCGCACGGTGTGTGTGTATACATGTACGCGAGGCAAAAGCGTCAATTATATCCTACATCTATCTCCCCCAGAGTCCATTGTTCCACTTTTGTCGGGTATGCAACAGTACGTACTTACGTGCACACTACTATACGTATATGTATGACGTGTGTGTTTGTCTAACGGCACTTTAATTGCACACGCCGCGAGTATAAAGATACGAGGGCTTTTCGCGGAAAATTTTCACCCTCGCGGAATTTTTCTCCGTATACGCATGCACACACAACAAGTTTATTGTTTGTTTTCGCGTACAGTAAGATTACTGCGTAGCTTTTGGTTGGGGTTCTTTTTTTTTGTTTCCCCTCTTGCGCGACCAAAATATCGTGAGCTCGTAAAATTATTCTCACGCGTGAAAGAGTGAGAATTTGTATGAAATGTGCTGCGTAGTTTTGCCCGCTACGAGAATCGACAGGTAAGTATGTACATGGGGCCTGTGTGCGATGTGCTTACAGAGTCTTTGCGGACGAGTTTTACGCGCAGCTCGAGCGTGGTGGTGTACGTTTCCCTCTTTATCTTCCTGACCGCCTTAGTGCCATGGGCTTTTGTGTGTTGTACCACGCGTAGATGCTCTCAACCCCAAATTACTGGTCACTCGATACCTTCCCGCGCTCGTGCACTGAACACTTTTACACACAAGGTCGGTCAAGAGATACAATATGTGTGTAAGCACGCTATTAACTAGCTATGTTTTGGGGATCTCTTCCTAACAAAATATTGTCCAAGATGTAATTTTATTTTTTTACTGCTCATGAGCGGATTTTGCATGTATTATACAAATATTATAAAAACACGCTCTTATTTATTATAAATTAAAAAATGAAAAGTAATTTTCCATCATTTGAATGACTGACCTACAATTATTAAACGAAACAGTCCAACAGTGTATTTGACTCGCGTATAACCTGAGAGTTAAAAATCAACTGTACAATGTCAAGTAGAAACAGACGAGTAAGGTAAGACGAGCCATCGTCAGACGGATAAGTGACTCGAGTAGAACCATGTAATTTTCAAGTATCAAGTGATACATTTACATTGTCATCCATAATAAACATTTATGTCATAATAGACAATGTAAGTTGAGCAAAAACGTGCACAAAAATATTTTTTATAATAAATAATAAAGTGTCCTTAGTGGCTTAGTAAATTATAAGTATATCAACCAATAAACGACACGGATTACACTGAATTTGCACAATGAGCCAAAATGGTTGATTATTTAAAATTGTACGATCGATCTCTCGACACTCGCTCGTAAATAACCACCCCCCCCGCCCCCGTCATCGTATTGAAAAGGTGCGTTGCAAACGAGCTGCGGAGAAGGGGTAATCACGGGCCGCACGTGTGAACAGCCACGGGCAGGCGTACCTAGTTAGCCCGTGACGATAATAAACGGAAAAATTTACATAATGCCAAGTACTAACCCGCGCGCGCGCGCATATATATATATATACTTTGCGAAAACGCGCGTATAATATTATGATAAACACGCAATTCCCTTAAACGAGCGGTCGGAAGTACGAAAAACACGTCGATCATTGGGCGCGTCGTGCCAAAATGAAAACGTATACACGCGCAACGTATAATACAATCGGTATACGCGAGAGCCATATACAGGGGGGAAATCCATCGCGTACATATAGGGGGCGAGAAAAAATTAATTAACTCGGCGTGAAAAACGAGCGTTTAGCCGCACGGGACGTTCAATTTTCTTCGCGCATCCACGAGAGGAAGCGTGTGTATGTTACACAGGGTACGGGCAACAGTCGGTCAGATAAGGTCTCTCTTTATTAAGCCAGGCGAAATCGGAATGCGAGAAAGAGAGAGGGCCGTTTCATTAAGATAATCGCGCGAATGACGAAGTAATGGGGGATTAATTAAATTTATCAAGACAGGCGGGCGAGATGGTAATGTTTCTTTCGATGGAGCAATACTTGGTGCCCATCCGTGCAGGACCAAGAGAAAGGGATACCCTTTGATACTGCGTTGCGACTGTGTGCTTTGAGAAATTGAATTGATAATGGATGCTGATAGCGAGCTTGGGTAACGTATTGCCGGTGATAAGAGGATATGCCCTTTTTCTTGACTTGAGAGACGGGGCAAGTTACGTCTCTGTACTTTTTTCCCCACGCAAAACGCGTGTTGCGGTACATGAAAAAAAAAAAAAAAAAAAAAAAAAAAAAAAAAAAAAAAAAAAAAAGAGAGCTCACCCACAATCAATCCAAGTACGCGTTGCGCAACGTACCTAAACCTCGGTACGTAATCTCCCTTGCCAAATTTACGAGTCCGAGAAATCAATTAACGTCGCGCGTAAGCTAAACCCGCGCTTGTAATGATCGAGCGCGGAGCCCACGATTTGGGATATTGATTAGCCAAAAGGCGATAATTGAAAAAAATGTAGAGCACTAGGGGTGTACCCCGTTCCCGAGGGATAGAGGTACTACGTAATAATCTGTGCGAACTGTTTCCTCGCGTGGTTTACAGGAGTGCTGATAAAAAAAAAAAAATTAAAAAAAAAACCGCTAATCGTATGTGAGAGCGCGCAGATGTTGCTAAAATATAGACGAGCCTGGGGGCGGAATTTTCACCGAGTTGATTCTGGTTTTGATCGATACCTCCACTGCCCTCGTTACTATACCCATACCTAGGCAATAAATGCGTTGACAGCTATTAGGCACCATTTGCGCGAACCAGTCGTAGCCGCGAAAAATAGAGCAAAGTCTCGTCTACGTCACGGATCGGTATACACCTGTGTACGTATTATACAAACCGCAGCACTGCGAGTCGGGACGAAGATTACCGGTTATGGGTACACCTATATATATATATTGATTATCTCACTTTTGCGCCACATGTATATATACATAGACCTTACAGCTGTGATCGGTACCTATGTGTATACAATATGTACTCCGCAGGTATACCGATTCGTGTCTATATGGCGTAGCTATATAGATTATCTAGATTAAGCCGACCGGCCCGGCGGTCTCCCGACTAGTTGTTATTTGATTTATCGGGGGACGGCATCTCTCTCTATCTCCGTATTTGTACTAAGCATGCATCCACATATATATAAACGTATGGGTAACCCCTCGAGCTACCGCGCTTACGCATACACCGATGTGTATACTTAATATACACGTAAATATAGATTACACGCTTGTTTGTACTTACATGTATTGGTATATACGTGTGAGCAAGAGCTTTTACATAATTACGTGTATCACATGTAGGATACACACATAATAACCACGTATATCGTCCTCGGGGTGGAATACGAGAGCTCTCGTGGCGATTATACCCTTAACATGGATGAACGAAAAGGCCTTGTTAATTACTTAAAACAGTAGAACCGGGAGGAGGTTTAGGGGGGGGGGAGAGGAGGGAGAACTGGGTTGCGAAAACGCGCATAAATCACTGCCGGTGCTGTTAAGTGTGTATAATAAGAGAGCGCGAATTTTAGACTCCGCGGCAGCAGACCGGGTAATTAGGAACAATGTCGGCGGCGCGAGCCGCGCAACGAGCGATTATGCCTTTACTCGCGTTTTCGGCCTCTCTGGGTCTAGTACCTATATGTATACGCATACACGTGCAAGGGAGATTACCTCTTTCGCAAGTGCGCGGCTTATGTTTCGGAGGTTCACTCGATACTTTTTTTTTTTTTTTTTTTTCATCGTCTTTGGATTTGGAGCAAGGAGGGAGAAGGTGTGTACAGCGCACAATGTAATTAGTCGGCGCGTGCGTGATTTTATAATAGATGTGTACGTGTATACATGTATACATTACATTAACAACATACAACCCGTTTTTTCATGGCGCTTTAATTGAATAATGGACGAGCATTGGCCTAAGAGCCTGATTTTGTCAGTGGTGTAAGGTAAGCGCTGGGGCTGTGCAATTACACGCGTGGGTTACGTGGTGCAAGCTTCTGTTTTTTTTTTTTTTTTTTTTTTTTCTAAACTTTGGGTACGACTGCGATGAATGAGCAAGTAGTCTATTTTTTTGCTGCATCCATGGGTGGGAAGTAGTGGTACGGATTTTTGGGTTGATGCGTGGTTTTATTTGATTTAAGGAATTGAAGTTATTGACTTTGGTCAATTTTTTTTTTCCATCTCTTGATTGTAAATAGAACAAGTGCAGCTGAAGATTGGGGGTAGACGAAGCAATGCTGGTGTAAGTGATTTGATAGATTAAAGAGTACACCGTGAAACTTTATACTGAATTTTTTTTTTTTTTTTTTTTTTTTTTTTTTTATATTTTACATTATCCTACGATGAGTATCTTAAGTTTTATTTCAATAAATCTGTCGAGGGTATCGACTTCTCAATGTTTACGAATACCACACGACGTAGCTACAATTTATTATAATACAGCAGTTCCGCAATGAAAGCATCGACAAAAAAAGAGTGGAACATGTTATCATAGTAAGTATATGCATGTAAGTTTAGCTCCCAAGAAACATCTGTAGCGCTTACGCAGTTGCAAGAAAAGTGTAAAAATTCTCGTGCACAGGGATATTTCTCTGCCTATTAATTTCTTCCTTGTACGGTTGATATAATTTGGCCATTAAGGATAAATTGTATACCAGCCGGATTATCGAGCGATAACTCGATAAAATGAATAAACGACTGTGTTTACAAAATAGTACACCCATACTTGCGTACCACGTGTGTTAGTACATATAAGCTATTACGGTTTCGCAATGGTACACCTACTCGCGATTGCAGGTTTAAGTTGTATGCGTTTGTGTATGATGCAGGTAATATGTCTATAGTGTATGAGTGTACATGTACTAATTCAAACAAATTGGCTTTTTAAATAAAAAAATTGTTGTCGGAGTAAAATGTCGACTGGCGTAGTTTACTCGGTAGACCGTAGGACTCTTACCCTAAAGGTATTTTATTTTTCAAGATACTGAGTGTGTAACAAAACAGCAACGCAAAAGCGCCTTTTTTTTAAACATAATATGTCGACAATAACGATATAGCTCGTATTAAGTGATCTCTTATTTTATAATGACAAATATTATTTTCTGTTGAGGTTTAATTGATTCAGTACTGAATTATAGTAAAAAATAAATCGTCAAATTTATTATTTTTGCTTAAATTTGTACGCAGCCACAAGATGAAGCACTGCACTAACTAAATTATATTCGATTGATCGATTTTCATAGGTTTGTATGGTACATAATCAATCTCGCGAATTCGAATAAATTCGACTTTTTTTATGGTAAAAAAGACGATAAAAGTCCTAAACTAGATTCCGGTTGGCATAGCTCAGTTGGAAGAGCATCTGATACGAGACTAAAAACTGTTAAGAAACCAAGTCATGCGAAATCAGACGTATATAAAAGTGTCCCAACGCCCGTCGAAATGACCATATATGTATGATGAATAAACTGAGCTATCGAAAGTGACTAGTCCGTTTTTTTAACCCAATAACGACGATAAAATAATTTGCATAAAAGAAAAAATAAAAGTTGCGGAAATAAAAAAAAATGGGCCGCATGGAATTTTAATGCATCCAAATAATGCATGAAAAGAAACGAAAACACGAGGCTACACGATAAAATGAAAGGCAAAACAAAACGATTTCAATGCATTTGACGTAAGGAAACGAGAGAAAAAAAAAAAAAACAGAAAAGAAACGATGGAAGAAGGTAGCCCCCTCCCCAACCCTTCCAATTACACAGCCACATTTGCTCGACTCGGCCATACAGGTGCGTCTCGGTCATTGTAACGTCAAGCTGGGAAATACGGTCGCGCGCGCCGCGCCGCGACAGCCAAGATCTTGCCCTCGAATCTGTCATCTCTCTCCTTGCTGCCGACTTTTTGCTCCTTTCTATACGATCTCCTCCCCCTTCCCCCAACTCCCTTGTTAATTCCTACTTTTTTTTTTTTTTTTTTTAAGGTGATTGAACTTGAATACCAGCGTTGGTATGCATGCACCCGACTATAACGTACAATTACATACATTTTTTACTCAAAATATTTCAAAGTTTTACCGATACATTGCAAATTGACTATTTTGTCTATCGGGTGAACCTAAAACAAATAAACAAAAATTAAGTACTTAAATCAACGTGTGAACCCCGACGTCCGGCCAACACACGAGTATGGATTGGCCAAACCCAACATCTCGAATTCAAAAAGTCCTTGCCACGGAAAATCGAGGGATTTGCGTTCTCACAGGAAACCTCGAAATATTAAAATTCATAAGTGTTTGCTCGTATCGCACCTCCTTTCCCTCTCAATGAAATCATAAAATACCGTTCGGCCTTCGCTTATCGAGATCACTCTCGAACGCCATGCGTAGCAATAAGCAAGTGCATACGCACGTAAGTACAGCCAGTCCCACGCGTATTTGCATCCCCCTCGGATCCCGTGGGCCTTCGCGGCGGTGCTTTTAATATTTCGACCAATAAAAATGAAAGAAAAAAAAAGTCACAAATACACGTACCCACGCACTGTCCTCCATTGCAGAAAAAAAAAAAAAACTTGTGGGTATCTTTTTTTTTGTCCTTCCGCGTATCATTCGTGTATACACTCGAGTCGCAGATTATGGGATTTCGATGCATATAGTCCACACATTGGCAGGCGCGACGCGTTCCCACGTATACGCGTGCACACCACTCGCGAGATGCAACCAACCCCCGTCCTGTATGTATATACACTTGTGTACAGGTACAAACCTGCAAATACATACGTACCGAGTGGGGTAAACACGGTCAATTTGCGTCTAGTAAGTCAGAGCAGGCAAGAAGAAAAAGGGAGGAGAAGGGGGGGGGCAAGAGGATGAAAGAGGGAGGCTGCAACGCCACCGCCGACGTCATAGCTCGCGCATAGAAATGTCAGCGCGTCTGAGAAGCCACACAGCCGCACGTAAAATAAGATGTAGAGCCACTGATAAACTCGCGCGGACCCAGCATATACCTGCCCCCGTCGTCTTCATTCTTTTATTTTATTTTATTTTTTTCTTTGCTTTTCGTGTGCGTTTTCGCAGCAGATACCCTGCCATTGGGCTGTTCGGGATCGCTCTGATATGGCCCGCTAAAGGACTGCACGAAAAAAAAAAAAAAAAAAAAAAAAATAGACTCAAATAATGAAAAGGCGGTCTTGTACAAAGCACCTTAAGTAACATCGAAGTCAATCGAAGTGATTTTTTTTTTTTTTCCTTATTTCGCAATGGCAATGGGACTATCAGATTTCGTTGATTAATATTTCAAAGAGCGAAAACGACGGAGCTTATTAAATTACCATCACGGGCTCGTCTCAAAGATATGGAACGTAAAAACATTTCCAACAAGTCTCGTGGACGTTAACAAGCCATCAAACTCCACGAAAAAAAAAAAAAATAATAATAATAAGAAAAAAAAAGAAAAATGCATGCCTATTTATATATAATATTAATTTTAACTGCATACATGGAAAATACGACAAGATGATCTCGCATCAGCTGGCAGCTCGGTTATTGAACGCGTCCACGGCACATTACACCGCACTTCACTACAAGTAGTGATATGTGCCTGCATACATACGTTATAGATATTGCGCGCGCACGAAGATGATTACATTCGCGCGCTTGTTGAATCAAACGTTAAATAACGAAAGTTCGCGTTTCGCGATGCAATTACGCTTCTTCCCTTACCGTGACGTTGCACGCGCGCGGCTGTGTACCAAGTGTAGGTGTTATGAACCATCGTACAAGTACGTATATTTCACACGAGTTCTTTTTTTTTTTTTTTTTGTTTTTTTTTTTTTTTTGAGAGAGAGGTGAGCAAATTGAAAATATTTTCGAGTTTATGGTGATGGTATAGAGCCGCATAAGAATAAGGTGTATGTACTGTATAATTACTCCGAACGGAACGAGGAAGCGTTAATTGTTGCAATACGTCAAGTTATGCAAAATAATTAATTCAAGCAACCCGGCGACTCGGAAAAAAGTATGTGTGTATAATGCCCTTCTTCGTCTCCTCCTTATTCTTTTGTGCCCGTGAAAACGCTACCGCCTCGATGTCGGGACATTTGAATGGAAGTGCGCGTGCATGCAAGAACGAGACGATCGCGGGCAGCAAAAAACGCCCATGTAGGAAGAAGACTGCGTGAGATTCTTATTTAGCCCTCCCATTCACCGGGTACATATTTATGGGAATATTTTCCCATTTTTAGCGGATTCGCTGTCTCTGCTTTAATTTTAATGATAATGTATGTACACTGTATACACACAAACTTGCAAACGTCTCGTGTCGCGTGTATATATTATACCTACTTCTTTGTTTATCGGAATTACCGTGTGTATAAATTATCCCATACCGAGATACAATTAATTCAATGTTGATTTTTCTTGAATAACTTTGTATTTACTTTTACTTTTTGGATTAAAATAACTTGGCACTGACCATGTGCAGGCTGCTCCTGTTGTCGGAAAAAAAAAAAAATAGTGCTAATTAAAAAAAGCTGATGTTCTCAATCAACGCGGAGTGTGTGACAAGAGCAAGAGCCGGCCTCCAATTATATACGAAAACCTTACTATACATGTTCTCTCTTACTTCTTCTCATACCTACCTACAATCAACGTGTAGTCTTCTAAGAACGTTACGACTCAGTTTTTTATAAAATAATCCGTTGTACTTCATTTTTTTGATCGATACAACAAAGTGCGCGTTCATACAGACTTATTAAGAGTTTTACTGTACGAAAACTCACATGAAGTAAAGACCGTCGAGGTGAAAAGGAAAGTTTATCCTCATCGGGATGAAAGGATTATTGTGCGTATTGTAACGCGTGCGTAAAATACACGCACCTCGATTCATGGGTTACTTGGGTACGTATACATTTCAAAAGCATCGATCGAAACTACAAAGTGTAATGGACGCGGGGAAATTTTTCAACTTCGACGCGACAGCCCATGCGTATATATACGTATGTATAGCCCGAGAGTAGAGCCATACATCTCGAACGAGTAGAACGTGGGTGGTCGCATACATTGCACGGTTCTAGAGTGTGTCGTGTTGTGCTTTGATTGCGAGGCGGGGTGGTGTATATATTTTTTATTTTTTTATTATAGTGCTTTACGTCCGGCTCCTATAAAGGGCACTACTGAGGGCACTTAGCACTTTGGAGAAGGAAGGGAAGAGGGATGGGAGGCCTCCCATTACTGGGAGGGGGGTAGGGGGAAATTAGGCAATTTTGCTGCGAGAAGGTCGCCAAAACCCTCCTCGAGGAGCATTGCATGGTGAAAAAGCACATGTGAAAAATCACAGAGGTACTTGCCCGAAAAAGTCGCACTGGCCACGAATCAAACCGCGGTCTCCCGCCCGCGTGTCAATCCATGACCTAGCCGACTGAGCCACCGCGCGCTCGACTTGGTGTATATATTTATATACACGTGCACTTAATATATATATATATATATATATATATATATATATATATATATACACACACGAGTATAGTCGAAGGCGCGAAGCCGATGATAAATAGAGCGATTAGCGCTGAAAAATCGTTTAGCCAAGTTGTTGTGTTATGTATATATACGTATACACGCGTATAGCAGGGTTGAGGCAGCGCCCACGCGCCACCTATTCTTCCTCGAGAAGGAGAGTTATAGTGAGAGTAAGATAGCCGGACCCGCAGGTATATAAGTATACACGTACGGTCTTTGAGGCGCACCGCGTCGTCTTGGCTACCAACCTACGCGTTTGGGATTTATTGGTACCGAAAGGCGCGAGTTGGTTCTCTTATTTGCGCAATCGTGGCTTTTCTTTCGTTATGAGATAGATACTACCAGCCATGGGACGTTATTACTTGCCGCGGTTGTGTACGTATACGACTATTGTGGACGGGACGGCTCGTTTGCGAAGAAAGTTTATGGTGTGACGAGAGGGGCTCCTTCCATCTTTGTCACCTGATACTGTATTGTACACCCATTTCTAAGTAGAAGTCCAAAATCAAGTAGAAACAGAGGAGCAAGATAAGACGCGTTTATACCTACAGTCAAGTAGAAACAGACTAGTAAGACAAGACATGCTTATCATCAGCCTGTCTAAAATAAAGTAGTAACAGACGAGTGAAGTAAGATGAGTTTACTATATTTCCAAAATATAGTAGTAACAGACGAGTAAGATCAGATGCATTTATCGTCCACCTACAGTCAAGTAGAAACAGACTAGTAAGATAAGACATGCTTATCATCAGCCTGTCTAAAATAAAGTAGTAACAGACGAGTGAAGTAAGACGAGTTTACTATACTTCCAAAATATAGTAGTAACAGACGAGAGAAGTAAGACACTTTTATCATATGTCCAAAGTCAAGTAGAAACAGACGAGTAAGATATAAAGCGTTTATCGTCGATCCAAAGTCAAGCAGAAACAGACGAGTAAGATGTGACGCATTTATCATCCGCTCAAAATCAAGTAGTAACAGACGAGTGAAATAAAACGAATTTATTGTATGTCTTAGTTTAAGTAGAAACAGATGAGTGAAGTAAGACGAGTTGGTCGGTCCAAAATCAAGTAGAAACAGACTAGTAAGATAAGACGTGTTTATCATCAGTCTGTCTAAAATGAAGTAGTAACAAACGAGTGAAGTAAGACGAGTTTATTGTATGTCCAAAGTCAAGTAGAAACAGACTAGTAAAATAAGACGTGCTTATCGCCAGTCAGACTAAAATGAAGTAGTAACAGACGAGTGAAGTAAGACAAGTTTATTGTATGTCCAAAGTCAAGTAGAAACAGACGAGTAAGATGTGATGCGTTTATTGTTTGTCCAAAATGAAGTAGAAACAGACGAGTGAGGTCAGGCAAGTTTATTGTCCATCTAAAGTCAAGAAGAAACAGGCGAGTAATAAGATACGACGTGTTCATCGTCTGCCCAAAATCAAGTAGTAACAGATTAGTTAGGTAAGACGAGCCATCGTTAGAGTTAGTCTGATCCACATCTAAAACATCTAATTTTCAAAAGCTTAATATATTTATGCTATGTTACACTGTCATTTATAATAAACATTTTGTAAGAAAAAAAAAATTTTCAAACTAATCTAGAAGCAGACTAAAAATCTATTACAACAATCCATCAATGCTAATGTTGACAGGCAAAAACGTAAGTTAAATGAAAGCGCATAAAAAAAAACGACGTACCAAAACACACAAATTTCGTTGAATTATCATAAATTGAAAGGGGAATTTTTACCGCACGGGAATCTCGAGCAGTTTAATGAATAACATTACCCAGCGTCGACAGCTCGCGATTGATAATCATAACCTTAAAGCTGATGGCACGCCACATTTTCGAAACCCACAACACGAAAACCCATCAGCCAAAAACTGCAAAGCGAAGACGCAGCTCTTTGACACATTCCACCGGCAGTTCTCGGTGTAATAAAAAATAATAAGAAAAAAAAAGCATACCCGCACTGCGATTCATCACGGCGAAAATTTTTTTACAACGAGCGCGTGTACAAAGACCCACACAATGAGTCCTGCCGGAGAACCGGTCACCGGCTCCCGAAATTGATTCAACTACTTGTCTCGCTCGCTCCTTTGGATGATTCATTGGCTTGCTCGACTTTAGCGATCGAGATTTCTTTTTCGAGTTACTATACTCGTACCGTCGCTTCGGCCCAGCAACCGGGAGCGAGTTTTTGGGTGGATGGGTGCACCTTCCTGAAAGGATACCAGCGTGTGCTTGTGTTACCAGACGATGAATACAGAAAGAAAAAAATAAGAAGTCGTAAGGCCACGGGAAATATGCAAAGAGAAAGTTTCTGCCTTGCATGCTTTGGGTACTTTTTTTTTACACGAAACAAAAAATCTAGAACGAATTTGTTTTGTAAGCTTGCCTATGTATTGAATGTAGCATAATAGTTCGAGTGATTGGACTTGGACTACGTTGACAAAAAATGGTTATTATTTAATGGTCAGGTGTCAGTTGGCGTAGCTTAGATGGTAAGTGAACGTGAATTTCGCAGTCATCGGGTTTAGTGGTGCTTGCAGAGTGCGAACTACGAATTAATTTAAAAAATGGGTTGAAAAGAACAGGAATAACATGTAAACATGACAAATTTATCTCTGTGTTGAACAAAATTACTCGTTGGATGTCATCACGATATTCTTTTTCTGCTTAAAATATATTTTTTTCATTATGAAGGCGAAAGCTAGCTTATTTGAAGTATTGCTACGTGCAATTGTAGGTCATCAGTTGTTTTAGATACAAGTTTAGAGTACTGTTGGTAAATGAAATTTTTCATGTACAAATTATAAAGAAAAAAACCACGTGATCCATGAACACGTTGTTACGTGTCTGCTTAATTGACAATTTTGTTTACGTAATTGATTCGTTTTAATCGAAAAAAAAAGAAAGAAAGGAAAAAAGAAAAAATTTGTAATCAAACAAACTTTTGTATCCTCTTAGTTGTTAAAGTCTCGGAAATGTGTTTGAGAGGTGAAAAATCACCACCGCGCTGCCCAATGATCCATCACGACGGACTCTTGCGAAAAAGTTTAATTGAAAAGAATTAATGTTACACCCGGTATCCTCGAGCGTACAAGCAGCCTCTCTCCGTATCAATGATACGCCGCATACGTCACGAATAATAACTCAAGACACACGACTCTCTGCGTGGGATCAGAAAACGAAATCTGCCCGCTCCCCGATACGTGTCTCAGATTTGGTCCAACTCTCTCTCAACGAGAGATCAGGGCCGAAAAAGGGAGGCGTGCCTTTGTAATTCGTTTCCCCTCCCGCGGCTCTCTCGTTTGGCTTGATAATTTTTTATCCGCTCCTCTCGTTGCATACGCGCGCCTTATCTCTCTGTCTCTTTAAGATTTCATTTTTCTCTGACCTTAATATCTCCCGCTTGTCTTTTTGAACGCTCGCATTGTTACGTCGCTCGATACACTCGTAAACCGGCCGCTCATGCGTGCAACTTTGTTATCAATTTCGTGTAAAGGCCATCATGCGCGCGAGCCGATTTTTCGCACGGAAAATTAATTTCAACACTTTACAAGCTTCAAATCCAAACTTATAGTGGAGATAAATATAATTATTTGCGATTGCAAACGTGTGCTGGTGGTTTAGGGTTTTGAACTGATTCAACCTCTCGTGTGTACCCCTTCGACGTGGCCGTATACACACACACACACGAAAACGCATAAACCACAAGCCGGAGTGATTTGTCTTTGGGATGGCTGGAAATTACGATGGTTGGGGAGGTCGAGGCAAAGCAGTAATAACTTCATAATGTACGATGATCTGTTATTGCAGCGCAGTCGAGGGAGGATTAAGCGGGGGAAGGGGGATGGAATGCGTGAATCATGGCATTTTGTACACTTGTGCGCTCCGGCCGAGGGAGAAGGTTTTCGCTCGGCTGATCTATCGGGGGATTCGTTTTTTTTTTCATTTATTCATTTGCCAATTGGTTTCACGGGATACGGTGATGAGCGTGGGATTTTGATTGTCGAAAAAAAAAAGTGTTTTTAATCCATGCACTGTTGTAGGGTAATAATTTATCCTCGCTTGCTCAATAATCGAGCTAATGAAGAGAGAAAAGATACTTGGCTCGAAACAAAGAAAACGCTGCGCATAATGGTTTCTTTAGTCTCACCCTCATAGTTTTTTTTTTTATTATCAATCAAGTGCCGAGCACCAGAGCCAATGTACTTTGTTCCAGCTGACTGATTCTCTCGGCAAGTGGAGTTCATACATTTTTCGAACGCGACGCCCACGCACGGCCGTGTTTTCTCGCGCGCAGGGATCGGTATATGAAATCGAAACGACATCGTGATACAATAACGTAAAATAATTTTCTACATCCGACATCGGGAGGATTTGCAGTAGTTCGAGGAATCTCTCAAAATTTATATTTGTCTTACGACAGCAATGAGTTTATATTTATACCAGACAATCGGCAATCACTCCACACTATCGCCAATAACAATTGTAGGGAAACGAAAAAAAAAAAAAAATTTGTGGTTATAGTTGTATAAAGTATAATAACTCGACTATACTTTTACACCTTTGGACCTGCAGAGCTAGTCTCGGGGCATTGGAAATATTATCGCGGGTAAATACATTACATCACATACGTATACATCCCAAGTTAAGAGCTCGTCGGTCTTGATTTATTCTCTTACTTTGAATACGTGCGCCTATGCACGCTTTAGGTGGCGCGCTGATTTAACGTCTTTGCTACACCTGTATGTGCACGTGTAAAAGGTATACACGTGTTTTAGAGCCGAAATACTAGATAAGACGACGCAAAGAAAAAAAAAAAAAAACAACTGTGGGATTGTGTTGTACAGTATAGGTACTGAGGAGCGACAAGTGCGTACACGTTGTACATTCGGTACTTTTGAGCGAATTACCCGCAAACTATAAACCATCCCATAAACGATTATAGCCATACACAATACGTATACGTATCAATGAAAACGAATAGCTGAACTAACCTCGCGCACATTGTACACATAGGAACGTCATGCACACAATACGCAAGGCCCAACTTTGTACAGCTCTAAAACGCAGGGATAATTAATCGGGCACGCGCGCTATTGCGAGCACGGGATGTATATTATGTATCGCAACCGTTAGTCATCTGGCACAGGCTGCAAGGGATCGTCCGTCTCTCGATGATTATTATTATTATTATTATCATAGGTGGGATAATGGCATTGCGATACACGCACACATTGTACGTCCACGGGGAGCACCTCTCCTCGACAACGGCAGCACAATATACCGCCGTAAATTGCGCGCGAGCGTCAGCCACCTGTTTTCGTAATTATACCGACCTTTATCGCTCGCTAATACCCGAGAGGGATATACTCTCTCTGCTGCGTTGACGCGTACACGTCTGTCATTGATGCGTGTATCGCGGCGTATACTGATGATTTCACGCTGGTATAATCACGAGAGAGAGAGAGAGAGAGAATCGAGTGATTGATACATATTCAATGCGGTGTGCGATGTTGAACGGTGATTGTTTATGATCTTTTGTGCGAGCTCGCGGTGTTGCTGACGCGACTTTTTGCGTCGGATAGTTTAGATTAGAAATCGAGCCAAGGGATGGAATAATCTGCGCTCAATTTCATCCGGCGAAGCGAGTGCAAAAAGGGACAAACTCCCGATGGATCCTTGGGACAAGCGCGCGGTAGGTGGGTAAGCGTAAGGTGCGCGGAACAATATACGTTTGAGCGGCACCCACGTGCGCATATATACCTACCTCTAAATATGTATGTATACTTTAGACCGTACATCCCCATTAGCGTATACCAGAAGTGGATATATATACATACGCACGAGGGTCAAGAGCGTTAGACAAATCAGGACGCGAAGGGGGAAAAGCTCGCGTGGGCGCGATCCGCAACCTTTTCCCGAGGACTCTGCCGTCGGCCTGTAGGTTATATTTATACGTACACACGCCTACCGGCTAAATGGAAGATTCCTGTCCGCGAGGCGCGTACACGATCGTCCGAGTCTCTTCTTCTTCCATGAGCGCGCGCGCGTGTGTGTAGGTGTACGCGCTTGTTTGCTTCCAATGGGAAGCTGTTATCTCTCGTCTCCCGATCACACGCGGGTGTGGGTGATTCTGTGCGCTTGTTCCGATGGGATCTGCGGGGGTATGAGCGCGCGTGCCGGAAACTCGACTGACAATGGCCGAATTAATGATACCGCGATGGGTGTACACATTGTTTTTTTTTTTTTTTGAGAATTGATCGGACTTGGGACCATTTCGTTTTCTTAACTTTTGTGTACGAAGTATTATTATACTTACTCGAGTTGATAAAATAAACGGCCACGAATCGAGTTTTGGGTGGAAGTATCCGTAAAGTCTTACCTGTAACAAAAAAGAAGAGAGAAAAAAATTCAGTATATGATGTTTAAAAATTAGATAACGTATTGTATTTTATTTTCAACGAGTCTCGTGAGTGTGTCCATTGATTAGTAAATGAAAAAAAAAACAAAAAAAAAAAAAAAACAATCAATAAATAAATGACACTCGATATACTTGTCCATTTATTTTTACTGTGCTGCCGATAAAGTGTGCCCAAGTACAATAGGTACGATAAACACAACGAGCCCATAAAAACCGCAACATCAAAGAGTGACTGTCAAGGGATGGGAAAGGGAGTGAGAAAAGATCTTGGCACTAGCGCGGGCTCGAAATTATTAGCTCCTCCGTGGACGTGTCTGTATGTATACGAGCACTCTTTCTTCCGGCTGGTGTGGAGCTGCCGCAGAGAGAGGGGCATATCGGTGGGCTTAGCATTTCTATGCAAAGGGAGAAGAAGTAAGTAGTGACCTCGTCGGTGCCGAGAGGGAGTTTGTACTGTATATATATATATATATATATATATATATATATATATATATATATATATATATATGTGTGTGTGTGTGTGTGTGCACGTACGAGGAAGGGAGAAGGAAGGAGAAGCCATAAGCAGCAGCGTCGTCGTCGCGTTCTCGTTCTCGCGGATTTTCTCACGGTCTCTCCTCCTCGACAGAGTGGCGGGGTATCGAGCGCCGACGACGCCGGGGTGATTTTCCGAGATGGATCGGCTCCTTCTTCTTCTTCTTCTTCCTTCTCTTTTATTCTTTATTTCGTTCAAGATGGAAATAGGCGAGAGCAGGAGGGAGGGGGGTATAATTTAAGGGCACGCGCGCGCGAGAGAGAGTAGGAAGGGAGAGGGAGCTATTGAGTATTGAATTAGACTGAATTTATTGCTCGTTTAGGGTAAGTGTACAAGACTACAGGGAGCGATTCCACGGAAAATTATCTGGCGTGTGGTTTCAAAGGGTGTTCAAACAGCATTGTTTATTCAGGTCGGTGTTACCCTTGGGAATGGATTTTTATTTTTTATTTTCTGTGATGCTTTATTAGGATTATTATTTAAAATTGTAGTTTTTAAGTATCAGGTGATTTCCAAATTTGACTACAGTTTTGGGTTATCCTTATTAAAGGTCAGTCAGTAGTAAAAAAAAGCTTTTTTTTTAGTTGCTTAATGATATAACAACAATCATGATGTTTTTTTTTATTGTTTATCACATGATATACCAACTCCTTACTTCGACAGTATGAACCTAGATTTTTTGTACAAATATATATTATCATGCATATATCCCTTTCGTACAAAGCTCTTGGCCTCATACTTGGCTTTGAGCGTTTGCAAATGAAAAAAAATCACGATTTTTTAGCACTTTTAACTCGTTGAAACTTTAACTGTTTATATTCGCATTATATACTTCAATATACTCATTTAACACGGAATTTCATTGTTTCGATCATGAATCGCACCTATAAAAATGTCGCCCATATATACGCACCAACAACTGATCAGCCGACAGATTCAATTCCTCTGTACACGTACTCTCTCAAAGATTCCGAGAAAAGCAGGCCCTCCTCCCCTCCGCGTCAAGCTCCATTGTTTTTACGCCGAAGAGTAATCAATAGATTTTGTCATATCCGTGCGCACAGCAGCGGCACACGTGTATATTTATACATGTATAGGTCCTGATTCCGAGAAAAAAAAACTGAATCATTAAACCGTCCCTCCTCCACCTCGCACTTATTTTCTCTCCCTCTCTCGCTTGAGCTATTATCGCGGAGAGTGGCGTAATTAGCATCGCGCGGTCGAAGGTGTGTCGCCGCGTGCGCTAGCAAGTGTGAAATTCGTAAGAAAATTTATGGCGATGACGAGCGCCTCGTGCCCCCAAACCCTTATGAATTGGAATACAATATCAGGAATACACGTATACATGGGTGACTTCACGGGCCAGGAATTCCTTTCGCGCGCGCACACAAGTAGGTACACACAATAGGAGGTGCATTGGAGTGTATACGCGTGTGAGCCTATATGAGCAGAGAAAGAGAGTAGTACGGGTGTGAACATCGATGGCTTTTTCCAAACGCACGACTTTTTAATGTATACACGTGGTTAAAACGAGGAATTTGTCACTGGCTCCAACGCACCGATGCGCGACGGACCAAAGAATCCCAGCCGGCGATTTCTCCATTCCCGATTTCGGATCGGCATCGTTTTGTACACGAGCACGGGACGATGGATGAGAAATGCCGCTGCAAACCACCGCTCTTCACCCGATGCCAGGGGACATTAAACAAACGTCGAACGTTTTTGCTCCACCTGACCTACTTATTTTTTCCCTCTTCTACACACGCGAAAGTATAATTCATTTGGCTTTGCCGATACGTTAATGGATGGGCATTTACGCGGGTACATTGTAATATACATGTATATTGTATACTCATAGCGCAAGCATCGGGGTGTATAATATACGTTGCGTCGAATGTATCGAGATTTCGGTTGCCAAGGGACCGTTATACCTCTACTCGCTACTCATTTACATAAACATACATACACAACACACGTATGTATTATATATGTGTGCACGCAACAAACGCAGAAGCGATCGGCGGTGTTACGTGTGTACGCATCAGGTGGTACAGCTGGTAGCCGAGAGAGAGAGAGAGAAAAAGTTGCGCATTACGCGAGAGGATCAAGAGAGAGAGAGAGAGAGAGCCCGTGCAGGAGTAGCGAGGCGACGAGCGATTAATGTCCATCGGAATTTCCAATCACGACTCTGTGCCGGTGCTTTTTTTTCTTCCCCCCCTTGCGCGCCGCGGGTAAGCTTACAGTGACGCTTTTTCCTCCCGAGGACAGGCGCGCGCGAGCCACCGCCGATGATAGCCGATTACGCCGATTGATTGAGCTACGTGCTCGCAATGCCGGAGATTGCCGGGGAGTCTCTCTCTGTTGCGTGACTGTTTCTGTCTTTTTTTTCCCCCCCCTTTTTTTTTTTTTTCTTTTATTTGCAGCAGATGGGGCCTCTCGAGTTTTCCATCGATACGTGCGCCTATGCAGATTAGCGTTTTCGCACGCCTCTACGTGTGGCTGTGGCCACGGGATCGAGTAAGGGGGAAGGGGGTCTGTTTGACGATGGGCGCAGATTGTCGTGCGTACCATAGATGATGATGATGCCGTTTGAGATTTTCCATCCGCGCGTGACGCGGGAATTTTTTTTTTTTTCCAACTCGGGATTGCCGTACGCGGGGGTATTCGAGGATTCGAGGGAAATCGCGCGTTAAAGTGGGTCAGGACGATTGGGTATTTTTCTGCGTGCGCATACTGTTGAATCGAAAGAAAAAAAAAGAGATATCCGTCTGTGAGTCAAGTATACTTAAGTTTTGATTTGGAAATAAAATCTGTGTGGAGTAAGTGGAAAAGCAAGTATCGGATGATTTATAAATATTTCGTGGAAAAAAAAACTTAAAAATCCTTGAATTTTTACATCGATACTTCAAAGCACGCCACTATTCGACCTATACAAGTCTATTTTTTTTTTTTTTTTTTTTTTTTTTTTTTTTTTTTTTTTCTCAAAGAGAGGCAGCACACAACAAAATGTATATACATCGAGTACCGTCCCCAGCCCCTCCGATCCACATCGGGTGTATAGGCACTGCGTAGCACCGAGCAGCCTTTAGGGGGGGTCCACGCGCTATCTTCACGAGTAGCCCGAGTACACGGGTATCCCATTTCCCCCGGGCCCGTTGTTCTTCTCCTTGCGCATGGGAGGCGCGACGACCCGCTTGTAAGTCGCGCTCTGCGATAACGCAATCTCTCTCCCCGTTGTGCGCTTCACGTTGCCTATTATGTGCAACCCACTCCTGTTTCCTCTATACATCTTTTTTTTTTTTCTTCTTTTTTTGTCCCAGTGCTTATACTTTTCAGAAGAAAAATCACAAATATCGTCCATTTCGTTGAAAATAGATAATAGAGCATTGCAGGAGCAAACAAAAGCCCAAACGCAGCTCCGGTCTTATCTGTACTGCGTATGGCAAAGAGCCTATTCATACGAACGGTCGCACGGATAAAGCGAGAGGAGGAGGGCGCGAGCAATAAAATTACCATAATATCGATTCCGCGCTTCGCTATACGCATAAATCTCCGATGACCATCTCTCGTGCGTGAGTACCAAGCGCGTGCGCGTATACAGTAGCGTGCGCGTGTACATGAGGCTTTGATTACGAGCCGCGCTCACGCAGGTGTGTCGTATACGGCGAGGAGTAGGTGACGGTAAATCACTCATATGGCGAAAGAAGCAGCCGAGTGCAGTGTTATCTCTCTCTCTCTCTCTCTCTGTAGAGCTTTTGTGTTCTCTTTGTGTGAAACAGGGGGGGCTCATTACGCATTGCACACTCCATGCGGTGAGTTTTCGCGTAAGCGATCGTAATTTTGCTTCGAGGGCGATTAGAAAGAAAAGTTGTTTAGCTTTCTCCGACGGGACGTCTATGTAATGGCGAGAGCTTTTGTTCGGCACCTCGAGATTGCGCGTGTAATTTACTGGTTCGTCCATCCAGGGAAAAAAAGCGAACGCGTTCTTTACATGCCTGGTGGTCGTATAAGACACCCGCTCGGGACGTTATTTAGGTGACACCGAGCACCTCCGTTTTTTGAAATCCAACTACTCTTGATTTTCACGTATATATGTGTATGGATGCGCGACGCGGGCCTTTGATGTCCCTGCATTACAGGGAAGTTGTTTAGATAACCGGCTAATGTCGAAGGTGCGAAAGTGGCCTCTGGGAATTTACGATTATTGCAAGCTCCGCGCCACTCGCACACATTATTTTCGAGCCCCGAGTATACAGGGACGATTTTAATTTTTTTTTGTTTCGCGCAACACGTAACTTTCAATGTTTCTAACGAATGAATTGAAAAATTTTACCTCAGCACAGTGATTGCATGAAAGCTCCACCTGCATTGATTACTCGAAATGCGTTACGTATATAGGTGTACATTTTATGTACACAAAGCGATAGGACAAAAAATAACAATGTATGTAGTAAATTGTACGGATTGTACCAAAGTAATGTTTATTTAAATAGCCATACAAAGCAGTATACTTGTAACGAAAGAAAGATGAGAAAAACTCTGTCGAGCTGATGATCGTAATTTCACGAACGGTACCAGCTCCGGTAATCGCCATTATCGATGCTTAAAAAGAAAAAAAAAAACAACCTACACTTACCAACCACCTGTACGCGCACCCCATCTCCCATGTAGACGGAAGTGTATGCGTTTAAAACGATCCCCACGAAAAAAAAGGAACCCTCCCCAAACGAGCAACCAGTTTTAATTGCAAAGCTCCCATGCACGCGGGGGCGCGCGCACGCAATAAACACACACGCGTGTCCATGCACTCTGACCCCTTGCTCCTATAATGCCCTGGCGTTTATCCCCTAAAAACACCTCGTAACAGTAAAACCGGCTCTTTAGCACTTTGGTTGGCGCTCGTACAGGGCCGCCTCCTCCTCCTCCTCCTGTTGGCACCCGCGGGTAGTTTATTACCCTACAAGAGCCTTTCGCCGCTGACGATAATAGCCCCAACGACCAATTAAAACGGGCTTCCGATTTGTTTAGAATCGCTTCTACCCCTTTTTTTTCGTAGGTACCCAAGGATGCAAATGCATTTAGCGTTTATTCCCGTGTGTGTGTGTGTGTGTCTTACAATGCCGAGATGGTTCGAGCAAACAACCACAACGACGTCGACTCGGGTATATTGTACGGCAATTTGCCACGCCGTACAACCGCGACGCGCTGTTGCTCGTTTCGGTTGTTTAAGCCACCGATAGGAAAATGATGGTAATCGCGAATGGTTACATACATACATATATACATATATACACAAGCACACGCGTCGTACTTCCAGGCTGTAACTTCTCGAGGGGCGAATCGTTGACTTTCGCGATTCGAGGGATCGTTAAGTACCGCTGGAATATACACGATCTTCGAGATGGGCCCGTACGGGTTGTACGACGTATCCTCAGTAGCGCCGAAATCGCTGCTCCCTTTTGGCCGCACCAATGTTATATGTATTTGGGTTTAAACGCGCGACTCGAGTATCACCGGCGGGGGGGGGGGGGTGAAAGCCGATGCAGCGCTGTAAAATGCAAATGAACGCGTTGACGTATATGTAAGATACGCCTGCACCTTATCCGTACAGCCTGACGTGGTCTTGTGCGTCATCGGGTGAATACCTCGACTCGCTATTAGTATCGAAAAAGCTCACGTACACGCGAGGCACACTTGCGAGCAGTGATCCCAAGAGGAAGGAAGAAAAAAAAAAAAAAATCGAAACTGCATCGTGCAAATGACGCGCGGGTCATAAATTATCGTCGGAGCGCTAATTTTCTCGTACATGTGGCCTGAAGAAAGTGAGCTTTTCTCTTTGCCTCGGAATCGAAAACACCCGCGCCGTCGCAATTTAACCGTCAAGCGCGTGATTGGGACGAATCTCCCCAACCCTTGTTTCTATGGAAATAAAAGAGCGGAAATTCATCTTTTCCCCCGTCACTTGATTTATCCGCGTGTACACTGTACACCAGTGCTATATATAATACAAGCTAAGAGAGACCTCACGCAATTTTATCGCACTGCCTTAATCAACCTCAAAGCTGTTTGTCATAAACGAGGCGCGAGAATCGCTGCGTGTGTAAATAACATTCAACGCTTGTTGGCTCATGCAAAACACGACTATTCTCCTCGTGTCTTTTATTTATTTATTCTCTTTTCCGTACATACTTTGAACGCTTTTTTACCCCTCGTGGATCGCTTCTTCAGCGTAGCAGCTGTAGTTTACGATTATAGTTTCGGAGTAGATGTATACGAATGAAAGAGAGAGACTTTTACAACAAAATGGAGGGTTTCCGTGAAGGATCACCGAAGCTGAAAAAAAAGGGGGGAGAAAGTTATGCACTGCGCGAGTCACGCGTGTACATACGTATATATATATACGTTTGTTATGTCAACTGCGCGGAGCGAGTTTCTAGCAAGTAGTGTGTGCTTTTTGCCCGGCCTTTTCTTTCGTAAATAAAAATAAATCGGGCTCTCCGACAAATCTATTATACGAGGGGCTCATCGCCTGCTCGTGGATGATAATTCCTGTGCACCCAGTACGTTTCTCCTTTCGATTTACCGAGTGTGAAAGTATAGTGTATGTGTGTACAGTCGTATAAATACGCGCCACACCTAACTCTCTGACAAAGAGCTCATCGCTGAATATCGCAAAAAAAAAAATAAATAAAAAAAAAGATCGACGAGCGTATAAGAACTAGACGACGTATACCTCGAACGGTCTCTATACTGTCCGTTGTATATGGCGTTCGTAACTCGGACGCGCGACTTTTCTCCGCGAGCCGGAGGCGCTATTAGCTCGTTTCAGGCACGCGTGCTTTTTCCACGCCTTCGTTTGTCGCCTGCCTCGATTTGTGCCCGTCGCTCTTCTCCACTATAATCTTTTTTCTTCCAGCAACACAAGTCGAGCGCTCACGTTTACTCGAATCGAATGGCATTTTAAAACCGTAATTGCTCCTGAATTAGCAGCGATAGCATTTTAAAACGAGCACAGATACGGGGACAATATGCCTTCGGTGGACGTGTTATTGATTTTCTTGAATTTATCGAGCCTAGCTCCCGGTCGTAAATTCACGTGTAGTTAATATAACATGAGTATAGTTGTGCTCATAAGAGCAAACAAAAATACCGCGAGCGTGAATGAAATTCGATATCGGCCGTAGTCGTAAAGCTCGGTAATAACGTTTCCTTTCCACGGTGGGCTGCCCAACTTTCAATTTCTCACGTAAATTAATTAAAGGCCGTTAAAGCTCTGCCGCGTTCAATCATATATACACATGTGTGCGCACAGCTCTGGGGCCTCGCGATGCTAAATCCACGGCGATAAGGAAACGAAGAGCAAAAAGAAAGTTTCATTCACGTCGATTTTGCCAACGTTTATTTATACGCCCCACGCGCGAGAGAGCGCGTATATATTCATGCGCGAGCAAAAATGTCGATTAGACGAGTGTACGCGGTCAGTCCGGTAATTTGCGCTCGTTTATGCCATGGGAAAGCCAAGAGCGGCCTCGTTGCGTCATCCGCTCGGTGCGTTTATTTTTATTTATTTGTTTTTTTCTTTCTTTCTCCCTCAGTATCCTTCACGCGTGTGCGCGTGTACCCAGACGACCGCGTGGAGCCTTCGATTCGCGAAGAAGGAAGTCGTAGCCACGCGCCGCCCCATCCCGGTGCTGCGGCAAACCGGAATTTCGACAGAGTTCCATATTTGCGATTTAGCCGCTCCTTTTTCTCGCTCGCGCGTTGCCTCCGTCCGTGAGTGCTTCGGGTGATTGATTGATTCGTTACGGTCACAACCTGCATGTGCCCTCACCAAAATTTGGCCCAATGAGACTGTATCCCGTGTGTACTTGCCTCGGACGGTGCACACTTTATGAAACTTGGTCATAGATTGAAAAAAAAAAAAAAAAAAAAAAAAAAACTAATCCCAAATAACTTTTTTTAGGAAGGACACGCTCCAACCAGGCATAAGTAAGTTAATAGTACAACATGTTTTTGGATGGTTTAAGGAATATATATATATGTACCTACCTACTTGGCATCATGCAAGTTTTGAAGAGTCTTTTCGGCAAAAATTTTTGAGCTAGAATAATTATTTATGATGGCTCGATATCGATATAGATCCGGTGCAAACAAATTAAAAAGATCCAGAGTGTAGACGCGATTGGATTACCTTAAAAAAATACACTTTTTTTCCTGTGTACCCACGCATACGTATGGCTCCCGGGTGAATTCCCCGGCCGACTTTCGACTCTCCTCGGATTTTCGGTACGAACGTAATGCGATGATGCATCAAAGCGAATCATGTTTCGAGGAAAGGAGAGATCTTAATCGACCACCCGGATGATCTGCCGAGAGGCGCGGCTGAAGCTCTTGCAGCTGTATTTATAACGTAGGCGAGACCAACTTGCACCGCAAAAAAAATAATTTTTTCTTCGTATCGGCATTATACTGCATACGAGCACATTTAGTCGGTTTGGTGTAATTAGGATTTTTTGATATCGAAGCAAGAACTTCACTTTTTATAACGAAATTGTAAATAATTATCATAGGAAATTGATATTTTAAAAAGAAACAGAGTTTTGTATCATTGATTCATCCAAAAATTTAGCTTATTTATTACGTGACTAATTGAGTTTTCAAAATTTATTTGAACGTTGTCTGAAGAAGGTATATATACCTACTGTGATATTGAAACAACTGAAAAAAACTCACTGTTCAATATTATAGTTTACTAATTTTCGACAAATTTTTGCGTGAATCTTCATTTTTTAACCTTCCACTCGTAAAAAAAGTTGTATAAAAATAGTAATTTTATGTCGTTTCATAATCTCCATCCCTCCCGCATTACCAACATAGTTATTATTTCTTTGTTTATAAAAGAAAAATTGAAAAATCAGAAAATATGTGGACATGTATCGAAAAAAAAAGATCCTCAAGAAGAATTTACGTAGAGGGTATCGTAACATTCCTAAATTATGCTACAAATGGATAGTACCACGCGTTCCTTGATTTCCACCAAATTGGTTTTCATTTTTCACGAGTCGCTTTTTCGGCTCGCCTCGAGAGACTAGAGCGACCAACGACAGAAAAAACTCGGCCAGGATCAACCTCGAGTCCTCGAACGATCGCTTAATTGAACCGATTTTCCTATATACTTTACATACCCAAGTGGCCGTCAAGTCTTCCGCGCGGCAATCAATCCTCGCGCTAAGAGGAGCAAAAAAAAAAAAAAAAAATATCCCCCGAAAAAAGGACAAAATAAAGGCAGCGCTCCTCAATTAAGAGGCAGCACCGTTCTCCTTCCCTCGCGCACATACAAATCCCAAGGGTTTCTCTCCTTTCCTCTCGGAGAAAGACAAGCGAAGGGCACACGTCGCCCTTTTCAAAGTCCCTACCCATACCCCCGACACGTACACACACACACACACACACACACACACTTGGTTTCAAGGAATCCGCAGCACAAGGCGAAGAAGAAGAAGAAGAAGAAGAGATGTAGATTCCTCGTAGGCTGCGCGAGCGATCTTTTTCGCGCGCTTTTCTTGCGCTTCGAGCGACCGAGGAGGAATCTTTCTCGCGCCCGAAAGCTCGCAGTCCGTCTTCGTCAGGGCACGGGACAGCGCGGCTCCCCTTCCGTTCCCTCTCGGCCCGACTATTCGTCCTTTTCACGGACGTATCGGTGCCGCTCGGCTATCTGCCTTGTTTTTTTCGGCCCCCCTTCCCCTCTGTACGCCGTCCATGCGGCTGCGTCATTAAAACCCGAGCAGCGGCGATTTTGCTCTCTGATGCGTGTTTTATCGTCGCTCTCTCTCTCTCTCTGCGTCTTACTCACCGGGAGGATGAGCTTGGTATTGTACGCGCGACCGTGTGTGCGTACGACGCACCTGTTGCGGGGTTTTCCGTGAAGGTTTTTTTTTAGAAGGTAAACATTTGGCCACTCACGGAAGGTGGGCGGAAAACTTCTCAGGAAGGGAGAAAAAATCGTTTGTTACCGATTTTTGACGCTTCGTCAGGAAGCCCATTCACGTCGACTAAAAAAAAACATAGTTTTACAAGTACAATGTAAATGTGTATACAATTTCTTGGTGCATAGGTAATGGTTTAAATTTTGAATAACTGCTAGTTGCGCGCAACATTCATCCACCTTTGATGCATAATTGTCCGGGTAACCGCAGCCAACATAAAATTTCAATAAGAATTACTATAAAGATCGACGCTTTGATTTTTAAAACTTGGCAATTTTATTGTTTCAATTAATCAGATTGTTTTATTTTTATTATTCATACAAGTGCCAGGCCATAAAAACACTGACACGTGAAAAAATCCAATTGAAAACCTACGTAAACCGCGGACATCGCGCAGATAGCTTCGTCATCGAAAAATTCCGCCAATGTGGTTTTACCGACCCCCTCCCCCCCTTCACCCATCCAGCTCTTTATTACGCGCGTTTATAAGGCGCTTTACGTTGAGACTGTAAATTGGCTCGGCCGATGATTTTCGGGGCACCACGTGCGGCCGAGTAGGCACGAAGAAATATAATTAGCCGCATGCAGAATAGATACCCTGAACACTTTCACTCGGACTGTGATGGAGGTCGGGTTGGGTAACGCATAGATACGTGTGCGTGGATACATTATACGAGCTTTTGCGTCTACAGACTCGGAGCTGAGGATTACCGCGTATAGAGTCGTAATAATAATAATAATGACGCCGAAGGAAACAAACGCACACCGAGGAATGTAATCGGCGTTTAGCTTCATATGCATTAAAATTACCAGTAAAAAAAAAAAAAAAAGCCCCGAAAAGCGCATCGTGCAAAAGCACCGCGAGATAAATACCGAGAGACCCAAGCGTATATATGCATACATGCACGCAAGTAGGTATGTACACGTAAAATTACCCAACGTTGTAAGAAAAGGGACCTTTTATGGTAATCCGTACACACGTTTGTGTTCTCATTTTGGCGCCTGAAAACAGACGGCTCTTCCGCGTGATGCAATGCACAGTAGACGTATACAATGCCCGCGTGCACGGATAAAAGCGCGCATCGAGTTTTCGCGGAGAAAGCAGGCAGGCAAGAGATATAGCCTGGCGATGGTGATTGATGCCTCCGCGGAGTTAGGGAACGGGGGGAATGCAGCATAGCCAAGGGACCTCCGAGGCTCGACGCGATGCAGGTGCATGTAATGTACAGCACTTGCTAGCGAATAAGTATACTCTCCGAGTGGTATACATAAGGTTGTGAGTGTCTGTACGTATATATATGCCGGCTGTGGACGGTGAAAAAAGAATATTGTTGATAATAAAGGAGGCTGAGGGCTCTCTGGTGACGGAGTTTGCTTTGGTGCTGTCATGCAGGGTCCGACTTGGATATGGTCGGAGATCGGGATCTCGGCATAATTTATTCATATAGAAGATCCTGCAGGTGCAGTATATAGCGCGATGCACGTTTTGGACAAATGCGTAATATTTCATATGAAGCGCGACGCAGAGGGTGGAATGAAATACATTTGAGGATTCGCGTGCGTAATTGCTGTGAAATTCGAGAGCAATTAAGAGTTGAATTAATGCCACTCTCTGACACTGTATATTTGCCTCAAGCACAAATACCATGGGAAAAAAAGGTAAATCCGGCGAGGGACAAAAAAAAACAAAGAATCAAAAATCAACTCGTTTTTCAGTAGGCTCGCGCTTGCGTGAACGAGATGATGATAACAATAAGTAGCGGGGAGCATGAGAGATAAGACGAGATAGAGGAGCGAATTGCTACTCGTGTTTAGTCTCTCCCTATCTCCTGCGTATATTTATATACGTTATGTTATGGTAGAGATGCGCTCGCGGTATACCCGCGATGATGCAGTGCCGCGATATTCAAGTCCCTATATGTATACATCTATCTGTGTGTGTATAGGTACTCTATAGCTTATAAATTGCGCGGTAGCGCACGATCGGTCGCGTACGGCAATTTTCACGCCTCTGCTTTTCAAGATAGGGCTTTGGTAAAGATCAGATGGAGCGGGAGGGGGGCATCTTTTTGTTGTTTTCCGGAGAATTTATGAATTTGCCATACGGCTTTTCGCTTAGATCGTGGGCTTATTGTTATTTTTTTTTTCATCCGTCCACTGCAGGTACATGAATTATTTATCCACTGGGATTGTTGTCGGTATCGTGGAGTATAGTGTGATCATGATAATCGATGGGTTGGTGGAAAGTGTATCGAAGGGCTAGTCAGTGTAAATAATTTTCGGAGCGTTTGTTATTACACGGTTGTAATGTTTACAGATTAACAGGTTACTTTTAATGGGAACAATCAAATTTGAAAATACAATAAGTGAGACAAAACTTTCAGTTCATTTATTTTATTTTTTCAAAAATTTTGTTTTAAAAGCTTTTTGCACAGCTGGTTCAATTTTACTGTACGATCGGTCGCTGGTTGGCGTGGCACATTTGGTACAGAGTTTAAAGCTCTGGTGGTACCGCTTGTCCAGAAGGTTTGAATACGATTCTTTCCTCGGATCAAAGAGTTATAAGTATATTCAATATTTCGTAGTCTCGAGCCAACATGACTATAAACAATGAAAAGAGAATAAATTTCATCATCGTCAGAAACTATTTTGTTCTGGTCTAATTTTTTTTTTTTTTTTACTATAATAGATATTTAAAATGTAGTAGTATAGTCAACATTTCATGACCTACGGTGAATGTTTGGAAAGAAAATGCTCAAGTTATATGCTTTTTTATTCGTATAACTTCAGCAGGTAAAGTAAAACTGTGTCGTATAGCTGTAACGTAAAAAAAAGTCGACGGTACAAATTTTTGATGCAAAGCGCAAAAAAAAGCGACCAAAAAAACGAATTCAACCTGCTATGCTCCTGAACAAAGCTTACCTCAAAAATTTTCGATTCACGCGTTATGATCACTGCTGATTTATTAGACTGTTACATGGGTCGTACCACTTAAATGCTATCAGAAGCGCGCAAAGCGCCGAACCACGAAAAGTCACTCCGTACACGAACAAAGTTTTTCGCTCGATTCTGCAAAATCCCTTTCTCCTCTTTGACACGACAACTTTCACCGATCGATAAATAATAATAATAATAAAAAAAGAAGAGTTTGACACGCAGTAGCCGCCTGTGACTCTCTCGGCTCCGTAATAACCTCCCCCCCCCTGTATATATACGCGCACTCGGGAAGAGTTATTAAGACATTATCGTGATGAATTACAAGTAATTACATTATAATATCGGGTTACCCAGGCCCGGGGGCCCGCTTGGGATCGAATTCACGCGCGCCTGAACTGTTCGATTAAAAGTTTTCGTTCCTCTGCGCGAAGGGTCCCCTCCCTCGTATATGTACGCACACGTCGATTGTAATCACAAGTGGCGTCGATACACCTGCCTACAGCACTGGCTTTTGCTCTATCGAGGGTACACGTATACGTGGGCTTTGATGGAAATCGCATGCGACGTGTGGAGACGACCAACGCGAAGGTTTTAATGAGATATCTGGGCAAGCATTGGCCGGGGAATTTTCATTTTTCGATAAAACCTTGGCGAACGGTTCGCGCTGCTGATGCTGCAGTTGTCCGAGTTTTGGAAGTTACGGGTTTAATCGAGGATATATGCCGTTATTGTTAATTTTAACTCGACGCTTTTGCAGCGCTGATATGAATGGTGTTTTCGGGAGACTTCCTACACGTACTTTGCTGATTGCAATTACTGTTGCTTTATTTTCCCGCAAGTCGAATATTTTGCTATTGCGTCTGATCTTCTTTGAATAACGATTCAATTTAATTATTTTTTTATTAAAATGTGTTTCATAATAATGCAAGAAACATTACCACAATGATAGCATGAAGGTGTAAAAAAATAAAAATAGTATTTATTTTTGGCCACTACAAACAGATTAACTGAAAACACGGAAAAATGTTTGTTTTGTAATCAAATAAAATATTCGTTATTTCAGCATTTTGGTTGGTTCTTCACTTTTCGTACAAAAAACTCGAGGGAAAAAAAGCACCGTGCGATAACTCGTTCATTACACTTAATCCCCGACGGATGAATATTCGGCTCACGCGCACTTGCGACACGCACCGCTCGCTTAACCCCAAAAATCCATGCGTCGGTCAACGTGTGCCTCGCAAAAAGGCCCCGAAAAATAAAGCCCACACCCGGACAATAATCGGGCATTAATCATCGAGGCCGTCCCGCACGGTTCGATAAATCAAAATAAGAGGAAGGCGGGGGAATCCCCGAGAGCGGTCAATCGGTCATAAATCTCCGGCCGGCTCGGTCGGCTAATACGCTCCTTTTGGCTTATCGAGCCGTATCGCACGGCCATACTTGTACGTACCTGTACATATATATACAACAATACCGACGACACGAGAAAGGTTAATTGTCGCGAGGACCGCTTTTTCCGCCCATCCCACCGCGTATATGTAATATGTACATTTTATATACATACAGCTGGCATGTAAGTATAGGAAAGGAAACTAAAAGCCGTCCGTGTGGAGCAAAAACTGCACGAAAAAACGACAGGAGGATGCTATGGCTCTCGAATGAAGACGAGAGAGAGAGAGATGAAAAAAGCTGCAGCCCTAAACTCGCGCGCGACTCCGTGTATAATATATATACATGTATAGCCTGCCCATCGGGTTTTCTCGGTGTGCGGTCTTCTTCCTTCTTCCCCGTGATGCTGCTGCATATATATATATACACACGTGACAGGGGAGGCGGGGTATATATACATGTATATAGGATATGGCGACGTCGACGGCTAGTTAGCGTGATTCAGTCGCGAGCGCGCACGCTTTCTTTGTCATC
Organism: Copidosoma floridanum; assembly: GCF_036245765.1. Lineage (NCBI taxonomy): Eukaryota > Metazoa > Arthropoda > Insecta > Hymenoptera > Encyrtidae > Copidosoma > Copidosoma floridanum. The sequence continues at coordinate 6,228,235 of NW_028321897.1, read as the reverse complement.
TTCGACTCTTTCTTCGCGTTCGACTCCCCCCGCGACCCCCGTATCCTTCTTTTCTTTTTTTTTTCCTCCTCTTCCATTATGTGCCTACTTACTTACCGACTCGTGTTTTTCCTCCACGTTTCGCTTTGATGCACCTCTCGCTCTCGTTTCTTTCCAATGACGCGGTGCTTTCTTTCCTTGTTTTTTTTTTTTTTTTTTTTTTTTTTTTTTTTTTTTTTTTTTTTTTTTTTTTTTTTTTTTATTGTTTCTTGCACCGCAAGAGATCGATACGTACAGGCGACTTTTTCCGAGTGCGGTCTTTGGTCTAATGGACCGCTCAATAAAATACGAATCAGCCGGCTATTTTAATTAACCGAGCGGAGGGATTGAAACGCGTTTATGGTGAATGGGCGATTTCGGGAGAAAAAAATTGTAAATTAAAGGGCTCATCGGCGATGCTAAACGCGTGCAAACTCCATAAACAAGAGGAAACGGGAATGAGAGGTGCAGCGTGTATATATATATATATACATACATGTATGGAGGTGGAAGTTCATGGTGCATAAAGTATGCGCTTCATTGGCGCGAGTAAATACAAGTGGAGAGAAAACCAACAGAGAGCCGATTTTTGCTCCCGGAAAAACGGGCATATATACATGCATATATATATAAAAGCCGCGAGGGTCAGAGTTGTGCATGAACGCAGCTGTTTTTCCCGTCGCGATAAATCACCGCTCATTCAAATCTACGAGTTTTACGCGCGAGCCTTTCCCGTGTGTGGTATCGACTTTTGCATTGTATATAATATATAAGCTTTGCGCGAAGATTCCCATCAGCTGTATTACGGGTACACACGGTAGTGAGAGACGAGACGCGTCTTCTTTTATCGCGACCCGAGTTGTTTACGCTATTATGTGCTCGAGTGATAAATGCTCCTCTTTGCTTGAAAAGGTGACTTTGGTTGGGTGGACATTTTTTTTCTTCTTCTTTTTTTTTTCATTTCATTTCACGAAAATCAATCGCAATAGTATAATCGTCAACATCAGCCGGGAAGGCAAAAAAGCTCCACAACGCGTGCAAAGTCGATACATTTATTCGAAAGCGCTCGTTAAAGTCGGAAACAAGAGAGGAGGCGGTGTATATATGTATTTCCGTAATAGATGTAACCCGGAGAGATCCTGCGTCGAGGACACAGTTGAGGAGAGGCATTATCGATTTGTCGGTGCGTTATGTGCACGAACGAGCTCTGGTGGATGTACGTCTTTTTTTCCCCCCCTCTCCCTATCTCTTTCTAATTGCCTGCATATCAAGCCTGAAAAGTCGCAGGCCGTTTGTATTGCTACCAGAAACTTTATTACTACTCTGGATTTGGTACGTCTGCCTGTACTGCGTGTTGGTGCTCGTATCATTGAATATGGAAGCGTCCTTAAGATACTGGGAGTACTCATTGACAGCACGCTGTCTGGCCTTCATCAGACCAACGCCACGGTTCGCAAGTGTTTTGCGGCCCTTATGCGGTTGCGCAAGTGTGGTGATTTTCTGCCTCGGGCGGTGCGGCTCACTCTGGTCAAGGCCCTAATATTCCCCTACTTGGACTACTGCCCTGGTCTCTTCCTTGACCTCTCACTTGAGCTTCGGACTAAGTTGCGCCGATGTAAGAACGCTGCATTGCGCGTTGTCACTGGTACCAGGATCTATGAACACATTACCCCTGTATACAGGCAGCTTCGAGTACTTGGCTACGAGGATAATCGTGATTACCATCAGTGTCTGCTTGCCGATGTGCTCTGTCGCGGTGAGCCGCGTTACCTGCGGGAGTGCTTGCGATTTGTCTCCGTGGACGGTCCGGGGCCAAAAAGACGTTCCGAAATGGACCTGATTATTCCCTACGCACGCACCGAATGCTTCAAGCACTCTTTCACTGTCTACACCTCAAGGCTATGGAACAACTTGCCCGTCGTCTTGAGGAGGCGGGCCGGAATCCCCCAATTGAGGATACGTTTGCGGGAGCATTTCCTCTCTGCTTTTCTTCTCAGTGGTGATTGACCTTCAGTGACTATCCTGTGCTTAACTTGGGCTCTTTTTAACTGTGATCTACCTCAAGAACTTGTTAACTCACCTATTCCCACTGTCAGCTTAATTTTGTCCAGCTCTTGTTCTCATTTTGTTTTCATATACGTGACCGCTTTTTAAATTTAGTATAATATTAATTTTACACTTTTTTAGCTCGACGTATTTTGTTTTCTTTTTATTTATTACTATTGTTATTTTTTTGGTTTTTTTGTTTTTTGCTTTTTGCTTTTTGCTTTTGATCTGTATATGCGTTTTTTTTTTCCAATTTGTTATTTCTAAGTGTTTTGTATGTTATTATTTTTTATCTATTGATCTTATTGCGTATGTTATTTATATCTCAATTTATTCATGTGATCTGTGCTCCAATCTATAGCTATGCTATTATTTTAAGCTATACCTGTACTGTTTGTAAATATGTCTTGTACTATATAGGGCCCCTGAGCCCTTAGTACCAAATAAATAATTCAATTCAATTCAATCTCGGAAAAGAGCACGAGTAGGTGTACTTGCGTTGTATTATTACGCGGGGATGGACGCCAATTACAGGCGGATACTACACGCATCCGGAACTATACTCCTATGATGTGCGTGCGGGGACAGTATAATATATAGGTACCTATACCAACAGTGCTAATGACAGCTCGACGAGAACTGGAAGTACACGTACTTATATAAATGTATTTGTCTCGTCGCATCGCGTGTGCGACTGCGGGTGAAAGTGCAAGTTTTTTTTCTTTTTTTTTTTTTTTTCTTACACCATCACGAAAGAATAAAAAAAAAATCGGTCGGACTGTTACTTGGCCATTGTTTGCCGATTGGAGAATCTGATTTTGCTTTCCACTATCGATGCGGGAGAAACTTCCTCCCGCTCGTACATTATATTATTCTCCAGAAATTATTGAACAATCAAAAGGATGAAGGAACTGCACGTATAGTATATGAATATCCTCTTTCACTCTTAGTGTACTGGTTGAAAGATTACACGCGCATATTAGGCACCATTTGGCATCCAGAGCCCGCGTACATCTCGGCTTGTATGTAAAATCACATTTCCATCCTATATGTTTATAACGTGGGGGAAAAAAAAACAAACATAGTCATATAAAGCACCTGATGCGTACCCGCGACATAAATCAAGGGGTACGGTGTAAAATAAACGCGCGCTGTCTCCATTAAGAGTATACGAATCGCGTGGCATAGTGTGTGACGTGTAATGTATACATACTACGCGGAAATTCGATTTAACGCCTCGTCGCCGCGTCGTCGTGCCGCGTTGGAGGGAATTAATACGTTATGTGTTTGCTCGAGCATCGCTGATTTTCGTTGCGGGGGGGATTAATGGATGATATTTTTTTTGCACGTTTTTTGAGTTGCGAGCACGAAGCTAATTGGAAGATGAGAGCCTATTAAGGATTATGCATATGCGTGTTTAGATGCAGCTCCTTTTGACGCCCGGAGAAAAGAGCGGAGAGAGTTGGAGCGCGTGCCGACGTGCGCGCACGCACGTGATGACACGGAGGTGACTGATTAGGAGAGAGTTTGGTTTTAGATCAAGTGGTTTCGTGCGCTGATATAAGCCGGACACGGGAGATACTTTATTATGATTTTTCGTAGCAATTATTACTTATTTGACCACACAGACATTTTTTCCTTGATTTACTGATGACTTACGTTGATCGCTTGCACCATGTAAAAATTATTTTTCAACATTGGTTGTTAAGAATATCTTTGATCGATGCAATTTTTGGCTTCATCAGCGAGGAAGATACGAGTTTTAACAACAAGATATTGTACACAGAGATAAACGTCACGCTCATCATCATCAGTCAAAACAAAGGTATAAAGTTGCGGTCGCAGATATTTTTATTCAGAAGTGATAAGTATAATTTTGTGATGAAAACTCTTACTCTATAGCCTCACTTTATTTTGGTTCATGGATAAAAATTACGGTTATAATCGTCTGTCCTTTACTTTGCATTTGCTAAATATTTCGTAGAATTACGTAAACTGGCATAGTTTAACTGGCATACTAACTGCTGCAGCTTGATGAAAAAGGACTGCGTTCAAAACACACTTACGTAAGCATGAGAAATGACTCAAAAGTACATTCAACGTGAGAGAGGATTTTAATGCATACGTAGCAATTTGGCAATTTTTTTGTTTTTATTTATAAACAAGTTGAAAAACAAAATGTACCATATGAACATAGTAATAACAATTTGTGGCTGTTATACTTCAAGAATATAAAGGCATCACACTTATGTGAACCGCAGTTCAGGACAAATTTTTCGACAAGTACCAAAATGACTATACAATCGGTAAAAAAAGACTCGTAAACTTGGTATTAAATTTCGTGGTCGTGGTAGTAGATGTAAATCGATTCAGTCGATTACTAATAAGTCCGCGTGACTCCAGGAGCTTTTTCGCAATTTATTGTCCCGCGAGAAAAATAAAACCCAGCGACGAGCTCGGGAATTCAAGTTTGGCAAACTTTCCATACGTCTCCGCGGGCGCGGCGGCATAAATCAACGGAGCGTCGTCCTTCCGAAATTACCCGCTGGCGCAAGAAGCCAAATTGAGTCCAGGAAGTGACGCATCAGCCCTCCCACTTTCCTCCGCAAGGACCTCCTCTCTCTCTAGAGCTCGAAAAAAAGGGCCACCGTCATAAATATATCGAGAGCAACGGCTTTTGGCTAATTGTTCTTGTGGAAAGAAAAAAAAAAAGAAACGGCACGTGCTCGAGCGTTTGATCTCCGCCAAACGTAAAGGGAATCGAATAAGTAAATTCATATCTACTCTCGCATCAAATGTAGGTGTAAGTACGTTTGTGTGCAAGGCCTGAAAAAGAAGGTACGTGCGCGCGAGCGATAAGTGCCGCTAATTGTTCTGTAATTATCGAAGCAGTTGAGATTCTTGGGCACGGAAAAATGCTGTTACCCCAAATTTTTTTTTTTTTTTCTTTCCTTCCTTTCTTTGTCGATCTCTAAAGTATCGTACGGTATATTTTTGGGGGATACGCGCTTGCAGTAGATTGCGTTTTGCGTGCTCTTTTTTCTCTTATGTATTCGCATATACGTCGCGTGGTACAGAGTATATCAAACAACAATACTGATAGCTTTTGGAAAATCTGATGAAAAAAAAAAGGGTTTTTCTTACGCAGTTGTGTATTTTGAGGTGTTTCATTCTGATACTATGGAAGCTTGCAATAATTGACGTCTCATTCGAGTGAGCAGTGCCCTAGTGTGTGTGTGTGTGTGTATGAGCGCGAGTAACGGTACATTATTTACACGCAAGAGTGACACGCTTTTATAAACCAGTTAAGGAAAATTAATGCGCCAACCGGAATTTTTCGTCAAGTGTACCCGTAAACATGCACGCGCGCGAGTGTATATGTGTGTACGAATATATTGAGAAGGAACGAGAAAAGAGAGAGAGAGAAAAGAGGCTTCCCTTTTCTCCCGGATAGGAGGTCCGTTAATCGATGCAGGACGCAGTGATTTCTTAATCACCCCATCGGTCGTTCGATCATCACTCGTATATTATTTACACTCCACTTGTCCCGTGAAATGCGGCTCTCGCTTCATTCTTCTTCTTCTCCTTCGTCTTGTTTGTTTGTCCCCTTGGGTTTTTGCAGGTGCCTCTTTTTTTTTCTTCCTTTACTTCGTTCCATCGTAACGCGCGCGATGAAGCGGATAAAGCACAGTAGGTAGTTCTTTTCGTTCTAATTTAATAAAAAAAAATAAAGTCCAGCAACTAGTATCCCTTATTTTTTTTAACATTGCTACTGACGTTGCATTGCCTTGCGATATGACTCTTGTACCAGCTTTGGTTTCAAGCCAATCATGTGTGAGCCAACTACGTCATCTTGACGACTGAGGCATATGCTTAATAGTGACAAGAGAATTAATATTAGATATCACCAAATTACTCGTGCAGTCACATCTATAATACATAAACGATTTCATTAAAAAAACTATAGAGTTCAGAGTCAACCCTTGTACTTGGCAAAAAAAAAAAAAAAAAAAAAAAAATCAATTTTCTCCATAATTTGGAAAGAAACAATTTTTTGACCATGAGAAAGAAATGATGGAAATTTTTTTATTGCTCTGTCAGCTGAAAGTTTGCAAGGTTTGAGAAAATATTGCATTCCTCTCAAAACTCTGCAAAACGTTCTTCTTCAGAATTCTGGATCTCGAAGAAAATTCGAAGACGTTTTTACGAGTGCAAGTTGAAAAAAAAGGATCACACGAATAGATTTCACCCCAAAATTGGCTCATGAACTTTTCAACGTTCCTCGAAATACATGGGATGAGATAAGCTCTTCGCCTCATTTTGAGGAAGTCCTACGTGAATTTTTCGTGGAATGGCTCATAAATCAGCAAAATCGACAAGATGGTAAAAAAAAAAAAAAAAAAAAAAAAAGGGAGGCAACCGCCACAAGGAGCACACGGACTGCGTCAGAGCAGAATACCAATCATAACACGCCAGCTCAGATCCCAAGAATAAAAGCATGAAAAACAGCTCGCTAGTCGTGTACAAGGTGGTGGAGGAGGAGGAGGAGGCAACGTTCATGCAAAATTTATTTATGAAAATAGGCGAGCGACAATCGCGGGCTCGGCAGCGTTACGCCGTACGGCTGCTATGCATAGTATACACCTATGGTGGTAATAATGACAATACGACGTGGCTGCTGGTGCTCGTGCGAGAGGTGTGTTCCTTATGTATATAACACACGAGCTGCACGTCCCAAGAAAATATTGCACGGACAGCTCTGCTCCACACTCGCATACATGTATAGGCGAGGGAGGCGTCGAAAAGCCTCTTTCCACCGAATCGGGAGTGCCGTGCGCCGCCAAGTTATTAATATTGGCGCTCACTTGGGGGGACACGTACGTATGCATTAGCGCATGCTAGAGGACTTCTGCGAAATCTCTCTCTCTTCAATGCTATATGTGTATAATATCTGTTAAGGCCCCGTTACGTTTTTGTACATATGCATGCACGCTTCGTATGTAACTCGCGAGTCGAAGCGTATAGAGCAGCCCCGTTTTTCGGCAGCTCGACAAAGTAATTAAGAGACTTTTTCTTTATTCCCTCCTTTTTTTGGCATTGCACGGATCTCTGTCACCGCAACCGTGCCTTGACACGTCCAAGTCCATTTTTTTTCTTTCCACCTTATACTTGTACCATCATATATGCATGTATGGATTATTCAGTCATCGCCAGCGGGCCTTTCGATACATCATCGTGCGTGCACAATGAGAACTGGAGCAAAACGCGGCCAACTTGTCCTCCTCGTGGCGTGTGACATATCGGAACCGAGGCCGATCTCTCTCTCCCTTTACATCCGTTCCCGGAACAGACACACATCGCAGCTCCGAAACCAAAAGTACCTCGCGTGCGGGGTAACACCGCACTCGGAGGGCGGCCCACGCGTCTCATATACACGGTGCATGATTCACACGTACACACGTGACGATCGGTGATCAATAGGACACTCCGTATGGATACGAGGGGGGAAACGAGAGTGATACGACAAAAGAGCTCTCTCTCTCTCTCGACATAGGACAGACTGTTGGGTATTGTACACGATATACATACGCTAATTGGGTGGGTGTTTTTTGTTCTCCCTCACTTTCGTCATCGCTTTCGTAGATTCATATCCGATGTATCTAGCCCGCGAGAAACGATAGAGAGAGTGTGTCTCTGGTCGATTGTGCCGATGTGGATGCGGTCGAGGCTGCTTTCGAGAAAGTGATTTATCGCGTGTGGTAGCGCGGGGCCGGGGGAGCGTGTCACCGAGCGTTTCCCCGAGGTTTGATTTGTCTTCGGGACGTATCAATTAAATATATATATGTGTGTATCCCTCGCGGTGTATACGATCGAAGACACATGTGTGTATACTCCCCTGGTTACCAGCAACGCGAAGAAATCTCACCGTCCAACCCTTTTCTGCAACTCAGATCGTGCTGTACGGCTAACTGAAATCACGGCAGTAGCCAAAGCAGCAGCTCGAGCTTAATCGTCTCGGCGCCTTTTCTTCCCCCCCGACAATTTTCCCAGTTCCACTCTACCGACTCGAAATCGCACGGGCGCGCGCGAGGATCACGCAAACTACATACCCCTTTCCCTCCACCTAAGGCGTTATCTCACACTTTTAGCGCATCGCCGGGGTTATATACATAGGCGAGTAAGTAATAGGCGCACCGCGCGCAAACTCGTAAACGCGCATCAACCGACTCGGATATATCGCGTACAAAGCCGTCCGTGCCTCCTGGCAGTGGTATATATTGTACATACGCTCCTTCGTGGCTTACCTTCTGTCTGCGGAGCTATGTGCGGAGTGTGTGTAATCGAGCAAAGTAGCCTGGCTGTGCCCCCCTAGCTCTGAAAACGCCCTCGTTTACGCGTCTGTGTATGTATACATATAGCACCCATAGGCGGAGGAGGAGAGCCGCGTGGTAACGAGCGCCATAGCTTATTTATGTACATTCGTTAGAGCGAGGCCTTTTGCACACCACGCGCGTTGTCCGTTGTTTTGTAAAACAGAGCAACGCCGGCGTATACAGCCAGAAGTGTGGTTACACTATATCTACACACGCTCGAGATTTCATTGCAGGATAGGGACGCAGGTGGGCGCAGGAGTGGTGTGTATAACGGCGCGGTGGTCCTTTTGTGCGGCGCGTCGGAGCGAGCGAAATTGCTCCTGGTTTTTCGAGGATTTGCCCGACCGGCCGGCTGAATTTGTACGTACATGGTCCGAGTTGTAGGTTGTTAAGTAATCTCGAGCGCGCGCTGAACACGCGTTAACTTTATACTTTCTGCAGGCGCAATGGGAGTTCCTTTTTTTTTTTTTTTTTTTTTTTTTTTTTTTTTTTTTTCCTCTCGCGCGTATAGTAGGCATATACCGAGGTATCGTTATGCAAACACGCTCGTTAGCGCGTGTGTACGTATTAGAGTTGCTTAAGTGTTTTTGGCATCTACAATCACCGGTGTATACGGTTCAATTGGTAGAACGAAGGGGTTACAAGGAAAAGTGCGAACCTCGTTTCGAGACTAAATCTTTGGAAAATGGTGGGTGTAAGAGGACCAAGTCCCCATGATACCTTGTATGGGTGGAAATGACGACGCAAGAGTAACAAGTACAATAATTCAATGGAAGAACAACGTATACTATCATGCATTTTTTTTGTTTTTAGTGAATTTTGGGCGTAATTATTATTATTCCACCAAGTTGTACTTTCTGTATTTAAAATTCTTTTTTTTTTTTTTTTTCCTTCATCAGCAAAAACACAGCCATGCATTCATCTCTGTAAAATAAGCGGTCATTGTTATTACCTTGTAGTTTTACGCGTTAATTTAGGCGAGTACATTGTACAAATGCAAATGGTAAACGTGTATGATTCTTCATTCGGGCTTTAACGATCGTTGATGTAAGCGATTCTTTAATGGTTTAATTCTACATAATTTGGAAAAAATTGCGACAAAAGTCTAAATAATAATTTAAGTACGGTTATTTATACTCACCCAATACATATAAATAATAACCCATATAAAAGAAAAAAAAGTCATAGCCAATTGTACCGCAAAATCTCTTACAGAAATTTTCTTACAATACACGTTATGTATAGTTGTATAGTGGTTCCATATATTTGATACTTTTACAAAAAATATTCCAACCAACCCTACTTTATCGTGATAATTATTGGGTAAAAATCACTCTATCTATAACCATCCCCTTGATGACAAAGTTACATCATTGCCATTCCTAACGTAGCAGAAGCTACCTGTAGCATAGCTCAGGTGGCAGAGTAACGACTTAACTGATCTTACTGAATCTAGGATCGATACAAAGTCTTTGAGAAATGTGAAAAAGGATGATCAATACCCATAGCTGAACAAAACTTTCATAGACTATAAATATGTTAACTACATCCCCGTTTTTTTTCCTGGTACCGTCAGAGAATTTTTGGCTACAAATGTAAACCAGGGAAGACAGCCCTGAGGAGCACGAGCAGCCACAACGGCTCCCTTCTCAGTGATCGTATCCCCAACGGCATACCCACTTTTTCCCGACTAACGATGAGCGGTTGGTTATCCGGGGAACGACTCCAAGACGAGATATTCTTTGGTTAGCGGCGTACCTCCCTCCATCACAGTCTCCGTGCATAGAGACTTGGAGGGTAAGAGTCAAGCTACCCGCAGCCAGCTCTTCATCATCAGGAATAATAATAAGGAATAGCTGGAAGTTTCACCACTGGCCCTTTTAAGGCCCTTTATACGTATTTACGTTCCCTACTGAACCATCAATCTCATCGGTTCTTTTAAGGACCACCTAAGTTTAAACTACCTTGCCAAAAAACACATTTTACTACTATTTCCGAAAACGATTCGTTGACTAAAAGACTATATCAACTAAAGATGGCCACTATTAAACCAAGACAGTCATTCACTGGCAGTCATCACGAGCGGAGTTGTTTTTCGCAAAGCTGGGAATCCCGCTGTCCAACGACCCTATATAACCCTCTTGACTCTAAGCATTCAACCAGGAATCACCGATCCTCTCCAAAGTCTGCACTGGACGAACCTAACAGCTATGAAGGGAAAACAAAACTTGAGCCAACGGGCAAGCATCAAGAACCAATCTCCCCATCTTAGATCACCCAAAACAACTGAATCTGCAAATAAAAAAGGTGCTTTAGACACCAAAGTCTTCGACGTTATACCGGGAGACGTAGGGAAAGATCTCTACAACTAGCTCCAAAGCTTCGGACTTTGTAATTTTTTTCCTGATCAGTCTAGGGCTTGCCAACAAATATATTAGAGCTTGACAAAGTTGACAGAAAACAGCCTTTAGGGGTCACAAGTCTTAAGCATGCCAAAAGTCACAAGAGAGTGAATTGGAAGAAAAACTTCAAATGTATCTAATAAATACAATCTCAGGCGTCAAGAAACCGACGCAGAAAATTTATCGAGATTGGAACAGCAGCATCAAAATAAAGAATCCATTACGTGGGAGATCAGCTTTTTATTGTACCCTCACAGTAATCTCTCAAATCTTTAAAGATCTAAATTAAGTTTTTGAGGCAATAAAAAATGTAAAGATTAAGCTCCAGGACTTTGTTGCTCTGGTAATAAAGTTGTGAGATAAGAGAAAAAAAAGTTTTTTTAATATATATTTTTTGGGAGTTTAAAATCTTAACAGCTTTAAAAAATAGCCCTTTTCGTAAATTATACGGGAGAAACTGCAAATCAACGGCTCTTTATGGCCAACAACCATTTTATGGTTTAAGAAACGCACTGTACTTTTTAGCATAATTACATTTTTTTTAATTTTTACAGTTTATTATTTGACCAAATAAACTGTATGGATTCCAAACAAATATGTTTTTAATAAGAAGATTTTTGTTCTGATAAGTGTCAGGAGTATACCTATGTAAAATTTTTAACTGAAAACATTTCACATAACATGTCAACACACTACGGTGTTTCATTAAGTAAGTCTTGGGCGAAGCCGAGAGGGGGGCCGCTAGTCAAAACTATAGACTCGAAATACATCACGTTAAATACACGCAGTGCCTAAAAAATAAAAAAAAAATCACACAAAATTAACCCTCTCTCATTTACACATCCTATATAGTTTGCGATCTTTTCTCATGGACCCTATCGCCACCCCCGTTCGATATCCAGCACCATCGGTCAATTCTTTATCTCTTTTTTCTTCTTCTCACGTGTACGCTTTAATTAGACAAAGATAAGGCTCGGATTGCTCGGCCTACCTCCCCCCCGTTTTCCTTCACCGCAACAGCCAAGGGAGAGAATGAGATCGGCGCTGTGACGGACGTCCCGTCACTACGGGACTAATGAGATTCTCCAGTGATTCTATACGCTGCTCTACCGGCTCTCTCTGTGTACTTTACGACCCCCCCCCCCCCGACGTACACTCAACAGCGAGCGAGTTAAGTGTCCCCGCGACTATATATATATACAATCTATACTTATTCGTTTTTCCTTCAATGTGTTATACTATCTCTGGTATCGAGATACATTTTGTTTTTATTTAATATCGTTCGCGCGACTAATTGAACTTTAAATTACATCGCGGCTAAGGGGGTCTTTCTCGAGGAACAAAGTGTTGTTGGTGACCACGACATAATGTTTCTTCCCATGGAGAAAACAAAAGGAAAAAAAAAGTCATCTCAACGTGTTAATTTGCATGAAAATTTGAATGCTCAACCGTAAATTATCCTCTCCACGCTCTTTTGCGCTTTTTTTTTTTTTTTTTTTTTGTTCGCCTCACGCATATACTGCACAAAGCCGAGCGATCGATCGGATTGATTATTAGCTCCGTGTCGGCTCGCGGTGGTGCGGAGCGGCATTATTCATTGCGCGTTATCTCGGCCGGCCATTGCCGGTTTCCTCGGTCAGAGCGCTGGATAATCGGACGCGCGCGCGAGGGGGTCGATCGAAAAACGGAGCGTTTATCGTTGCCGAGGGATCGGGGGCTACCGTCTCGCGTCCAACGGCACCCACCGGACGCAAACACACGCGCCGCGCGCGAGAAAAATACGGGTGTCTTGATGGATCTGTTGGGCAATAGGAACACGATCGGCAGTCGTTTCCCATGCGGGGGGGGGAACAAAAGGTGCAAACAAAAGGGTCGTCGCGCGGGACGCGTGGGCGGAAAACACCGGAGCACACAGGAGGGGAGCGATGGAAAAATAGTCGAGCGAGGCGTCGGGACGGAAAGATCAAACGACGGCCCACAGACCCGAGAACAAGACACAAGACGGCAGCTCTGCCGCTGTTGATTGTGACAATTAATCAACGATACACACACACACACACACATTATATACAAGACAATCCCATTGTACGATTCGCGTGCGAGGAAGTCGGGGGGGATTTTTTAATTCCGATGCCCCCCGTGCGTGTGCTGCTGTTCGGGTCGCCTGATCGTTTACTCGATACACCGAGGTATAAGTATGTGCATTGTGTACAACGTTTTTTTTTTGTTTTTTTGTTTGTTTTGTTGCTTCGTTTGCGTACACGTGTCGAGATATACATCTTACGCAATAGCTGTGCCACTGAATTGGATACGAGTCGATGTCTTTTAAACGTATGCGCGTTGACGGTGAGAGTTTGCAACAGTATACTGTGTATACGTAAGCTCGGAAAAATGTTGTTATTCTATACCAACTACACAAAGTGCTTATGGATGAAATCGAAGTGTACCCCATCCTCGGGATGAAACAAGCGAAAACCGAAATGGATATTTAAGGTTGTATGCAGCGCAAAATTATACCCAAGAAAAAAAAACCTGTCTCACATGGAAGCTCAATATATATAGAGGTAAGTGTATCCATGGCACGTTGGCACCATCAACGACGTTACTCCGAGCGCTAAAGAACGTACAGCAATGGCGTTCAGTGACGTCGAGCCTTACGCCCTGCAATGGGCACAATTAGCATTGTGCGTTTTATCGTTCATCTGCCGTCAGCTTAACTCTCTCACTCGGGAGGGAAGCTTTACTACTCTCCCCGTTTGTTTCGCTGAAGCTATATTAGGCGTGATCTTTGATTAGCCCGAGAGTGAAAATCACTCGGAAATAAATGCAAAGGTACTATGTCACAGGATGGCTAGTCCAATGAAAAAAAAAAGCTCGCGTTCCTCAAGTAGTAAAAAGTTTAAACCATGTATATGTATGAGTGGGTGTTTGCGTGAACTGGGGGAAAAAGCGAGTCTCCTATTAGCAATACGAGCGGTGTAAATAAAACCCTATTCTCGTTGTAGTACTCCACACCGAAAACAGTATAGAACAAAAAAAAAACCACCTTGTGATGCAAGCCTATACTTGTACAAACTCGTGTATCACGTGTACGTACAACGAAAGCCAGCGTTTAACGGGTACGGACAGTCGCTTCGTGACCCAGGCCATCGCTCTAGTGTATGAACACGTATACAGTCGATGGTAGAAGTGAAGGTAATATCAATCGACGATGCGGGGTCGAGGAAAAACTCCATGAAAACGGCAAACATCTTCATTCCCTGTTTGTTTCTCTTTTTCCTATACTCCCGACATCGCCAGACGTCATCTCTCTCGCGAACATCGTAATATAATTTCCGAGCTATTGCCACTTTTTGCTACCCACCCCTCGTGTAACAAGCGCTTGGTACACACAGATCTGATAAGGAGCTAGTTCGGATTTTCGCTTGAAAAACCTTACGTTCGGTCATCCATCAAGAGGGTGCTTATACTCGACGAGTCTTTTATTTTCTCAATCACCCCGTGGCACCACTGCCACTACTTTTTTACTTGTAAAATGGAAAAAAACATTCTAAAGACCTAACTGTTTGTTTGGTGAATTGTTCAATAAAACAAACGATCCAAAATATACTTATGAATATCGTTGTTTCATACAAAACTTGATTGAACTGGGAAGTAGAAGTTACGGCGCAACTTGTTATTTTTAACAAAAACCAAGAGCTTGTGCAGAGAAGCATCGAGGCGGTGTTAAATTAATAAAGCCCGTCGGACGAGAGAAAGTTACCGGAGGAATCGCGTCTACTTATACAATGTACAAACCGTTTGAGGCTCTCCTCAAATCGCGCCATTAGCTCTTCTCCGCACGTTTATAATAAGATGTTGCACTTGTACAAGAGAGCACCGACAATACCCGATCACTCAGCTTTTCGTCGGGATGCTCATGCAGGAAAGTACATCCATACGTATTCCTATATTGTGTTATAAAAAAAAAGCTCAGAGGCGCGTTGTCGATTCCGTAGACATACGTAAAGTGTTATAGGCGGATCGTCTAATCTTACCCACGCACCATCCCAATGACCATCATCAATGAATTTTCAAAGCGTAAAAAAACAAATGGCCGAACAAAAAGGCCATGAATCTCTCTCCCTCTGTATACGTATTGGGTTATTTTATCTCTCGCCTATCCGCTTCCCTGTAAAACGCACTGCACGTGCGGATCCCCGCGAGATAGGAGCTTCAATAGCTCACGCTCGCAACAACAACCCTCTATAACGTGTACGTCGAGGCAGAGCATGCACACACGTATATACATAGTTGCTTTGGTGCTGAGGTATAGGGCCCCACTATTCATCGGAGACGACGGACGCCTCCGGGCACCATACTGTAGCCGCGGTAGCCGATCTTTTCCCCGCTACTGCTGCTGCTACCACCATCCACCACCGACTATACGCCGTAAACCTATACTTGTATTGTATAAACATATATATAATATATATAGGTACCCGGGGGCGGTTGTATATTGTATATATACACAGCAGCGCTGTATCGCTCCTGCTGCTGTGTTGTCGATTATGCCACGGCAAATATACCTGCTCCTATGCTGCTGCAATGGGCTCTCTCTGCTCGCCACCTGTTTACGTGTGTGTGTGTGTGTGCGTGTTTGATATCGAGGAGAGAGATAAATAAGAGGTATACGGCGGCTGCTGCTACCGGACTTACGCGCCGCGGCCGGCAGCTCCGGGTGGTTGACAGGTTCTGCTGGTTTTGCTTCTATACGTACATATACATACACGTATACGTATATCTGCTTGTTTCTCGGTTTGCTCCGTATAAAGTCTCGAGTACTACAGCCATTTTAATTGTAAAATCATGATGAAGTCAGGCCAGAGGAAGTTGTTTCAAGAATTTTCATACAATTTTGATGTTTCAAGTATTTTTGCAGTGAAAATTCTTACTTGACCAAATTTGGAAAATAACCGTTTTCTTTATGTACGCGCGACTAGTATGATATTCCAGCCTCTAACCGAATAGCTCTGTTAGCAAAGAAAAACCAATCGCCCCGGACTTGCTCCTTTTTTTTATTTTCCATCCAATAGCTTTTTGGCTCGATATTTTATTATTCGCCCGAGTTTTACGACGCGCGCCCCCTTTAGAGCGCCTCGTAAATTTTAATATCAATCTGCCCCGGCCGTAGTTTCAATAAACCGATTTCGCATTGCCATTACAGTTGTTATTGTTGTTGTTGTTGATTATTATTATTATTATTATTACTATTATTATTATTATTATTATTATTATTATTATTATTATTATTATTATTATTATTATTATTATTATTATTATTATTATTATTATAGTTGCGCAGTAAAAACCAAAGGTACAATAAAGCCGAGGCCGAACAACGTGCGAGGAGCTGTACTATCTATACTGTACATGTGTGTGCATATAACATGTACAACGGCGCGATAGATGAAACTATAGAGATCCCAACACGCGAGAGGAGGAGGGTGGGAGGAAGAAAAAAAAAAAAAAATGCTAAGGCCTGACGGCCTCGCCTCATAAATCGCAATTAATGGGTCGCGATAAACGCACAAGTAGGCAGCGGGCGCATCGCGAGGTGGAGGGAAGAAAATCGAGCCTCCGTTTCGCCTCGTATCGTATACCGATCTGAGAGAGCGAGGGGGCACGAAAGTGGCGAGGCCGTGGCCCTCTTCACTTCCCTCTTATCGCGGCTGTAAAACTACCGTTTCGTATGCGATTTCCAGCTTTAACGTGTCCAACCCTTCACTCAAACTCCCATCCAACCGCTGTTTTATACAGTGTGTATATACGCACGTACAACTTTGCGAGAGATGCGTCAGTTTTGATAATAGCGCCGCGGCGCTTGCCGATCTCTCTTCGCCGATATGACGCGCGTTGAGGTGCGCGTGTGTCTCTGTAGAGTAGGTTACACACACACGTATATATACATATATAAAAAAAAAAATTCAATTTGCGTAGATGAATCAACAGACGAATATGCTCATCTCATAATTTTTAGTCATTATTTTATCGATGGGCAGTTTTTACCGTCCCACACTGGCGACTCTCAAAAGGCTATTTGCTTGAACTTCCCATTGTTTAGCTCTTTAAGGTTTTTCTTTACCAACTGAGCTATGAGCCAGCTGTTGGGAGACCGTATAGTAATATCTTCCCGAGCAGAAATGAAATGAGGACATCGTTATTTCAAATCAGGGCCTGATCAGTCATCGTGATCAGGTCCTGGTCACGCTTGTAACGCTTATCTAATCAGGTACTGGTCAGCCAGCATGATTTCATCCTTAGAGCGTCTGCTATGTATTATATATATATATATATATATATATATATATATATATATATATATATGTGTGTGTGTGTGTGTGTGTGTGTGTGTGTGTGTGTGTGTGTATGCATACTTACATATGTCTAAAGAAAGAAAGAAAGGCTTTGCTTACCAAATATAGAGTCCATAAGTATAGGTTAACTCAAAAATTTGGTTCTTGTAGTGATAGCAGTGACAGTGATAATTTTGAAAATAACATCAAAACAAACAAACCAGATAATTTACTTAATGCACAAAATGCAACTACGTTTACAACCGTTAAAACACCACAGGTCACCAATAACAATTACAAAAATACGTATTTTGAAGGCAGCTATGGAAATGAAAATAAATATTTTTATCCATCTCATAAGACCCAATGTAACTTTGACGTTAACCCGGACAGTTATTTAGAAAAAACCAAATCTAAAGAATGTTTTAATACTAGTGATAATTCAAACAAAAACACGTTTGAAACAGAAGAAAGTATTGGTGAGTCTGAAAGTTCTGATAGTAGCGATTCACAAATAAACTCTAATTTGCATTCTCAAATTCCGACTAGCAATTATACATACAAATACTTATATTTATAACAAAGATAAGAAAATAAAAATCATACATTCAAATTGGATGGTTATAACTTAGATGACAAAGATTCATAGATCACGCAATGCGCATGTGCGGTCAGAATAAGTAAGGATAAAATCATGCTATCTGACCTCGGTCTGACCAGTACCTGGTCAGATAAGCGTTACAAGCGTGATCAGGACCTGATCACTAAAAAGGATAGCATGATCAGGGACTGATCAGATCCCTAATTCATTTCCTGCTCGGGTTACTAGTAGTTTTTCAAGGAAGAAAATAATTACGGTTGGTCCAGTCAGAATTTTCAATGTGCGTCCTTACCCACAAATATATATGTATATAGGGACGGGAATATCTTGTGTGTGTTACCCTATACATATTACACACGCACGAGTATAGAATACGGTATACACTGACTGGACTAGACAGCAGCGGCTGTTCTTAATTTACGTCCGTAGCGATCAGAAGACACCGTAGAGTAAGGAATAGAGCAGAAAATCAAGTCACAGCAATTTTAGTTGTAAAATTACGATGAAATCAACCCTCCAAAAGGTATTCATAGAAATTCTATACAATTTTGATGTATCAAGTATTTTTGCAGTGAAAATTCTGACTGGACCAACTTGAAAAAATAACCGTAATTATTTTTCTCCTATAAATACTACTAGTAAGATATTACAGCCTCATACCGGCTGGCACATAGCTCAGATGGCAAAGAAAATAACGTGCATAACCTATGGGTGGTTCAAGTAACAGCCTTCTGAAAGTTGCCAGCGCGGGACGGTAACAATTTCCATTGAGTCAAAATGACTAATAACTATGAGCATAGCATATTAATCTGTTGATTCATCAATGAAAATGGAATGTATTTTTTTTTTTTTTTTTTTTTATTCGCGAAATAACCAAAAAGTCAAAATTAGGTAAAAATCAGAACTTTAGACTCAGCAACACTTACGTAGCACGCACGCAGTGTATGAAACAAAAAAATACCTAAGACAGGCCTGTTCTTCATTTAAATACACCTATCATTCGCAACCTTTTTTTCTCTACCTTTTTTGGACAATTTTTCTTTCCCTGTGAATGTGACGTTCTTCGCAAAAGACCGAGCAAAAGACTATGTAGGTGTATACCTTTAGAGCTGGTGCTTACTTATTCGTGTGCATTTTTCGCGGTAAAAGTTGCTTCTCGACGAGAACAGAAACATTTACCCAACGATGGCTCTCGTGATACGCGAGCATTACACACGACACTGCAGCAGCTAACTGATTTCAAGAGCCGGGAACATGTATACCCGCTTGCACCACCGTGTGGTAGTCGTCATCGCGCGAAACCGTGGAATTTCGGCCCCTCATCCACACCAGCGAGTAATGATAATTCATTAGTACACTTAACACGGTCGCGATCTCTCGCCGGCGCCTCACTTCCAAGAGAACTTGCCTCTCACCGCGCATACCTTGCGCTCTCGTATTAATAGCGTCACATTTTTCTTTCTTTTTATCTAAAAAAAACAAAAAATAAAATAACAAAACAAGAGCTCGCGCGCGCGTGCATCCGTGTCAAAGTAAAATTCTCGGTATAAATTAAATCCCGAAGACACCGCTCATCAAACGATATTTCAGTACACCCACGCGCACTAGCTTAATTTATCGCTCCATACAGTGGCTCATGGTATACATTTTTAAATCTTCTAAAATCAGATTTCTGGCCAACACGAAGCGCGAAAAGTCTTCAACATTCTTTCCTCACGCCTGGCTGCGTTTTGAAATACACGCGCGCTCCTATGTTTGGAGGAAAGGGGGGAGGGGTAAGTAAAAATATTTCCAGTATCAGTAGTACCTGTACTTTATAACCCAGCTGGATGTTTCGAAATCCCCAAGATCTGTTTTCCAGCCCTTCGAGGTATACACATAAGCACGGATCCTTTCCCACACACGTGCACAGGCGCATTACGGCACACAAAGACCTACCGCGCTGCGCGTATTGTTAGCCCAGCACCCCCCCGCTTTTGCGCTACACACGCGAAGATCCAGCCGAGGGATAGGAAGGCGTCAAAGGAGAAGCGAAAAATCGGAAACGAGCGTGACGCGGGTACATTATGTACCGACGAAACCCCCTACCCCCCCCCTCTCTCTCATCGCTAATTCACGCCGGGCTCGTAGATCATCGTGTGACGCAATAAGCGAGCGCGAAAGGATATGTGTGTCGCATCGAGAGCTGTAGCTCGAGTTATCACGTGCGAGGGGCTCGTTAATAAGCCGAGAGCGTCGTGTCTCCCACCCCCTCGCGTCATCGTGAAAGGTGCGCTATACGGCGTTGCGCAAGAGCGGGGGATTTTTTTTTTTTCTTCTTCTTCGGGGATGATGTATATGCGTGCACGTGTCGTCATGGCGGATCGTTAGCGCGGATCTAAAAGTGTGGCGTTCATTCAAATCCGGTGCATTGTATCGCGTATCTCAGACGTAAAGGGTATATCAATTACATTCGGGAGAGGGGGGTGGGTGGGTAGAGAGAAATCGGTCCATTAGTGCATTAACAAATAACAGGAGCATGCCGATCACGATGTTATTAATAGGGCAATCGCGGGGATCATTTGCCGGGACAATGCCGGGGCCCGTGTTGTCCATTACGGCGTGCATGGGTGCCATATATGAAAGGGGAGGACTCCGACTGCGAGATCGATAAATGATACCTTTTAAGCGAGCCGGGACCATTGCTGCATATATCCCTTTGATACGTGTGCCTGGTACTGATGCGAAAGGTAAGAGTATTTTTTTTCTTTATTTTTCAATCATGTTAAACGGATCGTTACTACTGCACGTCAATATGGTATGTTGTTTTTTTTTTTTTTTTTTTTTTTTTTTTTTTTCTTTAAAGGATGAGGTCTATTAGCGGCGCATTGCGTATACGGCGTTAAATAAAAATTTGGTTTCCGTTTTTTCCCTCGTACACGCGCTGGGAAAGTTTGTACGTTATTTTTCCATTCCCGCGGATCGGCGCTGTATCTTCAATAATCGCCGACAAGATAAGTTTGAACGAAAACAAGACGCGATCAATATCGATCGTGCACGTATGGGTACATGCGGTTGAGGGGCAAAGCTTGTAGCATCGGGGGCTTGAAAAATGGATTACCGCAACGCCGAGCCCCGAATAATACTACTTCTGACAAAGTGAGGTGGAAGTAACGCTGAACGGCAGCGCGTGTGGGTATACATCATGTGCGTATATACAGCGATTCCTTGTACGAGCCAGATGAGCGCGCGAATATTTGTATTGATCTGCCACACGGGAGTGAGGGATTTTTTCGTTTTTCATCGCGCGCCGGCTACTGGTTTTGTTTCGCTCGGCGTATATCGACGAAAAGAACGATTTATGGGGCCATTCATACGGAGGGGGGAGGAGGAGAAAAATTTTCCTGCCCAGGGATGTTGTACGTTGCGCGTATGAGAATGATAATCGATGCCGCGCAGGTGGGAAAGGGGGAGATTTGTATGGTGGCGCATGGGTATCGATTTTAGATCGCGGCAGTAGATATAAAGCCGCGAATTACTTTATATTTCTTTTTTTTCACGCAGAGATTCGAGCTTTCAATTTTACGTAAAATCTCACGATCGGCGTTGGATAACAGTTTTTTTTTTTCCATCAAATCGCCAATGCAAGCTGGTGGGACTTAAAAATACGTTTGTCCAGAGGAGTCGACCGAAATACAGAGGGACTCAACTTACCTGCGGTCTCTTCTGTATACGCTTGTAAACGGTGCGCAAGCTTCCAAGCCGCGAAATTCGCTGAAAAAAAGGCTCAACTCAAATAGTATAGTTGAGAGTTGTACAGTGTGCGAAAAGCGATAAATTATCTATCTGCGAAGATGTGGGATAGCTGCAAGAGCCATAGGGTGTACATAAATATCGTAATCATCGTCTTTTTAGCAAAGAAAATTGTATACACTGCGACGAAAAAAAAGGGGGGAAGAGAAGGGGGTAATAGAGCCTCACCCAGGTTCTCGAGGCGAAGGAGGTGGATGATTTATGCAGGAAGTTCCCACGTCACTTGTTCAAATGATATACCTCCTATCACGATGTTTTTTTTTCCCAATAAATAGAAGCAAGGGTAAAGCGACGATGTGAAATCGTTTGTTTTGTTTTTCCGGACGCGAGTCCGGCACTGTGTAACAGTACCTTATAATGGTAGGGGACGCATATTTATCCTTGCGAACAATAAAATAAGTAGATTTTCGATGAAGCTCGTTCCTCAGGTCAGTCATTTCGTTGCCTGAATAATAGAGAAATTCTTACTTAATGACGATGCTTTCGGGAAGATTGTGCGTTTTCCCGAAAGTAGATAATACCCAAGTACGGTCAGACGCTCATTAGCCACTTGTACACGCTGCGCGTGGTACTATTATTCAGAAAAATTAAATACGCACATTGTTCCGTCAACAACCAATATTATTTAATTATTTATTTTTTTTAGTTTTCATTAAAAACGCGAGAAAAAAAAAATTTCCAGCAAAACCGTATAAAAATTATCCGCACGCGCGTCCAACACCAGCAAGAAAAACCGAGCACGAAGCGTTGGAAAGCGGAGAACCCCCTGGTATAATTAATCATCCTTCAGAGTGATTAGAAAGCTACGAAAGCCCGTGCGCGTTTCTTTCTTTCTTCCGCTTTTACGAGACCCCCGATGCCTCGTGCACGTATAAGATGCGTATAATAAGGGGAAAACGCACGAGAGCTCCTCGAAAGTAGTAACCCGGCCTATGGTTGCACGTGCATCCACACATCACGTGGGCTGTTTACACTCGTATCATGTATCCGCATACAAATATACCTACATATGCTCGGGATGCTGTACACAATATACATGTGTAGCAAAGTGTGGCCACATACACATAAACGTCGTAACAGCTGTTTTGCGCCGGTAACTCACCTGAAACAAAAAAAGCGTTGATTTCACGTTAGTTGTATGGTGTTGGAGTTATGATTTAAAAAAAACAAAAAAAAAAAAAACGTAGATTATCATCTAATTAACAAAAACCGTGAGTGCATGATGAAGAGAGAATAATAGTAAATTATTTTTTGCTCGTAAATACCAGCGTATTCATTATAATGTACATACGCGGAGTTTAGCTAATTTCTTGAGGGAGTTTTTTTTTATAATGTGCACACTAATGCACGTCAAATTGGGTTATTGGGTTGGAACTGACGAATCGGTAGTAACGGGCGAGTGATTTGTATGCGACGATCAAATAAAAAAAAGATATCATCCACGTTAAACTGAAAAAAACAAAATCTCGAAACAAAAGTGTAGCCCTTTTGCCGTTCGTTCTCTGTACTCTCGGCTCTCCAAAGCCCCTCTAATGGCAAAAGAGCCCAAGGCACATACACCGCTGCCGCTGCAGCAAATTGCACTCACGCCCAAGCTACAGCTATACGGGCGGCGGCGTCGGCGTGACTCGCCACTCGATTATAATGGACCAGCGCGCGCGGGGCCGTACGACTCCCACAGGAAAAGCCGCGTGTTATCCACCTCCCTCTCGTGCGAGCGAGGGACCAGCAGGTTAATTTTCCGCGAATCAATGCGCGGAGGCTTACGGTGACTGTTTTATGAATTATACGCGCGTCGGGTTTTTTCGATGGTTCGGTCACACCGCGGGATGTCGACCAATACGAAAAATTAATACAGATTTTTAATAAATTGCCATTGTTACGGCTCGTCAATGATTTTGACTTGCAAACAATCTTCGTGAACAGTTTATAATTGTTATACATTTTTTTTTATCAGTCATGGCGATACACAGTGTGAGTGTTGATTTACATGTTCGTATCTGGTCATGAAGGCAAAAATGGGCAAAAAAAAATCAAAGCTAACGGTCCCAAGAGCTTGACAATGGAAAAAACACAGACGTCTCGTTATAAATATTTCCTCTCTTGTTGCTGATTTTACATAGCTTGTGACGACGTGTATGTAGGTGTGCATATACGCGTGTACTTGTTCGTGTGAAACTTTGCAGTACCCGATCGCCGATAGGTGTATATGTGTACCTACCTGTCGTTGAAACAGACGCGCCAACTTGCCCCGTTCGATTTGTATCCTATACTGTGTGGTGGGTTTTCACCGATTTTACGTTTTTTTAAATTTTGTTTTTTGTTTATTCTATACAATTCATGGCATGGATATTATAATTGCGCTTTAACCCATTGAGATTAATTTTTGTTAAACCCATCCAATTTAAAATTTGTGACGCTTCAAAATAAAATTATTCTTAAAAAAGTACGTAATGCGTCATTCCACATATTCCAAATTGTTATAATAATACGGTACTAAACAAAGATATATTTTGGGGGTTTTACAAAGTATTTGATCGAGTACACTTTAGTTTCTCAAAAATGATGTTCTCTATCCAAAATACAATTTTATTGGGTGGAGTTTTAACGCAAAGTACGTTAAAAACAGTTGAGCTTTGATAAAAAGGACGCGAGGTGACACGTCTCTACGAGAAAGGGAAAAGAAAGCCTATAGCCCCTTTGAAAAAAAAAAAGAGAGCCCAGTGGACAACCGAAACCTGCAGCATCGGCAGTAACGACAACGAGCAACATCAACAACCGTATGGCTATACAAGTCGGCCTTCTCTGAAAGCACAGCTCGCCGATAGATTTAAACTCGCGCCAACACACGAGAGCTAACACACGTATGCAGAGTTCTCGCGGAATCAAAAAAAAAAAGAAAGAAAAAAGAAAGAAAAAAAAGGGGGATAGAACGAGAGCAGAGCAGAGAGCTCTCCGAGGTTCCTCTCTCTCTCTCTCCTCCCGATGTGCCAGCTACCCCCGCGAAGCCAGCGAGAGAGATCGCACAGAGTAGGTGTATACCCTCCTCTCCTTCTCGTGTGCATGACCTACCGTTAGCCGGTTAACGAGGAAGAGAGAGAGAGGGAGAGAGAGCCTAGGCTAAGAAGGAACTAGCCGGTCTCTCTCTCTCCCGCAGCTGCAGCTCGTCCCCCATCGCGCATGCACGAAATGTAAACGTGGGAACCGGAATCCGGCCGGCCGGCGCGACGCGATCCTCCTCCTCCTCCTCCTTCTGCTCCTTCTTCTCCTTCTACTGCTTAGTCTGCATCTCCCGAACTCTGTGTCTATACACACACACGCGCGCGCTCATATGTAGGGACGTAAAGAAGCTGCTGACTGCCAGAGCACTTTTTTAAAAGGACAGGTCTCTCCCTCCGGGAAGTGCTCTTCTTCTTCACGGGAGTCGCGCTCGTTTGGTGTATATATATATATATACCCATACACATACGTAATCGGATCTGACGGGCGAAGGTGTCGAGCGAAGCGTCCCGATTTATCGGGGGCTGGATGAGTTGACTCGATTAACCGCGCCTTTTCCACCCGAGTCTTTCGACATCCCCCCCCCTTTTTTTTTCCTTCTTCCTTTCAGCACCTGCTTGCCGCGATCATGTATTCACGAGGCCCTCGTAACGACAAAATCGGCTTACATGTGCCTCGCAATGCGCACACATCACCATAATATACGGCACTAAATCGCGGTATCGACGAGGAGGAGGAAAATAAACATGAAAAGAAGAGACTACTCGTGCCCTCGAGGATTTTTTTCCCCGCCTCAACTTTTTCTTCTCTTTTTTTTTTTTTTTTTTTTTCCTTTCATCATCCGTACACAACACTACTGCAGTAAAGGAAAAAAAAAAGCGCGAGTTTGCGCGCATACGTGCTTATGTATTATTCATCAGTTGGCCCAAACAGAAGGAGGAGGGGGAAGAGGAGACGCGGATTTCGATGAGATCGGTGGTGCTCGCGCTATCTCCCCGAGATTCGTGAACGAGGAAGAGGGAAAATATGCTGCGGCTGCGCGCTATGCTGGCACCTTCTGGTCTATACGGGTGTCGTGTGTCCCTTTTGTTGTTGTGGCTGCACGGAGCCACCGTGGATACCCCCCTCCCCCTCGCGTACGGCGCGCTGCTAACCCATACAAGGGGTTGGTGTTGTTTTTTGAAAAATCACGCGCCACACAGCGTTGCGCAGGAATCACTCGATCACGCGAATATCGTGTGCAAGCCGTTCGGGAAAGATTACAACCATTCCTTTTTTTTACCCTCCCACTCGTGTATACATATACATACAACGTGATAACGACGCAAAAAACAATTAAAACGCGCGAAAGGGAGGAGACGGGGAAATATTACGAAGATCATTACAGGGGAGAGGGACGAGCCCTCGGAGCGAGCGCGCCATAATAGTCGAGGCGGTGTGGTACTGGTGCCAACCTTGTAATTTTCGAGATATGAAAAGTAACAATATTTTTACTCGAGTTCTCGTGTGTGTGTGTGTGCAAAGAAAACACCCGACTCGCTTTCATTTAGCTGCTTCTTACAAACGTATACGCGTATACATATATATGTACAACTTTGTGAGTTTTGAATGCGCCCTAGTATAGAGGTAATGTGAAATTAAGTTATTTTTTCTTTTGTCCAGCATAAAGCCCTCGTTCTCTACGTACGAACCAGGGGGACGAAAACGCGCAATCCCACGTCCATCATAGCCTTCAGACTACACAAAAGTATATACACGATGTATCCCAGGCAGCGAGAGTCGATTAGACATCAAGTCATTTGCAGGGAGGGGAGGGGGAGATAGCCAGCAAACAATTTGCCCTCGTCCAGTCCGGGAGCGGAGCAGGTCCCTTTAATGCGATCGCATTAAACGCGCGTATAATGGAGCCCGGCCTCATCCCGAGGAACGCAGCCGTATACTCGGCCCGTCTTTCCCGTGCTCGCTCGCTCCGCGTTGTAATCCGCCCATACTCCGCGGCTCCTGTGGCCTGATGCTTAATTAATGCCACCGCGCCGCCTCCTACCTCCCCCATCTGTATATATATGTACACGTGAGAGGGTGCATTACGTACGTGCCGTGGGGTTGGATGTATCTCTCTCGGTCCCCAAAGGAAAAATCGGGCTAATGCTCGTGATTGCTGCTGCCGGGGCTGTTGTCCCTTTGAAGGTTTCGTCCGAAGGGTGCATAATATAGGTATTGTAGTTTCGCGAAAGGGTGCTCTACCTCCTTTTTTTTTTTTTTTTTTTTACCCTCTTTTATCGATAATGCGTTAAAAATTTTGGCACGTGTCATCGTGTGCGAGCTTTTTGCGATAAAGGTGCGTTTAGTATATAACTCGGATCAACAACTCAATTATGAGATTTCCCGAGGAAAAATTAGAAAAAGAAGTGGACGGTCAATGGTAACTGACGCGCGTTGCGTGCGGGACTTGTATACATGTTGTACCTACTTTTCTTTTTATTCTTTTTTTTTTTCACCCGCATCGGCAACCCGGAGATGAGAGATGTCTTCACCCGCTAATTATAAACGACGCGGTGGTGCACAAGCTTCACGAGCTCGTCTCTCCCGGGTATACCATTAGCTTTAAACCGACGGAGGTGGTGTGGATACAGATGTTGATTAGCCGATACGGGATGTACATCTTATTTGCGTGCGCGGGTATTTACTTGGTCGGACGAGGGAGAATGAAGAGCTCAATGTCACGGCCACGTGTACGTATATTATACGAGGCCATTTAATTTTCTCGCTCGTGTACGCGCGAGCATCTTTTTTTTTTTTTTTTTTTTTTTTTTTGCTGATAAATCACTATATACTCGGAGAGTTTCGAAACTTCAGTCATGACGACGGTGATTTCCATTAGGGTGTACTCGTAACCCCGAAAACTTGCGCTCGTCTCATACATATGTTTTCTTCCCAGTGCAGGTTTTGCTCGTGCGAAGTCGTGCGCATCAAGTACCGCAAACTACCCAGCAAACAAAGCCCATCGATCGGATCAACGTATCGACCGGTAATTTCCGATCCATGGCGGCGCGCAAATTACCCCTCGAGACGCAAATTTCAAAATTTTACGGCGCTAATGCTCATTGAATGTTTTCTCGCACCGGCCAACGGGACGAAGAATTTTCGAGGAACGACGCGTTATTTATTACCGATCCCATAAACGTGTAATCTCCACTTTGTTGTTTTAACGTATACAAGTGTAAGGTTCATCGAGCGACACTATACGGTACAGCGAGTAAAAACAAATTTTCACGGATAAACGGATACCTGTGTAGATAGTACAGAGTCTCGATATCCCCCGTTGATAGGTACACGTCCCACTCTCTTTCTGATCTCTCGTGAGCTCGTAAATTTCGTCGTGCCCCGGCAGGGCAGGTTAGTACCTCGTGTACGAGTAAATCAGGAGCAACAGTATATGGTTCGGGAAACGTGAAAAAAAAAAAGCGGAGCCGTCATAACGACGAAAAACGGGGGCCATTGTTTTTAGCCGAATGGAAGAGATGATTGAATGGCTACAGCTAACTAACCGATGTAGGTAGTTTCTTCCTAAGTAGACAGCAGCGATGAAAGAAATTGTCATAGCAGCCGAGCATGAATGTATATATATACATGCGGGTAACCGTAGGATTCCCGATCACGAGAAGCCGACGGGAATGAGGGACGCGCTCGGCTGTGAGTGAACTTTATTTGCTTGACGTCTGTGCACGAGCTTTTACTTCGACGGATCGCCTGCAGGTTTCACGTTGTGTGCAGGTTACCTGACTGTGTGCCATTTTTTTTTTTTTTTGGATTTACACGTGCTGAGACTCTTACACAGTATCATAGTAGACTTGACAAATGATGAAAGAAAAACAAAATCGATGCCTCGTAAACTACTTCGCCCATTCTATTAAACTAAACGATTTGTTTCTTTCATGATTGACATAAGAAAGGTTGTAGAGAGTAAAACGTTTGTGTCACAGATTGTACACACTTGTAAACGTGATTTCGATCATCTAATAAACAGTAAAAAAATCACTGAAACAAACAAAAACAAAAAAATTGGAATCGTCAATCACGACAGGGTCAATAAAATTAATTCGTATGATAAGATACGTTTATGACACTTGTATGACCTCATATACAATAGTGTACACACGCGACAAGGTATAACCCACAATATATATACACACAAAAGATATCGAGACCCGAGCCCCGCGTCTCGCGATTCCAAGTCCGTATTTCTATTGTACACCATCCGCCTCGCACACAGACACACACGGTCAACGAAATAAACAGTGCCCGTCACGGATGAAACGAGGCTCTCCGTATCCCCCCGACAAATTTTCAAGCGCGTACGCTACACACGTGCACCGCTAACAGAGAGACGAGCCAAACAATCCCCGGCCTCTAATGACGCGGTCTCGAGCATCTCTTAGGCACCGCGACACACACAATTATTATTTCCCCCCCCCTCTCTCTCTTTCTCTCGGGAGACATAGCAGAGAGAGGGACGAAGATGAATAAGGGCCGGCTTGTCCGCCGTAGCGCTAAGCCCTCTCTCGATGATAAGGCTCGATAACGAGCGAGGCAACTTTACCGAGTACAGCCGGCAGATGAGGTGGAGGAGGCGCGAGTGTGAGCCGCGCGTAGAGCACATAAACATCGTGAATGCCGGGCAATCAGATATCATTAGCGTTTCGCCCGCGCTCCTGCCGTCTCTCGTGTTCCCACGATGCTTCCTCCTCTGCTGATGCGCCCCCCCCCCCCGAGTGATATGGCTCCCTGTGATCATACACGTGTACGAACGATGATGCCGATCTGCAGTACGAGAGCGCGCGTGCGCCGATTTACTTACCGATTTTCGGTAAAACTCGCGCGTGGGACTTTTCAACTCTGCGTGCGCCCCCGCTGTATACCCGGTTATCTCTCTGAAGCATCGGTACATAGGCATGCGGTAGGTTGTACAGTTGACGCGCGGGATTTAGCGTTTTACAGGAGTAAAGGTTGTGTTTGCGGGCCACGCGCGGCTTCCATATACCCCTTAGGGCAGCTAGCTGCATTCGATGCTTTTACCTTATAATGCTTTACCGGATAAACGTGAGAGTAAATTCAGCCCAAGCTGCTTTCGTGGTGCACGTGTAATCGTACTTTCACACATTTACGGATATAAATACAAATTTGATGTTGTTGTTGTTACTCGTCACTCACTACGGAGTACAAATATGTGCAGATACGTCATGCACATCTGGACGCGAGGTCGTGACTCGGGTATGTATATGAATTATATCGTTCGAGTCACGAAGATTATCCGGGGCATTTGTTTTAAGCGACGTGTATCTCTTATACCTATACACGTACACACCCAGACGCCGCGTTTTGATACATTTTCGGCAACACGAGTGACGTATACCTTGTAATATATAAAATATGTATCCGGAGGTTATGGGTGTAATTTTTAAAATTTCCCGAAAGTATATCGGCCATCTCGGCTTGTACAAGCGACGTCTGTGCATTACTTTAATGACAACGCGTTGCCTCGCGTGCTGCAACCACTGAACGAACGGAGGAAAAAAAAAAAAAAAAACAACAGAGGAGTGTTGAATATATTCTGGTACAAATTACCCAACGTTTGCGGTTACGGAGTATACATACCAAGTGCTAGGGATGGGGATCAAAAATAGTGTGATCGTCGAAGGGTCCCCATAAATTTTCCCAATATATGTAACGCCAAAGATTTCAAAAACTCCGTCCTGGGAGGGAAAACTGTGTGGATGGACTAAGTATCGTTTTTTTATTTTTTTATGAAATCACAAATCCTTCGGGTGCAACGAGCCCGTTCGTTTTTCCAAACGGCTCGACGACCACATGCACACATATACCCACACTATAAGGTCGTGAGTCCCAAAGAAGTTGCGACAACCAACGACCAAGAGCGAAAGAGACGACTCATAAAAATGCACAAAGAGGCTTACGATGCACATACAGCTCGAGGCGCCACAGGAGGGAGTATAGGACAATAGTTTTCTGGGCGAGAGAGAGAGAGAGGAAGGGAGCAAAGGCACAAAAGCCTATATTATATTATGGAGAAGTTGACAAGAAGGCGAGTGTACGGGAGGACAGGTCTGCGACGTGTATATAATATTACTACGTGCAACGAAGAGAGGGCGAGCTCTTGTGGGAGGAACAATGTTGACTCATTCTCGATGCCTGGGTTTAGAGAGAGCACGTGTGCAACAAACATATTTTCGTATCCGTGAATTATTACATTTGTGCGATTAAAGAGGAGGGGAAAAAAAAAACTAGTCGTGTAACACTCGGGGCTATTAGGCGACTGTCACCATAGCTAGCGTGTCTTTTGCTCTCGCAATCGGCCCCCCAGCGCACCTTCCACCCCCACCCACGCTCTTCGCTACGGCTGCTCCCATCAATCAACATCTGCCACAATTTAGCGCACGCCGATCTCCATACCGCGCCGAGAGCTGGATATTACGGACGGAAAAATTAGCCGGTTGCCTCATCACCACCGCCGCGCCGATTCGACGAAGAAGTTCGTGCCCTTGTGTCAAACTCCCTCCTCCTTTCCTCCCTTTTTTTTTTTTTTTCTTTTTTTTTTCGCTGCACACCATTGGAACGGGGTTTGGAAACTTGAGTATGGATTTGGGCGCGCGCTCCCTCTCTGTGTACGACTCGGAGTGTGTTTCGACACCTTGGACTGCACGACGGGACTTGGTATTTTTTTTTTTTTTTTTTCTTTTTGCATCTCAGATGTCGCTCGTTGCAAAATCAGAGATGTATTATTGATTCGAGGCTGCTTTGCGTTGCCTATCGGGGGAGTGTTGGAAGTCTAAAGGATGTGCACTCGAGTATAGATGGTTTCGTACAACTTTATAGAAGACACGACTAAGGCTATGCGGATGAGTTTCAACCCGCTAATAATAATAATAGTCCGATTGGGGCACGCAAAATTATTTGAGGAATCTATACAAGAGATACTTGATGTTGATTTCTTACGAATCCTTTGGCATGGTCTATGTATGCGGTCTAGAGTGGCAGAGTGATTGCTCAAGTTTAAGCTTAATATCTATCTATCCTACCCATAAAATTTCCACATGCTAGTCCTACAAAAAAACTTCTCAAAATTCCATGGTATTCTACACTTTTGTGGTTCGGTGCTTATTGTGAAGAGCGATAAGGAAAAGATCGGCCATATTTACACACCGCGAGCGACAGCCATTAAATTCCGATTCGGAACGTCAAGAGGACATGTGAGGAAGTAGTCATTACTATTATCACAAAAGTATAAACTGTTTTCGTGAAAGTAAATAAAAAGTCAAACTTTTTTTTGTTTGTCTGTCGCTTTTCATTTTCTTCCAAGTCATATACAAGACAAAAAGCACAAAGAATCGACTCTCCCAACCTCCACGTTAACAGGCATACACATGCACGTAACATACGTACAATATATAATAAAATATGTTGTAACAAGGTTTTTCCCGATAACAACAGCAAACGCAGCATCAAAGTTGGCTTATACCGTGACTTGGTGCCAGCAACAAGAGCACATTATTTCTAGTATATACGACGACGCGTACATCCATATATATACCGTGCACAACAGCGTAACTCGTAATAAAGCTCGAACAACCAAAAGCGTGTGTATAATGTACCCCGGCCGAGCTCGATCATTTCTTCGCTCGGTGCACGCTGTGGAGATGATAGCGTCCGCGTGCTAACATCACTTAAGTTTCGCGCTTAGCCTTAATGACGCGTCTTTAACGACGCTATACGCCGCGGCCCATCCTTTCCCACGAGAAAAGGAGGAGGCAGACTGGCACAGACGCCTAGTTCCCAGACCAGTGCTGTTCCTCGGGCTTGTGCCTATATGCTCATATTATACATACACTTGCGTTGTTCCAGCATCAGGAGGACTATAGCTTTGCAAAAAAAAAGAATGAACTAATGTTTGGCGCGAGAGACTTTTCAAAATTTATCTTGTTCATCCCATGTCTCAGGTATCTGAAGCTCTGGTATGATTGTGTGTTCCACTGTTTTTCGGTCGTGACTGGTGTAGGGCTTGTGTTGTTTTTCGAGTCGTTTCGGACGTACGAGTTTGTTTGGAAAAAAAAAAAAAAATTTGTTTTAACCATTCGCAAATCACACAAAAATTGATTGATAGAGCCATTAATGTATATACCATCAGACAATCAAGCGGTACAAGGAAAAGCTCTCGACTTATGGGTGTATGCGAAACTGCGTGAAAACCGGGCAAAAAAGGCGGAGAGTATCGTCTGTGCTCTGGCGTTCGCCCAAAAAGTCGCGCCCGACGGCTCATATAGGCGCGTCCTCCGAGTTTCTTCGTTCGAAAGAAAGGGGGGAAGCTGCTGTATGTATACATACGGAGTAACAGTGGCAGTAGCAATAGTATAGGAGGAAAACGCGAGGAAGGCGTTCACGATATCGTAGGAGAAAAGGTAAGGGGCAGGGGGAGGGGAAGAGTCGGCGACGGTGGTGGTGGTGGTCGAGGGAAGGCCCAACGTCGATTGGTCGGGGCGGCCGACTTTTCCGATGAGAAAAGCGCGAGGGAAGGCGGATGATGCCACCACTCTCTTTCGGCGCCTCTTTCTTGCGCTCTCGTCTGCACGTATAATAGGTACGTGTTTAGCCTTAGGAGGAGTCTGGCTCCGCTATGTGTACACGTATACACAACAGCTGTCTAACTGGGTCATCCCGGCTCGAGCCTTGGATTGTATAGCGGTATAAACAACAGGCCTTCTCTCTCTTCCCCCCTCCCTCACTTCGCCCCTTCTACTTTTTCTGGTATCTCTGCCTTTCCTCCTCGCGATTACATCCCCTCCTCTGTTCATACGTGCTCTTCCTCTTTCGTTTGCAAAAACCATTGTGTTTTGTGCGATTGCAAAAAAATTTAGAAATTTTTTTTTAATTTTCTTTTTAAAGTATGCCTTGCAAATAGGAAAATTCTACTTTAAATTTTACCCAATGTAAGTACAATTACATAGGTAGCAGAGAAATGTTTATCTGAATCATATGAATCACCTGTGCTGCTTCGTTGCAGCATTGAATTCATTCAACTCATTAGTTTCTATTGGTTTTTTTTTTGTTTCAAACCACATTTAGTGCTCTTAATAATTGTAACTCTCATCGTGGGAATAATTTTATGTTTAAGGTTTTTTTTATACGCTATTTGAGGTAACTCTTCATAATTGTAAAAACATTAATCTCCTTTCAATTGTAATCAACTTTAATATAATATGTCTATAGAGATAATCATGGTTAAGTTGCCCAAACTTTCATACATGACAATAACATAATGCTGGTTTAACTGTTGATGGACAATGTCGTCCCTTACAGACTATAGTATAAAAATGTCGTCACGTCGTGGACATATTATAGATGACTCGACTGTGTCGATCGTTATTGTTGTCTTACAACTCAATAAATTATTAACTTTACAATGTTGTAAATTTTTTATAACAATAAAATGAATAATTTATGTGATACTTTTTTTTTATCACCATGTAACAAGCAACTTATAATAAGAAATGCGGTCAATCAATTGCTGACAAGTGCTACGTATTTAAAAAAAAAAAAGTTTCTTTGATTAGCAGTATTTACTTTGCCAAGTAGCGTATATTACTTCTTCTTCTTGTACCAGGCAAAGTTGTGAAAGAGTCCACTTTTATCAACCCGATGGATTACCTTCACAGTAATGTCCAGCCATCACGTTCCTGCAACAAAATCAACCTTAAAATCTTTCTTCAAAGAGACCAATAAAATACAAGTCCCCTCGAGCCTTGACATACTGACTTGACAAAAGTCACGTCGAGCGAGCACGCTTGATGGGTTTTTTCAACTTTCCTTCCCCCCCTGCTCCACCGCTACCGAGACAAATTGCACTTCCTCGTCCGTTACGATGATAGCCACGCGGTCCACGAGGAAAAAGCTCAAGGGAGATCAAGTGGCGCCACCAGACACATGCGAGTTATCGATGCGATTTCACGTGCGCATCACTTATCTCTCTCTCTCTCTCTCTCCCTCTTCTGCTCGAATGAAATTCGAGTCTCTCTCACAGGTATGGTTCAGGTATGTAGGTATGCATCCTGTGCCTGCGTACATAAAGGTGTACATGCAAGCCGGAATGAGATGTATCGCGTGGGATCGACCTGGTGCTGCTTTTGCTTCTGCCGTGCATAACTTTGCCGCTTGACTGATCGCTCGGGTCCCTCACTTTGGCCTTATGACTGATCATTTCTGTGTGTGCTTTCAATCCTCCTTTTTCCCCTTTCTCCCCTTTCCCCTAAGTCGACGCATCAGCGAAATTAAATCGCCATATCACTAAAAATGTATATATATATACGGTGCAGCCAGGGAGAGAGGGAGAAACCTTCTCCCCGGAGTATGGCGAATCCTTTTTCGTCCTTTGAACAGCGAGAGCGCGTCCGATGATGTACGGCGACAGGGGTCGCATAAGTTGCGCCTCGGCCGCGCGTAAACCAAACCACAGAGAGCCCCTCTTTTCCCTACACGAGGATACTCTCTCTCTGGCTTTACGCGGCCGCGCAATTCCAACCGATCAGATATACCCGCGCGTGCCACGGCTTACTTCATGCGCGTGTGCGCGCCTCTTGCCTATTTTTTTTTTTTTTTTTAATTTCTTTCGTTCGATCGCCGAGTCGTCCGGCTCTTCTGCTTTTCACTTTATTGTCCGGTGCGTCCTACAGTGTACTTATGAACTTTGGAAAATCGAGTGAAAGGATAACAAATAGTCTCGCGGACCGAATGAATGCCTCGTGATTATTGAGCCACCTGGCACGAGCGTCGATTGTTTCGTCGCCCTCTTACATCGTACAATGTGAAAATCAACGGCGCGAAACCCGTGAGCGCGTCCCGGGATTTTGGTTAGTTAAAATAACTGAGAATCGCGCGCCATTCGTCATTGTGGAATAAAATTAAAAAAAAAAAAAAAAAAAAAAAAACACTAGCTAGAATTTAGCAGGAGAAACTGTAAACCGAGGAATAATGCTTTAGCAGCAGCGTTGTAAAAAAAAAAGTGTCAGCAGAGGCAGATATGGATAATTATCCGTGCGAGGATGAACGAAAGCACGTAAGGAGAGGCGTCGAAAATACCACGGGGGAAAGGGGAGGATTATGCGTCCCCGTGTGTATACATAGATACGGTAAAAAGCGACATTCCGTTAGCCGGCGCGTACGTATGTGTGCCCGTGTACGTAAGCCGCGTGTATAATCGATGATGGCGATCGGTAGGTCGCGCGTGTGCTTTTGACGGGGGGGAAAAAAAGCGCTTTAGAATGGCGCTAGCTTGAAAGGGTCGTCGTTACGCGCCGGTGTGTACACGTATACGGTGGAGAACGGGTCTCTTGGCTCTTTTCTCTGCCGACGGTGTGTGACCCTGAGAGTGCGTCGTGTGGCGAGTTATTGGGTCGGGGTAACCAAACGGTTGTACCTCGAAGCGTTTGGGTGGACATCGCTGCAGGTAAGAGTCAAGGTTCGCGCGTACCCGTGTGATTTTTAACATTTCTTTCTATATACTTTTAGTTGACTCGCACTGCCTGTCTGTGTTATTTTATTTCTGATGTAAATTTTTACCATAAACAACAATGCAAATGCAGTGTAAATGTATTGTTTAATTCACGCCAATTGGAAATGATGCAGATCAACTTATAGGTCACTTCAAGCGATGTCTTACCTAACTCGACTGTTTCTACTGAATTTTTCAGACCATTGACTCTTGGGTCAAAAGTCAAACGCACCGTGGACTGTTTCGTTGAATGATTCATGCAAATGAAAAAAAATTACATTCTACACATTTTAGTTTATAAATAAAGGCACATTTTTACATAATTTTTATGTTTTTATACATTTATGCGTCGCGGAAATCAAGAGCAAGTAGATGCAGTCGAGACACGTGGCCAATAAAATTTTGATCCCTCGCGATTTGCATAAACTAACCGTACCGTTTTCCGGGGTATGCAAATTTACAAATGTTCCCTCGATGAAGCAAAAAGCCACAGTTGATAGTAGACGATCGAAGAAAAAAGATTTTCCCAATGCACAGTTTGCCTCGGCCGTACAGGGGCCAGCTGTGTATACGGGCGACGTGAAAGCCCATCGGGATGTTCGCCGAGTCATCGTCGCGGGGCGTGAGTCGACGATTTCGCGGACGACGATCGGAAATCTAGAGAGACAGGTTTTCTAGGCCCGATAGCGCTGCGCGTCAATGCCACGAGGCGATGAGTCGAGGCCTTCGATTACTTATACACATACTTTTTGCTTCGTGCCCAATGAGGCAGTTGTTTTTTCTTTCTGGGTGGCTGGGGGCGTCCAAGAGATTCTCAGCCACGTCGTTTACTGCTGCCGCGAATGACTTGAAATAATTCACGTGACGCATATTTTTTATTTTCATTTTTATTAAACTGACGTCATTCGCTTTGGTACGTATATATGTATCTGTCTCACGGTGGAGCCTCGCTTCGTTCCCGTTAAATTTACTCGGAGATTCACGCGAGCCCACCAATTTCAACACGTACTTAAGACGAGACGAAGGAGAAGAAAAAAAACGCTACCTCCCAACGAGGGCAGCTGCACGAAAAAAAAATCAATTTCCATTCTTGAAAAAAAAAAAACAAAAACAAAAAAACGACCTCTTTACGGGTTCTCTCGCCGGCGCATTATGTATTATGCGGAGTAAAGCGGTGAAATTATCGACTGTCAAAACTTGAAGGAATCCCGCGGCCTCTCCGTAATCTTCTTCCCGTACGAGGGGCGAGGAACTCTTTCCTTCCATCATTACTGTGCCGCATCGAAAAGAAAAAAAAAAAAGGAAAAAAAGGGCGCGGAAGGAAAGAAGCTCGTGTAGACGGGGCGCATACAAAGTCATCTTTCCCGCGGGCGGTGCTGTGTAAAACAAGAAGCCGCGGGGATCATTACCGGCAAACACCTAGCATGACTTACGAGCAGAAGCCCCCCCCCTCTCTCTCTCTCTTCTTTGTCCATGTTGCCGTGCAGCCTGACACGAGAAAATTGCGGCAATAGCAGCATCACGCGATTCGCCGTGCGTGTGTATGAGTGTATAGAATGCGCGCCTGTACACTCCTGCAGGGCTGTATAGCTGTGCACGAATGTGTGTTTGCCGTAATAATAATTACTGTTGTTGCTGGTTTTTTTTTTTTTTTTTTTTTTTTCTATCCAAGGGATAAGTTTAACTATTTGGCTTTATAGGTTTGTGTTACGTTAAAAAATTTCAAACTCTAATCTGTAGATGCTTCGAGAATGTTTTCACTGTCTAAATAAGCGCAACCCTCAGTTTTACACTTAAGGTAGTGGTGAGGTCATTTTAAATCTATTAATACCAGATCACAAGCTCGTGTCAATCAATGATTTTTTTTCTTCAAAGTTGATTACACCTCATCGCATATGTAAACATTAACGAGTATTGTCATATTATCATTTGATTCAGATTTTTTGTTAAATGATATATTCTGGTAAAAACGATCGAAATATTTATTTAGAGTAAGAGGCACATTAATCGTTTATTGAAAATAAAAAATGTCCACATTTATACATCTATCTCTATACATATAAATGAGCCAATATAAACATTCTGTAGTAAGTTGGAGAGCTCTTTGCATAGCGAAAAGAAAAAAGTCACATGCAACACAAGCTCAGCTGTGACAGCACTCGTTGCGCACGCTGATGGACCTCAATATGAAGCACGAGAGAAGGGCAAGAGTGTTTTTCGTAATTGCACCGTGGCAGTAAGAAAGTCCCGAAGGCGTGTCCGTGTGCAGCGCTGCCTCGTTCTTTTTTTTTCCTTTGCTTTGACCGAATTTAAAATTTGTCGGTGGGCCACACAGGATTCAGACAAATGCAATGCTCAATGATTTTATGCGTCTTGCTGGTTCTTCATAGAGTATCATGGTCTAGGGGGTAGATGGAATTTTCAGTTCAGGTAATCCCATCAAGATTTTTCTACTGTATTTTCACCTGCTGAAAAATATTGTTAATAGTGGGATGGTTGCAAATATTTTTATTTTTTTCTTACTAACAGATTATTAGCAACAAATGAAAGACTGCCAAATTTTTTTTTTCAGCATATAAATAGAGGTTCCAACATAGCCTTATACAATTGACTGCTCACTCTCGCATGGCTTAAAGCGTTTGCAAGGAGTAAGAGACAGGGATCCGTCAGATTATGTTGGAAGTAACCACCACTGTGCATATAGAGTCCCTCTTGTGTCTTTTGAATTTTTCCCGCCTGGCTTGCGTGGATATTCGTAGTCTATTGGCTAAATCCGAAACGATACATCATGGCTCTTATCCAATCAGCTTTGACGACTAACGTCACGTACACACATCACCTGAATTTTTCCACCAATTAAACAATCATTAAGTATTTTATCGTCAAAGAAAAAAGGTGTCTTGTCGCTAATGACGATGAATAACATAATCTTTTTAACAGATAAAGCATTGACAATTCCAACATTTTATTGTACGGATGGCAGTTCTTTGTGAAAATCGTAAAGTACGTATTTTTAATTATTTATTAAAAATTTTTGTTGAACAATATTCAATAACCATACAACTATATCTCTTTTACATGTGTATTCAGTGCATTATTTAGAGGTCTAACTTGAGAAGACGTACCTATACACAAAAGTTTTAAAACACATGCGATGTATACTAGGTTATAATACTAGAGTCAATAGGAGACTATTGATAGCGACAATATTTAATAATCGTTGAATAATCGAATGCAACAAGTGCTTGGTCAACGTGGACAACAATAGCGATTAGTCTGGAGATTATAAATCTATAAACAGAAAGGTGAGTCTTAAGTTTTTAATTTCTTGATTCTCATGAGGCTCCATATCAG
This sequence comes from Copidosoma floridanum, assembly GCF_036245765.1. Classification (NCBI taxonomy): domain Eukaryota; kingdom Metazoa; phylum Arthropoda; class Insecta; order Hymenoptera; family Encyrtidae; genus Copidosoma; species Copidosoma floridanum. Next base: position 6,188,753 of record NW_028321897.1, on the reverse strand, counting down.
TAGAAAAAGTTTTGATGAAAACAAGTTCGACAAAGTGAAGCAATGTGTCAATTATTGGCTTATAAAAAAGAAAGTGATACCTTAAATTTACTGCGAATCTTGTGATATTCTTTTGACCCCAAACGCCATAAGCTTAAACTTTTTTCTCAACTCAAAAACAAATCAGTTACTCTCGTCATTAAATTGCAGATTTGGCCCTAAAACTGTGGAATTGCAGCCAACTTCGGACACTAGGGGCGCATCGTTCACAAATATGGCCGAAGGCGCAAGTTCCTCTAGTGCACCTAATCCATGCGATACACACCAGAACACAACTATGTCTGATGATTGCGTTACGAGGCAGAAACTTGATCACACACGCGATAAGTCTTTTCGTTGCACAGTTTGTTCAAAATCCTTCAACCAAAGGTGCTATCTTACAAGGCACGAAAAAATCCACACTGACGAAAAGCCCCACCGCTGCCACGAGTGCCCTAAAGCTTTTAGACAAAGAAAAGATCTTGCCTATCACTTGAGCTACGTGCACGACCACTGCCATGTCTGTTTGCAGTCTTTTGTCCGAAGTGATGGTCTTACAAGTCAAACGTGCAGATGTCATTCATTTCCCTGCAATAAGTGCCAACAATGCTTTACTGATGCGAAAAGTCTCGAGCATCACAAACTTGATCAACATCTGTATCGTTGCACCTGCTGTCCACAATGTTTCAGCCAAATCGATGATTATACAAGACACATGACTTTTCGGCATATCTTTCGATGCGACATGTGCCTGTATATTTGCAACAGGGCGTCTGAGCTCGAGAGTCACCAGAGGGATGTTCACGAATCTCAATTATGTGATGAATCGACACTCTTCTCATCTCTGTACATCTAAACAACTATCTATTAGGTTTTCATAGTTTACAGCAATAATTACATGTGTTTTTTATAAATCAAACTGTCAGCCAAATTGTAGCAGCAATACCATTAAATACCAAATTATACTATTGGTGTCTTCAAAATTACACAAGATGCAAAAATTTTTTTGTTTCTCTCCAAAAAATTTGTTTAATTTCAAGAGTAAATCGACTGTAAAGTTTTTACACCTGTAATTTATGTTTTTTATTTCAAATAATTATTAAAATTTTTTAATTAATTTCAAATAGAAAGGTAATGCTTTTTAGTTATCTATGTACGTAATGTCATTTAGTGAAGAAATGGTAAGATAATTTGGTGTTGGGCAAAGAGAAAAGATCATTGAAAGGTACAGTAACATTACTCAAGACGGATCCTTTAATTAGCAATCTATTTACTCGTGCAGGTGTATATTTCATTTATAAGGAAACTAATACCAAGAAATTGAAGACAAATGAGAGAGCAATAACTTCAAGTTTGATCAGAAAATTCAAAAACTTCAAGAAAATTTAAGAAAACATACTGTCTAGAATAAGTTGAAAACATAGTCATACAGTTTGAAGTATGATGAAGGAGTGTCTGATTATCAAAATAGATTAGTGTAACATATGTTCTAAATTATGAAGCCATAGAGAAAAAAGTAAAGAGTTATTAGAATTACTGATGCTAAATTTATGCGGTAAAATGAATTTTGTGAGTAATGTTGATTAGAAAAAAGTGTCCAGTTCTTTACTTATAATTGAACTACGAAATTTGAAACAAAAGGTTTCCCAAAATAATCGTTCAACCCTGCTCTAAAAGGTATCGCCTCTGACATTACATTGCCAACAGGATCCCTCATCGACGAAAGCAAAAACCGAGTAACAAAATGAGCATAAATTTATCCGAATACTCAACTCGCACGCGCGCCTAAAGTCATTTCATAAAAGACACTAACATCTATACACTTGCACGAGCTTGGCTGCAGGGAGTGGGGCATCAAGCGCACATATATATAGCCCCGGGACATTTTGGAGTTTACGAGCAGAGATGCCCTGCAGGCCTCTGGTAGCACCGAGAGCACACATAGCACCGCTGACAGAGCTGATGTCATTAGATTTTCATAACCGCCATTACCAGTCCGTCTACGTAATTGGCATCCCGCCGGGGCAGTTTACAGTCTCGGCTTTTAATTTTCCACCCCGCACGCCCGCTCTTATGGAAATACGCCTTTTTTCCTCTATTTCCCACCCATGGCTCTTTACACGTATGTTCATGCATAACGTGATTAATCAATCGACGAGTGGGATTCTGTTTCTGTTGTCTCGACATTTTTTTCTTTCTCACTTTCCATTCATGTTTAATTTACGACATTTAAAAACTTGAGCGCACCGCCGATGGAATTTACGCCGATGAATTCGCGGGGAAGAGCCGAGCGGGGCCGCAGTTAATAAAACTTCTCGCGCGAGAGAGGGAGAGACCGTGGCTGTGCAGCTTTCCAAGCGGATTTATTTTAATTGTCTCGTATATACGAGCAACTATCCCCGCAGTGTTTCGGGAGTCTCGGTGGGGCTTTTCGTGAGCCCGTGGAGAAATACGGTTTTCAAATTAATTAAGTTTAATTTAATGACGATCGTTTGTGCGTTCAAGTCGGAGCAATTAAATTTGCGAAAAATCACGGCTCCGGTTGCCCAATTACACTTTGCTCCGCGAGAGTACTTACGCGGGCGATTATATTGTGTTTATTTTTATCGGACGCTAATTTATATTTTTTCCGCACAATCAAATGATGCAAGCAATTATGCTTCGGAGACGAGGCCGTTAGACGAGGAGCAATTAAGTTGATATCGTGTCGTCGTACACACGTAGATTTCTGGTATCAATTACAGGTGAAAAAGAATTCGAATTAAATGTTTGATTTTCATGAGAACAACTTTCTACGTATATTCTTCTACAACGAAAAACCCAGCTTTCTATCGACTATACTGAAGGTAGTAGTACAGCCCTGTCTTACCTATTCCCAAAATAACATCCAAATATACCTTAGGAGTGGTCCATGGATACCCTGGGGAAAAGAGATCAGTCCAAAAAGTCAGGGTTAAGGGTTATGAGGGTATGTGTGAAAAGTAAGTTTAAAAGGGAAATAAAAGGGTTGGTTGGCAAAAAAGGAATCAAGGACCTAAGTATTAGAATAAATTTATTCTAATACTCCTTAAGGAGTTCGACAAATGGAGTTAGGCTCAACACCCTCTACACATTGGGGGTGTGCCTGAAAAATACTTTAAAAAATTAATAAATAATTATTTATACTTGTTGTAACTTCAAAATAAACCTCTGCCCACTCTTGCAATATTTCATACTGTTTCATTGTCACCGAGATCATTTTGACGTAATATTTGGCAAAAGCAGTTGATTAACTAGTGGTTTTTTATGCAAATGGTAAAAGTAGATTTTGATGGGTGAGTAAAAAAGCAAACTTTAGACACGGATATGTCAAATGTGGTTGCGGCTGGGACTTTTAAAGCTTTGCCCAAGTACAGATCAAGAACATTGACGTACATGTCTTCAAAACTTTAACAAAATAATAAATTTTTGCAAACGTCCACCTTAAGGACGTTCGGTAGAGATAGCGGGAGGGAACCACTTGCAGGGGCAAGGGGGAAGTAGCAATGAGTGAAGACTTGGCATCGTCGCGTGGGTCTCCAATATGTGAGTGTTCATGTACACACATCAGGTGGTGCGCACTCTGCAGTGTCTGCAGTGTCTGCTGCGTCGGTTACGGCAGCGTATGTGTATATTTGTAATGTATTTGTGCTAAAGATGTAAGTATTTGATTTTTAATCGTTATAACAATGTAATAAAAATGAGTAAATAATTAAAAAGACTTGTGACAGATATATGTACATACAATTATATTCGTAGCTAATGTAAATAAAATTCTTAAATTTGTATGTGACTTGAAAAGTTTCATTGGAAGTGATATGTTAAATAATTAGGACATACTCTAGTCTATGCGATTACTACAAGCATGTGATTTTGTTATCTTGTGTAAAAAAATTGTATCGTATAAAAATTACAAATTAAAAATTTTATTAAGAAAAATAAATGTGTTATTATAATACATTGTTTTGTTATGGGTACGGGTGGAACCTATATACATACATTGACACACATATACAAGCTTATGTTTTATACAGAAATACATAAATATCTACCATAATATTCAAATATTTACTGAAATGTGTGTCCTGGAAAATTTTGAATTTCCCGCTTCTTGCGACGTTGCCGTTACGTTTTTGTCGTACTATTATTTAATTTTTTTATTCATAAACTAATCGGACGATCGTCACGAAACTTTTTATACATATAGTTGATAACATTATCTGTGACATACGAGTATAAAAAAATTGGAGACATTCATCACGCCAATTTTTTTAAAACCGAGTTTTTATAAGTTTCCCCATAAGCGACCGCGTTAAAATGACTGAACTTTGAAATTCAATATCTCAGAAACGAAACAGACGAACCTCTTGAAATTTTAACAGCTTTATTGCAACAACAATAAGAACGTCTTGTTAAAATTTCAAAAAGATTCATCACAGGGTTCTATCTCTACCGAACGTCCTTAATTTTATTATAGCGCAAAAATTAAACTGCTACTCTCCAATTGTGAAATCGAAAAGAAAAACACACTCGTCCTTTGATGTCGAGAATCGAGAAAAATAATAAAACAAGAAACGCGCCTACGGTCGCACATCCGTATGTTTATATACGTAGGTACAAACAAGTGTCGTCGGGCAATAGCCCTTGTGTTTTTTGCAATCCTCAGCACCCCACATCGTCGATCTTTCTTTTCCTTCGCCATATACCAGGGGCGTCGTCGATAATTTTATCGCCATAGGTACCTACGTGCCAAGTGCGCCCCGGAGACTCGCTTCTGCTGCAAGAAAACATGATTAATAACGCGCAATGGTAATAACACGCCTTTCCGCGCCCGTGTTTTTGCCAATCCTCGCACAAAACTTTTCACTTTCCTTCTCACGTGCTATCTATCGGTATATACCTACTTGGTTTTTTCTTTTTCAAAACTCTTTTCCTACGATTAAAAACTTTCGAGCCGACACGGCTCCCCATCCCCGTATCGAGAGCCCTTAAAAAATTAACGACAAAGTCAACGACGCGAGCGCGCAAGTGCCCATAACTCGTTAACCCGACGCTCCTCTCCCTCCCCGTCCCAGGCTGCCACCCTCCCACTCGTACGTGCTGCATGTATGGGTATATATATATATGTACGTAGCATCTCCAAGAGCATCTCCTCGAATATAAACCTCGGAGGATCAGCAGGCAGCTATATCCCGGCGCGATCCACTATTCCATACACGCGCTCGCTGCTAAAGCTCCACCGCCGCCGAGTACAGTCCCCTTGTTTCCCCCTTTTTCCCCTCTCTCTCTCTCTCTCTCTCCCCCAGTATGTAGTGCTCGGCGGCTTTTTCACGCTACAGCTCTCAGCTGATGGACGCGCGCACAAGCGGCCGACACGTCCCGCGTCTCTCGCCGTTGGTTCCCAGGCGCGCCTTCGCGTAAATCTGCGCGTGCGAGCCAAGAGAGGAGAGAGAGAGAGAGAGATCCTAACGGTGCGCCGGATGGAAATTGATTGGAGAGGAAGGGAGGAGGATGCGGTGGATAGGGAACCCTGGGAGGGAGCGCGACTGACGCCTAGAGTTCTCTCGGGAGTAGGATGGATGAGTTACGAGGGTTGCTCGGGCGATTGGCTCAACTGTACAATATACGCGTACATCACACGGTCCTGGTGTACACCTGATGTGCTCCTTTGCCGAGTTTTCGCGCGGGTGCTTTTGTTTTCGTTTGGTTTACGAGGCCAAAATAGGGGTATATAAGGCCAATATTGTCTCGCGCGAAGAAGGGAAATAAATTCACGACACTTCGATCTGCGTGTCTTCTCTCGCTATGATCGTCCTGTGTTGTCGCTTTTAACTGTATCCTTGATTACATACGTTATCTTAATCAGCCTTGTTGTAATTTAAGTTTCTTTTTTTATGTTTCAGGTACATTTTTAACAAATTTCGTATTACAGTCCAAAGGAATCTATGTACGAAGAGTTACCTACAACCTTTGTGACTCTACTTCCTAACTGTGATATGCTCTGTCTATTTTCATTTTTGTGTATAACGAAAAATTAAAAATCTTAAAGGCCTCATGAAATTTATGAAATTCATTCAGCGAAGTGCCTTATTTTATTTTTGTTGTTAAAAAACACAAAATACGACGTGTATGTGCACGCAAGGTAAGTTCTGTAATCTACGAACGTATGGATGAAATAAATAAAACTCACAACAGAACGGTATTTTCGAAAGTCGATGTGCAAGTTAGGATGCAAAACTCACCTGAAACAGAAAAAAAAAACTACCGTTAAAAACATGTTTTTCACATACATTTTTATAATAATGTTGAAAGAAAGATAAACCAAAAAATTCATGTACACCTTCAACCCCACCTATAGAGCTCGATACGAGTCGGTATTGATCGTTAAATTCAATGACCCCAAAATATCCCAGCCCCTCGACGCTTTCCAGATTTTTGTCAGTCATACAGGTGCTCCTCACGAGCAGGGAGGGAAACTTTCCTCTCGGCCCGCGTTACCCGAGAAAGAAAGTCCACCGTCTCGTTAACGTCGCATTTTCCCAGCTTCTCATACACAAGCATAATAATCCATCCCAAACGGATACAGGAGTCCCACGAAATACAGATAGGCACATCTAGAAGAAAGCCATAATAATATCGCACACCGGAGGCGAGTCAGTTAACAAGTACATCTCGGTCGAAATCTTCATAAACGAGTCAGCGACGAAATTTATACACGTTCCATTTCCACGTGCGCAGAGAGTAAAGAGAGAGAGAGAGAGAGAGAGATGATCTCTATGTACGACGAAACAAAAAGGGAACAGCTCACACGCGCGCGCGACAAACGTCATCAACACGAAAAATCTGTCTGTATACGGCAAAAAAAAAAAAAGAGACAGCAGCGAGAGAAGGAGAGCTAGTACGTACAGGAAAGAGGGGGAGGCGCGATAAGGCGCCTGGACGCGGTGAAAGGTCGTACACGAAAGGCGCGCGAAGAGCCAATTACGCCTGATGTATACCGATTCCCGCTGCACCTGAGACAGGGAGATCGCTAGCACTGAGCGCTCGTGCGTGTTTCACTGGTTTTTTTCCCCTATCAGCTTCCCACCCCCGCCCTTTATTTTCGAGCGCGTGTCGCTCGGCTTCCACATGTTTGTTTATTTATTTGATTGCTCGCGGATTCGACACCAACGCGTGAATGCCTTTGATGTTTTCTATTCGTATTTATTTCACCCATGGGGGGTAGCGCAGTATAAACGTACATGTGCACCCACAAGGTGAAAGATATGTACCCTCGTTCTATGCTCAAGTGGAAAAATGCTAATTGATTTTATTCGCGGCTCGCGGGAGAAGTCACATTCTTGGAAAATGGGAAATCAATTAATCGATACAATTACTTCTGGTGGTGGTATTTTAGAGTGTAGGTATTTAACAAGTTAACCATACGCGCTTGTATTATTTGTTTACTCGGGTACTTATACGCCACGATCAAGAGATTTTTCTTTACCATCGTTTCTTCGCTTCATAATGGTAGGACTATACCTGAAAACGAAATAGCAGTTTTCATCACGAAAGTGCCATCGCCTCCGGGTCTATTTTGAAGACCGTAAGGTAGCCCCAGATGAATGGCGTTTGTGAACCGAACACTGTTTTTTCCTACCGAGGGCACATCCGATCCTAAAAACGCCCGATGTTGGAAAAGTATTTTTAAGTCGTGTACATAACGATATAGTATAAGCTATGTACTCCATACTGTTTTATGCTATAACTCCGCGAAAAAAGTAATATTTACACGATCCAAACTCTGAGTGCTCTCATTCCTACAACGTAAAATCGTAAGAAAAGTACTACGCAAAGTCATAAGTACTTCGCGTAATTTGCTTCAATCGGGCAGTTCACAATTGTTAAATCTCTTGAAATTAAAACCATACAGTACTAACTCGAGTTAATCTAAAAACTTGATTACACACAACATACATTAATTATGAGACCAACTCGAACTACATCTATTGCAATCATTACACAAGTGGTAATTTGATAATAGGCAAGACTTTTGGCTTTCCCAAAACATGAGGTAAGTACGTTTACAAGTTATCCGGGCCTTAATAAGCACCACTATATGAAGAACAAAAGTTTCCAGTCGATTTACTATTTTCTATTTCCAAATTTTTAGTACCTAATTAAGTATTAAGTAATTAATTAATAAATCATCATGAAACCACAAAAATGTCGATTCAACAATGAATTTTTTTCGAACGTTAGTGGATTAAGAAAATAATTAGTTTGCATTGTACGAAAATCAACGCAGCTGTTATTTATTATAGAGTCGTGTGTTCGATGGGAACACTGAAAAAAATTCGGCCATATTAACTACAGATGGTATGGCTCAGATGCCGTACATTCAGACGTTTATTATTAGGTAGGGCTGAGGATTTGCAAGATGCACCAAAAGAGCTGCTCAACTGATGTGTCAATAATAACTAAAAATTTCATAATGCAGGTATATCATAAAATTCTCCTTAGTAACTGCGTTAGTATACAGCAGCGTATAATGTATTTTATGTTACGGAAAGTGAGTTGAAATAACACAAACTTGGATTGGTAGTTGGTAGTTTAAGTTCCAATAATACATTATCATAATGGGTTCCCCAAAATAGAAGTGAAGAAATGTCACTCGATGTTTTACTCTAGCTGGCTTAACTTTACGAAGAAATAAACTGCCTATAGTCAATATATAATTAGTGATATCTTTCTTTTGAAAATTTTAATGTATAATAGACTCCATTCCTTTTTTAAAATCGATCCAACCATTGAGCATTGTAAATTCAGTAGAATAAGAAGGGTATTTCTGAAGGAGTTTCCAAAGTGAGTTGGTAAATAAAAAATACCTAGGATTCCATGAAGATTCTAAACCTCCATAAATTTGGCACAACACTTGAAGGTAAAATAATGTTTTGAAATAAAAAAATTGCTTTTTTTTACTCTAAAATCAATTATTTGTTTTATAATTAATACATAAATAGTTCAAGAAATTTATGAGCCATCTAAAACTTTCACAAAAGAAGTTTACATAAACATTTTAGAAAAAAAGGACCATCTCAAAGATTTATGATTCTTCTAGTTTCCAATATTATTAGTTTGTGTGCAAATATGAATAAAAATATATAACATTGCTTCAAAGATTAGTAAAAATTGATCCATATCTATATCTATGTTGAACAGAGAAAACAACGTATATCAACCTCGTAATCCAAATTCATCAAGGACATTATCAGCTGAAGAAACTATAACAGCAACAACGAGAAAAAAAAACTACTGTCAATTTAACCACAGCTAGCTCAAACTCCTGCGCAATCTCGTGAAGAAATATGGCTGAAGTTAGCAGTTCTTATTTTTGTGATGTATGCGGTAAGATTTGCAAATCAAACGTCGCACTTCAAAGGCACGAACAAATTCACACGAGTACTAAGTCTTACTGTTGCAAATTGTGTTATAAGACTTTTATGTACAAGAGTAATTTAACAGTGCACGAACGGAGGCATACGGGCTACAGACCCCACAAGTGCTTAGAGTGTTCAACAAGTTTTGTTGAAAAATCAGATCTTACAAAGCACTTGAGAACTCATTCAGGTGATAAGCCGTACAACTGCAAATTTTGTTTGAAAAGTTTTACTCATAGATTCAGTCTAACAGTGCACGAAAAAACTCACAAGGGTGATAAGCCTTACGGATGTAATCAGTGTTTGAAAAGTTTCAATTTTAAATCTAACCTTGTAGCTCATCAACAAATTCACACTAACAATAAGCCATATGTTTGTAAACAGTGTTCAAAAAGTTTTACTTTTAAATCCAACCTTAAAGTGCATGAGAAAACTCATACAGGTGATAAGCCCTATGTTTGCGAACATTGTTCAAAAAGTTTTGTTATTAAATCAAATCTTACAGTGCATATACGAACTCACACAGGTGATAAGCCTTACGCTTGCCAACAGTGTTCGAAAAGTTTCGCTACTAAAGCCAATCTTCAAGCACACGAATGGATACATAAGAGTAAAAAACCCTATGGCTGCTTACAATGTTCAGAAAGTTTTGTCCGAAAATCGCAACTTACAAAACATGTACAAACTCACACGGGTGAAAAACCCTATGTTTGCAAACACTGTTCAAAAAGTTTCACTGAAAAATCTAATCTAACAGTGCACGAACGGAGTCACACGGGTGAGAAGCCGTATAGCTGCAAACAATGTTTGAAAAGGTTCACTTTCAAAAGCAATCTTATAGTGCACGAGCGAACTCACACTGGTTATAAGCCATATGTTTGCAAACGGTGTTCAAAATGTTTTACTCGAAAATCCAGTCTTATAGTTCATGAGCGCACTCACACGGGTGAAAAACCCTATGATTGCAAACAGTGTTCGAAAAATTTTGCTACTAAAGCCAATCTTCAAGCACACGAATGGATACATGAGAGTGAAAGACCTTATAGCTGCTTTATGTGTTCAGAAAGTTTTGTCCGAAAATCGCAACTTATAAGGCACGAGCGAACTCACACAGGTGAAAAACCCTATGTTTGCCATGAGTGTTCAAAAAGTTTTGTTGATAAAGCCAATCTTCAAGCACACGAATGGATACATAAGAGTGAAAGACCTTACAGCTGCTTTATGTGTTCAAAAAGTTTTGTCCGAAAACCGCATCTTATAAGGCACGAGCGAACTCACACAGGTGAAAAACCCTATGTTTGCCAGCTGTGCTTGAAAAGTTTCTCTCAAAAATATAATTTAACAGTACACGAACAAAGTCACGAGGGTGAGAAGCCCTACAGCTGCAAACAATGTTTGAAAAGGTTCACTTTCAAAAGCAATCTTATAGTGCACGAGCGAACTCACATGGATAAAAAACCCTACGGCTGCAAACAGTGTTCAAAAAGTTTCTCTACTAAAGCAAGTCTCACAACGCACGAGCGAACTCACACGGGTGAAAAGCCATATACATGCAAACAGTGTTCGAAAAGTTTCTCTACTAAATCTAATCTTACAGTGCACGAGCGAACTCATTCAAGTAATAAGTCTAATACATGCAAACAGTGTTTAAAATGTTTCCCTCGAAAATCCGATCTGACGAAGCACGTGTGTACTCAAAGTGGCAATACAATGGGTGCATGTTTGGTGCTGCCTTCATTTTCTAGTACTTTTCGACGTGAAATGTTATAAATAGTCCACCTCAGAGTTTTTTTATGACACGTGTTACAGCGATTTTCTTAAGCTGTTGTGTATGACACAAAATATAGAATGTCTGTAAATCAGCATTGTAATTTTCCATTTTATTTTGATCATGAATGATGAAGGATACAATAAAAAAAATAACACCAATGATAAAAGAGAAAAACTGTAAGAAAAATATTTATTACAAATTTACGTATTTACCAGTAAGAGCGAATCGAATGAACAGAGTACGAAACTTACATCGTAGTTTACTTTTTAGTCTAGGTATATACTGTGTTATTGGCCAGCGAATTGTTTTATTTTCTCTTTATGAGGCTCTACAACAAAAAATGTTACGAGTACCAAAATTTATTGTTAAGAAATAAAAAAACGTTTTTAAAGATAATTTAGAAGTTCCTAAATATTGTAGTGCATGTCGCCAGGGCAAGTAGCAGGTCTAAGGTACCTTTGAAGCAAGTTATGTTTCCCCTGATTGGATGCGCACAAGGTTTCAAACTCTATTTTGCTAAGTTTTTTTTATAAGCTTTAGTGAATTATATTAAATAGTAGAAAAGAATAAATAGTAATAAAGATAAAATAGAATCACAGTCAAATAGATGACAAAATAGTAACAGTAAATATAAGTAATAGTAATAGTGGCTTTTTTTGTTAATTACAACTTGTATGATGACTAAATATATTACATTCTCGTGTCTTAACAATATGGAATAATGATTAAGTAGATACATGAAATTATACTAATAAATATTTAAAAGATTAAGAAAAAACAATTTTTTGTATTAAGAAATAAAAATACAATTCAAATACTTATCGTATTAAAAGTCTTGCTATACGTGGTTGCAAAAAAAAACTACTGTAGTTTTGAAGGATTTTGTAATTACTTTATTGGTAACATTCAAAGTGAATAAATGATTGGTCGAGAGAATATTTTTCTTTATTTCTGATAGTCTGCCTTCATCAATACATATTGAGTTTTAAATTATCACGGAAAATAGTTTTCCATGTTATTACTATACTAGCAGCCCCCCGTCTCGGCTTCGTCCGAGACTTACTAAATAAAACACCGTAGTGTGTTGACATGTAATGTGAAACATTTTTAGTTAGAAAATTTTATACATATTCCCGATACATCTCAGAACAAAAATCTTCTTACTAAAAACATATTTTTTCGGAATCCATACAATTAATGTAGTCAAATAATAAGGTGTAAAAATTCAAAAAAATAATTATGCTGAAAAGTACCGTGCGTTCTTTATGCCATAAAATAACCGATGGCTATAAGAAGTTGTTGATTTACAGTTTCTTCTGTGTAATTCACGGCAAGGGCTATTTTTTAAAGCTGTTAAGATTTTAAACCCCCAAAAAATTTATATTAAAAAAAAAATTTTTTTTCTCATATCTCACAATTTTATTACCAGAGCAACAAAGTCCTGGACCTTAAACCCAACATTTTTATTGCCACAAAAACAGAAATACATTTTTCACTTATTTAAAAATCTGAAGTAGGATCTTTAAAGATTTCAGAGATTGCTGTAAGGGTACAATGGAAAGCTGATCTCTCACGTAATGGACTCTTAAGTTGTCGATTTTGACGCTGCTGTTTCAATCTCGATAAATTTTCTGCGTCAGTTTCTTGACGCCTAAGTAAAATTGTATTTATTAGATACACTTGAAGTTTTTCTTCCAATTCACCCTCTTGCGACTTTTGGCATTCTTGAAATTTTTGTGACCCCTAAAAGCTGTTTTCTGTCAACTTTGTTAAGTTCTAATATATTTGTTGGCAAGATAGTTCGACGTCCGATGGCCCTAAAAAAGATCGGTGAGCTTTTTAAGTTAACTCTTTCTTGACTCCAGTTAACGGCAATTGTGACTGCCTGGATACCTCAGGGTTATCTTCTCTGGCTTGCTGTTGAAGACCCAGACTGATTGGGAGAAAAATTACAAAGTCCGAAGCTTTGGGGCTAGTTGTAGTGCTCTTTCCCAACGTCTCCCGGTATAACGTCGAAGACGTTGGTGTCTAAAGCACCTTTTTTATTTGCAGATTCAGTTGTTTTGGTGATCTTAGGTGGGGAGATTGGTTAGTGATACTTGTCCAGTGGAGGCTGTCCCGTTGGCTCAAGTTTTTTTTCCTTTATAGCCGTTATAGGTTTGCCCAGCGCAGACCTTGGAAAGGATCAGTGATTCCCGGTTGAATGCTTAGAGTCGAGAGGGTAATATAGAGTCGTCGGTCACCGGGTTTTCCAGCCTTGCGAAGAACAACTCCGCAGGTGACGTCTGCTTGTGAATAGCTGACTTGCTTTAATAGTGCCCGTCTTTAGTTAATATAGTCTTTTAGTCGACGAATCGCTTCCGGAAATGGTAATAAAAATGTATTTGTCGGCAAGGTAGTTTACACTTAGGTGGATCCTAAAAAGAACCGATGAAATTGATGGTTCAGTAGGGAACGTAAATACTTATAATGGCCCTAAAAAGCGCCAGTGGTGAAACTTCCAGGCTATTCTTTATTATTATTTCTGATGATGAAGAGCTGGCTACGGGTTGCTTGATTCTTACCCTGGGAGTCTCGATGTACGGAGACTGTGATGGAGGGAGGTACGCTGCTGACCAAAGAATATCTCGTCTCGGGTCGTTCCCCGGATAACCAACTGCTCATCTTTAGACGGGAACATGTGGGTAAGCGCGTTGGGGACGTGACGACCAAGAAGGTAGCCGTTGTGGCTTCCCGTGCCCCTCAGAGCTGTTTTCCCTTGCTTACATTTGTAGCCACAAATTCTCTAACTACACCAGGTGGGATGGTGGGACTCCCTCACAACTCTGATGAGTTGGATCCAGATTGTGCTCTGGCTACATATGTCTCCTGGTATTGTGGAAGAGACGGCATCGGTTGGAATTTTTTTTTTTTTTTATCGCACTCGGCGAGATTCAGGGTGAAGAGACACCTAGTGCCCTTCCCCTATAGAGAAGAGTGTCGTCCGTAACCGGGATACCCAGCTGCAGGAACATCACCAGCATTCTCTACATATTTTGTTGAGCTGCCGAAGCTCGACTATACCACTATGGAGCAGTGTGCCGAGATCGTGCTGAGAACTCGCGCACACTTGTGCGCAGCCGGCCTCCGATTGGCCGAGCGACTGCGCGTCGTTTGAACGTCCAAAACTCAAAGACACAGCGCTCAAAGCCCGAACACATGAAACCCTAATGCCTAATCCCCAACGACCCAGTGCGCTTAATTGGCCGCACTTTTATTTTATTTAAATAAGTAAGCGCACTGGGTCGTTGGGGATTAGCCGCTTGGGATTTTGGTAATTAATAAATAAAATAAAAGTGCGGCCAAGTAAGCGCACTGTGTCGTTTGGATTTAGGCATTTGGGTTTTATGTGTTCGGGCTTTGAGCGCTGAGTCTTTGAGTTTTAGACGTTCAAACGACGCGCAGTCGCTCGGCCGATCGGAGGCTGGCTGCGCACAAGTGTGCGCGAGTTCTCAGCTCGATCTCGGAACACTGCAGTGGAGACGCTCCAGCGCTTTATAACCACACTTATTTAATTATGTTGCAGGTAGCTTCGATTGTATGTCGACGCCACCTACCGGATTTTACTGAACTAAAGTGAAAAGCTGGCGTATTTTTGCAAAATTTTGAGCTCATTTATTGCTATTGTTATTAAATTTTTTAAGATAAAAACTATACTAAAACCATCTAGGAAGTATCATGAATCAGTGTGCAAAATTTCAGCAAAATCGGTTCAGTAGTTTTCACGGTTAGCGATTACAACGGTTTTAGCGACTTTGCTTTATATATTAGTAAGATAAGATAAGATAAGATAAGATAAGATACGGTCAGAACTCTACCAAGATATTGGGAATACTAGTTTTATGAAAATATTCTGTCAATTTCTAAATAACTTTAAAGCCCCCTGGTAGAAAATTACTACATAAACTGGCTAGAAACTCGTCAATGTACATACTTAAATGGGCTTATAACATGTTGACGAGTTTCTAGCCAGTTTATGTAGTAACGTTTCTACCAGGGCCGATTTTAAATTTTCAAGAATCATAAGAAATAGTGCAATAAGAAAATTTTACCAGTATACGATATTCCGATGATCTTATAAATAAGAAAATATTAAAATATGATTAAATATTAGCTATAAGAATTTAAAACCTCTTAGGTCTCCCGCCTTCATCCTTTGTTTCCGAGCACGTGTCGCTCCGCTTTATTATGTTTGTGTATTCAATTGTTCTTCGCGGCTTCGACACCAACGCGTGAATGCCTTTGATGTTTTCTATTCGTATTTATTTCACCCATGGGGGTAAGTGCAGTATAAACGTACATGTATTCCAACGAGGTAAGAGACGTGTACCCCCGTTCTATGCTCAAGTGGAAAAATGCCAATTGATTTTATTCGCGGCTCTTGGAAGATATCACTTTCTTGGTAAATGAGAGATCAATTACTTCTGGTGGTGGTATTATAAAATGTAGGTTTTTAACAAGTTAACCATACACACTTGTATTATTTGTATACTCGAGGACTTATACGCCACAATTAAGACAGGGCTGCAAGATCAGGGAGATTTTTCATCATCATCGTGATATCGCTTCGTTACAGTAGGACTATATCTAAAAAAAACAACTGTAACCAGTCTCCGTTACACTACAAAGTAAGCTACGTACTCCATTTTATTTTATGCAAAAAGTGCACGAAAAAGGTGATAGTTACACGATCCAAACTCTGAGTGCTCTCATTCCTACAACGTACAATCGTAAGAAAAGTACTACGCAAAGTCATAAGTACTTCGCGTAATTTGCTTCAATCGGGCAGTTCACAATTGTTAAATCTCTTGAAATTAAAACCATACAGTACTAACTCGAGTTAATCTTAAAACTTGATTACACACAACATACATTAATTATGAGACCAACTCGAACTACATCTATTTCAATCATTACAAAAATGGTAATTTGATAATAGGCAAGACTTTTGGCTTTCCTAAAACATGAGGTAAGTACGTTTACAAGTTATCCGGGCCTTAATAAGCACCACTATATGAAGAACAAAAGTTTCCAGTCGATTTACTATTTTCTATTTCCAAACTTTTAGTACCTAATTAGGTATTGAATAAATCATCACGAAATTACAACAACGAATTTTGTTAAAACGTTAGTGGATTAAGAAAATAATTAGTTTGCATTGCACGAAAATCAACGCAGCTGTTATTTATTATAGAGTCGTGTGTTCGATGGGAACACTGAAAAAAATTCGGCCATATTAACTGCAGATGGTATGGCTCAGATGCCGTACATTCAGACACTCCGCACTAACCGGGACGCTTATTATTGGGTAGGGCTGATGATTCGCGAGATGCACCAAAAGAGCTGCTCAACTGATGTGTCAATAATAACTAAAAATTTCATACACCAGAACTTATTCTGGGTATAAAAAATTTTACAGCAAGTTACTATGTACTTGTCCATTGTATCGTGACGATGCGTTGCGACGACCCACAGTGCTGGAGCTAGTGTTAGCACATGAAGTTTTGAAGTACGTACAACCTTTGCTACGTATGTTATTGCACATAGCAATCGTTTATACAGTAAGCGTTACATGCACCTAATTAAGTTAGTATAACAAAAAGCTATAGAGGACAGCTAAGTTCCAAAAATGCATTATCATAATGGATTCCCAAAAAAAGTAATGAACAAATGGCACGAAATGTATTACTTAAACCACCTGACTGTACGAACAAATGAAATATCTACAGCAAATAATTATTATTAGTGACAACTCTCTCATCACTAAATATATATGATAGTTTTGAAAATTTCATACTATGACAGAATGCATTCGTTTTGTATAACGGATACAACTGCAGAGCAGTTTACATCGGAATTTCTTTTTTTTAATTTTTTCTACAAAGCAATAATTTCAAAAGCATCATGATAATATTTCATTAAAACATATACATCTATATTTTACTTCAGTAGCAAAAGAAGAGTATTTTGAAACACCACAAACGATACCATCATAAATTTCGTGAGAACAGTAAAAAGGCATCGACCACACCATCACATCACCTGAAGATGAATTAACGTGTTGACAATGGAAAAATCATTTTTTTAACCTAAGATTAGGTTTTGTGTTGTATTAAATATATCAGCAACTATTTCGAACTCCTGTGGAATATCATTCAAAAGTATGGCTGAAAGTAGTAGATCTTATGTTTGTGATGTATGCGGTAAGATTTGCAAATCAAACGTCGCTCTTCAAAGGCACGAACAAATTCACACGAGTACTAAGTCTTACTGTTGCAAATTGTGTTATAAAACTTTTATGTACAAGAGTAATTTAACAGTGCACGAACGAAGACATACGAATTACAAACCCTATAGCTGCTTTGAATGTGAAAAAAGTTTTGTTGAAAAATCAGATCTTACAAAGCACATAAGAACTCATACAGGTGATAAGCCGTACAACTGCAAACAGTGTTCAAAAAGTTTCGCTACTAAATCAAGTCTTATTGCGCACTATCAGACTCACAGGGATGATAAACCCTATGTTTGCAAAGATTGTTTAAAAAGTTTTAGACATAAATTTAGTCTTAAAGTGCACGAACAGACTCACAAGGGTGATAAGCCCTACAGCTGCAAACAGTGTTTGAAAAAATTTACTTTCAAAACAAATCTAACAGTGCACGAGCGAACTCACATGGATGAAAAACCCTACGGCTGCAAACAGTGTTCAAAAAGTTTCTCTACTAAAGCAAGTCTCACAACGCACGAGCGAACTCACACGGGTGAAAAGCCATATACATGCAAACAGTGTTCAAAAAGTTTCTCTACTAAAGCAAATCTTACAGTGCACGAGCGAACTCACATGGATAAAAAACCCTACGGCTGCAAACAGTGTTCAAAAAGTTTCTCTACTAAAGCAAATCTTACAGTGCACGAGCGAACTCACACGGGTGAAAAGCCATATACATGCAAACAGTGTTCAAAAAGTTTCTCTACTAAAGCAAGTCTCACAACGCACGAGCGAACTCACACGGGTGAAAAGCCATATACATGCAAACAGTGTTTAAAATGTTTCCCTCGAAAATCCGATCTTACGAAGCACGTGTGTACTCAAAATGGCAATACAATGGGTGCATGTTTGGTGCTGCCTTCATTTTCTAGTACTTTTCGACGTAAAATGTTATAAACCACCTCAGAGTGTATTCATGACACTATTAATTAGACGATGTATTACAGTGACTTTTAGTGCAACTGCTTTTTCTCCGAGAAGGGAGTCGGATGAACAGAGCACGAAACTTACATCATATGGATAGGTGGCTGGCAAAAAACTAATTATTGACGATTCATCCTGCCGAAAGTTTGTGTTTTCTTTACTTGTACAACATAACCATACAATTCTAAAGTTCGGTAAAAATACAAACTTTTTATCGTGAGCATGCAAAAAAACTAAAACTACTGTTTACTTTGACTTTAATTTCTTACCTATGTATTTACTATATCATTCGCGAGCGAATTGTTTTATTTGCTGTGCATGCGGCTTCAAAAAAAAAAATGTTACGAATTCCAAAACTTATTGTTAACATATGAAAATTTTGTTACAGAAAAAAAGTAGTTTTTGTACCTATTGTAGTGCATCTCCTTATTTTTTGAAGTTTTCTTATAAGTTTCGTTGAATTATATTTAATAGTAGACAATAATAAATAGTAATAATGATAATTTAGTATCACAGCGACATAAATAACAAAATGGTAACAATAAGTTCAATTATTGGTAACAGTGCTTTTCTTTGTTAATTACAACTTGTATTATGACTAAATACATGACATTCCTGTGTGTTGGCAGTATATGAAATTACAGTAGTAACGATTAAAATATTTAAAATTGTGAAAAATGTATGGTGAAATGAGTAACTGTATTTACTTTATACAGCCTTATGCATAATGTGTACTGCCCAGCTTAATATATTATACTTTTAACTATTTGAGTATCAATACTTGGCGCGTAGTTGCAGAAAATACTGCTCTATTTTTGTAGAATTTCGTAATGATTTTAAATTAGATAAATTATACTGAAAATAGTGTTCCATGTTATTACCATAAATTATCAGGATTCTGCTGAGATATTGAGAATATTAGTTTTGCAAAAATATTTTGCCACTCCTAAATAACTTCTAAGCCGATTGTAAATTTTCAAAAATCAATAGAAAGAATGAAAAAGTAGAATTTTACCAGGTATTACGATGATCTTACAAATGAGAAAATATTAAATAATTGAATATCAACTATTAGAATTTGAAACTATGATTTGAGTTATGTACAAAGTTATACTATTACCTATAAGCTCTGATATATTAAAATACAGTTAAATTTGGTGTCAAGAAGGCAGTGTTCAAAAATTGTAGTACTTATAAAAAAAGTCCGAGGAATTATTGCAATAAATGATTGGTAGCTGTACTTTGTGTAGAAATAATTGAATTTTTTTGTCTAAAAATTTTGTACATCAAGAATTTTGAAGTACAATATCGATTTTTGAAATTTTGAAGTATAGTTTTCTTCGTCTCGTAGTTTCGTAAGGTAATGAATTCTGTCGAAAATCTAAAGCGCACGTTTATAAAAGTATACAGGCGTATAATGTTATCTATTTTTCGATTCGTTCGATTAAAAATTTTAAAGCACCTTAAGAACTTAAAGACTATAGAAATATTTATACATGTATATAATTAATATAAATAATATATAATTATGGCTTTGGTGCACAGCACTAAGTATCTTCATCGAAAAAATTCTGTAGTATTAATTTATTTTCTGCAAATTATACTTAGTATAAGTATGTCTTTTAGAGTTTTATGTAGTAAATACTAATATCTCGTATGATACAGTTTTGGATCATCCTTAATAAAAATTGAAAAAAATATTCAACAATTTCGATTACTTTACACGATACTCGTTATAACACTGAGTGACTATGCGATTGATTTTAAAATGATATCGATTGATTTTAAAATGATGGATAAGTATTTAAAGAAAAAAATTTAAGCACCCTTAACCTGAAATTCATCAATGCACCATTAAAAAAAAAGACATGGGTATTTTCGTTTCACCTAGTCAGAAATTAATTGTCCTCATCAACAAACAATTTTCATGTAAAAGTTACTGTAACGTCATCACTCTTTTTGCCTTTGCGTAACAGAACTCTCATTTTCATTCCGATTCCATACTACTTACGCGTGCTCCCGTACCTCACAGCCAAGACCAAGAGGAAAAAAAAGTAAAAGTAAAAGAATCTGCCTACTAAAAACATTTGTACGTACACACATGCATGCACACATGTACCAGCCGTATAAGATAGCCGGTAGGAGCAGGAGCAGTATATCTACGGCAGTGCAACGCATTAGCACTTGTAAATCACCGCCAGCGTGGCGATTAACTTGAATCCGTAATCACCACGCGAGTCAGACAGCCGGCAGGGCATTCCCGGCTCGATTTATAGATCGAGGGTAAGCGAAACTCTCCGATCCATCAAGCGTCTCTTGCGTAGGTATGGTACTACGGCGCAGCTAGCACGTGCAAACCTACTCTCTGCCGATTTATTGGCACGTACAGCCGCTTCCTCGAACTTTTCATTATTCCGATATTTTACATCATTAATATTATAGGTACATTACAACTAACTATTTTACTTATAATAACTTTATTCTCACCCCCCCCCCTCATTAAAAAAAAATGTTTTTTTCAATCGCTTTTTTTGTAATTTTTTAAATCAATTTTTTTTTCAAATTATTTATGTGTGTGTGTGTGTGGATGTCTGTCTGTATGTGTTTACAGCACAATGATAAAGCGATACTGAGTAATCTGTACCAATATTTCAAATTCAAAAACAATTAAAATAATATCACATATAAATTATCATGGCTTAATCTTTATTTAAAAAAATGTAATATCTTAAAATAAACGTAAAAAGGAATCTTTAAAGACATTTAACAAAAAAATTATACCCACTCTCTTAGCTACGCATCTATTGAATATCACACTACCGTGTTGGAGGCGCATGCAATCAGTTGGTTTAGCTCAGCGAAGGAGACACGTTTCAAATTTATTCGTCACCCACAAAGTGATCATGAGAAACTTCTTGATCTTCACTTTTTTGCTGGTCCTTGTGTTAACCATCTCAGCTCGTCGTAAGTTAAATTATATTTTTCATTTAAAATAAAATGTTGACTATTTTATAACTTTATTCATACTAAAGAGTAACAATAGTTTTCCAATCTATTATTCAAAAAAACACACTTTACGTACAAAAAAACTCTTTTTTTTTACAAACGCTATTTGACTTTAAACTATCTTTAATGCAATGCTGATTGATTCAGGTCTTAAAATAAACTACATATTTATTGACGTGTAATAACCACATTTATCTGATTGAGTGAATAAAATTTCATATTAGGTAGATTTTAACGAATACTCGAAAGATTTTTCACACCTCTATAAGCCTGTACAATTAACTCTTTTTATCTCCCATATCCTTTTTCCATATACATACCCAGGTTATATATATACCCGCTGACTGGTGAAAAATCAGCAAAACCCCGTAGGAGAAATTTAGGGAAAACCTGACTCGGAACGGCCCTGCAATGTGTATATTGGTCGACCTTACAAAGTGATTCATTGACAACTGCATCGGGGTAGATTTCACATTTTTCCATCATGGGCGCTCAATAAATGTAGCTGTAACCCTTTAACTTCGCATTCAAGTGCTTGCTGCTTGTATTGTCTGGATTATTTCATAACAAATACAAGCCATGCGTTTTATAAGTTAAAATGTGCTTGTATATACTTTATGTTATTATTTAAACATTTGATTTGGTTTGTTAAATGATAAAATATTAGCTTATTATAAACTCAACTGAACTTTATTATCAATTTTTTCAAGCATTTTACTATTAATAATTGAAATTGATGTATTAATATGAAATTCATTATGCAATAATATCTTAAAATGAGATACTTTTAGAAAACAGGAATTTTTTTAGTACTTTTCTAACCAAGCATAAATTTTTCCATTGTACTAACAAAAAAAAAATTACTCATAAAGATTTTTTTCACAAATAAAACAAGAATAATGACAATAACTTTTTTAGCTCAAGGTACTCCAGAATACTTTTTGAATATTGATAGAGTAAGTATTTGTTACGAAAAAACTGTCAAATTATTAGTTACCTGGAATCAATCGCACAATATCTTTCAATTGAATTTTAATCATTTTTTTAGTCGTATTTCGGTTGGTACTATACTAAAATTTCTGACAATGGGACACTTTCATCTAATGAATGGAAACCAGTGGAGGCATGATGAAATTATTTAATCTATTTTTCACTGCAGTTCATCAATATAATGCTTGCCAACTAGATGCTGAATTAATACTCAACACTTGAGCCGCATACCAAAATCTGTGTAGCAGCAATAGCTGCGGCCAATAAACACATGGTTGAACTCACCAACAGTGAAAAATGGATTGGAGTGCTTCATTGGAATAAATTATTTCAAAGAGAATTGCAACCATGCTTATATTTTTGCAGTAATTATTCAGATTAAAACGGTGTGCGTTGATGATGCTAAATAAATAGAATACATAAAAAAAATTAGAAGGAATTATTTGTGAATACATTTTTTTTGTCTCCAACCGATGGATGTAAGATACTGTATATTCCTGCCCTTGAGAGTATAAAGTACCCCACACTAGTGGGTCGAAGTGAAGTACTTTATACGCTTATAAGTTATTCCAGAAAAATAAAAAATTTAAGCCCTATATGAAATCAAGTGTAGGATACACAACACTCTATACGAAATCTTACAACCTTCCCTCTCCTTTCATTAATTGGTCTAATTTTTGGCGAGCTAACAACAAAAATTAGAAATAAGATCAGAACAAAAAATATTTAATGAGCGGCGATGAAGAATAAATGCAGAAATTCAACGATTGCTGAAAAATTAAGGCTACTTTTAAACTTTAAACATAGTACTTACACATTTTACATTCGAAGAGCACAAAACTTCGTAAGTCATACTAATACTAATAAGATAGGAGTAGTGTCCTACACTACCAACAAGTGGTATTTACAATAATGTAGAAGCAATGTCAACATAGTTGTAATTTTCAATTACACCGTGCATAAAAGTCCTAGTTGCGTACATCCACGAAATAAATCATTACTGCCTTTTATTCCGTTTTATGTTGAAAATATTCAAAATATTAGAAAACAACAGCTTATATTGTTAAGAAGGAGTTTGATAAATAACAATCAGCTGTAAATAGCTCGAATATTGAAAATGAAAGTTTTAATTTGTTTTTTATGTTTATATTCATGAATTATAACGAAACAAGATGTTTTTTTTCGAGCTCGTTTAACTTGCAGTGTATAAGTAAACAAGAGTATAGATATAAATAAAAATTGCACTGACAACCGAGGTTAATTATGGAGCAATTACAACAACGCTATATGTACAATGATTTTACAGATGAGTTGTAATAAAAGAAAAAATACTTTGCTTTGATAGACATACCAATAGGTTATTGAACTTACCAAGGTCCATTCTATTCTATCTTTAAATTACGCATCGATTAAAAATCACACTAATCTAAATTTCAATTAACTGAAGCTAACCGTATAAAAACGAATGTCACACCGTGTCGGAGGCGCATACAATCAGTTGGCTTAGCTCAGAGAAGGAGACACGTCACAAAGTTAGTCATCACCCACAAAATGATCATGAGAAACTTCTTGATCTTCACTTTTTTGCTGATCCTTGTGTTAACCATCTCAGCCCGTCGTAAGTCCATTTGTAGTTATTATTATTAGTTTTTATTAATTTAATTGATATTGCCAATGCGTACAATAGTAATTTTCTTACATGGTTGCACATACCACCAGGAAGGGTATTGTGCTTGCCCTAGTTGGATGCGCATTGGGTGCAAACTCTATTTTTCCTACTACAGGCGCACTTAATATTCAAATGTTAAAAAAACAGCCCAAAGTAGAAAAATGGTATTGTCGATCAAGCAAAGCAAAGTTTGCTTTTTTTACACTAGTCCAAAAAAATTTTACCCTGCACTCCAAAACAATGGATGAATTTTATCGTATTTTAACAAAGTTGTACTTGTGCGGCAAGGAAAATCCCAATAAAATTTTGAAGAGAAAATCCTGAGATTATTCTAAAACATCTAAGATCCAAGCCATATGTCGTGGTACATTTTTCTAAATGTATATTTTATTCGAAACCAAAAAAACATTAAAATTTGTATACTCTTTAGTCATTTTTTAAGACATGTTTCAAGAGACGTAAGGCATTATTACAAGTAATTATATACTTTTTTTTTATTGTAATGATTGAACATATTAATAATTATATGTCATATTTTTTTTTCCTGTAGGAATATTTACTAGTAAATAAGATATAAATGTATATATAATATAATTAACAAATGTAATAATATCCTAATGATATAAAATAATCTTCATCACATTCTAGCACAAAGTGATCCAGAAGTCTTAATGAGTTTCTTAGTAAGTATTGTTTTAAAAATTGTTTTTGATTAACAATTTGTTGAATTATCTAAAGTATATTCATAATGAATTTTTTAGTATCGTAACCAGTATATATACGGATTATTCGATTTCTACAATCATACGTATGATGAGACGCAAGCAGTGGAGGCTTGATGTAATTCTATAATTAATTTTGTCGAGGATTTAGTACTACATAGCGTAAAAAAAAATCATACATATCGAGTAAATTAACACGCAACACCGTAGCCCGATATCAAAGTCTAGCAGCAATAGCTGCGGATCAATAAACGGATGACCGAACTATTCATCATTAGTGAGAAATAGATACGTCTACGTAAATTTAAATTTAATTCTTTAAATATTGTATCTACGAACACGAATAAAAGTTCATGTGAACTCTAGAGAGCGGTGGGATGAGTCATATGCATTATACACAGATAAGGGCGAAGGAAAAAATGTTTCATTGTAATTACGTCTAAAATAAATATTATTTTCTGTGTGAATTCATTACTTTTTGCTAATTTCCATTTTCACGAAGAAAAAAAAAACTTTATTTGATAAACCCAATGAAAAAACAACAAGTCTTACAGTCTAGAGTACAAAGCTCAACTTTTTCTCCCTTGATTGGACACAGCCCCACATTCTTTATCCTAGAGTACTTATTCCATGCTAGCGAGCAGTTCCCCACACTTTCTACGGCGTATCAAAAGACAAATGTTTTTTTTTTTCCCATCTATCGCAAGAGAATCATCGTGATGGAAAAATAAAAAAATGGTACACTCAAAACAGGTGCCTCCCCGAATCGGTAAAAAAAATCAATCATCAACAAAGATACATAATGCTCATAAACATTCCTTCAACATATTCTACATTCCTTTAAATTAGCCACGTATAAGTATAAAAAATCCCCACGTACCAGCGACAAAATTTCCACTCGGCCTCCACTTATCCGTGTACAATATAAGTACATGTGCACAGGCGACGGAATAGAAATAGAGAACAAGCATGTACTCATAACATACGGCTCGTGTGTATTTATGCCTGCGAGAGGCGCCGGCGATCGATAGGCGCGGAGAACACGCATAGGTGTGATATATACACTACATATATATAAGCCGGAGAAGAGCAAAAGGGGCGGCAAGAGCGGAGTCTCTTATTTTCCTTTGTCCAGTGCGGCCCGACCAGCTCGTACATTGTGCATGTAATGTGGACTGAAATAACGCGAGAACAGGCGTACCGGAGGACCAGATGCAAATCAGCTGGATATCGTGCGAAGATCTAAGTTCAGTAACACCTACGGCGACGGTCCGGCCATTGAATTTGAATTTGGATGATTTAACGAGTAGAAGAAAGTAAAGAAAAAAGTTGAACCGTGCAGGCGACAAACTGTCGAACATCATGTGCTCGCGGTGGGAAGAGCACGTGGAAAAGTGTGAGAGTATTTTATACAAATAAGGGGGAAAAAGCGAGGAATATATCGAGGAGGGGGCACAACAAGCGCGGAAGCGATCGCGGGGTAATATGTGCGGGCGGAGTAAGTATATATACACACGCACCGCGGAACAACGCACGCACTCGACAGCCGAGAGTTTAAGTGTGTTTTCGTGTTTATAATTTTTTCTCGACTTTTTTCATTTTTTTTTTTTTTTTTTTTTTTTTTTTTCGAACAAAAGATTATAAATTTCACGCATTATTCGCCCTGACCAATATATTGGTGATACACGAAACACGTTGGATGAAAGGACAAAGGCGCCGAGACTTTATAAGGGGTTTTCTTGTCAGAGGCCAAGGACAATTATTTTAAATCTCATGCAAAGTCCAGTTCATAGACTATAGCCCTTTTTTTTTTTTTTTTTTTTTTTTTAAGGTAACTTTGACGCGACTTGAATACGCACGCGCGGCTGGAGACCGAGATGGAAAGAAAAATCAAGTCCACATTACATATACGCGAGATCGCGAGCTCGGATAGCGCGAAGTCTGCGTGCGTATGTAGGTAACGATGCCCGATTATGTTTCCCTTCCTCCCCCTCCCCCCGTTTAAGCGGAGTGGTATACAGAGATGAAGCCAATTATTGTTGGCGCGGAAAAAACTCGGGTACACGTATACGCACACCCCCGCATATCTGAATTCCGATTAGCGTGCGCAGCATAGGGCTAATAGAGGCTCGGCGATCTATATACCACTACGGAGGGATGCGTGCAGCATAGTACGGTGGATAGATGCCTATCTGATCGGTAGATCGGACGATCGCTCGTTTGAGCTTGCGGGCCTCTCTTTGGTTTGCGGCGTCCACAGGGGAGAGTCCCCGACGTTGGGAATAATTGGAGATTTTACATACAGTATACACATAGGGCTGGGGGAGGGGGTGAGCTTTACAAATTGCAAGCTCTACCGAGACGACGAGCGATCTGTTATCCGGCGAGAGATTCGGTGCCGATCGCGAGATAAGGAAGAAAAATAAGAAAAAAAAAGCAACGAGGCCCTCGAGTTTTGCGCATAAGTTGTTCCATATGGGCGAAATAAAGAAGGGACATCCCGGCAGCCGCGGTATACGGCCAATCTCCCGCAAGGCAAAGCGGAGCCATGATCCACACACGATCGGCAACCAGAGACAGGGACAATAAAATTCCTCGGCGAGCATGAAGCTGCCTCGCCTCTCCAACCCCTTTCCCCCCGCCCCCCCACCTCTCCTCCTTTCTGTACTCTACTCCTCTATGTACCTCCACTTCTTAGATCTGCAGCAACGGCAGTGTATATAGGGAGCGCGCGCGCGCTCGCCCGAGCCTTGTTACCCGGTGATCTACAAGCGTCCCCGGTGATATATGCTGGGACAACTTCAAAGGAGCCAGCAGCAGCAGCAACAACATGCGCCAGTCGCGCTTAGATAAGCAGGGGCCCCGCGCGATTTCGCTCTCCCTCCCTGGGTTTGTATATAGGTGTATACCGTATGTGCGAGTGTGTTGCCGCAGTTTGGTGGCGCGAGCAGAAGCTGCGGTGTATATCGAGATGATGACGACAAAGCGATGGGGGCGACAAAGACGCGAGCGCATCTGCCTGGACGGAGATGAGACATTGTTTATGAACCGATTGCTTTACTCGCACACTTTTCCCCGCAAATGCATTTATTTGTTCATACACGTGTGTTTTCGTTGCAATTGGGGTTGTATTATATATATATGTTTGGGGATGAATTTCACGATCAAATGATTTTGTGAATTTTGCTGATGGAATCGCAGTTGTCATGGACTGTGAAGAAGCGACAACAGCCACTGACTCTCAAGTACAGGTGGAGATCGGCATTTCACCAACTGCAGAATTATACGTATACACCTCCATATATGATAGGAAGATAAAAAGCCAATTGATCGATTGACTTTTGATTAAACGACACCTCCAGCATCGATGGACTATCAGCTGACGTGTCAATCTCTCCCTCCCAAAGCTCGTATACTGTACAAGCTCGCGTATATACTCGAGGCGGTCCGCGCGAGCTTGTACCCGCATATGATGGTGCCCGGAATCGAAGCTTGTACCTAAGTACGGGGCAGATGGGGAGGGGGTAAAAGCGTTGTGCGGCCGCCGCGGAATTCGGATTTATGCGTCCAGGAGCGACAATACCGGCAGAGGCGCACTGCCATGCGAGGTACAACCTATATTATAGTGCCGCTGTATAGGAGCAGAGAGAGGGAGGAGGGTATAACACACATCGGATAAACCCGGGTAGCCCATTAATCAGAACGGTACAACGGCACGCTACACGCGCCTCTCCCCCCTATATATAAGCATTATATGGCCAACTCTTTTCTCCGACTCTTCGTCCCGATGCCGCGCGCATATATGTTATACACGTATCGTCGACTTCACTCCTTTTTCTTACTCTCCTATATATATACGCTTCTCGTTTACGTACCGCTACCAGTGTGTATGTGTGTATGTGTACTGGTGGCCCTCCCCTTGTCTTATTCTTCTTCTATTCGCATATTTTCCGCGCAACTGTTTTTTGCATAACATATACGTACACCGTATATAGCTTTGGATCGGTTTCGATGATTTATGGGTACGTACGTGTACCAGTTGTGGTTTGATGTCGTGTGCTTTTTTTCTACGAGTTATTTATAAGTCGTTGGTCAAGTTAACCAAGTACAAAGTTTTTCGCGATTGAAAAGATGGAGCGAAAGCTCTCCTTTGATTCTGTCATAAATAGCTATGATCTAACGAAACTTATGTTTTGCTGTGTAGATGACGAGTAAAGGCCATTTGCGTTTGTCCTATACGTGCTTCATGAATTCCCATCGTGACTTTCCTTGGACAGAGATCTGTTTTTCTCAGGTCAAATTCACCATCACCGCAACAACCAACCCCACGACTGGTGCCCGTAACATTTCAGAAACACGCGAAACGACCCATTTAAGTGTATATAGGTACTATCGATAAAAAAAAAAATAAAAAAAATCCCACAAAACACTTACGGTAGTGAGGCACAGCTTTACAAATGATTACACCCATAAAAACAATTTTTTAATGGACGATCGTATACGATATTACTACACACGGCGTCTGCTTTCACCACATGTACAGTTGCTGGCTCCAGCGCCTTATCTCCGATTATGTTACGTTCGCTCGTGTATACACCGTGTCCTCGTCGACTAGCATCGATGGCCGCGTATACTTCTCCCCCCTCCCCCCTCGAGGAGCATCTGGTGATCTCTCGCAAGAAGACCGTATATATATGCGCGCCAAGGAAGATATATCGGCCGCGACACGGCGACACGGTGTTTGTTGTACGTAGGTGATGCGCGACACTTTACTGTTTCCCGGAGACACGAGCGATCGAGGGGTCGCGATAATGCACCAGAGGTATGAGTATACATACAAGGCTTTCTCGTGCCCGACTTCGTTTTCCCTACATTTTCGGCGGCGCCTCGCTTCGTGCTCCTCTCCTCGCGCCTTTCTTCCAAGGCCTCGGTGAAAAATGGCCACTTTGTACCATAATCCAATTTTAGTTTCAGTTGGATTGATCCTCAAACTTTTTATTCACGGAATCAAAAAGAAAGCTATACTTGAGGCGTCGCGTTTTTTGTCCCCCCCTCCTCTTCTATGTAGAGCTCTCGAAACAGCTGTTGCCCCAAGTGTACTTTTTGCTTTCCCCTATAAAGACACGTGGCACGTTGCACAACCTGATGATGCACACGTATTATATATATATACGTATATACTCACTGACGCGCGCTCGCGCTACTCTTAGAGAGGAGCGGCCGACCGATCGCGCGATGCTCCGCAAAGCTGCAGGTATAAGGTGTATAAGTAACACAGCCTAGAACGAAGAAGATAAGGGAAACAGCAGCCCATGTGTGTGTATGGTGTGTACAAGTATAGTTTGCTCGCAAGCAGTGAATTTCAACTTTTTGCTCTTTGGGATGAGTGGATGTAGGGTTACGTGCTGTGCCTTTTTGGTATAGTCTTTTCGAGTACATTAATATGGGGCGAGATACCGCGATCATGTCAGGCTGATATTCATAAAGATCCTTTGATTTATTTTCAAGGCATATACTGCATGTTTTTTTCGTTTCAATTGATTGTATACTGATGTATTATAGATGACGCAAGCCTTCCATCTTGGCTTGACGATCGCGACATATCTAAAGAAGGAGGAGCCGCATTGCAACTTTCCCCAGAGATGCGAGATTCCAGCATCGCGCGAGGCGACTCCTTGCGAGCACATTGTGTGCACACACCTTTCCAATTTTAACATACAACTGAAAGCGTTGTATGTATTCATCGCTGCCTAGAGAAGGGATCCCACCCATATTTGCATCGACTGGTTATACCTGCATATTATGAGTGCAGAGGACGAAACTGCAACCGAGGAAACGCCGAGGCTGCGTCACTTTGGGGAATAAAAGTTGTGCCGTATGTGCATAACGCAAAGTATCTACCCTTAAACATTCCACGGGTGTTTTAATAAACAAGCCCGCTCGCCCCCTCGGATCATGCAGCTCTTTACTTGCTCGAAAAGGAAACGACTCGAGCTGAATCAGAAACATCACGCAATATTGGTATACAAGTTCGCAGGTGTTCGAGCAAAAGACGATTATTGTCTTTCTCTTTGAAGGTACGTAATGTAAGCACGGAAAAAAAAAAAAAAAAAGGCATCCGTGCTAATCTCGAGAGCCTTATACGGGCCTTATCTCCGGGCGAGAGAGCCCCGGAGCAAAGCGAGCACTTAGCGCAGCAGTGATAAAAAGCCTATATATATACGCGAGAGGATCACGCCTCCACCTCCTCCTTCCCTCTGCTTCTGTTATTTGTGCTTTCCAGGAGGCGAACAAACGACCAGAAAACATCAGACCCGCGAAATCGGTAAATCAGCGAGATTCATGTAGACATTAGCTCTCCGACGCCGTTTAGTTGCCGCTGCTTTTCCATCTGTATCCATACATGTATATATACCTACCCCGTACGGCGCGCTTTCCTTTTTATTTCTCTCTCTCTCCCTCGCTGTTTTCACCTTAGAATCGGTGTACATGGGCATTATGTGCAGGGACTCGTGCTTTTGTGGATACAGGTTTTCTGGTTGGCGAGATTGAGAGAGCCGAAAGTCGCGGGGAAGGGGGGATCGAGCTTGACGACGAATGAGCGTGGCGCCTGCAGTGTGTGTTTGGCCAAACAAGATCTACGGAATTTCCATAGAATCGATTTTTTTATTATTTTTTTTTTCTTCCATACAACACAGCGAGAGCAGAATCACGTTTTACGTGTATACCTACAACGTGGCGGGCGCGAGCGCGGTGTCACTGTGATGATACAATTTAGAGCGTCGATTTTGCGGTTGCTGTCGTTGAATTGAGATCTTTTGTGCATGGTTTCGGTGACTAATAACTGGTTGGTTACGATAACCCAATGTCGTCCAATTGAATCGGTAAATATTTACTGATTCAATTCTAGAGGGGGATATATATGTAGGTAAACAAACAAAGCGACTATTGAGAGCCAATTAAACGAGAACAATGCAACGATTTCTATCTTGGACCTCGAAACAACACAAGATGGTTGGGTAGTCAAATCTGCGACAAAGTGAAATTTCAAGTGTTTGGTCTGAAAAGGTCATTTTCAGAAACAATGAAGTTGATCAGTCCGAAAGATGAGATTTCGAAAAAGTTGTCACTAAATTTACACAAATTCTCTTACACCCGAGTCATTACATTTAATTTTTAAAAACCTCCTTAGTCTCCTGATGTGCAAAAATTGTATGAGCTACTAGAACAATTTTATTGGATAAGATGGGTAAACGACAACAACACGGATTTCTCTTCCACCATCTGCAGAAAGCACTGAGCTGATTGTGTAATACCTGTAACTTCAACACTTGCTATTTCAATGTCTCTCGCTTATTTAAATGTTACGCCCCATTTGATAAATGCAAATGTAAGATGTATGCATGTATATGACACTTGATAGACCATCACTTCTCATTTTTATGGAAGATATTGAAGCAAATTTTTCATTGCTTTGACTACAATCAAAGTGAAATACTTAACGAGTTCAATGGAGAATCCTGATGGCCCAAGTAGAAATCACCCACGAGATTGTACGTACAATCCTTGTAACATTAATCCCCAGTGCAGCGAGAGAGCCTCTCACAACCTCCTCGAAGCTCGTGTCAGCAGCCCGAAAAAGGCTCAGGGGGAGAGGGGGGATGAAAAAAGTAATCGATGCAGCACACAAGAAGCTATATATATATATATGTGCATACACACAGGGAGGAGCGCCACTCCCGCGGTGCACGCGCCCCGGCTCTCCGTATAGGCAGAGCCTATCTCCTCTGGCGTGACACGTAGCCTCCGTCTGTGCACCACAGCCGTGTTATTATCGGAGGTCAGCTGGAGGTCGGAGGCCTCGAGGATTATTACCATAGGCCGCCCCTTTCGTACACGTAATATATATATATATATATATATATATATATATATATATATATATATATATATATACGTGCATCGGTGCGGGCGCACGGGGTGCAGCGCCGGCGAGAGAGCGGAGGCTCGTATCGGGCGAGAGGGACCTTCTGATTCGATTTATGTTTAATGTACCTGCATGCGCCTCTCTCTCTCTCTCTCTCTCGTGCACTGCCTTTTATTTCGCCTCTCCCTCGTTACTTGCACTGTACGTATATACATACACACACCGACTGATGTAACGTGGGGCCTTGTGCTGCTCTTCTTTTGTTCTCCGCGACTTGATTCGCTTGAAACTCGTGTACGCGAGGTATATATATATATATATACGTGTATACATATAGGTAGTTGTAAGCGTGCCGGGGTTGTAGTACATGCGGGCGAGGCTGACGGAGGTAAGTAGCATTGAAAATCGAAAGGCTGCCAGTCGCTCGCTATGGTTATTCATATTTTTCGATGCTATGTATATAACTTTCTCTCCCCCCACTCCCAGCCCTTTTGGTTTTCGTGTTCGGAGAAGGTGCTTGCTCAATCGCATTGCGTTCGTAAAAGACATCATCCTCGTGGATTCTCGGTAAAAAGGATTGAAACGTTAATTGTATCATCAATATATATGACATTGCAAGCCGACCCATGACTATCATCTATATACAAAATAAAATTTACGAGAGCAATCACATCCCCGTATCAGGAACAAAATGAGAGAAGAGAAGCACGTGCCGCGAGGGCTGAAGATCAGCAGAATGTGGCATAGCGTCACGTCTGCAGAGATAAGCGTCTGTATATATATATATATATATATATATCTATGGGCGAGAGCTCGCGTGTATATACAAGGATGTATAGCAAAAGGTATATGCAACTCGGTGTAGCGCTCCCTAGAAAACGGAGATTGCCGCGGCACGCGCGTGTGTGATGAAATTTCGTTTTTGCGGCGCAACGTGTGGTGGGTATACCTACAGCAAAACAGGGAGGGGACCCTCTCCCGGAGTGATAAATAATTGCGCGCGCTTTCGCCTTTTGATTAATATATATGTATATTATATATTATACGCGCACTCCCTCTCTTTCTTTTCCAATGAATATATCTCGACCTGCACTTGTGCACTTGGTTGTGCCAGGCGTGTCTCTATTTATGAATAACTTCACGATTACAATTAGTATGAATTCAATACCCCCCTCCCTTCCAATTCTGCATCACACCCGTGGACGATGATTGTATAATTCAACGAGCTCTCCCGTACTTATGGTATCATGAAACATCGATTAGCCACAAAAAACTCTCTGTGCCAAGAATAACCCCCTTTCTCACCCCTGCAACTAATCTTGCAACCAAAGTGTCCGAATCAAAGAGTAAAATTCATACGCATGCGCACGTGCATCTTGTGTGAAAATTACATCGACACGAGCCAACAGAGAGTGGTGGAGAGAGAGAGAGGAGGTAAGGGAAAAATCGACGTATATACTCTATACGTCTCTGGTAATATACACACGTAAATGCAGCACGAGAGCAGAGCGCTCTTCCATCGACAGCGTCGTCCTCGGAGGGAGCATTAGTGCCTTCTTACTTAATGTAAAACAGAGAGAAGAAGAGAGAGAGGCAATAAGGAATTCAAGAAAGGGAAGCCATTAGCCGGCACAATTTTCCGCAAGTTCCCTCGGCATCGCGGCTTCGAGTGCATATACATTCGGTATACATCGAAGTATATATACGTAACGCGCCAGCGGTGTGGCGGTGGCCTTCTTTTATATACGTACACGTGTATATATATATATATATATATATATATATATATATATATATATATATATATATATATATATATATATATATATATGTATAAATACGGCATATAATACATCAGAGCGGAGCGAACTGCAGCCGCGATCGAGACGCGTGATTTATGATTCAATTTCTTCATCCTAGAGCAGACCTCGCCTCGACCCCCCCCCCGTGTGTCTGTCTTTATATACGTACATCAGGCATACACAATCTCTCCTCTTTTTGCCAAAGTAATTGCCCGTACGGAGGTAAAGAAGAGAAGGCCTCTCCATCTTGGATGGTTAATGCCGTGTGTCTTGAGCTGATTTTGTTGGGTCCCCGCTTTTTTTTTTTTTTTTTTTTCATCTCCGATTTGTAAGGTATGTATATAGTGTGACGAGTGGCGAAAGGCTCGATTACTATGCATATACTTCAACCAACCGTACAGGTATGATAGTAGGGCTGGTGCAAGACTCAAAGTCTTGTCTCGGCAAACAATTCCAAGACAAGACTACGGATGGGCGAGGTCGAGACTAGACAAGGATGCTCTTACGAATTACAGGATCATCGGACATTGCTTAACATTTGAAAGAATAGATACTTTTCAACGAGCTATTTAATCCATGAAATCCTTACTGATTCATAATTTCGAGATTCATGCTCCATCAAATTCATCGTAGGTAATCACGAAAGTGATAAATATTGTTTACCGTAACAACGAATCCTCCATCTCTGAGCTTTTCGTAATAATCGTTGACTTTTGTGTTCCAAGCAATTGATTCATTTCGCATCAAATAAAAATGTATGATGTTGAAAGGGAAACACTTTACCTAAAGACAGTTTTCATCAGGACCAAGATTTTCCTAAAGACAGACTGAGAATGTGTCCAGACAAGGCAGGAGTGCTTATCCCTAAAAAACCATAAGATATCGATGCAAAAATATAATCTTAGGACAAACCTGTTCGTACAGAGACGAAGCGACGATTTTATAATTATTTGGAATCACCGTACACTATAAACACACATTGTACAATTATAGATCGGCATTATTTTACCATTGCCTGTCGACAATGGCCCTATACGCTTATCAAAGCAACTCGACGACACACCGAGAGAGTATATATAATACAACAGTTCCACTCGATCTCTCGCAATCGACGTAATCTAGCTAGCCCCCAAGGAACAACGCCGCACGCACCCGCACAATGGGCGCGTTGAAGCTCGCGGGCATGAGCCCGATGGACGAGCCGCCGACAATGGGCCCGAGACAACGACGTTGGATCTTTCTCTCTCCTGAGAATAATCGCGCGGTGCAGCCTATACGTAAGTACACGAATGCCATTGAATGACGATCGAGAGTCGAATCGGAGGAGAGTGTAGGAAGAGGACGGTGGGGGATACGTGAATATAATACATTATATGCGCGAGCGGGGAGCCATACGATGATGGGATGTATCCCGATGGTACACTACAGGTATATATATATATATGTATATAAAAATCGAGTACGATACCCATGGCTTGATTGCCGTAGCGTACATTATTTTCAGAATGTGATCCTAGAGTACATATACATGTATATTTCTCGCGGGGGCTTAGAAACAATGGCATATATCGGCGGTGTTTTCGAGCGAACGAGAGCCACCCGCCGAGCTCACCACCCGTGTTACACGAGATCGTTCGAAATATTATGAATCGACCGGGCCACGATATATATAAAACGCGAGAGGTTCTCATTGTCGGACGGCATGACGCGGCGAGTTCCATCGAAATGTTTTCGCTACTCCGTATGTATATATATATATACATAATATATATACGTGCCGAGGATATTCGATATACCCTGATCGTGTATACTGAACGATCCATCATCACTGTGAGAATTTTACAATAGGTATAACGTACAGAGTGCGAGGGACACGCTTTCCTATCCTGTATATCAACTCTCGCGATTATTATTAATCCCCAACGCGCGAAATAGAGCCATAAAACACTCGGCCGTCAAAAATCATCGAGACCCCCTATCTTACGTGACAGTACCTCTATGTATATGTAGGAGAAAAAAAAGTCATCAGCTCTATAACAACAACAATAACCACCACGGGCAGGCTCATGGGGCATTGTTATCCAGCTCAGTGATTTTTCTCGCTCGCGTGGCCCGGTATACGTATAAATATATAGCGTCAGCAAACAACAATGAGTAAATATACCCAACGTGTATACACTCCCTCGCTCGAATTAATAACAGAGAGAGAGAGAGAGAGAGACTTCTCGAGCGCGCGGAGAATCTCTCCGAGTTGTCCCTCGGCCATCCACCGATGATTTCGCAAGCGCGGCCTCCTCCTCCTTCTCTCTCTCTTGTATATATATATATATATATATATATAGGTGTGTATGGTATACGTGCACAGGTAGACCCTCCCGAGCGCGATAACATCTTCGGGCACGTATACTCGTCTATTAGCGGATTAAGTTCGCACCGGCGAGATACGAGCGCGTGCCGCTAGTTAGCGAGACGGGGTATACATGCGGGGTGAGTGTATGTATATATACGTGCCGAGAGATAGTCCTCCGAAAGAGCGCGTGTCCGCGTGTTGCATCCGCTGCGGGGCACACGACGCGAAGGAGGAAAAACACGCTAATGTATTCTAATGCTATGCCGCCCCGACAATGAAGGCACAACTCATCGACCTCCTCCTCGCCGTCCTCCTCCTACTTTTTTTTTTTTTTTTTTTTTTTTTTTCCATGGTGGTATGGTGTATGGGTATGTATGTTACACACAGCCCCCCCCCCCCTGAGGACCCCCTTGGACAATGAGCTCGCTTGACCTCGCATAGCGGCGTGGCTCTGTCTCTCTCTCTCTCCCTGGGTGCTTCTTCCTCGAAGAATCGATCCTCGCGCTGACCGAAGACGGGGTATACGGGAAAAGTTGGCTCGTTTTTTGCGCTCTGCACACAATCACCCGCACCCACTATCCATGACAAACTTGTAAAGCAACGCATCAATAGTTACATAAACTATTCAACAACTCACAAACAACCGACACTTAGAACAATACTGATTGGAAACAAAGTCCGTCAACCAATATTCACTTGATACAAATATATGTTGGGCAAAGGAAAAAAAATGAACTGGCCTTAAAGCACGAGACCTGTTGGTTGTCTCTTTTCTTCTAACTGTGATTGATTGTATTACAAAAATGGTATTAAGTATACATTTGTATGCACGTTCGTTAAGGTGCTGGTGTTGTCGGTGACAATGATAAGAGCCATTCTTGCAATATTAATGGAAACCTCTATCCCTACGCTTACCATGTGTTATAAGTCATACTTTGGACACAAATGTCTCTAAACAGTATTATTGGGACTTGTGATGTTTTAAGCACATATCCTTTTTCCCCAAAACTACCTTAAGAATGCAAAGCTCTCATCTGCAGATACCCACTGCCACGCTATCATTCTCATCCGATTAATTAAATACATATACGTATGGTAATTATTCATAACCAAATACGAGTATATTCTACCGCTGAAGCTTTCTCTTGTCGAAAGCAAACAATAACCCCATGGTGTATAAAACAGGAGAAAGTAAACACATACCGTTTCTATTGAATGGTGGCAAAGACGATTTTTCTCAACAAAAAAAAAAAAAAAAAAAAAAAAAAAAAAAGTCACGTTATCTATCAAGCTTATATACACACAAACAACGCGTGGGTGCGATTGTTCGAAGCTTTTACGACGCACGCTGTGACCATCGATTAATAAAAACGTCACTTTTCCATATACAGGTACCACAATATTCCATACACGAAACTAAAACGAAAGGGAAGACCATTCATCAGCCAAAGGGCGATTTTTTTCTCCCCGTAGAGGCGGAAAAAAAAGGGCTCATCAGCTCCGACAAATTCCATAGCTCGAGCGCGCATTCCCGATGCTCGGCTTTTTCGAGTTTATGAATCTCCTGCGGTCGCGCTCGCTACCTCCGTATATATACAAGCTTTTGCCGATGCTGCGGGAGAGCGCAAAAAAAAAAGCACAACAACGCAACAACTGTCCCGTGCGTCCCGCGAACCGGAATGCGTCTCTGATTCTTACTTGCCAAGGGAGTCGGTGCAGGCACACATACACGGTACGATGCATTAATGCCGCGTATTCATGCATTTTACAAGACGCGAGAGCGGAAAAGACAGAGTGCCGCGCGTGCAACAGTCGCAACGTTGATGCGGTTTGATTATTTGCGCGCATTACTCCGGGTACAGTGTAGCCGCCCCGCATTGTGTATACGATATATACGTGCAGCTATGCACACAAGCGACAAACAGAAGTCGGGCGTTTTGCTGTACGGTGGTTGTTTAGAGTGTAGAGCCGGAAACCGCGGCGTTCAATCACTATCGAGTTAAAAGTGGCATAGGAGTCCAACTCGGTGGTTGTATACGCAGCTCAGAGTAGAGATTTTGTACAAGATTTATGTCCCGCCGATTGGGATATGCAGAGAGAGAGAGAGATTTGGTTTTACGAGGATGCCGAGTTATCTGTGGTACCGGATTGCTCCTTGAGTGCCTTATTTTTCGAAACGGAGCTTCATATTTTTGTCCCCTGACTACCGAAAAATCGGTTATTCTAGGGTTACTTTTCGCACCGATTACGCGAGTGCGGGGTAGTTTTGAGGGCTCCGAAATTTCATTGTTTACCTTAGATGAAACAGTCGATAAAAAAAGAAGAAGAAGAAGAAAAAAAAAGCAACCACATTTCCGAGCTGTAGCGATTTCTTCCTTGTCTTTTCCCTTCTAAGTGGAAATACATGCGCATTGTCCGCACCCACGTCACGTACTACACGTACACCGTATACGTACATACAAGTGCATTTCATTAGCATACAATTATTTTGCCGCATGTCGCGGAAAAGGAATTAACTCATACGTCTCTCTGTTGTGTGTGTATACATGTATATGCATGCTAGAAGAGAGAACGGCGGATTGACAGAAAACAAGACAGCTTTCCATATTTACACGGGCAAACTCGTGCCCAGATTAAATAGGCGTTGAAGTCTCGGAAACCTTGTAAAACGTCCGTCCGCGTTAAGACGGAGAGAAGAAAATCTTCGGATTTACAAACGCGAGTTGTGAAATTAAAGATTCGTGACGATACGAAAAAAAGTTTTTCTTTTTTTTTTTTTCTTTTTCATTACCATCCAAAATATAATACACACGTATAGGTACAGAAATGGATCTCGTTACGAGTCGTAGGGTCCATTGTTGATATGTGTAGCTCCTCATGAGCCCCAGCTATGCCCCAACTTTTCACCCGATATACATCCACACCGACCTCCATATGTACAACACAACTGCAGGTAGGTGTACGTAACACACGAGCGAGCCAAAGTATAACGTACATCGGTAAGCGCAGAAGCTAAGAGAGCGGTATACACAGGTAGGTATGTACAGTGGTATCTCACGGGAGTTATAATGCACGACTTTTTGAGAGCACGAAAAGAGAGGATCAAACGTGTGGTGCTCGGCTCTCCTCCTCTCCCGTCCGACATCTCCCGGGGATCATTGTCCACGCGAGGCAGCGCGCTACCACGAGAGAGAGATTCCAGTTCGTGGCCCGGGAGCACCTCCTCGTTAGTATGCAACGAGCGCCTGTACACGATGCATCGCGCACGTATGGTATATTGGAGAACTCGGGTGCAGACGGTGGCTCGGGAAAAGAGGATGTATACGGGGGGATATTGCCCATTAGCACCTGTCACCGTGGCTGCACGCCCACGTGACAATAATCATCATCCCGGGACAACGCTACAGTTGCCCTCCCTCCTCCTATTTCTGGTTATTGTTGTCGTGCACGTGCACCATTTTCCGGGATTATAGGTGCACAGTTACTTTTTGCACGCCTCCCCCCCATCCCTCTTTTAATCGCCATATATATATATACGTAGGGGTGATCGACTCTAAATTGAATTCGCACCGGCCGCCGACCGATGTTACAGATGGCGGCGATACCACGAGCGATGCAGGTATACGTGAAACCCGAGCGATTTCTTGCAATAGTCGGAATAAACTAATCGCCGGGACGGTTAATAACATAACTCACGACGAGTGACAGGGTGAAACGCGCGATAAAACATCCAAGCCATATATATATACGTACGCGTGTAAAAAGGAAAGAGAGCACTTCTTTCCTCGGTCGTAGGGGGGTGGGGAGGGGGTGGTGGTCGGCGCGTCCTTTTTGAAAATCTTTTTACGCCCGATCGATCTCTCTTTTTCTTGATCGTTTGCCGCGTGCGGGGAGGAGCGAGAGATTATACCGAGGTCTTTCCGCGACGCTCATTCACGCCGGAGATGTATCCTTGTGAAATCCGCGGGAGCTGATTTATGGGCAATAACAGATAGGTGCCGCGCGTGCGTCTATTATGCGCATCTCCCTTTACTCCCTCGCTTTTATAACTGACGCCGATGTGATCCGCCGGTGATACAGCGGCGGGCGGCTTTTTCTCTTTACTCCTTCGTATACTTTTTTTTTTTTTTTCCTTGCCACGAGAGAAATCCTCTCTCTCTCTGAATGAGCGTAGGCGAGGTATTTGTTTCGAATTTATTTCCCCCGATCGAGACGATGATATTGCATCTCGCGAACGGGGGTTATTGGCGCGTGATTTATAGTACTGATTTTTATAAGCGGTATAGGTTGCGATATTTACAATTGCTGGCATAAGGGGGGGGGATGAAGGAGTTTGCGTTTGGAGAATCATGTGGGTATTGTTTCCGAGATTCCGTGGTGGGGCCGATACGGTGGCTGATTGTTATTTCCTGGTGAAGCGGAGAATTATTGCTGGTCATGCGGATCGTTCACGCGATTGGCGCTTCGGAGGTTCTGGTATTTAGAGATAACTAGCGGGAGTATGCAGGTAAAAATGATACATTATTTTCAACAAGTGTTCCCAATTACTTGATTCCATCAAAAAAAATAATAATATAGCGTAATATCTAATGATGAGGTTATTCGGGTACCTTCATTGTCATTCAAAACCGAATATCCGGTACATGAATGTGCTGTCAACGAATTAGGAGTGCGGTAAAAGCACCAAACTAATCAATAAATCTCCGCGAACACAAGGACTCACAGGTTATATCCATATCACATTATTTGGGTTGATCATAATCAAAACGTTTAGCAAAAATTTTTAATTATTGTACATACATTTGACTAACTTATTTAAGAGTGGTTGTCCTATAGTTTTAATCAAAATAATCAATCAAGACTAGTTACATATTAGTGACAAACTGTGACATGTTCCTGTATTCGTGCAGTTCCTTTACCGTGTGATTATTGTAATATTTCACTTTGAATAAGTAGTATATACGTAGCAATGACAAAAATTCACTAATCAATATTTGATTAAACATCGATGCAGGAAACCACTTTAATTTTTTCAGTGAAGTAATGTTTACTGCTCAATGGTGTTGTTAATTCTTACTTTTCTGCAGACGAAAATTATAGTGTCCGAGCAAAGATTAGAAAATCGATATACCTGAAGTAGCTGTAATTTTCTTTTTTCCAACAACCACCTATATAATGCAGCCATCGAGTCTCCGATCACAGAGGCGAGCGTGGTTTTGTTTCTTTTTTTTTTTTTTTTTTGTGCGTTTCTCAAATTGTAAATCTGTCTTTTCGTTATGCAAGGAAACACCGCATGTACTGTGAAACACACACGTCTACAGGCGCGAACCTTGAATTTTATCAGACCACAGTTTACGAGCTATCGACACATGCACACACACACACACACAATCGTTTTCACAATGCGCACCGATGTACGTATAAAAAAAACAAGCCTCGTGAATTAATTAAACAGTCCTTTCTATTTTCGTATAGAGCGCTTTTGTTTTTTTTTTTTATTTTTTACACAATAACGTATTAAACGCAAGTGATACATATACCCCCCCCCCTCCCCCCGAGTTGTGGTTGCTTTGAATGAAATATCAAAGCTCGTAAATACCCCCGCACGACTTGTTGGAAAGATAAGAGTCTCGCCAGACATAAACTTCGACGCTAATCAACCCACTTCGTTTCCAAGATCCAACAGACGCGCGTGGACTCAACTTCGAAATTATGAAGTAAATCTCGCGAGGCGGAGATATTAATTATAGAGTGTGGCAAAGCTGTCGATATTGTACGTGTAAAAAAAAAAAAAAAAAAAAAAAGAAGAAGAAAGAAACACGAGAGCTCGCGCGATCGATCGATACATATACACATACACCGAACAAAACGAGCGGTTAAACTATATACATATATGCATCACCTACGTAACGTGTTCATTCTTCGGCTGCATCGACTCTTTCCCTCCCCTACGTATATATAGGCAGCTGTCCGTGTGTTCCCTACGTGACGTATTAATCACCTGTCGTGAAAAATTCAAAGCCAACGCGCGTTTCCACAAATTCTACAGATAGCGGTCTGAAACACGCGTTCCCCATCATTGTGTGTACTTATGTGAGAGCGACCTTCCACTCGTTGAAATCACCAACTCGGTCGACGTCGCCGTCGGTGTGTATACGTGCACTTTTTATCCTTGACGCCGCGAGAAAGGGGAACAACACAACTCGAGCCATGCACGGGCTTTGGAGAGAAATCAATTATGCCGCGTGTGTACATTTGCGAGTGCGATATACCAAGTTATTGCCACACGCGGGGGGGGGGGGATTTTCTTGTTTTCGACTCGGCGTTGAGTAATCCGGTGCGGAGGGATCGATTTGTTTCGGATTTTCGATTAGGTGGGCTTACATCTTCGTCCCGGGTGCTCCACTATATCCGTCTGTTTCGCAGTGAGCACATCGAGTGAGACACTGTAAACCTATATAAAAGGAAAGAGAGGTACAGTCCCCTCAGAATTTTCATGATTAATGAAACGATGGTATACTTTGAGCCGCTAAAAATCTCGATTCCACCTTTTTCCCCTCAATGTAATACGATTGAATGAATGCAATAAACGGGAAAAAAAGGGACAACGCACATTCCTTGGCCATTATTCCGC
The DNA here is from genome assembly GCF_036245765.1 of Copidosoma floridanum. Classification (NCBI taxonomy): domain Eukaryota; kingdom Metazoa; phylum Arthropoda; class Insecta; order Hymenoptera; family Encyrtidae; genus Copidosoma; species Copidosoma floridanum. Next base: position 6,145,196 of record NW_028321897.1, on the reverse strand, counting down.
GTCTCCGATCGCTTAATAGGCATACGTGCTCTCGCAAATCCATTTGAGTACGCGAGAGAGAGAGAGAGAGGTAATGACGCGCGAGGCGCTTCTGCCTGTACAAGCGCGGCGCAATAATATTCCTTTTCGCATTATCGGGACAATAAAATTAATGTAATCTAATCTCCCGGCGCGATGCCGCCGTGCACCACCGGCGTTAATTGCGCCAAGAGACGCGTGTGCGCGGGAGCAGCATCAGGTGGCCGGCAAAAGCGGCGGCAGCTGGGACTCGCCTTGATATTATTTATACCGGCGAGAAATATGGGTAGCCGGACCTGTAATTTCTCCCCATCGCGGGGTGTAATGACGCCGCCGGCTACCACCGTTTCCAGACTAACCTTATAATTACGGGAGGACGGGGGGGGGGGGAGGCTCTATTCTATTATCGCACGGGCTGTATTGCACTCGCGGGGCCTTTATTCTCGCGCGAGCTGGTGCATTATGAGGCTCTCTGTCTCCCTTTTCTCTCCCTTTCTTATATGCGCATGACACGAGTGAAAAGACGCGGTTTTTCCTTTTTGCTTTTCGCGCGCGGATGAATTGGAAAACGGAGGTGCCCCGTGCATATTGTAACTATGATACACGCTCGCCGCACTGTGTCCCGCACTAATCGATTTTTCACGACGCGCATCGAGCTTCTGATCTTGTCTCTTTTTTTTTTTTTTATGGAAGTAAAGTACTTTTTCTTTTTTTTTTTTTTTTTTAATTGATAAGTGTGCATTACGGGGAACATTACGCCGGTTCAATTAAGGCAATTAGTGCCTCTTTGGATGCCTTTTTTCTATAAAGGCTTATTAATTTTATTGGCCAATAAAACGCGGAAAAAATTGGCGCTGTGATAAAGGAAAACATTTTGATTTACGTCTTATTATTTTAGTACCGCGCGCTCAACAATGCAGGCACTATTTTTTTATTTTTTTTATTGCGCTTTAAACCTTTTTCCATAAATTTACAGGATGTCCATACGCGAACTTGTATTTTAATAATTGCCCAGAGGGAGCGTTTTTGCCGTCGTAAAAATAAACGTGTTGTCCACATTGGAAGTTTCTCCCGTGATATTTTGACACTTGTATCATATACATATATTACGTACGACTCTTCGTTAAGTTAATTTACATCATGGAAAATCTAGACAAAATAATTGCATCAATTTCGTAAAATTATTTCAAGTTTATTCGCGATAAATTTGCGCGCGCGACCCAGCTCGTACCGTACACTACATTATGTACAAATGTAAATGAAGTAATTTGACGGGTTTGGTTCATACAAGGTGTAATTTTAAGGTAGTCGAGAGATGCCTATCGATATGAAAAATGATACACATGTTCGAGGAAGGGAGGGAGTAAAAAGTATATATATTTTCACCGAGGCAGCGTTATTGCCGCTCATATAATAATTCGCGTATTCTAATTGCCGAGTCGTGACTTGTCGCGTGATAAAAATCAAGGTCTCTTCTGTCCGCAATTTTTTCTCTCCCCTTCTCTCCCTCTATTTACGATCAATCTCCTTTTATCCGCTTGTACGAAGGTACATGGTGGTGATGATTGTGGGCGCAGACTCCGTGTAGGTACTTTTTCCTGCCTCGCCGAGACCACGAGTGTATATGGGCGTATATCAGGCCTTTGAATTTTTCTCTCGACAGCCGGAGAGAGAGAGAGCTAATCACGCCAACGAAACAATAAAAGAAGGGACGCAATCGTTCTATTTATAAGAATGATTCATCGCGCGCCGTACAATGCTCGCAATTTTTTACATATATACGTATACCCACCCCCCCCCACCTTCTCTCCTAATATACGTTCGTCTTGATTTATTCGCGACTATCGCTCACACCTATCGCGTTGCGGAGCAAACGAAACAATGCATAGCGGTGTGATTCGTTGCGGGGGAAGGAGGGCTCGCGAAAAAATCCGGGAAGACTCCTCTCGTCTGCGATCGACGGCTGGAAGGGAAAAATCGAATTGCTCTAATCTCCCTAACTCACCACCCAACACCTCCTCGATCAGCAGCCGAAGGTGCACGTGTATACCTCCACGCGCAATCTCGGACTCTTAAATTTCAGCTCATCGTCGACGTGATCGGGTTGCGCAATGCGGAAAATCAATTCGGACGCGCGGAGAAGTATAGGTATGCCCCCTATCTTGCGCGGGGGCGCGAGGGCTCACGCACGCGCGTTTATATATATATATAAGTGCGCGCTTATCTTGGATCAATTTATAGGTGTATACGCTCGCGTTGGTCGAGCCAATGGAATGAACATGTGCGCGCCCGCGGGGGGGGGGGGGAGATACGAACTGAACGGCTCGGTGTGACTTTTGTGGATTGAAGAATAGAAAAAAGGATTAAAAATATAGTCTGGAGAGTTTGTCAAGAGAATACATATTTTTTGTTTTTCCAGCTTTTAAAATAAGATACCCCACACGTGACAACAAACTATATACTAAACATACAGTGTCAGGCCCACAACGACTTTGATTGAGTACAAAATATGTTATGTCGCTTTATCGATCACATAATATATTATGGTGTTACTCTTACGTGTCAAGTATATCTGTACATAGACATATATTCTGATGTAGCTGACAAATATTGTTAAACATTAATTTCTATTTATATGCAGTTCAATTGTTTGTTACAATAAAGTATGGGTTAACCACTACTACATTTAATCTCAGATATGAATGACACATATTTGGGAGACTTTTTTCACGTGAGGGGATTGAAACTACACCCACTGCAGAGCCAGCACTTCGTTATTGTTGATTTAATAGTATTAAAAGAACAAATTTTTTTTTGTTCTTAAATAAAAAAAAAAAAAAAAAACCATAGCTCGACTGTTGGAATGTCAAAACAAAAGCCACAACGATAAGCTTATATTTATTATAACGCACATTTAATATAAAAGTATGCATGGCACAAAGACGACGACAAAGCGGTAGAGGCGCTTAATTGCCAGATGTCTGGGATTTGGTTATCGCTCCTGGAAATTCCTCGTGCGTTTATTAAAATACCCGCGAGAGAGAGAGAGAGAGAGACGTACCTTATAATTATGATAAGCAGGACGGCGCTTGAATTATCATAATTAAGCGCGCGTGCGCCTCCCCCGCCCCACTTTCCACCTATATACGGTAGCCACTGCACCGGCTCTCTCGAACCATTCGTTTGGTGCTCATTTAAATTGGCCAACGTTATTAATGGCATTATCTCTTCCCGATATTTTTTTCTTCCCCAACTCGCGCGTATAGCTGTATTCTTTCTTTTTCAATATATATATATACCTTGCCCTCTCTGTCTTTTATATATATAAACACGCTACGCGCGTGCGCGCGTCTGTGTGGGACGGAAAATAATTAATTCGCGGTGTAAAAAGGGTTTCATTAGGAGATAGTTTTAAGTGGCCATTTTTTTTTTTTTTTTTTTTTTTCATCCCACGTGCATAATTAATTAAGGATTTGCGAGAATGGATTTTCATTAACTTTCTACATTCTTCCTGATTTACTATTATTATTACTATTACTTTTTTTTTTCGAACGATAACGATACTAATTTTACAATATTTTTCGGAGGTTTCATAATAATGGTTATCGTTAGGCGGTTTATCCTCTCGCGATACTTATTGATGCTGTTTGGGGACATCAGACCCCTTCTTTTTCCGTGTTAAATCTTCGGGAAGTATAGTCACTCCCTTTTTTTTTTGTTTTATAAAAATACATAAAATACCCCATGCTTAGAAAGATAAAAGTAAAGCAGCAGTGAGTCTGAAACGTTTCAATGATTGTGTCAGCCGTTCCCCATAATCAAACGAGGTGAATCGGTAAACCAAAGGAGAAGAAAAAATCAATTGGCTCTCATTGCATGGTGGTAAGGTACACTAGTAACAATAACACGGCACGCGATATTGAAACACCGAAGGGTAATACGTACAAGAGTTCGTTCCCAAAGGGAGGTAAATTAAACGAAGAAGAAGAAGAAGAAGAAGAAGAGGTAATATGGGCAGAAGAAAAGAAAAGCAAAATCAAAGGTGGAGCATATCGGCAACAGCAGCCTAACGGCCGCACCGATCTCCCTTACAAGCCTACTAGTATCACATCGTCCCGAACGCCATGCAGAGCGTATCATAATATAGTACACGTGTTCATATACCCAATATAATATAAGCATCGGGTTATATGAAGGGGGATGAAGTTGTTGCTGGCCCCTTGGGCAGACTATACATACATATACGCGCTTGGCCATAAGTCACGATGCGGAGCTTAAAAATATCGTGTATTGGGCCCAACCCTCCCACCCCCCCCCCATCTAAGTTAGGGTGTACACCTTGCTGGGTCGCGTGAACGCTACACACTAATATAAATATCACACGGATACTTGCATACATATCAGGCTATACCACTGTACGTTCGTGTGCGTGTGTGTACGTATACAAGGAGCTGATACACGATGACGCGCCGTATTATCGGCCACAAAGCGCGTGTACCCATGTGGTGTGTGTGTGTATGTGTACGGGAATGCATGTACAAGAGAGTGGAGTACGGGTATCGGGTCTCTCTCGCGGCACTGACCTTGTAAATCGCGAATCTCGACATAATATCAGCTGGTACCCGCTTGTTCCCTCTCTTTTTCTCCGACGTGCGCGAGACCCGATACCCCTACACCAGGTATACGCGCTCTCATCGTGCATACAACGTATATGTATATATAAACACGTATATAAGGTACGGGTATATACCTATCCCGCGCCGGCCTGTTAATTATCGTCGCACGCCCGCGAAATGTACCCTCTAAGCTACATACGTATATGTAAACGTGCTGGCCATCGGGTCTTTATTCTGCTTGCCACTGTACACACATACCCAGACTCTTCGCCATCTTCACTTTCCCGTATATGTATAATTTTCGATAACCTTCGTCTATATTTTCGCCGAAGCGATGATTCGCGGCTACCGGTGTTGCCTCGTTTGTATTGTGTGTGTGTACCGATCGCGTCACGGACGCTCTGACATGCCGAGCCTTGGACGTGTTTATTTTTATGCTACTCCTTTTCATCGATTTATACACCAGACAATCGTCCCGTGTTGCGAGAAAACAAAAAAAAAACAAAGGAAAAAAAAAAAAAAGAAGCTTGAATTAAGCAATGCCTTATCATCCGATTCATATCGGATGAATAATTTATTAGACAGGGGGGGGAGCGCGTCGATAGCATCTCGGTTGCCGAGCGTTTTCTCTATTAGTCGGGGAAATTCCGGGAATTCCGCGAATCATCGACGATCGGCTCTCGTGTCGGGAATTTCCGCGGAAAAAGAGAGGACGCCGTGGTACAAACACACGCCTCCCCGTTGCACCCTCACGATCGCTTTATATCATCATTTTCCCTCGCACCTGATCCACGTGAGCTTAAAGATGTCTTTCGTTTTTTTTTCTTTACCCCTTTTCTTTTTCCATGAATAAATAATTTTGCGGCGCGAACGTACAACGCCGTGTTTCGCCCTTGGGATGATTCATAGCCTTTATAATATACCTGTAACGCTGCAACTGTGTGCGGTGGTGGTGTATTTTACAGAGGGGGAGCTTGCATGCAGCCCTGTCGTATATAAGAAGGCTGGCGCTCGCCGTCGCACACGCGCGCATTCCCACGCGTAAATCAGACCGAAACGAGTCCTTTCTAATGAGCCTCGACAAATGCCCCGACGAGCATTCGTTTTTTTTTTTCCCGTACATGTGTGCTGTATACCCGAGGACTTTTTTTTTTTCCATGCACCGCGCAAGACTTCGAGGTGTGAAATATGGGAGGGAAATTTTGCAATCGAGAGGGGGTGTTTTAGACTTTTTTTTCGTTCAAAAGCCCAATTACACAGTATACCGATTTATTGAAGGATAAGTTTTTTTGGAAAATCGATTGAACATGGCAACCAATGAAATCAAGAGTTTTCAGGAGAGGAGACGAAATATCATTGTAGTATACCTAATACTTTGTAAAGAACGAGTTAGCCGATACCACCCCCAAAGCAACCGACACATCGAGCCATCGTACCTCTCAGACCCTACGTACACATGACTCCAACGTGGCCCACATTAAATCCGATATAATGAGCGCGGGACATACACGCAAATGTACTTAACAACGCGGGGTATATGCATATACAGCGAGCGAACGACGCACTTGCACGTACATAATATGATATTAACGAGCCCAGGCGTGCGTTCGCTACCGCTCTCTCTCTCTCTCACACACGCACTCTTGTATACATCCGTGGGTATAGGTATATAGGATGAAATAAAAGCGAGAGCGCAGCGGCGGGGCGATATATCACCGGGGCAGTAGCAGCTCTCGCCTCTTTGGATTTTAATATACATCTTTTCACTCGAGTTCGGCCGGCGGCGGCGGCTAGTTCGATTAATGGGCAAATCTCCCCAATAGCGTAAAACCGCTAATGTGTATCCTATACGAACGCTGACAGAAAAAAAAAAAAAAGAAATCGTGTGGAGCAAAAAAAAAAGAAGCGAGAGGAAAGATAATAATGTATACATATGGGATACGGTACACTCTCGCGCGACGCCGTGTAATATGCGTATGGGCTAGTGGAGGACGTGATGAAGGAAGTGTTCGGTGCTTGTGTATGTAAGTGAGCGCGAGTTTTCGCTTTTGGATTTTATGGGCAGCGCGGGGATTCGCGCCATTAGAAAGCTCGCTCGCGCGGAAAGCAATGCCAGCACTTTTGCGTGCATTATCACCGGTTGATCTCGGGTTATTTATGCTGGATATGAATTACCATTGGATATTTTGAGCTATTATATTTATATAAGCAGTGACGAGACTGTTTCTTTTATTCCAAATCATCTGCATCCAATACATGGGTTAAAAATTATTCCCGAGAGGTGCAATATCGTATCAATTAAATGGGAATTTACACCTGATATGTTTGACACACGAGGAAAAATAAATAATCCGATAACCGATTGAGCGCATTTAACGCGCCCATGTCCAACGCGTTGTGTATTACGCGTGCATATATCTCATCGGCGATAAATCCAGAAAGGAAGGGAAGGGGAGGGCAGATACATAATATATAACCACCACCACCAGTATCGCAAAGAGAGAGGCAAAAGCCGCGGTTGTAAAAGGGACGTATGAGGTGCAGTGCGTGTATGTATACTTATCTGCAGAAGCTAACGAGCGAGTTGCCTTTTTAGATAACAACGCGCGAGAACACGAGTATATTTCCCGGTTATCGTGAACCAAGGCGCCACCCGATGTTATATTTTCCAAGCGATTGATACTTGGCGATTGCAGTTATTTCTCGAAATGAAAAAAAAAAGGGCCAACTATATAAATATAATCAAATTGTTACGCGCCATAGTCAAGCTTCGATATGGACAAATGCCCCTATACCAACCACCCCCTTTCCCTTTCTTTTGCAATTATGCACGGCGCAATTATTATCCTTATATTATCATTGCACGCTCCGTCCCTGGGTTATGTATCAATCACCCGAGAGCCGCGTATACCCTTTTATTATCGCCTACCATCCCACCTTGAACTAAACACAAAGCAATCCCAATATACTCCCAGCATCCACAACAACCTGAGGAGCTCGCATTAGAGTCCCCTTGGCATGTATAGTATATAGCTGAAGTTGATTAATTCACGGCCCCAGAGCGATACACACGTGCGGCGACGGAAGCCGAGACCCAGCGCGAATGTCATAATATATATTTTAAGGCCTCCACCTCGAGTATACGAAACGATCGACGACTCTGTATTTATTTAAAAGGTATGTATACAGACACGATACGTACAATGTATAGACGAGAGAGATCGAGATCGATACTAGCCATCGGCCGACCACTCGCTTCTATACCCATACGGAGAGCGCAGATCGCAATCGCGCGCCTTTTTCACACGGGGGGGTTGTGCTATCTTCTCTCTCTCTCTTGGCTCTCCTCCGTTGCACAGCGCGTATATTATATACTTGTACGAGGGTATAATATATATATACGAATGGTGTGCACTAAAACGTATTAGACGAGTTTGGAGTAGTAAGTCGAGACGGGAGCGATTAATCAAAGCCGGCCGGGGATATATTAAGGTCGTTCTCGGCGCGAGCGCGGGCCCGGCATTAAAAGCCCCGCACGGCGCCAGCCGCCGAGTTGGTACCATACAACCCATGCAGTAAGCGCCGACTTGAAAGTCCCGACGCAGCTTACGATCGTCGTCGTCGTCGTGTGTACCTTTTTTTTTTTTTTTTTTTTTTTTCGTTAGATTTTATATTTTTGCGCGCCGCGCGGAGCTGCGCTTATGTAACAGACGTCTCCCAAGGGGCTGCCGCGCGGCTGACGTGTGTATTTTTTTTTTCTCCGGTGGGGCTACTATTGCGTGCGGATGGCGTCAACGGGACCTTGCATTCGTATAATACACGGCGGCCCTTCACTTGTACCATTTTTTTTTTTTTTATGTTGACGCAATATACACATACACACACTTTTACTCTCGTTTTTTGTTAGGTATACAGATAAACCACCTAGCGGCGATGACGTCCGACGAGTGGAAAGGAAAAACAAAAATTCCACACTCGACTGCAGCCATAGTCGGAAAATCCACGCATCGGATAATTATACGATCCTCTTCTCCGGCGCGTAATATAATTGGGAAGGAAACAAGCGCCGTACGAAATTACCGACAAATTCTTGTACAAACGCCGAAAGAGTTACCGATCTCCCCCAAACCCGAGACCCCGTCGATGCATTCCAAGGTCAAGTGTACAAGACACGCTCCCCTGCTTTCACACCGTCGGCGGGCACCGGCAATTAGCTGTATGTGTATTTTCCCTCGAACGGTAAAATAAGAGCGTCAGCCCCGTTAAACAGCCCGATTTTCCCAGCCATGAGCCACAACAACAGCAGCGGCAACCACCGGCGTCGTAGCCACCACCACACACGGTATGGCTCTCCACACGAGTCCCCGCGACGACAACGAGGACTCGTCGAAAGGCTCTCCCCGGCGCGATAACGATCTCTATCGAGTGGGATCGAGAACAAGAGACCGAGAGATCGGCACAAACGGATCAGCGCAGGGTTGGCCAAAGGGCCGGATCTTCGCGGGACCGTCGTTCATTGCGGTGTCATCGTTTCTGCTTGACGATATTTCTTTTGGACGGCAGTGGAGCCCCAAGAGGGAGGTTTTCTTTCCTCTTGCCGTATATACAGACGCTCCATTGGAGCTCGTATTCGCGGAGATTTATTGATAAGGCCCTCGGCGAGCAAATCGGTCTCCCCCAGGGCGTATCGATCCATCGACGAATATTAGTCTACACCGGCTATAAACAATAACTTCGTGAGTTTTCCACCCCTCCTTGCTTTCGATACACCGTCAATACCTTTTACGTGTTCAAATATGGGAGGAGGGATGGATGAATATTGTGCACGAGACGAGGGAGGGAGATGATAAAAAATACACTTGGCGAAACAACAATGAAATCGTATAGGGTTTCGAGAGCAATTATTTAAAAAAGAAAAGTAATAAAAAAAAAAGGACGCCACGCAACAGGGGTAATGTTACGTATAGGGAGGGGGGAGTAACAAACAGGCTTGTGTGTGAATACTAATTCCATACGCTTCGCGAGCAAACAATATAAGCAAAAACAAACGAACATCGGCGAAGGGCCGCAGAATATCTCGATGAACAAAACACGCAACGGTCTCTCTCGAGTCTTGAGGGGAAAAAAAAGCAAGACGTAAGACTGCAACTTCGATGCGCGCACGCACATATGCCTATAATGCATATACCATTCAATTACGTATTCCTCCGACCATGTAAATTCCATTGTGAAACAGAGGGAGGCTGTACAGCCGACTGAGCCTCGTAAAAGTACCTATATACACAGCAGCAAATAACGCGACATGCCCATACCACCCCGCTTAATATTTTTTTCGTTTTTTTTTTTTTTTTTTGTTTTTTTTTTAATCGGCTTAATAAACAAAAGGCATATAGACCGCGAAATTGTAGTAGTTTCTTGACGAACAAAGCAGCAACGGTAGCAGCTACTGCCACCACCCCCCCTTGGTACAGACCCTTAAAATGCAAATGGTCGCGAAGAGCGCGTATAACAAGCGCGCACCCACCCAATTTGCAAGCCAGCCGCCCGTACACCCGCAGTGTACATATACATATGGGCAGACACGCTCGACGCAAAGGAACACGAACCGGTCGCGTCGTGTGTGTACCCATACAATACATATTGCGTGCGCGGGTATATAATATATCCTTACGCGCGCCTCTTTCCTTCGCTTTTCTATTCCAGGTATACACGTTCGTCTTCTTATCTCAAAAAGGATGGCCAGAGATGGCCGTGTGCACCACGCCGGGTCCATTATCGGTGAAGAACGGGGGGTATACAGGACGTGTTCGCCTCCGAAATGGACCCGCGCTTTGACGCGCGATTAGCATATACGCGTCTAGTTTCCTCGCAACCAATTGTACATGTATAAACTCGCGAGTTTCTCCGGCACTCGTTTGTTCGTCGTTTGCTTTTTTTTTTTTTTTATTTTGCGCGCGCTTTTCTCGTTTTGAGGAACGACACTGACGGGCGTTTTTTCCACGGCAGATATCATCTATGCCGATGCGCGCCGCACGAGAAAACACCCCATTTCCATGCAAACGACGGACACCGCGTATTACGAGTTCATTCACGCCTCGGCTGAAAACAGACGAGGGAACCTGTTTGTTTGATTTTAGCCTCGCGCAACGACGGGACTTCTTCCACCATCAGCCCGACGGCAATATGCAGGCTAGCCGGTGAAATTGAAAAAACCTCCCCGACGGCTGATCGGTATACGAACTGACGATAAATCGGCCGTATCGGGCTCTCGAGATCTCATGCCACGGCTAATCCCTAACAAGGGTTATCTCCGGATCGGTCGATGCGGTCAAGAGGACGAGGCCCGAAAAATCGGTGCAGGATTTGTGCTTCCGATCGTTATTTCCGTGGTAAAAGCGAGCTCAGCCTCCGCTCGGGAAGAGCCGGAGAGAGGGGTCCACGAATGCAAATGACGGTGAAGCGCACGCAATTGCGCCGCGGCACGCAACCGCGGGGAACGAGACGACAAAGAGAGAGAGATGCCGAGGCGCGAGTGTATACAATGAGAGATTGGGAAATTAGCTGCGCGGATGTGCCGTTTAATTATCATAATTGCGCGATTGTCCGTGGGGGCTTCTGCTGCTACCGCTCGGGTTATTTATTATTGTTGGGCGCGATAAATAAATTTAATACTCTCTCTCTCTCTCTCTCTCTGTAGTACCCGAGCACCGCGGCTGTGTCAAATGTATTTATGGGCATGAATAATCGAAATGGCCTGCCGGTAGGTGAGTTTACTGCGCGCGTTTAACGCGACCCTAATTGACGACGGGGAATATTGTAATGAGCTTTATATATATATACCGATTGTTACGGTAAATACCGAGCATATAATCCATCGCGTTTTATTGTACGGAATTTGAAGAACGAATGGATTATGGAATAGTAAAATTCGCGTGGAATTAAGGTATATTCTTGAATGATGATACATACGTGTACGCAACGGTACAGGCTACATGCAGAAGGGTTCAATAGATTAGAATGATGGATTGACGCGTGACCGTCAGTTGTGTGTGAAACTCAATCGGGGTCTTTTATATCAGGGGAGTAACTTTTCCTCTGTATTTTCCTCTTCAAAGCTGATATGATACGAATCGCCAATTAGGGAACCCTCAGAGTGCTAATATATGCGCGATTAGACAATTAAGCTACGGATGATGGTGGCAGAATTTTAAGTCGCCCATATACTGAAATAAATGTATATTGGACTTACATTATATGGGACACCTGAGAGACACGCAAAACTGATACACGTCTTTGTGATAACGTTTACGCAGATGCTGATCAATCGAATTTTTGTAACTGAGAATCGGTTGATATAGTTCTATGTGCCAAGTCTTATAATGTACAGGTATAAAAATCATGGATGATTTTTTCTTAATACCTACCTTAATTATTAGAAGATACATCAATCATTTGGATGGTAAAATTATAAAAAAAAAAAAAAAAAAATTGGTACGTTCTAGCGACTGGGGTACAAGGGGTCTTCACGTACATTATCGAGTCAATTTATCCGTGAGGGCAAAAGGGCTTCACGTTTTAGTGTCCACTGCGGGTTAAATGTGACAATCAATCTCGAACGTCACTACGGTTTGACACACCCCTAATGGGCTTCGTTTCAGTAACTAATACAAATTTTGTTCCAACTAAACAATACTTGCTTGATTAAATAAAACGATACATTGCACCCATTTGCTTTTTTTTTTTTTTTTTTAACATTTTTATGTGCCAAAAAAAAACCTTCCAAACAACATCATATTATATAGCCGGCGCCTCTTGTTAAAAAGGTGCAAGGCTCCCTCATCGTCTGCTTTCCCACACAGCCAAACGCGAAATCTCGTTAATGCGTTCCCACAGACCAGAGCTGCGGAAAGTCCGGGCGGCCTGTTAAGAAATTAATCCACACACACACGAGAGAGAGGGAGAGCCGTTTACGATTGCCGGCACGCACTTTCCTCCTTTCGGCCTTGACTGTCGAATGCACGTGTGCGTCCGACATGACGGTCCGGAGAAATGGGGGAAGATTTTCCTCCCGCGGGTGTGTGTGTTGGGTTGCAGCGCTAAAACTTATAATTAATAGGTTTCCCGAATATGGGCCCCCCCCCTCTCTTCGTATAGATTTTTACATCGAAAGTCCCTCCGCTCCAAAAAAGAAACCCCCTCCGGCGAAAAGAATGCTCCGGTTAAGCTCTGGCGCGCATGTGGGATTCAAGCTTGACGACGAAAGCGAAACTTAACGACGCCGGTGTGAAAAACTTATCGATCGGCTGGGATGGACAGCTGCTATATTTATAATACAAAACCATGCTCCTTCGCGAATAGTAAAAAAGTCGTTATAATATGACGCGCATTTCGTCCAAAGGTGGTTATACAACAGCGCGTCTATCGGTATACATATATACACACATGCACATAACACCGAGAGAGGGTTTGCGCGAATCGCATCCGACCCTCGTAAATCGAGATGGAAATCGGCGGGATGTGCGTGGCTCGAAAATTTTCAAAGTCCTCTCCGATAAGTAACAGGCTCTCTCTCTCCCTCTCTTGTACACGTATATATATACAGCTAACGCGAGCCAACTGTAAATCCATCCCGAATGTATTTATACGTGCATGTGTATATAATATATGTGTAGTATACACACAACGGCAGGCCGATTTTATATATGATACGTGCGATTAGGCGAGCGAGAGCGCACGTTTAATTATATACGAGTTGTTCTCGTCCGTACGGGTGTGTATATAGGTAACGAAGGGGGGGGGGTAGGCTCTTGGGGCGCATTTAAAAATCAATCAAGCGAGCGGGTAAAAACGCGGCGCCGAGTTTCGCGAGGGGGAGGACTCCTACGTACACACGTATGTGCATGGGAAACGAAAAGAGAGGCGCTAATTGCTCCCGACGTCGAGTCACGAAACATCCGCGTTTGTCGGTCGAGCTATACATGCCCCGGGCAAGAGAGAGAGAGCGCAACTTGGCGTTTGATGGGCGCATCGATTAATGACGATTTTGACCCCTGGTGCTTTTCGGAGCATCAGCCGATTAGAAAATCGCGTTTCAAATGGGCACACGTTCATATGTATATATTGTGGCAACTCACCCGTGACGCGAGTATGGACAGGCGAAAAATTTCAGGTAATTATTGCTGCTGCTGTTGGTTGTGGTGCTTACCTGGAACATAGAGAAAAATGAATTTTAAACACCGTGCAATTACACCGTACATCGTAAACTTGTTATTATGATTTTTCTTCCTTTCTTACGCACGCATTTCCAAATTTTCCGCAATATATCTCTTATACACAAGAGAGAAGAAGCAAAGGAAAAGGTAAACAATCGCCGACATCTCAATCGCGCGAGTTGGCTCGATAGCACGTAAAGATCAAAACGAGTAAATTGAGGCGCCCCCCCCCCCCCCCGGCCATTTGGAGCCAACTCGACGTGTATGTACACCAGCCGAAGCGCTCTATCGACGTACATGTGCACCGCGGGGAAAGATAAGGGAGATGTCAACCGGGAGATAGGCCCCGCGGAGGACTTGTTCACCTGTTTTCGTCCCTCTCCCCGAGGGACTCCCGCGGAGCGCAAAAGTGCCGCTTTTACAAGACTCGCCGCGCAAAAAGGAACAGTTAATTGGAATGACGGAATCGTCAACAATTACACGCGGGTATAACGTATGTGGGGCATGTAATTACGAGTCCTCTAGTTACGATTGTTGCTGTTTTTTTTTTTTTTTTTTTCATTCATCCGATCGAAAGAAAAAACGAAGCTCGTTCCTGTATATAATGTTATACCCACGGCGCTTTTGTTCCACATTTCCGACACGCGTCTTTCCCAGAGCACCTCGGCCGCGGAAAGAGCGGGCGACCCGTCGTACCGGGCGCATGCAAATATACGCGCTCGGGCGCATATCGTCGTGGATTTACGATCTTATCGGCGCGAGAAAATCGCCGGAGAGGAAAAGAAGGGAGAGAAAGGACGTGCCCGCGCGAGCGCCCGAGAAATATCGGTAGAATGCGGGGGGTGGGGGAAAGACGCGGGAGAAGGAATGGGGAAGAGGTGTATATACGGGAGAGGCACGAGGAGGAGGAGGTGCACACGGAGGCGAGTATTATCCACACAAGTGGGAAAGGACGGCCGGAATTGTCCACGCGAGCTATACGTATATATATATACGTTGTTCAAGTTTCTTTGGATTTTTCCTGGGTTCGTGGAATTCGCTTGATACGGTATATGTACACCATGGTAGATGACAAAGTGGCTCCTCCGGATGGTCATTTAGACTCCTCGAGTGAGAAAATGTTTGAATGGGAAAATAATAAATCGAAATATAAAAAAGGTACAGGTGAGCGACCTCCAAGCTGCAGGGTGGGGTCCGGATGCCACGGCAGAGTTGGCGCATCGGGGAGAGAGTGGCGGCAGCAGCAGTTCACGTGCATGTACACACCTATTAGTTATACAGGAAGGATGGATCCCACAGCGCATATATGGCTCTCCCGCCAGTCGAGGGGTCGAGGTTCATCGGGGGGCATCGGCCCTCGCCTATCTGTATACTTGTGATGCACCTATACTGACGTATATACATACAATATATCTCCATACTCCTTGACTCGTCCTTTTTTTTGCACACCATTTTTTTCCAACCACACATGTTTATTATCAAAGCCAAAAATAATAATTAATGCACCCACTAGTTCAATTTCAAGCCCTTACATTTCAGCGTCGATAATAAATAGTCCTGCGGTACATAATATACCCCTCGGGTCGATGCAGCAGGCAAAGTTTTTCCCCTTTCCTTCGTATGCATGAACCTCGCGGTATCATCAAGTACAACCCCCGGATTTGTAGCGCATGCAGCAACGGAAAAACGTACGAAACGGAAGCAACCACGAGTTGTGGCCGTATATAGATATTACGCGTCAATAAGTGCTCTCGGCAACTTTTTCAATTGTCCGATCGAACTCGGCTACTTATGTAATATGTACTTACACACATGCGGCTGGGGTATCGAGAAAAAGCCAAGGGGTAGTGTATATACGCAGAGGGGCTCTTCTTCCTCCTCGACCTTGCGCCTCTGCAATTTCCTCGACCGCCACTGCAGTGGGAGGTATAAATATACCCACCGGCAAAAATAACGCTCCGTGTGCCAAACTGTAGGTATACGTGTAAGCCCTGCCGGGGGGAAGCACATCAAGGTACAAGGGAAAGAGCTGGTGATTAACCGTGGGCGGTGGCTTTGCGGGAGTATTCGCGTGCGTAATTCTTGCGGGGAGTCGATGAAGAGCCGGGGATAATCGTGCATTGGTATACGTTGCCCCACCGAGGAGTACGAGCAACAATAGTCATGGGTATAAGAGAAAAAAAAAAAAAAAAAAAAAAATGTCAACTCCGCCACATGTCTAAATGACGGACGACAGTGCAGTGAGAGGCAAAAAACAGCAAGTAAGTACAGCGCAACACACGCGACCGCGAGCAGTATATACATGGCTCGTCGCCGATTGTCCTCTCCCGCGTGCACGTATAGGCACTTATATTCCCTCGTTTCCATTTACTCCCTGCGTCTCTCTACTTTTTTGCCCATTTTCTATCGCGCAAATGGACCTACGTCGTATGGACAATCGTGGAAATGGCCAGAGAAGAACACGCGCCCGCTGCACACCTGTTTCGGGATTGCGCATTGTAATCTCGATGGGACGCGCGACAAGGAACAAAACAAAAAAATGGAAAATGCCCCCTACTACATGTGCACTGTCATTTGCCTAATAACGCGGCAGTATATAAGTGCACAATTGATGCTCGTTCCCGGGAATTTCAGTGTAGGACCGTCTTGAGTGTCTATGCAGTTTTGTATCGATCGGAAAAATTGCCTGCATATATCAACAGCCCGGAAATACATTGATATTAAAGAGAATTGGTTTTTATTGGTATTTTTAGTGTTTTTTTGTTCTCAATTTTCGACAATAGTGTAGTGTATTAGTCAAGTACAATAAAGTAGTATGATAACGTTGTTAGTCAATTGAGAGTAGGTGCTCTTGCACGGAAGAAAGAAAAATTTTTTTTTCTGAATAAATGGTAATGACGACCCTTCTGCGAGTACTATAAATGAACAAAACAAAATTTTGAAGAAATTTATAAAGTTTTATCTCGTTTACACGAGTAGATATCGCTCGAATCAAATGACTGCCCAATAAAAACAATTTCAATTTGTCCCCCAATGGAACGAACTGAAAAAAAAAAAAAAAAAAATGCAAACTTCACGAAACATCTGCATACACGCCACGCGATGTACGAACGGTCAATAATCGTAAAACAATTCGAGACTATATTATGGTATAGATGGTATCGGTGGTGCACCCATACACTCGAGCGCGCGGACCTCTCTTTTACTCCACGACGACCGGAATACGTATACACAAAGGCAGAGAGAACGATAGGTAGATGTGTTCCCTTGAAAAGTGCCGCAATCACGATTTCCGCGCCAGGGGTAATCATAACTATTATCCATCGTAATTGTAAATTTGTTACGATTCCCCTTTGTTACACGCAACTCGCCGACTTTTCTATCTACCAGCTTGGCTATGGGGAACGAGGGAGCTATCGATACACTCGATGATCCCACCGCGAGGGTCATAAAAATTTTTGGAAAAAAAGGCACCTCCACGCTACCGCGTAAATACCCACACCGTGTGTACATTCAATTTTCAACGGCAGGGGGGTTGGAAAGCCGAGAGTTTTGTTTGCTCAAGCCAAATGAGATTTCCTAAATTAATCATGTTTATATAATGCGCGTGTAACCAAATTAGTTTTCCGCTTCTCGAGAGAGCCCAACTGCAGGTACAGGGGGGGGGGTTACACGATAATATGCCCAAGCTATACCATCACATACAGCGTATACACCGGTGGGCTAATCCGCGGGCGCAAGATACACTTTTCAATTTGCAAATTAATCCGGCCGATTTATGAAGACAGCAACGGTGGGCACCGAGCCGCTTATTAAATTCGTTTTCTTCCAAAAAGTATACTATCTTAATTATAAGTACGGACGGGCATGCGTGGAATTCATTAGCGCATGAACAATAATCATTCGGATTCTTTTGGAATTGCATTTTGCAATCGGTGCACGTACATATATAATTCCACGTGTGGGCAAGAAAATTCGGAAAGTTCGGCTCTCGTCAAGCTGATGATCGATGGACTTTGATAATAACGCAACGTGCACCTCCACTCGCGTTACGAAATTTTCGCCGAACGGGACTATATATATTTTTTTTTTTTTTTTATATTATAGTGCTCTACGTCCGGCTCCTTTTTAATAAGGGCACTACTATGGGCACTTAGCACTTGGGAGAAGGAAGGGAAGAGGGATGGGAGGCCTCCCATCACTGGAAGGGGGGTAGGGGGAATTAGGCAAATTTGCTGCGAGAAGGTCGCCTAAACCCTTCTCGAGGAGCATTGCGTGGTGAAAAAGCACATGTGAAAGACACAGAGGTACTTTGCCCGTAAAAGTCGCACTGGCCGGGAATTGAACCACGGTCTCCCGCGTGCCAATCCACGACCTAGCCGACCAAGCCACCGCGCGCTCTGGGACTATATATACATTTGGGTAAGCTGTGCGCGTATTGTATGTATATGATAGCGAATCGGAGGAGATGGTATACATTATTATGCACTGAATTGATGATTGAGAGAGTTTTGATTATGTTGTCGGGGGTCGATGTGTATGTATTTGTAGATCGATGGGCTCGTTTGATTTTCCTGTTGTGCAAGTGCGTGAAACGTAAGTCACGGTAAAAATGTCCTTGCAATTGTACATCAACCATTGAAAGGAATATAAGAAAAACAAAGTGTCGCCGTTATCATGCGGAAAAATCCGCGAAGCCACGAGAGAATAATACACAGGGGAAGAGCAAAAAGGTCGTGTCCGCATCTCCATATCTATACACGTATTATGTATATGTGTACCAAGGGAGGGGGAGGCGCTAAGATTTCCCTGTAGGTCGGTAAAAAAAAAGAAGCCCTTCTCTTGGGGCTATTAGTTCTAACTCGGCGGTGGAAAGTGCACCGGACCGGCCCCCCGCGTACACATACATACAAGTACGTACCCACATTATCTCGCAGATATCCGCGACGAGATAAGCCCCGAACAATACGGAAAGTCGAAATCGTGGAATATACAAGCGTTTCGTTTTAGCGAGGGAAACGCTGCACACCCCTCCTGCATGGCTCATCCTCTCTTGTATTCCGATTCACCTCGTCTTGTACACACTTTTAAAATCCTTTATACTATACTTAGTTATAAAAATAATAAAAACAACAAAGTGAAGCCCCAAGATTTTCAATGAGACGTCGACAGCTGCGTGCCCAGTTTTCCAGCCCATCACCCTATACCCGTTGCACCACGAGTGTATCGCACCTCGGCGGGGTAAAGCCCGGTAGCCATCCCCGGCTGGCACGCTCTCCCGAGAGATCTCCGATCGGCGATAAGATAGGCCCCGACGCTAGCGCTGAAAGATAATGCGCCGCATCCCATATGGGTCGCTAGGCGCGATCTTCACCCCTCCGACCGAACCCCCGGTCCTTGTATTGTAGAGACCTTTTGTTTTTTTTTTTTTTACTCGAGTGAGGAGGACCAAGCCGAGCATCCGGTTCGAATCGTGTGTATACATCGTCGATGAGCCGCGTAGGTGTTGATCGTGAAAATTAGGGCCGATCAAAGATAGCCATATCTACATTGACGGTCACTATGGATTTATTAATAATTTATCAGCACCTAACACTACAACATGTGTATATAATACCCAGCCCAGTATCACCGAGGAGAGACGTTGCTGCAGCGTATCGCGATCTGACTATTATTATTATTTGTACCATAGGAGAATATAATATATACGGGGAACAGGAGCGCGACATAAATACCCGTAATTGATAGATCCGAGATTTATGTGTTTGCTCTGTGTATGTGTGTGTGTATATGTTACGAGCGTGTCGTTGTTATCATTCAACACGGTCGCTATCGAAACAAGAACATGATGCGTATGCGGTAGCCGACGCGTGTAATGTACGAGAGATCGGTATGAAAGATCAGATGTATGGAGAGAGAAAGAGCAAAAGGAAATGGAGCGAGTTACGGGGATGGGGAGGAGTTCCGGTTTAGCTTGTTTTTCCGTGGCGGCGCACTTGCCGAGCTACCATGTTTGCGCGTATGTATATACGTATACTTGGGTGACGACGCGCCCGCGGTGGCCTGCAGCGCCTGCCACGAGCGCTGATTTATTGAATTACTCTGGCACGTTTTGTCCCTGACGGATGAATTTGTGTCGTAATGTTGCTCATGCGCTACGCGATCGGGTTTTCTACGTTTGCGTGTGCCCCGCTTGAAAATTACTCGATTGTGGGATGAGATTGGGCGCGTGGGAGCTTTTGGGCTATTAGATTGTTTATAGAGCCTTTGTGTGTTTTGTTGGCGTATACATGAGGAAAGAGGAGCAAAAAACACCGAGGTATACTTAATTGTGATCGCGACGCTTGAGGTTGGTGTTATCGGGTGTGTCAAAGTAGTAAACGACACGGTATGGTCAGACGAGGCTTTGTACATTTAATGGCCATTTAATCATGAATCACCAGTTAGGCCAACTCGATTCTGGCTATACGCTAGTATTGGAGGAGTGACTCCTCTTGCGTTTCGTTTCCAAAAAGATTGCATATACACATCAGCAGGTAGGGAACGCTTTCTTGAGGGCTCAAAAAAAACAAGAGTGCAGGCTCAAAGTGATTTTTCAATACCACCCAAATGCAATCGGATCGAGATCAAAGCCTCGATTTTTCTCCATGCAAGGGAGAGGTAAGAGGGTTGAGAATAGGGGGGGGGGGTCCATAAAAGCGCCTCGTGCAAAGTCGTGTCGCATTAACGAATGCGCGCGGCGTATCCAGGAAACGTCAAGCTCGCCGAAGCATAGAAAAAGCTGGCCGTGTACACATATACCACTCTTTTGCATAGCGTCATAGCGGCTCTCTCTCTCTCTCTCTCTCGTGGGCACGAGCTTGGTGTATTTATACACACATAAGCATACACGCTACCGTGTGTGTAGCACTGCGCGGTGTGTGCTGACCATCTTGTCCTCCACTTGTGTGCTTCTTGCTTGGACCTGCTGCCTACCGGCTTCTGATATCCTCCTCCTGCTCCTCTCCTCTGTGATGCTACAGTGTGTATGTATGCATACATATATGGAAGCCAAGGAGAAAGAAAGAGAGAAAATTCCACCGATGCAAATTCGCCGCTACCTATCGCCGGATCGTGAGCGGCCCCCTTCTTGTGTCTCCCCCTCCCTCTTTCTCTTTTCTATGCTGGATTCTATCGATACTTGTTTCGTCTTTCTTTTTTCGGTCCACCTTTCGTTTTTTTTTTTTTTTTTTTTTTTTTACAACATTTTTCACGGTAACCATATTTATACACGGCGAATAACCAATTGATTTATGATAAATAAATTAATCGAAACGAGCTTACGATGAATCTCGGAGCAGCTCGTGATAAACCATCTCGACGACTCTGTTGCTGTTCTTCACAGGTGGTGCATAGGGACAAGAGAGAGAGAGAGAGATGATGTATACTCGGACGAATATGCAAACTAGCGGCGGACATGCCCAATATACCTGCCTACAACGGGCCCACTATGGAGAGGAGGTCGTTGCAGGTATACTGCCTCCCGGTCATGCGCGTGCACGCGCGCTGTAAATCATAACTCTGGTTCTCGCTGCTGTTGTTGCTGCTGCTTCGTTTGTAAGCCTCTTCTGTACGTCTGTTTTGCTATTTTTTTTTTTTTTTTTTTTTTCCAGCGATGGGAATGTTTAATTTCCAGCCATACCACGTACACTACACCATCTAATGGTGCATCTCCTTTAGTCTTGGTTCGTGCTGCTGCCAGGATTAAAAATGGCAACTGCTTACGAATATTATTGATTTTTACTCATTTTGGAGCACCATACTTGCAGCTTTTTCCGCAACTCGGGTCTATTTGGTTGTTTTTACAATTCTTACCAACTACAAAATGCATCTTATATAAAAAAAAAAGAAGTGCAATTTCAAGTACGGCTCGCTTACTATTTGTAAACCCGAGTTTTAGAGGCTAACTGCGGTTGACACTCCAATAATTTTTCATCCATCCACTTGCACACTCAACCAGGAATACACGACGCACAAGAAGAAGAAGAAAGACCAGCACATGACTGAGCGAGCGTTTTGGCTCGCGAGCATTGGTGTAACCGCTCGCGCTGTGAATGTCCAAGTGATGAGTTACGACGGCCCCGCAGTGAAAGAGGGAGGGTGCGTGCACCTAGTCAGCGGCAGGGCTCTTTTCAGTCTTCTCTTCGTTTTCACGATGCTCCAGATAAATGCAGCGTGTGTTGTAAGATTTTTGTTTTTTCCAAGGCGGACTCTCTACCAGTTGTTACTCCTTCGGAACTTGACCGGAATAACTTTGGAAAATACCAAAGTTTTACCCTGCATAATCCGACTTTTATTTTTTCGGGTGGACGAAGCTTCCCCTTCATTCCAATGTGAAGTGTGACGTAAATTGTCTTACAACTGTGCCCGGGTGTTCACTTCTGATGCTAATGTCCACTATAAATAACCACGTGGATTTACGTCACGTTTAGCAATAATTTATTTCCCCCCCCCCTCCTAACGCAATGCGCGTAAAAGACTTTGATCGTACGACCCAATCAGCGACCTATCAACGCACCGCTCGCAATCAGCTGCATTGCAAAAGTACCTATGGACTACGCCCGCGGATATAAAATGTTTTTCCGCACGATTCCCTTCTTTGTTTCAAAGTCAGCGCATCCACTTTGTAATATGTATACGCCTCTCGTATGCAAAAGGGATACGAGGTAAGAAACGTACTCGGACAAGGATGTGTGAACCTGTGCGGGGACTCCGTAGCGGTACGGTAGTTGTAGCCGAGAGAGGCGATTAAAAGTAATCAGCGGAAAAAGGGAGCAAATTTGTGTCTATACAAGCAACGCTGCGGCACTATAACACGGTTCGTTTTCGAAGTCGCGAGGGTGTAAATCACGCGACCGTACCGTAATTTTCCTCATCGTTTCAAACTTTTACGCGCACTCGCCAAAAGCTCGTTAAAAGCTCTCAAGAGCAAAGCGGTTCTCCGTCGCCGTCTGGCTGTACTTATATGCGAGTGACAGTGCGCGCTGCACCTTCTCGTACAAAGAGCCCAATAAATGTATGTCGAATTACACGCGCATGTATAGAAAGAACCATTAATTGGCAGTGAACCTACTAATTCAGCAGTGAACATTTTGTAGATGTTTTTTTTTTTTCAAACTCTCGAACACAGGCAGTGGCTGCAGGACTCTGAGGGCTACCTAATGACATTGTGTTGATAATGACCCCACTGGGCCATAAAACCGGAGAACTACAGTGATTACTCTGGAGTCTGCTAAACTTTGAAATATTTTTTTGCTAAACCGTGTATTTTTTATAATTAAAAAAAAAAAAACAAAAAAAAAACAAAGAATGTTCCAAACCTTATTCTCGAGATTGCTAGAAACTAGCCCGAACGGCACTGCAAATGAGAAACCCGAGAAGTGACTCATTATCGCGATACGAGTGTGATGAGTCACCATCTTCTCCTGAAAGTGCACACTGTACATACGCGCTGTACAGCAACGGCGATCTATATATGGAAAACGCACGAGCACGCGTGTGCCACGTACAAGGTGCACATATGTATGTTAAAAGTACGAAGAAAACTTTTATCGTGATTTCAGACGCACCGAGGCTTGATTCTCATTCCCATTGTAAAGGCACTCGATCGCGCCCTCGCTTCGCTAACGACCACCAAGACGACGACGACGAATCTAGTTCATGGACCGGCACGTACGTTTTTATATGTGTACATACACACGGCGCGTGACTCCTCGTGTTCGCGGATCCCTAAGAGAGATCGATCTGGGCTATGTAATATTACGTGTAAGTATGCAATATTTTTCCTTGAGCAGTGATTTTACAGGAATTATTATCAGCAGGGGATATTCATCGGGAGGGCGATACAGAAAAGAGCTCGATCAGCTCGCATGTGCATATACATCAGAGTAAAAAATAATGATCGGTATACGTGATTGGAAGGAACAAAACATTTTATCACGCGCATGAGTGGGCATCAAACACGCGCTGTTAAGATGGATAAACAAGAATTTACTCGCACCTTTGGAGTATATGACATCTGTATGATACTACAGCAACGAGGGCGTACACGTGGACGAAGCAAAGTTTTCGCTAATGACGCAAACTGACCGGTATTGGAATTAAAAGAGAAATAAAGAGCACGTGTGTATAACGTAAGAGAACACGAAGAAGAGAGACCGCCCGCCGGGCCATCGACAGCCGGAGGAGGAGAAGAGAAAAAAAAGGAGGGGTATACTCGACCGCCAGTGGGTCAAACGGGGGCAAGAAGTGTTTTTGCTCCTGCCATGATCCCTCGCGTCGTCTCCCTAAAATTTAGCGTACACCATCAGCAGGTATCGCGATGATGGCTTTCATATGTACCCATATCCCCGAGGAGATTGCTCTCTCTGTCCGTTTTCTTTATTCTTCCTCTCCGAGTACACCGTAAGTAGGTGTACGAAGCCTTGGCGTGACTATCTCCTATGGGAAATCGATCCTGCGCTCGTACACCTACCCCTTCTACATATAATATACATCGAATGGATGTACATGCACGGTATACACATGCACCAGAGAGCATGACTACGGGATAAGACTGTACCACCAGCACCACCTTGGCTGGCACTTACAATGAGAACCGTTGCTTTTGAGTGAAAATCGAACAGGTATCTTCTTCCTTTCTCCCTCCCTCTGCAGGATACGTAAGTAGTATATTACGATTGGGGAGGAGTCGGGCGCGATCGGCGAAATAACTAATGATCGTTTTGAGAGAAAAGCCCGAGATGAAAGATCGGGGGGTGGGTGTAATTTGAAAAATACGGTTCTTACGCTCGGTTTGATGCTTTTTTTTTGTTTTTTGTTTTTGTTGACTTTTATTACAAACCAATTCCAATGATTTTTCACTCTCTGCAGTCTCTCATCAATCAAAAGGCGAGATCGAGCGAAACAATTAATTTGGACGATCATCAAAGTGGCACTGGTATCTCGAGAGCGCCCAAAGTATCGATAAAAAGAAGAAAGGGAAAAAAAGAAGCATCGAGTGAAACAAACGATGGGCGATGATGTCAGGAGCCTATAACAGTATTGCCACGCCGATGTAGGATAGAACACGGTGTACCTGTATACAGTATAGATACTCGGGTCCGTCTGACCGTGAGCCAGCTGGTGCCCCTGGCCTCGGACACTCCGTCAACTGTTCCCACCTTTTCTCTCTCTTTACAGCCGCACTGAGCTGCACGAGCGGTGAGAAAAGAGAGCACTGAATATAATATACCGTATACGGAGGGTCGAGCGTTACCCACATCCCGTACCTGTGCAGTGTGCTATGTTTATATTATACGTAGCACCCACAGATCTATATATATGTATTATGGGCGCTCGCTGATTTTCCAATAAAGGTGTCCGGGACAGGTGAGCGTAGCCATATTGTACACACACTTTGGGGCACGTAGGTACACAGCTCTTATTGTGACACAGAGGATTTACGAGTTAAAGGGCACATATAGTGCGCCAGGGAGGGCTGCCGCTGCACGAGAGTCATTACGTATCCTGTATACACACATGCACACGTGCAGGTATGCACACGCGAGGCCACACCCTGTCCTTGAAGTTGTCCCTCTCTCTCTCTCTCTCCCTCCCCTGCTCGCGCCCTTTCTTTGTGCGATTTTTTCAGATCACGGTTCTTTAAGAATAAGAGAGGGAAGGGGGAGTTGATTGACTGGTAACTGACTCACTCGCACACGCACACGCGGAGAGTCGGGCTTAATTAGAGGCCCATTGAATTCAACGCTCAATGAATTCGCGCTATCCCGAGATTTTTTAGCCCCCCCTCCTCCTCCCCCTCGACTACACGTTACGTTACGGCCTTTTGTCCTCCCTCTCGCTCTGTCCTTTTAACTGGCGGATGATTTATCACTTTGGCGTTTTCTATTAGTAGATAATGGATCAACGTGTTGCGTGTGCGTTTGTGTACACATTTGCCCCGATTCATGTATTATCATCCCCCTCCTTCGAGACGATTCGATTGGGGCTCAAACGTCACACATAAATCAGAGCCATTGTGCATATGCACGAAGGGTCCGACGTGCGTGGTATCGGAGAATAAAAATTCCAAAGTCAAAGTTTAGACGTTAAATGCACAGCGCTGCACCAAAGAAGGAGGTGGATATCCTTCCTATGTACTCCTTCATTTTCTCTTCTTCGCTCTTTCACCTTGACGTCCGAGCGAACCTTTATACATGTATATACAAAGGGCTGCGGTGGTGGGGGCGTGCGATAGTCAAGTCGTGAGCGGCCAGCCCCGCCCGACACGAGCGCGCATCTCTTCTTCCCCCCCCCCGCTTCCCCCTTTCTCTGCGGCTCGGCTGACCCCCGCTGGCTTCCCAGCTCCTTTTTTCCTTCGACTAAAGTGCCTACGCCTCACTCTCTCTTTCTATACATAAGCTGAAAAGTGTCAAGCTCCTTTTACGTGTACCAACCATACCTCTTGTACAAAGAAACGGCGCAACAATTACCACAGAAAATCTTATCATTCGTCCTTTCTCCCTTTCGTCAAAGGATATCTCTCGCCTTGGATGCATTATTAATCCCAAACAAACTCGTGCCTGTGTAGGTCGCATACCTATACGGTATTCATGTTTTCCCATATCAATAACGCAACATTCCCCGTTCCCTTGCACCTATTCGGTGGTGTGTAGCTATGTCAGAAGAAAACGATCACCACCCGATCAAACGTCCGTCGCGGTGCTTTTATTGGACGTATTATACATGTACAAGTTCAGCAATTCGCAGAAGAAAAAAAAAAAAAAAAAAAAAGGAAAAACATTAACACTCTCGTAAGTACAATAGGTATATCATTCCGAGAAGCGTTCGATTCCCCGATGCCTTGACGTACATACAGGTAATAATATAATATATGTACCCTTGGACTAATTGTACCGAGACCATATATGTACGTGTGCATGAAAGTTTCGCCAGCATCCTCCAGAGAGCAAGCTGTCCTTGAAAAATCATGCAGTGATAAAAGAAACTCTTGTACGCCTACGATATAATATGTATACGGTCTTTTTTTTTTTCTCTCCCCCCCCGCCCCTCTACCCCCCACCAACTTTACGAGCCTAATAATAAACCTCCACACTCACCGCGCACCTTGAAAATGAATCACTCCCCGACTCGTGCGCGTATGCATACAGGATGTATATGTATATATATATACGTAAAGTGCAAGAGCGCGAGATTACGGAGAATAAAATCGATTTCCAACGCAAGCGCTCGGCTATCTCATTCTCCCTGTACGCAAAATCAATAAACAGATCAGCTTTCGTGCCCCGCCGATCTAGAGATACGCGCGTAAATCTGCGCCGATAGGTACCAATCTCCGTCTAATAACACAAGGGGTGCCTACACATACACCTTGTACATGTATATAAAATATATCCTCTCCAAGGGCACACACACACACACCCACCAATCTCTTTCTCCCCTCGCGTATATTATCTCCTGCAAAACCCAAAGAGATAGCACATACACATACATGTGCAAAAGGGGGTTGCGGGCGCGTGATAAGTGTGGGAAGGGCACAGGTTGCAGGCCGGTTAATATTATGCAAGCTCGCTTATACTAACCTGCCTGTCTGTCTATACCGCCGTATATATAGCTGCGTCTTGGAAGATGCTTACACGTGTGCATCTATCTACAGAGAGAGAGAGAGAGAGAGAGAGAGAGAAAGGAACACGGTCCATCTTCCCTTGGCATCCCTATGGTGCAAAGTGTGTGTCGGAAGGGGTTAGTACGAGCTTCTTGTACGTGTGTATATACTTCATCGCGGGGAGATAGCCAAAGCGTATGCACACCTGGAGAGGAGCGTTGAACCCAGGAAGTGCTCGCCAGTGAAATACTCACACATAGTCGTCCATAAAATTAACGCTCGGGCGACAGGAGCAAGAGGTGAGGACGATCTCCCCAAATCCATATAACGTAATAAACTACAATATGGATGGTGTACAGATACGTCCGCCAAATGCAATGAAGTTGTATGGATCTCGTTGGCTGTGTTAGAGACCGATTAATGTCATGCAGATCGGATGGCTCGTCAGAACAACACAGTTCAATCGCCAAAGAGGGACGGTAATCAAAACAGGTAATATACGTATGGGTAACCGAGTACATATCATGTATGTGTATGCTAATCATCTTCATGAGCCGATATCGAGAGCTCGTCGGTGTTGGTGTAGGAGAGTACACACACACACACACACACACACACACACCACTCTCGGGGGAGAGGGAGAGAAGGAAGAGTTGTGTATGTACACAGGGGAGAAAATCAGCTCGTCGATAAGTGAGGCATCGCGAGCAGAAAGAAGGAGAGGAGGAGGAGGAGAGAGCAGCCCCTCTCTAGCGCTGCTGCCCCGCGAGAAAGTCCAATTTCGTTCCCACGATTAGGCGTATATCGGCACGGACGCTCTCGCTCGGTTCACTGGCCTCCTCCTCCTCCTCCTCCTCCTCCTCCTCCTCTCTTTCGGCGAAGAAGAAGAAGCAGCAGCAAAAGTAGCAGAGGGAAGAGATGTATAGCGTTACGTTATGTATGTATATACGGTATACACAGAGGAGAGTGAGCCCGCCGACACCAACCACCAGCAACTTGTACATTGGTACTACCAGACTAGACTAGACTAGACTCTCTTCTCGTGTGTGTGTGTGTGTGTATAAGTGCTCATGGGGATGCTGGGCGCATCAATATATACGCGTGTGTATAGAACGCGCGGTGTAAATCGGCCGTCGGGATCGGCTCGAGCGATCGAGAGGAACTTGTCGAGCTTGTCAAAATTCAATCGGACAAGTCCGAGCAGCGGCTCCTCTCTCTCTCTCTCTCTCTCTTTACATGGGTGTATGTGTATACATACTGTGCCTTGGCTGTACACAGGGAGAGCGCTCCCATATGCGTCTCTCTACTTCCTCTATCTCCTCCTGAGGTTTGCTTGCTCGGTTATACATACATACATACATACATATACCTGTACACTCTCCTACCTACCGAAGTGAGATCTTTCAAAGAGGAGCTAGCTAATAGCTGCTGCCGAGGAGTGGAGGGAGCCAGGGAACAAGAGAAGAGGTGGAGAAGGAAGATAGAGAGGAGCCGGAGGTCACAGGGCTAAGGCACTTCTCA
Organism: Copidosoma floridanum; assembly: GCF_036245765.1. Taxonomy (NCBI): domain Eukaryota; kingdom Metazoa; phylum Arthropoda; class Insecta; order Hymenoptera; family Encyrtidae; genus Copidosoma; species Copidosoma floridanum. Next base: position 6,116,184 of record NW_028321897.1, on the reverse strand, counting down.
CGCCCCCGCCAGCATCGCCGAGCCTCGAGAGATACCCATCCTCCCTCACCCCACCCCGCTTCTCGTACCTCACTCTCTGTATACCCTTTACCTTATACTCTTTTTCCACCTCCTCCTCCTCCTCCTCTTATGTGTACATGTACTTATGCTAGAGATCCTACGTGTATGTATATATATTCTTTCGCACGTACCTATTTCTCGAGTCGAGCGATCGGTAAGTGTGTATAAATTCTGGACCTGATGCTTAATTGCCCCTTATGGGGGAGCTTGCCACGTGTGTCCGCGTATAAAGTATTTTTGCACGCATTACGTGTACGCGAAAACAGAGCTCGATCGCATACGTGTCGATCATCCTGACGCGGGGGGGCTCCGTCGCGCGGGTAAAAGGCTTTTCGGGATGTTTTACGACGATAGAGTCTTTTGACGGTCTAATGGATGCTTAACGCCCGACATCCCATTGGAAGACGAGTGGGGTAAGCTCGCCTGGTCTAGGGTTTCGTTTTTTTTTTTTTTCTTCGTTTTTGTTTCAATACGCAGCTCTGGAGTAATTACGTGAGAACTATTATAGTCCTTGCGGGAGGATCGATGTTACATTTCGGGGAAACTGTGCTATTCCGATACCAAGGCGACCTTATCACCCTGCCCTCGAAATAGTCACGAGCTTGCGACCATAGACAAAGGAAAGTTGAGCGACAATTGGTTAAGATTTTATCGTGAATATTGTGATTTTACAAAACGTCTTTGACTCCACCTGTTTCAGTCATAATTTGACGATTGTCCAATTCTCAGTGTATAGTCTTGGCTAGTGCAAGTTCAACCGAATGAAAAATTGCTAAGATGTGTACATTATAGGTATTTACGCGCGTCGGCACGAAGTAAAGAGCTTATTTCCCTTGTCTTCGTGACCCACGTATGGCCATTATAATATATTGCATGTATATACACGACAGGGCGTCGTTCGTCCGCCAATGACCGCGTGTAATAATATGCATGTATACACCAACACGCGCATAACATTAATTATGGGAGAAAAGCAAAGTGCGCCGTACACAGCTGATAATGAAGGCAGCCGGCGCGTCTCGCGAGCACATTTGCGTACAGTAAGTAAGCAGTCTACATGCGATTATCGGCAATGCCTTACATACATATAAGAGCGCGTGAATGTGTGCGTCAATTAAATTGGTATTTCGAGAAGGTTCGTCATCATATTTTTTTCTCCCCCCCCCTCCTCTTTTAATTTCGCGATCGTGACTTTTTTCCCTCTGCTACCGCCTTTCGCACTTATAAATATTTCAGCCGCATTAACATAATGCGATCGAGCTCTGTAAATCAGATGGGGAGGTATATTATATACGTACATCATATTATGCGCTGCCGATGGAGAGGGGAAATTTTTGTGTGTTTGTCGCACCATTGACGCGTCGACGACGTCCATTTGAGGATATAGTGGCCGATAGCCCCGAGAGCCTATAATACCCCAATCAAGGCCCTCGGTCGCTCTGTATACGTATACATCCCACGGTTCGAATGACCGCGATTGATTCACGAAAATTGGTGCGCACGCGGTATATACACAGCATCTTTGTTGCGCTTGCATTCAGGTGTCACGCGACAATGATCGATCGCGCTTTCTCAAAAAGCTCTTTTTCCCCCTCGGATACATAACGCATACACGCCTGCCTCACTTTGGGCACAAAGTATATGCGCAAATGAATCGAGCGCTCCTTCGTGCATATGTAATTACATCTGGTGCGCGCAATCGGCCATAATATACAGCTGAGCATGAGGAAAAGGGGGGGGGGGTCCATTGAGCGAGTGCTTAGCTCCCTCGCCGGGAAAATTAATCGATGAAAGGGAGCGATCTCTCGCGCGGCTGTATCATAAGGACTCGCGATGAAAAGCTCTGTATATGTGTGCACGCGGGTATATACGCACAGGTCCAGGAGCTGCACCTTTGATGCCGCGGACTCATTAATCAGCCAAAGAGGGGGGGGGGGAGGCTTGGGAATTGAATCGCGCACACGGACGCGTATCCGTTAATTTGTCCGAGGCCGCTGCACCTTACACGTATACACACGTGTATGCGCGGACGATTGCACCTGCGCATTTTACCCCGCGCGTGCATTGTCCGAGAAATTACGCAGCGAGAGAGACCTACGCGCGGGTTGGCTACCGCGAGTCGTAACACCGAGGTGGTCGCGTATGGGGTGTATTAGTATAGAGACCCTCGGGCTGTACTCATATATACACCGCGACGAGCGGGATCGGCTATTACGGCTGCACGACACAATATACCATCATATTAGTAGGTATGTATGCAAGGACAAAGGCATCGGGTGCTATTTGTACTAATTTGAAATTCAATTTCTCTCGTGAAAAGTAATGATGATGATCCATTGAGAGACGGTGCTTTTTCTCTGCCACCTGCTAATCCATTCGTTACACGTGCACGTAGGAGATCGTCAGCTTCGTGTATACAAAAAGAACGAAAATGTTATAATCGTTCGGGGGGCGCGTCTATACGGCAGCTCTCTCGTGAGAGACGGATATATTGTATGATTGAAAGGGTCGCTTGATTGCAGCTCAAAGGGCCCAAACAGGGTGCATCATCATTAGATCCTACCTCGGGACGATTCAATGCGAGAGAGCGCGGGATGGGTGGGAAAAATCGGTCGCGCGCGCCGTTATGATTTTTCAACACTTGGAGGACCTACATGTATATATATGCATCCTCTCACTCGAGGGAGGGAGTGAGGGAGGCTTTTGCACACGTGTGCATTTTTTTTACGGTTGGCGAGGGAGTCTGGGCATAAATCACGTACGCGAGAAAGAAAGAGAGAGAAAGAGAGCGCGTGTCCGTTAACAAATTACCGGCGTTCATAATAACAAGAGTTGATTCCCCCCCCTCGTTTTCTCATCTCTCCTCTTACGTGCGAGGCTCCTCTCTACCCCCTTCCCCACACCTTTTCTTTTGGCGTTGTATGTACAGGTACACGCGTTGCAGGTACCAGAGAGTTGCCTAGTGGGAGGGTATACACGAGGCTGACAATGAGAGCGATCTCTCATCGGGGGCCAAAACGATCGTAAGACAAGTAGTAGATGCACGGCCGCTTATCGCCTCGGTATGCAACCAACGCCACGATATCCACGGACCGGCTTTTACCTTCTTTTTTTTTTCAGTCGGGTATACCTATTGGCTACTGTATATATAACCCGGGGCAGATAGGATCTCTTGACATTAGATGCAAGACGATGCGCCGTGTGTGTGTATGTGTACGTTGTATACGTGGTTGTATGCACAATGTGGATTTTCCTAAGGCGATCCTTGAGAGATCGCGGGGATCTCTTGTTCTCTCCTTTCGGATCTATCGCCGCTTCTTGGGTTGGGAGCTGTGGGTTTTTTTTTTTTTTTATGGTTTTGTTATCCTTCGTCTCTCTCGTCGCTTTTGGTGTCGAAGATTGTGTAGCGGCTGCACCCTCGTGGGTTTTTCTTTTTCCAACGCGATTACCTTGCACAGGAAAAAATCCTAACCACCCGTTCAGCGACTGTATGGAACGTACGGAAAAAAAGCCCAGGTACTATATTTTACAATACCAAAGTAATTTCTTTGTACATTGTCATCTCAGCATTATTATACCAAAAATCATCTTTTTTAGTTTCGTCCAACTTATTGTTCCGTACGGAAGTAATATTATTCACGAATCCTACAGTCACTCGTTCTTCTTCCTGATCTCGAATGCTATAATTCAGGTGGCACGGATTTTTGGTGCACGTGGTAATTTTTTCACCACAACCGAGTCCAACGAACCTTGAAAACCACATGAAACCGCGCTCTCGGCGAACAACAGCGCCATAACAATCAGACAGAATGACAGAACAGTAGCTCGCGCGATGTATAACATGCGAGCATACAACGCACATCTCCGACAAAGTCGGTGCACCGACGAAGAGACGAAAAAAAAAAAAAAAAAAAAAAAATTTAATTAAATCACTCGAAGAAGCGGAGCAGGGAGCGCTCATCATCGCCAACGCCACAACAACGGTACTTACCCTCCTCGCTCGTCATAAAGCTATCCCCGACACAGTAGTATACTTGATGCATCTATATATATGTATATACAGTACAGAGTAGCGTAAGTACCTTAGACTCTCGCTTAGGATTCCAACTCTCCGACATGCCCCATACACATCGCGCCTTCCCGCGCATTCGTACAATAATGTACCTGTGTAATACATAAAGCATTTTGCGTATATATGTACACAAGTACCCTTGTGCACAAAAAAAAAATGTGAGGGGGGGGCTGGGGAGGGGAGGGGAGAGTTAGAGGAATGATTCTCGCCGGCGGACAAAAAGATTACGCTCGGTCGGGTTGGCCGGGCCGTTAATACGGTTACGCATTATCTAGATTACCGGGCCCGCGGCTTCCGAGTTCGAAAAGAGGGGTACAGGTATATATACGTACGTGGGGTACAACGGCAACACGAGAGCGTCGGCGTAATTAATCAGGGACAATCAAACTCGGGCTGGGAGCTGAGCACCGCACCGACTCCCAACGCTGAATGTGTCTTGCTCGTGTGCACAGCCAACCTCTCTCTCTCTCTCTCTCTCTCTCTTTTTCCCTTTGCTTCCCTCATAGGTGTTCTCTCTTTCTCCGATGCACCTCTTCTCACTCTATATATATACATGTGTATGCACTTGTAGGCATCGTCTTCCTTACTGCGCGAGTGTATTCCTTCCGAGATTAGTTTTTGTACATATATACGTTATGTAGCACATTGCAAATAGCCCCCGTACACCAATGGCTTTGTGAATCAGAGCTATACTTTTGGATAACCTGTTCACATCAGGTAGGTATAGGGAATCTATATACTATAGATAGTGTGTAAATATATATATATCGCGTGTTACTGAACAAGCCGCGTCGAATAACGCCAAACGAGGGAAAAACCAATGCAAAAAAGCTATACATATATATACGAGAGGTCAAAAAATCGTGTCTTGACGTTGTCCGGAGCGATGAATTTAACGAAACATAAAAGAAATCTCAGCAAGATGTGGAGCTCGTATGGACCAATAAACAGGTGGAAATTACAGGCTACAGCCAAACCTTAAAACGAGTCCCAAGAAACCCTTGCTACCAAACAATGGGCCTGCAGCCCACACGTACCGTAATATATAATGGAACAACACGTATTGTGCAGCCGTTCGATTTATTAAGCGACGAATCACGCCCGATAATTTCGCGAATCGCATCAATTAGCAGCCGCTTTAAATATATATACACAGAGGCCATCAGGGGGAGCTCCCGCGTGCGGATAAAGAGGATGCGTGCATGGGAAATCTGCCCACGTCATCGCGCATTTGCGCACTTGCTCGCCCGAGAAGGAAAACGTATTGTGTGTTGGCGCGCGCGATGGGCCTTTGTGCTGTTCGTTTCCGTGATTGGATGCCTCGGTTTTTTTTTGTTTTTTTTTTTTTTCGATCACGCAGTTTATACAGTGGGTTAAATTGGCATCGAGGTATCGAATGGACACCCGGGCTTGATGGCTCCATTAGCGCCTTATTAACCCGGACCGCGAACTGGCGCACGCGTGCAATGCCGAGAGATGCACGGCCAAGATATATACAAGCTGGATTTCGTTTGTCACTTTGCGTGCCCGCAGGGGTAGGGATCGAAAAACAAGAACGACTGGGCGGGTGGACTTGATCTTAAAATCGAAAGGAGCTGTTTGAGGAATTCATACAAAATCGATGGCATTCCGTTAAACTTTTTTCTTCTTTCGCGTCGCTGTAAACGAGGGGAGTTTGTACAAAATCGACTCGTCATATCGGATCACCGCCCATAATGGATGAGCTCGGCAGTGCGCGTCGCGAAGCGCGTTTCAATAAACCCGCCCGATCATCGGCTGTAAGTGCGGCAAAAAGCGCTCGAAGGTGAAAAAAAAAAAAAAAAAAAAAAAAGAAAAGAAGCGAATCATCGAGCAGGCGGAGGGAAAAACGCATAATTCGATAAACGAGCCTGCGCGTCGATCGGCAAAATTGTCACGAATGGAAAAAAAATTCTACCCTATACATGTACAGGTGCGTATATTTATACGTGAACGTCCAATCTCTTTTTCACGTTGCATCATCAAGAAACGTGATCAAAGCTTTTGTAAGTATACTACCTATCCGTCAAAAATGGCACGTAAACGTATAGATACGGATTTTACGGTGAAAAAGAGTTTCTGATCAAGTAACTCCGAATATACAATTTTTTTTTTACCGTCAAACGTGTACGTGGACACTCCTATTTCAATACATTGAAAGTAAATATAAATGGCGTAGCCGCGCATACCGAGAGCAAAGCGTCCATTGAACCTTAGCGTCGGCAAATGCAAATGTCCCGCGCGCAAAGAAAGAAAGAGGAGGAGGAAAGCGTCCGCGAAAATCCACAGGCGGCGTCTCTCTAGTGCGTGACGGCGCAATGTCCCCTTGATAAATTAGCTCGGCGCAGGAGGGAGACGCCAGTCCCCCATTCACCTCGGACCCTATGGTAATTAACGCCCGTCTATATTCACCGCACAATGGCCCACGTAATCGGGCGATTAATTTTCATCCCTCGGCTCATTAGTCGCTTCGAGTCGCCATATCTGGCCATATATGGGTGACGATTGTACATAACACAAGTCGAGGTGTATACCCATGTGGATCGGGGCTATGCGAGATATATATATATATATCCATATTATATATAGGAGGCAGGACCAATTTTACAGCCAGTGTGTATGACGCAACAAATTGAGCGTCCCGACAAGCACCGGAACGTCACTCAAAAATTACAACAGAGCATATATGTATATGTATATAGACATCTGAGGCACCCCGGGGGGGAGGCTAGCGAAATTTCTCGTTGCCCAACGACAAAATTGATTGCCCCTTGCGCATTAGAGCGACGTTAAAGAGCTCTGTATATGTGTAACGAGTATAGGACGCGCGAAAAATCCCCCGTCGCCTGATTTTCCTCGCGCTCTCCGTCGGGTCTCGCTTTTGACGCTCATTAGGTAATGTAATCGGCTGATTTGATCGCCACCGCGAATGCATTCATAAACGGATGATTTGTGGTGCTCCTTTTTTTTTTTGCCTTCCTGGGGGGAGACATTAACGCGCGGTATTGCGAGGCATTATTTTTAATCTCGATGAGAGGGGGGAGGGTATAGAGAAAGCGTTCAAAGTATTTTTTTTTTTTCTCAATATTTCGCAAACGCGCGACTCGCGTGCGAAAATGATATGCAGGCGCGCGTGCAGAAGCCAAGGGGGGAGAAGAAAAAAAAAAAGAAAGAACGAAAACGGTCGCATAATTAACCCATAAAACCAGCGCGCTTGTATACCCCGCAATATCCGGGGGGGCCAGATCGGGCCACCCTTTTACTTTTATACGGAAAGCTCTTAGGGCGCAATAAAGTGGCGATATCTCTCGCCTCGTAATACCGCCGCTGCTGATCTCTCCTCCACTCATATACCTCGCGGGTAAAACCGTGGGATGGGCTGCTGCCGTGCAGAAGAGTCCGAAGCGAGAGATATCGGTGGCAGGCCATCGCAGCAGCCCAGGGGCCCTTTCGAGTTATGGCCCGATTTTTGCGACTCTCCGGTTCGTAGGTATACGTATATACACTTCTCGGTGGGCCAGCAGCTTCATTTTTTTTACGACGCGGAACTCTGCCTACCTCCTTCCTTCCCTCGTCTCCTCTGATTTTTCGAGCCAGTGTACTTTATTAGCTTAGATATGGCCGTGATATACGACTGCTTTCTTTTTTCTCTCTCTCTCTTGTTCTTTGGCGTGCACAGAATGACTCGCGTAATTTGTTTTTAAATTTTCGATGCCCATCCTTATCTACAGGCATATAATACCCGATGTATCGGCGAGGCGTGTAATTTCAGGCCACGGTGGTATAAATATAGACGCAAAGGTGCGAGAGAGTTGTCAAAATTAAGTTTTAAATTACAAGCCGTGAAGGAAAGTATTTTTTTCAGCCTCGCGGCCCGTCAACCACGTACAAGTATACTCAATAAAGTTGGACGGTAAGTATCGAAAGCACAGCCGTTACAATGCATTCATTATATCCTTCTCTCGCAGCTATACGGTGTACATAGAAAGTATCGGCCAAATCACTTGGTATCATTCAAATCATGCGCAAACAGCAAAACAATCAAGGCTCGATAAAACTGGCGGGGCTCTCCCAACTTGAAACAATAATATTCCTCTCTCGGCGCGCATTGTTCCTTCGAAAGAGAGGAAAGAAAAAAAAAAAAAAACGAAAGCCGGAAGTCTCATGGGCGCCGCTGCTGCCGGCTCGCAAAAAAAGCTCCGTGCGAACCTGCGCTACATACGTATACAGGTAAATTGCACTGCTACTACACAATATATATTATGGGTGTGTGTAGTGCATGTGTGCGTACAGTGCCAGGGACTTGAGGATTGAACAAACTGACGTAGTGTACAAATAATACGTGTGTGTGTGTATACAGTTGGGAGTGTTGGACTGTTGGTGCTGCTCTTTTATCTTCGTTAGAGGTGTATTCATGATTTTACGGGATTATCATTGTTATTGTTTTCCGAGAGAACAAGTACCTACTCAGGGATAATAAGTACGCGTAGGTGTATATTGATTACCGATGAATTGGGATGGTATACTATATGTATGCTTATTTACTTTTAGGGAAATACGTTTTCTTTTGTACTAGAAACACTTGATGCTTCATGTTTTCGAGGAAGAAGAAAAAATTATTAGCCGAGTGTCTATTCAGTTCTAAAAAAAAATCATTAGCATCTCCCTTTCGTTTGTAAAATCTCATGATATCAACTGAACTTTATTTTTAAAAAGAAAGTATTGATTTAATAGTTATTTAAATGTCAAATAGTATGAACGCACCAGTCATGATAAATAATTTTAATGTTATGGTCAATGAAACCATTTTAAAATTATTGTAAAATCTAAAATCATTTTTTTTGTCCCTCATGTGAACTTGCTGTATTACATTGAACGTATACTGTGTAGTTGAAAAATTTTTAACGCGTTAACGCGACGCAGCAAAAACAAAAACTAGAAATAACAACCAGTTCCCAAGCAAAGTAAATTACACCCGTGCAGGTGAATTCTATACTTATCAGAGTATCGCTTGCATTGTTTCTCAATCACAATACGTGTTGCATAGTATACGGAAAAATGAAAAAAAAAAAATATACATATAACAAAAATATATAACGTACAAGTTAAACGCAAACTAACCTGTGGACACGCAGATGGAGGGCGGGAGCGGCTGCGTCGGCGGTGTCGTCCTCGTGCTCGTCGTCGTGGGCGTCGCCGTGGAGGCAGGGGAGGATGGTTTGCGCGCCGCTGCCGCCGCGGCGACCGCTATCAGCGCTGCCGGATTATAGCGCGGCACCTGCAGCACCACGGGCGTCTTCACCGACAGGTCCACTGGCTCGAGTTGCACCGGCGGCCCTGCCGCCTGAAATTACATCCGACAATGGCCGATTAGTATAATTGCATTTTTTTACTTCAATGGAAAAACTTGTTTGAGAGAAAAATCCAGTGCTTAAACAATTTTTATGTTTGTTTTATACACATTAGTAAGTAGGAACAACTTTGTGTCAAACTCGGACAAACGAGCAAAATATCATAACACAGATGTTCACCCATAACTGAGCCTCAGCTGTCATAACAAGCTTTACTCTCGATATATAGTCGATGGTGATGGACAAAAGTGGGGCAAATGTGTATGCAAAAATGTCCCGTCCTCTGTGGATATTTGCAAACCTCTGTATAGGCGAGCGCGCCGTGAAAAAGGGGGGAGAAATTACGTGGTAATGGGTGCTGCACGGTCGTCACGCGAAAGATTCGATATTCATCATCTGGGCTTGAGTTGGTTTTTTTAAGTTGCCACGGCACAGGCGGTGTTTTCTCTTTCATCTGTGAATGGGACGTTTGGTTAGCGGATCATTGATTACCGGTATATGTACCAATCGAGGGCTAGAGTTTAGTTTTTTGAGTTATCTTAAATTCTGTTTGTAACTCGAAATGACAAGTAATAATTTAAAAAAAACGATTTATAAATTTTTTTGTTTCATTGAAAAATAATTTGGAATCCACTCTTACTGTTGGTATTAAAATTATTTTAGTAATTTCAATTGACATTATTAACTGTTTCTCTTTTCATTTTTGAAGCATCAATAGCCACCACAATCAATACAAGATACCTGTTCACCATGACCAACTGAACTAGGTGTACCACCTGGCACCAACTACCAAATACATTCATCACAAAAATCTCGATACTCCAGTCCATAAGTATCCTTATATCAGCAGAGTGTATATTTCATACGAAACGAAATTTCGAAATAAGCCCCTGTGAATATACACAATAAAACCATCGTCGTACTCCCTCCTCGTTCCTAAAAGCCCACCAAAACGCAGAATGAGGCATAAAACGTTAATTGAATCGAGCACACGGGCTCTGCACGAGAAGCAATATTCTTCGCGACAATCGAGCAATAACAGCCAGGTCGTAACTTTTCCTCCTCCTCCTCGTAAGTATATATACACACACACGGAGCATCCAGGAAAACGCACTCGGTCTTTTCAGCTTCTCAGGTTTTCTCACACGTCCCTACCATAACCTACCGATAAGACGTCCTCTCTCTCCCCCACCCCCTTTTTACCTTCTAACAAACGGCCCACGCGCTTACACAGGGATAAGCTCGCGCGTAACACAGCTTGAATTAGGGATCGCTCGCTCGCGACTGCACCGTTATATATATATATACATACACACAAGTGTGTGTGTTTGATTCCGCGTTTCGTGCCTTTATACCTCTACACTGAACTATACGTTATACCCATAAAGGGAGGAGCGGGGAGGGGAGAAGTCATTTTCCACCGCACTACAAGTGGGTGCGATCCGAACGAGCGATTGTTTCCGACTGTGTAAATGTATACACACGCAGATAATATAAATGTGCACATGTATACCTTAGGCACGAGGCTACTCGGTGTCGTTAAGCCACGAAACGAATTGCCAAGAGGATTCTCGCGCCAATGTGCTTGTATGTATAAATAAATATATATATACGGACGCATCTGAGGTCATCCGCACCGAATATTAGTCACCGCTACCTGTCGCGGTGTACCGGCGCGTGCATTAATTTTATGCCTCAGTTTGTTTTGGTTTTGCGTTTTGCCGTGATTCGTTGGTTATTCGAAAATTTAACCACGTATGGTGCAAAAATCCATGCTGCGTTAATCGAAACTTCGTGCTCGGGTGAGACAGTTCTGTCAGGGGTTTTGAAGGCTCGCGTCTCCTTTGGAGTAAAACCGAAAAGCGTGTCGCTCTGGAAGAGGTCGCCGGAGGGCGAGAAAACGACAGGCCGAGAGATGAAAAAAAATGGAAAAAAAAAAAAGACGTGCTTGTCATATATAACCTACGTATAAAATGTTAGGTGCCATTGTGCTGGTCTGGAAACTTGGCCCCGAGGGCATTTGTTATTCATGGGATAGTATGAGAGCACGAAAAAAGGAGACAAGTGCCTGGGCTGTTGTTTCGCCACTAATTTCGACTCCCAAACGAGCCGCTGAAATTACAAGCGTTTAACCCAAAGGTGGTTGCGAAAAAAAGGATTACTCGCTCATTCAGCCTATTTCTCTCCTCCTGCAGACTTGAATACGTAATTGCGAATTTCGGTGCCAAGTACGATGCTTTTCGTTACGTAATAAATTGTTTTTTTTTTTTTTTTTTTTTTTTTTTCTCAAGTGAGAGGATTTATACGAGATTGTCGCAACTCGAAAAAGTAGAGTCGCTAACACTTGTGTTATTGAGTCCAACCGAGTCTTGGGACAAGTATTCCCGAGAAGTTCTCCAAACAGCTGTTAGGTAGTAGAGTAAAACGAATAAAGTAGGGTATACATATACCTTATTCTTGCACTCGTGAATTTGCAAATTGCTGTACCTGGGTGTCCGTGTCGAGCAGAACAAATCGTGTCAACGTGAAAGACCGCCCCCAGCGGTTTTTTTTTTTTTTTTTTTTTTTTTTTTCAGGGAAAATATGATGAAAGAGATCACCACTACCACGTGGCAACAACTTGGTGCCTCTATTGGCCATGCAGAGGTATCAAGCATTTACCCAAAGTAAAAAGGTTAAGAAACAACATGTTGGACGTTTAGAGGAGAGGACTGACACTGAGTGTCACTTTAACAAGTAATCCTATATGCAAATGTAAAAATGAAATATAAATATGGTTTATTACTGAGCCGTTATTTGGCGCACCTACTCCTGAATTTATGAATTATGTTTTGAAACAGCTCATGATAAATAAAAAATGTGTAAAAAATTTCAAGAAAAAACGTATTTGTTGCATGTTAGGGATATTGCAAAATACAATTGTACATTTTGTATACTTTCATTGTATAATAAGTCAAGTCAAATACAGCAAATGTGTGTGAAACGAATGGTAAAAATAAAAATATCGTCAGAAAAAGCGATGGCTCTTGAAAAACGCATTTATATACAGAACAAAGTAAAACTTGAAACTCCAAAGCGATGACGTTTCAAACGCACAGAGGATTGAGACTCTGAAAAACGGCCTTCTTTTGACAAAGGAGCGAAGAAAACGAAAGCACGCTCATCTTACTCAACAACAACAACAAAAAAAACAAAAAAATAAACCTTTTCAAACAAAAGACGTATAAAGTTATCGCTTGCGAAACAAAAGCAGTCCTATTACGAGTAACGGTACTTGCACCACACCTCCTCTGGCGAGCCAAAAAACCGAGGAGGGAAGTTACGAGGAGGCGGAGGAGGCACATCTTTCTCTCCCCCAGCCCTCACTTTCTCCCATCTTCCCTTCGCACATTGTACGCTTTAACGAGAGTTTAAGTCCCCTCTTCGATTGGCGTCATAAAAAATCGGCGGCAATTGAGCTGTCGTATACGCGCACAGAAAAAAAAAAGGAAAAAAAAAAAAAAAAGGTATAAGAAACGAGAGAGGAAATCCACGCCCGAAGTTTCTCTCGGCGCGTCCGTCTGTGACAGGCAGCCACTTTGAAGAAGAAGTGCGGAACGGCACTTTTTAAGTGCACCGCGAGCGCCGAGGACTTTCGGACAGAGTTATACTTGCTCGCTCGCAGGTATTTTAATTAGGACTTTAAAGACGGAAAAGAGGGGTCGCCGCCACTGGGAGAGCATTCGCTGGAATTCGAGCTTGTCAACTTTTAGATCTTCCTCTTTTCTCCTCTCGGGCCGTATAAAGTTGCCTGTGTCCGTTTCTCGTTGCACTGTCCCCGTCTGACGTATTTTAATAAGTGCAAACGGTATAATTTCGCGTGTCGCACGCTGATCGCAAGGGTAAATGTATGGACCTATGGCTGCTTTTTTTGTAGAATTTTTGTTTTTTTGTTTTTCTTTTTCCTCTTTCTTCCAAATGGGTTAATAATTCCCAGAGTGACTTTACGCATGCACACGAGCTCGATATATTGAGCCGTAAAATGAAAATGATATACTTTCGAGCGTGTGAACCGAGACGGTCCTCCGTTTCGCTCGTAAAAGCGGCTAAAGATGTCGTAAATATTAAAAAATGAAGCCATACATACACGCGTACCGCTTATTCAGGTATCGGAGGCGATCGTTTCGTGGATCGGACAGGTACAAAGGCGGATCGCTCGGGGCGATGAAAAGGTGGAGCGAATCGACGTCCGGCGCATTAATTTTGCGTGCGCGCGCCGCCCCGATTGCTCTGCTCGATGACGATTCGGCGATTGAAGTTTACGACAGTCGGAGATCGTAAGGATTCAACAGCGCGAGTACGAATCCAATACGACTTTTAAAGATCGATCAATTTAATTGTGACGAAACAAATCGGCAATAAGACAGATGGATGTAATTTTTATTTATTAAGTTTATGTTATAAAATTGCAATTTGCAGACTCACTTATAAAATGTTTTATCGTATCGCATACGCGTTGATAAATATATATTATAATGGCCAAATCAAAGATGTATCATAATTTATATAAAATAGGATGTCATCATTTTTAAAATAAACACTGCCCAATATGCCTATCTATCTATCAGTCATTCATTATAATCTTGATAAAAGCACATTACACATTTCTAAACGTGTAGAACTTTGTATGGTAATTCTCTTTTAAAAACGCTGTTCTCTGCGATATATTTTTCAAATTTTTGGGCAAAAATACTCTATTATCGACTGTGCAAAATAATTATTTTTCAAAGCGTTTGAAAACCAATGGAATGTTCGTGTCCACCTCCAAATACACCCTGCACATTGAAATGACACGCTTTGCATAGACTACAGGACACCACTAAAAATCCACCCTTTCATTCATTCCACACGTCTGACGCGTCTCGTCTGTTTCTACTGATCTCACGTTCGTATCCCACACACAAAATACAAAATCGGACGCACATAAAAAATCACCGAAACGTAACATGGTGCCACATATATAAATGTAATAGCTCGAAATTACACAGCTGCGAACAAGCTAGCCTGAAAACCCCTTTGGCCGTGCTCGAACGACAAAGAGGTTAATCCTCCGGCGCGAGAAAGATAGATCATAGAGAACGAGAGCCTGGCTGACAAATTGAGCGCGACGCGCTATACGATGATAAAAGAAGCCATAGCGCCGGCGAAAGCGAGAAAAAGAAGAAAAAAAAATCCCAGCCTCTCTGCGCTCGAAAAGATAGATGTCATCGCGCGTCGCACGTATTACACACCTCTCTCTCCAGCACACGCGCGTGTGTAACGAGCTCACAGCTTTCGCGACCGATTATTAGCGTCGTAAGTTATGTCGCGCTATTAGCGTAATTGTCTTTATTGGAATACGAATGGGAGGGGGCCCGTGCACGCGTGACGCTGGTATTAACGAGGCCCATGCGTATATATACCGTACGCGTCATCATTAACCCTCACTTCTCCTTTGCTTGCACTGCGCACGCTACTTTGGCTATTTGTCTACATGTTGGAGGGGGGGGGGAGAAAAAGTACGTGCTCGCACGCGTTTCTCCCATAGAACGAGCGGATCCTGGACCGAAAGAGTAATGGCCGAGCTGCGCTGGTATTGTTTCGAAAGGAGCGTGATCTCTGAATTATTGAAAAAAAGAAAAATCATCGGCCTCTCATTACTTGCATTCTGCGCTGCAATTTGTGATTTCCAGCGAAAAAAAAAAAAAAAAAAAAAAAAGGAGGAATTCTGCCGTACGTGTCATCGATAAATCAACCCTCGCTGCGTTCATTAAAATATTCGCGTCGTCAACGCCAGGGCCATTATGCGTTATTGCGCGTAGCTTATTGGAGAAAAAAAGAGAGAGGCGACAGTTGGCGCTGGCGCGGGTAAGACGCTCCGAGTGAATATACACGTATGGAAGGATGAGGGGGCACGGGTGGTGTTGATACACGAGAGATAGATGTGCATAAAAAAGGACACGCCTCTCGCACCCCATTGCGTTACCATTACGTTACCCTTTGAGATTTGGATTCCCTCACGAGTTACGCGCGTTGTTGTGGATAACAACCTAGATTTTATCATAAGGAGGAACATATATACTTCTCGTGTTCTGTTTTCGGGTGTTTGGACCATTTGACAGATGCAAAAGACCTAAACACGACGGTTGCAGCTCGCCAAGAGGAACAAAGTATAGTGGCCCAAGCAGCTCACAGGTTTTTATTTTTTTATTTTTCTTCTTCAATTGTTTATCTGATTTTGATAATAATGAAAATTGACGGAGATAAAACTCATTAAAGTTCACCAGTAGGAGCCAAAAGTACTAACCAACATTGCGTGCCTCCACTTGCAAACTTTGTTAATTTTTGTTTGTCTGGAAAAATTAAAAAAAAATACGTGTCCAATATTTTTCAACAATTTTTTTTTCCAGCAGACGAAATGCAATGTCCCAATTCGGTATACATCTAATCTCTTCGTTTCAAACATACCAAGTAAGAAAATAAATTTTCAGCGATGCAGCGACAGGCAAATTCAACCAATATAATTATGATGAATCAGCTTGGACGCTGATGTATATGCACTTGTGCATTACGGCAGAGTGTTCGAACAATCAGGAGCGGGGCACCGGCTCACGGTATGAATGTATAATGGCAAGCAGGAGCTGAAGCTAGAAATTTGCAGATCGATTGCTCTCTCTCTCTCTCTCTCTCTCTCTCTCTGTGTGCACTGCGTATTATGCCGATTGTAGATTTCTCATTAAATTATTAGGCACCGCTACTTTCTATATTACACTGATGTCTACCCGCGTATAATACATAGATGTATACACATTGTGCCTTTTCTTCTTGCACACACACGCACACGGTAAACATAACTGTATACGAGAATTGGAATACGAGTCTATACGCTAATGTGTAAGCTATTAGCTCGCAGGGTATACGTCAAATGACTGCGCATATATATGTGTATATACCTGTGTTGATTCCCTTTCATGAAGTTTCGGTCGATATGCGGCATTAAAAATTGATTACAGAATGATTAAAAAAATTTTATTGCAAAACCCAATAATCCCACGCATTTAAGCTTCCATAACGTAGGTATACCCATATATTACATATTGATCTCTCGGAGGGGGGCTGAGGTCCTCGGAGGTATTACCTCGTGAGACGTCCGAGGCTATCCATCACCGATAAATCACACACGCGAATGCGGGCTCTCCCCCTCTTTACCAGCATATATATATACACATCATTTGAGAATCCGTACGTACAGGATCAAGGGAATATACGTTTTTCCCTTCCGAAATGTATTGCGTTCCATCGATTTTCTGTGTTTGGCTTTTCAAAATTACGTGCATTTTGTGGGTAATAAGACATTACATGGTCGTTCATCCGTGGAGAGATTTGTGTGCTCGCACTTTGGTAAGTTTACAAATAGTTTTTATATGGTGGTAAGTTGGTGCGCGTCGGTGGGTAGAGCAAGTGTATTCCTAACACTTCCGTGTTACGTTTTAATTATTTCAAGATAAGCTCCTAGAATTAACACGGTGATGCCAACTGAAGAGACACGAATAAAAAAAAAATACAAAGTGGAATGGAATGATTTCATTTTTTTTATTTCTTTATCAAACTTCTGATTAAAATAACTTTTCATGATATTATTGATCTTCTAAAGACATAAATAAAAATTAAAGAAAAATTAAAAAATGGAGAAAACAATCAAAAGCAGAATACGATAGGCATCGACTGACAAAAGATATAGAAAGACGGGCCCTCGTCAGGTCCACCAGAAGAGGCTCATCCTTACGATTATGCACTGAGAAAGAGAGTAAGCTGATCGAAGGGTGTTTGGGAGACGACGATCGTTATAACGTGATTGATTATGCGCTCGTTAAGTTACACTCGATAAAAAAAAGGAGTAGAGAGATTTTTATTCGGGGTGAAATTGGGCACTGCTACGGGGTTAATTAACGCGAGTCGAGAATAAGACGTCGATGTGCGATCGGGTGAAAAATACGTCACATCAATCTCAAAAAGGCCTCGATGAAGATTTTTTTTTTCTTCACTCCTAGGCTACATTTTTTTATCTTTCACTAGTAACACGCCGATCCTCCTTCCTCTCTGGGGCTCATGCGTGCTCGTATGGGAAAACACAGCTGCTCCTGACGAATTATTTCGAGTCACGGAGAAATTCGTATCACCAAGCACTACACAATACTACCGTCGAAGTTATATAATCACGATGATAATTTTCGAGCTTACAATGGTCACGTAAGAAAGAGAGAAGAAAAAAAAGCAGCCAAATAAATTTCACATCCAAAGGACGTGTCTCCTTCATTAACATAATCATCGGTTTCCCATGGTTCCCTTCATCTTTGCATGCTCAAAAAAAAATGTGAAGGGGGATCTCTAGCCTTAAACAAGTTAGTATACCGATACACAGTGTCGAAAGTAACTCACTGCACTTGGTGCATTAATGCGCGTCATTTTCTCACACACGTACACGCGATACATCGCCCCCTCCCTCTTTTCCTTTTTGCCCAGCTCTCGCGCTTATAACGACTCCATTAACACGTTCGGAGGAGGAGGATGCCCGGCCGCCGATCTAATTACGCTTCCCTCGCGATTAAATCGCCCTCGCGCTCGTGCGTGCCGTGCACGAGGTAAGGCCTTTTTCCCTCGGCTTCTCATGTTTTCCCAGTATCGACGCGATCCATCGAAAAAATATTTTTTTCCCTCCACCTCCACCCTCTTGCAGCTGATATATTACGCGATCTCGTGTAACCCCCGACGCCTCTTTGGAGCTGCACTACCGCCGCGATCTGTATAATGTTATACACGTTTCTCCAAACGAGATGTGTATACGCGCCTAGTCGGGGCGCCTCACCCTTTGCGCCAAAGAAATCGATGATTGGCGACGAGTAAAATAAAATTAACCGTATTGTGTGTGTGTGTGTGTGTGTATAATATCCGTCGGGCGCAAATAGAAAAAGGAAGGAAGGAAGGAAACCTGCCGCGTCAGCAGAGGTAATGCAGCATCACACCACTCGATAATTGCACTCG
The DNA here is from genome assembly GCF_036245765.1 of Copidosoma floridanum. Taxonomy (NCBI): domain Eukaryota; kingdom Metazoa; phylum Arthropoda; class Insecta; order Hymenoptera; family Encyrtidae; genus Copidosoma; species Copidosoma floridanum. Next base: position 6,097,623 of record NW_028321897.1, on the reverse strand, counting down.
ACATCGCGAAGCTCCGTTAGCGCGCCTCGCGAAAGCTGTCCCCTTACAAATGACCGCCGGCAGCAACGCGGACAGCAGCAGCAGCAGGTACATATACGATCCATCCACCGTCGTCTTCTTACGTGTCCTTGTATATATATATACAGGTACCATATAGCCGCCGCATCGGGAGCGTCGAGCGAAACAAATAGGGAACAATGACCAGAAGCGCTGGGGAGGAAACATTCAAACGTCACGCACGCGTGTGTACGGGTACTTACGCGCGCGGACAAGAAAATTCTCCTCGTGCGCCGTGTGTGTATTATATATATACCTGTGTGCTACGCAGCTTCTGTTGCTCTCCTGTAACGAGTGCGAGAGCTGCGCACATATAGGCCGGGAGCAGAGTTAGTATATGGCAGGCAGTCTTTCGAGAATTCGAGTTACAAATGCTGGTACAAACGAGCTTTCGCGCCGGGATATAAGTATGTGACTGCCCCGCGCTACGCGTTTCTGTCCTCGGGGTAATGATGGTGGTAAGTGTGTCTATGTAAGTAAAATCCATATAAATGAGCAAGGGTACGTGCACACGTGGGCCTTGTTCCCTTTATTGTCGGCGTGAAATTCATATTTGGACTCGTTATCAGTTGTCGGTGTATATATATTATATATATGGGTACGGGGGATTGTTGTTGTTGCTTTTTTTTTTTTTTTTCATGCCATATGCTCGTGTAGCACCGCCTTGACACGATTGCGAAATAATGTACAAGAGCGTAATTGCGGCCGGCTCCGTGGGGTGATGATAATCAATTAATAAGGCATTTAATTGTACATAAATGCGATTGTTTTTTTTTTTTTTTTTTTTTTTTTTCTCGCAACGAGATCGAGTCGGGCGTTAATGGCTCGGTGTGCTCGTACATCGTATAATTGTTAATAATGTTGCGCGGTCAATTAAAGGTAAACAATACGGGGATCGAGAGAGAGAGAGAGAAGGGAAAAAAAGGTTTTATCAAACGAGAGGCTGTTTTTTGCACGCTCCGTGATTTCTGCTAACTGAAGGACGAGAAATGTGTGTTTTAAACAAATGTGCGCGCAGCGAGAGTTTCGCTAATTACCGGAGCTTTGGCCGTTGGCCGGTATTTCAAGGATTATGAAGAAGTAGCTTTTCTTCTTTCCCCGACACCGCGGAGTGGTTGCGCGGTAATGATTATTACGTCGGATGACGGCCGGCGCGGCTAATCAACTCGCGAGTTTTGCCACTGTCGCGCGGTGGCGAAAAAGACGTCTGCGGATGCTTTTCGCTGATTGCTCTCTCATTTTTTTTTTTTTTCTTTTTTTTTTTGCGCTTGGACGAGAATGCTAGACCGGCGGAAGGGAAAAAAAGAGGAATGGTTTTTTTAATTATAAATGCGCAACGAAATTGAGGCGAAGCTATGCTGACAAAGTTTTTTTTTTTAGGTATACTTGCGGAGAAATTGAATACAGACTTTGGCACAAGGATTTCATTGATTTTTTTTTTTTTTTTCAATAATTTTGTCCAGCGAAAAATAAGGCAACACACATTTGTAAAGAATAAAGTTCTTTCAAGGTATTTTATACTTGTATTTCAAGTCTAACATTTTTGCAAATTACTTTATGTTTCCGATAGAAAGCCATTCAAAGGCCCCTTTGTTTATTAACAAAAAAATAATACTCGGTGAAATTATCATGCAGGGGTTATACGTGTGAAATTACGGTGTCACTCGGAGGCATCTCCGAAGGATAATGAAGGAATGCCTTGACGACGGAGCACGTTTGTCGGGAGACGCCGAATACGATGTGTGCCTATTACAATTGTCGCTAGGGGCACTTCAAAATCATTCATTAAGCCTCCCAGTCGTGAATTAGCGTAAGAATTTTTTTTTCCTCTTCACTTTTTTTTTTTTTTTAACATCATAATGGGATTTTTTACGTTGTGCCGCGCTAATGAACGCCCCTGACGCACTTGCAAATTATCTTGTTCTATCAATGTGATTATCTTCAGCGTCGACGATGAAATATCGTTCCGATACTATTGAATTGTAAAATAAATACCGTTCGCCTCTTGATTAGATTTGTAGAACCACAGTTGGACACACAAAATTCATCTTCATTGGATCCTGAATACCGATACTATACACCATGGCGCACCAACAGGAAGTTCGGTCCATCAAAAAATCAACAGCTCCCTAATTAACATCCAATCACTCACCATACATCTCGAAAGCACCACCTTTTTATACACCCAGATGTATAATTACAATCATGTTTTTTTTTTTTTTTTTTTCACTCCCTTGTCACAGCCACGTGCATACCCTTCAAAGTCATGTAAACACGACACGCGTAAGCAAACATCATCTCGAGAGAGACGAAAAAGAGGCGTCGACCCTACAATATTTAATACATTACACACGTGCACAGCAGCCACGTATATATGCCCGCGAGAGAGGCACTGCGCGGTAATAACGCGAGGTGTCGAAATGCCTCGTGTCATGTGTACATATGTATGTACCGGCCGGCGTGTAAAACGCGCCCAGCTCGCCTTAATTTAATTTCGCGTCTCAAACTGGGGGCCCCGTCGGGCAATTTCGTCCACCGCACAAGGTAGGGGACAAGGAAAGGATGGGCGACGCGCGATTATAAAAATTATTCCGAGACGTCGACGAGAGAAGTGTAATTTGGCTTTCAAAATATTTTCGGACGCCTCGTACATAAGTGTATACCTACATACATCGTATACAGCCGGTAAACCAATCGAGGTCGCCTGCCCGCGTCGATACTTATACGTGACGCGCAGAATTTTCCAGACGCGCCAAATAGGAGCAACTGCAAGGATAGACCGACGGAAGTCGGGGCTAAACGGGCAAACAATCCCGGAACTCGGCGTTTTTCGCGGCGTCTCTTTCCTCCTCGGTCCGTTTCCTCCCCAGCCGTTGTTCGTGCATGCCATGCGCGATCCGTGCAATTAGAGCGTCGCAGAACTGTTCATTACCCCCCCAACCCCCCCGGAGTAATTTTCCCTCCCTGGGAATTAACCATCCTCCTTCTCCCCTCCTCCGCTTTTATGTATATGTACCTCAGACGTCCCTTTGGTGGTTTGGGAGACCGCTTTTTCGGAAAGCAAAAAACTTGGATGATCGGGCCCGATGATACCATCAGGGCCTGATTGCACTTTAATTGCGCATATATTACAAATACACCTATATGTATAAGCTCCTCTGGCCATCAGCCAAAAATTAATTATTAAAAAGAAGAAGAAGAAGAGGATGAGCCATCGATCATTTCGAGCTCGGAGAGAATTCCCGGTTGTCCGCCTCGAACGAAGCTCTTCCGCCGGTCGCGTGTGTGTGTGTATATAGCCGCGCACACGAGTATAAACCGATCGGACAGGAGCTTCCGGCGCCTCCCCCACCGCAGCGCGGCCTTTTTTAATTGAGCTCCTCTCGACCTGACGCTCGGGCGCGTCTGTGTGTATCTTTCCGCTCGATCTTTGCTATCGAGATGGCAATGACCTGCTGACCCTCGCTAAGGAGAAACGGAGGGAACTCCCGACGACCAAAGGGGTCTTTTAACTTTTAACGACCGACCCACCGCGTTGCCTTGCCGATACCTATATATACATATATACGCCTCTCCGTACACTCCCTTTTATTTCCTCCCACCACCTCGCGTGCGTGTGGAACGTCCGCTTCTGCTGGAGCTTTTCATCTCTCGAATATATCTACGAGGGCCCGGCTGGAATGGGAAAATCTCGTCTCGACAAATATATACGTACTCTTCATATGACAAAACTGTTTTTTTTTTTTTTTTTTTTTTTTTTAATTTACCAGCCTCATTTACTTGTATCGCCTTCGTTGTTTGCACTATAGTGGTTACGCGCCAATAAGAAGCACCTAGAGCCGTAGTGATCTCTCATCCGCGTCGGCCACTCTGATCGGTCGATTGGGGTGTATGCACATCGGACGTTCCCGTGTCCGGTTGATCGGGAGCACGCGCTCGGCTGATGGGCTTTGTTCGGGCGATCGTTTTACTTATCCATCCCTTTTGTTGCTTTCCCATAAAGGACTGGCCTCCCGTTGGACCCACCGCAGGAAGAAAAAAGCGTTGGGGATGGGTACATTTGGAAATAGTGTGTTTTGGTTCGGATTTTTACTTTAAATTAAAAAAATTTTCCTTTTTTTCGAAAAATTCGTTGATACCGACCTTTTTTACGTTCTGATGATTAAATCTTTTAAATCGCAACCTCAAATCTATGATTGATTGTTTTAGTAAAATAAAATGGAAAAAAAGAATATATATATATGTTATGTGTTAATTTTTTTGCTAAACATTACCTATTAATGCGATAACTGTGAAACTACAAAAAGTTTAAATTGTGATTAACAAATTAATTATTAATAAACAAGTTATAATATAAACAAGTAAAAATCGCTGCAACAGTTGAAGAAATTATTTTACAAGTACGAATCATAAATAAATTTTAAAAAAAGTCGATTTCAGTTCGTATTTGCCGCCAGAAGAGAACAAACCTACCGCTCGGCTCGACAACGGAAAAACGGAACAGACCTACTGCGCTTGCTGCTGCTGGCCCCCCTCGTACCAGTCGTACCCCGCTCCCCGCCAGCCGACGCTCGATGCATACGTTCGCATCCAAGAAGGCACCGAATCGATATCGTTGTCGCGTTAAAAGTGTCGTATTTTTAATTTTAAGCATCATTATCGTGCCACCAAGTCCCACATCAAATAGCTCTTCAACATGCTGATCAAAGTCAAGGTAAGCCGCATCATTGGGCTTGATAAATTCATCATTTATAATGTGCTGAAGTGAAACACACGAGGTGACTGACGTGCTTGTATTTTCGTTATTTTTCAGACCCTGACCGGTAAGGAGGTGAGTCCCCTAACCTAGCACGTAAACAAACCGACGGATGCTGATGGTTTAAGGTCGTTTGTTGGTTTTTTGATTAATATTTGCCGTTGGGTGGATAAGTGCAAACGTAGATTCGTTCCGGAAGAGAGCGCGGGACCTAACCTCAATGGCAGTGACATGCATTTTGTGCCTACAGTATATTGTTTGTAGTGAATCAGTTGCCCAGTGAAGTGTCACTGTTGTGCTATTATCAATGAGTAGATTGTTTATTAACGTCGTTGATGCTTCTATAAATACCCAGTGCACACAGTGAGGCGTAGTAAACATGATTATTATTTGCATACACCTCCAGAGTTGCTTAATACTGTGAAGTGTGTTCAAGTTTAATTTTTACCACTGTAGTTTATTTCGATTCCATCACAATGTGTAGTGCCTGTGATTAACTATTTATTTAATTTATGGCATTCTACAGTAATAATTTAATAACTTCATTTTGCACGATACATCAGAGTGAATCTCTTTTCTGAATCAAACAACCAACAAACATTTTTTTTTCTTTAACAATACAGTTACTTTAAATTATCTTTTAAACAGATTGAAATTGATATCGAGCCTACGGATAAAGTGGAAAGAATCAAAGAAAGAGTGGAAGAAAAGGAAGGCATTCCCCCACAACAACAAAGACTGATTTTCTCAGGAAAACAAATGTAAATAATTTAATAGTCAATTCAGTGTTTGTTCATAAATTAATTAGCAAACTAAAACGAAGTAATATTTTAGGAATGACGAGAAAACTGCACAAGACTACAAAGTACAGGGAGGTTCTGTTTTGCATTTAGTGCTTGCGCTGCGTGGAGGTCTGTGAAATATTCCTAATCAACATGATAAAGCCTGTTCTTACAAAGATGACATTGCTACGATAAATTAATTTGTTTTATAAAATTTAGGCTTTGTAAATATAAGATGTTACTGATTAAGGATTAAAAAGTAATTTAAAACACAACAATCGATAAATACAGTCTTTTTAACTCTAAGCAAATAAAGATGAATAAGTGATAAATAAATACTTGTTTTTATCATGTACTAGGTACGTCTTTGTTTAATACAACCTTCCTTATCTTTAAAATATTTTGTCTTGCACCTAAAAATTGAGGGAGAAAGATGTACAAGCAAAACAAATAACTTTTTACTGCTTCCAATAAACCTAAAAGCTCAAACATTCCAAAAATCTTCCAAACACGTAAATAGAAATCCCAACAACTGTTCACTTGTACATACAAACAGCTCAAATTTTTCCATTCCAACTCCGAGCAAATGCATTTTATGCAAAACTACTCGTTATTTGCAGTACGTAAATCACACTCCCAAAGAAGAAAAAAACTAACAGTCTACTAAAGGATGCCTGCAGAACGCATAGAAAGCAGTACCAGAGGTTTTCACGAGCCAAGCGAGCATCTTGGGATTTCAATTTGTGGTGCACAGATTTACGACGAGACAGAGTAAACTAGTAAGTACTTAGACAAACAGCCGAGGCCTCAAGAAAATTGAAATCCACCCCAAAAAAATGTTAGTAGTTTTTATTTTGTTTTGTTTTTTTTCTGCCTTCCCAATAAACAAGGAACTAAAATAGTTCCGAGTCAAAAATTGAACTGGACAATGCCGGATAATCAAACAGCGTAGCAGCCACCGCAATTATAAGTAAATCAATTGTAATTTCAGACGCCGTACGCACATAATACAAGAAAGTCACTGCATCACCCGACAGCGCATGCAAAAAAAGATAGACGCCGCGAGCGCCGACATTGTACAATAATACAGGAAAGGGGGAAGGAGGGGCAATTTTCTTGTCATTTTCGCGCCCGAGATCGACTGGAAGGATGTCTCTCCCTGTGCTCGGCGTCTCGATCGGTCGGAAATCCATTTGATAAATGACCGATGCGAGGATGATGTACTTTTAGACAATACTTTTTTTTGTTATTTTCACAGACCTGGCGAACGCGTGGTGTTTCTTGTACGAAAAAATAATCAAAACGAGGATGAGATGAATAAAAAAAAAAAAAAAATAACTAGCGCGCTCGGGTTAAGCTTATCTCCGTCCACCAGATGTTCTATAATAGTTGGGTAAGTAGGTACATCAGGTGCGCAAGAGCTAAACTGACTCGGCGGATTTTGCAGTTTCCTTACAATACTTATATGGAAGTCGACTTGGGGAGGTGAAAACGTAAAGCTCATTTTACGCCGCTCGTAAGAGCTTTTTTTCCGACCTTGTCTACTATATATTGGTTTTTCCCGCAAAATGAACTGGCCTTTGGATGTTATTTATTACGGGTTGGGTAACTCTTTGGCTTTTGTCCCAATTTATGAATTTCGCTCGTGTTATTAAGGGGAAAAAAAAAATTTGTTTTTTTTCAAAACAGTAATGAAAGTAATACGATTAAGATCTTGCGACATGAAAATTTTACGACGAAAGCTCTTTCGCGTAACAAATACCTAAGTTTGTGCATAAAAAAAAAAACGTGGGTATACCTATAAAGTCGTGCATCCAATAGTTTGGCGTATAAATCTTTGTAGATGCAATAAATGCGTGGAAATTTTACAAGCAGCTGTTATCCACCAATTTTTTCCATTGAGTCAAAATCTCAGCTAATCCTAAACTCCCAGCTACAGATGACGCATGTGCACATACATTTACACGCGCACACACGCTCACGCCCGACTAATCAAATGCAGAGCACGCGCTTTCTTCTCTCTCTCCGCGCGTGCATACCATAATATTGCTACAAGTGGTATCCTTTCACCTTATTATCTTCGCCGCGGTCGCTTACGTAAATTCCGCGATTTTTCGGTCCACGTGTACAGGCCCTACATGTATACACGTCTTGCAAGTACGTGCTTACCAACCTGGTTCGCCTGCATTGCATTATATTTACAGTGCTGTACAGGTATAATAGCTCAAAAAAGTTGCTGCACTGTCCAGATGACGGAAATACTTTTGTCACACCTCCACATCTTTTTCTCTGCGGTCGATCGAGAAGCGCTTCGTACGTGTACCTATACTAATAGATTTTATTTCACGGGTAGCTTGTCCCTTGGCCGTATCAACGGTCATTGGTGAATTTTTTATTTCCTTCGATATCAACAGGTATAACTATGATAAAAAATTAGCCCCCTTTGCAGTGGAGTATATGTGTGTTCCCATGGTGTCCCTGCACGAGCTCACATGGTCGATGAATCGATCGGGAAACCGGATAAAATTCCAAAACGTCACACGTACGAGGTATATATATGTATATTATCTATGCACGGAACGACGATAATGAATTGCAAAATGTAATGTTGCCCACGCGCCTCGAAAGCACCTGCACCCTTGGAATCCTTCCTCCGAAGCAGCAACCAGCTCGTATGAATCACAACCGAGTTTCCACAATCGTCATCGCCACTCGGAGATATAAGCAGGAAGGACTCGTAGGTGTTGGTGGGGGGTGAATTTCAAAAGGAAAAGCGTAGCGATAAATCAAAACAAAACGAGCGTCTCCGTGTGGGGCGTCCTCTTCCGCGGTGATCAAAAGTTGACGAACGAGTCCCACTACAATACACGAGAGAGGCGGAGGAAGAGGAGGGTATATCAGGTGTCGTCGAGATGAGGCAACAAGCACGACGCGACAAAGAGCCGAAACAATCGAGCCTTTGTCCGTGTAATCCCGTGTGCCATTTTGCCATTCCGAGTGATTATTTAAATGAGGTGGCGGCGCCTCTTTATCCATACGACTCCGCGGTGTATATTCTCGCGGCCGCTAATGTGTCAATTATATGCGCACTTAGTGCGTGTACGTATTCAATTGGTCGCGCTGCGGCAAATATGGGCTGCCGACAAAGGAGAGAGAGAGAGAATATATATATACAGACGCAGGAAGGCTGCATAGGGAGAGCGTATCGGCTCTTTTTATCGAAGCTGGCGCTCTCTCGGCTTTGACGACATTGCTAACCATCGATGATTGATGCCGCGCACTGCCTTTCGTACTTTGTACCCTCGATGACGAAACCGAGGGCGCATGGTAGCGGCGTTTTTAATGTACAATAGGCTTCTTTTTCTTTCTTTTTTTCTTTTTATTTTTTTTTAATCTGAAAAGCTTTAAATGGCATCCTGCAACTATATCTCATCATTCCAAAACAATACGCAAAAGAAAAAAGCTCACCTCGGCTGCATAATATTATACAGGTACATACGTGATGAAAATAATTTTCAAAATAACCCACTCCATCCTCTTTCTTTTTTCCCGAGGTTCCGCGCGCCAAAGGGGCGAATCGACGACTTAAAGGAGCACAGCAGGATCCAACACTCGTCGCGCGCGCATCACCCACACACACGCAGAGCCAGGAGTAAGAAGAGAGATGATGCGTGAGCCGGCTGGACTCCATTCTGCAGCCGCGAAGTAGAAAAAGACGTCTATGACGGGACCGCCGTAGGGGCCCTGCCTTACTCTACTCGGCGCGTGTGAATCGGCGCAGCCTCTCACACACCGAGTACATATAGCCACGCCGGCCGGTACATTATATCCCCTCTCGGAGCCGTCGTTCACGGGAACGTCTCAACTTCCTCCGCGATACTCGTTTGACGGACGCGCGCTTCGCGATGAGGATACGCATCATGTATATATATACAGGCCGGATCCAAGGAGGACCTGGACAATATTTTGTCAATAGCTTCCAGTTCAATCGAATGGGGAAAAAAAGGACAAACAGATAGCGCGGGCGCGCGTTACCGTCCTCCGTGACCTATTGCACTCGCGCGGGAAAGAAAGAAAGAAGGAGCGCGCACATCATCCTTTGATACTCCTATACGATGCGTCTCCTCCCCCGTATACGCGAGCCCGCCCCGCGTATACGGACAGACGCGCCGAGGGCCTCGCACGCGAGCACAGGCTACGGGACACGTTTTCCATTCCCGTTACGTTATAGGCGTTGCTCGTGCCTCTACGAAGATTATTTAATAGCCTCGCCCGTCCCGTGAGGTGTCCGCGGAGCATAAAGGATTATACCATTTCTCCATCCGAGGGGCCACCCCGAAACGTCGATCAATCGCAGCGCCTTTTCTCACTCCTCTTGATTCTCGAGGACCATCATCGGGTTACCCTGGTGTACACAAAAAGTATCCGAAATCGATCGTCAAAGGGAAAAAAAAGTGTCCTGATGAGTCCACGTGGCGCGCAAACGGGGAAGGAAAGGAGAGCGATCCCACAAAAGAGCTACTCTGAAAAGAGCGAGCGCGGAGATGAGGTTGTGTGTCCCTCGGATGCGTGTGCGAGCACTCTACAGTCGCGTTCTATCCCCATTGAAGCTGCGGTCTGGCTTCTTTGTTTCCCCGCGGGCGTGGGCGTCGTAGGAATCTATTGTTGTCGGGAGAGAGTACTCCTCATATCTCCCGGGAAAGAAAGAAAGGCTGGGGGAGGGGGACTCGTCTTCCGAGTGGGTATGTATGCATCTATCTCGGGCGGATAGTGCCCCAGGGGAAAATGGGGAGCGGATCGATGAACCATCTCTCTCTGGTCGTGTGCGGATATCGAGGCGCTCTTTCAGTTTGGGGGAGGGTGAGATGTGCCGGCTCGATAGCTCGGTCGATTGATAAAAGGGGCTATCTCTACGACTCGCCACGTATATATATGTATACTCCGTGTAGGCGCAGGTGGCGAGAGCTTTCGGACGCGCTGGGCCCGAGGCCCGTTACTCGCGAGTTTGTTGATCGTACTTGTTTTTTTATTTTTATTTTTTCCGTAGAGCAGAAAAAAAAATAATCGGGACAGACAAACGCTGCAGTTTCTAAAATGCGTCGTCTTCCGAGATAAACATCGGAGACGCGTGCGGCTGGTCTTAATGACGACATCCTGTGCGCGCGCGGAGTCTCTCGTGCACTGCTCGCGGAAAAACCGAGACAACGAGCATCAGTGCGACGACACGCCTTATTTCCACTTTCTTTGTGCACGTATACACACAAGAGTCGCGCTCTCCTTCTCCGGCTTTTGCGCTCATGCGTGTGTGTATTCGCTCGCCCACGCGGTACCGTATATTCGCCCATTGTCTGGTTAACGAGACTGATTAGTTTGTTATTGTGACTTTTTTTATTTTTTCAGGTATAGCTCAAGATTTTGATGGGTGCGATGTTGGGAAGAAAAAAAGCTTTCTTTTATCCCTCGGGTCTCACGTACCGAGATTTTTTCACGAGTACACGAAGGTGTGTAGACGAGAAAAAGGCATTAACCGATCGAGAGAGAGAGAGAGGGCCTTTTGATCGGGGACTGCTCGTTTAATCCTTTTACGACTACATTAGTCATATTTATAGAACGAGCGCGCGCATTTCCTGATTGATCGTCTGGATTTTTTAACGGTACCAAATATCCCCCTCTCTCTCTTTGGGTTTGATTGATGAAACTTTGGGTGAGAAAAAAGAGAGAGGCGCCAGTGGAAAATTTGAATGTAACGCTAACCCGAAGCTGAGCTGGTGATCCGGCTTTGTACCTGCTTTGTCGGTGGTGCGTCGGCGTGGGCCAAACGTTGACCACATTAACTTTTGCGCAAGTTTGGCCAAACTTAAAAATTTTTACGCGGGAACCCTATTCCCACTTTTATGAATAATGTGTGCGATGATAAGTTACTGCTTACATTTGAGTTTAAAAAACAAATACGTATATTTTATTTAAAGATATTTCAGTACTAATTTTTATCTACAACTACATTAAATATTTCACAGAGTGTTTGACTCAAAAGACTTGATCGTCTGGAAAATCAAGTAGAAACAGACGAGTGAGGTAAGGCAAGCCGTCGATTGAAGTGACCTACACTTGATCTGCATTAAATTTAAAACCAATCAATTTTTAATTTGCATGAGCATCACATTGAAATTCGTAAAAAAATATTTTTAGCCAATCTAGAAGTTGAAAAAAAATTACACTTATCCCAATATGATCTAAACAATAGAGAACAGTCTACGAAAAGCTAAATTTTTTTGTTTCAGGATGTACAATGTATTATTATTTTTGTAATGAAAACGTTTTCGCACTCAGCGCTTGTTTCACCTCGGGTAACCCACCCGTCGGTCATCGAGCGCCTCAATTGCGAAAACTAACATAATCATCATCCCGCTATGCACGTACGTCTATGTAAAGCGCGTACACCTCAGAACTATTATACATGTATAGGTACGCCCAACAACGCCAGCCGGTAGCAGCAACCCGTGGCCGACGCATCTCCATATTATATGTACCCGTAGACCCTACACGCAAAAAGCGCGGCACAGGCACCCCCTCCGTGGAAATGATCCCACGAAGATTCCCACGAGCGATACAACAGCAACACACTTGGCTCACGTGTAACGTATAAATACGTACTTACACACATACACACACAAAGAGGGGGGGGGAAGCATAATCCTCGCAGGTACAGCCTTATAGCTCTTACGGAACGATGAAATAAAACGGCAAAAAAAAGGCAACCCCGTGAAAAAAGCCGAGGCTCACATTGGAGCTAATAACCCGCCGCTACCGAGCTGCTTTTACGTGTACGTAAAAAAAAAAAACATCATATGTGTATGTACCCGCGAAATATCTCAATACACATCGGATCCGATACCGAGAGCTACACGCGCTGAACGAACCCCCTCTTTCCTGCGTATATACCCTTCATCGAAGGTGCTTATATTGCTACTGTCGTAGAGCGCGATGGCTGTGAGAATTGGAGGAGGGAGGCTGAAAAAGCTCGGAATAAGAGGCGATAATGAGCGGGAATCGAGGAAAGAAAGCTCAACCCTCCGTGTGCATAATATATACATGGAGAGGGTCTTATCGGAGTCTCTCCGTCGCTCTTCTGCTCATTTGTCGCGTCCCCGCCAATAAATTGAGCGATAAAGTTGCGTTGAATGGGAGAGCTCCGTCGAGCAATAAATCACTCACCCCCATAGTCCCGGTTATACACCACCTGAAAAGCTCCACTCGCGCGCACTTGCCCGGTACACGTATACTTTCCCACAACCTTTCCTCTTACAGGGGGCTATTACAGTAAATATCGCTCGGACGCACCAATAAAATTACGTCTTTCAAGGCCTGGAAAAGCAAATTAAAAAGAAGGAGGAGGAGAGCTTGTGTATCCTATCGGCGCTCACTCCTCGCGTGCGCGTCCATATATCATCCGGGACACTGGCTGTTGCTACTTATGTATATGTATATTCGTGTGTGTATAGCCGTGGTACAGCATCCTTAAAAAGGGCACGGGTGCAGAAAGAAGGGAGAGCGCGAAAGATCAAAAGACGGACGTGAGAATAAGACGCGTCCGCGAAGGGGGAGAGAGAGCAGAGCAGCCCCAGATGGAGAAAATGAAAACGTAGAGGAGCAGAGAAGGGAGGGGGGGGGGAGGATGTGCTCGGCGAGATTAGTTTCCGATCGGTTACAAGCCTCGCTCGGCTCTGACTCACGTGTACATGCATACAACACAACACACAAGTCCATGAGTGTAGAGCAGGAGGCGTCCAAGGAAGGGTAGTAGCCAAGAGGATCGATCCCCAACTACCGTTTTCCCTTCCTTATATATACCTACTCGGGTGCGCTAGCTCTCTCTCTCTCTCTCCGCTGGCCGTTAATGAGTCATGTTTAATTGGCGTGGGAAGCCCGCGGCTTATTCGTCCGCGAGAGGCCTCCTCCTCCTCCTCCTCTATAACGGAATCGCGGCGTGCCTGACGCCAGGGCATTAGCAGCCTTAGAAGAGACTCTCTCTCTCTCTCTCTCTCTATACTCTTTCCTTCCTCCTTCTTCTCGTGTCCGTACATACATGTGTATATACCTATACACTTTATTCCCTTCCTCCTCCTCCTCCTCTTTCTGCATGGGCACAACCACACACACACGAGGTGTACCTGTACTGGCGAGAGGCATCCCGAGTATGGGTCTAGCTATCTCTGAATTGTTTATACACACTGCGGCCGAGAGGGGGATGGATGTTGTACGTGGTGTGGATGTATCGGCTGTGGTATGCATGCACGGAGCGTCGCCGCGCCGTGCGAAAGGGCAGGACGACAGGTACATGCCAAGGAGATATTGTGCGTAAAAGCTCTCCGTGGTGGTACAATATCTTCTCACTTGACCCATACACCACACGCGCCAACACTTGGGACCCGTGTGGGTTACGTGCGGGGGTAACGCATTCAAATTTTTTTTTTTTTTTCCGGTCTCTAGTGAGGATGATTGGTGTTACGCTCGCGACCCAAAATCAACACACAAAGGCCTCACGGGCCATAATCGTCCTATGTATAGATGTGTAAGAGCAGCGTTTGCATAACCATGCACCCATGGGTCACCACAGGTGAGATATACAAACAAAAGTGTATCTGCACAAACGGTGGGTATACATATACAGAGAAATGGGTAAGGAGATTTTCCCTTATATGGTACACACGTATGGTGGGTTAAAGTATATATACATCACGAAGTGTGAAATCAAGATTTTCGAAGGGATAGGCGTGCTCACGACGCCCCCGTATATATACACATGCCCCCCCGAGTTGTCGTGAGCCAGAGGCGGTTACCGGAAGAACGTGCAGCAAAAATTCTCAAACTTCCCTGAATATCATCGCCCGAGGGTCCACGGGGATCGTTTCTCACGGTGCGGTGTCCAACGAGCCTCAAAATAATACAATCACGCACCCAAATGTTTACTCGACGATGTACCCTTTCGGGCCGGTTGAACTTGCGTACGTCCTGTAATTTATACCCTTCGAGCAGTTTGAGCGGCCATTACCCCATACACGGAGAAGCTACTATAGATATGAATTGTCCAATGCGCGTGAAAATTTCGTTGCGCAATGCACATTGGTGTTGTATGTACAGTGGCGCGAGAGTGAAAAATGTCGTAAAATTTATACCTTGTAGGTACAGAGAGCATTGAACACAGGACAACGCGGCAATGACAAAATTCCTCGGCCCGAAGGTGTGTGCACGTGCTCCGATGAGTCGTGCTCCCTTGCAAAATTTGAATATCCCCAGTGACGCAGGCGAAAAGTGAAATCACCACACATTCGCGTGAAATTGCACTTTATCGTCACTGGCCCACATATTTATTTTGTTTTGCAAACGAAACGACGTGACATTGTCGTTTGTTGCAAACGTATGTAGGCGAAGCGCGACGAAAAACGCTAATTTGTCCGAGGAGCGCGTCGGAGTTGCAAACAATTATTCCCGCGATTGTGTGTGTGTGTGTTGTACACACTAGCGACGACAAAGACCGAGGATGGCGTCGGGCAAACGAATCCAAAGCAAAGTAATTTAGCCGGCAATTACGCGTGTACTTGTGCTCCGCGGAGCAGAAGGAGAGGACGGCAGAGGAGACGAGACAATCCATCCGTATTATCGCGCTACGTGTCATCATCACCGCCACGTCAATTAGCACACGCTCCACGGCACTCTTTTCTTTCCTTCTCTACTGTTTTTTTTTTTTTTTTTTTTCTTTCTACGGAGCACCAATAGGTATACGTGTGTGTACGTGCATGCGCTCTCTGAAAGTGGAAAGAAAAAAAAAAAAAAAAAAAAAATATCGTATGGGAATTAGAGAAACAAGGGGATTACTGCGATTACTCGCGAAGGCCGCGACAAAACCACGGAGCGAAGTAAATGGGTCAGATTTGTAGAGACGCCGGATTGCGATCTTGGCAGATGGAGACTTGCGGTGTGCGTATCAACTAACCTGGTGTTGTTTAATGTGTACCTATATACTTACTCGTTTTCGCGGGCAAGAGTGGGAAAACACAGATATTATGTGTGTGCATGTTCAAGCGGGCTGATGGTCATTGCGTGGTTTTAAGACATTTTTTTTTTTTTTTTTTTTTTTCTTTCTTGAATCCAAAAAAACACATGACTAATAATAGACGCTCCCGGAGGGTTAACCTCCGTGCGATCGAAAAAAAAGCGCCTGCCGATAAATGACTCAGCACCACTACAAACGACACTTGGCCATTGGAATGAATAAAACGCACGCTTTCTCTTGAATAAAAAAAAAATTAAAAAAAAGAAAATTCATCCCAACACCTCTAGCACTAGCTGCTCCGCGTGACGAGGGAATATCATTCAACGAAGCGGCGGCCGATGAAAATCGACACGTATAGGTCGTTAGCGGGGATATCGAGGTGCATAATAATAGTGCCCCCTCCCCCCCCCCGACTCACATCGATTTGCTAAACGTTTCGTCGGTGCGTGTGCCTGTATGAGTGTAGCACGGCGCACGCACGTGCTCCTGCATAATATATAATACGGTTGAGCCGATGAATCATTGAATAGGACACAGACACTAGCATATAATTTACAATAAGTATACAACGGGGCAGCGGAGAATCGCGATTTTTTCGCTCCTGTTGGGCACCTCGGGTTGTGTTGTATTGTTGCGCAATTCATCATTTTGTCGGAATAATAAGAATCGAAATGGTATAGGAAAATCGATGAAACGTACCTCTCTAGACGTTGGAGCCCCCAGGATGCAGGGGCTGTCCGAGCGGCGGGGCGCGCTGGCCCACCGCTTGCTCGAGAGCTGGCTCTCCTCCTGTGCAACAGAAAAAAGAAACGAAACGATTACACGACGGACATTGCATTCATCATCAGCCCCACTCATTTATTTATACCATTTAATTGTTTTTTTTTTTGTTATGGAAATTAATAGTCGTTTTTAAAGAAAAATCTCATTGATTCCCGTGGGCATGGAAGAACGGTATACATGTTGTTTGCTTCTTTTTTTATTTTACACTCGCCTCGCCATTACTGTGGAAATATTAAACTGTGAGCTTTTCACAAGACATCGCGCAATCTCGCTCCGATCAACGTGCGATCAGTCACACCTGCGCCGATCTCCTCTGCGACTTTTAAGAATTTCCATTATCGTGCGCTCGCATCTTAGGGGGGAGGGAGGGGGGCTGTTGTAATAAATTCCAGCCGCACGCGTCGTAAACTCCGCGGGACAAACGTGGAGGCAGGAAGGGCGACAGCGTGATATACAGTGCGTATACGCGTCGAGGAGGAGGGAAAGAAAAATTAGCTGCTCGCAATCGATCACCCCCGGCGTGTACCTAAGTTACCACGGTCTTATCGTATTCCGTATATTTCTCTTTCTTGCCTCTCACGCACGTGTCCTTGTGCACGGATTTATTTAATTATCCTTGCTCCCGCCCCCCTCCTACCCTTGGCAATCGAGCTGATAATCCCTCGAAAGGCCATTAACTTTGGGTTAATTGCTCGAGAGTACGTAATGCTCTATTGTATAATCAATCGCGCGAGGGCAGACTTTATTTACCTCTCCTTTGAAAATCGATAAAAATTCAACACCTGATCTCTCATGGATACAGTACAACCAAGCAAGCAAAGTGTTTGGAGATTCCGCGGTGTCGTGGTGGTGGTATATATATTATGTGTATACATACATATATATACGTGCAACTTGTCAGGACGTCAGAGTGAGAGACAACGTCGAGGTGCTACACGTTATGCGCGTATATCTCCCAATGTAGGTGCAAAACCGCGGGGTGCACTATCGGCTCGGACGGACCCTTTCAGCGTGTTATATACGTACGTATACGCGCGTGAGTAAGGGGTTGGGGAGGGGGAAAGGGTGAAATAGAGAAAAGCCTTCCTCTTTTATATACACCAAGAGACGTGTGTATGTATAGGAACGAAAGAAAGAAAGGACGAGCGACGTGAAGGAGGAGATGTACGTAGTTGATTATATTGCGCCCATATAGCCAGGCTGGCTTGCCATTATAGTACTGCTGCCGCGGAGCTGAGTAGTATAATCCTCGGGATGTATATGTGTGGCGGTGGTGGTGCTACCGCGGTCATGCAGGGGACGTACGAATGGAGCATCACGTCACGCGTCCAATTATTAACGACTCTTGGCAAAAACGAAGCTGGGAAAGGGAGTGAGAGGTAAATGCACGCGATCCCCCGGTATACATAATGCAGCTCTGCGGTGCATACGGCATGTGTGGGTATCTAATGATAAACGCGGGGGGGAAGCGCCGATGATTCGAATGAAGCAGCTATACGTGAATATGAAATTGCAGCGGATCGCCACTCGAGTGGGAGGTTGAAAGGTTATTTGTAAGGGGGGGGGGGGGGGGGGACAAAAAAAGAGTTGCGAAAGAGGTGCGTTTTTTTGCGTATAAAATATACAAAACAGCGCTTGCGCAATGCTAAGAAGTAAAAGAGTACAATCGTAGGCAGGCATCGCGCGCGGTTAAACAAAAAACGTTAATTACGAGCGACGAGCCGCAGACGTGAGGGACGCATTGGAAATTCATCCTGCACAACAATCCAAGCTCGCGTTGCGAGAAAAAAACAAAAAAATCACACTCGCTCCCTATACTCCTCGACGTTGTAGAGTTTAGACGTGCGCGCGCGCGCGCGTGCAACGACATTTCAATAATTAACAATTATCCAAACTCTCCCGCGCGTCTAATGTAATACGGTAGAAAATAATTAACAAGCTGAAAACAAACGCGGCGCCTTTCGCGCGGCTAAAAGGTGCGTTTGCCTTCTGTACGTGCGATTACCTCATTTTGGGCAATTATATACCTATGCTACATAATAAACGTGTACGAGAACGAGGACTTTTAATTGTATTTTATTATCTTTCTCCGTATCTTTCCAGCTGGCGATGTTGCTCGGACGTGTGTTGGATATTACATTTATTGGCGAGAGTTTGCGAGTAAGTTTGGGAAAAGGAGGTTTTTTCATTTAAATAAAGTTGTAGTTTTTAACGGATGCTTGAAAACTATCAACGGCTCCCCCAATTCGTACTTTATTAGAGGTAAGCGTCATCGTGGGCTGATAATTAATGCTTTTGACATATAATCTTCCCTGTTAAATTTTCCCTGAAGATTATGCGACTGTCAAAACGAAATGATTTTTTTTTCTCGCTGTCCACGCTCGATCAAAAGAAAAAAATCCATTTGAATGACGCGAACATGTATTTTACCATGTTTGAAAAAATGGCAAGGGATGTCAATATCGATGAAAATTTATATCGATGACATTGCTTACTATCGAGGTGTATGTGAGTAAAATTAAAAAAAAAAAGTTTTACATGTTATTAACAGTACTTAAACATAATTACACATTATTAATGTCCATCAAGTAAACATTACTACTGTTCTCCGCAAATTTAGTCACTTCGGACGTCAAAGGTGCATTATAAGGCCGTACTTTTTTGGTTCGAACTGTTTAAGTAGTTTTATACAGTCCGTGTCGTCTACTCGGTGAGCTATCAAATCAACTGGCTGCGTCGTATTTCCTCGAGTACAAGCTATGTCATCTATTTTGTTCTTCTTTTTATAAACTAAGTACAAGTCCTACATGTGAAACATAATATGCCTTATATTCGAGACATGCTCCGTATCAAGCATCAATACTCTAAAATTTGGGGACTCACTTATTACATTCAGAACATGCCTTATTATGGGGTAAACACGGTACGATTCTAATGTTATATTATATTAAAAACAAAACTCTCAAAATGGTGGAAAAAAAAAGAATGACTATGTAATATTATCCTTGTAAATCCCACGTGTAGGAAGTAACATTAAAGCTCCAATAACCCAATAAGAGTCATACATTGTCGATGTGTAATAGTTATATAGGCACAAAAGTCTCTAATAACCCCGTGAGCCGGACACAATGAAAATATATGAGATAGTATCGCGGGTAATTATAATAATAATTACACCCAAAAAGAATCGCCAATTGGGATTTTTTCCGTCGATACTTGGCTTTGCTGGGACAAAATAAATCATCGCAAGGCCCGAAAGATACGCTCAGAGATAAAACCTCGCGCAGCCGCGGCACTGGAGTATACATGTAGATATACGTATAAAGGAGTAATAAGCGGTGGCCGAAAAATTTCCCCGGGACCCTACGTAGGAAATAAAAAAGAACCGCGGAAAAACGAACGAAAGTCCCCTTCGGTTCGGCCTAATTGAACGAGCACACGTATATACACTCATTAAATGCAGCCGATCCGTTATACCCTGCTTGCAGCGCGGAAACTCGGCAAAACATTAATTGTTCGAGGATTTGTGTGTGTGTGGTAGGTATGGGTTCCGTAGGGGCGACCTCGTGCGGCCATGAGCGATTCGTGTGCAATTATCTAGTTTCGAGCCGCCGTTCTGCTGTTCGTACACGGGTCGAGTACCACCGTCGCGGCCATCGTGCGGGCTCGGCTGAGTGTGTGTATATAAATAACATATATACATGCAGGTACATTTGAAATCTTAAAGTCAGGTGGTCCGAGAAGTTGGTGAAAAAATATTTTGAGGCGCACACACTTGTATACGTTCGCAGCTTTCGGAACTGGTTTCGAGAGAATTTTAATGAACGGCAAATAGTGAGTCCGTATATGTATGGGTACGGTCGTTACTCCGTTTTCCAAAAGGGGCCTAACGAACAGATCCGAGTCGGGAAAAAACGCAAATCAACGAATCTCTGGTTATAATATATGTATCCATTACACAGTTCCCTTTCGAAAGGGTGCAGGTGTTGAGAAAAAGAAAACCTCTTTTCAGTCTTTCATACATTTTAAAAAAAATATGATGCAGCATTTGTTCTTAGTATTTCCTCAGAAAAAAAACAAAAATACTTCCAGCAAGAGTGATGTATTATATTTTGAAAAACAACAATAATCTTGAAAATTTTAGTGTCAAAGTACTTCAATATCTTTGCTTGGTAATTATTATTATTTTTTCTTCGGAAAGATTGTACTATCGAGTATTCTACTGAAGTAATAATGAAAAAAAAATAACAATAATTTGTAGGAAAAATAGGAAGTTACATTTTAGGTACGATTAGGTACTTAACGCCCAAAGAGTGCAATGGTCACCCTACATAATCGTACCTCAGAGTTTTTCTTTTATCCAATCACTTGTATAAACTGATTCGTCTCCATGAAAAACCTTACACCTGCTCATGATACAAGAAACTTTTCCTTTTTCCCTTTAAACGACTTGAAAAACGTTTATAGAAAAGAAAATAAAGAAGAAAAAAAAACCCACCATAAAAGAAACCCTGGCCTCTGGGCACCTATACCCGTGTCTACAAGTCCCAGCAGCAAACGAGAGGTCGAATAAAACACACAAGTCGCGCCGAACAATCGAACAGCCCCGAATTTGTCAAGAGCCTCATAGAACCTGTGCTATACAACAACAACAACAACAACAACAACAACAACAACAACGATAGTCCCTGCCCCCTCCCCCTCCTCGAAAACCAACCACCGAGATGATACACACAGAGAAAAGAGAGCCACAAAGAGGAGAGCGATTACATACCTGCCTCTCTCTCCCTCCCTTTTTCTCTAATAGTCCCAGTAACGTATGTACACGGTAAGAATGTATATAAGGCGTGTGTGCTCCTCTGAAATATAATGCCCCCATAAATCAGGAGGCAAAGCTTGCCATTGTTTCCCTCCTCCTACTTCTCGTCCTCCTCCGTTGCGCCTATAGATACATGTACACTTGGTCACAGTGGGTGTGCATTTGTGTACATCGATGTACATCGCAGGTATACCATGTGCACGTAAATATACGCGTCACCCGAGATACATATCCCCGGGAGGGAGTTTCTAAACCAATTGTACGATCATTCGCGCGTGTAGGTACTCACGTAGGTGTACCTACTTAAAAATCATACCTCTTCGCGATTCCCCGAAATTTGCAGAGTATAACCGCCATTACCAAACGTCCAGATAAAATTACCCACCTGTCGATATATACACAAAACACATTTGCACATCAACAGGCCCGTGTATACTATGTAAGCAAGTACGTAGTTCTCAAAGCGCGTCTTCGTCGGCCTAGAAAAGAGAGCGCGCGTGCCCTCGCACCGCATTCCTCGCCATGAAGAAGAAGAAAAAAAAAAAAAAAAAAAAAAAAGAAAGAAAAGAAAAAAAAACCATAGCAAGAGAGAGAGACTACCGCCACGTATATGTACAATATGCAACGTGCCATTACCAACCGACGATTGCAGTTGCGCTCACTTGCGGGTAGCATTGTCTGCTAATTTCGCGGCGCTAAATTGACACGGTCACCGCGCTTCGTACAAAGCCGGCCTAGGATCGCCTTTTATTCGTTACTCCCCCCCCCCCTCCCTTCCAACCTTCTCCCTGTTATTTTTGTATTGTTGTCGCACACGTAAGCGGGAGCTGAGAAAATCTTATTTTTAACAGACCGTACGGACATTACAAGTCGCGTGTACATCATACCTACACACGTTATTTTACGTAATATGCCGCTGTGCTGATGATGGTTTATTCATAAGGGGCTGGAGGTTTAGCAGAGTTCGGGATTTGTTGTTACGGAGGATTGTGTATACATATAGGTGTACGTTCGGATGACGTTGCTACGAGGATCCGGGCCTTTGCACGCCGAAAAGTAAATCCACGAAACGTGTCGCTCGGCTCAATTTTTTCGTGCCCGGATGTATCCTCTCGCTTTCTAAGCCCTCCCCCACGCGATACATAGACGCCGTGCAACGACAGCAAGCGGCTAAAATGAAAATGGACGTAAGAATGTACAATATTATACGTACATATACCCGATAAAAGTATATAATAACACAGTCACGGTCCTCCGGGGAACCGACAGCTTTGAGAGCCCGCAGTTAGCGAATCAATCGGTCACATTAGCCGCGCGAAAACACGTGTCTCGGTACATTGGGGTTTTACGAGCCAACTGTACGTATATTGTGTAGGGCCGCTCGAAATTTTCCATTAGACCTTTAGCCGGGGAGATAAGAGCCAGATACCGGTGTACACACGGACGGGGAAGAGAGTAGAGAGAGAGAGAGAGAGAGAGGTTCCCGCGTGGGAAAGCAGAGCGGATCGATCGGATATCGGCCGCTAATGTGCAGAGACGAGCGCGGAGAAGGGAGGGAGAGAGAAAAGGAGGATGGAAACCGCTCTCCCCGGCGGCCCGTATAGACTTGCCGATTGTTACCGATGCCACGACAGCAAGGTGCTCTCTCTCTGTCACTGAGATTTGCAGATACAGGTGTGCAGGGGTGTTGTTAATATATACTTCGAAAATCAGTTTTAAAAACAGCTCGGCTCTCTCTATCTCTCGGGTCGATTGGCTGCGTGATAATTGTTGTCGTGTTTTAGATGCATCAATTCGATGCAAAGCTCTGTTGGTTGCACTTGGGCACACGTTTTCGGCTCTTCACTCACTTTTGCCGGGATTATTTTTTCCTCCTTTGTTTTTTCTTTCTTTTCACTGTGAAAAATCGCGCGTAGCTCATCGAAACGCAACTTTCCAACGAGTTATCGTCAACGACATCAAAAATACTAACTAAAAACCCAACCCCGTACCTATTGGGAAAAAAAATTAATCACCCCACTCGGCCAGTACATAGCATAATCTCCACCTGTACACGTAAGATACGTAAGACTATATAGGGCCCCGAAAACTCTCATTTTCACTGCTATACCACCGCCCGACTCGGCCAATCTTTCCCGCATCGATTTCGGTAAGCTAATGACGGCGGGTACCCGCGCTACCGCCTGTATACAGGAGCAGTTGGCTCCTTTGCGGGACTCGCACGCGTTTCAATTTCAAATGCAATCAGCGGCCGTTACTCCCGAGGAAATAGGAGAAACCCCGGGGCGAAAGTAAAACGCGCGCGTGTGCTAATGTACACATGTATACCTGCGGTCCGTGCGATAATACCCTTTTCGCAGCTGTTTTTTTGCCAAAAAGAAGGTACGAGGTGAGCCGAATAACGTCGTGGAACGACAATTTTGGACATTGACGTATCTAAACAATGTATGAAGCGACGAAAACGACAATACGAACCTACCCGTGTGGTTGAAAAATCAAGTGCTTCGTATAGTGCTTCTTCCTCGAGATACGTATAGAGCACGATATTGCTCAATCCTGTTTACTATTAAATCGAGCTAATCGAGGAAATAGACGATTCAATAAAACTACTATTTACCAGTCGTTCGAGCTGTACTGGCCGGCACACATGCTAAATAATAATAGGCTCAACGAAAGTAAATTTAATTCTGTGCTCTTGCAAAGTGGGTCAAAGCACATCGCTCACCATACGATGTAGCGAGTAGTGTATGTACATAGAGGAAAACGCGAGCGGCTATCGGTGGTTTTTTTCTTCTTTCCTTTCCTTACGAAACTTCCCGTGTTGCCGTTGCTGATGCTCTTCTTTTTCGAAATTGGATTAAGACCAGGTCGGTTATGACCGCATTGGTCATAGGCAGCGTAATAGCAGAGTTCGGACGTCCATTACACGCCGGATTAAAGTGTGTAATTTGTGTGCGAGCGTAGCTGCTGTTGTTGTAGTTTAGAGGGTTCGCTTTCGCTTTCATCGTCCATCGGTTCTTTCACTGATAATCGATCAAGAATCGATGGCTGATGGATCAGTAGAAGGGGGAGAAGGGGGGTGAACAATCGCTGCGGCAATAGCAAAAAAACTTGATTCCCCCTTCCCGCTTCCTAATCGACGGCACACAGCCGTGTAATTGGAGCGCTGTGGATTATTGCTGTGCGTTATTTTATTGATCCGGTACCGATTGGCGAAGGGAGGGATGAGGATCGAAACAATTAGCTGCGTATACGTGTGTCCGAGAGAAATATTTATTATAGTAACGTAAATCTATCACACGAAATTTATTTATTTTTTTTTTTCATTGAATGTTTGAAAATACAAAACGACAGATTTCAAATACAAATCGGATGAGGTTCCTTCGATATTCGTCTGACGATGGTTCGTCTTAACCAACTTGTCTGTCTCTACTTGACTTTGTAGAGGCGATAAATTTTCAAGTCAGATGCAAAAATTATAATAACACTATTTTGTTGATAAAAGGATAAAGCAAAATCATATGTTTTTAATAATCAAAATAAATGCAGGAGTCACAAAACGATTTGTTTCAAACAACACAGAACACAGAAAAACTTAGTTTATACCTTATCAAAAGTATGATTGGTTTTTACATTTCATCTGATTAATCAATCAAAGCTCCGTTCTTTAGATATTCGTCTGACGATGCCTCGTCTTACCTAACTCGCCTGTTTCTACTTGATTTTTAATAGCCGATTAACTCTCAAGTTAGATGGCAAGTACGCAAAATTGATTGTTGTCTTCAGTTATGAATTAAACAGATTAAATAATTATAATAATACTATTTTGTTGATAAAAGGACAAAGCAACATCATATGTTTTAAATAATCAAAATAAATGCAGGAGTCACAAAACGATTTGTTTCAAACAACACAGAACATAGAAAAACTTAGTTTACACCTTATCAAAAGTATGATTGGTTTTTACATTTCATCTGATTAATCAATCAAAGCTCCGTTCTTTAGATATTCGTCTGACGATGCCTCGTCTTACCTAACTCGCCTGTTTCTACTTGATTTTTAAAAGCCGATTAACTCTCAAGTTAGATGGTAAATACGCAAAAATTTTTGTCTTTAGTAGGAAATTAAACAGATTAAATAATTATAATAATACTATTTTGTTGATAAAGGACAAAGCTACATCATATATTTAAAATAATCAATAAATGCAGGAGTCACTTGACGATTGCCTGGTTTCAAACAACACAGACTACAGGTAACCTAAGTTTATACGTTATCACAAATATGAATGTTTTTTTATTTTAGCTGATTAATCAATCAAAACTAGTTTTAATGATTTGGTATAATATGTACAATTGTTACTTCAAAGCCCTAATCAATTCTTTTTGGCTTTAAAATCGAAATCAATACTTTGATGTATTACGAAAAAAGAAAGACATAAAATTCGAAAAAACAACAAAACACTTCTAACGTGTGTACATATAATGTTCCAAGAGCACGAAATCCGCAATTAGTCGTCATATGTAAAGAACAACGTGAAACAATGCAACACAGCCAAACGAGTTTTCCAGCACCGCGGATACATAACAGCAGTGCGCGGCAACGTTGTATGTATGTGTAAGCAAGTAATCCCCGCGAAACCCCTTTCGGTGGCCTCTCCTCCTCCGGAGCCCGCCAGATGTTATAACACCTATCACGTATACGGAGCCGGTCCTATTGAAAAATTCGCGCCCGCGCGTGCCGGCAGCGTTTTTACGCCAAGCACGCGGAAGAGGCCTTTTTCGAGCCACCGCGGCGTTTACGTACGCAGAAAAGCGCGGACAGCGTAGACACCTTGCTCGCTCTTATATGTGCGCCTTGCTGGAGAGAAATTCGGAGAGACATGGCAAGGAGTAATATGAGCAAAGTGCCTGATTGTGCGGTGTTGCCCCCCCTCCCTTTCGGATGGGGTACGCGTTAGGATTATGCGTGAGTACTTGTACATTAGCGGTGCTGCTGTGTTTTTGTTTCGTAAGCTGCGGTGTTTCGGGAAACGTTGGGTTTTCGAGCGGAAAAATGACTTGTTCCTGGAAACTATGGCTCGTGGGTAGTGCGTCGCAGGTAGTAGATTTCAACTACATTTTATTGTTTGCTCGTGCAAAAACTCGACACTATGAAAAATCAAAAGAGAGAAACACTTCGGGGATTATTATCATCAATAAAACTAAAAGCCATGTACCTGTGCCTAACCTACAGATCGCGCGGTATTGTTTCGCGGGACAAACGCGATGAAAGGACAGCCTCGGGGTAAACTCTTTTTACTTTTGCAGCTTGTGAGTATGTATATACGTATAGGCGAGTGGGCGAGGTCGGGAGGGGCTCGCCGAGTCGGCTAATGGCGCTAAAACTCAGGCTCATTGATACTCGTCGGCGCTCGTGAAGAGAGAAAATTTGTGCCCACGCGTATACGACGATGGTTAATACCTTTGTACTTCATTCGTGCACGAATAATGAATATTTTGCGTTATGCGCGATTGTCTTAAGCGCTGCGGTAATGGGGCAGAGAGAATTTGCGTGCTCGTATACGGAGTGTTTATTTGATTGCGCGCAGTACTTGTAGTTCCAAAGTGTTGGTTTCTTAAATAATTGCACCTGCAATGGCTCGCGATTTTGTTTATTATTCATTTGGAGCTTAAATTGTTCAAAGTGCACTTGTTGCACGACATCGATTCCTGCGAATAGTTTATTTATTCAATAACTCACAGAATTTATGGCTCCTTTTCTTTTTGCCATTTAAAAATTAGAGATTCAGATGGTAGCTTTAAAAGCTCGTATCATCGAAAAAAGGCACATTTTCACCAAGTGCTACGCAGGGCCGTTATGCGAAATATTCGAAACAGCATTGCTCACGCTGGCGATTAAAAAACGAAAGAAAGAAATTTTCCTTTCAGTCCTTGGATGAAAAAAAAAAAAAAAAAAATTAGCGTCGGAATACAATTTCTCACCACCTCCGATAGCGTGTACAGTCCCTTGCAACGCATCCGTATCCCAAAAGGGTAAGGCGCGCCGAGTTTTCCCGTGAATTCAGAAACAACGATGATATTTTTTATATTCACCGTCAATATAATCATGATGAATAATGCAAATTTCGCTAAAATCCAGGAAACCCGCGGCTTAACAAAACCTCCCGCAGCTGCATTGTTAAATACCTCGGGACAAAATACCCAAGGAGAAAACAATATATACATACCCGTGCATTGAAATGCCCCCAGGTGTGCTCCTGTAATACGCACGAGTATTTGCTTTTTTTTCTTTTTCCTCCGATAATCCACGTTTCCGCGATAAACTGACGACGCGCGCTCTACCCTGGTCGGCCACTTTCACGAAAGGGCACGCGGAGAGGTTTACGACCCCGCGGGTCGCGTTATAAGGCACACGCGCGAGAAATCGAGCCAAAACGCACGAATCCGCAAAGTTTATTAGAATAGTCCCGAGGCGCGCGTTATTAATTGGCCCGCACCTCGCGCGGAGATTGAGCGAGCGCCTAATCTACTCCGCGATGGGCTGCACATAAATATCGCGTTGAATAACTCGTAGCCCCTCTACGTCTCTCCGAAATGTTTTTTTTTTCCCCCCAGTGAAAATATACTAAATTCCCTCTCCGTTGGCGTGGAAATTGAAATGTGTAATTAAATTTGATTAGCCGGTCCGCGCGTGCTCGCGTGTGGGAAAGTCCAGTTCCTAGGGAGGAGGCGGAAAACGCGCGTGATGGACGATTCGGCTAATTGAAAGTTAAGTATATGGAAAAAAGGGGTAATATCGCTTTGTGAAATATACGGCGGCGATTAGGCCGAGATTTTTATTAACTCGCCGGGCTTGGTTATAGCGTCAAATAAATTATCGCTCCTTTTTCTTTTCTTCAGCAAATCTTTGCTCATATGCATATTATGCTTGTGAAAGGAAAACCCCGAAATTGACCGATGGCGCGAGATTTTTCATCGATACTTACTCGCGCGCCGATAACAAATCGTTCGTACTATCGGTCTTGCGAGCTGTGGGTACAACTCGATCAGACGTGGGTATGAAAATTTTCAAGGTATTCTGACACTCAACATATGTAATTATAATTTTTTATTGAAAATGTACCTATAATAAATAATTAACACTGGAAATATATGTTATTCAAAAATATTTCAATACTTTTATTGAATACCTTAAATTCAAAGACTTGTATAGTAGGTGAGATGAGAAAAAACAAAAATAATTTAAGAAAAACTTTGTAGCGTATATATTATGAAAACATAATAATGCCCACACATCAATGCATCGAAAACGTAATTGAATCCGAAATGAAAACACGCAAATACTTCGGACTTTACCGTTAATATCCAAAAAAAAAAAAAGAAAAAATTCCAGCCGACGTCAAAAGGGTGGAGTTGTTGCAAGAGGAATTAAGGGCCACAATGCGCGTATAGGCTCGCGTGATTTTCCAGGCGATGTACCTGATGTGGCGCCCGATTGCAACCGCTCTCATGCACAGTGGGCAAGAAGGGAGCCATTAAAATGGCCACGGGTGCTATTATTTATCGCCGAGAGACAGCGGCGCTCGTCAAACGCACGCACCCACGCGATCCTTCCCTCCTAACTTTTCTTTCTCTCTACGGAGGATTTTGGTTTTTCTTTTGCCAGTATCGTGGAACGATTCGAAAGTGCCGGATGAGTTGTTTGCAAACGTTGGGTGTCTCATTGCGAATCCGTACGCGCGCGCGTGATTTTACGATCGTTCAAAGATTTTATTGATCAAGTTGGGCCGCGTATAGGTATGCGCGAGAGCTGCTTTACGATCACTTAGCGCGCCTGTTCGTACACGTGTATGTATATTGCACACCAATTCTCGGACGCGCGCATATTCGAGAGTAATTACGCGCGCCGGAGTGAATAAACATTACCTCCACCTCCGCTGCTAATCGATGATAATTCACCTGCCGAGCGGTCGGTCGTTTATTTGCATAGTGGACGGGTGAGTGCGCGACCCCGGGAAGCGATCGCTGGTATTTTGCGAACAGTCGAGCATCAATCCTGAACCTTTTTTTTTTTTTTTTCTTTGACATAGAAATGGGGGTAGGAAAAAAAAATCCAGTGGAGGATGGTGACAAAGGGGGAAGCGGCAAGCGGCCTAGACCCGAAAAAAAGGGGGTAATTGTACGGACCTTTGAAACGCCAATCACGAGCGACGAAACGGAGAGCAAGTGTACACGTGGCTCGAGCGGTATATTTCAATCAACAGAAAGAGGCCTTTTTGCTTGGTTGGTCATTTTTTTTTTTTTTTCTTCATCTCCTATATGTGATGCAGAGACGGGAGGAGATTTATCGCCGGGGAATTTTTCGCGGGTGGAAATATTATAATCTAATAAGGACGACGACGCCTTCATCCATACCCCTGGCTTTTGAAAGAGCCACGCAAAAAAAGGCACTCGAGTACGTGTGCAAACGCTCCGTATGGCCGGCGACGACATTTCTGTCAACATTCGTATGGCGCGTAAGGGAGAAAAAAAAGGAGAAGAAGAAGAAGGAGCAGCTCGTAATGATAAATTCCCCCGCGTCGGTTCATTCGTCTCACGTACGCGTCGAATATTAGATCGGATCGAGTGCCGCGCGCGCAAGCCTTAAAAAGCTCGCGCTCTCTCGACTGGGAGGGGGGGGGGAGCCACTCGGTCGGAGTGTGCAACGCGTGACGACGCGATCGATGCGCGTGTAATAAAACGCAACAAATTCGCTCAATTTGTAGCCGCCCGCCGTCGCCGCAAAAACGCAGCCGACGACGTCAATCAAAGGTTACTCGGGGAGTTGGCCGAGCCGAGGCAATTAAAACTTATGTGCCGCAGCGAGCGCCAAAGTGCAACCGCGATCTGTACTTGCATACCTATCCACGCCCGTGAGAAACGCGAGATGGTCCTCTGTAATACGAGTGTTTACGTGCACGGTTTGACTTCTGTATGGAAGGTGGTACAGGGTTTCAGTGACTATACTAATGATCCGCTGATGAATTTTACATTGCAAATTTTTTTTATTTAGATACGAACGATGCTAGTGTTGCCGACAACTTCCTTCCATTATTTTACCAACTCTAGTGAATCAAACTACTTTTCCCAAATGATTTACACAATCAAGCATATTTTACGTCCTACAGAAGTTACAGTAGCCGTTTGAAAAATATATTTGGCAAATCTGCTGAAATATCGTTAACGATACAAAAAGAAAAAGAAGAAGAAGCTCACAAAGTGGGCACATCAAGGAGAATATTTTGAAAATCCAATCAGCAGCTGTACCGTGCCTCGGATGCAAAAAAAAAAAAAAAAAAAAAAAAAAAAAAAAACTCGCGCAAGGGACAACGACGACGTGTAATACGAGCTGCAGTACACTCTTGACTGCTACAACTTTTCTACTGTATAACCTACCATACGGACTGCAAACAACAGCGGCAGCAGTAACTGCTGGGCGTGCAAGAAAAATCGAGTGGCAATTATTTACAAACTCCGCTCTCGGGCGCGCACTTAATTAAAAAACCAAAAAAACGACAACTCGAGGGAGGGGGGGACGGGACGAAGGGACAAACGGCAAGCTCGAACCGATTTATCCGCGTCTTTTTGCAAATGCCCGGAGAGATGCTCGGCACGGATCAACAACGTCGACGTGATTGGCATGCGGTGCACACACCGGCGAGCGAGCAGGTATATAAATATATATAGAGCGCCGGGCACGTAAAAGGGACGCCTGCATATGTACCTATCCAAGTCCAGTCTCTGTATACAGCGATTACACGCGAGAGAGAGAGAGAGAGGGACCGCATGCCGGTATCGTGACAATGAGCGAGTATAGTCAACGAGTCGCGCAATCGCCGCTGTCGATAGTCGACGAGAGTTGACTCGTTTGGTGCGAGAAATTTATCACGAGGCTGCTTCTGGACGGAGGTTTCTTTTTTGGCACGTGCGCGTTACGTACACGCATACACCTGTGTAGGTACACGTATGGCGCGTACAGAAAGAGAGCCGGGCCGACACGCGGTATGTGAGCTGGATTTTTAATCGGACCGGCGTAGGAGAGCGTTTCTTTTTTCTCCTCTGGCTGTGTTTTTTTGCTGTTGTTGTTGTTGTTGTTGTTTCCTCCTCTATACTGCACACGGTCGTCTGTAGGGGATTCGGATGTACCCCAACAGGTACACACACGGCGAGCTCGCGTGCGCGCGATAGTGAAGAAATCATAGGCGGCTTTCAATGAAATTCATTGGAGTTTGATTGGTTTTCTCCGTAAGCGCCGGTCGGACGAGAAAGGGAACAAAAAAGGGAAAGGCAAGGCGCTTGGGTTTCTGCCCGGGAATGTTGGAAAATCTGGTTTGTTATGATTTACACGGTACACTTGTCTCGTTGATCGAGCTCTTGCCTCCGAGAGGCGTTACCCCCGACATTAGCATTATGGTACAATAGCGATGACTCGCGTATATCCAACACGATATTCACGCGGGGATGGATGAAAATTGGCGCCTCTTCATAGCCAGGGGTTGTAAAAAACAATGAAATTAACGATGTGCTGTGACAATCAGCTCGGTGATACAAAGGGAAACAATAAAAAAAATTTAAGATTTACGCTCCGAGTAACGAAGTAGCGACGCGAGGGACCGGCCCTTTGTATATAGGCAAGCTCGACGATGATTGCGCGTAAAATACACAGCGGTGATTCGGCGCACTCGTCCGCTGTAGTCGTATGAAAGGGAGATCCTTTTTTCTTTTTTATTCGAGACGAGGTGTCGTTAAGGATCTAGTTTTTCATACAATGCGTCAAGGAGAAGAGGGTAAACATCGGACGCAAGAGAGAGAGAGACACAATAGACATTCATCGTCGTCTTTCAATGCACTTGATATTTTCTCTGCATAACTCGCGCTGAGAGTCGATTCAAGGCAGCGCCTTTTGACCGACTCTCTCGCCTATTCATTTCGCTGTAGCGAGTTTAGTACTGTCATTTTCTCTCTCAACTATATATATGACCAACCAAAGAGGAAAACCAACAACACTTGCGTATACGTGTGCGACTTGGATGTCCATCGTACGAGCACTTTACCGATCACCCACCCACTTTGTGCGATATAGTACGTGGGAACACGTGTCCCCCGATTGACACATTTCCCCGCTCTTCTTTGGCCATAAGGAAGCGACGAGAGCAATCGGTCGTGAGTCGGGCGCCGCAGTGCTCGTTTGCCTACGTACTTTCTACGTGGATTTGCACTTTTTTTTTTTTTTTTTTATTTTGCACCCATGCGTGGGTAAGAGTTTATTGTATTGCGCGACAGAGCATTTCATTCCGATGGACCATTGGAAAAAGGCTAATTGCCAGGCGTTAAATTTGGCAATAAAACATTGATGTTACACAGCAATGCACGCACTTGAACGATTACTTGCAAATTTGATTATGGTACGTAACGCATGAGTATGGGTATACGTATAGGTATCGAGTTACGTTTTATGTATTATGTACTTTCACGAGATTTTTCGGTGTTGAAAAATATAATTGCGAAATAAATTATTCCCGTGGTAACATGATGCCACGCCGACGACGATGCTTGCACCTTTAAGTTGTTACAGCAGAGAACAAACGACTACGTGTTTACGTATATATATATGTGGCTCCTACTGTTTTCCATGCCATGCTAATGTTCGGGTACGGTGCTTTTCTCGTTGAAAACCACAGCAGCTCATTTGGATCGGCGATAAATGTACCTCAACCGCGGGTTCGCTCGGGATATTATTATTCGCGCCTCGGCGGAGCAAGAAAAAAAAAAAAAAAAAAAAAAAAAAACCTAAATTAATATCTCGCTGCGTATACGTACCAGTGTTCGTTCGACAACAAAACAAAGCGAAAGAAAAGGTGCGAGAGGTAATAAACTCTCGGTTACACATATATACTTGCAGGTAGTCCGGGCTAGCTTTGGGAAAGCGTGCCTCGAGTGCATCCATCTCTCTCCCCGTTTCCCCTTATTAATCGCCCTATTGAGTTACGCCTTTCTCGCCCAAGTGCAGCGCACCGGCGCGGGCTCGTTATTAATTGTTAAACAGCGCGGAGAACCGTAAAATCAACAAACAACGATCGCTCCTCCCTTTTTTTCCGGGTGGCCGGTGAATTTTTTTTTTTTCTTTTTTCTCTCATCACCCCCGATTCGTCATCGTTTCGGGATCGTGCGTGCAGGTGCGCTTTTCCGCGGAAAATATTTCGCCCTCCCTCGAGCGCGAGCACGGCGAATTAAAATTCCCCGCCGGCTCGTTTATTAGGCGCGCGAGAGTTTCCAGATCTGGATGCGATAGGCAAGAAGCATATACACACACACATATGCAATTCTGTGCTTCGCGGTGCTGTTTCATTTTTTTTCCCCTCCATCGTGTAGCTTACCTGCGCGGGGACGAAAATTAATTCCACCGAGTTTATGAGTACAGCTGGGCTCGGTGGATTTATGTCGAGCTCGTTGAAAACGGTATTACACAAATTTCCAATGTAAACCTCGAGCTCGTTCCCTTTGTACTTTTACCGAATGGCTTGTTGTACGTGCGAGGGCTTTGATGTTCGTGGCTGCGGCTCGGTATCGGTCATTGGGGTAAAAACAGGCCTTGTGGAACATTTCGATGGGAGTGATTAATCAACGATGTTACGTGTGTGCAATCAACAAGGCGTAGGAGCGATTTTTCACCTCAAGGGAGTTTTACAGAAAAATCAAAGTCAACAATTTTTCGATACAATGCTTCTACGCATCTACATAATGTATAACAACATTCAGTGACGTGGAAGATGAGTTTCAAAATTTCAAAGCTATTATTCGTTCATTTTAACATGTCATACTCTTACAGGACACTTTAATATTTATCATTGTCAGGATAACCACTGTTTTCTTTTTCATCTACTTAATAATAATTAGACCATCAGATAATTCATAATGATAAATTTCTAGTGTTTTTACCACCACATGGGAATGCTTAGGAGATAAGCTCAGCTCGGAGAGGAAAGCCTATGTCGGCTCGATCACTTTCGCCCTCACTGTCCCCCCACACACATAAAAGCAAGGAATTAAATGTTCTTTCCACCGATTCCTCTGTTCAACTTCGTATGTATTGTTTGTTCAGTGATTGTGATTATCAAAAGTACTAGAGTGAGTTACTTGCTATTAGTGTTGGAATTTCATTAAATCTGAAGATCCTCAAAGTACCAAAAGTTTATCGATGAGAGTACAACGGTGTATTACTTTTTCACGGAAAACTTATTTCCCCACGGGTTGCAGAACAGTTCCGAAAGTTACGCTTGTTCCCACATGTGTCACTCCCGTTTGTGGCGCTTGCCCCCTCCCACTCCCAAAAACAAGGGGGGGGGGACCCAACACCCAACGCCCGGCTACTGAAAACGAGACACGCGCCCGACCTGTTCGTCATGTCGCAATCTTCTCTCTGGTTTTCGGAATGTCGCGCAAAACGCCTAAATGTACGAACGAGACCACTGTCACCGCGTGTACCTGTACCCGCTGTCAGTTTATTTCTTTATGGCTCCGAGCGAGCATACGTGCGCAAAAACCCCGAGGATTTTTGTGAAATTTCAATCACGTCGCTTCTCTTGCTCCTGTACTTATACGTCATGTGCATTGAATTTTTTTTTTTTTTAATTTTATTTCAGTGCGAAAAACAAAACTTGATTTCGACAAAGAACAACAAAAAAAGAAAAAGAGCCTTCGTTCGGTCATCGGTTTAATAACATTTCAACAAAACAAACATCATTATAATATATACACACCCAAAGAGCACACGGTGTACAATTATCATTACGCAGGCCAATAATTATACCATCCACCACGGGGTTGTGTATGTATACGTGCGCGTATGGCAGATGATCATTAGCGCGGTCGCTCATCTTTGAAAACTCACCCACAATTATTACCGGCAAAAGCCGACAAAACAAAAAAAAAACCAACTCCTCGTCTCGCGTGCATTGCACGCGTGTATTACATACGTGCGCACAGGATAGACGAAGGATAACTCGACGGCGCCATAATAACACGATCGAGAGCACACGACGTAATCTCGAGAGGGAAAGTGGCGGAAAATACATACCTACGGTGGCTATAGGTGTTATATATATATATGTATACGAGGAGTCACCGACGAGTTTTAAGTGTGCGAAAGATGCTCCCATTAATCGCTCGCGCGCGCGCGCGTTTGCGTCCAATTAAGCGAGTACGAGCGATTAGGGCTGGTGGATGGCTCTGTTAATTATACGGATTAATATGCAAATTGTACACATATACGCGTCTCGTTTATCTCGTGCCCACA
Source organism: Copidosoma floridanum (assembly GCF_036245765.1). Taxonomy (NCBI): domain Eukaryota; kingdom Metazoa; phylum Arthropoda; class Insecta; order Hymenoptera; family Encyrtidae; genus Copidosoma; species Copidosoma floridanum. The sequence continues at coordinate 6,062,035 of NW_028321897.1, read as the reverse complement.
TATATGTGTATGCGTGATGTGTTACAGTAAACCCGTCATAAGTGTTGGTTTCGCAAGCCTTTGATTTCGCGCGGCGGCTCCATGTCTCATCTTCCGTGTTGTATGTACTATCGTTGATGCACTTTATTGCTATGTACATATTGTTTTTTTATCATGATGTTGTTGCTATGTTTAATAGAACTGTACGTAAATAAAGATTTTTTTTTTAATGTGTGATTTTTATGCTGATTTGTGCTGATTTTCGTTCACCCATACAGAGTACAGTTGCTTTTATGTAATGCCATTTCAGGTATAAATATGATATCACTTGCAGTAACACACATATATACACACACGAGAGTTGGTGATTTTTGCCTAATTTAGTATTTTACGATTCTTACCTAATATCGTATACTCGCGCGGGTTGTACGTTTTCTCGATCTTTTTGCAAGATAATCCCGCGAGCTTATCCTATATAGTTACAATGGTAAAGAAAACCAAAAAAAAAAATCTAATAATTTATCAATTTACACCAGACAATCAATTAATTATTACGAAACGTGTGTTGAGTTCAAATTTGCAACAAACGCGTGCTTTCAGCAAAAATTCGCGTACCATAAATTTAATTTAAATTTACAGTGACTGCCACGGCTATGGCGTTAGGTAAAGGCATACTCCTAGGAATTATCTTTTTTCTTTTATAATTTAGCAATAAATCAGTACCAATTAATGACGAGAAATGTCTACCCAATTGGAATGTTACTTGAAAAATGTTTTTTTTTTTTTTTTACTCCAAAAAAATATAGTATCAGTTGAAAAAATGTATACAAACACTTCCCTCCATACAGTGTCTGATGCATGCACTGGTCGTATATTACATGCGAAAAGGGTGGTATTTTCAGCCCCTGGTCTCATTCCAAGCAATAATACTTATATGTTCACTATACCTTGTCTAACACACACACACATCATGTTCGAAGGTAAAAAAAAGTAGACCAGCACCTTGAGCTTTTTCCCCGTGTGCTGGCAAGTTTCGCAAATAGTCAACAACTCTTTGCGTATATATGCGATGGATCTCACGCTAAAACGCAAACTCTCAATCGACCACCGGCATCATAATTATTAACGAATACGCTTTGATCGGGCGTGCCACTACTCACACAAACATGCAATGAAGTTTCAATTAGAAACAGCTTTCGATAAACCAATGCCCGCGGCTCTCCCGAGACCAAGTTGTTGAACTATCGCTCGTTACCCATATACACGTGCACCAGAGAGCTCGAAGGTTTCGCGTATATATATACGTGTGTCATTTTCGCGTTTCAGGAAAAAATTATCTCGTCCGTGCGACCTACTCCCGCGAGAACGCGCATTGTGAAATGCCTCTTGCTCGCGTGCCGTGTGTGTTGGTATGTTGCACGCGTTTATCGAACAGGTGTGTAGTACACACAAAACGATGTTCACCACGTGAAATCTCAAAAAAAAAACAAAAAAAAAAAAAAAAAATTGATTTCTCCCTAAATTCAACGACGGCGACAGTGCCGTATAACGCAACGCGCGGGGATTGATTGATAGTCCGTGTTGCCTAATAGACATCGGTTATTTTCACGTGTATACAACCATACGTGTGCCTTTGGGCTTCGCGTGTTTACAACGTAATACAGTTGCTGGTGCAGGACTTTTTCTCCTCGACTCGACTCCCCGAGATGTTCCTTGATAAATAAAATAAACACGCGAGTAGGTACACCGAAAAAGGACTCCCAACGCCCATCTTTAATACATGTTGTACGTATACACGGTGGACTACGGGTGAAAGATGACTCCAAGACGGAAGTGTCGAGGGAAAGCGAAGGAGAGCCCGAGTCTATATTATACTGTGTACCACAACAACTCGGATCGCCAAGGGGGAGAAGGGACTATGTAACACGCCGCAGTTGTGGTGGACTGGTGGTGATGTATCGAGGCGCATCGTCGCCCCTATTACCATTACAATGCTTTTACAATGGCGTGTACATATCGAGCCGAGATCTCTCCTTCGGTATGCGCTCTTTTCCTCTCCAGCTTTTCTACCCACCGATCGGACGATCCTTAACTACATCTCCCCAGCAACAGGGTCTCTTTACACTCTCATCCTTTTTTCTTTTTTTGTTTAAGGTTGTTTTTGTTATGTGGACACGCAAAATCGAAATTTCATCACAAAACGCTGCTCTCAAAACGTGTACTATACCGAGCTGCCGAATTCTGGTTGGACATTGCACCGTCACCGACACTGCACAATCCGAGATAAATAGGAGACCAACAGCTTATCGATCAATCTTACGTGCTATGGGGTACAAGAAACAATACAGAGCGCGTGTGCACCGTCGATCATCAATTACGTATAGTAAGCGGGTATATGCAAATGGTAATAGTGGGGATCGAGTTGTGGAAAGTAAAAAAACCGAAAAAAAAAAAACAGTTTGCAGTTTCAAAATGGCGGGTGAAAGTGTTCCATTGAAATTTGTAAAATTATTCAGACTCCGAAAATTGTTCCACGTGACGCCGCCTTCGTAATTTCATCACTTATTCATCCTCTTCAGCTCCAACCATCCAATGACTCACCCGCGCATCATTTATTCCTACACGTGTCAGCTGGCTTTCTAGATTTTTTTTTTCTCTGTCCCTCCCGTTTTTCCATTTGTTTTCGTCCCTCCTCCCCCATGCCCCTTGTCGTTGTCGTCTGACCACCTCGGGCTCTTTCTACTTGTGCGCGCATCTCTCGGCGGTTCACACTGCGACACCTCACCCCTCCACTTCCAACACACGTACATTATGCATCTGATGTTCGTAACATGAGTGTGAGTGAGTGGGTTCGCCGCTTTTCCCTTTTTCTCTCTTGCTCTCCTCGACGACTTCGTGTACGTATAATCATGCAAGTGTCCTACACACCGTCCACCTGTCGTATACTTCCGCCGGCGAAGCTTCTCCTGACCCTTCGACCTTTTTTCGATCTTGAATCTTTCATTCTCGAAATTCTCGATAAACAACGCCATCAAGTAGTGTGCCACACAACGTACTATCTCCTTCAACTCAGATAGACTGTAAAAAAGGGCTGCCATCTAACACATAACGATACACACGTATCGCCAGCAGCATACAATATATTATATTATTTTATAATGTAATATGTTCCTAGTATAGGTGTACCTTGTCCTTCCATCCCCCGTGGGATGGTTGTTGCATTAGTCGCGTTGTGTCGAATATAGCACGTATCCAACGTATAATATATAGCTTCGTCAGGTGAGCGAGTGTTCCACAATTGTGATACGTGATATTGCTATGCATTCGCCGCTATCGTGCACCGAGATGATTTCGTCACTTTTATTCCCTTTGCACTCCTTTTTCAATATCCTCCGACAGCCTCAATTTTGCAAGCACGAGCGAGCCATACATCACTATCGGTGTAGTGGCGTGTAAAAAAATACCTCACGGATGATTAAGTGGTCACCCGTACCGTATATATATACATGTATGTATCTATCAACAAACGAATTCGCGCATTATATTAAAAGCTTACGCGGAAAGTATAAGGGTATAAGTAAATAAGTGTAGCAGCTCGGCGGTTCAGCATTGAAAAATGACGGCATTAGCATTTCAAACGTCAAAAGGGGCCATTGTGCGGACAGAGGCGGGTTTGTGTACCATAATAGTGTATACCGTACAAATCGTCAAATGGACAATGTGTGTATGTATATGTATGTTCTACAATCGAAAGAGTCGAGGTGGTTTCGTAACGCTTTCGGAGCACAAAAAGAAGGACACGCCCGTGCGTCGTCTTTGATTTTTACCCTCTCCTCCATATTGTATGTATATATACGTATCCCCATAGTAGCCATGATCTTAGCTCCTTGTTATAACTCATTCAAGGAGTTAAGGGGATCAAGGACGAGCACGTAGGGTATATATATATTACTCCTGTTACTTTGCACCGACTATACAACCTGTACGGGTGCGCCTAGACCAGATTAAGAACTACTCGCGAGTGGAGCAAATAAAGATTTTTCTTATACCAATACAGAGTGTCTTCATCGCGGTGTTTATCTTTTGATTCTTCATCGGGTGCTTTCTGCATAAGCGAGTGTATATATATATATACGTCACTGGGAGTCATTAGGTCGCGCGGCTGTAATTTTCGCGCGCTCTGTCTCCAACCGAGGTGTAATTACATTGCCGAGCTCGACCGCACTGATAAATGATTTTTGAAACTCGATTCTTTTTTTTTCTTTTTTTTTTCCCTTCCAAGCGACCGGGAGATAAAGACATTCAAATGTATACCAACAAAAAGAGTACAACTTTCTCGGTGCGAGCTGGAAGCGCGAGCATAAGCAACAGTTTGAAGGAGAGGAAGAAAAGCAGCGGGCTATGGATGAGCCGAATATTCATCATCGCCATACAGAGTGTACAGTCAGGCGTGTCGGCTCTTGAAAAAGGACATTTCTTGGTGCCCACCTGATTGATTACGCCGGTCGTCCCACGTCTCACCAGCCCGTTTCAACCAAGTCACTGCGTCAACGGTAAAACTCTTCGAGGGAACCAAACAAGATGGGCGTGACGCAAACATTGTGTGTCTACTTGGCCCAATCGGATGCAAAAGAAAAAGACGCGCGAAATCATCTCCGGGTCGTACGAGGTCGTACAAACGGACATCGCGCGTTCTCACCCTTTACTCGTACCAACACGCGCACTTGCATCACCCAAACATTCCACTGGAACATAATACGAGCATTAATAAATCCGAGGCTCTCGCGGGTGTATTTTCATGCGGCTAGTGCACAAATGCCCAGCCCTAGCTGCCTACTTTGTAAACGTCACCGCGAGGTCTCTTCTCTTTCTTCGCTTGTATAAAAATATACAAAAGAGCGTTTGAGCCACGCGGGCATACACCGCAAGCTCAGAGGGTCCATGATTGTGGGGTATAAGGTACATCGTCCTTGAATCGAGCAGATCAATTTTTTTTTTTTTTTTTTTTTTCGATGGATAAAAAGTGTAATTAAACGCAAAGAAAGAAAAACAAAAACTTGTACACCTACATTTTGCAGTATACATCCGAGAAGTACATTTCACGCCCGGCGATCTTACTCTTCCGGCCCCACCAGTCACAAGTAGGTGTACCTATACTACCTTCTCTTTTCCAGTATATTACCTGCACAGGAGTGTAACAGGAGAGAGAGAGGGAGCAGTAGCACAGTAGCCATTCGTCCCTATCAATTACAAGGCGTGTAGAGCAGGATAAAAATATCATAAACAAGCGGCTCGATCAAATTCCAGCATCTCTCTCTCTCTCCCCGGCAGCTCTCTCGCGCGCTAATGCGCCGACGTCCGTGCACTGCATCCTCCTCCTCCTTCTCTCTTACAGTATCCTACACTGCCGAGCGCTCGCTTGACGTCGGCCTCCTCTCTTTTCCCTTCGGCTGTCTCGGAGCGCAAAGCTTTTACTCGGCGCGTGTGTGCACACATATATATTATATACCTTACCGAGTGCCGTATTACCGATAGCCGAGGAGCTCTCCTCGCGACGTCTCGTTAGCACGAGCCTGTAGGTCCGTCGGGCACTCTTCTTTCTCTCGCTCGCTCCCTTACTTCTATTCGTTTTGTGAGTCCCTCTCTATGTGTATGCGAGTTTGCGAGTACAGGTATACCAAATCGGAGCTGCAAGCATATTTTCAAGCTCTGCCTGTAGTCATATAGCGTAATTTATTCTTCATTTCTCGCTTGTCTCGATTGCGACAATCGCATTTTTGATCTGTCACTTGGGTGCAAACAACTATGTAGATAAGTATTTTACGGGGGCAAAGTGCAGCAAATTTTTTTATCATCATTTCGAAACAATATACTTTACTTTTCTTCGGCAAATAATCTTCTTTGTCCTTCAAATGTATGTATAAGAGCCAGACGTGGTGTACGGAAAAGCTCTACCAAAAACTGCATTAACTCTTGACTCGTTGCGTTAATCAACGGGCACAAAAGGCTAATGCAAAAGCATCGACATCGCGTGGGCAATGTATTCGCGAAAGGACGGAAGATCCCTCATATCCCCTTCTTCGGCCAATTTCCGAATAATCTCCGAGAAAAATCGACCTTGTACAATACGCACGCGGCGAGTAGGGGCTCGAATTTCCCAAGCCTTCTCGCCACCCTCGTCACTCCTCGGCGTTACAGCCCCGCCGCGCGTCGCAGCCACGAAGAGTATTAACACTGTACGTATATATATATACACGCACACACAGACGCTTGTTCTCGCGCGCCGGCGAAAATAAGGTACATATACCAAGGGGTGTATATGCACCTACGTACGGGCATTCAAAGATATATGCTGCGAACAAGAAACGAAAGAGAGAGAAAATCCGGCAAAAGGATCGCGCCGCCGTATCGAGCTGCGGTAATGTAGTATATGGCAAAGGTGTATATATAGAGGAAGGAAGGAGGAGGACGACGGCGACGACAGCCGCGGCAACTTTGCCGCCACCGCTGCCTCCACGTCGATACTCGTTAACCATAACACCCGCGAAGCCGTGCCCCCACGCTGCAGGTGCACCACACAAGCTCGCAGCCGACTCTCGGCCCTTCTTATCTGCCTCCTTTCATTCGTAGTACGTGTACTTATACGTAGGTATATATACTTTGCTTTTCGTTCCCTCACCCTCTCTGTTTTTTTTTTCTTCCTTTTTTTTTTTTTTTTTTTTATCCCCTCGGCGCCCCCGGTGTTGTATTTAAGCGCTCTCCCGGGAGATGTAGGCGCGGACCTTTCGATACCATATTCAGCGAGCTCCGAAGGAAGCAGAAGAAGGAAAGAAAGGCCGGGGCTGCACGCGCGTTCTTTCTTTCCTTTCGCCTCTTGTCCGTGCATCCACACGCAGGTATACATACCTTTCAAGGACGCCACGCACTCCGCGCACCTTATGTATATATATTTATGTGCGAGTATCGTACGATTGCAATGCGCGCGATACTAATTGCCTACATCGGCGCGGAATGCCGAGGCGGGTTTCATGATCCCCTTTATGTGTACGGGCCTTACCCCCGCGGTGCATATACAAGCTCGAGAGAGAGAGAGAGAGAGAGAGAAAAAAGGTACGCGTAAAGTGTATAGGTGTACGGATCGTGGCGTTTGATTGTTTCGGGGAGATTTCGAGGCTCTGACGGTGATATCGTTCGACAGGAGATTGATTGGTACAGGTGTGATTGCGACTCATCTCTTTTGACAGCTGTTGTTTGCGTATTTCATATTATATATACTGTCGTTTGATGTTTCGATCGATACTAATCCTTTGATCCTTACTAAAGTATCTCTTATACATGGCCATGAGATTCGAATATTTATACATCCTTGATAACACGTGTAAAAAAAGAGGGGAGGGGGGAGAAGTCCTGTTTGCAGGATATATAAATTGTTGAGGGGGGGAAAGAGAAACACGGTGAGCTTGCGTCGTGTGGTTGGTCGACGATTATGTAGTTTTTGTCGAGACACGCGTGAGAATTTGGCTAGAGTTAAAAGTTAAAAATCTCTACGCTAATTTGTGCAAATCAAGCGGTAGCTGCGGGAATACGTTCACGGGCCATGGGGTTTCGCACGTGGTGCTAAGTTGGCCTGTACATCGATCGCGGTGGATTAAACCAAGTGTTTGCAGCTCATGTAAGGACGTGTGTTTTATTACGGAGCAGTAGAGTTTCTACGAGAAGGTGGTGTTATATCAGTTGGTTCTTTGCGTGGAGACACGACAAATTTTTTCTAATCAAGCACTCCTCTGTGCGTTTATGTTTCGTCGATTCGATTGAGCAAACGAAAGTACCAATTAAATATCTGGGCAAGATTGTGGTAAATTAAAAAAAAAATTTTTTCTCGATAATAGTCAAATGGACAATCAAATTAAATTCATTTCGAGTTTATTCTTTAGTATCGAAAGGAAGATGATAAAAATTCTCTATAAAAGCATACGTATTCTCACGGGGATACCTGAATTATATCTCTTCTCGTCCGCAATTATCGGCAGTACTTGCAGGTTTATTCCGCTCGATAGAAGCGTATATGGTGCATATTGTACTGTATTATGGACTTTTTTTTCCTTCTCTCGATATTATATACGTACGAGGGGAGAATACAGAAATTTCGCGGTGCAAAACCATTCCGACGTTTGAATGATTAATGGTGCGCGGAGACACAAGTTAATACACCACCGACGTCATACATACATAACAACGTCCGCCGTGCACGAAACGCGTACAATGTTCCCGACGCTAATTGCCCCATAGCCGCGTACGCATATTTCATGACTAAATTGACTTGCGATGTCACCGCTATCAAATAGTATTATACTTCTCCATCCGTATCGGTGACGATGATTTACTTATTTATGTGCCCCTTCAATTTTCTTATCCCTTACTTACACGAGATTACGGTTACCTGAGATATTCAAGAAAATTCACCTCAACTTGTTGCGGTGATTACAAATGTCTACGACAAAAAGAAAAAAAAAAAATTAGTTCACTGTCGCAATCGTTTTCGACATTTAACGTAAGTACTTTAGACGATACCTCAAAACTTGTATACTTCCTTCCAGCGGAGAAGAGACAGAAAAAAAAAAACAAAAAAAAAAACAAGATCTCCCATCAGGCGTCAGTTTGAACATCATCACGCAGCGCCGATCCATCCATCGTGGCAACGTGCACACACAACCGCGTTTGCAAAACAAACCCAAGTCTCGGCACGGCCCGCCCGACGTTTGCTCAAGCTCGCCCCCAAAACCTTAATCACAGTAATTAACCCGCGAGTACATACATGTATATGGGTATATGCGTTACAACAACAACAGCCGTCAAAAAATCTTGCGCGCAATTACGCCGGGGGGCATCATCGCGCGCATTACATCATGTACACGTATCTCCTTGCACGTCCGTCAAAATTACAGGGCTCACTTTTGCGCGCGCGAGTCGCGAAGCCTGATGGGTTGACACGCGCGCGCACGCCCCAAAAGGGAGAGAGAGTCGAAAAGCACCACCTGCCCCGAGTGTCCACTCGCTCGCGATAATTTGACATAAGAAGCTCCACTGGTATAATTTTAGGGGGGGGGGAAAAAATTACGAGCCCCCGCTCATCGTCCGTCTAATTTCGCCACCTTCTCATTTCCATGCTACGCGACAACAACGGCCTTCCTTATGTGCATTGCGCAACGCGAAAAACTCAACGATCCCCTTCCCCTTTCTCGCGCCGTACAACCACAGACGGCCTCCCGCTGCCAATTAAAAATCAAATGGCCCCGCGAGGGTCCCTTTACGAGTGGAGCATTCCAGCGGACCTCCCGCGCTCGTCTCTGCGTTACACCACCACCAGCTGTTTCTAACCTTTTATGTTCTCCTCGTTAAATATCACGCGTTGCGGTCTCCTATTTTTTTTTTTTTTTTTTGCTCTATGCAAGATATATTTTCAATAACGCTCGTGTCGCGCGTGCGCGTGAAATGTAAATGAGTTTCGCGGTGGACATGAGGCGGTCCTCTTCCGTATACACCTACTTATCAATGATGTAACGGTGAACGATGTACTTTGGTCGTATGGGTAACCCATTGTTTGGTGCCATTTAGTATAGTGGAAGAAAAAGGTAATATAAACAGCACAACGCGGCTACCCGAAAGAGCGATGAAGTGAGAGCATCGCGATGCAACTAGTACATATATATAAGGCTCGAGTCAAAAGGAAAAGTTTGGCGTGCTTATACACGTGCAAGAAGAAAAGCCGTTTTTCCTCTATAGAGCCCTTTTTAGCTAAATGGCTCAATTGTGATGAAAATGATCCAATTATTGAAGATGATTAAAATGAGGGTTAAAGATACGAGGATTAATTGAAATGCTATTGGTATCTCTGTATGAAGCATATACGCGCGGGTGGGTGTATCCAACCATAGACGCAAGAAATAATTCAAAACAAACCCGTAACACAATGTAAATATATACCAGAGAATTGTCAAGTTATCGAAGTACAATTTACGCATTGAATTCGCACTTGTGCGTTTCGCTTGTAAATATATGTACCAGTACAGGGATAAATTCTAATCTCAGCGTAGCAGGTGTATGTATACAAATACGCCAGAGTAGGAAATGGACCATTGATACGAGCTGAATTTATCGCAGCTGTATCCACACATTTGCACATTTGCTCTTGCGTAATTTAAACGCTGCACGCTCAACCAACCAATATACACGTATACAATGTAGCAGCTCGTAGTGTGCGCATGTATAATAATAAAAGAGTAAAGCACCTGCAACATACACATATCCATGTATATATATTTCCCGGGGGCTCTGCTCGTTATTGATTAATTCAACAAATTGCCTGCACTGTACATGTATATATACCAGCATACATGCATACACACAACCCTCGAGGCGGAAAATTTGAATACGAGCGCACCCAAGGCTGTTAAACTCGTACTACTAGGGTAATATGCATACACCGGTGGCGACGAATCTTTCGCCAGTGGGAAAAACTTCGCGCCACGGGCTCCGCGGGCATAAATCTCCGAGCGCGATAGACGACGTAAACAAGGTCGCGGCGACGCTTTCATACACCTTTTAAGAGACGACACGAGCGCGACGAGAATCGGGGGGAGGGAGGGTTGAGCGACACTTTCCAGTCGAAGAGACATCGGGATCCTCTCCCTCTCCGTCTCTCATAGCCTCGGTTTATCGAATTAGCCTAGGGTATACACACATGCTTTGCGGCTAATGAAAGGCCGGAGGGAGCCCGTGGAGCTGTCGTCGGCGTCTCTTCGCGCCGGAGGGATAAAGAAATTGACGGACGATGCCGCGGGGATTTTGCAAACGCGCAGGAGGAAGAAAAAGCAGCGGTGTAGCGTATATACCTTGGGTTTATGGGTTGTCGCGCGGTTGTAAATAATTAGCCTTCGGGTCGTATACGTGCGTGGATGTCGGTGGATGAGCTCGTGGATTTTTCTCTCGGAATTCAATTTACGTTTTGACCATGTGACACTTTTTTACAATTTTTTTTTTTTTTTTTTTTTTTTTGCTCCAAATAAATAAATATTGTTCGTGCAGTATGCGGCTAGTTGACTTTTTCCTCCCCCTCTCCCACGCTTTTCTATACCCACGCGACGTCTTCGCCGCAACTTCATTTTCGCAGCTTAAATACTTTTTTCTCTCTCTTCTAATCCCGTCTTCGCTTTTTCTCGTAGCAGGTTACTCGCTTTGGAAAATAGTAGAATATGAGTTGAGTGACTATAGTAGGTGATGTGGGAAGAGTAGGGGCGCGCCGAGGGCAAGGGAGCCGCGTATACTGGACAGCAATTTGCGGTGCGCGTATAGCACCTTCTTTCTCCTTGACTGTAATTATTTACTAAATTTTGCACGCGTGTGATGCGCGTTTCGGCCTATATGCGGGGGGAGCTTTTTCCGGAAAACAAAGACCCATGGCGCTGCAAAAGGGGTGAGACGAATGAATTAGTTATCTCCGTTGTTGCGCCCTTGAATGGCTGAACGGAGAGTATAGGTTTGAAATGGCAATATATTATTATGCGCCACTCAATTGATTGGCATACAGTTTTATTATGTTACCCCGTCGCCGTAAATTTTTCATCAGTCTACTCTCCTACAGCAGCGTTTCTGCATGGGACATGTGTTGCATATCAATGAGTAAATGCCCATGTACTCACACTAGAATTTGCATTCACAAAAAATAAAAGTCACGATATTTTTTACTGTGTAATAAATTATTTCAACGTGATGGCTGTAACAATTTATGGTTGTTACAGCTAACTTGTCTATAAGTGTCCGTTCATCGAGTTATCTTTTTTTTTCTAATTGAAACACCGAAAGGTCATAACAAAAAATATAATTAAAGAAAACGTAGTAGACTGTTGTTTGATTCATAAAAAAAAAGAAGACACTTTATCCAACCATATAATACATGTTACATCGTTGATGGTTAAATTGATTCACACACATTAAGCCAGTTCCTTAATAAATTAAATAAACCGAGCAACAATCTTTTATCGACCTCGAAAAGTATACAAGAGCAATAAAAACATGAAAAAAAAAAAAAAAAAAAATGCAACAAATTTATTTTGCTCCCCTCTATTGAATACCCATATAATACCTTGTACAAACAAATAAAAATAAAAAAAGAAAAAAGATCTTTCACTGGCAAATAAAAGGGAACGCCAACGGCGTCGACGCCTCGTCTCTCATCCGATATCGACGGGCGTACATCGCCCGTGTGTGTATACATACGTACATTATATGGGTACAGAAACAGTAGCAGCAAATTAACACGCGCTCTGCCCCCCCCCTCCCCCACCCCGCCGTCTTATCCCCCTTCGACGTCTCCACATAATTCAATCAAAGCGCCGAGTTGCGCGAGGATAGCATACCAAGCGCGCCTGCCTGTACTGTATACGCGGCCGGGTAGTTAGTTACCCTTAAACGCCTTTTCGAGAGAACGAAGGAAGAAAAAGATCGGCTCAAAGCTCTCCCGTATCGGGCGAATAAATCACAGAGTAGCAGCAGCTCCAGTAGTAGGTATACTGTACGGCGATACTCCGCCCGAAGCGCGCGCCCACGTGTGTGTGTATACACACTGTACACTTTTTCTCTCGTTATCTGTCCATCTGGAAGGCTAGCCTGCCAGCGCCTGGAACAACCACCGACCATTAATGAAGCCGGCTAAAGTGCGTTATCGAGAGAGCCCTCCCTCCCCCCCTCCTCCCATGTGTGCCATTTAAATCGTCGCAAAGGCCCCTCCACCTGTGTGTAGTCGTTCCGCTCCACTCGAGACGTATAATGCGAGTGTGTAGGCACCTCCTTATAGCTTTTCGATCTTATTGCTCGCGAGAGTTACTGCTGTTGGGATCTCGTAGCATTTTTTTTTTTTTTTTTTTTTCTTCCTTCTCCGCTCTCGCTGCGCGTCGTATTTTGTACGTGGGAGTGTCAGTGGAATAATTGAGAAAGATAGTGGTTTTTCCTACCACGTTACAACGGGCACAACTTTGAGGGATTACGGTTTTTTTTTTCTCTGGACGGATTGTGTTTGGCGCGTGCGTGGGTGTGATTGCTCATGGGTTCCATTGACGATTCCCAAGTAAAATTAAATTTTGGGCAGAATAGGCTAAATTCTTGATTTTGCAATCGATGAAAAATTGTTTGATGTGTATTTTTTGTTTTTTAAGTAAAAATGCTTCGATATAATTTTTTTCATACATTTACTCTTCTTCATCAATTTAGTTTTTAATTTTTATCTAAAATTCAACCAAGCGATTCACAGTAAGTCTCACTTATAACTCAAGAATTAATTGTCTGTAAGATATTAAGTAGAAACAGTCGAGTAAGGTAAGACAAGTTGTCTACATATCAGGTCAGGTCATTTGATAACTTGTCTTACCTTACTCGACTGTTTCTACGTAATATCTTACAGACATTGAACTCTTGGGTTATAATGAATCTGACTTACTATGAATTTTTTGGTTAAGTTTTAGATTAAAAATTAAAAACCAAAGTGTTGATGTAATACTTACAGAATACGAACATAGATACAGAGAAGCCCAAGTAAAAAAAGAATAAAAAGGGAATGACAGACATGCAGTATTAAAAAAAAGAGAAAGGCTTGAGAAAAGCGAGACCTTGCTGAGAATAAAGAAAAGAAGGAGGAGGAGGAGAGATAGAGGAGAGGGAGTTGAAACTAGGTTTACGGTTCTATACGAGCCTCGCGGGGGTGAACAAACACATCGTCTCTACCCCCTCCTCCACTTATGAAACGATATGATTATGCCATCACATGACGCTTCTGAAAAACCAATTGCCTCTCACGGCCACTTTTGATAATCGACTAGCTGTAATGGACTATGTACAGATATACAAGCAAACTAACAATTAATCTCGGAAATCAAATGAAACCCAATCCAATACATCAGCGGGTTATAAGTATGTACACAAAATAATCGCAGCATGCGACTTCACAGATCAGACCGGAGCACGTTGCGGCTATACCCACTCTATAGTACGTATCTCTGCAGCGGACGACCCAACTCGTGTCGTACGTACACGTACATATAAGCCTGATCCAGCAAAAACTCTCACGCGAATTATGAGCCCGCTCGCAAAACGCTCTCCGGGATCAAGCAAAAACTACGAGAGAGAGAGAGGGGGGGGGGGCCCTTGCCTCGCAATCCCGTTTCCCCGATCCTTCCTATCCCCTGCACTGAGCAGCCACACAGCCCTCCTCGTTTTCTTCCAGCAGCCTCTCGTGCACCCACACAATTTCTCCTGCACCTCCGCCCGACAATCTTCCTCACTCTCTCATGCTTTTCTCCGTTACTCATTATTTACCCACCTCCTCCTCCTCCTCCTCCTCCTTCTCGTCTGCTCATCCTTCCTCCCTCCCTCCCTCTCAAAAACGTGCTCTCGTTCACGTCGGCTCTCGGCTTTTCCCACGTGAATCACCCACAGCAGCAGTAGACTCTCTCTCTGCACCTCACGGAATCATCTCTCTCTCCCTTCCATCCACTCTGTGGGTACAGTGTATGGACGTATACCTTCAAGGGATGGCAGAGCGAGAGATGGGACAGCCTCAACTTTTCCCGACTCCTCGCGTGCTCTCCTCATATATTTACACTCTTTAGCGTATACATATTATATAGAGTATGTGGGCACATACGTGTGGGTATACGTATATACAACAAAGCGTATGTCATCCTTTTTTTTTCTCCCGGAGTTACGGAGATTGTGGACGCGCCAGCCGGCTTTACGATCGAGGTATATGAAGACGCGCGACAGCTCCTCGATATCAGAGCTGATTGTCGTGTGTGTATATATACAGGTACGCTATCATCGAGTGAGGAAAGGTATACCAACGTCGTTGGAGGGAAAAGAGAGAGGGAGCGAGCTGATGCTAATGTCTTTTATTACCGCTGCTGCGGGGGGTACATAAAATAATATACAATACACCCATGGCGAGCGCGCACTCGCGTATATTGGACTGCAAGTCACGGTGGTAAATCATCGAGGTGTGCATAAATTTCTAGGCTATTAGAAAAGGGAGGGGGCTGTTTGTTTTTTTTTTTTTGCTGCTCAACGGATTTTGGAATCACGAAATTCGAGATAAACCGTGGGGGGAGGGGGGGCTGAGTTGTGTTGGGTTTAAAGTGGGGGAGTTTATGTGTTCACGGGTGTAGAGTCGTATCGGTGTAACCCGAGGATTAATTTGATACGCCGACTATTGTTGCGTATATCGCGGATTCGAACGGTGTGGCTGATGACGGACAATATTGTGCCTCCGTTTGTACCCGAGGGGCAATATAGAATTTCGCTCTCGGGACACATTATCACTTGCACGAACCAGGTATCCGCTACTTTATACCAGAGCTGTATACACACACACACACACACACACGTATTTTATTAAGTTTACATTGTACCATTTGAAATAAATTCAATCCCAGCGCCTCGTAAATCTTTACTCTTTGAGAACTAATTGTTACCCCCTCCCAACCCCCTTGGGTTTCGCAAATATGCTAAAATTACACGATAAACCCAAACCTTTTCCCCTTCCAAGTCGCAACCTCACCATGCCTGGGAACATTAATTTGTTTTTCAATCGCATTTTCTAACTCTGCGCATAGGCTTCCACCACCACCCTCTTGCTGCCGGGTAAGCAACTCTAGGCTCAAAGAGCCGAACAGGTCTCGCCGTGAGCAAGTGTAGGAGCGAAAAATACTGCTATCGTACGCGCTCGCGCGTAATTATCGCCGTCGTCGTTGGCGGTGCATATACGGAGGACGCATCGAGATGTATATACATATATCGGATTCCGCGCGTTCCTGTACCTGCGCGGCCCATGGTTTTTCTAGAAAGAGCCGGAGGTGCCGAGCTTTACGATAACAGGTGTCGGTGCACGTGTATACGGTTGCGCTGAGGTAGAAAAAACGGCCTCTTATTGGTGCTTGGCTGGTGTCAAGCTTGCACTGGTAATTTGGTATGTGCTTGTATAATTACATCGGACTGCTTCTTTCTTTGCAGAGTCATCTCATGGGGGTTGGCGTATGTGCTTTTGCAGTATTATTTCTGGTACAACAAATTCAATAACCTGCGCTGCGTGAATCGAAACGGGGAAAAAAACAAAAAAATCAACAACCCGCAGGTGTACGTGGAGCAAGTGTCGAACACGACGGGGCAAAAAGAGCCCTGATCTCGTCGCGAGCTCATTTCAAACCCGCGTTCCGCGGCTACTGCTCTTTTTCGTCCACCCGGATAATTGCCGCCACCAGCAGCGCGGCGCTTTTGCCCGATGCACCACAACGCAAACACTCGTTGGTGCGGTGCGGTGCGTGCCTGCATACATATGTACACACACATTATCATCTCGAGCGCGTCTCATTAGAGGCGCTACGCGGTACAATGACGTCGCCGATAGAACAAGAAAACGTGTGCGCGCGACCGTCGTCATTAGGTCTTCTTTGACAAACCGGTCGATATGTAATTCTCCCATCGTGTCTGTCATGCGATTATACATGCACAACTAATACCTACCCTTTTTCTCTGATTAAATGCATTGCCCGATGCTACATATATTTTTTACATAAATACCTATACACGATTAATGGGAAACCACGGCCGTGACTGCTGATGTTTATTTACGCGGAAACTCGCGCGTGTAGTTCTTTTCTTTTTTTTTTTTTGTTTTTGTTCCTCTTGGAGAGGCGAGTGCTCATACATATATACGGATTCAAGGTTGCAGACACCTGCGCCGTGCCCCGTTTATGATCGTCTTTGGCGCGTGTGAGTTTTTTTCGGGCAATTTTTTTTTTCTCTTTTATCTCTCTGTCTTGTTGGTGATGATTGCAAAGATGTCGGTGCATGAGCGCGCCGAGTGTCGGGAAAAATTTTGTATCTACATTTGATACTCTTATTTACGATAGATCGAGTGCGCGCGTGTGTTTGCCATTCTTGCACACAGTGTTTTGCGTATCAGCGATAAGAGGGGAGAGAAGGAGATAAGGAGAAAAAATTTTCTCCTCGTTTCCTTCCCCTTGGGCATCCCAAAGTTTACTCCCCACCTACATCGAGAGGGAATTTATCGGGCTAATTTGGCGTGTATACACAGCGCGAGTTTCTCTGGTAGAGTGGCGCGAAACTAACCAAGGAGTCGTCGCCGCTTAGTATACGCATTACAGAGAGTCAGAAAAAGTATACGAAGGGTACAAAACGAGCAAAGAAACGCGCGACACGAGCAGATTGAAGCGGCAAAGGCCTGAAAAGCACTCGGGGGATCGGTAAGGCCTCTGCCGATCAGGATACATTATTGCGAGGCGAACTTTGCCGGTGTTCGGACATTCTTCGGGTTTCTTTAAGAGACGACGCTGCTTTATTGTCGATCGGCTTGTTTATACGCCGATGCGCGGGCGTTGTACCTTTTTCTTCTTCCTCTTTTTCCTCGATCTCGAGGTTTCGTATGTACCTATCGTATGTATAAATCGGTATACAAAAGGAATCTTACACTCGAGTCGACGAGAGACGCGAAAACACTCGGGATTGTCAAATTTGTACACTTGGTGTGACTGATTTGCCGTTCGGGAGGTGCTAATCTTTGAAATCACGTATCATGCCCTATACGCGTTTCTTTGAGGAAAAAAAAAAGCAAGAAATGTAAACGCGTCATCATTGTGAAAAAAAAGGTCCAGTGGCGTCGATGCACCACGACAGCAGTGGCCGTCAAACTGACGCGCTGCAACAACGACCCAATTCCCATTTCCGAGCGCGCGCGCGCACGTAATTTGCTCCGACCCGCGTTTTGCCTCTGCAACCGCGAAAACCGCGAGATTGTTCTTGTTAACCGCGGCTAACTATACGCGTACACACACCGAACATCTTCATCTGCCGTCACTTTTTCTCAGGCTTACTTTTTTTTTTCGCATCGGTGTGTGGTCTATTGATACTTATTTTACAGGGTTACATACCATGTAAATGTTTGCCACGTAAATGCGTACGTAAAATTAATGAATGGGTATACGGTAGGAAGGTTGACAATCGTATCTCAAGATTAGTGCTGCAAGTAAAGCACATGCGTATATATGAATTTGTATATACGATAGATGATATATACTATACGCAGCCCTGCAGTAAACACCAAGTTACACACAAGACGATTATTTAAGAGTCGTGCCGCTGTAATTGGACATTCCGCCCTGCAGCTTAAGTGTACATTATCGCACAGATTACAGGGCGCACGGATAATTTATACTCATACATTTATATACCTTTCAGCCTAACATTTTGTAAATATCACTGTGTACTCGTGCAAACGTCAAAGCTGTCTTGTCGTATACGTAGCATCAACATTACTTTATACCACGTAAAAAAATAAAATAAAAAATAATAAAAATAATTGGTAAAATATAATAATAGTACATACGTGTGCCAGCACGGATAAAAGCTGGGACGCAGCACCAGTACGTACCTGAAACAGAAAAGAAAAAGAAAAAAAAATCAAGAAAAGGTTAATATCATCGTATATGTATGTACTGCCGAAGATTGAGAAATAAATTGCGCGACTAGTCAGCTCGCGCGCGCATAATTAAAAGATAAAAATTACTCGGGGTGAGGAGGAGTGGGGAGACAAAAAACAGCGCCAATATAGCGCCCGTGAGGGAATTAAAATACAATTAACATCGCACTCGTGCGGCAGAAGGTGGACGCTCGGGACTTTGGATTCAAGCTCCGCTTGGGGCATCAGGGGAAAAAAAAAAAAAAACCAAAGGTAAAAGAGAGTAAGTATGGCGCACCAACAGTGCGTATATGTATACTTCGATCGTCGGCGTTGAAGCCAAACGGTTTAATTAAATTGATTCCACGCATTAAAATATACGAGAGCACGCGCTGGCTCTCGGCCTAATTAATCCACGCGTTCCCCGCGCGCGGACGTCGGGCAGGTAGAGGGGAAAAAAACAGGCATGGCACGGGGGAACGCTTTCCAAATTGCGTGGGCAAGTGTGCATGTATATATACGTACGACGGACAGGGCGGGGAGCGGGAAACGCCTCGTGTGCCCAATTGTACATATACTTTGAACGGGCCAAGGAGCGAGTTGACGGTAGGTGCAGGGTAGTAAGTATACATACGACAGGGAGTGTGAGCGATGGAATGTGCGTGCGCTAACCAACCGGCTGTTTAATTTAATTCTGCAAGTATACGTTTTATGGAAAGCTCGATTGTTTTTGGTCACTGCTAACGCAGAGAAGTGTGGCTAAGGCCCTACTGGTAATCGGACGGTAATGAAACTTTCACGAGGGTGATTTTTTTGAAGATTGAGTTTATGTGCAAAGGTATAAATTTTGTTAAGTTTATGGGTACACTGAAGGTGTAAATAAAAAATAAAAAACAAAAAAATACCTATACGTTTATAGCTATGGTCAGATGTACCTGAACAAGATAATACCTACTCAACAACTGTACGATATTATTTTCAATCGTAACCTCCTGAAAACACAATATATGCCATTTCGGAAAAAAAAATATACATTTTAAAAATAAAAGAAATCACTTGGCCATATCTCTAGCAGTTCAACAATGCGATAACAGGTATAGGTATTAAGTATATAATACATTTTACCAAGAGAAGGGTATACATAGGCGTATAACCGTAACTCGATCCCTTCAAATCGGACTTTGGAGTACGACGACGATGGCGTCGACCCATCACACATTTATACCCCGAGTCAACCCATATATATACTCAACTCGGCTCAACTCGTGACGGCTTAATAAAGAGCCAGAAGGAAAGAGCATAATACATATCAGCTGCACACGTGGGTACGCCGTGCAAGTACACACATGACGAGCCCTCCCGAGAGCGCATGGGGCATGACGGGTTTAATCGGCTGTCGACGGCGACGGCTTCCGTGCAGCTATAGGCTCGTGTGCATTGTACGTATATAGATATACATCCTACGTAGCTGGGAAAAAAAAAAAAAAAATTAGAAATAGTAGCCCAACGTAGGTCAATCAGTATAATATATGTATTTTTTTTTTGCCTTTTTTCGATTGAGCTTGCGATAGTGCGGTCCATGGAAACGATAATGCGCTTTGCGTGGTACACCAGCAGGTGATTGAAAAATCGTTGACCGGGAAAAAAAGCAATTATTGAAAAATCGTGCGAGTATTTTATTTTCACGAGCAAGACGTCAAGAAGAGGAGGAAGAAGAAGGGGTGGGAAATTCAATCCAGACGAGCAGAGGGCCGAAAAATAAAACTGCAAACACGCGATGATGATGATGATGATGATGATGATGATGATGCATACATCACACGCGTGTGTATACAACACAGGATGGTAATAGGCGCAGACGAGCCCCGGGCGTGTATGACAGGTCGAACCTGCAAGGAGGAACTGGTGCAGTAGATACAGCCTTCCATGTATACACGTATATATGTACCTGTACAACGGAGAGACAGGTACGCTAACGAGCTGGCTGCTATACGTGGGGGAAGCTGATGCCAGGCACGGCCCAAGCGTGTCGCCCCAAAAGAGAGGGAGAGAGAGAGAGAGCGGGTATATATATGTGCTGGCGATATCTCTGCGGCTATTGCTACTGGATCCAGTGGCGCAGGTTCGTTGTTCCTGGCTTTGACAACTTTGTTAGAGCACACGTTATACCTATCTTGAGCACACGAGCGAGAGAGAGAAGAGGCTGCTGCGACCTATAACCGACTGGCGTGTCGCGCGATTTATATACTCGTATACTTATATACATATGTAGTTACATGTGCATATACATGGGGATGTTTCTTTCTATGCTCCCACGAGTTTGGTATTTATTACGGGGAGCTTTGGAGAGCTTCGTGTGGCCTCTTTCTCTTGTCGAGATTCGAGGCTGTAGGACTTTTTTTAATGGCTTGAAGAGTATACTGCATAATATTGTGTGTGAGTACATCGATCTACCCTCGAACTTTGAGGGTACCCGAAAAAAAAAAAAAAAAAAAAAAAAAAGTCCAGATATCTTTGAGACGCAAGTTTCGAGCTTTAACTTACGCGCAACTACTCGACTCACAAAAGTAGTCGACGCGTCTACCGCGATTTCCGAAATAAATGTGCAATTCAAGCAATGACCGTCACATAGAGGGCCATTGCTACAGGAGCCAATCCACCATTCCTATTACACACATTGTTATATAAGCTCGACTCTAAAATTATTAATTAAAACACCGGACACTAACGAAAAATCAAAGCGCGTACACGCGTAAGGACAGTCTGCATATGAGGCGGGGCAATAAAATCAAACCGAAGCTTAGCTCGTAAAACGGTCCAAGGGCACGCGTAAAGAAAATGAAAAATATGTGCAAACGATCGTGTTGTTTTTTTTTTTTTTTTTGTTCCACCGACGCGTAAACTCAGTGAAAACGTCAAAAAATCGCAAGAGAGAGAGAAAAAAAACCCCTCGATCGTATAATTAATAAAGCAAAAACAACACTGTAAAACCATAGCATTCCGGGTAAAAGGTTGGGTCGTAAAATTAGATAAAGCCAATATATCTCCGACCCAAAAGCTAATTGCACGACCCAAAGCCTCGCTCGTAAACACACCAAGAATCCCAATATCCCTTGGGAATGAGAAAAAAAAAAAAAATCTCATCTCACCGCCAAGAGCGAGTTTTCCCTCGAGCCGATACACAGCCAATCAGCCATCACGCAACAACTTGTACAACAAAGCCAGAACTCTCGCGAATGGCATATAATGGCAAATCCACCGAGCTATTTCAGGGAGACTCACTGCGTACGGATCAAAGGATGCGTTGCTGCAGCCTCGCTAGGAGACGGCAAGTCACACCCAAGAGCTTACACGTGTACTGTATTATACCGCTTTATAGAGACTGACGCGATTATTCGTCTTGATTTGGGGGCATAAGAATAACTGTGAGGGTATGCGCGAGTATACATATGATCTAAAAGTAGACTGGAGTGCGGAGGGGAACGATAATTCAGACAAAGTTCAAGAGGATTCGCGGTGCACACAATAATCGTTCCCACGTCAAAGCTTATACTGTGTTGTTATGTGCCTGCAAAGTATGCATCACTGCAGCGATAACACGAGAGCAAAGGACGCGCCGACGAAAAAAAAAAGTCTAGAGAGAGAGAGGGAGAGGGACGGGAGAGAAAAAAAAAGGATATAGAGTTCAAGTCCAACGGTGTGCACGAGGAAGAGCTGGCTTAATTGCAGCACCGTGGAAAGAACATCTCGCGTATACATGTACTCCTTGCGCGGTCGCAGACAACAATGAATGCTAATGAGCCCGACTGGCTGTAAGGTGTACATATACGTCTGCGTGTAAAAGCTGTCGCCACGCCTGATGCTACACGTATACAGGGCGTTCCTCTTCGGTCTGGCGCGCACGTGTGGAAAAGTTCCTTTCGTCCCCGACCGGATCGGAATTGTTTCATTTGCTCTTCAAAGATATGTGATCTATATGTATGTATACGCATCGCGCGCTCGTACACATTATATGCACAGGCGCTCTCGGACAAAGTATGATACACAAGTTACCTCGTCGCACTCGGCGCCGCCGCAGCTCCACACACTATGTATGCAGCGTTGAGGGAGAGAAAAAGCCGAGACTACTATAATAGCAACAATAATGAGGATGAGGAGATGAAGAAGAAGATGCAGGCGAGCTCATTACTCCGGGGTCAACCGCAAACAGGGAGGGGGGGGCTAACCTCTCGAAGAAGCGGTCGGGCGCACTCTAGGAATGGGTATACGTCTCTTTAGAGCTTTGCTTGGCTGTGTAGCTTGGCGCGCGAGAGATATGTAAGTGCACTTGCTCGGACGAGGGTGACTTTGGCGTGTTTGATTCTGAGCATCACATTTATGGGTAATGGAAAAAAAAAAAAAAAGTACAATACAGATAATTATCTCGACGATCGATAAATTGAACCCCATAGGCTCCTTCCGAAGAAGTCAACAACAGTATTCAGCCGTGCGCTTATATATACGCAGTCGCGCATATACAGAGGAGGCGTGGAACGTTTAGAAGAGCAGTGCAAAGAGAGAGAGAGAGCGCGCGCCGGTGTAATGGCTTATTTCCTTGTTTGTCAATCTGGGATAATCACGCGCCGAGAGAGCCGTGGGACACCCACGCACGCACGTTGACTCGTCTCATTGTTCAACGAGAGCGGCGTATTTCGTAACTCTCGTACACATCATAATGTATAGGTGCGTCGTCGTCGGCTTGAATTCCGTGCCGTCACCAAATATATTATATACCGTTTACAGAGTTGTGCGCCAGTCGTCGATCTACGTATATGTATAATATGTGTCATCTTTTTGTTGCGTCCGATTGATAATGGCCCAAATGGTCGCGTGTGACCAAAAGAGAATCTCCTCGTCGAGGGCCAAACTCGTGCTAACTTATCCACCGCAACAAAAAAAAACGCCGAAGCTAGAAATGATCGATGACACGTGCATTACCGCATTCTTTGTGCATATCGGAAACTTTGTTGGGAATACCGTGAAGAAATTCCCATAACCGAACGTTGTATGCGTCGTCTTAAAAGCGTACTTCCGCGCCTAAACTAAACGCAGCGCGCATAAACTTATTAGAGGAAAATAGATACCCACATGCAGGGCACCGTTTGCGTGGGCGCGACCGTAATATACATTTATACAATCATTATTATATTCGTATGACTATACGAGCGCGAGGAATTTTCCGGCAACTATTCCCCCTTCAATTGTCACTGCGATGGTTTTGTTTACATATATAATTATACTCGTACCAGCGAGGAAGCGATGAGTCGACAATAAAACAGTGTACACTTTGTTCATTTTGCAGGAAAACTTCCGATTCTGAGATTTTACAATTCCCAAATAAAGTGACTTCAAATATACACAAAACACCGATAAATCTGAACGCAAGCCAGCCAATAACAGTGATCTCACCCCTTCCCCCTCTCCTCCTTTAAGGCATCAAAAAACCGTCCAGCACAAATAATAAGTTAATTAAACGCAACACTCGCAACGACGCCGAATAAATAAACAAAAACAAAAAAGAAGAAGAAGAAGAAGAAAACGAGCACGCGCTCGGCCCCGCGGGGAGGAGAGAGCGATTAGCATTGAATCGCGGCGTCTAATTCATTAAGGAGCGAACAAACGCGACGGCCGATTCTACAAATCAAACCCCTTTGGCGCTTATATATATATATACATACGTGTATAACCAAGCACGTACGAGCCCGGCACTTTATAACAATCGCTAATTTTGTATCGCCAACTCCGTGGCGGTAACGCGCGGCCACAGTTATATACGGTATAATGGCGGCGGCGCCGGATTCAAAGCTCCCCGGCACAATGTACCGATAAATAAAACAAACCATAAGTATATACGGCTGCGTGCGCCCGCGTCGAGGATACATATATACACACCTGGGTATACCAGTGTCGAAGGAGGAGGAGGAGGAGGAGGAGGGGGGGGGAAATAAAATAAAGAGAGGAGAACAGGCTCCGGGGACTAGGAAGCGGCGACGCACCTGTTCTCTCTCCCCCTGCCTACCCTGCGTTGTGTGTGTATATATATACATGTATGTTTATATACGGGGCATGTAATATACATCCTGCAGCAGCAGGGGAGAACAGGAGGCGTTCTAATGGCGCTCTCTGGGGCTGCTGCGTATATGCGCTAACAACCCGCCGCAGCTTCCCTTTTCGGTGATGTTTTCTCTCTCACTCTCTTTACCTGTGTCCCGTCGAACCAAGACTCTTCTGTTACTACTGCTGTTGCTGCTAATGCTCGGGTGTAGTGTGTATATATGTATACACAGGAAAATGTACCTGTTTATGCAAGTTGGCGATCCGAAGCGGAAGCGCCGAGTCAAAGGTGCATTAGCTATCGATGCTCCTCCGAGGAGGTGTAGTGGTGCGCGGTGTGTACTTGCAGGAGAAAAATTTGTGAGTAGGTATATACCTACGGGGGGGTCGTTTGACGGCTGGTGTACGATCGGGAGCTGGAAATGTATACTTTTATTGGCCATTCGGACGCGGGGATACGGAGGGTCGAGTTGCGGTTGTCTTTGGGGATTCTGTCTCCCCTTTTTTTTCCCGTACCATTTACTTTAGCTGTCCTTACATTGGATCTACATGCAAGATGATATACATGCAACATTTTAATTGAGACCTCGATTGAGACTAAATGTTTAGATTCAGTGGCTCAAGAAAAGTGGAAAAACCTTTTTTTTAAAGACCAAATTATTCATGTAGATGTATAACAGACAAATTGCCCATAAAATAAAGCGAATGTGTCTGACATACTATCAAGTCATTCTTAAATGAAGAGAAAAAAAGAGTATCGGTGTACGAGAGACACGCAAAAGTATATACCTATACACGGTGGACGCGCGAAACAAGCGGAGCGGCAAGAGAAACGGCATTGCAAAGCGACCACCGGGGCGCGACCAGGTTTTATGTGTTTTGACGCGTGCCAGCACCTGTAAAGGTAAACGAATACGTACAAAAATACACGCGAGCCGACAGATGTAGTGCGCAAACTCACCTAACTAGACGCAAATTCTCGATAATCCGAGCCACGCAGCAGGCAGGTATGCAGATACAAACGTATGTACATATATATTTTGCGCTTGTAGCGCGTGTCGCGGCTGGTTTGCCATTAGCTGTCGCTTGTAATAAACACGCGTGTCCTGTGTTGACTGTAGGTATGGCATCAAAAAAAAAAAAAAAAAAAAAAAAAAAAAAAAAAAAAAAAAGGTTGGGCCGCACTAATTTATTGAAATTTCATTATTACTTCGTGGCTATCGATACACGTGTACGTATTTATCTATCCATCGAAAGGCGTGTACCTAT
This sequence comes from Copidosoma floridanum, assembly GCF_036245765.1. Classification (NCBI taxonomy): domain Eukaryota; kingdom Metazoa; phylum Arthropoda; class Insecta; order Hymenoptera; family Encyrtidae; genus Copidosoma; species Copidosoma floridanum. The sequence continues at coordinate 6,036,174 of NW_028321897.1, read as the reverse complement.
ACTTACAGTCGAATTCTTTACCTACTGCGTGTCCCGTTGAAAAGGCACTTTATCGAAAAGCGTTTGATTATTATTTTATTGCATTCGTAATGCACGAGATCGCGAAACCGACCGTGTCGATGATAAATATCCCCGTGACAGCATCGCGCGATTATTGATATGAAAATTCCTTCTTTTCAAGCTATTATAGTAACACTCGATTGAGATACACGTACGATAGGTACCTGCGACCGCTTCTGAAAATACACCTAACACCAGTACGAGACGACGTTTGGAAAACAAAAAGAAATGCTTTCGGTATTAATCGACAAGTGGATACACCAATGTACACATGTACACGAGCGCGTCGATGATATTTATGTCGCGGCGATATGACGAACAGCTGCCACCCCCGCACAGCACTTGCGTACACGCTTATAGTTTTCTAGTTTGCGCTAGTATTGGATGGTGGTGGTGGTGGTAATTGCAATAAATAATCGCCCGTGTAACCCGCGCGTGCGTACAATATTACGTGCATATGAATATACACACACGCGACCGACCAGCTTCTATCTTCCCTCGCGGGCTCTCCTATACTCTCCTCACGCGTGTAAACACACGCACACGTGATATACCTATAATGTAACACTATGTACAATATATAATATATACGCACGCCGAAGAATTATGACGAGAAAATTGCACGGTCCGCGCATTACGTATGCCGTTGTCCCGCGAAAGTGAGATATTGTGTGTTTAACGCGGCGTTGGTTTGTTTTTGCGACTCCACTACTGAAGAGCGCTTCATATATTACGAGCTTCGGGTTAATTGGATTGCGCCGTTTGACGATCAAACGCGTCTCCGACTGTATTGATTTATGCTCACGCTTCTCGTACACTTTTGCTTTCTTGTAATTATTAATATAATAATCATTTAATTTAATAAACGCCGTGTGCAGCCACTAAATCTCACTTTGAGGGAAGGGTAAGAGGAGAGAGAAACAAAAATAAAGATTCCCCCATAAATCATCGCGAACACGTACGCGTGACAGCTCATTGGAACAAACGTGTGTAATTTCAGGGTGAAACTGCAATGGCCAGAGAGGAGAAGCCCTCCCTCTTGGGTGGGGGGGGGAGGGAGAGAGAAAGTCAACATCTGACGCAAGAGGGAAAAGGAGGAGGAGGCGAACAAATAATACCGACAATTAAACAGCCTCTGTGGGTGGGGAAGGGAGGAGGAACAGAAAAGGCAAGTTGAAATGCGCCCAGCAAAGTCCTCCGAGTAATATCCGGTGCACGTGACGGAGATGACCGAGTGATAGGCTACAATTATGCACACGAAAACAGCTTCCCTCCTCTTTTCCCGTGTTCCTGTATATATTACACGATGCAGCGGCGTTTACGTGCGTGATGCACCGTCTTCGTGGCCGCAAAATCCACAAACGCGTGCTTCAATTTACAAGTCCGATTGCGAGCTTGTGTGTTACTTATGCACCCGGTCATGTCTGCTTAATGTTTTTCTTTTTTTTTTTTTTTCCCCTCGTGAGCGTACTCGCTTATGAATTTAATTTTCAAGGGAGATAAAGATCTGCAACTTTTGCCAAGTTTACCATTTCTTGATTAACAATATTGCGGGTGCAATTACATGGAAGAGTGATTGTTACGTGATTCGCAGACTGATGGGCAAGTTAAAATGTGTAATACTTGAATGACAGATACCAGAACTTGAAGAAAGGAAAAAAAAATTATCCTGCTAACTGTCGAGATATTACAACAATTGTACATCAAGGGTTGGAGGAAAACTACTGTACTCGCAGATTGATTTTTCCCTTGAGATTTTGGAATTGCATCGTCATTGAGTTGTCAAGATATCAACAAACATCTGTCGAACATTCCATTTGATTTCCTATATAAAGCAGATATACCTAATCAACCTCCTCGTATAGAGGATAATCAAACTTAGGCTTCCCCAGCGTCATGTAAAGAACAATATTGGCGAAATGCGCTTTGCCAAACAATGACACACGGCTAGTCACGAAACAAACACATGACGACGAGCCATCAAAAACCCATACAACACACAAGCTTGTACAAAAGCTCATGTTTATCATACCAGGCCGATGATCGTCACCACCACCATACATAAATAAATATATACTCGCATATCTATCGTTCGTCAATTATCTCGCAGCGCATGCACCTCCTTCTCCTTTATATCTTCTCTCTCTACTGCAGCAGAGAGAGAGAGAGAGAGAGAGCGTCATGAATCCAATCGCCGAGTACAATAATCACCGTGGCATTTATCGCGGCTGCAGCGACGACGCCACGCGCCTAATACAAACGTTTTATTATTATTATTATTATTTTTTTTATTATTATATACCGTTGCAGTTGCCATTATTGTTATTATCATCATTACCGACCGAGCGAGAGGGTATATCTCGTTGCTCGCGCGTGCCTTTGACGCTTGCCTGTCTGTCTTCTTCTTCTTCTCTTTTGTCCGCCTTATCTGACGAACTTTCACTATTATATGCCGGCCGATTTGTATCTCGTAAATAAATTTATAATCCCCGAGCGAGTACCCAAGAGAATGAGAGAGAAAGAGAGATCTGGTGATGGCTTTTTTTTTTCTCTCTCTCTGCATGGGATGCTTTGGAGAACCTTTCATTACCTAATGACTCTCGTTACGAAAGTGTACATCACCACCTAAGCGCGGCTGTCGTGAATTATACCACCGTCGTCGCTTTTCTTTTTTTCGTTTTCTCCTCTCTATGATTGATACAAAACAAGTTTGGATGATTTTTAGCGTAATTGCGCTCTACCCGCGTTATTATCTGGGGATGAAAATGTTTGCTTGCGAAACGTTCGCACGAAATTCTTCCTGGCGCGTTAATTTCGTACACGCCTCGCGGATAATCCAAAGGAGCTCTCCCGATCTGTAATTAACATCTGTCCCTCGCGCGTGAATCGGAAAGAGATTTATGGGCTTTAAAAATCGGCGCGATGAAAATCGGTCTTTTAATTTTTAAAAATTACACGCCTTCCCGTGCTCGTGTGGTGTGACGGGGCGAATCAAATTACTCCACGTGCGTGCGATACATATTTTTCGGGTGAAAACGAAAAGAAAGAAAAAAAAAAAATCTCCCGAATAATTACACGTGTGTATGCCAGAGCCGATGGAATTTACGGTTTATGCATCGTCGCAAAAAAAAAACAACACATGTAACGAGTACAGCCGGGTGTTTACAAGTCTTTAATGCCCATCGAGCGGAAAATCGAGGAAACATTTCGGGAAGGCGAAACGAGAGGTGGTACGTCGGGCTCCATTAGCAGAAACGTATATACACATATGTCCTTGCTGGTGCGGGCATTCCGCGAAAGTCGCCTCGCCGCGGCTATTTTCTCTGGAATCCGAGGAAATAAAAGTGAAACCGGCAAAGAAAAAAAGTAATAGCCCGGATGAGTCGTTAAGCGCGCGGACGTCTACCGGATTTTGGGGCTCAGCCCCACGGGGTTTCCAAACGGTATCGCCTTCGCGAGTCTCTCTTTTTTTCTCGCAAATTAACGCCCATCCACGCTGTCCCGTTCAAAGTGTGCGTAATCAATAATTCAATCCGCACGCAGGAGGGAACGAGGAGAAAAAAAAAAAAAAAAAAACGAGAAAATCTGCAAACGGCTCCACCCACGAGAAAAGAGATCCCTGTTATCTCCCCAGCCCGTGGTCTCATCTGTGGCAAAAAGCGACATCGGGGAGAGAGAGAGAGAGAAAAGGCGCGCACACGCTGCCTCTCGAGTTTCCTCGCGCAACTCGAAAAACCGCGTCACACTTTTATCGCCCGGCCATCGCACAACCCGTTTACTACCGTATGGCCCTCGGTATGGCCTTCTCCTCCCTCGCTCCTTTTTTTTTTCATTATTTCTACACACTCGCACATATACACAAGAGCACTGCACGCACCAGAAAAGAAAAAAAAAGGGAGAGAAGCCGGGGACTCGGCTCGGGAATCGAAACCCATAAATTGGCATTCGATCGGGGCTTAATTTGCATTCAGGCCCCTCTCTTTCTCCCTCCGTATCTGCTCCTTTTTGCAGAAGCACCAGCTCGTTTGTCATCTCTTTGTCCCGAGCTCAAAGGGACCTAATTGTTCGCGCAGGATCCGCAAGGCGGGGGCTTGTTTTCATAAATTGCACAAGTATCAAATGTGCACACATGTGCCGCTGGAAGAACCAATTACGCGCAAAATACACTCACCGGAGAGTTTTCCGCGCGACCGATTAAGCGTGCATTACAAATATGTGCACTTTACGACTGTTGGTGGCAAAAATTTTTCGGTGCTACCATGTATACTGCACACATGCGGAGCGCGCGTACGTGCCCCGAAAATTCCACCGAGAAGGTTGATGCTCCTCGAATCGAATTCGGAAAGGGACGGGAAACCTGTTTAAAAAGCCATGCCATCTGTACAACACACCCATGCAGTTTTATTCCCAAGCCAACAAAATACCAAAGGACCTAACCAGTGCGTATTATCATCGTGCTTATATACGGTATATATATGTATATAATGCATGTGGAGAGAGTTTCACCGTGCACTGCACGCGCGCTTCCTTTAATGAATTTGAGTATTAATTAACAAGTTTCTTTTTTTCTTTTTATCCCCCCCCCTTCGAGCCGCACGCGTGTATATCCGGCTCGATTATCACTTCGGGGGCACTTTTACACGAAAGTTAATGAATTTTTCTTCGATTACCCGCAGCGACTCTCTTGCACGCACGAGAGAACAAATAAGCACGCGAATAAAGCGTGTTCTTTAAGCTCCTCGTGCAATAAACACGAAATAAAAAATCCGATCGGCAAATGAACCAAACGTGAATGCCCCCACAGCGGTGTATATACGTAAGTTGGTCATCCCGGAGGCACGAGGATTACGATAATTACACATTACACATTTTTTTTTTTTTTTTTTTTAAAGAACAGTCACGATTTACCCTCTTCGGGTCCCACCCCTTGGTGCTTGGCTGGGGAATTGTTACTGTTTTTGTGTCAAAAATAAAGTGGTGCACGTCCGGTGAAAGCCGCGAAAAACCCGGCGTGGGTAGTATCTTTTTCGGACAGCTGTAATAATCGCACAATTATTATTCGTTTACCGCAAACACGTACGCGCACGTAAAAGCAATTATTTACGTCCGTGTGTTTTCATTTTCTTGATTGGACCAGCCTCCCATCGCTGATGAGCCCAAAATTTACCGGTACATCGATATTTTCTTCTCCATTCGTTCCTTTTATTCCACCGACTACATCGTGATAACATATATTAACAGAAAGAAAAAAAAAAACCGTATTTGCGTGAACGTTCATTGATTCGCGTGGTACATGACACGTTATTACGGTTGTACATTTTGTTTCGTTTCGGAGGTCCGTATAAATATAATACATGCAAGTATTACCTTGCACATCGCAAGATGATATCGCTCATCAACGAGCGAGAGAAAGCGGATATACCTCTGATAATGAAAGTTATACACACCGGCAGTGTAAACTCGGGGGTTTATTACCAGCGCGGGTCGTTTCGAAAAAAATATTCAAAATTCAGCAATAACGCGCAGTGTGGAAAACAAAAAATAGAAAGAAAGAGAACTTGGTTACCTAACGTTTGTGTTGTCGAAGTGCTCGACGACGTTATTCTTTCGCGTGGTATGAATTGATCTAACTTTTAAATTTTCGAATACCTGAAAAGCAGCAGCTATATAGGTAACTGTTATTCAATCGCAGGAAACAAATTTGGAAAGCGTCACTTGCCAAAGAGCGTATGCGTATTACACTGATATACTATGTGCATACTGGAGTACGAATCTATTAATTACCCGAATGTTTATAAACTTCAATTTCCCGATATTCTTTTGGGGTAGGGTTTACTTGGTAAAATATCGTGGATGAGGCCCCAGGTAATACAGTTGCTATCAACTCGTTCATCGGTGTCCTTGAGGTTTGATCAACTGTTGTGAATCGCGTCAACATACCGTTTCTTTTCGTTTCGTTAATCAAATTTGAAATCAAAGACTCGACTGAAAAGGATGAAAGCTCGTTTACCATCAGAGCCCGTGTTTTACATGCAAAAGTTTTCAGATATGGTGCGACGTTAATTAAGACATTTGAGGTTTACAACATTGCGCGAAAACTCGGTAATTTCACTCGGCAACGACGATAATTGAAAAGCTGGGAGAGCTGCTCTGGGAGGTTAGGTTCTCGTTATATTGCCCCATGGAAAAACGTCGCGTGCTAAGGAATTGGACTCGGTGTTTTTGCTCTTTCGAACGGGAGGGCTAATGTCTCAATAGAAGTTTATTGCCAGCGTGCGTGCAGCAAATGAACAGCTAAATGTTAAGTCATTGCTTCGTTTTTCTTTTCTTTATAACTGCACACTTCAATACAGTAGTCCATTGGAGCATGAAAGTTTAAAATCAACTGCCTTATTGTTTAGTAAAGTCCTTTTTTATAGGTTGACTGTTCCACTTGAGAAATTTTTCAAAACACAAGTTTTTAATAAAAAGATTTTATTCAATCGCAATTAACCTCAAAATAACTGTAGATGTCGCTCACCTAAGTATGCCATACTTTTATACATTCAACCGGACATCTATACTTTTATGCGTTTTTTCTGAAAATATGATACTCATCAACATTGAATATTTGAGGGAGATGATAATATTTCAAAGTTACTCTTGAATCACCTTAACATTGCAGCTCAGACTCTGGGCCTCCGAGAAAGAAAAAGAAAACCCCGAAAACCATATCCCACGACCGGAATAACGGAGTAATTGGCCCAGTACGGAGAGCATACGTATGTACGATAAATCCGTCTCTCTGCTATATGCACCGAAATAATCGACATTGAGTTATGTTGTAACACCCCATGTACACACATCGCGTTGAATATACTCCCCCGAATAAGGTCAGCATCCCACCCCCCCTATACTGTTGTCCTATAGGTACACAACACGACGCACGTGTTTGTATACGACTCCCCATTTTCTTTTTTCCATCCAACTCGCGCGGACTCGTAAACCATGATGTTTTATCGCTCGGTGCAGCATCGGTGTCTTTCTCGCGCGTATATACATTTACAAAAGAGCCCCCACAATGCGGCGATCGTGTATACACACGTGGTGCCACTTACGCGTCATGGTCATAATTTTTATCGTTAATAACACCGACGTCCGAGATTATTTGGCTTACTTTTTATTTTACCTCTCCCTGGACACGTTTAATTGATTGTGCGCGTCTACATGTATACGCGTCTACACCATGAGGGTGGGATGTATTTACCGTATGACCCATCGGACTAAGTCTCAGAATACGTATTTATCGACACTCTGTAGGAGTATTCCGTTTTTTTTTTTTTTTTTTTTTTTACAGATGAATATTTAAAGCTTCACGCCCTGGCACAGCTACTTTGCATCAAATGGGCAATAAATAAAAAAACCAAGAACTAAAGGAAGGATATTGGAAAAAAAGGCAAAGGGGGGCGGGCAGCGTGAAAAATAAAATCATTAGCCAGGCATGCGACACATATACATGTATAGAAGGTGATTTCAGAGCACAATGGGAGAGTCGCGAAACATATACCATATGGGTGAAAAAAAAAAAAAAAAAAAAAAAAATCTAAAACGCACACACATCGTTAGGCACCCACCTCGATCCGTGTTATTAGAATTTCCGATTGGTCGGTCACGCCGTACGAACGGGTGTATGTGTATGTTTGCATTAGCGACTTTACCACGGGGGGAACGAACCAAAGCCATATATGTATTAATAAATATGTTATGCGCGCCGATTATGTCACTATATTAGTCCTCGAGCACTGGGTGCCCATGGGTGTGGCCCGCGTTCGTGTATAATGCATATAATAATATATAGAAGCCGCTCGAATTCCGTCGCGCTGGTTATGTGCGGTTGGCTGCCTATATACCGTCGAAATCTACTGCTATTGTGTGTATTATTGTGCCCCTTTTGTCCCTTTTTCGAGAGTCGATTTGCTTAGCGTTTGTGTAGATATAACAATAAGAGTGCACAGCACTGCTTTGAAGTTGACAGTGAAATCGGTGAGGGATTGCTTGGCCACTTTGTTCGTATGTTATTCCCTCGAAACTATCTTTCTGCTCTCATTAACGAATCATTTTATTTATACACCTACGACGCAAACACAAGGCATTCAAAATTAATCATACTTTTTCAAATATACTTTGCTACAAAACATTTTTTTTCTATATAAAGACATTACGAATTGTTTGCACTGGAAATTTTTTCTCATTGCTCCTTATCGACCAAAACTTGACAAAATATTTCCAGCAAAAATAATTACATGATATTTAAAATACGGAAAAACATTTTTTGAAAAAAAAGGTATCCAACTATCGAATTACAAATATACTTTACAGTAAACTGTATTGACTAGAAAATTGTTTGCGTTATTGTATTACTATTATTTTATGAAATATCTGTATATATACCCAAGTCTGAAAGTGCAATTTGATTGAATGTTGCAATGTAAATATGAGTAAATTATCCTCGACAGTGAGCAGTACAAATCGAAGCATCGCTCAAAAGTAAAGAATAATCGTCAACTGTACCATATACATCGTCACGACACCACAAACTGTTGCGAGCAATAAATAGTCACGCTATCACCGCCAGCGCGTTCTAACGTTAGATAATCGGCCAAGAGCATGAACATTACGCGGTCGCGAATACATGCATACATACTATTTTTTTTTTTCCGCTCGTCGCAGTATACGATGTATTACGTGTTCCCTAACTTTTATCAGCAACAACAGGAGGGAGAGGAAAAAAATAGTCGCAACTGTAACTATTACCAAGAGTTTTTTGCAAGCCGCAAACACGTGCAGACTAGGCTTGTGTGTACATATTACATACACCCACTGGCGGTGGCATTAATTTCTTGAAATATTTTCAACGTTTGGCCGGAAAACTAAAAGAAACACCATGAATGCCTCCCCGGGTATACCTACCGGTTAATTATCAGCGGCGATTTATCTCTCGGCGAGCTTTTCAAACTTAATCCGAGCAAGGATTGCAGGCGTTTTTCAGCCCATACGTGTATACACATTTATACCACGAGCCAGCAGCGACTCCGGTGCAATTCAATGAGCATGTAAACCCCGCGTTTTTCCATTTCACCGTCCAACAAACGCACCACGTGTAACCAAGTTTTTCCTCCCCCGTATACGTACCCCACCCGCGCACGCGCGCTTATCGCCTCCCCCCATCTATCCTCCTCCTTATTCCATCTCCCCTCTCTTTGATCTTTCTTTCTTCGTTTGTGCAAATTTTTCCGATCCCTCCTTCCCCTCGTGCCATTCGCAGTGTCTGCGTTTTGTGCTACTTCCATGAGCTTTTTGTCCTCTGGGGGGGCTCCTCTCGTTTATCGGGAGATCGAATACACCGATGCTCGGACGAGATTTTAGGAGCAATAATTGCGCCGAGACGCAGTATATGTATGCATCATACCCTACCTTTCTCTCTTTTCGTAAAGCGCGAAAATAAAATTCGTACCTACACCGATTTTATCCCGATTTTGCAAAATTCGTTGTTTCGTGGCAAGTAACTACAATATGATTTTTTCCCCCTTTTTTTCTTCATTTCGATCGCTCGCTCATGTTAAATTATAAAATGGCACAATGCGCGCATCGGAAAAAGATGGATGAATAGGAGCCTCATCAGCCAAAGTCGATAAATCAGCCCGGGATCGAAATCCATTATTCAACCATCATTTTCCGTGAATGAACGACCCTTCAAACGACGCTGTTTCAACAATAACGAAGAAATAAAAAGAAAAATCAATCCGCTCACTTTGCCGGCGAAAGCGTGGGGTACACACACACACACACAACAATAGAATATATAATCCAACGGGTGAGCCGTATGCGCACGTAGGAAATCATCGTAGCGGCTACTTCTCTGATTCACGGTAATCATATGAATGACTCGTAAATCTGAATATGCACGAAAGAGCACGATAATGTATTATATACGCAGCCGTGAGGCGCTCGTTTAGGAATTATATAATATTATGCCGATAGATCGAGAGAGAGAGAGGGACATTTTTATTCCACAGCCGAGGATGGGCATTTTCACGATAATCAATCAGTCGGCCGTCCAGGCGAGCCTCTGCTGAATATATAAATAACACTCGTTGACGAGGGGAGTTGCGTAAACCAGGTCTTTCATTGGATTTTTTTTTTTTTCTTCCTTTTTTCCAATCAAACGCAGACGGAAAATACACTCGTCATAGTGGCATCGATAAGTGCGACGAGATACAGTAATTGAGCTTAAATGTTGCAAAACTCATCTTCCTCGCTGCTGCTGCGTTTAAATATGGTAATTTTGTTTTATTTTTGCTGTAGAAAGTTACGTGCTCTACGTTAGTGTACATGGTCGTGTGATCTGTGGAAAAAAAAACAGACGAGACAGCAGCAACGAAAATTCGAAACGCATCCTCGAGAAAAAAAATGTGCAAGTCGTGCGTCAACAACAACCTGTTTTTCATGTCCCAGGCGTGTCCGAGCCTACAGCGAACGACTGTAATTTCCAAAGAGGCGAGTTACGTAAAACCATCCTCAGCACACACATGGATACAATTGTTTCACCTGCAGCGGTGGTTTTTTTTTTTTTTTTTTTTTTTTTTTTCAAACCAGCAAGATTTTTCGCGAATATTGTTGATTAACGACCGAAGCGTAAATTTCAACGAATCATCGTACTTGGAATTTTCACACCATCGTCGAAACCAAGGCAGGAAGTTGCACGCATATATGCTACAATAAATCATCGTAGGCGTGTGTACATGCAAGTCCCGTCCCTTCAAAAAAAAAAAAAAAAAAAAAACTAGTCGGTGGTATACTAGTGCCAATAACAACGATTTTCTCCGCAATTACATGATTTAGCGATGGTGGCAAACAACAACAACTCCACCACGGCTATTATGTTATCACGGTTGGACACGAAGAAAATACCTCGTGTTTAGCGTACGAGCGCGTAACGAGCTCGACGCGGAGCCTCGCCGGTCGATTGTTGTAACTTGTGCATGTAAGCATATACATATATTATGCGCTATGGACGCAGGTTGACTTGATCGACTTTCGCTGAAAGGGCATATATTATATACATATATATATATATATATATATATATATATATATATATATATATATATATATATATATACACATTTACGTGTATATGGGTACACAGCGTATATGATACGGGACACGGGGACGGGGAAACGGAGTCTTTTGTCTAGCGCGGCTTTTTCTCAGCCGGGCAAGGCTTTGATACGGTTGTATGTTAATTAAGCGAGCGCTCGCTTTTAACAAAGATCGATTGCTCGTGGGTTTTGTTGTGTATTATATTATACATGTGCGCGTGTGACTCGACTTTATAATATATACATGTACCTGTCCGTATGAATGGAATCGCCTTTTTTTTTTTTTTTTTTTTTCAACGAGCTTTTCTTCGTTTTCAAGTGTATGTGGAAAAGCTTACGTACATAGGATCAACTTGTTGACGAGGGATATGTACACGGGTGATTCGGCAGAAAAAGTTTAGGTATCTACACCATATCGGTAGCTGTTTTTATCTTACACGAGCAATAATTTTTGAGTTAGAAATTGGTAAGATTAAACATCAAAACATCAAAGCTGCAAAGGATACTCGAGTATATACATCAGGCAATCGTTGAGTCAACAAACACGCGGATTCTCCGATACCCCATAATTTTAATTGGCTACAAATGGCAAGGTACCTATATGTACACTGCACACTCGAACAAACGTCAAAACGAGCCCGCGCGCAAAGGAATCGCCAATAAATCGCACGACCGCAGCATATACATTGGGGAAAGGAAATTAAAAGGGCATCTTTCTCTCTCGCCTCGTATAAATCTCGCCACGAATTGGGCCGAATGCAAAAAAAAGGGGGGGGAGAACCATAGCTGACGCGCGTGCTTTATGCAAAAATTAACATGGTCGCATTGAGTACAAAACTCTTGTGAAAAAAAAAAAAAAAAAAAAAAAAAATCCACGCGTGTAAGCGTAAGTGCTCCGAATAAATAAATTCACTCTCGCCGTGCGTGGACGGCATTTACTTTATTGTATCACTCGTTAAGAGTCATATTATATACCAGGACACTGCGCATGTGTATACGAGAGCGGCGGATTTTCTTTTTCGGCTCGTTAAACGCGAGAAAGAGAAAGGGGGTGAGAGGGTCCCCCCAAATAGCGGCTTAATTGATGCTGACTTTTTTACGGGCTCGTAAAGCGATAAAACAATTACTCGCGCCCGAGCGGGCTGGTGTTGTGCGCGGGGACTTAAAAGTGCATGGGTAGTGAGACGTTTGGGGGAGAGAAAGAGCTAATGAGCGGGTAATGTGTTATTATTTTTATACGTTCGTGCATGGGATATTTCGCGCCGAATGTGTATTAATGGATCGCCTCGGGCCAAACCTTACGGCTTTACGGGTTGTTCGATTCGGTGAAAAGTTTTAATCAGCTCCGTATTTACGTGTTTTTTAATGGTGATGCCAGCCGAAAGCTTTTTTTTTCATTTTATTGACGATAATACTCACAGATGCGGAACGATGGTGAAAGAAGAGGGGTGCAACCAATCGACAGTTCTTACTTTGCATACATTGGAAATTCAGGGGCATATGAAGAATTGATAAACCCAAGCCAATGCTACCAATGTTATATTGTCCAAGAAGGGACTTTTTCCTGAATCATCATTTTATTGTAATTGTTTATTTATTTATTTTTTTTTTATAAATTTCTATTAGCAGTGTTTAATTTTTATGATTTAATTTTTCTTATACCAGCTCGGAAAAAATTGACGCTGATTCCTCGAAACACCTTGTTTCAATAAAGTATACGTGTAGCGCTTTGAACGCTTTTTATGTTGACACCCTTGGCTGTACGTATAGACAGGCATGAATGAATGAAATATCGCTTTCGTCCCACTTTAGAAAACAATTAATTTTTTTTCGAGAGCGTACATGCATGAATAATTGCACTGTCCAACGACGTATATACACTCGAAAGCAACACCAGCGAACATCAGCGCCCGTAACAGCCGGCCCATACATGAAATTTCGCACAACATTCCCCGGGGCGATCTTAAATCAAAAAGCTTAATCGCCACACGGTTATACAGATGCGAAAAAAAAAAAGAGAGAGAAAAGAAAACCAGAGTCTTTACACGTATCACACCCCAAAAACAAACACGGCTGTCGCGAGCCATTCAAAACGAGAGTGCTTTCATGTAGGTACACGCACGGGAGAGGGAAATGAAATATACAAGTACAAGGGCACCGTTTGTACGTACGTGTACACATACATGCTACTCCGCATACCGCTCAAGGCTACACATATAACAGCTTCGAAGCGCAACACAGGGTATTATTATTGCGTGCGAGTGTGTGTGTGTGTGGGTGTGTGTTTGCGGTGAATTACAAGCGTGACAAGTGTGACAACTGCGACGAGGAGCGTCGTGTGTTTCACGGACATGTCGCCTCCACGAGCTCATCGGAAGCGAATTTTTGTCTCTTTTTTTTTTTCCTTTCCCTCTAAACTTTGGCAAATTAAGGATTTACCGTGAAATACAGCCGATCGAGAAGCATCCGATCTAACAGAGGGTCAGTTATACACAACATAACATTTGTATACCTTACACATTATCGTCTGGCTCGTGTACAATTGAATCTTTCGTATCGCCGATTCGCGGCGTGACCCGCGCAGCCGTTGAAAACGTCCAAATATCTCCTTTTCTTGCTTATAATAATCGACGATGGAACTTTATAAGCGGACTTTAATCAATAACTGCTGTTCAAATTGGTAAATCGGAATAAACTTCGAGGAGCCAATACACGATTCCAAAAATCTAGAGGTGCACGTATAATTTATCAATTATTAGAAAAAAAAATAAAATAAAATAAAAAAAATTGTACTCTCACCAAAGCAAACCAAACCGCGTTTTGGCTCGTGAAAAATCGCACCCTAACACCACCTTCCGCAGCCCCATCCGTCAATCATGCTAGCGGCAAACGCACAAACAAGAGCCCTTGCGCAACATTTAGTCCTAGGTATTTAATGCAAAGTGCACACCGCGCAGGTAGCGATATTACTCGTAGGTAAGTACACTGGAATGCCGGTAAATCGACTTCTCGATGTATATAAATACGTACAAGTAAACGAGTTGTTGCACGCGTATAGGTACGTAACAGTGAATTATACAGGGGAGAGAACAAAAAAATCGAGCGACAGATTCGTATAATTCATTTTGCGCTCAAAAGTCCATAAGTGTATATTCCTTGGACATAGCGCGTTATAATGTGTACCTAATATATTTATCGAGGTGAGGACTCTGATGGATACCAATGGTGATGTGTGTGTGTGTATATGTACGTACAAACGGAGATCGGGAGACTCGATTGAATTTTTCGATGAATATGTTTCGCAACGACGAGGCGATCGCATCGGTAATGTCGGCGAGTCGTTTGTTCGCGCGGTAGGCACAGGGTTATACCACTTTGCAATATATTTTGCTGTTTATGCACTCGGAGTTGAATGATTCGAACGTGCTGTATATATACCTATCCTGAGAATGATTTTATTGAGCCCCGTTGTACACACATCACACACGTGTGTAAACACGTAAAAATCGGTAGAATTTATACCGATTGATAATGGGAACGACATGTAAGGGAATTAGCATAAATCGAAACGGGATACTAGCAAAAGTGGCGCGTATTTGAGCAGCGCGGAATTAAATCAGTGGGAGCGATTATCCTGTGGTGTTGAACTATAGGGAAAGACAGTGTGCGGACGCGGTGTGTAGAAAAATCGTTTCGAAAGCCGTACAGAGGGGAAAAACAATTTTCGAGCACATGGGTGCGTGTCCCGGTAGGCATGGGTGTGAAAAAAAAAAGAAAAAAAAAAAAAAAAGGGACGAACCATCAACGCGAGCTTGTATTGTGATGTACGTGCGCGCGCGATACGTGATCGGGAGTGTCTTCGTTTGCGGCGTGTATATATATGGGACCGGATGTAGCGCATGAAGGCACAACTGACGTGATATGGCTCTGAAAAAGAGCAAATTGAATCGGTTCTCGCGTGCGATCGCTACTGCGTTGACGTGACTGGAGTTTTATAGGCGCACTGATATCGTACTCCAGTTTTGAGCTAATGAACGATCCGAAACGCAAAGTTTTTCGAAAAAAAGCGCTGAACGAATAATTAAAAATAAACAAAAGTGCCGAATGACACGTGATGGCGAGGGAGCACATCATGCAGATGATCGAACAACGAGCAGATTTGCGTTGTATATATATAGATACGAAAGGGAAAGAAACAATACTTGCCCAGAAGGGGGGGGGGAGACGGTCAATTTAATTTAATGCTATGCAGGAAGAGCGTGCGTGTGTTCAGCCATCAGTCAGCACCACATGGTACCATTACACATATACCTATGTGTATGTACAGCGCGTAAACAAGGAAGTTTTTTAAGGACACTCTGGCACATGCAGCCGGCTACGCGCTTGGCTGACTCTCGGTGTCCCCTCCTCTCTCTCTTTCTCTGCAAGTTCAGACCTTTATTTTATTTTTCTGCAAGTAAATTTCATTTGTTGTTTTGCGGTTTTTCTGCACGTGCTTTTCCATTTGCGCTCGTCACCTGCACGTTTGCTGGTGATTGTCCGACCATGTATAATCACGTACATACACGAGTTGGACGATTAATAAAGAAAATGAAATTTAAATAATCATTATAAGTATTGATAATTGAAAAAAAACATGCCAAATTAAAATTGTAATGTCCAGCCAAACATAAAGTCTCTGCCGATTGAAAAGCAAATTGCAGCTTTTGCCTTCA
The DNA here is from genome assembly GCF_036245765.1 of Copidosoma floridanum. Classification (NCBI taxonomy): domain Eukaryota; kingdom Metazoa; phylum Arthropoda; class Insecta; order Hymenoptera; family Encyrtidae; genus Copidosoma; species Copidosoma floridanum. Next base: position 6,020,258 of record NW_028321897.1, on the reverse strand, counting down.
AAATAATACTAGTTGACAGGGGATGCTTATTATCGAAACATAACATAACAACGAGATGATTAGTTCGTAGGAATAAAAGTGGGCACAATCATAGCTACTAAAAGCAACTTGCAACACGAACTAGGGAGAAAATGGTGAGATTCTCCGTGCCAAGTCATCTGGTAAAAGAATGTAATGGCACACTGAAATACCAGTGGCACATCACGGATGAGTCAGAGGACGCGTAAAGGGGGTCCTTTTGCAGGAGAAAAAGAAGAAGCTACCGTTGACAACCATTACCCCTCGATGTAAGCCTCAGCGCGTATATACAAGGTGGAAGTGGTGCGGTAGCAACGAATGACGGGGCAATAAAGTTGAGCTCCCGAGAACGCAGGACTATATGGATACGCACTTTTGTTGGACCTCCCTGTAATGAGGATGCTTTCGGAGTAACCGAAATGTTACCCTATACCCGCAGCTACATGTATATTGGGGACGAAAATGAAAAAAAAAAAAAAACATTTGTAATAAAGGGTGTAACACACAGCATCTGTTAATTACAAAAAAGGGGGCAGGGGGAGACGGAGCAATCATTGGGATTTATTGAAAAATCGCGGACAGAATGCGCGGAGTGAGGAAAAAGAAAAAAAGCGCGTGGGCGAAACATCAAACAGTGCGCCGAGTGGACGGCGAAACGAGAAAACGAGAGGGACGAGATGCGGAGAGGCGCGAGAGAATACTAACTCGATGCGCAGAGCTGATGTATATATACATGTGTATGTATGGTGGTGTATGGAGTTGCGAGAAGTTGAAGGAACTGGCCTGCAATTACTCGGTCTAATGAGCAAACAGTCCACCGACGCTTTTTCCCTCTCGTGCACGTACGGCTACAATGTTGTACAGGTACACGCTTTATTATATTCGAAGCAAAAAAAAAAAAAAAAAAAAAAAAAAAGAAAAGAAAAGAAAAGAAACTCCCTCTCCCCCTTCCCTTTTCTTTGCCTTCCGTCATTTCGTATGTGGTATAGATATATAGCTCGTGTGCGCGTCGGGTTTAATGAAGATTATTAAATTAGTACCTATCAGCCGGGATTTTCGCTCAGAGCAAACCTACACCTCCTCTCCTGGGCACGAGAGCACACGTAGGTGCAGAAGCAGCCAAAGCGCTAAACTCCGTGTAAGAGAGAGAGAGAGAGCCCTCACCCATCCCCGCACCGACTCTCGCATTAACGAGAGGGAATCGTGTGGACTCCCTCGTGCTGTCATTTTTTTTCTCTCTCCCCCTCCGGTATGTTATTCCCTCAGCAGTTTGCGGTTCATCTCTCGTTCCTCTCCCTCCCGAGAGCGAGGCGGAGGACCACGGCCACCCTTCCGGCGCTTTTTAGAAAAGAGCAAGCGGTGGGTAACAACAACACCACCACCACCACCACCACCGCCAAGGTGGTTTCGGTTGAAATTCACGATTATTGCGCCTAGAAGAGAGCAAACACCGTGGGAGAGTTTATCAATTTTTCCCGTCTAATTACGGTGCAGCTCTCCCGAGTAATGAGAGGCGCTCCAACCCTTGTACACTGCAGCATACACACGCCAGACCGTGCACAAATTGTATACATGTAATATATTATACGAGCGGGCTCCGTTCGGCCGAGGAGACCACCCATCGCCGCGTAATTCCCGCTTTCGTTACCAATCACCTTCTCCTTGTACTTTTCTCTCTCTCTCTCTTCTATTCTCCGTTTGTACAATATTACATGTACTCTTCTAACATGGGTCCAAAGTTTTTCTCACCCCCTCCCCCTCTAAACCCTAAAGCTTTTTGTTAACGAAGCTGCGAGCTTTTACTCGATCGCGAGGTTAAGTGTTCACATTTGCACGTCCGTACCATCCCGTTTCGACGGTCGTTTAGTGATTGTTGTATTGTATATGTATTATGTCTCTCTCTCTCTCTCTTTCGACGTTACCAACGTGAGTCGAACCTTTTAGGGAAACACACGGGGAGAAAGAGTTTTTTACTCCAACGCGTCGTGGTATCGTTTAAGAATATTTTACGCTTACATGTTTAACGATGGAAAAAAAAAACTATGATTTCATACGCGGAAAGAAGCCATATAGTTGCGTCGTTTTTATGAATCGAGTGTGGACCACCTAAGCGAGCTCGTGATATATTTTCATTGCATACAATGAACCTGTACAGGAGAGCACTTTCGATGTTTGCGAAATGACAAAAGCTATACGACGAGACACTCGAGAGAGGTAAAAAAAAAAAAAAAAAAAAGGAAAAAAAGTCACTCACCCCCTCCCACTCGATCCCAATCAAAACATGGAATCCTTTCCGGGAACTCGCTCGCAAAAGCTCTCCAAGAGGCCAAACAAGCCGAGCGCTCGCGACTCTCCGTTGGATCAATAAGTACACACACACACACACACATGCATTCCTCCCCCTCGACCGTCACTCGGATCTTACAGCATCTGAATTCTTTTCTTACGCGCTTGCACCTTTTTTTTTTTTTTTCTCTCCCCCACTTATCCTTATCAAAACGCCTACAAAACGCGGTGTAAGCGACGAGTCGCGGAGTGACTCTCGGGAAGTACATTAACACAAGCACGAGTTATTTTTAGGAAGAGGCAAACGGCATAACTAACTCCTCGCGGGAGAGAGCATTACCCTAAGACCGCGAGCGTCAACGACTACACACGTACTTACTCCAATACCTGTCAAGCCGTTGTTTTTCCTTTCGATGGTCGAGAGGTTTTTCCACTGGTTTCTTTCTCGTTCTGACACTGGATGAGCGCGAGCATCTTCTCGGATATTTACGATGATACGAAGAAAGGGTGTCGGGGGAAGAAAAACCTGTTTTTCACGGGACCGATGGGGACTCGTCCGCGCCTCTGCTCTTTATATAGGCGCTTTGCTGCCTGGAGCCCCTCGTTCATCTTTCCGATTCGTGGGATAGAGGGCACATCCGTTTCCTCGCTTACTTGTACACACTGATTTTTTTTCAAATGAATATATATACATACTACCGATTAAATCATGGGTTCGACAGTGGCCTTTAACCAACCCCGTTGCTGTTGTATGGTAACCCATAGTATATATATATATCTTTCGTCTAAAACCTCGGGTGGAAGAAAGACAATTGTCCGATCACGTGCAGGTACACGTATTACATTTGTGTGAGCCCACACGCGCTCGAGACTCGGAAGAATAAGAGACACTCGGCGTGTGTGTGGCTGCGATGGGGCAGGATGTGCACTTTGCCGCAGCAACGACCCCCCCCCCCATACCTATGTGTGTGTTGTTGGTTGGCTCGTGTGCCACGCCCGCCATTCACCTTCAACTTGCGCGTGTGCGGGGACGCGCCCAAGAGGAACGGGAACGCGGTGCACACACATACGCGAGAGACAGTAGAGAGGAAGAAGAGCCTCCTTTTGACGCCTACTGTGGCTGTATGTGCGCGACGTATGTATATACTCATGGTTCTTGCTGTTGCGGGAGATTTGCACATTTACTTCTTCTTTTATTCTTCTTCGGTGTGCTTTTGAAGATGCGCGACGATCGTTGTCAGGTTGAAGTCATGCAAGTGCATCGCCAATAACGGCGCGATGTATTATACCTAAGTAATTTTTTTTTTTTTTTTTTTGTAATATGCTCCGAAATTACTTACGACAAAGGGAAAAAAAAAAAAAAAAAAAACTGCATGACCATCCATTAAGTAGCGTTATCGGTCACCCGCAACAATAAACTCGAAAGAGAAGGAGATACGCGACACGCCCTGTACGTATACGAAGTAAGTGGAAAGAAACAGAGCAGCGTGGGTTCGCCGAAAGGAGGAAGAGAAAAGGAAACAAAGAAAAAAAAAAGACTCGCAGCGGAGGTTGGAGGGGGTGGGGGGAGAAGGCTACGCGCGGTATAAATACCGGAATCAGAACTGGTTTCGACAAATTGTATCGAATTAGCGTTTCGCGGACAAAAGGAGTGTAGTGGTGTGGTGTATAGTAGTCGTAGTAGCGGGGCCTCCGACACTTACTCCCTCTCTTTCTCTCCCTTTATGCTGTGCCAATACCGCTGCTGCTACTCCCTGACACTATATACATGTTATGGACCGTCTCGGGAGTGCGTGGAAAGAAAGAAAAAATCAAGCCGTAGAACGGTTCGCTCCTCCTTTCTAAGGTTTATGGTTTCGCCGTGACCACCGCTCTTTCTCTCGCTCTCGGGTTTTATTTTTTTTTTTTTTTTACCCCCTCCACGTTTCTTCCTCTGTGGTCTTTTCGTCGCAATACTTAATTTTTGCAGATTCCACTCCACCCACTCGGTATTTCCCTCATAAGCAACCGGTAGAGCCGAGTTGGGTGGCTCAGTTGGTTCAGCCAAATTTCGGGGCTTCAGATCAAGACTCTGTCGTCTTCGACTGCCAATTGGGAGAAAGAACACTGACATTCGTGCAAGCGACTAAAATATTTGTCAAAACAATTAATTTGTAAGATTTCGAAAGTTTTTTTTTCCCCCGAAATTATTAAAAACTTATTGTACGTAAATTTTCGTACTTTGGCTCGCAGCGTCTGTATGGCACTCACATCGGCGAATTTTGTTTTCTCTCCTGCTAATGATCAGACTCTCCTTGTACACTGACTTGTATGAGCGAAAGAAAGATCTTTGATTAAAAGGCGTCGGTCGGGCCGGTCGATTGCGTGTTTTAAGGAAGTGGCCGAGGATTGAAAAAAAAAAAAAAAAAAAAAAAAGAGATGAAAGAAACAAATGGTAGGTATCCAAGTTTCAGCTCTTTCCATTCTCTCAAGGTTCTTTACGATGATACACGTATAATTAGAGGAGCCAAGCGTCAGAGAGAGGGAATAGCGCAGCATCTGACCCACAGGACGTGTGATTACGAAATTATAGATAAAGTGTTTCCGAAAATTTTAATATCCATCTGGGTGTATAATACGTATACGTCATTGACGGGACCATTACACCCATGGCTACTTAGTGGACTCTCTATTTCTCCTCACAGAATTCTCGGAACCTTTTTTTTTTTTTTTTTTTTTTTCTTCAACTCTCGTGATTATTATACCCTTTTTTGCTTCTTCTTATTTAGAATCGAAGAAAAAAAGTGGGCAGAGTATATAACGTATACAGATACACCGTGAGATTTTGATACCACCCTGTACAATCCAAACTCGCGTATAGACCACGTGGAAGTGCAACACGCGATACCAACGGCACACTCGTCGCTCAAACAGGGCGTTTTGTACATACACGCACACACATCCGATTTCCCGATGCGCTGTCAATTACAAGGCCCCGGCGCGCCCTTGTTCTCCAGCCATTCGTAATTACGGCAATCACGGATTCTAGAGGAGTTATGGGGTAAATACAAGCCGGCGCCACCATCGGCCTCTACCCATCTCTTACTTTTTTTTTTTTTTTTTTTTTCCTTCTACCAAACACTAAAGAATCGCGAATTATCGTTAACGCGCGAGGAGGGGTTCTCTTTTCAGGCAGCTCGGCATAGAGGTTTCGTATACTTTCATAAATATATCTTAACGACAATCATAACAGTATAGGGACGCGTCACCGATTCGTTCTCGTATATGTATTAAGTTCACGTATATGTATACATACGTCGGGTTAATTTGCGCGAAACTTATACGAGCATCGGCCTGTCATTAATACTCGATTTGGAGGCGTGTGTATGATCTACATGCACACAAAGACTGGGAGGTTGTACCGTTAAAAAATAAAATAAAAACAATCTAAATCTCGATTTCCATCTTCGGATGGGTGCCACACGTCGTTACGGTTCGCTGCTTCGGAATAACACCGTATATAGTTGTGCCGAACGACCATTCCAACTGCAAATGGAACAGATTGCGAACGAAACAAAGAATGAACAGCGAAACATTCAAATATTCAAAACAGAGGAAAAGTGCAAGTGCACGGCTTATATACATACATATACTCCCACGTGCACACCGAGAGGCGATTTAGCTCTTTGTTTCCCCCTTTCCTCTTTTTTACGATCGTATCTCTCCCCCTAGAACCCCCGACACATGCATATATACACAAGGTCAACAGCACTCTTTGGCTCTCACGTCGAGCGGAAAGATCGGGGCCTTTTTTTATTACAATGAAAGCCACGCGCGGAACGTTTCATTTTCATCTTTGATGGCCTGCACGCATACATACCTGTACACCCGGCCGATGATGATTGACTCTCTCTCTATAGGCGTGATGTTATGCGTTTCGTCATCTGTGTACTTATACACTACACCGAGAGCCCGTGCATTGTAACCTTTCTGTTTGTTGAAAAAACACGCGCTCAATAGCGAGAAATCGAGCTGCGCGCTTACACAGGGGGAACGAAAAAAAAAAAAAAAAATGACCGCTGAGGGCTACCTGTGTTTGCTTACGGATGGTTGAGGGTATATATTAGCTCTCCGTTATATATAGGTATACGATCACGATTGACGAGGAAACGAAAATCGACGGCCGAAAGGGAGAGATCTGGGCGAAAATAGTTGTTGCAATGATGAATCATCGTGAATTGAAGTTGTCGCGAGCCTGTACATGTAGAGCAAAGTATACCAGGTGCCACGAAACCAAGGGCTTGTCTAAAAATCAAAGCTGCAGCGGACGCGCATGTATAGTGTGGCCGATTGAGCAACCACATGGTTGTTACGACACGCCGCGGATGGTGACTCTCTTTTTCCGCGTTCGCAGTGTGCATCAGCTGATGATGGATTCTCCGTTGCGAGATTTTTGCTCTTCTCATTATCTTTCGTTTTTTTCACTAGCTATACCCGAAGATGAGAGTCGCGCGCACGACAGCATCATGCAAATCGTCAAGCGAGCGTCTCTGTGTACAGCCGATAAGAGCCGATTAAATTGCTTGTGTGTGAAAATACTCCGCTGCTGTATATAAAAGCTAAATATGTAAGCGAATGAGCGAAAGAGAGGGGCGATCAATCGAACACGCGCGTGTTTGAAAACGCAGTCGGTATACCAACTTGTATGTATATACACACACTGGTTGTGTTAGTTTGCGATAAGGCGCGATTACGTGTGAATTATTTTATACTTTTTTTTTTTTTTTTTTCACTGAATTTTGCATGACTGCACTGGAGTGCAATGAAAGAGAAAAATATGTATTTCTTTTTTTCATCTACTCACGCGAATATGCTCGGGAAAATTTTTATCTGCGTCGACTCACCTGAAACAGAAAAAAATAAATGGTCGGATTAGGTATCGGTGGTGGGACGAACAAAATATTACGTTCGGTATATAATAGGTATAAAAAATATCGTGAAAAAGTGGAGAAAAGCTGCAGGGGGAAAAAAAACGATGGAAAGATAGCAGCGTCGTGCATCAAGCCTCGCGGCGAAAGAGCCGTGCGTGGAAAGGCGTCAAATCGAGGTGAAGGCCAAACGTATACGCGGGAGATATATAAGATAAATGCACGCGTGAAAACACGCGCTTACGCGTCGTCCTGATCCTGATGGCGCGAGCGAACACACGGAGAGAAAATTTTCACAGCTTCCTCTATATGTATGGAAAATTTTTTATTTTAATTCACTTACAAGTATATAATACATGTAAATAAACGCGTCTCTATACTTATCTCGTTTGGGCGAGCGAGCGCGTGACGCAAAGCTAATTTCGCTAGCTCGCTATCGACACGCGTACGTATAGGTGCAATGTATAACCTTCGTATCGCGTGTAGAGGTACTACTGCTGTTTGTTACGTGGAAGCAGGGCGTGTACTGTCGAGATGTTATTTTTCCTTCCCATTTCTCGTAAAATCATCAAATTTGTTATCAAACTAATAGTAAAATGATGGAATCACCATGAAATAGTTAAAGCTCATCCGCGGTGTAAAAAAATACCTACTTGTTGATGAAACTTTTTTTGGCTCTACTATACTATAGATAAAAATCATCAAAAACGCCTCATTGACCGTGAAGCCGCAGTGCTAAAATTAGAATATTTTCGCTATCGTCAAAGACGAACGTGACAACGCTAATATTGCTGACGCTGCGAATAATGATTCCCGCAAAAAAATATTGCAGTTCAAAACACGAGGCCATTGTCAACACGCACGCGGTAACGTATAAGCTATACGATGCGCCAAGGGAGAGAGAGAGAGGCGTCAAAAAACACACACTGCAGCATATATAGACGAAGAAGAGGGAGTGACGGAATCGCCTATAGTTGCGTAAGCTCGTGCATGCATCGCACGTGTGGAGGCGCATGTTGCGAGCTTTGGGGTCGCGCTGCACGCGCGCGCACTGCCGTCGCCTCGCTTGTATTTTTGTTTTTTTTTCTTACTCGCCGATTTTGATGCATCACGATTCGGCGATTGGAAATCTATTTTTCTCCACGGCCGGAGGAAAAACACGCGACATTCCCATGCTAAATTCGCGAACCGATTGCGACCACTGCATGGTTATTGTCGCGTTATCGTTTTTCCTCCTGTCGCGCGTATACATATATATTGGTATGACAAAAAAAACAAGGCTTCAAACTTATTGAAACAACAACGAAAAAAAGCTCAAACTGCATTCGTATCATTAATATTTCTTGTGAAGCGGCACGCAGCGTCCCAAGTAAAAATACCTGCATCACTAGACTGCAATGTACGTCATTGGCACGACAAATTGAAACGATTCCATTACCATTGGCCGTACGTAAAACCAGTCGGTTGGTAAAAAAAAAAAAAAAAAAAAGAAAAAAGAAAAAACAAAATTGCGCAGCTAGTATTGACTCGCGTGAAAAGCAACAATGCGAGAGCAAGGAAAAAAAAAAAAAAGGAGGCGATTGTGTGTCAACGGGGCGAGAGGGGCGGCGGTCAAACGTCAAATCGACGCGTCACCTGTCGTAACCACCGGCCGCGCTCTACGCACCTATATGTATACGTGAGATCCGATTTAATAAAAGTTGATTAAAAAGAAAACCACTGCGTCCTATGCACGTATACGTGTTTATAAATGTATATGCACCGACGTGGCCGAGGCAAGCGGCGGGACTCGATTTTTCCTGGCACCAATTCATAAAGTGACCATACGTTATTTCGATCTCGTTTCGCAATAGCCACGTTGTACACAGAGAGAAATAAAGCCGCTATATAATGTATTGGAGTGAAAAAAAAAAGAGAGAAAATTGTCGCCTGTGTCGATTACATGTATGTACACGTATATCATAAACGATTGTGCAAGCAACGGCAGGGAAAAATTAAATGTTTAATTTACGCAGGAACTGACTTCTGAAATCGGAACAAAAAAAATCGAGATTTTCGAGGCAATTAGTGGAACTGCTTTGCAAAGTTCACAAGCTTCCGCTGTGATACGATGAATAATATCCGAAAGCGTGCAATCGCATGTGAGCAGTAAAAAATGTCAATGTCGCCTCGGAAAATTTAACAAACGTATATGTATATACAGATTGTATGTACTTGTATGCGGGCTAAAACATAAATATAATATACATGGAGTTCTCTGCAGCACAAGTTGACATCGCGAATATAATGCATATTATAGCAACGATACACGTGGACAGAAAGGCGTGTCGCTGATGTTTTCTGTGCGCGCGTGTCACCTCGGCAGCTGCAGCTGGCGTGCCACGGTCGCGGTCGCTCATATAGTTGCACACACTGGCAATTTGTGACAGCTACAAGGTTACGTTGCAAATTTGAAAAAAAAAAAAAAAATATGATTCCTTTTTTTTCACAGAATAATGTTTTGTAACATTGTGTATTTTATTTATAGCAGCGATAAGCCATATACTATGCCTTCGCAGAGCAACACGTAGCACATCAGACAAAACCGAGGACAAAACAGTGTTGAGATTGGATTTTCATTATATTTGTTTACAAATCGTTATCACCGAGTGCATAAAGATCCCCAAGAGTACAAAAGTCAAGGTCGAGCCAACAACGCTTACAATTCACTCTCTCTCTCTAGAATAAACCGTTCCATAATTAGCAGTGACAAAGCAGTCGAGAGGGAATAAAAAAAAAAAAAAATGTCCCACAACGAATCAAGTCCGCGCTATAAGTATCTCGTTCGAAGCAAAAAGAGGGGAACTTTTAAGGCGATTACAGGCCTCTTCTATATATTTATTCTGCTCGATAATTCCCCGTGTAAGTGCAGCATTAAGATCAGCTTCGCCCCGTGAGCAGATAAAAGCGAGATTATTCTTGTATATCCGTACCGCTTCTGTTTCGAGGTAAACTCCACATTATACATACACGACAACGTCCCTTGGAGGGATTTAACAAACCTATATATATATACACATACGTCGATGAAACAAATCGAGTGTCACTTGAAAGTGAATCCTCGCGTCGAAACCCGACGACTAAACAATTGTATAGCCAAGAACAAAGACACGCGATGCAATTCTATATGTATAGGGACGCATCTCTTTCGGCTCTTGCGCGTTTTACAAGTTTATGACGGTACATTAAGGCTAACGCGCAAACGATGATGATGATGGCCCCACGTTTTTCATTTCATTTTCGACCAACGCGTTTCTCCGTTCGACTTAACGGGTTGTTAATTGCCCGCGAGGACGAATACGTATTTAATCAAGGGTCGTTGTCCGGGCGGGAGGGGGGGGGAGGTTGATTGAATTATTGGGCCTCGACTTCCTGCTAAAATAACGAAAGCTTTGGGGGGGAATCTCTCCTGCCACGCGTGTCAAGAGAGCGCGTCCTCGATCGCGAAAGCGATAACGAAAGAAAGGGAGGAGGAGGGGTAATAATAAAGCACGATCGTGGCCGAAGATGAAAACTGGAGCCGTGGAGGATGGCAATAAGTGTACACACACATGCGCGCGTATAAATCGAAGGCGAGGCCCATCGATCTTGGGCCGCGGCGTAAATATTTCAGCGGCCGGCTCGGATTTCACGAACCCGATAAAAGAGAGGGGGGGGAGGGAGGTAGAGCGGTGCCCAATTGCGCATATTTCGGGGCGCGTGCATTATAAATTTCATACCCCGAAGGGGGAGAGGGGGGGCGACCACCTGGCACATAACTTTCCTCGAGATAATCAATCCTTATCTGCCCCCCACCCTTTTGTTTTTTTGTATACGCTCGCGGGGAGGTGTTGTTCTTCATTTTTTATTTTTATTATTTTTATTTTCTCATTTGAGTAACACGATGCGCGCGCCTTGCGGATGGATCGACGAAAGGGTTTTTTGTTGGCGGTAATCATTCGAGAGATTGTTGAGAGGTTGCTATCGGGGGCCGTGATTTATTACGATTGAGGCGTACGAGGTAAAGAGAGCGGCTTCACGAGGTGGGATCCATACGTTTCGTCCTGCATATTTTTATTTTCGCTTAAAACAATGTATATACTAGTCCATATAAAAATAGTAATATCGTTGTTGCGACTCCGTCACGTTCCACTTTGGCCGTATTAAATATACCTACCGTACATGCACAGCAATCAGACTACAAACTCTCGCTCCAAAACACCCATACTGATCCTCCTATATCCAGAAAACGGACAACCCCTCCTTCACGATATCGCGAGCAGAGGGCTCATCGTCGTAATTACCCATGGTATCCCTGATCCCATTCATTGCCACGGATACAACGTGTGCACCAAACTGTACGTCATACACACCCAACACCAGCTAGCATATGGCATGTATATACATACCTATGGGGCCAAGTAACTCACTCACTTGTGATACTCTCGAGCACAGGGCCAAAGGAGAGTAGGAGGATCAGAATAAAGGGATATCATCATAGTTACGCACACATGTATTTTATATATATAATAACGATGATGATGATGATGATGATGATGATGATGATGACTAGCAACGTAAGCGGCAGCAGCAAATGCCCTCGTGTCTCCCCGAGTGTACTACATATTATTACATGTACCGTGACGATGGCCGTGTTGTGTATACGTACATACCCACACACACATACACCCATGTTTAAGCGCGTAACTTCCGGCCGAGAGAGCCGTATCCGGCAGAGAACGCCCACCTCGCGGGTATCTATCTCTCCATCTGCGCGTCGTCGTCGCCCTCCGTGCAAGTGTGTGCGTGACTCTATTACCCATACAAAGCTCCCTGTATATCTCCCCCTTGAAGCCGACGTATCGTCACCCAATTGCTCTACGGATAATCGCAAGTTTGGTGTACATGTATATTCCTAAGGCTGCCGATGTGCCCTCGACGACGTTTTATCCCGATGCACTTGATGGGTTTACCTATATATACCGATGGGTTTCACCCTCAGAGGGAGGACGAGGGTACAAGGAACGCTCGGTACTTGTGCTGCTTCGTTTGACCGCCAAATGACAGATTTAAAGGGCCATTGCTACACTTATAATAGACACTCGTGAAAAGTGCAAACCGGGTTGAACATGAAAAACTTGTCCATCGGTCCATCGGTACAGTTTGCGAGCCCCGAAACTCGGAAAATCCATCATCAGGTATATTTGTGTGTGTACACAAATATTTCCACTTGAGATCGCGGGCTGAGCACAATTATGCAAGCCGGAAGCGACAAGGCCGTTTCCACGCCGTGTATATACGTACGTGGTTCAGCCTCTTCTCTCTCTCTATAGCTGTTTTTTTTTGTTTCGCGTAATTTCCTGCCCGGCGGGGACAGGCATCACGAAGCGCAAGCATTAAAGTGTGTTAAGGTTGAAGCGTATGTTGTTGAAAAATGTGTCGATAAGAATTTGCCAATATAACAAAATCTAGGGTACACCAGGTATCCAACCAGTTACACCAAACTGGACACTTGTAAACGGGAAGGAGCGTTCTTGTGCCGATCGTTGAAGGAAAACAATTGTTTCTTTCAATAGATTTGGCCGAGATGGTTTATGAACCATTGTGTTGGCTGTTATTAAAACTATTTTTCGTGTGCACGCACAAGTACCTATTCCTAATCTTTGTCCCTGCGTATATTCAGTAAGTAGTTTTTTAACTGGTGATGAAAAAAAAAAAAAAAAAAAAAAATGTATGGGGTGAGGATCTATAATTATTCACGAGCACGCGCGATTATGTTGGCGTAAAACGTGGACGGCTCGCTCTTTCTCTTCTGTTCGTTTATTCATCTGATGAATAAAACCGGCTAATCTCACGTTATTCCGCGCGTTGAACCAGGACGTGTCACAAATGTTCACAACAACAGAGTTACGGCACCAGATAGGCGACGCCCCGTCGTTGACGTAGGACGGAGGGAATAAAAAATAATCACATCCTCGAGGACGGTACAAAAAAAAAAAAATGGGAAAAAATTCCGCAAGTGGAGGAGAAAAAAGTTATATGCTCGCCGCGTCCCAACTGTCGCTGTTGCCGCCTAATCGCACTCTGCGAGCGCGCTATACTATATAACGTACGCGACGTTACCGCGTGCAGGACGACGGGGCAAAACCATAAGAGCAGAAAGAAAGAGCTAGCTGGGAGAAGTAGATGGAGAAATATGGCTAAACGACCATACGTACATACGTCGTGATGACCGCATCGGCAGAGTTCCGCGTTGTCTCTCCAACATGTATGAGTGTGCGTGTGTAGTGGATTCGATTTTCTACACGTGTGTGTATATACATGTGCATTGGTACAGAAGCACGCACACACACACACAGGGGGATGACCCATTAAACATTGAGTAACGTTTTCCGCGAACTTCTCACGCGACCGCACGCGACATGTATATACACACACGACGATTGTTAAAGGGTTACGTATGGCTATATCATATATTACGTATATGCACCGCTCCCTCGAGTTTTGGCCAACGTCTAGGTAATAATAATGTTGTGCGGATATGATTTACATTATGCGTACGTCCTCTCTGTTGTGCATAACACATATATATATATATTTGTTTAATACATCACCTCAAACATGATGGTGGAAGTAAGTATCGTACCGAAATGTTACTGGCTGAAGTAGCTCATTCGGTATACTTAAAAAGATATATTTAATTGATAAAAAAAGACTTCACAGATGCTCCGCGACAGTAGATCGATTTTTTATTTTTTTATTTCTATTTATTCACTATATAGTTAATTCGTTTGTTCATTCAAACGTTTCTGCATATATTCAACTCGCAAAACGTTGAAAAAAGTTTGGACTCTACATATCTGCAAAGCAAATAATTCTTATAAAAAGTACCTTGTTATGCCTAGTTTTTGTTTTCTATAAATATTTTCATGAGACACGATAAATGGTGGCTTAAACTTGTGGAAATAGAAATTTTTTAAATTTTTCGGTGTGGGTATACTCCGTGATGATTGTTTGAAATACAAAAAAAAAGAAACACTGGATCACGTAATTTCATTTAGTAATTGTTACATTACCGCTCTCAAAGCCCCACGTATAGTTTTACGTCGAAAAACGGGGCAAAAACTTTCCTTATACAAAATGACCACTGATTAATTGGCACTTTGTACATTTTCCTATATACACCAGATTACCTTATAAAACTTTCAAATCACGAGGTATAGTCGTAAAAAAAAAAAAAAAAAAAATGTAATCAATAGGAGCCTGCAACGAAATGAACATTGATCAACAACAGCCGAGGAGCTCTCTGATGTATCACAATGTTTCAATCAGCCGCGGAAAAAAAATACGACCGGAGAAAAAGCGCGCATACCCATGCACTTGCGAGATACGTTTTTCTTCTTCTTCATTGATACCGTATACCTCATTATCAATTAATAAAATCGAATGGGACGCCGCAAAAAAAGTCAAACACACCGCACAGAGAGAGAGAGAGAGAGAGAAATCACCAAAGGGACGTAAAAATTAATCTACTTTTCTTTTCCCCGCCATTATACACGGGGGAAAGAGTATACCTCATCCTTCACTCCTAACAGCGACCCATAGAAAACACAGCAGCGGGCTGCAGTGCACGGCACATCAGCAGTTCCATTCAATTATTTACGCTGCAGGCAAGAAAGAAAGGGAGGGAGAAAATCGGTATACGGTATAGTTGGTAGTGGTAGTAGTTGTAGTAGTAGCTAGTTCGACGTCAACTAACCGCGACTCGGCGAGGGACGATCGACAGCCGACGACGGAGGAGGAGACAGGAGGAAGAAATAGGAATCGATGGCCAATGTAACGATTTGTCACTTGCGAGTCTTTTCCGATGCGGCCGAGGAGCAGCAGAAAGTAGCGACGTATGCGTTATGTAGTTCCGACAACGAGCCTATATCTCTCTCTCTCTCTCTCCCGTGCACGTACATGTGCGCTCTCTTTTTCCATTAGTCTCGCGAGTGTTTTTCACCATACAGCCGGTCATTCAAAGAGAAAATTCATGAATGATGGGCGACGCTCTTGTTTTTTTACCGCTCCAACTACGGTCGTATATCCAATGTATTCAATGCGGGAAACCCTGATGTGCCATACCCTACAATATACATCGCACACGTGCATATAATACATAATAATATACAGGCGATGAGTTTTATTATTAATAATAATTTTACTTCCCCCTAAAAGACACTCGATAAATGAAACATAGTCGAGTGGTGAAAGCCTGCGAGAATCGAGCAAGCCTTTAAAAGTGCGTGTACACGTATAATCGTGCTTTATTTGCAGCGCGAGATAGAGCCGATGGGAGGAGTCCAGTGAACTCGGGCAATCTTCGTTAGAATCCCGGGACGGATGAACGTGGCTAATCGATGAGACAAGAGCGCGCTCTCGGTGGCCTCCCACTCTCGCACTCCCATTTAAATATTTATCCGCGTATACATACATAAAAGTGTGTACCTACTCGCGCTCGCATGTATATATATGTGGCCGATGCTATAGAGTGGATGGGAGCGAGTCGTCAAACAGACCTATAGGGAATAATATGTATTGTATGCGTTGCCACTGCTATACTTTTATTGTGCGCGCCCCTGCATTTCCATTTCTTCGATACACAGATGTGCGTGGCTCGCAGAGAGAGAAAGACGTTGACCCCCCCACGTAATGGGCTACGGTGAGGGCTCCTCGAACGCGCCTATACAAACCACAAAGCTCATGTATATAGAGAGGGCGGGGGAGATAATATATGGTTGAAAAAAATATATATGTAGTTATATATACATACTGGTGATAAAGTAAAAGAGTACAAGTGTACATGTAGGGCCGGACGTGTGGATGACACGTTGGCTTTTAAAATATTTTTCCTTACACTTTTTATAAGAGGAGGATGAACACTTGAAAGTAAAATTCATGATAACAATAACACACCCCAAACACACGATAGCAAGACGCAATAATATAATATAGACAAAGGTATCAATAATTTAACATTATATATTATATACACAAAGAACGTTCACGTTACCTTGTACGTGTATATGAGCCGTCAGATAATTCATTAGACCGTTATATGCCTATTGGTGACATTATACGAAAGCAAGAAATAGCGAGATGATATATTATAAGCAGAGATTAAAAAAGTTACACACGTGACATCGTTTTGAAAAATGTTACACATGATTCGTTCGCGAATTCCATCATACTAAGAAAATGAAATAAAAAAGTCATCAACAAGAGGTACATACGGTTTTTTAAAGTAGTATACGTATGGGGCAATGAACTACATGTATGTATACACTGTTGGTTGATGCCTATACGATGAACAAAAAGTAAATATCGATAGCGCACCTTATACGCAAGCAATGCAAAAATTCCAAAAAATCAATAAGTAGGGTACCGAAAAAAAAAAAAAAAAAAAAGAAAAAGAAACCCAAGTCTCACGCGTGCGTGTCTGTCTTTGGCCACGAAATGCAAAAACTGCACATGGCCGAAATGTTCGTAAGGCTGGGGTCGGAGTCAAAGCTTAAAATTCGACACAAACGGAGCTGACAAAAAAAAAAAGAGAGCTCGTAAATCAGCAAAAGCAGCGGCAACAGCGAAAGGGGAAAATTTTCGGGGGACCGGCATGCGTTTAAATGGCAATTTGCCAATCACGCGCGCACGCCGAACCTCTCGCATGCGTAATTACACGCGCAACTCTTCTTTTTTCCCTTTTTACACACACATACGATATTATTTCCACAACGGGCGCATTTTCGTGCACATGTAGACGAACGGAAGAAGAAGGATGGTTCGACAGCGCTTAAATCACTTATCGTTCGTCGTCGCGCAGGTGCCATAATGCCCACCAACTACTACTACACACACGCGTATATATTTACCTGCACAAAAGGGGGTACACGTTACGGATGCACAGGAGTACAGAGGACGTATACGCGCCGGGGATAAACGTTGTAACGGTGCGTTTGGGGCGGTGCTCGGGCGATAAATAACGCAACGCGCTGCGCGAATAAACGTCCGGGCCTGTGCGTATTATGTGGGCTCTCGGGAAAGATTCTTGGATAAATATTGCGAGCAGCGAGCGCGGGGGTAATCACACGGTGTACGGGCTCGTTCGCACCTCGATCCGTCACATATGTATTATTTCAGGGGATCGTGCATAGGTTTTTCTATTTCTTCGTAATGTACACGCGACTTGTTTCATCGGCATCCACGCAACAATGGCTTTCCCAATTCTTCAAAGTATAAAAAAAAAAAAAAAATTTCCATCACCATCGATCCCGGGCTTTATGCATAATATAGGTACAAGCGCTAAAATCATTTTGCTGCTTCTTTAATTAATATACCCATCATATGCGTTTATTGTAACAGAGAGAAAGAATGAGGATGATGGATACGAAGTGTTTGATGGATGTAAAATTTTGAACACCTCAACATTTAAACGAGTGAGCCCGGGGTAACCAGTTCCGGTTGCTTGGGGAGAGGTGGTTGAGGTACCTGATGTTGTGCACAGGAAAAGACCACGTGTCATGGGCTTGGCCCTTTTTACAAGTACTGTACAACAACAGCATCTCAGCTCTGCAACCATCACATGTATCGGTGATCCGTTTCAATCCAAAGGAAATTTACCTGTACTACAAAAATGCGCAGCTTCAAGGTCGCGCTTGTAAAAAAAAAACTGTAAAATACACCGCTTCGACTAATCGTTCGGTTATACAGGGGGTCCCCTCCAACGTTTGCACACACACCCATCAAGTGTGTCCGCGTTTTTCCGTGCCTCCGCGCGTACCGTATATATACACGCAAGCAGCATCGCAACAGCTGCGGTAGGCAAAACGAGAGTCAACGCTCTCGTATAAGGTACACGCACACGGGGATTTTAGAGGAAAAGTACCTCGTAATTCATAGTTAACGGCGCGGGCATAAAGCATCGCCGGGGCGCGCCGCGGTTCTCTTGCGACGCGCCCCAGCTAATTAGTATATACACACACACAGAGTCCTTTGGAAGGTATGATTGCACTTTGAGGCGTGGATGATCTTTTTAACCGCGCGAGTACCTGTTTTTCCCCACAATTAAAAAAAAAAAAAAAAAAAAAAAAAAAAAAATCATCATTTGTTCGTAGGTACACACACACAAGATTGCAATCGATACGTAAGCAAAGAGTAAAAGCGCGCTCATCGAAAAACATAGAAGAAGGGCCCGCACACCTGCGAAAAAAAAAAGGGGGACAAGAGGTGCACGCGCGTTGTTGCAAGGATGTAAATTTTTATTGCCCTGCGCGCTGGAAGCTCCAGAAAAACGGAGGAGGGGGGAAGATGAAGAGCAGAGGGAGATCCCCTGGAAAGGCACTCGTAATTTCAAGCGTCGAAGCATCGATCATCGACCCTCCTCTGCACGACTCAACAGATCCGTCGCGAGAGTCGTTCGAAAATATACGCACCCATATATGTATATATACGTACAGGCGGAAGCAGCGGCAACTTGCTCATTTTTTTTTTTCCGGTGATATCAACCGCAAGGTTTTATTGGCAGTACATGGGTGCGCGCGTTTGACGGCGATACTCCTTCTCGCGGACGATCCGAAACGAGGTGTGGAGTCGTGTGGGCCTATACGTGCAGCGAGAGACAAAAAACGGGGGGGGGGGGATCGT
Organism: Copidosoma floridanum; assembly: GCF_036245765.1. NCBI lineage: Eukaryota > Metazoa > Arthropoda > Insecta > Hymenoptera > Encyrtidae > Copidosoma > Copidosoma floridanum. The sequence continues at coordinate 6,001,347 of NW_028321897.1, read as the reverse complement.
TTTGTACGTGCGTACGCGGGTCCCGTTCGGTTATATGGGTCGTTTGCCGATGTTTCATCGATCCGGGGGCAATAACGCGGGATATAAAAGCCGAATCGACGAGGAAATTTCGGGGGGGGGGCCCCGCGCGTGTTTATTTCAAAGTAAGCAAGAAAAATAATATCAACAGGGGACGTACGGAATAAGAGCCCAGAGACGATAAAACGCGCGCGTGTGTGTGGATGCGGTGAGCGCATCAACGGAGAAGACGCGGTAGCCGGGAAGAAAGTAAGCCGATGTGTATACATGATATCTTACAAGCGACGCGAGCTCAATTCGTTGCCTCTTTGGTTTTTACGAGGAAGCGGACACACATCTGTTTATTGGCGATATTGGGGATGTGGGGGACTCTATACTCGATTAGAGCTTTCTTAATTAAATATTTTTATTTACAAATTTAAACAAATCTAGAAACATACGGAAAAAAAATTGTGGTTATACGTATACGTATGATGCGAAATCTGTTGTGGCGCTGGAAAATATGTGTACTTTGTCACGATGTCGATGGAAAGCATTTGTGGACTTCCCCTCACGAGTTTGGGGTTGATGTGATGAATTAAGTTATTCGACAAGGTAACGTTAAAATTTTTAGCAGACGATTCTCAATCGAATTCGCACATTATATAACACACACTTTATTTCTTCATTTCATTCGAGTACTAATTATTTTACATGGGAAACCAACTTAGAACCACATTGGCGCCACCACACGTCTTTTTCCTTTTCCCAATGACTTAAATTTCATGTGGCACCGATGCAAAAGGTAATGTCTCGCGTAAGCACGAGATATTTATTAGCCGTAAAATTATTCACAGATAACACGCAGTTTTTTAACGGTTCGCCAAGAAAGACACATCCGCGTACTATAAAACTGTACGTATATGCACAAATAAGTATACAAGAGAAAAAGAGGAGGTTGAGTTCACCGGCGGCGGGGCGCATTTATTTTTTCGACTGTAATGAGCCGAACTTGTTTCGCATTTTATTGCCACTCGCACAACAAGAGAGAGAGAGAGAGAGAGAGAGAGAAATGCGACGTCGAATTTCGGGGCTACGTTATAATAATACCAAAAGACGTATTGCCGCGTAATTGCCAATAACGAGCAATGTAATACTCACTTTGCATGTATAAGCGAGGCCCTAAAAATCCGATTTAATGTTGCGGTAGTAAAATTATACTCGCATGCCTCCTCCCTCCTCTCTTTCTCTGTGTCGAATGTGCTCTTGTAATAATGATGATAATTCCGAGCGAAACTTATTATTACGCGTTTTACTTGTCTCGTACGAGCGTGTGCGTATATACTTACGCGCGTAAAGTGAAATTACGAGGGAAGGAGGAGGAGGAGAGGACACTCGAGTTTTTTTTTTTTTTAAATCCGACGAAAAGTACGAAAAATCCGCGATTTCTCCTTGCGACATAATATTATTGGGTACGCGTGTTTCCTCGAGATTTTTTTTTTACGTGTTTATACGTACACTTTGCGAGACATGCAAACAAACATCGTCTCGAGATTCGCTTTGATGACGACGATGACCAACTCGCTCGTCAAACACTCTCTTCACCGTCATTTGGTACTTCCACGCTATCTGAAACTATTTTTTCTTTTTTTTTTTTTTTTTTTTTTCATGGGAAAAACCTAAAAAAGAAACCAAATTCGTCAAGTGACGCGTCTAAAGGGGAACAAGAGTGGAGAAATCACTTTCAGCGATATCGTCGCCCGACAATGAGGGCGTGACGCGCTTTCCGTTAGTCAAACATCAGCTACCACCGAGATTGCACACGCGCATGTGTACACACTCACAACGTGCTCGTACAGTAAATACTCCAAGATGATAAAGCATATGGGCTTGTCTCCCGATTAATCGTATGGAAAATTCATGCGCGTCCGGGCACATTTGTTTCGTTCTCCTCTCACGTGTGTGTGTATGTTCTACCGCCGCCTCGGAGGAACACAAACTCCTAATTCATTAAAATACCCAAAAACCTCCTCCTCCTCCTCCTGCTGAAAAAAAAAAACTTTACCCTTTGGGAGGGTGGGCGAAAAACAACGCCACGCATTAAAGGAAAAACAAGCAAAAACAAAAATCCAGCCAAAAAACACCTCTCCTCTCTCTCTCGGGCGAGAAAATACCAGGGGGCTTGTACTCGTGCCTTATACCTCCGCCCCTCTAAATCTATCCCAACAATTAACGACCGAGGGGGGGGGGAGGCCCAGCGCGGGTATAATATGTGGGTGTCCCCTTTTTATTGCGCACACGGAATCCACCGACGACGACAACGCGCGTGGGTATATCTCACCATGAGGCAGCGGCTAACAACACTGGTAGTTCCGACCAGTGCGGCGCAAGAGGCTTGTCGAAGCTCCGGGTGCCCGGATTTATGCGAATTCGACGGATTTTTACCATTCCTCCATCCCCCTTTTGTGGAGTGGTTCTCTACTGTGGAGAGCACGTATGATATGGGCGTCGTTTGGATCTTTTTTTTTTTTCAGCACTTGGCTTGTTACTCGAGCCTTGTTTTTTTTTTTACCCCTCCCCAACCGCATCGTATAATTAATATCCGCATCGAGTTCCAACTGCTGAGAGTAGAGTTTACGTATTTCGTCTGATAAATGACCATCATGAAAATGAGATGCTTCCACAGAGCTGATTTGTTTGTCAGACTCTGAACAGTTTTTGCCTTCGAGAAGTGTTGACCAACTATACATATTTTACGTCATTTCCGTTAGAACTAAAAAAAAAGAGAGTGGTTTCGTTAAAGTTCCTGATGAAAATTCGAGGACTGGATTCACCATTTGTTATTATTCGTATTTTTAATCATACTTCTGGGGTTGGCCTAGTTCCAAGTTATCGCAGTATATAGAGATACGATTTCCGAGCCGCAGTACACGAGAGATATAGAGAACGCTTACATTTCAATTATCTATCTTTTACGTGTACACCCGTGACACATGTTATAACCGCGCACTGTGCACATGAATACAAAATTTATAAACCATCTTAATCCCATCGGTCATTTCTGTCTCACAATGTGGCACAAGTACCCACTACACCAACAATGCGAAACAAAGGTGATTCTGCATGCTTTTCTACAAAGCTCCAATTCGCACTTGCGCGCGTTAGTCACAGTGCGTAAATCAAACGAGGGGACGCATATATAGCACGCAAATGGCACACGCCCGAAGGAGTCGCGCGTGTACGTGTATATTATGCACACCAATTTGTCATACGTGTGTGCTCGAGAATATCCTCTCCTTCTCCTCGTCGCCTGCACTTTCACGGCTCGATTCGCATAAATCCCACGCCACGGCCTACAAATTTTCGAATTCGGCGCCGCAGCAGCTCTCGCAGCAGGTGAGCTTTCCAAGTTCAAGAGCGAGATGAGTTGTCGCCCGAGTGGTTTTGTTTCTTCTTCATCGTGCGTACGTACGTATATACGAGCAGAGGATTGAATTTCAGGAGCAATTAAACGTTCCCTGCTGCTGGGCTGGCCCACTTTTTATTTGCGATAAATAATTTCGCGTTTGTTTACACGCTTTTGTGCCCTTTGTGACGTTTACTTTGAGAAAGCCATACGCGTGTATGCATGAGTAATGCTTGCGTGCCGGTCGCCGAAGGAGATATTTTTCCCCGCGAGTGGAGATTTTTCATTATTTATGATATATATTTTTACAGGCGACGGCAGAGGGATACGACGGGGAGAGAATAATTTAAACTCGGAGCTCGCGAAATTCGCAGGTGTTGCTTTGTAATTGATGATCGGTATTAATCATCGTCGTCATCGCGGTGAGTTTCTCTCAAAATGTAATTTCAGCTGGCAGGGGAGCGAAAAATTTTGTGCATTTGTAACGCGTCCCACGAGTTAATTGTGTAAAAAAAAAAAAAGGAATGATAATAATGGAGTGGATTAAACACCGTTGGGATTGAGGAGTGTACTGGTAGGGTCTCTTCACTCAATTTGAGAATTCGAATCTTTTAGTGCCGAAAAAACACCATCTGAGAAACGAATAAGACGATTCTTCCTGAGGTGACTTTCAAAACTAATTTCCAAAGCCACTTTTCTGTTGAGCACTTCTAGTCAGTGGGAGAATACACTGAAATTATGACTAAAGCCATTACCAGCCAACTTACATGGATAGAAGGTCCTTTTAAGTCTCTGAACGATGCATCCTAAGCTGTGTTTGTCACTGCAGGTGGCCAGAGGTGTTGTCCAAGCAGTGAAAAAAGGCTACGAATGACCAAACAGCATGAAAGCAACCTATAGAGATGAGGAGAGATATAGCATGTGCGAAAAAACCTTTTTATATGATTGAACATTTGGTAGAAGGAAGTATTTTTCAAACTGTGAAAAAAAGTACGAAATTTGGATTTTTTTGACTATTGAACCAAGCATTACGCATTTTAAATTCGAAGCTGGGTCATAATCATTTAAAATAATACAAAGTACTTATTTCTCTGTTGCATTAACTATGAAAATGACAAATTTTGGCATTAACAACTGGTACTCAACAATATTGTCAAAGTTCAAAAGCCCAAAAGTAAGATATGTGTGAGTTCTGTAGAATACTACAGTTTTTATCATCATTAACTTCAAATGATTCATAAAATTAAAGTAATTCAATCAGGTGGGACTAAATCATGCACAAATCTATTGCTAAAAGATAATCACATATACAGGTACTCACGTTATCAAGGATCTTGGGACCATTGAGGGTACGATTACATAATAATTGATAATTCATCTTGAACGCGACGAATGAAGAAGAGACCGTTGGCATTATTTTTAACAGATGCGGAGAAGAAGCGCTGCAAAGAACCGGCATCTTCTCATCCATACTTGTTCTTATGTGCAACACTTTGCGGATGACATAACCTCCAAGATTTGAGTACTAAAGTTCCGATTGTTAACATGCACAATGTCGGGGTATTTGTACCTCGAGTGATTACGTGACTGAACAGCGCTCTTGCGATCGATAATCACTATACAAATACGTATGATCGTCAACTGTGACTCTCGGAGTCTCGATAGTTTTAGTGCATATATGTATCTGTACTTACGGTTCGAAGAAGGACACGGGGGGACAAATCGGAGCAAAATCTTACAAGAACAAAGTAATCTCCTTAATTGACGCATCCTTGATGCTTCGTTTTTGCAGTGGACGGCAGGAGATTGTTGCCACGGAGCGGTGCGAAGAAACTAAATGCTCGAAGAACGGGTTGACGGTTGATCGAATGAGGCTACACGTATATATAGATATACGTAAGCCAACGGAAGAGGATTTTTGTTCAGATTAGATTTTTTCGAACAAGTGATCTACAATTTTGCATGAGTGCAGTGCAGTTGCTGTTGTGACTAATTGTTTGCAAAGTTTAGAACGTTTCTGTTTGGGGTGGTGAGCGTATGAGCGTATTTGGGAATCGGAACGGAACGGAACCGAAACGAATCGAACTGAAAAGAAGTTTTCGCAACAGCGGACAAATCAACGAGTGTTTAGTTTTCAATGGGAGAGAAATACTACCTACTTACGGCCTCTTGGATGACTAATTATTATCGTGCAGTTTTATAAAATCGAGCATTTCTGTAAACTGTGTGTGCGCGGTCAACCTGGAAGCTGTGTTATAGATAGGTAAGATAATTAACTTGTCTGAATATTGGTACGAGATAGATATCGTATGGTTTTTATTCAAGTGCACCATTCTCCATTGGCCCGTTATACATCATCTGAAAACAACTGATGATTTGCATTAACCAGTATAGTTGCACTGTTATGTATGTTGGATATGTAAAATGACGAATTCTGATGCCCTTCATTAAGTACTTATATTTTGACCTTGTAACTACATGATTGTGTATATGTATAGTAAATTACACCAAAGATAAAAAAAAACCAGTATATTCCGATTGTATACGTTCACGCATTGTCGACGCGGAGCTTTATTTGTTAATTTGACCAACACGTGCGCAGAAAAGTAGTTAGAGAAAAAAAAAAGAATAATTCGCCAAAAAAAAAGATGGCGGTGCTGGTAGAAAGTAGCAAATATGTATATATATATAGCCGATGAGGAGCGCGAGAAAAAGCGAGGGCGGCGCTTTGATTGCGCGATAAATCGGCCCGCCGGCCGCGAGATTTGCGAGCTCCGGAGCTAACCATCGATTATTTATTGCCTGCGAAGGGATAATTAAGAACGAGAGACGACGGAATCGCGGGGCTTATTCGACCCCCCCCCCCGTTCTTTATCACTTTCGGTCCCTCTCCCCCCCCCCGAAGCTTTTCGGGATAAATCATACCACATCTCATCGTTCCCTTGTACATACTCCTCTTTTTCATTTTTTTTTTTTTCCGTTGCACCCCAATATCCCGGCTAATTGGTATTTATATGCATACCCGCGAATTTCCCTTGCGAGTAAGCTCGGCCTTTTAAACCCCCCAAAAAAGGGATTACTCCGACACAATAGAGCTTGGGAATGAAATTTCGCGCAAATCCAAGCCCGCCCGTGTCGGTTGGGAACCGATTATTTACCGCCCGCGATTTATATAAAAGTGCCACCTCCCTGCCTCCCTCTCTTTTGTATATATTTATAAACGTCGATAATTTATGTTTACGAAACAGAGTATAGCGTAAACGGAAAAAAAGGCGAACCAGCCGGGTGTGTCATCGACTCGACGAAAAGCGCGTCAAGAACGGTCCCTTGGTATCACTTACGCCTATATACAAGATATATATAAAAAAAAAAAAAAAGAGTAATTCAATAGCATTTAAGTACACGCGTGTAAAAACTCGCGTAAGCTCGAGTTACCATACGTGTATATACTATACATTATGTACGGGGGGTGGGGTATAGTCTCGTAAAACGAGGCGACTCTCGACTGGCGCGGGCGCGACCGGTGCAATATTCGCACGACCACACCCGATGGTATGGTTTGGACACGCGGTGATGGTTATTAATGCGCGCTTCTCCGAAAGAACGAGAAGAGGAGGAACACCCACCTGGAATTTCTTACCCGAGCTTATATAGGGTCCCTTTTTTTTTTTTTTTTTTTTTTTTCTTTTCGAGTGCAAATACGAGCGACGCGCAGTTGGAGAAGGAGGAGGTGAGAAGATCGGAGGGCAGTGGTAATGGGATGCTTGTGCCGAAAGGGACCTTTTAATATGTAGTTGGGGGAGGGTTGATTAGGAATAAAAAGGGCCAATGCTTGGGATATGACGAATAGATGCATTCTATTATCCAATAACCCAATAACCCAATTATATCAGGTTATTTCAATCGCTGCAACGCTATTATACACATATGTTACACATTCACGTGTGATTGTTCTTTTTTATAACATTGTCGAACCTCGTAAATAATAAAACGTGCACAGTTAAATTGGGTAAAATATTGATAATTTCACTGATACAAATGGAAAAAAAGTTTTTCACAATTTTACATCCCGTCAACTTGCAGGGGTGTACAGCGATAACCCTCCAATTGGATTTCCAGTTTATCCGCGTATAAGTTGCAGTTACATACTGGTATGCAAGTATGTACTAATCACAGCTTTACATGTTTGGGTGGAAAAAAGAAAAGTAAAGAAAAAAAAAAAGCTACTTCCCTCCTCCTCATTTATCACAGTCCGCATGAGCTATTGGACGTATCAGCTTCTCTTAACCCGTACTGGCGCGCCGAGGCGTCGGATCCCGCTGATACACCCGCACCGAAAAATGACAAACGCGTGTATCGCCAGCCAAGCTCCGCCGAGCTTATATTATACCCCCCCAAGATCGGGCCTCATTATTTTCGGGCTTATACGGGGCCGTGCCGTGGTGTACAACAATAAAAGAAAATCCTCGGCCGCGTCGCAAAGTATGCACATATACTTGCCCCGTCGTAAATTACCGAGGTGGCAAAAAACCACCGGCAAAGTCGGGCGTAATAACAGAGCCTCCTCCTGAAACGCCGCCGATGAGGAGCAAAAGCCTCTACTCTCTCTCTGCGGTGGCAGGGTCGAGAGATAACCGATCGCCGCTCGGAATTAATCGAAATAAACGCCATCCCTATACGCGATAAGACAACGAGATACCGGGTGGTGGGGCAGCACTCATTGGCACCGGGGCGCGAATTAATAAAAACGGGAACGAGAGCTCTTATATACATATACATACATACATACCGATGGCCTCGGGGCTGCTGTTTGCCGCGTCTCGTTTTCTCTCATTTGTTACCGCACGCGCGTACACCTCTTCCGCGTTACATGCCAAAAGGCCCGGGGGAGGGGGTATGTAATTTTTTTCTGTCGCTCCTCATCTCGACTCTGTTGCATCAAGATGAGCGGCTTATATACGCGGGACGGCGCGTGAAAGGAGCCCTTCCCGCAGCAGCGCGTGGTACTGGTGTTTTATCGCAGTTTCACATGTACAAACGAATGGGCCCTGCGTCGCTTATTTGTCTCAGGAGAGATCGTTAGGGGGTTGTACCGGTATATGGCGAAGAGGGGACGAAAAAATTTGCTTGCGACCCACCCTGCCTCGCGTGTATTATTATATAACAGCGTATAAGCTTGTACATATACGATTGATCGATTGCAAATTGCATGGGGAAGCTGCGCTTGGTGCGTTTGCAGAATTATTTATACATTAGCTGTAAGACAGAGAACAGCTTATGAATGACAAATACTGTATCATTATTGCCATCCGAAAGGGGATAAAAGCAGTGATTAACGAGTTGGCCCGCGCAACTTGTTCAATTGATTTTCGGCGCAACGCGTCTCGTTTTTTATTTTTATTTTTTTTTTATTTTTCGTCCCCGCTGTGGTTAAAGTTTTTATAAACGAGCTCGATTTTTTTTTTTTTAAGGGGGCTTGTACGAGCTGCCAATTGCAGCGTCAACTTGTCCACGTAATGTACACACATACGAGGCGAGCTCTCTTCCTGTTTTTTTTCATTCCATCTCGAAGGCGTGCATCAGGTACCTATTGGGAGCGTAACAAAGCAGATGCGCGTTTTTTAAAGGGTTGAGGCTGCACGCATGTGTAAGTAAACGTGCGGGAGGGCTTGTAGATTAAGTTTTTTTTTTTTTTCTTCCCTTTTTCCGGTTTCCGGGGACGATGAGTGGATGCATCGGATGAGACGTATCAAGTTATATGTCCTTTTGGGCATGAACGTATCAATGAGAAAAGAAAAAAAAATGAGACGATGCAAACTTACCATGAAAACCATGAACCTTGATTGCAGGTCGGCGCCCCCGATGTAAGTCAGCGTCGATTCCAGCCACCGGCCCCTCCTCGCCCTAGCGCTCGGCTCCTCGCGCTTAATCTCTGCCGTGGTCCTCGCTCTGTGTGCCCCCCCTGCTTCGTCCTTCCTGTTCTCTCCTCTTTAATTTTACTTTTTTTTTTTTTTTTTTTTTTTTTTTTTCTTCACAATTTTCACCTTTGTTTTTCACACTTTCGTTACTATGTACGCGGATACCTGCATAAAGTCCCTTTGAGCCTGTGCCTGTGCTTCCCGGCCGACCAGGACTGACGCTGCCGGCCTCGTTCTACTGGCATGAAAGCACTATGTCCTCCGGCCAAGTGATTTCAACTCGACAACCTGCAACAACGAAACAAAGGAACAAATGTATAAACACACGCATTACAGGTATAGATCATGTATAACATATTTCGCGAATTTTGTTTTCTCCCCAATAAGTATATATATGGAAATATATACGCGTGACAGAAAATCATGTAAGAACGACAAAGTCACTCTCTCTCTCTCTCTATCTCTGCATGAACGGAGCAAAGTCGCGTTTCGCAATCTCTCGTGTGTAATACGGTAGCCGCGGGGACTCGACAATTAGGCGACTGCACCGCATGGACTATACTTGTATACATTTACCCCCTGTATCTGATGTGCCTATTATACATTTATACACGTGTGTAAGCGTGGGAGGAAGGGAGGGATAAAAATGACTCGACCTTAATACCGATACATCAGCTATTACCGAAAAACAAAAGGAAAAAAAAAAAAAAAACTAGACTCAAACAAACCGCGTGAGTCTGTGCTCTGTACTCATGTACGTAAGTGAAATTGATAAGGTCCGAGAGCGCAGTTAATTAGCCGTTTAATTGGCTCCTCCGGCGAGGACGTGTCTCGCGGTTGCTTTTCGGCAACCGCCCCTCCTATGTGTATTTTTTTTTTTTTTTTTTCCTAGAGAGAAAAAAAATATTTTCGATCCGAAAATCAGTGGGTTTGCAACGGGGTACACCAAGACGAGACACGAGAGAGTCAATCACCGTAAATGTGTATATATACATGTATGGATACACTTGCTGGAGAGAAACGAGAAAACAGAGGAAGGAGGCTGTCGTCCGCGCGGAAAGTCGATCCGACGCCCCAGATAACGAGGCGCGCGACGTCCGCCTCGCGGTGGGCGCGGCTCCGAAGCGTCTCACTCTCGAGTCGTGTCTCTCCGCTCGAAGAACCCCCCACCGTCGCACATACACACACCGGCCGATCGATCGCTAATGACCGCACAACCGATACAACCCGCGTTTTGGTCCCCGATTATCGACCGCAGCTCTGTATGCATGCTCGTCTTTTCTTTGATAATTTAACTGTGGGTCCTCTCGAGAGTGTGTCCGATATAACGAATTTTTTTTATCTCGGATCTCGGAACATTTTTACGGTAACCGTAAGTTATGGCTAATCTATACTATTTGATACAGGGAAGATAAATGTATACTCGACACAATTGTTTTAATGCCTTTTGATGAATAATTCAAAGAAACAACACCTTGGAATTACATGAATTTTGAAATTAATTGGATAAATGATACGTTTCATTCGGTCAGTAGTAAAAACGTGATTATTGGGCATGTACGAGATAAACGCAACGAGACTAGTTGTTTAAATTTTCGGGTCTCGGTATTGAAAATTACTCTTGAAAACAATCTCGAGAGTCTCTCGAAGTATAGGCGTTCTTTTCCACGCTTGTACAGCCGATTTACGTCATATTGGTCCAAGTTTTCGGCGGACCAAAAATTCCTCTGGCTCTGATGGAAAAAAAAAAAAAAAAAAGGAACAACGTGTTGCGAATTCACAGCTGGGCACCGCGCGTGTGCCTTTCGCAAGTGCTCTGGTTTCCCGATGTCGCCTAAATGCACTCCACCGCATGCATATACACGCCACGGGCTGTCCGAGAGCGGTTTCGGTACAAAAAAGAGGGGAAAAAATAAAAAATAATAATATCTATCGATTAACCTTTTATAAACACGTACAATACAGCGTTACGATGCAAACAGCGTTTCCGGGGCTGAAAATTTCATCGGCCTCGAGCAAAGAGCCCGTACGCCATAAGCCCACATCGGAGATCTTAGGCGAGATAGGAGCGCCATTGGAGATTTATCGCGATCTATATGACCCATAATCCATATATGATACACACCGATGGGCGAGCTGGCGGGAGGGTAAAAAAAAAAAAAAAAAAAAAAAAAATAGAGCTTTTCGCAAGATTTCGTGTAAGGGCAGCTCGGAATTTCGGCGAAAACACACGCGTGTACCGTGTAGATTCATATCTCTACTCGTTCCTTTTTTTTTTTTTTTTTTTCTTTTTCTTCTCCTCCCGAAATGCACTTGTATAGACGCGTGGCTCACGAAATAATATTACAAAACCCCGAAATAATTGTTATCCAATAATAATAAACGCACACAAAAACGCTAGTTACAACGTACACCCCGAGAGCAACGAGAGTTTAATTAGTCTTTTATTTGCTTATAATCCTGCCCGACGAATCTTAATTGCACGTAATGGTATACATTGTACACGCGAAATTCTACGATCCGCGTGTATGTATACCCCTTCCCGCGAACAATTCCGCGTGGCACCTAATAAGCGGGGAGCACTTAATTACGCAAAAACATCTTAATTTACCCTCTACACACCAAAGTGCACGTTGCGACACCGAGGGGGGGGGGGGAAGGCGCGTACCCTTCTGCGGTGCCCATATAGACCCAACAATGTACGAAACGTCGAACCAAAAAAAAAAGTGCAACAACGACTCTGTATACGTGTATGGGGGAGAGAGAGAGGCCTAGGGAGCCAAAAAGGAGAGAGGGAGAGGCGATAATGCCCGCGTACACACACACACATAATATATATACACATATATATACGTGGAAAGATCGGTATCGCACCGGCAGGGGACTCTCTCGTTCTCTTCGGGCGCATGTATAATATATGTAATAGTGGCTCGCCTCACGCCTTACTTGTTGCGCAATATATTTATAATATCCACGCGCGCTCACATGCTCTTGTTGTTATTATAATAATGATAATACACGGGCAAGGCATGAGGAACGGCCCTTTCCCCCCCCCCCGAACCCCTCTCGCCTTCGTTTTCGCGAAAGTCGTGCTTGAATAATATTAATCGCAACAACAACAGCTATACGATAATAACAAAAACGCGAGAGCTTTGGAGGAAGGGAGAGATTAAAATCTGCAGGCCGCGCGATCTTTCGGGGGACAAAGTAGAAATTGTTCGTTATCTCTCTCTCTCTCTCTCTCTTTCTTGGCTCTCGTGCTGTGTGTGCTGTTATGTTGCGGTGCCGTAGGTGCAGTGTAAAAATGCGCAGCTAACTTGCGACACGTGTATGGAGAAAAAAAAAAAAAAGTTTTTTCCCCCCGCCCTCTTTTTGAGGCGAGCTACGAAATGGGACCTTTTTGTCCTGCATTGTTATACATGCAACACATCCGATTATCATTTATCGATCGTTTATATGTACGTGGTGCAAAGATCGGTAGTATATTTGTAAACCCCCCACACACGAGGGTATATAGCAGCAGTTGCGAGAGTAGGTGATACAAAAGTAAGCATACAACACGCAATAATCGTATCAATTAAAATGAGAAAAATACCAAAATTTATGAAAAAAAAAAAAAAAAAATAGGGAGCTGGAGTAGCAGGGGGTCTGCCTAGAATTGATTCCTTAATTGCGAAGCGTTGCCCAATTCCATGCTAACATGTATATTATACCTGCGTATATGTATGTCATGCGGCACCGCCGTCTCGCGCGGATTTATTACGCCGGCTCGGGCACGTCGACACGCTCGGATCAATCGGTCGGCGACATCGATATATATATATATATATATATATATATATATATACAGCGAATTCCGGCTAATTGAGTGGCCCCGGGTACACATAGCGCATATGTGACCCGAAAAAGACTGCAGGCTCGAGCGTAAGTAGGGCTATGGCGGTTGAAGGTATGATTTTTTGGACCTTTTTGTTCCAGGTATGCTCTTGCCTTGTCACCGGTGTACTCGTTGCTTTTTAAAATGTTTGATTTCCCAATGAGCAGATTTTCTGAAATCTCGGTGATTAAGTAAAAAGAAACGCAGAGTTGTAGATTTACTTTTGCCATACCAAACAGTCTAAAAATGTGTGAAATCTGTAGTGTGGTTTTTTTTACCAAAAACTAAGAAAAAAAAAAAAAAAAAAAAATAGAAGCGATAGATACCTAATTGAAAAGCAAAACGACCAGCAAGGAGAAAACGATCGGCATAGAGCCAGTTGGTTTTCCCGCACACGCAGAGTTCCTCGGCGATTTTTCCGCGCACGTCTACGCTTTTTTGGCCATTCGAGCATCGGGGGAAAAAGACTCCTGGTAAGTGACTCGCAACGGCATCGCGAGAACAACCGGTACACCGGCGCTGCACCACGACAGGTTTGTGGTGTGGTTCTTCGTTTTTTTTTTTTTTTTTTTTTTCACTCCCCCCACACCCTATACACCTTCTTTGCGTTGCCGTATGGTTTTCTCGATTTTTTCCGAGAAACCGATCCCCGAGAGCCCGGCGCGTGTGCGCGACTTGTCAAAATTCCAGGGAACGAGTGACATCAAAATTTGTACGCGCTCCATTACAAATTACCCCTGCAGTTGTCGGCCTTTAATTCGCTCGATTGCTGCCACCGAAAGGCTTTTCCTTTTCGCCGAGTGCACAGCTTCATTTCGTTTTCATTCGACGTCTGCGCTGTTATTATACATGCCATACGCAACCGCATTATCATGTTTGCATAAATTTACTCGTATGCGACTCCGTCATTATCGTATTATCAACATACATATACAAAAAATAAAGCGAAGACGTTTAAATTTGCCATCGACTGTCGATGATCTGCTCGTGTATACATTATGTACGCCCGATGCAATGAAATAAGTATATTTAACGAAGATACAGGTGGTCTCGGCTCGAAAAAATTGGCAGATTACAGAAATCGGTGTTTATTCAAGGGAAAAAATTTAACTCGCGTTTATTTTCCCTTACAATTACATACATGTATATTACACGGCCGGCTACGGAAATCCAACATCGCCAGCCCAATAATTTTGTGGATGTCGTAAACACCTACCAAGTAAAAACATTTATTGCATTCACGCTTCTGTCAAATTGTAATTTATTCTTTTTCAATACTATTAATTATTTTTCAATGTAAGCAGCACTTACGAAAAAAAAAAAAAAAAAAAAAAAAAAAAAAAAAATATGAAAATGTACGCGTGCCCACCAAGTCTGAGAGCAAACCGATGCGCGGTGTGTGTGTGTGTACGGGCGATCCGCGAAACAAATCACCCCGACACTTGTGTACGTATACCCATTACCATCGAAAATTAAATCTCGCCCCATTTAAAAGTCAACGTCACCTCAAGCGCCCGCTCGATGGGCTCCTCCTAAACAAAACGCTCCCTCTCACCTCGTCGCGCGTCCGGCGATCTATATTATCTCGGTAGATTTGCGATAATCCATACACCCACAACACTCGAGAGCGAAGGAGCGATTAATTACCCCGAACTATATATATATATATATATATATATATATATATATATATATATATATATATATATATATATATAAGCTAAGGGGGTGCCGATCTCGGAGGCGATGATAATCAGATAATCCTGCCAAACAGCGGCATCGGGGCATTAACGTAAAGCTGTCACGCTCCACCACACCATACACGTATATACACCGTGTGCCCCGATCTATCTGTCCATCTATCGTATGTATATACATACCAGGCCAACGTCCCTCCCCCCCCCCTCCCCGCGGATCAATTGACCAATTAAGGATCACGAGAGGCACATAGTAGCAGCGTTCTCTCTCTCGCTCTGATCCCGGGACATTTGTCGCCGAGACGCCGCCGCATGAAGCAGCACACACACACACATACGCTCTCCTAATTAGGCCGCGATATGGTTACCGAGTCTCTCTCTCTCTCTCTCTCACGATTTTTATCGCCCCTACGGCTCTTTTATTACTCGAATGGCGCTGGTGCGCAAGCATGGGAAAATGCACGCATGCAAGCTTTTTTCTTCTTCTTCTTCTCCTGTGGAGAGAGCTCGGAGAGTAGTATAAAGAAAGAATCGTAACCGATGACGGAAGAAAAACAAAAAAAAAAAAAAAAAAAGATGAGGCGAACTTACTCTCCCTCCGTTTGTACGTACATTGTATACTTGCATTGTACGAGCACAGCGGCAGCGGTAATATCGAGGTAATTCAATCCGAGCGCACACAGGTATATATATATACAATACACACACGTGTAGGTATACAAGGGAGTGCGCGCGCGCTCTTTTCGTAATTTCATCTGGACTTTTGTAATTCTTGTACTTACTTATTTAGAAACTGTATCGGAACAAGAATCTCTCGACCCGACAATCGCGGCCTGTCCCTTCTATACCCTCCCCTCACCCCTCTCGTCTTGGTAAAAAAAAAACAAACAAACAAACTGCACACATAGCAAAGAGAGAGAGAGAGAGAGAGAGAGAGAGAGAGAGTTTATGTATACATGTACACGTGTGCGCGGGGCGAAGAATAGATACACGTCCTTTGGGCTGCCAATCTCGGCGGGAAACAAGAGACCCGAGAAAGAAGAGGAGGAGGAGAAAAGGGATCGATTAACGAGCTGTATATACATATACGTATATATCTTCTGCAGCGGCGTGTTTTGCTTTCCGCGGCGTCGTCGACGTTACATAAACATAAAAGCATCGTGGTGGAGAGCGTCCCGCGGGAGAAAGGAGAGAGGTGTGGACGGCAATTAACTAATCGATCCTAAATCAGCGCTGTTAATACTTGTGTCACGCGCCCCGACGCTTGAAAAGCCGACGAGCGCGTATTTCGAGTTTTTCTTTTTTTTTTTTTTTTTTTCTCCCCCTATAACTTCTTCTTTTTGTCTTTCCACGTGGCAATTTGTCGAGCTTGATAAGAGGTTTTATGGCGCGTGTCGGGTTTGTTGTTGATCCGTGCAGCGGAGAGAGCGAATTGCTTTTTGCATCCTTCCGAGAGGGCGTTTTTAACGTGATGTAGGCCGATTTACTTATCTTCCAGCAGTACAGTAATTACGTATTAAAGTGCTCGTTGTTGAGATAAAAGAGAAGGACATTTTTTTTTCTTTTTCCATCCGTACTTCCAAGTGTTGAAATATATCATTTACTGGTGCCATAGAGAGTCGTACAACAATTACGAGATAGTATTCAATGTTGCCCCATAGTGTGCAACGTCAAGTGTCGGCTACTTTTATACAGCAGAGCTTTTCGAGTGTTGCGACGCTTATAAAGTAATATAACTGATACAAAACGAAAAACAAATCACATTATTATCATTTAAGATGTGTATGATTATCGTTTCGCAGCTTTTTGTTCTTTTTCTTTTCTGTTTTTTTTTCCAAACAAATATATAGGTTACTTGCAAAAACATGAAAATCCCAAAGAACGTGATGTTAACCAGCACGACAAAAAAATCCGAGAGACCTCGTGCACTCCCCCTTGCCCCAAAATAAAATTTAAAAAAAAAAAAAAAAAAACAAGCAACAACAAGCCCGTCTCGTAAGCGATACTCGGATCGCTTCGTAATCCAACACTCGGGCCAACAACTGTTGAGCCGAAAAATACATATTACCAACGACCCGATTTTACACGGTCAAGTTGATTCGGAAGGCAGGTTGTACTCCCGACGACATGATAACTGCACACTCTCGTGTCCACGTGCATAAGCTCCGCCAATCGATGCACATTTTATACGTATGGGCAACTTGCGAAACTCGAGCCCTTCGTTTTATTTTTTTTTTTTTTGCTCTCTCGGATCGGGCTCTCGTCGTGCGTCCCGTACACACGCGCGAGTCGCTAATCACCTCCGTACTGCACGCGCGCTAGCATAATTCGCGGGGACTCAAAGCGCGGTCGGGGATAATTTATGCGTCCGATCGGCGGTGGTGATAACAGGAGCGCTCCGGCGCGTCTAATTTTCCGTCGGTTCGGTACAAATTAATTGCGACACACGCGCGGACGGAGGGAGAAAGAGAAGAAAGCAAGCCGGCCGATGATTAGCCGCGTTGTGAGCGACGACGGGCGCACGTATACGGATGCAAATCGCGTTTGATTTAATTTGAAAGCCCGTGCATTCGTAAACATATATATATATATATATATCATTACTCGTTGTATAGATTGATTCGTCGAAAATGCATGTGTTGCGTTTAGCGTCGGTCGGTCGCTCGAAGGGGGAAGAAAACAGATCGATAACAAACCGGTTGCGGCGCGCACCTCCCAACTCCATCATCCGGAAGGTGTAGCTGCGCAACTGTATTGCACGTGACGATATTTATACCCTCGCGCGGTCCAGGGCAGTAGTGCAAACATGTTGAATGTGTATACATGCGCCTTCCCACCGGATTTCACCCTTTTCTGGGAGAGGTTGCAACTTTTCGTCTTACCAAAACAGGCTGTTTCTACTGCCTTTCCGTGAAGACGACGTCGCGTATCGATCGATTCGTTTCTAATATAGACAAAGTGACGCAAGAGGGAGGTTTATATATGTACATACAGAGCAAAATACCTATCGACTTTGAAGTTTGGTGCAATTTCAAGCGCGAGAGAGCGGCGATTCGAGAGAAATAGAGGCGTTGGTCGCGGTTGCGTCGCACGTACATACGGTGAACGCTTGGTCACTCCGACCTTCGAGGACAACATATCGAGCGCGACTTGACTGACTGACTTGGCTTGGGGCCGCTAATGACTAAACGCGCTCTCATTAGGCCACAGCCAGAGAATTAATAAGTGCGTATACACGCCGAGCCCTGCCTGCCCCTGTTGTTTATATACATACATATATATAGGTACCGTCTCGTTGTTATATATGTAGGCCGGCGGCGGTGATTTTATATAAATATACCCGCATCGGCGAAAAATGCATGAAATAAAGGGTACAATGCGGCAATTAAGAGTCGCACGTGTTTGTATACGTACAAATATGTATATATATATATTATTGACCCGACAGGAGCTGGTCTCGTTGATTTATTTGATCTGCCCGAGGTTTCGCAACTGAAAATCAACGCGAGGCTTCGTTTGGCTACGTAAAAACCTTTTTTTTTTTCACGAGAGATTTTTACTTACTTTTTTCACCGAGAGAAAATCCACTTGTTGAGTCTTGCTCGATCGAGCTGTCGCAATTAACGCGCTTTGCTCCCCTCTACAAAATTTGATCGCGGCGGAAAAACCGTAACGGGCGAAACCCGAAAAAACAGAGCAGCGCGATAACGATAAACTTTCGTTGGGTGTGATTATACTCTGTAATGACGTGAAAAAAACACTTTGCCGACGAAATTACATCCTCTCTCGAGGCTTTTGATTGCTAGTTGCGATTCATTACGCTCGCGCGTCCGTGGTGTATATTATACGGTTGGCGCGCGTTTGATCATTAGAGAAAACGTGGAGAGGAAGAAACAAAAAAATACAAAGTGATAATTTCCCTCCCAACCTTGGGATGTCGGTCGTGTAACGAGACTAGAGACTTTGCAAATGAAGATAAAAACCACTAGTGTCCCATTGGGAAAAATTTCGTGACTTGCGATACGAAACATTCGCCTGGCCAATAAATCGTGGGCTGTGCAGGGTAAGCGCGAGAGACAGGAATGTCCTCATGTGCACATGTACCCAAGGGCGCGCAAACACACACGTGAGAGAGGGAGGGAGCATAACATATAAAGTCGTTACTTCTGCACCAACAATTTTCTCTCTCTCTCTCTCTCCCCGGCTGCACGTTTGGATTAATCGGCGGAATTATCAAATTATACTCGCGGTCGCTAATACACGCCCCCTCCCCTCCGATTACCTCTGTAATGGTTCCCGCAATATCTACGCCAACACACATGCCCGCTAACATCTCGTGTGTATAATGCACTGCTCGACAATTTCCGACGGAGCCAATGCCTTTGGAGATTGTTACACGTGTGTAGGTACATTGGCGCGTAAATTTCACAGCGCAATCGCGCGCTTTACCGATTTTTTTTTTTTTTTTCCTTTTTATCAATATGTGTTTCAACGATATTCCCTATCTACTCAATAGAGTAGACCAGTTAGTACGATGACTTACCATCAAAGAAGAGGTGGAAAGGTAAAGTTCGTGCATCCGACAGCGACGTACTGTTGATGCTAAAAAATAATTGATAATCGTGCTTTTTGTTTTTCTCTTCTTTTCCTTAAAAAATCTCGAAACTTCACCTCGAAAGCACACGACAAACGTGAAAATCAATTTCCCCGAAAAAGCTCTCGCGACTTTTGCCCGAAACAATCATGCACCCGAGAGAGAGAGAGAGATAGCCGTGTACAATACAACAACATATTATCTCGCGGCGCCTTTCGCCGCTGCGCCTGTACACAAATACAGGAAGTAAGAGCGCACGAGCCAACGGATACCGTGGGTGGGGGAGGAAATCGCGCTCCCATACACACGTGCGCTTGTGTGGGTATACGCGTGACATGTAAGCGCGACCCAAAACCGACAGCCGCATACACAGTAGTACCTACATATGTGTGTGTATAGGTGCACGCACCGAGTGTAAAAAACAACCATCACCGGAGATAAAAAGAGTGGAGTTGGTGTAGGTACGGGCGTGCGGTGTTTGTGCGTTGGTGTGCTCGAGTTTTCCCCCCCAAGGCCGGGCCGCGCAACCGGTGGTTTCTATTTTCAGAAAATCCCACCGAGCGTAGAAATAGAAAGTGCACACTGTCACCGTATATATCGCGCGCGTGTTTTGGAAGCACATATTTATATGTACATGATAGCCAAAGGTACACGTTATACTGTACTATATGAATAATTATATTATAATGTACACCCGTTGCACGCGGGGAGAGGGGCAAGGGTTCGAAGGGTGACATAACGCGCCGGAATTTTGCATGCCGCAAAATCGGATCGAGGAATTCACTTACGGACCGTGTGTGTGTGTTTTTTCGGCACACGATCAAACGGGCGCTTTTTGCCCCTATTCGCCGCGCTGTGATTTATGGGATCGCGTTCTCTATCTCTTTTTTTTTTTTTTTTTGTTTTCCCTGCACTCGAAATTCGGGGGGAAACGCGTGACTTTGCGTTGCGCACAGCTGCGGTGGTTAGTCCATAAATCAAGCTCACGCACAATGCACGGGTGTGCGCGGCAAGCCGTGAAATCGCAACAAACATACTAGGCACACGATTTATTTGTTTAATTATCGCGGATGGAGTATTTTACGCGACTTGCAAATTTTTCTCTCTCTCTTGTGATGTTAATTTGCAATTTGTCGTCGTATATATATATGATTACAGGCACGTGCCGGGATCTTTATAAATACATGCTCACATAGGTACACTAGCTAACGATGGATAACATTTTCAATAAGTATATACCCCGAAAAAGTGCATACCCTAGTTCGAACAATTTATTGAAAAATAAAAGCTCCGTCATTCCACGGGTTCCATAACGAAACAAGGGTGTTGATTGGTTGTTTGCAGATTTTATTACAATGGAAGGAGAAGTCAAAGGGTGACGGAGCCGCGTTTGTGGTATCGGAAACATCCCCCGGTTAATTGCTTCGTTAACGAAAAAATGATGTATATGCGTAAGGTGAAAAGAAAAGGGGAAAAAAAAGCAAGACTACGAGTATATACATACACCGTCGTTGAGGCTGACGGAGGTACGTATTATATTGAGTCTTACATTAGCCTCGCGGCTTATCAATTAAGCCCGTATATATGCAGCATTAAGTAATTCCACGCTCCGCGTGTATTTATATATGTGGTGTCCGTGTTGCATAGCGCACGAATAATGGCTCCGTTAATTGCTACCGATCGCCGCGGAGCTCCCTCCCTCTCTCTCTCTCTACCCAACCAACTTCCTTTCAATAAACCTAATGGACAAGCTTATGTACACACCGAAAAGGAAAAAATAAAATAAAAAAATAATACACAGCAGAGAACAAACCAGACAACTTCATAAAAACGCTTATAAGCTATATAGTACACACACATGGACATATAATATACGTAATATCCAATGGGGAGGAAAATCGTGTACGTCTTGAAAAACAACGGCTTGTACTTGTACACACATTGAAATACGCAAGCGCCTCCTGTCTTTATCGGCGAGCCACATCGATGGCGAGAGATGCATGTCCGAAACAATTGTGCGCTTATATATATATACACGTGTACTAACATCGAGTGGTCTAACAGTCGTTTGATGTCCGCGCTGCTTCAGCGCGAAAAGTAAGTGCACCCAATTTGCGCAAGGAGGGAGGGAGGGGAGAAAGAGAGGCCGTGATTTTATCGATATCGATTTCGCAATAGCGGCGAGCGCGTTTAGTTTGTCCAGCGACGACGAGGACATAAGCCCGGAACGCGACTCTCGTGTAATTGGCGAACGCAATCTTCGCACCTTCGGACACTCCACAGGAGTATATGTATACGTGGTACGGGCCCCGTGTAGGCGTGTGTGTATATTATACCGGAGCGGTGACGTGGAAAATTTTCTGCGCAGGAGGAAAGGCAAAGTAAAAGGGCCGCTGCCGCTGGCTTAATTTATGGGCGTCGCTGCAGGTCGAGGGGAGCTTTTTTTCCAGCTGCACTCGTTAAATGGGTTCGTTAAACTGGAAGGCAAAAACTTTCGGTTGCTGCAGGCCGAGAGTGTATCGTCAATGACTTTGAGCTTTTTTTCCTAATCGTGTAATCTATTAATTTTTTTTTTTTTTTTTTTTCATCACAATTTATAACAGAGGGCATTTAACGACATTGCACTTTACTGTAAAATCAAAACGTTTTTGTTGGAAATTATTTGCTAAGTAGATAAGTAAGTGGCAGAGATTGAAAAGTCCATACTACCAAGTATTGTATAGAGTATCTGAAGTATGCGATAAAAAAAATTAAAAAAGAAAAATCACGTCGGACCGTCTTACCACCAAAAGATCTTTTCTACTGAAACATGGTTTTCGTAACATAAGTAGTCTACAATAATGAAAAAATGTACAAGTAATATCAAGTATTGTATAATAAAGTAGCTATTTGTGAAATAAAAAAAAAAAAAAAATTATGCCGGACCGTCTTACCACCAAAAGATCTCTTCTACTGAAACATATAGTTTTCGTCATACAAGTGATCTGCGAAATTAAAAAATATACAAGTAATCTCAAGTATTGTATAAAGTAACTGTGTGCGATATAAAATTAAAAAAAAAATCACCTCGGGCCGTCTTACCACTAAAAGACCTTTTCTACTGAAACATACAGTTTTCGTAGTACAAGTGATCTACAAAAATGAAAAAATATGTATAGGTAGTCCCAAGTATTGCATAATAAAGTATCTGTTTGCAATACAAAATTAAAAAGGAAAATCACGTCGGACCGTCTTACCACCAAAAGATCTTTTCTACTGAAACATGGTTTTCATAACATAAGTAGTCTACAATAATGAAAAAATGTACAAGTACTATCAAGTGTTGTATAATAAAGTAGCTATTTGTGATATAAAAAAAAAAAAAAAATTTATGCCAGACCGTCTTACCACCAAAAGATCTCTTCTACTGAAACATATAGTTTTCGTAATATAAGTGATCTGTGAAATTAAAAAATATACAAGTAATCTCAAGTATTGTATAAAGTAACTGTGTGCGATATAAAATTAAAAAAAAAATCACCTCGGGCCGTCTTACCACTAAAAGACCTTATCTACTGAAATAAAAGTTTTCTTAATAGTTTTCGTAATTCAAGTGATCTGCAGAAATTAAAAAATATACAAGTACTCCTAATTACTGCATATTATATCCGTTTGCGATAAAAAATTGAAAAGGATAAAATAACATCGGACCGTCTTACCATCAAAAGACCTTTACTACTCAAACACTTAGTTTTCGTAAAATAAGTAATTTACAGCAAAGAAAAAATGTACAAGTACTCTCAAGTATTGTATGATAAATTAGCTGTTTGAGATACAAAATAAAAAATGAAAAATTACGCTGGACCGCCTCACCACAAAAAGACCTTTTCTACTGAAACATACAGTTTTCGTAGTACAAGTGATCTACAAAAATGAAAAAATATGTATAGGTAGTCCCAAGTATTGCATATTAAAGTATCTGTTTGCAATATAAAATTAAAAAGGAAAATCACGTCGGACCGTCTTACAACCAAAAGACCTTTTCTACTGAAACATATAGTTTTCGTCATACAAGTGATCTGCGAAATTAAAAAATATACAAGTAATCTCAAGTATTGTATAAAGTAACTGTGTGCGATATAAAATTTAAAAAAAAATCACCTCGGGCCGTCTTACCACTAAAAGACCTTATCTACTGAAATAAAAGCTTTCTTAATAGTTTTCGTAATTCAAGTGATCTGCAGAAATTAAAAAATATACATGTACTCCTAATTACTGCATATTGTATCCGTTTGCGATAAAAAATTGAAAAGGATAAAATAACATCGGACCGTCTTACCATCAAAAGACCTTTTCTACTGAAACACATAGTTTTCGTAACATAAGTAATTTACAGCAATAAAAAAATTTACAAGTACTCCCAAGTATTGAATAATTAAGTATCTGTTTGCGAAAAAAATTAAAAAAGAAAAATTACGCTGGATCGTCTTACCACCAAAAAACCTTGTCTACTGAAACATATAGTTTTCGTCGTCACAGAAGTGCTATCGCCACTGTAGAGCTATTTCGCGGCCCATGGTACCTGTGAAGATTTTTCTCTCTACACAACAGCATTTACTCCCTTCCCCATGTACATCCACATACGCGCGTGTACCGTTTGGAATTTCACAATTTTGTGCAAGAAATTGAACACCCCAAAGAACGAAAGTAGGTATACACATTTGCGCGGACTACTCTCATCGAGACGCATAAACCGCGAGATATAAAAATAGAGGGCAATCATGTAGTTGTACATTACGTGCTCGGGTGTCGATTGCCGGGGGGCTTCGGTACACTAGCTACCGATCTGCCGTTTTGTTACCCGACCCAAGCGCCACTCTCCGTCTTTATACGTACACAACCACATGCACCATCTACGCTTGTATTGCACCGTTTCCGTTCCCTGTATACAATGTAAGTATATAGGTACTACCAGTTGACGTATACCCATACTGCATCAGCCCATATAATAATATATACATACCGGTAGTTGCTACAAATCATGTTCGGCATAATGTGTATACGTATACGTAGAGTTAGTCAATAAAAATCACAGCCTTAAGTACGGACGCACCACATGCACCTTGCAACTATTAACATTAATTCATAAAGAGGGGTGTGGGAGGGGTGGAAATGTCGAGCACTAGATAAGTAATTTTCAACGCGAGCACCGATGGAAATGAGAGAGGAATCAATTTATACCACGATGCGTATGGGCGCGTGCACCAGAAAAAGAGAGAGAGAGAGATAAGAGCAATCGCGGGCGCGCGCAAAAGGCATACGCACAAAACGAAAACCCCGAGCCAGCAACTATGTCTCTCGTTTTAATTGATCGCCCCATAGATGTCTCTCTCTCTCTATATATATTTATGTATATATATGTATGTACGTACGTCGTGTCAGGTGTGTTGTGCATGTATATCGCGGCTTATCTGTCGTACAAATTTGTATGTACTTACGCACGAAAATTCAAATGACTCGGCAGGGCGTGTGAGCAACAAGACATGGGATAAATATAATCTCATGTGTGTGTACATTATACCTACACACGTTACCTGGTAATAATAAGTCTATCAAGACAAATGCGTGTATGGATACTACGACACCTTACCCTGTGTGTACATACGGAGCATAGGTGTCATTTAGTATTCAGTGCAGTCGATATAATAAAGACACGACATCGCGTACACACTGATACATTATCGATAGTACATACATGTAGATAAAATGAAGGTTTGTCTGTGCAGGGGGTGCGAGATACCAAGACAATAAGGGGTAAATTGGTTTGTCCGTAATGTTAGTCCATACACTTTTTTGTGGCACAACATGAAGGGGGTATTGTAATATACCTATTGTTCATATCCGAAATGTATGTATTTGTTATGAGAAAAAGGAGTCACCTGACGTTAACCGTACATGGACGCACTCGAGTCTGTACCTACATGTAAGGATTATACCCTCCCTATACGCGTGTGCGTGACATAATCGTCAATCGCTCGCCCTTCACTCGGAGAGCTAAAGAGCCCCGAGCGACCAAAACATATTGAGTAAGCGCACACACAGGTATATACCTGCAAATTCGCACATTCGAGAAAAATAACCCCATACATCCACGCGTATACATAAGTATAACAACGAGACAACACTAGGTATATATATATATATATATCCTTGCGGCCGCTCAACGTATGGCTCTCCCATTGCGAGCGGCAGCACCGCGAGAGAGAGAGAGAGATTTTATCGCTCGGGGCGGCGAAAGAATGGAAATTAACGAGCGAGATTTAGTGCAGTGCCTGCACACACACACACACACACACACACGTATAATACAGATTGCGCGACTATCGCCCCCCCCCCACGGTACGAGCGCTCAATACCGGTAGTCTTTTGTCTCTCTTTCTTTCTCGTGGCGGGCACACTTGATTACATACGTATAGGTACAGTGTATCCCCCAACACCACTCGACGCTCCCGAGGTGTATGTATACACCAGTCGCTGGAGGATTGAATTATCACCCCCTTGCCCCCTGTTTGCTTGATAAGCGGAAAAAGTAGGGAGAGGGAGGGTGTGTGGTTCTACGGGCGCGTAATACGGGAGGAGCACGGGGATAACATGCATGTATATGTAGGATGCGTATGTATACCGGTGAAAACCTGTTGGGCGAGTTTTCCGACGTATTAGCTTCGGACGATGAAATGTGGACCAGCGCACCTCCGTTTACGGGTTTATTGCCCATACGTACACCCCACTGTGTGCCGGGATGTTAATAGTCGCCGGGGAAGGGGGGGGGGAGAAAATGGAGAGGCGCGCGCGTCTCGGATTCCGTTCTTTGCGCGTGTTGGACGTGATTCCTCGCGATGGCGGCTTTCGCTTTTTTTTTTTTTTTTTCCCTGCGAGCTCCTGCGCGGGAACTTATTTATACCGTTGCAATTGTATATTTACGTATATATATATTGTTTGTTGTTTACGCCCACGTGTACGCCAGTCGCGCGACATTCATTGTAGGTGGATGCACATCACCGGAGGGTGCACACGGGGCATCGCGAAAGGGGGAGGAAGAAAAATTGACCAAATCATCGGAAACTTGTGTTTTTTTCTTTACGCGTACATGGAAATTTTGTCACATAGTGGTGGTGGGTGGGGGGCATCGATCGAATTGATGGATGTTTTTTTTACTTTTATTATTAGAAAAAAAAAAAAACGAAAAAGGAAAAAAAATCCTGCACGTATATATACGCACATTCACGCACACGCATGGGTGTACACGCTGGACGCGCGTTGGTCGCGTTGGTCCGAGGCCGACCTTACGTACTGCTCGTGCACACCACGGCCCGAGGCACATATAGCGCATTACGGCGCACCGAGAGCTCGGGCTTTTACGTAATTTTCAGTTGATTTTATAATGGCCGGGAGATAGAGCCGGCGCGTTGAGTAATGTTTTTGTCCGCGCCCTCGACGTCGCCTGCGTTTTGTGTTTTACATCACGTACATTTATATATGTATACACACACGCCGTAGTTTTAGGGCATCAAGCTGCGATCGAGATTTTTCTTTTCGATATTTTTGCTATCAAACTTACATTGTCGAGCTACACGAAGGAGACATACATGCATGCTATCGATGGTTTTTCGCGCTCATCAAGTTTTGTATATTCCATCAATTCGTAATTGTTTATCTTATCATCATAATCATAAAATGAACGGACAAATGAATAACTCGTCATTACTCGTAATTTGATTATATCCTTGGTAACAGATGGGTTATTGGATTGATTTGTGCTTCTGACTAATTGTGTACACGTAAGTATGTACTTGTGACGTTTGGGGTGATAACGATCTAACGAGATCGGAGAAAAAAAATGTATGTATCTCCCAATAAACGAGTCACGCGTATGATATGTATGTCATTTTCGTCATTGCCTCTCTCTCTCTCTTGCGCTCCCGATAAAGGAGCACATGTATGTATAAAATACACACGGTATAGGTAAATTTATTAACGAAGGTTGCACACGTGTACAGGTACATACGAGCCATTCATGCGTGTGAATCCACGAAACGCATAAATAATCCCGCGGAGTCACAATAATGTAGTCATAAATCTATAAAATGCGCGTTTCACTTTTCATAATGTATAGTATATATATATGTACACGTCCGAGCCCGGAGGCGGCAGAGTATATATGGGTAACCCACAACGCTATGTACACGAGTGAACGTAATAATCCTCGGGTTACTCGCTCCTTCGATTGAATTAAGGAAAATATCGGGCCATAAATATACATGTACAATATACCTTCTTATATACATATATATATGTACTATTTTATACATTTATCGAAAGCGCTGTGATTTCAACGATGTACCCGCGTATCGGTGCATATACATATTATACACGGGGCGTACAGGAAATTTCGAGCGCCCTCCTTTCGCTGTGGCTGTGACATTCCGAGCTCAAAGGTATATATGTATGCGTGTATGAGCGCACCACCCACGCCTATGAAAAATCCAAGCGCGTAATTGCCACGCCGGGCCCGATAAAAACGGAGCTTAAACAACACACGCACGGTTCGCTCTACCGTACGCTTTTACACATGCATACATACACACGGGCTGGTCGAGCAAAGCTCGTACTGCACACACGTATAGCTATTAGTACTGGCGGCTCCCCTTATATGTATATTGCGCGCGTGTCCCAGCCAAGGTCCTCGTGTGGGGCGTGCTTTTTGTATGTACCTATACGTATTTATATGCAGGATTGTGCAACGTGTATATAATATTACATATACGTACACGTGTGATATTGGCGAACCGCGGAACAAGAGCGATACGCGAAATGTAATCGGGGACAGTGTGTCGGCGAGCGTATACATACTTGGACGTATATCGTGTACGAAAGCACCGTGTGAATTTTCGATTTGTTTATATGTATATACACACGCTACTTGATACGTGGTAAATATTTGGCGTGTATCCGACTTTTTCGTACAATATCGCTCTTGTCGAGGTTCAATTTTTCAATGCGTTAGAATGCCACTTGGGGTATATGCTTATGAAACAATAATTTTTTCTCACCCTCGTCCAAAAATGCAGAAAGCTCGCCTTGCATCGATTGTTGTGTGTAAGAGTACGTGCAAGGAAATTGTTACGTGTATACATAGGTGTTATCGCTGAATACGTGCACCATACACCACCCGATTACAATCCGAGTAATGGAGCCCCCCTCCCTTTATCCTCATCGTTTCTCACTTACGTGTATATATACGTATAACATAATATATGAAAAGGGGATGCTGCTGCCCCTTCACACACATACAAGCGTTTACTTGTACCCAAGCGTTTCCCAAACCTTGCGTATACTTTTTCATATACTTACATGTACAGAGGTGTATATGATGTATCCGCGAGAATAGGAGCTTATTCCCGAACAATCCTTTCCAGCTATCTTCAACGATTGCACGATTTATTCGCCAGAGGAGAACAAATCTCCTCTTTTTTTTTTTTTTTTTTTTTTTTGGTTTCGTCCGTTGCTCGTTAACACCCTCCGACGCCGGTGCAATTATATATTACTTTCGTTCGCGTGGTATAATAACATCGGAGCGATATGCACCGGAGCAGATGAACCGAGGCCCGGCGTAATAACAATGCCACGTTAGAGATAAAGAAAAAAAAGACAGCCAAGGTGGCTCTTTCAACCCGGAAGCGTGCGTATTTGTATATATAGCACAGGGCCGGGGTTACTGACCTGTTTTGCACCTGCATGGACGAGGACTATAAAATGGGCGTTTTTTAACAGTTTTTCTTATAATTGGTTTCTTTTGTATTTGTCACCAAAACAAGTCGTGATTTTTCTCGGAAAATAAAATTTTCCAGTAGTAGTGCAATGTTAATTATTTTAATAACTGTTTTTATCCATCACCTCCCAAGTTAATAACTATAAAAGTTTCACTTTGATAATTCACTGGCTTATCGTGATGGAAAAATCCGAAGCACACTGGGACTGCCACTGTGACAGCGTGAAACTGTTTGAAAAATATTTTATTTTTGGTTCTCTAAAACGTTTAAGGATAATCAATTAAAAAGCCGTATTTAGCCTACAGGTGCCATTGGCAAAATTGAAAATTTTGTTAAATTGAGAAACGGCGAAATCAGCCACTCTTTTTTCATCATAAATAAAAACAATACCAGTTTGCGATTTAATAACAAACATTTTTCAAACCATAAACCTCCAGTGATGAAAAAGTTTCCGTTTTTTTGTAAAATAACCCACACGTGAGCACTTTGGTGGGATCTGAAAAATTTTTCTCGAACCGGAGCCGCGAAATCGGACGCCTCGAAGATACTTACTACATTATACGCGCGCATAAAGTATCGTTTTAACGTTCATCAGATCGAGCGGGTATATCGAATTTTTCTGGATGTTGGGTAAAAATATTTCGCCACATACAAGCGCACGAAGGCTCGTCTTTCGTAATTAGCGCTTTTGATTTTTTTTTCCTTTTTTCTCTTCTCAACCCGTCCATTTATTTATCTACAGGGACCTTATTTCACATTTTACTGCGAGTAACGCGCATCATAATGGACCCTCGAATTTGCTTATCTTTTCGTACTGAAGTTCCCCTCCCCTCCGCCCCTCGTACGCGCTCGCGCTTTTAAATCCGGTTTTCCGCGCGCTGCTGTAACCATATCTACCTTTTTGCGTGTTTGCAAAAAACCATACCCGCGTATTCTCTAAACAAATGTTTCCACGATTGGGTACGTTGGCTCGAATTGATTGTCGATGACCAACAGAAACGCACCCGAATCTTTTGCGATTGATATGCCGAACAAAGCCTCAAAACAGGGGGGACGCCTGTGTTTGTTATCGAGAACCAGCTCGCCGACACACGTATGTACGTAACGATCGAGCTGTAAATCTCCGAGCCGCAACAGCAGCACTTGCAACGATACGGCAACGGTAACAATTGAGATCTCTAAATAGCGTGCCACCTTGTGCTCCCCCGTATAATATATACATACACGTGATTTATATATATATATTTTACCCACTTGCGACATATATTCATATATGCGTATACTCAACAGATATGGTTGGTGTGTACAATAATATGACATGTATAATATTTACACGTACGTGTATCACATAGCCATGCACATACGTGTAATAAAGAAGGGCGAGAGAGAGGAAGAGGAGCGTTTATCTGGTTAGAGGTATTAGAGAGCACGGCACGGGATGATTGCTTCCTGGATCGGTTGCTTGGTTGGTATATATATATATATATATATATATATATATATATATATATATATATATATACATATGTATGGATACTACATGTGTGTGTGTGTGTGTGCGTGTGGCGTGTGGGTATAATGTACCTACTGTACAAGAGCAACGCCGGGCCCTGCCTGGCCACTTCACCCGCATGTCGTGTGTGTATGTATGCACACACACACGAGTGTGTAATCGCCCCTGCGCCGCTAACCGACCGTGTATAGACCAACCTGCGCCAACAACGGATGCCAGAGAGAGAGAGATAGATAAAGAGAATAGGAGTAGACGGAGATAGCTGCTAAATTTATTGTCTCGGCCGTGGGAAGACTTTCCTTTCCCCCACCCACCCCCTCTTTCACGCCTCTGTACTCTTCACCGCCGTGTCGCGCTTTTTTTTTTTTTTTTTTTTTTTTTTTCAAGTGTCACCTCGTAACGCCATATTTTATTTGTGTGTTGTACCGATATACATTCACATATTATGTTGTTGCCTCGGGAGATCATTGACAAATTGTACGTCCTATAGTCCCGGCTTTTCAAAAATAATCTTCCGTTACTCCGGTTCATTCATATTTTCGAGCCTATTTAATTTTGTACAAAGAAAACAATGGAGCCGCAAATCGAACGCGTGAAAAAACACCTATATATATATATATATACATTTTGTATTTCGTTTGTACGAGTACGGCCGTAGGCCTGTATATACATGTAAACGAGCGCTCATTAATAAAAATGATTCGGACTCGTAGCTCCTTCATTTGCACGGGAGATGGAAAATAATAGTATATTATATCTCGTTATTATCGCTCGCACTCGGGTGTATAACGAGGCCGCGTTGCGAGAAAAACCAGTGCCGGGTTAATAAGAGACATTGGGGTGAACGGAAAAAGAGAAATGAAAAATAAAATAGGTGTGTATTATGATGTACGTAGCTGGTGAGCTGTATCGGCGGATCAGGACATAAGTATACTTGCCCAAATGAAAATTATACGTATACGCGCTCTACATAAATATCCATATGTATAGACACTTTTTAAGGAGGAGCGCAAAATCGTGTATGAATATCCGTCATAGTGGCTATTATTCGTATATTATACGTGTGTACGGATCATGTACATAAAAGGGGCGGAAGAAAGCAGAAAAACTCGTTTTCGCTGAAAGCCGCGCGACGTATACGTACCCTCCTTATTTATTTTTTTTTGTTGGGGTCTCTGGGTTGAAGAAGAAAAAAAAAAAAAAAAAAAAAAAAAGCAGTAGCACAGCGCATGCACAACATCCGTATTTTTATGTATACGCAAGCGGCGAGCGGCAGCGTTATATTGTTGACGTCGGTGTCCCGCTGCGCGCGTGTACATCGTCTCTTCCATGACGAGTTGACGTATACGTGGAGTCGCGCTCTCGTGCGACTTGGGAGACAGTCCGCGGGGAATATTAATGGGACGCGGTGAATTGATATCGGGACGATCGATGCGCGATGGTTCACGTTATGGATATCGTTATCGGGCATAGAAGGAAAAAAAAAAAAAAAGATGGTTATAGGGAGAGGGAGCAGTCGAGTGTACCAATTTGTTCGCTACGGGTGATTGCACGAAAAAATCGTTTCACTTGTATGGGCCCAAAAAAAAAAAAAAAAGAGTCGTAATCATACTGAATTAAACGATCTCATATTATTTCAGCTGATGATAAATCGCGTGACGCGGAAGCTGCGAAAAGAGCTATCAAACATTATCTTCCAAACTTTAAGCAATGATCGTCAAAACTCTTTGAAATCGGCGTCGTTCGATCAACCCAAACAAGTCCAGTCATCGTAAATTATACTGTAGGTACGTTTATTTGATTGTGCCCGGACAAGTGGATGATTCGGTATCTTTTTTTTTAATCTTTATTTTGCTTGTTTTCAGATTACCGATCAAACCACGATTTCTTTTACAATTCAACGTGTATAGTCGTATAAACGAACACATCCAAAAGTACAAACAATTTATACACGTAAGTTTACATGGAGGGGCGACGGCAACCGGCATAGTTTATAAGTGTAGGTATACATACGGACGGATTAGTTGTTCCATAACACCGTAAAAGGTGGCTCGCTACTGGGGTCTTTTCCCGTCTTAATAGCTACAAATGCATGTATGTATACACAACATGTTAAAAGCAAACGATCTGTGTACACCTGTACATATGTATAAAGGCATACGTGTGATATCGTCTTTCGTCTTGGAAAAAAAAAAAAAAAAGAAAAGAAAAAAAAATCACTTTATTCAACAAATTCGCATTTTAACTAATAGCCATTGCGCACAGGTGCACGTACAAACGGGGGTATCGGCGGCAATCAGGAGACTCGTAGAAAACCCACATACTGTTTTCTCAAAAGCGAGTTTTACGCGGTAGTTACCGATAATTGCACACCCATCGATAACCCCCTGTTTGAACGTTAAACGCTCGAAAATTGAGGGGCTCTCTCGGAAGGACGGTACAGGTACACACACACACACGCATATATGTATATATACTATAGGAGTGCTGGTGGTGGAAAAAGTAGCAAAGAGAGAAACGTGAATAAAAAAATCCTCTGCTATGGCATGTTACGTTATGTACTTTGGCTTATATTGGCGCAAAAAGACATGCAGCCTCTTTGAGTGTATATAATAAGGTTATACGATTCTTCTACGAAGGCTATTTAAGGGTATGTAGACACACGTTTGTGCACGCACATGGATACAAATGTACGTAAATATTAACGCTGATTGTTTAATTTCGCGTGTCACAATCATCTGTTTGAACACAGATTGTATTTTTCTCTCTCTTTTCAATATTGTAACAACAAGTACTAAAACATACAGTTGAAACATAAAATATATACGTATATATATATACGCATGGACAAGAAAAACGCACGAGAGAAGACGCTTCGAACAGTTTATGCAATTATACAGTGAAAACGATGCAGTCAATCGTCGTGGTTTTAAATTCGGGCTATATTACGTATATATATAAACGTACTTCTCATGTTAAATAGATGTATAAAGTCACGTGCATTGCATTTGAACGCCCATTTGACAATAATATCTGAACGCGCTCTCCATTTGCGACAATCGCTCCCTATATACACCTATACAACATAAATATATTTATACATGCCCCATACGACCGTTACAGTATAGATACAGTCGACACCGTCAATCTAGTACTGCGCCTTATATAATACAACTTGGGCCCTCCCCCTCTCTCTCTCTGCGTATAGTCGTTTGAGCCCATCACTTGGAGGTACTACATTTATGTAATAGCTCGATGACAATTTTAATATTGAGAACGCGGCCGGGAGGTGATGAGCAGGCCTTTAACGTATATACAAAGTTGTACACCGAAAAATATGAGGATAAGAGGAGGGAGGATCTTGGCCGAGAAGTGTATGCAAACTATAATATATTATATTGTATGGTAATATAAGTGCAGCGCGCAATGTCGTTGCGATAAAGCGGTAGCATAAATATATATATATGTATGTGTGCTTATGGTGAGATAGTTGGTTGTACAATGCTCTCTCGGGTGAGCTATTTTCGTCGCCTCATCTCTTTCCTTCCCGCGGGAGGAAGATAAGAGTATATATAACACACCGTCGCAGAGCCGCGTTTGTTTACACTATACAATACACGTATATATACACCCACGTCTGGTGATAGATGGTGAGAATGATTCGGTGGACGGGTAAATGCGCGCGTATACATATATGAGTTAAGTACCGCGTGGTGATTATCAAACCGTATAGTATATGCTTCCATCGGTAACGAAAATAATTTCTTCTTTTTTTTTTTTTTTTTTTTTTTTTTTAACCACGTGTTGCGTGCCTCTATTGTGGATATTATCATCGTTTTGATTAATAATGAAAATTATTGTTCTCGCCGTTAGTGGGACGAATTACACTATTGTCCGATTTTATCGGGTACCGTTGACACGTCACTCGCGTAATGTACACGTGGTGTGTATAATATACTTATATACATATACACACAATTCTCGATTTTCATTATTAATGTGTGCCAATTAGCGTGTGAGCTAGGGGCCGTATGTATGTTATATCTCGCACCATCAGGCCATTTGATTAATTGGAAGATTTCCATAACGCTAGACAATTTTTTTTTTTTTTTTTTTTTATTCAAAATTGGGTTTTTTTTTTTCTTCCAAACAATTGCTCAACGATTGCCATACGATGACTCTCCTCGTACATCGGTGTACTTTGTATAGTCGCGTTGCAGAGGCCGCAGTGTGTATATGTACGTATACATATATATAAAACACATCATAGATAAGACGTTGAATCCATATACATGTATACGAGAGGAAAAAAGAAAACGCGTCGTACAAAAGCCTATACATAGCAGGATGACTCTCTTTGGCGGCCGTTGTGCAGCGAGATAAACTGCGGCGATGATGAATCTCGTGTTGGTTTCTTTTTTTTTAGCTTTAGCCGTGTATCTTTACACACGTATATCACAGCGCCCGTGTGTATACACGTATATTTTATCCAATACTTAAACGATGAAATATATGGCGATGCAAATGATTGTAAATGGGGGGGAAAAAAAAAAAAAGAAGAGAATTTCACGCAATCACGTGAACAGAGCTAAATATATTATATACAGTCCATCGGAAGAAAAAACCAAATCTCCCTTCCTCCTCGCGTGCGTTTGTATACACTTTCACTTTATTTTTATACATTTATATGTTTTCGACGTCCCTCTCTTGTCGACCTTACGCGCCTCTTGTGATGTGTGTTTTACAGTGTCAGCCCGAGTCGATTCCGGATGGGGTAACCGGCGCGTGATTCGGAAAAACGAGTGAAAGGAGCGGACGAGTCGCGAGAGAGAGACAAACCACATGTAATACGCGCCGCGGGGACAAAAGAGGCAAACGGTGAGATGGTAAAATAACGGGAGACGAAAGGAGATGGAGAGGAAAATTTGGTCACTCGAGTTTCGCCCGGTTAATTGTTACGACTTTTCCACCGGCCACGGGTGTAACGAACAAAGAGAAAAAAGCTGGAGAGACGGAGATAACGCGCCGTCATCGGCGAGAGAAGAAGAAGCGCAGAGCGGGCCGGTGGAATTCCTCGGGAGACCACCTACCCACGCGAGGGTCCCTCGGAGGGCCGCGTCCGACGTTTCGATCAATGATCTTTCACGTTCACGCCGCGTCAAGCAACAACAGCATGGGAACACCGCGCCTCGTCGATTTTTATCGCGTGTATCACCATATGGGTGTAATGACAGGAGGAGCCAAAATCTCGTGCACCCACGCACGGACCACCATCGGGATTCCGCTGACCATCACATATAATATATTGTTACACCGCGCGCCTTTTGTCTCTCTTTCGCAATACGCCCCAGTCATTTTGGCTCTTCTTCGGACAACACCGTCCACGTTATACTCCGGATGTGTTGTATGTACATATTTATATACATGTGCTCCGCCGTCATAGTCATCGTCGCGAGAAAGTCGCGTCGGCGTCGTCCTCGTCTCTCCCGTTGTATAACCCACACACACACACGCAGGTATATGCTTAGCATATGTTGACTCCTTCCGATTACATGCATATTATATATATGGGAGACTCTTTCGAGCAACAATGTATACCTTTGATCTTTCCTTTTGTTCCATATATACATGTACATATTTGATATATTGGTGCTTGCGAGTCGTGTGTACGAGATGATTATCGGCCAATTTATCGTGTTGTAATTGCGCCGCACGTGTGTTTAAAAAGTGACCGTGAGAACAAGTGGTGTGTGGCCCAAGGAGGAAGATGAGCTTTTACCGCGTAGAAAAAGTTTTTTTTTTTTTTTTTTTTCTAATCGAGTGCAGTCAAGTCTCGCGTGTAAATGCGTGTCATTTGATGTATTACATATACGTAGCTGGTTTGTTGTGTCTTTTTTGCTAAAACAAAGTTGTACGGGATATGTTGCCTTTCTAAAGTTTAATAAGATGTAAAAAAACATATTTTATAATCATAAGAATCGATGCAACGTTGTGCTCTGGTAATAAGTACATGGGTTATTGGACCAGCAACAACGACTATGATGCCAAAAAATTAACATCAAGTGGAGGTGAGCCGTAATGAACGCTGGTTATCAGTAACGTTGTTTGTAAAAAAATTTCATCTTTTTCATCGGGAAAGCTCCATCTGTTGTATCGGCGTGCGTAATAAATGTTTATCACACATGACATCGCCGATGACTTATCACAAGAGAATACGGTATGGAAACAATACACGCTGTTGCTAAATTTTAATCGTGCATTTGCTTGATTTACAATTTTTTTTAATAAACAAAGTGCATCGCAAATTTATACATGTATGTGTCAGCAAGCAACGTTGGACAGTACAAACCCTCTGCCACACAGATTCTTTTTTTTTTTTTTTTTTTTTTTTTTTTTTTTTTTTTTTTTTTGCAAATTGTTTAATAAATGATAGTATATCATTGTGCAAATTGAAACGTCACAACACGTGTCGAACAATTAAAGTGACAACTAAATTCATTGCTCCCCCCCCCCAGAAACATAAATAATGATGTTTGTATGTAACATATAACCTCCACATGTATATAAATATGGTAAACGGAATATAGATGTCGATAAACTTAATTTCCGCGTGCATATAGGTACACATACAAATCTATTGTATATACAATCGGCCATATGATATATATATGTATATACTTGTGTAGAGAGTGAAATAAAATAAAACGCAATCTCGTACGTACTTGGTACAACATACATAACGTATCATAGATGGCCAATAAACGAATAACCCAAGTAGGTATTGCAGGGTGAGCGTGGAATTTCCTCATTTGTCCGATAAATAATCGGAGTTATTGATGATGCAAATGAAAACGAGCCAAGTGCAGCAAATGGCACGTATTATATTATCCCGAAGAGAGACGCGGCTCTCCCCCCCCCCTCCTCTTCTTGCTACTCCCCGTGAATTATCGGGCACTTGAATTTTAATTTATTTACATAAGAACCAAGCCCTCCTCTCTCCCCGTCCTCGCTCGCAAAACGCGTGCATACGTGTGTACGTGCACAGGTGGAATAGACCAGCCGCGCCTAATGATACCCGATTACTTTTAAAAAGCCAAATTGATTTCGCCCCTCCCAACCTTTCTTTTCTTTTCTTTTTCTCCGGTGCACGCGTGTAAATACTATACGTGCATAACACGCGAATT
Source organism: Copidosoma floridanum (assembly GCF_036245765.1). Classification (NCBI taxonomy): domain Eukaryota; kingdom Metazoa; phylum Arthropoda; class Insecta; order Hymenoptera; family Encyrtidae; genus Copidosoma; species Copidosoma floridanum. The sequence goes on along the minus strand of NW_028321897.1, from coordinate 5,963,352 downwards.
CCCTGCGTAATTTTCAGTTTCCTGCAAATATGCAGCCGCTGCCACTGGAATAATCCGCGTGTACACAAATGGAATGTTATACGCAGAGGCGCGCAAATGAGTAATCAGCGCGCTTGCATGTACCAACGGACTGGTGGAGATGGAATATCAATTTTGACGGATTATTGCAGTGTGTGAATTTTGTTGTATGTGTGTACATATATATATATGGGTAATCGTAGCGTGGGGTAGGGGGATATGTGTGTACGTGAAATGGGCCTATCGAGTTCCAGACTACGAGTACGCGAGTGCCGTGGTGCCATTTTGTGACGTATTGTCACTCGCGTGGATAAAATGTACCCGAATACCATAATAGCAACGGTACAGGTATATATGTACAAGATTACACAGTTTAAATGATACTTCGCTCATTGGAAGGATTAAAAAATTTTGATTATTGATACCGATAATGCTTGACCTTTGCCGATCGAGCGAAATCGCCGGTTAGTGTGTGAATCTCCGTTCGACGTGACACGTGTTTGGACTGCGATATCCCATCTGCGCCTTCTCCGGTTCCTCCTCCAACAATGAAATCTCGGGGGGGGGGGAGAGAAAAAGTCTCGTGAAATCGGCCGATCGAGCCCGTAAGTATAGATCGGCCGTCAAGTTGGACACCTGGGTGTGGCCGAGCGCGCTGGAAATTTCTTCCGATTCCCGGAAGGCGCGACAACCTCCTCCCTCTTTTCTCATCCGAGAGAGGCCCTCCCCCCCTCCCTCTGTACCGCTTCGCGAAGACTATACATATATATATATATATATATACGTATGCGTAGTATATATATATATAGGTGCTCCTCTCTCAAGGGGACCGGCTCCGAGTCGCTCTCTTCTTTTCTCTCTGCTCTCCACGTTGCTCGTAGCTCTTACTCCTTTTTTTTTTTCTCTTTTCTTCATTTCGCTTTTTTTTTTTTTTTTTTTTTTTTTCCTCGCTCGGTGGCCTCGCCGCGACGAGAACTCTGCAGTCGTGGGTTATACGGCTAAACTACGGCTCTCTTCACGTATGCAGGGAATGCATCTCTTCTTCTTCTTCTTCTTTTTTTCCAGGGCCAAAAGAGAGAGAGAGAGAGGGTGGGGGGATTTTTGGTTCGGCTTTTTCGTAGTCGTGGTTTTATCGATCTTGGAGTGAAAAAAATCAAAGTATGTATGCCAAAATTTCTGTAAGCATCACCCGGGCGTGTGAAGCAAAAGACAATAGTAATAAAATAACGAGGGGTGAGGCGGTTGGCGGTGATTATCGTTAGATCGTCCGTATGTATTATATTTATATAAAATACAGAAACAAGGATGGACTTTAAGGATATTATTGTCGCGTATGTATATAACCGACGAGCCGCGAACCAATTACACGTCCGTCTGCGTCTTGATATACATACATACCAGCGAGGTCCTTCGTATAGCCAAGCGATTTGCGGTTTTTCGGTGGAGGGGGGGGGAGACTAGGGGGCTAATTGCTACACACACGGGGCTGTCTCTCGTTCTTGTGGCTCTCCGTGCATACACATATATGACACAAGAGAATAATAAAAGAAGCTTGAGGTCAGCGCTTATAAGGTGTACGCATGTATGGGTGCAACCTCGCTAAGGGGATATAGGAAAGGAGAAAAAGGTTTGCACTTGTGTACACGAGAGGCTCCGCCTTTTCCTCGCTTCGCTCGGACTCTCGAGATCATCATCATTACCGGTGCACTCGACGAGTCTGTGTATGTAATGCCCATCTAATATTCGACGTGCATGCAGCTGCGAAGAGAGTCCTTGCTTGTATCATTGTTATTATTATTATTACAGTCGAGTGTGTATGACGAAACCTCGCTGCGAACTTTTTTTTTTTTTTTTTTCCTTTACCATTGGGTTAATCTTTGTACGGATAAACTTGTTGTTCGGGCTTGCGGCTGTATATAGAGGGACGCTCGTATATATGTACTCTAATCGGGTACGGTCTGGTGACCTGGTTTCGGCGATGGGAACTAAAGCAGAGCTTGCGGCGAGATGTCACGTGGACGAAAACAGGAAAAACGCAAAACGATTTCTCAAAGACATGTATATGTTTGTGTATACGTGTGTGCTCGAGATAAGAAAGTACAAAAATAACATACATGTATACGTACATGTGTTTGTGCGCACCAAATGGGGCGAGGAAAAAAAGAAGAGGCGCTCAAAAGGGGGAAAGAAAAAATGAGAATTTCGGGTCAGACTCGCTGAAATCCCCTTCGCGGCCCTCAACAAAACTCCGCAAGGGTATCGATCGCGGGACGGACCGCCGGGGAAGAAGCTTTGGCCGGTGCACCATTATTGTATAGGGCCGCCACCGGCGCAATCGACTCGCGCAAATGCGGTCGGCCATGCGGGCTCTCCTCTCCGCACCTACGTACACCTACACCACCACCAACAGTAGTAGCACTGTATAGCCGAGCAGTGATAACGTGTACCTGTATATGTATACGCGTGAGAATCCGGTTGTTTTTTTTTCTCTTACCTCCCTCTCTTCTCGCGAAAACCCAACCACGGCGAGGAAAATTTTCGCTGCGCGACCCTCGTTTGCGTACATGCATGTGTGTATTTGTAATAGAGGTGGTATATATATATATATGGTCATATTTACCGGGAATCGCTTTCGGAAGCTCCGATTCCGTGGTGGTTTTGGGTGAGATATTGTTCGGGGGAAAAAGTGAGCCCACAATTTTCGAGTACGGAATAACCAGTTGAAACGACAAAATCTGAAAGGTAATAAGCATGGACTTGGGAGGAAAAGAGTAATTTTTGCGTTTCGTCGAAATAGGATACAACACGGTCCTTACAAAGTGATGCGCATCCGCGTCGTTGTTACCAATGTTATATCCCATCCACACCCACGTAGAACAGTAAGTTGGTCATCTATAACTTTGCAAAGGACAAATCTTGACGTCTCGACGATTGAAAAGAAAAAAAGGTCGCTATATCGTGTTATCTCTGTAAAGTAAAAAACCATAGAAATCGGAAAAAAAATGAAACGCTTGTAACGTACGGTATAGGATATATATATATATATACGATCCGCAAAATGCCCCGTTCCCACGAAGAGAGTATACCCAATATATGTATATGCGTATAAAGCAACAGCGTGTGCAATAATGACATTGTCATCGTCGCGCAATAATCGAACAAGTCAAACACGAGAGAACGAGCGTTCAATCGGATCGTTTAGGGCTGAGCGAGTCTCCCAATGCACTTTGGTGTTCTTCCTATTGATGGTCCAGTACATATTATCGGATGGTGTGTCTCATGTAAGATACACGTATACCTGATGTACATAATTGCGCGGCACCTTGACAAGTATATATTATACATCACCCGCAGCGCTCGAGATGGATAGATATAGGTGATATAGAGAGCAGAGCACCATGTGCATGTATGTACATGATATAACGTACAGCTTTGTACCAGAGAGAGAGAGCGCCTTATAAGCCGCTTCGGACACCGCATAAATAATCCTATTAAACGTGTCACCGGCGTGTCAACAATCCGACAGCCTACAAGATAGCGAGAAGAGAGCGTAAGTATAATATCGAGTGCGCGCGCGTGTGTGTGTGCCCCACATTATGCGCGAGGAGGAGCAAAGGGATGCATAATATGTATTGGCCCCCTTTCTGCTCCATCACACGCGTGCATTATAATACACGCGCTTGTTTCCTCCTCCTTCTTCTTCTTCTTATTCGGATACGTCCAAGTATACACATATATATTTATCATGTGCGTTTGTACATAATATACTCTCCGCGTGCCGTTGACAATGCTAATTGTTTTAAACTCCGTTTCATTACGTGTAATTACATGCGCCTTTTTCTGTGCGCTTGTTTGTCACGTCAATGGGTTCATACGATACACATGCACGCACGCGATTTATTTTTCAACCCTTACAACACATGTACATTTGTGGGATGGGAGAAATTGAATTACCATTTGGGTTTTATCGGTGTTTCCCACACCGGGTCGATTGCGTTTTGGCGTCTCTTGTTTTCCTCTGTGAATTACTAGTCGAAATAACTGGGTTTAAACAGTTTTTTTAATTGTTTTTAATAGCACGCAAGTTAACTCTTTTTTATAAACTCAACTCGCAGGCAATTCAGTCCAGTCGAGAATTTTTTTTTTTTTTTCCTTCCCGTGACAATGCTTTATTTTTTATACGTTTATATACAAGCGTACAAGAAAATACATTTTTAAAACATATTGTTTGTTTATTGTTTACTCGGAACGATGATATGCATCAAAGTGTGTATAGATTGATGTAAAAAAAAATAACAATAACAATAAGCCAATGTAGTTGTTGTTACGTAATATGGAGAGTGTTCGTAACACATACACACGAATCGATTCAGAATCTTATCAGAAAAAAAAGTTAAATTTTCCGGCCATTAGGCAGATGGAAGTAAATTCACTTGTTGAGCAATTTAGTGTTAATTCTGTATCGAGATAATCATCAGTTTATATTTATACACACACGAGTTGTTGTTCTTCTTACGTTTTGTTTCAATACTCAATTTTCATTATGTACCTATAAATATATTCATTTAATACACCGCTCGTTATTTATAAAAACAAATCAACGCTGTAAGCCCACCATCACATTATGTTGTACAATTACGCAAGTCACCGGTGCGGTTTTGCAAGAATTAGAAAAAAAAAAAAAAAAAAAAAAAAAAAAAAAAAAAAAAAAAAACAACATCGACGTCAAAATCAATTAACATCTGGTAAAAACCACGCGATAAATCAACGGGCCAGAGATAAGATCACCATATATATTATATTATTGCACAGGTGGAAAATATAAATAAGTATGTCCCTTGATTTTACCATCGATTTTATCGCACCCAATGTTTTATTTTTACATCCTCTCTGCATGCATGTATTATTATCAACTGGTTTTTTAATCTTCAAGGCCCTGGCTCCATAAGATGCACCCCGACTCTGATAACCATTTTTTTCTTCTCCACGTAAAAAAAAAAAAAAAAAAAAAAAAAACCCCAAGATGTAAAAAGACCCTGGGAACAAAAAAGCTCTCATCACCCCACCACTGCATAAGTACGTGTATATGCTCAAAAGAGAGAGAGACAGTCACCGCGCGCGTAAGCACGCACATTTAGAAAAGCACAAAGTAGCGACCGCGCGCGTACACGCAAAACAACGGTGCTCACGTCGGTCCATCGTTTTACCAAAAAAAAAAAGTGGCCTCACGCTTAATCGAGGGGCCACGCACACAAGGGAGCCGACGCCGCCACGCGCTCGCAGGGAAGCCAAGAGGAAAAAAAAAATCTGCATCTGCCCGCAAAACGACACGTGAGTTTGATGAGACAATCGGGTGGGATCAAGATTTCGCGTCATACGGGCCGAGGTACATACCACTGGGAAACGACCGAGCAGGACTCTCTCGTTATCCTGCACCGTAATATACGCGTTCCTCCTGCGTGCATACGTACACAATAATATGGTACGTACGCGCACAAGTACAAATGGACGCTGATAAGGTCGCTTTGCTGTCGTTTACCTCGACTGTACAAGTACCAACGTATAGGGCACTAAACTTGCGGACCCTAGCTGTGGCATACAAGCCAAGTCGAGACATTGTACATCCTCGAAGTACTTGTATTAGACTTTTTTTTCTTTCCCAAAGTCTTGATTGGATTTAACGCCCCGTTTCTGCGACGCATCTCGTCCCGCTGTGGAAAGCCGAGTCGCAGTGATTTTTACGAAACACGCGTTTATAAGGAAAGGCGGTAATCGTAGTGATAAAACAAACAAGCGTACGATATGCTAAACACCTATATCTCTTAAAGCTGAAGTGGGGAGAAAAAAAAAAAAGAGTCGCGACGAACGCGTGAGCGTCTAAAGAAAAATTCATTAAGAAAATCACGTGGCGAGTACAAGAGGTTGACCATTTTTTTCCCCCCCTCCTGAAGATATGACGGATGAGAGAGAGAGAGGAGGTGCGCGGGTCGATAAATCATTGCGGTGCTTTTCGCCCTACGGCTTTTTTTTCTCTCTCTCTCTCCTCTTTTTCAGCGGCTAATTAGCCATGGCCGAGCGACGGAGACGCTCTTCTTTGTGAATCGTGACAAAACGCGTGTGTGAAGCTTACAACTTTGTTCTCCCACGCGCTTGTTTGGAAGAAAAAAAAAAAAAAAAAGAGAGATGTGATGAAGAGTGTCCAGTGGTCATCAAAAACTAGAGGAGGAGCGAGCTGTCACCATTGTGCCCAACAGTGGATATAGGTACGTGTCGTTCGACACATACCGAGTGGGCCTCTCTCTTGTATCGCTCATTTTCCTTTTTCGTATGACGAGAGAGAGAGAGAGAGATGAGGTACACACACTTCCATAAAAAAGTGAGTTCTCGCCGATTACTTCTAATTGCCGCGAGCTTTAATTGGTATACACAGCGGCAGGTGGCTTTTTTCTTCCATTGTCCTCGATTTGTCAATGGGTCGTGGACTTTTGAACAAGATCATGGCCATGAACTTATTGTTCGAGCGTCACACAATTTTCGCGATAAGCGTGTAGACGACACACGTTTTTACGCGATACGTTTGGATGGCAAAAAAAAATGAAAGACAATACCGAACCGGAGAAATCAGTACCTTTTACATTTGGTTTGTCATTTTGGGTAGGCTTGTGGCTGTACTCTTTGTAATACTTCATGCCGCGAACGTTACACCCTATAGTCTCGTGATGCGTGAATTTGTCACGAGACCAACGTTACTGCACTGTCGGACCAGCAAGTGGATGAATCCACATGGAAAAGTTATACTGTTTCGTATTGTACAGCTTTATATCGATTCTTCGGTAAAATAAGGACCTCCGGCACGATTTTGCAAAAATAAAACGAGCGGGATAAACAAAATTATACATGGACACACATAATGGATTTGAGGCGTTGAATAACAGCAATAAGAGAGGGAGAGAGCGACAAAATAATCATGATAATGATAACAATTCAGTCGTTGGTGACACACGTCTGTCAAGGAATTAGACCCTGATGGGACGGCGCCGGCGACGATGATTTGTTACCGATTGCGGTCGGCAGCAGCGAAGCGTTAAAGGAACGATGAGAGCTGCTCCTGTTATATTATACATATACAATATAGTCACTGATAGTATATATATATATATATCTATAGAGTACACAAGCAAAGTAATAACATCGAGCTGCTGTACGCGAGATGTTTTTTTTTTTTCCTCGTCGATGTCGCGTCGCGAGTCGTCCGTAGCTAGTTATTGATTGCAAATTACGTTGTTGGATGAGCTTTCCAAGTCTTGGAAAAATTGATACGTGCTAAATTTTTTTTTTTTTTTTTCCAGTGGTCCACCGAGAGACAACCGCGTCCCGGTCCATGCGAGCTCGGAGCGAAACTCCAGAACCCAAAAACATGAAAAAAAGAGAGAGAGAGAGGAGATTGCAGCCAATTAATATTCACAAAGTGAGCTCTCGCTAAGCCGCGACTTGCCGAGTAGCTGGTTCGGGGAACGGAAGGAGATCGCCTTGCAGATTTCGGACGCGGCGAGACGACGGGAGAGGAGGAACGAAAGAAAGAAAGAAAGAAAGATGACACAAAAGGACGAGCTCTTGCTTACTTTTTTCCCTACTTTCCTTCCCTCTTTGTCTTTCGGCAAAACCTGTCGGCAACTTGTGAGGTTGCTCGGGCTATAGAGAGTTTTTTTTTTATTTTTGGGACGAGCATTAGGTCAACAATGTTTTTTTTTTTGTTTTTTTGTTTTTTTCCTTCAAAGATGTGTATTTTTTCTCGCAATCAAACCGATCACTCCCGGTTTATCATCCCCGTCTGACAGGCAAATCCGCCGGGATGTTAAACTCGAGAGCACCGGGCAACTGCGCTCCGACGCCCCCCCCCCCTCCCTTTTGCCAACTAACGCACGTATAGCTCGCGAGATTTATGCCCCTTACTCCCTGCGTGTATATAAACGATGCTACGCTCGGCTTTTTTTTGGGGGGATTTCCTTTTCGGGATCTCGAAATTTTCGGGGGGAGAAACCCCTGTCCGGTTCGCGAAACGGAAAATTGACGCGTCCCAAAGTGCTCGCAGTGGCAGGTTGCAAATTATATAACACGGACGTGCGAGCAAGAGAGAGAGAGAGAAAAAAGCCAACGTTTATCATTCCGTTCGGTGTGTATGTATATACTCACAGTGGGTGGAGAAGGAAAAAAAAAAAAAAAAAAAAGAACGAACGTGTCGCTGACATTACACGTTTAACCCTTTGCATGTGTAGAGCTGCTGCGCAAATCGATCGCCCGGTTCAACGACTCGCGCTACGAACGCGCGTGTATATTGTACATATGTGCATGTGTTTTTGCGTGCAGCCGACGCTGCATTTTGGAAAACGCGTTGGTGGAAAAAAAGAAACACGCGTGTCACTGTTTCATATGAAATCTGATTGATGATATTATTTGCTGATACGCGTGTAAATTAAACACAAAGCATCGGTACACGAGAAATGTCGATAAAAGGTCACTGCTACGTCTACATGGATTCCAAACTTGGGGAGCACGCGATCGATCATGAACTTACGATTGATTATTGATTTATCGTCCCTCTAGAAGGTGCAGGGATATACATCGTGCTGATAATGATATACCGCTGTTTTGGCAACTTGAGCCTATATATATACGTCTCTGCACAACGGACGCGCTAATCAATTGCGGAGAGCCGGTGACCTGCGCTTGCGCCCGTCCCTACCAAACCCCCCCTTAAAATTAACGCCTCGAAAATACACCAGGTATATTTATATGTACTCACTCTTCGAAAGCCAATGCTCGTTGCTGTACGTCAGGCACTACCTACAACACACACGCGGCAGGTTCTTCCGGCTCCTCTGATTCGGCCCAACGCAGTCGTCGACGTTGTTATTGACGGCTCGGTCGTTGGCACCACCATCATCGAACGCTGCACCAGCTGATGGCGTTACGTCGCGCGCTCTTATACACGCGACATCGTCACACCTTTTTTTTTTTCTCTCTTCTTCTCACGTCATTCGCACCCCACTTTTATACACATACATATATATGTATTTTTGTCGCACCACTGACTATTATTTTTTTCCTCCTCCTCCTATCGTTATTCACAACAAAGCTCACTCACGCACCAGCACACTGTTTCTTCGCGCGTCTTCCTCCCTTGACAAATCCCTCGAGAAGAAGCGCCCGCGGTTTCAAAAACTCCACGCGCTCTCCCGTGAGCAGCGACACGGCGCCGATGATCAGCTGATCGCCACGCGCCTTCACGAGTGTGTGCAGCGGCGCGCCCGAGCTTCCCTATTTTTTTTTTTTTTTTACCACAAGGTTTCTTGCTACTCTCCCCGGAGTCGGCCCGGCGAAATCGCCACACACGCCAAACCAATCGCGCGGTAGTAGTAACGGCCGATCACTCGGACCGCGCTAGTAGTACTGGGCTGCGTGTACAGCAGACACACCACCGCTTGGTTGTCGTTTGCACGCGTATCTTTATAGATTTTGTAAAGGGGTTACCATGCACCTGCGCTTGGAGGGTCGGGCGTGAAAAGCAGCCAGCGTCGTCCGTTGGTTATCCGTGTTGTATAACATTCCTCGGATGTTGGCACGATGGAGCAAAACAAAAATAAAAGAAAATAATCGCACTGCCTTTGTATTGGCTGAGGTAAAGAAGAAGAAGAAGAAAGGGTCGATTGTCAAAGTGTGGGCGAGAAGTGTGTGTATACTCGAGAGCAACAAAGTCTGTGTGAAGAGGGGCAACGTCAACGAAGAGAACGATTATTGTACGAGGAAGCGCGAGAGCCGCTAAAAGCCACCCGCTCGTGTCGGCAGCCGGGCGTGCACTGGACGGGCCGTAATACTCGCGGCTGGTGCCCTCTCTCTCTCTGTCCGCGCTGTGTATATGTATAATACCCACCAGCAGCCAGCCAGCCACCACCGCCACCGCAGACAGACATCAGACACTTACACACACGGCACTGCCTCCTCTCTTTTTTTTTCTACTACCGCGTGTGCGCGCACCGCGTGTATATAGAAGAGCACATAATATATATACCTTTTTATTTTTTTTTTTTTTTATATTATAGTGCTCTACACGTCCGGCTCCTTTTAATAAGGGCACCAATATGGGCACTTAGCACTTGGGAGAAGGGAGGGAAGAGGGATAGGAGGCCTCCCATTAGAGGAAGGGGGTAGGGGGAAATTAGGCAATTTTTGCTGCGAGAAGGTCACCTAAAAACCCTCCTCGAGGAGCATTGCGTGGTGAAAATACACAGAGGTACTTGCCCGAAAAAGTCGGGTCTCCCCGCGTGCCAATCCACGACCTAGCCGACCGAGCCACCGCGCGCTCATATGTATATACTTATGCTTTTACGAGAGGAGAACGGTTGTTGTGCAGCGACTGCCTCTCTGCGCAATGAGTGTGTAATGTAATCGGCCCATTTATAGGTATATCTATGCCTTGCGGGGGAGGTTCCTTATATATGCACCTACAAGTATATATAACAAGGGTATGAGTTTACCATGACAAATAATAATATTCGTCATTGGGGGGATGGTGCGGGTTCATCATTCCTCTTGTGGCTGATAAGCAAATGAGGGTGCACGCGTTATGTTACGTCATGTCCTGTAACATATCGTGCGTTTGGCACTTTACAGTCTCGTAGCGTTTGAAAAAAAAAAAAAAAAAAAAAAAAAAAAGTGGTAATTCGTTATAAATTTATTTTTGTACCTTTGGTTGTTGTATTCAAACGCTCATTGGTAAACAATAACACGCTTCGTTGCATTAAAATGCCGCGGATCAGCAAGTAGCGCGAAAAATTGAGAGACTCGCTGTGTGTGCGCGCGTATTTTTCTTTTCTTCTTTGTCGTGTGTAATATTATAATACTCTAAAGCGAAAATTTTTGATCCGCCACACACGTGTATACAACACCCGCACATCAATGAGCGAGTATATTTCGCGATGAAATTTATCTTACGCCGCGTACATGTAATATAGTTGTTGAAAATTTTTTTCTTCTTCTTCCGTGCAGTACGATTTTGTTTTGAAAATAATATATATATATATACCCACGGGCGCTCGGTGCTTGTTGATAAAACGCGATTTCGTGATGTAGATACATACTTACCGCGCTACGCGTCACGTTGGACGTATACCGGAAAATTTTATTCAAGCGTTACATATATACACATTTATTCCGAGTACACTTACCTGCCTCTTGTTTTTTTTTTTTTTTTTATCGCTATACTCGCACAGAATCCGGTTATCAGAAAGAGAGAGAGAGAGCTTTGATGATCAAGGCGGTTGTAGCGTGACTCTCCAAAGTTACTTGATACTACATCAATATCTGATGATTTTTAACGCGCAGTGCCGTGTAATAGATAAGGGGGTCGGTTCTACACGCAATGGATCTCTTTTGTGTATCCATACACACGTACTTGTAGAGTCATACAAATGTTGGAATTGGTCGATTGACAATCGATGGAGAAGAGTACCACGTTGATCTGGTTATTTGCTCGGTCTGGTAATATTTCAATGCGGCGAAGTAGCATATAATATATGCATTTAGTATAATTTATTTACAAAAAATTTATTTGCAGTGGTGAAACGCATAAGCGCCAAAAATTTCGGGCAAAGTGTTGATTTTTCATTTGGTTTTCAGAGTTTTGTCCGACCGAGGGAGTTACACATTATACATAATGACCACATGTGAAATAGGTATATTGACTAATTGCAGTCGACTGTCCGTCACCTTGACCGGCATATGCTTTGAAGAAAAAAAAGATTTGAAGTAGGCCATTTGGCAGGGGTTGTTACATTTACATCGAGGCGGAAACTAGGTAAACCAGAAGGAGGAGGTCTGCTTGATATTTCATTTCCAAGGCATCGACGAATCACGATAACCCAAAAAACAAATTGCACCAGTTGATGAGCGTGGATAAAAAGAAGGAAAAAGAAAATGGTCCCTACCGCATGCGCTGCGCCATTATTATACGCCAAAAAAGGGCTCTTTGCACATGTATGTGTGACCTCCCGTGAATAAGCAGCCAAAGTAGGCCTCGTTTCCTCCGAACCACCGGGCGTGTATGTCAATATCGTTTAGCGCGCAAAAACGGTAATCCAAAAACGCTCGAAACAACCGTTTCCCCCCTCAACGGCAATCAAGCCCCTCCGAGCAACCCTACGACTCCGTTTGCGACTCCCTTTTCCCCCTCCTTGCCCAAACCTCGATCGCGAGGAGTCAGCGAAAGGATCAATTTTTACGGCGTCCGGTAAAATCATATAAGAATCGACGTGCGCGCGTGTACGCGAAGAACCGAGACAAATTGCAGGGGAGCGCGTCTCGAAGGGAGAGGAATTGCTTTTCGCGCGCACCGCGAGCGACCTAACGGAGCCCCCCCCCCCTGCCTCAGAGTGAAAAAAGGAAAAAGAGGAGGTGGATGATGTGTCCTTACACGTTGCGCTCCAGTTTCTCTCCTTTTTTTTCCAAAGGGGGGAAAAGCAGCGCGTGTGACTTGATTAATTTTCGATCGGATTTTGATGAATGGTGATCGTCGGGAATTTAGAGGTGCCGAGAGATATTATTCGGGGAATCGAACGGTGCTCTCTTCCTCTCCTCATTCGCACGCGCGCGTGTCCGATATCGCGAGCGAGTGCGTCAATATAATTGAATACGTATACATACAACACGCGCATAAGTGACATTTTCTCTCGCGCCTTCGTCCGGCCCAATTATAACGTTCGCGTGTACGCAATTATGAAGCGCGGCTAAGTTGTATAATTCAAGATTTATTGGGATCGAGTCGACCGGGAAATTTCGTTCTACGAATTTATGTTGTACGCGAGCCACGTGTAATGAGCATCTAAGAGAAGTAAAGAGTATTTAAAAAAAAAAAAAAAAAAAAAAGGAACTGCGTAACACCTTTTTATTGATGGATAATTATTTTCTTTAATACACGAAGGGACGATTCTGTTGACACTCAACTGTTTCGTAGTGATTTTTCGTTGTTGCCGAATTTAATTGGCACAACTTGCGTTTTTTCGGATAGTCTTTTGGGTTCGCGCAACAATTCATGGTTTTCGACGAAATTATCGATAAATCTCTTTCCTCGGCAATGGTGTTATTTTGGTAAAAATTTGTTGAATGAAAAAAAGCACGTAATTAATAATTCACAAGTGTTTGGGTAGAATATTTTTTAAAAGATTGTTTTTTTTTGTAGTCTTTGCTGATTAAACATTTGTTAAATATTAAAATGTACAAAATTTGACGTATTCAAGTATTATAGGGTAGTTCCTTACAGGTTCCTTACACTAAATTTGAAGATTCTGCAGTTGGACACGTTTAATTGCCAAATATCTTCAAACGATGCTCAATTTACCGGCAAAAAAAAAAACAATATTTCATCATTGTTTTATCGGAATGATGAAAACGTTTGCCTGAAACGTATAACCCACACAATCAGCTTCCTCCCACCACATTCACAAAGTACCAATCATTTCTGAATGAAAAAAAAAAAAAAAAAAAAAAAAAAACTACTCGCACGCAATAATGTGTGATTGACCGCAACGTCCCGTCCGTTATCTGTCGCTGCAGGGGCAACCTTTTGTACACTATCACATCTATCCGCACGAAAGTTGTTCGGGCCCTCCCGAGGAAAACCGCCCAAAAGATCCCCGGGGCTCGCTCGCGTGGGCGTCTTTGTGCGACTCTCTCTCTCTCTCTCTCGCCTAATATTGTTACCAGAGGCGTGCCATACAGATGGGGGCCCCGATGATGTCGATCGCGAGACGCGCTTTTGTTTGTTGCCCGGCGGGGCGAGGGTAGGGCAGGGGGGAGTTACAAATTTTTTTTTCGAGCGATGGCAACTCAATTGCATAGCGCGCGGTATTTTCTCCGGCGCGTTTTTCATTGGGAGCCAGAGGTGGAGCTCGCCCTGATAAATCAGATGCGTATACACGCGCACTCGGTGTATACTTGTAGGCAACGAAGAGCTGGCCTTTTGTGCCTTTTTTTTTTTTAGATGAACGAAGCAGAAGGAATGACGTTGAGATGCGCGTCACTCCGTGCATGCACTCTGTACTGATATCACACAACGTTGTTTTCCAAACGCTGTATCATTTTCAAAACGTCAATAACTGCCACCTGATTTTTAATGTGAGAAAAAATTGTTTCTGGATTACTTACGCCATTAAATATCATACATCATCTGCTCTCTCTATTGGAAATAGTGATAAGTATACAACTTTTTCAAAATATGGTGCATGTACACTGTAAAATAGTGAATATTCACTATTTCTACTAATTTAATGTTTCACTATTTCAATCAGTCAGTAAACTTACTGTTGGAATCACTCAAAATAAAGGGTAGGGGTTGTACAATTATTATCTTCATTTGGATCAAGATCTCTCGTTGGGTTACTTACTGATAAATATTTAGAATTAATATTTATACATTGACTGGGCGCGAATAAACGCTCCTGTTTTTTCACAAAATCTTGCTCACTTGCGCAAATAGTAGTCACCATTTCAAATTTAGAGAGTATACTGTCGTGTTATCAACAGCAAATAGCTTAGCTAACGCTTAAAGAGTCTAGAAGAAACTTTCAAGTCCCAAAAAATTGATAAACGTTTTTCTCGAAGCGTTAAAGTATTGCAAAGTAATAATAATAACGTTTTTAAAAACACGTTGTCCAAGTGCTAAGGGGGCAGTATTCGTATAGTCGTTAAAAACACCCGTCGATGCAACGAGTGTCGATTAAATACAGCATTACAGTTGCACTGGCCAAAGTTCAATGTTTCTCGTAAAAGTACCAACGAGCGCTCAAACTAACACCTGTTACGCGTATCCAACGGTGATATGGTGTACATGTACACGTACGCCGGGCAGGTCTCTCAATTAGAGCCCAAGAAATTACGACATGTGCAGCTTTCTCTCTCTCCCTTCGCAGTGACACTCGCGTAATTAATTGATTAATTAAAATTTTTACCCGCCGCGACTTCATTACGGAAACAAATTACAAGTACACGTCCCCGAAGCCCGTCCGTGCGTTGATATACCTACGCGCGTCAAATTATCGTCACTGTGTGCATCGCTCTCTCGCCGCAATTTACCGCCAAATGCATTTTTTTCTCCTTCTTTTGTCCCCCCCCCCATCCAACGCCTCGCGTGCGTGCGTACATCCACCTGCCGGTGTAAATTAACTTTCGTCGCAACGTCTCGATTTCTCGAGCTACCACCTCTCGGCTCCGATGAAAAAAAAAAACCCGCTTCAATCTCGACGATACTCGCGGAATCGGCAAACATTCGATCGGTTTCACACCGCCGATCTTCCAGCGATGAAAATAAAAAGAATAAAAAAAAAATAAAAAAAAGAGTCTCAAAGTATTCCCGGTGCAACCCCTGCACTATACATGTACATACAAATCGAGCCACCCGCTGGGGGAGTAATTGCGAAATTAAAGATCGGCTCGACAGTTCCCTATCAATTAGACCTTGGCTCGCCCGTTTATACTGCGTTCGCGCCGGAGAGCATCGTTATGGGCTCCTGCAGGGGTTCGGACGAATGTCGCGCGATAAATCTCCCTCGAGTACCTATATACATATACGCGGAGGTCAGGAGGGGGGGGGTACACGATTCCGTACGTGTACACAATACACGCGACGCGACTGCGGGTGATGTGCAGCGGATCCATCAATCCAAGCCTTGATTTATCGCCCGCGATCGCTTAATTAATAAATTATTGATGGGGCGCCCTTTGCTCGGGGGGGGGGGAATGATCCATCATCCATCATACCAATATACGTTGTACGCCGCGTTACGAGACGCGCGTGCGAAACGGTGACGGCGCGAGTTTTCGCTCTATCGCGCGCAGCCGAGGGTGTGTAAACGAATGCCGCTTCGTGAATTTGTTTCGTCGAAGCCCGCCCTTTTCTAGCTCCGGGTGTAGGGTAATAAGACGATCATCCCTTCGCGCCGGGGGTCGTTTGTTTTTTTTACTTTGGGCATTTTTGACGCGAAATTAGGTTTCTTTGGTTTCTCCAACTGATGTTATAAGGTTGGGAGTCGCTTTCGAGCTGCCACGGGCATCTATCGAGCACCGATCGAACACCGTTCGAGCGAGCACCGTTGGAAAGTAAGGTATCTCCTCGCGTTCACATCCAAAGTTATCGTCTATATTTTGGACCTTTATATATAAGAGCAGATTTGGGCACGGATATTGTTTCAATTTTTTTTTTTTTTGCATTGTACTTAATTTTTTTTATTCTGAAAGTATTTTGGGAAAGAAAAAAGTTTTTTGCTAAATACTACATAGTGCTTAAAAATTTTTTCCTCCAAACACTATTAAAAAAATATGTACTTATACAATATATGTAATGTATTTGAAAAAGTGTTTAAATTACACGTAGAATTTATTATAGATGGGTATGATTTAAAAATGAAAGGGGCGAAAAATTCCAAGCCATTTTACGTATGCCATTGAGGAAATAACATGGATTTTTTGGTGATACCTGTAAGTTTGAACTAGAGGGTGCACTAGGAATAAGTTGTCAAAAATAAAAAATTAAAATTAAACGAGTAATAAAAAAAAAAAAAAAAAAAACCAACTGCTACGTCGAGGTTCTTTTTGTGGTAACACTATACACAAACTTCAATATATATTCCGGATAGCATGTAAATCGACGAAAACTTAATACATGTAATAATTATAGAAAAAACAAGTACGTAAAAATTCTTCTCAGTATTGATTATACAAAATCGTGTGGGGATGAAAAATCGTTTGGTTTCTGTCATCAATGCCCATACGAAAAGAACACGATCATCAACGTATCTCATCGTCGCATCCGATCCTTCCGTGCGTGATGGACTACTGCCACGAGCAAAATAAAACAATAAATAATAAAAAAGTTAACTGCCAAACTCTTCCGGGCGCACATCGGATAAACCAAGCTGTTTGTTCAAAAGAGGGACAGGAGCAGTCGGCAAAAATGAAAGAGCAGCCAAGCCACGAGCAAGCAGATCCCAGTCACGACAAAGTAGTGGGCGATTCTCAATCTGCAAAGGAGGACGAGAATCGGATATAATTTCATTCGCGTGAATTTTGAATTTGGAACCTACCTCCGGTATCTCCTGCGGCCCTGGGGCACGCTGCTCAGCGGGTCCTTCATTATGTAGACCCGGAGGCCCCTCACGTGGTGGAAGAAGAAGTCGTCCCAGTCGAGGGTGTCGAGGTTGAAGTAGAACTTTTTCCGATCGACGGGACTCGTCCGCTGCCACAGGGCCAGGACGTTGCCGTTGCCGAACTCCCACTGCTGGGTGGAGAAGTAAGATATGACGCCGCTGAACTTGTGGATCTTCCTGTATGCCTTGAGCAGCCTGAAAGTCAAACGGGGATGTCACCAGTTTGTTCTCGAGGGGGGCTGGGGGTAAAAATAGAGGGTGGTACATTGGCTCGCGGCCGGAGAGCACGGCCAGGAGGTCGATGACGACGGCGGGCACGGTGTGGAAGAGGAAGCAGAAGATGTTGTGCAGCCAGAGGTTCCTGGTGAGCGTGAACGCGTAGTACCAGAGGACGAGGTCGCTGGGCACCTCGCGCCCGTGGACCTCGTTCAGGTGCATAAACCGGCCCCAGTTGATGGGCTTCTGGCACGACGACACCGAATTGTATATCGGCGGGTCCTCGGGCTTCTCCGGGTCCTCCTTCACCGTTGCCTTTTGCTTCTCCTCCCTGTTAAGGAACACCAAAGTTTTTCTTTCTTTTTTCACATCACGTATCTGCTTTCGACATTTCGTTGCTCTACAATTTTCATTACATTTGGCTTCTACAAGTGTATACAATGTGTCCAAGTCCAATTTGGTTTTTAAAAATAAAACAAAAATTCAAATACCTTTTTGTTTCATTAAATAATTTAGAAGACAATTATTACATTATTATTGGATCACAGTGTTTTACACAAATTATTGCAAGCTTAAGTTCATTTTTCAATAAATCCAAGAATGTATCATGTGAAAATTTGTTTTAAACGTTTTTTTAAATAACTTTTTGTAGCGTTAAAAATTTTTTTGTTTTTGCCCAAAATCAAAATTAATGTATTTAAGGTGTTTGTATCACATAAAATCCCAAACAATCGATACCGAGAAATGTCACTTCAAACCCAATTGTACAGGTATTTTCGAAATGAATATGGTTTGTCTACATTAGCGTATCTTGGCGTTTTTAAATAATCGTACCATTTGATGCCATTCGATCCCGAATCGCTTTTAAGTAACCATATGACATGTAATGGGGAAACAGCTGGTGGACGGATGGAAATCGTTGGTTGTACAGACACTTACCACTTGTTGGCGGTGTCCCACGCAGCGACGATGATATTGTTGATGACGTAGTCGGCGGGTATGATATCGGCGACTTTGTCGCGTTCGCAGTGCAAGCTGCGCAGCAGACCCACACCCGCGCCCATGACGACACCCGTCGGCCCGTAGTAATTGTTTATCCAGCCGGGCATCGGCTCTCTGTACGTGGCTATCATTATGGACGGCCTGACTATGCACAGGGGCATGCCCGCGCCCTTCCGGCGCACCAGCTCCTCGCCTATGGCCTTGGAAAAGGCGTACGTGTTGGGCCACTTGCCGATCACCCTGGGAAAAGGTCGCTTCAATGGTTTTCAGGGCCATTTTTTAATGGAACCGAGGGATTATAAGGGGAAAAATATATATCCACCTCAACGTTACAAGGGTACAACTCAAAGTGCATTGTATAATGTTGGGAATATTTCACTTTTTGATGCAGAGGCCAATCGCGCGTTTCATGTTTTTTATGCATAATATTAATGCCATCGACCATTGCGTTATTACCACTATTATTTATTGTCACAAGGTTGAAAAGTCGTTTACTTTGAAACAAAGATGCAGAGTGAAATATTTCCCAACAGTTGTGAGCTTTTCACCATTTCAAATTGAGATGGCACTTTTTAAGAGACTCAAAGTGACTTCCGGTGGTTTCGAAAGTCTCGGAGGAATTGCCTTCTCGACTCCACCTGGAGCACACAAAGTCGTCCCAACGAAAATGGCGTAAGAGTATATTTATATAAGAGCGAGCGATTACTTGGGTGTGATGTGCTCGAGGAGCTCGTCGTCCAGCATGTCGATGAGCGCCAAGACTCTGTCGGGGTCCATGGGCGGCTCGTAAAACTTCTCCTCTATCCGTTTGAATATGCAGTGCGAGAACGCAGTCGATATGTGAACGAACGCCTGCTCTCGCAAAACGACACGATTAATGACACGGTGCATATCGGCGAGCCGGTCGTTTTTTTTACTCCCTCACCTTCAAGCGCCTCATCTCCTTGGCGAAGAGCAGCACCAGCTTCGTGCCCCGGACGTTGATGCCGATGGCCCGGCGGAGGGACTCGTCGAAGCGGACGGTCGCGGCTCCGTGGAAGACCACGTGGGTGTTTTCGACCAGCACCTGCCGGTCTTTCTCCGACAGGCCCAGGTCCTCCTGGCTCGTGTCGCCCTCGACCATGACCACGTGCTCCGTGAACCTCGGCTGTTCTCGTTTCAGTCTGTCGTACAGCTGTGGGAAATTACATTTCTTTTTTTTTTCTTTTTTTTTTAACTTCAATCGCTTGGGGGTCAACGATCTCGAGTATGAGAAAAATCCCAGCCACAATGAGTATATATATTATGTACTCAAGTGCAGTGTATACGTGTGCGACTCGATGTCCATGCGAGATCGGTATACGATCGGCATTGATTTGCGTTTCGCGATCATTTATGTATGCGGGTGATTACGGGCGCGCGTCGGGAAATCAAGTTCGCCAAACAATGTGTGTATTAAGTGGGAACGAGTGGAATTTTTTTTTCTCTCTCTCTTAGGCAAAAACCGCACGATCGGCAAATTTTTTGTTATTTTTTCTTTTCTTCGTGACGCGTAAATTTTTTTGATAAATGAAATTGCTGATCCAGGTTTTCGGTGTGTGTTATGCTTACGACATCGTTGAAGTGCTCTTTGAATCGTTCCTCCGACGTTTTGCCCTTTTTCGGTCTCATGAACATGTACAGCTTGCCGATTTTTGGGCACGTACTGGAAAAAGACATTAATTAAATACAATTACAATTTAAAGTATCTACGTGGAATTTGGTTTGGAAATTCAAATCGAGATTATAAAAAAAGAGGGGAAGGGGGGGGAGGGGAGAGTCTTATCGCTGAATCGAGAAATCGTTATCCGAACCGAATTTGCATGGGATTTCCGGTAGTTGTTTGTTTACAGTTCATTACCATGGGATTCTGGGAACAACTGTTTCGATAAAAAAAAAAAGTTCTCCCATACGATTATCAACCATTCGTGAACTCCAAGGGCGGGGGGGAGTCTAATTAGTGGATGGGTTTTTTTTCTATTGTTTTTTTTTTGTTCCGAAATAGGGTTGATCGAACGACGAAAAAAAATGTCGTTTTTTTTTCAGTACATTAACTGTGCTATAGGTGAACGTAACTTTTTTGGCGAAAAAATCGGTAAAAGTAAAAATAACAACTATTACAAAATTTCCAAAAATTGCAACTATGAAACGAAAATCGGTCCAATTGACAGATTCCCCCCCCCCCAATAAAAACAACACGAGCAAACATCAAAAAGAATCCGTCGCGCAAGCAGGAGTTTCGTCACCTTCGATTACGGAAGCGTACAAGTGTACTCATTATGGGTGTAAGGAAAAAAAAAAAAAAAAAAAAAACTTGCTTACCGCAGTAATTTCTCGACGAGGAGCTTGCCGAGGAAGCCGGAGCCGCCCGTCACGAGGATGTTCAGCCCGTCGTAGAAGCCCGTTACCTCGCTCCCATCCTCCGAGGCTGGACTCGACTCGGACACCGTCTCCGGGTCGTCCCGGCGCATGTCGAGCATGCTCTCCACGTAAGTCTGGCTGCTGTCCTCCATCGGTCTCGTCATTTTTTCTTTTTTTTTTTTTTTTTCTGTTTTACTGATACCTTTTACCGACGAGCTAAATGGTTTTCACCACGTGTGGCTGTATGTGTAGTTTTTGGTATACCCACCCCCGCGATGTTGCGAGATATCAAAGCTCGAATCGAACAATTAATCGATGCATCTGCGACTATGTTGCTTTTTTATACTAAAAGTAAACAAAAAAAAAAAAAAAAGTGCCCAGTCGGAGCGCAAGCAACGACGGCCGCGGTGGGACTGGTCGGCTTGGGCAACTTGAGCGTGTAAGTGTCCCAAAAGCATCGGGCATCGAAAAGAAAAAAAGAAAAAGAGAGAAAAAAAAAAAAAAAGTAAATTAAAGAATCGACAAAGAGTAAGCAATTGACCTCGCGTGCGACGAGCCTTTACGTCCGATCGGATGCAATGTTGCTCGTAGAATTCATCCTTTTTGTATTTTCTTTTCTGTGTTAAATAATTTTATGTCATCCAAAACGTTGTAACACTTGATATTGATGTAGCTTAAACAATAATAGGCCAAAAATTTATTTTTTGAAAGGTATTTTGGCATTTTTTAGCGACTCGTTACAAGTGGAATTTTTTTTTTTACAAGACGGCTATTACACTCCTCCGACGTGACACGTGATCCTTTGTTCTTTTGAGAAAAACGTTGTAGCATAGTTGAGAATTTCTTTTTTTGCAATTTGCATGTATATTTGCAATTTAAGATGATTTAAAAAATTTACTCTCAAACTAACGCGTTGTATGGTGATTTGTCGTCACTCACCGGTAAAAATAACACACCGGGTTCGCATGCAAAGTGCTTTCGTTCGTATTTGAAAACGATTTCATTGAAATGTCAATTTTTTTTTAATTCGATCATTCGAGCTGTACAGGTATGACATTAAAACGTGACTGCAGTTTGCAATAAAACAATTCATCGACTTTCTGATGTTGAATACAAAAACATGACGTACTTGTATTTTAATAAATTTTTAGTGTTGAATTTCTGTTTTCTCGTAGATAGAGCTTTTGTTACAATCGATCGGAAAATAAAGTTTTTTAAAGTAAATGTACAATTGGACTATATACTTTAATGTATATTATAGTATGTGAGACATAGAGTATTGAAATTTATTGTAACTCATTCCAAAATGAGGGTGTTTTAGTTTGAATTCAAGTTTAATGTTCTTGTTCATCCTGAAATAGTGTTTTTTGCATTCAGAATAATATCGTGTCAATGAAAATGCCCCGCATTTTTTTGCAATTAAAAAAATCTGTCCACACTTTGTAGTTTTTTGAATTTATTGTAACTACAATCAAATTAATTTATTTATTTTAAAACTAAATATCTGTCAATCTATCTACATTTATCCTACCTAAAGAATACTCTGCATGATTATTACCCCGTTTTACTTGGGGCCGACTTTGCAAGTAATTTATATATACATACATGTGACGTAATAATAATTATAATAAAAAACAATAACAAGAAAAATCACAACATTAATGATAATATTGATGATTACGTTGGAGTAATTCATGTAAAATCAGCGTACGAATTAGTAAAATATTTTAATTACAGGCTTGCATAATCAACAAGCATTATTTTTGTATACGAACTTTAAGCCAACGTGGGTTTACATTTTAGCAATTAAAAATTCTAAGGGGGCTTCTACTGAAGTACAGCCACACACCTCGGTCGTTCATGTGTCGAATTTGCATTTTCAAAAAAAATCTTGATGCTTTACGCTCTTGTGTTGAGAAAGGGCAACGACCAAAGAGAGTGAAACAATGAAGTGCCCGCGCGGGGTAATTTCGATTATTCCAATGTGGAATCGCTACATTTTTGTGCGTCACGTTCATGTGTAGCTTCGATTGTTACACACGCTGCAAATGAAAGAATTTTATTACACCAAGCCTTTTTTTTTTTTTTTTTTTTTTTTTTTCTATAGTAATAAACGTTTCTAGGGTTGTTGAAGGAAACCAAATTGATTTATGTTATATTTATTTATTCAGGTATGCGCGTAAATTTTTTCAAACAGACTTTTTTTCGATCATGCAAGCGTTATACGTGGTTCGTGTTGATGATGCTTAATTTATCATACAGTATACATCGACAACAAACTATTATTTTATTTACACCGTAGCGATAAAAAATTTTAATCGTTAATTACATTAACCAAACCCTTTCGATATTTGATTTGCTCCAACACTTTACTATCGCCAACATTTGGGTTCGATTTCGTTTAAATGCGACATCTTCGAAATTTTGTGTCATCCATAAATAATATTTTGCAAATCGTATGTACACCAATAGGTACCATTTTTGTGAGTAAAAATTAACTTTAGTATCGTTGTTATAAACTATTTACATGTCAACACTTTTCATCTTGTGAAAGATTACATCTTTTAACCTAAAAAGTTATTACACTCGTTATAAAAAGTATCATTTTGACACAATAATTTAAAACTTTGTTTAATGAGAATAACTTTTTCAATATTTAGACAAAAAATTAGTTACACTTTGATCGTTTGAAGCTAGAAAAGTTCAGCGTCCAGCGCTTTATTCGATGATTCAATAATACAATTATCTTAAAGTGACAAACTATATGAAGTTGATTTCAATAATTCACTGCGTTGGACGTTGTAATGTAGTTTAATAAATAAAATAAAAATATATTATTAAAAAATTGATCAATTATTATTCGTTTTAAATGGGAAATCATGAGTTTATCAGAAATATTTGATGAATGATCATTGTTTAACTAATGAACAATTGCATGAAACTGTGATCCATTGAAATATACAAAGTTGATTCTATTATTTTTCTATCCGATTGGGGAAAAAAAAAATCGAAAATACAAATAGTTCTAAGGTGGTAATTTTTCTCCAACATGATGTGTAAATAATAAACAATTTGTTCGGTTTTAAAGTACTGCAACAGTTTTCCTTCGTTCACGCTCTAACAGCATGAAATAAAATTCAAATTGATAGCATCTAAAATCAATAATCTTATTCACTTAAAAAAAAAAAAAAAAAAAATTTATAACAAAATAAAAATAATATTAATAAACAACCGAAAGTTAGACACGCTCTATTCGTACTCCTCAATACATCATTAAATTAAAAGTATCACATTTTCATGTAAAACACATGCCATATAAAACACTACAACGCTGTTTTCTAATCGTCCTGCAGCAGACTCAGCGGATCTTGTACGATTTTCTCGGCTGTTTTCTTCAAATCTCTTGTTACTGCTTTCTTCACCACCGGCCTGGTGCTATTGATTTTCGCTTTACTATCCTGCAAAAACGCTGACTTTGAACTTCCAAATATATCATTATTGCTGTCATTGTCGTCGTCATCATCTTCATCGTCGAACAACGACGTCGACGTTTTCTTGGGTATAGCCTTCTTACTGCTGGCGAACAGGTCGTCCTCGTCGCTCGAATCACCAAAGATGTCCGTAGCAGTCGTTTTGGTGCTCTTAGGCACTGGTTTCTCATCCAAAGGAGGCGGTTCTTCTCTAACTTCTGCCGGCTCGCTCTTCTTCTTGGCAGAACCAAAGAGACTCTCGTCGTCGACGTCCTCGAGTGCAGCTTCGTCGAACAAGTCGATTTTCGTGTCCCTCAATGGTTTCTTTTCCATTTTCGTTTTGCCGGACGAGAAAAGATCGCTCCTGCTCATGTCATCATCATCGTTGTCGAACAGACCCAAACTCGACTTTGTCTTCGTCTCCACTGCTTTTTTGTTCGACTTTGAGGAATTGGAGAACAAACTGTCGTCATCCTCACTGAGTTTCAAACCTGTATTTGCAAATTCAAAACATGAGTTACATCATTCAATATATGTACAGTAAGGTGACAGTAGTGTACCTTCATTTTTCTCCGGCGATGGAGTTTTTGTGACAAAGGCAAACAGCTGGCTCGGATCTTTGAGAGGATCGTGGCTGTCGTCCCTCAGAGGATCAATGGCAGCCTCGACTTTTTCCTCTTTCCGTTTTTTTTCCACTCCACCCCGTTTACCGTGATCCGTAACGTCCTCGTGTTTCATCGGCTTTCCTCTCGGCCTCTCTATTCTCTCGATTGGCGACAAAATCGGGGCCCTCCCGAACAACGAGTCCTCCTTACCGGCTGGATCTTCCGGCAGATCAGGGGGCACATCGAACAAGTCCTCCTCGTCGGTCGAGGGCGACAACAGATTCGTCGAAGTGTTCCTCGAAGCACTGATTTCCGACTTGTCGTCGACCGTCTTACCCAACTGCGGTCTAACAACACCGGCTCTGACGTCGCCATTGGCATCGCCGTTTGGCTGATCGCTCGTCGGACTGTTTGTAATGACGTCTGGCACATCGAAATCTATGCCGCTCTGCAGTAAGGCAGACTGGCGGGCTTCTCTGCTCTGCGGTCGTCGTTTGGCTGGGATACGCGCTCGACTCTGAAATACAAACGAGACATCGATCGGTCACAAATCTCCAGTATTTCGTTGCCACTTTCCAACTGACCTTCGAAGCGATCGACGTTAGGGTTTCCACCTGAGCCGGCTCGTCGAAACTAATGGCACCCTCCGTATTTTCCGACCTCAAGGACGGCGAGTCTCTCGCCCTGGAACCTGATGACCGACGTAAGTCACATTACTGAGAGATTTTTCAAAGCAACGAGCATCTACCAACGTGTATAAATTAAGAAATAACTCACCCGACGTGTGAGGCGACGAAGCACCGCTGGCCAAACTCGGTGAGCTGGCTTCGCTGCTCGCGTGGCCCCCAGGCGTCTGCTGTCCGTCGTCGTTGCCGTTGCTCTCCTCCTTGTTGTTTTTCCTGAAGGGCGTCGAGTCGTCGGTCGGCGAGAGCATCCTCAGGCCTTCCATGTTGCCCATGAGGTTCTTAATTTTCGCGGAAACCGCGGGCTTCTTGAACCCCTGGCTCGGCGAGTTCTTGTCCGACGTCGGAAGTGGCAGACCCACCTGGATGGTCAGCGACTTTGGTGGCTTCTTCCTCGAGCTCGCGGCACCATCGACGACGCTCTCGTGCTCGGCCCCGTTGCCGTTCTCGCCCCTGTGCTGCTTCTCGAGCTTCTGCCTCATCTCCGCGAAAAGGGGATTCTTCGGCTTGGCCGTTTCAGTCTTTGCTCCAGCCTCGGGACTCGCCACCGGCGGCGAGCCTTCGCTCACTTTCTTCTTTTTCTTCCTCTTGTCGGCAAACAGGTCGTCCTCGTCTTCGTCGTCCCCGTCATCCTCCTCCTCCTCCTCGAATACACTCTTCTTCTCCTCTTTGGCACCATCGCGCCCCGGCACTTTTTCTTCGTCCATGACACCCTCGCCCTCCCCCAACAATTTCTTACCCCCGATCTTCTTGGTCGAGCCGGCAAAGAGGTCCTCGTCGTCGTCGCTGTCGTCGAAAATACTAGCGGCCGGCTTCTTCGGCTTCACCAGCTTGGACCTATCCTCGGGCGCCCCGGCGCTCTTACCGGCCACGAGACTCGTAGGTTTGCCCGCAGACTCGACAACCGGCAACTTGTCAACGACCTTCTTTTCCGGAACGTTCCTCGTGGAGGAGCCAAACAAGACCGAGTCCTCCTCGAAGAGGCCCCCGGAGGCGCGGGATTTCGAGGCCCCGCCAAACAAGTCGGAGTCGTCCGAGTCCTCGTCGAACAGGCCCCTGGGCTGCTTCTTCTTCTGCTCGGTCCTCGGCGACACAACCTTGGTCGGGTGCCTCGGGGGACTGGTTTCACCCGGCTTGAACAGGTCGCCGTCGTCCAGGGACGGCACGTCGTCAAAGAGGCCCTCCGCCACCTTGGACAGGCTCTGTATGGGCGCCGCGGCAAACAGGTCGACGTCCGGGGCGTCCTTGGCGTCAAACAGGTCGATCTCGTCGTCAAAGAGGTTCTTTTTCTTGGGCTGGGGCTGCGAGGTGGTGGACGGTGGTGCGCGCGAAGGTGTGGGCTCGCTGCTCTTGCGGGACCTCGTGCTGGGACTGGCGCTGGCAAAGAGGTCGTCCCCGGAGTCCGAGTCGTCGAACAGCGAGGCTACCTGCTGCAATACACACGTTTGCATCAATGTTGAAACAGTCACTTGTTTAGCTGTGGTTTGTCGATTCCACTGCGTATAATACACTCAACTAGCATTACCATCTCCGATGATGCACCATTCGAATAGGTAGCCGTGTAAGGAGTGCATTTTTGTTTTTTTACTTTGAAAATAACAAAGCTTCAGGACATATATTGGACAACTATTCTGCACCAACAACGTTATGAAACTGCCAAAGAACTGATCGTCAAGCCTTGATATTGTTTCGCTTCGTTCTATAAGCTTTATCTATATAGCAGAGATAGTCGAATAATTGCCTGATAGAGGCATTGTGGGGTATAGTTCTTATCTTTGCACCGTAAATTACTAAAAGTGTTTTATTCTAATGCTTTACAATTTTGTTGCATAAATTTCAGATGTCATTGATGAAAATACTCGAGAAACAATTTAAATCGATCTGTTGGTCGAGCTTTGGACGAAACGACCGATTTCAGGTGGAAAATAGCTGGTTAAGAATGTGATATTTGGAAAAAAAAAAAAAAAAAAAAAACGTTGATCTGAAAAAATGTTGTCAATACTTTTGTTAGCAACACTGCCATAATTTTACAATAACATGACTGTTGAAAAGTACAAAAGAATGTTTTTTCTCCGAGTTGATGAGTCTTTTATTGTGTCCAAGGAAAATTCACGTTTGACAGCCGTGTATATGAAAGTTTTATCAATTACTAAATTCTCAAAATTAAAACATCACTTGAAAGCATATCGCTTTAAAATTTTTACGATTAAATGTATTACTTCGTGCAATACAACACGTTCATTGAAGGCCGTTATCTCTTATACACATCTATAGACTGTACTTTTACATCAACTTTTTTTATTTTTAATTGTCAAAAATATCAGCTGCGTAGTTGAGCTAATAATACAATCAATTAACCTATGAGAAATCCATTACGCCGAGTTGGATTATGTATACATCTACACTGCTATTTACTCAATAGAATTGGCTCGTATAGTAAAACGGTTTAATTTTTAAGTTGATTGGTTTAAACAAAGGAAAAGAAAAAAAAGTGCTTTTACGTCACTGTACTGATTTCAAATGATTTTCTTCAAACCATGGAAAAAGGAGAATTAAAATTTGTGTTTTATGCATAAAAAAAACCTTGGTTTAGCATTGATGACGAAATCGTCTACGAGCCGTTTTAAAAATAGTTGACAATGAAAGGAGTGAGGAAAGGATTATTTTTGTAAACTTGCACTTAGAGATGCACGCGCTGTTGGAAAACCGTTTATTTATTTTACTAACTGTTGTGAAGAAAAAAAAAAAAAAGAAAAAAAGAAATCACCTTAGACTTGGGATTGTCCTTGGGCAGCGGCGGTGGCCCGAACACGTCCTCGGAATCCTCCGACACATCCTCGGGCAGTGGCTGCTGTTGCTCCCGTCGCGGCTGATCGACGGGGTTGCCGCTGCTCTTGACTTTACTCGCGAAAAGGCTGTCGCTGGTCAGGTGCTCGCGGTAGATCTCCTCGGACTTGAGGCGGCTCGAGGACATCAACGGCTGAAAGTCCGCTCTGCGAATTGGGAGAAAAGAGAAAGTTTTTCACATATGTTTACTCATACATATATATATATATGTATATGCTCTGGCGCTCCTGTATTGGTATAGTAAATATATGCGGATGGGATACGCGTGTCTTTTTATGGAGTTGCTCGAGCGGGCGCGCTCGTTTAATCTGTGTCGCGCGACTGTTGCCGATTTTTGGAAATAGAAACCGATGCCACATCGCGTGTGTTTTCTTTGGATCTTGCTCAAAAATAACTCGATACGTACGGAAGATTTCTTGCGGATTTTCATACAATTTTATATATAGCCTTTTGCGGTAACTTGTCTACAACTTGGTAAATACTTTGGTACAGAATCGGTTCAACATTTATCACACGCTTAAAGAATCCAAAATTGACTTTTATACTATTTAAAACAACCGAGCTGACAGTGTCAACATTTTTAAAATAGTTTTTAACTTTTCAAGTCCATCAGTAATTAACATTATACAGTTTATCATGTCAATACTAGTTTCTTATCGCCTAGTGTAACATCATTAAATTCAGAATTTCAAAACATTTCTGACCTTCTTTTTTTTTACTTCTAGAAGGCAATTAATTTTTCATTAGATGATGTCATTTCAACCTAATGACTTCAAGTTCATTTGTAGTTACGTTTATTTTGAGGTTCCTTGATTTGTAGTTTGTATCTCAATATAGTTAATTGTATTTACCAGTAAAAATATTTGTTTTATAATATAAAAAAAGTAGAATATTCATCGCATTAACGAGTTAAGATTACAATAACCCAACGATTAATGGTTAAAAAAGACTACGACAACTATTTGTGGTCATAAATCGGTACAATCGGCACCATCAGTTGCGTTACGGAACAAAGACGAGACACTTGCTCACAAGGCCCGAAAACGTCCTTTTCCGACTTTACTTGCGTAATATTTACTCCAAAAAGAAATCCCAAGCAAACAGCAGAGGCAAACAATATAATATACATAATAAAAAATATTACGCATTTACGTTAACACTCGGCCGTGAGCGCGTTGTCAATATTTGCCGAGCGTCACGCGTCCGAAATCAAGACATACACTTTGCGAGAGCGAAAAAAATGGAAACTGTTCAAAAAAAGAAGCCTTCAATGATCTCGAGGGAGAGAGAGAGAGAGAAGACTCCGCGCGAGCCACGGCGTGACGCATCGGGGGCAAGCAAACGCGTATCAGGTGAGCGCGAGAAAGAGCGACTGGCCGCTCGGGAGGCGCGTTGCGGGGACCCCAGCTTCGCTCTTTCTTTGTGTACCTGCTCGTGGGGACCGATCGAGAGGAAAAAGGAAGGAGCGAGAGGCCCCGCGCTGCCTAAGCATCCAGGACGACGAATTTTCCAGGTGAAAGGAGCTCTCGGGCTCGCTTGGTCAGCTGAAACGTACACACACACAGCTGCGCGATTATTTATTTGCGCTGAGCGTGTATGGGCGGAGTGCGTTTGCACACAGATTTTGCGAGAGAACGGATGATAAATTTCGCTTTTTTTTTTTTTTTTTTTTCAAAAATACTTCGGGCGTTGTCAGAGTTCGTACGGGGCGAATTTTTTTTTACCCAAACAGTTGGCTTCTCCTTGCAATGCTCGTACCTTAAAATGTACAAGCTCGTGGGTAAACACTAGTTGAGAAGGTCAGCGCAATAACATTCGATGCCAGAAGGCACTTTTTTGACGAGTTTCGTGGCATTTCTGAATGTCACATGTACCCACCACGTATGCGAACATTTTTAAACATCGAGAAATATATAATTAATTATCCGGGGTTATTGACACTCGAGCACACCAGCAAGGCTGCTATTGTTTTCAAACTTATAGGGACTTTTTTCTGCTTGTACACTATTCTTTTTACCGACTGTATATAATAATTTTTTATGCATCGAACGGTAATTTTTTATCCAAACGTTAAAAAATTGGGTTGCGTATAAAAAGCTTCAAATTTTAACAATTTTCCAAGTGGAAATCAGATATGGAGATAACAAACGAATATTAAGGCGATAAAGAAAACTAAATTAGGAAATTACAGATGTGCTAATGAGGTGTAAACTCATTAAGCAGAATAAAAATAGCTTGTAGATAAAAGAAATAAATAAAGAAATACACTATTTATATCGTTCTAAGAACTATAGACTATTAGTACCCAGCGACATTACATGCTCAAACGCATTTAGATTAAAAATTGTTGGAGGTAATAATATATTAACAACAGTGCCCTTTGGTCAATCGAACACAAATATTATTTTAGTTGGTAATGAACGGAGAGAGAGAGAGGAAAAAAAAAAACTTGAGCGTTTAAAACGCGGGACTCTTTATTATTTTAGTAAGTAATGAGTACGCGGAGAGAAAAAAATACTTCAACGATCGACGTATTGGACTCCGCAAGCCCAAGCATAATTGGCGTGGTCTCCAACTTCCCACGACGCACTTAAGCACCGCTGCTCTAAGCTTTCCCGAGCTAGCTTCTAAGAATAGTCTCGATTACCAGCAAAATGCTTATCCACGGAAAATCCGGTGGTGGGTCCCCGCGGTTAATCACTCTTCCAATAACTGTAGAAAAAAAAGAAGAAATTTTTTGATTTTGCGATGCATTGCTTGCTCGGGTAGAGGTCCAAGTACGTGGTGTGGAGACCGTGTCAAATGTGCGTAAGAGTCTTTTTTTTTATTTTATTTTTTTTTTTTTTTTCCCTCATCCGTGCAGGGAAATAATCTTATGTGGCTGTATTTTACGACACACATTAGATAACGTTTTGAAAATAAAAACGTACATTATCTGCACTGGATAAGTTCATTATTCGTTACCCAAGATGCTCTTATAAACAAGGAAAAAAAAGAAAGATAGTATAAATTACAGGCAGCGTTGCATCATTTCAGCAGTTAGTTCTTTACGTTTGCGAAGAAATCTCCACAAAGCATTAAAATGAAGTCTGCGTGTCTTCTTGTTGTTCTTGCATTAATCGTCTGTGTATTCAACTCAGTCGAAGGTAATAATAATATAACACATAGGTATTTAAAATTATCGTATGTATATATAGTATAGAGTCAAATCGTATGATATATAGGTCAACAACAAAGATATGCTAGGGAATGCAGTGAATTTTTTTGAATACTAATAATTGTAGGAAAAAAACAACTGATAAACTTCGTAATCGCCACATATATACACACAACTTTATTATTTAGAGCGCCTTCCTCTTAAGTTTGATTTATTATTATTTTTTTTTTAATCTTTCCAAGAAAAACCAAATAAAACGTTGAAATTTTTGTACAAACTATAAAAATTAAATTGTCAATTGAAAAGGTCATGCTTTAGAATTTTTCCGTTTTAAACAGACAATTTGGTTTATCCATGCCACTCGTATTACGAATAAAATTACTTTGTTGCATGGTCTATCAATCTTTTATTTACGAATAATTTGATTCAAGTTTTGCAAATTTCATTTTACTCTTTGAAAAAGTTTGCTTAGTAGTTCTAAGTTGATTTTTGAAAATACTCAACGTGTAAGCAGTCATAAGCAATTGTGTGTCAAACAGCGAGTAGAAACCATGTAAAAATATATATATTTTTTTTTTCGTAAAAACAATAACGTTCAAATTTTTCAATCAAATAGACTTGCAATAAGGCCAAAAGTTTCATCATAAGGTATAAGTGTCTTTTTGTAAGATAATAAAATTTATTGTTGGTTTCAACGTAAGACCTTGGAGATCTTACATAAAAAAAAGTTTTACTTGTAGCACAACTGCTATAATTTCATATTTTTGCATTGTCAATTAAAAAAAATTTTTTTATTCAAGCACAATCACGGGAAAAGCGTGCCCTATCACTAGAGTATTGTCCAACTGGCTATTCAGAGAAAGAATGTAGGGTATATGCCTGGAAAAAATTAAAAGAATCTGGTGGCTGTCAAACTTTCCACTTAGGAGGTAACACAATTCAATGGGAAAGGTGAGTGTATTTACTTTTTTTTTTTTTTATCGTATCGTAATTTTCAAAAATAAATCAGCATTTGAGTAATAATTATTTTCTGGCTTGTAGCTGCGGAGCCGTGTTGTGCCCACCTGGTGCGGAAAAACCAGGCGATAATAGAAAACCATATCCCGATTGCTGTCCGAGTTGTTACTAAATAGATTGAGATCGACCAGGATCAATTTTTAAATAAAAGCATAAATTATATCATCTCGATATCATCCATTGAAACTGATTCAATCAAATATTAATTGTTGGTATGTCTAATATTGTTATTCCAACAAGTTCTGCAAATACGCTGAGTCATCATAAGAAATAAAATGAATATTTCATCGTTAAAAAAATGTGTGCTTTTTTTAATATCTGAACAACTATATTATTAATAAAAAGAATGTTTTGAAGGCTATCGCGGCCAACATATGGTTTAGTAAAAAAATTGCACAAATTAGCATCTCATGTGTACTGTCTCGACTAAAATTTTTTTCGTTTTTTAATTATAATAAAATAATTTTTTGATAGTTAGAGCTATGAAATTCGTCTATGCCAATACCAATATTCGAATGAGGGAAAAACTTTGTAAGATGATTTCTGGTACCTCGCAATAGTAAAAGATAAATTTCAAACTATTTCATTGGCCTTTATACTCAATACTTACAAGTGTACGGTAAAATAAAAAATAATTAATAAATTACATATTTCATATTTTCTTAATGATATAAGTTTTAAGAAAAAGACATTTTCCTGCTTTGGGCTTTTTTTTACCGTCGACGTTTAATGCAATTTTAGAGTTCGCACCTGATGCATCAGGGTAAGCACATATGCAAGGGTCCCTCGCGCCTTCAGGTTATGGTAAAAAAAAAAATACTATTTTATGCTCATACATGATTGTCAATTATGACAATTTAAAATTTTTTTAAGTAATAGAAATCCTTATTTTTGTTCCATAATGTGAAAATCTTGTAGATATTTGAAAAAAATTTTTTAATTAAAAAATAACATATTTTTATTACACAAAATAGAAAATTTACAAAAATTAAAAAAAAAATAGCCTAAAAAACCTTGAAGAATTTCGTAATATTTTTAAAGGCTCACAAAAAAGAAAAACCTTGACTTCGAAAACGTGCCTAAAATAAAAAATTTTTCTGTATGAATACGTCCAAGTGAATGTTTTTTTTGTGGAACTGCACACATATTACAAACGCTTAGTTTAATCACGTACAAACACGTTCTTAATAAGTGTGTATAAAATGCAAATCTTATCAGCGTAAAAAACTACTTCGTAAAAAAATAAAAAATAAAATCTTGTGTAAATATGGTTATCTTTTTTTCTTCATGCTACAGAATTACATAGTCGACTTTTTCTTTAAGAATTAGTGCCTTCTCTGCTATTGATTTCCTCCTTTTTTCTATTTTCATATGCAATATGGGTAAACATTAACGAGACGATATGCATCTTAAATGTACTAACACTTATTTCATGCATTATTATGCTTGAAATAGTTTCCTCGTGCGATTAAAAATACCTTCGATTGAGCTTTTTACTGCATCGCTTAAAGAAAAATAAAAGCCACCCTCGATATTCAGGCAGTACTTGGATGCTGTTCGAGGAAAACGCATCCAAACGGTCAACAATGACCCCAAGCATGAAACTATTTTTGACTCTGTGCTTCGTGACTGTGATCTTTTTCGCTGTGGCTGAAGGTATAAACGAATCAAATTTTTCTTCCAATAAAGATCTCAGAGTAACTGTATTGAATTTCTTTTTTTTTTTTTTTTTTTTTTTTTCACGTGGTTACAGGTGCCAAATTCGGTCTCCAAAAGCGCGCGCTCATGATAGAAAAATGCCCATCAAATTTGCCATTAGAAGAATGCAAAAAATATGCTGAAAAAAAATCCGAACGCATCCAGTACTGCCACAAGTACACTATTTACGATGGGATTGTTCAATGGGACAGGTAATTGTTTGTGCTTTAATGAATAAACAATATGTATATATATATTGCTTGCACGTAATCCATAACTAAATTGATATCGAAATTTCAAAAGCAATATTATTCTTGCATATGGACAACGTTAAGTAACCATTGAAACTTGTTTATTATTTATAGCTGCGGCATTCTATATTGTGGAGAGTTTGGGAAGGAATCAGCTGAAAATTTGAGCAAGCCTTACCCTGATTGTTGTTCGCATTGTCTTCGTAAATAATAAGCATCGTTGTTTTGAAATTTTTAATGTAATGCATCACATCTGATATTTTTTACGTGTAAATTATAAACTTTGAGTACTTTTTACGTTTGAAATAAACAGTGTACTGTATTTCATCCATAGATTTGTTTTAATTTACAGTATAAATAACACAACACTCTTAATATTAATATTAATTTTTACAAATTGTTAAAAATGACACCAAGAAAGCAGTTACATACAAGTACAGAGAATGAAAATACCTTTTAGCGATTTTACATATAAATTATACTCGATTGAAAATTAAATTTATAACAGGAAAGAATACAAATGAATTTTTTGTTTCTACTGGTTGGGCGGATTACCGAAATAAAAGAGACCCATATTTAAAAAAAAATTTTTTACGTAAATAACTGACGAAGATAGAGCTTGTCAAAGTTTGAAGTGACATCACTTCCTAGTAAAACGATTACATTAAAAATGCATAATACCCTTATGATGTCACTTTGTTAATCAAGCAAGTTTAAATGCTCTATTCTTGGATTTATTTTTTTTGTTTACAAGAAAAAAAAATTTTATTTTCCTGACCTTCAAATATGCAGTTTAAAATAAAAAAAAACTGTTTGAAGGACAACTGCAATCTATAAACGAAATTAGCAAAATACATAAACTATTATAATACAAACGAGTTCCATATTGGACAAATAGTAGGGGTACAGCCAACCATTCCTATATATATAAGAGAGGATACGCTAAAATCAGCAAATAAGTCGAGACTCTCTCAACCGTATTGTACGTCATGAAGTGTGCACTAGTACTTTGTTTGTTGGCAATTGCCGTAACTTTGGTGTCGGCAAGGCCATCGTTGGGTTCGTACATATATTTTATCCCGAAAAAATGTCTTGTAAATAATTTTTTGTTCAATTGAACGACAAATAATTTTTTTAGACGAGGACGAATTCTTTCAATACACAACCCTCACTCCATGGACGTACGAAGAGTGCGAAGAAAGAGCTGCACAAGCGAGAAAAGAGAGTAAAAGGTGTCAAAGTTACGGGTGTTTCGAGGACGATGATAAAAAGCTTATTATTCATGGAATCAAGTAAGTTTACGTATCACAAGATATTGCCGTTAAAACTAATTATCAAACAAAATTTTTCTCCCTGATTTGACTGCCACAATACTTTTTGAGAAACTAACAATAAATTTAAAAATTCGTCTGAATATTCATAACATTATATGCCATGGTAGCTGTCGAGATAAACAATGTTTTTAAAAAATACCACATCAAACATTGAGCTATCATAAAAGTGCTGGATTTATCGGTCTCTCTTACTCTTGCGGTGGTCACACCGTTTCATCAAAGATTAATTTTTAAGGACATTCATCATCAATTTTTTTTTTTTTTTATAGAAATTGTTGAAACCTTGAACATATATTCGTTATACTATATAAATATCCCACACGAAATTTCAGGTCTTTTATATATATAATTTCAAAAAAATCTCAGTTGAACACGTAACCTTATGGAAGAATAATGTAAAATCGCCTTTTTGAGGAAACGATTTGTATAAATCTTTTAATTTTTTTTTTCTTTGATACAATACTATTAGATAAGCATAATATTAAATTTTCAAATGGACTCACAAGTTGGTTTTTCAATAAAATAATAAAAAAGGGGTCGAGTATGCGTAAACGCGTATATATAGATACATCCATACGAGCAAAACGATTTTTTCCACTAACTGTGTGATAAACGTTCTTTAGTGCAAGCGATAAAAGTTGTTATTGTTTAATTAGTAAAAATAGTAGATTTCGTCACGATCACTGGGAGTTTGCGAAGCAATGCCCGAAGTATACCTTTGTGATCGCCGTGAATTAGCACCAGTGGCGATCTCTATTTTTCCTACCACGGGCGTTGTACTTAAATAACAGAAATACTTGTACAAGCCAATCATAAAATGACATCATATTTCTTGGATTATTTTCAGCTGTACACTCAGCAATGGAGTTTTCATTCCCTTTGATTAAAAGATCATCAACGGTGGACAATCAAGTGCACAATTTTTGTTGAAATAAATACTTTTTAATGTCAAGCACACGCAAGTAGTTCGACATGTAATAAATATAATAACAAAATATCCAATGTATGTTTTTTTAGCACTTTTATACGCCTTCTTATGTTGACGGTTGCAAAAAAAAGTAATTGTTTGACTCAAAATTATTAAAGCACAATAACGTACATGATTTATATAATCACAAGTACGTGACTAGATAATAATGTTATTTTCGTAATCCATACAAGCCAAAATAAAACCAAGTTCGTCCAGTGCACGCTTAACGCGGGAATAACTAGATGGATTTTAATGAAACGTCGCGCTGTGGTGGCATTCGTTATGGGCCAGGATTTAGGATTTTTTTTGTATCATTTTATCTTAAAAATATTTAACGAAAGTATTGACAATTATATCTACCTCTAGTCAGAAATTCTTCTGAAGTCACCGACTCATCGTTGTGTGAGCAAATGGCTTTTCAAATTAAAAAATGATTTCGAGGACACTTTGTGAAAAAAGTAAAATATAGGGTAAAAGGTAGATTTTTCTATCAAAATACCCAAGCAGGGCTTCCAAGAATTTATTCAAGGTAATAACAAAATGAAACTCAGAGTTGATTTTTTATATTACTCTACCTTGTGCAATTTTTTTTTATCTTGATGGTCCCTTTAGCTTTTGATGGCAAGTTTTGCTAAGCCTTATGTGATTTACTTTAGTATAATAATCCCATCAGCTTCTTAGTGTTATAATAGTGTATACGTATAAAGGATGTTTATTTAATTATTTTATACAAGAGGTTTATAAAAACTTTGAAATTTATGCATTTACTTTATAATTTATATACGTACTTAATATTTTTCATCATTTTGAAAACATTTTGAGTCTTGAATAGAAAAATTAATTATTTTGCGAAAAAAAAATTTTTTTATTGAAGGTGACATTTATTAAAACAATACGAATCAAAAGTATAAAATGGTAACTTATCAAAATAGAGTCCACTGAGATAAGTGGGCTGTGCACCAGTTTGCTATTATTTTTAATAATAAAATTATAATTCATAAGAGATGAAAAAATATTTTTTTTACTGGTCATAGACAAAAATCCTCTTGATATGTGGAATTCTTTCACCATATTTCGATCTTCTGTCTCATAGAGTTTATTTATATAATATAGCCAGTTAGAATTTCATTAGAGGATATTTAGTGTGACCAATAAAATTACTAAATAAAATACTTGCCTTTACAAGTTTATTTTATTATTATTATTTTTTTTTCATATTAATATTTTTTGTTAAAGACACAATATAATAAGGGAAGCGGCAATAAATTGTTTTAATTTTCAATGATGAAAAACTTTGTATTTTTTTGTACCAACATGTGACGGAAGCGCACAGCGGGTAATGTGTCATTTGGGCGGAGAGCCAAAGTTGCATCACACGAGTACGCAAACACGATTTTTCATTTTAGATTTTTTACACAAAAGAGAGAGGTAACCATATTAAAGACTCAAATGTACGCACCTCCTAGGAGGAAAAGAGAGGACAAGTATCCAAGCTCGTGGATTGAATTTATGAATAAATTTCGCTCTCGCAAGCTCATCTTCTTTCGCCATACATTCTGGATCCGATTGCGTGATGGTATGCGGGACTGTGCATGCACGCCGCGACTTTTAAGGTTTGGAAACCGTAAATAGAATTCGACGAGCGTTTACGACCCGATGTAAGACCGTTTGTCATTTATGTTGTATTATCTAATGTCAGTAGAGTCTAAAGTGTGTACTTGATTGAAACTTTATTCAACTTATACAAGTAACGAATCATTCGTCCATCGTGTCCTCAGGTTTAAAAAAAAACAGCTAATTTTTTTATCAATGATTTGCAAATTAAATCGTTAAAACTCAGAAAAATTGTCTCAGTCTGAAAATAAGCTGTAAATTGATTAAATTGTTTTTGGCTGATTTCATTGGAAATTTTGATAAAAAAAACAAATTTGGTTTTTTTTTTTTTACCCAACTGCAATAGAAAAATTCTTTTTATTCGTGATTAAAATTACACGTACAAATTCAATTTTGTTAAAAAAAAAAAAGACACTTGCACTTGATTTATTGCGAAAAACAAACAAACGGGTAAATTATATGTGATATCGTTGTTATGATCGGTACCCAAAAACCGCAATAAAAATAAAAACTCGTTTTAACGTCTTCAATTAGTGAAATCGGATCCGGTGCGCTGCACACGGAGAAACTATATTAGAATCAAGAGAATGCAGTCGCACTACAATTAAATGGCCACGCATGCACACACACACACTTACACTGTACTTGCGAATAAAACAAGCGAAACGGTAGCAGCGACCGGAGATCAGATCTTTTTTCGTACCCAGTAAACTGACAGTGTGCATTTTTAGAGGTGTATAAGTTACGGGCCAATGTACGTGGGTTGGAATTTTTCTTTGTGTCTTTGTACCTTAGAATAAGTTTAAAAAAAAAAAAAAAAAAACAAAGACCTGGCCCAAGAGTGATTCTAGACGGGTGAGAATTTGGTGGGAAAAAATTGTTTATCATCATAATACATATAGAATTTATCATTTTTCCTGTAGATAAAACTAAATACCAAATGTTCTTTGTTTGAAAAAAAAAAAAAAAAAAAAAAAAAAAAAAAAATGCGTCACAATCATTTTAAACAATTATGTCCATCGTGACACAAAAATAGTTGTACCAAAGTGATACTTTCTCTGATCTACGTTGTCCAGAACAACCATAAGCCGATTTACCGATGAAAGCACTCTTTTGAGACCAATGTCCGATAAGCTTCAAGATAAAATTAATGCAGTATATTATTAATATTATTGTTGTTCTGAAATGTGCTTTTACTTTTTGTAGAACAAAGAGACCCCATTTCAAAATCCGCGTAAAACGCTTTCGACCGAGTTACGATATCTCTCTCTCTCGTGTGTACTTGTGTGAATTAAACTTTCTAATACCAATTAAAGTAACAAACCATAGATAAAATTTACTTTCGGACGTGCTCATAATATGTATAAATAACGGAGCAAAACATTAAAAGCAGATCGAGCCAGGGAAATAATCGTCAAACGATGAGGAAAAAACGTTCCTCGAGCAAAAGTTATTGTAAAAAAATATAGCGTATATCTGGTAAGTTGTATCGGCCCAACCGAAGAACATGTATATTAATATAGTGGATAAAAAATAAAAAGTGGAAAACCCGATTGGAAAAACAAAGATTACGAGGGAGCTCGTGTACGCAT
This sequence comes from Copidosoma floridanum, assembly GCF_036245765.1. NCBI lineage: Eukaryota > Metazoa > Arthropoda > Insecta > Hymenoptera > Encyrtidae > Copidosoma > Copidosoma floridanum. The sequence continues at coordinate 5,923,304 of NW_028321897.1, read as the reverse complement.
ACCTATACATACATGTATGTACACCGTTTATAAATAGCCTCACGGTACAGAGACGACACGCGCAGCATCCACTGTCGGCGCACTTATATTTACATGTATGTACACACACCGGTTCGTAACACGCACACACGCGTCAAAAAGAGACGCAAATTTCGTTATGGAGCGGAGAAAAAAAGCAAAAAAAGGTATATAGCGAAGATGAGTGGGTGATTAACAGCCCAGAGGCGCGCTCGCGGTAGCCGATCACCCGAATCGATACATCACTAATCCGTAATCTCGCGATAACCGTATAAAATTTGAAAAAACAAAAACAAAAAAAGAAAAAAAAACGTTTTTGCTGGATTGAGAGAAAAATAAACATAAAAAATTTACACGCCGTTCGCCCTATATTAGCGAGCGCGACGGAAATCGCTGAGCACGCCGAGGCTGACTAAAGGCGCGCGAATAGACCAGCGCGCGGAAGATGCGTTCTCCCGGGAGCCTTGAGCCGCCGCTGTTGTAGCCGTTGCTGCTGGTGATTCGAGTCGCCGTGTGACGATGGACGATGGGAATGAAAAAAGGATGGCGGACGCCTGTGACGTCCTCCTGGGGCATTTTTGTTTTCAAAAGATGAAATTTTTTTTTTTTTAATGAAGCATCACTCTCAGCTCGGTGTTTACAACATCAAGTATATTACTCTCTTAGAGAGAAAAAAAGTTGAGCGTTGAGTGGGATTTGTGAGCTTTCGCAAGTGAGAAAAATATTTTTGTGGTTTCGCTTGAATTTGATGAGTTGAGCTGCTGTGGTATCGTTCCAAAGGAGGGGGACAAAATAAAAGAGATAAAATGCTGATGAAACGACTAAAGTCGATGTGCACGTGAGTCATTGATATACATTTACGCGCACGAGCGAGTCTAGCTTATGGAAAAATTATGCCTAGAATATTTTTCAACAACCACAGCTATACAACAGAACGACGACGATTGTTCCGCTGAGATTGTGACTCGAGAAATCCGTCCAACTTACTCTTGTCATTACTATTTCTGTAGATGAAGACTATACAATTAAGAGCTTGTAAAAGATATAAAAAGGTCACGTTTGATTATTAAAGTATTGCAATTATTCTTAAATTAGCCAGTTATTTATTTATTTATTTTTTTTATTAATTCCAGAGCATGAGTTCTTGTCGATCGGGGACAAAAAGTATCGATATACAACTTCTCCTATGACGTATAACATCATTTTTTAATAACTTGTGGACGTGTACGCCCAATTTCACATGGAGATATTAAGTAGGAAACTTTTTGTAATTAATTTCGCGTTGTGCCCGTGGGGTACGATACGATTTATTTACATGTATTTAGCATAGGCCAATAAATTTGTTCCAAATTGCACGAGCTCTGTATCAATTAGTTTCTTGTTATTTCAGTACTACATTACAATGTGTGTTTTTACTTGAAAATAAGTAAAAAAAAAAAAAAAAAAAAAAAAAAGTTTAGCTTACGTTGTGATTCTTGGCTTTATTGCTTCGTGGATCGAAAAGTCAGTCGATAAAAAAAGACGTTAAAAAAACTCCTTGACAATCTAATCAATCGTACCTACGAATTTTACCTTATGTACGGCAGTAAATTTACCTCCTTAAATCTTGGATGGCACGTATATTTCCTTGTTTACTATAAAATGTAAAAAGATAAAGCAGTTGAGCACTTATCGTCGTGGAAGGCAAACCAGCACGTATTTTTGTTAGAAAAGAAGTGGGGAACGTATAGTATAAATGCCGTACAACTAAAACACTGATTGTACTAAGAAAGTAAGCTTAGAAGAGAAGGAATCTAGCCGCATTCCGAATTATCATCAGCAAACATGAAGTTTTTCTTGAGTTTTGCTGTTGTTTTATGCGTAACAACTTTTGCTACCTACGGAGAAGGTAAATATTGATATTTTAAAACATATTTTAACCACATTGTTACCACAATACTTTATACAGTCCTACGCCCCCTTTGTCCAGTTTTCGTTCTAAGTAATTTGGCCGATCGAAACAATAAAGGTAAATACCTGTACATTCGACTCTTTAAATAGTTTCATAAACTCAGGAACGTTAACTGCTGTGCCAATGGTTAGTTACTATTATTTTTTTTTTTTAAATTATACCTCACAATTTTTTAAGCATTGCCATTTAAAGTGTGTAATTTTTACATTTACTTATGTGTATATTTACAGTTGTAATAATCGAATATTCTAAATTTTGTACTCAAAAGATAATAATGATAAACCCCATGATCATCAAGTTTTCAAGAGCATTGGTTTTAAATTAACAGTGTGCTACTGATTTTTGATTAAACAAATTTTTAACTTATTACATTTTGGCTTTTTACATCACTTGTGAATCCCTTTTTTTTTAAATTTTGTTTTTTGTTTTTTTGTTTTTAATGAACATTAGTGCATTCAGACATATTATGTACGAAGTCATGTTTTATAATTTTTGTTAATACCATAGGGATGTTGAACTGGTTTTAACAACTTATCCATTCAGACTGTAAAAATCACTGAAACAAGTTACTCAGTTTTTGCAAAAAACTAAGCAAAACTGAGGCCACAGTAAACGTCCTAAGGTCAAAAAAACGCCCAAAGTAGGAAAAATATATATTTTTTTGAGATTCCTAGATTCTTCCTTGAAGCCAAATGTATCAGATTTCAACTATTTGAATTATACTTCAAAAAACTTAATTAAAAAAAATTCCTTTTAAATCTCTTTTGTACTATTACGGCATGTACATACATCATTTTTTTTCTTGACCCAAAAGTAAGTTTTAAAAAATCTATAACTTTTCTTGACTGCAGACGTTTCTTGAGAGATACGTTTTTTTTCAAGCTCTGCATTGCTGAGGATTTTTTCCTGAGTTTGTAATCACTATACTGAGCATTGACATTCAAAAATTAAGCTACCCTCAAGAGTCCAACTTGAAGTAAACAATAATTTAACAACATATTATGTAAACACGTACAAAATACTCTACGGAAGTTATAAGACGTACATTGACTACACGAAATTCGTGGCAAAAATTCGTTTTAAACTAACAAGACGCAAAAAAATGCTACACTTTTTACCATAATGTACTTGTGTACGGAGTTAATGCAGCAAAAAAAAAAAAAAAATGTTTACAACACAAATTATCATATTATTAAAACTTTCAGTTGATGGTTTCACATTGTTAGCGATTATTGGTGTATTTATTATGAATATTTTTTCAAAAAACTGAAAAGTATGACGAGCTGCCCTATGAAATAAAGTCCTCTCACGTAAAATGATGAATAAAATAAATTTAATTGAATTTTCATTTCAGCAATCCCCAATCAACGGAGCAAACGTGCCATATCCGTACAGAATTGTCCGGATGATAAGTCAAAAGAGGGAAAATGTAAGGACTACTTTGAGGAACAATTGCAAATGTACCGCGACCAAGGACAATGCATACGTTACGTAGGAGACGATACCCAAGTTCAATGGCAGACGTAAGTTGGATATGTGTTTTACCTCATATGGAAATTATCGACTATTTCGCATCTGCGAGCATTCACTCCTGTAAAATAATATATAATTTCTTATATTAATACGAAACTCGTTCGAAAAGGCTTCTTTACGAACCTCGCCTTCGGCTCGTGCCGTAAACCTCTCGGTTCGTAAATCGAAGCCTTTGCAAACTCGTACGCAATATACTATTATATGTATAAAATTTCAGTTGTGGATCAGTACTTTGTTCAGAAGACTTGGTGAAACGTTCCGACCCAAGCAAACCGTATCCTGACTGCTGCCCGAAGTGCTACCATCCTTACGAATAATTTGGCACAATCGCATGAATTACATTACTTATATGAAATGTATACAGTATATTAAATGGTTAAGGATTTTAACAAACATAATTTTTTTAAATATTTTTTCGAATAACTTTCAATTTAAAAATGTAAAAATAATAATAATAATAAGCGGTTAAATAAAAAGTTCATAAAATAAAAAAAAATAAAAAAAAAAAAAAAACCAAGTGAGTACTGATTTTTCTATCAAGTTCAGCAAGTTCTACACCCCCTCCTCACGACAATCGACTAAATCCAGTACTGACTCATAATATTATTTGCAGTCACTCAAGAAATTAACATTTTTCAGCAATTATAAAAATCACAATAACAGAATGTGTATTTCATTTGGTACATAAAATCAAATTGTGTATTATATACTTTCACAATAATTTTGCTCAGAATACAGTTAGAATGTGTATTCACTTTAAAAGTAATAAAAATCCCTTGAATTTAGACGATATAGTTAAGTCAAAAAAGTGAATTTGGACGAAAGTCACGAGTGAATGAAGTTACATATAGCAAGCGGCATCATATTCGTAAACCGAGAAAGCCAAAAACATCACATGGTATAAATAAATCCACGCTTTAGATCAAACCAAATGTTTTTTTTTTTTTTTTTTTTTTTTCCATCTATTTAAACACGTCGTGATATTTGAGTACAGAAATTGAAACCAATTTTCTCTCAAACCGAAGTGCCGCCTTTTGTTTCGCATAAACTTTTGAATGCTCTGGAATGGAAACTAGTTTCTGCGACATAAGGAGCTCGAAAAAGATTTGTCTTTCAACAAGGAAGTCGGCAGGCTCGAGATAGAGAGAGAGCGAGTCTGCACGCAAGGAGTAAAAGCCACCTGTACGTGCACAGGCGTGCACATAATGAAATTTTATCCTTTTTATCGATGTTACGTAAAAACCGCCTTACGTGTAGCACTTACTGCAGAGACTAAAAGAAAAAAAAAAAAAAAAAAAAAACAATGAACCGGGGAAACCAAATATATATAAGGAGGGAAAATTTTCACAGCCGAGCCCGTTCGAAATATTGGACCGAGGGACAACCGCTGCAACACCAAAGGGGTCCTGATTGCCTTGTTCCGCGGTTAATAAAATCGGTCGCGAACAAAAATGAAACTGCCCGTCGCGTTGTGTTCGTGCGTTCTCTTGGCTGCGGTCATCATCGGTGCGGCTTACGAATACGAAGTGGTCAGAGGTACATAATAATATATTATACTTGGGGCCCGAACATTGAGAGCATATGGTTCACGCAAAGTGTTTGTCAAACGTATAGTCACTCGTGACACTTGCAACGTAAGTACATAACGTGTATCAAATTGCAGAAATCACCAAAGCCGATGAGGTGTTTCGCGAGGAGTACTGCCAACCGGCCAAAAACATCGCACCGGACGGCAAATGCTCGAGTCTCCGATGCAACAAAGACAACACCAAAACTATTAAAATTGCGTGAGTCGTTTTACAAAAATTTTCTTGCTTATACTGTATAATGGAGAGCAGCAATGTCAAAGTATGTACTTTTGTTTGTGTGTCGGACAGATGTGCCGAGGCGCGATGCAGCGGCAAAACCGTCGACTTCAAAGGTGACCCGAACAAGCCGTACCCCGACTGCTGCAAGATACCGATCTGCGAGGAATCCAACGATTAACTCGGGGCGCTGCATTGTGATTTGTACGAAAACGAGATGGAAAGTCTGAATAAAATTCTTTTCAAACTTTTTCGATCCTTTTACTACAATTTGCCGAGGAAAAAAAAAATAAATAATCAAACGCCACGTGCCGCTTTGCAAGGAACAATACCGGTAGCTCAATGGATGATCCACCATCGATCTATTGAGCGCGCGATGAATCGTCGAGTTACCTGTGCACCCAATGTTGTTAAACACACGGCGAGCAAAGGAATTGACAACATTTACTTTTTTTACTCAAGCTTTGTAAGATTTGACTCACCCGGAACTGGATCCCGCAGTGTTGTCGATGTATGGCTGTTGCACCGAAATTCCACTGCTGCTGCCGTTGTTCATACTATTGTTCGACAGAGCGGCCGAATTGGCCGTCCCGTTGTTTCCTGCCTCGAGGGATGAAAACGCGTTGTTGTTGTTGTTGCCGGTACTGCCGCTGGTGGTGTTCTTTGAGAAACCGGTCGCGCTTATGGTCACGTTTGCCGGATTCGTGCTGGAGTTGGCTTGCTGATCGTTGTCGCTCGAGCCCGACGTCGACGACGAGGATGATCGCCGGTGTTTGACGGAGGACCACATGTCCACCTTGCCAAAGATCGAGACGCCACCGACAGGTTTCTGGAAATCATTCAAACAAACGGCGTTTTATTGCGGGCTGGCAATGAGTAACGGAAAGACGTTGTGTTCGTCGTGTCGCGTATGCTCGACCTTTTTTGCAGGATCCGAGGGATTGTCTGGTAGCTTGAACTCCTTGGCAGCTGTGTTGAAGAGATCGTCGTCGTCGTCGTCGTCCTCAAACAGTCCTTTCCCTTTGTCGTTCATCTCTGGTGTACTGGTGGTGATGGTGCTCGTGCTGTCAACTTTCAGATGCTGTTTGTTCATCACATCTGATTTCACAGCTTCTCGCTCGGAAGCGAATATGTTCTTTGAGGCTTTATTCGAAAATATGTCGTCCGAGTCTTCCGAGTCATCGGCATCCCCGAATAGATCGTCCATCGTTGATTTCGGAGCCGATGCTAAAATTCGTGGGTCATCTTTAGTTACAAGAGTACTGTCCCATGAAATGCATTAAAAATATACTCATACTTACACATGTTGCTCAATGGTGGTGGTACATCGATGCTTGCAGGAATTATATTTTTATTTACAGGCCTGGCAGGCTTATTCGTCCACAAGGGGGGCGAAGTTTCATTAGAAAATAGATTCTTTCCCTGACTAAATAAGTCTTCAGGTTTGTTCTTGGATGAACTTTGGTCTTCTTCAGGGTTAAAAATATCCTCTGAAAAATATATTTTTCAACTAGAGGGATGAATTTTGTGGTTTTCAAAATTAAAAACTTTTCAGAAACGTACCTTCTACATTTCTTATGACCGGCTCATTTGCATCTCGAGCCATTACATTTCTCTCAGGTGGCATCACGCTGCCTAGTCTCTTGGCTAATTCTTCGGCAAAACTTGATGAAACGTTACTTATATGTTGAGTCTAAAAAATTTTTTAAACAAATCATTTAATGGAGATATTTAAACAATACTAGGATTTATATATGAAAAGCGTGGTACCTTTGGTAAAACGCTAGAAGGAGTTGTAGGTTCTGTATCTGAGTTTAGAGTATCCTGACTCCTACCATACAGTCTACTCTTATCAACATCTTTAATACTGCTACTTTCAACATTAAAGTCGTTAGACTCACTTGAGGTGGATGACATTCTTCCAGGACCCATATTATCACGAGTATGGGAACTTAATACGTTTGGAATTTTTTTGTTATCTGCATCACTAGATGAATCTTCTTCATCTTCCTGTTCTGATTCACTACTACTCGTCTCCAAACCAACTTTAGTAGATGCATTCCACTTCTCTGAACCCATAACATATGGTAGGGGTCTATCTTTGTACGGATCTTTTGGCCTGTATATTACACTATCAAAAATTATAAAATTATAGCTTAAACTGTTGTCAAAGTATTGATAATTTTACGACAAAGATGAAATAGTTTACCTTGGTAATGTATTATCATCATTATCATCCTCGCTGTCACTAGCTATAACTTCCACTCGTTCAAACTTCTCATTCATTATTTTCAAACCTTCTCTTATACTTTCACAGACCCTTTCTAACATATCTGCGTCGTTAAGTTCCTCCTCAATCTCTTTCTGTAAGTAAAAATTATAGGATATTTTATAGTTGAGTAACTGACACGTAACGATATTGGTTGAAGATTTTTTAGACAATTACTGTTTTATCATCTTCAGGAGGCTGTTCTATTTCAGTATTATCCTCTTGCACTCTACTTTCGATGAATTGTGAATTGGACAAGGCCATTGAGGTATTCGTAATGTTATCAACTAATAATGATGTTTGATTTAATTGATCTGTCAGAGAATTGATAGTACCGTAAGTTTCATTTGCTCTTTTTACTAAATTCTGTAAAAAAAAATAGAGTTTGTATTGATAAATAATATACGTGACTTAAAAACTACACGTATCATTTTTGATATTGACCTTTGAAAATTCCTGTAGATGATTCAAGAGACCAGAGTCCGCAGCAAGACTCCAGTCCCTCCGATTCTTTCGCATTTCATCCGTACTCCACGCATGGTCCCATGACTTATCAATACCGCTAGAACCAGTCGTACTTTCCTATAATATGCACAACAAAGTAATTTTCACCCACATAGACATGCACGAATTATATAATTGTAGTTATTGTTGTACTGTATATATATCATGTAGTTTAAATGTGCAACAAAGTTAATGTGACAATTAATAAATTAGCTAATTGTACAATAATAAAAACTAAAGGTACATTGGTGCAAACATTACAAATACTTCTATGAAGACAAATGAGCCCTTTAAAAGACAACAAATATTATTATTATGTGTGGATAAAAATTATATCTATTGTATTGATGAGAAATGGCAATTGTAACACGATCACTAATGTATCAATAGATCATTGCAACACTCTCTTCCAGGAAATGTATAGCAACAATTTCAAAGCTCAGAAAAATGAATGGCTACCTGATGGTAAGCTGCATGTATATACAATGACACAATAATGCACTTTTGCTCCAAAATAACACTGCTTTGTAATACTTTATATACAAACGTGTACAACTATTGCTTTGAAAAAGAAACACAAACCATGTCGACATCCACACAGCTGTTGAGTTTGTTGAAGAAAATGCAGATAATAACACTGATTGAAGGTTTCAAATAAGATTGTCTGTCCTCGACCGCTTTTCCGTCTTGACACCTTGGGTACAGTATTTGACACTGCAGGGAAGAAGCAGTGAAACCAAGTCCTACACACAACAACTAAGTATACTAAAACAACAACAACAAAAACAATGCCCAAGACCGTGGATTTCTGTTGTTTTTTTGAGGTATCCTCGTCAAAGATAAAGCTTATACAAATGTACTGTTGCTCTTTATGCCATGTTGAATCGCTGATTATTAATACAATCTAATCACAAGCATACGCGCCATAGGTTTGTTCAAGCCAATTCTCGGTGAGACTCGGAGATACTCTGAACTCTGAAGAATGTATATGCACACGTTAGGTTAGATAAGTACAAAAAGTAAACAGAATGTCTTAGAATAGAGTGAATCTTTTAATTTATCTAACCTAACGTGTGCATACACATTCTCGGGGACAGTCAGAGCTGTCAGTCTCTCGGAGACACTCGGAGAAGAACACTTGTTATTCCAAATTCCATTCTCGAAGGCTCCCAGAGTCTCTCCGAGTTTCACCGAGAATTGGCTTGAACAAACCTCATATAACATCATTAGGTACGTACTTTTATGCACTATGCAGTCTACTTATGCACTTGTAATAAAATATACTGTATATATGGGGTGTGTTCCAGTTATATATGTTAATTATATATGTCTTACGATATCTTGCGTCATGTTTAAGTTGTCGGTAAGTTGTCGGAGAGCGCTACTGGAACACACGGATGGACAGGCTGTACCCTACCTAACCCAACTGACTCCGTCGATTTTTGACAACCCCCATCATTCCCCATCATCACATGTGACGTATCTGATCACTTACACAGATTTTTATTTCTCAATTTTTATTGGCCAATTCTGTTAAGCTACCTTTTTTCATTAGTGGAAATCATGTTTTGCAGGTCGTGTATTAAACGACATCGGGTACAACAAAGTAGAATTGAAAAGACATTTTTTTTTTTATAATGGGTACTATTACAATATTACACAAGATTTAGTACATACTTAATTCGTTTTCTTTATTTCTTTGAAATTATTGATGTATATACTTGATCACACTCCCCTTTGAAATTACGAAACAGTTAATGATCGCGTAGATCAATTGATTTTTACAAACGAAAACGAAAAAAAGTATAACAATCTGCTCGAATTGATTCAGTGATTAAATACTCCCGCGATATCTCTATCTCTCCAATCAACTCCTGCTCTGTGGCGGTGTGTCGTCGTCGTCGTGCCGCGCCTCCTCCCCCCCTCCTCGCGCGGTACCCATCACCAAAGTCGATAAAAATATATGTTGTAAAATCAGCTTTCTTTGCGTCTGCAGAGGTCTGCAATCATGAAGAAAAGAAAGTGACGAAGTGCAACTTTTCTAAAAAAAGTGTGTCCAGTAAAAACATCTGAGTTATCGAGTGGCTACGAAAAATCATCACAAAGCGGGTCCTGTATCGGACAAGAGGCCACAGGCTGCTCGCGAGTTTTTTTATACCAATAAAAGTATTTCTCTAATTAGATATATCAGCTCGAATTTCAGACACGTAAACAAACAGAGAGGACATGTAGGAGGGGAGAAAAGGTGACGCTTTTCTAAATAGGCAGATAGATTTATGTATAAGTAATACTTTTAGGATAATTGTATGGTTGGTGTAACTCAAAACGAAAAACCTTTTTCCTGGAAGTATAAGTGTTCTCACCGAAGCTTTTGCTCATCAGCTCAAAGAGGGACAGAACCTATTTCTCTCTCTCTTTGGTTGCGTTTACAGCTGCCGTGTCCTAAGTGCGATCGAAAAAAAAAAATAAGTACTTTGGCTCCTAAACTGTCCCTATGAAGTGTAATCGTTCGACTACGGTTAGTTCGATAGTCGTGTGCATGTGTTTTTTTATCATTCAAGGAAAGGATTGTTTTAGAAAATAAGTAGTAAAAATACACGGTTATTTAATTTTCTCCGTGGTATACAGTACATATACTCGTTGTTGAAGCTCCTGCGTATACTTTGATATAAGTAACGTCAATCCTACAGCTGTTTTCTTTTTCTGCTTTTGGAAAAGGGGCGGAAAGCGAAAGGGGAATACGAAGAAGATGGTTGATTTATTGCCCTGGAATGATCAGTTTTGTCTTACTATACCAGAGGTGCACTGTACAATTTTGGGTGTATAAGTACTTATGTGTTGATCGGGCGTACTAGCTTAGAGGGGACGAATAAAATTTTGATAGTGTTGAAATTTGATTTTCGGAACTTCAGTTGATATTGATCGTTTGTACTTGCGTGCTGGACAGCCATTTGTCAAATATATAGTCAAACCTTGAAATTTATGAATTATTTCGAGTGTTTTGATTAGATTCGTAAAAACAGTTGACCTTGAAATTGTACTTATGTTGTGACCTTATCTCATACACAATTGGCTTTCTTTATAATACGATTTGGAATTAGCAGTGGCATTGATAAAAGTGTTCAAATCACCTTTAATTTAATCAATCTACTTACCAGATTAACTTTATCTTTCTCATTCAATTAATTCAAGCTTCAGATATAGTTGCTTTTACCATTGCTCTTGAAAAATAATTAAGGCTTTATTTAAAGATGAAATATTTTAGTTCAATTTCTCAATTACACAACTGAAGAATAGGTATTGATGAACACATGGAAGAAATCAATCATTTTTCTTCCACCAGATCTAAAAATTAATTAAAAAATCACAATAAACAGTTGAAAATAACGTAAATAAAACGATATTCTATTTCAGGTTACTCAATGGATTGTAAGGAATTAATTGTGATGTAAGATCAGTCAAGTTTTTTATCAACCAGTTTGAAGGAAATTATACCATAAAGGTAAATATATTTAATTTCGTCCTTGAACTGAAACAAATTTCTTATAACAATCCTTTAGATGATTAACAAAAAATTTTTTAACTTGCAGCTAAAAACAAGACTGAACCATGTTTCCAAGGTGTATATCATCTTTATGGCATATAGACAGATTCACATGTAAACATGTGAGACAGATTTGTACTCTATTGAGTTGATAATTCTCAATGTATATATCTTAGACAGTAATTCTCCGTTAAATTGATTGAAAAAAAAAAAAAAAAAAAAAAAAAAAGGGCAACACGCTCGGTGACTTAATTTACATTAATAAGAAAAAAAGCGGGGGTCCTTGGGCACCTCTCTTTTTTTCAATTTGCCAAATTATTTCACCCTGCCGGAAAAACAAAAATCTATCTTACATGAGGCTGTGGCGACGGCCCTGTTTTGGTTTCTCACTCTCAAGGGAAAAGTAGCAGTTTCCCCCCAAGACCGATTCCGATGAACAATGAACCATTCCGGAAGCGGTAAACGCCAGGCGAAAGTTTTGGAAGAACATTATTGGGACTGCAGTGTCTGTACGTATCGCAACACAGCTGAAGCATTCAAGTGCCTAATGTGTGACGTTCGCAAAGGTACCTCGACGCGCAAGCCGCGCATCAACCCTCAGCTGGTCGCCCAGCAGGTAATATATTTTTTTTCATCCAATTACACAACAACAACATAAAATTTATAGACGACCACGCCACGAGCTTGATAAAATCGCCCGAGGCCTGGCCGTCGCGTGGAAAAAAGAACAGCCTGGTCATTGAAAGACAGCGCAATGGTCGGCAGGTGACCCAGCAGCAGTACGTGCCCCAGCTAAAGTCGGGCAAAAAGGAGCTGGCCGGTGGTGTCGGCGGCGGCTCCTCGTCTTCCGGTGGTGGGATCATCGGCACCAAGCACAAACTGGACAAGCCGAGACGTCGCTCTCGACACCCTCCGAGGCTCAAAAACATCGATCGGAGTAGCGCGACGACGAACGAGGTCACGGTCAACAATGTCACCGTTGTCATAACTGAGTATAAGCCCAAGATGAGGAAGACCACTACGTCGGCGGCGACGAGCAGCGATCAGTCGGGATTGTCGAGCAGCGCCTCGTCGGAGAACGGAAGCCAGCACGATTCCAACCAGGACTCGAGGAGTCTCGACATAAGCACCGACGCTTGAGACTACCGAATTTTCCTAAAATTTGGAGGAAAAGAAAGAGAAGTTCGATGATTATTTCAGTGAGCGAAGGACTGTAAAATATATAATGTGGCTGCTCTGCGTGCCTCGATGTGAGGGTGAATTAGGGCTGTTAAGTTGTAAATTTTATGACTACGAGCCTTAAATTACACCCAAGAGACATTCTTCTTTGGTGTAGAGCTTATATTATAGTATACAGTTGAGTGGACCGAGTTTCGTCACGTCTACTTTCAAGAAGCACGTGATCCTTGGAAGATGTCCGAGGGACCGGATTTTCTCCGTTTGTAAATTGACATGGCTGATGATGTTTAGGGTATGTAACTGTATGAAAAATATTTCTTCAAATACTTTGTCTAGGTGGACAATTTCGAGTGCTCGAGGATCTTTCGATATTTAATAGTTGTTAAATGAATTAGTTTTATTCGTTCAAAGACCTCGGTACTTCTGGAATATTTTTCGTATAAACATTTAAGAGCCTTATTATTTATTTCAAAAATTTAATACACTTTCAGCAGAATATTTTAAATATTAAATGAAATCGGGTATAAGCTAGTCACTCAATTATTTGAATTTTAAGAAATATCGAGAAAATTCAATCGTTAATTTTCTCGTCATTTACGTGCGCTTCAAGGGCTAAAAGTAATTGAGTTTTTAGTTGGAATTTTTAATAAAATTTGAAATATCCTGCCTGCAGACTAAAAATACGCCAAAAGATTGGAGGTTTTTTTTTAAATTACTATTTACTGTAGTTACGATAATTTTAATAATGAATTCGTGATATATTTATTGCTTAGTAGGGCTTCTTTTTAGCCAGACAATAAATAAGTAATTTTTTTCATATCTTCTCCTTTTATGGAAACACAAAATTTTTTGATCAAGGGTAATCTGCATGAACGAAATAAATGATTATTATTGACATGAACGATTTATAAAATACAAACATATTTCATATATCAGAATACATCAGAACATGCATAAAAAATAAATAATTAGACAACTTCTAAAATTATTACATTTGCAAGAAGAAAAAGAAAAAAAAAATACAAAAAAAATATTAAGTGATACATGACTGAAACTTGATGATTAAATAAATTACGTCTACGTGAAACGAACCATTAATTGTGAATTAATGGTGAAAAAAATTGTCCTATCAAATGGAAAATATTTAAAACCAATGTATTACGTAACATAATATTTATTGTCCATTTGTCGCAATGTCTTTTACCAGAGACAACATACGATTTTGGTCACGCATATACAGACGTAAAAAATAATGTAAACAAGTTCATACGTCTTATGCTATTAATGGCTTGGAATTTTTACAAAGCACAGTTTTATAAAACCGATAAAGTTTATGATAAAGAAGAAAATTTAAAAAAAAAGTTGTTCAAGTGCCTTTGCTATAGTTTGCAAGAGTCAATGAGGAGATTTTTGTTGCAACCAGTTTTATATACTTGGGCACTTATTATTACAAACTTGATAATCACACAACCTGCCTTTTTCGATGGCTTATTTAAACTCCATGATAAATTATTATTTTACAATTTTTATAAGAAATGTCGAAAAAAGCAGTGGTTTAAAGTTTGTAATTCAAGAAAAAATCAAATACATACAAGAAAGTTTACAGCGTAAGAGTCGGAATCTAAGGCAGTTTTATACATACGTTCAACAAAAGTATACAGCCTCAACGATTATATACACATTCTAATGACAACAGTGGGTATTTCCAGATTTGATAACAAAACCATTACTAGCATAATTTGTCGTCAACTTATAATTTATTAATATGACCACTGCCAGAGCGTAAGTTGCGAGGATTAATTAATTGAGCATTAGAGGGAGACATGCGTATTATTACGTGAAGCGTGCGTTTTGTGATTGATTAAAAAATAGTACACGAATTACCCGAGCTGAGTTTGCAGCTAATCGAACTTATCATTTATGAATTTTTATGTGCGAAAGCATCTAAACTATGAAAAATTTTTATTATGAAATTTGTAATAGTTTCATCAAAGTTATCTGATGAATAAATGAAGAGTTTTCATGCTTCACGTGTCTAGACTAATAAATAAAAATGATGTAAATTTAAAATTTAAGGCAGGATGCCAAAAGTTAGTGCAAAAAAAAAATTTTGTTTTCAATGAATGAAAGGAAAGAAAAAAAATGCGTGATATGCAAAAGTAAAAAAATAAAGCTAGAGAAATGAGGATTAAAGCTTACCAATATTTGTATGTGGTGGAAATTTGGTGATTAAGATAAGACTTTGCGTCAAAAAATGACTAATAAAACGAAAATTGTTTTTACAGCTTGTCGATCCATCAAAGCAAACATTTTTGTGAATAACGGTTCGTATTTTTGATATGTCGTTGACAAAGCCTCGCACAATTACGTTTGTTTTATCCTTCAAACTGTCAAACAATGCATTTTTCTTTTTAGTTGATTATAAAGTTAGTATCAAAACTAGTTATCAATCTTTTATACACAGCAATACCGTTAATCGACAAGATCAAATCGTGAGTATAATTATGTGGTGATAAAATCAAAGAAAATGTTTATAATGTCGTGTAATTACTTTGACGTAGTGGAATCATAAAGTAGTATGTAAAAAACATTAGTTAATTTATGCACTGCCCCTTATTCTTTACGTAAAGCATTATTATCTTTTTTATGCACTGAAAAAAAAAAATTTTTTTTTTCAAGTTTCAATAATATAATTTTGTCTTGCAGTATTTAAATTTCTCATCATTTATCAAATTTTTGTAAAAATGTTAACTTTTACTACATGAAGATGTAACTATTTGTGTGTTCATTAAAAATGTAAACGTTTTATACTCTGGAGCTCTTAAAAGAATTGTATGATCTTCGATTCCTTCTTAATTTGTACGAGCTCTTCCATTGAAAACAAAAATGTAAATAAACAAATATTATGTGTTCATAGAAGATGCAAAGGATCTTTGCTTTTTGAACTGAGAAAAAAAGAAAATAAAGAAAATCTTCTACTCGAGATTTGTTTTTCTTTATAACATTCATTTCAATAATGTCGTATTAAAAATTTTTTATTCAATATTTTTTTAAAATAAAAACAAGATACAAATAAACTTTTGTGAAAATGTTTCCTACCAATTGATAACAACGTATCTATTTACAGAAAAACATAAGCTTACACTTATTTTTTGTATAGATCTCGGTGTCTAGGTTTCTTTTTCTTTTTGATAAGTTTTTTAGAGTTCAGTGACCCTAAGGCAATGGATCCCAAATCTTGTGTGACATCCATCATACTTTCGTTGTGTTCCCTTTGTGTTCTTAACGCGCTATTGACTCGGGATGTAATTGGTGCTCGCTCTTTGAATTTCTCAGCGACTGTAATTAAATATTATAATGGTAATGACAATAGTTGTGAAATTTCCTTTGATTTTAGTGCATACCTTCGTTAATAGTCGAAAAGTCAAGAACATTTAAATTATGAGCTTTGTTGTCACCACCAACAGCAAATACATAAGGACTGTTACAAGAAGCTTCCAAACAAATTATTTGGCCTAAATTAGATTGTTTTTCAAAAACTAATTGAGGCTCTAGATGATTTTTAACATCCCAAACTTTGATAGCTCCATTTTTATTAGAACTAATTAACAGTCCTTGACATGATGCACTCATTGATAAACCTGAAAGTTAATTTATTATTTATTATAAACTAATTAAGATAACAAATTATGAAATTTTAGTTTTAATGTAAGTATATCGTACCTGCTATTTCTTCTTCTTGAACTTGCTTTTGCCACAATGGATTATCTTGCCTAATATCAATGCATTCAATAAATCCATTATCAGTGCTTATGAAACACGTGTTAGGATCATAGTGATTCCAAACAACTTTTTCTACTTCACCAGAGGCTTGCCACACCTTTGCTTGTTCAGTTTTGCCATCAAATAGTCTTACTTTTCTATAGTGTAATGTATATTAAATGAAAACTGAAAACTATGAATATTAGATGCAACTAAATTTTGCAAAATAAACTAACTTATCCATGCCACCAGTGAGAAGCAAATGAGCTTTTGTAGGATGCCACTTTATTGATTGAACCACTCCTTCAAAAGGACTAAATTTTGAGCTTGGAGTGCCGTTTTCCAAGTCCCACAATAGTACAGTACGATCTGCAGAGCCACTTGCTAAAATGTGACTGTAATAACGTAAATTATTTGTGTTAAACTTGTTTTCTCCTATTAATATTGTCTGTGTATTTAATCTTACTGATGAGTTTGATTCCATGCCAAGTCCAGCACTGCATCTTTATGTCCAATACGTTTGATTTTCTTTTTTTTATTTGGTTTTTTGCCCAACTTAAATACTGGACCCACAGCCCCAACTACATCCAAATCCCATACTTCAATAATTGGCGTATCATTTCCTATTGCACACAAATTACCTGGAAAGTAACGATTAATTTTAGACATACAAATTTCTATGAATCATAAATGTTTTACTAAAAATTTGTCAAACCAGGTTTCTGTTCTCCTGGGTCAAAGTCAAGCCATTCGAAGCACAATGGGATATAAGAAAGGTAGTCATGATGGTGGCAATAGAAAGAACTTTCTTCTTCATTGTAAACTATAATGAAAAATAACGTTTGTCAAAGAAACCAATTGCTTATGTAGTTAAACATATAACACAATACTCACTATACACTTCCAAAATACTAGCTTCATCCACTATGTGACCTACCAGCAGAAGATTATCATGAGGCTTGATAATGTCATCTTCTTTCTCGGAATCATTGTCATCCTCATCTGCCACTGTTATGTTTGGATCTTTGCCGTCTTCCAAAATAGCTAGTCTATCCATGTTACAGTAAATATCTCCAGCTATAAAAACAATAATAAAATTATTCAAGAGTTCATGGACTAATTGACATAATTTAATTTGATACATACACTCCTCGTCGTAGTTGTCAAAATTAAATTCGTCTGCAGCATTAATCGATCCATCATCATCCATCTCTTCGTCCTCTGTTTTTTTCTTTTTTTTTTTATCTTTACCACCTTCGGTATCAGCATCTTCATCGCTATCATCTTCGGCTTTTAATTCCCTACAATAACATTAAAATTTATAAAAATAAAGGTATATACTGGGTACACCAAAAAACGACAAGTGTGGCTGCAATTTTAATAAACTCACTGTAACTCGGACTGTGCATCCTGAATAATAGCTTGCAGTTCCTTAGCTGATAACTCGATCTATGGTTATCAAAATTAAATTACATACAATAAGTTTAATTGATTAATTAACCATCTTATAATCACATTTTATATTGCCCGTACGTTGAAAATCTAACCTTGTCTGGCACTTGAGCGGCAACTCCTTGTTTAACCCACGCCAAGCAGGATATGTAGTTTCTTGATTCAGCATCTGGTATTTCTTCGTCCATTGTACTTGATTAAAAAAAGACACTCCCTTAAAAAAATAAAATGAAAATATTGCTTAAGCGAATAAAATAATTGTAGACAGGAAGAGGCGTGATATACCCGAATTGAACTCCCAATTAAGGGTGTTTTCCGCAATCGTCACCAGCAAGTAATTTAAGGTTGCGCTCTACGCTACCATATCAGGTCGATAAGTCAACTATGCCTTGAATTAACTGCGGCGCTCTGTTCCGTAATCTGGCCAGTTAAAATAGCAGACGACAGTCAACAGCGATGAAATCTTCACTTTTTTCTCGACTTTCACGTCGTCTGCTGTTTTAACTTGCAGATTACGCGGAATATACTTATATTTGTTGACTTACTGACCTGACGGTATAACGTATATGTATATAGAGCGCAAATTTAAATTACTTGCTGGTGACGACGATTGCGGAAAACACCCCAAGCGGCGTTACCACCACGACCTACGTAACTTTACAGCCTCTGATTTTATCATTCTGGTAAAGAGAGCACGGTGTAAGATGTACGTGAAGTTATGTGTAGTAATTAAAGTAATTAAAGTAATTACTACTAAGTAATGCCATATGGTAAATTTTATTAAACCATATGAATATCTCTATTTTTAGAGGTCGACTTTTGAGTAAAAAATAGATTGTAAACTTGCCGCAAACAGCACGAACCGCGTCAAATTTTTATTATCTATCTATAAGATTAGTTGCGGCTGGTTTGTAATTATCAAAGTGTCTTTGCTGTAAATAGCAATATTTATTTGGATCAGCGCCATCTAGCGGTCTTAATTTTTTTGCCATAAGTGGCTCCTAAAATTCTCAATCAGAGCATTCAGGATTAGAGCCATTTAGTCAATTATAAACCAGCCGCAACTCATAATGAAGCTATAAAACAAAAAAATAACGATACGTGTGTTTTTGGCGGCAAGTTAACAATCTATTTTTGACCAAAAAATTGACCTCCTATGTGTTTGTACTTTTGAAGATAAATTTTCAAGCATAAGATAGATTGTTAGCATGCCGCCAAAAACACATGTATCGTTATTTTTTTATTTTATAGCTTCGTCATGAGTTGCGGCTGGTTTATAATTGACTAAATGGCTCTAATCCTGAATGCTCTGATCGAGAATTTTAGGAGCCACTTTTGGCCAAAAAATAAATACCGCTAGATGGCGCTGATCCAAAATAATTATTGCTACTTACAGTAAAGTCACTTTATTAGTTATAAACCAGCCGCAAATAATCTCATGAATAGACGATAAATAGTTGACATTTTTTATGCTACTTGCGGCAAGTTTACAATATGTCTTTTACCTGTAAATGGACCCTAAAAAGTATAAATATTCCACTTATATTATACAGCTCATAAAATCTACCATATTTACAAAATTAAAATACTTTAGACCTTTTATTATTAACTCGCGGAAGCACAGCCCTTTAACTTTCTAGTTTAAATAAACAGCTAACTTATATAATACGTACATACCAAGATTTGTGTTCCAGAAATCTTGAACAATGATTAAATAGATACGTAAAGTAATAAGTCCAAAAGAGACAACTAAAGAAAAAAAGTTTAAAAAAGAAGTTCAGTTACACAGGAAGAGTCTCCTCAAAATGGAGCATTGGAACTCACTTAATTTAAATTGCTTTACAATTTATCTTTTACCTAAAAATCGACCTCCAAAGCTATCAATATTCTACTTATCTTATAAGGCTCATAAAATCGACAATATTTATAAAATTACAATACTCTTGACCTTTTACCATTAACTAATGAAAGAACAGCCCTTCAACTTTAGATTTCCAATAAACAGTTAACTTGTATAATATGTACATGACAAAATTTGTGTTACAGAAATCGTAAATCACGATCAAATATACACGTAAATTAATCAGTCAAAAAGAGACAACTGAAGAAAAAAGGTCTTAAAAAGAAGCAGCCACACGAAGAGTCTCCTAGGAATGGAGCATCGGATCTCACTAATTGGAAAATACATTTATTACAGAGATGTAAATTTTAAGTGTTATAAGTAAACAAAGAACCCAACCTTCTCTGATCAAGTGAGATCCAATGCTCCATTCTTGTATAAGACTTTTCGTGTGACTGTGCTTCTTTTTCAGGCCTTTTTTCTTCGGTTGTCTCTTTGATGGACTGATTAATTTGAGCTTACATGAGTTAATGGTAAAAGGTCAAGAGTATTGTAATTTTGTAAATATTGTCGATTTTATGAGCCATATAAGATATGTAGTATACTGATGTAGAAACTTGCCGCAAGTAGCATAAAAAATGTCAACTATTTATCGTCTATTCATGAGATTATTTGCGGCTGGTTTATAACTAATAAAGTGACTTTACTGTAAGTAGCAATACTAGCAATAATTATTTTGGATCAGCGCCATCTAGCGGTCTTAATTTTTTTGCCATAAGTGGCTCCTAAAATTCTCAATCAGAGCATTCAGGATTAGAGCCATTTAGTCAATTATAAACCAGCCGCAACTCATGACGAAGCTATAAAATAAAAAAATAACGATACATGTGTTTTTGGCGGCATGCTAACAATCTATCTTATGCTTGAAAATTTATCTTCAAAAGTACAAACACATAGGAGGTCAATTTTTTGGTCAAAAATAGATTGTTAACTTGCCGCCAAAAACACACGTATCGTTATTTTTTTGTTTTATAGCTTCATTATGAGTTGCGGCTGGTTTATAATTGACTAAATGGCTCTAATCCTGAATGCTCTGATTGAGAATTTTAGGAGCCACTTATGGCAAAAAAATTAAGACCGCTAGATGGCGCTGATCCAAATAAATATTGCTATTTACAGCAAAGACACTTTGATAATTACAAACCAGCCGCAACTAATCTTATAGATAGATAATAAAAATTTGACGCGGTTCGTGCTGTTTGCGGCAAGTTTACAATCTATTTTTTACTCAAAAGTCGACCTCTAAAAATAGAGATATTCATATGGTTTAATAAAATTTACCATATGGCATTACTTAGTAGTAATTACTTTAATTACTTTAATTACTACACATAACTTCACGTACATCTTACACCGTGCTCTCTTTACCAGAATGATAAAATCAGAGGCTGTAAAGTTACGTAGGTCGTGGTGGTAACGCCGCTTGGGGTGTTTTCCGCAATCGTCGTCACCAGCAAGTAATTTAAATTTGCGCTCTATATACATATACGTTATACCGTCAGGTCAGTAAGTCAACAAATATAAGTATATTCCGCGTAATCTGCAAGTTAAAACAGCAGACGACGTGAAAGTCGAGAAAAAAGTGAAGATTTCATCGCTGTTGACTGTCGTCTGCTATTTTAACTGGCCAGATTACGGAACAGAGCGCCGCAGTTAATTCAAGGCATAGTTGACTTATCGACCTGATATGGTAGCGTAGAGCGCAACCTTAAATTACTTGCTGGTGACGATTGCGGAAAACACCCTTAATTGTGAGTTCAATTCGGGTATATCACGCCTCTTCCTGTCTACAATTATTTTATTCGCTTAAGCAATATTTTCATTTTATTTTTTTAAGGGATGTGTCTTTTTTTAATTAAGGACGAAGGTGATCATTTTTTTAAACAAAAAAGGATAAAATGAGCCATTGTAAAAACGGCAGTTTTTGGTTTGCAAAATGCCTCGTTAGATGGAGGTAGTTGTACAGCTGCGGAGTCCTTCTATACTAACGGCTGGCTGACTCGCTTTTGAAAATTTGATTGTCAGCCGTCGGCATACCAGGATTCCTGCAACAGTCTAGAATTAACGCCACCTAGCGTGGCAATCAACGAACTAAAAGCAGACAGTTTTTCTCTCTTTCTGACCGTGTGACCGTCACTGGTATAGTCACTAGGCTGAAGCAAATGGTATTGTGACAATAATCGTACATACCCGGGATACACCCTGCACCGTGGCAGATTTCATTTCCCTCTCTCCATTTGTATTATATAATATATGTGAATTTTCAGGCTTTGCAACAACGTTTTTAATGTGCTGCGTCACCTCTTTTAATTCGGAGGTTGAGTTTTGGAGTCGTTACGTTGATTAAAATGTTACAAGTTTTACATTTATGAGCAACAAAACTCCAAGTTCCGAAAGCTTGTATTCGATTTGTACCGTCAATTAAACGTATTATAAAAGTAAGTACCTACAAATGTATTGCTTTGCTATGACCAAAAGTTTGTCTTGTAATGCCTTAGCTTTTCTTTTTCCATAACACTTTTAGCATTAGTCTTATCAAACACTTATTTTTAATTGAAATAAGCTCAAGTAGTTTCGTTAAATATGTAATTAGTAAATCAAATAATATTTTCAACACATACGGCTCTTTGAGGTTATACTGTATAACATGATGATTACATCATTGTTTACTGTACAAAAACTCTTGAAATGATTTTACTACATTTCAGAATGAACAGTTCATCAGACCCACGTAGATCTGATAAGGAGATCAGGTACAGACCATCAGCAGTCAGCAGTCAAGCTCAACCAGGGGATGATCTAACACCTGACTACATGAATATCTTGGGTATGATTTTCAGCATGTGTGGTTTAATGATGAGGCTAAAGTGGTGTGCCTGGGTGGCTCTTTACTGCTCTTGTATAAGTTTTGCCAATTCGCGAATCAGCGACGATACCAAACAGATACTTAGCAGCTTTATGCTGTCTATATCAGCTGTAGTCATGTCCTATCTGCAAAATCCACAGCCAATGACTCCACCGTGGGCAACTGCTGCTACTCTATAGTGAAGTGTTACGGTAAATTGAAAAAAAAAAAGTTTTACAGACTTATGGCAGAGTCGTCAATCATCCGATCTACTAAAGATTGATATGGAATTTTTTTATTTTTATTTATTAATAAAAATCAGGTATGTTGGACAGATAGAGGAATGAAATAATCATTTATGTAACTTTATACCAGTGAACTAAGTTATAAAGTATTAAAGCAACACAAAATAAAAATTTTCATGGATCGTTTGAAGGTTGTAAATAACTAATACCATACATCGAAATTAACTCTCAACTACAAACTGCAATTTTATTGAAAGGACGAGATTTCAGCGAGTACGACCCCCGCTAATAAATCACAGCACTATACTTACAGTTACAATAATAAACTCTTTATTAATAGAAAAAGCCAAAATAAAATAATGTCAGCAATAATCGTAGATTGTTGCATAAAGCAGAGAAAACGGTTTAGCATATGTGCTTACAACGGCCGAAACAAAACTGGCCGTGCAACGCTGTCTATCGTATGCTGTCTATAAGTACACGGTACAGGCACGCACATAACTTGGTAGGGCCTTACTGATACTTACATTGTATCAATGAAAAAAAAGGTCAATATTTCGCTATTTAAAACGATCTCTCTAAATTATAATTGTTACTATTTTCATTACATAAAAATTACATACGCGAAATGGAAATGCGGTGAGAATACTGCTCTACATTACCCAATACTTACAACTCGTCCTTATACAATCTTCTTGATGAACAAGAGACAATATATTTAAATCTTGTCCTCATACGATCTTTTCCATTGAAAAAAAAGACAACATTTGAATCCAGTTCTCATACGATCTTCTTCATTGATGAAAGAAACTAAATTTAAATCTTGTCCTCATACAAACTTCTTTGTTGACAAAAAACCAACATTTAAAGCCTGTTCTCATACGATCTTCTTCATTGATGAAAGAAACTAAATTTAAATCTTGTTCTCATATGACCTTTATTGACAGGAGAAACTAAATTTAAATCTTGTCCTCATACAAACTTCTTTGTTGACAAAAAACCAACATTTAAAGCCTGTTCTCACACGATCTTCTTCATTGATGAAAGAAACTAAATTTAAATCTTGTCCTCATATTTATGATCTTCTTCATTGACAGGAGAAATTAAAATAAATCTCTGTCC
This sequence comes from Copidosoma floridanum, assembly GCF_036245765.1. Lineage (NCBI taxonomy): Eukaryota > Metazoa > Arthropoda > Insecta > Hymenoptera > Encyrtidae > Copidosoma > Copidosoma floridanum. Next base: position 5,899,175 of record NW_028321897.1, on the reverse strand, counting down.
TCACACGCATTTCTTCGTTAATAAATGATACGAGTATGCTCTTGTCTTAAGATACTTGATATTATGTACGTGACTCTATACTCGTTAACAATAATTAATGTGTCAAACAGGCACAGTTACGGACTGAAAAACTCATCAGTCATTAGTTGTACAGCCCAAACAGGGCCTACAATTTGACAAATAGAATGATATTTCAGATAATGTTTGTTTTTTTAGAAAAAATAAGAATCTTGAAATCATTTAAATGTAAGTCTCCAGAAGATTCAAAAAGAATCGTCGAATAAAGTGTGTTATTTATATTTATTGCGTCATGTTCCATTGGAGTCATAATAATTTTATTTAGCCCATCTAAATCTTTTTCAGTGTAAACTCCTTTTTGGAGCTGAGTTCGATAAAATATTCAATAACTTCCCATCTGAGAAACAGATGTTTATTGGATTAGATAAGGTTTTGATGACCCACTAATTTTTGTAACCAAAATTGATGTAATTAGTAAACTAGACGAGAATTAGCGGATTGTATTGCATCTTAGCGTAAGAATTCTGAGCTTGAAGAAATAACGTTCATTTTTGTACACGATTAGCTATATATTATTCATCGAGACACTTATCCTATTTTCGAGTGAAATTGACTAAAACTTGTTTACATTTAATTTATGTATAATGATTCTCTCACTCGATCAAAAGTATTGCTCTATTCTCTTAAAAAAACTTGGGCAAGTTTTCGATAGCACAAGACTTTCCTACATCTTTCTATCTAATTCGTGTACATCTTCATGAATGATGTGCAATTTTGTACGTCAAATCAACGAAAATGCATGATTGCGAAATATTTCAATCTAATTATGCAGTCCTAATGTATCGTAATCGTCTTGATGAACTGCATGTAACGCTTAATCTAATTTCAATCATTATGTTACAAAATACTTCAGTGCAGCTTATTCGGCAGTGCTTTGTCGTACAGATTGTCACGAACTAAATTGTGTTTCCTTTTATCAAAATATTAGTATTTAATCCAAAACACTGTGTAATCCAAAACCTAAGATCTTAAAATCAAATTTAAGTCAAAGTGAATTTGACAGTGACAGCAGATCTAGGAAGAAAGTTTCTGTTTGTGGAATAATTTCCTGCGTCACCCATCATCAGTATTAAATGCAGCATATGTTCACTAGTTAATGCTGTTTCTGGTTGTTCACTAAACAAATTTTCATTGTATTCAATTTCAAAAATTCTTGAAACAGTGCTCATTCCGTTGGTTACAACTCTATCATTGAACATGGATGTCGGATCTGTTGAAGGGTATAAAGTTCCTGTACAACCGAAAAGTCTGTTTCTTGTACATCTAGCTGGGTTTTCATACAATAATGCTCTTGTGTCCAAACCAGAAAGAAGCTGTCTTTCTTCAGGTGACAAACCGTTTATAAAAGCTGTCCACTGCCGATTGCCAATACTTGATTGGTTGGTGTAATAAGAAACCTTCCTTAACAATGAAATTGTTTGATCAATTGTCACATTACTGTTTTGTTTCTTGAAGTGTGATATCACGCAACACCATGCATCAACACTGAATTTGTTGGAAAACCCTTCAGTGGTTTCTACATGAAGGGTATCTTCAAGTTGTTGTGTAAATAATCTTTAATTCAGTATAAGTTTCATTTGAAAGTGTGCAATTTCACTTTTGGGTAAAAGTTGCATGCTGACTTAATTTCCAAATTCTACGATCGATTAGCTGTCCAAGTAGGATTTAAAGCACCTGTGGCTAATGATATATTATAATTCTTCAAACATATTATCAATGTTTCCAGCTTGTCTATTAATTTTCCTTAACAAAATTTGATGAAGTTGGTTTAATAGATATGTATCTTGAACTGTTATCCCTCCTACTCTCTAGTCCGATGCTTCACGCTCGTTGTCTGATTATTACTTTTCATTAAATCAGACGAGCAACATTTCTAAATTTTTGCCCCATTTGTAAAAAATTGAGTTAAAATAATATGGTAAATGATTTTAATCCTATCGAAGTATCTCAGTGTTGTTGATTATTCTTTTACCAACGTTTCGCCAACAGCCGTTTGGTCTCATTAGATCGAACGTAAAATTATAATATACAAACAAAGCAGTCATACATGATTGATTAATAACGATAATGTATAGGAGATATCAAAGCAATTGCTTTTCTTACTCATATTTGTACGATGTAAGATTAAAATGCAGAATATATATATATATATATATATACATGTTGTAAAAATGTAATGTAATATACTACTTAATAATAATGCCAAAAGGCATTTACAAACTGCCTTATAAAAGGCAATTTAGTCAATAAATATATCCAATTCTGAACAACAGAAGAGCGATATGGTTGTTATTAATAATGAAAATAAGATGAGTCAGGAGTATACAACTCTTTTATAAAAAAAAGCTTTTGGTCAATATTGCGCCGCTTAACACTGCCTCTTCAGGAGCATTACATGGTGATATGGTAAGTGCCTCAAGCACAACGACAGAGGAAAATACAGGACTATATCTTAGTCTATACATGGTCTCCTTCAAATTCCAACTACAAAACGATGTCTTTAAGCGCCAATTAGTGTGCAAATGCAAACCCGCGTTGATATGAATTATTCTTTTCATTTGATAAAATTATTTTGTATAGCAAAATGAATAGTTTGTATCTATCTATAGAAAAAAAATAAAATAAAATAAAATGAATTTTTTTTTACGTAATGTATTCCTAGTAATCTGATGATTTGCTTATTTTTTTACATGTAAAAATAAATTACTTAAGCGAACTGAGTGTGCAAATTACCAATTAAATACAATGATGAACATACTATGTATTAACGAATACACCAAACAACAAAAAAAAAAAAAAAAACGAAAAAATATAAATGTACAGTACAGAGCGCTAATGTATTAAACTAACATTAGTTTGATTTTTTTGTCAAAATAAAGTTTTTCTTTTAAACAAACGTTAGTCTTGTTACTTTATTTCATTTGTGCGTGCGAAACTTACACCCAATAAACTGTTTGAATTAAAATCCGTCAATCAAAAAGCATGTTTGTTTATTTAAAAAATTCCTTTAGTTAATTTAATTCAAAACCCAAGCATATCATAAAAAATTACCTATTTTTATAAAAATGAATAAATCAAGTTTTCACATATTAATAAAATAAAACAGCTTAAGTATGTTTTTGATGCAACAACTGACTCAAAGAAATGTATAGTATACGAATAAATACAGCTTGTGAGTTTGACTAAGTTACATGCAAAAATTTTCTGGACAAGATCTACGGACACTATTGTATTGAAATTTCAAAACAATTCTTGGCAAATCAACAAAAAATTGTTACCTAAAAATATTTTATCATAGAATACGAAAAGTTACGTATTAAAATTTATTTCAACAATACTTATTTTTTATCGAGTCAATAACAAAATGTTGCAATATTTTTCTCAAAAATTTCAGTCACTTTCTGTGAAGCAGTTGAGATTTTGGATAGTTTATAAGAGTACATATAATTGCATGATTTCAATAATACTAACAGATAATTACCGTCAAGTTAATAATTAAAAACAAAAAATCTTTGTCACGCTGACGATCGACCCCATGTAATTTATGAAATTACTTTTGATCATATAAACATAACAGTATTAAAGAGTGAAAAACGACGAAGTTTAAAAAGGTGTTTTTGTTACTTCAACTTTGTTTAGTTGTGAAGATACGTATTGAGTTTTTAAAGTCGATCCTCGATGCAAAAATTGTGTGTTTGAAAATATTCCTGAATAAATGCACTCGCGACGTTCCTACAATTTTTCATTTGTATTTTTGCACATTCAACTCGCACGGAAAAATACGAAAATTCCAGGCAAACAAATGAAGTAATGAAAAGAATTGGCCTGGTCCATCAATTTTATTGTCTTTCTTCTTGCCTTGTTACTTTTGGTCCAGCAAACAAACAACGGGTACGTATACATACGTAATAATGGCATTCAAACAGTCGTCGGTGGAGAGTATAGTGGTGTACCATGTTGGACAACACTACAGAGTACTCGCAGTCCTAAACTCGGATGCTCTTCACTACCGCTGTCGCACTTGTACAATTCATGAGCGAACGGCCTGGTAGCGGTGGTCTGGATTCCAAACAGCGATTCAATATTTAAATGTTTGTTGGCATTCATTCACTCTTTCTCGTATCTTTATTTAATTGAAAATTTTAAATGCTATACAATTTGTGATTCCTTTCAAGTGTTGAATGATTTGCTTGAAGAAATTATGTTACAATATTGTTCGTTACTTACTTAGTTGATACCAAATTATGTAGTGTCACTCCTAATGGCGTTTTTTTAGTTTCAAACATATAACGCCTGTAAAATGAAAATCAAGGGAATGCATTTTCTTGGAGGAAACAATTTTCAATGAGATCTGAGTGAAAATCACGTCAAGACTCAGAATTTAAGGTCTTTATAGTACAGTAATTGATCGGAGCATCTATGAGCACTAAAAAAAAAATCAAATAAAAGTTACATGTAGATAACTTGATATGGTCTAAGGTTAAAGGAGTTAAAAATATGTACCAATGAAATCATTTGAATATCCTTTGTAGACATGTCTTATAAAAACAGGCTCAACTACATGCAAATAACTTTTCCACGCGAAATAATTAAAAAGCCCTTCCCATTAAAATTACAAAATTCTGCGGCTGAGATTTAGTCTTGGGGCACTACATCATACGCCGCAAACGTTTGCCAGGGAACCTAGAAATGGAACGATAACATTAGCCGAGAATGCATTAGGAATATAGCGAGTGGCCGGTTGGACAGTGAGAAAGCTGATTCGGTCGAAAAAAAAGCAAGGGCCGACTCATAAAAACAAAAAACGGGAAAAAGTTCAAGCGAGTGTGGAGCCCAGAGTGTGAGAGAGGAGGGGTAGGTCACGGAAAAAGGAATCGGGTGGGGAGGTTGAACATGCGTGTGCTCTGCTGGAAGGGTAAAGTGCAGCTTTTTACTGAGCCCCGGCCAGGTCGGACTCATCTCTCTCCTTGTATCCTCTCGCGCTTCTACAACACAGAGCCGATGGAAGAAAAAAAAAGGAGCAAGTCTCTCTCAGCGCCTAGGCAAAGAAAAATCTTGCAGAATACCTCCGCTGCCCGTATGTTTTTGTCTTGGTCGTCTCTCGTTTCTGGCTTTCTTTTGCTCTTTATAAATACATTCGCGCCCGCGCGTGTGTATGTGTGTAAAATGCGAGATGTACACGAGGTAGTGTGGCTGCGTAAAAAGTCTTCACACCTTTCTTGTTTGCAGTCCCAGTGCTGCTCGTCACAGAAAATTTTTCTGTATCCTTTGTCTTTTGATCCAATAGTTTTCAACTTGGTTTTTAATTGTTATTTTTTTTCTTAACTTATCAATTTCATGACTTTATTTAGTCTAATAAATTATTTTTATTTTTTTTAAATATTTTTTACTTCTTCGCATGATTAAAAACGAGTAAAAATACATTTATGATTAGAACGTCGTAAAAACCAGTTTCATGATGCTCAAACGACCAAAATTCGTCGTTAAGTTGTAGACTCAGTCAGTTTTGTTTAATATAAAATTTTTTTTTAATTGTTTCAATTACCAATTCTATTATTAAAACAAAGTTGGAAATTGAAAGAAAAATTAAATTAGAAGAATAATGACAAGTATATTTTGTACTGGCACAAGCAGTCTCCGAGTTTTACACAGCCAAAGTTATTAAAAAAAAAATTTATCCGTACAAATTTGCAGAGTCAAATGTATATTTTTACAGTCCATACTTTTTTGCATCTTTTAGGCAGTTTTGAAATCAATTTAAATATAAAATTCATCTAAAAGATTATGGTACAACAAACTCAGATAATGCAACTTCATTGTTACAACAAACGTAGAAAATAAATTGAAAATTTAAAGTTGCCAAATTATAAATCTCAATCATCGCATGGGACTATTTCACCGAATTATTATCCAAATGCCTCATGAAGCAAAATTAACAAAGTTTTCATTTAATTTATGTTAAAAACAAGGATCCATCAATTTTTCGGCGTAACTCATGCTCTCGGGAGATCTGTACTGCAATGCCTCATTTTCGAAACTGAACTCTAACTTTGTAAAACCAAAACTTCAATTAAGGCTTACCAAAAAATTTTTCATCATTCGTTTAGTATAAGTTAGTTACAAAATTTTGTACCGGGATCTCTTTAAAGTTTAACAGTATTCCGTGTTGATAGAAGTTACATTTTTACATGTGCAAACTATTTTCATTTTTACTTGAACACAAAAAATCTTTGTTATTGCCGAATGATTTATTAGAAAAAAATGTTAGTAATATGTCTCATCGAAAAATATTCCTTAAAATTTAGTTTCTATTTTTTACAATTGTTAAAGCTTTAAGTTCTGTTGACAAAAGTAAAAGCCCTCAAAGTTACATGTCATATAGACTTTATTATTTCATAACATCCAAACATAAAATATGGAAGTAATGTATTCGACCTATTAGCAAAACATGTGTAAAAATATCTCGCAAACTGACAATTTACATACATAAGATTAAAACTTGATCTACTGTCTGATGAAGTTTAGAGAAAAATTTGACATTTACTTGAATATAAATCTATAAAAAATGAAAGTTGTCTAATTAATTTCAGACTCAATTAGATACCATCAGTTTGCTCATTTGTGACCACGAAATACTCTGTTGTCATTATTCAAATCGATTCAAATGATATATAATAATGATATTGACACTTCATAAAATTTCCAAAAAAAATGTGTCTTAAAAGATTTTAAAATATTTAATAGTCAACGAATACGTGCACATTAACGAAGCTTCTTTTTTTATTAGTATGATTATGCTTATGCAGTAACACATTTTATAAAATGCATGTAACAAATAACAACGGAAATATCAGTAAAACAACATTCTCTTAATTTCCGAAATACTTACACATTTAGGGATATACTGACTTTCATTTATTGTTATAAATTTTTAATAGTTCATAACCCTTTCAACTTGAACTCTGATATGACTTTTGATGAACTCGAGGCTGTACGCCTTGTATCGAGTCTACATCTCATGAAATTTCCATACGACAGCTGGTTGTACTTTTTTTCCAGGTAATGTTTTTATCACTGTCGAGATGAAGCACATACGTGCCGAAAGGTACAGTCGAGAGACGACAACGCGTTGCGGGCGCTCTTTTTAATGGCGTCCTTATGGTGAAGTGGCAGACAAGCATTTCTGCGACGACAATTGACGAGGTGGTGAGGAGGGTGGGGTACGCCGGGTGCACTCGGGGCTCGGATTGTCTTTGAATTTTTCAGGCCGCTTTTTAAGTACCTCGATAAAACTACGAAGGGGCCGTGCACAGAAAGACGAATACGCGAAACCAGAAGAAATAGGGCACTGGAGAAAGACAACGAGAGGAGTACAATGACGTCAACAGGAGAGAGCGGTCGGGGGACACTTAAGAGACAAATAAAGATGATTTTTTTTTCTACTTTAGGGTTCCCGTTTACGTTCAAACGTTTTGCTTTGATTTTCTTCAAGATGTTCTTTTTACCGTGTGGTAGAAGGTTGTTGAAATTTTAAATTAGCTCACACATACTGGCTCTCCAAGCAAAGGTGCACTCAATTTTTTTTTTTATAACTTGCACATCAGATGGTTCACAATTTTTTATAGTAAACTACCGATGGAACATTTGATCTGGTATTTTACGTGATTGGAATAACATGCTTGGAAAAGATCGTGGTTGAGATCGGATTCAGATTCGATTTACGGAGCATACTTTTGTTGAAGTTAATTGGCATTCGTTACATCTGTGTAACCAGTATGCTTTTTTTCTAGCAACCTCTCGTTTAATTTGGATTTCTGCTCTCAAGATCGCAGTCTTTCGTTATACCCATGGGTAACAAAGATGCCTTTGTTTTTTTTGTGATTCATCGACACCATATTCATTACTTTATGGAATATCATTTTATGACTTTTTTTTTATTTATTATTCTCGAGCGCTTAGAAATCGGCTTTTTAATGAAATTATGTTGAGCAAGACACGATAGGAATTGGCAATTAACTTCGTACCTTCGGAACTGCGTTGGAGAACACGGCCTATGGTACTGTTGCTTTTCGATCGATCGCAGACACTAGTTCTCTCTCTCTCTCTCTCTCTCATCCTTTTCGACGTAGTATTTATAATTGCATATCGCGTAATTAATTTTATAACAGAAAAAGAGCAGATAAGTAGAAGTGGATGCTCCTTGAAGTTGTGTTCAGAAATGGGAAAATTGCCTGAAAGAAGAGTAAAAGTGTAAAACAATGGATTACCTTCTGCTTAGATAATCTTTCAAATTAATGCATATTTAGAAATGTTTATTATATCGTTCCTAACGTATTTTCCTAATTTAATAGTACTCACAATAGAAGGCGCAGTTTATGCAATATTTAATTGATATACATTTCAACACTATATCTTATATATATGTATATATATATTGAAGGAAATAATCTTCTACTTTCATCATCTTGAAAAAAAACATGGTTTTTTTAATGTTTAGGTGGACAGAGAGTTCTAAATCTCTTTATGATTTTTGTATAGTACTTTTGAGATAAACACAGTCAGTTAAAAAATATTATGGGTAACACTTTAAGAGGACTATTTGCATACACATTTGTAAGTTAGACATTTATATAGTTAGAAATGACCTTAAGAAGCTTTTTTTTTAATTTTCATTTATTACATTTTGAAAATAAAACTCATAATTATTTTAATTATTTTCTTCAACCAAAAAAAGTAACTCATTAAATATTTAATTTTGAAAAATGAGAGTCACGATGCCGTAATTGTTTATTTGTTTTTGTACTCAGACACTGTTATAGTAAAAAATCTTCTTGAAATTTAGGAAAGGATTAAGACAATACATGCGTTTAAGCAGAGTTCATACGTTTGTATGGTCTTTAAAATTATGAGTCAATGCTCTAATTAGGTATACACAAGTACTTATTACTATTTTTTGTTACTTTCATATTTTTTCAAAAAAATTTAAAGGTTTTTAAGACCTAAATAAGCTTTAGATTTAGATTCAATGCATCAATAGTACATTATTTACCTAGGTGGGAAAAATTACTTGTGACCTGGAACATTATTCATTTCACTCCCTAGGTGAATAATATACTATTAAATAGGTTGGTTTGGCCAAAGAAGAATTAGTTTTTGTTGTGTCTTAATGTAGTCTGATGTAGTGATTAAAGATGTTTTTCACAAAATGCAATGAAAAATATAATAATTTTAATAACCTTTTAATAACATTGTAATGCTGACGCCTTTGACTCAATTACGAGTAAGTTGCTCGATACGTCGAAACTCTCTTCAGTGTTAACATAAGGCTATTATTTTTTGACTTTGTACAATATTAAGGCATTAATCATAATTTTTGTTATTTTATTTATTTTTTAAATCAAGCCTGAAGAGGTCGATGCATCTGGTGAAGAAACGTTGCAAAAAAAAAAAACAAGTTTGTTTTTCCAATTAAACCACTCCCCTAAAGATCAAGTAAAAAAAAAAATACTAATTTCAATAACCTTTAATGGTTGGAAGATGTTTATTTTTATTGCTTAAATAGGTAAATAATTAAACGTTATACCCTTGCTTTTGAACTTTTAACATACATTAACAATCTTGGTACTATTTTATAATTCTCAGATCTAAAAATTGAATGGTTCGCAGTGTCATCAAATTCCATCCAACTAGTGTTACCTCTTCGGTAAGAAAAAGCCGTATAGTGCCCATAACTTCCATGTAAATTATTATTTACAAATCTTAACATCCTACCACTCGTACCACGATATGCAACTGCACCAACTAGTAATAGGTTTTCTTGCTCAATCAATGGATTTTTCAAAATTTTAGGGAACTCTGATAATTTTAATTCATAATTGTCTTCATTATTATTGAACACATCAAAAATAATTATATCACCTGTAAAAATACAAATAAAATTGTTATAATATAATTCGTTGTATTTCAGATAGTTTGAAAATTATTGATTATAATTTATCAGTGAAGATTATTTGAGCTATCCTAATAATCAAATTAATTCTGGTTTAAGACCACACATTCTCATATTAAACTTATGTGACAAAATATCTAATATATTATAAACAACCTTTCTCTCTCGTAAAATGATACGACATTTTGTATAGCAAGCATGCTTTAAAATAGTAGTGATTGCCCTGGATGAGATACGCACCAGTGACGAAAACTACTGTTTTGTACCATAAGCGCAAAGTACCTACGATTAACGTGCCCGAAGGGGGAGGATGTATGTTCGTGCTCGAGTTGCAAACAAAATTTTTCCTACCAAGGGTGCAAAGTGCTGTTTTGCACCTGTGGGTACACTTTGAGTCCACTAATCACTTGGTGCCCTGGGTCGGAAAGTACTTTGAGCGGGTAGGATAAAAAAGTATGCAAAGTGTAGCCCTAGGTGGTAGAGGCCTTGAAACACTTGATATGGTAAAAAATAGTAGTTTTTGTCACCGAAGCGCCATTGCCACCGGGGCTATTTTGCGGCCCGAGAGACCTGCGAAGCAAAGCCCGAGGTTCTATAGCTCGAGTAGAAAAAGTCTTCGGCTAGCCAAAAGGTATCTTACGGACCGTATGCTGTAAGCAGACAGCGTCCCGTACACAGTATGAGTACAGGCGCGCCTTCGGGCCACCTTCGGCATTCGAAGGGTCGGTATAGTATATGATAGTAGCCGATGACGGCCCGCATGTATTATATATTTGTATAGTGTTATTTTAATTGGCTAGCTTCAATAAATACAAAAAAGTTGATCTATAATTTATGTTCATATGCTTAGGAATTTTATTTCTTATGTTGAAAACTTTACATATTTATAAAAAATTAAATACACGTTCATAAAAAAATGTATACAAAAAATTTCAGTGGAATGTGTTTTTTTCTGTCATCATCGATTTTAATTAAAATAGGTACTAATAAAACAATTGGGTAAATGAACAAATTCATAACCAAACAAATCAGTATTAAATGTATATCCATATCATTGCAATAATATATAAATATACTAGAGGTATACGGGCTATTTACGGGCAGTCTTCGGCTACTGAACGGCCGAAGCATTCGGGCCGTCTTCGGGTAGGCTTCAAATAGTCTTTGGATACCCATTTTGGCACTTTTACATTTACAAGCTTACTACTTTATTTATAGCGTCTACACTTAATTACTTAAAACAATCACATGAGTCCAGTTCAAAAAGAAAAAAGCACAATCATAGAAACTGAGATAAAAAGGGAATGACTGACAAGTGCACGAGCAACATGTGACGAGGCCTGCTTAGATCTTGTAGGAACTTGTAATTTATACCTGTACACACTCAACATGCACCAAAAGCCCGCTAGATGTACAACGGCTAATGGCATACAAACTCACTATCAACTTGATTAGACGACTAATTTATGTTGAATCAACAAGATTATGCTCATTGGTTGGACGTTACGCGCGTAATTTAAAACCTAAGCGCGTAAAATATTATTCTCGTTATTTTTTATACTATTCAAAGAACTGAGGCCTCAATGGCAATAACTCTTAAAACTATGTATTTTATTTCTAAAATTTTTTTGCAGTGTTAGTAATAAAATTAAATTTTGTAAAATTAAGAAAATTAAATTTTTACCTTTTGATAAGAGCTTGTTAGCTCGCTCAGTATGTTTCGACGACTTGTACGAAAACCAGCCCAATTCAGATTTTTCAATGTTGTTTTAAATTGGAAAATCTGAACTGGGCTGATTTTCGTCCGAGGCGTCGGTTAGTTGTATATATGAAAAGTATTTCTTTGACGTATGATGAAAGTCAGATGAAAGTGATATTATTACATCTTGCGTGGACGAGGTTTTCAACTCAACTTGAAAAAAAACTACAAAGTTTATACATTGTATTATTTATCAATCAAGTAGTGGATTACCACAGAATTAAATTGAGAATATAGTCAGAATTTTCACTACCTACTGATTTTACAAGTATGAGCAAAAAAGATGACATAACCAGTATTTTTATCAGAAATGAATAGTCATCAAATAATTAAGACACTACACTTACTAAATCGGTAACATGGGCTCTTCTGAGCAGTCATAGTATCGTACATAAACTAAAAGTAATACTTACAGATCTAGCAAAAAAACAAGACAAAGCTTGCTTTGATGAGTGTAAGAAATCCAAAAAAATTTGAGTTGGCCACGCTAGTTGCGGTGTTTACTTATGGAGATCACATTAGTGCCTTATGAATGGTTAAGGCAAATAATTAAATTCTCAGTCGAAATATTTTTTACTGAATAAAAAACATTAAGTAAAAAAAGCCACCAAGGCCTAAGTGGATTACTGTAACAGATCTGGAGATATAGTGGATACTTCGCTTGTGTTTCAAGTTAGCTGGACCATTTTATCTCGGCAATGGTAATGGCAAAAAAATAAATTCTTCAGTAAAAGTCCCGTTTCAATAGGTGTAAGAGATCCGGAGACATCGCCTTGGCTACGCTGACTTGAGCCTCCTATAAGCAGGACCATTGTTTCTTGTTAAGTATTGCGCTAAAAATATTATTTCAAAAGCCAAAAAATGGCAAATAATTAGCAAAAAAATATCCTTCAAATCCCGTTTGAATGTATGCTTCAGCTCTAGAAATACAGCGTTGGCTACGCTGGCTTCAGCCTCGAGTCAACAGGACCATCGTTACTCGATGATGGTAGCAGCAAAAAAATTTATTCTTTGCTAGAAAAGTAGCAAATAATTAGCAAAAAATTATGCCCTAAAGCCCGTTTTGATAAGTGTAAGAGATCCGGAGACATCGCCTTGGCTACGCTGACTTGAGTCTCCAGTCAGCAGGACCACCGTTACTCGATGATGGTAGCAGCAATAAAATTTATTCTTTGCTAGAAAAGTAGCAAATAATTAGCAAAAAATTATGCCCTAAAGCTCGTTTTGATAAGTGTAAGAGATCTAAAAATATTACGTTGGCTACGCTGACTTGAGTCTCAAGTCAGCAGGACCATTGTTTTTCGGAAACGGCTATGGCAAAAAAATCAATTCTTTGGCAAAAAAATAGCAAATAATTAGCAAAAAAATATGGTGTGAGTTTTATTATGGCCCTATGACTTGGCTACGCTAGCTTCATAGACACGGAGTCGTTCAAATGACAAAGAATAGAAACTCAATGGACTTTTGGAATTTTCTCTTAAGGGTTCTCAAGCTCTCGACTTAAAACTAAGTTTTCGGGTGCAAGCTTTTCTTTCTCTCGAAACAAATCCGTACTACTGATTGGGAGGGGGGGGGTCCGAAATAACCACAGTTCACTTCAATTTTGCAGTAAAACTATGAATGTTCATTTCAGCGACGTGTATTTCGACGACAACGATAGCTCAGTGCAGCGACTGTTCATTACTTCGACAGCCAATCACGGAGCAGTATAAGAAGAAAGTCAAAGTAAACTGCCTTGTTATTAGCTGTCGAAATAATGAACAGTCGCTGCACTGAGCTATCGTTGTCGTTGAAATACACGTCGCTGAAATGAACATTCATAGTTTTACTGCAAAATTGAAGTGAGCTGTCTTCATTTCGGACCCCCCCCTCCCTACCGATACTTCGTTTTTGACGATTATGTTGAATTAAATAATTGGTCGTATGCATGTCCACCCGTTGAAAAAATATTCTCAGATGCGGGTGAGAAACAGTTCTGATCGTTAAATGTCATTGAATTTAGACTTTAGCGTCCGGAAGTAGGTTGAGTTAGGTGTAAGCAGCTAACCTTACCCTCAGTGTCGCTTAACTCGCAGAAACATCGCTTGATCTCTCTCTGATAATATATTTCCATTAGGTGTATGAATGTGATTACACCTCGAAAACACATCTATATTTTCGTGTATCCATCGAGTCGTCAGCTATATAGATATAAGGAACTAATTTGATATGCTGCAATTCATACTTCATATCTTATTCGTTTTTAATTAAGTAGATTGTATTCTCATATTTTTTCATCAAAACTAAGATTGATGGAACCGAATAGATATATTCAATTTTTATGTCCGTAGTAACTGAAAAGCTGTAATGATCTATATATCTGAAAGCATAACTCGCTATTATTGAATAAATGTAGTTTTAATAGCTCTTGATTTTCTCGGTAGGCACCAGACGGATAACATATTATCTACTGCCAAGCGATTGCAGTTTCAAGATATTTCTTCAATTTTGTTGTATTGATATTTAAATGACAGTGGCATGTTCGATGTGCTCAATGATCTGAAACAATTTTTAGATAACGGCGTACTAAAATATTTCTACGCGCAGCAAAAAAATGTGATGGTTCTAAAAGTTTATCAAATGTTTTTGGTACTAACAACGTAAACTTTTTCCCCTTAAAAATACACCTATTTTGTAAATTTAAAACTAAATATATGCGTATCTTGTTACATTTAAGCTCATCAAATAAAAATCCTTGTACTTGAGCCAAATTTAACTCTCTTTTAACTGTAGCACTTTAGCCCAGATAATCGTTGTGGTTTATCCCGTCCAAAGATCAGATTGTCTTTTTGGTAGACACTTGATTTGTCTCTACTGCTATATATTTCTTACCCTTACAATAATATACGATTTCAATTGAATTCATGTGATTCCTGTACTACGATACATATACACATTGTTGTTGATTTGGAACTTAGTATGTACAATGTCCTTCTCGTGACATATGGCTCGGAGTGGTTATATAGATAAGTGATTATATCGATTTCATGTTACTTAGTTTTGGAAAAAAAATTCAAGACTCAGAGTTTCTCTTCATATCGTGAAATATACATGAACATTCCAGAACATTTTGTATTGGTGGATTGTCCGCTTTGCTCACATCAGTCAATGCTGATGTAGATACTTTCTTGCTTAGTCTTCCAAGAATCAAAATTGATTGAGTGACTCAGAAGAAATCATGCTTTCTTTTTTGGAATTGCTAATAAATTTAATTTTCATACTCAAACGTTGTGACAACATGGAAATCGTGTGCTGAGCGAATTTAACTGCAAATTTTCCTTGAAATCATATAATGTACATACTACTTAAACATCAGTGCTTTGATTCCAATTTTTATTTCCTAATCGTTAGGTTGTTTCATCTGACGAATACTATCAATTAATATTACAACTGGAGTAACTCTTGAAATATTTTATTCTCTCCCCACTGTTACAAAGTTGGAGTCAAGAGAACTTCTTTCAACTGTACATCTGTAGATTAAATTTATTCAACTACATAATCATTGCAACAGCTGTTTTATTTTTATTATTAGTTTTTTTTTTTTTTTTTTTTTTTTTTTTTCAATAGTTAGCTTGTACTGGAAAACAAACAATTTTGTTTTAATTAAATTGTAGTTGGGTATTATAATATCCATGCATTTATTTTTTATTGTAATTCGATGCTATTTTTTGCAGTCCGCACTTCATAAGAATTTAATTGTCATTAAATAATAAAATTGGCGCAGGTTATTATTACTTACATTAATTTTTTTTAACGTATTACAAATTTTCTGACAACAGAAAGTTTACAAGGTTTTTCAACAGAGCATTTTTGAACATTAACGTTTTACTGATTATTTTTTTAAAACGAGATATAGCTTCTCGATAGCAATTAAAACTCAATTGCATACAGCTACATAAATTGACGCTTTTCTCACAAATACGAGTATTCCAAGTAGCCGTATAGTTGAACAAATTAAAATTCGAGGAACTAAACCAAGCTGTGAGGATAGCAATCGACAAACCTGAACAAATGAGCTTTCCAACTTTCCATGTACTCTGGCGGGCGATATATTTATAATCCCCTTAACAATCGACTGTCACTGTACATGAGCAAAATAATAAATGAAATGACACTATTATTTCTTGGTCGCAAATGTCTTTCCGGGCAGAGTATGAAAGTATGCACCAATATTTCAATCTCAATTAAATGTACACATTAAGTTTGTACAAAGTATACATGCATGCAGTAATCATTTTTTTTTTACAACCTTTTTATAGGAGAAATTTGTTTTTATCTCTCTTTGCTGCATAACTCAAATTGCAAGATAACATAGGTGATAATTTCTGAATCCTTGCATTAACAATTTTCTCCATACAAGGAGCTGTAGTATAATACAAACACAACTTTTTGGAAACTTGTCTTTCTGTTGCCAACTGGTCTGGTCAACTCGTGATTACAGCGTACGGTGTACAATATTGGTATTGTCCGACAAACAATGGAATCCAGCGATAAGATCGTCTGTGATTAGGTGTTTTTGTAGAACCGTAATTAAGATAGTATGGGCTTTCCCAATCGCACAAAGGTGTAGAATAATAAGAAAACGATTGGTAACAACTAACCTCAGGCTTTCTTAGTAGGTAATTATTTAATTTCTTCATTTAGTTTTTAAATAATTAAAACAGCCATGCCCGTTTACTGAAAACTCGATCTTATTGGAGTACAAAGATCGTCTCAATTTCGGGCTTGTCTCATTTTGAAAGTCTCTGCCAGTAGCGCGAGGCGAGTGTCAGTGAAAAATGGGGGGAAAAGCGGGAATTGTAGGTATATCGGCTACCACGAAAGCCAGCAGTAGCTTCGATGCACTAGCTTTATGAACTATCGTATTAATTTCTTGAGTGGTTTCAAAAAAATAAAAAATTAAATTTAAAAAAAAGTAGAAAAAGTAGAAAAACAATCAGACAAAAGCTGGTAGCTTCGACTTCTCTAGGAGTGGCATGAAAAAGTGTCGAAACACAACTACGCCATAATTAAACTGTACACTCGCATTGTTTTTCCGTTATCATGCTCACCTACCGCATTTATGGTAGGCTGAGATAAAGTAGAAAATGGGGAAAGGGCTTCTCGAAACTCTCTGAACGGCCCATTATTCGTGAGTGCGTGCGTATCTACATCCATAATTGAAAGATAATTATGCTTGGTGCAATTAGCCAGTTAGCCAGCCTGGTCTACATTGCGTTAGATGCTTAACGAGGTGAGTCGTTATCGCAGTACGCCCAACTCAGCGTAGCAACAGTAGCTACAGTAACAGGCGACCAGTGCAGTGAGTCAATTAGTATCGCTTACGACGTCCTCAGCTGTTATATTGCAGTAAAGTTTCGGCACCGATACTTGAAAAAACTGTTCTCTCTTGAACTCACGGTTTTCATTAGTTGTTTCTGTCTACTGTTGAAGTCTGTGTGAACAAATCTACCAGTATGTCTTATAAAGTGACTGAAGTGCTTAGCGAGGACAGTGCCCTCATAAAAATTATCCGAGGCAAGCCCCAATCCCGGCACCGACAACAGCAGCCGCACCGCCCGCGTAACTCCCATTATAAGAACGTAATGGGTGGCGGTCTTTTAATTTCACTTTCGTTTAAGATTAAAGTCCTTGACTTTTATCACTACAACGAAAAATGCAAGCTGAATGAGCGTGCAACCACACGAAAGTTCGACATTCACCGGCACCAATTAAAAACATGGCTTGAAAATGAGGAGACTCTACGCGAGTCTTATCTCTATGGAAGACGTTCAGCCTCAAGCGAAGGTGTTGCTACATCATCAGCTTCTTCGTCGCAGGACCAGCCTTCGCTTGTCCACCTGTACCATCCGCAGTCAAGCGAACCGACTCCAGCTTTATCAGCCTTAAGTGTACAATTTTCCAGACTGCAGATAAAGTCCGAACCTCCTCCATCAGCGTCGCCCTCTTCCTGCTCTTCCTCCTCGCTGACACTCCCATCCGAAGACGAGCACTACGCCACTACCAGTCCGATCCCCTCCAAAGCCACGCAAGCCCTGATCCCAGTCCCCAGATCCCACAAAACTCAAATGCAGATGAAGCGTGGACGTTCGGACGAAGAGGACGGTTATGAGGAGAATTTTCTCATCCATATCAAGCGGATCCGCAGAGACAGCTGCAGGACGACCCCTAAGCATGTGGACTATGCACCAGAAGATTCTCTGCCGCTGAGTGCAGACAGTTGCAGTATTTTGCCCGACAGCCAAGTGGAGAAAAATCCGTGCGAAGACACCAAGAACTCCGATCTTGCGTGTTCGAAGCCAAGTTTCAAAATAAAAGTACTGAACACAAAGGAAATAAACCTTAAGTTTGAAAAAAAACGAACAAAGGCCCGCAAGGTCGGCATCAACCGACACAAATTGAAAAAATGGATGATGCAGGAGGAGGAGCTGATGAAGCTTTTTAATGTAACGAACTTCAACAATTTTCAACGCTCAGGACCGGTCCCGGAAACCAAAGAGTCGGCTGGAGACTCACTCTCGAAGGATACCGAACCCACCGTAGCTTCCATGCTGACGCCACCCAACAGCAGCTCATCCTCCTGCTGTCCTGATGTGCCTGTGCCATACTATAGCTCACCACCCACACTTCCGTCCTGGTATTTACCACCAGCAGAAGACAACGCACTGTGACAGGTAAAGCTGAAGAGAGACTCGTAGTCTCACCATGATTTAGATTTAATATCTCCTGTCGTAAGTTTGTTTTAAATTTCATCTTTGTACTTTAGAGTTCGGTTCTTTTTTTAAAAACTAAATTGTTCACATCTGAAAATAAATTTGTTTAAGCGTTTACTCTTAAGAAGCAATGACTTTTTTCTAAACTCAATTTTAACACCAATATGCGTTGCTAACTCATTAATTGTATTATATATGGCACAACGGCACTATTATTGCTTCATATTAATTACATGAAGTATGTCGTATCTTGTAAGAAAGTTTTATTTAACTCATTAATGGTATTATATATGGCACAACGGCACTATTATTGCTTCATATTTATTACATGAATTATGTCGTATCTTGTAAGAAAGGTTTATTTTAAATATCATTTTCTTTTATTTTTTCCTCACAAATTTCTCCATACCTTTTTCTATCCGCTCAATCCTTTGTTGAAAAATATATTGACTCTTTCCTTTCTTTTATATGATATTTTTAATGCATCTTACATGAGGTACGAGATATTTTATGTAATTGATATTGAGGAAAAAAGTGCCCTCGTGCCTTATACTATATGTGTCTTGTAAGTATATATACATACGTGTGTGTAAAAATAAATAAAATTAAAAAAATTAGTGAATAAACGTACTAGCGTAATAAAATAAGATAAAAATATTCTTAATTAGTTTACGATGTATTTGCGTGCCTGCGAAATTTTTAGAGTATGTATTAATTATAATTAGTAAATAAATATTATCAAATGTATGTAAAAAAAAACTTATATTATAATTTTATCTATTAAGTATATTATATTTTATCTATTAGTAATATATTATCTTTAAAATAATTCAAGTCAGAACTTATTTTCTACCCTTTTCATTTTTTATCACTAATTACAACAAAGAAAAAAAAAAAACTGGTACGTACATGAAAAATAAGGTATGGTAAGACTGTAAGATGAGTGGTTTCTATAGCATAATATAATTAATTTCAAAGAAGTAGCTTTTCAAAGACACAAGTAGAGGGCCAGAGGCAAGTGGGGTTGTGTTTATTTCTTCACGTTTCTGACTACACATATTATCGTATAAGCTGAAGATTTTCACATACACCATTTACTTTCCTTTGTCTAATATACTTTACATGCTTTTAGCAAAATGAGCTTTTACTCTCAAGCACAAATTTTGCGCCGTTTTTGAGTTTCAAAGCTTTTACTCCAACTGATAATCATCGCAAAAATTTTTGACGTCACTTGCTAAGTAATAGCTTTATTTTTATAATCGTCTTTCACAGAGAAAGTGCATAAACCTTTTTTCTTACTTATACATTAACTGTTTTATTCTTGAATAGCGAAAATTTAATTTTGATGAAATTAGAAACGATAACAGATGAGAAAAAACGATTACAAAGTTAGAAAGACTTACGGAAAGACGTAAGTACGTACCATAAAAGATTAATGAGTACAAATGGATAACAAAAAATTATCATATGTATTTTCGGAACTTGTACTTTATAGTATACATGTGATTTCTACATACATGCAAGAACTTCGTTCTTACCGGGGAGCTCCAAATTCCACACATTTTTTTTTTTTTTTTTTTTTTTTTTTTTTTTTTTTTTTTTTACGTTGGTTCCACTAGAAATTTTGTTGTCAATTACTGTGTCGTAAACAGTAGGTATTGAAAAATAAACAAGTCTATTTCTTACGTTAGGCCCTTTTTCAACCTTTAGATGATTACTGCGCCCTCGGTAAATTAAAATTTGCATCTGAGGTACATTCCAGATACAACTGCTATTAGCATCAGTTACGCATTATACGTTTATCAAAAAATTATACTGTCTACAATTTTAAAGGTGACCGTTCCCAAGTCCGTCTCTGTAGTATAGGTATATCGACAATTCATTATTTGCACGTTGTGTGCACGAAACACTTTTTTCTCCCTACAACTGATCGATCGGAGCTATAAAATTTCTAAATGTCTGCACAATTGTTTTAAAACCACGCGTCTCCTGTCGAGATCAAAAGTACCTTGGGTTATTTTGCTTTCTCTGTAGCAATTTCCATTTTTACTTTCTTCGTGATTTATAATTAAACATAAGCTATGAGAAAGAAAAAACCAAATCAGAGCAGCACAGCGCGCAGTGCCAACGACGACAACGGAGGAAAAAAGGAAATGGTGTCGCCATCGCGCACTGCCTGTATATCATTTCCCAGTGGGAGTTTCACGCGCCGAAAAACCTGTTGGGGCCCTCAGGCCCACGAGATCGCTTATCTAGTCGTATCTCTCGATCCAGCCGGGCCGGCCACCGGTGGTCCTTCCCTACTTATCTTCATTTCGCTCGTCGCA
This sequence comes from Copidosoma floridanum, assembly GCF_036245765.1. Classification (NCBI taxonomy): domain Eukaryota; kingdom Metazoa; phylum Arthropoda; class Insecta; order Hymenoptera; family Encyrtidae; genus Copidosoma; species Copidosoma floridanum. The sequence goes on along the minus strand of NW_028321897.1, from coordinate 5,878,310 downwards.
CACGGGACCGCGGAAGCGTGTCCTACTCCGCGAGATCTTACGCGCATCGCGCTTCCTTACATTTTCACTCAGGGGAATAACGAGCTTGGATTTATTTACGGGCGGACATCTTGCATCACTGGCATATCATATACCTTTCATTACAATGTGCTCTTTTTTTTCCCTTATATGATAACAACGGGGCTTTTTAAATATTTCGGTTTTATCCATAGTGCAAGCATGAAAAACTTTTGCACCCTCGTTTTCAAAGAAGTTCAAAGTCGGTCTTTGTACACAAAAAATTATGTATGCACCATAGCAAATTTATTACATTCGGAGGTAGATTAATATAGATTCAAATATTCCATTCACAAACCTACGGTCCACCTCCAAGACCAACACTCTGGCCCACTCACAACAACCCACAAGCGCTACCAACGACAGCATGTGAAACCTCATTCAGGCCCATCTGTGAGAGCAAAACACGCGTGCACGTGAAAACCGAAGGGGAAAGTAGTTATCGCGCTCTCGAGCCAAGTATATGGGACGCACTCGTGGCACGCTCGCATCAAAAGAGATGATAAAAGGGGGCGTCTCGCGCCCAAACGCAAACACAGAGGGGAGAGATCACGTCGGTTGGTACCGTTGGGTGGCGCTGGCCAGTGGAATGCCGTTTAGCGGCTTCTTCTCTCGTGTCTCTGTGTGTAACTGTGTATACCTATGCTCGCCGACCCTCTCTCTTTTCTCGCACACGTGCTGGCGCACAGCTTCTTTTGTGTATCCATGAGTACCTAAGCGTACACTCACACCTAGGCCTATACATGCAAGTTACCCACGCAGTGAACAGACCGGGGAGATCCTTCTTTTTTGCCGGCAGAGATGCTTCCTTCGATCTTTTGTCGCCTCTTCCCTGCTTATCTCTTCCGCGTGCCCTGACTCCGAGACCCCCCCCCCTTCCTTCTCTTCTCACCCCCTAGCTTTCGGCCGACTATCTGATGGGCCATCTTTTAATCCATTTCATCGGTGACTTTTAGTTGTTTTAATCGCTTTGTCCTTACGCCACGGTAAGGAATTTCATGCATTTTGTTTGAAATGTCAGTATCAAAGTAGATCATTACATGGAGTCGGTATAGAATTTGTGTATACGATTGAGACTTATTTTGCTGTTATAAGGGTGTATCCGTGATTTTTATCTTTCCCTGAAAACTGGTCTGTTGATCGACTGAGGCCATTTGTGAATGGTTGGTCTTTTTTTTTTAATGTTCGATACTTTGAATTATGCTTCGGGACCATACTTTCAAGACTGTACACAACAGAATATTTTACGTTTATTAAGACGACTCGAGCGGACAGTATATATTACAAAATACTTAGCATGGACATCTTTTTTTTTTTTATCATTCGCATGCACTTGCAAAGTACAAATGACCTTAAATTTTAACGCGAGTCGCAATAAACGATGCCCACTTTGTGCTCGAGCGCTTTAACGTGTCATGTATATGTACCGTTCGGCACTTGCCTCGTGATAAAAGTTTTATTCTCCGATACAAAAATAACGACGTTGATTTACGTTCGAATGAGGGACGGTTCAAAAAGCGGGAAATAAGAAATTTACGTGAGCTTCGAAATTACCGTTCAAAAAGACTGTGCATTATACAACAGTATTTAATTGCTCGATACTGCGCGATGCAGTTTGGTTACGTATACAGTAATCCATACGTACTTACCTTTTCTCATCGTTTTAACAACTCGATTAATGTTCTAATTGCCAGAAAAATAAACGACGCTTTTAATGAGGTGCAAGTAAGGTAGAAACACGTGAAAGGATTGGGCAACAAAAATAAAAGAAAATCATGACAAGATATAATCGATTTTAACACGCTATTCTACACACAACTACGAATTTTTAAGAAAAACAAAAAAATTTTTGAATATTTTTCGCTCAATTTAAAAAATTATAGTAAACGTAATTGCTCCGCTAATTGGACTATTCATTCGCCTACAATAAACTATTTTCTCACTAATCATATCTATGAATAGTTTTATTAATAATTAATTAACTGAAATATATGTTAAAAATTTTTGTGTGCAGCAAGTGCATGAGGTGATTTTAGTACCCGTGCAAAAATATCTAACTTTGTGCCCCCTCACGAGCCATTTCAAAAAGTTTTCAAATTGCGATCCACTACTTTCTATATAGAAAAATGTAATAAAGGTGAGGGCCAGAGGTGTTTGTATAGAACACCCACAAGCTAGGGTGCTCATAAATAAAAAGAAAAAATCGACTGGAAATGACTGTGTAATGATGTTTATAATGGCCAAAATGACCGAGTGGAGATGCCTTGCTACGGCACGCAATTTCATGAGTCACTTGTACTTTTAACAACTACAATGAACACCTGCACCCATTTACACCGGATAAAGACAGTCTGTTTGCTTAACTTAATGCGTGCTCCTTTCTTGAACTTGTATTTAAAAAGTTGCTACGCTAAAAGATTCACGGATCATTCAGTTATTGGTTATTCGAGTATGGGTATCTCTGAGAGTAAACACTTTATAAATCAGTTTTTTGTATGAAAGTAGTAGCTGATTAATTAAAGGAGCTTACAGCCTCGTTCGGTCTCAATCCTAGTAGTTAGCGAAACTACCTACACGGTATGATCGCAGTTATTTCAAGTCAGAAGTTTTTGGTTTGAAATTCTATCGTTTTTGTAATTCGAGTCCTTAAATAATTAGTTTCAACATATAATGTAACGACATCGTGGTTATGATGTATCCATATCGTTAGACCGTTGTGTACGAATAAAAGACATTAAATTTCAAGATTATATTTAGTGTGTAAGCAGAATACCCACGTTACGTAAAAAAACAGATATTCAGATTCTTCCGAAAGTAATTTTTAGGACTGGGTCGCGTATGGGTATTAGTTGTCCGTCTTTTATTTAATTACACATTGAATTCCCTGCTCGCATGTCGAGTTTTCATTGGTTCTGTTATTACTTTGTTATTACAAGTAGTTCGAAGAGTTGTCAAGGCACTTTCGTGAGCGCAAAAATTGTACCTCGGAAAGAGAGCTCGCGGCAACGCGCCCGGGGATACGAGCGTAACGCCAATTTTCTCTGATTATATACGTTTGATCTACGCTTAATGTATTAATAGGAGAGATGTTTTTCATTGGAATTCCGTAAAAAATCAAAATAGATGATATTTTTGTTTTGAATTTTCCGTGCATGTAAATCAACGAGGGGATGGGGCGGTAAATAAAATAAAATTTATTCACACCCGGGGGGTGAACTGGGACAGTTGATGTTAACTAATTATCACCTAAGCCAAATCAGCAATTCAAAACTCGGAGAAAACTTTGTTTTTTCAGTCGCATTTAAATGCCAAACACCTGCAAATTACGAAGAATACAAGAGCATTTCTCATATTATGTGACATGTTTATTTGAATTCTCGGTATGATAGGTCGTCGACCTGTCTACTTCAAATGCAAAAACAACGAACATATTTTTCAGCCGTCCATGCTTACGAAATACCCAAGTATGTGAAGTAATTCAGAGATTTCACGATTAAAAAAACTGCAATCGATCAGTAGGAGCTTGAACGTTTTTCGACTGAATCGAGTATTTGTTTAGCATTTGAATATAAATTTTCAAGTGTTACGAAAAAAACGCTTCATTATATTTTTTATAGTCCTATGTGTGATGCTAAATATGTGTGCCAACTTTCGGATTTCTTTCAAAGATAAACAAGGTATACTTAAACGATAAATAGATATGTAAAAAATACCATTAATCAGATCGTGAGAAAGGAGCAGGACTCCTTTTTTTCAAAATTGATTTACTTCTTACCACTTGAAAGCCAAGTTTCTTACCCTATGTAACGTAATTATGTTTCTTTCTATTTTTGCCGATGGACTCTTTGAAAATGACTATATAAAAGCTTTCACCAGAGTGTATAACTTCTTGCACTTGATTAGATATTTCAGCCACAAATTGCGTGTTCATTAGTTGGTATCTAAAAATACCATTGTGAAGTAGTAACACTTTGTACAAAATGAGAATAAAGATTTTGGACATTGTTTCGACTCCAAACATTATCGCCATCGTGAAAGTTATTTTTTATTTGTGCGATATAAAAGCTTAATAGAGGTTTTGTAAAAATAAAAATACATACAAATTGTTTTGTTTGACTTTGTTTTTTTCGTTAACAAAGCAAAAAAAATTGCATTTGGTTTTTCAAAAATCCACAAAATAATATAAATATTTCATTTTACTTTTCAAAAACACAAAAATTAAACCTTTGATTTTCAAATTGAATTTTTCACAAAGCATTACAGGCACATTAAATAGAAGTTTATATTATAATACGATGTATTGAAAAGTAATTAAAAGTTACTTGAAATAAGGAAAACATTAGTTTCACAAAAAGAAATTATAAATTTCGTAAGTGGTTTCCTCACGCACTATAAATATATTAAGTCAGTTTCAAAAATGAAAATTTTACTTCCTCAAATCTCGTAACTATCTTGCGTTTTTTATCCAATCAAGTATTATAAATTAAATGAATAATTTTTAATTTCTTAAACTACGCCGGTATGTTGAATTATTCGTAATTCCAGCACAGTAGAAAACCTAAAACGAGTGAGACGGAAAAATTAAAAATGTTTTAATTAAATACGTCCATCTGTGAGGGGCATGCACGTAGATATGGATGTGGCAACCTTGGAAGTCAAATAGAAAAACTTTTCTGACTCATGGAATATAGAACGTGTTGAAGTTGCTCAACTTCTGGAGTAAGGTCATTAGGGGTGTATTCATTGTAAATGAAATCGTGTACCAATCGTTTTACTACACGAAATGACATCCTCCAAACTTTAACAAACTCCTCGATATCATAATAAAAACATATTGTACTTGATATCCTGTATTTATAAAAAATTTCAAATACAAATTAGTTCTAGCTGAAATAGTAGATTTCAACATGGTGGCGCATCTCACATCGCTAAAACCAACATGGCGATTAGTGGGCCCGAGGGTTCTTGCGAAGCAACGCCCAAGGGGTATTTGTTTTCACCTTGGCCGGAAGCACATCAGTAGCGAAAGCTACTTTTTGTGGGAGTCGTTGTGTCTATGAAGCTAGCGTAGCCAAGTCATAGGGCCATAATAAAACTCAACTTGAAAAAAAACTACAAAGTTTATACATTGTATTATTTATCAATCAAGTGTTTACTTATGGGGATCACATTAGTGCCTTATGAATGGTTAAGGCAAATAATTAAATTCTCAGTCGAAATATTTTTTACTGAATAAAAAACATTTAGTAAAAAAAGCCACCAAGGCCTAAGTGGATTACTGCAACAGATCTGGAGATATAGTGGATACTTCGCTTGTGTTTCAAGTTAGCTAGACCATTTTATCTCGGCAATGGTAATGGCAAAAAAATAAATTCTTCAGTAAAAGTCCCGTTTCAATAGGTGTAAGAGATCCGGAGACATCGCCTTGGCTACGCTGACTTGAGCCTCCTATAAGCAGGACCATTGTTTCTTGTTAAGTATTGCGCTAAAAATATTATTTCAAAAGCCAAAAAATGGCAAATAATTAGCAAAAAAATATCCTTCAAATCCCGTTTGAATGTATGCTTCAGCTCTAGAAATACAGCGTTGGCTACGCTGGCTTCAGCCTCGAGTCAACAGGACCATCGTTACTCGATGATGGTAGCAGCAAAAAAATTTATTCTTTGCTAGAAAAGTAGCAAATAATTAGCAAAAAATTATGCCCTAAAGCCCGTTTTGATAAGTGTAAGAGATCCGGAGACATCGCCTTGGCTACGCTGACTTGAGTCTCCAGTCAGCAGGACCACCGTTACTCGATGATGGTAGCAGCAATAAAATTTATTCTTTGCTAGAAAAGTAGCAAATAATTAGCAAAAAATTATGCCCTAAAGCTCGTTTTGATAAGTGTAAGAGATCTAAAAATATTACGTTGGCTACGCTGACTTGAGTCTCAAGTCAGCAGGACCATTGTTTTTCGGAAACGGCTATGGCAAAAAAATCAATTCTTTGGCAAAAAAATAGCAAATAATTAGCAAAAAAATATGGTGTGAGTTTTATTATGGCCCTATGACTTGGCTACGCTAGCTTCATAGACACCTCAAGATGTACAATATGATTTTATTGGCATTTATCGCTAACTTGCGATTGACTCTTTGTAGCAGTGGAAAATGATGTTTTTATAAATTATGAAATCATTGTTGTTGCTTTCTACAAAGGAAAAAACTCTGCCAATTCATTCCTTATTACGGTCGATGTTCCAGTACTTGGTTATCTTCCAATAGTCGATCGTTTGGCTGATTTTTTCAATATAAACTTTTAAAACATAGATAAATTGGGTAGTTTTTAAGACACTAAGAAATTACTTTTTTAAATACAAATTAACGTGTACACCCAATTGAAAATGTAGCGGAGGCCTGTAAAAGAAAAAAATGACCGACTATTGGGACATTTCGTCTGCTTAAGTGAGCGAGTTACTGGGACATCCACCTTAATTTGCAGTGGTATTTTTATCTTTGACAAGTTAATTCGTTTCATAAAAAGCTAAATAAATTCTTTGTTTGTTTTGAAACTGAACACAGTGAATTGAACTAGAAACAATTTCAATAATCGTATCTAACGCAAATTTAATGAAACCCAAGTAATTTATCACGCGCTCCATCACTAACGTGAGTCATGTTTAAGCTTATACGCTCAACTTTGCAAACCACATATTTCACGATGGTAAGACACACAGTAATTTATCGTACAACTATTTCTCATGAAAGTTTGTATTAAAGCAGTTTTTTTTTTTTTTTTTTAGATTCCTCGGTTTTTTTTGCGTAAGTGCAAGTTAAAAAAAAGCACGAAACTTTTTAATGAAACGCACATGACCGAGTACCTAATATCTCAAAATTTTAAGCTTTTTAGTGATGTCGTGTTAGGGCCAATTAAACGTTTTTACTTGGTTAATAATCGCAATATAGCCTTGTATTGCACTTGTAAAAATTAAACGCCAATCATCCAAACATTTCTGAGTTTTCCTGTATCAGTCACGTAGCAGAAACGGTTGTTTACTCCCAGAAACACCCTATGTGTTTTTCATTGCAGGTCTTGTATGCACGAAGTGTTGCAAACCCCAAAATATTTTCCCCAACTTTTGCCGCTAAAAGCAATGAAAGCCTCCTACGAGAGAAAGAGCGCAGGTGCGACGGTTTAATCGATGGGACGAGTTGCCTGAAACATTAACGAGTCTTGTCAATCATAAAGTGGGTTCGCGCGCGTAATCAAGCCCGGATATGCGTGCTAAATATCCCATTGTATTGTCCGTGTCATCACACCACTTCGGGCGCCGACGGTGGCCAAAATTCGCGTCACCGCGGCCCTAAATTACCACCGGCCGTCCGGCCAGTCCACACACACATACACACACTGTTCCGCGCATGGGATGACCGCGTTATAGCTGCTCAAATTTTCAGGCTTTCGGGAACGCCGCCGGCTCGAACGTAATCTCGATTGCCCGATGATTTACGCAAGTTTGCTCTGAAAATTTCAGCGCCGCACATGTGCGGTGAGTGTGTTGTGTACCCCAGGAAAGGACAGCCGAACGACGATGTTGTAGCGGACAAGTTCGAATTAGTTGCCACTGCTGCCGCGTAAACTCTTAATCTTTGCCGGGGTACACACTTTCTTGTTGGTGCAGCCGGTCCCTCGTCTCCGGTATCTGCTCTCGATAAGACCCGCCTCCGCCCTTTCTTGCCTTAGCCCACTTTTGCTCTTCGGTTTTGCGAGAGTACTTCTGAAATATATTTTCAGGCGGGGGAAGTTTTCCTACGAAACTTCCCTCTCTGCGTTACGGGCTTTGCGGATATGAAAAACGGCTTGCACGGCTAACACTGCACGGATTCGAAAATATTCTCCGGCGTGACGTTTAAGCGCGGGTGGTATCAAAGTATTTGAATAAACGGTGTGTACTTTCAAAGCGAGTGTTTACCAAAGTCGAGGCTTTAAAGTTTTTTGGGGGTTTTTTGAGAATTTTAATGGGGCCTGCCAACTTACTAGTCGATATACAATTAATCAAAAAAAGCGAGTCGCTGCAGGTATTCAATGGAAGTGAGTTTAACAAGTAAAAAATTAAGATCTCACATTGATCGATGAGGTAAAATAGGGGTCCGGGACCAATTCGTCCTGGTCTAAGGACAAAGACAAAAAAAAGTCGTGTTCCGGCTGGGTCATTATCACGGTGAATTAATTGCTCTTGTATTTGTGCTGAGTTGGAAATTGGATTTTTCCGTCAAATCAAAAATCGTAAAATAGATCCATCAAAATAACGAAATTTATTCATAGTCTCATTTGACCTCTGACTTTGAATCATCTCTAAAAAAAATTTGATATTTATGTAAATCGAATATAAAATGTTATTGTCACTCATCAGTAATCTAGTCAACATTCTTTTAGAAACATTTTGGGCAAGCTTTAATCGAGTAGTCTTTCCTTGTTTTTTTTCAAAATGTACTTAAGGTGGCTCCAGCGCCTAGTGCCGTATCAAAATGGGGAGACTAAGAATTAATCATTATTTTCTTTAAAATATGGTATAAAATTATCGTAGAGACTGTTGTAAGCCATATTCTACATTTTATCTGTTACTTTAGTGAGTAAATATAAAAAAACAAAAAAGTTTTATGGTGCCCTAATTGATGAACTGTTACGGTACGCTCCTAAGTTCAAGAGTAGTTATACCTATATATATGTACTCTGCAGAATGCAGACAGCTGAGAGCTGACTTGCACTCGCAACTGTATACTTAGTCTCCGATTATTTAAAGATTTTGTTCGATAACAAGACACTTTTCTCATATCATCGAAAACTGCATAATAATATATACAAGATAGTATATTTTTTACACCTTACGGGTTATTTATATAAGTGCAGCAGTAGGTTGTAAATCGCGTAAGCTTGCATTTCCTATCCAACCCGTCTTAAAACTACGATTTTGTAAGCATGATTTCTTACAATTTTCATCGTCAACCTTCATTTTTTTTTATACGAACAGAAAGATAGGAATTCAAAGAATATAATTCAATTTTATTAACCTTGGTTGGGTTATTTATAATTTTTTATAAATTTGAGGCCACTGGAGCCACCTTAATAACTGCATTCGAATTTAGTTTCAAACAACTTTTTGTCTTTTTATTTAAATAAATCCAAAGATGTACTTCACTTTAAAAGATTGTCTTGAACGTATAACCGTGGTTTTTTGAGGTTGGTCGTCCTATTTCACTAACATAAAACTCCATAATCAGTACCATAAGAAAATGTCTGTTTGTAGGGTATAGGCTATAGCAGCGAAAAACAAGGCTATACATAATGTAAAGTAAGTTACAAGTACTCATTATGAAGTAACGCATGATAGAGCAATAAACGTAAATAAACAAAACCATGTGTTATTTGAGGATCCATGAAACCTAGAATTGATACCTCACTGATGAGTAAATAACAATTATCAGTGGCTTAGGACGAATTCAACAAAAATCACGATAGCGGCCTAGCCCGAATTCAATACTTTAAAAAATTATCTATATCGTTCAGAACCAATCCGATGATTTTTCTCTTTTTCAGTCCCAATTTGACATTTACCAAATAAGGTATTTAAATACCCCATTTCGGTGCTTTCGGGTCAAAAAGACTCGCTCTGCCGCCCCCGACGAAAGCTCGGGTCACACGCTGTACTACACGGCGGATGGAGAAGAAAATACCACTGGCTGGTCTTAACTGCTCTCTCGTCGTGTCACGGGCCATTCCTTACACTTACATCCTCCGCGCGTATATCTCCTAAAGCCCGATACAACTTCCTTTTTTTCATCCATCTCTTCGGTGGTAGCCGTCTATAGTATGCCTTGGCTCACTGGATAAGCAGTGAGTAAATTAGTTGCTGTGTGCTTAAGATCCCTTTCTTTTTCGCTGTTGCAGAGATTCAGAAGACCCAGGCCAGTGGGAGACCGATCAAGGATTTCAAATATGTCGACATCTACCGCGAGAAGCCGATTAAGGTATCGGTTAAGGTGTTGGTACCCGTCCGTGAGCATCCCAAGGTGAGTACTTGCTGTTTACTACGTCGCTGCTTATGTTTACCATAGCACAAACAATAATTTGTATTTTTATGCGTGTCAAAAATTTGTTACCAAAAATATCTTGAAGTTAATTTGTTCAAACATTTATTATTATTCAATGAATTGAGTTTCTACTGTGTGAATATTCATAATTTTTAGGTATGGGAAGATCGATAACAAACTTTTTGGTTGTAAATTTCTAATGTACGCAATTTTGCGTTACAGCTGTTTACCTACTGTACCTTACTACGACGTTGTGAATTTTAAACTCTTTTTCTTGTTTTTCGAACAAAATTTCAATATAACTTTATGAAATAGCTGTGTTGACAGTAAAAATTACTGTTCTGTAACCATGACTACTGGAGGTATTCCATCGGATAAAAAATTTAAAAAATAGTGATTTTTTATTTCTTGAATGAGATCTTGATTGTAATTAGCTGCGTACTCGATGATAATATTACTTGAATCATGTTTCAAACATAGTTTTTACATTTTCTATTCAAACAAACCCAACGCTTCTGTTAAAGTGTCAGTCTCTTGTTGATACTTTGCTATAATATCACGATAGTAATTATTATTTTTTTGCTATCAGTGAATGGTCATTTTAATAGACTGTACTGTACCGTACGTTCCTGATAATTTCCTCTTCAAACAGAATAAATAACTTTGATTACTTTCAGAATTTCTCTGACATGTATTGTAATATAAAATTTCATTGTATTACGAAACGAAACAAAGCCGGGTTGATGTTTTATACATTTTTTTTTAATGCTTTAGTTACTTTTCATCAGTATCATCAGTTTTTAATCATAAAAAACGCATTAATTGACGAATAACATAATCAGCCACACTGTAAAATTAAAAATTACATAATGGTACGACAATGCACCTATTAATTGTTTAAGTACACAAATCGACTGTTTTATAAAGAAATTAAAACCGAGTGCAAAAGATAAAATATTCAGTATCGGGGTACTTTAATCATGTGGTATGATTTGTCATAAAAATAATAAAATAAATTATAGGTATAGCATATTTATCACAGTCAATATCATATAAAAGTGAGGTAGATTTAAACTGCCATTACTTTAAATCTTGGTAAAATTGCATGATTTCAGTATAGTTAGATCCATTCATACAAGAATTTATGTCGGATCTCTTGGTACTGGTTCTTAAAGTTATTTTTTGAATTCTGAACAAATCCAAGTCAATGTTTTTCAAAGTTACATAAAAACACGATTTTAGATACTAAAGATATGTTACCGATGAAAAAAAATTGGAAAGGTGATAATAAAAAGAAATTAAGTTTTAATTGGTTTTTATAAATATTTGTTCCAAAGAAATACGTGACAGCTGTTTCGGTACACTTTAGCTTCTTTAGACGAATAGCGCTGTTATACTACCTTCGGAATAAATGTATATGAAAATCAATTAAAACTAGATTTGTTTTAATTATCACCTTTTCATTACAGTTTTTCATCAAGTGAACACCAATTCAATTGATTACTTGAAAAAAATTGGACATCATTTAATCTTATACTTACAAAAAGATAAACATTCATGGAAGACACATTTCCGAGGGACGACAAAGCCTTTCCTCACATCAGCATCACTCGTCCAAATCGCAGTTAAAGAGCTCGCGTGAACTAATCCACCGAATCGAGAAAAAAAAAATAAATAGGCGCAATTCGTCCAGTCGAAACGAAACCTATTAACAATCGGGCGCGCGAAACGCCATGACGAAAGACCCACCGTCTTTTCCGGCGGCTCTTCGCAAATCCCGCGATTTCTTACGAGCTTATCTCGGCCGAGAGCCACGGCGGGCTCTTCTATTAATTATCCCCGTGGCTTACAGCGACGCTCAACGGGGCTCGAAACGGCCACCCACCCCTCGATTGAAACTTGCTTCCAGCCGCCAATTATGGCCCACGCCAAGGTAAACTTTGGAGCTCGGCAACAAGGACGCCGTGTAGTACCACACACGCTGCAAGCTCTCGATTCAAAAAAGCCCGAACTCGCTTCGCAGCTCGTGACCCGGTGCACAAAAAAAAACACGTACGCGTGGCTTTGCGACTCTGTTTGCGCTGAAGTTCCCGTAGAATCGGCTGGTTCCGAAAAAAAAACTCGCGATTGTTTCCAACTTATCCGTCGATGGCGCGGATTACAAGCCCTTTTTTTCTATGCGTCGTGTAGTTGTACACCGTATTGGTACCAGGACGTACTTTTGCCCTTCCAGCCTCGTGTTTTCCCCGCATTTACGTGTGAACGTATGCTCGGACAAAGTTTTTCCCGAAAAATTTAATCGTCCTGTCCCGCGTGCTCCGTTTACTTGCATGCCCGTATTATGCAGGGGAAAAACTCGGGACTTGGCTCTGTTTTTCGTACACTTTGCATAATGTTTGTTCGAGATGTTTGCGCGGCATTATACCGTCGTCTGTTTTCTTTCTTTCGAAAATACAAACGTAATAGTCCGAGACTGTACGGTATGTGTTTGTTTCCCCTGGGTAAACAACAACTTTGCGTTCTTATTAATTTTTTGCAACGACATTCAAGTTTCAGGAAAAAACGAATCGATTCGTCAGTGTAATAAAACGTAAACAATGCAAAAGAAATAACATTTTTAAAAACCATAAGTGTAATCCATATCACCATTGCTAAAACACTAAGTAATACATTTGTATGACAAAATCGTACAAGGGACAGTCAAATCGTTAAAGAAAATGAGTTCTATTGAAATTTTTATGAAATTGGGACACTTAGCAATTTTTAGTGTTTCAACTCGTGTTTTATCCATATTGTGATGTTATCTATCGTTATCATGCATATCTTTAGATATTTTTTTATATACTAAAACGTATTTATTTTTTTACCCTGACTCATAAACGCGACCTTGTGTTCGGTTTTACATGATAATATTTAAAAAAAGACACTGGGCCAATGTATAATTCAGAATTTATATTTTTTTTTTGTTTGTTTCAACAGCTTGATGATCGATGCAAATGAGGGCAGAAACCTTAATAAATACTTTTCACTGATAAAAAAGAAATTATCTTAGATCCCACACGTAAAAAAACTTTTTAAAAACGTACTAACGGCATTGGAAAAACATCGTTGCTCTACAATTAGTGGAATTTTAGAAACATTTTTACATCGCTGGATAGTAGGTACAAGTTTGTCACATACTTTATCTTTACCTTCTTCATGTCCTTTTATTTTCAAAGGCATTAATATAACTACTTTACTTTTGCAAGACATTTACAGCTCTTGAACGGGCGTACACTATCTTTATCTTGAAATCGTCGAAAAACTAGTGACGTTCCAGACGTCAGTCTGAATATTCGTTTTGTGCATAATAATAAAAACTAAAAATTGAATTCGTCGTGTGTGTTATTGTGACTACTTGAAACTTTTTGTTCTCATTAAAAGTAATCGTAAAAGCTCCGTTATTCGTTGAAACATATTTAAATCATTCGTTATTTTTGACAAACATCTGGAGCAATTATTTCTTGTACACTAATATGAAACCTATTAATATGTTTGTTATTAAAACTAATGCATTTCATAATGTTTAAGTTCTACATAATAGTAAATTATTTACTTTGAAAAAAATATGGCTTTTTTTGGTGGTGTACAAACATCAGTACGTTTATATTTTTTCATATCTTTTTATCTAATAAACTAATAAAGAATGTATAAACACAAAAAGTCTAAAATACACATAAGCATATCAGCTACTTACATAAACTCAAATAAATGACCCTCCAATTCCTCATAAGTCATAAGAAATAGAATATTTGTAAAGCTTACAAAAAATATTGTACAATCAAGATCCCATATCTTCTTAGGATCCGAATACACTTAAGTAGTAATCATCACTCATAACCCGCATCAGCGAGCTTAAGTTAAATAATTTTTTCATGAAAATTTCATTGCAGCACAGTACAACTTGTCTATTTTTTTACCTCCTGTTATGTGTATACATATAATACGCGTATGGTGTATTTCTCGTAGAGATAAAAATTTATTTTAAAAGTAATAATTTTGAATTTATTTTTATCTTCGAAAATATATCTTATACATTATATTCACTTCACTTAATAAATATTTACAACCGTGATTGACGAGTCACGCTCTAGGATACATTGTTTGGAAATCGATATGAAAAGTGAGTAGCCATCGCTTAAATGGGATAAATAAATACCGTCGGCATTAGGATAAAAAGTTAAGTTTTGAAAATTCAACATTTCTACAGTATTATCTACAAATGCATCTAATATCAAATTCTTAAACCTCAACTTTTCAAGTGTTCCTTGTCTCACGTAAGTCATAATCATTTCATTAGAATTCACGCAGTATTTCGTTTTCCTGCATAGTTCTGGTTTGCATCTAGTATTTAAATTTTATTATTTTTTTTTATTTAAGCGTAAAATTAATACCAGAATGAGTCAACGGATTTTTTTTTAAATATGATAGAAAAATTGTTTTTCGTTTATGCTCTTCTATCCGCCTTTAATCACTCGTTATTGTAAAATATGTACACTGTTGGATTGAACAATCAAAGGTTACGAAAATTTGACAAAACGGGCACGTTATGGATATGGCGCCAATGGCGAAGAGGGCTAATCAGCATAAACAATAAACTGCTGATTATCCACGTCAGCCACCTCTACTTGAACAAACTGTGGCTGTTGCAGCTGAATTTGTTGTACTTGTCGGCCAATATTGTTTCGCGTTCTGAAATAAAGCGAAGGTTTCAATATCATTCTGCTCTTTGTTTAAATGTTTCATTGATAGCTGTAAACAGTTACAAGTTTTGAGAACTTACTTGGCCTTGGCATGTGTTAATATGTGTGACTTTAAATTTGTTGATTGAGCAAACTTTTTACTGCATCCATCGAATGGACAGACGTAAGGTCTGTCACCAGTATGAATCCTAACGTGAGTTCTAAGATTAAAGTCCAAACTGAATCTTTTGCCACACCCTTCAAACGTACATTGAAAGGGTTTTTCTCCCGTATGAACTAGTTGATGCCTTTTCAGCTTTGAACTTTCAACAAAGGCTTTTCCACACTCTGCACATACGTGAACCCTGCAATACAAAAGCATTGAGAATAAGCCAACAAGTTAAAAATGAGTAATAATATATTAGAGAAGAAAAAAAATACCAGACCTTGGTCCATGAGTGTGCAAATGCTTGCGCATGGCGCTATTATCCCTAAACATTTTTGTACATCCTTTGTGCGGACAGGCTATTGTACGCTCAACACCGTCGATTATTGGCGGCTTACTGCGCGATTTTAATTTATTATGATTTGGTCTGGCAAATTCAGCCAATTGCTTGGGATCTGAGAGATCCAAGCCAGGTATACCATCTGACACAGAACTACTAGAGTGGTTCAATTTGGAAACTGTCTTGCCACTCATGTACTCTGTGTAGTCTTGGTCAGGCTCTGGATTGGAGCCTTCATCTGGAACATCCACCAGGTGAGACGCTAATAGGACACTTCCTTTAACAGCAACAAACAAGCAAACCAAAACAAATACCACCTCAGTCTTTTGAATTTCATAAACTTGATTTTATTTTCTTTGATTTCTTGATTGATGATGTTCTTACTAGTTTGAGACAGTTTTATCCAGTTATTTGAAAAATATTCATAACAATTCATTTTAACTAATTTACTCTCATCAAAAGGAAGATAAAAATATCTCAATCCTACAAATGTACCAAGAAAGTTAATAATAATAATGATACCCCCATGTAAAAATATTCTTTTGTGTTTTTGGTAACATTCAATTAGCAAGATAACATTTTGTACAACATTCATTAAGAATATAACGAAAAAAAATTGTATACTCTACACAAACTTGTTATGTATTATAAAGTTATATATGAAGTTAAATCGTTTAAATTTTATGTTGCCAATTAATCATTTAGCATTACAAGGAAATCCATGCATGTGATAAGCCAAGTTGGGATAAAAATATGTTGTTGTCAAACAAGAGGAAAAAGACTTTAGGAGCAACTGAAAAGTTATATTTATATTTTACATTACAAATGTTTAGTCATAGATTATTTTAATACAATTGGCAAAACATCGAATGAAGATTCAAGAACGACAGCCCAACATCCGGAAATTCGATGTACTAATAATTCTCAAATTTAAAGCAAAAAATAAAATAGAAAAAAAAAAAAAAAAAAAAAAAAACACAAAGAGTCAAAGCAAAGAGCGCTAAAAGCCAAATTACGCCTCCGACTGGCGCGTTGTCGCCATCTTCTCGAACATGGCGTCCCGTACAAAAACGTGCCTAAACACTTGCTCGCACATACACACACACACACAAGTTGCGCGCACCCTGGCCATCTTCAAAATATGGCTGCCCCCTGGATGGCGCAATGGCGGGCAGCCGCCTACACACACTGCAAGCCGGTCAAAACAAACAAAGCCGACGACTGTCAAGTCAAAGTTTTTCTGGAGTTTCGGAGCAAGCACGTTACCGAGGAAAGCCAAGACCGATCAGGGTGTACGCGAGCGATCGATGGCTGCATTTGTATTCAACTGATGCAAAAGTGCAGTGCAAAATAAGCGCGTGCATGTTCCTCTGGTACATAATTTTAAACACAACGAGTACATTTGACAGAGATTTGCTTTGTTAACAGATATATTTTAAAGCAACATTTACATATCATCGAACGTCCACGGAAATTTTATACAGTGTGGCAGGCTGCTGTGTGTATGTGTGTGGGTACGTTTTCGTTCGCAGGAATGATGGGTAAATCTGGGCCCTTTGTTTTTGTGCCTTTCATTTCCAGATGCTCCAAAAATAAGTGGATAAGAATGTCGTAATGAGCCGATGTAATTATCACTACTGCTCTAACATGCTTATCATACATTCAATTATTTGTATCGATTAGAACGCGTCTAATGTTGTGTTACTGTTTACAGCAGTGGTTGACTCTTGTAGCATGCCTTTGTTTACGATAGCTAAGACGATGGTGTTATGAGAAAAAGGAGTCGAGAGAGCACGCAGAGAATTAAAAAAAAAAAAAAAAAAAAAAAAAAAAACTTTTGACCAGGGGTCGTAGATGTGCTTGTTGCACTTAACCTCGGTTCTAAAAATAATTGTCGCAACTAGGTAGAGAAAAGAAAGGCTAAGCACGTGGTTTCTACGACTCCGATTTCACCTTTTTGACTCTTCAGCGAAATGAGCACCCAAAAGGAAAGGACAGCAGGAAACCGAGGGCACTCGAAAATCAACAAAGTATACATTAAAGTAATCGAATGCGACTTACCGTCGTCGGTGCCTGAGGCCCACATAGTCACTGAGAACTCGCCCTCGAGAGTCTTGATCTGCACTTGCTTCTGTTCCCACTTCCTGGCTTTCGCCTCGGCTGGCATTTCGGTGAAAACAGCGTGCTGTTGTTCGGCTGGCCTAAACCTCTGGGCAGCAGCAGTGGCGGCAGCTGAGCCGGCTGTGCTCTTCCTGGCTTTTTTTCTGCCCGTGGAGCTTGTCGTCGTTAAGATGGTAGGCACGGTGACGGTGCCCGCTACCTGCCTCGAGGGCCCGGGGCTCGACTCGATGTATATATCCGCTTGGTCAGGTACCGGAATTTGATCGTAGACGGAAAGCGGATCCCCACCCACGATCTCTTCCTGGGTCTGCAGTATGATATCCTCCTCACGGCCCGTTTCCGGCAGCGCCTGCAAGGTTATCATGGCCTGGTGGTGGTGCTGCTGCTGCTGGTGGTGGTGCACGTGTGGATGGTGTAGCTGCTGCTGCTGTTGTTGATGTAGGTGGTGACGGCGGTGTTGTAAGTGATGTTGGTGGTGGTGTGGTTGGTGATGTGGCGTCACTATTTCATCCTCGTCTTCGTCGTCATCTTCTTCATCCTCTTCCTCGTCCTCCGAGTCCCCAATTATCGTCTCCTCGATCGTTTCGCACGGCATGTCTACGGGAATAGACTCGATCTCAACCTCCTGGATGTCCGGCTGGATCTCGACCTCGGCCATCATGTCCGAGGACGCCATATTAATGTCGCCTGTGGACGCCATGTTTTCCTACAGACCAGTTGCAGCGCTTCTCGACTAGCGTATTAGGCAATGATGGCGGCTTTCGAATATCAAGATAAAGCGGGTATCCCCCTCCCCCCTAACCCTATACACACAAACATGGCTGCACTATGCAAGTGCAGATCTGCAGATTCTTGATCGTCGCAGTGTGCGCGGCTCTCTTCTCTTTGCCAGCGCTCCCAAAAGTGGCTACCGAACTTGGGGGGAAATTCAAATTGGCTATATGGAGCAAGACGCAAAACCTCAGATAACTCGACAACATTCCATACACCATAACTTGATCAATTAATCCTAAGCTATTTAACCCAATAACCCAACGCGCCCATACGCAGTATCACGAGCATTAATAATTAATAAAATAAATTAAACAATAACGCAAGCGCCAATCCCCACACAACCCGGGGCGCTTACTGGTCACTTTAATTATTAAGAAAATTAATAAAGTAGAGCAAGCGCCAATCCCCACACAACCCGGGGCGCTTACTGGTCACTTTAATTATTAAGAAAATTAATAAAGTAGAGCAAGCGCCAATCCCCACACAACCCGGGGCGCTTTCTGATCACTTTTTTAATGAATATATTAAATAAAATAACACAAGTGCCAATCCCCACGCAACCCGGGGCGCTTACTGGTCACTTTTTTAATGAATATATTAAATAAAATAACACAAGCGCCAATCCCCACGCAACCCGGGGCGCTTACTGGTCACTTTAATTATTAAGAAAATTAATAAAGAGGAGCAAGCGCCAATCCCCACACAACCCGGGGCGCTTTCTGATCACTTTTTTAATGAATATATAAAATAAAATAACACAAGTGCCAATCCCCATGCAACCCGGGGCGCTTTCTGATCACTTTTTTAATGAATATGTTAAATAAAATAACACAAGTGCCAATCCCCACACCACCCGGGACGCCTACTGGTCACTTTAATTATTAATAAAATAACACAAGCGCCAATCCCCACACAACCCGGGGCGCTTACTGGTCACTTTTTTAATGAATATATTAAATAACATAACACAAGTGCCAATCCCCACACCACCCGGGACGCCTACTGGTCGCTTTAATTATTAATAAAATAACACAAGCGCCAATCCCCACACAACCTGAGGCGCTTACTAGTCACTTTAATTATTAACAAAATTATCAAAGTAGAGTAAGCGCCGATCCCCACAAAACCTGGGGCGCTTGCTGGTCACTTTAATTATGAATAAAATAAGTAAAATAACACAAGTGCCAATCCCCACGCAACCCGGGGCGCTTTCTGATCACTTTTTTAATGAATATATTAAATAAAATAACACAAGCGCCAATCCCCATGCAACCCGGGGCGCTTACTGGTCACTTTAATTATTAAGAAAATTAATAAAGTAGAGCAAGCGCCAATCCCCACACAACCTGGGGCGCTTTCTGATCACTTTTTTAATGAATACGTTAAATAAAATAACACAAGTGCCAATCCCCACACGACCCGGGGCACTTACTGGTCACTTTGTTAACTAATATAAAAAAAAATAACACAAGCGCCAATCACCAAACAACCCGGGGCGCTTACTGGTCACTTTAATTATTAAGAAAATTAATAAAGTAGAGCAAGCGCCAATCCCCACACAACCCGGGGCGCTTACTGGTTGTGTGGGGATTGGCGATTGCTCTACTTTATCAACTTTGTTAATAATTAAAGCGACCAGAAAGCGTCGCAGGTTGTGTGGGGATTGGCGCTTGCTCTACTTTATTAATTTTGTTAATAATTAAAGTGACCAGTAAGTGCCTTAGGTTGTGTGGTGATTGGCACTTGTGTTATTTTTTTTATATTAATTAACAAAGTGACCAGTAAGTGCCCCGGGTCGTGTGGGGATTGGCTTTTGTGTTATTTTTTTACTTATTTTATTAATAATTAAAGCGACCTTAATACTAATTAATATTAGAATATTAATATTAATTAGTATTAAGTGACCAGAAAGGGCCCCGGGTTGTGTGGGGATTGGCGCTTGTGTTATTTTATTTAATATATTCATTAAAAAAGTGATCAGAAAGCGCCCCGGGTTGCATGGGGATTGGCGCTTGTGTTATTTTATTTAATATATTCATTAAAAAAGTGACCAGTAAGCGCCCCGGGTTGCATGGGGATTGGCGCTTGTGTTATTTTATTTAATATATTCATTAAAAAAGTGATCAGAAAGCGCCCCGGGTTGTGTGGGGATTGGCGCTTGCTCTACTTTATTAATTTTCTTAATAATTAAAGTGACCAGTAAGCGCCCCGGGTTGTGTGGGGATTGGCGCTTGCTTTACTTTATTAATTTTCTTAATAATTAAAGTGACCAGTAAGCGCCCCGGGTTGTGTGGGGATTGGCGCTTGCTTTACTTTATTAATTTTCTTAATAATTAAAGTGACCAGTAAGCGCCCCGGGTTGTGTGGGGATTGGCGCTTGCTCTACTTTATTAATTTTCTTAATAATTAAAGTGACCAGTAAGCGCCCCGGGTTGCATGGGGATTGGCGCTTGTGTTATTTTATTTAATATATTCATTAAAAAAGTGACCAGTAAGCGCCCCGGGTTGCGTGGGGATTGGCACTTGTGTTATTTTATTTAATATATTCATTAAAAAAGTGATCAGAAAGCGCCCCGGGTTGTGTGGGGATTGGCGCTTGCTCTACTTTATTAATTTTCTTAATAATTAAAGTGACCAGTAAGCGCCCCGGGTTGTGTGGGGATTGGCGCTTGCTCTACTTTATTAATTTTCTTAATAATTAAAGTGACCAGTAAGCGCCCCGGGTTGTGTGGGGATTGGCGCTTGCGTTATTGTTTAATTTATTTTATTAATTATTAATGCTCGTGATACTGCGTATGGGCGCGTTGGGTTATTGGGTTAAATAGCTTAGGATTAATTGATCAAGTTATGGTGTATGGAATGTTGTCGAGTTATCTGAGGTTTTGCGTCTTGCTCCATATAGCCAATTTGAATTTCCCCCCAAGTTCGGTAGCCACTTTTGGGAGCGCTGCTCTTTGCTTCTTTACACGCGCATGAGGGCCACTTCACAATTTACACTCACACCGCGTGACTCTTGTCTTGTTTTGTGACGTCAAAATTCGGTAGGCACGGGCACTGCACTCGACTTTTGGAGTCATTTGGCGTAAGAAAACTGGCCGAGTCGCATATTCCTCAAAGTGATTGTGGAATGGCCCTAATGAACATAAATTGTTACGCAGAAAAGCTACTGTTCATTCAAAACCCTACTACCTAATCTCTGTTTAAAACAAATCTTTTGGATGTTAACTGTAAGTTTTTTCCTCTCCATTCATGCTTAGAACACAATCAAAATCGTGTTTGACTATTGAGCGGTATACATATGGAGCCAGTGATGTATACCAAGTTTTCTTAACGGCAACACTCCAAGAATTCAAAAGCTCCATATATCAATGAGACGGAGTTTGTTGTTTCGTACTGACAAAAACAAAATTTAAAAAAATGTTTCATATGCTTACTTGAATTCGATCATTTCGTACTTCGGGGTTATCAAGATTTTTTTTGTTTTTCAACCATTTATTTGATTAACAGTTAAACACCGCCGTTTATTTTACGTAGCAAGTTCGTCTCGATAAAAAAAATAAGCGGTCTTTATTTTTACCGTATAATTTTTTTCACAGTATACATTATGTCCTTAGCTTTTTCGGTTAGATGGGAATAATGTATAAAAATTAACCAAGCTCATTTGCTTGCATTTGCAACAACCATATATATAAGTAGTTGAGTAACTGCGATGATGTGTTTTGCCAATCCAGCAGAGGATCCCATTTCCCTTCCATTATTATTTAAGTACATACGTATCATTAAAAAACATTTCAAACGGTTTCAAGTTACGTATGACAACATGCGATAACGATACCGAACTTCTGATATGCTTGAATTGAATCAATAAAAATTAAGTACGTTCGTATCATGTACCAGGTTTATACTATGGATAGTAAAAATTAAGAATAAAAAATTCGCATGGTTTTTGTTGGATAACGATTTGAATTCGCTAAAAATTTGGTAAATAAACTAAATTTATTATTGAAATAAGAAAAACATGTATAGAGTATACATACACATTCACTACCTAATAAAAGATCATATACATGTTATTCAGCTAGACGTTTGTACTTGGATAAAAAAAATCGGTAAGATCGATCATGACGTTATATGTATAATGTATCGTCTACATACCGCACATAGGTGTATTTTTCACGATTTTCACATCTTATTAAGACATACAACTAAGTAAAACGGACAGTGTCGTATTTTTTACAAGTAGAATATCATTTTATAGTTAAATTTAAAAAATGAACAAAAAAAATTATTCCGGAATTTTCTCCATTTCCATCGATAATTGTTATTTTTAACCGACTTCCCTGTCTCTAATGTAATACAATATTACAATGTGTTGTACATTATATTAGTGATCACTTTTAAGAGCTTGTAAATTTTTGTACAGCTCATTTGCAATCGCGATCAAACAAGTGTTTCAGGTACTTTTATTTTTCTCACAATACAGGTATAGATTAGATTTTTTGTCGAGATCGCGTTTTTCAACATTTTACGTAATACACAAACAAAAAAATTGTCATTACGTGAAAATTGCATATTCTGATGAATTGTCCAAATATTACAGTGGATTGATGAGAATACTTGTGATGTTAAATTTGAACCACCCGCCGATGTAGAACTTGCGGGGGCGGCAGGGGGTTCAATGTAAACGCACCTTAATGTCTACACCGATGCATAATATATGATTATATTAAAAGCTGACGACAAAAGCTGTAATCTAATATATTTTCCAGAATTCCTGTAAGTAGACAAGCGCTGTTTGTTTTTCTTGTACGGTTTAGCTGACAAGTGCTAGAATGCAGCGAGTCCCAGTGGTTTTCAGCAGAAATATGGCCTTCTTGAGGTAATCCACGACTGTATATTAATTTTATTTACATTAAAAACCAAACTTGGTGAGCAGACTTTGGCACTGTGCCCCAACTTTTTTTCTCTCCTCCTGATCCTCTGGCTGTCGTCGATGATTTTACGAAACGAAACGCCCAACGAGATCGAACACTGTTTTTTTTTTAGCACGATTGACCTCTCCTTCGACACTTTTTTGGCACGATTACAGTTTTTGTATAACCTAATCCAACAGCCTACAACATTGCCCAAAGCCCAAGAATCGCTCCACACGTATTATTCGCAAGCTACCGGTCTTACATAACATTTTTGCTGTATTCACCACCTACTTTGCTATCAGTTTTACTTTATTCCTGATTTTCAAGTTGTTTGATTAGAAAACTCAATGTAATACCATGAATTTTAAGGAATATTTTGTTAATGTCCGTATTATAAATTTTATTTCAGCCGTGTAAACATGGTTGGTGAACGAGGATCCGGAGCCGGCAAGGGTGGAGGTAGTGGTGGATCCATTCGCGAAGCTGGTGGAGCCTTTGGAAAAATGGAAGCTGCTCACGAAGACCAATACTTTTACAACTTGGTAATCTTTGTAGTCTTAAGCATAATATACGGTCTGATCGTTACATTGGAAAAAATCATGACGTTTTTAATATTTTTTCTTAATCATATGATGCCTTTAAGTAAATTCTTCTTATTTGTTGTAGCAAAAAGAACAAATTAGTAAGTTGAAGGATGGCTTGCATGATGAAATTTCATTCCATGAAGAGCAAATTAAACGTCACCAAGAAGCCATCAATCGTCACAAGAAAAGAATCACTGAAATGGACAAGGAGTGAAGAGCATTTGCTTTGTTACGTACCTATTTGTATACATCAATCTCTACTATGTGAGAGAAGCACACGCTGAAAAAAAAAATTTAATGAACAAAGTATTACTTTATTTGCTCAGTTCTCATTATTAACTGTTTTGGTAGTTGTAAGTACAAAATAAAATGTCATCTCTACAGTTTGGATTATGAAATTTAAAAACAAAACACGTCAGTCATTAACGCAAATCCACACAGGAGCCATGCAAGAATGGGTAATATTGATTATTCACCTCTTTGATAAAGAACTACTGTGTATTTTACTGTTGCTCAAACTTGTATAACATTGTAAATGTATTAAAACATTCGATTTTTTTAACAATACACCAAAGTAATTCATTTTTTTAACCATTATATTATTAAAATATTATATCCTAAAATTTGTAGTTATTAAGTGATAAAGAAATCAGTATCCAAAGTAAAATACTACTGTGTGAAATGTTAAAAAGGATCACATTATTGCACCATCTTTCCCACTGTTGACAACTAGTCTGTGTTTTTTACATAAGAAAAAGGTAATGAAGCATTGTTACATGATGTCAGTGAATTACAGGTTTACACACTCACGAAGGGATCCGCTGGCTGCTCGTAAAAGTAGATCGTCTTTGAAACTTCGCGGGTCAAGAAACGCGAGAAGACACATTACGTGGGTTACCTTATTGGCTCCGCCATTTGTAAATTACCGGCTTCTATCGCCATTTGTTGCAAATGTGAGTTTTTGTGTTTCAAGCATGTGTATACGCTTTTGCTCCACATGGAGTTGAGGTGAACCAATAAAAAACGGGTCTGAGTTTGTCTATTCAGTCTTTTGACTTCGAGACTCGATACGTCATGTTTCGGGGACCATTCAACATGTAAACAACAACACGAAATAAGTAGATACGTGCAGATTTTTATAAATTTGTTAAAAAATAACGTGTATACTTGCATACGCCTATAAATACATCATGATTGTGTTTAAAAAAATTGTGACTTTGAACTTACATGACATATTTTTTGCTTAAAACCATTAAATTTTAATAAAAAGAAAGAAAGAAAGAAAAGCATTTGTGGACAATGGAAGATGATTTCAAAGAAATGTTGGAATTGTATCCTACGTTAGTGCTTGTGTCGGAATCTCCACCGACATGGAAAGGATCGCTGACAGTGACCAATAATTACACAAACTGTAAAACAAATGTTGTGGTCAAATTTGTTGTTCCATTGTATCCACACTTGAATGATGCTTCGATTTATTTTGGAAGAAGTATTGCTTTCTTGTTCGGGAATCGTTTTAAAAATCAAATAGAATCACTAATCAAAGCATCTGAATCGGTACCTTCCTTTTTTCAAGAACTGACAACAGCCATTGTACGTGCAATAGGTAATACTTTATTGTTTCACTGAATTCTTATGGATAATTGAGATATTTCTTTTCAGGAAAAAATGATCTGTGATTATCATGAAAAAGAAATGATTATTTCCCTTAAAACGGATGCAAGAGAAAAACTATTGAAAGAACTTAATTATGTGTTATCAGAAAATTCAGTAATATCCAAATATATATTATATTAAGGAGTGAGAATTTAAATGGAAATTGAAAATATTTTTAATCTATAACATCATTTTTAGGAGGTTGAGCTTTCATCTAACAAGGACCTCAGTACAATAAAACTTAGTATGAATGATATTTCTATGATAGTAGAGCCTTCGATTAACTCTTCTGGTCAAAATTCGTGGAAAATCGTTTCTTCAGAATTACCAGATGTACCTGGTTACACCATCAATGAAAAAAAATCTTTTACATTGAAAGAGATAAGGAACATGTTTCAGAAACAAGTGGATCTGTTAGAAGATGTTTGGGCTCAATTGAGGAAACTTGACAAGTAATACTTTTTATATATTTGTTGAAAATCGTTATATTCTATGGGGCAAATGAAAAAAACATTGCGGAATTTTAGTTTTTGTTGGGTACTAGATCCACTTGAGCCAAAACCGTACCATCTATATCGAAGAATCTACTTATCACCATCGCTATCTGTTTTTATTACTCTTGATCCCAATGATCCTACTGGCTATCCAAAATTAGTGTTTCTTGGTGCTAAAAATGAGGTAGAAAAATACAGAGATTTGGTGCAAGACGAAGATAATATCGAGGTATACTCGTAATAGTATGTAGTGCATTACAAACATTAGCGTGTAGTATTAAAATGTTCAAATAATTTCAGAAATGGGATCTAGAGTCCAGTGTGTATGAAAATCTGTTGTCACTGTTGAACATTGATGATTTTCCAGTACAACCACTAACTGCAAAATCCGAGAAAGACGAGGAAGGCGTGTTTGGTGATGAAGAGTGTTGTATTTGTTTCTCGGACGAAGCCGACGATGGAACATTACCCGATGAAGTATGTAATAACAATAAGTGCAGGCGACGTTTCCACCCCACATGCTTATTCCGGGTAATTGTTATGAATCCTCTTTTATCGATATCGACAGTTGAAAATTAGTACTCGTATACCATGTGTCATTTATTTTATTGATTTTAGTGGCTGCAAGAACTCTCCACCAACAAAATCGTGTTCAATAAAATATATGGCGCCTGTCCCAACTGCAAACAAGAAGTATGTTGTAACGTACCATCCACCTAATATCTTGTGATATTCAATTTTTAAGAGCGATTGCCAAAGTTACAATAAATCATGAAAATAAATTTATATTTACATAAACAAGCAACTTTCATGGTACTACGATTATTTCACGTTTATCAAAAAATCACTTGACTTGTGTAATATTAAATCCAACAAATTAAAAAATCCTATGTCAATATCTTCTTGAACGAAAGAAAGCAAAACTCACGGTGTGCAGAGCCATAAGTAAGCTGACACTGTAAATATTATTGTTGGAGAGTCTAGACTCACCAGTATTATTTTTCCTGTGTAAGGCACATTCGTTTAAGTCGCGGGCCTACAACAACTTTGAACCGTATCAGCTGCTCGCAGTCGTGATTGAGCATCGGTTTGAAAAGCTCACGAAACACCTACAATACATCGTGTTGTTCGTCACACACTGCTTATCGGGGGTTTCTTTTTTTTTTTTTTTATCTGCCAAGTAAATATCTTGATTGTAAAAGAGATAAAAATAATAATAACCGCAAGCAATGGATCCACCAGTAGCTTCGAAATGGAAACGAGTGACTTTCGTCGAACCCGTTATCTTTTTCATCATGTTTGCCTACACCGTGTCTGGTAACTATAAGTATACTTTGTACGCTCATCTGATAACTCAAGGGCGCGTTATTACATACTGTAAAAGAGAAAGAAAAAAAAAAGCAAATTTCTTTCTATGCAGACAGCGTCATAACGGACGCGATAGTTTACAAAACATGCGTCCAATTATTTGTTGGAAACAATACCGATTGCGCGATCCTGTACATGAACAGCAGTAGCGAGATCGCTAAGCGCTTACAGGAGCTCGTCCAGCCGCACACGGCCACGCTCTTGGTTTTAAAATCGTCGATCGAAACACTCCTCCCGACAATACTGATCCTCTTTGTCGGTCCCTGGAGCGACACGAACGGCAGGAAGCCTCTTTTGCTCGTCCCCTTCATCGGTACGTACACATTTTTGTAACATGTACTACCTATACATACCTCAAACGGTGGATTAAATCGTATTGTTTTTCAGGCTCAACGATATACTACGCTCTGTTTTCCGTGCTCAGCAACCTCGAGGTCGATCCCCACTGGTTTCTGGCCGCGTCGACGATATCGTCTCTACTCGGCGGCTTCCCGGCGATTTTGCTGACCTGCTTTTGTTACGTGTCGGACGTGACGAGCGAGCAGAGTCGAGCCTGGCGCCTGGGCTTCTTGGACTTTGTGCTGTTTGGCGGGCAGCTCGTCGGCTACCTCGTCAATCCTCTATTGTTCAAGCGCTTTGGCTACTGGCTTGTCTTTGCGACTTCGGCCTCCAGCTGCCTTCTCGGATTGATCTACTCGCGCTTCGTACTGGCAGAGACGATATACACGGGGACTGGTGTCGGTACACTGTTTCGACGTCTTTTACAAAACGAAAAGTGATCTTTTTTTTTCCAATTCATAATGTGTACCCTTTACAGCGCTCTTTGAGGAGCTTATTCGATCCCAGGTTGATCAGGGATCTGTTTCGAGTCGTCGCGAGGAAGCGCGACAGTTTCGACAGGTGTCTCGTCTGGTGTTGTTTGCTCATGATCGCCTTGCACGACGACATGATGCAGGGTACGGCCACTATACTTTACCTCTTTACTAAAAGGATCGGCTGGAGCGTCACGGATTTCGCCACGTACTCGGTGTTCCAGTTGCTCGTCACCATGTGCGGCATGCTGCTTCTCATCAAAGTCATATCGCCTCTGCTGAGTACGACTCTGTTTTTTTTTTTTATATATAAAGTTTAAGACGAGTTTCAAATTTACTTGGATTTTTCACAGAACTGCCGGAAACTGTGAGCATCATGATGGCGAGTATGTCAAACGGCGGTGGTTCGATCGCGAAAGCTCTGACTTTCGAGTCTTGGCACTTGTATCTGTCGACCGTCGTTGGGATGTTCAGCCTTGCCCCGGCTTCGCTCGTTCGCAGCATCATATCGAAAAACGTCCGGCCTCATGAAGTTGGTGAGTTTAACTTGTGGTATATAACAAGCCAAATGGATTAATGAGACGCACGTGTATCGCAGGCAAAGCATTCGCTGTGACAACGGCGATGGAAAAAATCGGCCCGTTCATGACGACTCCGATCTTCGTTTATTTGCACACGAATTTTCTTACCGCGTATCCATGCCCCGTGTGGTTCTTGCCCGCGGGATTGAGTTTGTTGATTGTGGTGCTTGCGTTTGTCGTTGAACTGAGATGGAGAAAAATTAGAAGTTAGCCATATGGACTTTATGAATCGAGTTGAAGTCAAATCGTACTTAATTTAACATTTTATCAATGAACAAATGACAAATTTGTATTTTCTTTGGTATCCATAGTATTTGTTTATACTTTTTATTCTTTTGTATTTTCAAATTAAATTAACAGAAAGGATTTTCATAAAAATCTTTATTCAATGGTCACCTAAAAACATGGTAATGAGAAAATTCTTTTTCAACAACAATTTTTTCAACAGTTTCATTGAATTCCGTTGTCCCGCATATTAAAATTAAACACGATTCTGGTGAATAAGAATTGAGTATTCCCCTGATTATATCACCGTTCAAACGATTACTCACAATATTTATGCCTGTCATATTTGCTGTGCCTACAAAAAAATTATACGAAATTATTACGTCGAGTATGGAAGGTGTATTTTTGGCATAGATTTTGAAATTCTAGATCTTACTTTCTTGAGATAAATAGAAGGTGCACTCAAAGTTCCAATAATCACTCAAAAGCCTTAACTCATCCTTCAATGGTACATGTGAGAAAGATCTGAAGCCTACAGTCATATTAATTTTTGTGTCTTCCAAATCATCTTGAACAATCGAACTTGCCAGTGGGTACATAGCTGCAATTCCAGATCCAATGCTCAACATGAGAATATGCTTGTAACTAAAAGAAAATATAAATAAATAAAAAATAAAGTAACCGTAATACATAATTTTTACAAGAGCTCCAAGATTTATTGTATATTTAGTTTTTACCTGTTTCTCTGGTACTTGAACCCTCCGTATGGGCCTCTAATGCTTAATTCATCGTGGACTTTTAATTTTTTTACATAATTACTTGCTTTCCCGTTGGAATATAATTTGATCAGCAGTTTTATACTTTTCTGACTCCAAGATATAGGAGTGTATGGCTTTGTTACTGTATCAAGTTTAATCATCACGTGCTGACTAGGAGATAAAAAAATAATGTCGTCTTCTTTTTCTAAAAAAAAAAAATTGTTCCTTACATTTGTTGTAGTAGAAAGTCAGAAAATTAAAGTTTGGTCATACTTGATTTGCAATTCAAGCATACAAAAATGCAGTCTTCACATGCTTTTGTTATTTTGTCGATAATAAATGCGCTATATTTGACAGGTGACAAGTAATTTTTATCCAGTAAAGTATCATTCAATTTGTCGAATTTTTCCTTGTTCCATTTTTCCAGTAATTTTTTATGAATATCAAATATACACGGATTACAACCATTTCCACAGCAATCTTCTTCTAATGGAGTAGGAGGACGATTATCAATTTCACCGCTTTCTACCGATGTCATGCTCTAAAAAATCAATACTGATAATAAATTAATAGCACCTATTTTAGTATTATTGTATAGTCAAATTGTACTAACAATCCGTTTTACATATAACAACAATGGAAAATAATTTTTTTTACAAGTATAAGCTAGAATTGGTGATAACTTAATTTTTTTCATCATCAAATATAAAAACATGAATTTTTTTTCTTCTCGAAAATATTTGTACTGTTTTCATTATTCATAATATTGCTGCAAGTGTCTGCGTTGCACACTGACGTCGCATAACAATCGAATCGGTTTTATTATCATGATAACATTGTATATAATATCATGTTACAATTTAATCTTGAGTTAAAGTACAGATATATAGGTATGCATGAGATCACACACTATCTCTTGACGTTGCTGTTTCCTGTTTTTTAATCTCTCTGCAGTGTGCTCTCTCCTCACTCATCCCTGCAGCATAATAATTTCACACACTGCATACTATATAAGTGGTATATATACAATTCAGGTATTCAGGTCAAAAGCAGCCGAGTGAGTGAGTTGATTGTAAAGTTATCAAAATAACAAATACTTAAGAGCGTTTTCGTCAGCTGTCAAAAAAAGAAAAGTTGTCGATGTAAAAATAAAATGTGATATTAGTAATAGGTGTCACCTGTCACTGACAATTCTTTAAAAATAGTTAAGATTTCGTCCGATTAAAGAAGAATATGTTTCGTTGTACACACAAAGAAAGTGCATAATAAGTAGATAGTGTGACCAAATTTTAGAATGACGCAAGTACTTCTGGAGGCATGCAACAAAGGAAAATACACTCCGTTACTTATCATCTCCTTCTCCCGCTGGGAATTCTCTCACTATCCGTGAACAATTATGGACAGAAAATTATTTCTTCGTTGTCTGTACCCTAAGTATACGTGACTAACAGCTTTTAGCTCCATTCTTCATGTTGGCTCGTATTTTTTGTAAAAGAGCAGCTGATAGCAGTCGAGACACAGAGAGAAAACTATGCTGCCTTCAAGTGCTGCTGGACACACGGATTGACAACTCTTTTGTTTTTTTTTGTTTTTTTCTCTGTAATTTGTGGGTTTGTTCTCGGGAGCTTTTTGGGACTAGATATTTTTTTTTACAAGTTTCTTAAAAGCAATAATGGCTACTACAGACGGGATAGATTGGGGTCAGTTTGCCATGCTACCACTGGCTTTTGCACTGATGTCTTCTTATTCCATATCAGGTGAGTTTGCACTTTTATTGTTTGATTTTTAACTGTACCGAAGTCTAGCTTCACACTTGAACAATATTTTACCACAAAAATAATTAATTTAAAAAATACATCGAAACATGCGTCATTTAGTTGGAAAAAAAAAAAAAAATTACTTTAAATATCTTTGGTGTTGCAGATAGTGTCACGACGGATTTGGTGATTTACCGAACATGCAAAATAATCCCAGATGTGAACAATAGTAGATGCGATGTTTTACACATGAATAGCAGTAGCAAGGAAGCAATGTCAATTGAAAAATTGGTTCAACCACACACTGCCAATGTTTTCATGTTGAAATCGTGCATTGAAACGATATTTCCAACAATAATGTCCCTCTTTCTTGGCCCATGGAGTGACAAACACGGAAGAAAGCCATTGCTGTTTTTTCCATTTCTCGGTTGAACAAAAATTTACAAAATTCAGTTCTATTGTTATTTAAGGTCACAATTTTTTAATTCTACCTTCAACTTCCAGGTTATTTATTTTATTATGTCTCCATGGCATGCTTAAGCAATTTAGATATTAGTCCCTACTGGCTTCTGTTACCTTCTATACCACCAGCACTTTTGGGTGGATTTCCTGCTATTTTACTCACGTTTTTTTGCTACATAACTGATGTTACCAATAAAGAAAATCGAGCTTGGAATTTGGCGTGTTTGGATACCACATATGTTTTTGGAATTTTAGTAGGACTATTATTGGGTCCAGTTATAATGAGAAATTTCGGTTACATGGCTGTATTTCTGTCATCAGCAATTTTTTCCTTGTTTTCGATAATATATACATTTGTTTCTGTCAAAGAAACAGTTAAAAATGAAACTGAGGTAAGACTGCAAATTAAAATTTTTTTACAACCTGTTAACTGATAAAATTGTAAAATACATCATACGTCATCTCACAGCGAAATCTGAGGAGTATTTTCAACATCTCATTAGTTAAGGAGTTGTTTGATGCTATAGCGAAAAAAAGAGATGGATTTGATAGATTTTTGATATGGATCTGTATATTGACAATTGGCCTGTTTGTTGTCGTAATTGAAGGAAATGCCTCAGTATCCTTTCTTTTCACAAGTTCGAAATTGGGTTGGAATATCTCAGATCAATCCATCTATGTAGCAACTCAATTACTAATATCCATATGTGGAATGCAATTTCTAATCAAAGTAGTTGGATCATTTCTGAGTGTGCATCAAATTGTTAAAACTAGTCATTTTTGTACTTGAAAATACTTTTAATGCTAAACTATCTTTTTGCTTTCAGAATTACCGGAAACTATGATAGTTGTTCTGGCAGGTTTATCCAATAGTGCAAGCAACTTGGTACGAGCTTTTGCAAGAAAACCATGGCACATGTATTTTTCTTCTGGCTTAGGAATGTTCACTTCATCAGCTATTCCAATAATCAGAGCTATCATTTCAAAATCGGTTCCTCAAAAAGATTTAGGTAAATAATTTGTGGTTAGTTATATTTTTTTAAAGTGTAATTGGAAGTATGGTATAACTGAAAATTTCTACACAGGAAAAATTTTTTCTATAACGACTGTAATGGAAATGATAGTGCCGTTTGCAACAACACCAATTTATTTATTCGTTTATAGCCATACCCTGACATTGTACCCTTGTCCAGTGTGGTTTATATCAGCAGTATTACCTTTCTTAATTATTATTTTTGTAATAATTATTGAACATAGATGGAGGAGACTGATAAACACGCAATACACTCCGTTTACTGCAATCGAAAATGAATAAGTATCGAAGATTTTTATCACTACTCTTAAGCTACTTTAATTAACTATAACGATATTTTATAAAAATTATTAGTTATACAAAATTACTACGAGAAAAGAGATTTAAATTTTTTTTAAGATAGTAATTAACAAGAAGCCTTTAAAGACTCTGTGATAAGAAAAAAATCTGTGATTTCAAATACTAATATATTTACAGTTTAAACATTAAGTTTTACAGTAACAAGACGATACATGTAAGCGGAATCTTTTAAAAAATATTGTTGCGCGTGAGAAAAATTTGAAAGCAAGTACAATAAACATCGAGATTCACAGCTCGTCATAATAATCCACATGGTCTCCGGACTCGTATTTTTTACTTGATAGAATGTCTAAAAACTTTTTTACAGTTTGATCAGTTGTCAGTATTCGCTCGTTTTCTTTTAAGTCTTTAAATATTTCTTTGGTCGTTGGATCAACTATATTATCAGTCACTGTGTCCAACATTTCTGTATCTACTGGTCCAGGTGAATAATTTAATACATTTACATCAGGATTTTCTTTGGCGAAAACCTAAATAAAATTAACAGTCATAAGTATATAATTTATATGTACAGTTCCTGTTAACTGAATAAAACGATCGTTCGTAAATATGCGACTTAATAAAATTTATCACAACTGACCTTAAAATACATTTCCCTTGCAGCTTTTCCTGAACAATAATAACCCATAGAGTTGAATGGTTGAATTCCACACGCAGAAGTAATATTGATAACGTGTCTTTTGATATTCTTTCCTTTAAATACATTCATAAAGACGCCATTCAAAACAGCAGGAGAAAAAACATTTAAATCATAGTATTGTCTCCAATAATCGAAATCTGTCATATCAACAGCCAATTTCGTAACATCTCCAATCGACCCAACGTTATGTACAACGACTATTTCGTAAAATTTACTCGCAGCATCTGCTCCCGAATTCTTGACAAGAGCACCTAAAATTATACACCACTTGAAATTAGAAAATTAAAAAATCTCAAAAAATACAAATAACTCACCATCAATGATCGATCGAAGCTCCTCAGCTGTAGCTTTGCTCAAGTCGACGCTTCGATATTCAACGGCCAAGGTTTTCGGCATATTATCCGCCGTTCCCTTTAAATTCTCCGCATTTCTGGCCAAGAGCAAGACCAGCGAGCCGCTTTCTAAAGTCGAGCCGAGGACCTCGGCGATTTTCCTCCCGATGCCCTGGCTCGCCCCGGTCACCAGCAGGAAAACCTTGCCCTTGAAAATCTTTCCTGTCATCTTTCCCGTTTTACAGACCGTTGTTCTCTTCCTGACCGTTGATGGTTAC
This sequence comes from Copidosoma floridanum, assembly GCF_036245765.1. Classification (NCBI taxonomy): domain Eukaryota; kingdom Metazoa; phylum Arthropoda; class Insecta; order Hymenoptera; family Encyrtidae; genus Copidosoma; species Copidosoma floridanum. The sequence goes on along the minus strand of NW_028321897.1, from coordinate 5,843,808 downwards.
TGATTTGTTCTCGGAGTCCTCAATATCTTCCGAGCCTGTTTGCTCGTTCACGGCTGCCTCGAGCGCGTCAGCCTTGAGGAGATGGACGAGCTCGTTTGCGGTAAGAGCCTATGAAAGTTGAACGAAATAGTTTTAGCCAGTAAAACTTTGTATGATCAACGAATGATGATGGTGAGAAGCTTAAAACTAACATCAGAAACTCGTTAATTTTTTTTAAGGATTGTGATATACTTGGCCCGCGATAATTATGATTATTTAAAAAATCACGATTTCGCAAAAGAAACACGGGGGAATAAAATTACGTTGTAATGAAATATAGCAGCTTTGGATTTGCATTTGTTGATTCTTCAGATACAGTTATGCAAGTAATTGCATTGAAATTTGTAGTTCTAAGATAATAAATAAATAAGAATTTAACTGCATCCTTGAGAGAAAATTAAACAATCAATGGATTTTAAAAAGGTTTATATTCATGAAACCTCATTTAATTAAATTAGCCAAATGTATACTTAAAAAGAACCTTATGCATAAATAATTATAAATGTTCAGTAGTATGAATTAGATACCTATTCCAAATTACTAAAATACGTTGTCGTCTATGCCAAAAGTGAGATGCGATCTTAGGGCGTGCAGTGAGAAATTACTAAAAGGATTGTGGATTGTGTAAAAAAGAAAAAATGATTCTGTAGACTTAAATAAAAAACTTTACGACCAAGAAGACTATACCTAACAATATTTACTGCAAAATTTTGTTATGCTCTGAATCATGTTGCTTTCAAAGTTGTTTTTGGGTTTTGTTTTAATAATCCCGTCGAACACATACCTTTACAAGTAAGCTAATATTTGCAGTAATTTGATAAGTTGTTGAGCAATCTTACTTGCAAATGCGGTGCGATGTGCCGGATGATTGGATTAGCTGCGAGTTCTATCTCCTCAGGTTTTTCAAGACCTTCACCAGCCTTGATTAATCGTGCGATGCAATCCTCTTTCGCAACAGACAGCGAATTTATGAGGTCGCGCTTGGACGTGCCTCTCTTGATTGCTTTCAATCTGGAATCTATAATTCAATCTATTAATTCACAAGTCAATTATTTGAAAATTTATTCATTTTATCAATTATGAAGATCCAACTGTGTAACTGCACAAAATACAGTTTTTTTTCTTATCCTCTTTCGCAGTAAGCCAATAAATGATTTTTGAATGAATGTAAACACAAAAGATGATAAGAGTAGACCTACTTAGGTGCTGATCTCGCACAAGTACCTACACTGCAAAAAAAAAAAAAATTACCCAATCTTGCCAAGTACTGTTCGGAGTCCGGTAATCTCGGCAAATCCTCCGAGTTACGAGTATTGGATGCAACTACGCTGATAGACGACGTCGAAACAAACGAGTCCTCGAAGGAGCAGTTATCGTCGCTGGAGACACCGTTCTCACAGATCTCGCGACTCGCCAATGATGGTGACCATGGATCGCTTGTCGTCGTCCTCATATTTCCCCACTGCACTCGGTATCCGTTTATCCTTATACACCTTTACACTCAACTCGTCACGCGCCTTTCTATTGCAAATTTTATTTCTACTGATTTTATGTTTTTTTCTCAATGCTGTAATCCAAGAAGCAGATTATTACGATGATTTGACACAGATTTGACGTAACGCAGGTTTGTTATTATTTTCCACTCTGGCACGATCGATGTGTACGTACGGATATATATATAGTTATTCACACATAAATCGTGGTTAAAGTTGGGATGGTGGTTTTCGTGGTCGGGTACTGCAGGGATCGTGGATACCGACAAAAAATTATTTACCAATCGTTGGTCAGTAAGCTACAACTTCTTTGGCGGGTAATTTGAAAGCAAACGTTTGATGCCTCGTGTGGTTATTAATTGTTTATTGAGTCAGCGCTATACAGTGTTCAATTTTTGAAAATCAACGTAATCTCCGGATTTATAATTCTGTTGTTTCAAAACACCAACGAGGCACTCGGCGGTTTTCTCCGGGGTCGAAACAGTGTTGTTCTCGAGGGCTGATTTGATGCGAGTCACGAGTTCTTCGCTCTTACTTTTCTTGTAGGCGTCGTGAAGCATCTCGGTATCAACCAACCCCGGCAGGTAGTTCAACACACCGACGTCGGGATTTTCCAAGGCAAAAGACTGCGAATATACGACACAATCGTTAGGGACAAAAAGAAAAGGAAGCGTGTGAATCTTGTGGGGGAAAATAAGAACCTTGAAAAACATATCCTTGGCGGCTTTGGCGGCGCAGTAGGAGCTTACGTACACGTCTGGCGTAAGACCCCAATAGGAGCAGACATTGACCACGTACTTTTTTACGCCACTGCTCTCGAAGGTTTTCATGAAGAGCCCGTTTAATACGGCGGACGAGAACATGTTGACGTTGAAAAACGTTTGCCATTCGCTGAAATCCGTCAAATCATTGGCCGTTCGGGTGTAGTCCACTACGGCGGCACAGTGTACGATTATCGCTTGATTGAAACTTTCTGGCTTTTCGCCCCTAAGAGCGTCGTTCAGTGCTTCTATAAATGTGAATACCAAACCAAAATGAATGTCAAGTCACCACAGAAGATAGCGATAACGATATTTTTAAGTGGCATACTTATAAGATAAAGAATCGACCTTGCGTTAAATTTCGTTAAAAAAAGCGTCACTATCGTAATTTTTAAAAGGCGTCGTTGAGGCCGTTAATTTTTAATGAATCTGATGCCCCTCGCACTGGAAAACCAATGTATCTCGTTTTATCTCCAAGAGAGCGTATAATTACATGTGTCTACAGAAATGCGTGAATTCACCGCGAAAACCAAGTTATAATAATAATATATATGCGTTAATTATGATGGGTGTGACCTTTTGTTGGTGAATTTTCGTCACATTTTAAAATACAACTGTTATCCTATTAAGGATGTACTTGGTCAATTAAAATTTGCACGAAATTACCTTGCAACTCCTTAGTTGTCGTTTGGCCGAAATCGACGCTCTTGCACAAAATAATTAAACCCCTCGGCATTCCATCAGCAATTTTCTCGAGGTTCTCCAAATTTCTGGCCATGAGCAAAACTTTCGAGTCATTTTTCAAGTGCGACGCGAATTTTTCTGCAATCGCCCTTCCGATGCCTCGACTCGCCCCCGTAACTACCAAAAATGCCTTTCCCGCAAATATTTCGGACATGGTAATACAACACTTGTTGGGTGCAGCTTTCGAGTTCAGGAAAAAAGTTTTAAACGGACGTTTTTGGAAAAAAAAACACGATGCAGCTGATGTACCCGCACGGCCACGAATATATATACTTATACGGGAGATCAGTGATCGTTCGGAGAGTTGCTCAACGAAACCGAAACGAAACTGATAACTTAAGTAAGGTAAAAGTGTAAGCACTCGCTTTAAAAAGAAAGTGTGCAATATTCTGTTATCGCGAGAGAAGTAAACTCAATGTCACACTGAATGTCAAAAGTTTAAAGAGAGTAAATCAAGCATAAAATAATATTTAAGCTCTACAGAATACCTACTACGTTATACGGGACTGATGCCTAAAGTAAATATAAAACACGCTCGCCGCGCTCTTTTAAGTGTACACAATATTCGGCAAGAAAAAAAAATTTCGCGCTACATAAAAAAATGTGTACAAGTGTGAAAAAAAAGAGCGCCTATGTCAATGAGTATCTATATATACCTATGCAAATTAGAAGCGATTTCTCCCCGCAATATTGCTTATCCCGCTATCCCTTTAGCGTTAACTTCTCTTAGGCACACACAAACATATATATAATCTCTCCCGCAATTTGCACATCTCATTGGCCGATTTTCATTACTTAGATACTTTAACATCTACCGATGTCATTAATTATTTGATTGAATAATAATAAATACACACACGCACACACACACACACACACACACACACAAAGTGTTACCTACAGGTGAATTTGGAATTTCAAGAAACGCTATAGAAACACGCGTATTTATTACAGCTTATTATAGACTAGCATTTACTTATTTTCGTTGATTCATACATTGACTGATAATATTCTAATTAAAAGTTCGACAACTTAAGCATGTAGATAGAGAAAAAAAAGGGAGCTGTAAAAAAGGAGCATAGTCCCTAAGAGGACACATAAAAAAAGTGAAATAAGGATATTTTTTTTATGTACAAATTAAGGGGAAGGAAGGGTGGTTGGTGGTGGACGTATGTGTTGATACGGGCGGGGGAGGAGGGGGGCCGAGGAGGACGAGGAGGAAGGGCGTATGTGTGGCAACACTGTGTAACCGCGCGCATCCTCTACGCAACAAGCAACAAGCAACAATTGTTGGGCGAATTTCGAGAAATGAAAGAGGCGCGCGGTACGCGCTTTTTATTTTGTAGGGTATCCTGTTGTATATATTTTTTTCACTCTTGCTTCCTGCCGCCGCGGTTTTACTTCTACACACAAAAAGCACATTACTAGTATTATTACAGCACTTTTCTCTTCTTCGTCAGTTGAGTCAGTTCGCTATACTTGCAAAAGTCGCAACACGCATACTTACACAACGTATGTACATGCATATGCAACCGCTTCCTCCCCCTTGCCACCATTTACTAACGAACAACGAACGCCGCTCTCTCCCCATTTCTCTCCAATATACTCCAATCACCTTCCTCCTTCCTCCTCGCACTCACTCGCACTACTTCAGTCGTACTCGTGCGCTAGCTTCGTTAGGACGTGAAGTAAACATTCCGGCTATCGAATAATATATAAAACGGAGCGAGTGCGCCTCGTTAAAGAACAATAAAGTTCATCATCCCGCGGTACTAAAGCATCGTCTTCAAGAACAGACCTCATCCGTCTGTGCATAAGCTAAGGTAAGTTTATTACGAGTTAGAGCTTTGTTGAGTACGGCGTGGCTCGCTCTCTTGGATACGAGTACAATTTCGCGGTCTGCACAATCCATACATGATGTACATAGGTATACAGTAACGCGTGCACACGCGCGCGCTTTATAGGTAGCCGGCATCGGCAGCCATTTTATCTCACGTCGGCTCAGTTGGCGGCTCTTTTCACGTTTTCTTTTTTTTTTTTTTTTTTGCTCTTTTTCGCTCCTTTGGTGTTTGCCCGGAACACGAAGTAAGTATCGCGTCGTCCTGGATCGCATTTCTGATAACGAGGGTTCGATGTCCAATATCTTTGCCGTGTACAAGCGAGCCGGTGGTTTTGTTCGTCTGTTGTTATATATGTGTTAGGTGTGTACATGTACATATCCTCCAGTTGTCTGTTAATGGTTTTCCCGCTTTCTCACCGGCTTTCATTTTTAAGTATAATTTCGTGGGTTTACGTGCCTTTCTGCTTCTTTCGATCGTGTTTTTTTTTTTTTTTTTTTAACTTCAAAGTTTACAGTGTCGAGTGATGGAGTAAGGAAAGCAGATTAGTTTTTTGTTTCGATAGTTAAGGGTCGGAGAAGGAAGCGGAAGAAAGAGAAAGAGAGAGACGCGCGCGGCGTCCAGAGAGAAGAGAGAGAGAGAGAGCGAAGCTCGCGTTCTGTATGATATTGTGTAGCTGCGTGAGCTATAACGGCCGTGTAGATAATTTACACACTCATCTTTGCACGTTGCAGGCTCGGCTGCCGCAGTCAACAGAAGTCGTTCTACGTCTAGAAGAGCGAAAAACAGGGAATAAACATGAGCAAATCCAAGGATTCCGCATCCACTGAGGCCGAGACCGAGGAGGAATACAGCGTGGAGAAAGTTCTTGACAGGAGGGTCGTCAAGGGCGGCAAGGTGAGTCAAGTCGTCCCGCTCTTTTTCCTCGTCCACTCTGTTTGCGTCCTAACCTATAGTACCTTTGTGCGTACACACTTGCCATTTCCATACGAGCTTCAATTTTTCTAAACTCTTGAATGAAGTACTCGTAAACTTCGTAAAACAAACAAATACAATCGTCCTCGTCGCAAGTGGTGTTTATATTTTGTATTTATTGTTGCAGATCGAGTATTACTTGAAGTGGAAGGGTTACTCAAACGAAGAGAACACATGGGAGCCAGAGGAGAACCTGGATTGTCCTGACTTGATTGCTCAATTCGAAGAACAGCGCAAAAAGAAAGAGGCTGCTGCCAGTAGCAAGAGCAAAGTTGATGATAAGGAGCTAAAAAAGCGAAAAAGTTCCAGCACACCCACACCAACACAGCCCAAGAAGAAGGTAGTGGAAGACAAGAAACCGGAAGGTAAGGATTACATCTATTTCAGTTATTAATGATTCATGTATGGGAAAATTCAAATTATTTTAGTCCTAAACAATTTATAAGAGCTTTAAGCTAATGAGTCACTTTTGTATAGGCTTTGATAGAGGCTTGGAACCAGAGCGTATCATTGGAGCGACTGATTCTAGCGGAGAACTTATGTTCCTGATGAAATGGAAAGGAACAGACGATGCGGATCTAGTTCCTGCGCGAGATGCCAACGAAAAATGCCCGCAGATAGTCATCAGGTTCTATGAAGAAAGATTGACGTGGCACAGTCCAAGTAATGACGAAGAAGGAGTAAAACCTGATCCCGAATAGCCGTACTCACTTCCTCACAACTTAACTGTCTTTGAATAATGTCACTCGTGTAAACAATCAGATTTTGATTATATTTTTTCTTTTACTATTAACGTAACATAACGCACTGTGCCACCGACCAAATATTTTTAATAAAAAACAATGTAGTGTAAAAAAAATCGAAAAAAAATATAGTCCAAATTTTCTAAAAACGATCTTGGGTGTCATTAAACTTGCTTCTATTACGTTCTTCAGAAATCATATCCATCAGTCATTATTGGCATTTGTAGTTATGTTAAGTCAATAGAGACAGACTCGGTTTTATATACCTGTAAATTCAGTATATAATGTGGATAAGATCGTAAAAAAAGACGATCTTGAACGAATGATTTTTTTTATCAGACCTTTGAAGTGTATGATTTTGTAAGTCTCGATTGTGGTTTAAATTAAAAGATTTTTTCTGTAGAAACGATATCATACTTCAAAAATTCGTTTACTTCGTTTCAAAATATTTGTGTTATAGACATTGTAATATGATATAATAGAAATACATTTAAGAATTGCGTATTTTGGAAGTTAAAACAGTTTTTGTTTCGAAATTATCCCCTTTTAATTTTAAGTATTCTGACGTATTGCGTAAAATAAAATTCTTACACAGCTCGATATCAATAATCTTTGTATGATTACAATAAGTGTAAATTCTTATTTTTTATAGATTAGAATAAATAATGAACTAAAGTCAAGTTTTCATCTTTTTAACTCCTCGCCTTCTAGTAAACTGTAACTTTGTAGCCAACAAATGTCATGAAATTATTACTTATGCAGTACAAATTTAACTCCGAGTAAGGATTTATGATAAACACCGAGGAATAATTAATTAAAGGGATAAAATAGTTTTTTTCTATTAAAGAAAAATAAAGACATGCAATATATTTTTCAAAATATAATAAAAATCAATATTCGATGTATGTACATACAAATAAACTAGTTTTATTTTTTCCTCTTCATGAGTTTCTGTTTTGAAAAGTTCTTTTTACTGCCCTTGAAATTCTTAAACGGCTTCTTTTGCTTCTTACCACGGAAACCAGCAAGCCTTTGATTTCTCTCGGATTCCCAGTCAAGCTGCTTAGCATTAGCACCATCTCGATCACTAAATGATTTGCTAGCTCCATGCTTGAACTTTGTTTTGCCTTGATTCTCCAACATCTCCGCAAATTCTTCAGCAGATACAAACGGATTTTCGTCCGAGATTTTAAACTTCTTGTTTATACTGCTACCCTTGTTCTGTTTCCTCTTTTTTGATGATTGTTTCGAGCCCACGTCATTGTCATCGTCATCATCGTCCTCATTAAACTCTATGTCGCTCATGTCGTCATCAAGATCATCCAAATCCATGTCGTCCAAATCTTCAAATTCTCCGTCATCATCTTCGTCGAACTCGCCCATTTCCATGTCACTGTTTTCCATGTCTTCGTCAGATATCTCTGCGTCTTCGTCATCCAGTTCGTCATCACCTTCCTCACCTTCGTCATTGGATACTAGAAAGACAACACCGGCGTTAAACAATATTTTACAATTATTATTGAGTAAAAATAATGTACATGACGTGCTTACCCTTTGATTTCTTGGGCTTCCGGCTAATGTCACCAGCAACATCGAAATCGTCAATATCTTCCAGTTTTTTACTTTTGCCCAGCTGATCCAACATATCATTGAAATCTTCACTGTTGACGCTCTCATTGTCATCTTCCTCCTGTTTACCCTTGATTTCCCCACGTTTTTGCATGTACTGATAAAGAAACAGTTCATCGACTGGTATCCGATCTTGCTTCTCAGCAATGTATGCAGGACTATCAACTGGTATCAGTCGAACGCCTTTTGGAGCATATCCTGTTCTATGAGCAAGTGGGTCGTTCTTTCTCGACACCTTCTTACCCTCGAGTTTTTTCGGATTTTTGAAGACGTAACGGTCAAGGAAACGAATCAGACTAAGATCCTCCAGCGGATCTCCTGTGTACTCGATGGGCTTACCTTTTCAAGAAAAATAATCGTATGGTTAAAAAATAATAATTTTACACCAAGGTTTAGCTAGTGATAATGTTAATAAAATGAAATTACTTGCTACAATTGTGCTTGCAAATAAAGAAACACTGGGATGAAAATGTCTTGCTAGAGCTCCCAGTTCGGAGTAGAAATTTAAATTGGCTCCGCTGCGCAGTGGGTTTCTGTTAAAAGGATCGTAAAATGTAGCTTTGAATTCATTTTTAACTTCGACCACAGGCTTGACGTCATCATCCTCTTTATTTTCCTCCTCTACAGCCTTTGAGATAACATTAGATAGTACTACTGTATTCTCTTTTGTCTTGGTTTTCGTCTTTTTTTCTTGAACAGTCACTTCATCCATCGTTTTACTTAAATCTATTTCGCCATCGTCATTTTTGACAGTAGCCGCAGACCTAGTTAAAATCTTATTTGTAAACTTTCTCGACTTCAACACTTGTGATAATGTGTATAGAGTAGCACATATCATATTGGCAGGAAAACTAATAGATGCTTGAAGAATCCTTTTGATGAACGCATGCAATCTCAGTATGCTCTGATCGTTGCGTAAAACTCTATATAATAAATTTAAGAAAATAGCTCTTTTGTTGGCAGTGCCAATTTGAGGATCAATCAGTTTCTTATAAAATGCCATGTAGAATCTATCTGACTGTTTTGGATCTTTTCCAACAACCTGAAATAAAAAAAAAAAATAAAAAATTGTTAAAATCCAATTTTTTATTATTTTACATAAGTTTATCAAATCTTTTGCAAGTTATTGACTTACCTGAAATAATAAGCTCAAGGCATTCAGTGACACGTTAAAAGTCCCATGGTGAACAACTTTGTACACAGAATCTATGTGATCACTCAACTTAATGGTATTTACATCGGCAAACCTGTAAGCTCTATTTACACCGGCTAAAATTGCAGCCATCATTCTACTGTCGGGTTCTCCTTTTTTCAAGCAAGCCTTAAAAAAAGCAAAATACACATCAATAAGAGTCGTTGCAACTTGCATGTCTTCCTTTGTCAAGAGAAATTGTGTTAGCAAACAAATGGCAAAGTACTGAGCTCTTGGCGAGATATTAGTTCTGAACAATAACTTTTCCACTTCTTTCAGAACAATGAGCTTCATTTGTGGATGCTCGTGTAGCAGTTTTGTCAAGCAGAACACAGCTTTTGAAGCTACTTTACTACTTGGGTCGCCGACTTTGTTTATCAAGAAGGCAAGAAGATTATGCTCCTGCTCGGGATTACCCATCAACAGGTCATTCATTACTGTGACGGCTTTTTCTCTGTTCAGGTCTACTGTGTCATTGGCAATCTTCGACAAGGAGTTAACAAAACCGTCATAAATTTCCTTTAGCTGATCTTCGAAGTACCACAACGCCAATATTTTATTTTTGGACATGCCCAGTTCATGACTGTCCAACAAGTTTAAATCTTGATCCTCAAACTTGACCAGTTTGTATTGCGGATGCAGTAGATCACAAAGAAACAGATCCTTCAAATCTGTAATGATTTTACTGCACTGATTGTGTTTGGCCACCTTCACTTGCGACATCAGTGAATTCAGGTGATTGAGATTGTGCTTTGGGCTATCTTGAACTAAAACTATCCCAGCAGCTACTCTGTCAGCTATCGTTCCTTTGGATAATGCTGTTTTCATCCAAAAATAGTCTGAATTTTTGGTTTTGGACTGCTTCAAGTGGTAGGCTGCACTTTCCGAGTCCAAGCATTTCTTTGCTTCTTCTTTCAAATTAATTACATCCATGTCACTTTTGTTGTGCTTTTTCGGGCCTTCGGTTTTTGTAAACTCCTCGTACCATTTTTTATACTTAGGTCGAGGACCATCTTCCAAATCCATATGATTCATCTGGTAAAAAAAAAATAGTTCTAAAGTGTGTATGTATATTTAATAGGAGTCATGTACAACACCATAAAGAAAGTACATCAACAACATGTAAAAAAGTTTAAACTCCAAAGCAAATCAAACAAATCAGTGAGTTTATGTATATTCAAGATGTGAAGAAGTAAATAATATTTCTGTAGGTTAAGTACGATAATGCAACAGTAAACACCGTGGTAAACCTATATGTACCTTCAAATATCACGTTGTTACGGTAATCAAAGGATCGTCTAAGAAAATTAGAAAAACTCGTGTTATTTAGTGAATTTTTTCGTGAAAAATAACATTGCCAAATACTTAATTAACAGCGCAAAAACAACCTTGCTGTCAAGTCAAGTAATGAACTACAAAACACTTGTATACATATAGACTGTACTGCAACCTCTCTCTTCGAAGTCTCCGAACTCCGAACTCTGAATAACAAAAACACGCGATACTGCGCTCTTTCCTTTGAGGCTCTCTCTCTCCTCTCAGCTCTTAATTTTAAATTCTTTCAGCAGGTTACCAATTTTTATTTTAGTCCACATCTTTTTTTTTTTATTGAGCTACAAATTTGGTTGGTTAAACAAGTATTTTTATAATTTACGAGGTTTTATTTACTTAAACTACAAAGTAGAGGTCCAAAATATGATGAAAGTATTAAAAAAAAACACGCGGAAGCGTTCGTATTGTTCGTATGTATATTATTTTTTCGTGCGTTCGAGATATATATTTTGTTCTTATCCTGCAAAAATACTTTGCTGAATTAATATTTTGAAAATATTCATTCTTTAAAAATTCAGTGTGCCTCGTGCTGGCTCATCAGATTTGTATAATCCGATGTCACCCAAAAATAATTATTTTTGCTCATGGGTGCAAAAATCAAATTATTTTGCATTAAATTTTAAATGAATATAACAAGACTAATTTTAATTTTATGAAAGGTAGCATGCTTTTTAAAACAATCAATTTAAACTTGTTAAATATAATATATTGTCATTTATTACAATTCACGTGTAAACGCATATAAAAAAATAACAATGTCTTTTATCCGCTTGTAACGACGTAGGTAAACGCGCTTGAAAATTATCTTCTATCTATCAAAGAACTTTCAGTCCCCGCTTTGCACCGATTTTCTTTTCTTCTTACTAGGAACATCGGATGTGTTCAAATTTGACCTCTTGTTCTTTGCTTTTTCTAGTTTTTCCTTTTCCAGCGCGTCTTCACTGTCCATTGGCTGATTCGTTCCATTTTGTACAATGCTATCATCGTTACTGTGATTTGCGTTTTGTTTCGCCATTTTCTTTTTCCTTTTTTTGTCTTTTTTGCTAGAACTATTCATTTCTTCCGAGAGGCTGTTATTGTGATCCTGTGATTGGCCATTCGTGTGGACTTCACCTATTGAATTTTCACATCCCAGCTTTTTCACTCCATTTTGATGTTTTGGTTTTTTGGATGATTTGGGCTCACTTTTACAACTGAGAAGAAGACAAACATTACATGTAATTTTCTTTAAGCCCATGTGAAATGATAAAAAAAAGACGTAAATAAAAAAATAAGTGAAAGAAATTCAAAAATTCGAATAGAAAAAAAAACGAATGATTGAACTTACACAACAGGAGCACCAATACGCTGAGCAAGTTTGTTATAAGCACTTTTGGCATCTTTGCCCAACGAAACTTTCGCTCTGTAGCTTGCCATTGCCTTTCCGACTTCTGTCCAGTCCCAAGCTTCTGGCACATGATGAGTATGAACCGCAAATAGCAGTGTCAAAAGATGACTAACATATTTTTGTTTGATTTCTTTGCCTACATCAGAAGCTGCCTCTTCATTTTTTTCGTCTTCTTCTTTTAAAGGCTCATTTGATTTGAAAAGTTCTATGCTTTTCTGGCATAAATTTTTCTCCAACTTAAGCTTTTTATCTTTAAAGTCCTCCAAATTGATCATTTTATTACTGTAAAATGTCCTGAGAAATTCAAGAGCCTGGCCTCTTCTGTACGACCGTATATTCTGGTCAAAGGAAAATTTTACCTAAAAAAAAATTAACAGCAAAATTAATTTTTTCAGCAATCCACAAAGCAATAAAATGTTAAAAATTCATAATCGTAATTTACCAGAACTGGTGCAAGTTTCCAAGTCCCAACCCAGTTAAGCTGTAGCAGTCTTTTGAATAAAATTGGCTGAATGATGCAACTTCTCTTCTCAAAGAACGACGTCAAATATTGCACGAATATTTTGATGAATTCTCCGGTAGAACAGTTGGCTAGCTGCGAGCACCTAATCAAAAATACACAGCAATCCGCCAACTTGTCGCCCATCTCTTTACTAACGCTTGCCGTTAATTTGCTTTCTTGTATCATTACTTGCAAAGTTGTGATTAGGACATTCTCGTCGACGTCCTCGATGCTTTCAAACTTTTTTGTTGCTGCCAATTTCTTCATGCAAGCTCTAACTCTGTTCTCCAAAGGTTTCTGATGAGGATCTTTGATACAGAACTCCAGTAGTTGAAAAACTGGCACTAGCATATCCAACGCGAGGGACATCGAAGGACCGGACTCCATGTAAATTTCCAGCAGATCCATCACTCTGATTCTGTAGTGCATAAGCACCTGATCGCCTTCCTTTTGTTTCTTCGAACTAGATTTTCGGGTTTGTTTTACCATCTTGAAAGCTGCGGCTAATTGTGCATCAAGGCGTTTGCCCTCGTCTTCGTCTATGTTGTCGACGTCGATATCGTTTTCTTCACTTTGAGATGCGTCGTTGTACAAAATCTTCTGGATTGACATGCGCAACAAGTCCGTTGTTGTCTCATCCTCTGAGCCTGATTCTTCGAGATCAGAGTCACTTTCCGCTTCTGTGGTCTCGTCATCCTTTTCATCCTCATTCTCCTCGTCCTCTTCTTCGTCTTCGTTATTTTCATTCTCATTGTCACTCTTGTCTTCGTCATCGCTCGAGTCACTTTTGGAATATTCGTCATCTTTCGAGACCAAAGGATTTTTATTAGGGTCTAATGTATCCAAGATACTGTGCACAGCAACAGACGTCAGATGAGGACAGATGTGTGGGAAGACGCATCCTACAAGCGAACGCAACAAATGACTCTTTCTCGAAAGCAATAACAGCAATAAGTCAACAACAACCTCGACCCACAAGGGTTCATCGTTCTTTTCATTATCAATCTTGTTATTTATCTTGTCTGTAGCTTTTAAATGTTCAAAACTGCTGCAGATATCGTCAATGGCTTCCTTTGCCATTCTAGGCTCGAAGAACAGCTGCAATCCCATTTGAAGGTTTATTGTATGGAAGACGGCACTGATTTTTTCTGTGCTCTTTACATCTTTTTCTAATTTTTTATTGAGCTTAAGCATTTTCTCCCAAGCTTCTTCCGCTTTTTCTTTCAGTGGCTTTTTCAGTTTTATTTCTCCTTCTTTAAAAACAGCTTTATCGATGTAAGCTATTAAAGATTTGAGAATATTTCTCAAATCGTCGAGTTTCGGGAATTTGTGATCTAACGCGCGGTAAAAACATTCCTTGAACGGGGCTGAAATTATGAAAAATAGTAACATAGTTATTGATTTCATTTAACTTGTTAATCCAACAAATACTTACAAAGCAATTCTTGCTCGACATTCGTTTCACACAGGCCAAGATTAAATAAGAATTTCAACTGCTCTAATCTCCAATCATGATTGTTCATCATTTCCGAGTGGTTCATTAATCTAAAAAGACAATTTTTTATAATTACAAAATATAATATTATACGTTAATCAAAAGTATAGCTTTAACTTACTTGACACTAAAAATTTGCATGGCATAAATTCTTTCCTCAAATCTCCAGGGCTCTGGCTCGCAATCTGGTTTTTCCTTGAATTTAGTGTTTGCCGCTATTTCTCTGAACAAGTCCGAAAGTTCTTCAATACCATTTGCATTTAGCTTTTGAAACAGTATTTGGAAAACTTTTGTGCCAGTCAATTTTTCAATCATGAGGTCCCCGGGAAACATAATCAATTTCTTTACAATGGAGATACGCAACTTGGATTCCTCATCTTTATTGATAAGTGAATTCTGTACTTGAAATTCCAAGTCCTGATCGAGTACCTTGACAAAAAGCGTCAAAGCTTTTTGAAAGTCCATTGCTATTTCGTCGTTTTTGATGGGATTGGTTTTAAATCTTTTTAAAAAGTACTTTAAAAAGTTTGTCGAAAGTAGAGATGGAAAAAAGGATTTAGCTTCATTTTTGGGATGTTTTTTTTTATCTGCGGGATCTTTGTCTTTCATACTTGTTACATATTTCCCGTGATTTTCAATCAGTAAGTGAAACAGTTCCACAGCCATGTATTTTTCAGTTTTAATGAGTTTATGAGTCTGAGAATCGAAACACTCATCTATGGCTTCCCAAAATTTTATGACTAATTCTGGTTTACCTTTGGATGTTAAAATTTCACAAAACAACTGATGAACTGGATGTTTTTTGTACACAGTTCTGGGAGTTTTCTATAACAATGTTATAATTTGTGAATAAATACTTTAAATTACCTCAAAAAATATGTTTCTAGTCAAAAGAATTAATTACCATTAATATTTTAGCGATCTCTTTTACAGTATCTTTACAGATGACTTTATCTGAGCCAAAAGAGTTTTTCAATGTTTCCTTGTTAATAACGTCGGGAAAAGTATTGAAAACTATAAGTAATAAATGAAGCGAGTCCAAATTTTGCTCTGATAACGGTTTGCAAGTTTCTTGCTCCATAACAGGCCACAAAGCAGCCATTGCACCATTGTCGTCGATCTGTTTCAAAAAATCTCCAATGAATAATATACATTCAAAATATAAGTAATCCTTCTGTTTTCCATTTTGTATCAAACACTCGAGAACTTTTTTCTGTTCCTCAATTGGACAAGATTTCAGAACCTTGGAACGAATCAAAGCACCACAAGCCAAAACACGACCATGGCACACGTCAGAATGTTCCTAAATGAAAAACAAGAAATGTTTTTATTCATGAAACTCCAAAATAAACGAAAGTTTTTTACGAGACTTACTCCTTTGCTACTACTGCCAGTTGCTACTAGTTCTTTCTCCATGGCACTAAAAATTTGTTCAACTGTGATAGTGGGATTCATTTTTAAGAGAACAGTCAAGGTGGCATAGAAACCTTTCCTTGCATTAACCTTTGATGATCCCAAGCCTCGAACCAGCCTATTGAGGGCATAATAGAACTCCTTGCTTTCTTCATTGTTTTCCTGTATGATGAAAAATCAAGCATTAACCTTAAATCCATGCTAGACGTAAATGTAATAAAAATAGTACAATGTACGCAAATGTTTTACAGGGACATCCCCATACAACTCTCCCAATTCAGGAACCTTTAAACCAACAAGGAACGTAGTGGAATAAAAAGTAAGTTTTGTATTACTTGACCGTATGCGAGGACTAATTATAACAACCAAACAGTAGATAATTTAGCAATAACCAAGAGATGGAAGAAAAAAAAGATGCAAACGTGCGTTGCGGTTCTTTGAGGTTACAGCAGTGTTAATGATCATACCTGTATTACCCTTGACAGCTGCTCTATCAACTTGACTCCACCGTCGATTCTGGAGTTTGTGTTTTCGTGCAACAATTTTGGAAAGCAGTCCAGCGTTTCTGCGGCCATTTTTCACCTTTATCTATTTTATATAAACAAATGTAACTTCCTGTACTACACTATTCAACAAAAGTTTAAACGGATGGCTCATGCCACAATGTGCTCCGCGGGGCCGCGTGTGTGCAGAGTTTATTGCAGACCGCAGAGAGAGCGCAGAGTACCTCTCCTCTCTCAACACACACACTTCTGCTCCGTTTTTTTTCTTTTAATTATTTTTGCTTGCAAATTTTATTCTGATTATGTACATAAAAATTACAGTTTGTAAAGAACACGCTATTCCGATCGAAAAGCTATATTTGCTCGAAATTTAATTGTATTTCAAAAAATATTAAACATTGAGCGGACGTCAGTTACGGACCTAGAGACGTCCCTTTTGGTTTTGATATGAAAATTGACGGTATCGTTATGTCGTGCGGACACAGCGCAGCTCTGTTACAAAAAACACTCCGATATTCGATTATTGTTCTAATAATATACTTAATTATTAGTGTGATCTCTCTCAATTTTTCACCAACCTTTAGTTTTTCAAATTTTGTATCGTAGCTCTAGCTATACCTGAAGTAAACTTGTTTTTTCCGAAACTAGTAGTTGCTTACTTTCTATATAATTTTTTACTTTGAAATCTTAGAATGTGAATTATACATATTCATATATTTCATATAGCCGTGATTGCGTGGAAGTGGACAAGAGAAAGAACAGTAGAAGACACGTGGGCCACTCATTCATGTTATCAGTTTTTTTTTGTCGCTAAAATGATGTTTTAGCACTAAATGGTACTTCAAAACTTGAAACGTCCACGAAATACATCAATAATGGATTCTTATTCTGACTGTACTTCCAATAAAGGTATGTATTATTATAAAAAAATAAACTAAATTAGTGTCGTGGTAACTAGTTTAACTAGTTGACACTGTAAAAAAATGTGTATAATGAAAATAAATGAAGGCAAGTGTTAATAGTAATTGTTGTTTGATGTTTCAGTATCTCTCGTAGAGAGAAATATTGCACCACAGGGGATTGATCTTGTTAATCCTAAAGCAGTAGCTAAGAAAATGCCAAGTGATTTGGTACAACTGGCAGTGGAAATCCAAAAGGTAACAACTTTAATTTTTAATGATCGTTGTAAGGTTAATTGACAAAAATGTGTATTTTTTTAGGCTGATGACTATGTAAAAGCGAATGCTTGTAGTAAGCTTCAAATCATTGCAGAACAGATGAGGTTCTTACAGCGTCAAGCTGAAAAAGTGTTATTGGAAGCCAAGGAAAACTCAGTAATGCACCATGCTGCATGCAATTTTGTCAAGCATCCAGGCAATGTTTATCATCTTTATCAGAGAGAATCTGGACAAACATATTTTTCAATGCTCAGTCCGCAGGTGATTAAAAATATCTTCAAATGTGACCGTTATTTTTTCATTAGGCTTTTAAATTAATTGCTTGATTCATATTTGCATGGTATCCATTGAAATTTCTTAAGGAGGGAAACAAAAGTTCAAGCTCAGGTTTTACATCCGCTTTATTAAATCACAAAATATCTTATTACAGGAATGGGGAAAATCTGCCCCACAGCAGACTTATAAAGGCTCCTTTAGACTAGAATTCGACCATTCATGGACTCCACTATCCAATACTCACATCAAAGACCAAGAACTTGCTGTGCTGAATAGAATTTATCAAAACAACGATACTTCGAAAAATGTATCCTTAACAGAGTACATGAGCATCGACTCGAGTTGACAAAAGTGCGAGATCGAGTTTTGTGATGGATAAAATAGTTAATTTATGAATTTGATGCTTGGATGGCAGTTTATAAGTATGGTACCTTGTTAATTTTAAACTTTGTAAAATATACTTGTTTATTCAACCCTAATTGTGTAATAGTCATCATCACATTGATTGGTTATTATTACTTTTGTCATTAGTGACGAAATCCAATATAATGTAGGACATGTTTATTATTTGAACAAAATAGCAAATGGTATTTTTAATAAGAAAATTTATTTTTCTATACACTAATAACAAAAGCTACAATTTCGTAAGCATTCACGAAACGCAGCAAAAACTATGGCAGACTTGAAATACGTTCGATTTTTTATTTTCAACAAATATCACATAATATATTGTATAGTAGGTAATAAAGAAAAGTCAACTTTTTTTTTTAATAATTTTGTAGAGCTAATTTTAGTGCACTGAGAGATAATTTTTCGTACAACTAGTTTTTTTTTTTTTTTTTTTTTTTTTTTTTTGTAACTTTAAAAATCAGGTAGATTTTATTTTATTAACATTATTAAAATTATTTTCTTGATCACAAGAAAATATTTTTTTAAGCGTCAACAATTATCTTGATTAAATTTAAACATTCTCGAACTTTTTTACAGTAAGAAAAA
The DNA here is from genome assembly GCF_036245765.1 of Copidosoma floridanum. Lineage (NCBI taxonomy): Eukaryota > Metazoa > Arthropoda > Insecta > Hymenoptera > Encyrtidae > Copidosoma > Copidosoma floridanum. Next base: position 5,825,312 of record NW_028321897.1, on the reverse strand, counting down.
ATAAAAAATTGGACGTAATTTGAAATTTCCCTAAATGTATAGATTACTTTTGTGCTGTTCCTTCCGAAAAATTTTTATTTTTTCGTTAGAAGAAAAAAGTATTTGCGTTTATTTGATTGATTGCGATAAAATTTGGTTGGTGAACAAATAGTTTTGGCAGTAATTATTTGAATAAAACAGTTTAATATACATATTTCACTGTATATTACCCATAAGGTAGCTAAAAAATGTACAACAAATTAACAAAAAAAAAAAAAAAAAACTACCTAGAGTCACTTATCATCTTTTAGTTTCTGTCTCAAGACACCATCTAAAAATGCATTTGTAACTAGCTTGTCCAAGGGATATAAGACTTGCGAACCTTTACTTCACGAGCATCTCGTTTATGTCATGTGGTATTCACACGATGAGCTAAAAAAAAACAAAATTTCGTTCAATGATCTCTTGCATGGATTATAAACAATAATTGAAATGTGCAATGAACCAATGAACAATGTCAATGGTAAAATGTTAGTGATACTTACAACTCTTAGGTATCCTAATAGGCTCGATGTCTTTGATCAAACACTCATGTGTTTGCCTATGGAACAAATATTGTACAAGAAGTTGTTTATCCTCTCCAACACAAGGGTCGTAAAATCCTGGCAGTTGACTCTGCAAAATAAATTCATCGTCAGTTTTAAATGTTTACTTTATTGATGCAGAAAAATCTAAAATAAACAATGTAACGTCACCTTAGAAGCATTGTGGAGTACCAGCTTGGAATCTTTCACGAGACATTGCAGAGGAATGGTCACGTCGATAATCTCGTCCCTCTGTCCTCCAACAGTCTCCTCACTACCGTTAGCGCGATCCTGCGGATAAACAAATCTGCCGTAGAGTGCTTTGGTAATGACGAGTCCTTTCTTAGCCTCTTCCTCTGCCCTGATCCGGCTGAACGTAGCTTTCATAAGTTCAACAGCAGCTCTCGCTTCTTTTTGCTTCTCCTGCTTCAACCTCTTGTTCGACTCTTTTTGCTTATCTCGATCTCGCCGCTGTCGTTCTCGGACTATAGGATCAACGACAAAGTTCTTGAGCAGCACCCAACTGACGATAGGCGCGACTGTGGCGTAAAACACTGGCGCCGGGAAGACTTCGTCGCACAACCAGATCGGGAAGTTGTAGCTTTGGTAGGCGCGTCGCAGGCGTATTCGTAATGTCACACCTGTTGGAGATCCTATTTGAACTGTTGCCGAGACCGAAGTGTGTTTAGATAGTTTTTTCGTGGCACCGTATTCTACGAGCCAGCCGAACGTGCCAAGTCTGGAAATAAGTGGGTCGTGAGTGTTGATTATCGATTGCAAATATAGTTTGAACTGCAATGTTGTAAGGTTGTGATTATTTGCAAATTAAGATCTAGGGCGTTTAATGCTCACTTAGAATGTGTAAAAAGTTTAAAAATTTTTTTTAATATATAAAACATGCACATTTAAGAATTTACGATTCAATTATGGTAATAAATAAAATCTATGAAGCTTGAAACTCGTTTGAAACACAAACAGCTTATATAGAGGAAGAGAGAGAGGTCTAAAACTGCCTTTTTTTACGTACTTTACATAGCCTTTGAGTTCCATTTGCCTTTCCTCTAACTTTTGTGTGTAACTTAGACTAATGAACGACCTCATTAGTGAAAATTCTATTGAAAGGGCAGTGTACGAATGAGGTGTACTCCTCACAATCGTTGTATTCATCCCACTTTGGATTCCAGCTCTATATGTGATATTTCCAACAGTATGCGTATCCAATTGCATTGCCAAAGCTTTTAATGGAAATAAATAAAGTAATTACAAATAACAAGGGGATGAGCTTTAAAAGCTCTTTTAAATGAACAAATGTTTAACTTACTTCCAACAAAGCCCGGCCTGATCTCATTTGGTGAGAACTGTACTACGGCACCACCATTAAAAAAGATTCTTTTGGTCAATGTTCTGTAGCCTCTCAATGAAAACGTAGGTCCATTGCCGGCTCCGACTTCAACTTCGAACCAGCCTTTTTGCGATACAAGTCGTCTAACAGAAAAGTTTATTGTTCCTGAACCAACACCATTTTTCATGCTAAGATCTCCTCCAAGCACAGCCGTATTTTTGGTCGTGAGTGGTGCTTCGATTGACTGACTGAGTGACATTCCACTAACTTCAACTGACGTAAATACGCTATTTCTAAAAATAAAATTACAATGTTGTAACATATGTCAGCTTAATGGATGAGTAGAAAGTCACACAGAAACGCATAAAATATGTCCAACCTATTATTTTCAATCCTGTTGCAAGGAGCAATGGAACATGTTTAAAAATATTAAAATTAATGTGAAGTACATTAATTATAAGTACATATTGATTCTGCTTTAATTCTAAAATAGCTAATAGACTAGCTGTCACGATATGAAACATAAAATTATCTTTGTTTATTCTCACCCTTCATAAATATCATCATAATCATTTCCATATCTGCTGAACAGATCCGTGGCATTAATGTGCACCGTCACACTGCCTTTGGGATTAGTGCGCAATAATAGCTTCCTTTCTTCCTCTTCTTTGGCTAATCTTTCGTACTCCTCTAGTATTTCTTGGGGAGTTTTTCTGCGCACCATCACTTCCCATCCATCAGTCTCCAGACCTTTGGTACCCACGGAATCGTAAATAGCCTTCTTGTGAGGATCAGAAAGGACTGAAGAAGATCATTTTTCGTTAGAAATTGCATTCACACCAATGTTTAATTATCATTATTATTGTATTTTTTAAATGTCACCTTGATATGCCTTGTTCGTTTTGTTAAAAAGTATCTCAGCATCCTTTTTGAGGGCAGGGTCAGTGTGCTTATCAGGATGATAAATTCTGCTGTTTCTTTTGTACGCGTTGCTGATTTCCTCAGGTTTTGCCTGTTAACAAAAAAGAAGAAAAAAATTAGTGTTACAGCATACTACTAGAAATATTAACATTAAAGTGATTCAAGAATTTCAGGCATTTAACATAAAGATTACAGAGAGGCATACAAAAAAATCAGTATTTCTTTACATAATCTACGTGCAGTATGAATTGCTTATATCAACAACCTTGCACCAATCAAAAGGTATTCCTGATAACCCCAAAAATTAGACACCCTTGACACCGTATCAAGGTGAATGAGTAAAGAATCGAATCAGAGCTTGAAAATTAGTTTAGATAGAACGCCGTGCACCGAGAAATTTGGATAGCTGTTACGTCAGCTGTTTCAAAAGGCAACGCAAAGACAAAGCGTAACAGAGGCGAAGAAAATAAAAAAAGGAGCAATGGAACGGAGCATCCGCAGGAGTGCTCGCGAGGAAATGTAATGGGATGTAAAGTGTAGTCACGTGGAGTCAGGATCGATCAAGGGAATGGATCATCACCACCAGCATGTGTTAGTCTCATCTGAAGAGCAAAGAAGGGATGAAATCACTTACATCCCTGGGGATGTTGAGGAAGGTGTAGTAGTCCTCCTCGAAGTGAGCGTCTTTCTCCTCCTCGTCCATGCTTGAATCCTTTTCTCTTCAACGTCCTTGAGTTGTAACAAGAAGCACACTCGCACACGCCACTTTTTTTACTTCTTTTTTTTTGTTTTATTTCATGAACTGTCGTTTCGTTTGTACAATGCTTTAGCACGTGCGAATTAGCGTATAAGTATCTTGCTGTTGGATTGCTGACCGGTATCTTTTTTTTTTTTTTTTTTTTTTTTTTTTTTTCACTCTCTTACGAAGAGGAGCCGATGCAGTAAGTAAGTACAGGGATTGATTTACACAAACAGAGAAGGAGCGGACAGAAACAGACAGAAAAGTTCAGCTTGAATCTTGAATGCTCTTTCTCGACGAGTAAGTATATATACTCCAAGTACTCGTCTGCTACACATGAGGGACATAGGGTGTATTCCGCAAATGCTGCCAGCAGTTAAGTTACGTAGGTCGTGGTAACGCCGCATGGTCGGGCAGCGCTAGCGTCAACCTGTACTAACTGTCGGTGGGTTCCGCATGTCAACAAACTCCGAAATATCAGATGGCATGGGAGCGAAAACAGTAAAAAATATCAAAGTTTGTTGACATGCGGAACCCACCGACAGTTAGTCTTTTTGAAATAGATACAAAATAATTAATTAACGATGTTTGTGCTACTTGCGGCAAGTTTGCAGTGTATGTTTTACACCAATATCGACCTCCCTTATTTTTACACTTTCGGGTAATAGATAAATTGTAAACTTGCCGCAAACAGCACAAACATCGTTAATTATTTATTTTGTATCTATTTCAATAGTTGCGGCTGGTTTATAAGTGATTAAACGGCTCTAGGGCTAAGCTGCCTAAAGCTCTCCATCAGAATTTCAGAAGCAATTTTTGGCCAAAAAAATCACTACCGCTAGATGGCGCTGATCAAATGATTATTACTATACTTATACTAGAGCCATCTAATCATTTATAAACCAGCCGCAACTAATTTGATAAATACAAAATAAAAAGTAAACATTGTTCGCACTATTGGCGGCAAGTTTACAATTTATCTTTCATCCGAAAGTATAAATATATAGGAAGTCAATATTCGTGTAAAAAATGCATTGTAAACTTGCCGCAAACAGCACAAACAATGTTATCTTTTTATTTTGTATTTACTAAATTAGTTGCGGCTGGTTTATAATTGATCAAATGGCTCTACTACAAGTAGTAATAATCATTTGGATCAGCGCCATCTAGCGGTAGTGATTTTTTTGGCCAAAAATTGCTTCTAAAATTCTGAAAGAGAGCTTTAGGCAGCTTAGCCCTAGAGCCATTTAATTACTTATAAACCAGCCGCAACTAATTTCATATATATAAAATAAAAAGTTAACGTTGTTTGCACTGTTTGCGTCAAGTTTACAATTCATCTATTACCCAAAAGTATAAATATATATGAGGTTGATATTCGTATAAAACATACACTGCAAACTTGCCGCAAGTAGCACAATTATCTTTAACTATTTATTTTGTATTTACTAAATTAGTTGCGGCTGGTTTATAATTGATCAAATGGCTCTACTATAAGTAGTTATAATCACTAGGATCAGCGCCATCTAGCGGTCGTGATTTTTTTGGCCAAAAATTGCTTCTGAAATTCTGAAGGAGAGCTTTAGGCAGCTTAGCCCTAGAGCCATTTTGTCACTTATAAACCAGCCGCAACTCTTGAAATAGATACAAAATAAATAATTAACGATGTTTGTGCTACTTGCGGCAAGTTTGCAATGTATGTTTTATACGAATATTGACCTCCTATATATTTATACTTTCGAGTAATAGATAAATTGTAAACTTGCCGCAAACAGCACAGAAAATGTTGAATTTTCATTTTGTATCTGTCAAATAAGTTGCGGCTGGTTTATAATTGACAACATGGCTCTAGGGCCTAAAATATCTAAAGCTTTCCTTCAGAATTTTAGGGCCACTTTTTAGTTTAGAAATCTGAAACGCTAAAACCAGCCGCAACTAGTTGTGTAGATAGTAAATAAAAAGTTGACATTGGCTGTGCTGTTTACGGCAAGTTTACAAATAATCTTTTGCCTGAAAATCGATCTCCTATGAGAATATTAATACTTTTGTATGAATAATAATTTATCAATTGCATTGTAAAATTACGTGTGAAATGAAGAGTTAAAAGTAAAGTTTGAAATTATGTGATTGTTTACTGTCATTGAACATTTCGCATGTGTGCAATAAATTGATACAGGATTATACAGATACCTATTATTTTGCTGGGTGAGAAAGACGGATATTTGGTTTTGTTAGCATATTCCAGCGGTAATAATGCATATTTGGAATCTATGTTATATATTTATACAGCTTAAAATGTTTAAATATTAATCATGTGTGCCTATATTTACCAACTTATTTGTATAAATTGAGCTTTATACAAAAACTCATGATACAATCATTGATTGTCTCAATCATTATTCTAAACGTTAGTGAAAAAGGCGGTTAAGGACGTATACTTAGCCTGCGGACTATGGGTGTATTCCGCAAATGCTGCCAGCAGTTAAGTTACGTAGGGCGTGGTAACGCCGCATGGTCGGGCAGCGCTAGCGTCAACCTGTACTAACTGTCGGTGGGTTCCGCATGTCAACAAACTTTGATATTTTTTACTGTTTTCGCTCCCATGCCATCTGATATTTCGGAGTTTGTTGACATGCGGAACCCACCGACAGTTAGTACAGGTTGACGCTAGCGCTACCCGACCATGCGGCGTTACCACGACCTACGTAACTTAACTGCTGGCAGCATTTGCGGAATACACCCATACACGCGCGCTATGCGTGAATTTCTGATTTGATAGTGCAGATTACTAGCTTACCGATCGTTAGTGTGATAAAAATGTTAAAGAGTGTGCACTGACCGACGGCAGGTTAATCTAAAAGTACGACGACTTTTTGGTTCCTTAGAATTCCGTGGTATGGCGCTGTTTATTCTTCTCTGATCGAAATTTTCGATTCGAAAATGATTGTGTAAAAAAAAAGGTAGGTAAGTACATCCTTTAAAAAACTTAGACATAAGTACTAGACTATCAGAGTCTCGATGTATTGTTGGTAGGTCAAACTAGGGCATTTTTTAACGTCCGAACGTGGTGCGTATACGCGCGATTTTACACGTCTCCTGATGCTCGGTAAGTAAAAAATAATACCACCAGCTTAGCGGGCGATAATTTTTCCCTACGGACCACCAGTAACGTATAAATTACTTCTTATGCAACGCCATAATATATATAGTGTAAGGATTCGATAAGAAGATTCGATTTCCTCATTTTTCTTTTTTTTCTCATAAATACACGCGAAACAAGGCGAACAAAAGCTAAGTATATACAAATTATACGTCGCGAGACGCACGAGATCTCGAGTTGAGTTTATATATATATATACACGCGCCTTTACGCATATTTAACGATGGAACAAATATATTTTTACACCCTCCTCGAGAGTGGCTCGAATATCGTGTGTGTGTGGGTGTTTTCTCCTTTCCGAGCTCTCGGCCCCAAGTGCATGCATCACAACGTCGCTTTAATGCGCTCGTATATACCTATATAACGTGTAGAAAAAAAAAAGAAAAACGACGGATTTACGAGCGCCCTGATTTTTTTTGCCCCCCCCCCCTCCTTTACTCCATTTTACGAGCGACCAAGAACGCAACTCTGCGCTTGCACGGGCCTCTCTCTCTTACCTCTATTGAGGATTTTTTTTTTTCAAGGGGTCAAGTGGGGGCCTATTTTATTTTTTTACGATCCACCGATGCGTTTACGAGTAATTACTTAGTTCGTCGTAAATCACGGCAGGTCCATGGGATTCCGATTTTGAGAATAATAAGTAGGAACATGATTGAATGATCGAGGGGAGGAGAAAAAAAATGTCGAGAGAGCTAATCGCGACACAAACGTTACGTGTATTTTTACCTCGATTTTTACATCTATTGTCTAATTGTCCAACAATGGTGGAACATACATGTATACGGGTACATGGGATTGTTTATAATATTATATATACGTTAAAGATAGTACAGTGTTTTGTTGTATAAATTCTATCCTTCGTCCCTCTCGTAAGTATGTGTAAGTATATATATACCGATTTCTTTGTCTATTGTATTATACAGCCACACGCACAATCGGCTTTTATCTCGTCGAGTTAGCGGTTCAACTGTTCTTAAGTATCCGTGTCCGTAAGTTACGGGGTGCAGATTAGCCCGCTCGTGTCATCTAATATGTCCTGTGCGCCGAATTGGTCACTATATATACATTATTGTGTCCACTTACCTATATATATATATAGAGTTCCTCGAGCCATATACCCACACGCGGGCCACATCCTATATATACAACGTTCGGTTATTCGAGATCTCGCAGATGACGTCGCGTTCGTTCGTACAATATAGGTACCTATACCATGTACAAAACCCGTAATTACTTTCTTTTTTTTCTCTCTCTCTCTATAAGATTCTCTTTCATCCATCAGAAATAAAAAGGTCAACAAAACTCTCGTCCAAATGTGCACGAGAGTGTATATATAGGAGTATACATTTGCGATAAGGCTTGGCATGTGTATATATGCGTGTATTGTTTGGGATATGTATATACATACACCTATAGTCGATAGAGAGAGAGGAAAGGATAATCACTGTGGCATTTGAGTTTTGGGTTTCCGAGAACTGAACTAGTTGTCAAATATATCAGTCCAATAAATTGATTTTTCAGTGGGAATAACGGACAAAGTCAAAAGATTTTTCCAGTGATGTGATTAATAATTACAATAAAAATAATAACGACAGATGTATAATGATTATTGTGGACTGAATGAAAAAAAAAAAAATGTTATAGGGAAACCAATCATCACATAATATATATAATGTGTCATATTACTTGCCCAAAGAGTATGCAATTATTATTCGAATGAAATGTAGGACTATAAAATTATAAGTATCCGATAAAGACGCGCACATTTCCTGATTTTAAAGATTTATTTCGTTGATAATGTATAATACATATATTAATTTTGATTTTTTTTGTTTTCAGTAACTGTCCCAGTGGCTTGATTACACGCTGTTTGCCAATTATATGAGATTTCATCGATCACGTGTAGTAGATACAAGAAATACCAAAGGTACCCAAGGATCTTAATAAATATAAGGATAATTGAACGCGCAGCAAACCAAGTATTAATGCCCGAAACGTGCTGGTGGAGGAAAAGGAGAGAAAAATAGTCCGCGCTATAATATTATGTTGACGCGCGTATATACAGGTAGTATGTCACATGTGCATATATAATATATACATGTATATATATACGTATCTCTTGTCCTGACCAATCCGAGGCGCCGGCTTTGACACCGCCCACTCATGGCGACCGATTGCTCTCTTCTCCCTCGCTCTCGCGAACTGCCTCCTCCTCCTCCTCCTCGCTCGACGATACTCGCGGCGGGCGATGTTTTCCGCGGAATCCTCCCCTATATATACATTATATTTTCGCCATGGCAAGGGATCGACTCAAATCGTCCATGCGGACCTAATACTTGGAAAATGTACCAAGTATAGTTGAGGATTTATAATTTGTAAAGATCAAAAAACCTATTATTTGTTCTTTCTAAAAATTGAAACTTCATCTTTTGTACTTCACGAAAGACGCTTTTTTTTTATTATTTCAAAAGATCAAATTTACAAGTTTATTGTTTATAAAAGTACAAAATGCATTAATTTTTTTGTTAAAAAGTGTAATAGTATCGTTTATATTATATCGTAGTACTTATATTCAAAATGTATAAACACATCATTTTATTCTTTACACCGTGAACATTATTTAGTCTTTTGGGTTTTGACTATGGTGGACTATGGTCAACCCAGTTTTTTTACTCCCTAGCCTACCTTACGTGAAAAAAAAAACAATTCGTATATTTAACGAGGGATATGAACGATTTCATGAAACATAAATTTAATTCCATGGCGCGTTGAAACTTTTTTTTTTCAATCGAATCATCAATTGTAGAAAATGTTATGAAGTTATGCTGAAAAGTATAAGTGTACTGTATAACACTGATATCTTCGTAATCAAATTTTGGCATATATACTTTTTTAGGTTTTTGCAATATAATTATTCACTGTATAATTTCAATGCATCCATTTTGCTTGAAAAAATTGTTTATCGGCTAAAACAAACAAAGCATTAATGCTTTAAAATTCGAAAGACAAAACAATAAAATGGAGTCAAGGTATATAGAAATCAATATGATTTGAGATCCTTTACAATCAACTTGTATACCTAAAATATATTGCACTTTTTTTGGCAGAAAAGTAAAACTTTTATAAATTATTGCATCGTAAATAGTAATGAATAAAAAATTTCAGCCAAAAGAATGAACTTTATTCAGAAGAACAATAATTTAGTTTTAAAGTGTTAATAAACCATATAATATATACATCTTGCTACGGAATATCATCTATACATATGTTTTTTTTTATTGTTTGTATTAGGTTCTGATCTCAGTGAGATATGAACACTATAATTTATTTAAAGAAAATGTACATTGGATAAATTATTTTACATAATAAACGTAGAATAATACACATATTATTCTTTCTCAGCGAATTCACGTGCGCAGTTTAACAAAATAAGGTTTTCTACAGCTCGTTGTTTCACTCCTCGATGTTCATCGCTTACCGATTTCCGCGGCTGCAACAATATGTTTAATCAAACAAAACGATTTTCGCTCAAGGCAGCCGTAATGTATACACTGTTGCTTAAATTTCATCGACTCATCATCCTTCCCTGACGAAAAATTGCACAACAAGCGAAGAAACTTTGTCGATCGTCATACGGCTGTGATGTATAAATGTATGAAAAAAAAAAAAAAAAAGTACAAGCCTCGGCGCTTTTTCTCGGTGTGACCAATAAAGTTGATCCTGACCTCGATGTCGTTGTGGATGTATGTTATATAAATAACAAGTGTGCCTCCACTGAGTTGCCGATGGTTGCGAGGATTAAGCAATAATATACGTCTTTGGCGGAGCTGCAATAATACAATACATAATTTCACGGTGCAGAAGAGCGCGGTGCTCGAAATTTGGTGCAGGAAAAAATGCAACGGCCGCTTTTTTTCCTCCTTATGTGTGTCAGCCTGCAGTATGATGCGTCTACATTTTTTTTTTTTTTTGTTGAGAATTGAAAAATGTATTGCGTTTATATATGGTTAGAAAAAAATTTCTCGAGTTTAATTATATACTGTTTTCTAAGCTTAACACGACAGTTCGACCATACAGGAGTGGAGTGTATTTTGTTACTGTAACCTCATACCTGATGATATTTTTTACAAAGTTTGATCCTAAAACGAGTGTGGTCCACAGGTTTTGCTTGGAACAGATCTCCGTCTGTAAATACAAGTTTTAAGATTAACTCGAGTAATTATTATCCTATTTAGCTGAAATAAATTTAAAAAATTGGATATTTGCACTTGGTAACAATAGATTTGTTCAAGCCCCTTTTGGTTCGGTTCGGTTCTCTTAACAAAACACATACCTATATATGTATACAGAACCAGTTCTGTTTGGTTCCCTATATATAGGTATATTTTGTTAATACCGAACCGAACCAAAATGGGCTTGAACGAACCTAATATTGATTCATATCAGCTAACTTCATTAGTTTGACATTGCAGGACGATAAGAAATATTTTTTTTTTTTTTTTGCCAACTATCGTATTGTGTGCTGTGCTATTGAAAAAAAACCTTACTTACAGTAACAAAAATAGCGATCGTGTCTAATGTATAGAATCGTATAATTTTTTTTTTTTTTTTTTTTAATTGAATGATCTGTTTGCCGATCTTTTGCCGATCTATAGGATAATGTATCGTCTCTGACAAAAAAAATCGTATTTCCAATTAAGCACGTTAATGGATTTTTTTAAGTATAAATAATATGCTATGCGTTGTTCCTCGAGGATTTTAAGAATACCAAAGCCTTTTTTAATTTGTGACATGCAATGGCACATCACTATTATGAAATTAAAAAAAAAAAAAAAACGCTTTTCTGAGAAGAAGGGCGGGGTACACAGGGCATGGATCTACCCCCCTCTACCGCAGTAAAGGCACCAGCCGCGAGTTAGGCTCCACCCTTGTTTCCCCTCCCAGAAGCAAGAGCGCACACACACACCAGTGCTCTCTCGAAAGCCGCTGCGTGCGCGCGCCTCCTCTCTCCGACTCTGACACATCGGGGAGAGCTCTCGGTTGCGTGAAAAAAAAAAAAAAAAAGAATTGAAAAAAAAAAAAAAAAAAAAAAACCGAAAAAAAAAAGAACCAGAGCAGCCGAGCATCGAAGAACGAGAAGAGCCGAGACGCGAAGCAGTAGGCTACTGTAGTTCACGAGGAATAGAGTTTTGTTTGGCTCTTCGGTGTGCCGTCGCGGGGTTGACGTGTATGTTAGGTATACTTGGCGCGTGTGCGTCGGGAAGTTTACCTAAAACTCGTCGCGCGCGTCCACGATTACGCGGAAGTACCTCGACACATCTCTCTTCCGATACCTATACTTTCTTTGTTACCGTTATGCACAAGTACAGTACACACGATTGTTTTTAGTTCTCGACAGTGCAAGGGTATTGTTAGTGCTGGTGAAGAGGACCAAGAGAAGGACAAGATCGAACTTTTTCTTTTTTTTTTTTTTTTTGTTCTTTGTGCTTTGTTTTTCTTTTCTTTTTACTCGAGTGTGTGAAAGGTACCAATACGTGCCTTACTCTGATATTTTGTGTGCTTGAGGACTTTTTTTTCGAGCGAAGGTCATCACTAACTGTTGGGACTACGTTTTTTAAATCTTTGTGTTGTTCGATTTAGTGGCGAGAGAAGGTCGGTCGTCGTGCTACTGTTTTTCCAGTTTTCTCGTTATTGGTAAGTGACGTAACCTTAATTAAATAACTATAAAAAGTTGTTTCCTTTCATCGAAAATTTTAACGATTTAACCGGGCCGACACACGGAGAAAAGTTGCAATTTTACTCTGGTTCTTATTGCGAGGAATTTAATAGAAAATTTTACATGCACTGCAGTCATCATTACCACATATATTATCATGTACCCAAGCAATAGTTACTTGTTTCACAAGATGTAATTGAAATTATATATAATGCGAGCACGTCCCAAGGGCTTTTTCAAAAATTGATAAATTTTATCCCAGTGTCTATTCGCGGGCTTATCCTTATCCACGTAAATGATAATGATACCGTCCACCCAGGTATTATCAATACTATAAAATATCCACGTATTTACGTGGATTTTATTCGAACAGATCCAGAGAATTTTCATTACTATCATTAATTTCCACGAACTAATTTTTACCCTCACACTCATTATCCTCGAGTTAGAAAGATTTTTTTTATCGAGCAGACACTACGTGCTGCTAAAAAAACCTTAGAAATTATTTAGGTAGTACCTCATGGTGGTGTTCAGACGCTTTTTACAACCCTTTGCAAAAACATCGAATAATAATTTTTTTTTTTTTTTTTTTCATGAAAAATAAGAAATAGAGGTGTATGAGAGAAAAAGTGCTTTTGCGACGGCCAATTGGTGGTTATTTTAACGTGAACAAGTATAAAGTATTCATTGACATAAACACATTGTTAGAACGCGCGTGTGTTGTAAAATTTGCACAAGAAAATATCTTGTACTTCTATACGACAATCAATAGGTCGCCTGATCATCGGCAACGAAGATCAAACCGTCGGAAACTTTTACTATTTTACCACGCATAATAAAACGATGGATAACGCAAAAACACGTCGTCGTTATCATTATTATCTTCCTGATGAGTTCTCTCTGTACTCTATACAGCGTGGATAAACGTATGTTGTTTCTTTTTTTCTACTCTCTGGTGCAAATGAAATTTTTTTTTTTTCTTATTTATACGCGAAGTAATTTCAAAAAAATTCCATTTGCAATTTTACCACGTCGCCCATCACTGTCAACCAAACGACAAAAGAAACGACAAGTAAGCAGTAAATATAGTAGCTCTCCAGTACATTATAATTATACGAATCGACAATCTCCGAGGGGGCCGGCGCGCAATACCTAATTATCATCCCAATCATCCGCGTAAGTGCGTCAAACGCTTGATATTACGTATATAAGTACTTGACGTAGATTATTACCATAATCGCCATACTATTAATAAATACGAATAAATGTGAGTTTATCGCTACTGTAACCGAACCAATGTAGGCTTTTTGCTCGCTTTTTCTCTCTCTACTTGGCATTCTTTCCAAGATTTCTCATCTGTATAACCTATGCGCGCACACACACACACAAGAACCTCGTCAGCTCGCTTATAATAGCTTCGTTTTTGGTGCTTCGCGGGCGTATGTATAAGTACAGCAGTTTTTGGGGCCCGACCCCATTTTTTTGGCACATACAGCATAAATTAGCCATAAAAAAATACTACGTGTATTTTTTTCTCTCTACTTTGCCGTCGGACACTCATATACATGTTTTCCAAGCGACGCGAGTGGGATAAAAAAAAAAATTTTAATTAAACGAGCCGTCCGTGTGAAACATTTATTTGGATATTATGCGTCTGATATGCACGTGTAATACATGTACGTAAAGGCAATGTATAATAGACTTGTGTTCAGCTGTAGGTATATAGTCTTGCAACGCTGTATACCTATATACAGATAAATTCGCGGGGAGTTGGCATTGTATGCCAAAACTAATCCGGGACGTTGTCAAACAATGCAAATAGATCGCAATAACTCACGATAGAGCTCGCGCGCCCGGGAACTCGTAGGTATAAGGTATATATAATAATCAGGACGCGAGCGTTTGTAGGTAAATACGAAACTTTGCAGATTTTGAGTCAACATTTATTATGACCAAGATCAATGACATCTGCTATGTCTCTGTCACTCTTTTTTTTTTTTTTTTTATCACAAACATACCTTGGGTTAATATATATTTATAATACCGCACACCCACTTGTTGTCGTTGTTTTATCTGCTTTTATATACATGAATATTGATACTAAGATTTTTCAACTAAACTATACATTATATTGTGTTGTTTTTACACGCATTTGATATTAAAACGCGTATATTTTACAGAAGTAAATGAAATTAACGACAATAAACACTCCCATGTGGCTATGAGTGCGCGTTTACACGTACACAAACATAGGATACTCGAGCAAAGAGTAATCATCTGTTTTCGGCATTTAGCGCGTCCGTGCGATGCTTTTTTGGCTAAAAATATATGTGCGCATATAAAGTGGATGCAGCGGCGCTTTTAAAAAAGAGAGAGAGTGAAAGGGAGGACGAATTAATTATATTACTGTGTAGTCGCGGGATGAATTTACGATTTCTCGTTTCATCCGTTCCCGGCGCTCTCTGTCACTGCGCCCAAATTAATATGTACGTGCCTCCGGATGTCCTGATGAGTCCCGTGGGACATTTTTTTTCTCGCACTTCCCCTCTCTCTATCATCCTCCCAAAAAGCTCTCTCACAAGTTGCGGCCCTTGTATAGCGCCGGCTCTTTGAAATTAAAAAAAAAAAAACAATTTCTTTTTCTGAACTACCGGCGATTTTTTTAAGTTTTTTATGTGTGTTATCAAAATTTTTTGAAATTCGAATTCCAACGATCGCTGTATCGTACTTTTTGCGCGAATCGTAGTTGTTATCGATAAAGAAAAAGGAAAGGTAAAAACAATTGTTTTTTTTTTTTTTTTAACCGTGTACAAACTGCTCTTGGTTGTTGTGTGCCTTGTTGTTGTATGGAATTTTTACAAGAATATTGAACAACATTTACTCCACAAAACAAGAATTTTTATCATCAGTATAACAACAGATTTTTACCGATTTTTTGGTAGCCAGGTAATTTATACTGTTCAACACGGTAATTTTTCGTTAGTAGAGCAGTAATTTTTATTATTTTACACGGTAATTAATTAAGCGGTTTATCGAACATGATGTCAATTAAAAATAAAAAAAAATTTCATTACGAGAGAAATTTTTTATGGCTGATTCTTCACTTATTTTCAATAATCATAAATATATAATTAAAAGTGCCAACGCATCAGACCAAACTTTTTTTTGAAATTCATTTTCGTAAGCCTAATCTCGTATAGTACGGTTTCCCAGAAACATTTCAGAACAAGCTATATAAATGTACAAATAGGAACACACTTTTTATTTCTTCAAGCAAAGAAAGAAGCAGACAAAGATGAAGCGCGAGGATTAAACGGAGGCAAAAACCCGTGAGTTTATTGCTTGCGAATGTACACGCACGCACTTTCCGTCATTTTTTTGTTTTTCCTTTCCGCATCAGCATGGCTAAGAGTGGTGGTTTTTTGCGACTCCCCCTCCCCCTCTTTCTCTCTCTGTGATGTACTTGAAATTTATACCCAGCACCAAGCAAGAGTTTTCGCGTTTTATATGGCGTGTTTGGGCAGTTAAACCGGAAATCGTGTCCAAGTCTGAATGCGGCATATTGAGTAATAGTGAAAAGTTACACCCTACATTTTGTCCGTCACTCAAAAATCACCAGTAGACGCTGATTACAAAGTTTATGCACCGCTTGCGGTGTTTATTTATAAATTTTTTTTTTTTCTTCGAAAGAGATTGAATGTATTATATTTATACCGACGAATCGCCTTCCTCGACGGAACATCCGAGTCGAATCGATCGTTGGTTTACGCGAATGCAGTGACGCAAGAGTGACCTCGGGACCGGGGGGCGCTCTGAGCGCTTTTTTTTCAACATCGTCCAAATCAGATTGATGCCACGAACTTGGCTGTATCGCTAAATGGAATGTGTTTAGGTTTACACTCTTGTGATGTCTTATTCATGTCGTGTGATTTACGCAGTGAAGGTTTTTTCACAGAAACGCGTTAATTTTTACATGGTACGTTATAAGTAACAGCTTAATACATTTGCAACGTGTAGTCGATTTCATGGCAGGTTCTTTCTATCACGCTTTTTTTTCGTAGTTTTTCTTTAAAAGGGGGGAAAAAAAATTATAAATCCAAGACAACTATTTACAATATTCGGAAAGCACATCCAAGTGGCTAACGGAGCTATGATATAGTATTAGAGGTAGAGCAGCTGTCGCGGACTCGTCAGATTGAGCACCTCCCAACAACGACAAGCCACACACGCCACATGTACGAGACGTAATATTCTTGTTTCTTTCCTCTTTTTAAACATCATATACGTACCTACATAGTTACACGATTAGAGTCGGCCGGCGTTGGGAAAATTAACGATTTCATGATTGTTTTTCTTTTTAAAAATATCACTTCAAGTTCCCAAAAAAAATTAAAGGTATTATCTATTCATTAAAAACACATAAAAATTTAACAAGTACAACTAAGATAACTTTTTCATGTATATTTTATCATCGTACAATTTATACACACGAACGAATTGTACTCAAGTTTAATAACATCATGTTTTTGAGTTAATAATTTGGTGCAATTATTTCGAGTTATCTGGCTTCGGTAAATATTTATATGAAAATTGTTTACGGTCTAATTCGTCACATTTAAATTTATTTGACTCGCGCGTTCATCGGCCCACTGTAATTAATTATGAAATTCTCTCACGATGGGCGCTACAGCTGAGAATCATCGAGAAAAAAAGTGCTATTTTCAGAATTTCAGATTAAGCTTCGACTAGGTTATTGTTTACGGGTAAAAGAACTGAGATATTTTTAAGTTGCTCTAATTGTAGGGAAACAGGAAAACTTTTTGCTTTTAAAATATTAATTTTGTCAAAGCCAGGTAATTTTTTACATGCCCTGGAAAACTAAGACCTTTTATTATATATATTATATATACACCTTTTGAAGTCCTCATGAGGTTCGTGAGATTTGTTTTACTAATTCAAAGAAATACGTGTTGGAGATTGCAAATGATACCTGAAGAAAAAAAAAAAAGAAGAAAATAAACAAATGAAAAGAAATAACAATTAAACGAAGCTCAAGGATATTTCAACGATTAATTTTATATTGCATGTATGATACCTACTGCCAATTTGTCGATACCCTGCGTTATTTTTATTGCACAATCTTTTTCCTTACTCATTAATTTTTATCTTAACGCAACGTACTCTTGTCTGAACTGCTTGCATGCGATCAATGAGTCTCAGCGATACTCTCATCATCGTGTATACGACAAAACAGTTCATAACGAGTTACAACTTGATTGGCTCCAACCAAAACAGGGCCGTCTCTATCTCTTATATAAATATAATATATACTACACATTATGTACTGTGCATTTGGTTGTCAAAAGAGACTTTGCTATGTCGCAAATTTCTTTTTGTTTTCGATTAATACGTTCTTGTATTTCTACGGTTAATAGATACATAACAAGCTGACACTGCAATAAATAATTATCATGTCAAACAATTTACGTACTATGCGAGTACACGAGTAAATAATCTATATGTAACAAGTGAATTTTTTTTTGTCAATTTCAGATTTCACGGCCAGTCGTCGATGGAAACCATCAGATTTAAGAATCGATCGCCTAGAGAGTGAACTGCATCTCGGACAACAGCTATCCAGTGCAACTCGACTCTCGATGCGAGTAAACCATCAAATCTAAGTGAATACCCCCCTCCGCTATACTGACCAAAAAAAAAATTAAATTAAAAATAAAAATAAAAAGCGAGCCGAGGCGTACGCGGAGCGTCTCGCGCTTTTTTCGGGGAAAAAGTGGAGGGTTCGACAGCCTTTCTGGAGGACCTCATCGCGGCCGAGCACCACCGGCAACAACAACAACAACAGCAGTACTGCGACAATCAACAACGCGACGACCAATTGCAGGATCAGCAGCGAGTAAATGCGGCCACCTCCGTTTTCATGAGCGGCTACACCAGCGCGGCTGCCGAGAGGATGATCTCGCACGTTATGCCCGTCACGGGGGTCGGCTCCTCGTTCGCCCCCACCGTTAATTTGCACAACGAGTTTTACCATCATTACAATGTGAGTGGCCTTTTTCCTTTTTTTTTTATGTGTATATAAATAAGCAGGACCTGTAGCTGTAATTGTTACGTGGATCATCTTCACTGATGGAAAAGAAAAACAAATTTCGTCCGTTGAATGGTCATCTGGTGTCATTCCGTTGTCTCGAGACTTTTTACTTTGGGCAACGTATAATTATAACCGTCCGGGACAGCAATTTCTATAATCGATGTACTTGCGATGAAAATTATTGTTCTAAACAGCAAAAAGTCTCTAGACGACGGGACAGTACCAGAATTACCATTCTAGCACAGTAATTTTTTTTTTTTTTCTTTTAGTGTACTTACATTTAAAATGTAAAAGAATCATTTATTATAGTCAAATAATATTAATTTAAATCAAATAAATAATAGCTGTACAATGTAACATTTAATAGATTTAATTTGTTTTGTTCAAAAAAATATTTTATTGTTTGTATTCGTATGAACGTTTATTTTGATTGGCAAAATTACTCTTAAGTGTTCAAATGATGTGGATTACTAATATTATCTGTATCATTAATAAACCAATCAATATCCAATCACTGCAGTTGTTAGTGCGAATTCGAGATTATACACGTTCTAACTCCTCTTGCGTATCCAATGAAAGTTGAGAGTAAAAAAAAAAAAATTGTTTACAAAGCCAAAAGATAAAGTAGCAAAATATTTATTCGTGCTGACGACCTTCTCACAAGTACTTTTTTTTTCCTCTTTCATTAAGCGCCCATATATATTCCTCGATAGTTAGGGACGAAAAAGAATTTAAAAAACTAAAAGAAAATTCATGCCGCAGCTTATTGCCCATTCGACCGATTGTTTGTACCGTAATTTGTTCAATACGATAAGATAAGCCTAATAAAAAAAAAAAAAAAAAAAGTATGTGCAAGTATGCGCGCACCTATATATTGATAAACATTGCGAGGGGATATAAAAAAACGTTTTCCCGCCAAGCGTTGCGTTGCGTCACTTAAACATGTTTGTACAAACATTGTCAAATCATTGGGAAAACAATTCTTTGCAATAATAATTACACAATCACGTTGACTCGCTGCACGTCTTACGCTCCTATCGACTATTGGTTTTATATGTATATACATACACTTGACAATTTTTATCAAAAACCATACAGTTTAGTGACGTTATCATAGCTTCGTTACGAAATTGCTCTTGTGTACAATATATTATTATATATAATTAACGGCTGAAATCAAGGATTACCACCATCAATTGCCGCACAATGGTTTTCCGAGGGAATTGAAATTTTCATACGCACACACAGGCTGTATTTTATCGGAATGCAATATAATTGCAACAAAACAGCGTGGCACTGTGGAGTAAATGGCTGATCTTTGTGTTCCGAAGTCGCGCCATCCGCGAATCCCACAATTATTTTATGGAAAAGAAAAGCAGAAGGAAGAGAAATACATCGGTATGAGCTCGATTTTAAGGGAACTAACTTATGCTTATTAGCCTTTTTTTTTTTTTTTTTATCGCTTGAGTATTAACACACACTCGTATATTTCTAACGATCGATTAAATACTTTTTGATTGTAAAACAAAACAATTCGTCACTCGTGCCATTTTGACGAAGCAACGCCCAGACAATGATGATAAAAATAAATGGAACCTACGGATTCTCAGAGCCAAAAAAAAAAAAAAAATTTTTCCTTCTCGCGGGTCAAAGCGCGAAGCGCGCATCTTATAATATATTGACGCTCTCTCTTTCGTCGTTAATCTATAATTCACGAGTTCCCTTCCTCTTTCTCCTTCCCGCGCCACATAATATCGTGCGGAGGGAAAAAAAAAAGGCTCGTCCGAGATCAACTCGCCGCGCGTATATTACACGCTGATAACGACACGAGTGTGGCCCACCGTACTCGCAATAATACAAGCCTGATGAATGTTTTTCGGTGTGTTGTATACTTGGTAACCCTCACAACTAAAAAATACCACAATGTGCGTGGTGAACAAATATTTCGAGCGTTTCGTCGTGGAATCTCATTATTTCACGTGTATATATATATACATTGGCTTAAATAATGTGATAACTTTCTTTCTAAAAATAATTTTGAAAAAAAAAATGAAAAAAAAAAAAAAAGGTCTCGCGTCATTTTATCGGGCATGGTGTAATCGTGAAATACCCGCGATTATGAGAGAAACAACGTGCAAGTGTTTCATTCGCTCGTAACGTTTCTTCCTTTTTCTTCGAGTATAATATATACCTATACGCGCCGATAAGTGGGTTATCGGGAGCCAAGGTCACGTATAGACACTTGTGAGCAAAGAGAGGCTTTGAGCATTAATTACAAAAATGTGGTAGATTTACCAGCAGCAACGCAGATTATGTATATAGTATCGATGGAAAAATCAATGTCAGAGGCTGATGCTGTGCTCACGACTATGGCCGCTGTATCGAGTATTTTGCACTTTTAATTTGACGTATACATGTATACATGCAATATAAATGTCGGACGCGTTTAATGATGTTTCAAATCTTCTTAAAGCATCGCATTAATTTGTGTACCATTTTTATTGCAATGCAACCTAACAATTGATAAAAAGTCACTAGTTCATAAATATTGTCACGTTGAAGTAAATGTGTTTATCGGCGTGATGAAACATCGAACCTTCCTTACTCGGACCTTTGTATTATATATTTGAGTATGTACCGCTGTTTGGTGGAACTTTGTTCCTGAAATTTCAGCCCAAAAAGCGGGAGGGAAGGAAAAAAAAGTCACGACACACGGCGTTCCCCATATATATATATGCATGAAAGCGCATGCACGCATGTAATGGGATGGAGATGAAGCGACTGGATGACAAGATAGAAAACGTTGGTGCGAAAGGAGAGGAGGGAGAGAGTGTCCCATTAGAGCCGCTCTGGCGCTGCGATTTCTCAGTGTCGTGTCGGTCTGATGCACTTGCGTGGTTGCGGTGTGAAGGAGCCGATCTAGCCCCATCATACATATATACGTGTACTCGCGAAAGAGATCCGATCGGTATGGTGTTGACGACGTGTATTACGGAGTCCGCGGGTTGAGCCGCTCTTGTCGTCGCATCGTTGATGGGTGTAAATGCGTAGTGGTGCAGTGGCGTCGTCGCGGAATGCACTGCGTATAATATCTCTTGTCTCCTTTTTTGAACGAACGCTCAAGATTTGCGAAACGCAATTTTTTTTTTCTTTTTTTTTTTTTTTTGTTTTTTTTTTTCTTTTAATACTTACCGTGAGCCGTGTGTCTTTAAATTTATAAATTATACAGTGTAACTATAGTAACAATCTAATCTCGTGGAAAAAAAAAAATCATAATACGAGTCAATGTACCTATTGCAACGTGAAATTTTATGTGCATCAGCTAGAATCTATTGCATCCTATGTTTGCTTTCAAATCAACGAAAATTTCGTACAATTACAAAATATTTATTTCAATTTTATCGAAAGAAGTTAAAAAATAGTTTCAATCAGGGTGTCAAAAAAGTCAACAAAAAATCAGAAATGGTTAAATTTTTTGTTTTGTTTTTGTCAAAAGATACAATCACCAAATGTAAAAGCTACGAGAATTGGAAAAAAAAAAAAAAACCGGAAAGAGCAATATAAAAGTACTACACGGCATATACAGGAATGCACCCCCCTCCCTACGTGATACCTATATACTGTAACAGGAAAAATAAATAAAAGCATAAACAAAAGAGCAAAAAAACAAAAAAAAAAAAGGAGAGAGTACACAGGGGATGATCGCATACTACAACGATCCAAGGGGATCGTAAGTTTCGCCGGGGCATAATACGGATGTCACAACAGCCGGCCGGTATTTGTAAGCTTCCTGCGACGAGACTTCAAACATCGCGTGCTCAAAGAGGACCTCCTTCTCTCTTTCTGTGATTTTCTTTCCTCCCCATATACACACATAACTATATACGAATCAACGCGTTATTGTATATACACATACATACATACACACACAGACAGACGCGCGCGTATCTTGTTTAGATTTCCACTTCATTTGTCAAATCTCGATGATATCGCGCGCGACGTTTGTTTGGATAACAATAGAGAGCGCGGGAAGATCACTTTGTTAACGTGTTTTTCTTTTTTTCTTTTTTTTTTTTTTTTCGCTTCTTGTTTTGTTTCCCCTCGCTCTAATTGGGAGGATAGATTTTTCCGCTCCATCGGCGCAAATGATTGTTTTTGGCGAGCAAATAAGATGATTGTAATGATTGGATTTTTTTTTGTTTTCCGTAGGAACTGCAGCAGGGAAACGTGAGCCTGAGCAGCCCCGGCTTGGGCCACAACGTCCAGGACCCGATCCATCATTCCCTCAAGATAAAGCAGGAGTCGTACCAGCTGTCGACCACACCGACCCTACCGTCCATGCACCCAAGTGAGTACAACTTGCGTATATATATTCTTCGCTTGACGTACAATTTCACCACTCACCTGTATACATAACACCTGCACGGAGCAAATCGATGTATAGGCCGAGCTTTCATTTTCCTCCCGATTATAACAGTTGTTACACGCGTGTAAGAACAAAATAGCTTTTACGTGCTATACGTGCTGTAAGCGTGTACCTTACAAAAATAGAGCAGCACACACGCGCGAGTTTGGACACACAGCGACGACGACTCTATTTTCAAGCCAAGGCACGACGCGGGGCAAATTAGTCAACGGAGATACGACGCATCGGAGCTGATATTCAAGATCACTCGGAGCTTTTCGGTTGGGGAGAGGAAAAAAGTCATCGAAAAATCGGCGTCGCCCATAATAATAATAATATAAAACCTTTTGAAACACGACCGCGTCACAAGCCGACAAACAAGTGTATAAGTATATATATATGTGTAGAGGCCGTGCGCTATGACGAAGCGATTTTCCCCACTGTATTAATAAAAGAAGAAAAAAAAAAAAAAAAGAAGCCAAAACAATGAAAATTTACGATTACGTGTGTCCATCGAGTCTAACAGTGCACGAGCTTTTTTTTCAGGTAAACAAGAGCTTTTAGATACACCATCCTGATGTTATTGTTGCTATAAATTCATTTGCAGTTTAACGCTTTGCACTCACGTGTACCTGCACTTGTTTTTTTTTTTTTTTTTGCATATGTACGTAACAAATAAAAAACCAGCTCTTGTACACACAAAGTACACAGAGAAAGAGAGAGAGATGTATGTATACATACGTAAACCGCAAAGCTCTTTCGCAACGACGCGCACGCACTCATCCCCGAATATACTCGGTGTAATCCCCGAGGGATGGGGAGAGCTTTCCAAAAAAGCGAGACCTCGGTCCCTCCAACAAGAAACACACGCGCTAATGCCCCTCGAGAAGAGAGTGCATATTCTAATAATACAAGGGGAGAAGGGGGGGGGAGGTGAAAGAGATATAAAACGGAGCGACACTTTGGGAGGTGGAGGAGGGCCGAAACAAATGAGCGAGGCGTGCGCGTATAACACCGCGCGTTTAGCTTTGATATACTGCCCCCGGGACTCTTGCTGCTGCTGCTCTCCCTGATCTCTCCTCGAGGCGTTTAGTCACACGCGTTTTTGTACCACATTACCTATATACCTCTCCCTCTTTACTTTCGATTCTTTCTCGTATTTATTATCATTACTTTGCACACTATTGGCGACCTATTAATTAATATTTTTTTCTTCTTTTTTTGCACCGTTAAGCGATGGCGTTTGCGAATTATTACCGATAACCGCACATCGTCGAGGTTTTTGTTTCCTCACAGCATATTTTAATCGCATTCAAACACGAAATTCATATCGTCGAGGTACATAATAATAATAATATATGGATACTTTTGTACTCCTGTTGTTGTTGTTTACTCTGTTTCGGCAAAATATTTATTATTGACACCGTGAAAACACGTGAAAAAAAAAAAAAAACCCCTCAACCTTTGTACATCCCGCCCGAAATTCATAAATATTGTGTGCGAATAAACAGTTGATTAATTGATAATGGAAGCTGCACTTCCCGGCAACTCTCGGCAATGTATATATTTATCGCTCTCATCACTTCTTTCTCGCATGTGTATGTTCGTTTGACTGGGGCAACTTTTAAACAACAAACCACATACACGGTAATTAATAACGTAAACACGGAATACCTCCACTGGATTATTGACATTTTTTTTTTCTTCTTCAATCAATTAAGTTAATACACAAGTAAAAGATAAAACAAACAATTAACTATTACACCGGTGCAGTTGTGTAATTTTTTTAGCATAGAATAATCATCAATCAACAAGGTCTCCGTTGACCACCAGCTTGACCTCAAGTTCAAGTTATATTGCTGGGGTGTCAACTTGTAAATATATATATACATATACTTTTCATTGATTTAACAATGCGCAGACAAGTGTTGAACTGTACGAGCCAATCGTTTCATTTACAAGCAGATCGATAAGATGGATAGACTTTGATTTTCGTGGTGTGCGCCCGTTCCAACGCGTACAAGAGCGTGAAACTCGACTCTTTTTCTCTCTCTGTGTCCCGCATGCACATATTTTTCAGATGATAAAAGCCGACTTGAGAGGGGAAAAAAAAAAAAAAAAAAAAAAAACATCAAGGAAGACAACACGCAATGATACGCGATATTATACGTAGACAGAGACGGATGGACGGGTGAAAAGTGTACGGTGACTTTACGGCGAATGAAACGACGCGCGCCTACCGGGTATTGCAATGAGTAACGTCCGAGGAATTAACGATTGCGCAAAAAATCTCTCGCGTGATTGCAGTACGTATATATATATATAGGTGTAAGTGTAAAGGACGGTCGCGCTTCGTTTTTTCTCGTGTCTATATGTGTAGGTATTTGGACGTTTTCGTCATCGCGCTCGAAATGGTGCACGAAAAGGAGGGGGAGGAGTGGGTATAAAAATACATATATAAATAGAAGACAAATCGTCCGGCGAATCGGGGGGTGTATAGAGGGGGAGCGAACGAAAAAAGTGTGGGTATATATATGAGTGAAAGAGACCGGGAGGAGGAAGAGGAAAAGGCACCCTTTTTGTCGACGTCTGTTTTCTCAGGCCCTCGTAGTGTATCAAGAGGTCCATTCGCGCGTGACTGTCTTGGTTTGTAAGTGCTGTACTGCCGGCACTTACGTATACACCCCCCCCCTCCGGATGATTAAGTCAGGTCAGGTGTAGGCGCGCGACTCGGCACTAAATTATATCGAAGCCGTGAGAGAGATTGGGGGAAAAGTGCCATCCATGTATATATGTATGGAAAGGGGGGGGGGCAGTTTTCTTCTTTTTTTCTTTCTCGGGCGTCAAAGGGGTACTTGGGGTTTGGTTTTACATGGCTGCACCGATAATTTTCTTTTTTTTCGATGCGATGCTGTCGATGGGGCTTACAAGTGTTTGGTGTGTGTGTATTGTAATGCTCGATTCACCATCTCCAGCTTAGTGTGTTTTTTCGGGTAAACGGCGTTGTTTCATTACTTTTTTTCAAAGGTATACTTAGTCTTGTTGGATATGAAAATGTGCTCGTACACTGAGAGAAAAACATAAAATTATATACAGAAACTGCAGCAAAAATTACCATTCCGCACAGTAAGTCGGGTACAAGGTGGCGAAAAAGGAGGTAGTTATTATTTTTAAAAGTAAAAATTATTATTTTAACAATAGAAATTACAGTTCGAACTGTAAAAATTACTGTGCTAGAAAGTGAAATTTATTAACCGTTCCTTTTAAGGTTTTTCTTTTTCCAGCATAATAATTTTTACTGTTAGAATGATAATATTTACCGTTAAAAATTTAATTTATTTCTTTTTTGCCAACTTGCATCCAATTTACTGTGCGGAATGGTAATTTCTGCTGGAATTTTTATTATTTTTTTTCTCTCAGTTTACCTTAAAAATAAATATTCATTGTGGAGAAAATAAAACTGTATAAGTAAGCGAACGACTCGCTTTTTGTTCGTAGGGACACGGTTTTTTGCGACTATGGTCTCATTTTTTTTCTGCTGGACACAAATGTGTTTTCAAATTAAAAAAAAAAAAAAAAAAACCATAAAGTGTCTTTAACTTGCAGTGGCAGACGTAATAGTATATTGAATTTTTTTTTTCTTTCTCGGCATATATAATATTGATATAAAACACGTCGTTAGCCCCTCAAAAACATCAAACAGCGAAGAACGAACAAACACTACTCATCCCTCTCTCTCTCTCTCTCTTGATTGATTTACGACGTGTTTGTTTAAACAAAACACCACCGATGCGCGTACAATCATATCACCGATGAAACCCACCTATATACAACAACGACCCTTCATCTCGACTCGCGCTACACACGGAAAAGCAGAATCGCCCAAATCGGCGCTTATTACTTGCATACAAGTATAGGCTTGGCAAACGAGGCGCGACGGCGAGCGAAAAAAAAAAAAAATGCCCGCACATGATCCCGAGATGTAGGCGCTTGGCACTCTCTTTCTCTCGCTCGTATATAGGTATTATCTCTCTCTCTCCCTTTCATATATAGGTATATGTGCGCGTATTAGTCGGGAGCCGCGCGCGTCGGAGAGAGTTACATTAGGGTGTTTAGTGCGCGGGTGAGTTACTGCGTCGCTAATCCTGGAGACGCTCGCTGATTTATCGCCCCGGCGACGACGCGTTACTTTCTTTCTTTCGTTCTCTCGCTCGTGCGTGAGTTTCTTTCTTTCTTTTTTTCTTTTTTTTCTTTTTTTTTCAAGCATAAATTCCGCGAAAATAGAGAGGCGAGACGATTATAATTACAATATCGCGTCTGGGAGTCGACTGCGCGACCCAGAGGCTTATACGCGAGCAACAAGTGCTCTATTTGCCGGATGATTTGTCTCTTCGCCCGCGGCCACGAGTGTCTCTCTCTCTTGTGCTTTTTCGGGAAGTATACCTACCGGGTTTTTTTTTTTTGCTCTGGCTGCTCTTGCGACTAGCGAAATGACGTTTACACGGCTCGGCTGGATAATATTGATGGCCCGGGATATGCGCACCGCTGTTTTGTTACACGCTGTGTACGTATGGTTTCTTGTATGTGACCATACGAATGTATATATGTATTACCCGAAAACTACAATCGCATTGCATTTTTAATTGCAACTTTGTAAGACTAGACGCAAGCGTTGGATAAAATACATGCATAAACATCGCTTTGCGTTCGCAATGGAATCTCGAGCTTGGGAACGAGATTTTTATCGCGTGTAATAATACATTTATCAATTAATTGTTTCAAAGGTCACGAGTTACTCCAAAAACAATCATTGTGTTGTCTGATGGCAATTTTCAAAACACTCTTCAAATTAGATCTAATCAAATCTAATCACACTTTATCCCGCTATAGCGAGGAAAAAAAAAATTACATGTACTCTTACGGTTGTATGAAACGCAAGATCTATATGCCCATGTAATACATAATAGGTACGCAGACCCTTTAATTTTTTTTTGTTTTTTTTTTGTTTTTTGTTTTGTTTTGTGTCGATAAGCCAAAGTGAGAGAGTGAGAGCACTGCGTGTACGTGAAATCGAGACAGGCGCAGCAAGGAAATCAAAGCCGGTACATTAAACAAAGCTCCGCGGGCTATATCCGGTGAAATTTCAAGAGTTACTCACGCACACGAGCTTCCTTCCCGTATTACGCTGCTCTGATTCTTTCTTTTGTGTGCACGTACAACACACACACACATACACATGTAGCACGAGAGAGTCGTAAAGTAGAGCTTTCGATGGTAGATATTTGGCAGAGCGTACATATGTGTATATATACGTGTACATGTGCCAGGGAAAGAGCTCTGGACCTTTGGGTTTATATATATATTTATACACGCGAG
Organism: Copidosoma floridanum; assembly: GCF_036245765.1. Taxonomy (NCBI): domain Eukaryota; kingdom Metazoa; phylum Arthropoda; class Insecta; order Hymenoptera; family Encyrtidae; genus Copidosoma; species Copidosoma floridanum. The sequence goes on along the minus strand of NW_028321897.1, from coordinate 5,796,981 downwards.
TCTCGGATTACCGAGTTGGCGAATTATTATACGGCCGAGTTCCCTTGCTCTGCTGCTGCTGCTATGGGTCCTTTTTTTTTCTCTCTCCGGCGCACTGGACCCCCTTTACACATACAGAGGTATTTGCTTGTTTATTATTTTCCCTTTGGACGCGCGTGTGCCTAATTACCCAAACGCCGGGGATGTATATTATATATACATGCGTGTATACGTTAATTTGACAAAAATAAAAGGATTTTGGAAACTTGATTTTTTTTTTTTTTTTTTAAATTTATTTATCTCGCTGTTGGTTTTTATCGATTTCGAAAGAAAAAAACCCTCGTCTCGGCCAAATATCTGTTTGCCCGCCTCACCGCTCGTCCTCCTCCTGCTGAACAATTATCTCTGTATAAAGTACAACTTTTTTTCGTTCCTCCTCTAGAGCCATCGATGCTCAAAGTAAAAGGGCACACATGCATATACATACAGGGTAGGTATATCAATGTCGTTTGGCACTCGATACGTGCATGCTCCTTTGTGTGTGTGTGTGTGTGTATGCGTAATGGCTCGGCTAATTGCGTCGGCGGCGAAAGGGCCGTAAACCCTATACTCCGAACATGATCTCTCTCTCTCCGCTCTCCGTGCATGCTGCGATTATATTAGCCCTCCTGTATTACTTACGTAATATATCTACACACTCGGTTAATTGCTATTACTATACACACGTGTGTTACGATAATATAGCCTGCATGGCGGCAGAGCGGAAAATTGACGTAATAAAGGTATCATATATATATATATTATTGCAGCCCCACGTGTATAATATATATATATATATGCGACAATACCGTGCCCGCCCTCTGTTGACTTTTTTCCTCTTAATATTAAGTACCTCTCTTTTGGTGTATACTCGATCGTTCTATGTACAGTGGACAAGGCAGTATTTGATTTTTTTTTCCCCCATTCGATGTTGGATGATAAAATAATAATCAGAAACCTCTGATGTGACATTTTACACATAGTCATCTTAGCTCCTTACCAATATAACTCTTCGTTGCATAATACATCCAAGCGATTGATTAGAATTATGCTAATAAATTTTTCTAATGTCATATCGGTTCAAGCTCCATGTGTATACCCTGTTCTGATCGTTCTTACATTGTATTAAATATACGTATATAGTTGTCTGCGATAGAATATTGGACAATTTTTTTTTACCTGTAAATTCGCGCACGAATATGAACTCGCGATGAATAATTTCAGAGCGTCAGAAGCAAACGGCACGTTATCCAATTCCAATATAAGTACCTACCTACACATGTTACATGTAACAACATACAGCAGAAGCCATCCTCTGCAACTGGAGACTATACGGTAATCGCGACGCGTGTAAAACGTGACACTCCGATACACGCGGACTTGAATCTTTTTTCTTTCCTCTTCTAAACTTTTGTACCGAGCCAAGCTCCAGTATATGGGTATACTTTCACCTCTCTCTGGTAGACTGCACGCACGTAGGGATCGTCTGACGTGAGTCTCTGTTCTTTTTTTTTTTTTTTTTTTTTTTTTTTTTCCTTTTCTTTTCGTGGGAGAGACGCGAGTGAGTCATCTTGAGCGCACGACGCCTCGTAAAGTTGGACAAAACTGCGCCTTTCTTTTTTCAAAAGTCCCATCTGTTTGACCAGGGACAACACGGTCCTTTATGCTGGAAAAAGTCCGTTTTAACAACCGATCCAATGTAGATATCGGTATAGATATGCACACCATCCTTGTTTTCTCCAATCACATGTAAAATTTGCACTCGATGCACCAAATACCGGATTTCGAGTATAGAGTAACGGCGATATTCGCAATAACAATTATATTCATGTCAAGGTCTCGTGTAACGTGGCAGGCAACATAAAAAAGCCATGCACACGCGCGCGTGTGACACTTTTCGGTGTAACGCATTGTATACTTGCACCCACTTTTCATAAGAACGATTTCCCAATCGATGATGTACTTATCCCTGCAACTCGGTTGCCGATCGGCAAAAATTGAAGGACGTTTGTGTTCTTTGTAAGCGAGCTTGCGCTGGATGGTTATGCAACGAATCGTGTGTGGACGGCCTCTTTGATTTTATCGCGTATTGATCGGTAAGATCGATTTTTTTTTTTTTTTTTTGTTATTGAGGACGCGGAGGGAATCATTTTGAATAAAATTGCTATTCCCATACCGGTGTTGCGAAAAAACTTTTGGACTTGCACGTATTTATTATTTATCTCAGTTTATAGCATAAATTGGTGATTTTAACGATATTCACATAACCATCAGATGATATAAAATCGGTAGTTCAATCCGAACTATTTTTTGATCGTGTTCATGTAATTTTCTCGCAAAAATGGCAAATCGTTGCAAGCTAAACAATTTTTTTGAAGAAATTTCGCTGAATATTACATCGAAAAATCTTTTCAATAAAACAAACCCTCATACATACAAATACGTGAATGTGAAGGAAAAAAAACTTTTTTTCCTTCGAGCACCGATCGATCTACAGGTAGTGGGCAGGCGAAGACTTTTCCGCGTATGACGTCGAATTAAAATGCGATTAATCATCAGCCCCTTCGTCAGCTCTGGTGCGCCATATCACCGTGGCAAAGACTCCACATTGGCCGATCGACACGTACCCATGTCGCTGCATATATAGCCTATATAATGTACAAAAGAGAAAAAAAAAAAAAAAGACGTGCAGCAGCAAAGTTGTATATGCATATATACATGTAAAACTGTGCGCGGGTGATTCGCGAGCTGATGTCATTCGAGTATTGTATTTCGCTTATCGCGGCCGGACCGACGATTCTTTCTTTTTCTCCCGTGTGTGCCGATTTCAGCAGCTGCCAGCACTCCGTTGAGACGAGGGAATGCAGAGGATGCCGCTTTTTTTTTTTTTTTTTCCTGAAATAGTAGGAGGGGGAGAGATTAGCTCGCTGACCTTCGACCCTCTTTTGTGCCACGTTGGCATGTATAGTGGTACATCTTTTGTCATGGAGAATGTGTACTTACTCATTTGCTTGTGGTTTTTCTATGCACTGAAATGCTATGGGACAACGGGTTTTTTAATTGATACAAAAATTGTAGCATTTAAAAAAAAAAAAAAAAAAAAAGAGAATACCTATACGTGTGAGAGTCAAGTTGTTTGGATTTGAAAAAATTTTCTGGTGTGCGAAAAACAAAATCCTTGACTCGGGAGGAGGCGTTTTTGGATTGGTAAATATTATTATAAAGAGAGAAACAGATTTTTCAATTGACGTTCTGGTACTGAAAATCTGAAAAAATTCTTCCATGTATGTATAAAAAACATCAGGAAGTTCTCGATTACTGTACATTACAACAGGTTTCGTATATACCTTGAGTAATTCATACCCATATATGTACACAATGACATGAAGTAACAACGCGTATTGACTCCAAAAGTTGAATTGTTCAACCTGCGAATCCGGAACTCGTTTCGAAATTTCGCATTCCATTCCGCGTAAGAAAAAAAAAAAAAAAAAAAAAAAAAAAATTGCAAGAAATCGTAAGTTGGCGATCACTTTACGCGCGCAATTAGCGATATACCTAACGCATCGCACCCCGTACAAATGTACCTGTACATTATACATATCCGGTAAAGCAAAACATCCTTTCTCTATTATATGCTGCAGCTCGGCTATTATGACAGTGTAAAAGCATTAATTTGTACAACAACCGAGTGCCATGTGTGCAGTGCAGCGTGTGTCGACAGCTATTCGGCCTGTTATTTTCAAAACACCCTCTCTCTCTGCACGTGCACTATACCTGCGCTTGTACCTTATATATGTTGTATTGTGTGCATCCAATAGAAGAAACTCAACACCCTATATATACCGTACATACGCTTATCCATCCATCATCATCCGCTCGATACACCTACTTATACGTGCGAGCTTTTACATGTAACATTATATATGTATATCTTTATACTGTCTTTGACGATGAGTTGATGAATGAAGGCGTTACACATATAGCTGTTTGTTGTCTTTGATTCTCTGTCGAGTAATTTTTTTTCTCTCTCTCTCTCTCTCTCTTGACACTCGTAGTCGTGAAAAAATTTAACATCACGTGTCAGGCTTGTTTATCGAAACAAACAGATGATTACATAAAAATATTTGAGAGAGATTCGTATTTGCAATTTAACAAACGTAAGCAAATGGTGCTGTAACAGCGGCGCTTATCGCTGCATCCGGGAATATTTGTTTGGGGAGGAAAAAGAAAGTATATACGCTTAGTTGGTTTATTACAATATGTATAAGCGAGTTATGCAGCTTTTGTTTTTTGCGTCTAGTTGGCTATTAAATCTCTGTAAGTACTATATATTTATGATTCCCTGTACTCGTACATTAGTATGCGTTTGAAATATAATTTTAATGCCAAACGACGTTTTTTCTTCTTTTAATGAGAGGAGTTACCCCACGACGAATTACGTGGATCAAATCAACAATATTGTTATTTCCTCAATAAGCTCGCGATAAGTGACAGCAAAGTGTTACGTTGTCTCTCGGACTGTTCCTTATTTTTTTTAACATTTGCTTTTCTCAGCAGATACGCAGTATATATAATACACATTTGTATTGATTTTAAAAGAGAGGAAAAACGCCACTTACGCTCGAGAGAGTATTATAGGTACTTGGCTTTTTTTTTTTTTTTTTCTTTTTTTTTTTTTTTTATCAGAGCCCAACGTGACGTGCACCGAAGGAGTTTGAACGCTGCACGCACGGCCCAAAGGCGAAATATATACACCCGTAATATCGTGGAGTCGCGTTACCGCGAGCAGCTCCAGTTACCCAGGAGCCCCGTATATATTCGCGGACCGTATATTACACACATGTATATATACACACACGTAGACGATCACAGGGGCATTGTTACTACGCCTCGCCTCACCCCCGCATGCGCTGTGCTCTCTTTAATTCTGAGTAATGCGTCGCGCGTATGTATATATACGTATACGCGCGCAAGCGATACTTTATTTATATTTTGTAAGCTTCTCCTCGTCCCACTCGGGGGTGTACTTTTGGCCTTTTTTTTTTATAACCCGTCGAGATTCGTGGATTTATTTTTTGGAGATGCGTTGGTAGTACAGGATTGTAAAAGTTCCTCGTGACTTAACATTGTTTCCTGTTCTAATTATCATCTGGACGAAAATACCGAGGTTTTTGCGTTACTCTTATACTTGCATACACATAACAGCATGAATTCAATCTATATATACCTAAGCGTTAGCAACGCGGGAATATGGAATGGAACGTACGATACAAAAACAACGCAGCTGCCAAATTTTTGTTTATGCATCAACGTGAGCCTCGAATCGTTTATAATAACTGATTGGTTTGGCCGTGGCGGGAACATATTGTTTTACATATACATCATACAAAACACACTTGCTTCGTTTTACGCGTACATGTATATACAACACGTTTTCCGTACGAATTAAACAAAATCATCCAACACGTTGGGCCGAGAGGTATGCAAACAAGCGGGCAAAAATGTCACTTCACGCTTCCTACATCCCAATGTTCATCGACAGAGCACGTGACAAAACTTCAAACATATAAAAAAAAAAAAAAAAAAACCTTTACCCTCGTCTTTTTTTACTTCCTCTTGCATGAGTGTAAAGTATTTATATGTAGAAGTTTTATTTTTATAATAATAAAAAAATCGACGCTGTTACATGTGGATGTTTAATCATCCCAGTTATCGGGGTGTATTTTTTTCTCTGCAATCATTTCACGTCACCTTCAATTACACAAAACTCGTAAACGTATATACATCATGTGAAAAACGATAAACGACCCCTTTGGTCAAATCCCGTGAATTAAACAAAGTATCCTCGCGCTTCGTTGTACAGTATCAACTTGTTTATAAATATTTAAACACACTCGCACTTTAAATGATCGGTACAATATTATATAAGGGCAGATATACATTATACATCACCGTGCACAAAGAGAAACGGTGTCGAGCATCACCGCGAGTCGTTGCCTCGAATTTCGAGATGCCTCGTGATTCGTATGAAAAAATCCAATTGTCCCTCCACCTATGCGTAATATCGAGGGAGGTGACTATAATATACATATATGTATATATTATACACTCGTGAACACGTATGTATAGGTTTCGAGGAAGTTGTCGATTTCTCGGCTCTTTCGCTCGCGTCCGCTATCGATTTCTTTGTTTTCCCGCATTGTTCGATTGTTGGAAGCTCGACCCTATCATGGTGCCTTTTATTTTTCATTCTCATTTCACCTCATCGATCTCCAACCATATTACCGATATAAGTATACCCACACTGTACCGTACACTACGAAAAAAAAAAAAAAAAAAAAGAAAAAGAAAAAAATGTATTCTTCTCCAGTCAGCAGCTTCGTGTCGGATCCACTGGGCAGCAGTTGCATGCCAACGGCGAGTCCAAATAAGGACCTGCACGGCAGCTCGGTGCAGGTAAGCTCGAGCTTACAGTCACCACTGCACCAGCACCACCATCACCACAGCCATAGTCCCGGCTCCGTGCAGGTTGCCTCGATGCCCACTAGTAGCAGCCTCGGGCCTCTGCAACATAACAACCACCGCCTGGTATATACACAATTGCTTGACTCTATAAATCATCATTAACGCTCACGTCTCAAAATCTGAGAAAAATCGATAGATACAATATTATGTACCTGCATATTTGCGGAAATCATCGAGCCTTGTATATGGGGGGGTGAAGATTGTTGGGTTTGTTCACCCGTACTTTTCGCTTATTCGTGACAGTACTTGGAAACACCTTGTATATGTTTTTTATTCTGAAAAATGACATGAGAAATTTGTTATGGATCAAAATAAATTCACAATTTTTAGCTGGAATTGGTCATCAAAAGTGCTCGAAACGAGCTTTGTCAATTCTTACATGTTACCGGTAGATTTTGGTTCATTTCCTGCCATAATATTAACTTAAAAAGATGAAAACCATTCTCCTTATTGTTCATGCCATGTACGACACTAGTATATATTATATTTTCCCTGATGTAACTGTACAATCGAGAGATTTTTGTGCGCGTGGATATATATGTATGTTGCGAACCACATTATGTATTTTACAACGATGACGTTTTAAAGTTACTTTGGCCTCCAAGCCCAACTTTTGCGATCATTGTCTTTTATATCGATTGTTCCTTACACAGCCAAAATCGGTGAAACGAAAGTTCGAAGATCACTCGCCCGACCGTTCGGATTATCTCGAGGCTTCAACGACAACCAGCAACAACGGCACCGGCGGCAGCCACCACCACCTCAACAGTATAACGGATGACCGAAGCGTCGGGGAGTCGAGGGCCTCGAACAGCACCAGCGTCGTCGTTAACAGGCGCTCGCGAAGCAGCCGCGCTCCGTCGGCCAACGCCAACGGTGTCTGCAGCAGCAGCAGCAGCAGCAGTAGCAGCAACAATAACTCTGCCACCACGACCACGATCACCACAACCACAACCACGGCCAAGAACAAGAACAACAACAACAACAGCAGTAGCATTAGTAGCAGTGGTAGCAATAACAACAACAATAGTGGCGACAACAACGCGACGGTAGCCAACGACGGCACGAACGACAATTCGAAGAAAAAAAAGCCGCCCTACAGCTACGTGGCGCTTATCGTCCTGGCCATCCGGAGCAGCGACGAGGGCAGGCTGACCCTCAGCGAGATATACTCGTGGATCATGACGAATTTCCCGTATTACCAGGAGAACATTAAGGGCTGGCAGAACTCCATAAGGCACAATTTGAGCCTGAACGAGTGCTTCCTGAAGGTGCCCAGGGAACCCGGAGCCGAACGCAAGGGCAACTACTGGGTCATCGGTTAGTGTACACTTTTATCACAGATCGTGAAATATACGTTTAAAACGCGGTGTCAGGTATATAATAAGCTGTTTATGAATTACCGTTCATTGGCCTTTTTTTTTCTAAATCAATTGGTTGTTTTCAATCAGAGATTTATTTAACGCTTTCCTACATTAATTTCAACGCAGTTGGTGAGCGTTGTGTTTTTGTATCCTTACGTGAAGTGTATCGATGTGTACATTCGTTATGATCCGTGTTGAAGATCCAAACGCGGGCGAAATGTTCGAGAACAACAACTTCCGGCGACGCAAGCGGATGAAGCGCGCCCCGCCCAACAATAATCCGTACAACAAGGCCATGTACAGCAATCCCTACCAGTCGGTTCACATGGGCCACATCAACGCCTCGAGGAGCATCTTTGGCCACTCACCGCCTGCTTACGGCTCGGCCACCGCTTACCCTCGTTACGAGAGGTACACAAGTACTATATACATTAGATATTGTAGCAAAATCATTAAATTTTTTCACGTGTACACATACCGATGATGATTCTAGTGCCTGGAGCCTGCCGCAGCAGCAACAACAGCTCTCGCCGTATGGCTGCCAGCTGCCCCAGCAGTTGCCGATGCAGCCGATGCAGATCCCGACGATGAACGGCTACAGCCAGATCGGATCGTCCTTAGGTGAGCCACGCACTCTAGCGCCGTTTTCCCGCCCTCCCTTGCGCCTCGCCGCAAACTGACCGAACCCCCGGGTCCCCAAGCTTTTCAAGGGAATTACCTCGATGTTCCAGGTGGCACGAGCGGATCGACTGCAGCCGCCGCGGCCGCGGCTGCCATCAGTAGCGGGAATGGCTTCGCTGGGGGCTTTGCTGCCGCGTGCTCCAGGAGGCACGATCCCACTGCCATGAGCGTCTCCGAGGCCGTGTCCAGGTGCTCGTACTGGCCGGACAGTGAGTTTTGCACTTATTTATTATACATTTACACTTTCTGAAAATCAAGGATTTGTTTGAAAGTTGTGTTTTTGTTACCGCAGTGATAAAAGAGGACCCGGGCACCACGCCGTTGTCGCCAAGCAGCACCGTAGGTGTCGCCTCTAACGTGTACAGCTCGACGACGCCCTCGAGTGTTTCATCGATCGGATACTCGCCCGTTGATTTTCAGGCACGCTCCAAGTGCTGGTAATCGACTTGTATAGTGTCAGAATCCCTGTAAAGTATGTGATTCAGTTTTCATGACATTTTAGTCTTTTTTTTTTTTTTTTTTTTTTTTTTTTGCCGGTCAAAAGCAATGATTCTCATTTTATCGAGTTTTTATCGACGTATATAAACGCTTTTTTAAAAAGTTTTAGTTAATAATCCTTACCTGTGCGTAAAAAGAATGAACAATGTATTTAATTTTGCAAGTTTTTAAGCAAAGAGTTAGTTATGTAACGAAGCGAGCTTTCAGTTGATTTTCACTTTTTTTGCGATCCATTGGACTTTGGTTTTGTTTTTATCATTCGTTTTGATACTCAAAGATTAAAAGAGAAAAAAAAGAAAAGAAGAAAAGGAAAAATTCATTTTTCACTGAAAAGTATAAAATATCAGTTTTTTGTTGTTGCTTAGAGCTGTGTTACAAAAGTTGGACAGTATTTTTTTGCACGCCCGTCTCTCAGGCTTGAGTTTCGAGTTAAAACGTTCGAAACAAATTATTTTTGTACTTCTTCGTGGTGCTCTTAACACTGATCGAAAATTTTCAGAGTTTTATAATTTTGCAAAATATTAATTTGTTGTGGACGTTTATAGTGATGTTTTTTTTTTCTTGTAAAACTGCACTCGATGCGTGTATGTAAATATATTTTATATCATAATATTTCATTTCTAGACATTAATTGTTGATTTTCAAATAATTATATACTTACACATAAGAAGCGAATCTCACGCGAGAATGTTTTAGTTCCGTTAAGTATCGAAAGTGCGAAACTACCGTTTAAGATTTATGTTCATGACTATATAAATATATCTATAAGCGTAATGATAAGTAAAGGGATATTTAATGCTAAGTGTAATCACCATTTACAATAATGTAACAGATAATTTGTTGTAATTTCATAAAAAAAGATAAATGCGTGATTTGATGATGAAAAGAAGAAAAAAAAAAAAAAAAAAAAAAACAAGACATGTACTTAGTTGTTCATTACTCTATATGATAACTATTATATTACTATTCTACGTTAGCGAGAAAACAAAAAGAAACAGTACTTATCAGACGTCTCGTTTATGATTTTTTTTTTTTCTTACGTATGTTTTACTTGCGTGTAAGAATCTCGAATTAGAAATACAAACAGAAAATAAAAGCTCACATTTTATATCTATTATTATCATACACATGTACACAATAGTTTCAAAAAGCTTTGCTGTAAATGAGATAAGTGATCAATCTTTTGCAAAAGTACAGCGGTTGTTCTTTCGATGATGTTTATAATGTAGTAAAAGCCAAGGGTACACATAGCACAATTAAACATAAGTAGTGCACAATATAACGAATGAATAAATAATTTATGAGTCAGTGACTGCACGAGTATTATTTTTCATGCACTTTTCTCACATATAGTATTCCGAAAAGCGTCCCCAAAAGCTCCGCCCTACTGCAGCAGCAGCCATCTACTCTCAGAGTGTACAAAAGAGAAAGGACGATACCTATATGTATATACCTACGCGGGACGGGACAGAGCTGCGTGTTATCTGGCGCAGAGATCGCCAGCCAATGGGGAAAAGCCTCGGGCTCGCGAAATTATACGTTTTGTCGATCCACTACAGTATCCACACCCACCCGGCAGCCATCGAGGGAGTTTTTCCGCAAATCAAATACCTACTTTTACGGACATGCATGGTGCGGGAGAATATTTATATAGATAGATTGGAAAGATATATCTCTCCGCCTCCTTTTGGTAATCGTTCGTAATTTTGTAATTTCAGAGTCGAGTTGATATGAGGACAAATCGAAGGATACAATAAAGGATGCAATAAAAAAGTGCTTAGGGGCACTCATGGCATGCGGTTCAATTATATATATATATATATATGTAAAAAAATTAATTTTATTCTCCGTGCTCAAAACTCTCATACGGTAGTTTAAACAAATCAGTCATTTTGAGTCCATTCAGCGATTCATTTTTATTGCTCGTGTACGCATATATTAACGGAGAGTCATATATAGAAAACAAATTGAGAACGAGAGAGATTTCAATCTGTCGCACTTGTTGTTATTACTATTTGAGCAACTGCCAACTTCTGAACTACTTATACTATTTATTGCTTCAATTATGCTCGAAATCGTTGATGATTAATCTCATAAATAATATTAATTGCAAACAAAGAACGAATAAACGTATACGTACGTATGTACGTATACAGACACAAAATTTTTCATTATGAGATAAAATCGCTCTTAAAAGAACGTATTATATGAAATTTATTGTTCTTGGCACTTAATTTTATGAGAGATTATTAATATAAAAACGTGCAAGTCAGCATACATCAAGAATACCCCGTGATAGCCATTATTATTACGCCGTTTTACTCTTACGTCATGCATATCGAGTTTTACGAGCGTGAAAAAAAATTCCACTTAAAAAATCGTAAAATTCTTAACTTGCCCTTTTTAGTGAAGTGGCGTTCTCAGGACACTATGCGATCAAAGATTTCATCGCTTGAAAAAAAATTTTAAAGGACTACATTAATACTATTCTTGTTCGACAAATTGTTTAGTAAGTATTGATTATTATACGTATAAAAAATACTTTTTGCAGAGACTCCTTCTTTCGGACATTTTCATAATCAACCGCCCAACAGTGGTTACTTTGATCTTCGACCGTTGGTGTCACTACTGTCCGACAACTAAAAAAGTAAGTTTTGCCCCGCTGACCCCCCCCACCCTCACACACAACTGGCACAGCAGCTATTCCTCATGCAGAAAGCAAAATAATCGGACTAAGTATTTATCTCTTCGTTTCAATTATCAATATTTATCAGTGTCATCAATTTATAATTTGTACGTCGAAAATGTAAACAGTGACAAGTGCATAATCATTGATTCGTTTACCCTACGGGCCTACTCAACTTCATTAACACCCATCTCTGTGTGTGTCCTCATTTCTAAAGCTGAAGGTTAAGATAGCGCTATCGTGCAAAAGTATCCCTAGTTTGGTTGACGTTGTTGTCAATAAAAAGTGTTTTACTCGAAAGAAGAAAAAACACGTGCTTACGTAAGAAAAGTTGTGCAAGGGAAAATGTGACTCGACCCGGTGACATAAAGAAGAATAGGAAAACAAAGTCGGGGCGAGATGTCAGAGCCCTCGGAACAGCAGTTGTTCGACGTCGAGGAGGACGATGACAACGACGCGCAAATTGAGTTTGAAATCTTGGAAATTGATGAACCCCGTGAGTCCAATGAGACGCAAGAAGTCACGGTCAAGGTGATGTTCGACGAGTCTCCGGATAACCATCAGAGCGTGGTCACGATGGACGTGACGAGTGACATCGACTTGTCCGACATCGTCCAGGCCGTGAGTACTTACTCCAATATACTTACGAGGTATTCAGTTACTTTTGGGACACGCTGTGCTATGTGTAAGGTAAAACGCCCAATACTTGGACAAAACTGAAATTCAGACCGATACTTGGACAGTGGAAAATCAGTCATTGTAGCAAATAAAAAAGAGATATTTTAAAAAACGTAATAGATTAATATTGCTATGATTATTATTGATGATATACTTGAATTTTTAAAAAAATTTCAGCAACATTTAATACATGCGAATGATTCTAAATTTCACCGTAGGCGCCATAAGACTGCGATAATTTTTCTCCGTTTTCTATGATTTTGATAATAGGTAATGCTCGTTAAAATTAATCCAATGCATTTGTATAAATGCTGTATGGTATTATTTTACAACTTTTACATTAATTAACAATATTTCTAATGTAATCGTGGACAAAAAAAATTTTTATAATGTAAAATTAGCTGTCCAAGTACACCTCACGATTTCGTAGTAGTTGGACAGACGTGGAGCTCTTGTCCAACTTCAGGTCATAGGCACAAAAACGTCGTAGCCAGTACATGGACATACAATCAAAGTTGTTTACCTTTTAACGTAGTTAATCTTTTATGCGAATTTTTTAAACAAAAGTGTATAAAAAGTGAAGTACTTTGTAGAAAAAAAACACTTTACTAATCAGTTTTGTTGTTAAGGGGTGCACCGCTTTAAGAAAATTGTTTTTTCAACATTTTTAAAAGTTAACCTCCAATTCACTGTAAATACAGATGAAGTATGGGTTCTGAAAAGAGGAAAAATGTTTTTAAAAAAATATAAAATAATGAAAAAGAACAAAAGTGGAGGTCATACAACAAAAACAAAAAAGAAAAGTAAGAAAAATTATAGTCTTATTAAAAATAAATCTTAAATAACAAAATTAAAAAAAAAACAGTAAAATTGGTTTTACACTATCTCACTGATAGAATAATTGAAAAAACTGAGTACCGAGGTGAGAGCTTAATTGAGTTGGATAATTCGTTTGCTATTGAAGAGATGCAGTTCCTTCTAAAGAAAATTCAAATCAAGAAGGAGAAGTGCGATTCCTCACAATTGAAAATGTTGAAAATCAAAATGCACCCTGAGGGATTTATCTTGCATTTAATAAATTATTTTTGGAAAAAAGATTAATAATTTTACTTACGAATTTTACGTAATAAATTTGTTATTATTTATCCCCTTCGTTAACATTTTTTCGTTATAAGGTATTTATCTAAATACATACTTTAGTTTTAATAAGTACTTGTGCCTTATCGTAATTTATACAACTGTAAAATCGTTTAAGTTAGTATTGTCCAAGTACTGCTTTCCAACTTGTCCAAGTACTGCAGCATTGTCCAACTTTTGGTTTTCAAGGTTGTCCAACTACTACGACAGTCGAGAATGATTGTCCAACTACTCCGATAAGTTGACATGTTTTAAAATGTACGATAACTATTATTTAAGAGCTATTTTAAAACATTTTTTGTGTGTTATATAATCCTAAGGCATCCTAATTACAAGTAATTATTTAAAAAATATGGAAGTATTGCACATTAACTTCGGAATATGAGCGTTAAAATTAGTTTCGAAAAATCTGTCCAAGTATTGGGCGTTTTACCTTAGGTATTTTTATTTGTGGAGCTTTTTTTCTGTTATCGCTTCTCTTGTAGGTACATTTTTGAGCAGCAGCTTCTTGCTTCGATCTTACAATTTTTATTTTTGAATCTGTTTAGTTTTGATTACTGTGGGTGTATTAATATTTAACGAGTGTATATTATGGTGTTGAACTAAAAAAAAAACACTGGTGTATTTGAGTGTGACGTTAGTTTGAGAAACGATACAATGGCATGTATACAATTACCTAGTTTTATTCAAAGTTACCAATATTTTTTTTAACTAATCTCCCCGATTATGTCTTTTAGTATTTTTTCCGAAAATTTGAATGATGCAAGTATACGAATGCACGTTGTAAACTTTGTAAAGCATGTTAAATTTGCTTCAGGCTGCAAGTGCTGCAATCAAGGATAAAGACTGTAATCATTACATATTAGACTTAGAGTGTAAGTCAGACCTACAGTGTAATCATGACTATGTTGTCAAAATCAAAAAAGACACTGAACATTGTAGAGGAACATTAAATGAGGCACTAAATGTAAGATTTTTTTTGTTTAAGTATTATCGATATTTAATTAAGTATTTTATTGGTCAAGAAAGCTGATTTACAAGTCTTAATTTTGGTTAACCAATTTAAAAACTTAAAATACTTTTCATTTAAAGGCCCTTGTTGGTAGTTATTTTGCACATAAATTTCTCATGCTAATTTTCTAACAACACTTTATTTTCTGTGTTACAGAATTCACAGGCATCCACCAAAGTAAATTATCTTAGTTTATCTGATAAAGAAAATGAATCAGATACAACAGATGAACAAAGCAAAAGCAATATCGTCAGAGCTCCTAGTGTGGAAAGTATACGAAGTTCTAGATCAAATTCACCGTAAGAATAACTTTTTTTTTTTTTCATTAAGAATAACGTTTATTGAAGATTACTTGAAAAAAAATTATTTTCAGTGCTCTTGGGGAAAATGATTATGAAACATCAACAAACACAGTCCAGTTAAATAACAGCTCCCCTGTAAGTATATATAATTTTAATTATTTAACTTAGAACGTTATATCTTGAATAAAATGTACCGATTATTTGGTTATTTTCTTTGTTATAGATTGCAAATAAATCAAAAAAACGTAGCCAATCAAATATGTAAGTTTAAATATCATTACCAGTGATTAATTTAAATACTATATTATCAAGTATAAATTAATTTTAGATTAGCAATTTACCCACCACCACCAGAAAAAGGTGGAATAGCTATCAACTTGAATGATTATCAGTGTCTTGGAAATGATGAGTTTCTCAATGATGTGATCATTGATTTTTATCTATCCTACTTGACACACGAGGTTCTATCTCCAGCTAATAGACAAAGAACACACGTTTTTAGTTCTCATTTTTATACACGTTTTGCTAAACCGTATCAGAATGATGATAGTTCTAATTATGCAAGTGAAGATGAGAGGCGGCATGCTGGCGTGCAAAGATGGACGAAAAATGTTGATATTTTTGATAAAGATTTTATTATCGTTCCAGTGAATGAAAAGTAAGAGAGTATTGTAATTTTGAAAAAGTTACGATGACAACATGGCATTTAATGATAAATTTGTTAATTTCAGCCTACACTGGTACTTGGTAATTATTTGTTTTCCTTATTTAGTTGTTGATAATGATAATGATGATGATGATGAAGTACCTGCTTTCGAAAATGTAAATGCAATATTGATTAAACAAAGGTAAATATCAATGTAATAGTTAATAAATTTGAAAAAACACGTTATTGAAGATTTTTTGCTTTGATAATTTTTTAGGCCCTGTATTTTAGTATTTGACTCTTTGTATTCAAATAAAACAGCGGTGGTAAATAAATTGCGAGGGTACTTGACTTGCGAGTATCTGGCCAAAAAAGGTGAAAAAAAATTATTTTCACCGTCAAATTTAAGACTTGTAAGGCCTAAGATACCGAAGCAGTCTAATGCAACAGACTGTGGATTGTATGTGCTACAATACGTGGAGAACTTTTTCAAAGTACGATTTTTATAGTTATTTTCGTTAAAGTGATAATTTAAAATACTAAAGAAAAAATATTCTTTTGTAGGTCCCAATTGAGGATTATACAGAACCACGTATTGACTTACGCGACTGGTTTACTGAAGAAATCATTGACCACAAGCGGGAAGATATTGCAAACTTAATTGGCAAGTTGGCCACAGACTTTCATAAAGGTGAAAGTATCGAGTTACCAAGCATTGAATTTCAAAACAAAAAATGTCTGGTGGACTACAGAATTGAGTCAGATGACAATGAAGAGATGACTTGGATAACAAAGAAAAATCACGTAGCCATGCCAAACAACGAGGATATAAAAGTCTTTGGAAAAAAAAAGAAATCCTTCAAGCTGAGACTATTTGATAGTGAATCATCTTCGGACGAAGAATCTGTGCCACTTCACCTGAAACCGTCAGACGATTCAACAGTTCAGGAAAATAAATTGCCTTCATTAGACACTAAATCTTTTTTTATTCGCAATAAAAATTCCCCCCTAAGTGTGAAGACCTTATTTTTGGGCTCACAAAAGACTACTCCATGTTATGCAAACAGTAGTAACTCTCCTTTGATGGATGAACCACCTTTAAAGCACAAGACGTCTGAGCAAGTAAACTGTGGATCACCACCATATTGCCTTCCCAGTAATACATTGAAGAAGGGTAAAAAGTTATACAAGGCACACAACAAAACAGTAGATTTAGAAGAAGCATCAGGAAGTCCTGTCAAAAGAAACAGAATTTTTTCAACGCCAGCTACTCAACAGTCAAGAGCGCAAAAAATTATGAAATTGGCATTACCTTCTTATGCAATACCTAACGTGTCGGATCCATTCTATTCTATATCAATTTCCACTGTAAGTATTATTTTCAGTATACGTATCACATAATCCATTAACTTTACATTTAATTTCTAACATACATCATGGATATCAATATTTGACAAGAGTAAATGTAATATGTCAAAGCGTGTAAAATAATTTAAAGAAATGTACAATTATGACTTTTTTTTGTGACCGTCTGTCCTTTGAAAAAAATTATTAACCGTGATCAACAAAATATAAGATAATTTTTTTTTTACTTTAGACAATGATTTTTTTCACAAATCAATAAATTATTTTTTTTATAATCTTGAAAACATGATGGCTGATACATGTAACTAATAATGCTCTAGATCAATTAAAATTTCACTGTGTTGACTACTTCATTTTATGAAATCTGAGAATTGGTGTAGGCAATACAGAATTATTGTTAATAATTGCCCATGTGGTGAAGGCTTTTATTTTAACATGGTCAGTTCTTCACTCCACATAGTCCTCATGCGATTTGAGTGTAGGTTTGATAAAAAAAAAAAAAAAAAATTAAAAAAAATTTGCATTTGATTTAAATAGAATGGTAATGTTGCACCGGCAGTGTCAGAGATTTCAATAAGTTTATGGATTTAAGTACATCAGCTTTGGTCTATTCTTTGATTTCGCCGTATATTTCACCCCAATTCCCTCTCCCACAGGCAGGCAGACAAGCCTAATTACCTTAAGGTAGTTAGATATAGTCAACAAAAAATAATATGCCCACAGCCGAGGTTGTCGTCATCGCGGGTGTCTTTTACAGAGCATCTACCTGCTGACAAGTGTGATCTGTGTGATATCCACACCCACGCTGCACGCACACCCTTTACTTTTTTCCTCCCTCCACCTTTCGCCCCTGGAAATTCGCGCATGCGTAGGGCACTCTTTCTTTACTTCTACAGTTCTACTCTTTTTTTCTATTTTTTTTTATTTCACATCATCGTATCAGTAAACAAGCAGGTAAAATGTCAGTCGTCGTGCTGATGGGCATCGTCTAATCGTGAGTTGTGTTACATGTCTCAGTAATCTCAGTATTATAACTATTACCTATACAGTGGCGTTTGATGTAAACATTGCAATGTATAGGCAGGGCGCGTCTCTTTGCTAATTCTTTTGTACATAACATAATAAGTACATATACTACACATGTTTCGCAATGCGACACTCATCGTTGGAATCGGCTCGAATAATCATCATCTGATACGCTTTATCATATAGTTACGTATAGATAAGTACGTAAGTACTGCGAGAGAAAGAGGAACATCTTCAATCGTGACTTGAATTTCATTAACTTGTATATCGTACCGGCTGAGTTTCCTCGAATGTGTGATTGACCGACTAGTTTTAGTTGGTAGACCAAACACTGAAGGTGATGCGCGAGAGCTGATAAGTGAGAGAAAGAGACGATTCGAGTGTGCTCGAATATTTTGTCACACAGAGAAACTTCTACAGGGATAGATAAAGGTAACTAAAGGTTCTGTCCATTTGACTGATTTTTCTTTTTCCATCTTTCGAACCTGGTAAAAATTTTTTCCAAGACACGCGTACTTACTTATTATGGTGTCAATGTACTCTTCTCTTTTCACAACTCATAGAATATATATACATGTATATTCGGAAAATCGAGAGATACTGCCCTTGGATACATGCACAGTCGTGTAAACAAATGAAATTTAAGTACGATACATACGCGCTAAGAGAACTACAAACATAATTGCGTATACGATATTTTTTTATTATAATCTAATCGTGATAACACCTGTATCTACCGCATAAGTATATGCATGAGGCATGAGCTAAAGTTAAGGACGTTCGGTAGAGATAGAACCCTGTGATGAATCTTTTTGAAATTTTAACCAGACGTTCTTATTGTTGTTACAATGAAGCTGTTATATTTTCAAGAGGTTCGTCTGTTTCGTTTACGAGATATTGAATTTCAAAGTTCAGTCATTTTAACACGGTCGCTTATAGGGAAACTTATAAAAACTCGGTTTAAAAAAAATTGGCGTAATGAATGTCTCCAATTTTTTTATATGTCACAGATAATGTTATCAACTATATGTATAAAAAGTTTCGTGACGATCGTCTGATTAGTTTATGAATAAAAAAATTAAATAATAGTTCGACAAAAACGTAACGGCAACGTCGCAAGAAGCGGGAAATTCAAAATGTTCCAGGACGTACATTTCAGTAAATACTTGAATATTATTGTAGATATTTATGTATTTCTGTATAAAACATAAGCTTGTATATGTGTGTGAATGTATGTACATAGGTTCCACCCGTACCCATAACAAAATAATGTATTATAATAACACATATTTATTTTTCTTAGTAAAATTTTTAATTTGTAATTTTTATACGATACAATTTTTTTTCACACGATTACAAAATAACATGCTTGTAGTAATCGCACAGACTAGAGTATGTCCTAATTATTTAACATATCACTTTCAATGAGACTTTTCAAATCACATAAAAATTCAAGAATTTTATTTACATTAGCTACGAATATAATTGTATGTACATATATCTGTCACAAGTCTTTTTAATTATTTACTCATTTTTATTACATTGTTATAACGAATAAAAATCAAATACTTACATCTTTAGCACAAATACATTACAAATATACACATACGCTGCCGTAAACGACGCAGCAGACAGATGTGTACATGAACATTCACACATTGGAGACCCGTGCGGCGATGCCAAGTCTTCACTCATCGCTACTTCCCCCTTGCCCCGCAAGTGGTTCCCCCCGCTATCTCTACCGAACGTCATTAAAATTTGCAAACCACCACGCTAACCGCCACCGCCGGTGTGTGCCAGGCAACAAGTTTATCTAAAATAACATAACAGGCGATGACGAAATCGCAATCCCATACCGTTATAATCCACCTCGCGTATTAATATTATCTATTAAGTACTTATATATGATATAAAAGTACACACTTTGTGCTTGATTGAATACGTATACATGTACCTTTTATATATCAATACAAGTAACATTGTCACCATGCAAATTGCAAAGTACAGTTAATAAGTATTTTTAGGATAAGTAAATAACACTTACACATTTTTTTTTTTTAAGTTTCGGATTTCTATATGGTTTCCTAACAGCTTTCCACGTTGATAATTTGTTGATTAAGTACCCACATACAGATTTTCTTCTATTTGTTGCTATTTTTTAAACTAATTCAAAAAATTCGATCTCCTAAATGACAAACACAACTAGGTCCTCAGGTAAAATATATACTGTACAATTATATCCTTTTTCACATAAACAAACACCATAGAGGGGCAATTTCGAAATGTTCGGAAAGTAAGGTCACGTGGTTATTTATAATAATATATATCGTCGTCCCCTTGCTTATGATAAATTGTTACGTGATCTTATGTTTCTATTATGTTATATTATTTCGTGATCTTATTTTACCAAGTCTTGATTTTGGAAAAAAAAATTTATTTTGGGCTCTTATATCGTAAAACAAATGCTAGACACACAGTGTTGTAAAAAAAAAAATGAAATCCGGAACCTGAAAATTTGATAACCTTTCAAATGGGTTATTAACATTTTTTGCTCATAACAATCTTAACAAGCCAGATAAATTAATTATCGACATTTTTTTTATTAGATTCGTTTTTAACAATTTTCCTGTCATTATTTCAGTCATCTATAGCATCACAATTTTCATTTAGAAGATCGAAATAATTAAGAACATATATTATACAAGCATTATTTCTCGTGCATAGACACATCGTATATTCTGCACACTGCAGTCATTTGTAATAAAATTCTATTATTCCTTTTTATGCAGTGACTAAGAGAAAAATGTGAGTGTGGGAAAGAATCACACAGGTATCTATATCTATGGCCAAATTTTTTCTCTTAGTAAGCTGATGGGTTCGAAAATAAATTTTTGTTCAAGCTTTGCTCTACTTATATTTAGTTGTCAGCAAAAGAGCGACAGTTCATTTGCAATAGATTCATGTTGCTGGCTATATTAAATTAGGTGAGATTGTTAGTGCATTAAATCAACTTGAGAATAATTTTTAAAAATTATTTCCGAATTTTTCTACTTATCTTATTGCTAATACCATAAAAGCAAACATGCTCGAGTCAAAATAGTGAAATCCATGATGAATATTTGATCAGAAGTAAAAATGAATTTTGTTTTTTTTTGTTTCAACTAATCAACTAACTTTTTTCTTTCAAAACTGTTGTATCAATAATTCGAAATTCATTATTAGTTAATAACGGTCTTTAATTTAATTACAGGAGAACAGAATAGCTGGTTCAAAACTGTTGGGTTCGTTTAAAATAAAGAAACTGTAGATATTTGCGAAATAAATTATTTTTAGTAGTAACAAAATCTAATTAATTAGTATTAAAAAAAAAAAAAAAAATTGTTTTGATAAAAAAAAGATTTATAAAATGCGTGCATTCTAAGTTATTAGACTTAAAGTTTGTTTTCTTATGTATACTTACACGTCCATTACGTTGTACTACTGAACAATGTTACTGTCTTTTTATAATGTGATATTGTCATTATTAAATTTGGTTTGTTAATCGTTAAGTATTTATGAATAATCATTTATGTTTGATTTACAAAGTGACTTATTTTGATAAACACTACTTGTACAAAAAAAATAGGCATAATAAAATATTCACAAATTGCGCTAAATTAATTGCTATAAGGAAGCTCTGAAATATATATTCTATGATTTGTTATCACCTAACTTCAGAAATTTCCTATACATGAACAAACAAGGAAAAAAAGATTTTGAAGAAGGGATCTTTCAATGTCAACACTCATTGATAATGTACGTAAATATATTTTTTTAAGCAAGCCAAATCCGTGGTAATATCATTGGAATAAAAATTTACATCTAGTTGATGAATTTTTTTTCAATAAAGCAAGTCTTTACCTTTTCCATATCCAGGTATCTTTTCTTAAAGTAAATAAAGTACTCGGAACACGACCATGAATGGTCCTCAGCGTTATATCACTTAATCAACGCGTGTACAGATCACATTTCCGTTTTCAGTCGAGCTGGTTAACTCGAAGACGTGTAAAGCAAGATATTCTAGCATTAAAAAAGGATGGTGCATCCAGAGCACGAGTTAGAAGAGGAGGAGGAACAGGAGGGTGCCAATAAGTGCGATTGTAATAGTTCTGGAAGTATTCATATACTCCAGTCAATGAGGATAGATGAACCTGCTGAAGCGCCAATTTGTCGCAAACCTGACGAGGATCAGGTAAAGGTGCTTGTTGCCCCTGATAATGGATACCAGTGGTTGATTGATTTTCAGCTGCCTAAGAAATGTCATTTCAGTTGGAAGGTTGAACATCTTTTAATGATGGTAATTTTTTTTGTATTTTGATCACACTTTATCTTAGAAAATAAAATGCTTCTGTTAATTCTAAAGTGATCATACAAATTTTGACGATTGTTTGGTTTTAAACATTTTTATCTTTAGTTAAGATCACGATTGCATGAAGAAGAAATTGTTTGTACCTACTTAGTGAAAGATGATCCCATTTACAATGTAAGATATGTCATTAACACACGAAAAACAACGAATCACGATTTACAAGATGATCCGGAAATATTAGACGATGCTGTGATTAGTGAAACTAGTAGTTCTATGAAAAAATTGTAAGCTTTAATTCTAATGAAAAATTTTGTTATCTTTGCATTAATTATGTTGGTAATGTGCAATTTTATGGCATATTTTGTTTTTTTAGACGAAAACGCAGAAGAAGCTCGTCTGATTCATCTTGTTCTGTTTCGACAAAAAGCAGCGATGATGTATGTACACGTAATTAATACTTGCATATTCAAAAACAAACACTGAATTTTAATTTATTTATGATTTAGATAATAGAAGTGCAGAGTTCTGACCAATGTCTCACACTGGATTTGCGAAGAAATGCACAAGTGTAAATACGAAGTCTTGATTATTAGAATGTAATCTTTTTTTTAACGAACTGTATGTAATTAAAATTTTGAATCAGTATTTTAGTGTATCCTAAACCGCCTATGAAGTATGGGATTACTGTTACAATAGAAGACTTTAAATGCCTGAATCAGGGCCACTTCCTGAACGACATAATTATAGATTTTTATTTAAAATATTTTGCTTTGGAAAAATTATCGGATCAAGATAAAGAAAGAACATACATTTTCAATACCTTTTTTTATACAAAACTCTCGAATCCCAAATGTACATTGACAAATGCAAATATGAGTTTGGCAGATATACAACACGCAGAAGTTAAAAGGTGGACCAAAAATATTAATATTTTCGAAAAAGAGTTCATAATAATACCTATTAATCTAGAGTAAGTTGTCTTCAAAATTACATTTCGAAAAATTTTCACTTTTGCTAGATTGTTTGATTAAAATATTAATTAAATATTTACAGTAAGCATTGGTTTTCGGCTGTTATTTGCTATCCTGCTTTATTTGGAATGGATCCGAATGATAGTAAATCGGAATGTTCAGATGGTTCAAACCATTAGTAAGTTTTTTAAATAAGAATTCTAAAATTCAAAAAAGGTTGTTTGAACTCTACTGTACAGAGTAACAATTTGTTTTCAGTCCATGTATTATAATTTTTGATTCGCTGACCTCTTTTACTATTGGAAAGACAAGGGTAATACAGGATTTGAAAAATTATTTGGAATGCGAATACAAAGAGAAAAACAATGGAAATGAATTATTTTTCGATAATACGGAAATATTTCATGCAGATGTGCCTCAACAGACTAACGCAAGTGATTGTGGCGTATATCTGTTGCAATTCATAGAACATTTTTTTGAGGTAATCCAATACTTTTTAATTTATTGTTCTCTGAGGTTAAATAAACTGGTAATTAATAATTTCAGGATTTTGTTGCTACAAATTCATTGTGTTCGCTCAAAAAACCTCTTACCCACTGGTTTAGTACTGATATAATAAAAAAAAAAAGAAATGACATAAGAAAACTAATAATTAGATTAGCTGCTATTAACACCAAAGGAACAAAAAAGTCTCGTACTCGTTAGGATATAGTGTTGTTTGTAATTTTGTAAAAATAACTAACAAAGAAAATGTTGAAAAATATTTAAAGTTCACGTTATATTTGTCTAATTTTATGTCGGATCAAAGCAATAAGTAAGTCAAAGAGACGTATTACCACGCGTGATAATGTATGTATTTATTTATATCTGAAAAATATTTTCATTAATTACCAAGAGAAGAAAAATAAATATGTATGAAATATTTGTTAATTTATTGTGATAAATTATCAGAGTTGTAATATTAAGCAAGTGCCTTGCAAAAGTATGCATTTGTATAATTTGTATTAAAAAAAAATGCTTCTAATAAATAACTGCTTCACGCATTAATCTAAGTAGTTGATTCTTTCCCTTCAATTAGTTTTATAGAAGGATAAAGACAAACGAGAATAAAATGGTAGTATCAAATGATGCCAATAGTTTGCAACTTAACAAGTACCACATGAATCTTTGACGTAAAGAAAGTTGAAACTACTTCCAGTTATTTTTATATTTGACGAATGAGCTTGAGAAATATATTTCATTGAATGTTGTACGAAAAATTCATAATTTTAATTTTTATTCTCAATGTAAGTACCGATTAGAGCACATCATGAGTTTTTAAAATAAACTTCAGTTGACTCGCATGTCTCTCGCGCAAAAATACTTTATTAGCTTCCAATGTTTTGATGAACGTCACGTACGGCGCTCGTGCTAAATGCTCGATTTTTTCAGACGCAAGTAGCGCGGGAGCTCTTTTTGACTTTTTAGTGGACTTTCGAAAGAGTAGAGAGCGTACGTCGTTCAAGTCGACGAAAATAATCGCCGGATGCAAGCTGTGGTTGTTGATAGACGCTGGAAACTATTGAGAGCCGTTTGCGCTTATTCAGGAGTGCAAAACACATTGTAGTGTCCTTCGGCAACAGTTTGAAGTTGAACGGTGAACAAAAATAATGCGAATGCTATTGAATATGCATTGATTTAGAAAACAAATATTATTGAAAATACGCAATTGTCATATATATCCTTATGACGAAATAATCGTTGTCAATTTTTCTGAATTGAAGTACTTTAATTTTAAAGTAATCGAAAATGTTTTCCTTCAACACATTTGAAATTATTCAACCAAAAACTATGCTGTTGTAGTATTTGACGTGATTTTTCTTCGTTTCGAATCGAAAATCTTTTCTTTTTTTTAATGATAATATGTACACTGATACAAATATATTTTGGTACAAAAATACAAATTAACTAGCTTATAAGCTACAGAAATCCTTGTTTCCTTAGCATGGATTCAACTACTTCCTGTTCAAGATGGTCTTCAACAATGTCTTTGGTTAGTAGAGCAGAATCCAAGAGTTGACAATAAACGGCCAACGTCCTTCGACTCCGTTTTGCTGTGCAACAGCGATGCCAAAGCATTTTGAATGGAGGACTGGAACGATCGAGGTCGGGCGGCGGCTAACAAACAATGTGCGATGGCTCGATCGATTTTACCCGCCACTTGACAAGATCATTTTTTTTTTGTTCTTCAGAACTATGCCATCAGTGACCATTTTCAGGGATTCTGGTATGTCTCGCTCGGCGTCTTCGAGAAATCGGTCCGGCACCGGATGAGCCTCTGCGTGATCGTATACCCTCGTTAATAATCACGATTGCCGTTTGAACGATCCGTTTTCGCTCGTCAACGTTTTCCTCGCGGTTTGCGTACCAATGCTCCGTGAGTATATGTCAGCACCGGTGTCTTTCAACGATATACTTAATCCTGTCCTTTCCGTGCTTTTTCGTTACCACTATTTTGTTTCCGTACTTTTCCAAATTCTGAATAACATAACGCAAATCGACCAATGGCCCATCATACTGTCTCGGTATGTCATTTAGAGAAAATTTACATTCTTCTCTATTATTTTGTAAGTGATCAATAATGGGGTCAGAAGTCGGTGTATCGCGCGGTTTTGGAACGTATAATGACGAAGAAAAGTTCGGTGACACTTGGCGTGGTATCGCAAAACATCGTTATAGGCAGAGTTATCGTATCGAGACGTTGTTTGAGCGCTGATGCATCATCGCGCGATGAAGCTTGTTTCAATGCGTCAAGTCTGAAGGGGTCGGTTGACTCGATGACAGAATTCCGTTTCGCTTTTGGTTTTTGCTGCTCTTTGGAAATAAATACATCGGACGCGTCGCCGTTGCAAAAAACACACAATATGACACTAGCATCGACCGTTGAGGTTTGCGCGCGAGTAGATGGTCTTGGTTTGTCCAATTTTTTAGCTGCAGCAATGTTGTTGGAATGCGTGTAGGTTTTGTAACACTTTTTGTGTACGCACTACGCATTCGTCCACCTTTACTCTATGATCAAAGACATCTTTTCGCTCACGGCACGCGTTTTTGAAAGTTTGTCGCCTTTTTTCAGTCATGAGGAGTTTATCCTACTCGGGATTGACGGGTTCGTCGCAGAATAGGCACGACACGTCCTCCATTGTTTACAGAAAGTTGCAAGCAAGACCCAAATATCTCAACGTGCTTCTTCAAAAAGACAGCCAAAAAGTAAAGTGAAAAGTATAAATGCTGAAACTCTAACGAATTGCTAATTCATTAGTGACGCACCCAATACCAATTCAATCCCTACGAGCTAGTCTAGAAAAATTGTCACGATATAATTTTCGCAGGTTAAGACAAAACGTCATAGTATAAAAACTGTTTGCTCGGCACAAGGCAATTTGAATTACCCTTTTTTTTTCTAAAGTTTAAGTGTAACAATGAAAATTGTAATAAGTACCATCCGCTCCATCAGGCAATTCAGGCTCCAACTTCAGATTAAGAAGTGACCGCAGATATTTGGAATTATAGTGATCGTCTAAATCGTCTTTCTTCAGCTAAAAAAAATAAGTTTATACGTACCTAATATTTTTGTTCGTAAGTTTGTAAATAGCCTCGCTAGATGGTACTGATCTGTATTTGGTATTGGTTATTGGTTAAATGGATCAATAAAATGGTAGATTATGGATGGATACTAAATAATACTGAATATATGTGTATGGATAATATTTTAAGACTTTAGGCACTTCAAGTTCATCCATGATTTTGTAACTTCTCTGTAATCTGAAAAAAAATCGTCTATAAGATATTAAAATATTTCATTTAATAAAAGTTAAAATTGAGTGAATAAACTACTTATGGTTTCCTAACGAATGAAAAAGATAATTATAAAAGATTTTACAAAGGGAAAGTGTTCAAATCAAAGATGCAAAATATAATATACATTAAGAAATTTATTAAAATAACGATAAGAATATAATATAATTCATAAAATTCACAATTTCTACAGTCAATCGAATCAATTGATGCTCTGCTTTATGCAGAATTCAATCACCCATTCAAAAATATCCTCTCGTATATTTAAAATATTCAGAATCCCATATCATTACAAAACAATGTATATTACTCTATAAAAACACTGTTGTAACAGGAAAAAAAAAAAAATCAATTACACAAAATAATTTGAGAGTAAGTAATACGGGACATCAGCGTCTTGTCTGTGGAATGAAAAAAGTGACAAAATTCTTACACCATTTTCTATTTGTCTTAGCAACAAGATAGAGGAAATATCATTATTCCTCGTGCCTTGGTTCATTTTTATATATATGTAAATGTATGTATTGTAGTTATGTATTCATATAACTATTATTTCACTGTAATAATAATAGCGCCACGCGTACGCAAGACTTTAGGTGTAAAAGTTTAACATTACATACTCATACGCACACACACGCACACGCACTTTGCGAGACATCATACGCGATCTTACAAAAAGAGGCGAAATAACGTTAAGACACAAAAGTTTGTGTGAAGGCGAGGCGAGGACGGCATCGAGAATCTCGATTTTTAATTTTATTTTGTTAATCCTTCTTTTTACAATGAGCCACAGAGCCATCCTCCCTCGCTTACGCGGCGTGCACACGGTCGTATAGTGTTAAAAAAATGCACTTGTGTTAATGACACTTTTAGACTTGTTTAGACTCCACATCTAAGTTTCCCGTGCGAGGAATGACATGTGGTAAAAAACGAATGTCTCTCGAGAACTTTGCCAAACAGAGCTCACTTGTTATTCATGTGCCTCGTTCATTTAGTGCTCCTTGTCCATTGAATATGCTGGTTTTATAATTACTTTTAGTTGAATTTGGTTTTCAATTTTCCTCATCAGTCATCCAGAATTTCATCATCTAAATTGACATCCTGTAAAAAAAATTTATTTTTCGTGAATTAATATTTAGCTTTAAAATAAAACTTGGTAAGTACAATTATTACTAATTTATCTACTGTAAGAACCTACATGACATACAATTAGAATAAGAATAAATCCTAAATTAAATAAGAATATCAACATTATATAATTCTACTTTTCTAATAGGTAATACACGCAAATATTTTAAAAAGTGTTAACAAGTTAATGTTAGGAATCATTTCTACTTTTAAACTTGTGTAACGTTAAAAATTCACGATTGCAAATTCAGTACTTACATCAACGTTTTGGTTGTACCTGTTTGTGTAAAACCAACGCATGCAAACAAATTTGCCAATTAACAAGAAAATAAAATTGTTCCCATTGCTTGAAATCACATACACATTAATGACGATGCAATGACTTTTTTAAAACATTCTATTGAAGACCATTCATAAAGTATACGAAAAACATTCACGAAACAAGACAATGAACTTACACTAGTGTCAATGTTCTCGTCAATTTCGAGATCGAGATCAAGATCATCGTCGTCGACTGTAAGTGGTCTCATAGTGCTCAAGGACTTGCCAGGCACTGTCTTTGTAATTGTCGACGCTGACATTTGGTTTTCAATGCCGATGTTATTTAAAATATTTGTGATTGCTGCCACATCATCTCCACCATTCTCTATAGGATGAGGTTCATCACTGTGACTCGACGACGCTTCCCCCATTTCCGCTAAATACTCTTCTTTAGCGTTTCGCTTAATATTTGGCTGCAATTAACGATCAGAGTTTTAACATTTTGTACATTAAAAATTTTCCAATGCAAAAGTGATCATGAAGATCCTTGAACTAAATTTACATACTGTTAAAGTAGGATACGACGAAGCGGGTATGCGCTTCTTGTACTTTTCCCTCATGAATTTTTCAACTTCCAACGACTCTCTGTAGCCAGGGAACAAGTTCTCGTACTGTTCTGGATCTGCTAAACTCTGGCCAGCTTTTTCATTTACTGCTGACAGTTTTTCTTTCCACAATTTAACTATGGGCGAAATTTTGCTCGGTGCGTATGTCCGGGCAAAGAATGCCGCCTCCGGTATCCGATCGGTCTTGATCAAAATGTCTAGGCACTTATCGATGTCACCGAGCATGAAGTACGACAAGAATGAGATATTATTTTTTCCAGCGTCGTCAGAAGAGGTTGCTGCAGTAATAAAAAGGACACATTAAGTTGCACGTTAAGTATCAGAGTGTTTAAAAGGTAGGTAAGTTTAATTACCTAATTTTTCAACCATGTTCGCGTTGCCAGTACTTGTCGCAAGAAGAAGAAGCCCAGCAAAATCTTCGGCATTGTGCAAGCATTCCTGAGCAAGGCGGAGTTTTCCCTGCTGCGTCGCCAGAGCAGCTAGTTGACGCCATTTTTGCTGAATGTTGGCCTCTTTCGCGAGTTCGTATGCCGTTTCGAGATTTTTGAGGGACAGAGCAAGCTCGAATCTGTGCTCTGGATCTGTCGACACTGCAAGAGCTTGTTCCTTGTAACCCTGGAAAAAAATGTATATCAATTGAAAAAATTGAATATTGTCAAAGATGCGAATGAATGCAAGTTCATGGGCTTACTTACTTGTTTTTCTAGGAAATGAGCGACACGAGTGCGATGCTCTTTGGGGAGAGTGGGTAGCACCTTGTTCGCAGTTTCAAAATCTTTTCGCATTACGGCAGTCTGGTACTCCAAAACAGACAATAGTAACGAATAAGATACCACAGACAGTTCTTTGTCGCATAGATATAATCTATTGTCCTTTTGAACATAGCCCAGCAAGTACATTGGTCTATCCAAATGTGATATAGTGACGACTTCACCTCCAACAAAGTAATTTACTCTGTTTACACTGTTTGTGTAAATGAAACAGTCGCCGACCCACAAACCGGTCTTTACTACGTCGTTCATTTCTGCAATTATCTACAATTACAAAAACCACGTGAAATATAATAAATATGTTAAAATTACTCGTTACATTACAGTAAATAAGTAAATACCTCGAAAGCTCCTTCGATATCCTCCGCATTTTCGCTGGATTCTTCGACAAGTTCGGCAACGTACTTGAGGATGAAATACTGGTCGGTCGTAGCAAGTGCAACAAGAGAACCGTTCTCTGTCCAGTAAACATGGGTCGGCTGAATTTCTATGCGACGTATGAGCTTCAGTGTATCCCAATCGTAGAATGAGAGACCTGAACTCGAATATATGCCCAGAAAAAAGCCGCCAAAAACACCTACGAGAAAAATTTTGTAAATTAAAAAAAAAAAAAAAATGTTTCCAGTAACGATTATTAAAATCAATGATGATTTTATAAGCTTACTATCAGCTCCAAAGTCCGGCTTAAAGCTCTTCTTTTCTTTAAAATTCTTAAATACTTTGACGGTCGTAGAGCTTTCTCTTACCGCATAATAACTGGAATTACTGGAGTCTGAGGCCCAAACGAATTCAAATGCTTGGCCAAAAGCTTTGTTTCTAAGCGCCATTGAGGTATAAATGATGTATTCTCCATCACCACATACCACCAAAAACCTTCCATTTGGACTGTGCTGTATGGTTTGAGGATAAATTTCACAAGCACCCATGTCTTTCACGACCAATGGCAATTTCTCGCCATCCTGAACCTCTTCACCTAAAGCTTTGAGATTCACTTGCTGAATTTCGCTGTGTTTGGCCCAGACTATCTTACCACCTAATGAATCCATGGACACAGCAGGCTCTTCGCGACCCACTTTTATCATAACGCTACCCTCGTCGTAACCAAGAGCAACATTATTTGAGCCTTTCATGCAAGCAATCGACCACAATCTCTCAAAACCATAGTTTAATGGTGATTCCAGTCTGTAAGTACCAGCATGCCAAATTCTTACTGTACCATCTTCCGAGCCGGTTAAAATAATGGGCAGCTCGGGATGAAAACAAACAGCTGATATGTTTTGAGTGTGGCCTTCCAAAGTTTGTACACACGTTTTGTTTTGGTAATCCCATATTTTGACATAACGATCGTCAGCACCAGAGATCAAGTAAGGCTTATCCCCACCGTGATAGTAATCGACACAATTGATGCCTTTCTCATGTCCCTCAAGCGTAAAGTTCGCGGTGGACGAACCCAATTGCCAGACCTTCAGGGTCCTATCAAGAGATGCACTGGCAAATGTGTTATTATCTTTGGGATTGATGACTATTTGCATGACGTAATGAGTGTGGCCTTCAAACACCTGTTGACAGAGCCATGCCTTTTCCCAATTCCAAAGCTTTATCAGCAGATCATCTGAAAATTAATTTTCAATGTTATAACATATCTGCAATTTAGAGGGAAAGAGTTTGAAATAAAATACGAACCACTGCTGGTGAGAATGAAAGGCTGCGTGGGATGAATGACGATACACCTGACGTAGTCACTGTGTGCCTCAAAGGAGTGCACACGCTCAAGGGTGTTGTAATTGAAAACTCTGATTTGCATGTCATCCGAGCCCGTGATCACCCAGTTTTTTCTTGGCACAAACTTGGCTGCCCTGACAGGCTGATCGCAAACCTCGAAGGTCTTGACAAGCGTCTGACTTTCGTGGTTCCAGATGTTGACATTGCCCTGGTACAGCGAACAGAGCATCCAAGGCTCGGTAGGATGTAGGTCGACGCATTTCACGCGATCAGACCTCGCTGTGAGCTTGCGCTTGATGTCCAGTCTCAGTGGCTAAAACATCATGATTGTCATCATTATTGTTTGACGTATCATTTAAACATCAATTTCATCAAGCCTCGGCTATGCACATTATGAAAAAACGAGCAACACCAAAAATACGAGCTATGATTACTCTGCGACTCCGAAATTTGTCCTTTAAGTTGCTTTGACAATCAAACAGATGGTATGTGAGGATATAATTTGACCATTCGATCAAAACTTAGTCAAATCATGATTAAAAAGTTGTTGACAAAAGCGTCAACAAAGAATAAGAAATAACTCATGGAGTTGTCTTGATCGCTGCTACGCGAGGAGAGAGTGATGATCAAAACGAGAACAATTGTTGCATTACGTTGGGGTTGGGGCACCCACGACTGTAAAATTGAAGTACGTAAGTATGCTCACCATTTCGACTGCCAAGTTTTTTTTTTTCACCAATCAATCAGTCGCCGAAGACGACGACGATGACGACGATGATTAACTCCTCGAAAGTTTGATGGGTTGATAGGGTCACTCGTCTACGGGGATAAAGAAAAAATCACGGGGCTAATGGATACACAAACAACACACACGAAAGTTGAGCAAACCGCTGATGTTACTACTGCCGTTCGGCAGCGCGCTGAGGGAGCGGGAAGAAGTGCGGGGTAAAAAGGGGATGTGTTTCATGTATGTGATATTTCCTTTACAGCAGCCTCACTTTCTTCTTCTACTTATGCGGACGACGTGGCGTGCGGCAGCGGCACACGGAGAGCGCAGAGCGCGTATTTGTGTGTGTTTTTTGTATCATTTTTTGCGTAGGAGTATAGAGTGTGTTTGTGTACATTTTGTATTTTAAATAAAAAAAAAAAAAAAAAACCGCACCGTATGTTGAAAGAGCTAAAATTATAACTATCACAAATGAGCTTCAATATATTTCACTTGTTATAATCTTCGACAGACTCATGGCTAGACTTATAAAAATAATCTAAAACAATTTTCAACGAAAGTTATAACAGCTAAACTAAAGTGGTTGATCGATGATGTAAATTGTCAATAACTATATTTTAGCTATGCTTAAGAGTTGAACAATCATTACGACTTGACCGTTAAAAAATCATAGTGTAAATAAGACACCGGTTATTTTTAAATTAAAAAATGTAAATTATGCGGATCAGCGCTTTCTAGCGGCATTCATTTTTTTGCTTTTGCTAAAAGTCGAAAAGTGAGCCAGGTCGCCAGGTGAGGTGTGAGGTTGAGGTCTGAGTGAGCGTCTGAGCCTCAGACTCTGAGGTCTGAGTGAGCCTTAAAAAAACTTTTAGCAAATTAGCAAAAAATCAATACCGCTAGTTAGCGCTGATTGAAAATATATAAATGTTTCATATTATGATATTAATAAGCGGCGTTACCACCACGACCTACGTAACTTTACAGCCTCTGATTTTATCATTCTGGTAAAGAGAGCACGGTGTAAGATGTACGTGAAGTTATGTGTAGTAATTAAAGTAATTAAAGTAATTACTACTAAGTAATGCCATATGGTCAATTTTATTAAACCATATGAATATCTCTATTTTTAGAGGTCGACTTTTGAGTAAAAAATAAATTGTAAACTTGCCGCAAACAGCACAAACCACGTCAACTTTTTATTATCTATCTATAAGATTAGTTGCGGCTGGTTTGTAATTATCAAAGTGACTTTGCTGTAAATAGCAATAGTTATTTGGATCAGCGCCATCTAGCGGTCTTAATTTTTTGGCCAAAAGTGGCTCCTAAAATTCTCAATCAGAGCATTCAGGATTAAAGCCATTTAGTCAATTATAAACCAGCCGCAACTCATGATGAAGCTATAAAATGAAAAAATAACAATACATGTGTCTTAGGCGGCAAGTTAACAATCTATTTTCTACCAAAAAATTGACCTCTTATGTGTTTGTAAATTTAAAGATAAATTTTTGAGCATAAGATAGATTGTTAGCTTGCCGCCAAAAACACACGTATCGTTATTTTCTTATTTTATAGCTTCGTCACGAGTTGCGGCTGGTTTATAATTGACTAAATGGCTCTAATCCTGAATGCTCTGATTGAGAATTTTAGGAGCCACTTATGGCAAAAAAATTAAGACCGCTAGATGGCGCTGATCCAAATAATGATTGCTATTTACAGTTAAGTCACTTTATTAGTTATAAACCAGCCGCAACAAATTTCAAAGATAGATAATAAAAAGTTAACATTTTTTGTGCTGATTGCGGCAAGTTTACAATTTATCTTTTACCTTAAAATCGACCTCAAAAACCATCAATATTCTACTTATCTTATATGGCTCATAAAATCGACAATATTTACAAAATTACAATACTCTTGACCTTTTACCATTAACTAATAAAAGAACAGCCCTTCAACTTTAGATTTCCAATAAACAGTTAACTTATATAATATGTACATAGCAAAATTTGTGTTACAGAAATCGTAAATCACAATCAAATATACACGTAAATTAATCAGTCGAAAAGAGACAACT
Organism: Copidosoma floridanum; assembly: GCF_036245765.1. NCBI lineage: Eukaryota > Metazoa > Arthropoda > Insecta > Hymenoptera > Encyrtidae > Copidosoma > Copidosoma floridanum. Next base: position 5,762,582 of record NW_028321897.1, on the reverse strand, counting down.
GAAGAAAAAAGGTCTTAAAAAGAAGCAGCCACACGAAGAGTCTCCTAGGAATGGAGCATCGGATCTCACTAATTGGAAAATACATTTATTACAGAGATGTAAATTTTAAGTGTTACTTATAAGTAAACAAAGAACCCAACCTTCTCTGATCACTTTTCGTGTGACTGTGCTTCTTTTTCAGGCCTTTTTTCTTCGGTTGTCTCTTTTGGACTGATTAATTTGTGCTTACATGAGTTAATGGTAAAAGGTCAAGAGTATTGTAATTTTGTAAATATTGTCGATTTTATGAGCCACATAAGATAAGTAGAATATTGATGGTTTTGGAGGTTGATTTTAAGGTAAAAGATAAATTGTAAACTTGCCGCAATTAGCACAAAAAATGTTAACTTTTTATTATCTATCTTTGAAATTTGTTGCGGCTGGTTTATAACTAATAAAGTGACTTAACTGTAAATAGCAATCATTATTTGGATCAGCGCCATCTAGCGGTCTTAATTTTTTTGCCATAAGTGGCTCCTAAAATTCTCAATCAGAGCATTCAGGATTAGAGCCATTTAGTCAATTATAAACCAGCCGCAACTCGTGACGAAGCTATAAAATAAGAAAATAACGATACGTGTGTTTTTGGCGGCAAGCTAACAATCTATCTTATGCTCAAAAATTTATCTTTAAATTTACAAACACATAAGAGGTCAATTTTTTGGTAGAAAATAGATTGTTAACTTGCCGCCTAAGACACATGTATTGTTATTTTCTCATTTTATAGCTTCATCATGAGTTGCGGCTGGTTTATAATTGACTAAATGGCTTTAATCCTGAATGCTCTGATTGAGAATTTTAGGAGCCACTTTTGGCCAAATTGGCCAAAAAATTAAGACCGCTAGATGGCGCTGATCCAAATAACTATTGCTATTTACAGCAAAGTTACTTTGATAATTACAAACCAGCCGCAACTAATCTTATAGATAGATAATAAAAAGTTGACGTGGTTTGTGCTGTTTGCGGCAAGTTTACAATCTATTTTCTACCCAAAAGTTGACCTCCAAAAATATAGATATTCATATGGTTTAATAAAATTGACCATATGGCATTACTTAGTAGTAATTACTTTAATTACTTTAATTACTACACATAACTTCACGTACATCTAACACCGTGCTCTCTTTACCAGAATGATAAAATCAGAGGCTGTGAAGTTACGTAGGTCGTGGTGGTAACGCCGCTATTATTTCAAGTTAGTCTGGTGATCTAGCTTAACCCGAAACCATTAACGACGTTTTATTATTGTTGTTTTGACCAATTGGTAATCAGTTTTCTGACATTTCATGGGAAAATAAACAAATAGTTCAGTTAGTTTTCTTCAGTAAAATTTATTTCTACCGTATTGAAAAGGTAAGCGAGGTAAAATAATTAAAAGTGTCTCATATATTTTTACTACAAGTTTTAATTAAAATGAAGCATGTCAGTCTATAAATATTACTCTAATGTAAGTATCTTTAATTCTTTCAATTGTAATGTTTGTTTAACATTTCAATACTATTATAACTTTGAGATTTTTACTCATTTTTTCAAATGGTTGGCTTTATTGAATGAAACATTTCCTTTTCTAGCTTAAAAAATGTCAGGAGAGGAAAACAGTAGGCCAATGTCCAATGCCTCCGCAGAAAGTATCGGGCAAACAATCACAAGCTCATCACAAGGCTCGAGCAACGTTGCAGAGTCAAATGCCATGCCACGACAAGAACAAGCCAGTAGGCAAAATAATCTTCAGAGAATACATCTGCGCAAGCAGCAGGTTTTTAATTTACCTCAAGTTAAAAAGTTACTGAAACTAGCAAGCTACAGCGCTTGTCAGGTTGAAGAGTGCAAGTGCAACGGCTGGAAGAATACACAGACTCATCCAAAATCCAATCAAAGAAATGAACCACAGCCCATAGCCACCTTTACCGATCCGTGTAGATGTTGTACTCATACTTTGGAAAATCATGTGTCACACTTGGTCACACAATCTGATGATATGATCAACAAACTGCTAGGCATGGTTGTTGATGTTGATAATATATTCATGGGCATGCACAGAGAAGAGGATCTGGACACAAAGAGGGTGTATTATTATCTATTTAAATTACTGAGAAAGAGCATCCTGTCGATGACCAAACCAACCATAGATGGACCCTTGGGACAGCCTCCTTTCGAGAAGCCGAGCATATCAAAGGCAATAACTAATTTTGTGGCTTATAAGTTTGGACACTGCTCCCAGCGTGACTGGCAGTCAATGTACGACTTGGCAAAGATGTTTCTCCATTGTTTGAATCATTGGAACTTTGAGACTCCTAATGCTAGAAGAACTGCCGTGACCACTGATGACGCGCCAGCTTACAAGATCAATTATACAAGGTGGCTAGTTTTCTGCCACGTTCCAGCCTTTTGTGATTCTCTGCCTCATTTCGACACTACTATTGTTTTTGGACGAACAATGCTCCAAGCTGTTTTCAAATCAGTTTGTAAACAGTTGATGGACAAGTGCCACACCGAAAAAGACCGAATGTCCATGGAGAAACGCGTTCTTATTTTAAATCACTTTCCTAGGTGAGCTAACACGCCCATATAGCAAAATTTTCATCGCTTAAGCATTATAATCTCCCAAAATAAATTATACCCAACGATTTTCAGATTTCTTCAGATGCTCGATCCCGAAATTTATGGGGACTCCTCGCCGATCTGGGACCCAGAGTTCAAACCAGCTCTGCCTCCATATTTGCAAGCGTCCGTTGACCTCAAGACCATTCCTGGACGTAAAACTGGTGAATTCGAGAAAGTCACGGTTGCCCCCAACGACAAGGACAATTTCACGACGATCAATCTCAGTCCGGGGTTAAAGAAAATCCAGGGTAAACGAACCACGAGTTTGGATATCAGAGGCGACTCGAAGAAGCGCAAAACTGACGAGGCGTTCGATGACATATCCGAGGAGGTAGTGACCAAGATAATTGCGACCATCAAAGATCCAAATTTCATGTTTGGCTTGGATGCTATATTCCCGCCAAATGCACCGCGCGATGAGACACCCAAGCTCGAGGAAAGCAGGAAGATTATAGAGTTCCACATCGTAGGTAACAGTCTAACTAAGCCAGTGTCCAAGCAAACTATGCTTTGGCTCATAGGGCTGCACAATGTATTCAGCCACCAGCTGACGAGGATGCCGATGGGGTACATATCGCAGTTGGTCTTTGATCCGTGAGTATCTTGTTTACCTATACGTAAATTTGACCTTTAATTTATTAAAAAATAACGTCGTACAGGAAACACAAAACTCTTGCGCTGATAAAGGATGGACGACCAATTGGCGGTATTTGCTTCCGCATGTTCGCGAGTCAAGGTTTCACCGAAATAGTCTTTTGCGCTATGACGTCCGAGCAACAGGTCAAGGGCTACGGCACCCACTTGATGAACATGCTCAAGGATTACCACGTAAAGCACAACATTCTGCACTTCCTCACGTTTGCGGACGAATATGCCATAGGCTACTTCAAAAAGCAGGGCTTCAGCAAGGAAATCAAGCTACCACGCATAGCGTACCAGGGCTACATCAAGGAATACGAGGGCGCGATGTTGATGCACTGCGAGCTTAACGCCAAGATCGTCTACACGGAGTTCACGACCGTGGTGCGCAAGCAGAAGGAAATCGTCAAGCAGCTGATCTACCAGCGCCAACAGGAGATACAAAAGATCCATCCGGGCCTCACGTGTTTCAAGGAGGGTGTGCGTGGCATCCCCGTCGAGTCGATACCCGGCATCCACGAGACGGGATGGAAGAACTGTGCTCAGACGCGTACGCGAGGAATCGCCAAGGGCTCCCAGGGCCCCGAGCCCATAGAAGCGAGCCTTGACGTTCACGATTCGCTCTACAATGGCTTGAAGAGCGTACTCGCGAGCGTCAAGAATCACACGGCAGCCTGGCCCTTCCTCAAACCTGTTGACAAAAACGAGGTGCCTGACTACTACGACCACATCAAGTATCCTATGGGTAAGCTATCTTTTGACATTTCAAAGGGATCTTTTCTAATGGTGTGTAACTACTACCTTCGTTTGTTTTTTTTTTTTTTTTTTTTTTTAATTTTTATCGCAGATTTAAAAACAATGACCGAACGGCTCAAGTTCCGGTACTACGTGACGCGCCGGCTCTTTATCGCCGACATGACACGCATTTTCACCAACTGCCGTTTATACAATGGCCCGGACACCGAGTACTATTCCTGCGCCAACTCTCTCGAGAAGTACTTCCAGACGAAGATGAAGGAGCTTGGGATTTGGGACAAATAGTCGAGAGACCTGTTGCTGTCTACTGCTGATGGCAAGATTTCTTTGTCCTCTGTCCCCGACGTCGTTCTCCTTAACAATAATGACAATGACGACGATGAGATCGTCGAGTTGCAGGAGTGAGCGGTCGGGAGAGTTTAGTTACAGGTTCAAGGAATTGACTTTTTAATTGAGATGTTTGGTGAGTGTCAAGATCCGCGTTAAACGGTGATAGTAATAGAATACCGTCCGTGAGAATGCAAAGTTTGCAACGATTTTGATTCGATTTGAGAGTGCATGGTTGCGGTATCTCACGTGGGTCTGTCTTCTCAACTTTGTTGATTGATTCGGTTAGAGATCCTTTAGTTTTAAGATAAGAACATGTATTATTGCGAAGAATATCTCTGTAAAGGAAAATATTTTTCAAAGCAGCTTAAAGTACTTGCATTGTATGTACATCGAAAGACTGTTTTTTTTTTGTAATTGTTGAAATGAAAAGTACCGTGCATAACTTTAACGTAATGTGTGACTGTTGGAACTGATTAAAAAAAAAAAAAAAAAAAAAAAAATTAAATTAAACATAAGAAAACAAACATAATGGCATCAGGGGTTGTCAGACTGAATTATAATTATTAAAAAAAAGTAGTAATAAATTAAATTGAGTTATATAAGCTTGTATTATCGATTGTAAACTCAAAATACGAGAGAAGCGTGTAAAATTTTGGTGTAAATAATGTAGGCTATAAACGTACTATCGTAATGTCATTGTAATGTTGAATTTTTCAAAAACCGGCACTATTGTGTCTTCTCATCTTTGCTTGTAAAGTTAGTTGAATAAACGTATAATCTTCCTTCACATACGCTTTTCTCATCATCTTCACCAATTCCATGATACAAATAAAAAAAAATGGAGGAAAAAAAACGAGTGAACCTGGCGATGCAGGTACGTATGTAGGCTTATCGGAAGATGGGGAAGCGCTAGCTGGTTTGTGTGAATGTTCACAGTCTAATTAATACCATTAACCAGCCAGTTAATTAGAAAATGTAATGCACACACGGGCCAAGCAGCGTACTGTGCTTGGCTCATGTTACGGAACGCTGGTTAACGCTCTCCCACTTTTGCAGGCTGTTTCGTAGCTTTTTTTTTTTTTTTTTTTTTTTTTTTTTTCCTTACAAGTGCGGGGACTTATCCTTGGCTTTCCGAATCGCGTGCAAAGTGAAATTGACTCTGGAATCGTTTTTGGCTCTCTCACGTGTATTTTTCTTTTGTCGATCGTTTCTTCGTTTGTAGAGTCCACGAGTTATACCTTGTACTCTTGTTTTTGTTTTTTTGTTTTTTCAGTTTTATACTTTAACGTTGAATAATCAAATTTAATTACCCATGGACATCAACCTACAAGCTCTTTACGAATACGTGGCGAATGAGTAATGTGCAACTCGTCGAGTAATTATTAATTTTCATAACGAGTTTTCCGTTGAAGCGCAATGCCGTTAATTACAAAGCGTTAAAATCACTTACACCTGGAAGATCAATTTTTCATATGCGTATACACAATGTGTTGTACTTGGATGCAGAATTAGGTGCGGAAGTGCGTGAGAATACATTTTTTTTCTCTGCGTATATTTAATTGAGATTTAAAACCACTTTATTACACCTTAACGCGCTAAAGTTGTAACGTAAACGTGAAAAAAAAAAAAAGTAGTTTGTCGAAACAACGATTTACCAATCACTCGATGTACGATTTTTTGTGCCAATCAGGCGTCCGACTAATCGAATCAGTTACAATCTATATTTATTTCTCTTACTCCTAATACCACTTTTATTTCGTTTGAAATTGACCTAGATCTCGTTTTGTCGATTCACACTGATATAATTGTATACAGTAAATGTCTTGAAAAAACTACCTGTATGCATGTCGGATCAAAATAACGCATTTAATTTTGTTCACACCCAACAAATAAACCAACAACCTGTATTATAGATGACAAAAGCTCGTGTATAGCCGATGCTCTCGTTTTTCCACGAAAAATAATCACGATGAGCCATCCGATTTCGTCCCAAAGGTCGGACGTACGTACCGATCGTCCTTCGCCATTGGTATGAGCCTGAGCTAAAATTCTCCCGCATCTGGGCCATGCACATGGTATGTTTATATTAAAAGTACATACTTTTGGAGCGTGAATGAGTACACACTTTGCGCGTTGCCGATGTACTTGTATATATTTTTGTGTAAAAATCGGGTCAAGATCGAGGATAATCAGACTCGTGCGCGTCGCGTTTCCTAAAATGTGTACTTACTACTTACTTCTTGTACTTTAACGAACTGCAAGGAGAGTTTTTGCTCGCTTGATCGATGATTCTTTTTTTTTTTTTTTTTTCACCATGCCACTAGATTATTTTTACACCCGATCATCAGGAATTAAAGACACTCTACATCACTCACGTCTGTTTTTTTGTCGTTGCATCGTTAACTTTGTAATTGCACGCGAGAGCTGTCATTGATGTAATTTTTCGATTAGCGATATCCCGTAAATATACGAGTGTACGTACAAATCCAAAAAAAAGGAGGAGACTTTCGCCTCTTCTCGTACTGATGATTATATTATGGCAAAAAACTGATGATTATTACAAGATAGGAGAGAAAATCGGTTTGCCGCCAGGGGAGGGGTGGATTTCCTCGTGATTCTGTGCACAAAGTAACGAGGAGGAAAGCTAAGCCTCATCCTTACATTTTATGCTCTGTTTGCTCGCGTTGATCTTGCATGTGCATTACGAGTGTTCCAGTGTATCTCTTTTCCTTCGATACATCATCGGAAGTGTGATCGGTAAGAGAATTTTCAACGTTACGGAAACCGTTGTCGTGCACAATCATATCGATTAATTAACACTTGGTGACGATGTATACCTTTTCGTGTACGAGAAAGCTGACTGAAGATAATTTGCAGTAGCTCCATATGAGGAAATACGTCCAAGTACCGATCACCTAATCGCTCCTTAATACGCCAATTTTTTTCTTTCATCTTCGTTGCCGAAGCATACGTATTTTTCGTTTTCTCTCTTTATCAGCGAATGTGCTGCAGCCACCCCCATTTAGAGTCAAATATATACAAATACCATGTAAATAACCCGTGAAAAAAAGAAAAGGCGAGTCCTTTGGTGTAAAATAGCATATACTTCTCTTTCTTATTACTTGCCGCTGGATATCACATACAGAGCCATCGGTGCCCGTACAAGGCAGAGAGAGAGAGCCAAGGAGGAAGGGGAGCCGATATAAAGCCAGCCGGACGCGCGGCTTCGCGGTCAAGAATCTTCGGGCGCGCGCTTGAGCTGTACGCGTTTCACATAATATACACTCACACTAATGTGAACCCGTGTGCCGATGAGTTACTCTTTTTTTTCTTCCCCTTCTTCTATTGTTTTTTTTTTTTATTTGACATATTTGTAGATTTTTTTTTCCTCTCCCCGTCACCGGTTTCCTGCTTCCGCGTTTACTTGCCGATTTTCTTGGACTATATACGCACACAGACAGTCGGCTCTATAGTCATTTGCGTTACGATCAGGGAGACTAGTAAGTTTTTTTTCTTTCTTTAGTCGTTCATTTGGCTTCTTCGGACGAAATTCACATTGGAAAAAAATTGAAACGAATTTTGCAGTTTTCATCCAAAAAATGTGCGACGACGACGTGGCCGCCCTAGTGGTTGACAACGGCTCGGGCATGTGCAAGGCCGGCTTTGCCGGCGACGACGCTCCCCGCGCCGTTTTTCCATCCATCGTCGGCAGGCCCCGCTATCAGGTACACCTTTATATATACCTTTACAACTAAAATGAAAAGAAAAAAAAAGAAACTCGACATACATTTTTCATACAGGGCATAATGGTGGGCATGGGGCAAAAGGACTCGTACGTGGGTGACGAGGCCCAATCGAAGCGCGGAGTGCTCACGGTCAAGTACCCCATAGAGCACGGCATCGTCACCAACTGGGACGACATGGAGAAGATCTGGCACCACACGTTCTACAACGAGCTCCGCATCGCGCCCGAGGAGCACCCGGTCCTCCTGACGGAGGCGCCCCTCAATCCCAAGGCCAACCGCGAGAAGATGACGCAGATCATGTTCGAGACCTTCAACTCGCCGGCCATGTACGTGGCCATTCAGGCGGTGCTCTCGCTATACGCCAGCGGACGGACGACCGGCATCGTCCTCGACAGTGGCGACGGGGTGTCTCACACTGTACCGATTTACGAGGGTGAGTTGTAAGCTGGGCTGTTTTTTTTTTCTCTTTTCCTTGTGTGCGCGCACGCGAGTGTGTAATTAACGCGCGGATACGGAGAGCTTGTTACAACGGTATCGGAGTAACGAGCTGTCGAAGGTGCTACTCATTCTTCCAAACGCGATTTCTAACGAGCGCGGCGAACAATCGCGTTTGCATTCACGCGTGTCGTATGATTTTTTTTTTTTTTTTTTTTTTCTCTTCATCGCGTGTACAGTGGTGGATATTTCGCACGTCAGCGATAATTTATGATTGAAGTACATATTGTGGATTAATTTTTGTTGATTCGTTTAATTAACTTTTAATTGATGGTTGAACCAAGCGCGCGCGCCCGCGTTTAACGAGCGGCTGTGCCGATACGCTCTGAATGTTTGGTGATTGCCCACCGCCACCTCGTACAGCCTGATTTATATACCTGTGCCTGTTTACTTAAGACGAGCTCGCCTTTCTCGGCAACGATTTGGCACAATTTTGAAGCCAATATCACTCGGTTTGAAGGAAACGCGAGCTTTATCCTGATGGCCATATAGAGTTGATTGAATTTTGTTTGAAGAAAAAAAAAAATAGAGACGGTTTTAAGATCGAGGTCGTTTTATTTCCGTCCTTTTTTGGGCTGATCGGTCTCCAAGGATTTGCCGATCGATTGAGCTTAAGTGATGGAGAAATAAGCGATTGCCGAGCTTCGTCAATAATAGACACTAATTATGTCACATCGACGATGGAAGCGAGGATAAAAATAAGTCACTCTGTGGTTTTTTTTCGAATACGAAATCTTTTTCGTTTACCGGAAGAAGACGACCTGTTGAAAAATACCATGGATGAATTTGATAAAAATACAATCTTTATTTTTTAACGAGAGGTCGATACGATTTCAACGATACCTAATAAATAGTATAACTTATACATCAACTTACTAAATTGTTGTGAAAAAAACAAAATGTACAATTACTTTTACATGTTGTGATGTCGAGTTTATGAAAATTTGGAATATTCGACACAGCGCGACGGATCGGTCGGGTAATACTCCTGACACTTGGTCATAAGTCGTTTGAGAGCCTGAATGTACTTGCGCTGAGTCTCGTCGTTCATCACGTGGGCCACGTTTTTCGAGAAAATCTTTTCTCGTCCGGTACGCGCGTGAATACCAACCATAGTGACACCAATTGGCCATGGCGAGTTGCCGATTGCCATTTGAAGATAAGCGTCACTAGCCTGGAAACAAATTGACATTCAATCATCACAAACTATACGAATTTTCGTTTTTCACTGAAAGCAAACAAAAAATGATTGATAAACACTTACTAAAATGTAATTTCTGTCGAGCAACTGTTTGACGATTTCTGTCAAGCTGTCCGTAATGTCTTCAGGAAGTGATTTGTTCTTCAACTTTCTGAGCAGAGGTTTGAGATACTCTCCTGTCTGTGCATAAATGGCACCATCCATTTTACCTTTGGTACTCATCTTTTCTGCACCTCGCCTGCTATTGAGCTGATCACCCCATAACTTGAGTAGAAATTGCAAAAACTGCGTAATGATCTTCATATCGGTTTCTCGGTCATTCTTGTCAAGTTTTTCCGCCATCTTTTGAATGTCCTCATACGTTATTTCCGCATCTGGGACGGGAACATCACCTTTTTTGCGCTGTTCTCCTGGTTTTGAGGATTCCAGAATTTCGTCAAGATAAGCTTGATCAACCTGATCCATAGCCTCTTGGAAATCATTTCTTAAACCCTGCCAATGAAAGTATTAAATGCTTGAAGGAAAGACACTGATCACTATAAGATTGAAATAACACAAAATACACAACATACCTTGTTTATTTCTGGCGCGAGTATTTCAGATTTTCTCAGTCTCTTGAAGGCATCAGTTTCAGTTTCAGCAAATAATAAAATTGGCTCTCCTCTTTCCCTCAACTTCCTAACAACCTCTGCTCTCGGAAGTATTTGTGCATTATCTTGAATCAGATTCTCATGAGTTGCAGTGCTACCTTGGCAGTCTGTTTTGTTGCTAGAGTTTGTGTCATTGGTTGTTCTCAGCTCCGTAGCCAGCAGATCACCTCTTTTAAAGTATTTTCGGTTATTTTGCTGTAAACAATAAAGTCAACAATTCCATTAAATTGTGGATGTTAGTTAAGTAAAGTTTTTGGATGTAAAAGGATAGCAAGTACTTACCAAAAGATTTTTTTCTTCAAGTTCTTTGCGCTTTCTTGCTATTTCTGCTTTCAAAATTTCCATGATAGGAAAATAGAAAACAACTTCTAAACTGATAAACACTTGAAAAACAAAGATTTCAGTCAAAATAAACGTCTTTAACCTCGTAATATGTTGTTATATTTTTCCGTTTTTCTTCTCACGAAACTATCGTTTAAGCCAATAGTAGAAGGAATTGCTCAAACTTTTATTTTTACTTTGGTTCGCATGACAATTGTTTGAGCAGAATGAATTAGGCGTAAATAACAACTACTTAATTGTTATTGCATCTCAAGTTTTCACTGAGCTGATACTGACTATTGTAAATGTGTAACAGACAGTCAATTTTGGTCACTGGTGTATAATTTTGTCACTAACGTCACAATACACATCGAGTGTCAAATTTAAATTAATTAATTCAATTCATCATCAGTCTGAAAATTAGCGGGTGCAGTGCAGGCCAAAAAAGAGTGCAAGAAAAGGTTTAAGGTTATAAACGTAATGTAATATTTGCTGTGTATTGATAAACGCATTTCAAAAGAAAAAAAAAGGAAAAGCTCAACTGAAAAAAACACAACGTGATCAAAGCGAAAATGTCAACGTTGGCCGAAAACTACGAGCTCCGCGAGGCTACGAGACCCGACATTCCGCATATAAACACCTTCCTGGAAGCCAACTTTCACCCGGAAGAGACGATCCTCGCGTGCCTCACCTCAAACATCGACAACAACAACGTTCTCCTTAGACAGCAAATTGATGAGGACCAGCGCAGCATCATCTCGGCGATGTTGTCTATCCATCCGTGTCAACTACTGCTCTACCCCACGAACGACAGTATCGCGGGCGTCAACGTCATGATAGCCAGTGAAAATCCGAATCTCATAACCAACCCCAACGAGCGCACCGTTGACGTTTACGAGACCCACAGGCCAAAGTGCGAGCTTCTCGCTGGCTACTTTGACCTGATGAACGACATGATCGGAGAGGCCGAGCTTTTCCACAAGTTTCCCCGAGCTAGGAGGGCTTTGGAGTTTTACGCCGTTGCCGTAGCCAAGGAGCATAGAAACAGGGGCCTGGCCACTCGACTGTTTGCCGAGAGTGTCAAGTTTGCCAGGAAGACTGGAGTCGATTTGGTTTTTGGGCTATTCACGTCGCCCATTTCCAAAAGAGCCGCCGAGAAAGTGGGCTTGGAAACCGTGGTCGAGCTCGATCTGATGAAGTATCGAGACCCTCGGGGAAGGCTTTTGTTGGAGGATTCTGCAACACACGGTGTCGCGTCAGTAATGGCAATGGTTCTAACTAGTGGAGACGAAATTTAAGTTGACTCTGAAACTATATTACATTTAGGGCCATGGCTATACTTATTCTTCAAACAATTTTCTTATGCAAAAAGTGTAGTTCTAGTTAGGGATGGGATGTCAGTCAAATTGGATGTGAGTGGAAGGGGTTTTTACTTGGTTGTAAACTAGCAGATGATAGATAGTTACAGTTACAATACCGAACGTTTTACACTGAAATGAAAAACCAACGTTTGTACAGAGGTGGCACCGACCAACGTGTTGCCTGACAGGTAGAACAAGGTAACGGAAAAATCAATGCTGTAGGGTTGATCAATGATGAATTTGTAAAAATCAATTTTATTAAATATCGTCCTAATGATTGCTTGAAAAAAAATTGACACAAATAAAATATGCTTCTCCATTTCAGGGTACGCTTTGCCGCACGCCATCCTGCGTTTGGACCTCGCCGGCCGTGACCTGACCGATTACCTAATGAAGATCCTAACCGAGCGCGGCTACTCTTTCACGACGACAGCAGAGCGGGAAATCGTTCGCGATATCAAAGAGAAGCTCTGCTACGTCGCTCTGGACTTCCAGCAAGAGATGGCCACTGCAGCCGGTTCGAGTGCTCTTGAAAAAAGCTACGAATTGCCAGACGGACAGGTGAGTCCCTTTCTCGATCACTTGTTGCGCGCAACTCACGTATAATTTGATGTCGAAAAAAATATCGATTTTTAGGTCATAACGATCGGCAACGAGCGCTTCCGGTGCCCAGAGGCGATGTTCCAGCCCTCGTTTCTGGGCATGGAATCCAGCGGAATCCACGAAACAACCTACAACTCGATCATGAAGTGCGATGTCGACATCCGCAAGGATCTCTACGCTAACTCCGTCCTCTCGGGTGGTACCACGATGTATCCAGGCATCGCGGACCGCATGCAGAAGGAAATTACGGCGCTCGCACCTTCCACGATGAAGATCAAGATAATCGCACCTCCAGAGAGGAAGTACTCGGTATGGATCGGTGGCTCAATCCTGGCCAGTTTGAGCACCTTCCAGCAGATGTGGATCTCCAAGCAGGAGTACGACGAGTCTGGGCCCTCTATTGTACACCGCAAATGCTTCTGAGCTCTTTCACCATTTGTTCATTTCGTTTTCGTTGCGATTGAAAAAAATATTCATTTTTCAATTTTATAGGTAGATGCATGAGAAATATTGGTGTTACTCTTGAGATATTTATACATTTCTGTGTTATGTATAGCGTTAAGTAGTTATTATTATTATTATTATTATTATTATTATTGTTATTATTATTATTATTACTATTTTATGTATCCTGAGATTTATATTAGTATTACAGTGATATACTTGCAATGTATTATCATTCCATCCGCTACAACACCATTAATATTGTATATTTAATACATTTTATGAAAAATCTACACACATTTTATAATATGACGTAGTAATTCTTACTGTCATCCATATCGCTTATTTAAATTTGAACAAAGGGATTTTTCATTGTTTTTAAATAAATGATTTGTTGATAAAACAATTTAAATGGATGATAATCTAGTTTTTACGATTTAGATAGTCTAAGATAAAGCGTTGAATCGAATTGTAATAGCAAAAGACAATATTTGTATGATTTATTGATGAAAATAAATTATAATTCTTAACATCATGGGAAGATTGTGAAGTTTATAAAAATTAATAATTTAAACTAAGTACTGCCTATCGACGGAGTCCCAACCCAATTTTCATTGCAAATTCAGGCTGCGGCCACATAGGCACGTCCACGCACTCCACATAGTCCACACTTCACACTGCACACACGCGTTTGACGTCCGTCAGAATCGTGCCTAGTTCTTTGCTGCCAACTTCAGATGAACTAACTCCCAAACACATCCCGTATATTCACACTTGTTTAGTTGTTTGTAGTTCATTTAAGGTTTACACGTTGGCAGTGAAGAAGAACTAGGCACGATTCTGACGGACGCCAAACCGGCCAAACGTCAAACGCGTGTGGACTGTGGAGTGCGTGGATGCGCCTATGTGGCCGCGGCCTAATGGCCATGTGCAAGCAGTGCAATTAGGCATTATTGGAGTTTGACAGAACAGCCAGCTTCACGAGGATTTTACGTGTAAACATTTGAGTACAGTAATTATTTATAGTTCACGATGCCAAAAGTTATCAAAGAAAAATCAGGCAAAGTCCAAAGAGAAGTGTTCCGACAAGGTAACGTATCTCCTAAAAATTTTTCTCACAAGATGTTTACAAATATTCAAAAACTTAACCTAATCATGGACTAAGAATATTGATTTCCTATGCAATGCATTATAATAAAATCTGACTTTCCGAGTTTTTTCAATTCTAAAATTTATCATATTTAAGTATTATTGCGATTTTAAAATTTAACGTAAATTCAGGGATCTTCTTCAACAAGGATTTTGGACAGCACATCCTAAAAAATCCAAACATCATAGAGAGCATCATAGAAAAATCAGCTATTCGGCCTACAGACGTGGTTCTTGAAATTGGTTCAGGTACTGGTAACTTAACGATCAAGTTACTAGAGAAGGCCAAGAAGGTAGTGGCGTGCGAAGTTGATACCCGGATGGTTGCTGAGTTGCAGAAGCGCGTCATGAGTACGCCAATGCAATCCAAACTTCAAATTCTTATTGGAGACGTTTTAAAGAAAGAATTGCCATTTTTCAATCTCTGCGTTGCAAATATACCATATCAAATATCTTCACCTTTGGTGTTCAAGTTGTTACTTCACAGGCCTCTTTTCAGGTAAGGATTCAAGGTATATTTTTATCCTACTTTATTTTGGGTTATTCGATGTATCTAAATACCTTGGTACCTTGCAGATGTGCCATTCTAATGTTCCAGAAGGAATTTGCTGAGCGACTGGTAGCCAAACCAGGAAGCAAAGATTACTGTAGACTCAGTATAAACACACAACTCTTGGCAAGAGTTGATTTAATATTAAAAGTTGGTAAGAATAATTTCAGGCCTCCTCCTCAAGTGGACTCTAATGTAGTCAGAATAGAACCAATTAATCCTCCGCCACCCATTAATTATCAAGAATGGGATGGCCTTACTAGAATAGCATTTGTGCGAAAAAATAAAACTCTGTCAGCTGCCTTCAAACAATCACCGGTGACCGAGATGATGGAAAAAAATTACAAAATTCACTGCAGCCTTCATAATGTGGTAGGTTGTCATAATTTATTAATTAGTAAGCTAATATTAACGATCTAATATCACTTTAGCCTCTTCCTGAAAATTTCAATGTGAAAGAAAGGATCAATAATATATTAGCCAATAATTTTGTGGAAGATTATGATGAAAAAAGACAGGAACAAAAAGAATGTCCATTAGGCGAATTACGAGCCCGAAAAATGGACATAGATAAGTTTATGAGGTAATAATATATAGTTGGACAATTTTACATTCTTGCGTGTTGATATTGAAATAATGAAATACTGTGAATTTTAGGGTACTACAAGTTTTCAACAAAGAAGGATTTCACTTTGCATAATTCCAATTTTTTGCTATGTTAAATTGTACATGCATATATATATATATATAAGACTGTATTTTTTATGTCAGTTTTGAATGAAATAAACGCTCTGTAAATATTTTTTTGTGTTGCCTTTACTAGACAATAAATACTTTATTAAAATTCGTACAAAATTATTTTACATACTTTACAAGAAATAACTTTTATAATCAAAATAACATGAACATCAACCTATGCAATACGACATGCTTATCTTCAAAGACATGGTAAATATGTTAATATAGATTAATTTACATTTTATGGTATGACTGTTGATAAAAATAAATACAAAAAATAATCAAATTGCACACATTTATAAATAGGGGAGAGGCGGGTGTGGCCGGCACCCTAACTTAAAATAATTATTGCAATTTCATTTTAAAGTTTTCTCATTATCTGAAAAAACGATAAGAAAAAGAAGCATGTAAGGATAGTATTGGAATCGTTAAATCAATACTAGAAGATTCGTTTTTTTATTTATTTAACGAACAGAACCATCGAAAACTGCCGGTTATGCCCACCTATCGGGCATGGTTGGCATGAGGGTCGGGCAAAACGGGCATAGGAAAGCTGGCAACGAGCAGAACGCTGTATATAGGTATACACTTCCGTGATTATTACGATAACGTTTTACGTAAAAGTAGAGAGATAATTACGGTGAAATTTTATCGATCATGTTTTTAGACATTTATTTATTAATTATAAAACTTGACTAGTTATAATATACAGTTTTTTTAATTATCCAAAAACCAAATTGCATCTTACCATCTTATCTTTTAATGGCATTTATAAACTCTCAATTTACTCATTTACTTATAATCTATTGTTGATTCATATTAATATACCTAAGTAATACTTAATAAGTGCCTTTGCACTTTTTTTTTGTTTTTTTTTTTTGTTTTTTTTTTGTTTTTTGTTTTGTTTTTGTTTTTTGTTTTTTTTTGTTTTTTTTTTGTTTTTTTTTTTGTTTTGTTCTTTTTTTTTTTTGTTTTTGTTTTTTTTTGTTTTTTTTTTGTTTTTTTTTTTTTGTTTTTTTTTGTTTTTTTTTTTTTTTTCCGGCATCCCCGGAGAAGCCCCATGTTTCAGGGGCCACTCCTCGCCGGTAAGGCCGGCGATCCCTGCCTGGCATCGGGCCGGCTAATCCCTACCTATTAGGCCTACGACCCCTAGAACAGCGTTGTATCAGTAGCAAGCACGCTTACCACTGAGCCAACGCCGCTCTTTAAGTGCCTTTGCACTTTGTTTTTGGTTAAATGCAAGGTTAGGTCAGTTCGTTATATTTTTAGTCTGCGGCTCTGCGATCGCTGCTCATGCCAGTCATGCCCGCCTGGAGGTGCCGAACCTGCCGAAAGTTTAGAAGTGTCTTATTTTAATTTTAATTAAAGTTTACATAAGAAGTGTTGTGTCCGAGTAAACAGCAGAGAGACTAGGGACGGGGTAGAACACAAAGAGGCAGCACACAAATAAGCGAGAACACTCTTTATTGCAGTTACAGTTAAGCACGTCTATACAGTACGAAGGTTCTAGACTAAGTGTCTTTGCCAGGACCGCTCGTCGTACCTTCTCACGCTCGCACTACTGATGGCGCTCGCTATGCTACTCCTACATATACATTACAATCCTTTCCCCTAACGAGGGGTAGGCGTCATAGAGATCGATACCTTATGAATCTAAGCGATCTGGGGTTTTTCGAATACGTGAAGAGCGTCTAATAGGTTGTAACGCTTCTGGCACCAGCTCGGGCGGCCTTGACTGCTCCGCTCCGTTCTTACCGGTTGTGAATTGTTGGATGAATCTATTTTAGTTACTGGCGAGTATAAGAACGGAGCGGAGCAGTCAAGGCCGCCCGAGCTGGTGCTCCGCTCCGTTCTTATACTCGCCAGTAACTAAAATAGATTCATCCAACAATTCACAACCGGTAAGAACGGAGCGGAGCAGTCAAGGCCGCCCGAGCTGGTGCCAGAAGCGTTACAACCTATTAGACGCTCTTCACGTATTCGAAAAACCCCAGATCGCTTAGATTCATAAGGTATCGATCTCTATGACGCCTACCCCTCGTTAGGGGAAAGGATTGTAATGTATATGTAGGAGTAGCATAGCGAGCGCCATCAGTAGTGCGAGCGTGAGAAGGTACGACGAGCGGTCCTGGCAAAGACACTTAGTCTAGAACCTTCGTACTGTATAGACGTGCTTAACTGTAACTGCAATAAAGAGTGTTCTCGCTTATTTGTGTGCTGCCTCTTTGTGTTCTACCCCGTCCCTGGTCTCTCTGCTGTTTACTCGGACGCAACACTTCTTATGTAAACTTTAATTAAAATTAAAATAAGACACTTCTAAACTTTCGGCAGGTTCGGCACCTCCAGGCGGGCATGACTGGCATGAGCAGCGATCGCAGAGCCGCAGACTAAAAATATAACGAACTGACCTAACCTTGCATTTAACCAAAAAAAAGTGTTCAAAAACAAAGTGCAAAGGCACTTAGTAAGTATTACTTAGGTATATTATTCAATTAAATAATTAAAAATTTAATTATATATTTAAAAAAACTGTATATTATAACTAGTCAAGTTTTATAATTAATAAATAAATGTCTAAAAACATGATCGATAAAATTTCACCGTAAACTTTTACGTAAAACGTTATCGTAATAATGACGCAAGTGTTTACCTATATTCATCGTCGGAGGAGTTGCTGTTACTGTGTCTTCCACTTGTAGTCGTTTTCTTTTTTACTCTTCTGCGAGATTTATTTTTGTTCTCGACCTCGGTGTCATAGTCAGAGTCACTATTAGGGGCATGGCTACTTTCGTCTTCGCTGCCGTACTTGTAAATACGTGCCTTTGATGATGAGGGCTGCAGACAACGCCGCTCACTTTCTCTCGACTTTTCGGATCGTGTACTCTTCTTAAATTTTTTTCTGCAGTTTTCATTGTCAGTATCGATATCAGTGCTCTCGGACAAACGCCGTTTTTTACCACGCGAGGACATTGGGCTGGCGTTCAACTCTCGTTCCCTGCAACTATCATCTGTACGTCGATTGCGCGAAGAACTTTGGTTGGAGCTTTGTTTTCGCGAGCGAAGCTTTCGGGAGGTTTTTCTTGAGGAGCTGTTATGACGAGAACCACGCCGGATTTTGCACCGAGATGGTTCGTAGTCACTATCCGTTTTGTCATTGATGTTGTCCGATTGCGAACTTGAATCCATGCAATACGTTGGTACGTATCGTCTCTTGCGTGTACTGTTAACATCGCGACTTCCTGATGAAGTCGATGTGCTAGGTAGATTCAATATTTCTTCAGGGGGTTGTACTAATTCCGTTCTGTACATAAAACATTTGCTCTTAGAGTATTGTTATGCTCATTTTCAACAGTAAGTTTTTATGGTAAAAGATATCAATTACTCACTCATTTACTTCTTCAATAACAGATTCTAATTCTGAATTATGATCTTCATCCGAAGAGAATAAATCAATAATTACTAGTGTTCTTTTACCTTGCGGCCAAACATAATTGACAATTTCGCATTCATTTTCTGATTCAGAAGATGAAGATAATATAGTTACAATATCTGGCTCTGGATTACTGGCTTGTCTAATGGAGCTCGGACCTGAAATAAATTTATTCACTATTAACTTTGCATTTTATACGTAAGTATTCCAAATTTAATGAGTTTTCTAACCAGGTACATCAATAAGTTGTGGACCACCTGATGGTGCGTTGTTAGAAAGTAACCTTCTGGAATGAATGAAGTGATCAACTACTTGTACTTCAGAGTCACTTGAGATGGAATTGCTTGAACTAGAATTTGGGGATAGGGCTCTTGAAACATCCTCATTAGAGGATCCTGTCAAAGCAAAAAAATACCATGGTTTCCGTGAAAAGTATAAAAGGACATAAAAGCTATTTGTTTAAAGATTCAAACCTTGGTTAGAGTAATAAGTTACAGACTGATCGTAGCCAGTCATATCAAAGCTAGAGCGAGCAAAGTTATAAAATTCATGCTGGAAATGATCCGTGTAAACGCCGAAATAAGGTCGCACCAGATCGCGGAACTCGTTGGAGTTAATGTCTATGAGAGTCAACGCATCTAAAATTATGTTTAAAATATAAACAAAATGCTGTGGATGCAAGTCCAGTAACACATGCAGCTCACGGTTCAACCATACAGAGAGTCTGGCGACTTCTAAACGGTTGATTCTGAAATTTGAAAAGTAAGTATGCACAAATCACCCCATACTGATATAACATGCAGTCAATAAATGAAATTTAACAATCAGTGATGAGTTTTACCGGTAATAATGAGCATTGGACTGTCGAAAAAGACCGTAACGATCAGTCAGTGGCATAGCCAATGCTCCTGTACTGTAAACATTCCGCCTATAGTCCAGTATATCACTAAACCTGCGACTTTGTTCTTCAGAGGAAACTTGACGAGCAATACTGGGTATTTGTTCACGTCTCGCCACAGCCTCCGGATTCAACAGTACAGCTCTTTCGGATCTTCTAGGGTAGTTTGCGGTCCTAATAAACAAAAGTTTTTTTTACATGTAAGTATAGACTAGTAAAAAAATTTAAATTAGTGAATTTTCTAAGTGGCAAATTGCACTGCATATAACTTATCTGGTAGATGGTTTTCATTTTTAGATTACTATTTCTGCATAACTTATGCTACAATTTGGTGGGTTTTGAGCATTGAATTACAATTTTAACAACAGTCATTCAATAAAAACAAAAATTCCGATTTCTGGTTGTTTGCGATTTACAACTTAGCTATAGGACAAACTTCAAATTTTTAAAATTGCAGATAACAAAGTAAGCTACGACTTTTACTTAATACATTTTTCTACACATTTTACAGTTTTTCCAACAATCAATGAATACTGAAAAAAAACGGATTTTTGTGACTACTTTGTTAATAGCGAACGTTGCTGACCCACTGATTTTTACTGGTTCTTATATTTCTTATGAAAACACAATTTCAAATCGGTTAAAAAAAAAACTCAGGAGTTGGGTGATGGGACAAGAAATTAGTCTCCCGAAGAAAAATTTTACCATTCTAATACAATCATGAAATAAGGCACAATAATCTGAAACAATGTGTTCAGATACAATACCTGTCAGCCACAGTACGAGATTCCCTTTGACCGTCAGCTGTGACGTTATTCCGCGATGCAGCAGCTGAGGCAGCAGCAGCAGCTTGCGAATTATTCGCGATGTGATACTGGTCATAATCTTCTTCAGATCTCACATTGTGTATGATGGAACGAAAATTCTGTTTACATAGTGGGCACTCTGTCTTAATTTTAGACCATGACACTAGACAGCTGAAGCAAAATTGATGCAAACAGCTGTCAGTGAAGGACGTGTTCACCAGCACCCCGAGGCAGATGCTGCACGTGGGTGGTGGCGAAGTTGTACCGTTGCTCCGGTCGCTGGGTGCTGGGCTCGGAGCAGGCATCGGTGGCATCTCATCGGATTTCTCTTCCGCATCAAAGTTCTCATCGTCTCTTTCAGGTATCTCCATTGTCGTTGAGGTCTTGCTGCTTCTAACTTATTGGCGAGAAGCGGAGAGTTTGTCAACACCTGAAAACGATTTGTCAATAATTACATTACGTATACGTGTTGTTACATGCAACAACGATAACTTCCAAGTTTCAACCAACCCCACGCCAGCCTACGAACATGAATCTAATACGATAAAAAAAATACTGGATTACGTATTTATAATTGCACATTTCATTTATTCAAACAATTGTAGTTGTTCATATCGTAATCGTAACAAAAAAATTATCCAAAATGCATCAAACTTTCTGCATCCGGTTGTAATTCCACAAATAGGTTAACAAAAAGCTTAAATTCGAACTGCACACAGCTTTAAATGCCCTTACAATGTTCAAATTCAACTGCACATGCAAAATTTCTATCAGCATACAGCTTTAATTAATTAACTATTGATTGGATTTGTCAGTGAACTGTTTATATAGTTGATGCAGCTGTAGCCTGCTGTAGCACTACGCATCAGTGCGCATGCCCAACTTCGGGACTACGCGATGTGCGAAGTCGCACAGTGCGATGTCTAGTCTAGATGATAATAAGTAAAGGTATAGGTATCCGCTGTCCCGCTAGAGATCTCTCGCGTCTGCTTTACTCCGAAATCTCTGAATCTATTTGTTTTGATTGTTGGTTAGAACGTTAAAAGTCAGGAGCATACTTAGATCTGTTTTGCAAATTTATAAATTAGATTGTGTAGTGAAGTGGGTAAAGCCGTCAAAGTAAGCTGAAAGGCAGAAATTGGGACAACCGGAACATTGAGCCGAGCAGGAGGAATGTGCTTGATTGCACCACACAGTACAAAACAATTATTTTTGATGGAAAGCTTGTTTAGTACATTATGTTCAAGTTTGTAGTGACTCAATTCCATATTTTCATCTTTGTCTTTATCATAATCTTTGGTTGCAGTTGGTGCCAATAATTCTCTATGGGCATCTTCAACAAATACAAGTAGGATCCTGTATTATGAATGATGCAAGCTGAAGTATTTGAGCATTGATGACAGTATATAAACAGGCTTATACTGCAAGTATTGATTTAATTTTATTTCTAAATATGCATATTTATGTTCACGTACTATGTTAATATTTGGTATTGGTATAATGTATATCTTTAATTCCCTTTTTTCACCACATTCACATTCAAAAACTTCTATACAGCTATCTAAATCTTCCATTAAATATGAAAACAATGAACTAACATTTGTTTGTGCAGTTAATGGAACCGTTTATAGTAGGGAATTTTGATTGCAAAATGTAAGCTCTATCTATATAAATCGAGGTACTAGCTCCTAATGTGGTATAATTCATTAACGCATTTGCATAACTTAAGTTTTGTCTAGCTACGCATTTAGTTTGATGTGATTCTATGAAATGTTTAAAATTATTCAAGTTACAGATGCAAAAACTAACGATTTCCATTGAAGAATCATAAGCACATGTATAGAAAAAGCACACTTTTTGCCCATTCTCTTCCCATTGTTCTGCTGATAGAATATTGTCAAATCGAATTTTTTTTTACTGTTTTTATGTGAAAATTTAACATCTGTCTTATTTACGTCAATAAATTCATCTTTAAGTATAGGTATATACGAGCCCTTGAAATTTTCATCATCTTGTAAATCAGATTTAGAAGCATTTGAAGACATTTCTTTATAAATAATGTTAGCTTTTTTGTAGTTATCCCAAATTGCATGACGATTCTGTTAAACCATTAAGTATAAATTTATTGGTGTTATTTCTTAATATTATCATCATAATATCATCATGATATCAAAATATCTAAATAATTAACAGCTGTTTTAGTTCCAGGCATTAAAAAAAATGAAAAAAAGTTAAAATTAGCTATTGTGTTATTTGTAGAATAGGGTTTTTCAAAGACATTTTCACTATAGCTTATTTAAATAATTTTTTTTGCTTAAAAAAGTATACAAGCAATTATTTCTACACTTTACTATGTTTAGGTGAGTAATTTCAAAATTCACGTTGCATCATGTTGTCTATCAGTGTCAGTATAGTAGTTGGACAACATAAGTATGCAAGCAGCCAATGAAAAAATTTTTATTCAAACTTCGCGCGGGACATACTAAGGGAAAAATGTTTGATGTGGCATATCGACGTTTTAGTATAAAAACCGAAGACCATCCATTAAAAACGTACCAGAACAAAGAAAAATAGCTATGAAAAAATTTTGAAATATAAGCTTTGTCTGGTAATTACAATTTAAGTGGCTAAATTCTTTAAGCTACGTAAAGATTTCTAAGAAACATAATGTTGAAACTACTAAAAAATACTTTAAGTTTATCAATGATGTCGTGATTTTTACTTTATGCCTAGGCATTTGAGAGAAAAAATAACACTTAGAATTAGCTATTGTGTTGTTTGTAGATTAAAGTTTTTAAAGACATTTTCACTATAGCTTATTTAAATAATTTTTTTTGCTTAAAAAAGTATACAAGCAATTATTTCTACACTTTACTATGTTTAGGTGAGTAATTTCAAAATTCACGTTGCATCATGTTGTCTATCAGTGTCAGTATAGTAGTTGGACAACATAAGTATGAAAGCAGCCAATGAAAAAATTTTTATTCAAACTTCGCGCGGGACATACTAAGGGAAAAATGTTTGATGTGGCATATCGACGTTTTAGTATAATAACCGAAGGCCATCCATTAAAAACGTACGAGAACAAAGAACGATAAGTAGCTATGATAAAATTGTATTTTGAAATATAAGCTTTGTCTGGTAATTACAATTTAAGTGGCTAAATTCTTTAAGCTACGTAAAGATTTCTAAGAAACATAATGTTGAAACTACTAAAAAATACTTTAAGTTTATCAATGATGTCGTGATTTTTATTTTATGCCTAGGCATTTGAGAGAAAAATAACACTTAGAATTAGCTATTGTGTTGTTTGTAGAGTAAAGTTTTTAAAGACATTTTCACTATAGCTTATTTAAATAATTTTTTTTGCTTAAAAAAGTATACAAGCAATTATTTCTACACTTTACTATGTTTAGGTGAGTAATTTCAAAATTCACGTTGCATCATGTTGTCTATCAGTGTCAGTATAGTAGTTGGACAACATAAGTATGAAAGCAGCCAATGAAAAAATTTTTATTCAAACTTCGCGCGGGACATACTAAGGGAAAAATGTTTGATGTGGCATATCGACGTTTTAGTATAAAAACCGAAGGCCATCCATTAAAAACGTACCAGAACAAAGAACGATAAGTAGCTATGATAAAATTGTATTTTGAAATATAAGCTTTGTCTGGTAATTACAATTTGAGTGGCTAAATTCTTTAAGCTACGTAAAGATTTCTAAGAAACATAATGTTGAAACTACTAAAAAATACTTTAAGTTTATCAATGATGTCGTGATTTTTATTTTATGCCTAGGCATTTGAGAGAAAAATAACACTTAGAATTAGCTATTGTGTTGTTTGTAGAGTAAAGTTTTTAAAGACATTTTCACTATAGCTTATTTAAATAATTTTTTTTGCTTAAAAAAGTATACAAGCAATTATTTCTACACTTTACTATGTTTAGGTGAGTAATTTCAAAATTCACGTTGCATCATGTTGTCTATCAGTGTCAGTATAGTAGTTGGACAACATAAGTATGAAAGCAGCCAATGAAAAAATTTTTATTCAAACTTCGCGCGGGACATACTAAGGGAAAAATGTTTGATGTGGCATATCGACGTTTTAGTATAAAAACCGAAGGCCATCCATTAAAAACGTACGAGAACAAAGAACGATAAGTAGCTATGATAAAATTGTATTTTGAAATATAAGCTTTGTCTGGTAATTACAATTTAAGTGGCTAAATTCTTTAAGCTACGTAAAGATTTCTAAGAAACATAATGTTGAAACTACTAAAAAATACTTTAAGTTTATCAATGATGTCGTGATTTTTATTTTATGCCTAGGCATTTGAGAGAAAAATAACACTTAGAATTAGCTATTGTGTTGTTTGTAGAGTAAAGTTTTTAAAGACATTTTCACTATAGCTTATTTAAATAATTTTTTTTGTTTAAAAAAGTATACAAGCAATTATTTCTACACTTTACTATGTTTAGGTGAGTAATTTCAAAATTCACGTTGCATCATGTTGTCTATCAGTGTCAGTATAGTAGTTGGACAACATAAGTATGAAAGCAGCCAATGAAAAAATTTTTATTCAAACTTCGCGCGGGACATACTAAGGGAAAAATGTTTGATGTGGCATATCGACGTTTTAGTATAAAAACCGAAGGCCATCCATTAAAAACGTACCAGAACAAAGAACGATAAGTAGCTATGATAAAATTGTATTTTGAAATATAAGCTTTGTCTGGTAATTACAATTTGAGTGGCTAAATTCTTTAAGCTACGTAAAGATTTCTAAGAAACATAATGTTGAAACTACTAAAAAATACTTTAAGTTTATCAATGATGTCGTGATTTTTATTTTATGCCTAGGCATTTGAGAGAAAAATAACACTTAGAATTAGCTATTGTGTTGTTTGTAGAGTAAAGTTTTTAAAGACATTTTCACTATAGCTTATTTAAATAATTTTTTTTGCTTAAAAAAGTATACAAGCAATTATTTCTACACTTTACTATGTTTAGGTGAGTAATTTCAAAATTCACGTTGCATCATGTTGTCTATCAGTGTCAGTATAGTAGTTGGACAACACAAGTATGAAAGCAGCCAATGAAAAAATTTTTATTCAAACTTCGCGCGGGACATACTAAGGGAAAAATGTTTGATGTGGCATATCGACGTTTTAGTATAAAATCCGAAGGCCATTCATTAAAAACGGACCAGAACAAAGAAAAATAGCTATGAAAAAATTTTGAAATATGAGCTTTGTCTGGTAATTACAATTTAAGTGGCTAAATTCGTTAAGCTACTCCGGTATATCCTCATTAATTGTAAGAATGCACATTCTCTAATTTGATCGGAGCAAACCTGATTAGATTAGAAAATCAGGAAAAGAGTCGTTCAGAGCGAATTAGCTATTGTGTTGTTCAAATCAATAACCAACTACAAATGTAACACAATTAGTGATATTCAATAAAATATTTACCAGAAATTTTTTAATGATTTTCTCACCATTTTTATAAGATTTTATGCTCCCTAACACTTTACCACCCTAATTGCTGAAACAATATCATTTGCCGTACATCCAATTTAAATTTCATGAAGTAGTACGGCATTACAGTTCAATATATTAATTTAAAAAATCTAATTCTAATTTACACTAACAATTTTATCCGAGAAATGCTAACAACTTATACATTAGTATAAATCTATGGCGTCGACCATCACTGAAAGTTTCTTTTTCTGAGGAATAATAGTTCTCGAAAAACGTCTAACTATAAAATCATGATTTTTATACAAGTGATTAGTGATAGCACGCTATGCAAGTAATTTGAATTTTGTATGCCACAATTTGTACATTTATATTTACTGAAAAATGGAATTGATAACTAATTAAAGTTTCTGTCCTCGTATTAGTATTTGGATCGCTTGCAGTTAGGAGGTTTCGGAATATTCAAGCTTTTTGCTTGCAGCACGTTTAAATTTGCCGCTAAGTGGTGTCACTTTGGCGTTTTTTGCGTCTATCGCTTTCAGTTGGACATGCACAGTGCCACAGCTGCATCAACTACTATATGAACAATTCACTGACAAATTTAATCAATAGTTAATTAATTAAAGCTATGCTGATAGAAATCGAGCACGTTTCTCAATAATCACGCATCAACTGTAAGAATCTAATATTTACTCGAAATAATGTCAACAACCAACAACAGTAAGTTTACCCTCGACACTTGACAGCACAACAAGAAGTCCGACTAGGATCTTTAGACTAGATTATAATTGTTTGAATAAAAGAAATGTGCCATTAAAAATACGTAATCCAGTATTTTTTTATTGTATTGGATACATTTTCGTAGGCTTAATCATTTCAAGAAAAAAATGCGTAAGTATGTAACCTTAAAAACCTATACACAATTAAAATTTGAACTAAAAAAGTATCAAATACATTACCAATAATACAAATGATAAATCCGATCCGTTATGTTGAGCACGTTTCTCCAAGATCACGCATCAGCTGTAATCTATAATATTTACGCGAAACAATGTCAACAACCAACAACAGTAAGTATATCGCTCGGCACTCGACAGCACAATAGTATTACTTGACACTAGGACTGCAATGCAATGGCCGTATAATATACTTATGCTATGCTGTGATGCCTGTGCCCTGATGATGTGACGTGGTACGTGACGTGCTGGCGGTGCGGGTGCGTACGATGTACAGTCATACAGTGTATACACGTGTACTGTACTCTGACTCGACTGATCCGACTGACTTATACACCAGAGATAAGTAGGGAGATTGCCAGTGCCTATTTTAAAGAGTGAGTTGAGCGCCAATCCATCGTGGCCAGCAGAGGAACCGTGCACATGTTTTCTATTGGCTGGCGGCTTGTTGGCTCGGCTCGCGGGGAGAGGTAAGGGGAAATCAGTGAGGGAGACATGAGAATCCAAATATGTGTGCATCGGTGATGATGGAGGAGAAGCTAAACCTATATGTATATGCACGCAACGGCCTATATATCTATAGCTATAGTTGTACACTGCTAAGTGCTAATACGGAAAAGAGCTGCGCGTATAAGTATTGCTTTTCTCGCTTTTCCTCCCTGAAAGAAAGATAAGCTTTTTAAATGCAGTTGATCATTCGTTCAAATACAATAAACAAAACATAATTGTCAGGTTATTAACAATTTTTTTTTCATTTTTCAAAAAATGACAAGCTCAACGCAATTAGTATATTATTTTGCTTTATTAATAAACCATCGCCTTTAGTCCAATAATCGGGTGCGCTCAATAGTTCTTCACTTTTACGATAAGTGAAATTATTGAATAATATATGAAGGCATTCACCACAACGACACAGTACGCACAAATATTTTTTGTACTAAGTAATATTATTTACTAATATACTGAACACCTTTACCCGAACGCTCCATTGCACTGATATCTTTATTTGTTAATTTATATTTTTTCACCATTAATACATAACTTAACGGCAATCATACGATAAAGCTTAAATTAAATCTCAAGCTTTGAAACTTTACGATAAACATATGTAACTTTTAGTCTCAAAATATCTGAAGCGGTAATAGCTGAGAGGGCAAGAGCAGGAGGGTGGATTTTACTTTTGCGGCTCCGGGTTCCAATCTCACTTGGAGCAAATTTTTTTTTTTTTTTTTTTTTTCCCAACATTACTTTAAATGTTCATACCTTTTTTTTTTATGATTACTTACGTATTTTGTTTTATCAGTGACTAAAACGATTTTTTTTTTTCCTATATTGATATACGATCCAAGAAATTTTTTTTTCCATTCATGGCTAAAAAAATTATTTGACGCATTAAGTAACAGCTTTTTAAGTGCAGTTAATCATTTCAATTTCATATTTTAGTTTGCATTACATGTACTGACGTTAACGAATTCTTGAATTGGTTGAAAGTATTTCAAAAAGTAATTTTAAACTTTTTTTTAAAATTATAAACAAAATACTTTTTTTTTTGTAAATTAAAAATGATTGATTAGTATGTCTTAGATAGTCATGTAGAAAAAATTACTTGTTTTATTGCCAAAGAATAAAGACTGTTTTTGTGTTGTCTAAAAAATTTTCTAGACATTATTATTATTATTATTATTATTAGCCGTAATAAATTAAAATAATTTCTCGCTCTAAATGGGATGCAAACGAGATAGGATGCGCTACTGTGTGTGATAGGAGTCATGAATTTAAATTTCTGTAAAAATATTGTTTACTACGCGATATTTATTATTTTTATAATTATGTACATAATGTATGCGTCACTGAGAATTGTATTATACTTTTCAATTCGAGTCGTAAAATAATCGCTTAACGAAATAATTATAGTGCTTTCGGAAAACAACTCACCTTAATAACAGTTACAAAAATTTTCAGTATTTATGAATTCGTTGTAGTAACTAGTTAATCACTAGTTTTCATTATTCAATTTGTCTTGAAGTAGTATTTTCAATAAATTCGTCAAGCACTCGACAAATTAAAAAAAAAAAAAAAAAAAAAAAACGCGCGCGTAATGTAGCCACATTTAGTGTGCCGGTCACCAGCCCGGAAAAACTACAGAGAGAACGTGCATTTTTTCATAATAACCTATTACAGGTATTACCACAAACAAAGCTGTAATGACTTTCTTTTTTCATAATTACTTCTTCATAAACAGTAATTGAAAAAAATGTTTTTAGTTACTGATAAAACAAAATACGTAAGTAATCATAAAAAAAAAAGGTATGAACATTTAAAGTAATGTTGGGAAAAAAAAAAAAAAAAAAAAAATTTGCTCCAAGTGAGATTGGAACCCGGAGCCGCAAAACTAAAATCCACCCTCCTGCTCTTGCCCTCTCAGCTATTACCGCTTCAGATATTTTGAGACTAAAAGTTACATATGTTTATCGTAAAGTTTCAAAGCTTGAGATTTAATTTAAGCTTTATCGTATGATTGCCGTTAAGTTATGTATTAATGATGAAAAAATATAAATTAACAAATAAAGATATCAGTGCAATGGAGCGTTCGGGTAAAGGTGTTCAGTATATTAGTAAATAATATTACTTAGTACAAAAAATATTTGTGCGTACTGTGTCGTTGTGGTGAATGCCTTCATATATTATTCAATAATTTCACTTATCGTAAAAGTGAAGAACTATTGAGCGCACCCGATTATTGGACTAAAGGCGATGGTTTATTAATAAAGCAAAATAATATACTAATTGCGTTGAGCTTGTCATTTTTTGAAAAATGAAAAAAAAATTGTTAATAACCTGACAATTATGTTTTGTTTATTGTATTTGAACGAATGATCAACTGCATTTAAAAAGCTTATCTTTCTTTCAGGGAGGAAAAGCGAGAAAAGCAATACTTATACGCGCAGCTCTTTTCCGTATTAGCACTTAGCAGTGTACAACTATAGCTATAGATATATAGGCCGTTGCGTGCATATACATATAGGTTTAGCTTCTCCTCCATCATCACCGATGCACACATATTTGGATTCTCATGTCTCCCTCACTGATTTCCCCTTACCTCTCCCCGCGAGCCGAGCCAACAAGCCGCCAGCCAATAGAAAACATGTGCACGGTTCCTCTGCTGGCCACGATGGAAAGATGAAAGAAACATAATGTTGAAACTACTAAAAAATACTTTAAGTTTATCAATGATGTCGTGATTTTTATTTTATGCCTAGGCATTTGAGAGAAAAAATAACACTTAGAATTAGCTATTGTGTTGTTTGTAGAGTAAAGTTTTTAAAGACATTTTCACTATAGCTTATTTAAATAATTTTTTTTGCTTAAAAAAGTATACAAGCAATTATTTCTACACTTTACTATGTTTAGGTGAGTAATTTCAAAATTCACGTTGCATCATGTTGTCTATCAGTGTCAGTATAGTAGTTGGACAACTTAAGTATGAAAGCAGCCAATGAAAAAATTTTTATTCAAACTTCGCGCGGGACATACTAAGGGAAAAATGTTTGATGTGGCATATCGACGTTTTAGTATAATAACCGAAGGCCATCCATTAAGGTGGTTCTTCACCTAACCCATTTACTTAAACTTACAGGGAAACTTGGAGGGATTGTTATTAAAGTTATAAGGCATCTTCTCTTAAAATTTTAAGTCCCTTTATCAGGCAAATTTTTGAAAACAAGTCAGTCAAAAAATGCACTTTTAACATGTATTCTTATGTAGGTTACTTTTCCATACTACGATATCATGTAATATCTCGTAAAGTAGACTTAAGATCGTAATAGAAAAAGTTTGTAGTGAAAGAAGAACTTTTCAGCTTTCTAATAACATAACAAAAGTTTGGGCTAATCAGGGAAATAGTATACGATATTTAATCGTAAACGAAATGTCTGCCGTGTAAACTGCGGCAACGTCTGCTTGAGTAGGAGCGTACATGCCATTTTCAGAACCTTGCGTCAAAAAAAAATTTTTTTACAACTCTTACTCTGACTTTATTAGCTTGTTTATTTGTACGTAAATGCAATGATATTATAGTCAAGTGCCAGTAAAACATATTTTAGGTTGCAAATAATAAGCTAATCGAAAATTAGAAAACCACAGGGTCCCGTGTCGCTTTGATACGGCACCATCGTGAAGAACCACCTTAAAAACGTACGAGAACAAAGAACGATAAGTAGCTATGATAAAATTGTATTTTGAAATATAAGCTTTGTCTGGTAATTACAATTTAAGTGGCTAAATTCTTTAAGCTACGTAAAGATTTCTAAGAAACATAATGTTGAAACTACTAAAAAATACTTTAAGTTTATCAATGATGTCGTGATTTTTATTTTATGCCTAGGCATTTGAGAGAAAAAATAACACTTAGAATTAGCTATTGTGTTGTTTGTAGAGTACAGTTTTTAAAGACATTTTCACTATAGCTTATTTAAATAATTTTTTTTGCTTAAAAAAGTATACAAGCAATTATTTCTACACTTTACTATGTTTAGGTGAGTAATTTCAAAATTCACGTTGCATCATGTTGTCTATCAGTGTCAGTATAGTAGTTGGACAACATAAGTATGAAAGCAGCCAATGAAAAAATTTTTATTCAAACTTCGCGCGGGACATACTAAGGGAAAAATGTTTGATGTGGCATATCGACGTTTTAGTATAATAACCGAAGGCCATCCATTAAAAACGTACGAGAACAAAGAAAAATAGCTATGAAAAAATTTTGAAATATAAGCTTTGTCTGGTAATTACAATTTAAGTGGCTAAATTCTTACATAGGCACTGGCAATGTGACAATCTCCCTACTTATCTCTGTTATACACACTCCAGTGACGGCAGCAGTTTGTGATAGCAGTTTAATTCGTTGAGCGGAAAATTCAAAGCACCATCTCATCAATGAATGTATATAGGTTCGTTCAAGCCCCTTTTGGTTCGTTTCAATCGGTTCTCTTAACAAAATATACCTATGTTACGTGGGAATTGTGGAGTTTCGGGGTGTAAGGGGATTGAATACACGTGGAAGAAAGTATATGTTCGTTTATTAGAGTCTCAAAGCGAGAGCAGTCTCGTGCGTGGCATTAGGTTCGGAGGCTGATCGGAGAGAGAGAGCGGGAGAGCTGATAACGCTCTGGCCCGCTGCCGAAACTCGAAAGGTGATCATCATACTCTGTTAAAAGGTGGCTCATCACATTTTTGAAAGTCGAGCCATTGCACCCAAATTGAAATTTATGTTAAAATATGACTAAGCGGATGTACAGTTAAAATTTTAGGGCATGTTGCCGGCCAAAATCGAAAAATAATCATATTGAAAGTCTGAAATTTTAGCATTGGTCTTATGGAGCAGTCTGATTTTTTCACCGAAAGTGTTAGATTTCGTAGGCTAAAAGTCGGGCCACAGTCTCCAGAAACTGAGAGCAAGTAGTTTAAATAATCCTCTTTCTAACAAAATCGCGAAAGTCCAAGATTACCGGTAAAAACAAAAAGATATAAAGTCTTGAAAGTTCTAACCGCAGGATAACCTCAATTTTGATTTTTGGCGCTAGCCCGGGAGATTCAAATGTCATATATAAGAATGTGGGCAAAAAAATTGTAAAAATATTGTTTACATCTAAAACTGGAATGTCATGCTCGGTTTTGAACGCATATTATTGCAAAAACTTTGTGTAAAAATATGAAATAACAATAATTTAAATAAATAGGTTGAATAAAAAATAGTTGAATATAAAACTTTTATATTAATTGTTCATTTGATGACAACATAGCAATAACGCCATAAATAATATAAATTCCAATCAAATAAAATATCCTTTACTTTTCATTACAAACAAATATTTGGCTTATTTTGTCTAATACTTTTGTGTTAGTAGTCACCCGTGGCTTTTCTCCAACATTCTCGCTTAGAAAAAGCCTTAGTCCTTTTTCTCCACTTTTCGTAAATACTTCATTTAAAATAGATTTATTTACTTGCGCCTTAGCCATTTTCAGCATCATCCCATTCGAAATATTATTTTTGTACTCTAGTAAAGACGCTTTATTCAAAGAAACAGCTGCTTCTTCGTTTTTCTGTTTCAAAATATAAGAAATACTTTGAGACTTTTCCCTTATAATATCATCACTTATTCCTAATTTAACTAACAAATTTCTGAGAACTCGCACATCTTCCACAGCGTTATGAAGTGATTCTGTGTTTTCTGTTTGTAAAAAATCACTAACTAATGCTTCCATTGAAAATTTTTTTTTTTCTTTCACTCTTTGAGGCAGCGCTTCTCGTAAAAAAATTACTGGTAAAAAAATACACACAAAACAAGTATAAGAAAGTTGACAGGTGCTGGAGCTGAGGCACACGCGCGAGTTCGTCTGCTTGGATAGGGACGTACGCAGCTTTTTCGATACCCTATCAATAGTAACTTTTTTCAATTACGGAATTTTTTCGCATTTTTTTGCTCATAAATCATGAATAAGACATGGCACAAACCACTAACTGTCTTTTTATTGGTTTATATTTAGTAAATTTATAATTTATAGAAAAGCCCCCCCGGTGCCCCTGCTTGATACGGCACCATCGTGATGAAGGCGGATGAAGGTTCTTACAAAGGAACTTACAAAGGTTCTAGATACTGTACGTCACACCTATATAAACAGAACCAGTTCTAGCTGCTCGCATGTATTATATGTACAACTCAGTGGCTGTATCGCTGTATGTTTTCTCTAAGCGGCCATTGCCAATAAAAAACTACTATTACTATACACGTATATGTAGATATATACTTACAGCAGTGATACCAACTAACTAGATAGTTTTCGGGTTGGTACCGGTGCTTGCTGGGAGCCCCCCTAAACATATCCCGGGATTCCCCGTCGGATGGTAAGTAGCACACAATCATGTTTTCTAAGACAGATAATGATTCATTCAATCTCTGTTTAATCGACCGTAGGTAATCACCTAGTGTTACCGACTAACGGTATAATAGTGACCGCTGATATTCAAAAAAGATATATAAAAAGTTCAGCGAAAGTAATGCAAAAAAAAAAAATTACACTCTCGAGCGACAACATATATTATTACGTAAGTAAATCCTCTAAGATGAATTGGAACACTATTCTCTGTAAAAGAAAAAAAAAAAATGTACGACGTACACGCTTCGATCATTCTTCGTAGAGAGTAAATTTTAGCTCGAAATGTCGGTAATTTGTACGTACAATAATTGACACGAGCGATTTTATAAGTTAACCATGCGTATGAAAATCTGTTCTTTTGAATGAAAATGTCAAGAAATCTTTTGTGAAAATCTTTGCGAAAATACGCAGACCCTGCGAATTACACTCAAAATAACAATTTTTTTCATAAACACCGGGAATTGAAAAGGAAGCCCGTAACTCTTGTCTCGTTAAAGTCCGCATTGTATTTATTGTCAAATCAACAATTTCATTTTAAGACAGTTGTAACCGCTGCTCAAGCCGTGGTGTCCGCTCGACCAATAAGTTGTAATTAACCACAAACACAGAGTAGATTTCGATAAACCAATTTTCAGTTACCTACAAACATATAATGTACGGCAATAATATTGTTCTTCTTATATCTTTACATTTTATTTTATTTAAAAAAAAGCGATCGAACTTGCTTATTGTAGCTACTCGAAAACCGCTGGTATGCTGCATATAGTTAACGTTAACAAATCTACTCATTTGTCCACTCCATCCACCGAAAACTCGCTCCGATCGTTAAGTAGAAAAAGAAAAAAAGAAAAAAAATTTAATCAACGCATTCTTCGCGTTATCGCGTCCATATATTAATCATGGGCCCATTCGAAGCATTCGAATGAAAGCTCAAAAATAAATAATTCACGCGCTGCCGTAACCCAGTTTCTTGCAGCGGGAAAATCGATGAAAACCCATTTGAATAACACACTCGACGCTTTCACAATTATTAAAACCACTCAATCACATTGGAATATAAAAAAAAAAAAAAAAAAAAAAAAAAAAAAAAAAAAAAAAAAACATTCGAATGAAATCGCTCCGCGCGCGCGCGCGCGTTACATATAATTGCTACGACGAGAAAAACAAGGCAGAAAAGCACAGGCGATAAAAAAATCCCAAGTGAAATCGTGTAAAATAGACCCGAAAACTCGATTGCACTGAATTTTACATGAATTTCGCCCCCACGTTCCCCTATCCTACAATGTATGTGCGTTATATGTTTACACTTGCGACAACCCCGTACACACGGGGCACTTAATACAAATCCATTAAGCCGGTATACCGGCTCGGATCGATCTGTCATACGAAAACACGGCCATTACGCAAGTACAGCAGATATTACACATATATATACGTATACAACTAACAACCATATACGTGCTCCTCTCTAATTCAAAATCCCAGACGTACAGGTATAAGCACCTGTCGTGTAAGCACAAGAGCGATTTTATGCTCGACGATGGTAATACAACAATGGTATACTCATTATAAGTACACACACACACACACACACACACGCACACTTGTGATAATCTCGGTCTAAATTCGGATTTTGCGGGAAATAAATCATCGATTGTGCAAAGTACAGCTGAACGCGTGTACTCTCGGTAATGAAACATCAAAATAAAGACAGCGAAAAGTCCACAGAGAGGGTTATGCTTTGATTTTTCTTATTATCACATGGGACGGAGGAACATTTTTTGGTAACCCACTTCTGGCGAACCAAAATGTAATTGACTTTTTTTTTTTTTTTTTCTTAAGCAAAAACCCAGCTGTACGTTATCCCGCAAAGAAAACCACTCAAATCTATTTCGCAACGATTTTGAACGGATCACGTATTGTCGTGGATAAAAAACAAACGCTCTAAAAAGAAAAAAAAACTCTATTAACCCCTCGTAACCTAAAAAAAACCCCAAAAAGACCCTCGCTCACCCGTTGGGCGTACAAAATCGTTCGGCGCATACACACACAAGGCAATTTGTCACCCACAGCCCAACACAACTCTTCCTCTTTGCCATTAGGAAAATTAATAAAAAAAAAAAACCTCCCACCCATCCACATTTGTTTTCACTCACACGCAAACGCGATATATATGTATAAAAAAAGCAATCAAGTGCACTCAAAAGCCACAGCGAGGTACTCGACTCATCAAATATGCAAGTATAAAAACACACGGGGATGGGGGGGGGGTGGGGGAGAAAAGTGACTTGCTTTTGAATCGCGAGAGCTCCCGAGCGTAAAGATTTCACGTGTATGTGCGTGGGGGGGAGGGGCGAAGGGGGGGGGGTGCAAAAGCGTGACCGCGACTATATATCACTTCGTTTGATTAGAAAACACTTACTTTTACTCGCCCCGTTCAGATTCGATCTCCCGCGCTTTGGAGTATTCATTAACGAGCTCCCGTATGTATCTATAAATACAGAGTATACTTACAACCCCAGGAGGGGTGGGGGGACGGGGTGGCAGGAAAAAGTTTTCACCCAAGTTGCCCCACTTGTAATATATTCATTCATATATGAGATGCGCATGATCGTGTCTCATAAATATAGGCACAAGTGTATATGTATAGTTAAGCGCTCGTAAGTTTATCACGTAAGTATATACACGTATACAAAAATATACCCGTACATCATTGTTGGAGAGATATTGTGTGTGGCCATAACATAATAATCTCTTCTCGACGATGGGGCGCAGCAATTATTATTATGTACACACACGCTTTGTACGTATATATATATATATATATATATATGTATGTATATATGTAACAATTGAAGAATGTCCACGATAACGACGCATGAAAATTTCAGGATGGCGATCACGAGGGATAATATAATATATGGATATCGTTGCTTGTGCGCCGTTAAATTAATTTCAAGCTCGTAAGTATATACATTGCACGCAAGGGCGTTCCGTCGATTATATGCATACGAGCTCCCACATCGTCGTCGCTGTCGTTTACGTTGGCGGTGCGCGAAACTCGTCGAGCCCAATTATTGCCCAATTATTCACGTCCGAGGGCCAATGAAACATTCGCTCCCCCTGCCACTCGAGCTCGAGATTCAATTTTCAGGCGCTATCTTGCGTAAAAAGTGTACAAGTTTCGGTGCGATTAGCGCGAATCGCCGTCCGTCGTATATACATGTGAACTCGCTCTTATACTTCGATGCTAAATAAACAACTTTTTTTTTTTTTTTCTTTTCCTAATCCTTAAAATCCATAATTGATGGATAAAGGAGCTACAACGCGCACCCCCTCAAAGTTTCAAACACCCACGACCAACGGGTAAACACACGATTCTTTTTTATTTTTTTTTATTTTTTACGTGAAATGAAAACAAAGCAACGAGTATAGTATAGTGTAGGTGTATAATAAAGACCTGCCTTTGTTTTCTGTTTTTTGTTTTCTTTTCCCTTTCGCCATCAAAAATTTATCCTAACGATACACGCATATATATAGTACGTACACGCGCGTGCATCCATCATCCCTTTACATATATAGGTATACGTAAAAAGGCCTACATGCATGATAATTACATATATATTTATGTATACGCTCTGCAATAAAACAAAAAAAAAAAGAAAGAAAAGTATACAATGTATTTATATCGATGAATAAAAATATTTATATAATATACACTCCGTGATGACTGGGAGGCGCGTGCAGGGCTCGCTTCCTCCCCTCTGATCCTCTCCAAACTGCGCTTTATCATCCTCTCTTCTTTGAGGGGGTATTTTATACTCTCGGCTTATAATATATATATATACCTATACACGTATATATATATATATATATATATATAAACGGGCGCTTGGTGCAACAGTTGGGTTGCGAGAAGCACCAACATCATCAGCCGCATGTTTCGTTGCTGTTGCTGCGAAGTATATGTATGTATGTAGGTTTAAGGTACTTATAATAGGGCCCGTTTCTTTATTATATTACACTGTGTACAATATACAGGCGCACCCGCACAAAATATTTTATATTAAAAGTCCCGCAGTCGGTGGTTTTCGCGTGGCTGTTCACATCATATATATATACCTATACTTGGTTGTTTCTTCTTCGGGTGGATATACGTGTATATATACAAGGCGTTAATAACGGTGCGCCCTTGCAAATTGATTGCGGTGCGGGATGATTTTCTTTACTTTCTTTTTTACTCTCTCTCTCTCTCTCTCTCGACTCGATGGAATTAAATCATACGAATTTGCCCTTATGGCGTTATTTTTTTTTTTCCACCAAAATCAATTCTGCTGCAATTTTACTCCCCGCGACAAGTGCTGTTTTTCAAACCATTCAACTCGAATATGACACAACCTTTGTACGCCGTATACCTACAGTGTGGTATATATTATTATTTTTTTTTTTTCATCCTCTCCAACTATGCACACGTCTGTAATTACGAGAGCAGTTAAATTAGGAAGGAAGGAGAAGAAAAAAAAAAAAAAAAAGTTCATAATATATACAATATGTTGTCCTGCCAATCGGCTATTATAAACTATCGACAAGCTGCACCCTCGCGTATGAAATTCAATGCAGCGGTGGGTCCCCTTGGTAATTTTCTTATACCGTAAACAGCCGTTACAACCATTCAAGTGAAAATTGAAATTATTGCCTCGAGTCTGTATACGCGACATTTCTCCCTCCCCCGCGATGGCATGTCATCGGTGTTTGGTATGATAATGTTTTTCGCGTCCATTGCGGTATACAGGAGGGGAAAAAAAAAAAGAAAAAAAATATATATCGATTATGAGTATAGAGTGAATTGTACTCGTGTACATGAAATGTATATTGACACGGGAGGCTTTGCTTGGCTCTTTTGCTTTTCGTGGTGATTTCTTGGGTGTTGGGCGCCGGGAGAATTGGCTCGTGTGATTCCTTTTGACAAAAAAAAAAAAAAAAAAAAAATAACTCTCACGGATGGCGCACGTGAATATATTAACCCGCACGAGTTTCTGGGCGGTATATTAATTTGGCCCTCTTAACGCAACTTTGTGGGTACACGCGCACAATGCAGGACTTTGTGTGTTCTTGTTTTTCTTCTTTGTGGCTCTTGTGTCCGTGTGTACATGAATAAATATTTATGATAATGGGGGTGGGGGGAGAAGATCTTGAAAATGTTTGTCCATTTCTTTTTTTGTTTGCACACAGCGTGAAACGACCACGACGAGCGTGATAAAGACCGAGGGGTGCATTGTACCATTTGGCTGCTTTGAATGAGAAAAAGCACGTGGGGTCGCGTTAATAGGTGTTAAAGAGAACTTGGAGCAGATATAAGGTGTAGTCTGTTTTTTTTTTTTTTTTTTTTTTTTTTTTTTTTTTTTTTTTTTTAACGAAATTAGCGGGATCGAGAATAAATTTTGGTAAACTTTTCGGGGAAGTTAACGTCATGATGGATGCCGATTGTATGTTTTTTTTTTTTTTTCTTTTTCTCTACTCACGCAACTAATGTATACAATTTCCCGGCTACTTTTTGATGAACGAGGCTTCATTTTTACAGGTGGCCAATAAGATCATTTATTTTTGGACTTGAAATATTATTGAATAATCGTGTTTGAACAAAAAAAAAAAAAAAATCGTTTTGCCTAATTACACTCGGTATTGAAGTATTTTTAAATTAGACTATCGCGATCGAGAAACAACTGCTCAACTACGTACAACTTTATTGAAGATTTATGACGTGAAAACACTAATATTGTGTAAG
The DNA here is from genome assembly GCF_036245765.1 of Copidosoma floridanum. NCBI lineage: Eukaryota > Metazoa > Arthropoda > Insecta > Hymenoptera > Encyrtidae > Copidosoma > Copidosoma floridanum. Next base: position 5,722,666 of record NW_028321897.1, on the reverse strand, counting down.
CTCCTACCTTGAAAGATATACCAGAACATTAAAGATTTCTTAACGCGTAGATTTTGAATTTGAAAAAAAAAAAAAAAAAAAATGTACACCCAGACACGAAAAGAAGAAAAACCGGTAGTGAAAAATATGTTTTGAAATAATTAATTGAACACACAAACCCACGAATAAGAAAAAATGTATTCGATGAAAATAGTGGATTAACCGATGCGTCATTGCTTAGCAAATAAGTTGTACTTGTTAAGCATATACACATATATACACTTGATAAAATCGATCGTATATACCAAGATCGGCACTTGTACTAATGTAATTGAAATTCTTCTCTCATCACACCTGTACGGTTTTTTTTTGTTGAAAATCACTAACTCGAGTGTTAACCGTATAGACAAACGTACGTGACATTGATCAGAGGTAAAATATCTTCCGCTCCAATTGCCCGCATGAAAACTATCAAAAGCCACATTACACCCATACTGTGGGAAAAACTAAAAAAAAAAATATATATATATATATACGTGTCCCGAGACGTATATGACACGTAATACGTAATATTATATCCAAAGAGAGATTTCACGTATATATTATCATGCAAAAGGTAGAAAAAAAAAAAAAAAAAAAAAAAAAGAAAGCGGGGATGACACGCAGCGCATGTATGTGCACAATGACGTAGTGACAGGGCCCGCGAGAGTCACGCCGGCAGTATAAGTATGTTTCTTTTGTTGGGGAGAAGAGGCCCTCTCGAGAGGTATACAGGTCTTTTCTCCCGCATTGTTGGCCCTATACACACACACACACACCCACGACGCCCAGGGGTACAGGTTGACGCGCTACTAATGCGTTGACCTTTTTCTCTTTCTCCCTTTGGGGTCCAGAAGAAAAGACGCGCCCCTGCAAAGGGCGTCTGCGTGTGTGGTTTTTCCTCCGTATAATACATGCTCTACAACCGCTTGACTCTCAAATTAAGCGCATGCACTTTACATTAGCCGAAACGAGCTGCCACTGCTCTCATATACATCACTCCCCCGGGATGATTTGTTTTTTGGTTTTGTTTGCTTGCCTGGAATACGCGCATAATTTCTTCTATACCTTTTGTTGCCCCGATACCTATATTTAGGTGTATTAATATGGGAAAAAAATGTGCGAACCTCCCAGAGTTTCATCCCTTTTTTTTTTTTTTTTTTTTTTTCTTAGGGTGATTTGTATCTCTACTCTTAACGTGTATGTACGAGAGGGGAGCAGTTACCACGAGATCGAGATTGATAATTCACACTCGATTCACACTAGACGAACGTCAAATACCGAGAGAGAGAAGCGAAGAGAAGGAGGATTGCGCAATAAGTACACTGTATCGTTCGAACGGGTAAAAAAATACGCTCGCATATGTATACCCCTGATACGTGTGTGCATACGTGATTTCGAGCGTGTGGATGAAAAAAAAAAAAGAGCCGCTAACGTCTGCGCTACATAGCGGTTGTGAATTCGATTGTAAAGGTAAAAAAAAAAAAAGAAGCTTGATCCCCGCGTTCGGTCGACAACTTTGACACTTGTGTCATCTAAATGTCATCAATCGTGTAATTCCAAGGTTTTTTTTCTTATTAGAAATACTTACTGCCACGGTATACGGTTTCTCACGCTGGACGCGTGCACCATTTCTATGTACTACACCGTAAAAGTATAGCGAAAAATATGTAATAATCTCTCCGTGCCCATGACCACAGTGAAAAGAAGAAAATGAGTAAGTTGAGAATCGGCAGTCAAATCGGCACGCGCCCGCGTTCCATTATATATATATATACACCGCAGTAATCATGCGCTTTAACGATCAATCCCTCGCTTTGGCCGTCGTGCGAGCCATAAAATAAAAGGGCGCTCTTTGCTCCGAGAAGTCGTCATCGACAGCCGCAATATATATGTATAATACATAAAAGTGTAATAAGCCGTGTATATATACTTCCCAGGCGTAAGGGAGATGGGCCTTACGTTGTATAATATACGGAGGGAAAAAAGACGGAGAGAGTCGAGTCGAGTATTAGGTAAAGGCAACGAGAGGGGCAGGTGTCTGCCGTCCGTCGCCTTGTACATACCTCGATGTCCCTCGCGAGAATCCATAAGCTGCAGCTTGCACCCCGTGTACCATATATTTATGTGTGTGTGCTCGGGTGATGGAATCTCTGTGGCCTGTATGTATATACGTTACATTGTGAGTTAAGCGGAGCCGACACTTTTGTGTTTGATGATGTGGGTGTGTTTCGGCAAGATTGGATTTGTCAAGCGAAGGTCAGATTAGTCGCGACGTTTTTATCGGGCCACTTATGATGATTGAACCTTGGAATCTGTTTCATTTTTTTTTCTTTCCATTTGTCGAAAATTCAGGGCTACCTGGTACTTGAAGGCCTCCCCGTTAAACTGCACCAGATTTTCCAGCGCTTGGGAATAAAATTTGAGGGGTCGTTTTTTACGGGGAAAATACTTTCTTTTTTTTTTATCCACCGGCACAATACTTCTTCCCCATCCTTTTTTTTTTTCGTAGCTTCAATCTACTTTGGATCCATCGTGACAATCTTTATAGTGTTTAACGAACAATTCATGTTCATGTCCAATCAAATTTTTTCAAATATAGTACCCTTAAACTGCGTAATTGACTTTACAAAACCAACAACATCGAACCAGCAATAAGAAAAAATTGAATCGAAATTTAATTTGATCATCGAAAACTGTTATAAAGCATTTGAATAAATGATTCATTACCTATACGCTTGACGCTTTTATCTTACAACGTTATTACGCGCACCTTTTGCTGGAAAAAATTTCGTCCAAGTGTACCGTGCTGGAAGAGTACAGATGTACAAGGTGTAGAAAAAAAAAAAAAAAAAAAATCTCCAGCACAAGAAATGCACTGCATTTTAAGAAAAACAACCAAGTACAAACACAAAGTATTCACGTGCACCCAATTCTGGCTATTACCCACCTTTTTAAAGTACATGTACATTATACACTCATGTGTAAAGAAGAAGAAAAAAAAAAATCAATGTTCCCCACGTATATGTACGGGTGAGAGCCTAATGTAATCCGCGTCAGCTTTACAAGTACCACCATGCACCCATGGTATACATAATACCGCATTATATAATATATACAGCCGTTTTATGATGCGCACCAACGGCAGCTGTAAACGCACTTTACGTGCTGTCCTTTACGAGCTCTAAATGATCTCGAGTTACACACATCCCAAGGATGAGTTGGCCTTAAACTTGTTACCGTATTCGTTCATACTTTACCGTGTACAAGTGTCCACTTGATTGTTTTTTTTTTTTTTTTTGGGAGGGTGTATTAAAAAAAAGAAAAAAAAAAAAAGTTAAGGTATATACAAATCAGTTTTTTGATTAAACTGCAGCATTTTTAATGCATATCAAGGCCTTTCGAGGGTATTTGCATTACGGACCAGTTGAGAAACCGAAGCAGGAGGAGGAGGAGGACAAGAGTGCATAATTCATGCTCGAAGGGGATGATATCTTAATCGAAGTTTTGGAAGCCAAAATACTCGTGTGCACACAGGTCTGGCAAGTTGGAAATTCGATGAAAATTATTAATATTAAATTTAAAAAAAAAGAAAATTGAAATTCTCTCGTGCGGAAATTTTTTTTCTAGAGTAAGTTAAGGGCGATCTAATCAATTTGCCAAAGGGAAAAAGAGCTACTGCTCTTATAGCTACTTTTTCCCAGGTCCACAGGCCGAACCCAAAATTTTTGTTACTTGTGGAATTTTTCGTTAGAGGGCGGATTTTTATTGATCCTTGATTAATTAACTATTGCTATAGATATCGACTTTACTGACTAATCTATCTGTAAAAGTAACTCGTTTTCGATAAAAAAAAAGTGACTTACAGCTTTTTTTCATGCGATACGAAAGAGGGTAAGTACCGATGTAAAAAAAAAATTCTATATAGTAACAATATTTTCGATACGTGAAAATACAGCCGTGTAATTAGCAACCCAAAAAGGGTAATGCACACCCATGCGTCATTTGTTACACAATACGTATATCCATGTATGTATACTAATTTGAATAAAGCAATTTGACAAGGAATGCTCGAACCCGTGATTAAAGGGGTATGAAGAGATAAATTTTCAAATGAAATTGTTTGATGATTACAAAATTCCAAGCTGCATCGGTGATTGGAGGGCAGCTGCGACGTGCTCAGGGTACGCATATATTTTAAAAAAGTACAAAGTTTTTTGAGTAAATCTTTTGAAAATACGACGGTATCGCGAATTTTAATGGGTCGCCACAGAAGCCGAATTTTACAATCACCGCGGCGCGCGTAACTTCATCCTCACGAGGAGCTTCTTTTTTTTTTTTTTTTTTACGAGAAAATCGAAAAAACAAAAAAAACCTCCCAATTTAACTTTAAATTGGACAGAAACGAAAAAGCAAAAATCACAAAGTCACGCGCGCGCGCACACCTACTTATACACTCTATGTACAATAAAAACAAAACAACAAGCCCGCATGTAGGTATATACACTTTGGGCATCAAAGTTCATCGCGTGAGCTTGGAGAGAAAAAAAAAGAAGTGTCGCTCACAGCATTGCTACATACATATATATACATATACAAGGGGGCAAAGCCCTCGCACTAAAAAGTCGGCAACAAAAACTAAACCGGGTACAGGTACACAAGTATAGCCTCTTACTTCCTTCCTTCTTGCCGTGTCCGAAAAAAATCTCTCCCTTCTCGAAAAACAATTTAAAAAAGAAAAAAAAAAGGCCACACCACGTTATATATACCACACGGTGGAGAGGGATGGGTAGCGCCCCAATATATCTCTTACACGCTCGCTCGTATACATGCATAGCATACACACACTCCTCGTCTCCTTCATACTGATGGGGAAGCAAGACGAAAGGGAGAGAGAGAGAGAGAGAAAGAGCCACAGGTGCGGTGTCTCCTTATCATGGGACCTATCGCCCGTGCATACATATTTAATGCCGGAGAGGTGGATTTTTGCATGAGCTACTATCTCTCTGACGCCGCCGCTATGCCACCGTATTATACATGTGTGTGTGTGTGTGTGTGTGTGTACATATATAAACTGTGTATTCCATCACGGATTTCGGAGCGATGCTAATTTATGCGATCGGTGTCTTCTTCCCCGTACGTATAATATATATACATATACATATACGCACGTACAAGTATGTTCTCGGTCGCGTGTCCGCTTGCGTATATGTGTACCTGTACGTGTTTCGAAAAGTTTCAAAAAATGGTTTGAAAATTATATTATCCCAAAATATACCTATATACCCACTGTTGACATCTACATTGATTATTTAGACATAATACATGTATTTTACGATTTCAACTGAAGAAGAAATATGATTGGTTCCTCTTTCAGCCCTTTCAAGTTGAGGGATTTTTTTTCCTTTTTTTTGGTGGTACCATCAGTTTCGGTTTGTCAAATTAAATTTTTAAATTGATGGAAAGTTCTTTTTATTCATTTATTTATTTATTATAGAGTACAGAGTTTCACTTCTGATGCTTTTAGTACTAGTGTATTGATTATTTTTACTAATTTTACTATTAAATGTCGATCAGCGGTTATCGGAAAATTTTCGGTCACTTTAAACTGGAATTTCTACACAGGTACCTATTTTTTATGACAAGGCATGATGTAAGAAAAAATTATTTTCGTTACTGTTAGTATAGGTACAAGTGTGATTGATCATAAAATTCTTTTCCTAACTCGGGACGTTTTTCGTGACATTTATGGACGTTAACTGGGCCCTTGGTATAATGTATAGTGTGCTCGCCACACAAGTGCCATCCAACCGCGTGTCGATGGCCAACTGTTGCTTGTAAGGAAAACTGATTTTCAACTAAAATTAATGTTGTTTAAAGACACATGTACAATGCACACGAAGGTGATCAACCAGTGTGTTTTTTCAAGCATTGGGTGAAAAAAAAAAAAAAAAAAGAAAGGTCTCGGGTATACACAACTGCACATAGTGTACGTTGCAGGCATTAAGATTAAAAAAAAAAATCTCTGATCAAAATGCCAATAAGCGTGACTCCTGATAAATCACACACACCGACGAAAGAGAAAGAAGCTCGTCTTGATTAATTGACACAAGTGGCTGTCTTTCTTTCGCGTGTACACCTCTTGCCGAATGTGTAATCGACGCGGAGTGCTTTCATTAATCAAAGCTGTCCTTTCCCCCCCTTTCGTCGTGTATAAGTATATACATCTCACTTGTGCACTTTGATCTATACACGCTTGTCTTCCAGTTCTACACTTCCGGCTCGATTGATTTTCCCGATGCAAAACTCCAGATTCGAAAAAGCAAAAACGAGCGAACCCTCGAAAGCAGTGAGCACTTGCGCAATACACCGAGCGGGAAAATTACACCCCCCCCTCTCCATTTCTCGACGCCTCTCCATCTCATCTGCGGTGCGCGTGTGTCGCGCGAACTGAAAACGCGTCCGAAATTACACCTGAAAATGCAATCTGCATACATGCATATATACATATACGTACAGGTATCGGCTAATAACAACGTGTCGATTACACATATTCGTGCGCGCTCTCCTTTAAATTGCGTGTTTTCTACCTTTCGCCCGATTCGGCGACGGAATCATCATTATCATTTCTTTTTTTTCTTCTTTTTCTTTTTTTAAACGATTCCCGCTGCAAAACTCACCCACCGTAAATATATACATATATATAAGTGTAAGTAATTATTTCGAGTTTCTTGGCAGCTTGCGCGGATGAATAAGACGCGGGGACATTTCGTGTAACCATACACACGTACACGCAGAGATACGAGTGTTTTAATGATAAAATTATGACGCTGTTTGTGGATAAATTATGTACGGGTGATCGAGAGAGCGAAACGGGTGCCGGGGCCAAAGGAAAGTGAGCCACAAAAGCGCGCGGCTTATATTAACAAATATAGGTATGCATACCGATTTATCGATTGTTTCGACGCAAACATCATGTAAGTATATATATGTATACCCATCAGAGGTGATGCACGATTATGATGTACAAAATACATAGAATAATAAGAGACACGTATACAGTCGACGTCCAAGTCAAGCTTCGATGAATAAGTATACGAGCAAATTAAGTTACACCTATGTATTACCTGAATCGACGGATCGTGAGAGGGAAACACAATTAATATATATACATATAATATATATCCTCGGGTGTGCAATTACGCGGAAGTTTAGAGGAATACACCCGATGCGTCGATAAATCGAAGTCGGTCTCCCTCCCCCGTATAAAGTCCGCGGTTGATATTATACTTTTCGAGAGAGAGAGACATCCCTCGGCGCATACATCGGAATCGCGTGCTGATAGACCTCGCGTTGTAGCGCACAACAAGACTCGTGCATAATTTAGCCCTGCGTTTCGAGAAATCGAGAGCCTTCCCTTGTTTCGAGAGACTTTTGTTTCCTCTCCTCGGGGGTCGCGGTGCTGCTCACTTTGCTCGTACAGCGACGTACCTACTTGTGTAAACTACGAGTGCTGGTTTCTATTTTTTTTTTTTTTTTTTTTTTTTTTTAACAACATATTGAAATTGCATGCGTTTCGATTGCAATCGTGGGCTTTTTCCCCGTGAAAATTCGCGAATTCGAGGAGAAAAGAAAAAAAATATACGCGCTTGGTTACTTTCCGAGTTGTCGCGGTGTTCTCAAGGAGCTATATACCCTATACACACTAGCCGCCGGCCGACCCTCTCGTTTAAACATTTTTTTCCTTTTATTTCCCTTCTCGCTGGCGTTTACCGTTTATCGCCGGTCATTATTAATTTAAACGCGGACGAGACCGCATCAGAGCTGCCCACCGCGGCTCGTCGTCTCGGTTTTTACGATGACCCCCACGCGTTGTCGGGGGGGCACCTTTGCTCGTGTACATGGAAATCAGCTCTGATTACGATTCTCGGCAGACGATGTTCTTTTCATTTCTTTTTTTTTTTTTCCTCCCCCCCTCGTTACGTTGGGGCGGTATATTATAAGTACCTGCACGACGAGTTCTGCTTTTATAAGCCGAGGGGTCGCGGTATCACATTATTATCGACTTTGTCTCGCAGTACAAACTCCTAATCGTCTCTTTCAAACCGCCTTGTATGTATTTTCATACGAGTACAGCTTTTCACAATACCCAGTCCATCTACATTTTTATTGGTAGGTATAAAAAAATATACATACGGCTGATTGACAAGTATATTAAATTGTTTGACACGATGTATCAACGCTATCTCAAAGGAAATATATGTTTTAACACGGAGCATGTTTACGTAGAATACATATACATTATTAAAATTGATACAACTAAATAGTTCCGGGAATACTAGGCCGGGACATTCTTAAAAACAAAAGAATTGGGTACGACTTGAAACACAAATCGGTTTTTCGCTCATTAGGCGCTACAGATAGGTACGATGACTGTGTTGGTACGATTTAATTAGTATTGCTACAAGCATAAATGGATTTGCGTCACCTGTAGCGGTAATCGTTCTTTGGGCTGTTTGAGAACGAATTTTATCAAATTTTCAACTTGTACTTTCCACACGCATATGTACAAATCGCGGACAAAGGGTTTCACCGTCACTAAATTTTTTCTGCATAGAACGAGACTGTATATACCTTACACTGATTGATTCTACACATTGCCAATATTCAGCGTAATATTATTCAACACGAATTTTTAGGGCACAAATATTTCCTACGTAGCATTGTTCACCTCGGCAGGAATCCTACACATCAATGATTTAACACAAAAATTTCCTACACGAGCCCAGTACGGCAATTTAATACACGTATTTTGTCTACACGTTAATTTTTTACACATAAATTTCCTACACAAAATAAGAACAGTAATTTAGAATACGTCGTAAGTCGTAAGTCTCTACGAAAAGTTTCTACACAAAACTATTTCTGGCTTCGTCCAAATGGGAGGGGGGATAAATATAACGAAAAGTAGCAAAATTGAACTTCAGTCATGAATGAACTTAGCACCTGATTAGCAATGTGCAAGTTACTTTGATATTTACCTCTCTTCAGTTTAACAGGTATGAAAAATGTTTTTGTCGTTAGATTCTAAAGGTAAGCAGTATTACTTCATGAAGATCGAAAAAATTTTTGACTGTATCCACCATACAACCACTTGAGGGTAATTAATTATTTTACTTGAATAAAAATTTCTACATTTTGTAGCTTACGTTATGTAATACAAATTAAAAAATTTATGGGTGTTGCACAATGCAAATACTTCCTTCGAAGTAGGCATTTGCCCTACTCTGGTAGTTCTTCATAGCCGATGCAAAAACTACTATTGTCAGTATTGAGCCATATTCGATGCAAAAATAACTTTCTTAACTCAAGCACCAACGTACGACAAGAGTGACAAGAGACATACAAGTCGCATTACATTGGTACGAAATACACTAAAAATTTTGTTTTTTACGAATTCCCTACTTCATACAGATACGACAATTAAATTGATGTCATTGCCTTGAGTTTTGTGTTAAAAATTAATTTGTATTTAGTTTGGAAAATAATTAGTTTAGAGCTTCTAAAACAATAGAACATAAGTTAAACTACACATCAACTCTGTGTAGTCTGCTTTTCACATGCATGTATGTATAACAACAGTTATAATCAAAATTCAAAACACTTTTATTTATGCGTGAAAATGATGGAAGTGAAAATTTTAATATTCAACAACGAAGGTTAAATAGTGTTACATGATCTCTACGAGAAACCAATGTCTTAATTATTTAAAAATTAATTAAATAACTTTCATACCACATTTAACAAATAAAAAACAACATTTTTTAACATGTGTTTTTATTTATTTAAATACAAACTGAGATAAAAAATTGTATGGATTTTTTTTAGTTCCACTTACAATTTGTTTATTACATGAGATGTTGTAGAAAACTATAAATTACCATTACACTGTACTTCAAAAGCAATACGGAACTGTACATAGACATTAATATTTCCAAAAAATATGTGTCCATTATTTACCAAATTTAATTTTTTAGTCATATACTCCCTTAAATCACTTCGCCATATTCCAAAATAAACATCCGTACCATTAAACTCCAAAAATTCTCAAGATAACACGTGGCACCAAACACAAAATGATTTCCCATTTAAATAACATGGGATTTCGATTTTTTAACTGTGCTTAATTTTTTTTACCACTTAAAATATTTTTTTCTGGAATTATAACTATCAAAGTAACTTTGGTAACTATTGCTCAAACTTGATGCACATTTTTTTAAGCTCAAAAGGAGTATGTTAAAAAAAATTTGATTCAGGTCTCCGAAGCCTTCGAAGGAGACAAAATTAGAAAAAATCCAAGAAATCCAATTTTTTCAACTTCATTGTTTTCAGATTAAAAAAAGTGTAACAAGTTCAAGTAGTATATAACAAATTTCAATAGTTCTAAGATTCAGAAAAAATATTTACGGTGGTAAAATAAAATAAAACATAGTTAAAAAATGAGAATCCCGTGCTATCTAAATGAGAAATCATTTTGTGTTCGATGGCACGTGTTAACTCAAGAGTTTTTGAAGTTTTATGGTACGGGATTTTATTTAGAAATATAGCAAAGAGATGTAGGGAGTATAATAACTAAAAAATAGAATTCGGTAAATTACAGACATCCTCATATACATGCATCAATTAGTAAATTGCAATAATATTATACAAGAAAACATTGTCAAATAAAGCCGGTTTCGATTCTGAATTAATCACGATTATATCCTGGTTACTGGAGCACTACAATAAAACACACACGTCAAATTAAATTCATCATTACAGCTGTAAACTAATAAAAATAATGATAAATTTTACCTCAAGTCTGGCATAAGATGAGGTGGTAGCCAAGATGTTATTTGTGATCTACAATACGGGCAAAGCATGTTCTGCTGTTGTCTATTACTGTACAGAGTATTCAGACAGTCTATGCAGGCTCTGTGTCCACATGGTCTTATTTTGTGTACTGTGCCACGTTTAAAGCACACGATGCACTCTTCCCATTGGAAAATACATGAAAATATTGAATTCGACATTAGTAATGCACACTACAAGAGATATAGAAAATTACAATAATTTAAATTTAAATTTTAATATTTACGTAATAAGCATCACGTTGCATGCATTCATTCAAGTCAAACAATTTCGTATAACTTCTTTCTGATCATTACAGAGAATTGTGAATTCATTGTACCGGTCACGTTTTTTGTCATAATTACAAACATCTTGGACTAACAAGTTGGCAAGCTCAGCGCAGAGGGTGCCATGTAGAAGATTCTGTAACCAAGTAACCAATGGCAATTCATAATCTGAACATTTACAGTATACTTTTATAGACTTTTCTTGGCTAGTATAACTTGTCTCTGGCGCCCTCTGTGTAAAGCTAGCAAAATCACCAGTCTTATAACTCAAAACTTTTTTAATTTAAGTTGGTGGATCTTTACTGATTACTATAAAACATCACTGTGCAAAAACTATGCAATCATATAATATACAGATGACGAATTTTGTACATAAAACTGCTATAACAACAACACCCTAAACTCAAAAGCCTACTAATACTTACATACTGCCAAGTATAAAATTTATTTTGTCTAATTTCTTAGATTCCAGACCTCCTTACTATAAAATACGACTTACAAGGGCCTCGAAAGCTTATAAGGCGTATAATTTATTTTATGCCGAACAATCACATCTGAATCGAACATATTTATTTTTTAGAGCTTTCATCATAAGATTACGACTTACAAGCGCCTCGAAAGCATACTATGCGTCTATTTTATTTTATGAGTAAGATCTAGGATAAAAAATATTTATTTTCCAGGCCTATTCTCTTCAAATTACGACTTACAAGCGCCTCGAAAGCATACTATGCGAGTATTTTATTTTATCAGTAAGATCTAGAATAAAAAAAATATTTATTTTCCAAGCCTATTCTCTTCAAATTACGACTTACAAGCGCCTCGAAAGCATACTATGCGTATAATTTATTTTAATCGGAACAATCACATACGAATCAAAAATATTTATTTTTTAGAGCTTTCGTTATAAGATTACGACTTACAAGCGCCTCGAAAGCATACTATGCGTCTATTTTATTTTATGAGTAAGATCTAGGATAAAAAATATTTATTTTCCAGGCCTATTCTCTTCAAATTACGACTTACAAGCGCCTCGAAAGCATACTATGCGTGTATTTTATTTTATCAGTAAGATCTAGGATAAAAAATATTTATTTTCCAGGCCTATTCTCTTCAAATAACGACTTACAAGCGCCTTGAAAGCATACTATGCGTATTACTTATTTTAACCCGAACAATGAATCAAAAATATTTATTTTTTAGAGCTTTCATCATAAGATTACGACTTACAAGCGCCTCGAAAGCATACTATGCGTGTATTTTATTTTATCAGTAAGATCTAGAATAAAAAAAATATTTATTTTCCAGGTTTATTCTCTTCAAATTACGACTTACAAGCGCCTCGAAAGCATACTATGCGTCTATTTTATTTTATGAGTAAGATCTAGGATAAAAAATATTTATTTTCCAGGCCTATTCTCTTCAAATTACGACTTACAAGCGCCTCGAAAGCATACTATGCGTGTATTTTATTTTATCAGTAAGATCTAGAATAAAAAAAATATTTATTTTCCAGGCCTATTCTCTTCAAATTACGACTTACAAGCGCCTTGAAAGCATACTATGCGTATTACTTTATTAACCCGAACAATGAATCAAAAATATTTATTTTTTAGAGCTTTCATCATAAGATTACGACTTACAAGCGCCTCGAAAGCATACTATGCGTCTATTTTATTTTATGAGTAAGATCTAGGATAAAAAATATTTATTTTCCAGGCCTATTCTCTTCAAATTACGACTTACAAGCGCCTTGAAAGCATACTATGCGTATTACTTATTTTAACCCGAACAATGAATCAAAAATATTTATTTTTTAGAGCTTTCATCATAAGATTACGACTTACAAGCGCCTCGAAAGCATACTATGCGTCTATTTTATTTTATGAGTAAGATCTAGGATAAAAAATATTTATTTTCCAGGCCTATTCTCTTCAAATTACGACTTACAAGCGCCTCGAAAGCATACTATGCGTGTATTTTATTTTATCAGTAAGATCTAGAATAAAAAAAATATTTATTTTCCAGGCCTATTCTCTTAAAATTACGACTTACAAGCGCCTTGAAAGCATACTATGCGTATTACTTATTTTAACCCGAACAATGAATCAAAAATATTTATTTCTTAGAGCTTTTATCATAAGATTACGACTTACAAGCGCCTCGAAAGCATACTATGCGTGTATTTTATTTTATCAGTAAGATCTAGAATAAAAAAAATATTTATTTTCCAGGTTTATTCTCTTCAAATTGCGACTTACAAGCGCCTCGAAAGCATACTATGCGTGTATTTTATTTTATCAGTAAGATCTAGAATAAAAAAAATATTTATTTTCCAGGCCTATTCTCTTCAAATTACGACTTACAAGCGCCTTGAAAGCATACTATGCGTATTACTTATTTTAACCCGAACAATGAATCAAAAATATTTATTTTTTAGAGCTTTCATCATAAGATTACGACTTACAAGCGCCTCGAAAGCATACTATGCGTCTATTTTATTTTATGAGTAAGATCTAGGATAAAAAATATTTATTTTCCAGGCCTATTCTCTTCAAATTACGACTTACAAGCGCCTCGAAAGCATACTATGCGTGTATTTTATTTTATCAGTAAGATCTAGAATAAAAAAAATATTTATTTTCCAGGCCTATTCTCTTCAAATTACGACTTACAAGCGCCTTGAAAGCATACTATGCGTGTATTTTATTTTATCAGTAAGATCTAGGATAAAAAATATTTATTTTCCAGGCCTATTCTCTTCAAATTACGACTTACAAGCGCCTCGAAAGCATACTATGCGTCTATTTTATTTTATGAGTAAGATCTAGGATAAAAAATATTTATTTTCCAGGCCTATTCTCTTCAAATTACGACTTACAAGCGCCTTGAAAGCATACTATGCGTATTACTTATTTTAACCCGAACAATGAATCAAAAATATTTATTTTTTAGAGCTTTCATCATAAGATTACGACTTACAAGCGCCTCGAAAGCATACTATGCGTCTAGTTTATTTTATGAGTAAGATCTAGGATAAAAAATATTTATTTTCCAGGCCTATTCCCTTCAAATTACGACTTACAAGCGCCTCGAAAGCATACTATGCGTCTATTTTATTTTATGAGTAAGATCTAGGATAAAAAATATTTATTTTCCAGGCCTATTCTCTTCAAATTACGACTTACAAGCGCCTCGAAAGCATACTATGTGTCTATTTTATTTTATGAGTAAGATCTAGGATAAAAAATATTTATTTTCCAGGCCTATTCTCTTCAAATTACGACTTACAAGCGCCTCGAAAGCATACTATGCGTGTATTTTATTTTATCAGTAAGATCTAGAATAAAAAAAATATTTATTTTCCAGGCCTATTCTCTTCAAATTACGACTTACAAGCGCCTTGAAAGCATACTATGCGTATTACTTATTTTAACCTGAACAATGAATCAAAAATATTTATTTTTTAGAGCTTTTATCATAAGATTACGACTTACAAGCGCCTCGAAAGCATACTATGCGTGTATTTTATTTTATCAGTAAGATCTAGAATAAAAAAAATATTTATTTTCCAGGCCTATTCTCTTCAAATTACGACTTACAAGCGCCTTGAAAGCATACTATGCGTATTACTTATTTTAACCCGAACAATGAATCAAAAATATTTATTTTTTAGAGCTTTCATCATAAGATTACGACTTACAAGCGCCTCGAAAGCATACTATGCGTCTATTTTATTTTATGAGTAAGATCTAGGATAAAAAATATTTATTTTCCAGGCCTATTCTCTTCAAATTACGACTTACAAGCGCCTCGAAAGCATACTATGCGTCCAAATTTTTTAGTCTTCAATAATTATATTAACTGTACGAACTCACATTTTTCAGACATATATTTTCTGACGAAACATTATAATTAACTTTCCGATACTAATTAGATTCAATGAGATAATGTCTCTTAAAACAACTTTTTTACAATTTTTGAAAAACTACATCAACTTGTGACAATTACTGAACAAGTAACAGAGAAAGTAAAAATTTTATTCTTACCCAATTATGGCTTCGTTGGTTATATGAAATCTTACCATTTTACCCTATACTTATTTTTTTACTATAGCAGCATAGTACGTGTTAGCTAATATAAAATTATTGAAATCGCAGCCTTTACACTTGTTTCTAAAATTATTTAACATATTATTATTATTGATAAATTATAATGAGCTGAAAGATCCATTAATTTACGCCCTTATCTAGTATCTGCAATTTTAGTCATAAAAATAACATCATAGAATTGTTACCACAATTTCATTAAATTTTGATACAGACAGAATAACCTTCTGGTAAAAACACTTCAGATAATGCGGACTTACTATAGCTGAAAAAGTGTGTATGTTGACCTAGTAATTTTTTTCAGCCGAAAACAGGATGAGAATCAACACAGCA
This sequence comes from Copidosoma floridanum, assembly GCF_036245765.1. NCBI lineage: Eukaryota > Metazoa > Arthropoda > Insecta > Hymenoptera > Encyrtidae > Copidosoma > Copidosoma floridanum. Next base: position 5,707,029 of record NW_028321897.1, on the reverse strand, counting down.
AATTTTCTATAAGATGTAATTAATGTTTTTAGTCTCGTTGCTAACAGAATCATGTCCACTCTCATGCTCACAATATATTAGTGTAATATAAACGTGCACAATCGTGCCGATAATATAGAACACTATATATTTTGCAATATTTTTTATCATAGCAGACTCATTACTAATTTTTACTTGCAAAGACTACATTGTTTCTTTTACACGTAGTGAAAAATTATTAAAAGCGTAATATTGTATTAACTGTAGAGTTAAGAAGGCCAGAGTATAATATAAAAGTGCACTTTCATGCTCAATTTCAATTACTTCTTGCCTTGAAGAATCTAACAACGAAAACGTAACATTAGATTAATATTAGAGTTAAAAAGGCCAGATTGACATAGAAAAGTACACTCTCATGCTCATTTTCAATCATTTCTGGCTTTCAGTAATATAACAACAAAAAAAGGAAACACATATATTTACAGTAGAGTTAAGAAGATCAGAAAGTTATAGAAAAGTGCACTTTCATGCTCATTCTCTATTATTTCTTGAGTTTAAGTTTAAATGTATGTGGTTGGAAAGTTAAGATGTACGTATGATCCCTAATGAAATCAAACATTTTTTGTTAAACTTACATAATCGTTAATAAATTAAAACCGAGTAAATTTGTTTGCTGTGATGATTACATAAATGTACGTGTGTTTAAAAGTATTGTAACTTTTCAAAATTTGAAAATCATGACTATTTGTTGAATTAGTTGGTTTCATTTTTAAATATCTATCTTTTCTAGCAATCATTTCGTATCATGGACGTTAAATTCATGGTTTTCACGTGTTTAGAACTTGATTAAAATGATAGTAGCACTCTAATTCTAGAAGGCAAATACTTAAGCAAAATCTGAAAGATCACGATCATGCTCTCTTCAGACCATGCCAAGAATTTGATAGGGACTATGCATGCTTACACTAGCATTTATGTCGAACTTCAATCCCTAGTATGTTATTAGCTTTGATAGTAACAATGCAGAAACAGCATTGGGTGCACAATCACGCTCACAATACTGAATTATAATCGCTAGGTTCACGGTCGTGCTCCTTTAAGATTACTCCACACATTACCTTAGCTCAATAACCGCAAAAACATTATTATATGGATTTAAAATCACACATTCGTAGTGTCAATAAGTCTTCAAATTCATAAACAATTTATTATTAACCATAACGCTTTTTAAAAGACACTTTATCAGTTATTATGATTTTTTATAAGAATGAAATAGTCAAGTATACCAATTAATATCAACTCATAGCCTCAGTTGTACGATAATTTTCAGACTTATAATAAGATATGAATTTTCAATGACAAAAGGTAGTTTTTCAATGAACTGTTACAACTTTTAACATAAAGTGTATCATACCACATGACCGTCCTGCGCGGCGTTTTCTCTTCTTTCGGGGTGGTTCGGCATCTGTATAATGTAATAATGGTTAGTTTAATTTTTATCATTCTAATTATTCGCACTATACTAACATAATATTTGTTTTGCATGCGTAGGGCACTGACAAAACAAGCACTACATAACACTTTTCGATACTAAACAACAAAAAATCGTGCTGCTTAATCGTGCTTCAAATATTGCCTTGCTCCGAATATATTTGTGAATTTTATGTAAAATTATTTATAAATACCATTTGAAGCCTCGATCTCTATGCCTTCGTTTTCATCAAGGAATTGTGGTTGCTGTACTCCGTTACTAGGTGCAATTAGATCTGATGAAAGATTTCCACCTCTTACTATTTCTGATTCATCTGCTTCAACCTGGCCTAGCTCATCTACTGTTGGGTTATTACCATTGTTTACCTCTTCTTCCTCCAGTTGCTGATCATTTTGGACGTCTATTTGCTCATCTTACTCCACCGCATCAACTTGTAAGTCTGGCTGAGGCTGATGTTCATTTTCTAAATTTTGTAAGTTTTGTGCGGCATTTGGTTGCTCGTTCATGTCTCTCTCTAGATTTTGTTCTACATCTCGTAGATTCTCAGGAGCAACTACCTGATTTTGTCTTCTCAAGCGCCTTCGACCTCTTCTATTTTCTTCAAGTTCAGCGGCATCTTCAAATCCATACAAATTTTTGTAACAGTATGCATTACAAGTACGTTTGATTAATGGGAAGTAGTTAAAGTACTAGTTTAAAAGGATGTGTAATGAAGAAACAAATAATAGTACATTATGAACCTTAGGCTGAGAAAGTAAAGAAAGTCTCATCTGATCGCCTATTTGTCATCCTTGGCTTTGCTTCGAACATCAATAAACGAGTGATTGGAGACTTCTTTACTTTCAACCTAGGATTATTTGTGATTTTTCAAATAATTTTTCAATACTCAGCATACCATTATTTTCCACGCGAACAATCAGATGTCCAACTTCTGCATGAAACGCATTAACATCTGCGATTTCTCGACGTTCATCTGGTAAATTTTCTTCCTCGTGATCAACTAAAAAAATTATTTGTCAGATTATTTTTTGTTCAAAATTCAATTCAGATTATTTTGAATACTTGTTATTAAACAATGCATGAATAATTAACAGTTGATTTAGTACTTTTTAATTTTCATGTATTTTCATGGATCATTACATTGTAGTGTTAAAAATTTGAATTTAATTAAATTAATTTAAATCTTCATAAAATCATATAATCATTTATAATATAGTTATGAATGATCTTTTTTAAATTATTTTTCAACATTATTATTGACGTAATTTCTCGTAATCAAACGGGCCACAAGCGAATTTTTGTTAACAATCTTTCATTACAAAAAAAAATGTTTACCTTCAGAAATGAGTCCACCACGTCTGTGACGTACGACTTCTCCCATGTAATCTTAAATAGATACCCTACTCATAATATTTATCTTAATTAATTAAAATTTCAGACATGCATTAAGCAGTTATATTTTCTACAAAATTAATACAGACGACACGCATGAATTTCCATTATTGTTCATTGCCGTTTTAAAATTTTTTTTTTTCCCACAATGACATGTTAATTTTAAGAATTTTAAGTCTTACTTATAATTTCTATAATGAAGTAAAAATTTCGTGTGTAAATTTTTTTATTAAAAATTTTTTGAGAAATGTACTTTGAGCTATCTGAAAATGTATTGTTTATTTATTTAGCCACCACCTTATTCTACTAAGAAAGTATTTATAAATAATTTTACATAAAATTCACAAATATATTCGGAGCAAGGCAATATTTGAAGCACGATTAAGCAGCACGATTTTTTGTTGTTTAGTATCGAAAAGTGTTATGTAGTGCTTGTTTTGTCAGTGCCCTACGCATGCAAAACAAATATTATGTTAGTATAGTGCGAATAATTAGAATGATAAAAATTAAACTAACCATTATTACATTATACAGATGCCGAACCACCCCGAAAGAAGAGAAAACGCCGCGCAGGACGGTCATGTGGTATGATACACTTTATGTTAAAAGTTGTAACAGTTCATTGAAAAACTACCTTTTGTCATTGAAAATTCATATCTTATTATAAGTCTGAAAATTATCGTACAACTGAGGCTATGAGTTGATATTAATTGGTATACTTGACTATTTCATTCTTATAAAAAATCATAATAACTGATAAAGTGTCTTTTAAAAAGCGTTATGGTTAATAATAAATTGTTTATGAATTTGAAGACTTATTGACACTACGAATGTGTGATTTTAAATCCATATAATAATGTTTTTGCGGTTATTGAGCTAAGGTAATGTGTGGAGTAATCTTAAAGGAGCACGACCGTGAACCTAGCGATTATAATTCAGTATTGTGAGCGTGATTGTGCACCCAATGCTGTTTCTGCATTGTTACTATCAAAGCTAATAACATACTAGGGATTGAAGTTCGACATAAATGCTAGTGTAAGCATGCATAGTCCCTATCAAATTCTTGGCATGGTCTGAAGAGAGCATGATCGTGATCTTTCAGATTTTGCTTAAGTATTTGCCTTCTAGAATTAGAGTGCTACTATCATTTTAATCAAGTTCTAAACACGTGAAAACCATGAATTTAACGTCCATGATACGAAATGATTGCTAGAAAAGATAGATATTTAAAAATGAAACCAACTAATTCAACAAATAGTCATGATTTTCAAATTTTGAAAAGTTACAATACTTTTAAACACACGTACATTTATGTAATTATCACAGCAAACAAATTTACTCGGTTTTAATTTATTAACGATTATGTAAGTTTAACAAAAAATGTTTGATTTCATTAGGGATTATACGTACATCTTAACTTTCCAACCACATACATTTAAACTTAAACTCAAGAAATAATAGAGAATGAGCATAAAAGTGCACTTTTCTATAACTTTCTGATCTTCTTAACTCTACTGTAAATATATGTGTTTCCTTTTTTTGTTGTTATATTACTGAAAGCCAGAAATGATTGAAAATGAGCATGAGAGTGTACTTTTCTATGTCAATCTGGCCTTTTTAACTCTAATATTAATCTAATGTTACGTTTTCGTTGTTAGATTCTTCAAGGCAAGAAGTAATTGAAATTGAGCATGAAAGTGCACTTTTATATTATACTCTGGCCTTCTTAACTCTACAGTTAATACAATATTACGCTTTAAATAATTTTTCACTGCGTGTAAAAGAAACAATGTAGTCTTTGCAAGTAAAAATTAGTAATTAGTCTGCTATGATAAAAAATATTGCAAAATATATAGTGTTCTATATTATCGGCACGATTGTGCACGTTTATATTACACTAATATATTGTGAGCATGAGAGTGGACATGATTCTGTTAGCAACGAGACTAAAAACATTAATTACATCTTATAGAAAATTTGCTGTGTTGATTCTCATCCTGTTTTCGGCTGAAAAAAATTACTAGGTCAACATACACACTTTTTCAGCTATAGTAAGTCCGCATTATCTGAAGTGTTTTTACCAGAAGGTTATTCTGTCTGTATCAAAATTTAATGAAATTGTGGTAACAATTCTATGATGTTATTTTTATGACTAAAATTGCAGATACTAGATAAGGGCGTAAATTAATGGATCTTTCAGCTCATTATAATTTATCAATAATAATAATATGTTAAATAATTTTAGAAACAAGTGTAAAGGCTGCGATTTCAATAATTTTATATTAGCTAACACGTACTATGCTGCTATAGTGAAAAAATAAGTATAGGGTAAAATGGTAAGATTTCATATAACCAACGAAGCCATAATTGGGTAAGAATAAAATTTTTACTTTCTCTGTTACTTGTTCAGTAATTGTCACAAGTTGATGTAGTTTTTCAAAAATTGTAAAAAAGTTGTTTTAAGAGACATTATCTCATTGAATCTAATTAGTATCGGAAAGTTAATTATAATGTTTCGTCAGAAAATATATGTCTGAAAAATGTGAGTTCGTACAGTTAATATAATTATTGAAGCCTAAAAAATTTGGACGCATAGTATGCTTTTGAGGCACTTGTAAGTCGTAATTTTATGATGAAAGCTCTAAAAAATAAATATTTTTGATTCATTGTTCGGGTTAAAATAAGTTATACGCATAGTATGCTTTCGAGGCGCTTGTAAGTCGTAATCTTATGATGAAAGCTCTAAAAAATAAATATTTTTGATTCATTGTTCGGGTTAAAATAAGTTATACGCATAGTATGCTTTCGAGGCGCTTGTAAGTCGTAATTTGAAGAGAATAGGCCTGGAAAATAAATATTTTTTTTATTCCAGATCTTACTGATAAAATAAAATACACGCATAGTATGCTTTCGAGGCGCTTGTAAGTCGTAATTTGAAGAGAATAGGCCTGGAAAATAAATATTTTTTTTATTCTAGATCTTACTGATAAAATAAAATACACGCATAGTATGCTTTCGAGGCGCTTGTAAGTCGTAATCTTATGATAAAAGCTCTAAAAAATAAATATTTTTGATTCATTGTTCGGGTTAAAATAAGTAATACGCATAGTATGCTTTCGAGGCGCTTGTAAGTCGTAATTTGAAGAGAATAAACCTGGAAAATAAATATTTTTTTTATTCTAGATCTTACTGATAAAATAAAATACACGCATAGTATGCTTTCGAGGCGCTTGTAAGTCGTAATCTTATGATGAAAGCTCTAAAAAACAAATATTTTTGATTCATTGTTCGGGTTAAAATAAGTTATACGCATAGTATGCTTTCAAGGCGCTTGTAAGTCGTAATTTGAAGAGAATAGGCCTGGAAAAAAAATATTTTTTTTATTCTAGATCTTACTGATAAAATAAAATACACGCATAGTATGCTTTCGAGGCGCTTGTAAGTCGTAATTTGAAGAGAATAGGCCTGGAAAATAAATATTTTTTATCCTAGATCTTACTCATAAAATAAAATAGACGCATAGTATGCTTTCGAGGCGTTTGTAAGTCGTAATCTTATGATGAAAGCTCTAAAAAATAAATATTTTTGATTCATTGTTCGGGTTAAAATAAGTAATACGCATAGTATGCTTTCAAGGCGCTTGTAAGTCGTAATTTGAAGAGAATAGGCCTGGAAAATAAATATTTTTTATCCTAGATCTTACTCATAAAATAAAATAGACGCATAGTATGCTTTCGAGGCGCTTGTAAGTCGTAATCTTATGATGAAAGCTCTAAAAAATAAATATTTTTGATTCATTGTTCGGGTTAAAATAAGTAATACGCATAGTATGCTTTCAAGGCGCTTGTAAGTCGTAATTTGAAGAGAATAGGCCTGGAAAATAAATATTTTTTATCCTAGATCTTACTCATAAAATAAAATAGACGCATAGTATGCTTTCGAGGCGCTTGTAAGTCGTAATCTTATGATGAAAGCTCTAAAAAATAAATATTTTTGATTCATTGTTCGGGTTAAAATAAGTAATACGCATAGTATGCTTTCGAGGCGCTTGTAAGTCGTAATTTGAAGAGAATAAACCTGGAAAATAAATATTTTTTTTATTCTAGATCTTACTGATAAAATAAAATACACGCATAGTATGCTTTCGAGGCGCTTGTAAGTCGTAATCTTATGATGAAAGCTCTAAAAAACAAATATTTTTGATTCATTGTTCGGGTTAAAATAAGTTATACGCATAGTATGCTTTCGAGGCGCTTGTAAGTCGTAATTTGAAGAGAATAGGCCTGGAAAATAAATATTTTTTTTATTCTAGATCTTACTGATAAAATAAAATACACGCATAGTATGCTTTCGAGGCGCTTGTAAGTCGTAATTTGAAGAGAATAGGCCTGGAAAATAAATATTTTTTATCCTAGATCTTACTCATAAAATAAAATAGACGCATAGTATGCTTTTGAGGCGTTTGTAAGTCGTAATCTTATGATGAAAGCTCTAAAAAATAAATATTTTTAATTCATTGTTCGGGTTAAAATAAGTAATACGCATAGTATGCTTTCAAGGCGCTTGTAAGTCGTAATTTGAAGAGAATAGGCCTGGAAAATAAATTTTTTTTTTATTCTAGATCTTACTGATAAAATGAAATACACGCATAGTATGCTTTCGAGGCGCTTGTAAGTCGTAATCTTATGATGAAAGCTCTAAAAAACAAATATTTTTGATTCATTGTTCGGGTTAAAATAAGTTATACGCATAGTATGCTTTCAAGGCGCTTGTAAGTCGTAATCTTATGATGAAAGCTCTAAAAAATAAATATTTTTGATTCATTGTTCGGGTTAAAATAAGTAATACGCATAGTATGCTTTCGAGGCGCTTGTAAGTCGTAATTTGAAGAGAATAAACCTGGAAAATAAATATTTTTTTTATTCTAGATCTTACTGATAAAATAAAATACACGCATAGTATGCTTTCGAGGCGCTTGTAAGTCGTAATCTTATGATGAAAGCTCTAAAAAACAAATATTTTTGATTCATTGTTCGGGTTAAAATAAGTTATACGCATAGTATGCTTTCGAGGCGCTTGTAAGTCGTAATTTGAAGAGAATAGGCCTGGAAAATAAATATTTTTTATCCTAGATCTTACTCATAAAATAAAATAGACGCATAGTATGCTTTCGAGGCGTTTGTAAGTCGTAATCTTATGATGAAAGCTCTAAAAAATAAATATTTTTGATTCATTGTTCGGGTTAAAATAAATAATACGCATAGTATGCTTTCAAGGCGCTTGTAAGTCGTAATCTTATGATGAAAGCTCTAAAAAATAAATATTTTTGATTCATTGTTCGGGTTAAAATAAGTAATACGCATAGTATGCTTTCGAGGCGCTTGTAAGTCGTAATTTGAAGAGAATAGGCCTGGAAAATAAATATTTTTTATCCTAGATCTTACTCATAAAATAAAATAGACGCATAGTATGCTTTCGAGGCGTTTGTAAGTCGTAATCTTATGATGAAAGCTCTAAAAAATAAATATTTTTGATTCATTGTTCGGGTTAAAATAAGTTATACGCATAGTATGCTTTCAAGGCGCTTGTAAGTCGTAATTTGAAGAGAATATGCCTGGAAAATAAATATTTTTTATCCTAGATCTTACTCATAAAATAAAATAGACGCATAGTATGCTTTCGAGGCGTTTGTAAGTCGTAATCTTATGATGAAAGCTCTAAAAAATAAATATTTTTGATTCATTGTTCGGGTTAAAATAAGTAATACGCATAGTATGCTTTCAAGGCGCTTGTAAGTCGTAATTTGAAGAGAATAGGCCTGGAAAATAAATTTTTTTTTTATTCTAGATCTTACTGATAAAATGAAATACACGCATAGTATGCTTTCAAGGCGCTTGTAAGTCGTAATTTGAAGAGAATAAACCTGGAAAATAAATATTTTTTTTATTCTAGATCTTACTGATAAAATAAAATACACGCATAGTATGCTTTCAAGGCGCTTGTAAGTCGTAATTTGAAGAGAATAAACCTGGAAAATAAATATTTTTTTTATTCTAGATCTTACTGATAAAATAAAATACACGCATAGTATGCTTTCGAGGCGCTTGTAAGTCGTAATCTTATGATGAAAGCTCTAAAAAACAAATATTTTTGATTCATTGTTCGGGTTAAAATAAGTTATACGCATAGTATGCTTTCGAGGCGCTTGTAAGTCGTAATTTGAAGAGAATAGGCCTGGAAAATAAATATTTTTTATCCTAGATCTTACTCATAAAATAAAATAGACGCATAGTATGCTTTCGAGGCGTTTGTAAGTCGTAATCTTATGATGAAAGCTCTAAAAAATAAATATTTTTGATTCATTGTTCGGGTTAAAATAAGTAATACGCATAGTATGCTTTCAAGGCGCTTGTAAGTCGTAATTTGAAGAGAATAGGCCTGGAAAATAAATTTTTTTTTTATTCTAGATCTTACTGATAAAATGAAATACACGCATAGTATGCTTTCGAGGCGCTTGTAAGTCGTAATCTTATGATGAAAGCTCTAAAAAACAAATATTTTTGATTCATTGTTCGGGTTAAAATAAGTTATACGCATAGTATGCTTTCAAGGCGCTTGTAAGTCGTAATTTGAAGAGAATATGCCTGGAAAATAAATATTTTTTATCCTAGATCTTACTCATAAAATAAAATAGACGCATAGTATGCTTTCGAGGCGTTTGTAAGTCGTAATCTTATGATGAAAGCTCTAAAAAATAAATATTTTTGATTCATTGTTCGGGTTAAAATAAGTAATACGCATAGTATGCTTTCAAGGCGCTTGTAAGTCGTAATTTGAAGAGAATAGGCCTGGAAAATAAATATTTTTTTTATTCTAGATCTTACTGATAAAATAAAATACACGCATAGTATGCTTTCAAGGCGCTTGTAAGTCGTAATTTGAAGAGAATAAACCTGGAAAATAAATATTTTTTGTATTCTAGATCTTACTGATGAAATAAAATACACGCATAGTATGCTTTCGAGGCGCTTGTAAGTCGTAATCTTATGATGAAAGCTCTAAAAAACAAATATTTTTGATTCATTGTTCGGGTTAAAATAAGTTATACGCATAGTATGCTTTCAAGGCGCTTGTAAGTCGTAATTTGAAGAGAATATGCCTGGAAAATAAATATTTTTTATCCTAGATCTTACTCATAAAATAAAATAGACGCATAGTATGCTTTCGAGGCGTTTGTAAGTCGTAATCTTATGATGAAAGCTCTAAAAAATAAATATTTTTGATTCATTGTTCGGGTTAAAATAAGTTATACGCATAGTATGCTTTCGAGGCGCTTGTAAGTCGTAATTTGAAGAGAATAGGCCTGGAAAATAAATATTTTTTTTTTTCTAGATCTTACTGATAAAATAAAATACACGCATAGTATGCTTTCGAGGCGCTTGTAAGTCGTAATTTGAAAAGAATAGGCCTGGAAAATAAATATTTTTTATCCTAGATCTTACTCATAAAATAAAATAGACGCATAGTATGCTTTCGAGGCGTTTGTAAGTCGTAATCTTATGATGAAAGCTCTAAAAAATAAATATTTTTGATTCATTGTTCGGGTTAAAATAAGTAATACGCATAGTATGCTTTCAAGGCGCTTGTAAGTCGTAATTTGAAGAGAATAGGCCTGGAAAATAAATTTTTTTTTTATTCTAGATCTTACTGATAAAATGAAATACACGCATAGTATGCTTTCGAGGCGCTTGTAAGTCGTAATCTTATGATGAAAGCTCTAAAAAACAAATATTTTTGATTCATTGTTCGGGTTAAAATAAGTTATACGCATAGTATGCTTTCAAGGCGCTTGTAAGTCGTAATTTGAAGAGAATAGGCCTGGAAAATAAATTTTTTTTTTATTCTAGATCTTACTGATAAAATGAAATACACGCATAGTATGCTTTCGAGGCGCTTGTAAGTCGTAATCTTATGATGAAAGCTCCAAAAAACAAATATTTTTGATTCATTGTTCGGGTTAAAATAAGTTATACGCATAGTATGCTTTCGAGGCGCTTGTAAGTCGTAATTTGAAGAGAATAGGCCTGGAAAATAAATATTTTTTTTATTCTAGATCTTACTGATAAAATAAAATACACGCATAGTATGCTTTCGAGGCGCTTGTAAGTCGTAATTTGAAGAGAATAGGCCTGGAAAATAAATATTTTTTATCCTAGATCTTACTCATAAAATAAAATAGACGCATAGTATGCTTTCGAGGCGCTTGTAAGTCGTAATCTTATGATGAAAGCTCTAAAAAATAAATATTTTTGATTCATTGTTCGGGTTAAAATAAGTAATACGCATAGTATGCTTTCAAGGCGCTTGTAAGTCGTAATTTGAAGAGAATAGGCCTGGAAAATAAATATTTTTTATCCTAGATCTTACTCATAAAATAAAATAGACGCATAGTATGCTTTCAAGGCGCTTGTAAGTCGTAATCTTATGATGAAAGCTCTAAAAAATAAATATTTTTGATTCATTGTTCGGGTTAAAATAAGTAATACGCATAGTATGCTTTCAAGGCGCTTGTAAGTCGTAATTTGAAGAGAATAGGCCTGGAAAATAAATATTTTTTATCCTAGATCTTACTCATAAAATAAAATAGACGCATAGTATGCTTTCGAGGCGCTTGTAAGTCGTAATCTTATGATGAAAGCTCTAAAAAATAAATATTTTTGATTCATTGTTCGGGTTAAAATAAGTAATACGCATAGTATGCTTTCAAGGCGCTTGTAAGTCGTAATTTGAAGAGAATAGGCCTGGAAAATAAATTTTTTTTTTATTCTAGATCTTACTGATAAAATGAAATACACGCATAGTATGCTTTCGAGGCACTTGTAAGTCGTAATCTTATGATGAAAGCTCTAAAAAACAAATATTTTTGATTCATTGTTCGGGTTAAAATAAGTTATACGCATAGTATGCTTTCGAGGCGCTTGTAAGTCGTAATTTGAAGAGAATAGGCCTGGAAAATAAATATTTTTTTTATTCTAGATCTTACTGATAAAATAAAATACACGCATAGTATGCTTTCAAGGCGCTTGTAAGTCGTAATTTGAAGAGAATAGGCCTGGAAAATAAATATTTTTTATCCTAGATCTTACTCATAAAATAAAATAGACGCATAGTATGCTTTCGAGGCGCTTGTAAGTCGTAATCTTATGATGAAAGCTCTAAAAAATAAATATTTTTGATTCATTGTTCGGGTTAAAATAAGTAATACGCATAGTATGCTTTCAAGGCGCTTGTAAGTCGTAATTTGAAGAGAATAGGCCTGAAAAATAAATATTTTTCATCCTAGATCTTACTCATAAAATAAAATAGACGCATAGTACGCTTTCAAGGCGCTTGTAAGTCGTAATCTTATGATGAAAGCTCTAAAAAATAAATATTTTTGATTCATTGTTCGGGTTAAAATAAGTTATACGCATAGTATGCTTTCGAGGCGCTTGTAAGTCGTAATTTGAAGAGAATAGGCCTGGAAAATAAATATTTTTTTTATTCTAGATCTTACTGATAAAATAAAATACACGCATAGTATGCTTTCAAGGCGCTTGTAAGTCGTAATTTGAAGAGAATAGGCCTGGAAAATAAATATTTTTTATCCTAGATCTTACTCATAAAATAAAATAGACGCATAGTATGCTTTCGAGGCGCTTGTAAGTCGTAATCTTATGATGAAAGCTCTAAAAAATAAATATTTTTGATTCATTGTTCGGGTTAAAATAAGTAATACGCATAGTATGCTTTCAAGGCGCTTGTAAGTCGTAATTTGAAGAGAATAGGCCTGGAAAATAAATATTTTTTATCCTAGATCTTACTCATAAAATAAAATAGACGCATAGTATGCTTTCAAGGCGCTTGTAAGTCGTAATCTTATGATGAAAGCTCTAAAAAATAAATATTTTTGATTCATTGTTCGGGTTAAAATAAGTAATACGCATAGTATGCTTTCAAGGCGCTTGTAAGTCGTAATTTGAAGAGAATAGGCCTGGAAAATAAATATTTTTTATCCTAGATCTTACTCATAAAATAAAATAGACGCATAGTATGCTTTCGAGGCGCTTGTAAGTCGTAATCTTATGATGAAAGCTCTAAAAAATAAATATTTTTGATTCATTGTTCGGGTTAAAATAAGTAATACGCATAGTATGCTTTCGAGGCGCTTGTAAGTCGTAATTTGAAGAGAATAAACCTGGAAAATAAATATTTTTTTTATTCTAGATCTTACTGATAAAATAAAATACACGCATAGTATGCTTTCGAGGCGCTTGTAAGTCGTAATCTTATGATGAAAGCTCTAAAAAACAAATATTTTTGATTCATTGTTCGGGTTAAAATAAGTTATACGCATAGTATGCTTTCGAGGCGCTTGTAAGTCGTAATTTGAAGAGAATAGGCCTGGAAAATAAATATTTTTTTTATTCTAGATCTTACTGATAAAATAAAATACACGCATAGTATGCTTTCGAGGCGCTTGTAAGTCGTAATTTGAAGAGAATAGGCCTGGAAAATAAATATTTTTTTTATTCTAGATCTTACTCATAAAATAAAATAGACGCATAGTATGCTTTCGAGGCGCTTGTAAGTCGTAATCTTATGATGAAAGCTCTAAAAAATAAATATTTTTGATTCATTGTTCGGGTTAAAATAAGTAATACGCATAGTATGCTTTCAAGGCGCTTGTAAGTCGTAATTTGAAGAGAATAGGCCTGGAAAATAAATATTTTTTTTATTATAGATCTTACTGATAAAATAAAATACACGCATAGTATGCTTTCGAGGCGCTTGTAAGTCGTAATTTGAAGAGAATAGGCCTGGAAAATAAATATTTTTTTTATTCTAGATCTTACTGATAAAATAAAATACACGCATAGTATGCTTTCGAGGCGCTTGTAAGTCGTAATTTGAAGAGAATAGGCCTGGAAAATAAATATTTTTTTTATTCTAGATCTTACTCATAAAATAAAATAGACGCATAGTATGCTTTCGAGGCGCTTGTAAGTCGTAATCTTATGATGAAAGCTCTAAAAAATAAATATTTTTGATTCATTGTTCGGGTTAAAATAAGTAATACGCATAGTATGCTTTCGAGGCGCTTGTAAGTCGTAATTTGAAGAGAATAAACCTGGAAAATAAATATTTTTTTTATTCTAGATCTTACTGATAAAATAAAATACACGCATAGTATGCTTTCGAGGCGCTTGTAAGTCGTAATCTTATGATGAAAGCTCTAAAAAACAAATATTTTTGATTCATTGTTCGGGTTAAAATAAGTTATACGCATAGTATGCTTTCGAGGCGCTTGTAAGTCGTAATTTGAAGAGAATAGGCCTGGAAAATAAATATTTTTTTTATTCTAGATCTTACTGATAAAATAAAATACACGCATAGTATGCTTTCGAGGCGCTTGTAAGTCGTAATTTGAAGAGAATAGGCCTGGAAAATAAATATTTTTTTTATTCTAGATCTTACTCATAAAATAAAATAGACGCATAGTATGCTTTCGAGGCGCTTGTAAGTCGTAATCTTATGATGAAAGCTCTAAAAAATAAATATTTTTGATTCATTGTTCGGGTTAAAATAAGTAATACGCATAGTATGCTTTCAAGGCGCTTGTAAGTCGTAATTTGAAGAGAATAGGCCTGGAAAATAAATATTTTTTATCCTAGATCTTACTCATAAAATAAAATAGACGCATAGTATGCTTTCGAGGCGCTTGTAAGTCGTAATCTTATGATGAAAGCTCTAAAAAACAAATATTTTTGATTCATTGTTCAGGTTAAAATAAGTTATACGCATAGTATGCTTTCAAGGCGCTTGTAAGTCGTAATTTGAAGAGAATATGCCTGGAAAATAAATATTTTTTATCCTAGATCTTACTCATAAAATAAAATAGACGCATAGTATGCTTTCGAGGCGCTTGTAAGTCGTAATCTTATGATGAAAGCTCTAAAAAATAAATATTTTTGATTCATTGTTCGGGTTAAAATAAGTAATACGCATAGTATGCTTTCAAGGCGCTTGTAAGTCGTAATTTGAAGAGAATAGGCCTGGAAAATAAATTTTTTTTTTATTCTACATCTTACTGATAAAATGAAATACACGCATAGTATGCTTTCGAGGCGCTTGTAAGTCGTAATCTTATGATGAAAGCTCTAAAAAATAAATATTTTTGATTCATTGTTCGGGTTAAAATAAGTAATACGCATAGTATGCTTTCAAGGCGCTTGTAAGTCGTAATTTGAAGAGAATAGGCCTGGAAAATAAATATTTTTTTTATTCTAGATCTTACTGATAAAATAAAATACACGCATAGTATGCTTTCGAGGCGCTTGTAAGTCGTAATTTGAAGAGAATAGGCCTGGAAAATAAATATTTTTTTTATTCTAGATCTTACTGATAAAATAAAAATACACGCATAGTATGCTTTCGAGGCGCTTGTAAGTCGTAATTTGAAGAGAATAGGCCTGGAAAATAAATATTTTTTATTCTCGATCTTACTGATAAAATAAAATACACGCATAGTATGCTTTCGAGGCGCTTGTAAGTCGTAATCTTATGATGAAAGCTCTAAAAAATAAATATTTTTGATTCATTGTTCGGGTTAAAATAAGTTATACGCATAGTATGCTTTCGAGGCGCTTGTAAGTCGTAATCTTATAACGAAAGCTCTAAAAAATAAATATTTTTGATTCGTATGTGATTGTTCCGATTAAAATAAATTATACGCATAGTATGCTTTCGAGGCGCTTGTAAGTCGTAATTTGAAGAGAATAGGCCTGGAAAATAAATATTTTTTTTATTCTAGATCTTACTGATAAAATAAAAATACACGCATAGTATGCTTTCGAGGCGCTTGTAAGTCGTAATTTGAAGAGAATAGGCCTAGAAAATAAATATTTTTTTTATTCTAGATCTTACTGATAAAATAAAATACACGCATAGTATGCTTTCGAGGCGCTTGTAAGTCGTAATTTGAAGAGAATAGGCCTGGAAAATAAATATTTTTTATCCTAGATCTTACTCATAAAATAAAATAGACGCATAGTATGCTTTCGAGGCGCTTGTAAGTCGTAATCTTATAACGAAAGCTCTAAAAAATAAATATTTTTGATTCGTATGTGATTGTTCCGATTAAAATAAATTATACGCATAGTAAGCTTTCGAGGCGCTTGTAAGTCGTAGTTTGAAGAGAATAGGCCTGGAAAATAAATATTTTTTTTATTCTAGATCTTACTGATAAAATAAAATACACGCATAGTATGCTTTCGAGGCGCTTGTAAGTCGTAATTTGAAGAGAATAGGCCTGGAAAATAAATATTTTTTATCCTAGATCTTACTCATAAAATAAAATAGACGCATAGTATGCTTTCGAGGCGCTTGTAAGTCGTAATCTTATGATGAAAGCTCTAAAAAATAAATATGTTCGATTCAGATGTGATTGTTCGGCATAAAATAAATTATACGCCTTATAAGCTTTCGAGGCCCTTGTAAGTCGTATTTTATAGTAAGGAGGTCTGGAATCTAAGAAATTAGACAAAATAAATTTTATACTTGGCAGTATGTAAGTATTAGTAGGCTTTTGAGTTTAGGGTGTTGTTGTTATAGCAGTTTTATGTACAAAATTCGTCATCTGTATATTATATGATTGCATAGTTTTTGCACAGTGATGTTTTATAGTAATCAGTAAAGATCCACCAACTTAAATTAAAAAAGTTTTGAGTTATAAGACTGGTGATTTTGCTAGCTTTACACAGAGGGCGCCAGAGACAAGTTATACTAGCCAAGAAAAGTCTATAAAAGTATACTGTAAATGTTCAGATTATGAATTGCCATTGGTTACTTGGTTACAGAATCTTCTACATGGCACCCTCTGCGCTGAGCTTGCCAACTTGTTAGTCCAAGATGTTTGTAATTATGACAAAAAACGTGACCGGTACAATGAATTCACAATTCTCTGTAATGATCAGAAAGAAGTTATACGAAATTGTTTGACTTGAATGAATGCATGCAACGTGATGCTTATTACGTAAATATTAAAATTTAAATTTAAATTATTGTAATTTTCTATATCTCTTGTAGTGTGCATTACTAATGTCGAATTCAATATTTTCATGTATTTTCCAATGGGAAGAGTGCATCGTGTGCTTTAAACGTGGCACAGTACACAAAATAAGACCATGTGGACACAGAGCCTGCATAGACTGTCTGAATACTCTGTACAGTAATAGACAACAGCAGAACATGCTTTGCCCGTATTGTAGATCACAAATAACATCTTGGCTACCACCTCATCTTATGCCAGACTTGAGGTAAAATTTATCATTATTTTTATTAGTTTACAGCTGTAATGATGAATTTAATTTGACGTGTGTGTTTTATTGTAGTGCTCCAGTAACCAGGATATAATCGTGATTAATTCAGAATCGAAACCGGCTTTATTTGACAATGTTTTCTTGTATAATATTATTGCAATTTACTAATTGATGCATGTATATGAGGATGTCTGTAATTTACCGAATTCTATTTTTTAGTTATTATACTCCCTACATCTCTTTGCTATATTTCTAAATAAAAACCCGTACCATAAAACTTCAAAAACTCTTGAGTTAACACGTGCCATCGAACACAAAATGATTTCTCATTTAGATAGCACGGGATTCTCATTTTTTAACTATGTTTTATTTTATTTTACCACCGTAAATATTTTTTCTGAATCTTAGAACTATTGAAATTTGTTATATACTACTTGAACTTGTTACACTTTTTTTAATCTGAAAACAATGAAGTTGAAAAAATTGGATTTCTTGGATTTTTTCTAATTTTGTCTCCTTCAAAGGCTTCGGAGACCTGAATCAAATTTTTTTTAACATACTCCTTTTGAGCTTAAAAAAATGTGCATCAAGTTTGAGCAATAGTTACCAAAGTTACTTTGATAGTTATAATTCCAGAAAAAAATATTTTAAGTGGTAAAAAAAATTAAGCACAGTTAAAAAATCGAAATCCCATGTTATTTAAAAGGGAAATCATTTTGTGTTTGGTGCCACGTGTTATCTTGAGAATTTTTGGAGTTTAATGGTACGGATGTTTATTTTGGAATATGGCGAAGTGATTTAAGGGAGTATATGACTAAAAAATTAAATTTGGTAAATAATGGACACATATTTTTTGGAAATATTAATGTCTATGTACAGTTCCGTATTGCTTTTGAAGTACAGTGTAATGGTAATTTATAGTTTTCTACAACATCTCATGTAATAAACAAATTGTAAGTGGAACTAAAAAAAATCCATACAATTTTTTATCTCAGTTTGTATTTAAATAAATAAAAACACATGTTAAAAAATGTTGTTTTTTATTTGTTAAATGTGGTATGAAAGTTATTTAATTAATTTTTAAATAATTAAGACATTGGTTTCTCGTAGAGATCATGTAACACTATTTAACCTTCGTTGTTGAATATTAAAATTTTCACTTCCATCATTTTCACGCATAAATAAAAGTGTTTTGAATTTTGATTATAACTGTTGTTATACATACATGCATGTGAAAAGCAGACTACACAGAGTTGATGTGTAGTTTAACTTATGTTCTATTGTTTTAGAAGCTCTAAACTAATTATTTTCCAAACTAAATACAAATTAATTTTTAACACAAAACTCAAGGCAATGACATCAATTTAATTGTCGTATCTGTATGAAGTAGGGAATTCGTAAAAAACAAAATTTTTAGTGTATTTCGTACCAATGTAATGCGACTTGTATGTCTCTTGTCACTCTTGTCGTACGTTGGTGCTTGAGTTAAGAAAGTTATTTTTGCATCGAATATGGCTCAATACTGACAATAGTAGTTTTTGCATCGGCTATGAAGAACTACCAGAGTAGGGCAAATGCCTACTTCGAAGGAAGTATTTGCATTGTGCAACACCCATAAATTTTTTAATTTGTATTACATAACGTAAGATACAAAATGTAGAAATTTTTATTCAAGTAAAATAATTAATTACCCTCAAGTGGTTGTATGGTGGATACAGTCAAAAATTTTTTCGATCTTCATGAAGTAATACTGCTTACCTTTAGAATCTAACGACAAAAACATTTTTCATACCTGTTAAAATGAAGAGAGGTAAATATCAAAGTAACTTGCACATTGCTAATCAGGTGCTAAGTTTATTCATGACTGAAGTTCAATTTTGCTACTTTTCGTTATATTTATCCCCCCTCCCATTTGGACGAAGCCAGAAATAGTTTTGTGTAGAAACTTTTCGTAGAGACTTACGACTTACGACGTATTCTAAATTACTGTTCTTATTTTGTGTAGGAAATTTATGTGTAAAAAATTAACGTGTAGACTTAATACGTGTATTAAATTGCCGTACTGGGCTCGTGTAGGAAATTTTTGTGTTAAATCATTGATGTGTAGGATTCCTGCCGAGGTGAACAATGCTACGTAGGAAATATTTGTGCCCTAAAAATTCGTGTTGAATAATATTACGCTGAATATTGGCAATGTGTAGAATCAATCAGTGTAAGGTATATACAGTCTCATACTTTCCTTTTCTATTCAAAACCAATGTTTGTCAAGTTTCGAAATTGTGCTGGAAGCCAATACAGGTATTACTGTATTCGTCGTGTTAACCCAGATGGCGCATTAGTCGGATTTTGGTGGAACTAAAGCCCGACGCCTATTATATAGGTTAATTGTAGTTTAAATTAAGCGAGCGACAGACGGAAAATAAGTAAGCTGTCAGTAAGTATGTCTACAACATGTTTCATCTGCAGCGTACCTAATTGTGAAAGTAAATCGTATGACAATCAATTAATATTTCATCCTTCCCCGAAATATCCACAATTTTGAGACATGTGGTTAAAAAATATAATATTATTGAAACAGAAAGTCGACGTATGTGTGTAGTGAACACTTTTCTAAAGATGACTATTGTGCTGTCAATTAAAATAAAATGCATTTAACATATTTTATTAAACAATTAATACTAAGAACATGAAAAATTAACATTTTTCCAGCATATACAGAAATTAAAAGAAAAATGATCAAACGGAATGCCTACTACATGCTTACACAGACAATCCTACGCAGCCTTCCAACTACATGAACAGTCTACCTATTTTTCAGTATGTTATTTAATTAGACTGCATTTTATTTTATGTGGATCACCAAACAAGTCACTTAATTTAAACACAATCATATCAGATTTACTTTCGTATCATCTTCTTGAGTTACTCCACAGTAAAAAATGTGTTTTGCATTCATAACATTTTCTCCTTCTACATACTACCACATTCTTTCTCCTGCATAATTGAATAGATCAGTAATTTTTATGAAATAACTCAATTCAACATAATATTCTAACATAATATACTCTCAAATCACTGATACATTTAATTCATTCACTTTTAATAAACTGTTATTTAATTTATTTAAAAAATTTACTATAAGGCTCCGTGCATTCTGGCGATCTCAGCAAAGGGAAATTTCTCTCACTCGATGCCGCCACCTGACATAGGCGCATAGCGAACAGCGTTGGGTGAAGAGGATTCCCGCAGTGAAAATTACGGTCAGTAACATGAAAATTACTGTCACTAACATACCAATCTATAGAGTGTTGGAGAAGCGAATAGGCATAGAAGGAGGGGGCATTCCAGAGGTTCTCACCGGTGCTCCCAAATGTGACTGGCAAACATGTGAGAAATAACACAAGCGCCAATCCCCACACAACCCGAAGCGCTTACTGGTCTCTTAATTTAATTATAATAAATTAAATGACACAAGCGCTAATCCCTACACAACCCGGAGCGCTTACTGCTCCCTTTATTTATTTAAAATAAATTAATTAACACAAGCGCCAATCCCCACACAACCCGGTGCGCTTACTGGTCGCATACTTATTTTACAATAAATAAAGTAATAAGGCAAGCGAAAATCACTACATAAGCCAAGGCGCTTACTAGTAGCAGTAATTATTTTTAAAATCATTAAATAATTATTCAAGCGCAACCAGTGGTGACCAGTGAGTATCCTGAATAGTCAGGTGATAAGCACTCGCGTTCTTACTTAATAAATTTTATTGATTATTACAGCGACCAGAAAGCACTCTGGGTTGTGTAGTGATTGGCGCTCGTGTTAATTAATTTATTTTAAATAAATAAAGTGACTAGTAAGCGCTCCGGGTTGTGTGGGGATTGGCGCTTGTTGTATTTTATTTATTGAGTTAATAAACAAAGCGGCCAGTAAGCGCACCGGGTTGTGTGGGGATTGGCGCTTGTGGTATTTTATTTATTCAATTAATTATCAAAGCGGCCAGTAAGCGCACCGGGTTGTGTGGGGATTGGCGCTTGTATTATTTCTCACATGTTTGCCAGTCACATTTGGGAGCACTGGTGAGAACCTCTGGAATGCCCCCTCCTTCTATGCCTATTCGCTTCTCCAACACTCTATAGATTGGTATGTTAGTGACAGTAACTTTTATGTTACCTATCGTAATTTTTACTGCGGGAATCTTCTTCACCCAACGCTGATAGCGAAAAAATATTGTGCATTTGGCAATTTTTATATATCGATGTAACTCATCATATAAAGACTAAATCGCAAAAACATTGTGGATCTCCACGAATTATAAAGTTTTTCAACGTTTGTGAAATTGGTGACAGGCATTTATTTTTTGCCTCATCCGTACCCCAGCTGAGACTTAATCTTAAAAATGTAAAGTACATCTTTTATTATAAAAACTAAGTCCTTGTTGGTCTAAAATGCAACTTATTTTCTATGCGCCTATGTCGGGTGGCGCCGTTAAGTGAGAGAAATCGTCCCTCGCTGAGATCGCCAGAGTGCGCGAAGCCTTGAAGGAAATTTTTTATTAAATTAAAAAAAATATTAGTAAAAGTGAATTGGCTAAATTAATCAAGGATTTGTAAGTGTATTTTATGTTAGTGTACGGTTATACATTTTTTTTTGGTGTTGCCGTATGTACCACAAGATTGAAAAATATAAAATCATAGATCATGACTGAGAAAACATAATATGTATAAGTACTTGCACTTGCGTAAAACTTGAGAAACATATGTGCTGTTTACATTCATCCGTTTGTTCAACAAACATAAATACTTACGTAATGGAACACGATTAAAAATAACCAAGTTATTTAAATATGATCTAGAAGGGAAAATAATAACTGAAAAAAAAATTAGGAATAAAGTTTTTATACCAAGATAAACTCTACATACAAGAAACACGTTTTCTTTACAATTCATATCATTCAGACAACTATTTTCTTTAGTTTTGGCATTTTTATAACTATAAATAAGTCACAATGTCAAAGTTTCAATAAAAATGGGTTTATATTTAAAATACCATTGTCCTCTCATAGCCAATTAAATGTATGAATCTGAAGCTAGCCGTCGGACTTGGCCAACGTACTATATCGAGCACCCTTCAAAAATACTTTTTTTAAAAGAGACAAAAATTAAAAATAATTAACTTTTTCTACATCCTCAATACCAAATACCAATAACTATTTCATGTCAGGAACTTAAAACAGTTATAAACAATGGAATTCAATAAATGAACCATAGAAAATACGCAGGAAAATCGTGTTCTATTAAAAGGTGTCTTACAACATCCTTCCAGATTATAAAATTACCAATTAAATTGGATCAGCGTAACTCTGTGTACCTACAAACAAAATCTTATGCGTTTTATCTCAGAGAAATAAGTAATAATAATGTTATTAAATAAACAAATAGACAAAATCTTCGAAATCATCAAAATTTTCGTGTGATATCGTCTATAAATTTAATTCTAGAGAAAAAAAAATGTAAAAACTTACACAGCTCGTCTTCATGTTACTATCAACAATATTTCATGCAATTTGTGTCGGTAGTCAGCGCCCCGGGTCATCGGGTGACTGGCGCTTGTGTTATTATTCAATAATAAATTATTTAATAGAGCCGCCAATAAGTACCCTGGGTCATCGGGTAATTGGCGCTTGTGTTATTATGTAATAATAAATTATTTAATAGAGCAGCCAGTAAGTGCCCTGGGTGATCGGGTAATTGGTGTTTGTGTTATTGTTTAATAATAAGTTATTTAATAGAGCAGTCAGTAAGTGCCCTGGGTCATTACGTGACTGGCACTTGTGTTGTTATTTAATAATAAATTATTTAATAGAGCAGCCAGTAAGTGCCCTGGATCATCGGGTAATAAGCGCTTGTGTTATTAATTAATAATTTAATTATTTAATTGAGTGGATAGTAAGCACCCCGGTTTATTGGGTGATCGGAACTTAAGTTATTAATTATTATTCTATTATTTAGTAGAGCATCCAGTAAGCACCCTGGGTGATTGGGTAATTTTCGCTTGTATTATTATTTATTATTTGATTATTTATTAGAGTTGCTAGTAAGCGCCCCGGGTTATTGGCTTTAATAGCTTGGGGTTAATTTAATCATTTATTATGAATGAAATTCTGTTGAGTTATCTGGGTTTTGGCGTCTTGTGTCCTATAGCCAATTTGAATTTCTCGTAAAGTTTGGCGGCCACTTTTGAGAGCGCTGCTTACGATGTGTTCTAAATTACTGTTCTTATTTTGTGTAGGAAATTTATGTGTAAAAAATTAACGTGTAGACTTAATACGTGTATTAAATTGCCGTACTGGGCTCGTGTAGGAAATTTTTGTGTTAAATCATTGATGTGTAGGATTCCTGCCGAGGTGAACAATGCTACGTAGGAAATATTTGTGCCGTAAAAATTCGTGTTGAATAATATTACGCTGAATATTGGCAATGTGTAGAATCAATCAGTGTAAGGTATATACATGGTACTACGAGTTAAACGAGCCCCATCTCGAAGGGTGTGCCTTAAAAAAATTTTTTTAATAAAATGGGGAAAAAACGGGATATTTTATTCGGATTCCCTCGTATATAAGAAGTACTTGTACTGCGTGTAAAAAATGCACGCTCTCTAATACCTATGATACAACCAGCTTCGGTTTAATGCTTGACGCGGAGCAACAGTTTCCGCGTAAATTATCATTCACGGCTCCGCAAAATCGACCGGATCCCGCGTTATTTCCGCGTCTCTGGTTTTACGAGTATTAATTATCGACGCGCACGGTTGAGACGGTCGAGTATGGATGTACAAGCAGTAGGGAATATTGTCTATTTGGAAAAAAAAGGCCATGCCCAACTGACGCGCTTTCTGCTCCTGATGTTTTCTCGCTCGTTGCGGTTCCTCTCTAATAATAAAAGACGCTACACACAGAGGGTGTCCGCGAGAGATCGTTAAACACGCTACCGGTCAGATTTACGATTCCTATAACAGAGCCTACATACATACATACAGATCTCGTTCCCCCCACTCCGCAGAATTCATCCTTTTTTTTCAAAACGTAAATTATTTTCCTCTTTCTCTTGACGCTTCGGTTAACATGTCTGGGAGAGGAAAGCAGAAAATGCAGTTTTCGCAGGCGTTTCTTGCGTTTTTTTTTTTTTTAAGTAATCAAAAAATTTTCAAGTAAACTGTACAAAGTGTAATATTTTCTGATAAATTTTAACAAATAGAGTTTTATTACTATTATTTTTTTTGTGGAAAATTCAATAACCTTCCAACAGAGACATTTAAATTTTTCACTTGAAAAATAATGAAAAAAATGTCCGTCGTCAAATAGTTATCTTAAAGAAGCTTATCACTACAACCATATTTGTAGGGCGAAAATTAGCTGATAACATCACTCATGAGTGAAAACAATGACCTTACAATATATCACGGTTCGCTACAAAAACAACAGAGAATTATCGAACGCGAGGAGCCTCTGGCTTTGGAAATCTAGAGATTACATGTTAAAAAAATTGGGATCAAAAATCATTCGAATTTTTTACTCATCACCACTTTAGTGTAAATTAATTTCTTACTATGTAATTGTTTGTTGGTCCACAGTTGTTTTTCACTCATTTAATTTTAAGTTTTGGTGAAGTTAAATTATTGTAGTTTAATTAAATAAATGGCACAGACGAAAAGCATAAAGAGAAAAGAGAAGAGTTTTTGTATGTAGTTTCTGGGCAAAGGACCAAATGCTCACATCCTAAACTATTTAGATCATTCAATTTATTATTTTATCGTTGTTTGAAGGATTTATTAATGGATAAATGATTGGTTTTTATTAAAGCTAGTAGTTATCGGTGTTTTTTTTTAAATGTATTTAATTTCTTTTTTGTAATAAAATATAAATTTTCGAGTATCAAGTTATTTAACAAAATTCAACAGTTTTGAGTTATCAACTCCAACGTTACATGTAAAAAAATAATATATTAATACCATATATAACGCAACGTTGCTTATTCTAACTATTATTACATAAAAAATATCAATTTATTGCTCGGAACAAGAAGTTTCCAAGGAATCAACCGTTTTACGCTTCGATTCTATCTTTCTTTCCAACGAATCGATTTTTTCCAAAGAATCTCCAAATAACTTGAGCAGCGTTGACGGGTGATTAACAAAAAATCGCTTGCACTCATCAATTTTCAGTGTTTCTTTGTGGTTTTTTATTATGAAGCGAACCGCGTAATCCAACAAACTTTCAACTTTATATTGTTGTGAAAATTTTAACCTAGATATCAAGTTGTTGACATCCATAGTTTTACTCAAATACGTTACGTAATTAGAATTTTTGGATAAACGAAGTTTGTTGGATGAAACAAAGAGCTCCAGTGCAGTTTTTAATTTCGATAATCCATATTGGTCTTGACTCACTAACATAAGACTGTCAACAATGTTGTCCTCATTAACATTAACCAGCAAGTAATTTTTGCACATAATTATCAACGGTTCGACCTCCAAATAGTGCGACAGCTTGAACAACTCGTGAGGATTTATGGATAAATCACAAGAGTGAGTGTAGATGTAATGAAGCAATTCCTTCACCACCACAGGATCCCACTGATCCAACTTGATCATGTTGGTTTGTTTTTCAATCATGTCTGCATCAATCATCTTGGCCAACACTTTGCTCCTAACTGCAAGTATACCTTTGTGCACATGAAACACTTTATCTTCCACACACAGTTTCCAGTCCGAATGAGTTTCTCCCGACAGTAGTTCTCCCAAATCCTTAGTCAGCTCGTTATGAACGTCCTCTGGCACAAAGATTTCCACATCAGCATCTGATAATGGGTAACAAAGAGTTGAGTCGAAAACCAATTTTTCTTCTGATGCGTAATTCATTTCATCGATTTTATCAAGTCTGAACAAGTGCTCGTATTTTGGTGACTTGTTGAAATAAACTGATAGCTTGAAGAACTCGCTCTGGATGTGTGATGGTTTTTCAGTGAACCGTAGACTGAACTTCAAACGGTACAGATTACGATGACGATCAAGGGCACTTAGTTGCATTTTGATAAAAGATTCGCTGCCAATTTTATCAAAATCACACACTTTGAGCGGTGTGTCGTGGACAAGATTGCACAAATGAACTGTGAAGATGTAACCGCCCTGCTTGACAGCTTGATTATAATTGTATCTGGAACAATTGAGCGAAAATTTTTTTGTCGTTTTAAGGACTTGATGAGAAATAACGTATTGCTTCCTTACTGAGAAATACGAAAAACAAATGTGGCTAATAACAAAGTGTCAAGTTAATATAACCTACTTATCTTGATAATTTTCAAATAAAAAAAGGTTAAACTCACCTGGGGAGGAAACGTCCACGGCGACGCAACATTGTGTTACTCTCAGCTCTTATAAAAGAAGAGAAAAATAAACTGTTAATGCAAATTAAATCAACTGTAGATACGGTGTTTACTCAAATCTAAAGTATTGGCATGTGCTCTACTGTTTATAGTTATTGACAAGGATTACCAAGCTACGCCCCGACGAAAACAAAATTTTATTTTCCAATACCGCGCGGATGTTGGTTGCGTTCGATTTGTGCTTCGCTCCGCAGGGGGGGGGGAGGGTGCGCGATACGATGGTTTTGAACATGTATACAGTGAAATATTGCTTAAATATTGTTGACCAACGATTTTTCGGTAACTGTTGTCAATGTTTTGTAGTGCATCAACCGAATGTCTTGGACCCGAGAGTAGTTGACCGCGCGTTTATGGCGGGCCATTTTTTCAGAATAAAATTATATAACGGAAAATTAAGAAAATCCAAAACTAGAGCAAAAATTTAAATACCATGAGTCTGCATAACTTAAGCTTCGAAACCTTATAAATTCATGAGCATACAAAATCCAACGATGCAAGGGATGGCTTTATACCTGTAATGTGGGATAAAATAATTCATAATAAAAACGAAAGTAAAAGGCAACGAGTTGCAATGTATGTTTGTAAGTAGTAAACAGCTGATTAAAATATTGACGCGATGGCTATTTCGGATACACGATAACAGTTTCGAACAAACGTATATAAAATTACTATACATACACATAAACAATAGCCATATACACAATAGAACTTTATTTACCAACTTAGTTTCTCTTATCGTGCGAGCGCGTGACAGAACTCCTCGGGAAAGTATGTAAATTTGAAAATGGTTGAAAAACTCGGTAACGTGCAGTCAATGATAAAAGCATCACGGAAATTACGCATAGATTTCTCTTTTCTTCACCAATGACTCGAATGGGTAATAAGTAATGGAAGTGATTTTTATAGGAGCAAAAAGTGTGAAAGCACGCACGACCGCACTGTAAATTCGATGGGTATAATAACATTGCGCGACGCGATCAAGTACAGCCTATATAGTGAAAATCGTCGTTGAGGGCGACAGCGCGTCGAGAGAGGAAGAAATCTCCCGTATATACGGCCTCCAGCGTGTATTACACTCGTAAGTACGTTTCTCCGGTGCGTGTGGCGGTAATCGTCTTATTAAATTTCATCGTCCCTCCTCGCTTTTTCTCATTACATACACGTACTCTCCCGCGTGCGTCGGTCAATCATCGAGGAAGAAGAAGAAGAAGAATATTCCCGCGATGTACACGTTGGAATCGGGCTGTCGGCAAAAAGATGCTGGCACGGAGAAAGACTTGAAAATAATAAAGGTATATGATTGACATTTTTTTTTTCATTCATAAAAGTGTGGGTAAAATATACAATTACTGGCAGATTTGGGCACAAGTGTTTTTAAAATATTGTTTTTGTTATAAATTTAAAATAATTGTTTCTTAGCCAAAACAAAACACTTTATTCCAAAAATTTGAAAAAGGATTTAAATACTTCATTTATAAAATACTCTACAATCAACTATAATATCTGAAATGTGTTACATTTATCTGCAACAAAAGAAATGCTTTCCCACATATTGTATCGTGGATAGCGGTGAAAAAAAAAATTCTCTCTCAAAGCGTTTGAGAACACAATATTATACAATGATCGGCCCATGAAGTCTGATTACAATACATATCTCATGTTACTAATTAATAAAAAGAAGCAATAATAATAAAAATAATGAAAAAAAAGAAACGTTTTGGTTCGCCAATCAATCCGAGCAATAAAGTATTTCTTTCCATCGGTGCTTGTACACGACTGATGTCTTACACGCAAAAAAGGCACGCGCCCGCTTCTGCATCTCGCAACGCATGTACATTGGCGAAGAAAGAGAGTACACGTAACCGGTTCGTCGGAAGCTGGGACCGGCGATACCTACAACACATGACGATATTAAAGGGCGATCTTGATCCAGGACGTCAAGTAATTTCTTCCGGGTCTCTTCGTCTTCGCGTCGCGCGGCGGCGGCGGCCTCGTTCTTTGCCATGATTTTTACAAGCCTCATCGGATTCTCGGAGACAATTATTCGACACGTTACACGTGAGTGTATACACGCGCTTACCCAACGTGCCGCCGGTGTGTCCTGGTTTTCTTTCTTTCCTCCTCGAGCGCATATACATGCCATTGAATGAGTATACTTACCACCATACCGTGTATACTTGATTTGCCGATGATCACAGAGCAGCTCTGAACTGCGATGGCTTGCATTTTTAAGGACTGGGATTTGCGTATGGCTGGCTAATTCGAATTTTCAGTAGGGGAAATTAATTTCTTTCTTTTTTTTTCTCCCCTCAAACTTTTCAATGGCAATGCACTGCTGTTTCATCATTTTTTTTTTTTTTCTTCATTTTAGGATCACAACGAGCTGCCAACACCATATTAATTTAAAGAAAAATAATTTTGCAGGTATAGCACTTGTTCGTTTTCGCAAATATGTCGGTTCGACATTATTTTAATAGTCGTTTCTTCAATCCATGGCCAAACTTTTTGTTTCTCCAGTGCGAAACTGAGTTACCTATACATCTAAATCGGTATCGTTAATAGTACATACTTTTGCGGCGGTACGTACAGAGTATATACGTCGATCGGCTGCAATTGTGTGTCAATAATGTGTCAATTTTTCGGAACCGATTTTCTTCCTTCCATTTTTACTTCGGAAAAAAAAAACAAAAAAAAATGAATAAACTCGTCCCAGTAGCGCGTATTATCACGAATGAGACGCATAAATCAAAAATACGTCCCGTAAACGTGCTTCGTTATAACGCGCAAGTATAATATACCTCTTGTGTATATTAACATTACGCGCAAATTGCGATATATATATATATAGCAATTATGTGTACACGTACATGTACATCCGCGGGCGTGTGCGCATTTTCGAGAACTACCGTCAAAAGTAAGTACAGGGCGCGCGCGCTCGCCGCGTGTCCACGATATTAATGGCACGGTTTTCATTTTCGCGAAACCTCTCTCCCCGAGAGAGCATCGGATGTCAAATTAAGCAGTCGCAAAAAAGTGTGTCAGAAAACCACTCCAGAACCCGAGTAGTTTGGAAGCATTTGCGTCCATTATACATGGGTATGAATATTACATATCGATACGTGAAAAATGCCCAATCTATTCTCCTCCCGTGTCGTAAATATCTATACCCTTTGAAAAAGCGCGTCGAGTATATACACAGAGTTTTATTTACATTATGAAAAAAAAAGGTTGGAGGCAGGTGACGCAATCAATTAAATAACAAATACCGGTGGTTTCGAGAAAATCGGTGCGCCCGGCTCGCACCACCCAAAACGCGGGCAATCGGCGCATTTTGGCCGAATCTATCACCGCGTGTATCATCCAGCGAAACGCAATGCCGAAAAATAACATCATCCCCGATCCGATCGCCGCTCTTTCGAAGCACCACCACCTCCTTCGAGCAAAAATCATCCGATTTCGAGTGCCCGGTGAATTCGGGTCAAGTCCGCGCACGCACGGTTTATTCCGACCGTACGTACCTACAATGTATACGCATATATATATATAACACACGTTGGAATCGATCGGGAATCGCAAATTGGCCAATTACCATATGCGCTCGCTGCTCGTTTGTATGGGTGTGCACACGTATAATACATATATATGTATATTACCCACACGTGCAGCGCAGCGTGAAAAGCCCGTGCAAGAGCGAATAAGCGCGCGTATATGCACACCTGACGCGTTACAAGAGGCAATTAGGCGCAAGAGTGTTTCTCGAACCTCTCTCTCTCTCTCTCTCTCTGCAGTTACATGCACGACGACGACGACACGTAGCACGTGCGCGCGTGGTAAAACGTCAAGGGAGAGTAAGAGAGGGAGGGGGTGGGGGGTTTATTAAAAAGATGACGGGGAGGTGGGGTATGGAGGTTTAATTGAAGGAAACTCAGCTGCCTTATTTCGGTGATTGTTGCCTTTTTTTTTGTTGATTCAACGCGCGTGGCGGGCTTTTCGCGGTGGAAAGGAGGAGAGCGCGATGACGGATATTTACTTATTATCACATCAGGGCAGAGGCGTGGGATATATCTTTGTTGATAAGACGCGTGATTGATCTTGTTGCGAGGGGATATTCTTTTTTTGATTATCGACAAATCCGAGTGTTGAGAGATTCGTTGGAACGTTTTTGTTTTCGCATTTGATTCGGTACCTATACAAAGTGGCGTCACTCACAATGCAAAGTCTTGAAAGTTACCCTTAAAAAATATCACTTTACTGTGGTATAAATATGCAGTAGATGCTTTCGAGGTGTACCTTCAAAGACAAAGAGTTGCCGATTTTTGGCACGAATGTTTTTTTTTAAAACATCCAAGTGTTGAATATCACCGGTTTAGCTCACTTGTTGCGTATAATGGGTGTAATATTACAATGGTAAGTTAACAGAGCAACGAGATCAATTAATTTTACATAGGAAACAAAAAATTGGTGAGAATTAAAAGCAGTAAGTATATTAGACAAAAAAAATTGGAAGGAGGGAATGAATAAGTACTAGTATCACATAAATTTTTATAAGAAAAACAATTTATTCAATCATCGATATATTTACATAGCAATAAAATATAATTTTTGGTTCATTTCGTTGTTTTTTTTTTTTTTTTTTTTTTTTTTTGTCATTTTTCTCGCAATCGGTCACATATTTACGTTTCCTCGTTAAATCGCTAAAAAAACAGTCGCTTCCTCGCTATACAGACTTCGAACGAAACTCTACACCCTCGCTTTCACGCCGAAATTTCAACACGACAATTACACCTAAAGAGCTCTCATCGAGCGGACGATTAACAAATACACAGCTTTTTTTTCGTTTCCAAAGTCGTCTACTCATTACATTAACTATGCGTGCAGGCGCATGGAAAAAAATGGACCGCTCGATCTCTTGCATTGCGTTGAAGAAAAAAAAAAAATCACACCCAAGTATTTATACACTCGTACAATTCGCAACTGGGAAAACAAAATTTGCCAATTCGTGGTGTAGGTACTCGTTAAGTCTCATAAACTTGTGTACCTATCATTAATCGATTTTTTGGCTCCGCTTCATCCGTACATGTGATTCAATTGCCTATTTGCTACTTTAAATTAAAATTATTTTTTTCCTCTTTTTCCTTTGACTACGTCGAATTATAAGTTACTTAAAATCAACAGCTACAACTACACTAAGTGCAAATGCATAATGTATGGGTGTATGTAAGTACAATTGTTAATTTATATATGTATATATTTAGGTGTATGTATATGGTACAGTTGGTATACATTTTATGTATTGGTGGTATTTGACTCGAAGTATCGCTCTGCGATTTTTCGCCAGGTTGAAGTATAATTTTTTTTTTTTTTTTTCGTATTTTTTAATCATACGTACAAATGTTTTTTTTTTTTTCCCACCTCGTGAGTTACAGAGCAAACGCCGTCGAGCTCACCAGCGATCGAGCCTTTTTTTCTGGTAAACGGTGCCTTAAGCTATCTTTGGTCCTCTAGCCGTTATGAAACTTTTGCTCCACGATACAAGAAAGAATACCAATATTCATGGTTAAAGTCACTCATTGGTTTTTTTTTTTATACCCTTCCCTTACACAATTTTAATTTTCATCATTTTCCCGATCTACGTACACATCGACGCGGTAGCTGCAGCGAATCGACTGGACGACGAATCGTTCGTTTTCCATCAAAGTGAAAATTGGTCGAGCAACAATAGACAGCTGTTGTATTTTGATGAACAATCGATCAAACATGCTGCTGCACTATCGCGA
Organism: Copidosoma floridanum; assembly: GCF_036245765.1. Classification (NCBI taxonomy): domain Eukaryota; kingdom Metazoa; phylum Arthropoda; class Insecta; order Hymenoptera; family Encyrtidae; genus Copidosoma; species Copidosoma floridanum. The sequence continues at coordinate 5,674,582 of NW_028321897.1, read as the reverse complement.
TCGGCGAAAACCGATGCAAAACCGATAACAAACATCGCAAATCATCAAACGCACGTCAACATTCCTTCGAAATCACGTACGGCTTTGGCTTCGATGGACTATGACACGTGAATATTAATATATACATCATGTTGAACGAAAAAAAAAAAAAAAAAAAAAACGCACGCACGAGTGCTATTATGGTACAATAAAGTGCAAATATGCGTAAAAATATCGGTGCAATATCGCCCACCATTTTTGACCCCCGAAAGATCACTTTTCGAACTCTTGCCCCCTCCAAATGAAAAAAAAAGTGCGCCAACTCCGCGGCAATAACCACATCATCTCGATGGTAGCATAGGTGATGCGCACATTATATAGAAATCGATAAAAGCCAAAAATACCTCGGCGTTGTTATTCCTCCACTCCTCGAGCGCAACTGTTCAAACTTCATGTGCTCGGATAACGCTCATTTTTGAAATACTCCCGGTATAAGGCCTTCCGTGATCCATACCCTATATATACATATACTCATCACAAAAACACCGAGTCGACTCACTCGCTCGGCATTCAGATACGCATATAGCCATGTACACTTATTATCTCTACCGGTGAGCATATATATATATCTGCATGCTATGAGAGATTGTTTATTCCATCGGAAAGTTATACAAATGGATACCCATCATTTTCGTCAAAAAAAAAAAAAAAAAAACAAAAAAAAAAAAACGCGTGAAACGCAAGGCACTCAAAGGCCACGTGTATCAACGACAAATACAATACAGGGCAAGTACGAACCGTCCTGATGTATGTACAAGTCGAAAATTTACCCCGGGCACCTTGTACGATCGCCCCTGTGCGCACATTACCTATATATACACAAACGCAACGGACGCGCGCATGGAATGCAAGAGGAAAAACACGAAGAAGAAGAAGAAGAAGCAGGGAGGCGATCGTTATCTCCGTATATTATATCCTCAACAGGTGCTGGCGCGCGCCAACCATCAGAGCCAAAGACGAACAGCTCGGAAGCTTCGAGAGGGGGACTCCTCTTCGGGAAAATCGTGACGGGGCGCTCTTTTTTTCTTCCCCCCCACCCAACCCTCTTCGATTTCAGCCAACACGTACCTTGTTTCGCGTGTGTAATCGGCATTGCGTATATATTTGTATATGTATACAAACAAGGTGCATCCATCGGGTCCATTGTTGTGTACAGCCGTGGTGATCCAAAGACGAAAAGCCAATGAAACTGTGGAATTTATGGGTAGGCGGGTGGGAGCCCTCAGCTGTCGGTGTAGGCCGTGGTTTCGGGCTCGGGGGGTAGGGTGGTCGTGGTGTCGGGGCTGGATTGGCAGGGCGCCCTTAGGGAGCGGTAATCGAGGGCCGGGGCGCTCGGGTGCTGGCCCTCGCGGTGCCGGCGCAGATCGACCTTACGCTGGAACGCCTTGTCGCAGAGGTTGCACTCGAAGGGCTTGTACCCCGTGTGCTTGCGCATGTGCGTTATCAGGTTGCTGCTCTGGGAGAAGGCCTTCTGGCAGACCACGCACTTGTGCGGCTTCTCACCTGTGGACAGAAAAAAACAGCAACAACGACATTGCCCCTTGTTAGCGATTACCTTCATCATATTATATTATCTTTGCTTTGCTTCTCGTTTTTCATCTTATGGAATTCACTCTATATAGTGTTGTTACCGATGGGACAAACATGTCTTCTTTCATATTATATACGTAATAACTCTTCTCTCTTACCATTTTTATGTCGTCCCGATATTAATATTTATAATTATATGCTATTATCGGTGCGCGAGGGTGTACACGTTTTACGCCCAATGTCCTTTGTCCGATCGATTTAGATATTATGTTGGTGGTGATTATATATATACGTAAAAGCACAGAAAAGTGCCACGCAGGGATATACATATACAAGTAATCGGGGGTAAAAGCGACGATGACTCAAGGCTGACCAAACACAGCTGCATCAACGCGACGGCCGCGTTAATTGTCAATTTATTTAATTCGATGCGCGCGCTTTTGCGTACATACGCTTTGTGTGCCATATACATACGTGAAAAGAAAGAAAAAAAAAAAATAATAATAATATAGAGTGTCGCGCACACTCTTGGTCAGCGGCGCGAGGGCATCGTTTGATTAATTGTCTTTTCAGGTGAGGGGATATATGTCGCACAACGGGATGACCGTGCGTTTTGTTGCCACAACTTGTTGTTTCAACTTGTTGGGCTTTTTCTTTTTTTTCTTTTTTTTTTTTTTTTTTTTTCTTTTGCATTGTGTTTTCTCGGGCGCGCTTTTATTTTTATCCACGCGATAACACTGCACTCTCGCAGCTCGGAGCTAATAACCGTCGTTTCCAGGCTGCTTCCAACCAGTGACTTTGGAAAATCCGAGTTGGAAAACGATGTGGTGGACAAAAAAGGAGGGGGGTTGCGACCACCCCGAGTCAGAGATTTAAAATCTCCGGTCCCGGGATTCCAAAAGACGGGGTATACGAGGAAGATCCCAACATATACACGGAACAGGTGGCAGGTGTGTTTTTGTTTCCAGTCACAGTCGGTCGGAGGCTCGCGCATACATATCGATCCATCTAGCACCTCATTATCGGCGCCCTCTTTTTTCTCCTCTCCTTCGTCTTCGACACATTTGATGTGTTTCTTCGTCGACCCTTTGTAAAAAGTACTGCTGCAGGAGGAGCACCTATATATACATACACACACACACCCGACTCTCTCGGTAAATATTTGCCCAAGCGCCTACGCTATATATATTATATGGCCTTCTCCTCGACTCTTCTTCTTCTTCTTTTTGCTCCTTTGCAAAATTCTCGGGTTTTCGCGAATCCTAACGGTAATAGGTACATGCACGAGTGTCGGGTTGTTGAGGATACGTTTGTTTATTTATTTATTTACACCCAAAGTGATGTACACGCGTATGATCGATAGCGCGGCGAAGGAGGGAGGGAGTGAGGGAACCTGCAATTTTCCGTGTATGCACCAGCGCGCGGGCGAAAGGGTTCGAGGAAAACTCTGCGAGAGTTATATATATATATATATATATACATATAAAGAAAAAAACGCCAAGGAAATAAAGTAGAAAATCAATCCTCGATTATGCATAAACTTATAGTCTCCCCCTCTTTCGGTGTGCTTATATAGGTATATACACACGCTACTTAGGTGGGTATATATATATACACACGTCTAATTCCAGCCGTACACGTGGTGTTCATTATTTACAACAAATGCAAATGCGGGAACCTCGTGATTATCAAGACGAGCCCGAGCTGTCATTAAGTATCGCGCTCTGCATATGTATATAATACACCCGATGGAGATGCACGAAAAATGTAACGATATATTATACGCATGGGCTTGCGGGAAGTTTTTTTTTTTTTTTTTTTTTCCTTTCTATCTAAATGCCACGGTATATCATATACAGTCATCGAGGGGATGGAAAAAAAGGGGGGTTAGTTAATGCAAAATCCCTCTTGTATATTAAACATGACTTGGTGCGTTTACCCATAACAATAAATTGTATTTACAGAGGGATGGATGAACGTGCTCAAAAATGTTTTGCCAAGTTTTATCGACTCGGTTATCCGCGTGAGGCGCTAACAGAAGGACGCGACAATAATGTACGGAGGTATATAGAAAACCAAAAGAAACATGATCAATAACTTTACGAAACGTTATAGTACAACCGTATAATTCAAAAGAAATCTGATGTCTATTGCGTTTGTTCGTGTATACGTTTATATGTTATAAGATAGAAAATCCTGACAGTATTATAACAGTCTTACAGGTCATGGTTGTATGCTTGTGTAATGGAAAATCATATTAACCAACTAAAATGATTTTTTTTATTTCGTGCCAACACACCGTAACTTGAAAGAACTAATAAGATTCGTACAGTATTTAAAGCTGTTGTATTCCTTATACTACAGCCCACGTTAAAAGACGATATTTTAAACTCAAATACGTTAAAAATTAGTACGATATAATAAATAACACATTTCAAATTCAAGAACAATTTCATTTGTTGATAGCGATGGATTTTCTTGGGAATCGCACCGTTAAAAATGTTTGTTTCACCTCATGCTAGCACGTAACGCGTGCATTAATTAATCGACACATTGTATATTGTGTAATATGCTTGTCCTCAAAAAAGAAGAAAAAACCCTTATTGAAGAGCGTACGTCAGAAGCGTTTGCTTCTTTATCGTTATCTCCGCGAAAACCCATCAGCCGGACAATTATAATGTTACATGTACTCGCGGGGCAAACGATAGCCACAGACCGTAACACGAGCCGATGTATGATGTTTGAGGTAAAAATCGTCGCTGACCTTGCGACCGAGGCACGCGCTATATACACGAGCTTCGCGCAATTTGCGTTTGAGCGATCGACGCGACCGCACACCCACATCGTTATCATCGCGCTCATTATACACCCTCCCCGAGCGCGCGGATTGTACTGTTTTTTGTTTTTTTTTTCCTTCCGTACAATAGCCATACGCGTAATCTAAGCCAATTAAACTCGAGTATCGGCCATACACGAGGATTATCCAGGGTGAACCGGTATCACTGCCCGCTGGTGCTTATCCGTCCGTTTCTACACATATTACATTATATTATTATATCGACTCGAAAAATACAAGGAGTACAATAAATGTCAACGTGTGTTGCGCGGCGGGCGATGGTGCATCCTCATCGTCGTTCCATCAAGGGGCTAATGACGGTTACTGTAATGTGTGCGCACACACACGCAGACATATACGTATAAAAGGTACCTTGTACACGTCCCGTGGATGTAATATATGGGGCAACGGCAAACGAAGCGAGACAAAACGGGACGACCCTCGATTTACCTTTTTTTTTTTTCTCCCCCTTTCGTATTTAATTAGCTCACGGGAGAGTGGGTGCCGCACGCGAGTGGCACGTGCGCTGGCCCCTCCGCGCCGGAAGCGCAGCTTAAACGCTACGTGTGTCCTCCCCTTTCCGCTGATGCGGTCGCGCGTCGCGTATGTTAATAAAAAAGAAAAAAAAAGGTGCAAGTAAAAAAACACGGGAATGGAGAGCTTTGCGTGAGTGCTTTCTCACGATAATCGGCATTGCTTCCTCTTTTTTTTTTTTTTTTTTTTTTTTTTTTTTGAGCCAAGACACAGTATATCGCTGGGATTGTTAAATATTTATCGGGGCGGGGCACGGGTGAGTTTGCGGAATGAGATGATGAGCCGAGATTGGGTAATACACGTGTGCGAGGTGGAAATGAAAGTATATATATACCCATATATACCTACCGCGGAGGATCGTGCGTCACCGCGTTTCGGGGGTGGGTGGGTGTAACAACGTTACGTATTAGGGGTTTTATCGTGATTCCGCGAAGGGGCCAATCAATTCGGATTATTCGTGGGTTCTTTTTGGATGGTTTGAGTAACCAAACGTACTTACTCTTTTTTTTTTTCCCCACCGAAAATCGATAATCGCGCGAGCTATTTTTCATTTCAACGCTTGTTGGCAGCTTTGAAATTTGGTGGAAATTTGCTACCGAAACCATCGAGTTTCTGTGTAGTTTTGTTTGTTAACGCGATTGACGGAAACTCTAGAATTCAGTACTATTGTAATGTCACGTCCGGATACAGTTTAAATAAAAACCGATATTCAGTGATTTTTCAATACAGCGCGAATCATCACGGAACACCCTATTTTTTCATCGCGACGTATACTATATGACCGTAACACACACCCGAAGGGTATACACAGTACCCACACACGGGTGGACGGGTTCGTGAAAGAATCATGGGGAGTCTGTTGGCGCTGAATATACCCTCTTGTACACTAATACGGCACGATGGCAGTCGATGGCCGGTACATGGGTGTAAGTACTTTGTTACCGAGTTTATCGTTCTTCCGGACATTAGGAAAGTTTCGGTTTGTCTTTTACACAGCGGTCGCAATGACGGAATACTTGGAGACGCGTGTCGCGAGGTTCACGATAAACCCATTACGAACAAACATATACTTTTATTGTCATCGCTGTTTTTTTCTTCCCCCGGTATGATTTAGCGTCACAAAGTGAGATCAATAATCATCCACAATCTATAAACGAATTTCGTCACTCTATCGCTCATTTTTCTCCACCAACCTTACGTCCGTATCATGCAAATTGGCAATGTAGTATTCCCTCCGGTAAAGACAAACGGCGGTAATTACCAATATATGCAAATGTATACATTTGAATGTACATCTGGAAGTGGTAAACGTGGAAAAAAAAAAAAAAAACAGTTGGAGCACCGGTACACATAGACACACCGGCGAGACGGAGCGAAAACAAAAGAAATCAATCAATCCGTTAGTTATCGTTAAACGAGAAAACGAATTTCACGGAAGACCGGGCCCCGAGAGAGCGCGTAAATCATCGAACTATATAACGCGCGCGCACTAACGAGGATAACCGCTGCTTTTATCTCTGATCTCTTTTTTTTTTTCTTTTTCTCTTAATATACGCATCGTTAAACCAACCCATTATACACGCGAGGGAAAAGCACCTCCGTTTTTGTATATATATTATCTCGATGGGTGCAGGGAGTATGTATACATGTATATGTATATTCACGGGGTGGGTGATTAATTCATTAATTTCCGAGCGCGCGAATCGGATAAATCACTGGGTGAGCCGGGCTTAATTGTTTAATAAACCTCGATCTCCTTCGGGAGTGGGCGATACCGATTTATCAACGCGCACACAAGCCTGCACCATATAGTGCGCAATCGAATCGTCCGTAATTACTCAAGCGGATGTATATTATACGTACACGGGGCATATGGCGCTTTTTCAGCCCTTTGACGAACTCGTTTTCTTTACGAAACACCCAACTCTTTCTTCCCCTCCCCCCCCCCATTTTTTTTTTACGAAGGTCACGACGATTGTTCCCCTTGTTTGCGAATCGAGGCTAATTGTCGGGTTGCGTGCGCGTTAGTGCACGGGACACAACTTAAACAACTTATTGGAGTTTCATCGGTTCGAGTAAATGCCAAAAATGAAAACGAGAAACTTTGTAACGAATAAACAATTATTACAATTGTGCGAGTAAACATTATATAAACACAACTTACCGGTGTGTATGTAGGTGTGTTTCTTCATGTCGGACTTTTGATGGAACCTCTTGCCGCAGTACTGGCAGGGGTAGGGCCTCGTGTCCGAGTGGATGAGCAAGTGGGTGCTCAGGGTGCTCGACCGCTTGAACGCCTTGCCGCACTGCTTGCACTGCAACAACGCGACCGAGAAAACCAGAGTTTAATTTTCTGATCGTCCATTTCTTTTTTTTTTTTTTTGTTCGTTGCGAGCGTGTATACAAATGTTTTAGGGAAAAGTGTTCATTCGCTGGAATGCACGTACAAAGCGAGGAAGCACAAAAATTTTTCAAAATTCAACGCGTGTACTTCGAAGCGTCGGGTCCCCTTATCGATTCTTTATTTTTGAAGCGATCGTCATCTATATTCGCCAAAGCTGATCAAATAGATGGAAATAGATCGATTTTCTCGTTTATTATTAAAATAATGGGCACGAGTTTTTGGCATTCGCAGTTGTGTTGCAATTACGTGTGTCAAAATATTTGAACTAAACGCGTGTTTGGATTTGTAGAGCGAACCGAGGGGGGGTAATGATTGACAAAAGTGTGTGGATGCGAGGAAAACAGGCTACGGGTAATATTTGTCAAACGGTGTTTTTAGCTCTGGAGATAACGGCAGCGCTAGTCTGTACAGATACGCGTTTCAAAGACACTTTTCGCGGTTCAGTGATTTTGGAAAAAATCTCACTGGTGTACATTGTGTGCCCGTTATCTTATCGGATTCGATCGAGTGCCGTTTAAATATAGGCTCCCCCGCGAGACGCACAAAAGCGTCACAGGTTGTAACTATGGCGCGTTCGGAAACTACGATGGAATAAAAAAAAGACGCCTCTTCGCAGCCAATAACGAACAAAGAGTGAAGTAGTTTACATCGAGATGTAAATTAGCAAATCGAAGCAATCGACTTTTTTTATTTTCCTCATAATATTGTATACCCCGTTGACGTGGACAATGCAACACAACAAATGGAAACACACAACAAACGGCGCATGAAAAATAAATACCCTTCGAAATCATCGCAAATCGACGTACACGTATATGTATATATCCGCTCCTCCTTAGCGCGTGCATAATTCACAAGCGCCGCGCTATTATCCTCCGCGCGTAAAAAAAAAAAAAGCCACCCCATTTCGTATTATAGAGGACGGAGCACCCCTAAGGACAGGTGTTATTTTCGCTCTTTTACGAGCGCACGTAAAACTCGCATGGCATGCACATATATATATGTGCGAATCTTCGATTTTTGAGCCATCTCCGTGTTTTTGCACCGAGTGACCTGAATCCCCCCCTCGAGTGTGGGTGTACCTATCGGTACTGTGATTGACGAGATATACAAAAAGCGAAAAATTACGCGATGAAGGAAAACATTTTCCCTATCCAAAGCAAAAAACGTGCGACGTATATATGTATAAGCATCGAGTTTCCCCGAAAGCTCGTTCATTTTGCCCAAAGTTGACAGAACCGTGTTTGTCCAGCCCGCAGACACGCACCCGTACTTATTCCCTTGTACGTACACTTTTGGTTTTACGATAAGTGCGCGGTACCCACGGTACCCGAAAATGGCGCGGTCAAAGTTATGGAAAAAAAAAAAGGTGTGCGCAACCAACCTGAAAGGTCCGCTCTGCCGAGGGCGGGGTGGGCGGTAGGTAGTGCTGCCTGGGCATCTGAAGTACCATGGGCTCGTTGTCGCCAATGGTACCAGCGGGCGAGCTGCGACCCGAGCGAGACTCTCGCTCCACCGAGGCTGGCCCCAGGGTCTCGCGGGCCTCGCGCTCGCACACCGACCCCGGCGACCAGATCTCGCTTTTGGCCCGACCCTGTTGATGGCGGCTCGTTTGGGGGGCGATCGTTTGACGGTGGTGGCCGACGCCGATCAAACGGGAGCTCGACAAGTCGCTCGGCTTCGTGCTCAGATTCAGCGGGGCCTCTTCCACTGTCGAGACAAGATGATTATTTATTGTTGGGTCGAGTGCCGGGGACCAAGCGCGGTTTAGCGAAAGAAGGAAAAGGGAACAAAGGTGTACTCACGGTATCTGGCTTTTTCGGGTGTGCACCTCCGCGGGGACGGTTCCATGGCCGAGGTAGGTGGCTCGGTAGCTTGCATGCTCGCGCCGACGGCGTCCTCGTGCTGTTGGCTCGGGTAGGTTGGACGGGCCGGGGTCAGCAGGAGACCCGCGGCCATGGCCTGCTGGGCCCACCAGGTGGCCACGCTACCGTAACCCCCGTACATCGTCAGGTTGCAACGCATCTCCGCTCCTACAAGGGGCCAACAGGAGACGGGTTGTGCGTTAGTTGTGCACAATATTATATACGTATACCTTTTTTTTTTCTCAAAGAACCGATTTTCCTCGCGTTGGGACCAAAGAATAACCCCCGTACGTATGGCGCACTTTCGCAACCCTCCCCCCCTATTGTGCGAGCAACCCTATAACGTATATAGGAAAGGTTTCGCGTGATTTCTCCCCCACGACCAGCGATGTTGTGAAACACGCGAAGCGTATAATATATACCATTACAAAAGTGCGTAAACCGCAGGTGGGTTTATACTACGTTTAATGGTGAAGAAAGAAAAAAAAGGCATCGTTCGGAGACTCCTCGGGGTTTGTGGTCTCAAAGCGGGCCCGTCCCACGGTGAAAGAGAGGAACAAAAAAAAAAAGTACGAGGGCTCTTTCGTCACTCGCGGTGTAGCAATGTATATGGTACGTACCTCTGTTGGGCAGGGCGGTCGAGGAGGGCAGCCTCGGCAGGTCCCCGTTGTACCCGGCGGACACGAGACTGAAGGCGCTCGTCCTCTCGTGGGTGCCCGCGGGCTGCTGGTTGCTCATTGTCGTGCCCGAGGGACTCCAAGGGTGGATGGACGGGCTGTTGGGGGGCGACAATGTCACCGGGGGCGACAGGGTGCCCGCCGGCAGGCCCAACACCGTCGCGCCCCTCATGGCCCCGCACTCGAGTTCGGCTTTCATGTGCCAATCGGTTTGCTGGCGATGCCGCACGGCTTCTGCAAACGCGGTTAACGATTGTTGTTACGCCCCTTAACGAGGAAACCGAGAATTCTCGTGTCCAACGTACCCCCCGTAGGGAAGAGATCGGCACCCTTCCAACCCCTACTTTCGTATACATGTACGAGAAAAACGAGCGCGCGTACCGTCAGGGCGACCCGCCATACTTTCGCGCCGGGTCAACGAGAGACTCCGCGAGGGTAAGCCTTTTCATAATACGTATACCTCTGTATAACTGTCCGAAGGCGCCGGAGATTTGGCGACGATTTCGCGGAAAAAAAACAAAACGAGACAAACAAAGGCCGACACATGTCGATCGCATGGAAATCAATGTTTGCACAGAAGGCGGCCTCCCGTTTGCTTATACAATACGCGCGTGTACGTGTAATATTAGGTTCGAAAAAAAAAAAAAGAGAGGGAGAGTAAGAAAAAGCGGTACCGATTTCAGCACGCGAACGTATTAAAATAAATACCCGGGTTTCCAACATCTCGGTGCACGTGTTAATTAAAAAAAAGAAAAAACACGCGTGATTTTGCCGTACATCTTTCGGGCGATTGGTACTTTACGCGATAAGAGATGGACGAGTGGCGCATGGTGTTGAACACGATTAAACACAAGAGTGGAAAAAAAAAAAGAAAAAAATCGGTAAACATAAAACCCGGCGATCGGCAAGCAAAAGCAAGGGAAAACCATAACCGGTAAGGAAAAGCAACTCACCGCACATGTCTCTCCGCAGCTCCGAAGGGGTGCCGAGCTCAGAGCTGCCCAGCTCGGCTCGTCATCCTCGACCAAAAGGCAAACCACAACCGAGATAATCGCAAACAAATTGTTGAAATGGTTATCGATCACTGCGGCTCCTCCGAAAGGTTTATCAATCAATTTGCACTTTCGATAAATGAAACTGTTACAGCACACGTGGAAGGGTTGTGCGAGTCACAGCGGGGCAAGAGAGGAGAAAACAACAATAATAAAAAAATAAAATAAAAAAAACTGAACCAGAGGGAAATGAAGCGAGAGCGCGAAGAGGTTGTTAATCGTACGTACGTCCGGCTCAAGCTCCGAGGGCCGACTGACTTTGAAGCGCGTGGCTCGCTCGCTCGGGGCCTTCTGTTAATACCTGCTTCTTCTTCTTCTTCCCTCCGCGTGCAGGTAGGATAGTTACAAGGTAGTACACACGCAGTTGTCTCCCTCTCTCCCTTGCTCTTTTTCGGTGATCGTCTTCTTTCGAGCTTCCCCTTCGCTATAGGTGTATATATATACCGGCGCCCCGCCACGCGTGCGCGTGCCACGCATTCGACAGGTATATGTATCGGGCGCATCCCCGGGTCGTACGTACGGCTATACGTGCCCCCTCCCCTGCCATTGTCCGGTATACCTATTGTGTTTTAGTGGGCGGGGCTACTGCGGGGGTGTCGTGAATACGCGGACGGGAGGGATTGCTTTTTTTTTTTTTTTTTCATACAACGGGTTAAAAGCTAACTTTTGGATGCAGGAAAGGAAGAGTCGAGGGTAGGTATACTGGTTTGGGGGTGACGTTTTACCGGTTTGTGTACATTCAAGGTGGAGGGGCTACTTTGAAGCTCGTTTTTGGGGGCTCATACAAAGGGATATATACGAGTCGGGAAACAAAAAGATTTTGCTTATGCGGAGTTGTGTGTGTATTTGGAGAGTGATAAGGCGCTATCTCGCGGTTTTTTTTTTTGTTTTTTTGTTCCCAAGTTCATCGTACTCGGGAGAGCTGGACTGAGCGGTGCGTGTGAAATTTTAATACGGAATGTGTACATTTGCGCGCGTCTCGAGGGATTTTGATTTTTTTTTTTTTTTTTTCGGTTACATCTGAATTTATCGTGATTTATTGTGTTTTTTGAGGAGGTGAAGCGTACCTCGTGGATGGGACGGTTCATAGGAAATGGAAAGTTTACAATTTTCCGTGGCTTTTTCAGTGATTTTCAAACTGCAATTGTTGAAATAATCACATGGTTAGTATAAATTATTTGTACCTACATCTTTTGTCCGTAAAATTATTTTAGCTCATAAGAATTTTTGTGATCCACCCTATAAATATTCGTAAGTGGCAATGTGCCTCATACGCACGATAATGATATATCGATACAGATCAAGTGGAATTGGGACGATTCGTGCATGGGGACAGAAATAAGTTCTACTGATTAAACTTTAACAGCTCAATGGAAAAAGATGGATGACAAAATTAAAACTCTTAATCAAATGATCTTCGCAGTGATGCCTTGCGTCTAAAAAAAAAATAAAGAATTATGTTCAGTTTTATTTGAGCGTTTTGCTACAGGATGAATAATAATAATAATAATAATAATAATAATAATAATAATAATAATAACAATAATGAGTATTTAGCCTCAATAAAAATTAAAGATAAACAAAGTACGTTGATCTTTTGGTGGAAAAATAAATGATGATCAGATTTCAAAATTCATCACGTAATTCAAAGAAACAAAAACCTTTCTTTTTTAATCTCGTTTCGGGTCAACGTTGCCGACGAAAAGAGCGATTTCATGTATCAGGTGTTTTGAAAATCAACAACTCGGCTGTCTTTTTCGGCATCCGAATCGTCAAATATTTTGCTTTTATAGCCTCCAGTTGCCGAAAATGAAAAATCACATCCAATCATCGAAAAAAAGTACACCGACCTCGATATAATATTTATCCAGAAAACATTGCGCACTTGCGATACAAAATATATACCACCTGTACTTCTGATTCATAACAATACATTACAATGAATCAAATTGTAATCGAGAGATGATGTATTTTTGTTTAAAAATTTCTAGAAATCATTGTACCTCCCTACAAACACACGAGCCTCGTACTTTGCGACACACAGCGACACGTGCCTTATCGGACTGAACGAGCACACGAAGAAAAAAAAAAAAATTTAATCTGAATGTAAATCACGTACGGAAAAAAAAAAGAATCCATCAAACAATCGTCACAGTTCCATTACCAATCCGTTATCTCTTTCTCTGCACATCTGCGATACTAGAGAGCGTCGCGTATAGCCAATACGTATATATGTATCCGTAGCCACCGATTAGGCGGCGTCGCAGCTTCGTGTGGGCGTCGCGGTCTTTCCCACCTTCTCCTCCGCCTCCTCGATTGGGCCGAGCCGGGAAACGCCGCCTACTTCTCGTACATTGCATAGTACGCGTATATATGTGTATATATGCCTCCCTTCCCCGGGGGAAGTTCCCCCGTTCTATGCGCCGGCGCGCTCGCCTATTCTGTGGGAGTAGGGGATTCATTCTGTACGTCTATACACCCGGGAATCAAATTAATTGTGGCAATGGATTTTGATGCGCGATTCAAATTTTAAGATTTAAACGTCAAAAGTTCGTTTATTTTTGTCACGCAGTTATCTTCCGATACGAAAACATCTCTATGTGACTCCTCGCGATTTATAAATACAAAAAAAACAAAAAAAACAAAAAAAAAACAATTGATACAGATTAAGTTTATTTTCGCGTAAACATATAGGTTTTAACGTATACCATTATGCCGTTTTGATATCTTGTGTCGATCAAAGTATACCTACTACCCCTAAATCTTGAAAAAAAAAAAAACACTCTTTTCGCTAGGGCAGTATAGTATATATATATAAGGAACAATTTTACCTCCACCAGACAATATAAAATATACAGCCTCAACCTACTCCTCCCCCACCCTATATATGTATTATACTACTGCTGCGGTGGCGATTAATAGACGGAAAACCGGGGCAACAGCTGCACCGCATCGTGATGCGTTAACGACAATGAGGCCTCGTTCCTCGACTTTTCTCCCTCCCTCTTATAAGTACATCCCCCTCTCTTGGCTTTTTGATTCATCGCACATCAGCTCCTAAACACGTCGTTTCGTTCTTGTACCTCATATGCATATACACACACACCTACGCGTGTATTTCATGTACATCTTTTTTTTTTTTTTCCACTTCTCGCACAGTGTGTGCGTCTTCCATTGTTATCCCCCAGACGGACAGTATCTGCCTACCTGTTTGTAATTTCATCGCAGCTCTCATTCACATTCAAGTAAGCCTTCCGTCGTGCAGTCTCATAGAAACCTTTTTTTTTTCCCCCTCTCTGGTTATGCATTGCTTATACTGCATGCATAGAGAGAGAGAGAGAGGACACGCACATCATGTGCTGCTCTTCTATTATATTCATAATGTATACAGAAGATATTTATACACTCGCACTATGTTTTCGATTTTTATTGTGTCCTCTGGAAAACACACGTACGAGCGATTCCGCGAAAAACAAGTGTCGTACCAGTTTTGAAAGACAATGTAAGATTCGTTGGCTCCGCGTGTCACTCTGTGTTTAGCGTCGTATTGAGATTTCACCCATTTACAGCCTTTTTTTTCCATCCGAGGAGAAATATTTTTATTGATGAAATTAAATACAAACTATTTTACCTCTTTGACGTTTTTTTCAAGTAATATTATTTTCCTTCAATAGTTTTATCAAAAATATGAATTAATTTTGTCAATGTGTAGTCTACAGCCAAAAAAATCACGTTGAGCACTTTTCTATACTTTGAATCGATTAAAAAAAAAAAAAAAAAGTTGTTCGCCTCACTATCCGGAAAAACTCAATCCTGTGAGATGATCGTAGGCTCGCGTGGTCGGAAATTTTTCGCAAAATCGCGCATATACCTGCACAATTGACGTGTATCGGCGTTAAAGTAAATCTTTGTCGGGGAAAGGGAAAATTACACGGCTGCGCTCTTCTCCGCATTATTATACGCGCTTTGTATAATGTGTTTTATATACCAACAATATACCTACCAACGTGCATTGTGTTATAGGTACGTAGGAACTCTTTGGCTCGTCATTTTGAATCGTATTCCGGAAAAAAGCGCCTTTGTCGAGCAAACAAACGCGCACCGCTTTTCATTCCCATTCATTTGCATACACGCATTTTTCGATCATAGAACGTAACTCATCTGTGCAGCCTTTATTTTTCTTGGCTTTTAAAACGTATCTTTTTTTTTTTTTTTTTTTTTTTTTTTACACGCGGATGGTGCGTATGGGAATTTATTCAGAGTTCAGGGACACGACGCGCGACGCGCATCTATCAAACGATAATCATGTTTCCATGTTACGATTTATATAGATACGATACAATGCGTATACAGAATATAACCGATCGAAGGTCGAAATTTTTCATTGTCACGACGGAAGTGCGGCTTACCACATTTTATTGTTTTTTATACTTTGAATGTATACATGGACCACCGACTGGTGTATACCATAATACGCATATAATAGTTACGTGGGAAACGAAAAACATTTCAGCGAGAGATCGTTAACCCATTGGAACACTCGATTCAATTGAACAAATAAAAATTATTATTATATATATTATATATGAGCACTAATTTTTTAATTTTCCCAAGTTTGTCAAGGTAACGTACACCTTGTAGGTATATACTGTTTTATATTTTCCCATAAGCGATATATCCAAGCGCGTGCGGTGAAAGTATCGGCGAACGAAAAGCGCTCAAGTATAAAAACTTATACCGATAATGAATCAATAATGTACCAAAGATAGCACGTGTTTTATTAGTACTTTGCGAGGTACTTTGGTGATGTAAGGAATCAAAGAATGTCAAACAATTATCTCCGAGTTAAATTAAATCGCGGTGTGTGCGTGTGTGTGTGTGTGGAAGAACAAAAAAAAAAAAAAAAAAAAAATCAAATAATAAAAAATATTGATATTACAACGATGTTTGCTCGCACGTGTTGTTGGCCGTTGCGTCACACGGTGCAAATATTTGACTGTACGATTGTGTATTGATTTATGGTTATCGAGCGAATTATAATCGCGCCTCTCTTTTGTTTGACAAAAATACCACAAGCGATGTTGGCCGGCTTAGATTTGGTTCGTTGTGATTGCGCTTGCGATAAGTATTGGGCGGCGGGGATGGAAATATTTTATTTTTCAATACTATACTTGGGGTCGATGACACTTTCCTTTATTGATGAGGGATTCATTTTATTCCCAAAATTTTTACATTTATATGTCTTTAGTCGATTTTTTTTTTTTTTTTTTTTTTTTAATCTAAGGCATTTATTTACTTTTTAAAATAAAAATTCATCATTAAAACATCGATCCGCGAATTTACAGCGGATCACGGTATAAGAAGAATATATAAATATACATCATACGCACAAAAATAATAAGTTTTGTGCGTGTATCGATCAACCAAATTTTAATTAAAATTATTGTAAATCACTTGAGTTAGTTTAGCAACTTAATTATCCATACTCGCGATGGACAATAAAATACTTAATTTTGCGTATGGAGCGGCTCATCTATGGTGATAAAATATAACTCCTATATGTATAACATGCCAACTTTGCTTTAAAACAAGATCGTAACCGACTTTTTAAACTTATTTTCCACTGAGACAATAAAAAGTACACAAAATGCATACGCACAGGAATTTTCTGGAACAAATTTGTTAATTGCAAGAAGAAAAAAAAATGAAAAGTTTTTAAACGATAAACACACCAAACGCTTGTTTACGTAACGTCGTAGATCCCAGCCGCGTAACAACAGCTCACATACGGCTCGATTATCGTAAATGGCCAACACATTAAATGGTGGCCTTATACCGACCAGCCGACAATCACATGTTAGCCCGTAATCAGTCAATTATCGTATACAAATTGGAGTCAAGTTGACAAGTGCAAAGTGTAGTCACTGCAGCTCTAATCTTACACGCCACATTGATAACAAAAATAGCTGAAAGACTATACATCACCAAGTCAAGGTAAATCCAGTTTTTCGAGGTACCTATAATGTACTATAATTTTTTTTTTTTTTTTTTTTTTACTTACCTTGTAAGTGTACACGTGACTCGCTACGTTTTTCTTAAAAAATTTCAGTGTTAATGTAAAAAATAAGTGAAATATGTGATAAAACTATCGTTTAAAACTTGGACGCAAAATAATCGTCGTTGCAATTAAGTCCGCGAATGATATAATATATCAGTATACGCATTGTCTTAACGTAATGGTTTCGCAACATGCTTTTTTTTCCACACCACTCTTAGAAACGCAACCAAAAATCCTTTGCTTGGCTTTTTTTTTTTTTTTTTTACTACATAAATTCAAAATAAAAAAAATCTTCTTTACATAAATACAGTCGACCCAACAAACGTACAAATATATATACAACTTACACACGTGGAGAAAGAAAAAAAATTGCGTGTATGTACAAATAAAAGCATTACTTCCCTTTTTTACAAGAGCAGTGTAGTGAAAGAAGCCCATAAACTTTGCATCTCGGAACATTGTTTCCTTCCCCCCCTCCTTTTTTTTCATCTCGCCCCCCGTAAACGCAACACATCCGCGCTCCTTAAATTGTACCCAAAGCGATGCAATGAAACGAAAAAAAGAAGAAAAAAAAGTGTTACAAAATTCGGAAGTACACCTGCGGTGTTTTACGCGCACAACAATAGTTGGCCCACATTTATATATATATGTATTATATCTGGGGACGTTTGGCCGCAGCCGACAATACGAAGCGTGTGAATTTACGAAATGTACATATTGTGTGCGTAAGAGAGTCGCGTCGCGTGTTTTGGCTTTTGACGGGGAGAAAAAGTGTTACGTTCCATGCACGTGCGGAGCCCAAAGGGAGGAAGTGAGAAATCTTTCAAGGGAGCTAAATTGCGCGTATTATATACACTTGACCCACTTCTCATTCCTTCACCCTTTTTTTTTTTTTTTTTTTCGCAAGAGGATATACGTATTTTGGAGCTGCAATAAACTTGTTGTATGGATAAAAATCGGCATAGCCAATATTATACGGAAAAATAGATAAATAATCAATCCGCGAGCCAATGCAAAACCTCTCGAATAAAAAAAAAATATCTTGCAATCGATCCTCTTTTATCTTTCGCTCTCTCCGTGTTGTCCTCCTCGCGGTCACACCGGACGTCGCGTATTCTGGCCGATCTCTCTCTCTCTCTCTTCCTTTCGTGTCCACCTCGCGGTAGGTATAATATATGCACGCACGAGAATCATCCCGATACTTTGTTTTCGTTCTCCCATCGACGGAGCGAGAAGGATCGTTTTGCAAAGGCGAGCAGTCCGTTATACCGATCCAACGAAGCGCTTTCTTTTCGCTTTTGTCTTCGCTCCATTGTACGTGACACACATCCCTATACTCCGGGTGTACGAGCCTCGTTGGAAAGCCGATGTTTATGCGTGTGTGTACCCACCGCAGATCTTTCATTGACTTCGTGGACAATCGATCGTCGCTCGGGTGTAACTACAAATGGTTGAGAATACGATGTATACGCTTCGGTGCGCCAACAGGTACATGAGAGTCGAAGGTATCGAAAGAGCGGAAATTTCGATGTGCCAAAAACTTGTACAATTATTGAAAATCGCGATGATTAATCTGGCAAAAAAAGAATGTCGCTTTTGCAGTTTATAGTTATTTCATTTTTTTTTTTTATTTTTTTTTTTTTAGTACTCTTATAAAGCGTATCTTAAGAGAAACACACACGAGAAGCATAAACGATTGTTTTCATTGTGGTCCTATATGATAGAAACCATCGAATATATTTGACTCTTTGTAACCTACCTTTTTCTTAAATTGGCATTATATTTATTATTAATTTCAAGGGTAACTTTTCAAATGTATTGCACCCATAGTTGTTATGATTTTTAATTTTGATTTTGAAACATATCGTAAGTGGATCACAAATTGAAACCACTTTGGACAAAAATGCAGATCAATGAGGGGGGGACAGGAAAAACTTTGGTCGCCGTGTCCGAAATCGGCCAAACCCTCACACTATAGCGGACAAGATCAAGCCACCCTCTTGTGTTCTATACATATATTCTTTGAATTCACCACACTTCGTGTATAATGTGATACATACCCATGTATTTGTTGCACAGTGTATAATATAACTGCACATGAAGAAAAAAAAAAGAAAAAAAAAAAAAAAACCATCCAAGGGTTGAGAGGGTCTCGGAAGTCCTTAGCCTCGTGCGAGCGATAAGAATCGGTAAGTATACAGACCTACCTCGCGGGACTAACCAAAAAAAGAGCGTGGCCGAGTACGAAAAATCCCTTCTCGCGCGGCCAATACCATATACATAACATACTATACCCGCCGCCCTCGTCGCAACCGTCTTTTTCTCTCGCTCGTCTCCTCTCCCTCTATATACTTACACCCGGATAAAGTGGCCAAGTGTATATATAGCCGAGCCGAGTGCTCAAATCGCGTGTGTAACTATATTTATATATATATATGTATGTGTGAGATGCACGGAGTCACGGTTAATCCCACATGTATAATATATACACACAGGGCCCTCGGAACGCTAACTCACAAAGGGAAGCTCCAGAGAGAGAGAGGGCAGGTGTCCCTCTTTCTCTCTGCTGGTCAAAGCCCCCGGCCGCCCTCTCTATATATACCATGGTATGCTTGGAAATTAAAAAATTACGCATTCAATGCCCGAGCCCACCACCATCGCACCGCCTGCTGCTTCCGTACACACCATATTGTAATACATGTATATTATTGTAGCGAGTCTTACTTTTTGCATCACCCTCATCTTTGCTATATATTCTCCTAAAATACCTCTTCTTCGGTTCTTGCACTAGCCCATATGACAGTTTGTAAGTTGCTCTCTCGCTAGTACAGTCAAAGCCTCCGGCGTCCTCCTTATATATTATATATCATTACGAGTATAGGTATATATATATATATCGCCGATTCATTATGAGAGGAAGAAAAAGGGAGCGACGCGCGCGCGTTAATTTACCCTTTTTTTTTTTTTCGCGAAGCCCTCGCGGTTAATTGGCCCGTGATTTATTGTCGGTGCACAGGTCCCGGCCGAGATAATATATGTGGTAGTGTATAGTTCGAGGTGCGTGTGCTTTTAATCCTTTGCACGGGACGGATTTTTTTATACACGGATACTTTAGTCAATCTCGCACGCGCGCCCTTTCGTCGAAAGTATATATACGACTTGGGCTGCAGTCACAGCGAGTAGGAAAAATTCCTACCCTGCTTGCTCTATTGCGCTCCACGTGACTGCGGCCTTATGGCTACATATATGTGTGTGATTGTATGTACACAAAAAGAGTCGTTGTTGCGACCCACACGAGCATATTATATCATTATTTGTATACAAGTAATTTGCATTTGTTTTTCCCTCTCCTTTCTTTGAAACCTTACCACCATCGCCACCGTGACTACAAGTATACGCACCACGAGCACATCCCCCTCGTTGGCTTCCATCGCGATTTATCGCGCGACTCGGAGCTTCGCGCAACCATCGGGGTATATATGTGTCCTTCCACAAATGTAGGGTACCCTCGCTTATGTGTGTATATACCTACGCGCGTCGTAAATGGCGCACATATGCCACGCGCCAACACGTTAGACCGAGTTCCGCTTGGCTGAAAAACCGCTCTCGAAAGTAAAAAAAAAAAAAAAAAAAATTGGCGGGGGGAGGAAGAGGGTACGTATATGCACACTGATGGGCTCGGTAAGCGCGTCCGCTCGTCATCCCCCCGGTGCATCGGGCATGCGCGAACTACGCGTATATATGCATCCTCTCGAGAGGGCGTGTTTTTTCGTGCGTTGGCCTCCTCCATCTCTCTATGCAACCCCTGCATACGCATATAATATAATGTATATATGTATACTAGTACACGCGCTACACGTTATATATACGACCGATGATGCACCAACTGGTGTTTTGTGTGTGTGTGTTGTCGGTCGCGAGCGGCCGTTTTGCTTTTGAGAGTCTTGATTGCGCTAACAACCCTAACATATACCTGTATATGTATAAACTCGAGGCCCTCTCTTTTTGGCTATTGTATACAGCTCTCTCCCTCCGAGGGCTACTGACCCTCGCGTGCGCTCTTTTTCGAGAGCACCTACACGTACACATTGATATCGTGTACACGTATATATATATATTATAGGGATTTCGGGGGTAATTTTCACTTTGCTGCCATTACTTTTGCTTTTCACCTGGTATAAGGTACACCCTAGCCATATATATATACATAGTGTTGGTGTTCGTGCATAACATATACATTATACACGGGGATCATAAATTCTGATGCACTTTGGGGGGATGTGTATATACTTTTTTATGTAAGGGGTAGCACTGTTTTTCGAAGCCTTTCGGAAACAATATTTATAGCTCGGGTTATTGAATACGAAATTACTTAACTGCGGAGCATATCTTTTTTATTTGATGTCTCGCAGATCTCGTGGGTTGTTATACTTTTTGTTACTACTTATGCTATATATATCAATAAAAGTATATAAGTAGTAACAATCGTGTGAAGAAGAGTAGTGTAGATGTAGTGAACTATTACGAGGACGAGATTTGTTTGGATCCCGAGCTGATTTGTAATATAATCCGTCGCGATAATTGGCAAAGAAACGGTAAAATTGTGTGTATAAAAACAAAAAAGCCCATGAAATTTTGTAAACGTCCCAAAAAGTACCTACCTACGTATGCAATTTTGAGTCGTTATAAAGGGACATGCGCGCGTTTTCACTCCAATTAGGATTGACTTTCACCTCTCGCTTGTACACATACGCATTATGTATGGGTCGCTAAAGCTGCGGAAGTCACGCCACCGGTGCCACTTGGTGCGCGCATCAGAAAACGTCAAGTATATATACATACATAAAAGCGCGTATTTTATATGTAGCGACATTCCCCGACGTGAAATTGCACCGATGCGTCGTACAAGAAGGGCGAAACTGTCGCATACACATATATAATATATATGGTACACGTATATACATTATACATACATAAAGTGTGTGCAGATAAATGCGGGTGCGCGTACGCGCGTGTAATGGGGCGCACACGCCAGCACCACCGACGCGTGTATAAAAAGGAAGCTACAGCTTTGAAGGGAAAGGGAGAGAAAGGTATATATAAAAGGGGGAGGCCCCGGAGGCATGCGCCGGCACGCACCGAGTGCATATTATATTTATATCCTCTCTCCTCTCATAATGTATAGACCTAGGTAGGTATAGGTATAAGTATACGTGCGTATATATTGTATAGCCACTCCACACACGTTCTCCCTAATATAAATTACAATATCCTTCCGTTATCCTCTCGCTTCTCCTCCACGGCTATCTGTACAACATACTTATCTGCACTTGTTTGGACTGTCCTTACTGCACCCTCGCGATTACTTTTAAAGCTTTTTCGTATTTGCTTACGTACGCAACGCGTAACTAAAGTTGCTTGGGGCTTTTCGTTCTTAAACATGTTTCATTAACTGTCACGTGTACAATCATGGCTATCGAGTGGATAATAATTGTAACGATCGGCTGTTGGGACAATAACGTCGGAGGACTTATTATACATGTAAATGTTTTAGTTGTTTTTGTACAAACATAATACACGAACAACAAAGTAAATATTGTATATTCGACGACCACACATTTTTTCACAATTTGTCCATATATTTTGCAAGGTATGACGAAGTACCTATATACCATTGTTTTAAGCAAACGAAACAACACAAATATTTAAATATACATGTTGCACCTTCGATCACGAAGTAAGACACGATAAGTCACGAAAATCCTAGGGTTTGTAAGATCATAAATCATTGTATGAGTTTGCTCTTGACATGTAACGTCTGCAATAAAAGCTCATGTTAGTTTCGATTCGAGAATCCATAAAAGAGACGGGGTAAAAGTGTTGCGGAGCCCAAAAGTATATGCTTTTGGGGGGGTTTGAAGCTGGAAAGCTCACATTCACCACGAGAAGCGAAAATTACCCTTGAAGTTACTCACGTAGAGTATAAGTAGGGACGTAAAAACTGGTTATCGTTGCAAAGTGCTCAAGAGAATGAGTGACTTTAAAGCTTTCATTCAATTTTTATTCTCACTTTACCGATTATTATAACACAATGTTTGAAAATACACGCTTAAAAGACTCAAAAGGGTTCATTTGTCATGCAATCATCCGAACGTGCAGTTTTTAAAGAAATAAATTTTAAAAAACCAACGAAACAAAAGACAAACTAATGCTAATCGGTTCAAATAAAAATCAATAAATAGAACCATTCTATATGCATGCAAAAAAAGAAAAGAAAAGAAATCCACCTATACAGCCAATCATCGAAAAGTCAAGTCCCAAAGAAGAAGAAGAAGGAGAGAGAAAAAAGAGTGCACCTTCGAGAGGGTTACCGGCCGAAAGAGTTCATGGAACCCTCCTCCCTGAGAAATAAAAGAAAGAGAAATCAAGAATAGAATAAGGCCCGCAGGAGGAGGACCCCTATACGTATACCATATACATCAGGTACGTGCCCTTAGCGGTCATTCACAGCGTGTACAATCGTGGTCGGGGTGCAGTGGGTAGCACATATTATATATAGGGGCTCGTTCGCGCGGGCGTTTCTCCCATCAGAGAATGAGACAAGACACGGTGTGTGTGTGTATACATGCAACAACAACAGCAACGGGGGGACGGTTAAAGAGAACGAGAGCATCGGAGGAACAGAAGGGAAGGAAAAGAGGTGGAGGAGGATGAGGCGGCCACGGGCAGCTGCCACTATATATTATACACACGAGCTATGCGGACTATGCAGGTTTATATGCATTCACTCCGTTCACCAGGATATAACAAAACGACGTACCTATATATATATATATATATATATATATATATATATATATATATATATATATATATGCAGCTCAAGTGGTGTTGGGTACATATATTGGGACGGAATGACCGACCTGTTATTCGTGCGAAATTCACTTTCTAACGAAATAACTTGCATCGCTAATACACGTCAATAGAATATAAATAAATAATGTTTAACAACTTTATTTTACCCGCAACAATGTAGAGTAATGGGGTCGAGTAAATTTTCATTGTATACCCCTGCAAGTACTGAAGAGAAAAAAAAATAATAATAAACAAAACAACTAATCTCTGCTTTATAACAGAGTCAACGTGAGCTTATTACAGGTACATCGGCACCCGAACGACTCACTATAGTATAGTGAGAAACAATCGGCAGAGGAACAACGGGGGATGGGGCCCTCAACGAAAACACTCACTTGGAACTTTAATTCACAAAAAACGAGTCTTCGCTGGAGGGGTGTAAGTGCACGTGTGTATATGTACGGGCGAATCCTGCACCACCTCTCTGGCACCGTTAAAAGTCAAAAGCGCTTAGGCGTACGTATATGGTATATATGTGTCCGCAGGTTTACATGAAAAAAAGAAAAAATAACCGAGAGCCAGAGAAAGATATAGGAGAGAGGGAGGGAAGGTGCCGATGGCCGATTTCGAGCATCAGTAACACCTGGTCTCCGAACGGCGACGCCGCCGCTAGCGCCGATGTATATATACGTGTGTATACGCGTGTGTTCATCTCTTTTTTTTTTTTTTTTTTTTTCCAAGAGCCACGCGCCGAGAGCTGCTTTGGATGGAAAATAAAAAAGACAAGAACCCCGAGCCCCGGCTGATTAAATGAAGCACCACCGGAGCGCGATTCATGAGAGAGGGGCTCTGCATATATATATATATATGGGTAGGCGCGATAGGGAGCCCGCCAAGCGTGAAACTGTTGTGGCCAGAGGCAGCGGGGTGGAATCTTTTTTTTTTTTTTTTTTTTTTTTCTTCTTTTCCCTTCTTTCCTTGTTTTTATTGGACAAAGGGACTATCGTATTATTACGTGCGAGGCAGAGACAAGAGAAAGAGCAGTCAATTATGACGAGCGATTTTCGGGGCGAGATATGTTGAATGGGCGACGTGACTCTCGACGCGTGCTTTCTCCGGGAGGGGTTGTGTGTGTGTGTGTTTTTTTTTCTTTTCTTTCTTTTTCCCTCGTTATTTGAGAAAGACAGAGATGCAGGCATATATACCTACCCGCGAGCTTCGAGAGTTTTGATTCAAGAGATCCATCAGTGATCGACTTTCTCTTTTTACGACACTACACATACTTGACGTTTTAACTGGATTTCCGTCGATTTGTCGATTGTTGACTCTATTACCTTTTAGAGATTTTAGATTTTTGTCAGGTTTCGTATCCGATATTTTGAGATTTCAACGGTAAAATGAGCTGCTTTAAAATGTGTTTGTTTGTTTTTTTTTTTTTTCCAATCTAAAACGCATTCAAAAAACAAAATTTGATTAAGTACGTGCTAAAATTTGCAATGGCCCAAAATTCGATGTATCACAAAAGTGATGAATAATTAACGACGAAAATAACGGTCGCGACATCTCGAGAGCGTAGGTATATAAATAAATAAAAACGGCAGTAGCAGCAGTAAAAAGTGTCTGCGAGAGACACGTACACGTATATGTACAACGTACATATATATATAAGAGCGAGGCACATAATCACTCGTAATGAGTCTCGAGCCCAATGCCATCCGAGAATTGCTGCATAAAAAGCACCAATTAAAGCGTACGCGAAAACGAGCAGTGCTCACCTCCTCCCCCTCTCACTCTGTCATGTGCCCGTGCCGAGTTTTGTAATTGCACGCACGACATATGCGTCCGACCGTTTGGACATGCTACTACTTATATTGTATATATATGTGTGTGTACGTGGTACGTAAGTAGATTATGCCAAAGTGTGCGTACCTATACGTGATGTATACAAAACGCATCGCATCTCATAAATCTAAACCAAATTACCCCAGTCATTGCACGGATCATGCAAGTTTTTGACATTTTGGTTGACCATGAAACTTTGCATGTTTCGGCAATAAGTTGCCATAATAACCATTTCAATAACCCAATAAGAACCATACTTTCTCCCGCGTGTACATCGAAAATCTCTGATCAACGGATAACAACACACGATTGTAAAAACCATTTATACATAACTCGCGCTAGAAAAAAAAATTGTCGACCAAGAACTCACCCACGGACAATAAATCTCATTGGCGATGAAACCGAATCAAAAAACAGAGAGCCGCGAAAAGTAACGCCTGATGTATATATTATATAGGTACACGAATACAGAATCGCACGCTGGCACACTCTTCGCGTATTTCCGTGGGCCAAACAACCCCCTTCAAGATAAGATGCGGCGTCGCGACAAAAAGGGGGGCTTGGCTCGCCGAATGGACAAAGAAAAAGACAGGCGAATAATATTATACGCAAAAGGTATATGCAACAATGTCTATGTATATAATATATATCACGTGGTGGGAGTCGATTCCCGAGAGAGTGCCATTAGTGGCCGTTTTATAAGACACTGAAATCTCGGCAAACGAGGGTGGGTGGGGTGATGTGCGATGGTATTACAGTTGAGACCATAATATATATACAATAGAATGCCGAGAAGGCGTTTAGCGCGGGAGTTGTGAGTTTGGTTTTGCGTATACGTATTTTTAACACGTATACACGAGGATCAGCGAAGAGGGGGAGGAAAAAAAAAAAAGGGAAGAGAAGAGTTGGAGGAGGAAAAAAAGTGAAACGGTCGGCACGCGACCGACGCGTGTGTGCGTGTGGCTGGAGGGGCGGAGGGGAGGGAGCTCGAGAGTGGAGGGCCCGGTGCACTCAGCGGAACTGACAACACTCGTGTGTGTATATATATATGCTACCGTGGGCCCCATCCTCTACGCACACAAGCACACATGTACTTACTCACTGCAGGTATTATACCGCACATACGTTATGCGTCTGTATATATGCATACACACGGTAGGACCCATAATGTACGGTCTCCCCATCCATCCACTTCGCCTTCCCCCCACCCCGACCCACCGTTGGGTGGGCCTGGTAGCGGGGCTCTTTTCCCCTCTCATTTCGCTTTCTCGCTTCGTTCGTGTGCCGGCCACGCGCAGTTATATAGGTATTGCGAAGGCCCTCTCTTGTGTTGTAGCCGCTGACCCTTGATGGCTGACGGTGTACGTGCGCTCCGTGTGAAGTGGACTCGAAGCGAGAAAGCTCGAATCATTTTGGGCCCGCTACTTGTACTTTTTGACTTGTCTCTCCCCTCCCCCCTCCCCTTACCTCTTCTCCATACAACTTTGGGCTGATTTTCGGATTAATTCCACCGGGTTTCGTTCCGAGAATCGAGGAAAAGTTTGACGAACCAATGTGGTACATGGCAGACCTCGATTTTCTAACGGCTGTATCCTGTGCCTATATGTGAATGTATATATTTGGTCATTCCTATAACACCCAAGCGCACCTTTCGATCTAACGAATTCACACGACGGAGTAATAAAAAAAAAAAAAAAAAAAAACTGTCAAATAAATTTCCACAGCACCTGTGTATATGACACACCTAATGAATATCAAACGCCGTGGTAATAATTGAGCCATACACGTATACCGAAGAGAAAAGGTAAAGGGGAGCTTCCAGGTAATCCTATTTTATTCCACGCATACATCAGGGGTCGTAAATCTGCCGATTGTCCTCGACGCTTCAGATCTGACCGGGGATAGGTAACAAATGTATCCATGTATATAGCAATGAGGCAATAGATTTTACAAATTCATCTATAACAAGATAAGAGGGATTACAAAAAAAGGCAACCACGCATTAATACACATATAGGTGTATCATCTCACCCGTGCAGAGAGAGGTGGGGGAGGAGAAGAGGGATGCGAGTGAAAAAGAAGTATAAGTAGGTACATGGATATATTATATAGACTGCAGATGATGAGGCATCAGGTACTATATGTATGCATGGAACAAAGATCAACGATGAGCCAAGTATATATACAGATATAAGGCCCAAACTTAGGTATTACGAGAGGGAGGGGTAAGAGCGGCCTACTCATCGTGTCATCTGGCAAGCAGAGAGAGAGAAAGAAGCGCGGGGCTTACAGTACCACTCGCATACATAACCTCAACATATGTATATACCTATACATTCACGCGCAAAACCGTAGGTGTGTATATACAGGTATAATGTGACGGTAAAAAAAATATATATATGTATATAAAAGGAGAGTTAACGGTTGCTCCTCGCAAAGAGAGGATCTCCCGCGCTTTTGTCGCCGTTTGTACTTAATACACGTGTATAGGTGTGTGTGTGTACACAGACCGGACAGACGGACGGGGACGGGGGACCGGCTTGCGGGGTTTCCGGGATCGAGGCCACCCTTAAACGCCGGCTAGGAGCTACTGCTGTTGTGTAAGTACTTATGGTACTGTACTTGCTGCAGTGCGCGAAATGAAAGAACCGGAAAAACGGGACCCAAGAGTGCCGACCGCACCAGTTGTATGTATATATGTATACCTGTAACGCGCGCGCACTTGTTGCCGGTGCCGGTACGTATAGAGGTGTGTATGCGTATATATGCATGTACATTGCCGGCCGGTCAATTTTTGCTAATGCCCGGGGATGCCGCCGCGGCAATAATGATAGGCGACCGTCAGGTGTACCTTTTGTACGTACATATATATATATATGTGTATATCCACGCGTCGAAGGTGCAGGGACGGCTTACTTTGCTTAATATTTGGCTTGTAAGAGGATCGTACATGTATACGTATACATACCGATCGAGGCGCGGCGAAAGTCACGAAACGACGTTCTCCGATGGGGAAGAGAGAGAGATTGATCGAGGCTGATTGAGCTTCGATTTGCTCGGGCAAGTGTGTATTACCTACTCGTGCCCCGGATTCGATTTTCTTTTTCTTCTTCCTTTATTTTTTCATCTCTCGCGCGTATGTATGTATATGTATTCGATCGATCGATGATTTTTGACGAGAAATCGAGGGCTTGGACTATATTTTTTTTTTTGTTTTACCTTCTTCCTTGCTCTTTTTTTTTTTTTTTTTTTTTTCAAGCGAGATTCGCGAATTCTTTCTTTGCGCGATTATCGCTGCGCTGCTCGCTTATTATTTAATTTCACGATCTTTTCTTTCTTTTGAGGGGGCAATCGGGTGATTACGTGCTGATGATGTGTGTCAATCGGTATGTGTTTGATGAAAACGGATGAGGATATACGAAAGTGTTTCAAGCAAGTGCTTACGGTGATAAAAAAATAATAATAATAATTCCATAAAGTTAAACTAAATGGGAACAACAATAAATTAAACCTATTCTGAAGGATAAAAAAAAATAAATACAGTCACGTACGTAATTAGCCGTTAATTTTGATTGAAATCGACACGTTTCGCATTCCCTCTTGAGCGAACTTTTCGTTAACAAGCTCAGCTAATTAAACCCTCTCTCAAATCTTAAATGTATAATAAGTTGGAAAAAAAAGAAAATAAATAAATAAACGATAAAAAAAAGCACCACTCACTTCAATCCTGTCCCGGCGTCGACGGGGATTAAAGCAAATTCGCTTGCGCTAAAGATATACAAGCAATACAATTAAGATGAAAATCTCGCGGTCGTAAAACGAGGAGGAAGGAAAAAAAAAAAAAAAAGTAACCCGAGGCCGATAACTGCATCGGCGCGCGGTTAATCCGAAAATTTGTCGGAAGCTCGCTTTCTCCCTTCGCCCAAGCGCGCCTCCGATGAAAATCCCGACATTTCAATTTGGCCCTCGACGAGGCCTTTTACGATGTAATCTCAAGCACAATGTACAACAATAAAGGGATACAGAGCCCGAGTTCAGAGGAAAAGAAAAAACAAAGGTGCCAAAAGAGAATCTTTATATAGGTATGTATATGTATACACGCGAGCAGCTGCTCACTTGTTTTACCGCTATATATACACACCCGTAACGTGTTAGCTCATCGTGTATATATATACCCGTACGTATATGATATACATCGACACGAGTATACATATATATGTAGCGTAATATGTTAAAAATTACGATGGCATGTGTTGGTCAGTGTGTGTACTTACGCCACGAAAATTTGCCGGGCGTCGCTGCTTATCGCGACCTTGCGATCGTTCGCTCTTCTTGCACTCGTTGTCAATTATATGTAGCCGCACCGACTTGTACTGACTGTGCCGATAATTTTAATCACGGTAAAAACCCGGGCATTTCGATGTGTAGTTGTATATACTTACCAACTGTAAGTTTCGCACTTGAAATTATTGTTCGTTCAATGAGTGCGTGCAGGTACAGTAAAACTTCGATTATGGTATACGTCCACATATTTATCGTTGGAGTGCAGTGCAGAAAAATCTCGGTCCATTTTATGCGGGTCTCGACTTCACAAATCACTTATATCCATGTCACCAAAAACTTGCGACTTTGTAACGAGGTGTAAATATACATTTACCCATACATGCAGTGGAGGCATATTATATACAAGCCATACCGTTTAAAAAAACATACCGATTATACGACTTTTTTTTGCGTTACAAAGATATTATCATCTGTATAAAATACACGTATAAAAAAAAAAAAAAAAAAAAAAAGAAAGAGAGATCAAAAAACCCGGTGCGAGATGTCGTGCGAATAATTTACGACGAAAAGCTCAGCTGCGGTTGTTGTTATATATTTTTATTCTCGGCTTTTTTTTCTTCTCTCTCTCTCTCTCTCCGCGTAAAGTGCAACCGGCTGCAACACGTGTAATTTCAGCATCCGACATCTGTATGGGACGTTTATTCCGAAAAAAAGGGACACGCAACGGGGCACCGTTAATTCCCCGTCCGTCTATTTTTACGCGAAAACCCGAATAAAAGCCCATCCGTCGCTGGTGTTGCGTAACGCCGTACGTGTATGCCCCGATTCGTCAAAAATACACGCCCATGTAAATATTACCGTATATTACAAGCCACGCGCCTGTGCTAACAAAAAAAAAAAAAAAATTGCACAATCCCGTGTACATAAGGTACGAGGGTCCGTTTCCGAAAAACGGCACACGCACCTAAATACCTGATGCCTGTACTATAGGGTCGAGAAAAAAAAAAAAAAAAAAAAATACTTATCCGGACGAAAGGAAGCGCGCTGTGGATGTACGAGTACAATGAAGAATTGCGGTTCGAGTGATCGGTAATAAAAGAAGAAGCGAAGACGCGGAATAAAAGTAAAAACGGGACGACAGCAGGAGCGCTGTGCTATACGCGCACGTATATATACGTATATGAAATGAAGAAAAGGCACATTTTGGCACATATATATATGTTACATAAAAGTGTGGCGTACGCGTGCTCGTTGGATATATGGCTTGTATGCAGCGGTCGCGTGGTACCTCGATGGTTTCGTATGATATTAATACAATAGTGGTGTGCATTTATAGCATTGAAAACGGCGCGTGTGCCATATGACCGAAATTATGGAAATCGACCAAAAGTGTTGGTACATCGTGGACCGTGTGTATACGTGTGTACGAGTTGGTTGGTTGGTGGCAAGGATAGACCGAGAATTAGATTTTGTTATGTTGATCGATCTGTGGAATTTCGGTCGATCCATTGATTAAAAAAAAACTTTTTTTTTTCTCTTTCTCTCGAGGAGAAACCACTACTTTGGGTCCGAGAGTTTAAAAATTTTAATGCTCATTTTGTTTACCCGAGTTTAAAAATGAGTTTAAATAAAATGCCCGATCGTAAATATTGTTACAAAAGATTTATGAATCGTTTCAAAATTTCATTTTGTACTTTTTGGTCCAAAGTGATACGTGTTTCTTGCACTGAAAGTACAATAAAATCGAACGACTTAAGATTTGCATACATACCTACACGTGAATGATTGAGATGTACAAAAAAAAATAGACTCTCTACCGAATTTGTTTATTTCTTTTTTCCTATTTTTTTTCGTAAAAAACAGTATGAAAATATACGTAATTACTCGTATTCATATTGATTACTGGAAACTCGTGACTCGACAAAAGCATGTATCTTGATTATGTTCCGGTACTTTTGCTTGAATCTTCATGAATATCAAATATCAAAATCAACACGTTGTATTAGCCAAAATAATTGTTACTTTTGAAAACAAAACAAACATCCTTTGTAGACATGCTCAGTACCCCCGGAATCAGTGTCTATTTTGTAAAAAAACGCACCGAACCCTTTCCTTTTTCAACGCGATCGATTTCTCACACTCCTTATTCACCATACCCGCACCGTGTAGTATCGACTCTATGTGAAAAATGATCGACCCCTTCGCGTTGAGTAACAAATTGATCCAGCGCGCGCCTTAATGACGTAAAAAAAAAAAAAAAAAAAAAAAAATCCATACAGCAAAATAATAAGGAAGAAGACGTGTTCGCTCGTAAAAACGTCCCAACTCTCGTGACGCTTCAACAAACAGCTCGGCTCATTTTTCGGACCAAGTCGTCAAGCCGCGCATATGGATCTCGCTTCGAATGAAAAGATCACCTTAAAATAACCAGAAGAAAAAAATGACCGGATTACATTAGCACTCCCTGTCCTGCCGTTCCCTCCATTCGGAGGAGAGAAGAGGTAGATGTAATATTAAAGAGAGAGAGAGAGAGTGCAAGTACGGCGAAGACAAATGAATGGAGATACACGAGCATATAGTGTGCACTTTAACATCGGCTACCGCGGCATGTTCTCTCTCTCTTTCTTTCGGGGGAACCCTACTATCATAAAGCAGAGGTAATTTCGACTCGAGGCTTCGATTAAAAACGCCACACCAGGAGCTCTTTCTCTCTCTATTATATATTGCCCTCTTGAGTGCTCTGCGCGCACAGTCCGTGTTAATGTATTTTGCTTTCGAGTGTGCGAGGCTACTGTGACATTTCAATTCGGAGCGTCAAAAAAAAAAAAAAAACAACAAAAGCAAGACGAGTGTGCAATATTTATACACGGGCATGCGCATATATGATGAATTTTGACGATACATCATGTATACCCCATATACCTACTTCGCGTGCAAGGATCATAAATCATGGCGGGGCGTTACATCTTTGGTTTTTAACGAGTATGCATGTGCATATACGCAGAGTTGAAAAAGGAGATGTTAGTTTTTTTCTTTCAAATTTCATATGCATACATCAGATCAATATAATACGTTGCATCGCATGACTCTGTGATCAATATTTACCGTCAAACCAAAAGAACAATAATATTCTTACGTTAAAAAATCACACTCTGTAGAGAAGGGGTGATAAAAAAAAAAAATTCTTTTTACTTGTATATGTGTCACAATAGCAATGAAGTTGAAAAAAGTTAAAAGTCCCTACAGACAACGGCACGACACTAACTACATTTTTATTATTTGTCCCACCCATCAGTGATTAATACACGTACATGATGCATATACAGCGGTAACAATATCATGAGAGCTCGTGTATAAAGATGTACAAGAGGGAGAGAGTGAAGCGTGAACATGTACGTACATAATACATTATATAGGTATACGAGTCCAGAAAGCATCGGCGCAACCCTAAATCATCTGACCTAGATTTCGCGCGATTATTATAACGCACGCCGCACTTATATGTACGCGATCGAGGCGGACCGGGTGCCGATTTTCTTCTTCTTCTTTTTTTTTCCCTTCCTTCTTTTTCTTTCTCGAAGCGTAAATTTACGGCGCGTTGAGAGCGAGCGTTTATTTCGCGAATTCGTACCATATATAGGTATGGAGGTGCACCCCGCACACACACACATAAGCCATATCGTTTTAATGATATGCTAATTGGAGCTGGACACGCGGCGCGTGTACGTGCACACGATGGATATTGTATATACCTGTACGTTATACAATATAGGTGTACACGTGCAGTTGATGGGTGCCGTGGTGGTTGGTTTTGGGGGATTAATGTTAAATTTTAATTATTTAGACGGAAACCGGTGCTGGATGATATATATATATATATATATATATATATATATATAGTGACAGAGAGGGCGAGATCGGTGACGATCGGCGAGATTCAATTTTTGATGAGCTGCTTTTTCGGCGACGCGCGCAATTACGTGGATATGCGTATCCCTGCAGATGCGGGGAGATGACGCGGGCTTGTCGCTATCCAGGGCTTATAATGACTTTTTTATTATTCATATATACCTATCGCGCGAAAGCCTGCAGTGGTAATTTTAATTCGAGAGAGAAAAAATAAAATAAAATAAAATAAACAATTTTTAAAATAACCTTTCTGTAGAGCAATGGTGTTGGTAGGGGTGTTTATCCGTTCGCTGCACGGTAATGTGTACATTGTTTAGGTATAACGGAACATCTAATGTTAAAGTAAAAATAAGGTTGAAAAAACCGTAAAGAGTCCCTAAACCTTATAGGTACGAATCCTCATTAATAATAAAATTGATACAAATCATGATGGGAAATAAAAAAAAAAAAAAAAAAAAAAACCTCTACAAGTAGTGGTCTATTTTTTAAAATGTTTTCCTCGATTTTTTCTACATAAAATATACACAATACCTACCGCGGGTTGTACGGTTCTTTGGACAACAGCTCTGCGCGCACCCGATGCATTTGTACGTAATACTTATATATACGTGCACCACCTAACAGTTGCACACGCATGCCTTGGTCGCAGATGTCAGAGCTTTCTCAAATGTGGGTCTTGCAACACGTGCACAAAAGAATCTCAAATTCGTATGTATCATTTGCGTGGATCGAATGACGACAGCTCCTACCTATATAATATATATATGTATATGTATATGGCAACAATTAATTCCTGAAAAACGTATGGCACGCGTTATGCAATTTCTCGGCACGAGCCACCTTACGCCACGTCGAGTGCACGGTAATCGTGCCACACGTGCCCCTATACACGTATATTTCCTTGGATATAATAAAATAACCTTTTAATTTTTTTTTTTTTTTTTTTTTTTTTTTTTGTGTTCAAATACCACGCAGGGGCCTTTGATGTAATAACCCTCGCGTACTTTTAATTGGTCGGCGACTTGTCATTTACTTAGTTTTTCATTCCATAACCCAACACCCCTTTGTATAAGATGGGGCGCGCGAATGCCTATATATACGTGCAAACTAACAAAACAGTATATATTATACTTACAAACACTCTTCTAAAATGCACTTTGACAGCCAATATCGTGCTCCGGGAGTCTCAATTAAAAATACCCTCCATTCAAATTTGCCATGCACGTCCCATACACGATTAGCCGATAATTCCATGATATTGCATTTCTCTTCAGTATGACCCTTGCAATTAAGTAATTGTACGCGTTTTTATCGACCATTCAGCATCGTTGCCGCACCAGAGGGTGGCGTATAGAAAAAAAAGGCTCAATCGCTGAAATAAACGGCGCTCACCCGTCCATCTCTTGCTGCCCTAACGCGCGTACAAACTTAATACGATGACGAAAAAAGGCCAGAAAGAAACGGAAGATTTGGCAGATTAAAAAAAAAAGGAAAAAAAAAAAAAAAAAAAGAGGTGCACACAGCCGCTTAAGCACGCATCAGCAGCAGCTATGTCATGTGTGCTTCGCGAGCGCGCGCGTCTCGAGGAAGCCGCGGAAAGAAGAGCACCATAATATAAAGAAGGAAAAGAGGGAGAGCAGAGCTGCTGCAGCAGCCCTCTCCCATCAGCAGGTGCAACGCCAAAAGTGCGTCTGTCGCGTGTCTCGATATTTTATACATATACACGCACATGATATTATATTATTATTATTATTATTATCTCTACGTGTGCGTTATATATATATATATATATTATATGTAGGGGAGAAAGGAAAAAGGCTCTCTGCCTGAACACGGCTGCTGGAGCTATACCTACCTTGTAATTAGATAACGCACACCGGTAATTACACCCCGATATCGCTTTCCTCTCTCTCTCTCTCTCTCTCTCGACCGAACCCCTATGTATACATATATATGTAACATATTACGTGAATCTCTCGACGTAGCGTATACATATATATACCTATATAATATACTTATTGAGGAAAAAAAAGAAAAAGTTTCGTCGTTGACAAGAAGCCCAGCAAACGAATCTCACCTCCTCGTTTTTACCCATATCTGCGCCTTCTCTCCTCTCTTGCTCTTTCTTTCTTTTGTTCAATTTTTTCTCTTTTCGCCAATTATAATATTGGGAAAAATCCTCCCCCCAAGAGACATACTTACACGTAAATAATTGTGA
This sequence comes from Copidosoma floridanum, assembly GCF_036245765.1. Taxonomy (NCBI): domain Eukaryota; kingdom Metazoa; phylum Arthropoda; class Insecta; order Hymenoptera; family Encyrtidae; genus Copidosoma; species Copidosoma floridanum. The sequence continues at coordinate 5,638,479 of NW_028321897.1, read as the reverse complement.
CGAGCTTTACGCTCATTGACAAGCATTATGCACCAGCGTTGGGAAAATCGGCCAGCTACAGAAAAATGTTATATATACGTATCGTATTAAGCATAATACGCGTGAAAGCTCGAGAGCTTCGGATTTTCCGAGCGATCGTATGCATCATGTAGCTGCTGATCGATTCGCGCGAGTTTTAACCCTCGTCACTATCATAATATGCATATATTATGTACATTGCACACAATAATATGTAGTTCTCATGGAAGTTGTTTTGTTTAAAAGATACGGCATTGTGTGTATAAGGAACAGCGCTTTAATCATTCACGCGTATATATATTTGTCGATGAAAGCTCGAGCTGGTATATTGTTTGTTGGCTGCTTTATCTCTTGAATAAATTTATACTCGAAACATTGCAAGAGAGGAGAAGAAGAAAAAAAAACTCGTTGGGCAAACAAAAAGAAGGCTTTAAAAGAAAGTCGATTGAACTCGTATATATGCCTATACGTATTTGTTTGTAATAATCACTCGTTAACTTTATCGTTTCAAGTGATTTGAAATAAATATACATAAGTGTGTGTATATAAATATATGTATATATAGGTGCATGTAATATATTTATGTATAAATGATTGAAAGTGGAAAGTTTTGCGAGTCGTGACGCTTACGTGTATGCGTATACTTTTCATTGTTTTTGTACTTTTCTTACTAAGTAAAATATACATGTGTGCACCTATAATGTAAGTGTTATTGAACCTATACATCCTTGAGGATTTGTCTTGTGAATCATTAGATCGAGCACTTGTGATTTTTATGCTCTTGATGAGAAAACAAGCGTGTCTAAGCATTTCTTTATCCGTCGATTTACTTTGTTCGAGTGATTTTAACGGGTATAATATGTTGTTGAACTTTTTACACTTATACCTGTACCCGGACTTGAATGCCATTTTTTTTTTTTAATAAAATTTTTTTTCTGTATAAAGCACATTCTGTTTGATGAACAAAAATTTTTTATTCGTCTCTTTACATTCATAATACAACGTTAGGGAAAAATTTTACTTGTCTGACAGTAGATAAGTTCAACAAATTGTAGATGTGGTTCATGGTAAAATATTACAAAATAATGAAATGTTTAATAACTTTTTCAAATAATTGGACTCTTACTTTGTTTTAATTTTACTTTTTTATTCATTAATTTTTTTTAATAGTAATGTAATTCACAGTTTTCGATAGAAAAAAATTTTTAAACACAAAGTCATGCATCATATTTAAAAAGAAAAAAAATACCGTATTTCATGAAAAATGTAAAAATTAAGAGTACACGCGTGTCCAAGTCTGTATACCCACCTAGCCAAAACTCTAATTTAGCGAGGTACCTTCAACACGTTCCAATCAAATTCTTTATGCACAATTACGTTAAACAGGGATGATAAAAAAAAAAAAAAAAAAAAGTCCAATGAATGAAAAAAAAGTAAACTTTCCAACCCATTAACCATCCAAAGTGAAGGTATCGCTTGACTAATTATCTGCCCCCGAAGGAAGTATCCCATTCATCCATTCATTCATTCGTCCGTTCGAATTTGATACATCGCAAGTGCGTCTGTCAACGTATCGCAAAAAGCCAAACGAAGAAGCCGTCCCAACCATCTTCATTCAGAAAGACATCGAAACATACACGCACACACATGCATATATGTACCTACCACACACGGCGACTGAATGAACGAAACGAGCAAAGGGGTAGGTATTCACTCAAAGGGCTTCCATTGACGCGTCACTCTCTCTACGAGTAGAAACGTAATATAGGGTTAAATAAGCATGTGTATACACGTAGCGATATCGTAACACGTAAATGGGCGCTTTGTGCACGATCGAAGTTATTCGATATTTTACACATCCTTCCGAGCGTGCTGTGCATCACATTAAGCACTTTTGTCTCGCGCGTCGGTTCTTTCGGCAAATTTGTTTTCTTACCAGCTCATCGCGTATACTTACGCATGCTATTGCGGATTTTTTCACTGCAACAATTGCCCCTCTCTCTCTCTTTACATGTTTTGAAACAACATATCCTCAATCTCGCGCTTATCGTGCGCGTATAGGTAAACGTACACACACACACACTCACATTTTTTTTCATTATTATTTTCACGTTTCATCATACACATATATGCATCATATACCTTTGAACCAGCGACTCTCATTGTTGTCTCTTGGTCTTTTTAAAACACATGCATAAGTACGCGCGTCAATTAAAAAACTCTTTAGCGTTTGTCGACCGTATAGTATACGAGTTATATTCATTTGTTTATCCATGTATGTACAAATGTATATAATATACTTACGTGTAGTCATCATCCTCGAGAGGGCCTCTCTATTAAATGAATTCTAAAGTCAAAAGAATGCGATGTGTCCGACGCGTCGTTTTTCCCCTGCAGTTGGAAATTTGAAAAAATCGCAGAGCACCACCGTATACACACACAATACCTTTGTACGAGGAAGAAAGTGATTAATAAAGCCGACCACTCCCTTTTTTCCTTATTGTTTTTCGCGCTCACGGGGGACTTAATAACATACACGTGTGAGGAAAGAGGCAGCATATATCACACGGGGAAACCATATTAGACTTTTCACTCGGGGTGGGGGGATGAAAGATTGCGCGCCACGCCTATGTATATACCTATACACGCGGCGTCCGGAGGGCCGGCAGATTTTCAGGTGCATCGGGTCTTTTACGTTCCCTCGACTCGCGCGCAGAGAGACACAAAAAATAGGGATGATCGTTGGCCTATACGTATACATGTACTTATGTCAAGGAGGAGGAGGAGGAGGAGATGGCAGGACGCGTATGTATAGCTTAGATGTTGCCGACGACGATGGGCACGGGGAGATAAGAGGAGGAGCCGGAGCGCGGCATAATTGGGCCGGTTTATTTATTTTATTTTTTTTTTTCCAAGCATACAAGCACTTTGACGCGGTTTGGTAATACGCGTGTGTTTATGTTTACATTTGTTTTAATTTACCGGATTTCCACCCTGAAGTTGCACTCGCGTATCCTAAACGAGTCTTCACATAATGTATATATACGAGGGATGATGATGGAAAGAAAAAAAGAAAAGTAAAAAAATCGAGTAGCGAACCAAATGAAAGCAGTGAGATTTCAATTCCCTCCCCATCCCCCTGTGCACTGATCAACCCCTTTTCTCTCTCTCTCTCTCTCTTGTGTATTCTCAAGTGGCGCGTGCAGGTGCAGGTGTCAAAAATCCATTGAAAGGTGTGCACCTTCTCCTTTTTCTTCCTCTTCTCCTTTGAGAGCCGCTCATTCATTTGTGGCTAATTTCACGTGTATAGATATATATATATATATGTATAGATGCTGACCCGCGCGCAAAGTGAATCCTCAACTTTAACGTGACAACCCGGGCGTACCGAGTGATAAATTAAACGTGATTGTTCATTGCAGGTAAGTATAGACGAGAGCGACGTTTTCGTTTGTACGTACAACATGCCCTGTTCTTCGTTAAAGCCGTGCGATCATTTTTCATGCGTGAATTTCGTCCCCCTAACATAAATATATATAAGCTCCGGTGGTACACACATCAGGTGCGCCTTTTCACCGAAACACGAGCAGAAGCTTTGATATTATTATAATACCCATAAGTTATCTCTCTGATGCGTATAATAAAAATTTATCGCTGCAGAGTACAGGTGTATAATATATATACATATCGAGCGCATATACAGATAGACACACACGCATCATATAATAGGTAGGCCATTAAACAAATGTCTTTTGTGGGGGCGCGCAACAAGAGAGAGAGAGAGAGAGAGAGATCAGCGCGGGATGAGCATAACAGCAGCTCGCACTTGGTATACATTAACTAATCGGCTGCAGTGAAATTTGTTATAGCCACCGCGCGCGCTGCTCGGCTGTGCCTCTCTTTCTCTCGTATATATACACGAGGCATCTCAGGGCTCCCCCCCCCCTCCCCCCTGAAATTAACTCATTAATACATCCGATAATTTTATCGAAGCGCGTGCCAGTTGCTCTTCCGTCCGCGTTGCGGAGCCCCGAAAAGAAGGGGAAAAAAAATCCCCTCCGGGGCCCCACGTCTTATCGACATTTTTTATCCAAACGACGCGCACGCCGTACGTGCACTATATACAGGTATATATATGCATAATATTGTATATTAATATAGATACCCACGGGTGCGGGGAGGAAATAATAAAAAACAAAAAAAAAAAAAAAAAAACCAGCAAAATTCGCCGAGAGAAGACGGAAGAAGAGGGCTATGTGTATTATATGCAGCAAAAGAGGAGGGGTACGAGCCTCGTTAAGCTCGGAATTTCGGGGGGCCCAGAGGGATATATCTCGATTACGTGTATGGCTGCCGGGATCAGCTGTTCCCCATATAAAAGATGCGCAGCTCCCTCCCCTGGCTTTTACGGAACACGTGCCTCATCTCCTCCTCCTCCTCCTCCTTCTCCGGTCAGAGACGACGACGACACGCTGAGCAGCACGTGCCTCCTCGAAGGATGCGCCTCGTTAAATCTCTCCGCTCCTGCCGAAAAGAAGCGCCCGGATGATATGACGAGGGTGCTTGTGTATATATATATATACGGAGGAGAGGAGCGGCTGCTGCGGCGAGTTTAAGCTGTTGGACCCTTATTGTTGTTATAATTATTTTTTTTTTTTTTTTTTCGTGGGAGAAGTATAGTGGTGGTGGTACTTCGGATGAACCGGATTTTCGAAGTTGCGACGGCTGGGATGTTCTTTTTTTGTTTCGTCATATGTATAGAAGTACCTTGTATACTTCGAAAAGTGTCGAGAATCTATACTTAACGTGCCACAGGTGGTGCGGCTTTTTCTTTTTTTTTTTTTTTTTCAAAGTACCAATTTGGTCTTCGTCGGCTGGAGATTCAAATGCACGCATGGTAATGTGTATGATAGTCAAGGATACGCACATCGGCTATATGTACCGTCACCCTGCGTGTATACTTCAACTACATTTGATTCTCTCATTACCTGTACTCTCTCTTACTTGTAATGTAATTTTTTTCCTGAAAATACAAATGAATTTCTTTTTTTTTTTCATTACCATGTGCAAAACAGTGGTTTATTAAAGATTTGGAAGAAAAAGTGGTCCAAGTATTTAAACTTCTACTTGTCAATAAAGGTTTATACTAAATGAAATGTAATTACTGCACTTGTCTGCCAGATGTAAAAGATTGTTGACAATAAGAGACACCGATTTTATTCAGTAACAACAAAGTATTTGAAAGTCCATCAAATGAAAAAATTGTGCCCAAGCCTGAAAGTGTAGGTATATCAATAAAAATCGTCAACTCCAGCTTTTTGAAAAAAAAGCCTATACGTAAAAATTTAGGGACAAAAAAAATCGTCGGCAGCTGCATGTGTACGTGTGTAAAAACGAGAAAAGTCGCGATTAAACGATCCCGCCGGTCGTCTCTCTTCTCGCGGGTAAACGAGTACAGGACGTCGGAATCAAGAGACAGACCGCGGAGTGCGGTCCGGTTTCGACGCGACGATCCCGGCTCTAATCGACGACGGAACGACTTTTCGGGCGACCGGTTATACGTTGAAATTGGTAATTCGATTAATGCAAATTTCCGCACGGCAGGCGTTTGGATTTTTTATTTTTCAAGGGAGATACGTCTTTTTTTCCCCTCCCTCTCTCTCTCTTGGGGATCATCTTCATCGAAGCGCGCATCGGTGCAATTTAGAATTACGATACGGCGCGCCTCGCTTCGAAAACCATTATACCGGGAGCATCGCGTACACACACCGGAAAGTCTCCGTTATTATACCGTGCATATATCTAAAAGCTGCAATTGGTGCATAAACGCCCAAGAGATTTTGAAAAAGGTGCCGCTCCTCGTGTGTTATTTACGAGCACACGGACACGGCACATTACATATTATATACACCTTTGCCACAAGGTAATTCCGGCGAGATTTGATGCGCTTGATATTCCGGTGATAAGCATAATGTGCATATGATTGCGGTGCTATGCACTGCCTATATGGGAATTAAGGTGTCACATTAGAGTGCGTTCCACAATTACATATTATTTATGCACGTGTACGATATCACTCGTATTCGTATATTTCATGGATTTTAATGTGAGAGATGTAACGAGTGGTCCCTCGTTACGTGGATAGTACATAGGAGCACCGTAAAATTGAAAAAAAAGAACATGTTGTTATTCGAATCCACATTAAAAACACCAAACTTCGCGCGTTCGGATGTATACAGAGAGCCAAAGACCGTGTGTTAGATTTATAAGTAAAATTTAGAAAAGACCCATAACTCGGGGGGTGCATGTTGAAAACTGTATTGTTACTGTCACTGTATGCCTGCACTGAATACCACTTATGAACGTGTATACGTATGACGTAGCTCGAGAGAGAAGAAGAAAAAAAGGCAGGTGCGCTACGGGGACGCGGCAGAGTCGGTGTCCTCCTCTCCCCGAGCACGCAGCTTCTTAATCGTTACTCGATCGGCTTAAACGGCATAACTATACGCTAGCAATTAAAGCGCGCGTAGCTTCCCCACTCTTTTTTTTCTTTTTTTTTTTTTTTGTTTGTTTGTTTAAAAAATAAACTCAACGCAATAAGCTTATGGCGTTTTTTTTTTAGTATGATATTTATTGTCGAGTGCCGAGACGGACTGCGAAGAAATTAATTGCAGATAAATAGAGTTAAATTCGATTAAACTCGCAGTGTGTGAACAATGTGCAGAGTAAAAAAAAAAAAAAGTTTATTCCATTTCACTGATTTTTAATGAATTATTTCGATCGTATGTTTAGGGATCATAGCAAAGATATTCCACGAAAATTTTGTCAATTGTAATTAAAAAAACGTTTAAATAGAGACGTAGGTATACGAATTTTAGATGACGGAATAGACAGAGTACATCCTGTACTAATTGTTCCAACGACACTTGTCAAGAAAGGTGAAAAACATACATTTGTCTTGGCTGTAAATCAAATATACCGGTTGAAAAAAAAAAAAAAAAAAAAAAAAAAAAAGATTACTTTGGGTTTGCGCTGCATCAAGCATACACACACACGTTGATTCTGAGAGAAATCGGCGCTCAAAGAAAAGAGTTTAGCGACACTTGTAATGCACATGTATCCATGTACTTATATATACATATATACCTATGTACCAAGCGCGCTTTTCTCTGGGATAATTAATTTTTCGAAATTAGCTGCAGAGAAAGAAAGAAAGAAAGCGAAAGAGATCAAGCTCATTTGTATTCGAGATATGTTGTACACCTATATATATGTATATACTTGCCGATTACTTCGCAATGAGCTTTTTTTTTCTTCTTCTTTTCTTCCCGTTTCGTTTCGTTCGTTGTTCGCTGGCTGTTTTCATGATTAATGCTTCATTGCCAATTGATAGCCACTGCTCGTTCGCTCTGCATTTGTATCTCTATTTTTACATTTCCAATTATAAGCGCGGCAGCTCGGGTGTGACGAGGTGTTTTTCAAAATCGATAATCGATTATATTCATCCAACGCGTCAATCAACGGTTAAAAACGTCATTTTCGATTCGCTGTGTAGGACATCAGTAGTATGTATTTTATTTTGTATCATGAAATAAAAAAAAGAAAAAATGTTATAGTAGTGACAGGAGACGGTTTATTTTACACAATATTTTTAGGTAATTCAGTAGAGTCCTTTTCGTCCACGAATTGTGTTTCTATACAAGTAAAACAATTCAAATTCTCGTTGATCCAAAGAATCGGGGTTGCTCAGTGATACCCACAAACACCTATAAATTAACGTGTAAAAAACATGCAGATGTATGTATATAGTATACGTACATTGAAAAGTTCGAGTAACGGGGCAAAGGAAAAAAACGAGCAGTGCAGGTGAATGCGCAAACGCGTTTCCTAGCGCTCCTCGAACCGTCGCCATCGGCATGACGATAGCTCGTAAAATAAGAAAAAAAAATATCGTTAAATTAACGAATTTTACCCGTCTATTCGGCTCGCGCTTTTTTCTACCAGTATATACCTATTTGTAGTATAACATGCACCGTGGTAACATATTATAGACCACTTGCAGGTGCGTTTCATTCGACGTTATAAGGGCGCTCATAAAACAATTTGTAGGTACGTATATACTTACTCGTGAGAAGACGAGACTTTATACAGTTCGTCTCCGTCGTGTGTCGTCGGTTGTTGTGTGGGGCACTTCCGCCTCTGCAGAGGATGAGCTTCTTTTACATATTTCGGTTTGACACTCGTGTACGCGAGTATTACACATTGTACATATCCTGTGTGGGTTCAGGTAAAAGGGAGGAACAAAAGTGACGCATAAAGGGTGCGCGAAAAAAGAGAGTAAAAGAAAAGGAGAGGAGACGAAGGAAACAGTGGGATGCGTGGAAAGTGTCACGAGTGCCCCCTCTCGACTCGACCGTTTTCTCGGGAGTAAAAAAAGAGCGCTTGCCTGCGTGCGTCCAAACCGTAAATTTGTTCTGCATCTCTTATAGTCTCGCACACATTGTACAGTAGGTATATACGGTGTTTTGTATCGTGCCCCCTTTCTCTCGTGCACGATTTGTATTTCTCTCTGTCGGATGCTGGTGCAAGTGGCGGAGTAACCCCTAAAAATTGCGATGCAACTCTTTCCCTCAAAATCATCCAACGCGGCAATGTATTTGACAATCGATTTAACAAAACTCTGATAAAATATTGACGAAATAGAAGTTACCACAGGCCGCAAAAAGTGTACTGTGCCAAATTGTAACAACAACAACAAAAAACCTGTTCAGCTCTAGTATGTATAGAAATGATCGATTAGAAATTTCGACGATGTACACGTTTTTGCGAACAGATAAAAAAAAAAGAATGTATATGCGCATCTTCATAATACATGAGCATCGGTGTCGTCTCAACGAAAGTACATATATATATATATACGTTCACCCGCGAGTAGTGGGCGTGTATATGTATACATACACCTATGATGATGAACGACGACGCGAGCAGCTCGCGTTTACGAGAGTTTTATCGCCCGCCTATATATATACGCGTCATATGCACCACGTTGTATCAGTCGACGCGCCAACTCTTTGGCTGTTTGCACTTTTCGAAGGAACTTATCCTTCCGCCGATCTTACATTATATATGTATACCATTAGAGCGTCACCGCGAGTCACGCGACTTTTCATCACCACCTCCACATGATACGCGAGAGCGTATCAGGATTAGGTCACAGTGAACAAACGAGATGTATATATAGCGTGTATCATATACACACACGTACATGGTTATATGCGTACACACACGCGAGGATGTACGTATACACTTGCTGTCTGTGCAACGCGAATCGGCGATGTTAATCGAGGCAAGTGTGTTTGCTTTTCATAGCCCGAAAGCGGCTCGTGGATAATGGCCTTTTTTTTCCTCAAGCACACGCGACATATGCAGCATCGGAATCGCGATCGGCGACCAACGTCAACTTCTCGAGGTTGCACTGTGGGTTCTTTGAATATTCGAGTTTTCCGCCACTGCCGTCCGTAAAAACAAAAAAGATCGGTATATTGTCGTGTATGCAAATGTTATGAAAATGATCGATGTAAAATCGATCGAAATGCCGGCAATAAAGTCGTCACCGGCAAAGCGATCGGTACGCATACCTACACGCAGGGAAAGCTCGTAAAACGAAATTGAACCGTCGTCCACGCGCGCGCACAGGTAAGTACGCGAATGATATGATACGTAAAAAATCGGAAAGAAGAGCCCGAGGGCTCGCAGCCGTCCCTCGCGACAATCGAGCAAAATACACTGTATATATACACTGCAACACAGCAGCGCGCGTACACACACACACACACATATATATATATATATATATATATATATATATATGCATTAAAGGTATCACAAGAGAAGGAAAGAAAGAAAGAGGGTAATAATAAGACGTAAGATGTGCGCTAATTCGTCCGTCCGGCTGCTGGTGCGCTTTCACGCATCTCATTTTTCGGAATCGCCGGCACAACGGCGCGTAAGTATCTTAACGCACACGTGCAGCAGCTGCGCGCGATTTCGCCGGATTCTTCTTTAAAAGGACAAATTGTGCTCTCTTTCTCTCTCTCTTTCCTCCCGGTTTTGCCGCTTCGGCGACAAGTGCGCGAGCGACCGAAATTGGCGAAATTGCCTATCTGCGCCTTTCACGCGCGCGCTTCGATAAGTATGATGTCCCGTCCTCAAGGAGAAAGAGTAGAGCGCGAGGGTTTATTTTTGGGCGCGACGGGAAGAAAAGGTATACATACCCGAGGTATCGAGAGAGAGAGAATCTCGGTGACGGTGTTTTTGTTGCCGTTGCCGATGATGGCCTCTTTTGTGTCGTTTAAGAGATAATGGGGCGCGGTCATTATGCACACTGCCGGATGACGAGGCCTCGGGAATAAAGGTAAAAGAGGGTTTTTGCGCGTGTCTTTTTACCGCTTTCGAAGGAATACACATGCGCGTGATTTTTCCCCTTTTTTGGGGGGCAAGGGGACAGGGAGAATATGTCGAGAATACCTGGGGGTTTCAGGCGCAAGAGAATTTTGCGACCAGTCGAGTTTCACTCTTGCCGTGCCGCGGAATTTCAATGGTCCAATAATGGCAAAAGGTTCATCATGAAATAATGATGTATACCTTAATATTCATACACCAAGAGATAACTAAATTGTAAAAATTACTGTACCAGAATGGTAATCTAGTACTGTTCGGTCGTCTATATAGAGACTATTTACTATTCGAGCAATAATTTTCAATGTTTAGAACAGTAATTTAAAGATTTTTACTGTTTAAACAATGTATAGAAATTACCGTCCAAAAAGGTAAAAATTAGGTTGGCCAACGTAAAAAATTCCTAGACCACGTAGTGCTACCAAATTACTATTCCAACACACAGTTGTACATCAACAACACAGTATATAATATTATACCCTTTCGCGTGCCTCCACCTTGCCGACTATTAACCAAATTTGGTAATTAATAAAACCATCGATTGCATCTCGATGACATATGCGTTTACGAGCTTTTATTACACACACATACGCAAGACAGAGCACGTTCCGTGAGACAACGCAATTATACGTGGGTATATACAATTCAGACGTATACACGCGTATCGCACAACAATCGAAACTCCCAGGTGGCAAAGTGTATATATTTAATGAAAAAAAGAAGAAAAAAAAAAGAGGTACACGTACAGCTTATAAGCGAGAGAGCTGCAAATGGATAATAAGAAGAGTGTGTAATAAGCGCAGGTTTCGATGAAAGCTTTTGGCCAAGGTCAGTGCGATCGAACAGCAAATGCGCGCACGCGACTCAGGTATTTCGCCGCTGCGTATCTGCCGATCTTAATTCGAACTCCGTATATCTTGCAATGTACTTACGCGGGGAGAGAAAAAAAAAATAGTGGTGGAAAAGGAAAAGCCGAAGGGTTGAAAAAAAAAAAAAAAAAAAAAAAAAAAAAAAGTGACATCTGTGCACCGTGGGGCAGGTGACTGCACGTCCATCAGCCCTCAATGCCACCGATTTCTTTTCCCGAACATTGTGTGTATATACCATTACGAAAAAATGCACGAGTCACCGCGAATAAACGACGATTTGTGCGTAGATTTTTTTTTCTTCGTTTTGTTCCCTCCCCCTGCCCCATCTTTCGTTTTGTATGTACACGTATATTTCTTAAGTTGGAGGGCGGCGGTATTTCGTTGGGTGTACAAACGAAACAGATGTAATGCGTGCGCGCATGGGGCCGATAAAAATGGTACATACACGGGGCGCGTGGCTTTTATATACCTGCACCCGTGTGTTTATGTGTACTCACTTGCGTATACGATTTTATCGTAATTCGATTGTTTTTCGCTGCACCCTTTCCCTCAAATTTTTTTTTTTTTTTTTTTTTTTTCAGTACACCCCTTCCTCGGATAGCCGGTGCGCGCACCGCGCGATTGTATGGTAATTTTTTCCTAAGGAGACAGGGGGAGAGTTGTTGTCGAAAAGGATGAGCCTCTTAGCAAATTAGGAGGGAGGGTATATCCCCCGGGCCGTCCTGCATTAAGTCAATTTTATTCTAAACGAGCGGCTTGTTTCAGAGTTGAAAAATGTCGCTACACTCTAAATGGCGCTCCGAAGTGAGCGTATAAGTTTAGCACATGCGAGCTGTACTTACGGTCTTTGATCCGTACTATATTATCCGAAAGCCATAAAAATTTGTTCCCTTCCGCCTCTTCCTCTCGTTACTTATGCCTCTCGCGGCCCGTTTGCCTCTTTGGTATTTGGATTTTATCGGCAGTACTCGAGTTTACGTGCGGAAATTGAAATACATAATTATATAGTCGTTGCACTCGACGGCTTTTACTCGGTAGCCGTGACATTTTTATTTCATTAGCGACGATTTTATTTATAATGTTCCCGAAAAGTATGTATGGCTTGAATTTGAAGCAGGGAAAAAGTCACGGATTATAAGTGGATGTGTAGCAAATCGTATTTTGTTTTATAACAATGTTACATTAAAATGATGTGTTTAATCGACCAACTTTTCAAGATAATCATGACAATTGACCAAATAGTAATTACGATCGTGTTCTTACACTGTCGAGTCGCTTTATATTTTCATAATCTTTAATTACAATGAAAAAAATCACGGGGCTCGTCTCAGTTTAAGGATTTAATGACAAAATCATCTCGATTTCGATTGAAGGAGAAGCGTTTAGTGACTCACGATTACTTTCAATCAACTTACTTTTAAATTGTAATTCTGTAGCTCGTAAAATAAACCTCCTTGTCAACATCGTAAGGAAAAATTGTTCAATTCGTGGGCAAACATGTGCGAATGAAATGTTTTTATTCGATACATCATTGTACACCGCTCAAGCCGAGTCTTACCAACAGCTGAGAGTAGGTATGGAAAATCCAAATCTCAAATTGTTGGTACGATTCTTATACAGGAGCGAAAGACTAAATATTGACATGAGGAAGGCTCGATTAATTTTATCCTACATTTAAAAGAATAATAATTTCGATTGCAATAAAGTCTTTTGTTTGTTATGTGATTGGTTCAAACTGACATGACGCAAATATTATTAAAATGACAAATGCGGGTTGCCAATACAATTTGTAAATCATTACTACAATCATTTTCCGTTTTTACAAAATGTAATTAAAAATTACAGTTTTATTGAGCTATCCTTGGTTTGGCCACAAAATATAATATAAAATATAAATAATGGTAATAACGCTGTGATGCAAGGGTTAAAAGCGTTGCATGGTATTTTTTGTTGTTCATCGACGGAATTACGAAGCGAATTCGTCATCGAACAATCGACGTGAATTAAAAAAACTACTTATCCAAACATGTATTATTATAGAAATAAAATTTTTTTTGATAAGTGTGCGAAGCGCTCCTGGTTTGCCTGGTATAAGTTTTGAAAGTCTAAACAGTCGAATTTATAAAGACAAAGCAATATAATTAGTTTTCTTTTTTTCAAGATGAAATTTCATATATTATCTTTTATAAAAGAATAAAATTCAATTTGGTAATTATGGAAACGATTAAATATACAAGTTTATTTTTCTTCTATTGTATAATAAGTACAAAAAAACCATTTTAGTCCTTCAAAAGGTATATAAATACCATAATTTTATTCTTTAGGCCTTGAAAATATTTAGTCTTTTGGTTTAACACCTTAAAACTTTGATCAACATTCGACTAATTTGTCATCGCTACAACATTTACCCGCGAACTAATTGATTTAATTACTTATCGTCAAAAGTGGTAACGATGACCTTGCACTCTAAATTTCCAAAGCGAGCACCCTAACGTTTATTTCATAAATGTCACCTGCCATAATCACATTCTGAAAAAAAAAAAAAAATGTACAAATTGACAACCAAAAGAATCGAAAAAAAAAAAAAGAAAGAACACAGAAGAAAAAAAAACGAAAGGTATCAGCTTTCGAGCCATCGGCAATTTTGGAGCGCATCGGGTCCACCCTCGTCTTATTGCATTACGCACAGATCATCGATCTTTTACCCCACACTTTGCACGAAAAGTGCACCAACCAAAAAAAAAAAGAAGACACCATCAACTTGCTTCTGCTTCTGCCAAGCCAAGTGGCAAATTAAAGAATCGCCGAGGCGAACGATTATTGGGCGCGAATCCTTTTTTTTCCTTTACATATTGCACCACAAGAGGCGCGTGCCGGTTACCCCATACCCACTGCAACGTGAGCCGTTAGAAGGCGAATATACGTCCATCAGGTGTGCGTTGCAGCAGCAGCAGCTTCACAAGTGTGACGCGAAAAAGAAAAAGCGAGATGTTTGTACGCCGTTGACCAACGCGTGTGTCGGTTGAATTACACCCGCGCGACAAGGCGGTGGCGGGTGCATCTTGTCTCGTTCATTGGGCTGGAAAGTAAAGGGATGCGCGCTGCAGGCGTCGAGATGCTTCTTATGTGGGTGTGGTGACGCTTTTTTTTTTTTTCCTTCTTTCTTTTTTTTCGAAGGGTGATGAAAGAGGGTTTTTTTATCTGCTGTTCCGGTCATTCTAGCCCTTTCGTTGTCGGAATACTGGAGACTTGAAGGATAATTAAATGTGCACTCTGTCTCGGTTAATTAGCGAATACTCGAGAATATTTTTCAGTTCAGACATAGGTAATTTTACAAAAAAACAAAACTCATGAAAAATGTTTGCAATTGTATTTAAGTGATCCGATTCGAACATTCTACATTCCACGGAAGTTCAATGTAACTATTGTAGATTTTTTTTTTTTTTTTCAGTTTTTCCATCATCATAATCTAGTGCTACAGATTCACGTAGTTTTCTCGAAATATAAAAACTCTGTACTGGTAACGAGCTGTAGATAAATAATGAAGGTAGATATTGGCAGTGTTGAATTAACGATTCGGAAGGTAAAGGGTTAAAATATAACTGTTAGGTACATGATAATATGAGTGCAAGGACAAAGTGTTTCAATTTTTATTTGGTGCGTCACAATATCGATTTTACGATATTTTCATAAGAGCCCGTAACGTTAGTATATTGGAAATCGTTCTTCCAGTGAAGCCCAAAAAGTTATAACTTGTTTTGGTTAAATAATAATAAAAAAATAAAATAAAAAAATGATGTAAAATTTGTACTCGCATTTGATTTTGATTCATCCAAAACCACAAAATATTTTTTACTCTTAAAAAAAGCCACACGTAACAACAATTAAACTATTTTTTTCAGCTAATTAGCTTTGAAGTTTTAAGTAACCTCTCAATCTTCCCGAGTGTAACATTTTTCAAAAGAAAAATCATCATAACAAGAAACAAAAAAAAAGAGACTTAGCCTGAAATCGCTTAGAAAAGAAAAACAAAACGAAAAGACGCTCCAACACTTGCACACACATCCGCCAGCTCCGCTCCTTTATCATTCGCGATCTCCTTATCGCGCAATTACGCGGAAAAATAACAGGGAGGGAACGAGAAAGAAAAGAAAAAAAAAAAAAAACTGCCAACCCGAAGAATTAACCTTCAGCTCGATACTGCACAAAAGCGCTTCGTTTCTGCCGCAGCTGCAACGGACTCGCGGATTAATTATCATAGCGCGTCAAAAGCTCGCTCTCGGCATCTTCTTTTTTTTTTTCTTCCCCCCCCCTCCGTACCCCTCCTCTGTCCCCATTGTACATATCATCCTTCGCGTAAGTGTACGTGCGCGGAAAATATATCATCGTCGATCGCAAGGATATATTATATGATGCACCTCGTCGGACGGTAATAATAATCGCTCACGCGATCTCTCCTCTCTCTCTCTCTCCCGTGCCAGTCGAGTAATTATTGTCGCTGCAAGTTTGGCAAATATTGACACAGACTGTGAGCTCGTGCTCGCGCGACAACTGTTTGCAATGTAATGTGTGCGCTTGGTAATTTACGGCGCGCATAGACGAGTAATATTACAGCCACTGTATGGTTGCACTTACTTTTTTATTCTTTTTTTTTTTTATTTGTTTATTTAAAAAAAATTTTTTTTTTTTGTATCTTATACTTCATTTTTTTTATTTTTTTTTTATTTTTGAATCGGTGCTGATTGAACGCGAGGGGCTACTTTGACCACTCTCGAAGACAATGAAAAAAATGGTTATTTAAAGTCTCGACAGTAAAAACATTTCAGAGTTTTAATGAGTGAAAAGTATATGTATTTCAAAAATATTGAAGTAAATAACTTTATCGAGAATCGCGAAGCTCGTCGAATAAGGGATGATAATTTTTATAGTATGTCGTTTGATGCGATGTAAATTCGTTAAAGTTGTTATCTGCGTGGGAAATATCAAGTGTCCATATATTATTTCCATTTTGACATCATGAGGGCACGAATCAATTAAAACGTCCCCTTTTTCGACGATTCTCATGGTACTTATACCGACTTCTCGAATTTAGTATTGTTACCGTTACCAAAATTCAACTAAAACAAAAAAATTCTTCGGTAACCACCGATTATTAATAAAAAAAAAAAAAAAAAAAAAAAAAGTAGAGAAGCGTGCGCGAGCGATGAATAATGGGGAAAAAAAGAAGAAAACAATTACAGTTTGCATTTATAAGTGCAAGTGCACCAGGGCGGAACCGACTATGTAGCGTATAATGTGTATACATGCACGTACAACGCGAAGGAAGGCGCACGGCATTTCTTGCCATTCAAGGCTGAAGCTCGCATTATCGAGGCTCTTCTTCTCCGCCCGTGCATCTGCCGGCACTTTTCTCTTTTACCCCGAAGCCTGTCCCGATGCACGCTCCATATATCCGCGAATCGTTTCTTCGATCGCGGAATAATAACCGTCATCTCTCACGTTTTCTCCCTTCATTTTACCATCAGGGGTTGAAACAAAAGAATAAAATGTTACGTACACTCGGAGAGAAAAAAATTACTGGGCTAGAATGGTAATCTGGTGCCATTCGCCGTTTAAGGACTTTTTACTTTCGCCTACCTAATTTTTACCATTTCATTGCTGGACTGTAACTTCTATTGCACAAAGAAATCACTGTATACTTACAACAATAATTATACAGATCTAAAACATTTAATATCATCATTCGAATAGTAAATAGTCTCTAGACTACCGAACAGTACCAAATTACCATTCTGGCACAGTAATTTTTACAATTTTTTTATCTATTGGTGTATATACATCACAATGGCCGAACCGATGTTGTAACATAAACATCCAAATCAAAGAAACGCGATTCTTGGCACTAAATTGTACACCTCATTCCACTTGTCACCGCGTGTTTGAGCGAAAAAAAAGAAAGAAAGAACAATCGGATTTTCCCCGCTGATCAGATAACTCTTGTTTGACCAGAGAGAAATCGAGCCGGAGAAAAATAGTCACGCCTATACGGAGCGCGTGCACATCGGGAGTATCGATTCGCGAGAAAAAAAAGAATAATATCGTGACACACGTAACTCGTTCTGATGCACTGCACCACGCGGTACATAAATCGCCGCGCACGAACACGCGGTTTCTCCGTTTAACGGCAATTAACAGCTGCTACATAAATGTTTCGCGGAGTGGAGAGGAAAAAAAAAAAAAGAAAAAAAAAAGAAAGGTACACGCGAAATCACATAAAAATTAAGAAGCGAGCCCGAGAAAAGGAGAGGAGACCGGCCAATCGCGCGCATTTTTGGCAAACACCGCGATTACTTGCGTTTTTAACGATCCTCCGCGCGCTAATTAATATAAATATCTCCATCTCGACCGACAAATGGTCGTTGGTACTGCTGCTGTATGGGTATACACCTACAATTTATAAATCGCCTCGATCGATCGATCGAGTTTACAGTTAGCCCTACGGCAATCAATTCTATTCCCAAGGCGAATCTCTTCCCCCCTTTTCCTTTTTTTGCCGTTTGCGCTCCGTTTACAACATTTACGAGCCGTAATTACCCGAACCTTTTTTTTTCTCCCCTCCTTCCCACCGGTCCAGCGTGTATTCGCCCGTCCGACGCTCGGGGAGGAATAAAAAAAAGGCCCTAAAATCTCCATCGACCATCGCGGCAAGCCACAAATCTTGTATACGCACGACCCGCTGACGGGTATGTCGCGCTCGTACCAACTTTCATCTCTGCTCCCTCGAAATTTCGCGCACGACCTTTCCTTTCTTTCCCCCCCCCCCAAAAGAGAGATGGGGGGGGGGACTATGCCCAAAAGCGACAAACCCGCAGGAAAATCCGGCCCTTTTTTTGCGGCCCTACGAGGTATTGCATATACATATATATATATACACACGCACACACAAGCAACAGCTGCCTTGACCATTTACGGCTCCGTACAACGTATGGGTAAAAGCGCGCTAGCGTGTGGGCCCGCTTTGTTTTTTGTCGCCGCGGCGATCGGTTACCCTTCGATTAATTTAAGACAGTCGGGGACACTCTTGTCATCGCAACCCAACGTTACATGTATACACACGTGTATATACGTATACGTGACACGCGCGCGGTGGACGCGAATACGCGATGTACCGTTTTGTCCGGGCGCATATATATATATATATGGCACGCCGATTGACACGAATACGTCGCATTAAGAGAGCCGAGTTCGGAAGAAGAGAGAGTATATAGTATACGTGTATATAGGGGGAGGACAACGACAACGACGATGATGAAAAAAAAAAAAAAAAAAAAAAAAACACCAGTCGTACGACGTATGGGCTCGCGTGCGACTTGCCAATCAGGACGAAACTCGCGTGCCGGGATGCTGTAACGGACGTGTGTTGTACGTGCGCGTTATTTGCGTCGGGCCGATCGATCGCTTCGATTTTGGGACGCGTCCCCCCTTCCACCGTACGGTACGTGATGAGCTTTCGTTCCCCGGGAGGATGAGCTTCCGAATTTGCTTGTAGATCCTTTTTCGATTCTGTTTTCACCGGCGATGACCGCACTTGTACACACCACGTGTATCCGTTCAATTAGCGCAAGATTTACTCTGAATATGTTTATATCGCTGAACGTCACCCTTACCGAAAAAAAATCCTTAACAAAGAATCAGAAGAGGTAGAGTTGTCGTGTTGTTTTGGAAATATCTTTTGATCTCCGTCCGACGAATCTTGATGATACAACTGCAAAGTGCAACTAATGATAATCACGCCTGTAAGCACAGCGTGTGCATTTAATATGCAGATATTAACCGTAACTTTGTTTATTTTTCAACAACTTTTCCAACAAATAATATACCTATCATGTACTACTACATCGTTATTTTTCATTAAATTCGTACCAAACATCAATTGGTGTACCATGAAATCCTATTTTACGCTCGAGTCTCGTTACAAGTATATGTACAGGTACACCTATGCATATATATATATGACTCACAGTCGCGCCTTCGACACTCGAAATGCCACAAATTATTGCACACACTGCACCGATCGATACAATGCAAATACAAAATACACATGTGTGTACATATTTATACATGGGGTCGCACACGCGCGTTCAACGTAACATAACGATTTCTCAAGGCTCGCTTTAACGATTCACTCATCTCACACTCGCCGGTTCGTGCAATTACACGCACTGGCCGATTACTCAAATCAAAGTTTCAGATACGGGGAAAAAGCCTCGATTCGCCTTGCCCAATAAATAAATCTCAACGAGCTCGTGCGTTGTTGTGTATACACATGGAGAGGAGAATTCCATCGATATAGGCATATGTATCCCCATCGTGACGCACACACATATATATATATGGGGAGCTCCGACAAATTGGCAGCTCGTGGGTACATTACACATATATACAATCGCTCGTTTTTCTCATAGACTCATACCTACTTACATTTTATGTTTGAAAATTCAGTGCGTATCATTATTATTATTACCATATTGCCCATACAGGAGAGAGTTCCGCTCGATTGCGGGAACGTGAAATTCCAAGATTCTCACCACGCGCGTGTAGGTGGGTTGCACGCTCGCGCATATACATACATATATACAGGTACAACGCATTATAAATACAATGCGGGCACGCGGGGGATGATTAAAAGAAAAAGAGGACTCCAATTCGTATGTGGGTGAGAGATTCGTATCGTATACCTACGTGTGAGTGCATTTGTATATTTTATACGTCACGTAGATGTGTACAGAAAACGATACACCTATAAAAAGACACAGAGTTATAGAACCGAAGGAAGAAGAGTATATATATATATATACTAATGGAGCTAATGCCCCCCTGCGCCAACCCCCCACTGACAGATTGAGTAGACAAAATAACGACATTACTCGTGTATTTATCAATGCAGGCTGAAAATTAGTTCACAACATCAGAATACGTGACTCACAAAGAAGTTGATAAAACATATGATTAACTTGACATAATTAAATTAACATAAATATTAATTTTCCAATAGTATTTTGAAATAATATTAGAGAGGCTCTTCCATTATACGAGTTAAAATTAAAAATAAATGCTATAGTAGTGTTAATAAGAACTTTAAGTATATAAGACGGTCTCTGTAGAGGCACAAGATTAAAAATAACAAAATTATTCAAGTATAATATAGAAGCAGAAATAATTATGGGAGAAAAACAAAGCAAAGTTTATATTCCTAGAATAACATTGAATACTGGCACCTTATTATCATTACCTTTTGTCTGATATAGAAAACAGTTTCCGTTTGTATGAGCATGTTCTATATTTATTAAAAAATCAGAAAAACCGAGTTTTGATTCTTTAGGATTGTATATTAAAAAACCTTTATTCTCTTACGAACAATTATACGTTGCTTTATTAAGATGTAAGAATCCAAAAAGAATTTTTATTCAAATTGCATCCGAGAATAAATCAGAAATTAAAAATATTGTTCAGCTAGAAATTTTTCAGTAATACAAAAATATGTAACTTTGAAGATCGTCACATTAAAACAGACGTATGTTAATTCATAAAAACCATGAAAAACAAATATGTGAAAAATGTGGGAAGGGTTTTAAAAGAACAGATGGGTTAAAATGACACATAAAATGTCACAACATTAAGCTAACAGAATGAATTATTGTTTTAAAAGCTTAATTGTGTTTGTCTATTTAATTATACCTCCTTCTGAATTCTGTCTTTTACTTAATAAAGTCCTCAAGTAATCAAGAATTTTATATTTGGGTAAAGTAGATATGGACCAGAAAAAGATTTGAAATGTAAAAGTTCAATCAAGTTAAACAAATAATGGTACTTCAGAGACACATAGTGAGTAAGGGGAAGCGAATAGACAGAGGGAGACCTATGATCAGTGACTTAAAAAAACCCTAAAAACGAGGTACGACTTAGGTACTAAATTGCGTATATTTTTTAACATTTATGATGGTAAAACATTAGATAAATAAGTATTTTATTGGGGGGGAGGTGGAGGGGGAGCGGGGGGGAGCTCACTCAAATATAATTTGATTAAAAATGACGTTAAAACAAGCAAATAACTACGTAAATCGAGGGGGAGCGGGGGGGGGCTGAGACTCACTTTCATCAATACAAGTATATAATATAGGGAGATATATATGTGTGGAGGAAGAGCCAATAACATATATATATATATATATATATATATATATATATATATATATATATATGTACGCACCTGCAGATGCATATTCATGCGGAATGATCTGCCAAGTGCAATTTTGTATACATATATACATATACGTCTGAGTGGTGTAACGGCTCATGCTTGTATACGTATACCCTCTTTCGACTTCTATGTGGGTATACTTACTACCAGAGAGAGAGAGAAGAAAAAAAACCATCATTGTAACACTCGCACGTAGGTATATTGGCGGATACAACGGCTCTTGGGCTGTTTGTTTATTTCTTGAATTTCTAATGCTTACATATATTATATATAGGTACACGCGGAAGCGGGTCGATGTATAGAGATACGATGTCGTTTTTTTTCGTCAAAGGGTAGTCCTTTCCTCCTCCCCCGTTTTTTCGACCGTTAGGTGATGGCGAAAGGTCGTTTATAGTGCCGGTACCTGCTTCACTCTTATCCGATCCGGAGAACTCTTATCTTTTTTTTTTTTTCAACTGGGAATCGGGCTGCTAATAATATTGGGTATAAAAATCAATTGTTTTTTGTTCAACAACTTGATGATTTATGTTTTTTTCTTTTTTTCCATAACAATAAGTTGTGATGCATGAAAAAAAATAGTGCATTTCGTTTCACGCGACAATCTCATTATTCACTTGATTTCATAACTCAATGATGATGTACCAAAATTTAAAAAAAAAAAAAAAAAAAAAAATCTCTTGACCTTTTGGGCCAAATTATTCGCTGTATACGTGCGTTTTATGATAAATGGCACTAAGTAAAAAATGTACTTCCAAAGTGTTGCGAGTCAAAGTTCACACGTATAATTATAATCTTGTAGCTCGATATTCCATCAGGTATGAAATGGTGCCCATCAGGTTTTCCCGGTTGCTGGACCATCGGAGACGGCAATTTTGAAAAATTGGACATTCGCGGTCGTGCCATTTTTTCTCTTCGATTTTGCCTCGCTCCAATACCCAATAACACGTATACAGCTAGTATACCTATATAATACACGTGTCACAAAGCACCGCGCAAAAACGCAATACAAAAACACCACGCGCGCATAATAGACCGTCATTACATATATACGTATTCACTGCTGTTGCTCCTTTTTTTGCGCATATATTATTATATGGGCACGCAAAACATGCGCGAGGCACGCGTGCCCCAACAACTATAACTTTTTCACTTTCGTCGCGGAGAGGTCAGCATATATAAATGCATGTAGGATCCCTCGATATTATATTAGAACGTGTGCACTTCCTTTCTTTGGATTTGCCATTTCGAGGGGCCATTGAAGCTCGGCATAAATGAGCCATATACTTACTAACAACTGTAAACACTTCGTACCTACACGTACACGCTCTTCGTTCCTCTGGATTTTTAATTGTACTTTATGCATAGTGTACCTAACGAGGATGTTTGTGCCGAAGCTCAAAACTTCAAAGGGACACGGCTCGTTGCGGTTGCCGGTTCTTTCCTCTTTTCAGAGGCGCGCACATGTTGTGACGAAGTGCATCAACAAATCGAGCTTTCTTTGGAGCTGCACCCATATTAGGTATCTATACATTATTTATATACAAAGTAAGTGTAGCATAATAAGTACCCATTGACAAGCTATACGTCACCGACTCTGCACCTTTTTTTCCTGGGGGTGGAGGAAGTTTACGAGCATCATCCTGTTTTGTGGTGATCCCTTCGATGGGAGATTCTGATTTTTGAAAATAGCAAAATGCTATGGTACGTACTCTGGAGTAGGGTTTCTCGCACGTATACGTTGTTCCCTTGCACGTAAAGCCAAATATACTAGTTTCATGCATTATAATGTACTCCGTAGTTATCACAGCTGTTGGGCATAGGATATCTGGTTAATTTTTTTTTTTTTTTTTTTTTTTCGTAATAAATTTATATGTAGCGAATACGAATGTATATACGCAAAGGTGGACAAGTTTTTAGTTATAATATCAATATAGTGACTTTAAAAAAACAAGTTATTTGATATAATTAAACTAGTCATAAAATTAACTTGATCAAATGTAATTGTTGGGTTATTTTTGTTCTATTGTACGTACGTAATTGGTGCTCCTTGTACTTACGAGTACACAAATGTATACAATTACAAATAAGCGAATAATAATTACACAAATTAATGATGTAGCA
This sequence comes from Copidosoma floridanum, assembly GCF_036245765.1. Classification (NCBI taxonomy): domain Eukaryota; kingdom Metazoa; phylum Arthropoda; class Insecta; order Hymenoptera; family Encyrtidae; genus Copidosoma; species Copidosoma floridanum. The sequence continues at coordinate 5,614,752 of NW_028321897.1, read as the reverse complement.
AGAAACTGAAGAAATTGGAATGTAACTAATATTGTAGTTTAACAAAAGTAAACTACAAATTAATGTAATGGTTAACAAATGTATATTTAACTGTAAGTTACGAGTAGCTCTATAAGAGTGACTTTATAACAACTATATTACTGTATTATTTTTATTTAATTGGCTGCAAATCATTGCATACAGTGGACTTGCAAATGCACTACTTTCATTCAACTTATGTACAATATTGGTCACGTACAATTTACTTACTCATATTGCTGGAGTTGATTAATTTTGAGTACTTGAACTGTTATAAAAAAATTTAAAAAAAACTTGAGATGTTTTTTTTTCAAATTCAAATTAAAAAAGAAGAAAAAATGCATTTTTGATTAGATAAAACTGTATGAAGATGCAATAGTATCGTCATCATAGTTTTAATAAACACAATCACTAAACCATCTCGATTACTCCCAAGCTATGTGCACACGTATAATAATCATGTGATAATGGTTGTTTTTTATTGATTCTCGTGCTCGAAAACACACATGTATAGATACGTACATGCTGGTAGGAATATAGATATATATATAGGTATCGGTGCACCTAAAGCTCCCAGATCTCGTGTAACGATAACGATTCGGTTTAGGTAGGTATACCGATAAATAGCCATACCTCCGAACAGACACTTACGTTTCAATTAGCAATCCGTGAGAAATAATATCCAATGGTACTTGCGCATACTGGCACTAAAAACAACTTATTTCCAATACTTATAAAGCTCGCATGGAACAAAAAAAAAAAAAAACCCTTTCTCGTCGATCCAGCGAAATGACCGATGTGTAAAAATAAATAACCGAGACCGAAAAAAATAAATACAGGTAGTTATGCAGAGTTCTCTGAGAAAGGGGTGGCGGAGGGAAGAAAAAAAAGAGGAAGAAGAAGAACAATGCATATACACAGGAGTCTTAGAGATATACAATACACACACGTTTCAGGCCAATGACTCCTCCAAAAACGCGCCGTAACAGCAGCTCCCCAAAAAAACCTAGCCCCAGCTAGAAGAGAAGTATCATATAAATGTATACAGGAGCAAGAGGAGGGGGAACAGCAACAGGTATGGGATATATATAATAGTCCTGCAGTCTTGAAGTATAAATAAATGTATCATATTATATGCTTTGGTTGCATTAGATCGTCATTTGCAGTATATAATTATGTATGTACATATTTCACATTGAAAAACAATACGGGATAGGATTAAGATTTTTTCGAATTTCTTATAATGCTTGACCTGTAAAAATATTGACTTATCGAGGGTCTTCATTGACAATGAACAATCCCATTAACACCGGAGACTTTAACGCGTTTGTGACCATACTTCGCGTTCTACATGAGCTAATTGTTACGCTGACGATCCAAATATTGAATAAACAAGTACAATGGCGCGAGGAGGACGTGTCTTCAACGTCCAGAGGAGCAAACGGGTGTCGGTATGAATGTACGCATGAAGGTATAATCCGTACACGTAAAAATGTGTACGCGTATGAAAGCCAAAAACCAGGGAGGGAGTTGGGGAGGGAAAAAAAAAAGAAAAAAAAGGGAAGCAAGGAAAGAGGGCGAGGGCACGAAGAACAGCTAGCCGCACCATCTGTTGCAACGTCTTCGCGCCGGCTATACATGGGACACCATATGCGCCCGGGAGGGAGGAGGGATACATATACATATACATATTATATTGTACCACTCGCCGGCGATTTCTTTTCTGTTCATTACCTTTTCTCTCTCTCTCTTGTGCATATATAGGACACACGTACGTATACGTATGCGCACAGGTACACTCGCTCCGCTCCTGTGAAATCGAGCTCAAAATTTGCAAAGTTCACAAATCGAGATGGCTCGTGCAACATATAGGTATAAGGCTACGTAGTGGCATCAGCCCATGCATGCATAACTGAGGGAGCTTGGGGAGTTTTAGGGGATTCCGATGTCGAGTTTATGGCTCGAGAAATCGCTCGCACCAGACACACCTCGAGAGACGCGTGCCACGTGTCCCCTTCTCTCTTTTTTGCAAGATTAAATACTTTGGTGGAGGTGAACAACAACAACAACAACAAAAGTTAGTGGTATCGGTACACACACACACACACCCACCTGTATTTTAATTGAAAGTATTTGCGTTTGATCAAGGAGATTCGTGCCACCACGTATATGGGGTGTGTTTATCGTCGTTTCGAACATCCGATGGGTATATACGTGTATTGTCTGATGGGAATAAATAATTGCCGAACCAAAGCTGTTTTTAATCACATTAATCGGACGGTTTGATTGACCACTCGGTACATCGTTAATGCCCCTATCCGTGTACGCGTTTAACTTGAATTTACGGAAAAAAAAAAAAAAAAAATCAACGAGCCCATAATTATTTTCGGATCAAGGAAAATTACAAGTTTTCCAGTGTACACGGTAATTACACAGCGCGTGTACGGCTTCAATGACGAATATCTAAGAAAAAAAAAAAAAAACAAGAAATTTAAAGATTTGTACCAAACAATGAGCCAGACCAGGCGCCTAGACCCAAGGATGTGAGTATCTGATACACAGACACCCCGTGATTCCGATCGATCGCGTCTCTCCTCCCCGTATGAAGATCCACGGGGCACTTTCTCCGCGTCACGGGAGACAAAAGGATAGGGGCACAATGGCAGATGAAAATTATCCATGTGTGTGTGTGTGGGTACTTGCGTGCATCCACCCCCTCTCGCCTTGTAAAGGGAAAAAAAAACACTCATCGCATCGCATATATACGATGACCGCGTATGTGTATACCTGATGGCCGCACGCTCCGGTCGCGTGGCCAGAGCACCAAGAGAGAAACAGTTGGTTTGGCACTTCGTTCCGCTCCGCGATGCCCCTGTCGTGACCAGAAAAACCTCGGACGCTCTTCCTCCTCATCCTCATTTTACCGGAATAGGTGTATATATACGTATACCCTGCTTACTGCGAGGGGCCCCATCTGCTTTCGGGCACCGTTTCTGCGTGCGTGTCCGTTCGGCGCACGCGGTACTTTTATACATATATATACACACGCCGAAAAGGGGCTGGTGTGCAACGGGCGGGTATACACATTGGAAAATGAGTTTTTGGCTTTTCTTTTACCCCCGAGGGGGTGTTTGTCCGGTGACGTTGTATGGATTTGCCGGTCAGGGGGTTGTTGAGCTTTTTCCGGGGGGGGATTGAAGATTTTTCAATCCGAGAGCTTTATTATTATTTTTTTTTTTTTTTTTTTACAAGCAAAGCCATCGTGACCGGTGAATCTGAATTTGATGCGCGCTCGGGACGGTCTTGTTTTGTTTTTCCAAGTGCCGTGGGTAAGGAATGACAATTGAGGCTGCGCACTTGTCGGCTTCGAATTTTCAACTCGCGCATTTAACGTATACCCAAGATTCCACGAACGGAAAAACCTGTATTCAAATTTCAAAAAAAAAAAGAAAAAAAAAACGTTCTTTTTCGAATAGTACAAACGATTTTTTTACTTTTTTTTTCGTTTTCAAAAGAATACATCGTCTCCTCGATTTCACGAATACACTTTCAGCGATTACAATAAAAATTTTTTATAATACGTCATCTTTTTTTACAACGAATGACACGGTCGAGAGGCTCTTTCTCGTAATAAAACATTTATAAACAACGAATTCCCGTGAAATTTCGTTCGGAACACGGACAGACACCGTAACGCGACGAACTACGCATTTGCATGACAATGTCACCGTGTATCTATATGTGTGTACACGGTCTCTCACCTACATGGTCGCCTAATTTTTTTGATTTCCAAAGAAGCGCGCTCCTCGTCGTTGATTTATGGGAATGCACTGCTGCTGCCGTATACGAGCGAGTTTCTCTCTCAAAACGCAACCATCTGACGCTAAAAGCATGCGCGCGAGGGTCCTATACCTGTACACCTCGATAATGAATAGTATAACTTTTTTTTCCCCCGAGTCCCGAGAGGGGGGCACTAATGACATTTTGTGTTTTTTTGTGTACGTATCGGATACAGCGACAGCTTGACGATAAGGGAGCTATTTGTTTTACCTTTTATTTTTATTACAAGTACGATTTTTATACAGCGAGTATGGAAAAGCTACGTATATTACATCGAAAGCTCATCTCAAAGAAGCACCAGATGTTAATTCCACTCACTATCAATTGATTGTTTTTTTTTAAAAGATTCCCAAATAAGAAATAATCCCTCTATGTATCAGTCCCGGTGATTTTGAAATACAATTTATGTAGTATGGGTGAATCGAAAAACAACAGCAACACATCATCAAACGAAACAAAAAGGGGGAGTCACGACAACTGATGTATACAGCGCACATACGCACACTTTGGTCCATACGTACCTTTTGTGGATGATTGTTAAGGTGTACCCGCGACCCGCCCTCGCACCGTTATATACACTACATTCAGCCACGGAAGTGCATCTATCATCGACGCTTCGGTTGATGTGTAATTTCTTTTTTCTCCCGTTCGATCGGCTAAGCGTCAGGACCCTTCGATCCCTTGCCCCTCCTACATAGTTCTCGTTCTGCGTTATGTTTCCGTTTATTCGTGAACAACGTCATGTGGTGCATTAATTGAACGCGGAGGTGTGTACACGCGCGTTACAGGGATAGGATACATGCGCATCTGAAAGTACACGATGAGATTGGGTGTGTATATATAGCTGAATGACGCTCCGCCATGGTGCATCCTACAGCCATTTGTGGTGTTGTCTCGTTCCTTTTTGATGGTTTTCGTTAATTTTGAAAAAATTTTCTACCACTGCGGCGCAAACCGCCAAATCTGTTGAAGAGGGTTGCCGTTACATGTTAAACACACACACACACACACACACACAAAACGTATAGGTAACGCGGTGACATACAAAGTACGTATTAATAATCAGCTCACGTACCCTATGGACGACGGCGACAACTTTCGGAAACAGAGACAACGTCACCGACGGCTGCGGACCTGATGTTACACAGCCGATCACCTGCAGCTGCTGTCCTCATGCCGGTTTTGGGCTTCATACTTATCATACATATATATGTATAATGCATCTTCTCTCGCTCGTGTGTCTCCAGACTTTTATGTGCTTACATACCTGTATGAATATACATGTACGTATGTTTATGTGGCGATCGATCGGTATAAGGTTTGTACTATATATGTGTGTATACGCACCGCCGCGCTTTCCCCTCGATTATCGATGTAATTTCAATCGGGAGCTCCTTCCCCTCCTGCATGTGTACAACATTACTCCTTCATTCTCGATCCTCATCCTTTCTTCTTTCGCTTTCAGGGAGGTATGCGTGTTGTCTGTACATGTGTACGCACATAAATATGTATACATGGCTGCGTGTGTACATTGTAATTTGTGCTCGCTCGGACTGAGTAATTGCTCCCGCGAAGAGCCGAATTTGATTGCGTTTGTGATTCGAGGAAACGCGGGCAAGTGGTCACCTTCCTTCGCTCGCCTCTCAAAAACCACTCTCGGCGGGTCCTGTAGTCAATTAATTATATATACATGTATAGGTGCACGATTCAAGTGCTCGGAATAATACATCATCATGTTGACGGAACTCTCTGGGTGTTGATGTTTTGCGCTACTGTTGTACTTGAGGTGACGTTCGAAGTACTACATTTTTTGAAGAAAAAAAAAAAATGATGAAGCCACTGATTGACCTGAAAAAGAAAAAGTTTCAGTCGTGAGTTTCGATACTATCACAAATATACAGCAATAACATTTTTTGACATACAATACAATCGTTAATTATTTATCAAACGCTTATCAACGCACTGTATACCCACTTGTTTAGTAAAATATCGTCCCCAATTACTGCACGCAAAAATCGAGTAAGTAGTAAATAAAACACGCTCGCATGGATTTACACATGGGAAAATACATAATTACTTCAGAGAGGAGCCCCTAATTAATCTATACAAAACGATAATTCACGTGAATTCCCATACCCCCTTCTCTCTATCTTTGCAAATGCAAAAAAACTACATCACTCAGAAACATTACCTGCCGTAAACTCTCGCGGGTGCCAGAAAAAGCACCCGCGCACTACTCTCTCAGGTGACGTGACATGTATGAGCGCTCGGTGTATGTGTATGTGTGTGTGCACGTCAGTGCAAATCTGCAAAAACAGATTTTCAACGTTATACCCACTCACCGCAGAGAGTTACACAGAGGGGTAAGAAAAACCTTGCCGATATCGAATTATCGATCGAAAGAAGAGGGGAAGCTTTCTGGCTCTCTAATGAATCCTCGGGAGACGTACGGGCGCTATTTGACGGCAATTACTCGCTTACACACATACACATGCGTCGCCAGAGGAAGCATATACATGTGTATATATAAACTAGCCAGCTTGGAAAATGACACGTTTTACCACCGTCGCGGCCTGTTCAAACAGAGGCTATTTTATGTTGTTATAGGAATATATGTTGATTACGTTTGCGCTCGTCTGTAGGATACAGTATACTTGTATTTATGGTTGTCGGGTTGTTGAGACTTGCTCTTATGCTCTACAGAGTTTTGTTATTAAGTACTTAAGTACTTACTTACAGGGTTGAAGGGCTTCTCGTTAAGTTTGCTCTCGACAATTTTCATTGTAGAGTTTCAACTCTAGGGTGATGGCTTATTATTTAACACAACCCCTAACAAACTTCAAAATTTCCAAGGTGATGACTCAATTTTCACCGATATTTCGGAGTTTGTTTACAATTGAAAAAAAAAAAAAACATTTTCAAATGCGAGTTGTGTGGATCCGCGCCATCTAGCGGTATTTTCACGGCTTTTTGCGAAAAGTCAAATTATCTGTGTTTCCCTCTCCAGAATTTCCAGAATCACCACCTCCACCGCTTCATGTTCCCGTTCCCTCATGAGGAGTTCCCTCAGCGTTACACGCGCGCGATCCTAAAATTTACACTCAGCGCCATCTAGCGGTATTTACATAAAAAACATTAAAAACGATATGATATAAAATGAATACCGCTAGATGGCGCTGATCATGCGCAAAAAAAGACGATAAAAGCACGTGTTTACACTGGCTACTCTATACTGCAGCATTCTGCAGTCCTGTATAAACATGTTTATATTATGTTTTGGATGGGTCGTATGAACAAGCTGCTGTGTTATTAGAAATAATCTACTACAAAATTGTTACCAATTCATCAAAACTACCTTATTTTTCAAATAAATACAATATGAATTTATTGCCAAAATCTCACCACGAATTCAGCAAAGCTGATTACTGGAACACTTTTTTTAAAAATAGAGGAAACAAGGCCTTTGAATGGTGAGTTGTTGTTTCACCTGTTTGCTTTTACAATTTTCTTAACCATTACTGATTTTTTCAACATTAAAATTAAGGTATGGTGAGTTTCTGGAACTCAGTAGTTATTTGCTGAAATACATCAAACCAAACGACGATATTCTCATAGTTGGCTGTGGTAATTCGACCCTCGGGATGGATCTGTATGACGCTGGTTACAAGTTAGTTCACCTTTTTTTTTAAGTTAAGAACAGAAGCTTTTCTTGTGACTAGTTTTTGTGATGCGTTTTTTATGTTTTAGAAACATTGTAAACATTGACGTATCACAAGTTGTCATTAAACAGATGGTAGAGTTAAATAGAGTTAAAAGGCCAAGTTTGATTTTTGAACAAATGGATGCAACAAAAATGACATTTGTCGATGGAAAGTTCAGCGTCATTATTGACAAGGGAACATTAGATGCACTTATGCCTGACAACGATAAAGCCACTGTAGCTCTGATTGATACATATCTTGCGGTATGTTTTGTAAAGGAGGAACTTTTAATATTATCATTGTAACTTTGTTAATGATGTGATTTTTACAGGAACTCAAAAGAGTACTTAAAAATAGTGGCAGGTACATTTGTATATCTCTGTTACAAGAACACATTCTCAAGACTCTGGTCGCGAGTTTTTCTTCATCCTATGCGTTTCGCGTGATACGCTGTCACGATGCAGAAATGAAAGCTAGGGAACAGGGTGAAAGCACAATGCCTGTATTTATGGTTGTGTCAACAAAATTCATGAAACTACTTAAACCGGTGTGTATTTATAGGTATACTTTTCTACGTATTTAATTAAAAACGCTATATATTCATGAATTATTTAAACATGCTGTTTTTTTGCAGATATTAGAGTTAGTTTTAACAGAAGGTCCTCCAATAAGAATTTCCACTGTTGAGGAACTGGTTAATAACGTAACAGTAACCCAAGATTCTGCATCAGTGTGTAATAATTTATATAAAAGTAGTGTGGCCAATGAAGGAGAAGTTTCCCTTGATTTGTACAGACCTGGTGATAAAGAACCGAGATATACCATGTATGTGTTGGATCAGTTGAAATTAAAAGAGAAAAAAACGTATGCTGCTTTTATTGTACCACAAGGCAGGTAAATATCGAAAACATAAGCTGTTGCATTTTAAAGAATGATTCGCTACGTTGTACAATACACTAAACCATTTTAGGGAAATCGACTGGTTGTTTAGTACAAAAGAAGGAAGGCAGCAATTGCTTAAATCAGCTATGTTTGACCGCCTGATCATCGTGACATTAAAACGTGGTCAAGAATATGAAAATCTCGATGCTGTGAAAAGTGAACTTTCGGCGAGTGTGAAAAATTTCGCACCAGCGAGTCTTTCCACATCACAAATTCCTTTTCTGTCGTTATCGGGACCGGGGATTGGTAAAAGAAAAATATGTTACGAGGGAAAAAGTATCATAAGCGGCTCTTTCGTTGTTGAAGAAATCGAGAGTGAAGAAGGATTATTCAGAAGATTGATATTTTTGGATAATCAATTTGTCGTTCAAAGCGAAGCAAAATTAAAACAAGGTAAGCACTAAATGATAGAATAAATTTCATTGCTGTCGATAGTTTTTTCATAGTATTACTTATTTAATTATATTCGCAATATTTTATTTCTCGTACACATTTGAGTTCTTAAAAATAATTTATTGGTAGTTAGCTCACGTTACAAATTATTGACTTAAATGGTTTATTGATCTCAGTAACATCTAGAAGGAAAAAATTGAAATACGTGGTTGATCCAGATTTTGTCGCTTGTGAACATCATATTTACATGACGTTAGGCTTAAAAGCAGCACTGAAAAACAAGGACAATGGGGAAACTGTGATAATTGGTCTTGGTGGCGGTGGATTGTGCACTTTCATTCGTAATTATGTTCCACAGGTATTGTCAAAATAATTTTTTTTTTCAGTTTTCTGTACTTCTGTGACTATTTTGAAACTCTTTATCTTCTATGTTTTCGTGCAGGCAGTGGTCACAGCTGTAGAAATAGACAAGGCAGTATTAAAAGTAGCTACAGAGTACTTTGATCTCGTTCAAGATGCCAAATTGAAAGTTGAAATCGCGGACGGTATAGAATATTTAAAAACATCATCAAATAATGGTAAAAAATTCAGTGCAATACTCTTTGATGTGGACAGTAAAGATCCCAGCATCGGTATGAGCTGCCCTCCAAAGCAATTTGTTGAACCTGATATGCTTAAAACTGTACAAAACTGTCTCACAGACGATGGCCTTTTTATTTTAAATCTTGTGGCAAGAAACGAAAAACTTCGGAATGAAGTTATTTGTAATTTACAGAAGAATTACAAGTTTTTGGCATCTTATAAATTGGGAGAAGATGTCAATGAAGTTATATTTTGCTCCAGAAATGAGAGGAATCGCAAGGAATGGAAAAATTTGATACAAGAAACGGCTACAGAACTTAATGAACGGGCAAAATCTAAAAACCCAGCTTTTGCACAACTTTATGAAATTACTTCGTTATTGAATAATTTAAAATTTGAAACTTGAGTATAAAATGTATCTTAGTGTAAGCACATAAATTAACAGATTTTATAGTTTTTGAAAAAAAAAATTTTTACAGCATTTTTTAATTGGCCCTAAAATGTTGTGCACTGATTAAGTTAATAGTATTGGGTGGATACTCTGGATAAAGTCAGAAAAAATGCATGGTATTTTGACTAGGATACGCTCGAAAAAGTTTTATTCAAAAACAACATTTACTGGAGCAAATCTTTCTTACAAAATCAATAATAATAACATTATAAACAGGTTTCATCAATCGCTTATCATCAAAAAATGACAAAAAAGGAGGTTAATAATTGCTTTTTTAAAAATCAACCCCATTCACATCGTTTGTTGTGTCAATACTGTTTTTCACGATTTTTTACTCACTATACATAACACTATGAACATAGTTGAAAAAACCAAAACTTTTTAATTTTAATGAAGTCATATCTACTTGTCGCAAAGATAGATTGTAACTGAAATACAAACAGGTGATGTGATCAAACCCGCTTTCAAGTAAACCAAAGAGAAAATAGGTCGTTTTAATTTTACAATATTACAGTTTTATTTACTTATTTATAATAAGACTTTTGCATACTCCTAATCATTGTATCACACTATATTTGAAAACCATATACGCGATCAACGACGTGCACTTACGAAACTAGTTTTAAACTATTAACTAAGAATTTACACAGCCAATCACCAAAGTAGATATTCAATATCTTGTCGATTCTACAATAAAAAATTTACACAAATGTTAAACAAAACAGTCTGAAAAAAAGAAGGTAATTAGTTGTGTTAATTCCAAGTTATACGACCAGTTTCTATAATCAGAAACTTAATTTGGCATATAGTTTGTTACAATCTTAACTGCCTTACAACGAAGTAATATACGATGTGCGCATATTTTCAGTAACGCAATGATTTTTTATTTAATTAAAACTTTTTAACGCTAGTATTTTATTACGAAAAATTCTCTTTTCAAGATCAGATAAATAAAGTACCTGCTGATCTTTATTTTAGAATATATGTATTTATAAAAATATAAATTTAAATTAACGAATAAACCCTATGGTTTCTATACCTAGAAAAATATATAAGATATTAATTAAACATAAATATGCATATAAATTAATAGTCAGTCTTTGCGCTTGAGTGAAAAAAAGGGTGTTATGAATCAAGCATTTAGAGTAAAAACATTTTTGTTGACGCAATAATTCAAGAAACTTTATACTTAATCATAGGAAGCAAAATTGCTTCACTCAAACTCAAATGACTATTTGCTTTACCTACTTACTTAACTAAAAGACCATTTAAAACTCTTTTAATAACTAACTAAACTAGTATGACTAATTTATCAATCTGTAAATGCAAGCAATCAAGAATCAAGAAATAAATGTCTTGATTGTATTTAGTAACGCCGTTGTGATCGAGCCTCGTTTGTTGTGCCTTATTAATTTATGTGATTTATCACAGAATGCGTCTGACCTGACTGACATGTAAAATTTTACAGAATCTATGAGAAATTAACTCTCTTTTATACAACTTTATGATAAAGTACATACATTGCATAAATCATCAATGCTCATTCCATTCCAATCGTCAACATGAGTTACTAACGTCCACCTATTTTAGTGCTATGTAATTTTAAAAAATTCCCACTTGCTCCACATAACTTTTCAACCATATAAATAGATAAAATGCATGGACCAGCTTTTGCCGTTGATTATATATTAATATTGTCTTATTAAATTTTGGTGATTTAGCTTGTTGGTTGTCGTTTCTGAAACGCAAAAAGCAAGATTTTAATTTCTAAGAATTTATGTAAGCTCGAAGTAGACTAAAATTTAACAGATGAATTAATAAAAACTACTAAAAAGCTACAACTAGTTGATTATCAACATACTTTCGTGAATTTTGCGATTACGATTTTTATATTTTTTAAAAATTATTTTACAAGCAGAATAAATTTTAAGTTTAATTTTTTTTTTTTTTTTTTTTTCTAATAATGACGGCATAATTAAGCTTACAATAAAAATGTTTCTACACTTTGGCATAAGCAAGCTAAAATCGAGCACCTTTTGTTTTATTTTTTTATTTTTTTTATTTTATAATTACGTTATAAGGCTACATTAATTTTAGAATGGCACTATGTTATTAAATTTATTATTTTGCAATCCGGGCACTTGATAGTATGAATTTTTCAATTGTTTTGTTTTATTAGATGTACTGATTTCATTAAATTTTTATGTTACCAAAGTAATTTAAATTGCTGATTTTTGAAATAATCTTTTATTATTTAAAGAAAAGTAATATTTTACGAAGCATAAAACAAGGGTAAATAATATTTGTTACTAGTACGAAGTGAAAGATCTAATGATAAATTTAAAAACAAATTTAACTTTCTAACAGTTATTATTCATCTTAAATGGTTTTTTTTTTTTTAATTTATTTCCGTACGTTTTTTAACAATTAAAAATACGCATATTAAGTCGGTTTGCAACAATGTTTTCTAAATTTAGTGGCAGTGAGTTTCATGAAATTTAAAGAATTATAATATCCTGCAGAAATAACCAAAAGATACATCTCCTGCAATGAAGTTATAAAAAATGTTGTACAAACAACCAACGTAGACCAAAACACTTAAAAAAAAAAAAAACAATTGACTTACATCAAAAATCCTTCTAACTGGAAACAACAGTAGCTTAATACACAGCTTTCTTACACTCACTAGCTTGCAATCACTTACACAAGTATCTCTCCTCTCTACGTTCTTTCGATACATCTAAGCAATCTACTATGTACACAAGCACGCGCTTTCAAACAAAAATTACTCAACAACAGTAAGATCAGTCTTAGGCATTGCATAAAAGCTTGGTCTTTTACTTTAATCAAAAAAACTTTTTTACCATTCTTTTTATGCCACTAGTTCGCTTCTTTTTATTCGTCGGTGTAGCACAGCTACTTCTCGATTCGTCACTTTCCTCCATGAGTCCATTTGTCGTCCTTACGGAATCATCCATCGCACCGTTTGTTATTTCAAGTACCGAAAGCGAGTCCTTTTTTTCATCGGACCGCCTCTCTAACGGCTTTATTACGTTCTCGTCGAGACTTAGGGATACTTTTTTACCGCTACTACTGCCCATCAGAGCCATTCTTTTGTTTCTCGTACCCAAGGCTGTTTTCATGAACGATGGTGATGATAATTTTTTACGCAAACTACTGTACATACTAGATTCCTGAAAGTAAAAGAAATTATTTATGTAAGGTGTCGAGGACTTTTCAAATTGACTAATAAGGCATAAATACCGGTTTAACGGCTCCTTCTTCGAGGGTAGACGTCGCATTCGAGTCCTTGAGACTCCTCGACTCAGTACTCTTCATCGAAACATCATCACCCTCATGTATGGCAAGAATCTTTACCTTCTTATGAACTAATGACTGTTGCTGCTGACTCTCATCGAAATATTTAATAACATTGTCAGGCGCCGACTCGGGTCTGTCCTGTCTTTCCAATTCTAAATTCGCAAGGACATCTTTACGCCGATTGTTTTCCATAGAGCTAATGGCGTCACTGGCTGAAGCGCTTCTCGAGTGCAGTGGTACATTTAAATTCGCTCGACTGCCGCTACTAGTTTCCTTGACAGACGCCGTTCGCAATACAGCTAGATCCTTTTTGCGTTTCTTTTTTTTGCTATTTTTAGATGTACTCGCCGTGTTCTCGATCATAAGCTGATCGTACGTTCCCTTAACCTGCGGTCATTGATTTACATAAATTTAATAATTTTATGCTGTGAGAAAAGGACGGGCTTTATAAATGTAGGTAACAGTATCGAGCCATATTACTTTGCAAGCTTGCCCACTAAAGCTCCGACCCTTCACCTTTTACAGCCAAAATAAAACTGTCACTGCATTGGAATAACAAGCGCGGATTTGAAAGCAGTAAAATCAAAGTGCATATTAAAATACAAACCTGTGACGCGATCTCGCTAGGCCTACGTTTCTTTGTCTTTCTAGTCAGCTGGTTGCACTTTTGTTTGATAATCTCGTAAGTCTTTCCCTGCCGGTTGAGCGTTCGGACAGCTCTGCCTTCATCTTTTTCATCCACGTAATCCGCGTCATCGTCCACTCGTCTACAGTACGATATTATAAGAATAACTAGAACGACCTCGACTAGAACGAAGAGTCCGTGCTGGGTGAGGGCCGATATATCAAAGATCCGCCACCAGCTGTTGCGCTCGCTGATGAGTTCGTCAAGAAGCTTAGTTAGAACGGTTATTTCACCACGCAGGGTCGCGACTTCCTCGAGACGCTTGGTATGGCGCTCTTCGCCTTTGCGGGACTCCTCGTTCATAGCTGTCATCGCGCGTTCTAAGCTACGTTGCATCTCTTCGACTTGCTTTTTGTAGCGACGACTCAGCTCTTCGAGGTACTGACTGCTCAGCGACATGTTACGCTCCAACGTCTAAAATTACGAAATCGTTCAAGTTTTCGAATACCCTATAAAAATAAGTAAACTATTTGAAAAAACTCACCTTGATTCTATTCGAGAGTCTTTGGAACACGGACTCTTTCTGCTGTGGCGTGCCAACGTTGGCAGTAGATTGCTGTCCAGTCAAGGCATCGTTTTTATTGGCATTGCCGTTACTCTGAGCACCTTCCACTTCGAGATCCTTCAAATCGAAGCCTTCAAAGTTGACCTGCTCTGGGGACACTGGTTTTGCTGGCTCTGGGTCCACCTTTTCTTTTACCTTTTCGGGCTCGACTTTTTGTTTCACCTCCGTCTCATCATGTTTCGATTCTGTTTTAGAGCCAGTGTCAGTTTTTTCGCTCGATGATTTTGAGCTGTCCGTAGAGCTAGGCGCTACTTTCGAGGATGACGCTGCGGAGGATAGCGATGGGACTTCTCTGCGTTGCGAAGATACTGATTCTTGCGATTCCTCTCGAGACTTTAGCGAGGAAGAACTTTTAGTAGTGACGGGTTCCGATGGTTCCGTCGTCGGCGGCGTTTCTATTTTGTGCACGCTGCTGTCCTCCAGCACTTGGTTCATACTTGACTCGAGATTCGGGACGAACGACGGTACTTTTGCTTCTTCGATTGTAAGCGTCGTTTTGGTAGGCTTGATCTGCAAATCATACGTTTTTTAAATTGATGTTATTTAATTTCAATACCAAGTGGTGGAAAAATGCGAAGCTCTTGAGAAACGCGAAGCAAACCACAAGAAAACCATTCTAAAAATAAATCCGTATTACTTGTACCCTGCAATGTATCAGATTACGTGAGCTAAAACGTTTTACGATACACCTGAAGCGCACACGCACACACACAAAAAACACTCTTACGCATTGAACAAAAAGACGCAACTTGAAAATTAAACAGTAGTTTGAAAGTCTCAATAACCTGGGTGACGAGGCTCTCGCTAAGGTTAATACTTCCAGTCGGCAGGGAATCCAGTTTTGACTTGAGCAAACCGGAATCGGTGAGCTTGTCTCCGGAGCTCGTTGGAGGCTCGGTAGCTGTACTCGTCTGCTTCACACCTTCTCGGTCGACCTTGCCGGGGCTCGAAGCAACGGGCACCGGGACAGTCTGTTCGCTACGCGTCCTGTTGGGCGTGTAATCGGTAAGTTGCGGCTCCTGGTGACTCGTATTGGCGAAGAGACGCTGCTCGCGTGCCGCCAGTATGTTGCACAAGGCTATTATGTAGTCCGGCGTGAAGACGGAGGACAGGAAGCGCGCTCGGAAATAGTACTTTGCGGAATCCTTGATCTTCCGGATCTTGGTTTCGTCGACGCAAGCTTCGTTCACGTAGAGCACGTCGGTCCCAGAATCACTTTCGCACAAGCGGCTCTTGGCGAGGGTTTCCCGAATAAACGGCAAGCTGATCAGCGATTCGAGATAGTGTCTCTTGCAGCTAATCAACTGAAACACGCGACCGAAACGTTTGTCGTCGCATCCACGGCAAGCTATGTCGTACATGGGCGTGCCACAATCGTTGAGGCTCGCGTCTTGGAGCACGTCCCCGCTGATGCTCTCCTGGATCTTGGTGATATTATTCACGGTGGGCCGAAAGTCCGTACTTCTGATGAGGATTTCGGCACCCTTGCGAAGCAACCGCAACGCGGCAAACAGAGGATTGGAGGATACGCTCGCGGATTGCTCTTCGTCCACGTACGCGACATCCTCGGCATCCTCGCCCTCCGCGCTGCCATCATCATTTGTATCACCTAGAGATGAGAAATGCACGAAAACCGTACATGACATACCGACACGAAAAATGCTACGGTTCGCAACTCGTAAGAGGATATAGAACCGAATAACAATTAAGGGAGAGAGATTTACCTCCAGATGCCAGCTCGGCTCGTCTGTTGTCCGTCTGGGTGTCGGATTCGGTTTCCGTCTCCAAAACCTCGAACTCGCTCGTCCCGTAGGCCCGAAACAAGCTGATCGGGCAAAAGTGCTCGGAACCGTAGTGCGACTGAAGCTCGACCTTGATGTATTTACCGAAGAGCCGTGGCTCGAGTACGAAGCTCTGCACGTCGCGCTCGTCCCGCGCCGTGAACTGTCCAACGAGCGTCCAGTCACGGGTAGGGAAGCGATCGCTCACGTACACGGACAGGTCCTTAGGCGACGAGCTGAACAGCTCGAAGTTTGCTGAAAAATGAACCAATGATTAGCGAGATTTTAACGTGAAACGGTAACAGTCTTTGGTTTCTACTATATATATATATATATATATATATATATATATATACTTACCGAGGTCGATTTTCCTGGCCTGTATGGCCTCGCAGAGCTCGACGGCGAACCAGACGCGCGTCGTGCACGCGTTCAGCATGTACTCGTCGCGCGACGAAACGAGGATGTTGCGCGCGTTACTGGACTCCGGAGTGGCAGCCACGACCTTGGCCCCGCAGTCCGGTGACGCGTAGTTTTTCGACCGCATCCGTATACCCCCGAGGCCACGGACCGGCACACCGTTTGCCGTTTGCACCGATGCGTTCGGGTGTGCTGAAATTTTTTTGTTCATTTATTTATTTTTTCAGCCGTTCTTTTTTTTCTCATGCGTTTGAATTGTGTTGAAATTTATGTTGTTTTCTAACAATTGCCCAACACAGAGAGTTAACGATTGTTTAAAAAAAAAAAAACCGCGTTTATAGTTCATAAAATTATTTCACCAGCTCTATAAACCAAAGCTCAACAAAAAATACCTACAAATGCGTTAAATCTTGTAGCCTTTTTGAATTCATTTTCTTGTTTTCGCTTAAATGGTCAAACAGTTGATAGATCTGTCGATTCGGCTGTTTATCAGATCCCCATTTGCATCGTTATAAAACATCATACATAAATAAATTATGTCGTCCATCGCATCGGTATTGATCGGTTATATATTTAGCCACAACCAATCGACTGACAATTAAACACGCAAGAATGCAATGCAAACATTGAAACAAAAAAAAAAAAAAAATGAGTGATTGTCGGATCATGTTTTGCAAAGAGATAACAAGCACGTTTTGAAATGGATATACGGCAAAAATACTGTTTCAACCAGTTTGGTATGAAAAAAAAAAAGAAAAAAAAGCTTTTCAACCTGAATAAATGTGTATTTTCTAATGTTTTCAATCGATAAAAATGTCCAAGCCGCAACTCGACGCGAAGATAATGTACCAATAGAAATCGGATCGAGTCGGAATTCCGATTCGCGAGCCACACATGCTATACACATAGACCACAGTAAAAGAAACAAAACGCGTACAACACACACGCAGCAGAGCGCAAGCTCTTATCGACTCTCTTTCGCAATGATTACAGCTAGTTCGCCCACACATGAAAAAAAGCCCACGCGTCCCCTCTCTGGTGAAGGAACCAAATGGAAACTCACTCTTTTTCTTCTCAGCTTCCTCGACGAGGCGTTTCTGGGCCCACTCGTTGAACGAGGGCATATCCTCGTGAGGCTCGCTGCTGCCTGGGCCCGTTGTAACGAGGCTGTCGAGGATGGCAGCCGTGCTGTCGTCGGCGCTTCCGGTCAGCTGCGCCCTGGCTGCGCTGTCGTTCAATTCCGGCGCGGTAGTCGGGCTCTTGGGCCATTCTCTCTGCTGATCCTCTGTCTCCTGTGGAGATTATTGTACTGTACTTTTCAAACGCTAAGCGTGCTAAAACGTATTTAACTGGTATGCGAGCCAAAAAATGGTATCACAGTCAATAATTATTTATGTGAAGAGGAATTGTAAAAATTGTTGACGTTTGATGCTTGATTATAAAAGGTTGCCCGAAAATGTTTATGCTGAGTAACGATTTTATGATCAATTTACAACGGTTTTCGGGACTCGGAGCGTAGAAAGCAAAATATGGATTAATAAATTACTTTGTCAAAAAAAAAAGGGTATGATACACAAAAGTTGTATTTCACTGTGATCTGCAACCATTTTTGTTTATTGGTTTCAGAGGAAATCCCTAGTAAAGTTGTAGCAAACTAAACATATCTTTTTGTTCTCCCAACATTGCGGTACCTACAAAAAGTACAGAGGGAACACAATTTTCCTCTCCAATAACAAATGATCTATATTATTCTCAATGTAATGTATCAAGAGGATACTGGTCCAAAAAATTTGAGATCAACACGATGGATGTATCTTGACAGCCGATTAATAATAAGATTAACAAGTTCTCTTCGTGTATACTCTACGGAACAGTCACGCACGAAAATCATTACATTTCAACTATTTTATCCAAAACCGATCATTCGCGTACATACACTATCGCGGCAAACTCATATACATAATATAATTATAAGATTGTAAGTTTTCGCACATCTTATCCCATTAAAGGTGTAAGGGCCAATGACGCAACATCGCGTTTTTTGACTTGGAGAAGGAGAAAATGAACTCACGAGGTGGACCTCTCGAGGCTCGGTCCGCTTCTGCTCGGCATCCCCGGGCCTCTTTTGCTCGGCCCTGACCACGACGACCTCGGCTTCCCGCTCCTCCGTTGTCTCGTTGGTGCCGTTCGTCCCGAGCAACTCGGACAGCCGCACGAGGTCCGCCAGCTCGTCCTCCCCCTTAATCGCTGCTCCCGAGGACGCGTTATACTCCGAGCCATCTGTCGCCAGACTCGCCGCCGTGTCCGGCCCGAGCGTCAGGATTTCCGGGTGCTCGCCGTCGGATATCCTGAGGAGGAAACAAAGGTTTAGGGACAAAGATAAAACCAAATACGGTAAAAGTACCGATGCTGGGACGCACTTTTTGATTCTGTCCCAATAGTGGAACAGTCAATAACTAATAAACGTTTAAGAATTTTGTCATGAAATAAATTAATTTCAGGTATTAAAAGTGGTGTCTTATCATATCAATAGAACTCATCATCTATTTTCAATTGCATTACAATAAAAAAAAAAGTTTTTAAAAATAGCTGTTTCATTATACGTACAACTCAAAACATAACTTCAAATTTTAGATGTCCCATTGGTGAAAGACATAGATTCCATTGAAATAACATGTACGTTTCACCATTGGGACATCGCGTACCACTATTGGGACATGCATTTTCAATGGTGTTTCGCGTTAGGTACAACATGACGTAGTAAGTTTTTATTAATTGTAATTATTTCTTGCTAAGACAAAATTATAAAAAAATTGTGTGATAAGTAGGAACACAAAATATATAAATAACAATTTAAATGTTCATGTTATCTCCTAGATGTGATTTTATATGAATTTTTAAACGAAATTTTACCAAAAATCGTCCCAGCATCGGTACTTTTACCTTAGACGCGCTGTGATTTTTTACTTTTCCGCTAAAACAAACGGTTACAGAATTTGTTGGTGGGCCTATATATATATATGGTGGATCTTTTTTTTCCCGGTGTATAATATACGATTTTTCGAAATAAATGTCCTTTTGTCCTCAATGGAATACTGTCCCCCCCAAATAATTACCTAAATACGAATAACGTAAAAATAAAACGTGCGTCGGACTTTAAATCAAATGTAAAAGTAACGAACAAGAGCAGTGTGATTATATTGAAATCAAAAATAGGTCACGTCCATTTTTTGTTATTAACGCGAAAAAATATTACATTTTTCCCCCACCTTACACGTACTGTTTACGAATTTCCATAATCGCACGAAACAGCTAATCGAATATCCTTATAAAGATAAATTTTCGCAGACATTGGCACTCGCAAAAATATGCAACAACTATAATTAACATGCCCCACAAAATATGACACTTTGACGCAGTAGGTGTTTAGCTCTCGCGTCATAGTCGCTGTCCAACAATGTATCAACTTGACGAGACGTGTATACATATTATATAGTCGCGAAAAGGGATGAATAAAATGAAAATCCCTTGCGCAACACGGAGATGAATTTGCTTTAATATGCGCCAAAATTTATTTTTAATCCAACTAAATACGGAGGAGGAGTGGGTATATGTAAAATCTACTTTCACGCGTTGGTAATTAAATTTTTACCACAACACGTATACCTGTAGGGGTTCAACTTGCGAAAAGCAACACAAAAATAGTTTATTGGATCTTTCGGTTTTATGTTTTATGTCTAGGATTTTGTAGTGCACACGTACTTTTTACAAATTTTTTTTTTTTTTTTTTTTTCCTACAAAGACTCGACCGACGAAACCGCACGGACAGAGTAGAGAGAAGAACAAAAACGTCGCGTGAAATAATATGCCAAGGCCGGTATCAAATTGAAGAAGCAAGTGCTCGTACAAATGAATAATTGAGAGACGAAAAAAAAAAAAAAAAAAAAAAAAAACAGAGGGAAGGTAAGAGATGAACGACACGTGTGTGATGTATACGGTTTTAGATCAAGGAGATATACAAGGGAAAACGTACGGTGTTTGCGTCGAAATTAACATTTAGCGTGTTAAAATGTGTTGTAAACAACATATACTTGCAGGGACGCGAGGATACATTTTTTTATTTATTTATTACTGCACCTCGTAAAGGAGAAAATGTTTTGTGTTAAGAAAACAAGTGTTCGGGGTACACGTTTTACGACGCAACAAGACACAGTTGGAATGGCTTTGGCGCCTCACCAGAACCTATATTAAATATAAATTAATATGTAGTTGATGAAAAAAAAAAAAAAAAAAAAAAAAAAAACTTTCCTAGAATCATTTACTTTAATTTAATGATAGAATATAAATGTGTCCATAATCTTTATGATTAAACGACGGGTAGAATAATTGATAATAACTAATTGATTTTTATTCTCATAAAGCACGTACGTATATACGAGACGTCAAGCAAGTCAATACAGAAGGAGTATGCCACGTGTCGACGAATAAGTATATTGAAGAAAAAACAATTTTTATTTTTTCTTCTAATTTATTCTACCTTTTGCGACGACATGCTCAAAGATCGATACCAATTAAACGGATAGATGGAAACCCGTTTAAAATAAAATCGATAAGAGCAAACGAAAGAGTCGAGCTTAGTGTGTTGCACACGTTGCTGTCGTTGCGTTTTTACTGTTTTTTTTTTTTTTTTTTTTTTTTTCTTTACTTCAAAGTTTAAAGAAAATTCTAACGAAGAAACTATCATTAATATCAACTTACATCACTTATGAATTATGATAATACATGAAGTATTAATTATATATAAAAATGTGCCGATGACAAGCACTTGTAAGTACATAATAATATTATGTATGATCAGCTTGATGGACGTTGTTTGTGGGAAAGATTTAACAAACAGAGTAATCAAAGAAGAAGAGAAAGCCATTTGTTTCGAGACTTCCGCATGCCCTACGCGAATAATGCGAATGCGCAGCTCAAAGTACCTATACCTACATATAGCGGGTGGTAATCAGATTACGTTGAAGTGGTTAATTTACTGGCATGACAGTGTCTGTATACATACATATTTTTTAAATTCAACTGCGATAAATACCTACGTATTATTACTATTGGGATATCTCAAAAGTTATGCCGGAACAGTTGACGTATAATATACCTTGTTATGCATTGTATCCATGACATAAACAATTCAATGCAGTGTTCAAATGTTACTCGATGTAACACAGGTGTTGCGATGTTTCTTTTGGCAAAGCCATCAGATACAAACGTTGTTACATCTGCTTCGTGAAGTCTGTATACATGTTTTTTTTTCATGTTCTGTTCCGTTAGATAAAAATAAAATGATTTTTTCAATGATGGAGGATACATTTTTCTTTGCAAAGTTAGTAATTTTATCAACGATAACAGCGAAACTTATTTAATACGCTATGATGACGTATACTCAAAAACAACAAAAGAATATAGTGTAACGTCCGAGTTTTTTAAGTAATCAAATTCGAGTAGCATCCAAAAGTGCGAATAAACAGTAGAGAAAAAAAAAATTAGGTCCATTTGAAGTATATAGTGTGTGCGGGAGGGAAGGGCCACGTGAAAACCCAAGTGAACCCATGAAGTGGAGCGTTACGACACCCGCCCACGTTTCGCCTCGTTGAAACGTGTTTTCCATCTTAATTGAGCCTCCCACACCCCCCTCTCACGCCCTTCTTTCTTTCTTCCTGTTTTTTTGAGCAAGTCTATTGATTACTCCTGGCGTGTTTTGTAAGATTATACCTTACTCGACCAAATGTAATACACACACTCAAGCGATACACTTGCCGGTCGACAGATAACACGAGCATATATACATATTGTATACTTGAACTTGAAAATTGTCTCTTTATCTCGAACTTGCGCTTGAAAAGTGACCACTTGTGTCGCTTGCGTTTTCTGTTATATATATATATATATATAATAAATAAATCACATGTAATGATTCGTTCTTGGTAAATAAAGAAAAAAAAGTAGGCTCTTTGTAGTTTACAAATTTCGTCTATACTTCGTAGGATGTGCACTAAACAAATTACACTAAATTTCGGTCTTGCTTTTTAGTAGAAAAAAAAAAAAAAAAATTTGAGGTCACCGTACAGTAGCGTCACCACAAAAAGCCGTAACGAATTAAAGTCGACGGCTAATTACGAAAAATTCTAGCTCAACACACGTGTCCACTCTACATGTACGTGATGGCGGATGATGCAGGGCACACATGATGTACGTAGGCCATCGCGCATCGCCAAGTAGGTGTGCCTGGGGGGAGGGAGTATTTATGAATTACGACAATTGCGAATCAAATGAAGCACTTGAGGCCTCGGGAAAATATAAGTAAGACAACAAGAAGTCGTGACGAGGGAAGGGGGAAGATGATGATCAGGACAGGCCACCATGTCTCGGCGTTTACATTCGACAAGTGGACCTAGTTGACTTTCTCAGTCGTCGTGAACTCGGTGAAGTGCAGTGCCCGAGTAAGGATTGTTGTTGAGTTTTTGTTTTCATCGAAGAGGAGAACAATGGCCGAGGAAGGCGACGGCAGGCACAATGATTTTGGAAGAGTTAAGTCGGACTTCGTGAAGGTGGTGACGAAGAATCCGAAGAAAACGTCCTTTTTCGTCTGCAAAGCTATCGAAGTGGTTAGTAAAAAAAAGCGGTCTTTTTTGCTTGATGAGAAATATTAATTGCGATCAAGTTTATACAAACTATCTTTCAACACCTTTGGCAATCCACACCGTTAAATTTTGCCATCGGTGTCAAATTTACAATAAACGTGTTGCGGTTCAACTAAAAATAACAATTTGATCATAAAAAGTTTTTTTTTACATTTTATACGTAACGTCATCTTTTTATGAGTGTAAGGGGCGATAATTTTAATTTCACAAAATACGAAAACTGATATAAAAATTTGCTACCATGAAATGTGTATTTCATCTTAAAAATCGCTTGCATCTGGACATGTAATGAACGCATTGACGCCTACATGGAGAAGAAACATTGTTTCAAAATTGTATTTTTCTAAAATAAAGAAATAAAAAAACAAAAAAGTTATGAACTGTTTTGTTCAACACGGCGACATAAAATTTGAAACTAAATGAAAATTTTTTTAAAAATACGCTTTTTTCACGAGCTGTAAAATTTTTTAAAAATTTTATTGCAACTCCGCGTAATAAAAATTACCATAAATATCTTTAGCGTGAACTGACTGAAAAATTGTTTTCTTGATTGTACCACATATGAAAATTACATCTCCCATATGGTGATTTCGAAAATACGATTTGCAGATTTTATGCATCACCGCGATATGCCTGACCAACAACCCATTGGACGATTACAGAATCCGCCGGGATTTTCTCAACAGTTTCACCGACATCGAGGGAGCGATTGTCTTTACGTCGCTCTACGGTTTCACACTGACAAACTTGATATTCGTACTTTCTAGCGTTCTCGGCGACAAGCTGCCGAAGAAAATGGTGAGCAGAATTTTTTGAACACGATTAAAAAAAAAAAAAAAAAAAAAAAAAATGGCCACACGTCGCTATAACGTATCATCTCTTGTGTCCACAGCTGATGCTGTTCTCGGGCGTGGCGTCGAGCCTGTGCTGCATAGCCGGCGTCATACTGATAATCGAGTTGGACGAGAACACCATCATGCCCCAGGAGATTCAACTCCTGCCCAGCGGGATTTTCACCATCCTCGCCTCGGTGACGTTTGCCCTCGAGACTCTGCTCACGTACAAATACGCATAACGCCGCCACATAAATATATTACACGCATATTCATGTATACCCAGATTTGATACGCCGTTCATCCAACTATATATTACATGGTTGCTATCATTTCACGTCAGAATACTTCCGCTGCTATTTACTCATGTACTGTTTCAGGAAGTCCTGCTCGCGTTTCTTTTCTTTTTTTTTGTCATTAGGCATAAGGTTTTTTTTTAAGAGCCGGTAATTGTAGCTTTATCCGTAAAATCGGTATGAATAATTTACCATCAGAATCAATACGAGTACAGGACCTTCGCTTTATTGTTACCAGCGCGCTGCCCAAGTAGATTGTAATTTTTTTTAAGTATTGAATTACAGTTATGAAAAATTAGGGGATAATATTCAACAACGCGTGCCATTGTTTGCAGTTTTTGAAAAAAAAAAAAAAAATCATTTTTACATTCAATGACGCGACTGATTGATTTATGTGGCAGCCACAGCTAATCATGAAAAAGTGTTTAAAATAAAAAGAACTTTAATGACCCACGATTCGTGATGGGATTGTTGTAAAAATAAGCCATCTACTATTTGCCGTGTTTGGAAAATAGGGTCACCGACTAAATATGGCAAAACAAGTTTATGTACTGGTATTTCTTACCAGCATTATATGGAGCAAGCTCGTCGCGTTTCTTTCCATTTCGCGAAAGAACCAGATTTTTGCAATAAAAACATTTAGCGACTCGAAGACTAAATGAACGAGGTGTCAAAATATAATGCGCAGTGTAGTTTTAATACGATATCCAAAAAATAAAAGACAATTGTTCAAGTATTCCTTTCTATCTGTACCATATCTTGAGTATTCCCTTTCTCTTAACCGCATAACTTTACTCATCCCCCAAACATCCAACTTATCAAAAATCCCACGCTTATCTTATCGACGAGTAAATTCGCCGTTGCCTAATATAAAGCCCTGTCACCTCGCGATTTCGCAACGTAAACAAAAGAATAAAAAATAAGTGCGCACGACTTTCGCATTGTTGTTGCGCCCAGACGGTTTTAATCCGGCCACGTATGTATACTTATGAAAACGGACAGTGTACGTTGTACGGTGGAAAAAAAAGGCGACTGGCCAATCGATACAGATTAAATAGCCTCTCTTGACGAGGCTTCCTCAGATCGCCCGCGACCTAGACACCGCATTTTTTTCCTCTCTCTATTTCTTTTCGACACGAGAGTGTGCATATATATATCCCCCAACCGCCCAGGAAGGGTTTCCAAACAGAACCGCATACACAAACGCGCAAAAAGCTAATTACTGACGTAACTGGGGATACACACACGACGAGCCGATTACAAGATCTGTGTGCGGCGATTTTAAATCGATGCAACACACGTCAGTGGTAACGCGTCGTTTACGTGTGCGTATACACAAGACACCGCCATCTCTCTTCTCCCTCCTCTCTCGTGGGTGATTGCTGACGTTTTGGAGAGAGATTACGAGTGTTCTTTTTTTTTTCGCGACCGCTGCGCTATACTTACTACGTTCAACGAGAATCTCTTCAAGTTAATAACACTTCTATTTATGGGCGCGTGTTTCTGTTTACTTGCACGCGAGATAAGTAATTCATTCAACGAACTCTCGATTGCTTCAAGTATAGTTGTGCATACATTAAAATCAGATGGGGATTTTTTTTTTCCGAAGAGATAATGAATTTATCATAATTTTAGGACATACGGAATTTCCACTTACCCTTGAGATAAATTGGGTTGCTTGCTCAAACTTTCCTTGAGGACGTCTATTTCCTCTGGGATTTTGGGCTCTTCGTTTTTGTTTGCGGTTTCAAAGCTTGCGGAAAGCGGTGGAGAAAAATCCTGAAACATCAATGCAAATTTGAGGATTTAAATTGTTAAGCAGTAAAATTTTTCAAATATTTTTTGCAGAAACCGAAAACTAGGTTTGTTTATCAAAATGTTTATGGAAGATTAAAAAAAAAAAAAATTATTTTCGTACACCATATATTTAAAAATTGTAAAAATAGACTTACTTGATAATTTTGATCTCCTAAATCAGACTTTAGGGGGGAAAGAATCTTAAGATTTGATTTTGCGTGGTGGTCGGTATCAAAGTCATTCTGTATGTTCTCCACGATGGATACATTATCCTCTTGCAAAAGGTCTTGATTCCTGTCAGGACCAATAAATTTATTGGACTGTACATTTTCAGAAGCAACGATTAAAAAAAGCAGTCCACTGAAATAAAAATATGTATTTTTCATTCTCATGATATTAAATGAATATTAACATTTTTTTTTTTTTTCATTCCAATTAATATAACTGTAAATTTATCGTTTTGTTAGACACATGGTTAAGGTATATCCTGACTTGCTGAGCATAACTGTAAACACAATTTTTCTCACATAAAAAGTAACAGTTTTCAAAGAGTAATAAGCAATTTCAGGTTCTAACTTTTACACTTGAAACAACATACTAGGTATTTGTTGATCACTTGTAGGAAAGCATTTCCTACTATTGATAAGCAATTCATATCTGAGAATATACTCTGTAGCAGTTTGTTCAACTGAACAATCATCTCATATTTTACCAACAAATACACCTTACACATTTGTCCTCATCGAATTCGTTAAAAGTGGTATCAGTTTGAAAAACCCCCAGTCGAAATTTATGCACATGCGTAAAATTTTGCCTATTATCAGTAAACAAGAAACTCGTTTGATGATGATATCATCTCGTCCTCCCTTCGTCGTGCAGCTTGTACTGCAGACGACGACACGGTCCCTTTAAATTACCGTGAAAACAATGATGCACCTCTCACACTAAAGGGCTTGCATTCTTAACAATCAAAGTACTTGCCTCACATACAATAATCTTTAAAAAACCTAAAGATGATACTGCAAAAATATTGAAAAAACAAAAAAAGTCTGACGCAATCTTGAGGCCCTACATTACAATACATATTATACAGGTACAGCCGGTAAAAAACGCAGATCAGCTTGCGATTTCTCACCTAGAGAGCGCAGAAACCAAGAGCAGCATCCAGTAGACGTACGCCACGTGGAGTCTCATGTTTCCTCCCTTACTTTGAGGATGGGCATCCTCGAGGGCGTTTTCGCGCCCCTTTTGCACCTGCTGCTTTATTAGCCTTCCCTTCGTCTTCCACAACGTGAAAATTAACCTCTAACAGCTACTAACTACACTGTACACCATAGAGCACACACACACGCGCGTGCATTTGTTGTTTGTATTCCACGGATTTTCTTGATTATTCTTTTTAAAAAAAATTAAGATGGGTAAGGAAATGTATAAGAGCGGATGTGCTTGCGTGCAACATCAAACACGACACTAGCGGCGACGCAACTCACGCAACCAGTACACAAGATAAGAACACGACGAAGGAGCGATTGCAACTGAAAATCTGCTAAGGCTAAACTACTACAATTGTTGTACCGATGATGTGGCGTATTCGCATGACGGCGACATTGGCGACGCGATAAAAAGAACGCGAGCGATGATGACGCACAAGAAAAATATGTACTGGCCGGGGAACTACGAGATTAACGAAATATCTTACAAATAATTATGCTGATATAAAAATATGTGTTTGCAAGTTAAAGTTTGAAAGAGTGAGCGTTGCAAGGTTAACACACTTTGAAATGTTCGAATCGACAAAAGGGCGCGAGAGAGAAGTCATTCATCCAATCACAGCCCTCAAATTTTTTATGTAAATCGGTCCAAAGTGTCCAAACAACCCGGCTCTCTCTCAACACACCGGATATCCCAAACCCCCGGAACGGATTTTGCGAATTGCGAGAGAGCTGTTACCAAGCTGTTGGTACTATGATGTTACAACAACTAACTGCAAGTGCATGAAAAAGATATTACCAATAAGTACTTATCACTACTTAACTTATTATTAGTGTAGAAACTCCAAATTCAGAGTAATGTAACATGGAAAAATATCCATATTATCTATGACTTTACCTACTTTTCTGGGTTAACAACTTTTGTTTACTCTTTTAACTTTTTAGAGTATACTTACACTAATTGGACTTTGGACACTATAGATAGTATTAAATATACTTAAAGCACAATGTTGATGTTTATATTAGAGACGAAAATGGTAATACAGCATAGTTCGGAATAGACGTTAGAAACGATTGTCTCAAAGCTGCTGAGCTACTCTAAACAAGTGCTGGGGCTGATGTTAATAGTTTTAATTACTGGATACACACCTTTATACTGATACAATGTCAATTATGGTATGAGAGACGAAATGACCATTTGATTTCTTCTGGAGCACGGAGGAATGCTCAAACCTGGCAAACAATGCCATTATCCTACTTTACATCAGTCACCTCGCTTCGGATTGCCATCAATCATCTACTTAGTGAACTGTGATATTGATATCAATGCATCAGATGAAACTGACGGTAATTATTTTTTATTGCATCATGTTATAAAATGCTGTAACATAGAATTTCCCAAAGAAATCATACAACGAGGTGTGCAATTAACCAGGATGGATTACATTGCATCTTATTTTTCGAAAAAAAGAATCACGATATAAGCCAGGAAAATTCAAAAGATGTGACTATTCTGAGCTAATTAACTTTCAATTTGGCGTCTTATCCTGAATTAAAAGATTCGAAGTAAATTTGATAAAACCAATTTTTATAGTGATTACGATTACAGTGGCAAAAGGATCTTCTGTAAATGAATTGGATATGGTTTTTATTACTGGTGAAAATTCACTGAGCAAAAAGATTAAAAAATATCAAAACGAAACGAGATATTATTATCAAGATATTACTTTATTTAATGTTTTGACTGATCAATTTGAGAATCAGACTTTTTTATGCTCGTGACAAAGACTTCTGTGGAAAATTAAATACAATCAATGTAGAGAGAATGTTTGAATTTTATTATTTTAACGTGATAAACAAGTTCAAGAGAGCTATATGCTTGGGCATGAATTAATGCAAGAATCGTCACTAATTTTGCTCAATATATTCAAGTCAGTGATACAATAATACAATATACTTTGTCGTTTGAATAAAAATTAAATACCTATGCTTGTAACAACTGGAATATAATTATAGTAATGTAAAATTAAATTTTGGTAAGCAATATCGTAATTGTTATTTTCATTCGAGAAAATTATTGTTTTGCCTTTTTATTTAAATATTCATGGCGTAAGCGATTTTTTAATCACCCCATCGAGAAATCATTTAATTTTAAAATTAAAAAATGTTCAAATTTTGTCGCATTATCAAATTACATGGTTAAAAATTAAAGCCAAATGAAGGTGTCAACAGAACGTGTGATTCCCAAGTGGGTCACCCATTGGTGTACCTATATACTATTCAACGCTTCTTGACTTTGATAATCGGGACGATAACCGGTACGCGTATTTTTATCGCATAGGTTGACGAAGCCCGTCTTTTTTTCCACAAATTAGTAAAAAAAAAGTAATTTTTTCTATCGTCTTGAAAAGTAATACCCGATCTTTTGGAAAGATAATAAGTAATCGCCACTAAGCTATTCCGTAAATTGCATGGAATTATTGAACGCCCAATCAATTTATCGCGACTTTTTCTGGTGTATAGGTACAACGCGATAAAAATAATTAATAATGCTTGGGTAATACTTCCAGACCGTGTTAATGTATACTTACTGCTCATTACTACATGATATATATGTATACATATATGGTGCACAAACAAATACATTTTATCAACAGAATATAATATGTATAGGATATTAAGGGAAATCAGTACTTGCGACTGTTTTCATATTTATCATTAAACATGTACGTACATGAAAACATTTAGTGTTGAACATAAATATGGAACTGCTTATATAAAAAGTTATATACATGTAAGGGATTACATTGAGTACTTATGACATAATAACTTAATTACCCTTATAATAATGGACAGGAACAACATAATTGACAACACTTTTTCAATTGAGCATATATTTTATAAATATTAAAAAAAAAACCTTTTTTTGTTTCATTCATTAGTAAGATTAATCCCAGGTACAATTTTTTATTCCGAATGTATTAATTATATATGTCTGCTCGTTGCATCCGTGTACCATACGAATTAATTAAGCGTACAATTAATTAACGGGAAAAAGGTTTGTAAAAATTATTTTCAAGGAAGGCCAAAAGAGCACTTATAACGAACAAAAAAATTAATTTTCCAAAAAATCCTGAGAGCTGTCGGTTAGGGAAACGCAGACAGCTCATTTCAGCTGCAGCTTTCGGCTCACACGCGAAGAAGGCACGGATGACAGCACACATCCGCCTGCGTGTGCGCTATTTACAATATGTGAACCATTACCTATATGCTTGCGAGGGGGAAAAAAAGAGAAGCGTACAAAATTGAGAAGGAGGATTACGTCTGTCTCTCTCTCTCTCGTGCCCCCCATCTCCCTGTGGGGGATGTGCACGTTTACAAAAAAGTAAGAAGGGGAGGTATACATATACATGTATATACGTACGTGTGTTATTGCGCATCCCCTATTTCTCGGTGTGTGTGTGTGTGTAAAAATTATTAGAGGAAGAGGGTGAGCCATATCATTTTTGCCGATGCCTGATTTTTAGGGGAGAGAAGATTTCATTCGTCGCTCTACAATACGTACAACAATCCCTCGTACAAATTTTTAATTGAAAATTTTTACTTTAATACATATATATATATGCAACCCAAACATTGTTCCAACAATTGTAATTTGTAGAAGTACACAACGTGCTCCCATCGGTTGTTCAAATATTTTTGCAACTTTGTACTTTTGACTTTTTCTTTTTTTACTCCTTATCACAGCGTAAGTATTTGCTGCTCGTTTGTAATATTCATTTTTAATCGAGCATTAATTAAAAATTAAATCGTTTTTCGGTTGGAGCCATTTAAAAGGCATTATTAGTTTGTAATTGTTTTTTAATACATGCGTGTCAATCAGATATATCTCTCGCTCTCTGACCAACCATGTATAGTCACCCTTCATTAACAAAACATTTGCAACAAAGACAAATCAACGATAACACAACAATTAAATTATTATATGTTATTCAAATTATGTGTATTCGGTGGTGTGAAAAACATATTTATATATATAAATTTTTCTTAAAATATCCAACGAATTTGCGTGCGAAATATCTTACCGAGTATACTTTACATTTTTTTTTTAAATACGCCCAACGGGATACGGCGTGATCCACTTTTGCGATTGATAAAACTAAAAAAATATATAATAAGTGATCCAAGTGACCAAGTACGATATGTATAGGTGAATGCAAACACACCCTAAACACTACTTTATATTTATACCCTATAAGCATATATGTGTACGATCCCACGCAGCATTAGCTCCGTGCTCCGTAGTCTCCGCACGCTCCGCGATCACCATCAGTTACAGTACTTTTACTAGCAAGAGTCAGTTGCTCAGCGAAGAAGGTCGCGTGGAGATGTGAAGTGCAGGAGATATTTTATATATAGTTAGAGTTAAAAGGATCCTATACGTGGTGCGTTGTTTCCTCTGTTCTGCTCATCTGCTGTTGCTTTTATAGTTGTGACGTTGTAGTGGTGCACATATCAAAAGAAGATTAATTATTATGGCCTTCCTTGGATCGGTCGCTTCTTTTCCCTGGGGAAGTCATCGGCTGTCCATTGCGTCCTCGACGAGGCTCACGTACGTATCATACGTATATATACATATAATATATAGAAGATATATAACCCATGTATACTTACACAAAATATACACAATAAGTATTTAGCTTACATACCCACTACGTGTATAAGGAGATATATTTGGAGTGAGATGGAAAGCTTGAAATTTGACTTTTGTTAAAGCGATTCGTGTACTTACTTGTAATTTAAATGTAAATTAGCTTATAGAAATAGGGAGTAAGAATGAAATCATGTTGCAGGGGCCATTGTTTTTGTTTTGTTTAGAGTGTATTTTATACAGGGGCGATAAGTATGTGGAAGCGACAACAATAGAGTTTTAATTTTTAGCTTTTGTATATATACCTGTAGGTACTTGTCTATGAGAGGGGAGTGACGATGCTGGAAGCTGGAAGGTTATTGGTTTGTTTGTACACAGATATCCTGCTGTGTATGTTTCATAAACTATTCTGAGTTTGGATTAAGTGTTTTCAGTTACATACTGTAGGGTGGTAAAATTGTTTTTGTGTGACGTTTGTTCATTGATTTCCAATGCAATTGAACATTGAAGAAAAAAATGTTGTTTTTTTTCATTTAGATATTCCCTTATGGAATAAATAACAACCAAGACCTCGGAATTGAAAAATGGTTCTTAACAGAAATGACAAGAGAAAAAGGAAGGAAGGAGATCTTGTGGATCTCGTGGATCCATTAGCTGAGCTCCCAAAGAGGTAAAACCACGTATTATTTTTTGATAAATTTCAGGTGCGGTACCAACATTCTTGAGCGTTTTTTTTTCTTCATTTATATTTTATCCATTACTTCAGAAACAAAATACACGCACAAAGAAAGTTTGCGCAAGGAGCAGCCACTCCTGCTTACAGTCCTGCGAGCACGCCTCTCAAGGAAAAGGATAAGTCAAAAGCAGCCGTGTTTCATGAGCTGATACCGCACAAAAGGCCAAAGGCAGATGACTTTTTGACATTTTTATGCTTCCGAGGTATGCTTGTAAAGAAAAACCATATTTTTCACTCATTATCTTATTGAATCAATTATTAAACCTTATAACTGAAATAATTTTTAGGTACATCGATTCTACCTCCAAGTCTAAATTTTTTCGATGCAAATCCTAGAAAAGAAAAAGCACAAGATGCAGCTAAGCTCAATGGTATATCCACCGCTCATTCCAAAGCAAACGGCACATGTGGGAAGTCAACAGCATCGTCGAAAGCTTCCCATAGTGTCTCTGCTCAAAAACAAACCAAGGAAAAGATGGTTATTGTTACGAAAAAGCAGGTGCCAGCAGCAGCGCCTAAACTCCAGAGCACAAGCACCGCAATCCAGGCGCTCAAAAAAAAGTACCAGGAACAGAGGCTGGCTAAGCAACGTCTGAAAAAGTTCAAGCCAAGCGTCATGAAGACGCGCTCGAACGCTACTGTCACTGCCGACCCAATACCAGTGAAACCTACCGTGGCACCCAAAGTGGCTGTTAATAAAAAAGTTCCTTCGCGCATCGAGAGTACAAGACGTGGGCTACGAAGCACTGGGTTGCCAGAGAGCGAGCAACAGAGCTTACCACTAAAGACTGTCAAGAAAGACTTACCAGCAAAGCTAAAAAAGAAGATTGCTCCAAAGGATGATGCTTCGAGCGTCGATTTTTTTTCTTTTAAGACCAGTACGAAAAAGACACCGTCAGCTAAAGTCATTGCCACAAGCAAGTCGTTACAAAACAAACTTGCGAGTAAAAAGAAGAAAGACTTGGAGGGCAGACGGGTGACTCGTTCAAAAGCCAATACACCGCCTGTAACAAGACCTCCAACACCAACGACAAACGTAGTAATGAGAAGACCGACACGAAAGACGAAGGAGGCTGCTACCTTGTACATGGAGATACTTGGCAGAAAGCTGGTTAGTCCAGATCTGGAAAACGACGACAATATGTCGGTGGAAAGTTTCCCGGAGCTTCCCAATGCTAGAAAATTAGCTCAGACTGAGAACGAGATCAAGGCCAAAGTGAAGAAAGCGAGCCTCAACCAGTCTGGCGCTGCTGCTGGCATCAAGGAAAAGAAAGCAACGAGTAGTGCCAGGTGAATAAATCTGTCTCGATTGCTTTCACTTAAACGTTGATGGGCTGTGTTTCTTTTACTTCTACAGATTTTTCCAATCTTGGGTGCAATACAATTTTAGTTAATTTGGTTACTTAGATTAGGTGGTTGCATGGGAATGCTACTATTATCTAACAGAGCTGTACTGTTTCCTTTTTTTTTTGTTTTTGTTTCTTTATGTAACAGAGAGTTATGTAAGTATGTGTGTATTTTTTTTTTTTTTAATTTTTTTTTTTTTTACCAACTCTATATTTATTTTATTGTCTTGCTCAGATACTTAAAAAAGTAGAAAAAAAATGAAAGCTGAATGTATTTTAAAAACCGTATATATTTCTGCAATACTTTCATACTCTTCTCTACTTTCTGATTTTTATTTGCCATTGTGATGAAAAAAAACAAACAAACTAAAGATTTACTTTTGATACTGTAATCCAGATAAATGTATACTTATCATACATATATATTTATATATTGCTTGTGTAATGTAGTAATTGTTACCATTTCTGTTGGAAAAACCATTCCTATGAATAAATAAGACTGGAACACTGTGAAACCCATACTACTTTATTTTTTTCTCCAACAACACAATGCGTGCACGTATCTCGAAACGCTCAAAGTCTATAAAATATTTTGTATGCTTGGGGAAAACAAAAAAAAAAAAAAAAAAGTAGCAGCAACACTGCATCACCTACAACAACCGTCACCGCCGCCACGAGCAAACCGCTGAAAAAGAAGCTCACCACCAAGCCCGCCGTTGCACAGTTGAAAAACAAGCGGCCGGTGAAGGTGCAAAAGTACTGCGAGCTGAACAGCGACGACGAGTCGATCAGCTCAAAGGAGACGAGCGAGGAGGCGAAACCAACCCCCACCGTCACCAGACGATCGGCTCCCTCGAGCGTCCCCAAGGACACCAAAAAATCCGAGAACCGTAGCCTGAGATCGAGCCGAAGTCTCACCGCCAGGACTGCCAAGGAGAAAATCTCACCAACCCAGCCGGCTCCGGCACCCCAGCAGAGCGAGCCCAGCGCCCATCAACTACCCGCGGCTAAAAGTCTGGATAGCCAGGGTGTCGCGAAAAGCATCGACAGGGAACAAGGTGATCAGGAAAGCAAGACTGGGGTCAAGCGCAGGCGAGAGCCCGCTCCAAGCGAAAAAGAAAAGGACGGCCCCAAGGTGTCGAAGAACAAGAGCAAGCCTGCCGTCGAGGCCCAGGAAGAGTCCGAGGAGGAAGAGAGTCTGGGCGCGCTGCTGGACAAGCTGAAGAGGAAGAAGAGAGAGGCTGAGAAGGAGGAGAACAACACCGTCGAGGCCTCGGTTAAAAAACCGGCCGAGCCAAAACCTGCCAAGACAACGACGACGACGACGGTGTCCACGACGATTACAACTTCGACAGCGACGACGGTGCTGACGTTGGATGCGCCGGTCACCAAGACTGTAGTGGTCGAGAAGAGCGCAGCCCCGACCAAAATCTCGGACGACGAGGAGTCGCTGTTCCGCGGCTTCGCCAAAAAAGCCATCTCGAAGATCAAATCCAACGTCGAGGACATCGACAGCAAAGCCAACGTGCTGGCGGCGTCTGGTCTCAAGGACGTCAAGAGCTCGGCGATAACGTGCGTCAAGCCTCTCCAGGAGCAGTTGATGGGCAGCGGCACGACCAACAGCACCGCGGCCAACGCTTCCGTGAAGCTCGAGCCTGACTTTGGGGAGCTGAAGGTAGTGTGTGGCTTTCTAGAAATATTATTATTATTATTTTTTTTTTTCAAAATTTTGAGACGTAGAAAAACTACAAATGTGTCTTTGACGAGCAGTTCGACAAAACCTCGAAGATGTCCCCGGCGGCGATGGCGCTCAACATCATCGACATACCAAAGGACCTGAACCACCACGGGCGCAAGGAGCGCGTCAACATGTCGACCGAGCAGATCGAAAAGTGGCTGAACGAGAGTTCCCTGGCAAAGGAGGAGAGCAAGGTAGAGATGGAGAGCGTGTCGAGCTTCAAGTTCGACTTGATGCCCGCACCACCGGCCGCTAAGCCGGAAAGGAAGGAGCCGCCGGTCAGCCACCTCTCGATCTCCCCGAAGATCCAGCACCTCGTGCGGCCCGTCAACGTGACCCTGTCCAAGCTGACGGACCGTCTGAAGAGGGCCGCGACGGCGCCGCTCGGCAAGGTACCCTCGGCCTTTTTTTCGAGCAACCAGGTGACCTCCGTGAAACCGCAGCTGCCCATCGCGGTTGCCAAGACCGTTGTTCCCAAGCCGACTACTCAGCTGGACACCGCCAAGGATAAGAAAGAGCAAACACTGCCCAGCTCACCGCCCAGCCGCAAGATGAGCAAGGACTCGTCCCTCGGCGATGATGCCGGTTTGTATTGGCCGACTCTACGAGAAACCAGCATTTGTATATAATCAAACATAACATGAGAAAAACCACGTAATTTCCAGCGGAAAGCGACGTAGTCTCGAAATCGGATGCCAACTCGACGGCCGACTCGTCGGAGAAGAAATCGTCTATCAGCCCGGAAAAGAAGGTTTTTTTTCACCAGCGCAAGCCCTTCCTGCCCAAGTTCAAGGAGCGAAAGCAGCCCTCGAGCAGCAGTGCGTTCTCACCCGAAAACGAAAGCAGCGTGTACGCTTTCGAGAGCGAGGCCGAGGCACCCGTCAGCACGCCCTTTCGCAGGAAGGCGCGGAATCAGTCCGCCGCTAAAGACTCACCCGATAGTACGTATTTAAAACAAATTTTTTTTTTTTTTTTTACTAACATCGTAAATATAGAAATAACGCGAGATTCATTTAGTTGCAGAAAAAGATAAAGAGCCAAGTACGCAAACAACAGCAGCAACTGCAACAACAAGCAGTAGCAGCGAAGCGAAGCAGGGCAAGAGTAGTTGTAGTAGTGTCGAGGACACGACGAAAAAAGCAACCGAGCCTTTAAACTCGCCAGAGGAAGCTCGGAGGGACGAAGAAAAGTCGCCTCCGCTGTTAGAAAGAACCACCACTCCAAAGAACTTCGAGCTTCCGAAAAACTTCGCCGACCTAACAAACATACAAGTGTTGCCACTAGACAAGCTAACCACAAGCTGGAGCGCCGTAAGTTGTAGCGCCTCGATAGCCGTTCAGGTTAATCTCGACGACGCAACGAAGCAGCAACAGCAACAGCGCACGACGACAGCGGAGAGCAACGCGGGTGAGTCCAGTGCCAGCCAACGGGGTACCGAAATCTCAACCCAAACTGACGGTGCCAACAACGCTGCCGCCGACACCAACAACGACGACGACGACGACGACAACAGCGGGCAATTGTTTTACATACCCTTGCAAGCGGTTACGCGCAACGCGTCTGCTCAGGGTGGCCAGCAGCTAATACAAGGCGTGGCCGTGAAGCTGGGCACCGAGGGACCAACGGGCCCCAACCAGCGAGTATTGCTGAAGGCAAAACTCGTGACGAAGCCACCGATATCGGTGGCCAGGTGTCCGCCGATCGGTACGGTTCAGCCGACGGCGAGGGCGCCTCAGACTGCCACCTCCGATCAGGCTGATCTGCCGTCGACCTCGGCGGTTGAAACCGAAGACGCGGACCTCAAGTTTCAAACGCCCAACAGCGATAGGGGAAGCAAGACTGCGACGCTTGGGAGCAAACAGAGTGTTAGTAGTCTGAGTTTTTGATTCAACTATGGGAATGCCAAGTACTTCTCGAAACTAAACATATTTCCTGAATTTACAGATCAAGAGCTCGGAGAAAGCCATCAAGTTGCCAAAAGCTCGGGAAAGAAAGGCATCGATCGATGAATGTAAAACCGGAAGCAAGAAAAGCCACGCGAAAACGAAAAATCTCGAAGTGAGTCTGCCGGTGAACGACACCACGTTTCCAAAGACGAAAGATGCCAACGAGCCGGCTCGTCTCGTGGAAGCTCCGGTCTTTCATCCTTCGGCTAAGGAATTCAAGGACCCGCTTGAGTACATCGACAAGATTCGCCCGATCGCGGAAAAGTTCGGAATCTGCAAAGTAGTTCCTCCCTCGTATTTCAAGGTAAATTTGTGTATCATCGGTGGAAAGGACAACTATCCCATCATTCGAAAGACTGTACCGATAACATTTATTTGCAGCCCGAGTGTAAAGTATCCGACGACATGCGGTTCACGGCTTACAATCAATATGTCCACCGGATGCTGAATCGCTGGGGTCCAAATGTAAAAGAGATGATGGCCATGAAAAGATATTTAATCACGCAAAGTATCTCCCTCACTCAACCACCGTTTGTACGTATATGGCGGTCTCACCATTTATCCCCATAATCAATCCATGGATAATTAACAAAATAAGTAAAAATTTTAGATAGGTGGCATGGAAATCGATCTTCCATACTTGTATCAAACTGTGCAGACCTTGGGTGGACTGAAGGAAGTTATTGAGAAAAAGAAATGGCAAAAAGTGGCTGATGCCATGAAGATTCCAAAATCAGCTCAAGATCGAGTCACCAAGTTGGACGACATCTATTGCAAATATCTACTACCTTACGATATGCTATCACAAGGTTGGGCTTCAACATTTAGGCTTGAAAATTTTTTAAAAGCGTTTCCAATTTTCTTGTATTAAACATGAATTTTTCAAACAAACAGATGAAAGGAATAAGGTGTTTAAAGATGTCGAGGCAGCTTGGCAAAAGAGGGAAAGGCGAGATAGACAAGAAACGCAATCCAATGATACGGAAGACGAGGATGACGAGGAAAGCTTGGAGGAGTTTGAAGAATGTATAGTGAAGGTATGCTTGCGCACACGAAAATTTTTACGCCCTGAAAGGAGGACATAAAACAATAATCTTTTGTCAATTGTAGGGTCGCAACATGCCATTGAACGCGTTCTATAGGATTGCACGCAACACCCAGCGCATGTGGTTCGGTGACAACGGCAAGGACCAAGTGACGTGTGAAACCGAGGGCGCATCAGCCACCGAGGTAGAATCAGCCTTCTGGAAGCACGTGGTCGAGAAGAAGCGCCACGTGTGCGTGCACGCGGCGAGTATCGACTCGAGCGGCCACGGTTTCGGTTTTTCTGTGATGAAAAACAGCCCGTTTGCTCGTCACCCTTGGAATCTAAAGGTCCTGACGAACAACGCCGGCTCGGTACTACGCGCCTTGGGTCCCCAAATGGGTGTGACCGTACCAACGTTACACGTCGGCATGCTCTTCAGTGCGTGCTGCTGGTACAGAGATCCTCACGGTCTGCCCTGGATCGAGTACTTGCACACCGGAGCCAAGAAGATCTGGTACGGTATACCAGACGAGCAGAACAACGCGTTCCGCAAAGCCCTCACGAAGATGTTCCCGCGCTATTGCAAGAACAAGACTATTTGGCTGCCATCCGACACGGCCATGGTGCCACCGGATATGCTGGTGAGCAATGACGTGCCGCTGTGCCAGACGGTCCAAGAGCCGGGTCAGTTTATCGTTGTCTTTCCCAAGGCTTTTACCTCGAGCGTGTGCACGGGTTATGTTGTGTCTGAGAGCGTGTACTTTGCCCAACCCTCTTGGCTAGAAACGGCTGAACAAGTATTTCAAGTATGCTTTGAATTTATTCATATACTTACTTTTCGTTCATTTGTCACTTTTGAAATTGATTTTTTTTTTTTTGCAGGATATACATAATAGCTGCGAGCCCACGATTTTTTCGTTTGAAAGACTGTTATTTAGCGTTATTAATGATTTAAAGTCTCATATTGATGTACTTAAACAGGTAAGTTCACGCCTAACTCGATGGATCGCATTAATGTGGTTGGATATTAATGGACATTTTATTCATTTCTAGATTTTACCGACTGTTATTAAAATTTGTAATAAGGAAATAGAAAATCGCAAAAAGTTGAGGGAACTAGGTCTCATGAATAATGAAAGAGTACCGCTGCCAAGTAACGATAAGAAAGGAAAGGGTAAAAAGACAAAAAAGGAGGAAATTGATTATGAATGTGATACTTGTCGAGCAAACTTGTTCGTATCATTGTTAAGCAACCCCCTGGACGGAAGTATTTTGTGCTTAACGCATGCCATACAGTATATAGAAAATAAAAAGCAAGTTATAAAGAATTGCACACTCATGTATACATATAGTGAGGTAAGTTACTCCCATTTAAGGTTCTTTAAGTCTCGTACAAGCAAAATATATTTATTGGCATTATTATTTTACAGAGTGAACTGAATGGTCTGGTTGATAAATTAAAGGACAGAATCGAAGCCAAAACTAAAAAGACTAATCAAATAAAAGCAAAATAAAGAGTGCGAGATATTTATTACGTTTTTAGACGATATTACCAAGAAAAATATATATGTTTGACAAATAAGATTATTTATAGAAATTTTTTGACCGCCAAGTGTAGTAAACAATTTGAATGTCGCGATTTAACAAAACAAACTAAAAGTTCTTTTTAAGAACTAAAAGAAAAGACTTTAAGACAAGTATG
This sequence comes from Copidosoma floridanum, assembly GCF_036245765.1. Taxonomy (NCBI): domain Eukaryota; kingdom Metazoa; phylum Arthropoda; class Insecta; order Hymenoptera; family Encyrtidae; genus Copidosoma; species Copidosoma floridanum. The sequence goes on along the minus strand of NW_028321897.1, from coordinate 5,574,072 downwards.
TTCATTTGTCTTACGAAGAAACGTAGTCGCTAAATGTATGTATCAAATTCAATTTTTGTGGTAGGTTTTTACGCGTACGTAAAAAAAAATGCAGTCACTGCCTGTTAGTTGTGCGATTGAAGTTTAAGAAGTCATCACTGCCGCTTTATCAAATAAGTAGCTCAAGCGTCTAATGTCGTCTTACATTTTTGTGAACATTTTTTTGTCTATCTACTTGAAAATGAAATGTATTTATATTAGTGAGATTAAGCTTTTATTTTTAATATTATAATTATTTATGTAAAAATAATGAACACTTTTTTATAGCTTATTATTTGTACAACGGATCATATTTATAAATGATTTTTTTTATGTTCACAATCGTAAAATGTATGTAATACCGATACGTTTTTTACTTGAAAATATTTTTCAAGTTTTATGTGCAAGAATCAATTTGAGGTTTCAAAAGATTTTTAAATGAGTGATTTTTAAGACCACACAACAATAAAAGAATTAAAATAATTTCCTTGATGTATTACTATCGTTAAATTATCTTCCAATCCATTTGTAATACAAATTTTATTAAAATTAAATTTTTCCATTTTTTTTTTTTTTTTTTTTTTTTTTTTTTTACTTTTTTGAAGATGGTGTTAGTTATGCTATAAAAATCCCAAATTTACAAACATAAATTTACGCAATTAAACATCTGGTTAATAATAAAATTCACATCAAAGTCGTTCTTTATGTTAAAGATTTAAAACTTATAAAATCACTTCTAGCAGCAATTACTATCATTAAACTCATAAAAAATGAGGCAAAAATCACAGTTAACGTAATCAATAGTTTCCAATGAAAAACATTTTACGTGCTAAATACAGTTATACAAATTAAATTCTAGTTACATTATATAATTGATAAATATTTTCAACTGAACTTGTAGTTCAATTATCATAAATTTTTTTATTTTTTTATTTTTTTTCAAGATAAAAAGTAAATAAAGTAATAATTTAGATTTTTATGTACACATATTACGCACATTGATAAGTTTCAGTATGGCATGAAGACGTTGAAATTATAATTTCAACTTTGGTAAGACAGAATTTTACATAAATGTGACTATGAAAAAAAAAAAAAAAAACGAAATTCCACGTAAAAACCGTAGAATATTATGGAATATTAAACTTAATCTGGCGATTCATTGCTAAAATTTAGTCATTGGTAATAATTTGAGTTGGTGACTAATCAGAAATGAACTTTTTTTACAAAATTGGAACATAAAAAGTTATTTCTTATACTAATGACTAAGACAACACAATATCGGTGTCCAGACTTATTTAAACATAATAGTAACATCAATGCTCTAGGAATGTTTTGTTATTGCTGTAAATAAAAACTATTTACAGTATGTCGTAACCAACCAAGTAAAAAAGAAGAAAAAAATTATCGTCACTCTCTCCGTTGCAGGATATTCGACAAAACCTGATTCGAATTTTCTTTTTTAACATCATCTTCATCATCTGAACTAAAACTACCATTAAGTAAATTTGTCAAAGAACTTGATTTCTGCAGTATCAATGGAAGATTGGTATCAATGGCTTCGTTTGATTTAGAGCACGATGTCTTTAAGGAATTCGAGCGCAATTCGAGATCATTTGTCAAGTCTCTGTTGTTGATCATTATCTTCTGCACAACGTGTAGAATTATACCTCCAAGGCACATTAGTAATCCTACAAAGTTAAGGCCACTCATTTGATCTCCGTTCCATTCGTATGCAATAATGAGTATGCATATTTCCTATAGAAAAAAAAAAAAGATAAATTGATGATAAATCTAAAGATTGATGAATTTTAGATGATGTAGACAACGACTTACTTTGAATATTCCTGATATTGAAAGAGTAAGACTAGAAGCGTAAGTAACGACTAGGAATTCTAGTACTTCCATACTAAACGCGAGTACAGCTCCGCTCAGCACAGCACTCGTTGTTTCAATAACAAGTCCAGAATTCTGCCAGTCGACGTTTGAAAGACCCGTGTACATTTTACCACCTTCCACAAACAAGGCTATTGGAAAAATTGACAAAAACATCCATGGCTGCATGTAATACATCATGTCAATTGGGTTCCTTAGGCCAAGTTTCGACTTTTGCATGATCATTTGTGCCATTGTCCATCTGATACCGCTCGTAAATGATGCCAGAAGACACAGCATGAAACCAATTAGATTGAATTGCGTGGATTTGTAGGTAAACATGACTAAGCCACCTGATATCATAGAGACTATGCCACCTAGAACCCATGACTGAAATTTTTTTTTAAATAAAAATTCAAGTTGAACTGCGTGAAAACAAATAAAAGTTGATATTTACTTTTTTTTCTAGTCTGAAAAGAACAGCAAATCCAAGAATAAAAATAATTGTCGTTGACTTTGTCATAGTATACCTGAAATGTAAGAAGCTTTATGTAATTATTTTTGTCAAATAATATTTATCATATTTTTATTTCTAAAACTTACAGAGACATGGTAATGAGAGACATAGCCCAGTTAGATAATCCAATATCTAAACCACTGGCAATGCCTGGTGGACCCAATATCCACACTATGGATTGCCAATTTAACTGGCAGATCTGTTGTGTTTTGTAGCATTTTCTTATGTACCTTATAAAGCTTGATAAAAAATATTTTAATACTAAATGACTGCATACCACAAGTAAGGGATAGTTTAACTTCTGAAACGAAAAAAAAAATATGCAAATTTAAACACTCATGGAAAAGCAAAACACAGCTAATCAGATGTTTACGGTTTACGGTTTACTCACATATGTTCCATACAACCATTTTTGATAAAATGTCAATCCAATGGATAACACAAAGTACAAGCATATGAGGCCTCCAGTTTGGAGTAACTTGTGCCAAAAAACATTTTTCTTTAAAATGGTCTGGTACTCTTGCACATTTTGTAGGAAGTAATCATTGGTATCCTCTTCGTGCCTCGTGAGTTCGTACTTGACGTTAGATCTAGGCATATTTTTATCCTAAGAAAGTCTGAAAGTATAAAATAAAACACGTTTTAGTACACGCAGCAAAGTCAAACAATTAAAGTAAAGACATATGGAAATGCCAATGATACCTTCAGTCCTCATTTAAATGGATATAATATTGAAGAGAAATGCCATACAATTGTAGACATGTAGATAAAACGGTCTGTTAGTTTTAACAAACAAATAAGTATCACAGTTTCAGAATCTTTAATACCTCTTGATCATGGTATTTTTACACGTTGTCCTACAAGTTCACAGCAACTTTAATAAAATATAAAGCAATAACACACCAATAATTGGTCACTTTAACAATTATTAACCCTTTTACAACTTCATCCTATGTTAAAACACATTATACAATACACATGGTGACATGCGCCACTGATTACCGATAAAAAGATAAGAGAGAGTTATAAAATCAAGTAAACTTGTATTACATTGCAATGCATATGTTTGCCGCCACGCAAGCACGGGATAAAATAACAAGCAGAACAAAAAAAAATTTTAACGTCCAATTAAAAAATCTCACACTCTTTTTTATCATTATGCCTCTTATCGTACATGATCTCTCTCTTTATCACTAAAAGTATTCACATGTATCAATTCTGTAAATGCAGTTAAGATAAGTATGGGAAAAAACAGGGAAGATGACATATGTAACCTCCAAGCCTGGGTGAGATAAATTAGGAGGCTCCTACTAAAAGCAGTTATCTTATACTCGAGAGAAAATTTGACGTCGCCAGAACGATCGTTGAAGCATTTTGAAATGCCTTTTTGCAATCGTTTTTTCTTTTTTTTTTTTTTTTTTACATAATTTCACACTTTTTGACAAACACACATATTATACCCCACTGTTATTGTTTTGATGAGAGTCTGACTGATACGAATATGAGTCTGTTTGACTAATTTACTTATGGTGTTGGTCCGAACTTCGGACTCCGAAGTGATCAGACTTGGAAAATTTTTTTTGTGTCTCATTTAAAAATCTCTGACTGTGTGTGTAAAATTTTTTGTTACCAATCGAAAACGTAGTGTCAGGTTTTGTTTGAAAAAATTTATTATACTTATTAATATATTTTATACATTGGAAAAAAAAAAAATGACACTATTAAAATTAAGACATGAATTTCTGTACCTTATATATGTGCAAAAAATTTTTAAGTATATACTTTGATATGTATTATATGTACTCTGATACCTTTTTTTTAACACAACACCACGACTATAAATGTAGTAATGATAATACGAATTTAAATTATAGTTACAACTAAAAATGAATTGCATAGTACTTTCACCACATTCAACAAGGATCGGATTTTTTCTAGAATAAACATTTAGTAATTTTACACTATTTTTTTAAAACGTGACGTGATGTACTAAAGCAGGAAGATTGGAACTGGGGCAGTGATGAGCCGCTAAAACGTTTTTAATTTGTCTTTAATTTGTTTATAAATGAAAGTGTCATACAAGACATATTATTGCAAAAATGTATAAATTAATTAACACCTTAAAAATATCTTTCCGTTTTTTTTCAGCAGTCTGGCTCTGTACTTGTAGGTCGAAAAATAAATTGTGCAAGAGTAAAAGTAGCATCTTATACCTTTCGAATATTGTAACAAAAAAAATGCATCAGTTTGCATTTCATTTTCAAGCGTTGTAAGTATTACGTTTTCAAACAAAAGTACTTATAAACATATCAAGTATTTGTTTCTTTTATATGTTGAACATCACCATTTTTTACGACGTGAATACTCCGAAGGAATATCTTACACCTTTTTATATTACACTGTTTCGTGTTTGCAAAAATTAATAAATTTACTTAAAAAGCTGTATATATGATGTACGTTATGCCAAAGTATCAAAATATTTGGGCTACACATTAATAGCAGGATATAAAAATTAATTTCAATGCACGAATATACACAATAAACGTCTTTTCTTCATGTGCATACACAAACAAGACGAGTTGTTGGATCGATCCGACACATCTCTGAGTATGAACGTAATCCAGATATTTACACCAAATCATTGGCAATTCGGGACTTTGTTACAGTATAAAGTCGATCGATTCCTTGGCAATTAGCAATGAGCTTCAATTTCATATGAGCAAGTAAATTGGATCAGCGAGAATTGGTGTTATCTGCGATCGCTATTCCTACCATTTCTGCTATAACCACCACGACCTCGATGTCCACTTTTGGCCGATGATTTGCCGCTTGATGATGCACTCGAAGCTCCTGTTGCTGCCGTCGATGCTGATGCTGATGATGGAGTCAATGAACCACTTTGGGCTGAGCTCAATGTCTGCAAAAATAAAATAGGAATTTTTACATGACAGAATAAAGTGACGAACATTGGGATTTTATCTGAAAAACAATGACAAAAGACGTACCTGAGAAGAATTGTTGGAACCCCCACCATTATTGTTTTTTCCGGTTGGACCTACGTTACTTGTAGGTGTGGAAGTTGATGGCACTGCTGTGCTTCCCAGTGCTGTCTATAAAGTGTAAGATAAAAGATAAAAAGTCATTTGTTGTATGCGAAAATGATTCAATGTGATTCTTAAATTTTAGATAAGGGAGGGAGGTACCACACACTTAGAAAATTTGAAACAATGTGCTAAAAGAATGATTAAAAATGTTCTGCCTTTATCAAAATCTCGTGACTAGTTTATAAACCTGTGTATAAAAAATGCAATGTTAAAGTTTGAATTTAATTTTCAGTGAAAAAGCTTTTAATGCAGATTAATTTGTCAAAATTATGTTGCAATGCTAACAATGATTAAAAAATAAGATTAAAAAGAAGAATCTTGGACAAAAAAATATAAAAAAATAAGCTCCTACTTTATGGTGTGTAGGTCTTACTGCAGGTCCATTGTTTGAAGTGTTGGTGTTGCTAGTTGAGCCTGATGAACCTTGATTGACTAGTTGTTGCGCCAGAGCTGGATTTGGCTCGCTCATGTTGAGCTGTTCATTAATAACCATACAGAATTCGCCAATTTTCTGTATGTCACCATTTTTACCAGAATACAGCGTCAGGCACTGCCTCCAGACTGAAGCATAACCCTTGGTCAGTCTAACAATGTCACCAGGCATGAGGAGCTGGCCTGGCTCATCCCAGATTGATACATTGATACTTGCTGTGCTGTCAGCAACTTAACAAAAAAATTTCAACTACGCGTTAATATTTTATTGAAAGTGATAAAGTGAAATAAAAACTTTAAGAGGCATATTTTTAGATAAGTAGGTACTTATGCTTTATGTAAAATATTATTAATTTAATTATAAAATTAATCATCAACCAGTTCTGACAAAATAAAACATTAACAGCCAAAACAAAGCAGTAAAGACTTAATTTTGTCTCTAAAAATTCATTAAACACAAAAAAAAAAAAAAAAAAAAAAACTCACCTTTGAACGTTCGAACTTCGCGGTTGTCTTTGGTTATGGTGGGATGACTAACTTCAAGGATGATAAACACGACGTTAATGTTTTTCAAACCAGGTCTTATGTCCTTGATCATCGTGTACGAGTTGTTGCCTTCCATTGTCTTATATTACCTTGTAATTATAGGAGCTAACCGTATAAAATTCTTTAAAAAGGCATATTATATAGACAGAATAAACTACCTTAAAAAAAAAAAGTGATCACCAAGACGATGTAGAACTTCGGCAGAGTCCAACGGCAATGCAAATGTATATCGTACTGCGTTTTTAATACATTTCTGAAATCATCTCTGAATCAGAGACTCTGATCTTTGATCTCTCTCTGCACCTAACAGTATAGGTACAGTCGCTTTTCTCAAACACGAACAGAGTCTGGTGTCTATAGTCTATGGTCTCGTTTTGTTTCCCTATATATAGGTATATTTTGTTAAGAGAACCGAACCAAAAAGGAGTTTGAACAAAATCTATTGAAACCAGAACCATCAGAGAGACGACCAAATGGAGCTGAGCATTGAGCACTCCGAAACTCCGAATCAGTCCAATTGTCCGAATATACCAAGGTTACGCTTGCAGGAGCAAAAACTATAATTGTTAACTATCCGATAAACGTCACAGATTCTGGTAAACGCGGGTGTGCGAGGGGTAGGTAGGTATTGTCAATATAATTGTCTTAATTCTTAATTTAGTTTAAGTATTAGCCATTAGCCTTGTATTTTTTACATTTGCCAGAATATAATGACGACATAATGACAATATGACAATAATAACATCGTGTGCAGTAGATCAGCGCCATCTAGCGTTTCGGATTTCGCGGACTGACGCAAACTATTTTCTAGGGGAACCGTCTTGAAAAAAACCCTAGATTCTAGGGATTTCTGGAAGAAGTAAATCACTAGATATATATAGTAATACATAGTGAGTCAAAAATCGCCGACGCGCGTGAAGGTGAAGGGTCTATTTGTGCGCTTCGAAATAGTACGTTTTAGTACGCAATCAGCCGGCTCCAGATTGATGGTCATATACATAAGTACTAAAAATACTCAAATTTGACAGAAATATAACAATTGTCATCCACCCTCAGTAGTACTGAGTCCTGAGTTCGTACTGTCTCTAGACAGCGGCGTTACCACCACGACCTACGTAACTTTACAGCCTCTGATTTTATCATTCTGGTAAAGAGAGCACGGTGTAAGATGTACGTGGAGTTATGTGTAGTAATTAAAGTAATTACTACTAAGTAATGCCATATCAGCCATATGGTCGATTTTATTAAACCATATGAATATCTATATTTTTGGAGGTCGACTTTTGGATTAAAAATAAATTGTAAACTTGCCGCAAACAGCACAGACTACGTCAACTTTTTATTATCTATCTACAAAATTAGTTGCGGCTGGTTTGTAATTATCAAAGTGACTTTGCTGTAAATAGCAATAGTTATTTGGATCAGCGCCATCTAGCGGTCTTAATTTTTTGGCCAAAAGTGGCTCCTAAAATTCTCAATCAGAGCATTCAGGATTAAAGCCATTTAGTCCATTATAAACCAGCCGCAACTCATAATAAAGCTATAGAATGAAAAAACAACGATATATGTGTTTTTGGCGGCAAGCTAACAATCTATCTTATGCTTGAAAATTTATCTTCAAAAGTACAAACACATAGAAGGTCAATTTTTTGGTAGAAAATAGATTGTTAGCTTGCCGCCAAAAACACATATATCGTTGTTTTTTCATTCTATAGCTTTATTATGAGTTGCGGCTGGTTTATAATGGACTAAATGGCTTTAATCCTGAATGCTCTGATTGAGAATTTTAGGAGCCACTTTTGGCCAAAAAATTAAGACCGCTAGATGGCGCTGATCCAAATAACTATTGCTATTTACAGCAAAGTCACTTTGATAATTACAAACCAGCCGCAACTAATTTTGTAGATAGATAATAAAAAGTTGACGTAGTCTGTGCTGTTTGCGGCAAGTTTACAATTTATTTTTAATCCAAAAGTCGACCTCCAAAAATATAGATATTCATATGGTTTAATAAAATCGACCATATGGCTGATATGGCATTACTTAGTAGTAATTACTTTAATTACTACACATAACTCCACGTACATCTTACACCGTGCTCTCTTTACCAGAATGATAAAATCAGAGGCTGTAAAGTTACGTAGGTCGTGGTGGTAACGCCGCTGTCTAGAGACAGTACGAACTCAGGACTCAGTACTACTGAGGGTGGATGACAATTGTTATATTTCTGTCAAATTTGAGTATTTTTAGTACTTATGTATATGACCATCAATCTGGAGCCGGCTGATTGCGTACTAAAACGTACTATTTCGAAGCGCACAAATAGACCCTTCACCTTCACGCGCGTCGGCGATTTTTGACTCACTATGTATTACTATATATATCTAGTGATTTACTTCTTCCAGAAATCCCTAGAATCTAGGGTTTTTTTCAAGACGGTTCCCCTAGAAAATAGTTTGCGTCAGTCCGCGAAATCCGAAACGCTAGATGGCGCTGATCTACTGTACACGAAATAATTTTAAACACGATCACACGATGACAACATTGACAATTGACAATGGGTGTATTCCGCAAATGCTGCCAGCAGTTAAGTTACGTAGGTCGTGGTAACGCCGCATGGTCGGGCAGCGCTAGCGTCAACCTGTACTAACTGTCGGTGGGTTCCGCATGTCAACAAACTTTGATATTTTTTACTGTTTTCGCTCCCATGCCATCTGATATTTCGGAGTTTGTTGACATGCGGAACCCACCGACAGTTAGTACAGGTTGACGCTAGCGCTACCCGACCATGCGGCGTTACCACGACCTACGTAACTTAACTGCTGGCAGCATTTGCGGAATACACCCATAGTCCGCAGGCTAAGTATACGTCCTTAACCGCCTTTTTCACTAACGTTTAGAATAATGATTGAGACAATCAATGATTGTATTATGAGTTTTTGTATAAAGTTCAATTTATACAAATAAGTTGGTAAATATAGGCACACATGATTAATATTTAAACATTTTAAGCTGTATAAATATATAACATAGATTCCAAATATGCATTATTACCGCTGGAATATGCTAACAAAACCAAATATCCGTCTTTCTCACCCAGCAAAATAATAGGTATCTGTATAATCCTGTATCAATTTATTGCACACATGCGAAATGTTCAATGACAGTAAACAATGACATAATTTCAAACTTTACTTTTAACTCTTCATTTCACACGTAATTTTACAATGCAATTGATAAATTATTATTCATACAAAAGTATTCTTATAGGAGGTCGATTTTCAGGCAAAAGATTATTTGTAAACTTGCCGTAAACAGCACAGCCAATGTCAACTTTTTATTTTCTATCTACACAACTAGTTGCGGCTGGTTTTAGCGTTTCAGATTTCTAAACTAAAAAGTGGCCCTAAAATTCTGAAGAAAAGCTTTAGATATTTTAGGCCCTAGAGCCATGTTGTCAATTATAAACCAGCCGCAATTTATTTGACAGATACAAAATGAAAATTCAACATTTTCTGTGCTGTTTGCGGCAAGTTTACAATTTATCTATTACTCAAAAGTATAAATATATAGTAGGTCAATATTCGTATAAAACATACACTGCAAACTTGCCGCAAGTAGCACAAACATCGTTAATTATTTATTTTGTATCTATTTCAAGAGTTGCGGCTGGTTTATAAGTGACTAAATGGCTCTAGGGCTAAGCTGCCTAAAGCTCTCTTTCAGAATTTCAGAAGCAATTTTTGGCCAAAAAAATCACTACCGCTAGATGGCGCTGATCCAAATGATTATTACTATACTTATACTAGAGCCATTTAATTCTTTATAAACCAGCCGCAACTGATTTTGTAAATACAAAATGAAAAGTTAACATTGTTTGTGCTGTTTGCGGCAAGTTTGCAATGCACCTTTTATACGAATATTGACTTTCTATATATTTATACTTTCGGGTAAAAGATACATTGCAAACTTGCCGCAAACAGCACATACAATGTTAACTTTTCATTTTGTATTTACTAAATCAGTTGCGGCTGGTTTATAATTGATCAAATGGCTCTACTACAAGTAGTAGTAGTAATAATCATTTGGATCAGCGCCATCTAGCGGTAGTGATTTTTTTGGCCAAAAATTGCTTCTGAAATTCTGAAATAGAGCTTTAGGCAGCTTAGCCCTAGAGCCATTTAATTACTTATAAACCAGCCGCAACTAATTTCATAAATACAAAATAAAAATTTAACGTTGTTTGCACTGTTTGCGTCAAGTTTACAATTTATCTATTACCCGAAAGTGTAAATATAAGGGAGGTCGATATTGGTGTAAAACATACACTGCAAACTTGCCGCAAGTAGCACAAACATCGTTAATTATTTATTTTGTATCTATTTCAAGAGTTGCGGCTGGTTTATAAGTGACTAAATGGCTCTAGGGCTAAGCTGCCTAAAGCTCTCTTTCAGAATTTCAGAAGCAATTTTTGGCCAAAAAAATCACTACCGCTAGATGGCGCTGATCCAAATGATTATTACTATACTTATACTAGAGCCATTTAATTCTTTATAAACCAGCCGCAACTGATTTTGTAAATACAAAATGAAAAGTTAACATTGTTTGTGCTGTTTGCGGCAAGTTTGCAATGCACCTTTTATACGAATATTGACTTTCTATATATTTATACTTTCGGGTAAAAGATACATTGCAAACTTGCCGCAAACAGCACATACAATGTTAACTTTTCATTTTGTATTTACTAAATCAGTTGCGGCTGGTTTATAATTGATCAAATGGCTCTACTACAAGTAGTAGTAGTAATAATCATTTGGATCAGCGCCATCTAGCGGTAGTGATTTTTTTGGCCAAAAATTGCTTCTGAAATTCTGAAATAGAGCTTTAGGCAGCTTAGCCCTAGAGCCATTTAATTACTTATAAACCAGCCGCAACTAATTTCATAAATACAAAATAAAAATTTAACGTTGTTTGCACTGTTTGCGTCAAGTTTACAATTTATCTATTACCCGAAAGTGTAAATATAAGGGAGGTCGATATTGGTGTAAAACATACACTGCAAACTTGCCGCAAGTAGCACAAACATCGTTAATTATTTATTTTGTATCTATTTCGAGAGTTGCGGCTGGTTTATTAGTGACTAAATGGCTCTAGGGCTAAGCTGCCTGAAGCTCTCCTTCAGAATTTCAGAAGCAATTTTTGGCCAAAAAAATCACGACCGCTAGATGGCGCTGATCCAAATGATTATTACTATACTTATACTAGAGCCATTTAATTCTTTATAAACCTGCCGCAACTGATTTTGTAAATACAAAATGAAAAGTTAACATTGTATGTGCTGTTTGCGGCAAGTTTGCAATGTATCTTTTACCCGAAAGTATAAATATATAGAAAGTCAATATTCGTATAAAAGGTGCATTGCAAACTTGCCGCAAACAGCACAAACAATGTTAACTTTTCATTTTGTATTTACAAAATCAGTTGCGGCTGGTTTATAAAGAATTAAATGGCTCTAGTATAAGTATAGTAATAATCATTTGGATCAGCGCCATCTAGCGGTAGTGATTTTTTTGGCCAAAAATTGCTTCTGAAATTCTGAAGGAGAGCTTCAGGCAGCTTAGCCCTAGAGCCATTTAGTCACTTATAAACCAGCCGCAACTCTCGAAATAGATACAAAATAAATAATTAACGATGTTTGTGCTACTTGCGGCAAGTTTGCAGTGTATGTTTTACACCAATATCGACCTCCCTTATATTTACACTTTCGGGTAATAGATAAATTGTAAACTTGACGCAAACAGTGCAAACAACGTTAAATTTTTATTTTGTATTTATGAAATTAGTTGCGGCTGGTTTATAAGTAATTAAATGGCTCTAGGGCTAAGCTGCCTAAAGCTCTATTTCAGAATTTCAGAAGCAATTTTTGGCCAAAAAAATCACTACCGCTAGATGGCGCTGATCCAAATGATTATTACTACTACTACTTGTAGTAGAGCCATTTGATCAATTATAAACCAGCCGCAACTGATTTAGTAAATACAAAATGAAAAGTTAACATTGTATGTGCTGTTTGCGGCAAGTTTGCAATGTATCTTTTACCCGAAAGTATAAATATATAGAAAGTCAATATTCGTATAAAAGGTGCATTGCAAACTTGCCGCAAACAGCACAAACAATGTTAACTTTTCATTTTGTATTTACAAAATCAGTTGCGGCTGGTTTATAAAGAATTAAATGGCTCTAGTATAAGTATAGTAATAATCATTTGGATCAGCGCCATCTAGCGGTAGTGATTTTTTTGGCCAAAAATTGCTTCTGAAATTCTGAAAGAGAGCTTTAGGCAGCTTAGCCCTAGAGCCATTTAGTCACTTATAAACCAGCCGCAACTCTTGAAATAGATACAAAATAAATAATTAACGATGTTTGTGCTACTTGCGGCAAGTTTGCAGTGTATGTTTTATACGAATATTGACCTCCTATATATTTATACTTTTGAGTAATAGATAAATTGTAAACTTGCCGCAAACAGCACAGAAAATGTTGAATTTTCATTTTGTATCTGTCAAATAAATTGCGGCTGGTTTATAATTGACAACATGGCTCTAGGGCCTAAAATATCTAAAGCTTTTCTTCAGAATTTTAGGGCCACTTTTTAGTTTAGAAATCTGAAACGCTAAAACCAGCCGCAACTAGTTGTGTAGATAGAAAATAAAAAGTTGACATTGGCTGTGCTGTTTACGGCAAGTTTACAAATAATCTTTTGCCTGAAAATCGACCTCCTATAAGAATACTTTTGTATGAATAATAATTTATCAATTGCATTGTAAAATTACGTGTGAAATGAAGAGTTAAAAGTAAAGTTTGAAATTATGTCATTGTTTACTGTCATTGAACATTTCGCATGTGTGCAATAAATTGATACAGGATTATACAGATACCTATTATTTTGCTGGGTGAGAAAGACGGATATTTGGTTTTGTTAGCATATTCCAGCGGTAATAATGCATATTTGGAATCTATGTTATATATTTATACAGCTTAAAATGTTTAAATATTAATCATGTGTGCCTATATTTACCAACTTATTTGTATAAATTGAACTTTATACAAAAACTCATAATACAATCATTGATTGTCTCAATCATTATTCTAAACGTTAGTGAAAAAGGCGGTTAAGGACGTATACTTAGCCTGCGGACTATGGGTGTATTCCGCAAATGCTGCCAGCAGTTAAGTTACGTAGGTCGTGGTAACGCCGCATGGTCGGGTAGCGCTAGCGTCAACCTGTACTAACTGTCGGTGGGTTCCGCATGTCAACAAACTCCGAAATATCAGATGGCATGGGAGCGAAAACAGTAAAAAATATCAAAGTTTGTTGACATGCGGAACCCACCGACAGTTAGTACAGGTTGACGCTAGCGCTGCCCGACCATGCGGCGTTACCACGACCTACGTAACTTAACTGCTGGCAGCATTTGCGGAATACACCCAATACAATACCAACAATTTCACACCCGCGTTTACTCTCCGCCAGGCGGAGTCCGCCTTTTAACCAGGTGTGCTGGTGTGTGCCGTGTACGTGTGCGCGCAGACAAATTTGATTAGGCCAACTTGGCAACTTGCAGTATATTTTTACTATTTAAGTAGTTGAATAAAGATGTAAGACTAAAAAAATTACGTTTTATTTTAGATTTATTTCAAGAGTTTTTGCAACTTTTATTCTAGGCTTGTATTATAGTTATATCTTTGATTATTGTATCATCTTAATACATTAGGTTATAATTTTACAAAAATAATTTTTAGTTGAAATATGATTAAAATACAATATAATATTTTGATTAATACAAAATACACTATTATAATATACAAAATATTTTTAAAAAAAATCAAGTGTCTTGTAAAGATATTAAAAATTACTTTTTTATAATTTTCAGATGGCTGACAAAGAAAAAATTATTTTAGTCACAGGTGGAAGTGGTTTGGTAGGCAAAGCTATACAAACTGTTGTTAAAAAAGATAATCTTCCAAATGAAAAGTGGATTTTTGTTAGTTCAAAAGATGCAGATCTATGGTTTGTCTACATTACTTTCAATTATTTTTTCTGAGTCATCAGGTGAATAATGTGCTTGTTATTAATCTGAAAAATCTTTTTTAGTGATAAAAAAAGCACAGAAAATTTGTTTGAAAAGCACAAGCCTACTCATGTCATTCATTTGGCGGCTATGGTTGGTGGTTTGTTTCATAATATGACTCATAATTTGGACTTTTTGGTGAGTTAATACTTGAATCCTGGCAGAAATAGTCTTGTTACATAATTGAGAATTAAATAAAACCTAAACTATACAATTTTCAGCGTAAGAATCTTCACATGAATGATAACGTTCTACAAACAGCCCACGAATATGACGTTGTGAAAGTTGTATCTTGTCTTTCAACTTGTATTTTCCCAGACAAAACATCATATCCAATTGACGAAACAATGGTAAGTGATTCATGAAAAGATTTTTTAGATAAGTACGTTTAAATGTGTTATTTATTGTTTAGGTACACAATGGACCTCCTCATCCATCAAACTATGGATACAGCTATTCCAAACGATTGATAGATGTACAAAATAAAGGATATTATGATCAGCATGGAAGATTGTACACCAGTGTCATTCCGTGCAATGTGTTTGGACCACATGATAATTTTCACCCAAGTGCTAGTCATGTAATTCCTGGTTTGATGAGAAAACTGTACAATATCCTAAAAGATGGTATGTATGCTTTTAAATGATCCCTAAGAAGAAATGAGATAAATTTTAGGCAATGGATTATTATTTCTATTAGGTAACACAGAGGACAAGGTTTTTACAGTATTGGGCACTGGTAAACCGTTGAGACAATTTATCTACAGTCTGGATTTAGCAAAATTATTCGTATGGGTCTTAAGAGAATACGACTCAGTGGAACCTATAATTTTATCAGGTAACGCATTCTTAAAAAATTTCCAGTTAGCAATGAAAATGCTCTAACAACTCCATTATTTCAGTTGATGAGTCGCAAGAGGTGACGATAGCTCAGGCAGCTGAGGCATTGGCCAAGGCATTCGATTTCAAAGGGAAAATTGCCTTTGACACTTTGTCAGCTGACGGACAATACAAGAAAACGGCGAGCAACGCCAAGCTCAGAAAGTTCTTGCCAGATTTTCAGTTTACTCCCTTCGAGCAAGCTATCAAAGAGACCGTAGACTGGTACAAAGAGAATTACGACATTGCTAGAAATTAAAGATTGACCGTCTGTGGTGGTATCAACTACAATTGCTTCAAAATTGCGTCCAGGGTCGACGGGAAATTGTACATGAATGAAAAATTGCATTCCCAATGCTCTCAGGTACCTGAGGATACGATTATACATGCATTGCCTATACATTAAATACCTGTATATACATATATTGATAAATAACTATTTTTGAAGAGAAAACTGTTATCGGAATAAAAAATTTGATTTTTATTATTCAACGCAAACATTATTTTGCACGTGACATCACCTTGGATGGTACAAGTCAATGGGTCAATTGAAATTTTTGCATTCAACAACATCAAAACTTTATCTGTCAAATCCTTGGACTGTACAGGATCGATGGAGTAAGCTTTTCACCCAAATCGTATGCCGATGCTTAGAACCAAATTTTGCGCCCCCTTACCTACACATGCGTGTATGCAGGTACACCCGGCGCGTTTCGTCTATTGACTAGAAATGTCCTATTGTTCGGCCGAGACCATTGTAAACCGGTGGGGCGCCTTGATTGGCACAGCAGCACCAGAATCAAATTCGCTTGAGTCTCGAGTGGTGCCCCGACCTCCTTTTTTTTCCTCCCATTTGGCTTTTAGGTTTGGATTAGAACAATGCCTGGGGGGCCTTTGTGGATTTTTTTGTTCTGAGCGCGTTGACGGTCAACGGGAGCGAGACGCTTTTGTTCAAAACAACGAGTTAGAGACGAATAGGTAAACTGAAAAATCTCTTCACGGGCTGTTTTCGTACTCGTGTTTTCGTATATTAATTTGTGCATGGATCGAGGGATTTCCTACGAAAACCAATTTCAAAGTAACAAATACATTTTATTTAGCCCCATCGAATTTTTCATGAATCATTTAAGACAAAATTGTTGCACAGAAGTACTGGATTGCTTAGAGTTTGCATGGAAGAAAAAAAAGTGTATATGATTCAGTTTAGAAAAAAAAAAATCATATGTTTCTTGATATTGTTCCAGCAGAATGTTGTAGATCGTGTACGCTCTTCTCTAGAAAATCAAACAACATTCAATATCGTGAAAAAGGAAATAAAAAAAAAATTATTTTATGCCGGTAATAAAAAAAAAAAAAATTGCAGTGTTATAAAAATATTACTTACAAAATACAAATACTTTATTATGCAATAAATGTAAGAAAACAGTGGAAAAATCATATTAGTTCCTATGAGAAGAATAATATGTCGTTCAGCGACAAAGTGTTGCGTGCAAAAGTTGCGGATCTCAAAAAAAATTTTTTTCTTTAGTTAAAATTTTCAATGTCATCGTGACTCTTTAATCAACAAAAATCATTAACAATTGACTAAAAAATCGTTTTACATCAATTTTTGTATGCATATCATAATTACACTTTTTATGGTAGTGGTAATTGTAACAATCGTGTCTTATAATATATGCAAATGTACAGCCTTTTTTATAAATTGAACTACTTGTGATACAAAAACATTTATCTCTGTTGGTATACTTTTTTTTTACTACTTTTAATGCAAAAACCGTCGAAGGATAGCCGGTGCGCGCCTCTTTTTTTTTTTTTTTTTTTAATAAAAAACAAGTAGAGAAAAACTGGAATTTGAATAGTTGACTGCACATCTGTACAACTTAAAATCCACGTTTCTATCGAGATTTTAAAATTCACGCGTGTTATCACGAAAAAACAAGTGGCCAAGAGTTAAAAAAAAAAAAAAAAAAAAATTGTTTTTTGCTAGCAAAGTCAAAAGATGTATTGTTTCAAGGTCTACAGCTTTTGCACTCCCAACTGTGTTGTAGGGTATTCATTTATTTCTTCAATAGAAAAAGAAACCCATTTTTTCACTGTTTTTTAACGTTTTTGCTGTTGCAACCATCAGGATTGTATAATAAGCAAAAATATGATTAATTCATAACAGCAAAAAAGCCGTATTTTGATGAGATCAACAATTTCATGAGTCGTAAAGTTTAGCTGTAATATGTTTAGTTGAATTTTTTGTTTTGTTTTTAATATTAAATTTTTGAATCGTAAAGACTACATTTTTTTAAAGATCGCGACAAATATATAAAATAACTTTTTTTTTTTTTATTATACATGGGATAACTGTTAATTTCTTATACTTCTGCATTCGAAGTGTAGGTAATTTTAACAAAAACCATAAATTTTTTTTCAACCAATTAAAAATTTGGTAAATTCTCGTAAACGTACCCTGCCTTCTATGACACACACGCTCACGCAGTAAAATTTCCACACTTGGTGAAAACAGTCACTGCAACCCTCGTCCCCATCTGAGATTTAAAAATACCGTCGTCTTCCAACAGCAGCATCGATTTCGCTACAAAAACCCATAGGTATACACCACCAGCCGCATCAGACGGTGAAAACGCGCGATCGTCCGTGCGCGGAAAAATGTCCTGAAATATATAATCGTGCCCAACGAGTAAAAGAGTGACGGATGGCCGGGGAAGTTTCGTGGCTCGAAAATAATTCGTACCCAAACGCCCCCGGAGCCCCCGACTCGACACGTTGCCGCTGAATCATTGTCCTTTTTTCTTCACGCGGGCGACAACATTATCGCTCTTCCGTGTCCTTTTTTCTTCAGGTATATACGCGACGCGACGAGCCGTTAGGGGATGTTAAATTTTTATTTCCACGAGTTCCCTCCGACACTCGCACCTATTGTTTCCTGTTTCTTTTTTTTTCGATCTTAAGTTGTGGGGTCTAGGGGACGAGGGCTTTTTCATTCCCTCAAGTGCACCGCTTGTTATTCGAAATTTTTTTTTAATTTTTCTCGTATTCCACGGTTCCTACATATTAAATGGATATTACTGACGTAAACCGAGTCGAGGAAAAATCTGCTTGCTTCGTCAGTTATTTATGCAAATTATACATATGTATATATTTTATTTCTTTACGAATCAGCGGACTCTCACTAATGTACTTTCAAAGGGCATATTTTACTATACTTCTAGACTCAAAGTATAATCCTGAAGCACATAAAAAAAAAAAAAAAAACCGCGTCAAACCGATAAGACTCGAATGTTTTGTCCCTCGCGTCTTTGATAATACACATATATTGTATGCAGTGCTCGTGAGATAAGCATACCACGTATTTATAGCGGCTGATTATTATTCATCCCTTTCGTCTCATCTCGCTATTTAATGCATATAATATATTCGCTCTGTGACTATTTTTTTTTGTTTCCCTCAACATGTACAAGATCAGTTTACATTGCGAGTTTTTCCTCGAGTTTATTCGTCTCGTTATCAACGAGAATGTTAATTAATACATGAACAAAAAGCAGTTGACCTATTCATCCAAGCGCCTGTCAATCAGATAGGAATTGCTTCGAGTTACGAAGTAAAAAAAAAAAAAAATGTGTACGTACACGAGCCATAGTTATGTCATTACAAACAGCATCTCTATACTTTGGCGTTTTGACTTGTCAAGTGCAACCAGCTTTTTTACTGTGTTGCGTAATTCGATGATCACTGATAAACTTTTTTATGTTTTATTAATCAATAGACAGTATATACTACTGTACTCAAAGAGGAGAACATTTTCCATACAATTTTTAGATTATTTAAAGAAAAAGTTCGTATTGTACAAAAGTTAATAGTGTTTTAAAAATATTTTTTTGATTTTTGCCTATCACGTGTAGTTTTATTAACTTTACTCAACCAACATTATTATTTGTCAAGTTTCTTTTTTGTGAAAGAACAAAAGCTTTTTTAAATATATATTTTTACGTTATGAACGTGTTTCATATCAATTATCACTACGACTCGATGACACATCTTTTGAGATAGAAAAGAGGTTTTATCGTCTCTTTGTACCAAAAAAAAAAATTAAATTTTTTTTTTAATCCGGTTTTTCCGTTGGACCATCCCGCGTGAATGTTGAGATACATTTTTTTTTATTTGTTAACATATTACAAAAGCAAGATAAGTAACTTTCTAAAAGTATTTGAACCTTTTTTTCAAAGAGATTTACTATTTTGTAATATACATACAAATGTATTGACAATTTATAAAGACTCTGAGTAAGTGAACAAGTTAATTTGTACATAACTACGAGAATTAAGAACAAAAAACCCAATGAAAAGACGTTGAATCTGATTTTGTTGAATAAGTACATGTTATGTGAAAATGTGATTTTCAATAAATCAACAAATAGTCCTTTTTCTCGAGCTCCGATTTCGGTTCTTGTACCGCCAAGCGAACCCGATCCATACTTCCCTGATTTTCACGCTTTAATTAAATTGCACGCGGTTATAGGTACACTTAACTTCACTGCCGAATGAATGAGCGGAATAAATATTTTCGTTGACACCTGACGAAATGAAACGAGTTTGGGTTGCGCGTACGCGGGCGTTTCATTAACGTGATTTTAAAGTAAACGATGCTAATGACGTGTTGACGGATTTTCGTCTCCATAGCACTATGAATATTTTTATTGTACACGCTTTAAATGAAAATATACAAAATTCTCTATTCAAACTCACGTTAACAAAGGAAAAAAAAATACTTGTACCTTTCTTTTTTGTCTTTTTTTTTTTTTTACAAAATAAAAGATCGACGGATTTAAAAATATAGTTCCTCCCATGATGAATTTTTCTCGCGGACAAGGTTACCCCTTTTTCTTACGGAGAAAAAAAAATTATTTTTACGTCGTCACCTATACTTTGCGTACGAAAAAGTTTCGCAAGAAATGCAAATGTTCCAATGACCAAAATAGAGCGTGCATTTTTTACTTTTCGCTCAAATATTCCTTAGGAACTCACCAAAAGTAAGTGTTGGCTTAGAAAAATGGGAACCACGAAAATTATTGTAATCCCACGGTTGACAGATTATTAATGGGAGCCTGACAGCTTGTAGCACAAGGTGTACCGTGTCGTGGTAATTATTCGTGCACCAACATCTCTCGCGTAACGTGAAACTTTTACCGCCGTGCGAGATCCTTTTGCCATAATTTAAACCTACATCTGTAAATATATGTGTAATCGAGGTACATTACATTTAACGGATATTGTCGAAATTCGATTATGCATGTATTATATAAAGGTAATCTTCGAGTCTCTTAATGAGTGTAGGATTATCCCACTATTAACTATAGTTTCATTGTTTGACTACAATTTATCAAATCCACCCGGTAATTTAGCTCGTCAACGATATATTTACGTTACACAAATAAATTTTGGATGCATCGCTGTTAATACAAGTGTGTTAAATTATACACGTCTAAAGCGTGTAGCTGAAATTTCTGTTTTTTTTTTTTTTTTTATAAAATGCATTACGGTAGTGGTGTTGATACAATTTTTAAGAAAAACCAAATCGTTTGCCAAACCAATTGAACTAAACCATTTTTTCTACGTCAACTATTAAATTGAGGAGGATATAATTAATTTCTGTCATATATAATATACACTTGGTGTGTGACAGCCAAATTTGTTTACTCCAAAGCTTTCCTGTATTGGTTTTTCCCATTTAAAATTGTCCAGTTTAGTTAAACTGGTTAACCACTTGGTGCACCATAGAATAGCTTGTTCTTTTAATTCTCATCAACGCAACTACTAAAATGCATTTCATATAAATAACTAAAATTCAAATTACATACTTTAAACGTGTACTTTACCACACTTGGATTTACTCCTTCCTCCTTATGCCCTTCCTTGGTCGCGTAGTTCTGGTGGCGTAACGCGTCACCCATTATACCGTATGTAACAAGTGCCAGCAAAATTGTATTCATCGAGACCTTTGAGTCGATATAAACAATAAATGGACGAATCAATATTTTTGTTCAAAAACTTTTACAGCAAAATATTAGTCGTATATCTTTGAAGACTTTTTTTATTCATCCCACCGATAGTACGACGCTCCTCTCCGTTACACTTTGCTTTATCGAGCTGCCAGCTCGATATCATTGGTGATGTAATTTCATGGAATTCATCATAATCATTGTCGGTGCTTTCATTCGACGCATACGAGCAACTCCGCGAAAAATCATCCGTCGAGTGGTTTAAAAAACAAGACGTGCCGACTCCAAAGTCCTATCATTGAGCGACCCAACTCTTTGAATCAAAGAAAATTTCTTTACCCTCATTCCGTTAAATATTTTCTTACGAGTAAAAAAATATAAGTTGATTAAAAATAACATTTTGTTAAATTAAAATTTTCTCTTTTTAATTAGGAATGTATCATTTAGTTGTACGAAATGTTTTTTTGGATCGACTAAATGTGTTTCAATTAAAGGAAATTATTTAATGAGGGTAAAGAAATTTTCTTTGATTCAAAGAATTGGGTAGCTGAATGATACGAAAAACTCGATTAATCGAAACCTTATGATAAACTTACTCGTGTACAACAACAGGAAATGAATGTACGAAAAAATGAATAAAAATCAGTGCAACGGCGAAATCAATCGCCAAGAAGCCTCGCAGCAGCATCACCATCGATATATTAACAAGAGCCCACAGGCAGTGCAACTGGACTGCGTGTACCTGTATGGGTACAACAAAAAGTAAACAAAAAGCGCGAGAAGCCAACTAATGGCGATCGATCGCTCGAGCAAAGTAAGTATAACGTGCAGGTAAATATCTGCAATTCAACAGATTCGCTTTCGAATTGAAAGAGAGAGAACCTGCGTCCACTTTGTACGGGTTTAAATATATGTATATATTCTATTTGACGCTTTGGCGATTAAAAATAAATGCAACGCGGGCAAAAGGGCATTTTTTGGATGACGTGCCAGTTCCGGCTGGCGCTTTTTGATTTTTCTTTGCCAGAGGCACACTTTGGGCATAGAGCATCAGTTGATTTTTCATTTTTCAACGGTATATATAGTTGCCCACGTGTGTGCACACTTTTCTATTTTGCATGATGTATACTTATGATTTATATTTAATAGTAAAATTAGAAATTTTAAAAATAACGTGCCATTATTTGTCATGACCACAATTTTTGGCGATATAAATAATAGCGATATGTGCCAACAACTTAGAATATTATAATTCATGTAGCCTCTTGTTTTTGCTATAACCAAATAACAAGCTATGATCATTAAATCTGATTGTGCAGTAATATTGCTGTATAATAATAGAAGACTCGATGTTTTTTAGTTTAAAATTTGAAAAAATTCACATGGTTGGAAGAGTTGGTACATAAGTTTATATGTTTCTTTTCCACCTTTGAGTAAGTTTTTTTTTTTTTTTTTTTTTTACAGAATTCAAAGAAATATGCAGTCTGAAAATATAATTATGGTGTTGACTTTTCAACTGTTTGCCATTACATTCGCGTTATTTAAAATTGTATTTTATTAAAAATAGCAGCTGGTTACTTGTTACGTTGCGATATTTGAAGAAGCGCGTCATCAAGTATTTTTTGAATTAATGTTTTTTTAAGCCTATCTTTTATGAAATTCGTACTATTGCTAAATAGTACTCGTATTGAAAAAATAGACGTTTAATGCCTCGTGAGATAGATGAATATTATATATAAAAAAAGTTTCTCTGTTTTAGATTAAAAATTTTTTTTTTCTTTTTTTTTATATCGTTTCAATAGATTAATTGTTAATCTTTTTCCTTGAATCATTTATATCCATGATTTGGTGGGTAAAGCGAATCATTTTTGAAAAGTGTACCTATAATGGAGGGTATTTAACATCGATAATTGCAATAGTAACACCATGTATACTTTTTTTACATAAGCCACACACATAGTTACGACCAAAAGGACATTAAACCAATAAAAAAAAAAAAAAAAAAAAAGTTACTTATCCGGTTTATAATTGCTATCTTTAATATATACCTAAAGTAAAAAATTTACGCGTCTGTACCACGAGTATTTAATAAGGGTCGTCAAATGCAAACCGCTTTTCCACGATGAAAATGAACGAGGAATACTCAATTATTCACCTACTGCTGACCAATTTTGGAAAAAAAAAACCCCCCTTTGAACCCCTAGTAAAAAAGAAAAAAAAGTTTGAAAAAAACCCCTGAAAAAAGTGCTGTTACAAATCTCCGAAACCTCCTACTATCCTGACGAAAGGGTTATCATAAACTGACTTTCGTCCATACCTATGTATATTGTACGTGCAACCGCAACCCCCAAAAAAGGACATGCAGAGGGTGTATATAATACATACAACGAGAGTAACAGTAGCCGAGAGAGTTGGTGGTTGCGAAAGAGGGTGAGGAGAATTGCACCCACCCCAATCTACCCCCGTAAAAGTGAGCAAATATAATATATAATAATAAGCGAACCGGAGGGTTTGGAGGAGGGATAAAATATACCCTACTACGTGCGTTGTACATATACATATATATACGTTTCGCGCAAGCGCCACTCGGTTCTCTCTACTCTACCCTCTCTGATGTGCGTATGTATATGTATAAATATACATGTATATATATATACGTTAAAAGAGATGAGCTAGAGCGTGGTGGTATACATCAGACGTCCAAGCCAACACGCCGGACGAGCAGTACGCTCGAGGTAGGCCACCGCGGTGGTCGCCGTTTGGCCATCGACTCGCGCGAATCTTACCTCATGACTTGACATTATCGCGCCTTCCTCGACCCTTTCATGTACTTAATTTTTCTTTTTTCTTTTCTTTTTTTTTTTCAAGAAAACTCGTGGTTGACGGTTTACTTGTCACTTTTTGCTTTTCACCCCCTTACGAAAGTCGAGAGACATAGGGTTGAGCACGTAACACGCACATGTTACGTGTGTACTGGTATCGTCAATGAGGAGGGAAATTTTTTTTTTTTTTTGTTCCCTCAAGTGGGTGCCCCCGTGAGGTGTACATGTGTGCGTGTGTGTCTGTCATGTGATTGGTGACGAGTACAAAGGGGTGGGTGGTGGAATCTTCTTTTCTTTTTTGTTTTTCCGACTAATGAACAATTTCATTGAAAATTGGAAAAAAGTGCGGATGGCGTTATAAAGCATCGACGGACGATTGACAAGCGAGGACTCGTAAATTTGGTTTCGCCACTGGTCACCTACGAGCTCCCCTTGGATCGTTCGTTACTTAATGTGGAGAAGCGTTGATTGAAAACAGGTGAGGAAGTGCGATTTTTCTCGTCAGCATCAGCAAATATTTTACGAAAATAAATAATCAACCCCGACGCGGTGCACGTCACGTGGATCTCGGTAGTTTAGTCTCTCGGACTGAAAATAAATTGTTATCGCACACTTTGTTCGAGTAACGCGGATCAATTGGAGGATTTTCCGTTCCACCGGGTTATTTTCCATCATTGGAAATGAGGATAACGAAATAAATGATATCAAAAATATGTGATGATAACAAAAAACCAAAGTAACTGCAAAAAAACACGTGTGCGAAATGTCGAGACGCAGATACGATAGATATAGGTATATGTGCGTGTTTCCGTTCAAATACACTCCGCGACTCGCGTCAACTCTCGAACAAGGCGAATGTTTAGCGCAGTTTAAATTACATTTCAAGCTTATGCGACTCTTCTTTTTTTTTTTTTTTTTTTTTTTGTTTGTACGCATAGACGGTAAAAAATATCCATACGAATCGAGGTAAAAAAAGCCACTTTAATTAAGCAAACTTATACTATATGGAATTGAGGGAAAAAGTCCCCACTGTAGTACTGTAGTACTGTATACCGTGTATTTTTCATCGCGTGAGTTTTCAATGACATCGATTACGACTTTGATAAAATTATCGCGAAAAACGCCCGCAGGACTGCCGATGCAGGTTTGAAATTAAAAATAGAGAAAAAAAACCATGAGTAAGGGGGCATGTATACGCGCGACCCCGTCTGGGTTGTATGATATTTTATAATAAATGCATAAGTTATTGCTATGCTGAGTGACCATACATGGAATTAGAGAGGAAGCAGCTGATCGATGGCGCTGGAATAAATAAAACATGTTCGTTTAAATAAGTTGAATGAAAGAAATAGAATAAAGTTAAAAAAAAAAAAAAAATATTAGCTTACTCCGCGTACGATGCAAAATTTTTCTTCCGTTGCTCGTCCAAATGCTCAAATTATAATTACTTTGCTTTTGTTGCTCAAAAAGCGTCCATGAATAAAATAAACGTTCTCGCGTTTTTTCCTCTTCCTTTTCTTGAAACAGAATTTGTTTTTCGCTAGACGTTTTCGCTCATTCGTCGCTCGGCAGCGTATCCGCAGTTAGAAATTAAATATTCAGCATCAGCTGCGGAAAGAAATTTAAAAAATTCACGAAAAATCTAGATGAATACTAATTTATTACCTGCTACTTGAAAAAGAAAAAAAACAAGCATATCACAGCGACCCACGTATACAATTATACGTTACACAAGCCCAATCAACAACGTGGCTCATAATATATACATATACATTAAAATACAATCTCTAGCGTTTCAGGAAACAACAAAAACGAAAAATTGGGTGAAAAAAGCTGCGAAATGTCGAGGTCACGCGCGCGTCTCGCGATAGTGCCCACAAAAAAAAAAAAAAAAAGAGAAACGTTGCTCTCGCGCGATGAGTTGCAAAGGAGCCGCACGAGCTCGACGATAACATGCAACTAAACGTTTTCCAAACGCAAACGGGAAGAACGAGACACTTATTGTTTTTCTATTATTATAAGCGCAAGTAACACAAAGAAGTAAAAAACGCCTTGACGAGATAATACGCAAAACGAGGGGGATTTCCCTTTTTTTGTTGAGGACGCCCTCGTACATACCCGAGCCCATCAACGAGCGCGACAGGCGTCCTCGTGCAGTTTGTGTACGAGCTCGGCTTCTCCGCCACGTTCCACCGCTTTAGGGAAAAAGAGGTCTCGAGGAGGAACTTTACTCGAGAGGGCCGGATGAGATAAAGAAAAAAACGCGCAGGGCTGAAAAAATTTTTATTACGCGCGATGGGGGTGTGGTATTTAACAATGCCGCTGCGAGGACGGACTTTTGAATACATACGTAGACACGAGGTCGCTGTATAAGGGTTGCTTGGGTTATCAGAGGGGGTGGGGGGCTGTGGCGAAGCAATTTCTTTTTTTTATTTCCCTATAGAGAAGATGCTGTAATTTTAGCTCCAAGCGAATGTTTATGCAGGGGATACTGAAATCGCATTTTCAACCATACAACTGTGCAAATGCGTGTTGATTTGTTTTAAGTCAATGGGTAGACGAAACTTTGCGACGTATTAACCAGTGGACAAAATTATACACTATTCCCGCTGCAGTGGTGACACCGGGGAAAAAGACAAAATTGGAACAGAAAGTTCGCCGAGTTCTATGAAATATACGCGGGGGGCAAAGAGCTAATCTAATAGTCGGGTATATAATTATAGAGGAGACGAGCTATAATTTTTCCTCTGATCGTTATTAGAAAGAAAAAAAATTTATTGATCTGATTACTTTGGTTTAATAACGAAGTTTGGTGAAGTATAAGAGGTTTGGATTTTGAAGAGAATTTTTGAAGATCTTTCCCAATAAACTTATTTTTTCATCCTTTTTTTAAATAATAGTTTTTTGCTACCTTCCCAGACAGTAAATCTTATCCGATTTTTGATCAGATTCATAGACAGCAAGGTAGAATTTTTTTTTTTTCACCTAATATACGTATAAATAGTAAATTGACGTGTGTCATCGGGAAAAATACTTTATGTGCGGATTTATATTAGTAAGAGATTAAAAAAGAAGATTGTGTTAAGGGGGAGTTGGCTCTAAGTAAAAATGGCGTAAAAGGAGGTAAAAATCTGTGTAATAATAAAGAAATAAACAAGTTGGCGTACTGCGAAAAGCTTGATCAACAAAAAAAAAAAAAAAAAAAAAAAAAAAAAAATGTAAAACGTGCTACAATGATTTAAGAAAACGAAAGAAAATTTTTTCATAACGTTTAATAACGATTTCACGTACCTCTGAGTTGTAATTTTCCTCAGTTAAAAATTACGCTAGCCACATACGACGGCATCGCAGTATATCTACACGAGACATACTCTTGTAAAAAAAAAAATAATAATCAAAACTAAGACGATAACGCCACTCCGAGAGCATACCATTTGCAAAACGAGATTCATATAACCCACACACACACATGTCATATTACGTATAAAAACGATCGTACGTATATGCATACGATTCCAAGAGGCTCTTAATCGAAATTTTTCTCAGAATACAGACGAATCACCCGCATATACATATATCGCATACCGATTACTCGTAACACAATCCAAAATTCACCGATAATCTCCCACACATACGTGATTATTTATTCCCCTCGCAACAAAAAATCCCGATCCTCGAAAATTCCTTTTTCCTCTTTTTTTTTTTTTTTTTTTTTTTTTTCTCAACACAGTACCTCCCTCTCGACACACATTTAACATCGACATTGTTTGCCTCGGTTCGCATAACCACATAAATGATATATTCTGTTTGCAGCCGATCCAACCCCGATCCCCGCGACATCTCGACGAAAGTCACCCGAGCACATATGGCAGAGCAGCACCACAAGGGAATACATATACAGAAGAGCTCGAGCTATGACCGGCGACGATGACGCGGCGTCGTTAACAGCGTCGCATCGTCACCGGCAGTTACTTCGTCCGTCACCCGTGGGGTCGGGAGGAAAAAGGATGCGCCGGTGCAGGACGAAGAGGCTCGCCGGCTCCGAATACCGTCGCCGAGTCGCGGGATCCCGGGATACCCCGGCGATCTCCACCACGTGATGGTACCGAGGAAGGGGTAAACTCGAGGAGGACCATGCCGGGGATCGTGGTGTTCAGGAGGCGCTGGAGCGTCGGCAGCGACGACCTCGTCGTGCCTGGTGCCTTCCTTTTTTTCCTCCACCTCGTTTGGTAAGCGCTTCCTTTTCTCTCTCTCTCTCTTTTTTTTTTTTTTTTTTTCATGACTTTTTACCCATAGAATAAAAATGGCACGCCCATGTATGGGAGAACAAATAACCTTTTGAAAAGCGTTGCTTCTGTAACCCTTTTTCAATTTATAGGCTAAAAAAAAAAAAATGTTTTCATGAATATAAAATGCGCATTGTCAAGTTGTCACTTTGATATTTTCTTGTATTTTTTTTTAACACTGATCCTGTGTATAGATCAAATGGAAAAACTCCCCGAGTCTCTTTTTCGCCCTTTTATAAAAATACCCCGAGGAATTCTTTCACTTCCATGATGTAAGTCAAGTGCGTCTCTATAAACATCCTCGCGGCACTGTATATACCCCATCCCCAACTTTATATTTTCAAGTTCACCGTCCATTAGCGGGGAAAAAAAGAAATGCACAAACATCAGTTGGTCGGTGCAGTGAGGGCGCACAAAGAGAGGGCGAAATTGCGCGTAGGATCAAACAAACAAACAAAGTGGGTGCACTGACGCAAACGCGCGTCCCCTTTTATGTACCTACATCCTTGGGAAAAGGAGAACGATAGAAGGAATGGGAAAAAGAAGGTGTCTGCGATGGAAAAAACGAGTGAAGGTGGGTTGGAAAATGCTGAAACAATGCCTGCCATCGGCACATCCTCGTAAAAGCGTGCGTACTTATGTGTAAGTGTGTGTGTGTGTGTGTGTGGGTGTGTGTTGTTTATGAACAAGTGGTTTCTTTTGAACTTTTATTTACAAAGTTTCATGTGCTATTAAAAAGCTACGATTTTATAAAGAACAATTTAAAAAAAAAAAGCTCCCCTGGTACAGACTGACACAATTTCAGCTCCCTGACACCAGGATATCATTTTTGGCATGGCTATAATATATTTGAAAATCATAATCAATTTATTTTACTTGTTTAACATTGATTGTGTTTCTCCAATTTTTAATTTATGGGTTTGAAATCACTCATAGTCTATAAACTTTGATTATTAGCTCTATTTACTATAATTAATGATAATTTGATAATGATCTCGTGGTTGTCACATATGATTATTGGGAATAATATCTCGTTTTGATAAGAAAAAAAAAAAAAGTTGTTCTTTCGACTGTATTAATTAATCATAAAATTACAATGATACTTCCACCTGCTGGTTGAAGAAAAACATTAAATTTGAAGAGCTAAAGTATATTCCAATAAAATTTCTCGCATAAATTTATGACTTGGTATCAGACAAATTGATTATTTTAAACCGTCCATCCTTCATTATAATGAGCAGTTAGTATCGTGAGGTATAATTGCATGGTATACGAATATTCGCACCATCTGATATGACACGTATCATATCTCTTGAAGTTTTTTTATTAAATGGAATGGAAACAACCTATCCAGTGGTCACGAAAGAGCAATACCTCTGCTAAATTTCAAGTTTATGTCTCCGAAAATTGATGCAAGGTATAGTCAAGTACCTATAAAATGACATTTAGTAAAAAACATATATTACACACAACTATTCTAAATTTTGACTAAGAAACTTAGCAACAAATCCAACAATTATTATACATTGTATATAATTTTTTTACCAGTTTAGATCGCACGAAACAAAGATTTTTTTTTCATTTATACTACCTAATCTGAATAAATAATAATTTCAGCCCACGAAAAAAATGTAAAAAACTGTTTCCATAAAATAAAAAATCTATGCAACCGAGAAATGTTTCTGTAATTTTTGTTTAAAAAAATGTATACTCACTGGATAAGATTCGTTTTTTTGTTTTTTCACTGCACTCTCATCGAGTGATGAAAAAAAAAAACTATAATGTTTCTGGGTCAAGAAAAAACTGACACACATCTCTGAAGCGCAAACTCGTACAATCGTTTTCCCGGGTACCTGCAAAAAATCAAGCAATAATAAACTGACAAAAAAACCCATCCTTTTCAGATGGTCATCCAAGCGTATGTATTCCCAAAATATTATTTTTGCACTATTCAACGGTGAATAGTTTTCCATTTCAAAACAAACAAAACCCCCCCATTCGGTGTCAATAAACACCCAAACTCCCGTGCAGCTCTCCTAGATTGTCCCACGTTATTTTTACCACCCATACCCTCCCGTTTTCTCCGCGACACACTCAACAACTTAATATTCCATCACCCATACGGTTTAGTACTCCCTATTAAAGCACAAAGGGACCACCATCCGATTTTCATTCTCGGACCCACGCGTACAAGCATATATATATACAAACGCGTGATGCTCGGCAAATGTTCATTCGACAAGGTTTTGCCGTTATAATGGGACAAACGATGGTTTTCAGCGGGTCAGCGGTCACGCGCGTGCACCGAAAGGGAGAGCGAAAAATCCATTCCTACCCACACACGTAAAGGTTATTGTTCCCGTGTGCGATGGGAAATAAAAGGAAAAAGAGGGTATATCTGGAGCGTGAAGCGCGCAAACGGCGTTTCCTCTCATTGCTACGCTCTCGTCGATTCGCTTTTCCTTTTTGTGTTTGCACATGTGGACCAAAGGTCGTTCCATCTAATCCACCCTCTCGTGCGTACTCGTTTCCACCAACAATCGGCGACTTTTTTATAATAAAAACCAAAAATACGATGATCCGATCTTTCGTGAATCTTTTCAGGGTTTGAGATTAAAATTGCTTCTTTTGCGTCAAAAATTAAAAAAAACAAAAACAAAAAAAAAAGGTCTTAAATGCATGAATAAATAAAGAGAAGCACTTTTCGGGGGAGAGGAGGAAACTTTTCGCGGCGTTCGTTAATGAAGTCCATATATAAACTCGGAGTGGGCACGAGAGCCCGAGTTTGGAAAATCATAACTTTTCGGACTCGCTTGATTTGTATAATGTACGCCATACAGTGCAGTACTTTGGGAAGCGACAGTAGTAGCCGAGTCCATTATAGATGCATATGTATTCATAAAGTGCTTGTATGCGCTTCGTTTTATGCTCGCCATCGTCGCGTCTCTCAGTTTTTTTTAAAAGTAGTTTATGAGTTTGCCTATGAAATTATGGGGATCGAGTTTTTGCGAGAGATGGTTGGTGACGTTGTTTGTTTGTCTTTGAAATTTTAGATCTTTCGACGACACTGTTTTTTTTTTTTTTTTTTTTTTTTTTTTTAACAGTAAATCGAGTCTGATGGCTTTGCTGTCAAATTTTTTCATCAGGCTTGGGGGTACATACCTTTTTTTTTCAAAACCTTTGTGTCGCAATTTTTTACTAAAAGTATAATGCACCTGTGCTGATAATTTTTCCACAGAAAGGATTTATAACGTGGTGCTTGATATTCATTTTTTTCAAGGAAAAACAATGCATTCTTTGTAGAGAAAAACAAATGACGAAAAATGATGCGTAAAAATATTTGAGAAAAGTGTTTAAACGTTTAATTCACGTACTTAATCATAATATTCATTCCTAACATTTAATGAATTGCATTTTTTTACATGAATACAATTATGTTGGGTACTGTGCTATGACAATTTTTTTTAAACTTACCAGTAAAAATAGTAATGCATCGATTTATTCGTATAAAGAAATCTAATTATAAATTTAATGAATATGCAATTCATGAGTATGCACGTTTTCGTACATTGTGTATTTCAAATTATTCGAATTCTCTATGTATAAGAAGTGCGATATTAATACAATAAAAAAAGTTCAATAATACTAATTAAAAAATATTTTTAATGGAATTCGCAATTTACTCGCAGATTGAAGAATTTCATTATGGACGTAACAAAAATTACTTACTGAGAGATATTGATTTTCACATCCATCACAGTCGTGAATGTCCTTTAAAGTTGCCATTTTTTTTTTTTTTTTTTAATTGAAGAATATAATTTTTTTATGCTAATAATCAAATATACTGACTTATAGTATATACATATATATAAAGTAATCTTCACCCTAGTTGTGGAAAAAGTGAAAATTAAAGAAGGATAATCAATCTAACTCCAGATGATGCCAAAATGTCTTGTAATGTAGATAAAAAATTGGCAGCTCACCAACGTAACGTGTTATACACTTGTACTTCCGTTCACGTTCCCGTGGTAATTTTGCATTCATTATACCTTTTGCGTTTTACGGTACCTACCTGCTCTGACGAATCGGAAAATTACTGGAATGAGAAATATTTCACGTTCGAAATTTCCAAGTTACTTTGGAATTTTACTTAATTAATCGCGCCTACAATTGCAATAAGGGAGTTTTTATTAGATTTTGATGAAAAATTTATTTTTCACTCGCCGAGGAACAGGAATAATATGTCATACAACAACATATGAGAAACAATATACGTTATTCTGTGATCTGTACCAAAATAAGTATAATATACATACCCAATCAATTATAATGATATATAGGTATATAGTCACTTGAGAAAAGGGAGTAAAAAGTATATATACACTTTTCCCATTGGTGGCGTTTTGAAAATCAACTTTTTTTTTTTTAACAATTAAAAGTGCCTAATTCACTTGACTGAATGTTTAGTCTTCTATACCCAACACATCAGTTGGCTGGATGAAGCAGTGCGGGAAAAAAAAAATCGGCTGACCTGCATAACTGAATCATCCTCGCTAAGTTGCGTTCGATAACTTATGTCATATACTTATTTTATTTATTGCAATCGAATTTTATAAAATAAAAGTGCATATGCCTGTTGTTCGGCAATTCGGTATACACAGTATATACCCAGCCGCGGGTGTCTTACGCGCACGTTGACGCGCGCAGTTTCTCGCACCCCTCGTTTTAACAATAACACAACATAAGTATACGTAATATAACACAGCAGCTCCGGACTCCGGACGCTCCGGTGCGTATACCTTTTCGTCCTGGTAGAGTCGGCATAATGTTCCCGGTAAAAGCGTACATACATCACGTTTAAACAGTGCAAGTACACAATCGATCCGTCCGTTCGCGCAATTAGCCAAATTATGCCCGTTCCATTGAGGTTAAAAGTCACCGTGTCGCCGCGTTATGAAAGCCACGGGGATTAGTTTGTTGAGTGTTGCGGCCGCTGAACCCGACAATGAAACAACAATAGCGGCGGAAGAGGAAGAGGAGGAAGTGGAGGAGATGCCCGGGCTGGTGGCTTTTGGCCGGCGCTGGCTCATCGGAAGCAATGATCTCCGCGTACCCGCCTTTCTGCTTGCCCTCGTACACTTGGCGCAGTAAGTTCGAGGCCTTTCTTTTTTTTTTTACGTTATGTATATACCAATGATCTGTAATATAGTTATCAGCTGCTTCTTATCGAAAGAAGGGTTGCTCTGGTTTTTTTTTTGTTCGAGCCTGGCTGTACGGGTGTACGTGCTCCGAAACGCGGCTGATGTGCGCTTTCGAGGTTATGAACTATGATGTCGGCGGTGTATATATAACGCACTCTGTTACGCGTGTGCGTATCTTGCATACCTATATTTATATATCAATCTGGCCTTAATAATATTATATACTGTGTGATTTTTTTACGCTATTGTTTACGTTCTTGCATACTTATATATTATATATATACTTGGGCGGCTGTCAGTGTTTCCTTCACAATTGGGCTGTCTGCTCGAGGTCTTCTGCTAGTATGTTTGTGTGTATACATATATATATATATTTATATATTTACATCACCACCACCTTTCACTTTATTTTGCAGGTCTCTCTCTCTCTCTCTCTCTGGCTCATTACCTGAATACTTATACACTTACTTCCTGAAGCCTGGGGGTGAAGCGGTTTTATGTAAACACCTGCTCTCTGTGTAATTAATTCAACTCGTGAGGTCCAATTGTTTTTAGTATATATGTTTGTCAACAGAAAATATAAAGAAATTAGAGCAACGTCACGTTTATTCATTGAAATCTTCATAGTTTTATTGCAATACGTTAAATTATCATTGTTTGATTATAATCACAAATGTAATTTTCAAGTTTCTGGAATTGATAAGTTGTAAAGATTATTTTAATTTTTTGGCAAGAGTCTTTATCCACTACTTGAAAAAATTACAAATATCGTAATAGAAAAATAATGGGTAATCATTTTTTCATAAATCATTCATCAAAACATTTTTAACCTGAATGAAAAAGTAGTTGCATTCAAAGATATTATTTTATTTGTCACAACTTTAATAACCATTGAAAAACATTAGACTTATCAGTGTCAGCTTTAGTGCTGGTAACATTATCGATGGCTCGGAAAAAGAAAGCGCTACTTGATGATCGTTAAAAATTGAGTGCTTTACATATTGCTTTGTGATATTATTTTTAGTGGTTATATGTGTTGTAAAATGTAATTTTTCGTATGCAAAAGCGAGACATAATGAATTTTTGAGGAAGGTAATCATTTCTTAAAACGTGTTCAGTTGGTTAAATTAGTAATAAAGTTTAAAAAATCTTGTAATGCCTGATTTTTAACATGACAAATTTTCAACAAAAAGAAATTTCGTCATTCTTTTACATTAACTATTTTTTTATCAGTCTTATTCATATCGAAAAATTAAGTAATAGGCTGATAATTCGATCTAAATTCTAAAATCTAATGTTAATTTGGATTTTTCGTAATCTACGTTACGATAATCGAAGGGATAGTTGAGTCGCTTCATCGACAATCCTGTAATGAGCAAAAAAGGCGATTTAGATATGTAAACTGATATGCTGCTTTTTGTCAAGTCAATAGGCTAAGGTGGTCAACTATCACTACTGTAGTTAACTAGAAAAAAATATCAAATAAATTATGTGACTATGACTTCATTGGTCATTGCACTGAAAATCAGATTACCACAAACAATTAATTTGAAATTAAACTCTGTCCCCCAAGTTTCTTAATAAAAATGTAAATTAATTTAAATAAAAGTTATAAGTTTTTCTTAGATGCATACAGTAGTGTTGCTAATTAATATAAGGACTTCCCATATCCAGATGGGCCTGCAATAGTTTTTTTACTTTATTTTCTTTCTCTTTGCATTTATCTCTGCTTGAAAGCTCGAATTTTAAGAAACATTGCACTTCTACTTTTCGATGCATCTCTTTCAATGTGACATTGTTGGAAATTACAATTGTAAATTTATTTAAAACTTTGACATACAGTCATTCTTCAGACAGAGAGTTGAGAGTGATGACTTTTTTTTTTGTTTATGATTGTACACAAAACTTTTTTTATGCATTTTTTGAAAGGGTTAATTTACTCGACAAATCAATAATTTTTTACCATATTTGATAAAATTAAGTATCTTCTTATTAATAATACGTCAAAAATTGAGAAAAATAAAAACATTTAATTCTTAGCCATGTTCGCTTTTTTCTCATACTAAAGAATATTATTTTTTTATGTGATTTTCAATAAAATAAAAAGATCAATTTTTTCCTATCAATAACTAAATAAAAATATAAAAAGTGATGTGTTATACAATTAATATTTTAATAAAATTAGAATTTTTTATTGGATTAATTTTGTTGGTTTTGAATATTTTTTTACTAAATAAGAACACAATAGAAAAAAAATTCTACCTTATTTGTTTAAATTGTTTTGTGTTATTAAATTGCATTATTTTTTAAAATTAATAACTGGATAAAAAAAAATACGGGTAAAAAATTAATATTACTAAAACTATTTTACGAATCCAAAACTTTCTACTAAACTTATTTTTTTTAATTTTTATTATTTTTGTACCCCATTAAAAACCAAATAAATTTTTTTTTTTAACTTATTTGATAAATTAAAGTATCTCTTTATTAAAAATGCGTCAACAGCTGAGAAAAAATAAAATACAGATACTTATTTCTTTTATAATTATCACTTTTTTCAATTGATAACTGAATAAAACTATGAAAAATATTATGTTATGAAATTAATATCAACAGAACGAATTGTTAAAACATTGAGAGTAGTGTAACTATTCGTAGGCAGATTTGACTGGTGCTAGTTTAGAACAATTTTTTTTTTTGTTCATAAAACTACGTGATCATATTAAAGGTGAAAAAATATTTTAGAATGAAGTTGGAGTCTTGCTTGCAGGCGTAAGTGGATTTTTTTGTACAGAAACTTTTCACTCGATGCAAGGGAATCCAATATAAGTTCTAAATGACGCGTGCATGCGTCTCTCGTCGAGGGGGACCAATACACGCGCAGCACCATTTCGAGCTCGATCGAACTGTACTCCCTCGGATAAAATTCGGAATGGCCGCAGGCACACGTACATACACATATGCTTCCTCGGGTACAATATTCTCCCCAAGCAGAAGTCATCGCAATAACGTCTGTCTTTGAAAGCTTTGTGGGGCTACTGTTTTTTTTTTTTTCTCTTTTTATTTAATTTGAAATTTTTCCATTTACCCTACACCAAACGGCAAAGATTGCACGGATAACACAACGAAAACGAATTTTAATGTAGGTCGACGAGCACATTTTTCGCTCTCCCACGCAATAACAATCACGTTACCGTTGAAAATCATAGCTAAATCGAAAACTAATTACGAAGAGTAATCTATCAACTGCACACACCTATATTATATTCATAGGGAAACAAAGTTCTCATGTCACGCAATCAGAATCGAGCAACGTGCGAGTACCTATATGTAATTATAGTCAATGTCGTTACGCACTCAAACTGTGATAAAACAAAATGTATTCTCATAGGGTTCTCCCACGCGTCTACTATAAAATATGGGTGGAGGGTAGTATATAAGGTGGTTGGAAAAGGAGACCGGATGTACCTACGAGGTGTATGTCCTTTTTTTGTCGTGCACCTATAACCAACTGAAGTGTACATGTACTATATGTGTAGGGAAGAGTGCTTGAGGGAGTAAAAAAAAGGCGAGCTGTGGATAGAGTGTATAATAGGCAGGTGCAGCCACAGAAAAGGGGGTTTACGTAGTTTCAGCAAAGGGAAAAGGGATGAAGAAGAATGGCTGTTTTTATACCGAGTCAGCGTATCTTTGCCGCGGAGAATCGAAAAAAGAGAGGGTATATATGTATGTATATATATTTATATTTTTTTTTCCAATACATCGAGTGAATCTATAAGTTCCCTGTACGTACTGCTTTGATGCCGGCACGCACTGGACCTCCAAATGAACGAGAACGAGAACTACTGTAACCATTTTAATTTTAATCCAAGTGTGGTAAAGTACACGTTTAAAGTATGTAATTTGAATTTTGGTTATTTATATCAAATGCATTTTAGTAGTTGCGTTGATGAGAATTAAAAGAACAAGCTATTCTATGGTGCACCAAGTGGTTAACCAGTTTAACTAAACTGGACACTTTTTAATGGGAAAAACCAATACAGGAAAGCTTTGGAGTAAAAAAATTTGGCTGTCACACACCAAGTGTATATTATATATGACAGAAATTAATTATATCCTCCTCAATTTAATAGTTGACGTAGAAAAAATGGTTTAGTTCAATTGGTTTGGCAAACGATTTGGTTTTTCTTAAAAATTGTATCAACACCACTACCGTAATGCATTTTATAAAAAAAAAAAAAAAAAACAGAAATTTCAGCTACACGCTTTAGACGTGTATAATTTAACACACTTGGATTTGCAGTGCTCCCCCACTCCGCCCTTGTATATCGATTGCCAGGACGTGGACGACAAAACGCATCATCTCTGTTGCAGCTGCATGTCGCGAGGGTCCTACAGGAACACGTTTTCTTTTCCTCTCGCTTTTCCCAACATCATAGGTACGATATGCACAACGCTCGGGATACCTTATTTATGACGCCTATTAAACAGCTATACCATATAGGTACACTAATCGACTCGACAACATATAAGACGTGCACCCTATGCATGCGCGTTGTGTATAATATGCGTGTAGTCGTTTACAAAAATTACTTTTAGACCATTGCGTCCAACGAACGCGTGCGATGTGAATAATTTTTTCCGTCCACACCTTTTATGTATTACGACATTTACAACGCAGAATTAGTCGCTTTCTCCGATGCATGCATGGCTACCTACTCCACACACACACCGGCTGTCGAAATTTCCAATATACATATGTTTTTCCTGCCATTCTCACGAAACTTGGACAACAAATGAGTAATGCGAAACAATGAAGGGACATCGCGAAAGGTGCATGAATGGCGTGCCGAGGGTCGTGTAAGCAGATGTATCGCGGAAAAGTGGTGTGACGTCTCCACACGTATACATACGTATACATAGAGCTTGGAGTCGATCCGTTTGTTAATACGTCACGCGTTTCATGGTAGCGTGTGATTTGCAATGTCCATGAATAACAAAAAAAATAAATAAAACGATTTAGCGAAGCAATCGCGATTGTCAAATACCGGACTCGTCGTCGCGATAATCCTGCAAAAAACACTCTTCCACCCTTGACGAGTGCAAAAAAAGCGTGGCTGCCGCTTTGCGCGCGAACGAAATAAGTTATCGTTCCCAGTGGTGTCGTATACGCTGCAAAGGGCTCTCGGCGAAACTTTTTCTTCCTCCTCTTCTTCTTCTTTTCATTGTTTTGAGGGCAGAAGGAGCGGAATCGTTACACGTTTTAGGCGCGAACGCGAGACAAATTTAGCCCCACGCTTTTGAAAGAACTTTTTAATTTTTTTTATTTTAAGAGTATATCATTGCACGTTCGATAAAAGAAAACAAACGAGTCGACAAAGTGTGGTACCCGTGTGTGGGGGTTGGGATTATCGTCTACGTGAAATAATGACGATTTACAAAATTCAATTGATGAAATTAGTTGGGTTTCAACGAGACGTACAACATATTTTTTCCCCCAAAGTATATAATTACACATACTCGTGTAAAAAAAACGTTAAATTTGCAATAAATTTCTCTCCCTGGATCCATGTAATCAGATACCAGTTCAATGAAGAAAAAAAAAGAAGAAAAAAACTACTCGAATCAATTTGAAAACTCGACGATGACTTTACTCGTGCACACCACCACATTGGAAGTTTTTTCACACCCCCCACAAATAATCGTATAGTGTAGATTGTTCGCTTCCTTGAAAGTATATATAATACATATATAAATCCCCTCTCTATTGATCAGTCGTGCCTAAGTACATTAACCCTACACTGCGACGACGTCACGATGACGGAACCAACGGAACGCCTCGAATTAAAAATGACTTTTGTGCGTGTGCGTATACTTTTGAACATGCATTTGGGGGCACAAGAGTGTAAGCCTTTGTCGGTTCTAATTAGCACGTGTACGTAAGGTACCATTAGTGAGTTTTCGAATCACGAGTATATATACACGACGACCGTGCAGGGGGGGGTGGGTGCGTGCATACAGTGTATTGTGTAACCAAAGCGCACGCAAGGGGCTGAATGGCAATCTCGCGGGGGGTAGGTACATATTATACACACACATACATGTACATGTACAAGAGCACGCAGCGACTTTGGAGCGTAAATGGGGTGATCGACGAATGGAGGAAACATATTTTTGACGTCTTCGTAATACGATGGATAAATCATGGAGAAAAGAAGTTTGATATACGCTAGACGGTGTGTGTTTTCTTTAGCCGATGTGTATTTATTATTCTGACAGTGGAGCACAAGGTTATATGTTTCGGGTGGATTTTTAACGTATTTATAAAGTACACCGCGGCAGTGAAGGTTTGTATGTGGGTCAATTTTTTTTTCTTTTCTTTTTTTCTTTACTTCACCCGTGGGCGGTTAGGTATACCACATAATTACAACATCGGAGGGGTGTAGGTCCGTTGAATTAAAAAGTTCAATTAATATCGCAAGAGTCGCGTTGCATTAGGAGAAATGACTGGCGCAATTTTGTATTCTCATCGCGTTATCGCGGGGATATATCGTGTATGGATCTTAATGCGCATCCAATTAACGGCACATTGCCACGCGACTGTTTCTATAGGTGCGTGATGTGCGAATAGTATAATATATATATAATGTAGAGCACGCGAGTAATTGAGCTCATATCGATATACTCTAATCCGGTGACCTGCTGTAACTTTTTCATTAGAATACCATCTTTCATATTCTTTGCCCTAAAACATTTGACTCCCACGGTTACACCTACACGTACACCCTATTGTCGTCCGTCAAAATTTCAGTTTTTTTTTTTTTTTTTACAATTAATAAGAGTCAAAAAATATTCCGCTAAATGCATACGCAACTCAAGTATTTTTTACACTCGCATCAGCGATAACGTAGTGCATAAGCCTTTGATTTTTTAATGAGCGGCTCAAAGTTTGCTCGGCATCGCCTGGAGTACCTATCCACAGGGGTAAATTGCTCGCTTTTCTGTGGGTAGCTTGTGCCCTTGCACCTGCGGTGTCTAACGTGCACGTAAAATAGTTTCTGGAATAACTATATACAAAGGATTTTTTTTTTTTTGGATGCATGTTTTTTTTTTTTTTTTCATGTCTTTTCTGTACCGCCAGAGTTGAGCATTTGGGGTTAATGGAAAATTGGAAAAATTAAAATTGAGACGGGTACAAAAAAAAGTATCCTAGCTGTAAATTTTTAATCCATTGCTCCTGTATACAATCGTACGACCCGTATATATGTACCTATATACGTTAAACTAATTCATAGCAGAGAATTCAAAGTATATTTTACGAAATTGTTGGTATACTTTAGAAAATAATTAGCATATGATATTCCAATTCCATGCATTTACTTAATTATTCATCGTCACTCAAGTTTTACAATTTCATTCGAAACTTACACAGCAAGTAATAAGATGCCGCGGCGGTGGCTCCGATGAAGTGATTCATTATCAGACAGTTGGCATTCGACTACTCTATAGAGAGAAGTGGAGTACAAAGACACACTTGAATATCAAGTTTCGATGTGCTATCTGCTAAAATGCCATTAATTTCATTTGCATAACTCGTCCTCCTGGCTGGCTATGACGGTTTCACTGTAACTTCCACCACTTTGAGTAAAAAGGCTACTTGAATCGCATCAATTGAGCTACTCGTAAACTTTATCAGCTCATGGGATCCCGTTTGGTTTCGTACACACGATTCGTTGTCCTTTCTTTTCGTAAACTTCATGAATAAATTGCACCAGTTTTTTTTTTTTTTTTTTTTTTTAATTAGCGAAAGTTGCAGTTATTTCTTCCCGCGTTTTGGCGTTTAAATAACGCAAGTATCTCGCAATACTGATGATGATTACGTGATATGAGAATAGTCTTGATACAATCGTATACGAGCGACGTGTGGTTTCAACACATATTTTTGTAATTTTTCCCTCTACCAACTTGTTCGTGCAATGTGTTTACATAAGCTCACGTGCATTTGTACATAGATTACGTTATATAATAAATGTGTATTAAATAAGTACCTTTTGTTCCGATTGCATTGTGCACGTGTGAGTTTAAGTATACAGAAAAAAAGGCGTGACCTCAACAAGCCGGCTTTCAATGGTGACGCGCCACAGATCTCTTTCTATAAATAATTCGATGCACGAGAGCATGTAGCCGCATCATTGGTTGGTACACGGTGTGCAGTAAAAGATCTTTTCGGTGCAAATCTGCAAAGCTCGGAGTTTTGTAATTTGCCAGTTAGACGCATCGTATTAAAAATGCACCCGCTTGTACGTTGACCAAAGGACCGTTGCGCTGTATACGAGCTGCGACTCATTCATTTTCACGTTCAGCGCCTGTGCGGTGTTGGTTACTCGATAAGTGAAATATGAGGTGCTGTTATACATAGTTGGCGAACATTTTAGATGACTGAGTGGCGTTTTTTT
Organism: Copidosoma floridanum; assembly: GCF_036245765.1. Lineage (NCBI taxonomy): Eukaryota > Metazoa > Arthropoda > Insecta > Hymenoptera > Encyrtidae > Copidosoma > Copidosoma floridanum. The sequence goes on along the minus strand of NW_028321897.1, from coordinate 5,531,801 downwards.
TCTTCTTTTTTTTTTAACGAACGTGACTAACTAGCTTTGTGGGAGAGTTTTAAAATACGTGATCCTTAAAGAGAAAAATTTTCGTAAATATAGAGTTTTCGTAAAGTTTTCGTAAAGTTTTCGTAAAAAATTTATCTAGACTCTAATTAAAACGTCATCCCGTTATTTTAGCGAACAATTCTGTACGAGGTATAAAACAAAAAATAACTTGTTGGAGAAAACAAAAAAATATATTTTAATCGACCCAGCGTTTGCGCCAAAGTAAATTACAAAGCATGTCAAAGTATGCCGTACAGCATCCAAGCACGTTCGCTTTCACTTCGAGAAATTTCCAAATATTTTTTTGCGAAACCCGTCAAACGCACATTCACTTCAAATAAAACGTCGTACTGCCCATCAAAAAGCTTTAAAAAAACTTCAAATCCTTTGAGAACTAAAAATACACAAGTGTTTCTCGCACCATCCGCCCAATATTTAAACAAAAAAATGAAAAGGGAAAAAAATATTAATATTGAACACAATAATCCATACACTGCACCTGTCCATTACTCGACTCTGCGAATCAAAGTTCTCTCGGTCCTGGCACAAAATATAACATAATTTTACACCTCAATTGACCTGCATATGTCTATTGCACACAAAATCAACACATCAAATGTGGGGTGTAAAAACAAAGTTTCAGTCTAATCGCATCCTTTGCGCATAAATGTACGAATATTGTTATAATCTTGTGCAAACAAAGCCCCTGTATGTATTTGGGCCGAGCTGCGTTATGTTGTACTTGTTACGTATGGAAGGGAAATACGTGGGTATTTTTGGCCGGGCAACGGCAGTAAAGTTTCAAAGTTATTTTCAGGGTTTACTGGTCATCGTCTCGTAAGGAATTACACAAACAAAACAATGGCTTGTGGGTATACATGTGCATATAGGATTTTAGCACACATGTGAGTTTGCGCGTGTTTTATGGAAAAAGTTTAAAAGTAGAAGAGCAGCTGGTGTGAATGAGATATCAAGTTTCCAAACAAATAGCGTCACGATGATGGATCGAGTGGTTCGCTTTTTAAGTCGTTTTGAATATTTATGCACAATGTTTTTACTGTTGTGTGCAAATGGTGTAAATAAGTAAGTTGTTTTTACTTCGACCTAATGTTTCAAAATTTCCTGTAAATGAGAAATATCAGGTGCACGCTAATTTGTGCTCCCCTCTGTATTTTTTGATCGCAAATAATTTAATAAGTTATTTTTTTAATCAAACAAAAACCAAAAGAGTTCATATAAAATTTTGGTTGGAAAAATTTTAACGTTAAATGATATGTCTGTATTTAAATTACGTTTATTTTTACTTCCATGTTGGCTTAAAAACTATGTATGCTTATACTTGACTTACATTCACGTTACAACTGTCAATTACACTTTAAAAACCAAGAATCAGCCAATTAATTTTTGTTTTTTGCTAATCCTAATATGAATTGGAAAAACTTTAAACTTATTTTTAGTACTCCCAAGTTTTCTTTGACTCATAGTTATGTGATAATATTATGTTGAGCCAAACGTGTACAAAGTTGGTGGGGCAAAAACATGGTATTCCATACATAAGCAACGATTAACTTATTTTTTAAAGCGTAGAATATTCGTGCGGAGCTCACACCTTGCGTAACACGATATTTATACTCTAGAGATCACGATCAATGTAACAATATGTATAGCATCGAATTGCGTAATTCTGTACTCGTGATAGGAGGTACATGGATATTATTTACACTGGAGGTAATTTGCCTAAAAATTTCAATAAACAACCCGATAGTTTGATAAAAAAAAAAGTGTTCTGCAACGGGAGTTTACTTTGTTCGTGACATTTATCGTCATTGTTAGCTTTCACTTGATCAAGGCCTTATGGCTGAAAGTTCCATTACACACGTTGTGACAATGTAGAAGAAACTGAGAGTCGAACTCTCAAGCAGCCCCACTGATATGTTAGGAATGTCGTTTCTCTACTGTCCGTCCCATTCTGAGATCAGATTTTTCTTGATTAAACCTGTGAGTTACAGCGCGTAAAAAAATTTGAGCTTATTGATATTTTAATCATCTCAACATTCATTTAAGTAGCCCGTTTTGTAATGTATTGACAAAAAAAAACTTGAATTACCATATTCTTTGGAAGAGCTTCGAAATGCAACAAAATTGAAAGCATCTGCACAACAAATCAACCATTGATCGCTAATCGATATTTCATTTGTGATATTATACCTATACTGCAGGCTTATAGAGAGATGTACATCATGGAAATATACAAATAAAATTGTAAAGAACAATCCAATCAACATTTTAAAATATGCTTACAATATAGGTGAATACATAGATTAATATAAAAATGCATATGCATACGTAAAGTAATAAAAAATCAATTTAGTATATGCTAAACTGAAGCGATATTGTAAATATACGACGATTGTTGCCGGACTGTTGATCATCGTCTAAAAAAAAATGACATCTATATTTCCAATCAATTAATTAAAGGAGAGTTTTTCCGTTCCAAATAAATAATTTGAATAATCAAGTATCGTAAAAGGCGTCTCCACCATCGAATAATGACCCCGACCTTTGACGAAACAAAAACGACTGTGCCAACAAAAAAAAAGTCCTCAATTTATTTTGCAATTAACAAATGCTTGCATTTTCGAAAAATGTATAACGTTCTCGTAGCGGAGTATTCGTATACAAGTTGCACATCACCTGAAAAACGCAGCGTGGATGACGTCACGTGTAGGTATTTTTACGACGTGCAATTCTCTCCCCCACAGCAAACGAGCGAGAAAGTGAGTGAGTGAAAGCACCGCGTCCAATATTTCCGGCACCTTCACCATTTCTCATATATCCTCGGGAGCACGGCCGTGAACTATTGCCTCTGGACAAAGGCCCATTTACCGATGTACCCCTCTGTTCTCCCTTGTTTCGAATTCCCTTGCACTTTACTCGTACTTTCCCCTCTCCCGTACACCTTATATTATACGTATACATGAACGTAGTGTGCCAGTGCACGTGCAAACACGTATTGTGCGCCATTTTTGGACTTGCTTGCCAATATTTACATAATATACACCCTCATTAGTCAGTAAATATATGTATACGTGTGTGTATGCAGGTGGGGGTGGCGAGGTACAGTAACAAACAAAAATTCCAAGAAGACGCCCTTCCTCCGAGCCCGTGGCTTTTTTTCATTCATTTAATTCTTCCTGCCCCATTGTTGTTGACAATAGCTTCATTATACGCGACAAACGCCTCCTCGTGTAATTACCTACCCCCTCAGGACACTATATGGACAATTAAGTTTACTCACTCGCGTTAACTACACTTGCCCCGTACATTTTTGCTTTTTGACATGATGTTTGTTAATGGTAAGCATTGTAAATTACCCTCAAAAGGAAAACAAAAAGAGATACGTGTACCAGCGATGCAAACAAAGACGTAGTGTAATTCGTTACTGATGTGCCAAAACAAAATTTCGCCCCCGACTGTACGCACGTGCATGTGCCTTACATTCATGGCTGGTGGAGAAGATGAAAGAGGAGACATCCCTGTGTACGCGGAAAGACGTCGATAAGCTATATATAGTATCGATGTATACGTATATGTAGTCACGAAAACGAATGCGAGGGAGAGAAATGCAGGCGCACGCGTATATATATATACATAGCGAGGGGGAGAACAGCATCACAGGGGGAGGGAGGCAGGCTCCAAGTGGATTTGCATCAGAAGCTAAGGGAGCGTGATAGGGGATCAACGCGCGACTCCCCCGTATATACATTTTCCCTCCTTCTTCGTACGTGTCGACTGTATATATTATATAGGTTCACCCGCCTCGGGTGCACCTATATACACATACAGATCGTACGCGCGTGCCCTTTTGTCGCTCTTCTTATACTTAAGTATACACTTTTCCAAATTTCATTGCAGGCGCCTTACCGGATGATACGCGTGTGTGTGTTTACTGGTTTCGACAGATTGTTTGCGGTAAAGTTTTTTTCAAGACAATCCTGTGGGATTTGTTGGCTTTTTAAATTATATACACTAAGTATACATATATTTTGGAGGGGAGAAGTTTAAAAATATCTCATGGGGGTCTTGTATCGTACGTAAGCCACAATTTTTTTTTTTTTTTTTTTTTTACCTTGGCTTGAAAATATTCAAATAGCTTTGTTATGATTAATGAAATTCCCTCTGATTTATATGATTTGTTCAACGATAAAACTTTGTGAATCCAACTGTTTTTAATATTTTATAACCACGGGGTTACACAAGCTAACTTCACTAAATTATGTTCAGGCAACCCCGTAATCGTCTGTTCGTGCATACAATTACTTTTACTCGTTTTAATGTGGGTGAGACTTTTGTGTTTAAAAGCTTGAAAAAACAATAAATGGCTAATTTCAATTAACAGTTTTTGTCAATTGAAATTATAATCTTACGATACCCGTTCCATTTCGTAGTTTGGATCATCTCTTCCGAAATAAACTTGACTTTTTAAAAGTATCGTGAACGACTCAACATGAGCCAATTGGAATGCCAAGAAACGAGACTTTAGGCTGAAGTATACCTGAACCTCATGAATTTGCGTACGTAAGAGGTAGGATATTGGACATCTTGTAAAAGCGCGAGTTATTTTGATGGGTGCAAGCAGCAGCCGATTTGAACTTAGATAATGATTTTCTGACGAGCCCATGCAAGTCGTGTTGTAGGTATAGGCATAGTTTGGGTAAACATTTTCCCTTCAATTTCTACGCTCTGCTCGTAAATATATTCGTATTAGCGTTTTCCATCCCTTGGGACGAGAAAAGTTTTTGGACCTCCGAAAGAGACTCAGTCATGACCTTAGACTTAAAAATACTTCAACAGGATGGTATGGTTGTACACACGCAATTGAAAGTATCCATATTTCGCAAGAGACAATGAAAACGTTCACTCCACGCTGTTGAAAACACAATTGCATCTATCTGTTGTAACAATATAAAAACAGAGTTCTACCCAAGGGGTTCTGAAAAGAGACTGTAAAAGTCGAGGTAAAAAAAAATCTTGAAGAGTCTTTCGAGTCGGTGGAAGATATACGTAAAGACTTTTGAAAGTCCACCGAAAGTTTTCAAAGTCTTTTGAGACTTCTGATGCCTTTAAAGTCTCCCAAAGCCTTTCAAAAACTGTAAGTCATATACACAATCTTTGATAGTCTCCGAAAATGCATAAAAAGTCCTTAAAGTCTACTAAAAGTTTCAAGCCATCTAAGACACTAATAATGTATTCAAAATAGAAAAAGTTGGATTATTTTATATGCAAACGTTCAAGTGCGTATTAGTCCCTCGGTCCTACCTATATGTACTTCCCATTGAAAAAAAAGCCCCGACATCACGCTCCATGTATAGAGAGCAAATTGTCATAGTCACCGATCACAGTCAACGCGCAAGCAAATTCGTCCGTATTTGTATGAAGCGGCTATAGCCAGTGCACGCCAGATATAAAAGCACACTGAGTGCGCAAACGCAAAATCTCATTTGGCGAATCGATGTGGGCTGAGCATAGGTATGATAAAGAAAGAGCCACGAACGTATAGCAAAAGCGCCATCACCTCCTTGTCATGTAACCAAACTGGCCTCCTCCACCATCAGCCGAAATACTATTCTTATCGTCGGCACTTGGTTTAGTATATAATAGCTCCTCTTTCGCGGAAAAGCCAATTGCCGCGCATCCAGATATCCCGCAAACCCCATATTAGCGTATACGCAGACACATGGAATCGTCAACTTTACCGGACCAAATGGTGTTGTGATGGTTGTGGAGCTTCCCGCACATGTGTGTACCCCCAGATGTAGAGACTCGCATGCACCCATTCCTACACATACACGGTGTTATGCTGATAATGTATATATGTATCCATGAAGGGAGGAGTTTACCCGAGCCCTTACATACGGGGGATGGTTTCGTTTGGCTGCTGTTCCGTATATATGTACACGACGGCGAAACGCGAGTGCTTTGATGGCTCGTATTACATACACACAAAAGCTAGATTATGTATATAGCGTGACTTTGAAGATTCTTCTCTTTTCTTTGATGCGTTGTCGTTATTGCGTGCATCACATGTGCCGTGTACGAACTATCACTCGAGCTGCTGGCAAATTGCAAATTGGTGTAGGTATATACACGTTTTATGCTTCGGATATGGTGAAAAAACACATCGTGTTGGATGTGGTTACAATTTCGTCTTTATTTGCTTGAGTGATTGAATCCACGTGGTTTTTAAGTGCAGCTTCCTTTCCGATGGGTGTTCTAAAGGCTTATGGTTAAGTTACTTGGCGCGAAAATGGCAAGGTGTTGAATTTTATACTACAAATTTTAATATGCACATGACAATAGTATTGTAGATTTTTTGACTAAAAGTCTTGGAAAATAAATTATTAGATTCAGATTTGTCAAAGAGAGGGAATTATAACGCGCAAAGTAGATATCCATACAATATGTTTTCGCTTAGCTCAAAATTAAAAGTGGTTTCCGATAAAAATGCAAAAGAAAACCGAATTTTTTTGTTTTTTTTAGTATTTAAAAGGAGTGCACATTATTTATATACGACAATGATTTCGTTATACCATATTTCTATTTTTTTTTTTTTTTTTTAAACGACCCATTCATACCCAACGTACAGTCACTTGTACACGTGTATTATTACTATAGTACATCACGAAATTCAAAGTCTGCAGAAAAAGCGATAAGAGTAGGCTCATATAATATATACTGCATCCCTTGCAATAAGCTCCCAGCTCGTTAAATGCGAGCTCTAGTCACGACTACTCTTGCAACTGTGTAATAAAGAAACACTGAAATATGTATATATATGTAATATACATACTTATTTCACTGCCGTACAAAGTAAACGAGTATAGATTACGTGTAGTATAAATACAGTTATTTTATGAACCAAGGGTGAGGTTCGCGAGAAGCAAAATGTATACCCAATTGTACAAAATGTTCATATAGATATGCTTTAATATCTTATTGTTATTTCTCATCTGTTTCAGGTAAGTCCCACTTATATATACATAGTATATTCCACGTGATTCTCAAATGCGGTCCAGGGGGTGAGTATATGCTTTTCTTTTCCACATCCCCCCCCCCCGACTGGACCAGCCTTTGATGCTTCTCGACGCCCCGAAGGAACACCCATTGAAAGAAAACTCGCGCGCTTCGCACTTTATACCTTCTTCTTCTTCTTCTTTTGCCTCTCGCGAAACGTCTCCTCCCCACCCTATAAAATAATACACACAGGGAGGGTCCAAACAAGTCTCCGTAGTCCCCGAGAGATTGCAAAACCACCACCACGCGCATCACCCACAATCGGTCGGCTTTCCCGTGTCGTTCACCTCGTCTCCGTCAATGCCCCCCCCCCCCACCACCGTTCATTTTCGTATTCAAAGTCTCTATACATTGAGGCGACGGACGACTTCGGATCGGATGATTTATGCAGCATTTGGCGTCTCGCGCGCCTTGCTTTGCCTGCACCTACGAATGGCCGAGCTTCCCCACCGACGACAGAGTCAGCACCCATCACCCTCTCCTCTGGAAACATCGCGGATTCTTTGGAGCTCGAGCCTCCACCCTTGGACATTTTAGCATCTACACATCGGAGGTCCCGGATTTTTCGTGGGTTCACTAGTTGGTAATCCAAGCTGCGACTATTTAAACGTGTATGTAATAAACAATGGATCGAAGAGGGAGCTCGTCGGATCGATTTGCAAAGTGTAGGTTGTTGGTTAAAGCTGTCACGGGCTATACTATAAGGTATATACATCGTGAGGCAGAGCAAAGGTGCGTTTACACAATACCCCCTCTGGACTAATTGAATTGGGAGGAGGTTGTAGATACATCGTTGCTGTAGCTCAACGTGTATATACGCACGTGCGATTATCGATTGGGTGAGTGGGTCAAATAGTGGGAGGGTGGTGTGTGTGTGTGTGAGTGTCTTGGAAACTGGTACCGATTTTTTATCGAGCCTCGAGGTGTCGCACGTGACTCAAATAAATTTGTTTTTGCTTCAAGTGATAAAACAATGTGTTCATATTTCTTTTGAAAAAATATATACTGGTCCAACAGTTTTTTTTTTTTTTTTTTTTTTCTTTATAATGCAGCCAATGAAATCATTGAACAAATTTTGAAATCTGACATTATTTGGGCACGTAAAAGGGTTATTGGTTATATTATTTATTTATTTTTTTCTTTCAAAGAGCCAATGAAGAGTTTAGCTCTAAAAGAATTATGACATGTCCCGACGTTGGCCATTGATAAAGCTTTATACCCTATGTACAATGTACACCAGACGCGCTCTCTCGTTATAAACTACGTGACAAATTGCAGGGCTTGTAAGCCAAAGTCGTGGCGCAGTGTGCAAGTATATAACAGCAAAGACACGGAAAAGTTCATTCATCAAACGAAGCGCGAATTTTTCACGTTCATCAACAGCCTGAACTCTCCTGATATAATATTATATGTATTTGTGTGTCATCGGTTTACTTTTCGTCCAATTAGCGCGCGCAGTAAAATATGCTCCGCAGCACATAATGGACCTGTATACCCGGTAGCTATGGTCTCACAAACGTGATTGATGGACCAGAGAAAGAGAGAGAAACTCGACGCCTATATAGAGCCACGGGCGGACTTTTTGACTAATATAACGCATCGATGGAACGAGGCGACAGATGTCGGCGTCTGGGGTATCGCGTGTGATGTGTGCGCATGCCACGTAATACCCTGTAGTTTCGGATTAAAAAACACTATGGGCTGGTAATTTGTGCGCTCGGGGACAACATACAAAACAGGGTGTAGAGGGATAATTTCTGTGGGTGGGTGCTTTTTTTCATTCGGAATCGCGGGTTACTTGTTTTTTTTTTAATCTGTACAAGCACTCCATTCGCTCGTCAGCGCCCATTAGTTGAAATTTTAATCATTCGCATTTTTAACTGAAAAACTGTTTTTTTTTTTTTTTTTTCTTCTTCAATGTAGATTAAAAAACAAAAAAAATAGAGTCAACCCTGGCTTTTGTTACATTTTTGTAACATATCAAGTATCTCAAAACCGTGGCTTCATCGTTGAAAACCTTTGCACGAAAAAATGTGTTTTTTTTTCTTCTCACCTCGGACCTTTTTTTTTTTTTTTAACCCCCTTTAGGTTTGAAGAGCCCAAGGGTGCAAAATAATTGTAGGACCCAAAGTGCGTACCATGTGGACGCATAGTAAGAAAAACAATGTACGCGACCCAAGGCCAAACGTACGCAACGATCGCGCCCTTGAAAAAAAAAAAAAGAAAAAAAGTCAATACCACAAAACACGTATGACACACAAAACGTTGATCCCTGCAGTGCCGTGGCTGGGATTCGCAACGACATTTCAATACACCCCAATAAGTGCGGGCAGAGTCGTATAGCAAAATGAGAAAAGAGATCGGCGACGTACGTGTGTACAAGTAGAAGGTCCTGGCGAGGGAGTGCGGAGGAAAAGAAAACTCCCCCAAGGTGTATTGCTTCCTTTCGCGGGGGACCTCGAGTCGGAACTGCTGATGCAAAGCGGAAATCGAAAACTTTTGCGCGCCCGGACAACAACCGGCCATCGAGTTTGATTCCTCTGACGAAAGTATACATAATACCGCACAGGGGATTGTTCTGTACCTCCACAAAATTCGCGCGCTGCAATTTCGCGTCGACACGCTTGCAATTGTCTTGCAAATGTGCGGTCGATGCAGCGTGACCCAGCTCTCATATATATATATGTATACCTATACAACCCTGTCCTGCACATACAGCCATGTACACTCACATGTATCCATGCCTATACTGTGCGCAGTTATATCGCGTGGATCGCGTGTTAGTACAGTCCCGGGCTCATCGTGAATCCATATAGGTTTTGGTCCACTGCACGAGATGTTCATTCATTATTATCCTCGGCCCAAAGGTATATATACACGCACTTGACCGACTCATTCATATTTCGTTCGAATAAATTAGTGGGTGCGTATACATATATAGGCACAGAAAGTTTAATTGATAAACATTGTGTAGTCGACGCGGTGGATTTTTTTGTTTTTTTTTCTTCTTCCCCGCTTTAATATTCTTCGCGCATATCACATCGGCTGATGCATATTCAGTATTAAAATTGCTTTGGAGTAATTTAAAAAAAAAAGAAAAAAAAAAACTGCTTACTCGGCCAGTCTGACAAATGTTTGCAGATTCCACGGATCCTATGAGCTTTGCATGAATTTTCATCCGGCAGCCATACAAAAAAAAAAAAAAAAAATATGAATCTAATGAATTCTCAGTGGATACCATTTAGCGTTGTACATACGTACACCCGAGATTTTAATTAACTTCAAACTCTGTCAGGCAGCTACATGATAAGACCTCCGAGTTCAATCGATTTCGGGAAACTTTGGGCATCAAAGTTGGCCTCATTTGTATAAGCTCATCGCTCGCTCGACTAAATGGAGACAAAGTACCCTCGTGCGAAGACAAACTTCTCGTGTGTCTTCGTATGATGTACATACACACGTAAGTATTTGTATCGTGTAGCAACATACGGAAGCCAAAGATCTGTAAGTACCTCGTTAATCGAAGAACTCGGAGTCAACAAATCATCGGTCTCCGGTTGCTCGTGAGCACTGCACGAGCATTGTTGTATATTTTACGGAACTCAAAAAAATGGGGCCACTAGATTATTGACACTTAACTCACCGTCTGATAAAGTTTTTAGAGTAACCAGTTGCCTAACTGACTGTCTCTGCGTTAGTGTGAACTGATCATTAATTAAAAAGGGTATAGAAAGTACAATTATTGTCGATAAAGTAGGCTTCGGCTTTGGTGTTACATCCCTTTGATCGTTTGAAATATATATATATATCTCTCTCGACTGGTAGTTGGGATGGTTTAGCGATGTCTTTTGATCGAGCACACGGTGGAAAAACGTCCTTTAACCCGCCCTCCGACGTAATGTAATCAGCGAGCAATCGATTTAATTTTCCACCCGGAAAACCCCTAATCGAATAATTCATTGAAAGCTCGTAGTACAGTCCACGCTTTACGCTATCAATCAGCGGAATGATATACCGATCGACTGCTGTATATATACCTACGGGCGCCCTTTGGCATTGAAATGTCCCCATAGCGATTGGATTTCCACCTCTACCCTATACCTACTAGGTGTAGTTCAATTTTCGCTCAGACGCAAACGCCCCATCCCAAGAGGTACACGCGTTACACTCTCCGTACATGCCTATGAAAAAAAAAAAAAAAAAAATCCCGCACGCGTCGCCTTTTCACTTGTTCGCGGAGGATAAAAAAAAAAAAATCTCAGCTCGTCGCAAAAAAGTAATCTCGATATGACGAATAGAGACACGTACACCTCTTGATCTTTCGGTAAGCACAAATATATATGTACGGTTCCTCCGAGGTATACAGAACAGCACATAATATATGGAATCATGTTGCTATGTACCCTTTAATTTTCCCCCTTGGCAACAAAGCTTGGATGAGTACCTATACAGGGGAGGGGGGGTGAGGGTTACTGTACGAGGAAGAGACGGCCAAAAGTCTTTAATTGAGTGAAGGAGACGTGATCGGAAAATCTATAAGTACTTACAGCGCGACAGATACGAATGGGTATTATATCATATTAGGTGAATTCGAGGGGATGTACGCATATTATAGCTTCCCTCAGTTTTTTGATAACAGCATCGCGCGTCTTGCCACGTATAAAAAAACACGTTTATTGTATGAAGGTCGATGGCTTATTATACCCTCGGGCTTTTTTCTTGTTTTGTGGCACGTATACACACGTGTACTACCATCTCTCTGACTATAGACTTCACGTGCCCCGAGCCGAGTGACTTGACCTTTTGAATATTTAACGAGAGGAGCAACGACGAGCAATTGATTTTTTCCGTTAGGGCGTATAGGCAGGTGGAAAACATAAATATTTTAGTTTTTTAACTAAATGGATGAATGAGAGCGAGAAAAAGAGGGCTTGTATAATATATTCTGCAGTTCTGATTTGGGAAGATGTATAGAGTTCACAGGATAACGAGCTGTGTGCTTTTTTTTTGTCCGTAGCGTATAAGTGAATAAGTGCAGGTGATTCATATATTCTCGCACTGTATTTTTACACCAGTGGACTGGATTTAATGTATAAACATGTTTGAATTATATTTTTTTCTGCATATATTGACGTTACCACTCACTGATGAAATATATAGATTGTGAAATATTGACACTCGCTGAAATGGCATTGCATTCAACTTGAGTGCAATTAGGCACATCAGGTACGCGAAATCGATAAATAGAAAATTCAATAACACATCAAACAAGGTTTTTGTCGGATTGAAAATTTTACTTGCACGCCCGTTCGAGCACTTTCTTTAATTAAAACTCGTATCGGTATACTTGGGAAATTTTTATGGAAATAAAAAAGGCATAAAACATTTATATTTTCAATGCAAGCATGTGCAGTAGAGCGGAAGTGTCGACGATAACGTTCCCAACAGCGGTACTACACTTTTGTAGACGGAACATATTCGCATGTACGTTTCCATACGTGCGCACATTGAAAAAAAAAAAAAAATCATTGGTGTACTTATTTCGCGTTACGGTTCTTTCGGAGTAAAATTTTTTTATGCCACATTTTCAATTCATCCAAACTGAGTTCTGTAGGTATAGATGACATGTTACGTCATTCCAAAACTATGAGAACTAGAGCCTAAAAAAATTAACAAAATTAACTATTCAAGCTGCTCAACCCGTAATTTATCAATTCGAGTTATTCATTGCAACACATTCATGGTACTTTCGAAATTAATTAACACAATTTCTATAATTGGACCAGAGTTGAGGAATTATATCAATTAAACGCCAATTTATTAAGCGTTTGCCTGCATTTTTCACGCAAAATTCTGGTCCATCATTAAAAGCAAACTCAAATGATGGACCACTTCTGCGTAATTATACATGATATGGTATACTTATACATCATCAGACAAATGAGATGACTCGCAAAAGCAACCACGACACCCCATATAGTTACACCAAAGTGTTTTCTCGTAGTTAAAGAAAAAAAAAAGCATTCAGTTGCAATGGTTGTATTGAAAAAGTTATTGATAAAGAAAAAAAAATGAAGAAAAAAAAATGAAAATACGACACAACTTATATTTCGTTACATCACCCATAATTTTAATCTCATGGTATATAGACCGTGCGTAAGCACACATTGGTAATACCACGAGCACGGCTTCTCAATGCAGTAAAAGTAAAGTAAGTTGGAAATAGTAAGACATGCACAGACAGCCATAATCGCTCCCGGTAAGCTCTCATTCTCGACGCGATCCCAAATCACTTCCAATCTCGTTCCCAACACGCAAAGATCGGACGAGAGAGAGAGAAAAAATACCTACTTACGTGCAAAATCTCGCGCTGACGATCATCAGGAGCAACAGCAGTGGCTATGTACCTTTTAAATCACCGTCTGTCACGCGCCCGTCCCCACCCCACCCTCCCTCAATCACTCAATCCCGAGCATTCACATAATTATTTCTCCGACACCACCTCCCCGACTTCATCCCTCATGTACCATCCCTACACGATACTATCCACCATGTATATCCTGTATATAACTGCAGCACACGCGCGACACGCAGCATGTATATAGAGTCCGCCCATCCGTCCCGCGTCCGCTCCCGGCCCATCGTATAATTTGCTGCTACATTCAATCACAGCCTCTGCACCGCTACTGCGACATTTGTTCCGAACTCTCTCTCTCTCTCTCTCTCTCTCTCTCTCTCTCTCTCTCTATGTTTCCCCTACCGCGTATGAGGTATATTCTGGTGCAATAACTATCACGCGTCGTATAGAGTCGCGCTCCCGTATACCTCTTACCTCCTGTATAATATATCCAGCAGTTTAATTATAATCGCGCACCGATACAGCATCTTATACATATGAGTGTACATGGGCCATATGCAGTTCACCTTATCGGATATCGCTCATCGAATATTTGCGCTCACCACGTGCTTACTTACTCGTTGGTATGGTGAAGTATAATCAAGGATATGTATATCCATACAGGAAAAAATAGATGATGGGACTGACAATTTTGTCAAACGGATATTGGAATAAAGTTTCGCGTGGTATCTTTCGGTGATGTGTACATGGTATGTGGATGGAATGGGTCCTATGTTGTTGTAGGTACATATGAAAAATCGATGTATCGGTAAAAATCGGTAATGCCATATCTTCTCGCGTATATGTATTTACACTTATGGAAAATTGATGTATTTTATTTTCCGACGAATTTGAACATTCGATTGAACATTGAGTTTATGGACGAGTTTATTATTTTAAAAAAATGTGTATCGGATCCCTTTCCTTAAATCAATGAAAAACCAAAAGAAAGTCGTAAAGATGCGATCCCTTCTGTCCATACATAAAATCCAATTCCACCTCGAAATGAAATCGGCGTGTTGCATTCAAATGGCCGCTCGATCGATTCGTCGATCACCAGTGCATAAGTGCGGGTCGAGGAGGGGACAAGTCTACGCAAGAAACATGGACGGACAGCAACTCGAGGAAACGTCGGACCCGGAAATGAGATAAGATTTCGGTCCTATGTGTATTAGACCTACTGATGCGCCGTCCAGTATATCGGGGCGATTTCCCCGAGGACGCGCCTCCGTATGGCACTTCATTTATCTCTTTCGCTGAACTATATGGGTTATTTGCTTGCGCCAATTTTCGATGTCCCTTCCGTGAGGATACAGAGGCCTAATTGTTTCTGCTGCAGCTGTATTGGTCCCGGGAGTTGTTGCGATGCTTTTTGATGTGTATAACGTTTTGCACGAGCAATGGTTAAATTATGATTTTGATGACTGCATAACATTTTCTGTTGTAGCTATCGCGTAACCCTTTTTTTTTTTTTTTTTTTTTAATCATTTTCATGAGACTCAAACGATTTATAGAAGTGCAGGGTTTTCTACATTGTGGTTATAATTTTAAAAAACTATCATTAAAATATATGTTTCAAGATCCATCATTTATGCATGTATAGTATAACGACCTGGTATACGATCCAGCGTAAGCTTTCGATTACCCTAGGCTGAAGAGACACTCAAATTCATTTGTCTGTAGGGTAGCGAATCTATATTAAATTTCCCTTTATTTTTATCAAACACAGCACGTACACGCTCAATAATTCTCAATTGAATGAGCTTTATGTTTGATACTCAACTCCAAAGGTATGATTATTTATTACCGACCAATTTTTTTAAATTTTTTTATTTGTTTAACATAGAAAAACTCATCTGATTTTACAATTTTTTGTTTTTATTTTCTTTGTAAACAAAATACACAAGGTGTATAATAGAGATGATTAGAAAAAGTTGCTTGCAATTGGTGGTAGAAGCGGAAAAAATAGATTGTGATTAACAAAATTGAAGTAATCTTGTAACTTTCAAGACCCACATTTAACATACATATCCACTGCGAAGCTTCCACTTTCTTCAATTTATCTAATTCTACGAAAAAAAAACCTTTTTTGTCCTGAGAGGAACATCCAATTTTACTTTTCTCGCCTCCGTCTTGGCGACTCATATACGTACACTCGAGTCGAGATCACCCATTTTCTTTTCTCCTCTTCCCCCGTTTTTTTAATCATTTTTCTCACACGCCGGCACGTCTTATTATTCCGCCTCACTCCCGAAAAAAGGAGACGCAAGGTGCAGCTGCAAACTGCAGGCGAAGCGTGAAAAATTTCTTCTTCAAATAAACCAAGATCTTCGGCTTTGACGCCCCAGAGAAATTTTACTCGCAGTTGGGCTTCTTTCAAGAAAAAAAAAATAAAATAAAAACCTTTCTTTCACTTCTCCCTCTTTTTTCTTTTTTTGTACATATAAAGAACCATTCGATGGCATCAGAAAAAAAACCCAGCTGCATATCCACACCGAGAGAAAAAAATTACTGTGCTAGAATGGTCATCTAGTATAGTGTTCGGTCGTCCAGAGACTTTTTACTATTGGAACAATAATTTTGAATGGTTAAACGAGTAATTTTTGTTTTAAGTATAGCGATTTTTACTGTTTGTACACAAGAGAAATTACTGTCCACAATGGGTAAAAATAAGGTTGGCCAAAGTAAAAAGTCCCTATAGACGGCGGAATGACACCAGATTACCATTCCAGCTCAGTAATTTTTATTATATTTTTCTCTCGGTGCAACAAGTTGTTTTTTTTTCTCACCATTCGAAGTGCATGGACTCGAGTCAATCGAGCTCGCGGGTCACGGCAAGGTAATCTTGTTACAGCAGCGAAGGCGCGGGAGTATATAGAGAGAAAACTCGAGCGGAAGCAAAGGAGTCGTCAAACGAAACGTACCAACTTTCTTCCCTAATCGTCGAATCCTCGACGGAGAGTAGTGTATACCTGAGAGACGCCAATGGAAAATCGAAGGATTTTACAAAGTATAAAGACTTTTATTTCCCAAGGGGGGGGCACGGTAATACAGGTGACTCACCGAGTTTGGACACTTTAGTGGGTGTACGCGGACCCTTTCCCTCTTACGTGTATATATACTTCTTCTTTTCTTTCCTTCTCAACGAAGCAATTAGGAGTTCAAGATTCTCGGAACAATCAGAGATTATCAGCTGCGATGAGCGGAGAATCCAATCAAGAGGCAGACTCGCCCGACTCGAAATTGGTTTCCAACCCCCTCCTGGAGGGGTTGCAACAGTGCGGGGGTGTCGCAGGTATAGCTTGACCTCGTTCTGCAGCAAGAAGGGGGGGGGTGTAAAGAAGAAGAAAAAAAAGAAAAAAGTTAAACATGACGGAATGCGAAAAGAAATACAACGTATCGGAAGAAATATAAATACTCGTATAACTTTCTTATCTCGGCCAAACTGCTGCTTGCACCCGACAATACTTCTCGGGACGGCCGTGAATGCGTTAGCTCTACTGATGTTAAAGAGGGTGTAAAAAAAAGGGGAGGGGGCTAGGTAGTACCTTTATATATTTTTCTCTTTCTCTCGCTCCACTGTGCATGATGCGCTATGTAGGCCAAGAAGCCAGAGAAGCTTGAAAACCTTAACAACATTTCTCTCGGCTCGTGTACGTATATACATGTAGGTATGTACAAGTATACACAAGTATAGCAGTTAAGTCACTGTCGAATGAACGAAGCAGCAGATGAGTACGTCACGTGTTTCCATTTTCTCTAATCAGCTTTAAACGCTCGTTTTCATTTATTTATCTTCTCAATCACTGGTGTTTCTCTAAACTATTACTTTTAGTGTCTAATAAAGGTTTGTCTGAAAAAAAAATGCAAACACCTATACTTCTCTTGCTTTCAGGAGAAAACGTGTGTGCTAAGGGGACGTTCTTACAAAAATATCTTGCAATCAGATTTGTTTTTTTTTTTTTTTTTTTTTTAATAATGTTATCTCACCTTACTCGTCTACCTCATTTTACGAAAATCATCAGAGCTATTTTATAGGTATTGAACATCAAAATCTCACTATTTGATAAGCATGTATATATTTGATTTCTCGTGCTTCTGAACCGAAAAAAACTGCTAACTGAGCTCCAATTCAAGATTTTGTTATTTTGTGATTTTTATGTACAGTTATTTTAAGTTTGTTTGAATTAGTTTATTATTAGTTAATTTTAAGTACAAGTCTGAGACTTTAATTTTTTTTTTTTTTTTACCGCTAAAGATTGTATTTACCGATGTACTTGCATCTCTTTCTTTTACGTTACTTCGCAAAACCTTACAAGCACAGCTGATGTTTATTTACGAACTTGTGTTTGCCCGATAACGTTGCATCCGAGAGGCCAACTAAAGAGCCACTCTCTCTTTCGATCCATCTCGCGGAGGAGTTTACAAGTTCAGGAGGTCAACGGGGTATTTACGTGTCCACCACTTGACTGCGGGACAGCGGAATACTTTTGTTTTTTCTTTCAAGGAAATTTCCTCCCTTTTCTTTACATTTCCTTTCTCTTGAAAAATTGTGATCTCGCGGTTTCTTTGTACCGGGAAAATTCAAGAGTACGAGGTTGAATCACAAAAAAATTAATACATATTTTAGGGTGAAATGAAAAAAAAAAATTAATTGTTTGAATTGTACTTTGAACTTTTAAGAATACGAACATTTGATTAGAATCCGGGGCAGGGGGTAAGTTAGTGCGCAAGGCCCGCTGTTTTTAGAAAAAAAAAAAAAAAAAACCATTGACTGAGAAGAACCGTTTCCAACTTTGTAACAATATATAAATTTCTTTTTTATTCATCATCGCCCGTATAGGCTCAGACATGGCATTCTTTTACACAAGCATAGTGTTAATTAGCCATTGGTGCACCTGAGTTATGACCAGGTGTTTATATACGTATATAAACATCTGGACCAACTTAGTCACACCTATGATGATCACGTAGACGAAGCGTCAGAGAAACAGTTAATCGAGCCGCGAGAGTTAAGAGCACAGGCGAAACGACAAGACCTGAATGAGGTCACCAGACGGTCACCCATCTACTTGGAAGGTTAAACTGCATTTGGCGCGGTTAGTACTTGCTAACCGCGCCAAATGCAGTTTAACCTCGGAGATCGACGGAACTGCAACTCTACCGTTGCGCCACCCCGACCACTTCACAATATATAAATGAACGCCTGGCTATTTCATGCATACATAAAGTCCCTCACGATCGGCAAACTCGTTCATTAGCACCGCCGTCTCGATTATCTGTCGATTGCACTCGATTACGTAATACGCGCAACTTTAAGAGTAGATAAAAAAAAATAATCGCAACGATTGTCCAGCAGTTCATCTATTTTCTTTCTCGCCCCTTGTACATCTCCATCGACCTCTCAACTTTCACGATTACAAAAACTGTGTATATATAAAATACCAAACATCTTGCGCAGCCATATAAAGGATAAAAAAAAAGCAACGGGGTTGGCGGGGGTCTCATAAACATCACCAGGTGCAAATATAATTTTTTCCCCGCTCCGCAGCGAATCGATATAACGCTGCCGCATCTGCAAAAGCACCAGAGAAAAAGGGAGATGAAGGAATGAATTTGTATATATACGTATACACCACCACCACCAGCACCGCCGCACATCTGCAGGGGAAGAAGCCGACTGACCCAGTTTGCCGCCCGCGCTTTGCTCCTTTGGAAGAAATTTTTTTTTTTTTTGTTCTTCAACCATATCCGGGAAACGACACTTGTACTTTTACGGCGGATGCAAAGAGCGGGTGAGGATAATTAACTACCAAGATTCGTTTTGACGGTCCTTTTCTGAAAAAAAAAAAAAAAAGCTTTTTTTCGCCACACCGATGAATGTTTGAGCTTGACATTTTGTTGAAAAATTACCATGAATTCTCGACGCAAGAGTTTAGTGGACAAAAACCGAGATGAATCGTTCGGCAAACACCATTTCACTGTATTTCGTTACCCTTCACGCGTGGCTTTGTGCCCCGTTGTAATTTCCCTCCTCGTTTTTCATGCTTCCCAAAGAGACCCTCCAGTATACTTATACAGGACAAGTATGGTATAGGTAACAACGCACTCAGACGCCTCAGAGCCAAAGCCTCGGGAGTTACGAACTACTTCCCACCACGGACCGGGAGCCACTTGCGCCTGTCGTCATCTACATCTCTTTCCGGGGTTTTCTCCATAATCACTGATTTTCCACCCGGAAAATTTTCTTCTCGCTCGTTAAAATCCCGTCGACTCGACGCCTGCGCTCTTAATCAAACTTAACTACCTTAATGCGACTTTCATGTTGCGGAAACACCTCTTCTTTCACTCGCTAACATATTACGATGCACATCCTCGTTAAACTTGTCTCGGAATTTTTATCACGATATAAAAAATACTCCCGTGGAAACATCAATAAACAACAATTGCAAGTAATCTATGATACGTAAATTAAAATTTGGTTATTGTCATGATTAACCGCTTACGATTGTGTCAAAGTACAGGTATTAGCAATTTCGTCTCATACAATCAAATTGAAACCAAGTATAACAATCCAAACGAGGGATCGAGCTTTTCCTCGTAAATTAAAGAGACAAATGACATTTTTTTTACTTTTTAATTTTTTGATGGATCGAAAATTTCCGTGAAAAGAGACATACAGGGTTTCGCCAACACGTGTATACTTTTTACCTTACGCGTGTACGTGCACAACGCGACGTAGGTATGTTTTTTTCCTCGAGCAAACAGCGACAGCGCAAAGAAAAAAAAAACCCCCACGTCTACTTCCCATAACGCCGTGTAGTTGGCTCTGCTTTTTCTCCTGTACTCGTGTATTGAAATACATTTTTTTTTAAATGTCAACCCTTTGCATTACCTTTGCATTGTCCTCACGATGCCTATCGTCCTTACCGTTCCTCATTTCCATTGTACAAGCTGCACTGTAGCGCGAAAACACCCGCCAGATCATAAAATCTCTTTTTTTTTTCATGGCATACACACGAGCGAATAAGAGATTATCCAGAACTGCGTGTCTGATGCTTACTGCATACCTTTTCATTTCGTCGTAGAAGCTCCCTGTACTCTCGGCGAACAGCTCTCCCACGTACATGGCTTACACGTCGCTTATCCAACAAACGTGTATGATAAAAATGTTCAGGAATGAGTCGAGAGAGTACCGTGTGTTATATATTGTACGAGTGCAGCTAGTCGCGATGATGTGCTCCGCGGGGAAAAGTTGCTCCGCAAAACTGTGGAGAAAAGCTTTCCGAGAGTTTCGAGCTTGTGGCTCTCTTCTTTTGTCGAGAGAGAGACGGATTAACCCAAGTTTGCCAAAGTAACACATGTTGCACCGTTGCGGTATGGATTTTTGATTCGCGCAGTCGGGTAGAGAGACACGGAAAATCTTTGCCATGAGCGTATTAATGTATATTTTTTATGGGTGTCCAAGATACTTTTTCTTGTTGAAAAATATAATGGTGCATGAAAAACGCAAAAATAGAGTTGAAGAATCGAAGATGCCGCTGCGGTGCGTGTAGAGAGAACAGGTCACCACTATGCAAAATATTTATGCGTCGCACTCGTGTGTATACCTCTGGATGCATCTTGCGTTTTTTACTTTATTTTGCGACGTGACTCCGCAGTAACATAATTTACCCACTTGAGTGTAAATATATTATATTATGTACATATGTAGTGCAGAGTTGTATTTTTGGTTACTGGTACATTATCCCCAAAGGAATGTGTGCGTTTCAGCACGTGCTGACGGTAAAATCGGGGACAACGCGACGCCGCGAGAGTGCTTTTTTTGTAGGGGTGGAGAGATAGGATTGCTATTTTTATGCTCTGATGAGATGGAGAGAAAGAGGGGGTGGGGGTGGGTTTTTATAGGTTCGCGATGATATGGATCTCCCTTGGAATTGGTTTGTGCACCGAGACAAGTTGATGGAAGAAGTTTTCGCAAAGGACGATTTTTTACGAAAATGACGAGGAATTTGATCGTACGGAGTATAGAAACGAAATGGCACAATTTATCGATTCAATGGTTAATTTCATTTTGGCCGTGAAATATTTAATTTTCATCATGCAGAAGTGCTTCCAGTCTGCGTAATTGGGATTACGATTGAGCCTCTCCTGGGATTGAATTCTCAAAGCCATGAAAAAGCCATTCGCTCTTATCTTGACGAAGTGGCCAAACGAAGCTCGAAGGGCATAAAAAATAATTCAATCGTAAAGTCTCCAAAGATATTAAATTTTAGCTGCACAACCACACGTGGAGGGAAAAACAACCAATACAATTTACATTTTGTCGCGGCGTTAATCTTCGCGATCGCGAGTTTACCGCAATAAATTGAGATTATACGGGGAAGGGCCAAATCTCGGATAGCTTTACATAATACACTTTTGCGTGTATAATGATTTTTTTCAAACATTATATATAGTTACATACGATGTACCTGCGGTGATGATGGAACATCTCATTGTACTTCTCGATACAAATACATATACCATCACGTTGTACTCTCGTGCTTATACATATGTACATTTCCATTAAGAAACGAATACTATGAATACATAAATAAAAGAAAAGCATTCACGTCTAAAATAAAAGCTATACGCGCCCTTGAAAATGGCGTCGTTGTGGTATCTATTATTTTTCCATAGATTAATTCTCCCCTCTTGTGTATACATACTGGAGAGGAAACGTATGGTGTTTGATTTTTCATATTTGATCTGGAAAACGATATTTACAACTATTGTAGTTTATTCTTTAAATTGAAATTTATGAATCACCTGTTCGAAGAAGCTCGTATTTGCACGAGGGTTTGTACTTTGTCCACATTGTTGTGAGTCTTTAATTTTCAACGATATCCTAGCGCGAAATCAAAAGCATCACTGGTAATTAATAACATTTATTTTATTTTATTTTATTTTTTTTTCATTCAAGGAAAATTGTAAACTCATACAACTGGTGTCGGTAAAAACTGTATACCATCGGCAACGGAAACGAAGATTAAGAAAAAAGCTGTACTTACGCGCGTCAAGAAAGCTCGAGAACGAGATACTTAGGTATACTATCACAGAGAGGAGGGAAGAAACTCGGCTATGGAATCGATACTGTACTAACCAACAGAGCCGGACAGAGCGAGGAAGGAGACTCCAAGTAACGCGGTGAATACGAAATATATACGAGTAGAGGAGAGGGCAAGCGTGGAGTTTGAGGCGTTGGTGGGAAGTGGGGATTTTATTAATGTATGACGGTACACACTCGCCCCTTCTGACATCGATCACTGGGCTGTGTATTGTCTCTGTAACTTGTACTTGCACCTCCCATATTTTATTGCCCAAAGCACACGTCGGGCTTGAAAAAAAAAAAATGGTGTGTGTTCACAATGACACATTGTCTTGGATGAAGGTTATAAAAAAAAAAGTTTTGTTGCATGTGTGAATTATCTTCATTTGATCTCAATTAAGGATCATTTGAGTTTTTACCAATGCAATATATGTTTTTACGGTGAAGCAACATTTTGCGAAACTGTGCTTGAGCTTGTATGTTACTGTAAGGAAACGAAATATATTAAATACATATTAATGATTAAAGATTTTATTAGCTTTTGAGAGACATAAGTATACTATCCGTTTCGTCACGTAGACTTTGTTTCCACTGCGAGTCGAGGTATACATCTTCTTCTCTGTAAAAAATGACATTTCTATTACCTCTTTTACGAAGAATGCGATACATCTTTTTTCTACCGAAAATTGAGATATTACTCCTTTGACCTTCATGTTTGAGATATACCAACTTTTACCACAATTTTTTATTTTTTATTTTTTAAGGCAAGATACTATCCTTTTCGCCAAGACTTTGAGATAATAGCTTTTTTCCACCAAAAACCAAGACGCTGTCTTTTTTCCATTCACCGAGGCGTCGTATGTTTGCACTGGCTTGTAGAAGAAGTCTCGAGAAGTTTTTGTTGTTAAACTGCGGAATCTCTCGAGTTTATGGAACGAGGTTATCATTAACGAGGTACATCTTGGATCAAACATAAATCGATTAATTTGTATGTAGTTATACGAATCATGCCTATTATCTATATGGCATTCACAACGACAACAACAATGAATATACTTACAGAGAATCGAGATGAAATATGAAGATGCAAGTCAACATTTATTACAATGCATTTTTTGTTTATTTCCGTCACAGTACCTACGTACATCGTTTGACTCGTTACAATAAAGTCAATCAAAGCTATTTGAGGGAAAAGATCATCTTGATGGATTTTGATTATCACTTTACTAAACTAACTACATTTATATCTTTTTGCGTGATATCACCCTCGTTGATTTCGATCAGTGGTCGTTGCGATGATAACAGTTGATAAATGAATGCTTTTTCATCAAAAGTTGAACACGAGCTTGTAAAAAGGTGCTCATTGTACTAACTTGCAATTCCAACTCGAGGACAATGCAAACATGTGGAAGGTGCAATAAAGATTTTGAAAATTGACAATTGGATGAAGCTGAAACTAGCAGCCATACCGTTAACAAGTTCTACTTGGGGGATCCTTAAAACTCAATACCAGGTACCTTCTTATTTTTGTAAAATACAATAGTACCTGTATTAATTGTGAGGGTACCCCAAGGTAGAGTTTGTTGTTTGACAACTAATATACCAAACAACCCAATAGTGCTCGCCTATTTTTGATTCATGAAAAAGTAAAGAGATGTATACCTACACTGTAAAATCCATATGTATCTCACTCCGTTGATATGGTTATCATTCGTTTTGTTGGCGAAAACATTTCTTATTTTTCAATTCACGTAAGTATTTATAAAGGGATAGTGGAATTGTGCGACGCGAACTCGCTCGAACGCTAATTTCTTTCAATTTAGCTGTGCGTGTCATTGCAGTATCCTCTTTGCGCCACCCCTGCCCGAGGCAAAAGGTCGTACAGCCCTCCATCGGGTCACGCGTCTTCTATTCCTCTCCATACCATTTTTCCTATTCACGGCTCTGCCATCGTCCACGCGATACATCTTCCTTACCACGCAGCCTGAACCCTCTTTTTTTTTTCTTTTTTTTTTTTCATGCTCGATCATTACTCTTGATTCCCTCGAACCTCCACCTCACGTGGGGTACGTTCGTCCTCATGTTGTCTTTTGGTTCTCGATCGGTGGGCATCGGAGTAATACAAACGAGTGCGGTCTCCCTCTAATTCGCGAACATCGCTCGAAGTGTGTGTTTATAGTAAGCAGTAGCCTCTTTCATCCTCATTATACTTATTTCATTGTATCCACAAAATGTAATTATTTTTATTGTACTGGAGTGTACAAGAAGAATCTGAAAGTAGCAAATTCCACTTTAACGTAGCTTATTTATTTATTTGAAACAATTATTCATAAAATTTAAAAAAAAAAGGAAACTTAATTTATCCTGTTTGAACGTTACCAAGGCATATTTAGAGCAGTAAACGCCGCAAATTGGGCTCAATGACTCGCTAGATTACCGAAAAACTTTAGTAAAATCTCGCTCATAATTATTTCTCGTGTGAGAACACACAAGGCATTCCTCGCAACAATGGAGCCTGAAAACAAGATCGTATCTATCTACCCTCGAGCGATGATATGGTTTTATAGGGTTGTCTGAATCCAAGACTGCTTCGTATGATGATAATGATAAACACCATTATTTTAAACTTGGCTTATTATATCCTGTAAATTAACAGTAACTGTTCGATAATTTTTTGCATTTTGTAAATTAACAATAGAATTTTTTTTTTTGACTATATCTACTAAACTGCATGGATTTTATTATTATTTTATATTATTTTCAATGACCGTTATTTTATTTATTTATTTTTTGTTTTATTTTTTGTTGTTTTGATAAAAAAAAAAAAATCACGGTACCACAGTAGGTAAAAAAAGGTTTCAAAATTCATCACTGCTACCGTAGCTAAAGTACAAAAGTAATAAGAAAAATTGTAATCAAAAACTGTCCACCCCAAGAAGGACTAAATGTATTTTTTTACAATGAAGCTTTTACAATAAATACACTACGTATGCAGGTATTTGTTGGAAAAAAAAAATTTTTTTTATACGATAAGAAACATTATTCATGTCTCGTTGGCTCGTATTTACAGGATAATCTTCATTGCTCATTTTTTTGACCAATTATTACTAATATTAGTATAAATTAAAATAGTTTACGGTTATCTGTTTCTATATGTATGATAATTTGTCAAGGAATTTGAGAAAAAATATTTTAGGAATTAATATTTACAGTTTAACGCCGTAGTTCTCTTTACTCTCGATATCTACAGTATTAAAATGAAAGGTGGAATGTAATTTTTCAAGATACTCTTACAAAAGTAATGAAAATATTATTGTTGTTCAAATAAAAAAAAAAAATAAAAAAAATTACATACAAAATTTTAACACGTGATTTTATGACTTTCGCTTGTAAAGGAAAGAATAAAAATCTGCCGACGCAAACGAAATATTTCATCATTCCATTTCGTACTGGGACATAAAAAAAAATGTTCAATGGTTATTAGACAAAACCAATTAATTTTTCGATTAAACCTATCGCGAGCTTTGAGAGGCTTCGAGTATAAAATCAACAAGGCTTAGAGCCACGGCCTCAACTTGCTCGAGGCGACTCAACAGTACAGCTGAAAAATGGCTCTCAATCTCAAAAAACTGCTGCCTCTGGTAAGTAACGCAATTTTACTTCTTTATACGATTTTCTGCTTGCATCGATCTTTGGTAAGTTAAATATTGAACTTGTGCCAAGTTGCTTTTTTCACTGTAAGTATAAAAATTGATAGCATCACTCTTCAAAAGTTAATTTTCGTTTTCTTTCGGAGAGAAAAATCACTTTTGTTTTAACTCTGCACATACGACTGTAGTTAAGCTCGTTTAAATGAATTATTTAAAAAAAAAATTTGTTTGACAGCTTTTTTTGGTACTCATCATAAGTCCAGATGCCAAGGCGTCAAAAATTACGAGAACTTTACAGTCCATACTGGAGGTCCTCAATAACATTGAGGAAAATCTAAGAAACCCAGCGATCATCTCCACAATCTTGGATGACCTCGAAAACCGATTATTCAGGGGCCCAGCGGTTATCAACATCCTGAGTCTACTAGAGAGTATAGACACCGACCTCAAGTCTCCGAAAGTCCTCACGGTATGACAATTATGAATCACTCTATTTTTTTTTTTTTTTTTTTTTTTTTTTTTTTTTTTTTTTTTTTCATGAAAATTCAATACATCCCAATCTCGAGGATAGTAAATTAAGCGTTAATAATATGAAAGATTGCTTCACCATCCTCCAATTACAAGACTATGGATTCTGTCCAGTCGGAAGGGTCCAACGAGATAGATTTCGATTCGGAAAACGTAACGGACGCGCCTGACCAGTCCATCGGACTTAACGTAAGTAGCCCAGCAGAGTAACATATGTAGTGTCAAGTACTGCTTACGATTTTTCTAACAATTTCGTAATTCATCAGGGCTTATTCGATGCTGCGATTCTTGACATTGCTGTCTAGAAAATGGAGCCTTTTGAACTTTAGCTGATGATCAATAGACATTGTTTATAATTATTGCATAAAATAAACAATTAGTGAACAATACCACGACTCGTCTATGCTTCTATATTTATTCACACAGACATAATCCTATTTTATCCATTTTACCTTGCCTTAAAAAAAAAAAATACTCATCATTTTATGTGTTTGCCAGTAATTTTTGAAATAATGAAAAAATTAGTCAATGTAAAAAAAGTTTCAATAACATAAATCGTCATAGTTCAGAGATGATAGATAAAACTACGGTAAGTATAAATTATTCTAATCTATTGGGAAATTAGCACTGTGATGATGAGTACAACTATACGGTCTGCCTGGATTAAGGACAATTTGAGGTCTATATTACTTCAACCCGCGTAGTTTTCACAAAAAAAAATTATTCGTATGAAAAGAAAACAATGTTCTTACGGTGCTAAGGAACCAAAAGAACTTATGTAAAAGGCAGCGCTCGGAGACAAAATATTTTTTCCGAGGATGCAAGGTTTAAGTTGGTAGCACCTTGCATCTCCGATTCCAGTTCCCAAGTCCAAACCGCTCCCGTTCTAAAGCGCGAGAATTTGAATTACAATTTATAGACACTTGAAAAAAAAAAAAAATGTATAATCATAGGGAAGCCAGTGCAAATTGCATTAGAGAGCAGTAATGTATAATTTATAAATATATTTGTATTATTACTAATACATAACCTAATATTTGATTTCAATGAGGCTCTTTTACTGTCAAGCTTGAATCAGATGAAATCAGATATATTTATATTGTTACCTACGAGGTTGTATCAAAGTTATTGTTGATTCTGTTAATTTCAAGTAATATTTTTATACTTTGGTGTAAAATATTTTGCCTTTACTCAAAAAAACCCAACTTGTAGCGATTAATTTAAAACTTATGTGTGTTTTATAACCACACTTGTTTTCTTGGATGACAAATGGATTGATTGTACGTTTGTATATTAAAGCATATATATTTTTGTTATCAGTACAACAGTCACTGTACCAAATTATACGAAAAATTAAATAGCACAGCATGAAATTTTTATCAGATATGAAACAAAAACCAAAATCATAAGTAAAGTGGTGTAAAATTTATTTTAAAAAAATATATACATATATAAATATTAGACTGTTACAGGATACGTATTCATGACAAACTGTATCGATTGTAGAACTTAATTGGTTTTAAAATTTTGCAAAGACTACTTGTGTTACTAAAGATGTACATCATTTTGGAGCAAAAAACAAATTGCACCAAATCTTACATGTAACGATATACTTTTCAAAGAGTCTTACAATACAATTCAATTATATGACATAGAAAATCACATATTCTGTTTTACAAAAAAAAATATATACATATATTAAGTACATCGATCTGTACCGATTTAGTTCTCTTATATTTACATACTATACAAGTCACGCACAACGGGTAAAACATAAAATGTCCATTTTTGGCAACGTGGTCAACAACATTGGGAGACCACTGCCTTGAAAATTTCAAAAAAAATCGGATGCTGGGTCGACATTAAATCTACAAAATCCGGCTTATTGATGATATTCTTCGCATTAGTCGCGATAAACCGAAGAGCCCTGTGCCTCAACCTGTCGACGTCGTGTCTATCCGCGAGGACCATGTACTCGACAACGTTGTCGGCGCTCACTTTTTTCACGAGTTTGTCCACACACATCTTTTTCAGCTGCTCGATCTGGTACTTGTCCGCCGCGTACAAAAGGTCAACGGCCACGTCACCCAAACCCTTGACCTCCCCGATGTACATGAACCGCAGCATTTCCCGCAGAGTTTTGTACTCAATGTCATCGACGTGGATGGTGCTTGTCTTCTGCTCCACCATCAAAGTGCGGAACATGCTGGCGAACACCGGACTCTTCACCGCCAGGACGCACCGGTGGGCGTACATCATTTTACCACCAGCCACGACAACCACGTCGCTGAACTGCTCGTTGTCCAGGAGCATCTTGTAGTCGTCGAACGCCTTGGCTTTTTGCCGCAACAGAGCGTACTTCTTCGGGTGTTCGTCCAACTCCTCCCAGTCGCTTCCCGAATCGTCGTCCTCCTCGACATCCGTCGTCAGATAAACGTCGACCTTGTGGAACCAAAACTCCACCATGAACACCTGTGGTCCGGCCCTCGTGTCGAAGCAATCGCACTCCAGCATCGTGGACTCGCTCGACCATTCGGTCCGTGAGAATTGGAAGCTCCGCGTGCCCGTGTTGTTGAGGAACCGCACTTCCACGTCGCCCTCGATTTTTTCCTCGTTTTTCAAATTACAATGCAATATCTGGTCGTATTCCGTTTTTTCGGAAGACTGTGCAAACGGGAACGATTGGGTGGTCAGTTGGAGCTGCCACTTGTAGCCCAGACAAGGGTCCTTGAACACTGGCGACACTACTCTCCCGTTTTGGCTGATGTCGCTCAGGAATACCGTCCACCGGTAGTGCTTCAGTTTCTGACCGATCACGCCGGACGTGCAATCGGTGTCCAAGTTGAATGATGCCATTTTCTTTCTTGTATTGAAATCGCACTGCACAACCAGTCCTTGGTCAACTGTTTGTTTTGGTATTCTTTGACTGATGCCTTTGCGATGATTTTCAAAAAGTGAATATTCGAGGTGATACTCGTGGAACAGATAACTATTCTTTGACACCAACTTATTGTGGAGAACATAAGCTACGACTGACGCCTTTGCAATGATTTTCAACGTACAAATGTAACGAAGTGAAAATGGATATTTATCATCGTTCATTTAGTTAGTCGTTAATAGCCAAGTCGGTCTTGGGATTGGTCAGCTACCTGATAAGCGCTTAATGAATTTGGCCCCGGGGCCTTTCTTTTAGACCTCCACGTGCGCTTTCGCTATGAGGTGGCTAACAGTTGACGTAATTTTTCGCATGAAGTTTGTACGCCACCTCATAGCGAAAGCGCACGTGGAGGTCTAAAAGAAAGGCCCCGGGGCCAAATTCATTAAGCGCTTATCAGGTAGCTGACCAATCCCAAGACCGACTTGGCTATTAACGACTAACTAAATGAACGATGATAAATATCCATTTTCACTTCGTTACATTTGTACGTTGAAAATCATTGCAAAGGCGTCAGTCGTAGCTTATGTTCTCCACAATAAGTTGGTGTCAAAGAATAGTTATCTGTTCCACGAGTATCACCTCGAATATTCACTTTTTGAAAATCATCGCAAAGGCATCAGTCAAAGAATACCAAAACAAACAGTTGACCAAGGACTGGTTGTGCAGTGCGATTTCAATACAAGAAAGAAAATGGCATCATTCAACTTGGACACCGATTGCACGTCCGGCGTGATCGGTCAGAAACTGAAGCACTACCGGTGGACGGTATTCCTGAGCGACATCAGCCAAAACGGGAGAGTAGTGTCGCCAGTGTTCAAGGACCCTTGTCTGGGCTACAAGTGGCAGCTCCAACTGACCACCCAATCGTTCCCGTTTGCACAGTCTTCCGAAAAAACGGAATACGACCAGATATTGCATTGTAATTTGAAAAACGAGGAAAAAATCGAGGGCGACGTGGAAGTGCGGTTCCTCAACAACACGGGCACGCGGAGCTTCCAATTCTCACGGACCGAATGGTCGAGCGAGTCCACGATGCTGGAGTGCGATTGCTTCGACACGAGGGCCGGACCACAGGTGTTCATGGTGGAGTTTTGGTTCCACAAGGTCGACGTTTATCTGACGACGGATGTCGAGGAGGACGACGATTCGGGAAGCGACTGGGAGGAGTTGGACGAACACCCGAAGAAGTACGCTCTGTTGCGGCAAAAAGCCAAGGCGTTCGACGACTACAAGATGCTCCTGGACAACGAGCAGTTCAGCGACGTGGTTGTCGTGGCTGGTGGTAAAATGATGTACGCCCACCGGTGCGTCCTGGCGGTGAAGAGTCCGGTGTTCGCCAGCATGTTCCGCACTTTGATGGTGGAGCAGAAGACAAGCACCATCCACGTCGATGACATTGAGTACAAAACTCTGCGGGAAATGCTGCGGTTCATGTACATCGGGGAGGTCAAGGGTTTGGGTGACGTGGCCGTTGACCTTTTGTACGCGGCGGACAAGTACCAGATCGAGCAGCTGAAAAAGATGTGTGTGGACAAACTCGTGAAAAAAGTGAGCGCCGACAACGTTGTCGAGTACATGGTCCTCGCGGATAGACACGACGTCGACAGGTTGAGGCACAGGGCTCTTCGGTTTATCGCGACTAATGCGAAGAATATCATCAATAAGCCGGATTTTGTAGATTTAATGTCGACCCAGCATCCGATTTTTTTTGAAATTTTCAAGGCAGTGGTCTCCCAATGTTGTTGACCACGTTGCCAAAAATGGACATTTTATGTTTTACCCGTTGTGCGTGACTTGTATAGTATGTAAATATAAGAGAACTAAATCGGTACAGATCGATGTACTTAATATATGTATATATTTTTTTTTGTAAAACAGAATATGTGATTTTCTATGTCATATAATTGAATTGTATTGTAAGACTCTTTGAAAAGTATATCGTTACATGTAAGATTTGGTGCAATTTGTTTTTTGCTCCAAAATGATGTACATCTTTAGTAACACAAGTAGTCTTTGCAAAATTTTAAAACCAATTAAGTTCTACAATCGATACAGTTTGTCATGAATACGTATCCTGTAACAGTCTAATATTTATATATGTATATATTTTTTTAAAATAAATTTTACACCACTTTACTTATGATTTTGGTTTTTGTTTCATATCTGATAAAAATTTCATGCTGTGCTATTTAATTTTTCGTATAATTTGGTACAGTGACTGTTGTACTGATAACAAAAATATATATGCTTTAATATACAAACGTACAATCAATCCATTTGTCATCCAAGAAAACAAGTGTGGTTATAAAACACACATAAGTTTTAAATTAATCGCTACAAGTTGGGTTTTTTTGAGTAAAGGCAAAATATTTTACACCAAAGTATAAAAATATTACTTGAAATTAACAGAATCAACAATAACTTTGATACAACCTCGTAGGTAACAATATAAATATATCTGATTTCATCTGATTCAAGCTTGACAGTAAAAGAGCCTCATTGAAATCAAATATTAGGTTATGTATTAGTAATAATACAAATATATTTATAAATTATACATTACTGCTCTCTAATGCAATTTGCACTGGCTTCCCTATGATTATACATTTTTTTTTTTTTTCAAGTGTCTATAAATTGTAATTCAAATTCTCGCGCTTTAGAACGGGAGCGGTTTGGACTTGGGAACTGGAATCGGAGATGCAAGGTGCTACCAACTTAAACCTTGCATCCTCGGAAAAAATATTTTGTCTCCGAGCGCTGGTAAAAGGTGCAAAATTTCATGAGCTTTTTCTTCCGTTTTTTAAGGGTGAAGATGAGGTCGAAAACTTTGAAAGACAGTATATCTTTGATAGTAAGGTAAAGAGATTCAATAGTAAAGAGAGAGAGATGAAACTAATAAGGAGTAAAAAAATGCAGTCAGTCACGTTAAACATAAATTTACTACCAACTATATATTTGGTAGCAAATTATAAAGTGTTACGTTTTTCTTCCCCTCAAAATACTTGAAATAATTAGAGGAGCGTCGAGAGCGCCACTGTTGTGCGCGTTTGAAGTCACGATGCTTAAGCTACATCGATCGGCTGAAAAATGGATCGAGGTCATCGCGGGCGAAAAAGAGTTGCCGTGGAGGACCTTCGTCGGATATTCATGTTTAGTACTCCACTCATTGTCGCTGTTGCGGCTTTCTTCCTTTTGATTTACACCCTTTGGTTACTTGTACCTCTGCGTGCTGTTTGTATTGTTATCCTTCTTGTGAAAAAAAATCTTTACGAGATGAAAGTGTAAGTACTAGCGCGCTTTCAACTTTACGTCATAATAACGAAATATTCGTTGAATTTTTTTCACGGTATATAATATTTCTACAAATTTCCAATACCGTGAAATAGTACATTATACACTGCAAAATCCAAGTGTGTTAAGGTACACATTTAAAGTGTGGAATCGAATTTTTTGTTTTCATAAAAAGCGTTTCAGTAGGGTTGATTAACGTTTTAAGAACAAATAAATCGATGCTTCGTGAGCTATTTCACCTATTCTGTTAAACTAAACGGTTTTTTTTCTTTAACGGTTGATGTAAGAAGGCTGTAGAGAGTAAAATACATTTATGTCACATATAATACACACTTGGTACTTTATGCACGTTGAATCTGTGACAGCCAAGTTTTTTCACTCCAAAGCCTTCCTGCATTGGTTTTGCTATTTAAATGTGTCCAGTTTAATGAAACTGGTTGACCACTTGATGGATAATAGATTTGGTTGTTCTTAAAATTCTTATCAACGCAATTACGATGTATTTTATAAAAAGCAAAAATTTCTACTACACACTTTAAATGTGTAAATACGCTTGGATTTACAGTGTACACACCCATAATATGTGGATTTCTACATAACTTCAAGCTCTTTGCATCTGGATGGTGAGACGCATGGATTTCATTCGACCAGTATATTCTTACTCCCATAAAAAGACATCGCGTTTTGCTGATTCAGGACATGCGTCTCCAATGATCTTACATCTAAAATCCTTGCGACGATTCAATGAAGCGCATCCATGCAACCTGCACCGGTACCAGTATCCAGAACAAAGAGACCAAGCATCGATAAGCCAGTGCCGCGTCTCGTATGATCCGGTGGTATACCTTTTTTTACGACACGTGTGTACAAGTACATTTACGAACTCAGGCGTCTGCCTCCGAACAATAGTAGAGGCGCGTCTATTCAACGCGAATGGGGTAATGCGGTCTAGTTCACCCGCGGATGTTTAATCGGACGTCCGAGTGGGTTCATCGTCTGTGCGGGGGGAACCGAGGAGACTACAATAGATACACTATATCGCCCATAGATGCGATTTGCGCACTCGTGTCGGTGATTATTACCTGCTGTAGCACATATTCACGTGTTGGTAATTCTGACTGCTTCTATGTATACGCATGTATCTCCTCAGACATGGGCACCCTTTGATTGATGTCGAATTTATCGCTTGGCTTCGATCCTATACATGACGATTTGAACTGTGTGCGCGTGGAATGCCCAACTGATTCGAATTGTCAGTCAGCTCTTCATACTTCCGAATTTTGCAGAAAAATTATAACATACTTACACCTGCAGCTGGATTCAGTTGATTGTAGGAACATATTTACCCAAAAAAATTATCAGTCAAACCATCGAGTCTCATTTTTCCAATGTGTATATTTTACGGTCATCATGTTTTTTTTTTTTTTTTAATAAAAAACGTTGAACTTAATTTTAAAAAATTTCTTTTTTGCTGTGCGATTATAGCTTTCGAAAAAGAATAAATAAATTCTAAATTTGTTGCAATTTCTAATAAAAAAACGCCAATATACTGTTTTATACACGTTATCATTGTAAACCTCGTAAAAAATGGGTAGGCAAAAAGCAAACCGTTAACTGGGAAATTAAAAAATAATAATAATAATAATAATAATAATAATATCAGTGCGTACAAGATGATAAAAATGTGCGACTTTTCGTATTATTTTCCAGGTTGATAATATTGGCTGTCCTGTTGTACATGCTAGAATGGGACCTGAACGTCCAGTGCGTCCTCCTGCTCTGGGAGTACGTGATCGGCTACATAATCTTATTCCTCGTATCGATGGCCATCGAGCTCTCAATGTGCGTGCTGGCGACACGCGGCAGCATACTCAACACCCTCGCCCGCGCGCCCATGCAATACGTACTCTACGCACGACTGTGTAAGTATACTTGACGATCCGTTTATTTGATTTTTTTTTTTTTTTTTTTTTTTTTTTAGGAATATTTATATTTTCAAACAAATGAATAGGACAATGCGTCAGTCATTGGAAATTTTTTATCGTATAAAAAGTTTCTCGTACAACATTATTATTGTGCGTTTCAATTTTACTGGTGGAGGAACTGTTCGAGCTTTTTTTGAAAGCTCCGCAAAAAATTAAGGTGTAAAGTTTAAAGATTTTTTTTTTTATTGTGTATACACCAATGGCGGTACGTTTGGATACGTGTATGTATTTATTTTAGAACAATCCTACGCATGAATGAGAAAACAAAATGCAGTTTCAAAAAATGGTCGTTTGAAATTTCTATTTGGACGGAGAGAGAAAACAGTAAAACTGAAATTGCAGGTAGCCGTGACGCGTTACGTGCGCAGTAGAAGTAACATAGAATCTGTCGGTGGAGCCGTAAAATCCCTACGTGCTATTTCAAACTCGTCCGACCGTATACCTTTGAGCGTCACATGTCGTATCGCGTTTTCATTCTTTATTACCTGGAATTTTTGTATTTTATTCGCTTGATTTTACTACGTTATGATTTTTAAAGGTATACGTGCATTTATCAACGAGGAAACGAGAAAATTGATTTTCAATCCATAGCTATATACGTAGAAGTTTCGGTATTTAAAAGATCAGTCAATTGCGCGGTTTTGGGATTTGAAAATGTTGGACTGTACGATTGCACGATTTAAGGATTTGAAAATAAAAAACAGAAAAGTCCATTTATTCACCAGTTTTATCGGCTATTGAAAGATTCGACTGATGTTTCGAAGTTGCAATAAATTAATGAAATAAAACAAAATTAAGGCTGATGCAAGTGGAGGTCTGTACAAAAAAAAAGGCCCGAGTTGTAGTAGAAATAAGAAAATATTTGCCTATATAATACATCAAAAAATAGTTATAAAATTCACTAGTTTGTACTTATGGTAATGTTGTATTGAAAATAATGTTTGTAAAATTCACTAGTTTGTACATATGGCAATGTTGTATTGAAAAAATATTGTTAATATTAAAAATCCGCAAAGCATACTAGCAATACCTATAGCATTTTTAAACAAGATAAACTTGCCTTTTCAAAGAAATCTATTTCGGCCCCAAGTGCAAGGGCGCAGGGGTGCCCAGCGCAGGGAGGAAAGGAGGGATATCACGCGTATACCGAGCGAAGTCCCGCAAAAATGCCGTGTACCAAATTTCCCTGTATACTGTGACGCTGTAATATCCGATGACGTGCTCGAGAAATTGTAGACCTCGAATCGAGTCACCTATGGGTGCATCTGAAAAATATCGAATTGCTCACTCCATGGGTAACCCCTTCCGTGTTCCAAAAATCGATGTTCCGCTTTGGCAATCGACAAATATCAGGTCACAGTCGATGAAAGTTATGACAATTGCGTGTACAGTTTTGATGTAAATTCTCAATTTTTTCTTTATGACTAACGTGTAGTGCAGATAACACATGGATTAAAAATAAATGCAGAAATACATCAGACGTGATAAGTATAGCTTATCGGTATCGGTTCCGGTTACTGGCACTAAAATAAAATACACACGTAATGCACACATAAATGCAGTTTCATGCATTTGTTTCGACGCGATAATAAAGCTGCTCATCCGAGAGAATGACATAACTCGCGTAAACGAGAGAATGATAAATGCAAATGTAATGGTATCTTTCTCACAGAGAGAATGCCTTTGGCTAAACTAATCGATTTATTTAAATCATGTAATGTATATAAGGTTGTAATTGTTGCTGTGAAGTGGTCGACGCTCCATTGGGTACAAGTTGATTTGATTCTTGATGTACATTATGTTTCCAAACATGCACGTTTTTATACGCTCGAGTGATTAATACAGTTGAATTTGAGTGGTGGAGTACTTCGCTCAAGCGATTTCTCCAACCATTTATTTTTCCTAGTCAAATGTTTGAAAATTATTTCTTCGGGGGTCAGTTTAATGCACAATTGTTACTCGTAATACTTTTCTTTTATATCTTAAAGCATCATTTAAATTCGTGATCCACACGTTAAAACT
Organism: Copidosoma floridanum; assembly: GCF_036245765.1. Lineage (NCBI taxonomy): Eukaryota > Metazoa > Arthropoda > Insecta > Hymenoptera > Encyrtidae > Copidosoma > Copidosoma floridanum. Next base: position 5,494,786 of record NW_028321897.1, on the reverse strand, counting down.
TACTTTTCTTTGATTATAGTTATTCTTACGTCCTTAAGTATTGTCAATTTGAATGAACCAGTAAAGATGATTATTGGGTTAAACTGTATTCAAGTTTTTACATCTCTTTATTTTTTTCCGTCACTTCTGTCTGTTATTTGCTCTATCGTTTTTTGGTTTATGTAGGCCATTGTGACAAATTATCCAAGTCTGTGCCAAACCATGTATTGTCATAGCTTTATCCACGACTTTCTGGTTCGCGCCATAAAATCCACGTCTCCCACTTTACACATTTGTTTTTATATCGATGTCTATTTCTTATTTTCCGATTCGTTGTTTGTGCTATCAATGCTTTTTTTCTTCGACAGAGTAAGTGCGCGTAGAGGGATTAATAGAAAAAAATTTTGATGGAGCAGTTTTACTTCTCTTCCTCTTAACTTTTTATTGTATCGACTGACACGCAGATAGTGACCGAAAAAAAAATTATACTGTGTGTCCTATGGGTTTGGAATCAAATTTTCAAATTAAATTGACACACGTACAGTACAATCAATGAAATATTTAATCATCTTCATATTTTTTAGTCCATTTTTTTATATACAACGTTTAATATTCTTGTGTAGTAGTTTCTATAATTTAATATCTTTTTCTGCATCTACATTTTTTTCTATGTATAAATAGCTACAATTTCTTCTTCTTAGCATCTCATGCGCTGTGCCTTTGTTGGATTCAACTTTTGTCTTAGTTTCAACATGTTTGCAACTGTAATTTTATATTTCTGTTTGGTCAGTTTCACGTACACCTTTTGCATCTGTAACTCCATGTTTCCACATTTGCGCCTTTTTATCTTCATTTTCGTACTTGTGTCTCCACATTACTACTTTATGTCTCTGCTCATCCAATACGTAATTTATTTTTGCCTCCACATACGTCAGTGGACTCGAAGATTTGGTCGAACGACACGTTTCTCTCGCAATCCTAAACTTATCCATTTCGCTCACCAAAACATAAAATTTCCGTGATAACGACGAAAAACTACATCTTCTCTCCTGTCCAGTGTGGCAAATCCTCGCAAGCGTGCAATACAGCCGAGCGAAAAGTGTCCCCGTAGTAGTTGGAAGGGACGTCGCTTTATTTCTCTCGAGCAAGGACAAGAAAAAACAACGGAGAAAAAAAAAAAATACGGAGTGGATCGTTTCTTCGTCAGTTTCGTCTTCGCGAAGTTGCTGATTTATCTTTTCCTTCCCCCCCCCCCCTCATCGCCCCATTCTTCTAATCCACGATAGTTAAGGACAGCGCAACGGTGGGTTCCATCTTTCCGATCACGTGCACTCAATCGGTGTATAAAATCGAGAGCCGCTGCCAAGAAGCCCGGAAAAGCAAAGTAAAAAAAGTAGGGGGGAAAGCTTGACCGCCAAGGACATCCATTCGAGAACCAATGATTTTAAGGTATGCCGTAGAGGGCGCTGTCAAAAATTGATGTCCACGTGCCCTCTCGCTCGGGGGAATGGAGTTTCTAACTAATATAATCCCACACCGACAAAGAGGAGCCATTTGTCAAAGGTATACATACAGGTGGGGTTTCTTTTTCTCGCACCCTGCACTCGTATAGAGTATATAATTCAGTGGGTTGGACAGCGCTTGATTGATTTAAGTGCCCGCTGGAACGGGTGTACTATAAATCGTTCACTACTTCGTCTTAATGTTGCAAGAGTGATGAACAATGACGTGTGATTAGATGAAACAATTGCGTATTGATGGTAGTTTTGTTCCTTTTTTTTCTGATTACAGTTTTTTTACTGGTAGAGGCGGCACTCCTCGGGGCCGGGGTGACTTGGCTGACGAGGTTCTACCACTCCTGTCCTGTACATAGAGGCAAAGACGTGATGTTAAGTGAGTACAACTTTGTAATGTTTTTAATTGTACATATTCAACCTCCTTTGATCGATGCGTCGAAATATCACGAGTCCCTGCGCTCAACACCGAATAAATGTAATAAAATAAGCAAATGTATTCACAAGTGATGGGACGTCGTGGTAAGACCCTCCAGTGGGCAAAGAGCTACCTGTGCTTGTATATAAAGAGCTGCAAGTTGAGTTCCAGAGTAAATGGAATTCGAGTGTGTCCCTACCGTAAAAATATCCTCTTTGGAATTGAAATCGTGTGTACAAATGTCGGTGCCAAACGCGTTTTCTCGTCCTCTCCTTCGATTAATCCCGCCTGTGTAGAGAGAGAACACCCCGTGGACTTGAATTTAGATGAAGAAAAGAGCTGCCCCTCGCGAGGGACGGGAGAAAATTTGGCGCAAGTTCAAAAGACCAAACGAGAGAACTGGGGGGGGGGGGGGGCAGGGTGTTGAAATCGAGCAGAGAAAAGGAAAGAAAAGTGCCGACGGGAGTCATTTCAGGACCGATAAATTTCGTGAGGATTTCCTTCGAATACCTGTATAATCTAACGTCATAGGGGCAACTCGGCGCAAAGTTTCCGTCTCCGATGGGTTATTACTTTTGGTTATTTATGTATACCTAAACGCCCTCGTACAAGGTAAATCGGTTGATCGGCAAAAAATTCAATCGAAACTAGTATTATTATTTTTAAGCAGCACGTCCATGCGGAGATAATAACTTTACATTCAACAAAATATGAAGAATTTTGTCTTACGTTATACCTACGGATTTGTGGGACTATTGTTATTTTTTCTTAACTTTATGAAGTGTTCACAGTTGGCGGGTTCCTTTTCATTATCAGCTCACCAGGGATATACACAATCCTTTGTTGTTTCATTCTATACTCTACCAACAAATTAAACGTCATAGATAAGAAATAATTATTTTTTCGTGTTGGTGTAGTATTTATCATTACTTTTGTGTCCGGCAAAGCTTGAAAGTGCCGCACTTTGCCCCGAACGACCTCCAAGAGGAAAACGAAGCAAAATCAATCGCGTGTCTCTCGTGTTCGAACGCGCGCTAAAACCCAATTGACCGAGCAGCTAAGATTCCGAATCCAATGATTCATATAACACACACCCATGAGGCGAGAGAAACCACTCGAAATTCAACGCTCCTCTCGTGCCCCTCTCTATATATATTGTATATAATATCCGATACGGTATTTCCTTTTTCTTCCCCGCTCGTGTCGATGTCGAAGCCATTGCTCTCCGAACGAACCAGACCCGCGAGATCGATTTCTCTTTTGCACCCTCCTTCCGCGGAATTAAATACGCCCCGCTTGTGGTGAAGAAAACCAAATGAAACGAGCAACTTTTATGGTTTTTGGACCACAGCTCTGGTGATATCGAACTGGTGCGTCCTGGTTTTGATAATGATAACCGTGTGGTGCGTTTACGACGCGGCGGGCAGATCTTGGGTCAAGATGAAGAAGTACCAGCGCAGCATGCGCGAGGCCGAGTACAGGACCAAGGCGCACTACAAGCGCAGCGGCAGCAACCGCAACTGGCGACAACGGTTGGTATACGTTATTATATTTATATTCGGTAACTAAGGATGTATATGTATCGTGTATTTTTACGAAAAACGTTTCACATTGGGAATTGGCGAGTGAAATTTTTCTCTCTTGGCACGTTTAATTGGAGTACGTTTTGCGTCCACGGTTGCCGAGAAGGGACGCTAATAAATCGTATGATTCGTGGTTGAAATTGACGGTGGTTTAATTTTTTTTTGCACGCCCCGCTAACGGAGAGCTTTTTCTTTTTAATTTTAAGAAAAACAATATTACTCTTTGAAATTGATCAATGTGTCTTAAGAAACCGATTTTTTAAGTAATACATCAAATGACATTTATTTTGTTGTCAGATACATTTGACAAGAGAGAAAGAGCTTTTTCTCTCGAAATGGCAAGGATACAAATGTATATCGATACAACTATGAGAAATGACTATAAGTTTTTTCACTGCAAAAAGATGATTTTTATCAGGTTTTTCTTTGTTGGAAAATTTCTAAATGTAATGTTTTTCGTCTCTGGCGATTTGTAAGCAAGAATGGACTACATTTCAGTTTCAGAATATGTTAAGGAGACAATACTCGCTTTAACAGTATTATTCTTTCAAATTTTTACTTTAAGATATAGTATTCTTACTCTCCGGATCGAGCACCACTAAAAATTAGCACCTCTTTAAAAATATAACATGTGAACCAGCTATTTCTTTCCTCCAACCATTGTAATATAGGACAAACTATTTAACCCCACACAAAATGGTAAAATTTTTGATCATTGTCTTATTTTTACTATTAGTTTGTTCGTCTATTCACAATCAACGCCTCAAAACGAGTGTTGAGAAGCAAATACAAGAATTCTACGATTATCGTAACACGTCATTCAAATAATTTATTTCGTGTTGGATGGAAAGATAAAAGAAAATTCAGGACCAAGTCTTACTAGTAACTAGTCAGTCGACTCGTCTATAATATATACGTTTAAGCGCAAAGTTGCGGACGAAAGAGCGAGTGGTGGTGCCCGAGACCGGGAGCTAAAACCGCACTCGAAAGGGGAATATCTGAATTCACTCCTATTTTCGCCTCTCGCTGGCGTAAATTTGCCATTTTCCTCCTCGTCCACCCATCGGTGCACTTTGCTCTCTGCTCCGTTCGCGATCGAGTTTCAACATTAAGTTTTCAAAGTCACTAACAACTACGTGGGCTATACGTTATACGCATACTGTGGATACATGCGGTCTTTTCGGTCGATTTTTCGCGCAACTTTTGGGGACGAGCTTTAAATTACGTGGCATAGGTACCGTTTTGTCGTTGGTCGCTTTGAAAATACACGAGACGCTCGCGATTTGAGGGTGATGTTTTTTCTTACGCAACGGAGAAAAACGATACAATAAAGCGGCCGAATTTATTCAGTAAAATAAACTTTTGTGTTTAAGGCTTGTCTGATACCTTTTTTATCAGAATTACTCTGCTTATACGTGACGCATAACTATAATGTTCGGACTTTCTTAAGTTATGACCAAATATTTTACATTTCCAATATTTTCATTATCCATTTTCTATAGACGCAATTAAAAATTCACATTGATTAAATTCTATAAAATAATCATTGTCTCTTCGAAACAAACTTTTACACAAAAATTTCATCCTTTTCTCAAATGTTCAACAATATTTCTCGACTGCACGTAGACACTGTGAAAATCAAATAATAATATTACCAAGGAAAAATCAATTTCATCACCTATTTTCAACGTTTGTCGAGTTTTACAATAATATAACTACTATTATCCACTGACACAAAATCATAGAGATTAATTTTTCGAGAATAGAAAAAACTGTTTTTCACCATTTATACCATCAAAATCAATTCCTGGACAAAATATATAAAATACAACTTTGAAATTTTATCCTTTGGTGCTATAATTAGTTTTAACGATCTGCATAGTAATAAACATAAAAAAATACATTTAAAAAGTGTTTTATCTATTTTCTTTATAATATACCACATGTAGATTTAATATACCTACATAAAAAAGATTGAAAAATAAATTTATTTTATATTTCATATAATGTATATCTGTAAAACTTCAATTTTTGAAAGATTATTGAAAAGCTATTTAAAGAATGAAAATTTGAATACGAAAAACTAGATATTTCTTTTTAGTTCTGCTGTTTACTAGTAAAACATTTTTTGAATGGAAAAAAAATCGATTCACTACTTATTACACTCGAAATTCGTTTTACATCGCAAATGTACAATTTGATTTGTTTAAAATTTAAGACACTATCGTGGACGAGACGTGTCTAAACAGCTTGCATTACATTATGAGCGAATAATCAACGAAATAATTATTCAACGGCTATAAAAGAGAAAAAATTGTACATTTTAGAAAAGTGATACGCGCCTACCAAGACAGCTGGGACAACAGATGCAGGATACTGTTCTGCTGCATAGGAAAATCCGATAGGAACAGAGTGAGTGGTAACAAAGAAGAAAAAGAAAAAAAAAAAAAAACCATTCGGTGAATTAATCCAAACACAACTTTTTTTGACAACAGAACTCCTTTGCGGACATAGCCCAGCTGTTGAGCGACTTTTTTCGCGACCTGGACGTGGTGCCGTCCGACGTGATAGCCGGGCTGGTGCTCATGCGGAAATTCCAAAAAATCGAGCGCGAACTCATAGTCAAGCAGCGCAAAAACGACACGTACGAGTTCCTGTCGGGGGTGCCGATAACGCCCCGCACCAAGTTCCTCTCCCTCACCGAGGACGGTGACCTCGGGCACTTTCAGTCCGCCATCCACTACATGCACTTTGCCCTCGCGGCCTACGGCTGGCCGCTCTTTCTCATCAATCAGTCCAGCGGCGTGTGCCACCTGTGCACCAGGTAATGTTTCATCGCCAACGACTACTCAATGCGGAACTCTATTTTCAAAATGTTTTTACTACTTTCCAATGACAACAGAGTCACAAATGCTTTTTCAAATTTTTACTTTTCAATATCAAATTTTAAGCCCCGTTGAACGCACTCGCCATGGATTTCGAAATTTTTAACAATAGTTATTTAGAATTTCAGGAAACCATATGAATTTTTTCAATTTTTTTTGGAACAAATTGTTTTTTTATTATTCGTAAAATACGAGCTTGCATTTATTGCTACCCTTGAGAGCTTGCATTAAGAGTGCAAATAATTGGTCAAAATTATTTTAAAAAATTTGCACGATTTCGTGACACTGTCAATAGTTATTGTTGAAGGTTTCACTACTTTCTCTGCATTTTGAGAAAATCGTTAAACCTCTTTAATTAACTACGAATTCTGAAATCAATTAATATCTTTGGAAAATCACCCTATCCCTTCTTAATTTGTACTCTCTCGATATCCGATGGAGAAAAAAACAAACAACAAAAAAAAAACCACTTGTTTAATGGTTCAATCGCAGACTTAGGTGCTGCTGTTTCCCATGCACGAGGCGCAACGACGACGCGACAATCGTCGAGGACAACTGTTGCCTGTGCAACTACGCGACCATCCGCAAAATGGTCGAGATCGGCGAGATCGAGGTCGTGTACGCGACCTTTCACGTGGATGTTGGCGAGACGCCCTTCTTCGTCGCCCTCGACTACACGAAAAAAAAGGTTCTACTCACTTTTTCCTCCTATCCCTGTATCGCCGAAAAGTCACAAGTCGCGTGCGTTAGTTTCGAGGCGACAAACTCATTTGTATAATTTCCAAAATTTCACGCGTATGAGTTTTCGAAAGTTTGAGCTGTCCAATTGTTTCTTCTTACGAAAAAAAAAAAAAAAAAAATTAATTAATCTTACAAATTATACATTTAGTATTGGTAACAATAATATTTAAAGTTGACTACTATTTCTATCAATTTTGTCAAATGTTTTATGAGAATTAAGTACCAGCATTGTTTTTGCTCAATGAATTTAGCAACACCCTTTTCTTTTTTCTTTCATCATGAGTGACTTTTGTCGCGTTGTAGAAAAAAAAAAATCCTTGCTCCATGAAGTCAATAAACGGGAGGGGGTGGGCGTGGGGTGTAAAATAACAGGTGGTGGTGAGCATAAGGGGCACACTGAGCATGAAGGACGTGATGACGGACCTGAACGCGGACAGCGAGGCTCTGCCGTTGACGCCGCCCCGGGAAGATTGGCTCGGCCACAAAGGAATGGTCCAGGTGGCCGAGTACATCCGCAAGAAGCTCCACGACGAGGGGATCATCGCCAAAGCTTTGGATAAGGTGAGCCGAGCGAAACCCGTACCTACTCCCCTTTTCTTCTTCGTCTCGAGGGGATTCTTTTCTTTATACGCTTTCGGAGGATGATTGTGCCTTTTTTTCCGATTTTTTTTTTCTTCTTCATCTCGGGCGGTAAGGACGCTGGGATTACGCGGAAAATCTGGGCTACTTTGTCGGTTCTTTTGATCACTTTTCTTCGAGGGGATTACTCGGATATGAGAAATAATCACCTCGTTTGTCCGCACCATTCGTCGGATTGAGGTACTATGTACAGCTCTGGTGCCAAATGAATATCGGAAAATCACATTTGCATAGGTATTGAATTGTATACATCATTTGCTATTTTAACTGAAATTCAACGAGACTCCTCGTCTCGTCTCGACGTCTCGAAAAAATAAACATTTAGTCCCTTCAACCCTTTTCTGCTTTCGACATACGTACGCGTGAACAAAGTAGAGACTTTTTAACACCCGAACAACTCTGGAAATGCCAAAAAAAAAAAAAATTTTCTTCGAGACTTCCGAGAGACTCAAAGGTCCGAGACGAGACCTCGTATTTTTTCACCGAGACCATCTCGTCTCGACTCGAAGTAGGTATCGCACAAGCCTACCATATGTATAGTGGCAGACTATTTGATTAGTTCTCGATTAGTTATTTTAAAATTTGGCGGGTGTAATTCACTGAAGATCAATCCCAAATTCCCCATGATATTACGTACCAATAAAACCAAATCTATATATGTAAGTCGATTGTGAAAAAAAAAAAAAAAAAAAATCCACAGAACCCCTCGCGAGGTACGCGCGACTTTGGTCTAGTTCTGGTCGGTCACTCGTTGGGCGGCGGTACCGCTGCCATCCTGGCGATCCTAATGCGCCAGGACTACCCGGATCTCGAGTGTTTCGCTTACGCGCCACCAGGTGGCCTGCTCAGCATGCCCGCCCAGGAGTACAGCCAGGAGTTCATCACGTCCGTCGTCGTCGGCAAGGACGTCATACCCAGGATAGGCCTCAGACAAATGGAGAGCCTCAGGGCCGACCTTCTCAACGCCATCAAGAGGAGCGTCGATCCCAAGGTATGTTATATGTACACACACCGTAAATGATTGCCCGATGCGACTTTGTGCTCCCAACAATTTTTTTCACTCTATATTTTTCGCGGGGGATAAAAAACGCGCGCGCAGTCCTCCTCGAAAATTCATTATTGCGCTCTTTGCTCTCGGGTAAGGATCAAGAGCTTGTTTACACGGCACGTGCCTGGCTTTCCGGATGAGAAGTAAAAAAAAAAAAAAAAAAAAAAGCGCTACGGATGTAACAACGTATATTGTTTCGTGAGCTTGTGGCAAACGGTTTTCCCTTCCACCCTCGAAAATGTTCATGCGTATAAGCGGCTAATAAATCCGCGCACAATCGATAAGACCCTGGTCAAAACAGAGACACAAAAAAAAAAACAAAAAAAAAAAAAACCCTTCTCTTCCCTCTACAGTGGAAGACGATAACTTGTTCGGTAATGTGCTGCGGTTGCGGGGCCATGCCGACCTCGGCGGCGAACCTCGAGGCCGAGGGCAGCATCAGCGAGTACCAGCGGGAAAAGGACCTCGCTCGCTCCGAGGCCATCGTATCCACGGAGTCGTGCACCGCCCTCACGCTGCACCGGCCGCTTTATCCCCCCGGCAGGATCATACACGTCGTCAGGCATCACCCGAACAAGGGAGAGTGAGTTGCTTTTCCTTATCATTACGTGTTTCTTCATGAGTTGTTTTTTTTTTTTTTTTTTTTTTTTTTTTTACTACTGAACAATCGTTTTTTAATTTTTGCCGGTGTTTTAATGCTTAACCTGTCGCTATACTGTGCTTACTTATTGCGAGCTTTTACTGTTTATACTTTTAATCAAGTGCTAACGCGTCATGGTCATTTTTATTTTTATTTCATTCATTTGTAAATATTCATATTTTTATTTTTCCGTTCCGAAAGAAATTTACTCGGTAAATCGAGTTAAAAGACGATTATTTTAGGTATTATTTTAACATACGAAAATCTTTTTTATTTATTTATTTTTTTTTTTAGGAAAAAGTACGAATCTCGATGGAGGTATGTTTATGACAAATTATTGTACCAATACGGGGTTACAGAAACAAAATGGAAAAACCTTTCGGGATTTGTTTGGGCATGATACATTTTTGACAAAAATCACAGATTTTTTCATAATAATTTACAATTTGCTTGATTTGAGTTTAACGAGGTCAAATTGAATTGAAAAATAATTCTTTATCTTCGATCAAAACTGTTTTTCATATTTATTTATTTATTTTTTGTTACAAAACTCATCATCAATCCCAATCGCCGCAAATGCATGCTTTGCATATAAACATATATATACTTTGTAGAGCGCAGTTAAAATTATGAAAGTAATTAGTTTTGATAACGTAACTAGTATCGATGTTTTTCATGTAAATTGGCTATCGATAATAAGAATAATAACAATTAAAAAAAAAAAAAAAAAAAAAGTAGAAGTAAAAAAAGGACAATACTTGAGACTGAGAATGTGGATTGAGGGAAATTCTCTCAGATGAAAAGCTTGAGGAGGTTCTGCACCTTAAAAAAAGCCTTCGCTCCAAATTGTTGATTAAGGAGCTCTCATGGAAACGAGATGGTAACTGAAAAAAATTTTTTTCATGAAATTTTCGCCTGTATTGCCTACTTTTACATACCTAAACAATAAATTATACCAATTAGGAAATAGCTTTAAAAATCTTGAATCCCATGAAAAAGTTGACAAAATTGCTGACACAGCTTTTAAAAACTCACCTCTGCATACGGAAAAAAATTAGTCCCTAAAAAAAAAAAAAAAAAAAAAAAAAAAACGATCTCATCATTCCAAATTCTCAGTCCCATCTCTCTAAAAAAAAAAAAAAAATAAACTCACCGCATCAAACGACCAACAATAACCAAAGTCTCCCCCCTCGGCCGCTCCTTTTTTCCCTTGCAGGCAAATCTTGAAAAAGCACGAGCCGGTGTACCAAGCGCTGTGGGCCGACCCGGGCGACTTTGACGAGGTCCTGATAAGCCCAGTGATGATCCAGGACCACATGCCGGACAACATGCTCAAGGCCCTGAACAAGGTAAGCGAGCGCCTACCCGCGACCGAGCGCTTTGTTACCCCGACGACGACGGCCAAGAGGCCCGGGGTCTACACGAGCCTCCAAGGGGCTCGCGGGTCCACCACCATCACCTCCTCCTCCTCCTCCTCGACCTCCGGCACCGTCGTGGTCGAGCACGATTACACCGCCACTTTACACAACGGCCGTGCAATCGTGGCCGAGGACGAGGAAGGCCTGCTCAAAGGTGGACTCGCGAGGTTCGACATTCACGACACGGACTTGATTGTCGTCGATGTCGAGGTGCACCACCATCAGAGGAGCGAGATGCAGCCCGGATCGTGATCATGTATATATAAGGGCTCGTCAATGGTGCCGGGCGTCACTCGGGTTGCAGTTTCAAAACAATCGACGCGTCGTTGTTACCCGCGTATCTTTTTTTTTTTTTTTTTTTTTTTTTTTTTCTAGTTGGAACAATAGAGTTTTTATTTTTTATTTTATTTCGTGACTTTTTTCATCACTGTAGTTACCGCTTAGTGAATACACCTCGTTACTCGCTGTTAAATATTTTACACGCAATACACGTCATTTATACGGTATAGTCGTGTTGAAAAATCATTACGCTTCACACGTCATTTATTTTATGCCTTGCTTCCTCCTTGGGGGAAAAAAAAGCTTTGTGATAGCTCGAAGAAAGAATTTTTTTTTTTCTTTTTTTTTTTTTTCTTCATTTGAAGTAAAGTTTAATAAATTATGTGTCTCTCTGGTACGCGGATGAATGTCATCGTTAGTCGTCTTGAGATTCTGTCGACCGGTTTTGTTCCAACAATCTTTTTTATTTATTTTTTTATTTTTATTGTCATTACGGAATATTTTCACAATTTATTTTTCATTTTAACTAAAAAAAATGTTTTAAACGTAAGTACGAGTGAGCTACGTGACAATGATTTGATACCGTGTTTCGTAGCATCATCAAGAATCAACATTCAATGCAATTACAAAGACATACGGTTTTATGGCTGCATTAGATTAACAGCACAATTTATTGAATAATTTACCCCAATGTTTATCGAAACATTAAGATTGTAAATACATTATTCAATGGATTTCGAATGAATACAAGACACTTTTAGTGGCTCGCAAGATGATTCATGTATGGTTCAGAGAGAAAAAAATTAAATCAGCTTCTTTGGATCATTTTCTTCCGAGCGACAAAAAACTTTATATTTGTTTTGCAAGTACAATAATTTATAATCGTGATTTGAGTCTTTTTATATGTTGTGTAGAATTTAGAAATAAATCGTTTCACGATGATTATTACCTACGTGTGTAAGGAGTGTTATTGGTATTTTTAGAATCGATATGAATGCCACACCATTTGAGTTTCGTATTTATATAAAGAGAGAAAATGTTTCGTAAAATATTATTTTTTAAAAATAAAGTTTTAAAGTAACAATATGAATACAAACAAGTATTGAGTTATTGTTGTACAAGTAATGATGTATTTTTATACAGCTATATTAAAAAAAGCATTTTCTCTGTTCGGAGGAAGAGTTTGTTTTTGTCCCTGTACTGTAGAAAAAAAAAAAAAAAAAAAAAAAAAACTATAAAAGACTCTGGGAAGTTATCGTGTACACTAAAGTTGCATGAAGTGAATGTATACAATGCCGCATGACTCGTAGAGCATCATAGATCTGTAGCATTCATGTATACCTTTATTTATACTTTGTTTTATAAGATTTTTTTATTTATTTATTTATTTTACCAGCCAAGAGTGGAATCAGTGTGGTTAAAGCACAACAAATATTGAAATCACACAGGAATATGACAATCGTTGCATAAATATGTTGTAAAAATGTTAAATGATAACTAGTCGGTAATATATGAGAAAATTAATTAATGATTTGGTTGTTGAAGAGTCCGGCAAATATAATTACCAATATACCGTGTCATCGAGCATCAATTGACGATTTTATAAATGTACACCCAATGATATCATGTTTGTGTTTTGTATCGTTCAATCGCATCTTCATCTCGCACTTTAGTATTATTTGGATTTATACCTATAAGCTAAATGGTGAATACTATTGTAGACAATATACGTGACTTATTTGTAAAAACAGTCTTTTTATTTATTTTGGTTCCTTTAATCCTTCGTTGCTCCCGTCAAATCAAATTATTTTTTTATATTTTTAGTTTTATGTTTTATTTAAATTATGTGTTTTTTTTTTTTTTAGTCACTGTTTATATTTTGGTATAACGTATCGAGGTAGATGTTTGACCAATAGAAAACCTAGGTATTGTTTTTTGAAGTTTTGCCATTTATTTTTGTATCAATACGTATTTTTAGCGCACTTTTCACTTTTCATTACCGTTCGAATGGATTTTCATTGAAAAATCTTTGTAGCACGAATGCAAAATTTTTTCCCCGAAACTTATTTCCTCACCGCAACAAAAATGTATTATTTTCGCAAAGTACATAGCCATAAGTATCTTTTCGTTTTCTTGATGGTAGCGAAAAAAAAAAACCAATCTTATTGTTCTTCCAATAAACAACATTTTCCAAGATTTTAATTGCAATAAATAGTTGGAATACCACCTTCGAAGTACAAAACCCACACAAAGCCAACGCGCAAATTCTAAATAATTGAAGTATAAAAAAACAGCCAATCTCTAAGACGTAAGACCCAAGCCTATGTTAGAGTGTGTGTCGGATGGACCACAGGTGTTGGAGCACAGGGAGATATGCGCGGAGCTGAGCGCCGTGTCCGCAACTGCACCAGTAGCGACGACAATTGTTCCGACGACAACGACGACGACGACGACGACGACAACAGTGACGCTCGACGTCGCGGCGTTGGAAAGGACAACGACGACGACGAACAACAACCGCGTAACCGCGACGGTGCAACCGCAGTCGCCTACAATGGACTCCGGCACAAGGTACTGGTAAACTACCGCTTGAGTTCAGAGTTTGAGCTGTCAACCACCGACTCATTTTTGCCATCCACATATGCTGGTCGAGGGAACATTGTCGATACATAGGTACATATAAGGAAATATCTCCTTTTTGTCCCCTATTTTCATAAAAAAATTTTTTGGGAGACAAAAACGGGATGCTATTCGTGGATTTCCTCATATTCACACGTCTGGATAAATTTTGCATGATAAGTACGTTCACGATGTTATACGCTCTGGAAACGTTTTCGAGCTCGAATGGTGTTAATCAGAGGTAAATACGTCAGGAGCCCTGATATTTGTTTGCCTCTTTCGCTGATTGATCATTCAAATATTTTATGTTGACGTTTTATGATCGCGCGGTTATTGTAAATTACGATTGATTTTTTATACCAAAAAAATAAAAAACGAATTTAAATATTTTTCTAGTGCAAGAGTATGTGTACGAAACGATTTCTCAAAGTGAAAAAATACAATCTTTCTTCGAGAGAGTGTCCGATTGGAACTATTTGGTATTTTTTGGGAAAGAAATTGTAAATATCGGCTTCGAAGCAATGTTCCCCCGACGCGTTCGGTACATCAAAGAACCAAGTGAAAACAAAAATCATCCAAAAACACCAGCATCGATATTTTTAGCCTTCAAAGTCGACTAAATCGAGGCTCCTAAAATCAATTACTAAAAACTCCCACCGTCCACGTGTTCGTATCATTTTCATCTGTAAACACCGTCATTTTTACACGGCACATCATACAAATCATACTTTTTTAAAAATTTTTTACTCTGTATTAATGGCACATTTTTATTCACACCATGTAAACGTAAAATATTTTTTGCATATTGTTATATTTTGCATCTGCATGTGCATTTTAGATTAGATAAATGTACGAGTTGATTGTTTACATAAGTAAAATAAAACATGTAATATAAAAAAAATAATGTAAATAAAATAGAAATTTAATACTTATTGCGATGCGTATTTGTGTGATTTTTAAATATATTTTTGTTGTTTTTTTGGTAATCAAGTGCTTATTTGTACATTTCAAAAATACATCTTCGAATTGTGTCTCTTTCATTCGTCATCCGATTAAACGTTGCATTTTCAATTTTTTCTCGCATCAAGTATGTGTTGATTGACAATAAAAATTCTAAAATAGGACATAAAATTTAAATAAAAAGTATAAATAATAAAAAGGTATTAAACACGGATTTCTAAGTGTAAGTGCATTTTAGCAAATTTTAGAACTTAATCATGTATATTACATAATTATTTTGATGTCTTTCCGACTGCATTTCATTGTACAATATGCTCAAAAAAAAAAAAAAAAATCAGATAGAATTCAAGCGTATGAGTTTTTTTTCAAAAAACCAAAATACGATGAAAAACATAAGATTTGTACTTAAAGGCATTGGGTTTTTCTGGATTTTTATAAAATTTTGTAACAAAAAAAATCACTATATTGACAGAAAAAAATAACAAAAATCATAGAGAACTTACCATTCTTACTAATTATTATTTTTAATAGTAAAGATCGTTGTTTTAAACAATAAAAATCGTATAGTTTGAACAGTTAGAATTATGATTGGAACAGTAAAAATTACTAGGAACGGTTAATAAACTTTATTTTCCAAGTACCAATAACCCAATTTTTACTATTAAAAATAATAATTTATTTTTTATTCGATTAACTGTAAAGAACGGTAATTTTTGTTAGAATTTCTCTATAGTACTCTGAGCAACCCAATTCTTTGAATCAAAGAAAATTTCTTTACCCTCATTCCGTTAAATATTTTCTTTTCATTGAAACAAATTTAGTCGATCCAAAAAAATATTTCGTACAACTAAATGAGAAATTCCTAATTAAAAAAAGAAAATTTTAATTTAACAAAATATTATTTTTAATTAACTTATATTTTTTTACTCGTAAGAAAATATTTAACGGAATGAGGGTAAAGAAATTTTCTTTGATTCAAAGAATTGGGTTGCTCAGTGATATTTATTATTTTTTTCTGTCAGTAAAGTCCTTTCAATACACTAAACGCACCGATCAGTAGAAAAGACCAGATATGGTCAGACACGGTAGCAAAAAAATCCAGGGAAGCCCCCCACATCATACCGTCACGCGTGCATAGTCTTAACCAGAAAAAAAAAAAAAAAACAACAACAACCAATCGCGCCTCAGGTCGTAACAACCCTTGGCCCGGTGAAGCCGCAGCGCCTGCAAGCCTCGGGGCGCGTCTCCTCGGCCTCGGACTGCTGCCGCGGCTCCGCGTCCGCCACGGCCCTCCCAGCTGCCATCAACGGCCCCAACTGCGACCTCGAGCACGAGATGCGGGCCCTACTCGCGTCCTCGAGCCCAGCACGACCTCTAGCGGCCGCCCGGCGACCCATGGGCCTGGGCCGCATCCAATCGGCCAGCGAGGGCCCCACCCCGGCGAAACACCGGCTCATCCTCGAGACGAGCTTCACGAGCCTGCAGAGCCCCATGACCGACAATTACCCGTACATCGGCCGGGAGATGAGCGTCGACTCGCGGGGACTGCCCTGGGAGTACGTCAGCCTCGCCAGCGAGGTTCTAGGCTCGCCCGTTGGCCCCGTCGCTGACATACTCAAAGCGTAAGAGACGCGACGCACACGGATTTGGGCATCAAGTTTTTTTTTTTTTTTTTTTTTTTTTCATCCAACGCGTTGCAACGGAAATACAATTACTGTCAAGGGGGTAAAGGGTCCTTGGTCAAATGCTTTGTTTTTTGTTTTTCCTCAAACTCTCCGTGCGCTTTATTTCGTGTCAAAACAAAGTTTTTCCAGTACTCGTATTTCCGGGAAATCATTTTGCTCCCAAGCATTGAAAAGTTCATTACTTCGTTTTGCCCAAGTTCGTGAACGTGTGTACTTGGGGGGGAAATTTTTTGTTTTTGACGCCAAGAGTACAGGGATTTCACTGTGGCCGATGGCTCGTACTTAATTAATGGCGCGAGTTTTTCCGGCAGTTCGTGTAATTGTGATGGATGATTCAGGTGTATTCGCAATACCTATTGTGTCGATGTACATAAATATAAACGTAACAGTATATTAGTTTCGAAAGTTTATATCATTCAGTGTCGCGTAAATTTTGTAGAGCTTCATTAATTTTTTCCCTTTCTTCCACATCGATCGGGCAAAAATGTTGTAAAATATGTACAGTTGAACATACTTATGTCATGGCTTACGGCTATAGAACCACTTTTTTTATGCTTGACACGCATAAGCTGATGTCACCTCTTATCGCTATACGTTTTTTTTTTACCGCAGTATTTTTTGTCGCTTTGATTTGTCGTACAACTGCTTACATGTTGATTTCCATATCACATTTTTTCAATTGGCACTCGATATCATACATCGTCATTCATCTCTAAAAAATATTTCAATTCAAAGCACGTGGAAAAATATCCCGACGACACACAGGAGCATTTGATGTACACGTTTTGCGAAATCCTATACGATTCACTGCGGCATGGGAAACGAAAAAAAATATCGTTAACGAGACCGACTCGGTTATCGCGTGTATAATTAATACAATCGAAATTCATTTGCCTCCCATATCCCTTTCACGTGCACTCCTACAACAAAGTAGGTCAAGCATGTGTATAACATACCGGGATTTGGTACGCGCGTTTCGATGTGCATATAAAAGTCCTCTCGAATGCATCGCCGAATATCGACGCCGAATAACGTACGCAATTCCGTGTACACAAAAGTGCTCTTGTGAAAATTGGACGGAATATTTTTTTCTTTCACACTACTCTTCATCATTTTATTTATTTTATTCATCAATCAAACAATATCCTCGAGGGCCAAGTTCTCTATCGCGTCACTGTAACTCCAAGTGTATAAATATAATATTCGAAAGGACACGTTAGAAGCGTAATGTTAATATTTTTGTTTTATGACAATGCGAAGCACATTTTAAGAACAATAATATCATTTAAACTATTTTCAAATGGAGAGCAAAAACAAGTCGAAAAGGATGCCACAGCTAACACCTTGATTAATATGCATTAGTTGATTCCAAATTATTTGGCTCATTGGAGCTGGTTACACAGTAAATTAATTTCTTTGTTTCTGTAATACTCGTGAACGGAATCATAGTACCGATAAATTTTGTAAACTCGTTAAAATAGAAATAACACATCGCTTTGATTTACAGTGACACGTTGTACTCGCGTTTACTCATCCGAGGGACTGCGTGCACTTGAAAGTCTCGACAAACAGTCCAAAATCATTTCGAGCCTTTTGCAGTCTTTTTTAATCTTCCAGTGCACTTTCAAAGCTTTTTGTCAAATTTTAGAGACTATCAAAGGCTTTGTGTGACTTCAAATCACTTGAAAATTTTTTTCAAGATTTTTTAAGTCCTTGGAAGACTTTTGGAGACTCGAAAAACATGAAAAATATTGGATGGCTTTCAAATTTTTAAGTAGACTTCAAAAGTTTCCCGTAAGCTTTTAGGGACTCTCGAGGACTTGGAGTTGCACTTGAAAAGACTTTTTCAGCCCTTATAAGACTTGAATGGACTTTAGAGAGACTTTCAAAAGACTTTTGCAAGCAGCCCCTCCTATACTGATCGCGATGAATAAAAAACGAGTGGGATTGAAAAAAAAAAAAAAAAAAAAAAATGCAGATCACATCGGGCCGATTGGAGCCGACTGGCCCCGCTGGCGACCCCGGAAACGATGTCCGAGTCGTCCAACAGCGCACCCCCGTCGCCCCTGCCAAGCTGCCAGCGGCCAATGATGCGCCGCACCCCAAAGATCAGCGGCAATCTCTCGACTGCGGCGGACGATCTCAAGAACAACATTCACTTTGCGATGCTCTCGGCCAAGAATTACTACTCGAGACAGGAGCGACACGTGAATAGCAGCGCGAGCAGTGCCAGCAGCGGCTGCGCCATCAACTCCGAGGCTTCCTGTAGCTTCGAGAGCACCAAGAGCATGGCTAGTCAGCAACAGGTGGCCCTGCCACCAGTGCCCCGCAGAGGGGACTCTGTGCTCGTCAACAGGTCAGACCAACCGAGGGTTTTTTTTTTTTTTTTTTTTTTTTTTTTTTTACCCTTGTCTAATGTGGTTGAAAAAGGGTATTCGGCTTTTGGGAGGACAAATGCAGTGCTTCACCCGAATCAATTCCCTCGATTTTTAACTATAGATTTTTAAAAAAATTTTCGCTCGGCTAATACAAATTACTGTCCAACTGGTTTTGTTCTTCGTTATCTACACTTCTTTTTCAATAACTCATAAATATTTGCCTATTTTACAGTTTGATTAGCAAGTGTGTACTATACTTATACAAAAGTAAGAAATTCCGCTTACATCGTTTCTCTCATTTTTTTCATTTTAGTAAACGAACGTACTATATCTTACCTATATAAGTTTTGTTTTTTAAAAAATTAACTTTTATGTAAATCAACAACAATAATTAAACCATTTTTTTACGTATAAGTGTATACGTTGTATATTGAAGACATTATAAAACTACGACTATATTTGACGGATAATTTTATTTCGTATCAACTTGGACCAAATTTTTGTTAAAATAATACGCATAAAAAAAATAAAAATCAAATACTGTCACTCTGTATCATTTGAATATTACATTGCAACAATTTCATGCATTTGACTTTTTGAAAATCCCGCCCCACAAACCATGTGATGAATGTTAACCAATCACGCAACGAATAAAAATACTTTAGTCCCTTGGCAATCAACCTTTAGAATACAACGCGAAAGCAAAAAAATAGTACGATCGTTTATTTAATTACACACGACAGAAGTAAGAAAAAAATATGAACTTGGTGTATAAAGAGGAACATGATTTTCCATACCACGATGATACCGAGATATCATTGTTAACTATTAAAATTAGGTGGGGAGGACAGTGAAAAATTCAAAATACCATTCCCCATGCAACCGCAAAAATAAAATAAAATGTATAATCTTGAAACTCGCAGTAACGATGGTGATAATAAAAATGTCTTTCGTCCTTCGATCTGCAGAGAGCACAGTAAGCCGTGCACGTCGAGCTGCTGCAGGGACGACTTGTCGGACAACAACTCGTCGCCCAACACCTCCTCGGGGATACCGCGCCGCGTGCAGATCGACTTCCCAGAAGAGGACAACGGCTCGAGTCTCGATTTCTACGAGACCAAGGTATATACTTTTCATCCCGCGCACCCCTTGCCAAAAAAAAAAAAAAAAAAAAAAAAAAATCGGCTAACCGATTTTACTGTGAACAGCAAACCTCGGCGGAGGCAACAAAGGACAGCAGCAACGAGGTGTTTCTCAGCGTGCGAAGCTCCCCGGAGTGCAAGGGCCTCATGCATCCGGCGACCGATTTGGGGGCCGAGTGGCGTCGTAACAGCGGCAAAATCGGCGACGCCGCGCCCGATCTCTCCCTACCCCTCCTCCGTGGACTGTCTCCCACGCCCCAGACGGCGGCCAACCAGCATCACGCCAACTCGCCCTTCTTCAACGCCAAGCGCAAAAAATACGTCTACCCGATTACTTTGGTCAGTCGGGGCGAGAGCAGCGTTTAGACTTTCGTTGGCACGCGGGAGCTACCACCGGTCTTTTGGCCTGAATATCCGGGCAAACTAGTGGCAATTACGAGATTATCGAGTTTTCTCGAGAAAATTCGTACCCATGGTTTTTTTTCTTTTCTTTTTTTTACGAATTATCATTTCACTGTTGAAAAATCTTTGTGTTCTGTACCGTTACTGCATTTCATTGTGGCAATGATCAAGGATGTAAGCCTTGGCACACGCCAAATCGCTAATTTACGTTGTTGATACCAACATTTTTTCTACAAAAAGCTTGTCGATCGAAAAATGTTGGAAAACTATATACTGTTCGATCCGTACGAAATTTTGCTAAAATCACTAATTTCCAAAGTACCTTTCTTAAGTGTGTAAAAACACGATAATCAATTTACCCTAAAGTTTTATCAAATCAGAGTATTCAAAACTAATTTACTTTGTAACAAAAATCATCGAGTTTTATTTGTATTAAACATAACTTAAAATTTGTGTGTGATCGATGTAAAAAAAATACTGTTTACGTTTTTCGGTCCCAAGATTGAAACAACGCCGATTGTGTTTGTATAACGACAAAAAAATACTTAATTTTCATATTTTTCAAAGCAAAGACAAGATTTTTTATGAATATCGTAACGTCGTATTTTGTGCCAGTCCTTTATTTTTAATATTAACTATATTAATGAGAACATCAATAATAGCGCTATGATGATGAACCAAGAGTGATACCGTCATAAATGATAATGTGTTTCGCGTCGAGCTGTGATTTTATCAACTATACAACTAACTAATACACCTATTTTATCTTTTTTGTTTTACTATTTTTATGTCTTTTTTATTTATTTACTTTTTTTTTTTTTTTTATCAATAGTTGTGAAAAGGGAGTGTGTGCATGTATGTACTTGGTGAGAAACGAATTTCGAAACAATTAATTTTTTATGTATGTACATACGTTTATTCTCTTAAAGTCAAAGTGATTATACTATCTGACAAGCGTAAATTATGCGAAAAAAACTTTGCGTCAATTATTATGGTACGTCAAGTTTTTCAAACAATTAGTAGGTGATTCCACGATACTAGTCATTATACATGCGTCCTTATCGAACATAATTTTTTGGATGATATCGAGCATGAATAGATAATTTAGAACGAAAGTTTTTAAAAATATCAAAGTAGAGAGTATGACGTCGTGCCAATTCAGCATAAGTATTTGTTATTACGAAATTGTCATTTTAATATAGAAAATCATATGTGACTTTGAGATAGTTTATAATACAGCGTACATACGCTACTATTTGGAACGAAAAATATTTCTTTACCCTCATTTCGTTTACTATTGTTTTTAATGAAAAAAAAGTGTTCATTGAAAACAATTTTTTATATACTCTAAAAATTATTTTTTCCAAACATTTTTTTGAGATTATTGAAAAAATATTAATTCCAATAAACTTGAAATTTTCCAATTGAAGAAATACTGAACTGAATGAGGCCTAAAGAAATAATTGTTTGTTGCAAAAATATCTTGTGCTCAGTATATGAACAATAGTGACTTAGTATTATTATTTTTAATTACAACTTTAGGAATTAGTTCAACAAATTGCGTATGAAAAAGTATGAATAATGACACCAATATGTAAATATAACCAATTATATAAGGAAATATTTAATTTTCAAAAACTTATTGAGGATAATCTTAAAATGTTGTGAATGTACTTCAGTAAATATTTAATTTCATTCAGCAATGATGGAAATATGCAGTTTTACAAAAAATTACTTTTCTACACACATTAAAAATTCCAAACTAACATATATTTAGGCCATTCATTCAAACATAATTATATTTTTATAAAATTTTATATTGCCATTATGATGATAAAATAATCATTCCTATTCCATAACAAAGTGTCGAAAAAAGATGTATAGTCATTATAATACACTTTTTGTTTTCCGTCAAATGATAGTTTTGTTTTAACAATTGTTTTACCAATAACGGGACCATTAGAGTGCAAATATTTGTTTTTAAACTAATGAAAAAAAAGTCATCGTAGATTTTATTCAAGACATACTATACATAGTACTCAAGTTTTATCTGGTCCATGCAATAGCTTGTCAATTGAAGTATAACTGAAAAAATATACATTGCGAATTTTATTGGGCTTATCATTTGATCTTACCAAGTCGATTGATTCAATGATTCGAAGCTATTTAGAAATAAAAAAGGACGTAGACATCATACAATCTGGATTTTTCAAAATTTTTTTTTCTCTAGAATTTTTAACTTAAGGTTGAAATAATGGTCTTTTCGCGGGTGTGTCCATTCTGAATTTTCCGAAGTGAAGCATCGAAGGAAAACTATAGATTTTTAATAAAAACAACTACTTACTGTAGGAAAGTATAACGAGCGAGATATCGATATTTTAGTGATATTTTAAATAGAACTTCTTGGTAATTAACGAAAAAAAAAAAAAAAAAAAAAAAATTATTCCAGTTCGATCTGTCACGAATGTGTTTTTATCTGATCGTAGTGAATAAGCGTCACACCAAAGGCAACAATGTACTTATGTAAAAAAAAAAAAAAAAAAAAAAAGGATGCGTGGTAAAATACAAGTTTATTAGTCTGATGTAGAAAAGTTAGGTAAAGTGAAAAAATTTGAGGGCGTAGGAAAAGTCTAATTTAGTGCGTTATATTTGTAGAAAGAACACTTGTAGAAAGAGTAATTATGTATAAAAATTATGTCCAACAGAAAAATCGATAATTTTTAAGGAATAAAACTTCTGAAAACATCGATGCATTTTTTTTTACAATCTTAGTCATAAATACCCCAGTAAATTTTTGTGCCTTCATGCAACTACTTGTGCTGTCCGTTTGAAAAAATTGAGAAAACTCCGGGGGTAGAGCGATTTTTCATAAATTTCCTTGACTTTCCTTTCCTGACCGTTACAGCTTTTAAGTTAGAATCACTAACGTAAAAAAATCTGCGTAATTTAATAAAACAATTAAATAAAGATAATAACAAATAAATAAATAAATCACTAAAACAAAAAATTTTGAGTAAATAATGATTTACCGAACGAAATCCCAAATTTATTTCTAAAATAATTATTTATTGAAAAAATTTCACTCGATCATCAGTAGCTAGTTAATTAAAACCACTTGCAGGTATAGATTTGTTTTTTCTACAAACTCAGGCAACATCATCCACTGAAAATGGTAATCGTAAACGAACAAAATATTTAATGAACAAAACTATGTATAAAAAGTGCAACAACCGTCATCATTTAGCGGGTCTCTCGTGTATTATTTCTAGGCAGTTTTTTTGTTGATTATTTATACTCAATAACGCACAAACTAAATCACATGTATAGTTTTTTTTTTTTTTTTTTTTTTTTCTTTTTTTTCATATTAAATTGCACTAACCAATATTTCGGTCATATTTCATAGTGGTGAATTTAAGAGTTATGTGGTAATTATAGTAGTACCGTATCGTCTTTTTTATTAACCAGCCGCAATTTTCACCAATGGATAGAAAATAAAAATTTGTCACCTAAGAGTACTGTTTGCGACAAGATTAGAATGCATCTTGTACCTGAAAATCGACCTCCAAAAATGTAGATATTGCATTCTGATCTATAATGTTATCTACAATGAATCATCTATTATCTTAGATGAGTATTATAGATAAGATCGGGTAGGGAGTCTATTATTTTGAAGGTTGATTTTCGGATACAAGATGCATTCTAATCTTGCCGCAAATGGCACTTGCACGAAAAAAACTTTTTATTTTCTATCCATTGGTGTAAGTTGCGGCTAGTCAATAAAAAAGATTATACAGCACTGCTATAATTATCACGTAACTCTTCACCACTAGGAAATATGACCGAAATATTTCGGATCTCCGTGAATCATAAGGTTCCTCGATTCTGGTAAGAGTGGCGGCTGGTTAAAATTTTGACCACCCCTTCGGCCTCAGCTCTTGGTCTGTGTGTGTGCATCAACTGTGCACTTGTGCAGCAGTCACTTTGCAAGTTGCAGAGTTGTGGGTTGTTGATTTAGATTAGATGTGGGGCACGGATTTATAATAAAAGAACTAGAGGACACCCGCATAGAAAGCAATAACAATGGTAACCCTAAGACCCGGGCGATTGATAGAAATCGGCCCCATCTACCTCGTCTACAGGTAGTGGGCCTCACACAATGCAGGTAAAGTCTTATGTTTACGAATCGGAGTCGAAAAAATCAAGTTTGCAGTTTTGACGAGTGGGTATCTGGTGAAAGTGCATCTCTTATCTCTGTCGGCCATCAACCGCCGCGGGGAGAGGACGAGAGTGTCTATAATAGTCCCCGAGAAAGTGTTTCCTGTTTTAATTTATTGCACAGAGGAGGAGGAAGTCCAGGATGGACGAGACGATGGTTCTGTGGATGTTGGCACTGGTGATGCTGGGCGGCTCTTATCTCGCCGGCTCACTGCCGCTCGTCATGAACTTATCAGAGGCGAGTGTTTTCCTTCTTTTTTCCCTACAGTCAAATATGTGTAATTTTTGTTTTCGTGGTTTTATTGTATTTCTATGATAAAGTGCGTGGGTTGGCAGGTGTTTCGTGTAACACGTTTGTATATATATATATGTAGCTGTTGTGTTTGTTTTTGTTTCGTGGCACACGTAACCTTTGTGACACTTTGTGTGCGTTTTGTTTTTGTGTACATATAGATATGCCAGATGTTAAGCCTATTTCTCATTTTAGCAGATTCAATATCGTAAAATTTTTTACCAAGTACCCAAGTTTAGAAATATTCATGGTTTTTGCAGCCTTAATCCAACAAAACTGTTCTTAAAACTTTTTTTTGTTATTTTAACTCTATTACAAAGATGTACTTATTTCTCCTTGATAGCTATTTTTAATTATGACCAAGATTAACTGTTAACTTGACAAAATTTTGCTTTGTTCTAAATAAGTAGTACTTGCGATTTTCAAATATTGTCTAGTATCATTGTTCAACCCAACTCCTAAGATAATGTACTTATCAATTCATTTCCTTTGGCCTCAAGAAACATACATTCTGAGTTCATTGAACCATTTCAAATTAAATATTCATATTATTACAGGACAAGTTACAACTAGTGTCAGTTCTAGGCGCCGGATTGCTCGTAGGGACTGCATTAGCTGTTATTATTCCAGAAGGTGTTCGTGCCTTGTTTAATGGTGCTGTGCAATCTGCAAGTAAACCACAGGGTGAAAGCAACGCACACGACAGACATGGTAGATTATACAGAGAAACATCCTTAAACAAATATCGAAAATACTTGTCGAATGAACTAACTGTGAGTTTTATTTTTTCTTTCCATCAGATCTTCACAGTTTAATAGGCTTAAGCCTGGTGTTAGGTTTCGTTTTCATGTTATTAATTGACCAATGCTCGACAAAGCGAAGTGGTGGAAAGGAACGAAGCGTGACAGCCACACTCGGCCTCGTCGTTCATGCAGCCGCGGATGGAGTTGCCTTGGGAGCTGCGGCGACGACGTCACAGGCTGATGTCGAGGCGATAGTATTCTTGGCGATTATGTTGCACAAAGTAAACAAATTTAATTATTTCTATAAGTATTTTTCAACTGTTTTAATTAATCTGTATATTAATAAATTATAAGGGACTAAATGAAAGAAAATTCTTTAAAATACTTAAATCGTTTTTCAGGCTCCAGCAGCATTTGGACTCGTATCTTTTCTTCTTCATGAAGGAGTAGAAAGAAGGCGAATACAAAAGCATCTGTGGGTATTTTCGTTGGCGGCCCCGATTTCAGCCCTAATTACGTATTTTGGAATTGGAAAGGTAAGTTATTACGTTTATACCTATTGTAAAACAAGTTTTGCTAAAAAAGTTAATTATTTTTAGGAAGGTAAAGAGACCCTTAGCAACGTGAACGCGACAGGTTTGGCTATGTTGTTTAGTGCGGGTACATTTTTATATGTAGCGACAGTACACGTTCTGCCAGAATTGATGACTAGATGTAATAACGGTAATTACTCACATTTGCCAACGGACACCCTTACAACACCTTCTTATGGACTCAAGTTCAAGGAGATCGTAGCACTAGTGGTTGGTTCCTTTTTACCGGCTCTTATCACAACGGGTCACCACCACTGATTATTGTTTCCATAAACAGCTTGAGAAGTAACTTTTTACTCTACTCGGGTGTTGGTAGCTTAGTTGAAAGAGCTATCAGTTGGAGATTCAGTATTTTTCCAGCAGAACCGACGTTTTATCGATTTAAATCATGATGAAATGTTATTTGTACATAGGTGATTCAAAATAATATTTTTTAATGACTTATTTGGATAAATAAACACTAGATGATTTATTAAGTGTAAATTTTAATAATTATAATGGTAAACATTCAGGAGTGGTTTTATATACATTGGATATACACTGTTAGTTAGATCTAGTTAGCAGACATAAATAGTTCTATTTTATTTTTCTGGGATAAAATGTTAATTTTGATGTTAAGCAATTTTTCATTTTTATTGACAAAGTGTCTAAGAAGTGACAATTTTAACATAAGTTAAATACACTTCAACAATCTATGTTACATTAATTAAATAATATATCATTGAGAAAGTGTACCTGTAGTACTAGAAGGTATTTAGCCGAATTATAATTGAACAGCTAGACACATAATTTATATGACCATGGAAAAAACTATAACTTATTTATGTGATAATAACAATAAGTCTTTTAAAATAAATTACAAATTTTTTATTATAAAAATTTTGTGAAAACATTTTTGTTATTCATGAATTTGCGTTCTTTTTCATGTTAATAAATGATTATTTTACGCATGTGTACATTTTTATAGTCAACTACTTTTTGGTGGTACTTTCATGTGTAGGAGCTAGTAAACATATTTTTTTGTTAAATTGGCAATAGACCAATATTGTTTTACTTTCTGTGATTCTGGTGTAATGTAAGAAAATTATCATCTCATAAGAATGTTTCAAACTTTTATTTATAAATTTCTTTAAACAAAAATATAAACTCTCATGATGACATATTAAAAATTAATTTTTGAGCAGGCTTAAAAAAATTACCAATTGTTGAAAAGATTTAAATAGGAAAACAAGTTTATTGATCTCAAGTATAAATGTTCACAATCGACTTGCACTCAGTTCATTTTTTGCCAACTCTTTTTATGAAAAAGTTAAGAAATTACTTGCGTCGTTACAAAATAGTTGAGAACACATTTGTAAGTAACCAGATGAATTATAACGTGAGTATCTCGGTAGCCCGTGTCTCGAGTAGACCTTCCATCGAATTGACGTCTTTGCACCAGCCTTCTAAACGCTGAACCATTCCCGTAATTTGAGCGCGATCCAAGACTCGTGGCTGTACCCACGTCATATTTACAGTGCCTGAAACTTGATCAATGGCTCCTCGTACCAGATCTTGAGCTAAAGCTTTCATCACCAAAAGTTCAACTTCTCCAAGTGGTAAGCGAGTTTCTTGAGAAATTTCAGCAAATGTCAATTGCCTAAATTAATAACTTGGATTAGAAACTTACGAGTTACATCTAAGGTTAAATGACAATATCAAAGTCTTTACAAACCTGTTGTTGGCCTGACGTTTGAAAGTCATCTCCATCAAACAGAGCAACGAAATCTTTTGCCGAAGTTTTAATTCTTGCGCAGCCAGATCAGCAACCTTGCTCCATTGTGGCTTTAGCCTTTCCAAAGCAACAATATCTCCGCTGTTGAATGCTTGCAGCAAGTCAACTAACCAAGCGTTTGGTGTTTCCTTGAGGGACTCCAACACTGGATGAGCCAATAGTTCACCAAGATTATAAACACCTTCTCCCAGAAGAGCTGCAAGTCCTAAGAAGAAAGCATGCTGTTCTTGTTCTGACTTACTTAAGGTATTCAGATCAATGCACCCTAAGTACCTGCCAAATTAGATTAAGTAACATTGAGTTGAAATCTTATTTCATGTTTTTTTTTTTTTTTTTTTAATCTGATAATTACCTAAGAGCTGTTCTGTAATACTCAGCATGTTTGCCTTGTATCCTGTACAAGCGACTGGCCAAAAGGTAAAATCTATCGTGGACTGTTGTGACACAATCACTCGAATCAAGTATGATTTCAACATCATCGATGATTTTCTTGGTTTCATCTTGAATATTTAGATCATCCAACAATATTTGACCAATGAGAACTTTGCAGAGAGCTACTGCTTCCTTGTGGTTTTTTACTTTTGGTTCTGTCTTTTCAAGAAAAGTTATAGCAGCACGTTTATCTTTGTATTGCTTTACTACGACAGCCAAAATCTCGATCAAAGACAATGGATTGATTCTGCGGAATAAAAGTATCAGTGTATGAAAAAATACGCACGATTAAGGTGTTGAACTTGAATTGTAGGTAAGAATCAAAAGTATTATTAGTAAGTAGTTTTCCATGTATGGACAAAACAAAACCAGGGATCACTCATTACAATGACACCAGCAGAAAACAGGTTATGTTGACATAAGCGGCGACGCTAACGAACCGCTTCGTAAATAAAACACAACTCACTTGCTCTCGAAGGTGGCGAGGAAATTCGTGTAGAGTTCGATGAGTGCTTCGTCCTGTTGAAGAGTCGGGTGCTTGACGAAGACCTCGAGTTTTAGGGTGAGCTGATGCCAGAGTCTACAAGTTAGGACGATGAGAATGCAAATTTTGGATCCATGTCAAAAAAGTGTGTTGGGCACTGCTTAGTACATACTTTTTGTTGTACAGCTCCTCGAGTTGGAGCCACTCTGCTGTCAGCTCCCGGTCGGCGGATTGCTGTTGCTGCTTTTCTTTCAGATAGGTTGTCACATCCTTCGGTGCACTCGGTGCGGCCATTTTTTTACAAATTTAATTTATATTTTTCCACACTTTGTTTACTACAGTATACTAGTGTACTGGGTGCTCCGCCGTGCTCTACTTCGCAGTCCGACGTTCCTTCGTAGACTCGTAGTTTTATACCTATTGTACCATTCGTACTTCTCTTTCTCATACAAAACAGCTGATTCTTGCGTTTTGGAGCGGTGAGGTGACGTTCTCATGACGGCGATGCGATTTTCCGTTCACAAGAGAGGCAGGCTTCCCCGGATTTTATGCTTTTATCATGATATATTCAAACGAGTAATGTTGTACCTTTTTTTATAAAGATTCTACAGTTTTTAGAAGTAACAATAAACGATATATTTATGTAAAAAGTAAAAACAATACTTACAATTTCAAAAAACCGAGCAATTTTTTTTTTTTATGATAGCATTCATAAATGCAGACAATAACTGTAGCACATATGTTTAAATAATCATCAGAATGACTAAAATAACTATTTTCTTGACAAAGTTTAAATTCACGATGGAACAAAAATATAGCAAAATAAAGTCCTCAAAATTATAAGTACATGGAATTTGAATTTAAAAATCGCTTGCAATTTCCTGTTGATAAAAAAATTTATCAAGCAAAAATCCTATTATTAATAAGTATACATAACTTATTATTTAAGTATGGAATAGAACAGTTTTAAAAGTCTGTACTGGTACCATTTAAGAATTGCTTCATTGCTTGTTTAAAATTCAAAAAGTTCTGTTACACGTTCGCAAAATTTTCGAATATAAGCAATCGGCTCTTCTCATTTGAATTTTTTTTCTCTTCCCCGAAAATTCGATACTTGCAAAAACCGGCAAGTGGTCGCTTTCTCCCCTTAATCCCCGTGTTAAACCCTCTTGATCTGGCCATTCTAAAAAGTCCTTCAGTGTCAACTTGGTCGTTCCCGGTGGAACATCGATATTTTTTTTCCGGTGTCGAAAGCCTCGAAGGTGCGTTGCCTAAGAATTTGTCTTTAAAATTCTAAATTAAAAGTACCGAAACATTTATTCTGTTAATTGATCATCAAACGACTTTTTTTTGCGAGTGAGTGATCATTGTTGAATATACATTGTCGATTGTACGAGCTCGATTCCTGCAAAGTGTTTTTTTCGTTGATGTGTGTATATGTATCATACATTTTTTTCATACCGCAGATTCTTGACATACTCTAAAAGTGTCATTCGTTTGATTACGTGACTGTTATTATGCACCTATCGATGTAATTTCTAACAATAGGGCCGCGATAGTAAGTAGATAGTAAGAGGTATTTTTTTTTTTTATTTGCTCCGATTCGTGGAAGCGCACGGAGCTCGTGCTTCGACATTCGATCGCGTATACCTTTTTAAAAACGGTTTCTAAATGTAATATATATAACTTATTTAACTGTATTTTTAGTTCCACATCTCTGATCGTATTTTTTTAGTATCATTACCTATAAGTACTCGGTGTGTGCGGGTACTTCGGCGAGAAATGTTTTTTTCGGTGGATCTTCTGAGTAAAAGGAAAAATCGGAATGGCCGGCTGCCGTTTTGCTGGGCAGCCGCGATGTCGACGAATAAGATAAAGAAAAAAGACATCGAGAGCTTGGACGTCGTAGCCGCTTGGTAAAAATAAATTTTTGTTTGTTTTTTTATCCTCGTATGCGCGTATATTACAAAGTTTGGGCGGGGAGGGGTAGGAGGATTTTTTTTTTGGAAATCAGAATGATTTTATTTTACATTCCAGTGACGACATTATCGAGTGCTTGACCGGGCCTCCAGAAAAACGCATGGCTTTGCGAACGGCGTCACAACTATCGCTTGGAGTTTTGAAGATTTACGAAAAGCAGGTCAAGAATCTGGAACATGACTGTAGGGAGCTGCTTAAAAGCATTATAGAAAATAAAGATGGAAAACAAACGAGGTAAGATACGTATACGCATATGTATGTGCTTTTTTCTGTAGATGCATTATTAAACAATTAACGAGCCTTGTACAATTTTTTCAGTCAAAAATCTATACCATCGTCCCGTGAGTTGACTGAACAAAATTTAATTGACATGTTTCCGACTAACAGGAAAGACACGCATCAAATTGTTGAAGTTACCTTACCGAAGGCAAATGTAAGGGTTGTTGATAAACAGTGATATAAATGAACATAGAATTGATTAAACAATTGCTTAATGCAAACTCATGTTTTTAGATATTTGATGCCTTTCCTGAGCTACCGTCTTTCTTTGATAATAACGAATATCAAGCTTCAATTGATTTAAGGTACAAAAATTTACTTATAATTGAAAAAATAATCAATACATGTCCATGTACAGAAAAATTGTAAATTTTTCTTTTTTAATACGAAAATGATTTTAGATTAGGTCCTGCTCATCAAATAATTACTGAAATACCAGCAGGATTAGGTGCTCTCGGAGATGATTCTTCAATGAGCGAGATAAGATTTCATCAGGCAACCAGTGGTAACTATACAACTCTGGCAAATGCAAGTTATTTTATAAAATAGGATATATTCTAATGCTCAGTTTTATCTCTTTGAAGTAGGGGAAAGAGACTTTGGTGAAGCAACTTCCACAGATTTGCCAGAAGTTCCAGTAACACCATCACGTCATCCAAAGCGCAAATCTACAAGACCACATAACGAAACCCCCACAAAGAAAAAACCTGTAAGCATTCATATTAGTTTTCAGCTTCAGATATGATTCATTATTTATACAACGAATGTAGCTCATAAAATGCCTTATTGTAGGGAAAACTTGCCGATCGCATTCAATTGACACCCTCGCGGCCAATAACTGGTGTATGTACTTACTTATTTTTTAGAAAACTTTTTTGACTTTCGTACCCTCGAAAGTTTTTAAGTACATTTTCTTTCTCACATAGATCCCAACAGCGGTGTCATCGCCATCTGAATCAGCTAGAAGTCCAATACAGAATCGCAAGGGTCATTCTCGTAGGTCACTAATGGTAGATTTCACAGAATATGCAGATACAGCCGATGTTCCCACTACCGAGGCATCGATTCCGACAGTTTATCCAGAAGGAGGAGAAAGTAAGTTTGAATAAATTTGGAAATTTTTACTTCTATACAAGATGAATAAACTACCTATCGTTATTTTTAGTCGATCTCCTCGGAGTCCCTCAAGCATTTGCTGATCGTTTTTCGCCTCCAACTGATACTATTCCATTGCCTACGATATCTCACGTTGAGCAAGCACTAGAAACTGGAATTGTGACACATGAAAATTTGGAACCCATGGATGTAGACGTACCAACAGTGAATGCAAGGGAGTCGCTGCAGGATGATCAACTCGTTATAAATGATAATGAAATACAAGAACAAAATATCGTGGTTGTTGAAAGGGAGCCTCCACAAGATGTCATTGAAGCGCCCAATGAAGATCTACAAAACGACTTGCCTCCTCCACCGTAATTTTTACAGTTTTTTAATTATAAGTTATACAAATTGACAAATAAAGGAATAATCTGAAATCTTTCGATGCATATCGAGAACCATAAAATAATGAATGAAATTTTCAAGTATGCCTGTACCACCAGTTATTCCGCCATCGACTAGACAAGATCACTTTGAATTGGAAGAATTAGATGTTACGGCATTGGATGTACGAAGAAGACACAGCCGGAATAGAAGACTTCCGTTTTTGGACGAAGAAACACAGATTAGGCTTGAAATAAATGCAAATATTCATACAAAGGTAAAATCTTATGTTCGGGTTGATTTCAATCTAACATTGTATTATTGCTTAATGTTTCTCTTTATCATTGCAGAAGAGTGCAAGCTCTACACTAGTTAAGAAAAGTTTTATAGTACCAGCAAAAGTATTATTAACTACACCGTGTACTCGCCTTAGCATGGTCAGTAATTTAAAAAATAAGCCTTATTGTATATGGGCAGCTCCTTTGTATAACAATTTTTCAAAGATCCTCGAAGCCAGAGAACCTCGTAATGGTGAGACGTCAAAAGTTACAAATACAAAAAAAATTCATCGAAAGTTAATTATTATATGACCACACGATCAATAATTATTAAACTGTGATATTTATATAGGCATGCCTAGATCTTTTTCACCTTCCGCAAGTCGACGATTCACAGAACTGGATATTCATAGAACTCTGGTATCGCGACTACAATCTTCAACAAATTCCTCAACTCAACAAGCATCGCCTTGCAAGCAACAAGCGTTGCCTGCTGTGCAAGCGCTACCGCAAGAGACGAGCAATGCACCAGAACCACACGAGCCGCTACCGGATGTATCGACTTCCAGGTTGTGAAAATTGTCGTTTCTAAAGTCATATATATATAATAAATTCGAGAGTTAGTCATTAATACATGATTTTATGGAAACAGGCATGTCGAAATGACAGTGACACCGCCAAACATATCACACCTTAATATACCTACAGAGCCACAACCATTAGAAGTCGAAGATGCGTTTCCTGATGAAGTGCTCCAACAACCTGTGGAAGAAATAGCAACTGAACCTCGGTAACTTTGAAATTAGTTTCAATAAAAAAAAAATCATAAGCGCTGTATTGTACTTATCTAATATTTTTTTCAATACAGATCACATAGACAGCTTAAATCTCGCTCATCGTCAACTATGACACCTCATTATTTGAAAAATACCATTGAAAAGTTATGGATGATTGCTGAAAGTTACATTCAAGACAAGAATGAAGATACAGAGATCGTTATTGAGCTCGACGACGTCATACCTCCGACAGAAACATCAGTTGTCGAACTCATTACGTGTCTTTACCACTTGAGTCGTAAGTATAGTGGACCTGATTATTTCGTGATATCGATTTTCCTCAGAATTTACAAAAAAAAAATAAATAAATAAATAATTTTTGCAGGCATGGAAAAAGATTCCATACTAGAGCTGAGACAAGACGAGCCATATGATAAAATATACATAATCAAAGAAAAACCAGACCGTGACTCTGATACGTAGCAATACTTCGTATCTCATGCAAATTATTAACATAAAACTTATACTTTAAATTATAGTTAGTTATATTGTAAATTATAAAAGTCATACTTTACGTATATATTTTCTAAAACACACTACAAAAATTATTGTTAAAGAATGTACTTTCTAAATGTGTGAATGAAACAGATTGTGTGCACTTATGAGTTTTAATTGTACATTTAATGGTTGAATCTTCAAAAACGCTAAATGCTTGATAAACGAAATGAAATTAAATGACTTTACCAAAGTACGAAAATTTTATTGTAAATAAAGATTTTAAACTACTTTACAAAATCATTAACAAGAAAAAATTAGTTTGAACATTTTATTTGTATTTATTTACACAGTATTATAGAAATGTTTTACAGTTGTGTATTTTATCATATAATAATTTTATGTACATACACACTTCAGCGTTTAAAGAACTGATAATTTGTAATGAATTTCACGTATATAAAAATTACAATCAATAATACGCGTGTGACGCGTAAAAGCGAATGTACTGTCGATTTGATTTAGGATTATATATATATAATTAAAATGACAACCATTGTGTTTTTTGTATGCTTTAACACTATTTAAACAACACATTTATACAAAATTTAAATAAAATATATTGAAAAATCGTATACTTTTAACAATTCATTTGCAATGCCAATTTCATTTTACGTGATGATAATAACATTATTATAACGTGTAAAGTTTTATTTAAAAACCATGGCACTAAAGTTAAATTAACCAATTTAAACTGATAATGATATTATCAACATTTTCAGAATAATAACCAGAGTGGAAATTGAAAAAAAATGAATTGTCCCAAAGGCCGGAAAGAATTTTTCTGCCCGCAATTAAACGGCCATAAACTTTCTTTACATTCTGTCCGTGCAGGAGATCCAAAAAATCATGTTCAATCCACGGCCGGAAGTAATATGAAACCTCAGATCGTCCATAATTATCATCCTCGTCTTCGCCCCGGACGATCACACTTTTTCTTTACTTTTCCGGTTTCAAATTTTTTTTTCTAAAGCACATTCTACTAATGTACAGTAGAGTCCTAGTGAGCACTACAGTAGATGATCTGGCCTCAGTTTAAAACTCTCGATGATGATTATTAGTCATGCTCTCGCCTTCGTCCTGCTTGTAAACACGTGATCTAACTAAATGTAAATAGTGGTGATCCTCTAGGGAAAATCCAGGAAACCCTATATGCTAGGATTACTTTCTAGTGACAAATGAGAATGATTAATGTCTAATGTGCACAATGTGTGCAAGTTCAACCGCTGCTCTCTCAAATGTGTCTGACAACTTGCATATTTGAATTTCACTCAAGTTTAGCGCGTACTGTGCATAGTTTTGCTCTATCTCTCTCGATCTCATCATAACGTGCGTGTCGTGTGCTGCTCCCTAGTGGTTGAGCTTACACATGCACACATCAGTATTCTCATAGCGCGAAGCTACAATTTATCAGGGGATAAAAAATCAGCTAATTCAACATAACAGTTGATACGGAAAGGCAGTAATTTACCAATAAAGTTTCGGATATGTATTGTGTTTGGTGGATCTTCATAATGCATTTTTCAGTTTACTGCCCTCACTTGAGGTATAATTTTTATCGTGAAAACTCTCGCGTGGATCATTTTAATTTCGTAGACTGCTATGGTAAACGAAAACAAAAAAACTTGAAAAAATAGCTATTTAACACTTAGTACTTGCATTACACACATATTTTTAACCATCAGAGCTACATTACTATTGTACTGTCTGGCAGTGCATCGCTATACATTAATATCGTCGGTTTTAGAGTGGAAAAATGTGCTGTCATCAGGAGCGTTCGAAAACTTGTTCGTTTCAAAATTGCAAAGAAATTTTCACTGGATATGGATTGAGAGTATTCTATTGTTGTTTTTGGGACGAACGATCCAGACAACGAAATCGATGATCGGATGATCTTAGTTCTCGCATGCGCCCCATATCAATTCGATTTTCATTCAAAATTTTTACGTTATTGATCAATTGAATAAGTATTACTTTTAGTGCGAAACACGTACGTAATCGTCTCTTTTGTTTGTGTTATAATAATTAGTTTTTTAATTGGACAATTTTAACTAAATGGTTTTGAATGAAAATTGAGATGAAACTTGATAAAATCCTTTTGAAGTGAACTCGATAGCACACTCTTCCAAATAGAACAGATGAATGAACTGATTTTTTTTTTTTTTCCTATAAGTACCATCTAAAATGTACCTATCTCAAGTTGTAAAAGGCATTAAAGCAATTTAATTATCATGATGAAGTAAAAAAAACATCATTGATGAATTATTTATGAGATTTTACATACATGTATTAAATTTCAATGCGACTGATTATTTGCTGAAAAGTTTGTAAGGATAATTAATTTTTCAGATATTTTACAAAAAGTATTCAACGTCAGCGTTGCCGTGTACTTATAAAAAAAAAGTAATTGTCACGCTGAAGATCTCTGGAAAGACTGTAATATAAGTAGTATGTCGAGTCTAGGGGGAGTCTCGCAGTCACGCACCCGGTGAGTTTTACTCTGCTCTCTGCATGAAGATCAAGAACAGAAAGAGAAAACGAAGAGGGAACAACTTACACGACAACACAAAAAAAGAAAG
The DNA here is from genome assembly GCF_036245765.1 of Copidosoma floridanum. Taxonomy (NCBI): domain Eukaryota; kingdom Metazoa; phylum Arthropoda; class Insecta; order Hymenoptera; family Encyrtidae; genus Copidosoma; species Copidosoma floridanum. The sequence goes on along the minus strand of NW_028321897.1, from coordinate 5,457,994 downwards.
ATAAAGAGAGAGAGAAGGGAGCGAGCGCGTCTCTCTGATGCGAGAAAAAATATAACAAGTCAGCATCAGCATTTCAGCCATAAAGACCCGCACCCGCGCCCAGTGTAAGTGTGTGCGTTGTATGCACATACACACCATTCCCATATATATTCTATTCCCCCTCTTCTGTCCTCTTTTTTCACCTGAATCCGGCCATCATCCGGCGATCCTCACATTCATGTGTATATGAACGCTCACGGCTCAGTGCCAGGACTGCCAGGCGGTGCGTTCGTGTGCCTATAATACGCGTAATTAAAAGGTGCATTTGATTTGTTGTCCTTTTAATAAAAAGCGTTGAATAAACAAAGTAGGAGTTGAGCAACAAAAGACATGTCGGCCAAGAGAAAGAGCACGACTGGCAAGAACAAGCCGAAAAAATCCCGCAAAGTCGAGTACGACGAGGAGGATATTTCGAGCGAGCACGAATCCGAGCTTGAGGACGAACAGGCCCAGCTGCAGGCCCATCAGCAGGATAATCACGTAGCAGATGCCGAGGACGTCCACGAGGACGATCTCGCCGATCTCGCCAGTATTCCCGAGCTTCCCGCGCCTGAGGTATAGTATACTTGTGGATTCATTTTTTTTTTCTCTCTCTTAATTTTCATATAAGTAAGTACACCCATCCATAAATCTCTCTCCTCTTCCAGGGCTGTTGCATTTTTTTTGTATACCTATATACAAGTACACCCATCTCTGTACCGCTTATACCGAATATGAAGCGTCTCCTTTTTCTCTCTCTCTCTCCCTGTGTGTCTCTTTCTCTCTCGCTTGTATTGTGTGCTTTTATTTTCATGTCGGCCGGCATGTTTGGTTTGTTATGGTTTTATCATAGAAGTTTGACAATTTTATTACATCGGAGAGGCTGGGCTCTTTAAACGGATGGCATTCAATGATTGATTGGTCCGGACAAGGCTGCAGCCAAGAATGTTTGTCGGGGATTATGTTTTTTTTTTATTAAAACAATCGGTGATGGGGGTTGCGGCACTAGTGTGTGTGCGCGCGTGGTGGCGGTTATTTTTTTTAGTTTTCCACTGTATTATATAGTACAGTACTCGGTAGTCATCAGTAGTCTTCTTGGAAAGAGCGAGACAGACGTATATACACTGGAAAACTGAATTTTCAATGGTGTAAAGAGGGGCAGGAAACTTTGAATTTTAAAGCGGTTGTTCAATGAAATTTTTTGTTTTGTTTTTGTCACTACCACGTAGTGACATGTTAGTATTTTTACTGACAATTTAGTCAATTGTTATGACAAAACGAGATATAAAAAGCTTTAATGAAAACTAAATAGAAAATTTTATTGCCTTACTGTTAAAATGGTAAAAAATATATATCAATTCTCAGTATAATAAGCCGTTTTACTAATTCAAATTATTTGTTTTAAAATTCAAGGGAGGATGGGGCAAGCTTGGAACCTTGCTCATGTGTGGTCTCACCAATTGGGACATTGCTGGACGAAAGGCACCACCTAAAGGTTCAAAGGTGAATATCGGACGCAGTTTATGGACCCCTCACACGTTCAAGAATCTCAATGGAGCCAGAGTGAGATTGGTAGCTTCAGGACCTGCTGCTTCTCACAGCGTGGTTGTCACGGAGGACAATAAGTGTTTGGTATTTGGAAGAAACGATAAAGGTGTATGATCTTGAATGAAATTCTTTTGCGGTTCGTATATTTTGAAAAATCATCTAAAAAATCACTTGTTCTTATTATTAGGGCAATTGGGAGTTGGTGATGAAAAACGGCGCGATGATCCAACGGAGGTTGAAGCCTTGAAGGGCCACACAATCATAGCAGCAGCTTGTGGTCGTAATCATACCCTGTTCCTTACGAGTCGCGGTATTGTCTTTGCTGCAGGTGACAACAAGTTAGGTCAGTGTGGGGTCGGAAAATCTGATGCCACAATTCTCACTGCCACTAAAGTAAAGTATAGCGGTCCTCCGATCATCAAAGTCGGCTGTGGAGCCGAATTTTCTATGATCTTGGACGTTAAAGGTAGTTGAATGAACATTTAAAAAAATATTTATTCTCAGCAATTAAAATAAAACAGTAATACTGTAAAAATAACGCTTCCAACACTATTTTAGGTGGACTGCATTCCTTTGGAAGTCCAGAGTATGGTGCATTGGGTCATAATACAGATGGCAAATACTTCATTACAAGTACAAAGCTAGCCTTCCATTTTGAAAAAGTTCCGAAACGTATTGTCATTTACGTCGAGAGGACAAAGGATGGCCACATCACGCCTCTAGACAGTGTCGAAATTACAGACTTCAGCTGTGGCTACCACCACACTGTAGCAATCGATAGCAGGAGCCGTGCCTTTTCCTGGGGCTTTGGTGGTTTCGGTCGTCTCGGCCATAACGAGCAGCGTGACGAGCTGGTACCTCGTCTCATCAAATTTTTGGAGCCACCAAGTCGTGGCGTCAAGGCTGTTTTTTGTGGAAGCACTTTTAGCCTTGTTTTGAACGTTCATGGTAGCATGCTGCTGTTTGGCCAGGCGAAGCGCACCGGGGAAGCAAATATGTACCCCAAACCGATTCAGGATCTGTCTGGCTGGGACATTAGATGTGTTGCTTGCTCGCAAACCAGCGTTGTTGTGGCAGCTGATGAATCGGTGATTGCTTGGGGCTGCAGTCCTACATTTGGTGAACTGGTAAGTATCAAGGTTAATTTAAAAAAAAAAACTTATGCAAAATAGCAGTAAACTCGTAATAAAGCTCTTCGTATTTCCACAGGGATTTGGTGAGATGAGAAAATCATCGACAACTCCAATGGAAGTGAAAGCTCTGGAAGGAATGTACATAACAGCTGTAACTTGTGGGCTTTCCCACACTCTGATGATCTGTCGTGATGAATTGGAAGAAGATAAAGCAAAGATTGCAAAACTCCAAGAGTATTCAGTTTAAGTCTGAGTGTAGCAACGAAAAATCGCCAGAAAATAATTGAATGTACCGAGTTTTTCACTGTTCTAACAGGAATTTATTGAATTCGAGTTAATCACAGTGGTATTTTATCTTTATTTAAACATAGCAATTGATACTTTAAAACAATTTTGAACAAACGGCTCGAGTTTAAGATTATTTAACTTGGCTTTGATAAATAAACAAACAATACACTTTGGACTGGGTTTACGAGGATCATATTTTACTAGTTTTATTTAAGTTTCTTTTAATAGTGCTTTTTTCAAGTGAACATAAATTACCAGTGGTGTTTGATAAGATCAACTTAGAGTTAATGACATTGTGAAACGTCCATGGGTTTGTCTTCTATATACTACTTGTACTTCCGTATTACACAAATACTTATACAAACTTGTGAAAAAACAATAGGTTAAACGAAAAAAGCTGATATTCTATCAAGAGCTCTGATTGTAGACTTAACGGGTATATATGAAGCATATATATTTTGATACATTAATGTTTTATTAAAGTTGAACGTAAGTCGGTACCAAACAAGAGTACGGCAATGTGTGCTGGTTGTTATTCAATTTTATCACGCATTTTAGTCGTTGAAGAAAACATTTTTGATCAAATTTATTCCTATTTTACTTTTAATAATATTACGAAATTATTTAATAGTTGTACTATTTAAAAAGAAAAATGTTTACTATATTTATAGTATTATTTTGACATGTGAGTATGTAGTTTGTTAAAACTAGTCACCAGTCAAAGTAACTTATGTAAATATATGGCAATGATTTTTCAATCATTTAATTATAAATTTCACAAAGACTTAACAGTAAATTCTCTGTGATTGTAACATGAAATGATTACTTATTATTGAACCGTCACGAGTCAATTTATATTTAACTTTCATTATATCACTTATTCTTATGGAATGAAGCATCGTACTTTGTAAGTAGAGACAGTTTTAAAAGCATTAATCGTAGAGTTGTACATTTTTGCTGGTAATAACTCTTTTATTGTATCAGGTGATTAAAAAAGTACTAAAATTTGCTTTAGGAAAAGTAATAAAAAGTCTGAAAGTAATTTTAAAGGAAAATGATCAGAGAAAAAATTTCGTGGTCAATTATACAGTATTCAGCGTAAATGTCATACATTTTCTCTATGCGCGTTTTCGATTTCGAGAACGATATACACATGGCAGCCGTGCTCGAGTTATGGATTACTCTATTTTTTAAGCATTTAAATCTTTATACACTTTTTTCTTTGGACTTGTGATTAAAATACAATCACTGCCAAGATACTATGAGTGTCTTTCTATGCGATGTCTTAACATTTGCCCATTCCATTATCTTTTGGGTGCAGTCAGTGCGCTCGAGATATTTCTTATTCAAACACATAGGTGACAAATGTACAAGACTCATTAAATACAATGAAATAAAACCCTTTTTATTAATTTTTGCTCTATAATTGTCACTTACTCGTTTCCTTTATCAAAATCTTGTTGTTGAGTAATAAAAATTAAGGTAGTATTTTCAGGTATCCAGTTTTCCAATCCGACAAATCCTTGATTAACGTTATCCCGTAACACCTGAGCCACATTCACAAGAAAGTTGTCTAGAGCTTGTTGATTTAATAGAATTTTGTTTAGCCTAGGAAGATATTCGTTACAATTGTTATCTTTTTGTACGCAATGAAAGTGCCAAAATTAAACATTACAAGAAATCGCTCCCTTTTCGTTGTAGCATCATTCACGTAGTTGATTATTTTATTTTGTTCTGGTAAATCGAGATAATACTTCCAGCGAATGAGCTGACAAGCTGTATAGTGAATTGGGTCTGTTGGATTGTTGACTAACACTCGACTTAGTGCCCAAGTCAAAGGAGCCATTAAATTTTCTCTAAAAAAAGAAAATTCAATCAACAGAATTAAGTTGGGATAAATATTGAAAATTCCTCATATCACCTCAAATAAATTGTTTCCTCTGATATAACTTTTTTTTTAGCTTCACCAAGATTTTGCAAAATGACCGATGGTTCTTTGCATGACAAATGCTGAGTAAAATTCGTTTGTACCTGTGACATTTTTTAAAATCTTAAGAACAAGTTTACTTTTCCCCGCTAATTCAAAGATGACTCACAAAATCCTCATTCGTCTCATTGAATTCAAAGAAACCCAATTCATTGAGTACTTCGAGTGCTTCTTCGCTGAATCCATTTGTGGAAACGAACTTTATCGTACTCTCATCGATGCCTAACTTTTCCAAGAAAGAGATAAGTTTATCCGATGGGCATAACAGTGGGCCCTGCCAATTTAGAATTCTATTTGCAGCAACGTCGTTCAATGACAAACGAAAAATATCACAGTTGCTTTGATTCACTAGTCCAGACAAAATCATACTCCAACAATCTTCCTCATTAAATCCAATGTCGCTTAACTTTTCCAACAGTTTCCGGTCAACATTACTAGGTATACCGTCACTTTGATATCTTTATAAATTAAATACATTAGAATGTTGATATGTGGAAAGATAATTGGTAAAATAAAATAAAAAATAATTTTTAAATACTGTAATTCGTCAGGAGTGATGTTAAAAGCACAAAATGGGATTATCTCATCGGGTTGAAGATTCAGAAGTCCACGTTTCATAGCCTTCATGATGTTTTCCTTGGACATGCCTGACAAAATTTTAAATTAGCGCATAAAAAAGATAAAAGTAATATATGCTTTATCAAAAATTTACCATGTCTTAAAAGCTTGGATATGACAGCTTTACTGAAAATCCCACGATTGATGAGAGTATTTAGTTCTTGATAATAACTTTTCTCATCAACACAAGCGTGCTGAATGTCTCTCCATAATTTATTTTTCAATAAAACCAAAGACTGCTCGTGACTTGAATTGCCTGCGTCTTTCAGATCATCATGTATTATAGTGACGGGTACGCACGTAAAGTTTTCTAAAATCTGGGAACTCATTATTTTAAGAGAATCAAAAAAGTATTAGACGTAATTAATTGTCATGAAATTGAACACTATAATTCAATTGTTTAGGCAAAAAATGTAATGATCACAGTTGCGATATCAAGTCATCGCACAGCCGTTTGCCAAAGTTGGGATTAAAAATCATGAATCTAATGATTGATTTCATGCAAAGGCCACTTTATTTACAAATAAATATCTTACATTATTTCTGTACATGAAATTTATTGTTTACCAGTCTTACTCTAATAATATGTTTCATCCAAACATTCTTTATATCACTAGATTAAAGATCGTGATTACTTTTTATACATGTAACAATTTAAAAAGCTCTAGTAACCAAAGTGACGTACATCGCGTTACTTTCATCCTTCACATTTAAAAACATCATTTACAAAAGCTATAAAATTTTTATTTAACAAGTCTTACATGCTCATGTTTTTTGATGCTTACAATAGAAGGTTTCCCTAATGAATAATAAATCTAAAAAGTATTTATAGCAAAAATTATTTAGTTTTTTTTAATATTTCGTTTTTAGTAAAAATGTTAAAATTTAGATTATTTTAAAAAGATCAAGCTTAATAACTTTTAATTACTTAATGATTGGGTAACGTAAAAATACAACAGCGGGCTGTTTATTTATACAAGTTATACAGCAATCTTACAATATTAATAAAAACGCATAACAAATGTTTTCCAGCTTATTCGATTTACAGAGCATCTTCAAACAAAAGCAAAAACTCGTTTTCGCTTGGAGAATAAGTTGTAACGATGTCGATGCCAGCATTCACCTGTTTAAGCGCAGAGCAGACCCAGGCAACGCAAAAAAATCAGTGCACCTGAACAGGTATCAAACAGCAGGTGAAAACAAGAAAAAAGGATAGGAGAAAGCTCCGAAGAAGACGAATAAAAAAAAAGAAAATAAAAAACAAGCTTTGGATGTTTGCAAGAAAAAAACATACAACAGGTTTGCGGGTATCGACCCTGGGGTCATTATTCCTCTGGATGTACATTCTGTCGATTTAAACAAAAGGAAAGAGGCCAAAGAGTCCCTTACGGCAGTAGACCCGAGAGGTACCGATTATGTTGACCTCATTAGATATCAGTGGTTCCGAAGTGCTTCTAGAAGAGTCACCAGTAAATATGGAGAGCAAATTACTACCACCAGCTTATAGATAAGAAGATGAAATTTTTAAAGGACCAATTTCCAAATATCAATTTACTGAAGAACAACAAGGATCATGAAACTATACCAAATATAAACGTTTGTACTTTCATCATTTGGGTTCAATTTATTGAAAAAAGTTTTGGTCACGTCAAAAATTTGATTTAAAAATAAGAACTCGAAGCCTTGTAGACCGTTTGGTCAACAAAATTGTTTTTGGGACTTGCAAAGGGCAAGAGAGAAAGCACATATCCACTTTTCTGACACTTGGAAAGATAAGTGTAACAGGAAAAATCCATGGTGATCGCAAGATTCCCATGTCACTCATCGTCAAGAGATTGAAGGATTTGTCTAAAGATCATCCCGAAAACTTGATTGTAAGTTGTCGATATTTTTATGGAATTTTTATTTTTCTAAATTGTAATTGTCAAGTAATGTCTACTTTTTTTGTTCACAGATATACACCAGCAATGAGTACCTCACCACTCAAAGGTGCGAAGTATGTTCTCAGCAGCTGCACATTGGAAAGAAGCAATGCAGCCGACGGGCAGACTAACTGCCTCACTTACAGGGACAGGAACGCATTTTCCAAATGGAATCGGGATGTGGTAGCGGCCAAAAACACTCTCCAAAATACTATTTTGGCGTGCAGCCTGCCCCAGGGAGCATAAGATATCGCCAGGTCAGAAAATTTCCGGTATCCAGCAGGCCAGTTCATCATCACCGAGGCTGGAGTACGGTTACAAGGACGAGGTTGGTATCATTCCCATCGTCACGAAATTGTCATTCTTTAGGAGCGCAGTACTATAATTACTTGCAACTATCCTTTTTACTTTTCAGTTTCTAAGCGCCACTCAAATCCGTTCTTTACGGACAAAACTACTGCTGCTTTGCCGCGCGAGAGGTCTCCCGGCCAACAAGGAGGCAGGCAAGGTTCCTTTAGAACGAGCTCTAAAAACCGCAATTTTTCGTACCTTACCCGTTAATTAAAATATATAAAATTAAACATATTTATAAATTACAAGATATTAAATTAAAGTGCAGTAACAGCTTGAGTATGTATTTTCTGGCTCGTAATCGTCAGTTAACTGCATTCCTCGTCTTCCCATGCGATGCCTAGCTTCACTGGTGCCATTGCCACTGTTAAAAGGCTTGAAGGCATACGTGTCCCAGAGACCTGGTGTTTGTATGATCTAAGTAAACATAATTATGATTATCATTATGGCTCCTGTTTGATATAAAATATAAAATTTACAGCCACAAACCTTTTGTACAAGTTCTTCGAAACAGCATTTAACACCATCTGCTGTTTTAGCACTGCTCTCAATGTAAAGTGTTTGATGTCTTCTGGCAAACTGCAAGCCTTCTTCGGTACTCACTTGCCTATCAGGCAGATCAATCTTATTGCCCACTACCATTTTGACAATATCTGTTTTATTACAGTATGTATGCAATTCGTTTAGCCATGTTTCCAACCTTGTGAATGTACTTCTATCTGTCACGTCATAGACTAAAATAGCACCTTGACCATCACGATAGTAATTTGGTGTTAAAGTGCGGAATCTTTCTTGCCCAGCGGTATCCTGAGAGCATATTTAATGTAGATTGTTACAAAAAGACATTCATTTTCGTGAATACATCAGGTAAATTTTTAAAGTTACGATGTAAGACGAAAAGAAAAGTGAGCAAAATTATTGCAGAGGCAATAAATGTAAATAAAAAACGAAAGAATTTGAGATTAACAAGTATTTTATAAAACGTTCGGTACATTATGACATGAAATAATAATGGTAATCACTTCATGAGGATTACTCCAACTAAGGATGCACCTAATGCAAAAAGAAGGTTATTTAAAGGAACGCCATGCAGAGAGAGTTTGATGAGTCACAAAAGTAGATTGCGCATAATATAGATATATACAATACCCAAATGGCCAGCTTGACCGTGTTGCCATCGATGGTGAGCTTTTTGGTTTTATAGTCCATTCCCACTGTGTTTTGTATATTGTCGTGAAATTCATCTTCTGTGAATCTCAGCAAAATACTGCAATAAAATGTATGATTTAAGATAAATGTAAAGCGATACAATAACGTCAAGGAACCAAAAAAGAAGAAATAGTTAATCCAAATCCTCTCCCTTTTTGTCAACTCCAAAAAAAAGAGCCCATCTATAAATAATCTCACGCCCAAGCTTGGTAAGGTTATCTGCTAATGTACCTGGATTTTCCAACATTCGTCTCGCCAATCATCAAAATCTTGAGTATCGTCAAAACATCGTCTTGGTCCATCCCAGCCATCGCAGGTAACAGCAGGAGTACAGTAAAACAACGAGAACACTTGTAAAGTATCTTCACTCTCTGTATTGCAGTATAACTGATACACTGAGGCACAACTACTGATGGGAAAAATGTAAAAATAATAAATATGTCAACAGAACGTTTAACTGCGCAACAAATTCAATGAATCTTTGCCACTTGTCGCGTCACTTTAACTCGCAGAAGCGCAGTTCCTTATGCTATACTAAAGTAGTTATTTCATGTTGTTTTTTTTCATCGACGATACTATGGTCACTGCAGACAGCTGATTGTTGTTGATTAATTACTCACCTAAGGCCATTTTACAAGTGCTTAGAGCTTTTCTGGTAGTTTTTTGACGTCAAGAAATACAAAAGCATGATGAAACTGTAGTTGCGTTTTTATAATTTGACGTCAGAGAACAAGACAAAAGCACACGCTGTGGAGCCACGGTGGAGGTACGTTGTAGACTAACCCTATAGTTAGAGTAGAGTGTCCGAAAGTCACTGATTGGCTCCGCCATTTTTGGGGCTAACTAGAAGTACCCCATAGACATATAAAAAATATAGACTGCTTGTCTTATGTACGACGCTGAAGCACGAGTAGAAGGAGATACAGCATCGAACGTAGACATCTGTCTTTCTCGTTCATTGATAAAGGTGCAGATGTGCGAGAGAGACAGACACCCACGTTCGATACAGTGTCTCCTACTTGTGCTTCAGCGCCGTACATAAGGGGTGTTTTCCGCAATCGTCACTATTCGTCACCAGTAATTTAAGGTTGCACTCTACGTTACTGTCAGCCGTCAGGTCAGTAAGTCAACTATATATACCTTGAATTAAACTGGCGCTCTATTCCGTAAAAATAGCAGACGACAGTCAACAGCGATGAAATCTTCACTTTTTTCTCGACTTTCACGTCGTCTGCTGTTTTAACTGCAGAATTATAGCGCCAGTTTAATTCAAGGTAGTTGACTTACCGACCTGACGGTAACGTAGAGCGCAAATTAAAATTACTTGCTAATGACGATTGCGGAAAACACCCCAAGCGGCGTTACCACCACGACCTATGTAAATAACTTAATTTTACAGCCTCTGATTTTATTATCCTGGTAAAGAGAGCACGGTGTAAGATGTACGTGAAGTTATGTGTAGTAATTAAAGTAATTACTACTATATGGTCAATTTTATTTAATCATATGAATATCTATATTTTTGGAGGTCAACTTTTAGATAAAAAATAAATTGTAAACTTGCCGCAAACAGCATAGACCACGTTAACTTTTTATTATCTATTTATAAGATTAGTTGCGGCTGGTTTATAATTGATTGAATGGCTCTAATATAAGAAGTAATAATTATTTGAATCAGCGCCATCTAGCGTTGCGAATTTCTGAACGAAAAAGTGGCCCTAAACTTTTGAACCAGAGCTTTAGCGCGTAGAGCCATTTAGTCAGTTATAAACTAGCCGCAACTCATGATGAAGCTGAAAAATGAAAAAACAACGATATACGTGTTTTTGGCGGCAAGTTAACAATCTATTTTTTACCAAAAATCGACCTCCTATGTGTTTATACTTTTGAAGATAAATTTTTGAGCATAAGATAGATTGTTAACTTGCCGCCAAAAACCCATGTATCGTTATTTTTTTATTTTATAGCTTCGTCATAAGTTGCGGCTGGCTTATAATTGATTAAATGGCTCTAATCCTGATTGCTCTGCTTCAGAATTTTAGGAGCCACTTTTGGCCAAAAAATAAATACCGCTAGATGGCGCTAATCCAAAATAATTATTGCTACTGCTACTTACAGTAAAGTCACTTTATTAGTTATAAACCAGCCGCAACAAATTTTAAAGATAGATAATAAAAAGTTAACATTTTTTGTGCTACTTGCGGCAAGTTTACAATTTATCTTTTACCTTAAAATCGACCTCAAAAACCATCAATATTCTACTTATCTTATATGGCTCATAAAATCGACAATATTTACAAAATTACAATACTCTTGACCTTTTACCATTAACTAATGAAAGAACAGCCCTTCAACTTTAGATTTCCAACAAACAGTTAACTTATATATTATGTACATAGCAAAATTTGTGTTACAGAAATCGTAAAGTTAGTGCCTTTTCGATGATGGTTGGCGTTTTCTTGTTCTCCATTGTCTTTCTGCATTACACAGACGATACAAAATCCAAAACTGAATAAACAGACAATTTATTTTTTGTACATATACCAAAACAAACATTTGACCAACAGAATCACGTTTTATTTTGTCATCACAATTTTTTTCACATGGTTTTAAGCACATGCGAATTTTAAGACGCCGTGTGAATTAGCACACCTTTTGGTGCTAACTGATTCATTACAGATGACAATCCATCATTCGTTTGGATCATTCAATAATCCCTCAGATGGGTACCTACATACCTATCATTACCAGTTACCACCACGACCTACGTAACTTTTACAGCCTCTGATTTTATCATTCTGGTAAAGAGAGCACGGTGTAAGATGTACGTGAAGTTATGTGTAGTAATTAAAGTAATTACTACTAAGTAATGCCATATGGTCGATTTTATTAAACCATATCATGTAAGCACAAATTAATCAGTCCAAAAGAGACAACCGAAGAAAAAAGGCCCGAAAAAGAAGCACAGTCACACGAAAAGTCTCATAAGAATGGAGCATTGGATCTCACTTGATCAGAGAAGATTGGGTTCTTTGTTTACTTATAACACTTCAAACTTACATCTCTGTAATAAATGTATTTTTCAATTAGTGAGATCCGATGCTCCATTCCTAGGAGACTCTTCGTGTGACTGCTTCTTTTTAAGACCTTTTTTCTTCGGTTGTCTCTTTTCGACTGATTAATTTACGTGTATATTTGATCGTGATTTACGATTTCTGTAACACAAATTTTGCTATGTACATAATATATAAGTTAACTGTTTATTGGAAATCTAAAGTTGAAGGGCTGTTCATCCATTAGTTAATGGTAAAAGGTCAAGAGTATTGTAATTTTGTAAATATTGTCGATTTTATGAGCCATATAAGATAAGTAGAACATTGATGGTTTTTGAGGTCGATTTTAAGGTAAAAGATAAATTGTAAACTTGCCGCAATCAGCACAAAAAATGTTAACTTTTTATTATCTATCTTTAAAATTTGTTGCGGCTGGTTTATAACTAATAAAGTGACTTTACTGTAAGTAGCAATAATTATTTTGGATCAGCGCCATCTAGCGGTATTTATTTTTTGGCCAAAAGTGGCTCCTAAAATTCTGAAGCAGAGCAATCAGGATTAGAGCCATTTAATTAATTATAAACCAGCCGCAACTTATGACGAAGCTATAAAATAAAAAAATAACGATACATGGGTTTTTGGCGGCAAGCTTACAATCTATCTTATGCTAAAAAATTTATCTTCAAAAGTATAAACACATAGAAGGTCGATTTTTGGTAAAAAATAGATTGTTAACTTGCCGCCAAAAACACATGTATCGTTGTTTTTTTATTTTTTAGCTTCATTATGAGTTGCGGCTAGTTTATAACTGACTAAATGGCTCTACGCGCTAAAGCTCTAGTTCAAAAGTTTAGGGCCACTTTTTCGTTCAGAAATTCGCAACGCTAGATGGCGCTGATTCAAATAATTATTACTTCTTATATTAGAGCCATTTAATCAATTATAAACCAGCCGCAACTAATCTTATAAATAGATAATAAAAAGTTAACGTGGTCTATGCTGTTTGCGGCAAGTTTACAATGTATTTTTTATCTAAACGTCGACCTCCAAAAATATAGATATTCATATGATTAAATAAAATTGACCATATAGTAGTAATTACTTTAATTACTACACATAACTTCACGTACATCTTACACCGTGCTCTCTTTACCAGGATAATAAAATCAGAGGCTGTAAAATTAAGTTATTTACATAGGTCGTGGTGGTAACGCCGCTTGGGGTGTTTTCCGCAATCGTCATTAGCAAGTAATTTTAATTTGCGCTCTACGTTACCGTCAGGTCGGTAAGTCAACTACCTTGAATTAAACTGGCGCTATATTCCGTAATCTGGCCAGTTAAAACAGCAGACGACGTAAAAGTCGAGAAAAAAGTGCATAGTTGATTTACTGACCCGATGGTAACGTAGAGCGCAACCTACTATTGGGATTATGCCTCTACCACGTGACCTCAGTATATATATGACTAATATAGAGGCGAAATAACACACGTCTTATGGGAGGAATCTTGTTTTTATTTTTTTTCGCACTTAAAAAGATATTGAGCTTAAAAAGGTTGTTAATTCCATGTTACTGACATAATGAGAGTTACGTAGTTATTTTTTTCCTTTGGTGAATTCCTTCATGAAGGTTGAAAAAGCGTTTAGAACGGATACAGAGTGCCGTTAACCCTACTTTGAGCTGTTTGTTTACCTCTGAGCATCAGCAGCAGTGGCGCAGCAGCAGCAACAGCTGAAACAAACAGCTCAAAGTAGGGTTAAACGGCACTCCGTATACGTTCTAAACGCTTTTTCAATTTTCATGAACGAATTCACCAAAGGAAAAAAATAACTACGTAACTCTCATTATGTCAGTAACATGGAATTAACAATCTTTTTAAGCTCAATATCTTTTTAAGTGCGAAAAAAAATAAAAACAAGATTCCTCCCATAAGACCTGTGTTATTTCACCTCTATATTAGTCATATATATACTGAGGTCACGTGGTAGAGGCATAATGCCAATTACTTGCTGGTGACGATTGCGGAAAATACCCCAGTGACGATTGCGGAAAACACTCTAAGTCTTCATTTCTTACATGTCTATGGAGTACCCAGTGGTTTTAGGGATACTTTTTAGTTTAAACTTAGCTGCGTTAGATGGCGTTGATATAAAAGTATGATAGACTCAGAAATCTAAACCAGCCGCAACTCCTACCAACAATGACGAATTTAATTTTTGTTTGTGGGGATCCTAAATAATTTTTTTTATATTTTATTATGGGGAAGAGTTATGTGGTAATAAAAGTAGTGCCATGTGATTGATTTTATAAACCAGCCGCAACTTCCATATTAGAGTGGACAACCAAAATTGTTTGATTAAATGTCGTGTTTGGTAAGATAATAAATTATCTTTTACATGAAAATCGACCATAGATATATTTTTTTAAAGGTCGAATGTGCGGTAAGATAAAAAATTATCTGAAATCGACCATAGATCCATTTTTTTGAAGGTCGAATTTTTGTAAAAGATAATTTTTTATCTTACCACACATGACGTTTTAATATCTTACTTTTTGTTGTCCATTCTATTATTGAAGTACCACATTGTACCAAAAAATTTCAAACGATTATAACAAAAAAAAATTTGTTTGATTTAAAATATTTAAGAGAAACAAATTTTATTTATTTACATTATGAGAATAGGATAAAGCAGCAATCTAATAAAATTAATTACAAAAAAGCTTCTTTAAGATTTAGTCTTCCGATTATTAATTAAAATGAATTTAAATAAATATGTTAATCATTGATTTTTTATTATTATTTTAAATTAAAATTTTACAAATGAAGTATTTGTTTCTATTTTTAAATGATAAACTCTAATCTGTTTTGCTAAGAGCTAAATCAATTATTGGCTCGATAATATTCTTGAAATAAAATGCCCAGATACAATATAATAAGTTGTACAAGAATTTTTTAGTATTTTTATTTACGTTAAGTTATCTTGTTCATTTAATAAGACACAAAACTAATAATTTACTATTAATAAGCTACTGTAAGAATAGTAAAATTAACGTTTCAGATCCTAGAAAATTAAAATCTATAGTATGCGTGATGTGAAGACACAACTGAACTAATTTAGAATTTTGTTACTACGTTTATAACGAAATTACGTACAGAATAAAAATTGAGAGTAAAAAAATAAAAAATTAAATTACTATTAATCTCTAAAAAGTAGAATAATTTAAAAAACTCAATTTAAATGACTCACGCACACGCGCACAATAATGATATTTTTTTATAAAAAACTACAAAAGAGAATTCTGAAGTATTTTTAAGAAAACGTTTTACCGCCACAATGCTTTCTCTACGATACTACATTTTACAGACGAATAACTTCGATCAAATTAACATTTTTTTTATTCATTTTCTTGCACACGTTATTCTACAGTTTTTTCAAAAATCGTAGCTTCGGTGACGAATAAGGTTGTATGATAGAAATATTTAACGTGTGTTAGCGTACAGTCTAAAAACATCCGATTCTTTCAAACGAGCAAACACGAGGACGACGTGAGTAAATTTTGGTATAAATATTGAAAGTCATTAAGTCAGAATACAGACAAAATATTGGCGGCTTGTCTACTATTATTGAACGTGAGAGGCGCGTTTAGCAAATATTGCACTGCCACTTGGTGTTTTATCTACTAAATTACTGTTCTTTTTGTAGTTTTTGTTTTGAGAACAGTAGTGTTTTCACCGATATATCTTATGATTTGAATTTTTCATTGTCCTGCTAAATTAGAAAAGTATCATAATAAGTGGATATCTTCCTTTATTTATTACATAAAATTTAAAAATACCTCGGTTATTTATTTAATACAATAATTTCATCTATGACATTTTTCATTACGCTGCGTATAGTCGCATACGACTTATCAGCATCACCAGTAGTTAACTGATAAAAATAATTTCATATCGATTTATGCATTTTTTATCGAGATACAAAAACCTGACTTCAAAAAACTATTAATTTTGAAATGCAAAAGATTTGAAATTAAAATATTTTAATTTGTATCCCAAAATTGTAAATGCAAATTTCAGAAAATTCAATTAATCGTCAAAATTATGGAGAATTCCTCCTACCAAGTCAACTGTTTTTTTCACCCAAGAGTAATTCTAATCAAATATCCTATTACAGCTAATTGTTTTTCTGACTAGTCTATCATCTCGCGTATTTCAGTTGTCCAAACAGTACAGTAGAAATAGTACATCTCGATTTAAACACTAAAATGTGCTTATAGTTATAATTACATGTATTATATAATCAAGTAATCAACACTTATTGCTTTATAAAGTTGATGTTATCGTCGATGTCGTACAGTCAGAGAATTTCACCGAAAGCCTCCAAAATGATGCCAACTAATCTACCCACTCTTTTGGCAGCTTTTCTTGTAATACTTGTGAGCAAAGGTACGTTGTAAATTTCTATTATTAGTCTAACTGGAAAATCATGAATATAAAAGCATGATTTGTGTAAAAAAAATCGTCACTGTACAACTTTTTTTTTTAAGTGGACTCATATGTATACTTCAAATCATTAATGTAGATTTTATGATGAAACTCTCGTAAATTTTTTAATAAAAATAGTGCTTAAAATATTTTTTTTTGTATTTGTTACTTGTGCTGTGACAACATCCAAAGTAATAAATCGTCATTTAGAGTACTGTCAAACATATTTATATTTTCTTCTTTTATAATTACAAGATAATACCTACAGCGTGAAAGTATATTAGTTAAAAATATGGAAAAGAACTTTTGAATAAAATTTTAGAGCTAACTACTGCTGTTAACGTTGACACGTGAAACTAATGTGTATACGTCATATTCTCTGTGAGTAGACTGGAGTAGACTGATTTACTTACTATATTTTTGTTAAAAATAGTGTTTTTCGTAGACTAGTTACGTAAAGCTCTATATACTTTCTTCCTTAGGTACGGTAAATGTCCCTATTATGACCATAAATTTCATCACACTTACTTCTTTAATTTTTTTTTCTTAACTGTGAGCTTTCATAGTAAGTAGAAATTTTGGTATTAGCTGCTGCGCTATAAATTTAATGATATTAAAATTTTTATACGTTGTTTATGTAATAATAAACAATGTGTATCATTTTTGGCGGGGCCTTCGTTCTTGATTTCAAGTTATGAAATTCAGAAGTTGGAATGAGTTGGAAGTTAGCATAGGCACATATATGATATTTTTTTTGGTTCGGGTATAATTATGGAAAATTATCATTTCCACGACTTATATAATATATGATTGGCAGTGTCTTATGCTACTTTTAGTTGTTCTGTTACATTTTCGCTCTGTTTTAAAGTGATTAATTAGTTATCAAATTTCGTTCCCGGAACGTTCCGAACTTCAGTGTCATTAATTATAATATTTCAGTTACTAGTTTGGAAACCGAAAATATCATTGGAGGTCATCAATCGAAAGACAAAGAATTCAAATATCAAGTTTCCATCCAAGCAGAAAGTGAACACCAATGTGGTGGTGCACTCATTGCACCTGACGTAGTTTTGACTGCAGCACATTGCTTTTATGATAAAACAAGTGATACCTTCAACAACAAACCATACTTTGTTGTCGCGGGGACGACAAACGTAAGCGATAAGACTTATAGTAAACGCGTGAAGACAGTTTATGTTCATTCAAAATATAGAAATGAAAATGAATTGCGACATTTGTATGATATCGCCATTGCAAGAGTAAGTTAACAAATAAATACAATCCAAGTATATTATACGTGTATTAAAAAAAAAAAAACTATTAGTGACTTTGTTGGTTTTTTTCAAAGCTCGATGAAGCATTTGACGTTGGCAAGGATCAATCGATTGATTTGGTATCGCTACCAGCCAAACACGAAAACTTTGTGGGCAAAATTGCTAACGTATCAGGTTTCGGTTGGAACAATGTTGAGTTGATTGACAACCAGCCGGTGGGTTCCTCATCAGGACAATTAAGACACGAATCGGTAAACATTGTGGCGTTGGAAAAATGTGGTGCAGAAAAGTATCCAATTTTACTGTGTGGTCAAATGAAACAAACTCTCGGGCCATATCAAGGCATTTGCTATGTACGTAATAAGAAAATATATATTAAAAAAAAAATAATAGCTTTGCCCCCTGTGTCCTCCGCGCGTTAACTCCCAACTTTTCACCATACATATTTTTAACAATTATTTAATCCAAATAGAGTAATTAAATTTTAGTTTATTAATCTGGTTAAACAGATAATTTCAAATATCATTAAACATGTGAAATACAATTTTTTTCTTTTTTTTAAATAAAACTTTTAAATTTACCCTCTTAAAGTAGCCTAAGTCAATCACGTTAGGAATAAAAAGGCTCCAGTCACGTGACATTCTTGTTTTTAAGGAAGAGAATAGTAAAATTTTAAAAAAATACAGGCTTCACTTTTAATAACCTAGTATTTTTAAAAAACAAACTCCATTGCATCAAGAGACGAAATGAGTTTTACGTATAAATAATAAGTCAATTTGAAACCTTTTAGTATCTTAAGGAAACTTTTATTTTCTGACAAATTTGCACCTAAACATTGCTTTTAAATAATTTTCTTTAACCAGAAAATAATTGTAATTTGTATTTTTTCAGTCTGACAGTGGTAGTCCTCTTGTTTTCGAGAACAAAGTCATTGGTATTGTGAGTACGGGACCAAATGCTATTTGTGATGAATCACAAAGTCCAGCAGAATACACCAAAGTTTCGGAGTTTTTGGACTTAATTAACAGTGTTATTGATAATAAACCACTGGGTGACATAGTATTAACTAAATATTACTAATCTGGCTGCAGTTATATCAACGGCTTAAAAAATTCAAAAATTGCACCCGTTATATCATAAATTAGCAGAAAAGATTAATAAACCGAAAAATAGTTAATAAGACCAAAATTAACTGTAATGGTTAGAATGACGTGTACGAAGAGTGTGTGACTTAAAATGAAGGATATGAAGTTGTGAACTGAGATGCAATAAATATTTGGATTTCAGAAAAAACTAAAATGTTTTTAATTTTTTTTCCTTTACACGGTAGTTCTCACGAGAATAATATCTTAAAAAAAAAAACAAAAAAAAAAAAAAAAAAAAAAAAAAAAAAAAAAAAAAAAAAAAAGAATTATGAACAATAAAGAGTAACAAAGTAAGTCTCATAGTAGAAGTTTTTAACAAAGTAAAAAAATGTGTTTAGATAAGTTTTATCTATTCTATTTTATCATGTTAGTTTAACAATTTTAGAATGTGACACATTACAATACACTGTATTCTACTTAAATAAAAGAATCTGTAAGGTACTTTGATAACCATATATTTAAGTTGTTGAAGATTTGTAAATTTATTTGTATCCTCTTGTGAAATGCAAAAGAAATCAACACATCATTTTTGACGTTTTTGTTAACGGCATTTTAAAATTATAGATTGATTGCCGGTGCCATTTATTAATTAACATTATTTATATGATTCGATATGCTTTCGGTGTTAGTGCTATTATGCAAATTTTTTCCAAATTCAGGATATTGTCGAAATTTAATGGTGTTTGTGTTAATTAAAATAATTTTTAAGCCTTTTATTATGGTTTACTGTGAACTTGTATTAATGGACAATAAATAATTACTTTAAAAAATATTGATGCTCTGTAAAATTGTTCAAGTTATAAACGACTGGAGTGTACTAAGTCCTCTATTTGCTTGCTATCAGTTCAATTAACGTCATAAACATTTTCATTATTTTTACGAAATAATTTATGACGGATAGCTATATGATTCGCAAGGCAATTGCTATAAAAAAACATTTTAATTCATTAAAAAAAATTTTTTTTGGTAAAATAAATGTTTTTAATATTTTTAGGCTTGTTTGGAATAAAAACTGTCTTTTGGAATTGCCTTATACACACCACAGTTTTTAAATGAATAGTTTAAAAAATTTTAAGGATCAATATCAAGCGTTTAATGTCAATAACAATTTCGTAAAATTAATAAAAATACTCTAGAAAAAGTTGGCTTATTCAAACCCAAGGTGTACATCGTATTTGTACACGCATGCAGACAATAGGTAGCGTAGCTAGAAGCTCACTATTAAAAACTTATAATGAAAAAAAAATTTTTCACCATTCTAAACATTTTTTACTAAAAATATCGCAAAAAATATAAATAAATTTTTATTTGACCGAAATTGTGTAAATACCTTTCTAAGCTTAGAAAATTTATTAATAACCGTTGATGTGCAAATTTTACAACAATCTATTATGAAAATATCGTATAATAGCTAATAGCTTTTCTGTGTGGAAGCTACTTTCGTATGCATCCAACTAGCTTAAACAGTAGCAGCAATACTACTTATCATTTTAATCACCAGAACGTGTTTTAAAGCTGTGATGATATAATTTTTCAATGCCAATCAACACGTTACACCAAAAGTTACGGTGCTTAACCTTTACATAGTAGCGTTATTATTATTATTATTATTATTATTATTATTATTATTATTATTACTTATATTTTACATTCGACTTTTCGTCTAAACGAAGGATAGTACCACGAAATTTTTATTTTAATTACATTCTGTAACAAGCGTATCCATTTACACAAAATCTTACGTCTTGCATGTAAGGCATGCCCAACCTATGGATTGTCAGAGCAAAAGTGGAATTTAAATTATAAGATTTTATTTTAAGATCATAACTTAATATTACTTTTTAACAAGTTTTCATATCAATATATCGTCAGTAAATCACAATTAGTAATATAATGTACCTACTAGATAATGATTTTTTTTGCTATTTTATACCGATTTGTGTAAGTACGTCAGTAAGATTTATGCGTTTTGTGTTCAACACGCTGTCCACAAACGATGTGTAAGAAAGTTATATAAAAATGACAATGTATTGACTATAGTTACGCAAAATTAATACGCTAATAACTTTTTGTTTTTTAAATCATTACTTGGAAAAAAAAAATGGATTGAAGCTATCCGTAACGTGCTTTACTTATCTTTGTAACATGATGTGAAAAAGTATATTCGTCAACGTATTCATGTGAGTGCTCTATTAGGTTGTCAATTATTGTGTTGCTTCAGTCGAGCTTTATAAAACTTTTGCACCCTAATAAGTACACACTTTGATCACTGAATATTCTTTTCAAGATTTACCAGATCTCAGACGTACTAAATGATAGTATCACGACAGCAAAATAATTTCGATCACACATTTTGACCCATGAACCAACTCGACCATACATCCTAATGACCCCACAGCCAACTCTCCATCGGCCTAAGTTAGTCTGATAGTCTCCTTATATTACAGATGAATAGCTTCGATTTAAAAAAAAAAAAAATACTTTACTGCAGATGTAAAGCTTCCTTCATGAGAGTTAAAAATGTGTAAAATCAATGGTCAATTTATGCGTTTCAAATAACTTAATTTATCGTCAAAATTATGGAGGATTTTTCCCACCAAGCAAATACGAGTACGATGTGAAAAGGAGTTCAGCCTCAGTATCACAAATTGCGACAGTCGGAATATCCCGAGCTCAAGTTGGAGGACAGCACCGACGGGGTTTCCCACTTTTTTTTACATGTAAGAGTGCTTCTAATCAAATATCGAGCTGTAGATAATAGTATTTTTGACTATGTTACTGCCTCACATATTCAAGTTGTTTAAACATTATTAGCAGCAGTACTTAACACTTTAATCACTAAAGTGTAATTATAGCTCTAATAACATAATTTTTTAATGCTAATCGAAACGTACCAGGCAAATTTACGTCAGAGATACAACCACTATTTTTTGCTTATAAATCTTATTTTTTCGTCACCATCATTCAGTCAAAGAATCTCTCTGAGAGTATCGAAAAATGATGGGTAATAATGTATTTAGTGTTTCAGCAGCATATCTTTTGATACTCATTAGTAATGGTACGTTTTAAATCCCAATTATTAGCTTGCAAATCTATCTTTCATTTCCAAACATAGATAGTATCATGTGATTAGCAAATTATTTTTTTTTTAGATGCATATACTCCTCGTTGTAGTGTAGATTTGATTCTTAAATTCTTTTTAATGAAACTGATGTTAAAAACAGTCTGAGGCACATTGACATTATTCTGTCATGTGTATAGTCGTAAGAACATTTTTTGATTTACGTGTTTTTCGCTCAATTTTTAAGTGTTTTGGAAAATTGTCATGTTTTTAGACCTCTGTACTTATTTGATCGATTTCAACACGTGTTTATACTGCACACATAAATGTTACCTTCATTTATATTATTTTGTCATTACACCACGTAGTAAAATATCTTTTCTGTACCACATATTTTATAATTAGTTATATTAAAAACTTAAAAAAGATTTATTGTATTTTGTATTAATTATAATATTTCAGTTACTAGTTTGGAAACCGAAAATATCATTGGAGGTCATCAATCGAAAGACAAAGAATTCAAGTATCAAGTTTCCATACAAAATATAAGGGAGCATAAATGTGGTGGTGCTCTCATTGCACCTGACGTAGTTTTGACTGCAGCACATTGCTTTTATGATGAAAAAACTAATACTTTCAATAACTACCCATATTTTGTTGTCGCAGGGACGACAAACGTAAGCGATTACACTTACAGGACACGCGTAAAGACAATGTATTTGCACTCAAAATATAAAAATTACAATAACACCTTCGTTTTGAACGATATCGCCCTCATAAGAGTAAGTAAACAAATAAATACAATCCAAGTATATTATACGTATATTGAAAAAAAAAAAAAAAAAAACTAACAGTGACTTTGTTGGTTTTTCAAAGCTTGATGAAGCATTTGACGTTGGCAAGGACCAACCGATTGATTTGGTATCGCTACCAGCCAAACACGAAAACTTTGTGGGCAAAATTGCTAACGTATCAGGTTTCGGTTGGAACAATGTTAAGTTGATTGACAACCAGCCGGTGGGTTCCTCATCAGGACAATTAAGACACGAATCAGTAAATATTATGGGGTTGGAAAAATGTGGTGCAGAAAAGTATCCAATTTTACTGTGTGGTCAAATGAAACAAACTCTTGGGTCATATCAAGGCGTTTGCTATGTACGTATTAAGAAAATGTTTATTATTTAAAAATAATATTAATAGAATTAGTACAATTTTTATAAATTATAATGTTTTCTATGATTAAAACGTGAATAAAAAATAACTTTGGTGGATATTACTAGGACAATAGTATTTTTTTTCGTATTTTATTTAGGTCTGTTGATGGCTACATTGCACGTATTTTTTATCTAGTGCAAGTAAAGATAAATAAAAATAGTAAAGAAATGAATACTGCCATCCTGACATAGTTGCACCTAAAACATTGCTTTTAAATAATTTTCTTTAACCAGAAAATAATCATAGCTTGTAATTTTTCAGGCTGACAGTGGTAGTCCTCTTGTTTTTGAGAACAAAGTCATTGGTATTGTGAGTACGGGACCAAATTCTATATGTGATGAATCACAAAGTCCAGCAGAATACACCAAAGTTTCGGAGTTTTTGGACTTTATTAAGAGTGTTTTAGATAGTAAACCGACGAGTAATTCGATAGTTTTAAACAACAGCTTTGTCTCACTTTACATGCCCTTTTTCAACAGTACAATAATAACTGATTCAGCCACGGTGATATCAATTGTTAAAAAAATCCAAAAATTGAATCAATTATACTATGAATTAGAAGAGAAGGTTTCAACATCACAACCAATAGACAGCGTCTCCAAAATAAAGTTTAATGAATACAATGTGACGTACGAAGAGTGTATAGCTGAAAATGAAGGATGTGAAAGTATTCCCGACGTGTTGGATGAATTGGATGTTATGATGTTAAAAGAATTAGACAATTTTAATGCGTTGCAAATAACAGAAACAATTATTAGTGATTAATGTGGTAAAACAAGTTATTTAAAGAGTTGAGATTTACTTGCTGATTTTTTGAGAATACTTTGTGAATGAAAAAAATTATCAAAAAATAACAAAGAACGGAAAGTTAAAACTTTATAATATGAGTACTACTCAGATTCATGCAACATATTGCGTTTGAAAATTTTTATTTTAGTTTCGTATAACAATGGTTTAGGAAGTGTTAACATTTACGAAAAATATTCAATATTTAAGACTTGTCAAATTTTTGGATTTTAATTTCTTTTCGCATTTTTAAGGGTTTTTGCCGTGTACAAATGTATACATGTTACAAACATGTAAGACAAAGCTAATGTTTTTAGAAAAGTAAAATTTTTTTTACAAGTTATTATACAAACAATCGAATGTAATTGGTATTTATTTCATAAAATAAATTTATTATAATGGAATTTGTTATTTAAATAAAAGACTGTGTTTTAAATCTAACAAACTATAAGACGAGCTTGGCAAACCGGATATCCAGTTTAATGAAAATAAATGATGTACTTTTATTTACTATCTAGAGTATGAAAGCATTCTTGATATAAATAATCTATACACCCCCTGTTGAATTAAATAGACGCATTTTTAGGATAAAATATTTACGTCTTCATCATGTAAGAAGTTAGACTGTATATATAAAAAAAAAAAAAAAAAACAATACATGTAAAAAAAAATACAAAAAATTATTATACTACTGAAAGAAAAATATTTTTGTGATAATAACATATACATAAAGCCTAGATTTTATTAACGATTGAGTATATTTGAACTTGATAAATCGTAGTACATTTCATTGATAAGTAAGAAATGTATTTCATCCCTTTTTTTTAATACATAAATATATTTAAAAAAATTTTGCATACCATTAAATCGATTGGATAAGTTGTTAAAAAGATTAGAGACGTTACTGTTATTTTTTTCATTTCCAAAAACGGACGGAGATGGAGCGAATTAAAGTTGCTTACGTAACGAAGCGACATAAGGTCATTAGAAGGATTATTTTTCACTAAGTGACATCACCTTCCTTCACTTCCAAATGTTAATAAACAATACAGTTTCAGTATTTCGTTCGATATAAATAAACATAGATGATGGTTTGTAATTTTTTTTCAAGTCAACAATTTTTTTGATATCGAATGTTAATAACTACTTAAATGCACAAGTAACCTTGTAATTTCATTAATATGATACATTATGTCATGTACATGGTTCATTTAGGTGGATGCACACAGGCATCTACCAACACTAAATGGCCGTGTTTTTCCGATAGCAAATATAAACTAGTAACTTCTAACAAATTATGAATCATTAATTTTCCTAAAAAAAATTGTGTAGAACTAAAACTGCACTTTATTACTATAGTGCAAATCGTAAGCAAAAATTAAGAAAAATCCCAATTGGCTCCAGTGTGCGTATCCATCG
This sequence comes from Copidosoma floridanum, assembly GCF_036245765.1. NCBI lineage: Eukaryota > Metazoa > Arthropoda > Insecta > Hymenoptera > Encyrtidae > Copidosoma > Copidosoma floridanum. Next base: position 5,432,482 of record NW_028321897.1, on the reverse strand, counting down.
TCTAAATGAACCATGTACATAATACAATATATATCAATTAATTGCTTTTATCCGCATTGATTTTATTCTCTCAAAAAATTGAGAAGTTACAAGCGATGCAATGTGCCTGAAATATCAGCCATTCTCAAAGTACTAAATACGGCTAATGCTATTTCTTTTCGTCATTCGACAAAGCTAAAAATGTATCTATGGTTACTGTGTTCTGTGTCGATTTAATACTCAAATATATTTGACGAGTATATTTATAATTTATAAAAAAAATAAGTGACCACTGGGTTTGTAAGGTATCCAATTTATTGGTTACTAGTGAATTTTTTTTATTAAAGGCCGTACCTGCATATTACAGACAAATAAATTTGATTAAACAACACGTATTCTTTGTTGCCTCAGAAAACTTTAATATTTAAGTGTAATGTGACAAATCAATTTTCACGTGGAATAGAAAAATTTCAGAAAAACTTAATTTATCGTCAAAATTATGAAGGGTTTTTCCCACTAAGCAAGTACGATGGGACAAGGAGTTCAGTCTACGTGTTGTACCACGAGTTATGACGATTGGGATATCTCAATCCAAGTTGGGGAACAATACCGTAAGGTTTTACCACTATTTTTGCACACAAGAGTAATTCTAATCAAATATCCTATTACAGCTAATTGTTTTTCTGACTAGTCTATCATCTCGCGTATTTCAGTTGTCCAAACAGTACAGTAGAAATAGTACACATCACTTTAATTACTTAAATGTGCTTATAGTTATAATTACATGTACTATGTAATCAAGTAATCAACACTTATTGCTTTATAAAGTTGATGTTATCGTCGATGTAGTACAGTCAGAGAATTTCACCGAAAGCCTCCAAAATGATGCCAACTAATCTACCCACTCTTTTGGCAGCTTTTCTTGTAATACTTGTGAGCAAAGGTATGTTGTGAATTGTCTTCTTTTATAATTATAAGTTAGTGCCTGTGACGTAAAAGTATATTAAGGTTAAAATTTTGAAAAAATAGTAACAATTGATAGCTGATGTCAACGTTAATATACATTATATGTATGTATATGTACGCAGTGCGAGTAGACTGATTGACTACATTCTAGTTAACAATACTGTTTTTCGTAGACTAGTTATGTAAAGAACTATATCTTCATACCAAAATTGGATGTGTATATACGGAGAAATAGATTCTAATGACGGCGTGTTGAATGTAAACACGAGTTTATACTGCACGTAATAATGTTCCCTTCATTAAAATTATTTTGTCATCGTTATTAGGTAGTACAATGTTTGCGGTACATTGAGAAAAAAAAAATGATAAAAATGATAGAGAAATTCCAGTAAAAATTACTATTCTGCATAGTAAATTGAAAGCCAGTTGGCAAAAAAGGAAAAAATTGTTATTTTTATAAGTAAAGATTATTGTTTCAACAGTTGAAATTATAGTTCGAATAGTTAGAATTGTGCATAGGACAATAACAATTACTATGCTGGAACAGTAAATCTTAAAAAAAATCGGTTAATAAATTTTAGTTTCCAGCATAGTAATTTCTACTATTATAACCATAATTTTTACTTTTCAAGCCATAATTTTAACTGTTGAAACAATAATATTCATTGTTAACAATAATAATTTATTTCTTTTTTCCAACTATAGCATCGGATTTACTGTGCGGAATGGTAATTTTGCTGAGATTTCTCAATAATTTTTTAAATATTTGTTCCCAGTGCACTACAAATTCTATAAATAATGAGATTGAAACAAAGAAAACACAAAAAGGCCATTATAATATTTCAGTTACTAGTTTGGAAACCGAAAATATCATTGGAGGTCAAGATTCGGGAGACAGAGAATTCAAATATCAAGTTTCCATCCAAGCAGAAAGAGAACACCAATGTGGTGGTGCACTCATTGCACCTGACGTAGTTTTGACTGCAGCACATTGCTTTTATAAAAAAGAAATGCATTATTTCTTCAAAAATGTATACTTTGTTGTGGCAGGGACGACAAATGTAAGCGATAGCACTTACAGGAGACGCGTAAAAACAGTTTATATCCATTCTAAATATAGAAATCAGATAAATGAGAGAGCTTTATATGATATCGCCCTTGTAAGAGTAAGTAAACAAATAAATATAGTCTAAGTATGTTATACGTATATTTAAACAAAAAAAAAACTATCAGTGACTTTGTTGGGTTTTTTCAAAGCTCGATGAAGCATTTGACGTTGGCAAGGATCAACCGATTGATTTGGTATCGCTACCAGCCAAACACGAAAACTTTGTGGGCAAAATTGCTAACGTATCAGGTTTTGGTTGGAACAATGTTAAGTTGATTGACAACCAGCCGGTGGGTTCCTCATCAGGACAATTAAGACACGAATCAGTAAATATTATGGGGTTGGAAAAATGTGGTGCAGAAAAGTATCCAATTTTACTGTGTGGTCAAATGAAACAAACTCTCGGGCCATATCAAGGCGTTTGTTACGTACGTATTAAGAAAATTTTTATTTATTTTTTGTTCCATCAATAACATTATTAAACATTTAAAAACCTACAGGTAGTTTTATTAAACTAGTATTTTTAAGAAGTAAACTTTACTACATCAAGAGACGAAATGAGCTTCACGTATAAATAAAAAGTCAATTTAAAACCTTTTAGTATCCCAAGGAAACGTTTTTTAAAAAATATCTGCAAACTTCCTTCACTTGCTCCTTTGTCATCCAATAATATATTTAGACTTAATCTTGGTAATTTGCAGCATAACTATTTAAATAAATAGTCATGCTCCAAATTACCAAGATTAAGTCTAAATATATTGTTTTTTAAAAAATCTTATCTGTTTCATAATTCAAAATTGCATAACAAATATTATAGATGGATATTACCTGAACATGCTTTTTCTACTGTTCAAGTCTATTATAAATACAATCCAAGTATTTATTGTCCAGTGCAAGTGAAGATAAATGAAACTAGAAAAATAATCAATTTTACCTTTCTGACATAGTTACCTAAGTATTTTTTCTTATAATTTTCTTTAACCAGAAAATAATCATAGCTTGTAATTTTTCAGGCTGACAGTGGTAGTCCTCTTGTTTACGAGAACAAAGTTATTGGTATCATGAGTATGGGACCAAATGCTATATGTGATGAATCACAAAGTCCAGCAGAATACACCAAAGTTTCGGAGTTTTTGGACTTTATTAAGAGTGTTTTAGATCACAAACTGATACTTAATATCATGTTAATCAATAATTACTAATTTGACTGTAATTATATCAGTGGCTTCAAAAATAAAAAAATTGCACTCATTATGTTATAAATTAGCAGAAAAGGTAAAAAAATTATTCGTACTTACGTTCATTTCATGGTACTTATGAAACTTTATTTTAGTTTTATTAACTATTTTTTGTGGTGTTTAATCTTTTCTGCTAATTTGTAACATAATGGGTGCGATTTTTTAATTTTTCAAAACCCTGATACAATTAAACAGCTAATAAAACTAAAATAAAGTTTGAAATGCTATGAAAGTGAGTACGAGTGGGCGATTAAAAGTGAAGAACAGAAAGTTTTTTTGAATCGAGGATGAAAGAAATTTTTGATGTACAGGAAAAACTAAAATGTTAAAATTGTTTTCCTTTTACGTGGTAACTCTAACAAGATACACACTTTAAGTAGAAGAATGAAAGAGTTATAAACAATAAAGAGTAAAAAATCAATATCTTAATAGAAGTTTTTAGCAAAGTAAAGACGGCATTGAAAAGTCACCGATCGATTGCTTGTGTCGTTTTTTAATTAAAATTTTTAATGTTATTATTTGTGTGATTGTGAAAATTTTTTTTCAATGGAGGATGTTGTCGAAATTTTATGGTTTTTCTTTCAATTAAAATAATTTTTAAGTCTTCTATTATGGTTTACTGTAAATGGATGTTAATGAACAATAAATAGTTACTTAAAAAAATATTGATTTACTTACTGTAGGATTATTTAAATTATGAATGACTAGAATTCACCAATTCCCTTAATTACTTGATATCTGTTCATTATTCAATTGATATGTCACATGTAAATTGTGCCACATATATTTATCTCTTTCAATTTAAATTGCAAGATTTGACGAAATTAAAAATTTTTGTTTTACCTTACATCTTGTTTAATATACCGATTTACTAGTATAGTTTAATAATAATAAATTACGATAAATATATAATTTTTTTTCTAAACCTATGCTTATTGCTGATAAAGACTGGAGTCTAGTTTTTTTTATTTGAATTAAATGAATTTTTGGGGAAAAAATTTATACAAATTTGCGTTATACCTTGAGGATAGGTTTAACGCTTTTTAATTACTCGAGAGCCTACAAACGTACGTAGTACGTCGAGTCTGACGTGAAGGAGCTTCCTGAGTGCCCTCATCCCTGGTATTTTTATATTTTTACCTTCGCCTTTTGGAGGTATAGCAAAAATGTCAAGGTAACGATGTGACGTGGGATATCATTTTGGCCAACAGACTTAAGTCACTAGAAAAAAAGTGTCATGATACGGTGGAGATAAAAAAATATGCTTACAACTAAATAATGAAACATCCTTCATTTTGAACCAGCAGAGATAAGGCAAAAATAAAATTTCAGTAGATACATATGATTCTACGTTTTTCAGATCCAAATATATCAACTAGTCTTTTGTTAATATGATGTTTTTTAAAATATTACTGCTGGTCAGAAACTATGTTAACTTTTATCCTTAAAATATGAGAAATGAGGGTTAATTGGTATGAATTGAATTTGCAACTTTTTATTGGAGCTAAAAGCTGCAGTATCCGTAGTAACTTGCAGCAACTAGCATTATTTATTCCATTAAATACGATATTTATAACATTTGTCACAGTAAATAACACTAGATCGGTAATTTAAATATAGAGTAAAATCATTTTTTTTAAATCGATTTTTGGACAATATTTTATACTTTTACATTAATCATAAATTATGTATAAAATAAAAAAAAGTGATGAGAAAGTAGACATCAGAGGAAAGACGAATGGCTTTATCATTAAACCTGCATAGGAAATGGCGACTGCATCAGTGCATCGTAGGTAACCTGCTTTCCGAGCCATTATCCGCTTTCATCTATCTTATGTATGCAAAGTCTCTCGATAAGTAGAAAAAAAACAGTATAGGCTTTGAGTAATTGTGATCAATAATTTAACGGAAATACATAATATATGTTAATTACAGCTTCTGAAAGCGTGCTCTTCTCAGACTTTCAAGCCCAACGTTGCTTTGTATTATACATCGATACATTTGGGTCATTTCATAATAAATGTGTTATTTTGATGCGTACAATGAACGTTTTTATATGGTTTGGAATTTTTTTTTTTTTTTTTTTTCATTTCATTTCATGACAACTCCAAACGAGCTGGAAAGTTTTGGGCCAACTTTATTGGAATTTTCAGAAAACCCGAGTTAAAGCATCTTACGGTTATGACGTACCTGTAATAGTATTTTTTTCTAGCAATTTTGAAGTCCCAAACACAAATTTTAAGATAAAATTTAGTTTGACATATTTGAAAAACCATCGATTTCATGTAAATGAGATTTATTGAATTACGTTAATGACAATTTAACAATTTCGTAATTAACAATTTCGTAAAATTAATGAAAATACTTGAAAAAAACATGGGCTTATTCAAACTAAAGGTGTACATCGTATTATTATTCTAAATTTGGTGGACTCTTAAATTGCAATGATGAACCAAAAATATAAGCCCTACATAATTATAAACAGTGTTTGAACAATTGAGATATTAATGATTAAAAAATTGCAATATTCTGATTTATTTTAAGTTTCCAAATTTTTCACTAAAAATTATAGTATTTAAGGAAAACTTTAAGAGATCTTTTTTTGCTTAAAATGTGCCAAAAAATATGAGTGTATTTTTTTTAACCAAAATTGCATAATTTTTATAAGCTTATAAAATATATTAATTACTTTTGATGTGCAAAATTTACGGCAATCCATCATCGGAAATTATGTTCAGCAGGAAAAAATACATGAGTAGGACCATTTTAATTGAAAATTCCACGAGAACTCACCTGGCTCCTACGCTATCTTTAAACATTAGTTTATATAAGTAGTAACTTTTTATTCGATTAGCGTGACTCACTGTTTGGTACGCATCTCGGTTCTTTAGATATGAACGTCTTAAGTTTTTATATACTGTCATGGCTAATTATTGTTAACAAGAACCATGATATTTCACCAGCGTGCCTGTATCTCATGAAATTGTAAGATTATTTTTGACATTATTAATTCATCAATAAATTATTTAGATATGTCATTTTAGTAACATAAGACATTTTTGAAACAAACTCAGTAATCTCAAGGTGGGGGTTTTCTTTTGTCCATTGCTCAGGTATCCACATGATACAGATGAAGCATGTATAAAAATACAAAAATGCACACACAAACATACATACGTACATGCAGTTGAAGATGTAGTTTTAACTCACCCGCCGGAAAATTGGAAAAATTTATTTCTATTGGGTAGTTCGATTAACATGATTTTTTGCATTGGTGAGTTTCAAATTTCCCGCTAAGCGAGTGAAAGTTCGTCGACTGCATCACGGTCGACTGTACAATGCATACATGTATAGTCTGCGTAGGGTATATGTCAGAGTCTGCGTAAAGTATTTTTTTGGGGCTCGAATACACTGAATGAGGGGATAAATACTACCCTTGAATTTTCACCCTTAAATATTTTTGTGAATATCTTACCGCAAACTCACGGGTTTCAACAAAATAAAATTCATATGAGGTCTGGTATATTTTTAATATTAATTTGTCTCGTTGAAATTTCGAATATAATTTAAAGTTAATGAATAACGTGTTTGAAAAAATATTGTGTGACTAAATAAGATTAAAATTCGTGGGTGTCTTTAACGCAATGACCTTTTGTGATAGTTATTGATGCTAACGGCTCAAAAAGGTTGTCAAGACCTACAAAAAATGTCAAAAATGTGTTTTCGAACATAAAATTGAATTTTTCATCCTACAAATACTTTGTGGTAAAAAAATACCCCGTACTCAATAAAAAAAACGGAAAAATAAAAAATATTGAATCAAGTTCTGTAATTTTTGCACGAATTAAAAAAAAATGTTAAGCTGCATTTTGATAACTGTTAAGGGCTGAAATTCAAATGTGTCACTGCTCCAGTGGACCTTGATAGTTACATTAGGTTTCAGTACGATCAATTGTAAACTTTTTTGCATTATTTGATTTGTGTCATTGCAAAGTTTTTCTCTATTATTTAATAAAGTTAACATTATTTTGTTAACAGAATTTAGCAAATTTTTCTTTTTAATCATAGAGAGGAGCTCAACAGTTGATTATGAAACAACATTTACGATGCTGATTTTTGTCACGTATACAACTTTATTTCCTCGTGCTCTTAAAAATAGTGGAGAATTCTCCATTTTTTAATATTTCTATGATCTGACCGTAGATACGTTAACAGAAACCCTTAAAACCACTGTATCAAAATTTTCTGCAAAACTTTCTGTTTATAGAACGATTTATAGAGGTTTCACGATTTCCTCAAAATAACTATTCACAGTGTTGGAAAACCGTGTGAATTCTTTCAATATACGTTTAACTGTAAATTTTATTATTAGTGAAAAACGAGTTCATTGCTGCCCTTAAATCTTACGCATTAAGAGTAGAAATTTAATGAATGATAAAATAAGAAATTTGCCGTTAAAATTATTGAAACAATAGACACACTTTCCTGACACTCCGAATAGTCATTGTTGAAAGTTTCGCTGCTTTGTCTATGCATTTTGAACAAATCATTGAACCTCTTGAATAATTTATATTTCAAAAGGGTAGTTCACTCTCGTAAGGGGTTGTTTTATGGTTGACATTAAACAATACCAAGTTAATTTTGCCGTATAGCCTGCGTGTACACGTATTTCAAAAATTTTGAATCTCCAAGATTTTTTCTAGATAAAAATGATAAGAAATCCAAAGTAACCCCTAAAATAAGGGATGAAAAATTCTTATCGTCTTCCAAGGCCTTAAGTATCATACAAGAAACACTACTTTCACTTTATTTCATGAAAATATATTGAAATGAGAAAAAGACACATTGCAATAATTTAAGGGTAGTTTTCACCCCCTAATTGTTTTTTGCCTCAGACAAAAAATTACTCGTCTTTTATTTAAAAATTTCCTACCATGGGTGAGCACAATATTTGTAGTAATTTCGGTCACTCCAAAACCTTGTTGCTTTTTTTAGAGACTTGGACACATACAGCGTGTAGTCCTAGCTTCGGGAAAATGGCGATGGGTGACCGCTGGCGCTAGAAGTAGCAGTGATCGTCGTTAATTCAGTAGTAGTGGCCTCGCTGCAGCGCAAGGCACGAGTCCAAGTTGCCAAAGTAGCAGTGCTCCGTTAAATGATATTGTTGTTTTGATATTGCCAATATCGTGATCCACTAATGGTGTATGTGTACACATATAGTTATACCACGTAACAAGTTTGGTTCCCTGTGAGACCTGCACCATACACATATAGTATATACCCACATGACTATTTCAATCGGGCACTTGTGCTGTTAGTATTTATAAATACATACACATCATTGCTCCCCCTTTCTCTCTCTACGTATACCCTTCGTGTGTAAAAGTACATCTACGAAATGGTGTGTACGGTACTGTACACAGAATAGAAACGACAGACCAGAGGGACACCCACACCCGATGGCAACTAATGTACTCACGTGATAGCGTACGCGAAAAGGGTACAAAGGTATAACAAACAAATAAACAAAAAAAAGGAAAAAAAAAAAAAAAAAATTATACACCATCAAGCTTGTGAAGTGCTCGTGAGTTTGCTTCTTCCCCCCCCCTACAACTACAAGTGGTGTGTGTGTACATGTGTGCTAGTGGTGTACGAGTATATATATGTGCCCTTGGTGCGCGGAAAATAATGGCAGTGTTTAAGGGCGCCGCTGAGGAAGAGCCACCGCCGACGAAGAAGTCGAGCCTCGGTGCCGCTGGGCTCCGACCCCTCCTACCCTCTCGCCAACCCGCCACCGCCTGATAAGAAAGCGTGTGTCTCTCTTTGATTTCTTCCTCTCTCTCTCTCTCTCTCTCTCTTTTATTTTACTCGTGTGCAGCAGTGCTTTTTTTCCGTGTTTGTGTGCGCGCCTGTGCAAGTGTTACACTACATGTGTCTTATCGTTTGAGCATTGTTAGAATAAACAAGAAAAGTTTCGGAGTAGCGCAGCAACCAAAAGTGTGTGTGCTTGCTCGTTTCGATGTACGTACACGATACAGCAGATTGCGCGTAAAATTCCGTAAAATTCATTGCACACGGGGTGTTGCAGTAAGATACGTGTGTGTATAAATACAAGCGTGTAAATTGCACGGTGCTCGGGAGAGAGTGTGTGCACATACATAATATATCAGCCGAAAGTGTGTACGGTGTATAGGTACCGATGTGAGAGGCTGAGTTTCTATTTCGGAGCTGGGGGTGGGGGGTGGGGGTGGAGGTGAGGGACCCTCGTCCACGGGAGAAGAAGGAGCTTCTTCGAGAGGAAGGAGCGTCAGCGCGCACCCGGACCCGCTGCACACCCCGTCCGATTGTAACGTAACAACATGGCATCCGAGAGGTATGTGTATTTCAGGAAAATTTCCTTGTTACTTTAATCTGCCCCTTTGATATTATTTCCTCCTTCGTCCCCCCCCCCACGTCGTGTCCTTCTATACTATTTAAAAAACTTGCACACGCCGACCCTTCCTTCGACGTAGGAATTCACGCGCGCCAGAGAAAAAGAGAGAAACTGCGTGCGATTTATATACTGCATGCATCATCCCTGTACACGTTGTGTGTATATGTACGCGCTAAACGCGCGTGGGCGCGTTGCAGATCTATTAAAAAGCTTCGCATACGTATATATATATATAATGTACTGCTCCGAAATCTGGCAACCGGGTAGCTTACACTGCATGCATGTACGTGTAAAAAGCACCCCCCCTCCCCCTCCTGGCTAGTGTATAGGGAAAAGAGCAAGATTGTAAGTATACGGAAGAGCGGGTGACACATACCCACGGCCTCGACACTGCGCAATGCTCGTAGCGAGAGAACGGCTGTTTGGTGATGTGTATATACGCATCGATGTGTATTGACCCCCAACCTCCCGCCCACCCCCGCGCACGTTGCAGTTTTGCGAATGGATCGGGTGAAAACGATTTTTTTAGGCGTATAGCTTTTTTTTTTTTTTTTGTTTTTTTTTTTTCACAGTGTACTTGTACATGATTATCTTTTATTTGCCGTTGAAAAAAACAATGCAACTGTACATATTTTATCTCGTAGCATATCCGTGGGCATCGGTACTTTTTAAAGTGTAAGTTCTCACGAAATCTTTTTTTTTTCCTCCTCTTTCACAACAGCGTGCATGTTATATATACCCACTAATATCATCGCCCATGGGCACCTCGAGTACATATTAAGTGAAGGCCTTCGTTACGGAGACCCCCTCCCTCCTTTTTTTTTTCGATACTTTTTTTTCAATGTGCGTTACCTTCTCCGGTTCATCGAGGCGAGAAAACGAGTCTCTTTCCTTTCCGGCGTGTATATATATATATTATACACGTATGCACATCACGCGGTGCACGGGCTCAAAGTCATTTCGTGTCTCCGGTGCAGCTCTGTCTTCCAATAACCCCCCCTTTTTTTCACGATGTCAGTCTAGTTTCCCGACGAGGCTTCGGGCCCCGGTTTTCCCATTATATACTCTTTTTTTCTCGTTTGTTTTTCAGCTCCTTCGCCCACCCTGCCATCGTGGATTTTGTTTTTAGAAATATTTTCAAAGAGACTGGGTCACAGGAGCTCCACACCCCCCCCCACCTATCCTGTACTCGCGCGCGCTCGATGCTTCGGGCTTTTTGTTTTAATTGCGAAATGAAATTTCACTTTGCTCGTGTTGATTGTGGCTGTTGAAGTTGCACAAGGGAAGACTATACTTGTATTTCACGAGGAGCTGTGCGTGACAGTTTCTCCCAGCTGCCTATATTCATGCTCGTATCCATGTATGGATGTAGACAGTACTTTTTTTTTTCTAGTGTAAATATTACGTACAGTCGGAGAAAGAAGAGTCATTGAATGCGTAATGAGAGGAGAAGGGAAAAAATTATGTTGGACGGGTATTCGTGCACGGCGTTGGGGTATTTGTATTGGACAATTGTTACGTTGAAATTTCGTATAATTTGAATAGAATTAATTTTTGTCTACGTGAGTAGGGGTTGGGCTAATAATGTCTATAATATTTAACATCTGTGCTGTTTGGTGCTCTAAAAATTTTTTTTTTTTACTTTTTCCTAATTACTGAATTCAAAAGTTTTACATCAAAGGGTACAATTTATCTAAGGTTTTTTACTTATTTTTTTTTGCAAGACAGAACGTTGTTTGTAGTAATCTGGAATTTATTCATACCTATAGATTGCAAAACTTGTTTTTAAAACCTTTTTTATTTACTTCTGTTTTTTTATTTCTGGTAAAAGTAGAACAGTTTTTTCGTGGTAAAGTTTTCAGTGAAAAAATTTACAACTGATGTTCCACGTTGAAAGTGTATTTTACATACTCGAACGTTGGATCGAATAAAAAGAAAAAAAATCATGACTAAAAATAAAATAGATTTTTTTGAGAGTATACCAAAAATTTCATTAACGACTGTTGAAAATCTCTATATTATGAATTGATAAACGTGTCAAAGAGATGTTATTATGAACATATAATCTATGGATTTAGACGCTTATTCAAAGCATTACTCGGCATTAAAACCTGGAGACTGAAGAAAAAAAATTGAGCCATCATTCAGGTTTCATGCTAATTTTTGTACACATTTAGAGCTAATTTATGTTATTACACGACTAAGTAGATCACAAATAAAATGAAACTTGTTCTCTATATGAATAATTAATTTGGAAAATTTTTTTCAACTTAAAAAGTACACATTTTGAAGTTTTAAGATGTGTTTTATTTTCAGTATTTTCGATCTATCAGAAAAAAAAACTTACTGAGAAAAAAGATTTTTTTTTTTTTTTTTTAACCATACTGTTAGTGATTTTTTGCAAAACTCATCCTATATACAATTCAACTTAGTTTATCCTGTCCTGTGTGTACATAGTTAAATTTACCTGTCAAATAGCTCTGTCCACACAGCCTATACAAACAAATCGTATACATATAGAACACAAATACAGTAATGAACTACTTTCACGAACTTCCCGTTATAAAAAAAACTTAAAGCGACAAATATGAAAAAATTGTAAATTGTTTGTCTCATTGAATGGTGTAATTCAAATTTCACGCGAAAGTAATCACAAAATTTGTAAAAAGGATGAAAATTTTAGTGTAAGTAATGATACTAATAATTTATGAAAAAATCATAAAAATACTTCTTAACACGAAAAAATAATTAATAGTTATTAACGTCTTAATTAATTGCACTTCGAAAGATTATTATTCACTGCTGAGTTTACATAACCAAACCATTAATAAAGTGCATGCGATATAAATACAAACATTTTACAAGTATGGAATCTCTAAACTTTCTGTTTTTCAATGTCAGTATGTGCGCATAAATCACGTGGCTCTATTTTAGCTAATTTTTAATTCCTACCTTGTTCCACATAGCTGATTATAATTTTATCCTTGGATTCCCCTCTAGAACAACTTGGTCTTTTCAATAATTTTAAAATTAATTTTCCATCGAAATTTAAAAATAAATTTGGGATTTAACCATTCCTGTAAACGATGCACCCCAGAAAACAGATCTTTAATTATAGACCCTGTTACATGAAGGTGATGCATATCCGCATATTCTTTTTCGATCTGCTCGATGATTGACTCTAGCATATCAATATCACACAACTATCACGAACCTCGTTTTACGGTCACTCTTTGACTAATTTTTTTGTTTTAATAAAAATTAATACCACAGGCATATAAAATTTCTTTTAAAGTGGTTCGAGTAAACTGTGCACCCCCTCTTTTCGCCATGTGTACAAATAACCATTGGTTGTGCACAAAAAAATGTGCCTAAAATCGTTTGTACCCAATGTTAAAACCAAAAATAATGGCATGCATGATACTTTGATCACGTTTGACTGTGAAAAAAAAAAAACAATCTAATTAGGCAAAAATATTGTGCAGGAAATATTGTGTACGAAAATTTATGTGGACATATTTCGTTTGTATGTGAACAATATTTTGTGTTCAACAAACTGTGCATAACAAAAATGTGCACAATCCTTGTGTGCACTGGACATAGTCTGCCCCCTTAATTATTTTTACCTTTTACAGCACATTTAATTTGCATGGATAAACAATAATTTAATACAATAATTAATGTCTGCAATTTTTGGCTCACTAATTTTTACAAGCTTTCTGTTTTTTTTGGTCGTAGCCTGTTACTAAATCTCTTCCCCTCCTCTTTCAGAACCATATGTTTTATGCACAGCCACTGATACTAACACAGTGAAGATTTGCTGATGTGGCCGCTTTTATAAAATACATGTGCATAATACATTTCGAGATTCGCAAGGTAGTAATATGGTCCCCACGAAGCTGTTACGGACGGGTTTTTGCCAATACCAGGACAAGAAACACAATACAGTTATACCTAATACGCGTATTAATATATCTGTATAACATGCAATAACAGGTCGGGGGGATAAAAATTGCTCGTAACAATAATACTCGTTTATATATATGTGTATATATACATAAATATATCACAAGAGTGGAGGGAGAGTACAGAAGGGGTCCTTGCGGGCCGATGAATTTTTGAAGCTCCCGTTCAAGGTTCCGCCGAGGTAAATTGGTAGACGACGTGCACGCTCGTATATAGCGACAGTCATGTATATAGGCCGATATAGGTATTATTGTGTGTGGTGACCGAGCTCTCTCTATTTCATGCAAATGTATATAATATAACATGTGAGTGTGTGTGCGCGCGCGTGAGTGTATACGTGTGCTTGTCTTTGCTTCTCCCCTTCTTTTTGCCCGCCCACTGTAAATTTTTTTTTTTCTTTTCAAAGGTCGACATCGACCCGTCTACTTTTTTTTTTCTTTTTTTTTTTTTTTTTTTTTTTTTTTTTTTTTTTTTTTTTTTTTTTTGTCGCTGCAGCTTCTGAGAGGATGACAAGGTTTTCCGTTTGCCGGGTGGGAGGGAAAATTTCAACCGACGATGCTTTGTCGTTATTCGAGCGTGGAATCTTCTTTCGCTGCTGATGCACATGGGTGTACTTACTTTCTTTTTTTTTCTTTTCTCCGTTTTTAAGAATTTTTTTTTTTTCAATCTTAAGCGTGAGGTTATAGAGACGACGATGATAATATACGTTTTAAATCCGTTACGTACAACTCGTTGAAAATATTGGTTTTTTTTTTTTTTTTTTTTTTTTTCATGAGACGTTTGTTTTTTATTTTACTAAATATTGGAAAAACTTTCAGGTAAAGCAGATTCTTCATTTTAATGATTTTATTATTATTATTATAATTATTATTATTATTACTATTATTATTATTACTATTGTTACTACTACTATCATTATTATTATTATTGTTATTATTATTATTATTACTATTATTACTATTACTATCATTTTTACTATTATTATTATCATCATTTTTTCAATATTTCTTTTGAAAAGTTTGAGTGACTATGAATAAAATGAAAATATGTAATTTACTAAAGATTACTTAAATATGTTATTAATTTAAATAAAATTAATAAGTTATTTGTCCCGTATGATTAGTTTTTTTAAGATCAGGTAACTTTTTAAAAATTAGTTGCGTGATTTATTACAAAATTGAGCAACTATTATAAGTGAAAACTAACGTATTATTTTATGAAAAATCTTACAAATATTAAGAAAGTACTTTTTAGGACACTATATCTAATAAATGATCTTTACAAAGCTAACCTAATAGATTTTCTATAGAATTTAATTAATATTTAATTTTGTGCAATTTCAAATAAATTGAAAAATAAAAAAATACTCAACAACAGCCAGTTGTCCTAAAACGAAGTTGTTTTAAAATAAAAATCTTAATCACGCACTTCCAAAATACACGATTCATACTTCGGTATAGCAAAGCATTCCCAGTGAAAAATGTTTCACTATATGCACGTACAAAATGTACATACCCACACAGAAATACCCGCGCGCGACAACGCTGACGACGAGTAATTTTGTTATTGGAATCCTTAAAGCCAGAGCTTCTGGGCGCGCTTGTTTCGCCAATGCGAGTTGCAGCTTCCGTTGGGCTCACTCCGTCACCATGCCCTCGCAGAAGTACTTTTTATTCCACTCTCGGTCTCTCTTTTACTTTGAAGAAATGTTTCTTCAGTCGCGCCGTGATCTTTGCGTACAAAGAGTCGCTCTCTTTATTTTTATATTTTTAAAAATTTGTGTCCACTAGAATACGTATACAGTTTCAAATCATGAGTCATCGTCATCGTGCCCTGTACTTCAAAAATAAAAAAAAAATAGAGAGTGAAACTAAGATATGAATGAGAGACATTACAAAAATGTGTACATCATCGTTCAGTAATGGACCTATAAAGGCCACAAATACTTTAAATAGACACATACTGTAGTTAAAAAAGTAGACTACATTTTTTCCATACACAATAGAATATGTTGTACGAATTGAAATGGAAAAACGGACATATTAGTATATGCGCGGCCAGGCCAAAAGTGTTATATCATACACACAGCTGCGCTGCTTTGCATCACATTACACCGCGAGCCATTTTAAATTGCTAACCAGTTCCACGAGCTATAACTCCCTCAACCTTTACCCTCGACCTGCACAGCGCGTCACATTATCGGAAATGAAGAAAGAAAGAGTCGAGTGGGAGCTCGTAGTTTTACTTGTTATTTTTAAAAAAGCAGCGGATAGCGCGCGACGACCTCTCGAAAGGGCCATTAAACGGGGAAAAGAGCACAAAAGAGAGCCCATCAGTGCGCGTTTCTTTTTTCATGCCGCGTCAAAGCACGGAATAAGTCAGTGTGGCGAAAAAAAAAAAAAAAAAAAAAAAAAAGGACGTAGCCACATCTCTTTCCAAAGCCAATGCTCGCCACCATCCAGCCTGACATCGTTCCACTCTCCGTGTCTCCCCACTCTCGTCCATTCCCGCGACACAATAATTACAACGAGCGTCCGTACGGTGGGATGTTAATTGCACTTTGTCAGCGCGAGGTTCGTGCGGCCCGCGGATCGAAAACAGCGCGCCTCTAATGTGCCTATATTATACATACTGCATCTAGAGTAAAATGTAGGGAAATGAACAATGAAACGTGATCAGAGGAATTTGTTTTGTATTTTTATATCCACGCGATTAGAATAATGACAACAATTACAATATTTTTTTTCATCCCCCGTATACTTAAGGCCATTTAATTGTCTTCCAACTAATGGATCCTTTCCTTCGGATTTGGGTTACGTCTGCACTTTTATTACTGTGAAAATATAACAACGTTTGTTTATAGTGTTATTTATTGATAATACAAAAATGTGTACCAAAATTTTGGGTCTTGAAGAGAGTAATGGAAAAGATTTCAGAATTGATTTTGTGAAGCCACAGAGTGACGCGTTTAAATTATTCTTGATAACTTTATTAAAACCGTATCTCAAATTTAAATTAAAAGTCGTGATTGACCAGACCATTATTTGGGTTGCTAAAACTGAATCTGAAACCTGATTTAGTTCATCAGGTCTAACGCATGAATAGGGGAAAAAAGTTACTCTTGGAATAAACTTTACACTTGCCTACGTGTAAATATTAAAATTGTGTCTTTAAGTACAATCGTTTAGTTATAAGGAGCAGGTGAAAAAAACGTCGCAACCGGAAACATCCCAGGGATGGTTGTGAACGGTGTATGGGTTCATTAGAGCGTCGGAGTAAAAAAAATGTATAAATAATGTCTAGCATAACGCAACATGATCTTTTTCTGAGAAATTTTAACATAAATGTAACAAAAAATATATTCTGAGGCATTTTAATTGATTACGTAACAAAAAACTATTGAGTCTATACGGTTAAAATATGCAAATGCAATCAGTGAGAAAGTTAATGAAAATCTAATGAATACCTAAAAATTAAAAACTTCACGATCTCGAAATAACCTGACCCAATAACCCCCTACACAACTTTGTAACCCCCAAAAGTTACAAAGGAGCGACTCCTATACATTTTAACTCTGAATTTTCAAACCTGTGTCACAAATTCCAGAAAATCAACGCAACCCTGCAACCCCCAAATATCCATATTTTATCATCCAATAAGAAATCGGGAGTTAGTTGCAAAATGCATTACTTATAAAACCATAATTATTTTCTTAAGAGGACATGTTAACATATTAATTCAAATTTCTCTCTCTGCTCATTCTACTACTCTTTACATGGTAGGGTTTTCTCAACTAAATGAACTACCTTAAAAAAAAAAATTACATTGCATTCTGATTTCTAAATACACTTATGCACAGGTTTTGTACTATACCCTGAGTCATCGCAATGTTAACTCTCGTAGAAGAGCCAATGTACAAGAAGGGAATGTCCCACATGACTTGAAAAACCGTGAATGGATCCGTCTATATTAAACCTTAAACTCCAGATAGCGCTCTTTTGATCCGCTTATGGGCTCGATGTATTATATTTACGACACGATATGAAAAAAAAAAAAAAAAAAAATCGTAAATTAAGGGTAGTAAAAAAAAAAAAAAAAATTTATATATATATATATATATCAGGAAGCGACATGGATCCGAGCGCAATCAAAGGCACCCCCTAAAAAAATTACTCCCCACCTTCTTACTCGTACCTACCTATGTATACCGAAAAAGAGATTCCATCAGAGGGGCAAGACGAAGATGCTTGATCCCTACACGTATAATACACACACATATATACAGACACAGAGCGCGATATCGCCTGCAGAGCGGGTCGGATCATAGTGTGCGCGTGTCTGCGCACTTATCCTCGGGGGGTGCTCTGAATTTTTTAACGAGCCGCCACCGTCCCTCCCTCTCTCTTGCGTATAAGCGATATACCTTTTCCTTCCCCTTACAGTCGTACACAATCGCGTACAATATACACGTATATACGCAGATCAAAAGATAGTCAGCTTCCCTTTTTTCGTGTGTGCGTGTGTGTGTGTGTGTGTGTGTGTGGGGATCGTCGGACGCACGTGTGTGGAAAAATGCCTCCTTTTTCCACTCGACGAGGTACAGCCGGTGATAATGCACGACCACTGCCACAGCTCCTCTCCTTTGAGTGGGGTGTACAGGACCGCATCCTTATGGCGCTCGAAACTATCGTTGTATACTTATAACTTGTGCTCCTGCCGCAGCACATGAAACACGTATACACACATCATACGAGGAAATCCACAAAAAATATGTCTCCGATTTTTAAATGAAATTTTTTTTTTTTTTTTTTTTTTAGGTAGGTACACCCCCTGAGATAGGGTTCGTTTAGCTAGCAATGTTACAAGGAAAAATCATAAACACGGGTTTCAGTAGAGAGGTGATGCCTTTTTTTCCGTGATTTACGTAAATAAAAAATCATATCTGTTTAGGTGATATGAATAGATACAATAATAGCTTGTGAATTGCCGAAAAGGGTATTAATCCAGCTGAAACCCTTGTGCAAAATTTTTTCCTCGTATAATAAATAAGCCCTATCTTGAAGGTGTGCCTTGAAACAAATTATTTTTATTTAAATGAAGGACAAAAACTTGATTTTTTTTGTGTGGAATTACTCATATATACATCCTACTCTTTTCTATGTTAGGCAACAGCCGCCCCCGCCCACCAGTTCAGCTTATATTACGTACTTTTTTTTTTTACTGCACCCCTGCAGCGTCGTACACAATCGTACCTTTTCTTTACCCCGTGTATACAATACAAATAATGTATGGGTTTTGTAGAAACGGAAAATTCGCAATCATAAGGTATATTGTCGATTTCTTGTAAAAGCTGTGCAAAATGATGTGTATTTATCGTCATGGTTTGTAATTAGCTCGTGGGATGCGACGAAGAGCGATGGAGCTCATCTTTGCTTTCGGTTCCCTTTGGGAGATTACTTTCATAGATCCTGCCAAGATTTTGGTATATGAGGGAGAGAGAGAGGATTTATGGCTTTTGTTTCGTACAAATTTCGAAAACGATGATGCGAGAAGTCGTCTCTTTCGCCGTTGGTATATTTATACGTAGAAATGTTGAGATGTTTCAATTGGAATTTTTTTTTTTTTTTTTTATGTGCATTGAACAATACTGCGAAATACTACGTAAGCGTTGCCTCTCTCCCCCTCTGTCTTGTTCTTCCCTTATTCTCGCATTCATATACATGGATCATTTCACAAAAACGACGATATTTTAGCGCCCTAATTGAGATTTTTTTTAAGTGAATGTTTAGAATTTTTAAATTATTTTTTCAAAGTTATATAAAGTCAAAACTAGTTGGACACTTTTGGGCCCGACTCTACGATCACTTATTAATAAACTAAACATAATTTAAATGCATTTTTTTTTTTAATTTTTAAAATAGCGTTACGATAATTTTTGAAATTTAGGAACAAGAGGATTTGTGATTGTCACGCTTACTGTTGTTTTTTCAAAATATATTTGAGCTACTTGTAACAGTAAACCTCTGAACTTTTCTGTATCCGTCCCACATCTTTTTCTTTGAAAATCACATCTACAAATAATGATGTAGCATTTTTCTTAAATTGTCATGACGCGCGCGGTTTACGTGGCCACTTAAAGCGAGGACTCGGTACGGTATACGAACTAACTGTATACGGTGGCGCGAGATAATAATGGTGTTTATACATAGACACACACACACTCGACAGTGCCACCGCACTACAAAGTTGTTAAGCGAAATGCAGCGTTGGCCAAAACAACTGTCGAGAAGAATAGATAGACCACATCCACAGTTGCCGAGTAACTATATGTACTATTTGGATGGTGTAGCTCTCAGCTGTTACGGACAACGAAATACTGAATGTGTATTTTTCGATAAATGTGTATGTTTTTCATTACTCCCCTTGTGATATGTTGTAAAAATATTCCCTGAAAACTATAATATGAGATCAAGTTAATTAAGACAAGAAACAAACTATGGGGACAAAATTTTTATCCAAATTTTACTTCCAGTTGATATTGTTAACAAACGTATTTGTGTAAAATTTGTTTATTTTGGAAGAACGTGACAAATTTAAATTCATTGTAGTACTTTTTTTACTTATCTTCTTTGTTTATTTTGTAGAATAGCTTTCTGAAAAAATGTTTAGAACATATATAGTATCGAAATATCAAGTATTATGAAAATAGATAATTTTGAATGGCTATGAATAAAATAGGATTAATTAAAAATAATTGATCATAAAGAAGTCAAAGTGTTCTAAAACTTTAATTATCTTTTTTGATATGATTTTAAACTAGCATATTTTGTAAGAATTACTTTACTGACGTTGAAAAATCTATGTGTACGTACTCAAAATTAATAAGGATAATACTACTAGTTTAAAAATAGCTCGCCAGCTTTTTTTGTGAAAAGACAAATTTTTCCACACCACAGTTTGAGATTTTACTTCGAGTCGTGGTAGGCAAAATTGAGGATTAGGTATCATTGCCACTTTACTACGGTTTTGCAATAGATTAGTCAGTAGTAAGGACTCAGTTTTTTTTTTTATAAATGCTTCAAATAGTAATTTATAAATTGTGATTTTTTGTAACATCAATTCATGATATTTATTCATTCAAAATAAACTAGGATAGTTGACCTTCTACAAGTTTTTATAACTAATTAATTCTGGAAAAATTAAGTTCTCAATACGTAATTTTTTCTTTTTGTCTAAACTAAAATTCTTTTTGTATTCTTTTATTTACTTTTTTTTTTTTTGTCAGTTTTTGAAAATTATTGCACACTGTCTGTCTTATTTTTATGCACTTTCAAAATCACTCAAACTGTATGTTACATGCAATTTAAAACACTGTTTTCTTTATTGCCCTAGACATCTATAACATGCTATTTCAAAATTATACTTTCGATTTTATCAATACCAAGTAATCCATATGATCAGGTTCGACCAATTACATCATAAATTTATAATAAATACAAAGATTATATCGAGTGGTGACAAAATGATTCAAGTTTATAATATTAACCTTTTTGATATTTGTTGGTCATTTTTATAAAAATAGTATATTAACAATAACAATAATAATAATAATAATAACAATAAGGATAATAATAATAATAATAAAAATAATAATAACAATAATAATAACAATAACAATAATAATAATAATAAAAATAAAAATATTAAAAATAAAAGAAAGTAATAATTGTAATGACAATAATCACTCTCAAAGAGAGCTTATGTCACTTTGGAAAATTACAAAAAATTTATTTTTAAAAAACCACATGAAATATAAAAATTTTTTCCCTGGTGTTACATTTAGCACATTGCCTTCTTTCGCAAATGCACTTACTGCTTGGCTCGAATGATTTGCACTCCTCAGAGCGTGCTTCAATGAACATACAGACAATTCATCATTTCATCACCTGAGTTCCCCCCAAAATAAACGTCGTTAATCTTACGTTGGAATAATTAAATTTAATTGCTAAAAAAAAAAAAAAAAAAACCACGTTAACTAATAAAATTTACGAGAGCCCGTTCTTCAAGGAGTAGCAATTTATCAGAGG
Organism: Copidosoma floridanum; assembly: GCF_036245765.1. Classification (NCBI taxonomy): domain Eukaryota; kingdom Metazoa; phylum Arthropoda; class Insecta; order Hymenoptera; family Encyrtidae; genus Copidosoma; species Copidosoma floridanum. The sequence goes on along the minus strand of NW_028321897.1, from coordinate 5,410,705 downwards.
TAAAAAATCTCGTGTCATCACCATATCCTGCCTGCCCCCGGATGACAGAAATGAAATTTCGTAAGCGCACGCGAAGAGGAGTCAGTGCCAAATCAGCGACGTGTATCGCAAGTGTATTCCACGTACAGGTATCAGACGTGCATTCACCACATTTTTTTCGCAACCACCCACTCGTTGCTTAATTTTTTTTTTTTTTTTTTTCTTTACTTAAGTTTGTGGTAATACACCTTCTCACACTCCAGATAACGCAGTACAGAAGATCCATCCGCGACGCACTAACGAAATCGAGCCGACTCGTACTCATACACACCCGCTCCGTTCATTCTTCATTTTTCTTCCGTACTGGGGCACACGTGCTTTTTTTTTTTGTCATGCAACAAACCGTACGCTACACACAAACCTTTTGCCAAGTGAAAAGAAAGAACGGCATTATAGTCGTGAGTAAGTTTCCATATCTCTCCCTTGTGTGTCATTCGCTGTTCTGCAAGTATATATTTATATACTCGCACTCGGCTTGTGTGTCCGTATGGTGCATCTTTATATATATATATATAAATTCTCCTCGTCTCGGCGCGATACAATTTTCCTCTTGTACTTGTTCGCGCGCTTTCTTTCTCCCCGGCCCCCTCTTTTTTTCTTTCTTCCTCGTCGTCTCCCTCGACTTATCTTCCGTGCCTCTTTTCTCTCAACGTCAGACGCCGACGTGTCTCTCTTTTGCCCGGCAAAGCAAAGGCTGACGTATATACATACCGACTCCGTCTCTCTTTTCTCGCGCCAAACTGTAATTCCGCTTTGCTTCCTCTTTCTCTCTATTTCTCGAGTTTTAAAGCCGACTTGTGACTTCTCACGCGTGCGCTGAAAATTTAAGTGCGAAATCCTCTTTTTCCTCTCGCAAAATAATTTAGCAGCACCGAGCGACCGGAGAACGAATGATCGCCGTGGAGAAGTAGGGTTTTTTTTTTCAGATGCCGGATGGTGCGTACATAAAACATTTTTATCGGGAGTTTTTTCGGGGTGTGGTTTTTTTCATGGTGGATGAACTTCTTTGCAGAGAACATGGAACGTTTCATTGACGTGGTGTATCCATTAGCGACGCGAAAGTTATTTGAAGAAAAAATGACCTTTTTTTCGATTTTTTTTTTTTCTCCTTAGTACCGGTGAAAAATAAACTTTTTCAAAAACTATGTCACAAATGTTTTTTAAAGTGTTAAGACAACAATATACCATTTTTAAAAATGTCTGTGTATGTATGTGTGTTAGTCATATCTCAGAAATACGTGGACCGATTTCGATGATTCAGGTTTTGAAATTATTTTTTTTTTTCTTTACGGCAGCCCTAAAAAATACAATTTTAATATTTTTTTAAAGTTGTTAATACGATTTTTCTATTTAAAAAAAAAGTTTTTTCGATATGTGTTAGCAGAAAGATTTTAATTATATTTTTAAAGCCATTCTGCTGTATAAAAAATAATATTTTTATTTTTTGTTTTAAAATTTCATTTATTAACACAACACTAAGTTAACAAATAATTATTACTGTATTAGGATTATATGGTCTAACTTTGGGTATATCGTGCATGAGATGTTTATTTTACTATTTTTATAGCATATAATAATAAAAGTGTAGTTTTATACCTGACAAAGGTTTTTGAAATGATTTTTTTATTAAAAACATTTTTTCTGTTTTTCTGGTAAAAAAAAAAAAAAAAATTATAAAATGATTGAAACATTAAAAAAAATATTTTTTAGTATAACAACAATTCTATACTTTATTTTAACATTATTACATGTTGTTTTAATATTAAAAAAATATTTTTTTAATTAATTTTATTACAATTTTTTTTTTTTTTTCATCACCAATTATGTCCTAGTATTATTTTAAAAAATTTTGAACGTATAATACATATAAAAAGCAACTTTGTTGGAGAAGCAAACGTCCATACCTTCCGCATAGTAGCTTCGCGTATGTTATTTGTTTTCTTGTATTTTTTTACGTGCTGAAAAACATTCATGACTAAGTACTGTTATTACAATTTATGGACGATCAATGTCTTTTTTATACAGTAAATTTCAAATTATTCTAAATATTTTTTGCTCAATTAGAAAATTAAAAATAAAAAAATTTAATTGAAATTCATGTTGTTTAACAATAATTCATAGGTAATTAATAGCTCAGTAATATTTTTACATTACTTAATTAAAATTATTGATTAATTGCAGGTAATCTCCAATTAATTACTAACAATAAAAATTATTCAAATTATTCTATTTCACCCAGTGATAGAATTTATTATTCAATTTCAATTGCTCTTTGGTATGCTTTCAGTAGCCCGCATATCACACAAAAGTATACAATCGAGCCTAGGCATGTGTACATAAATGTACACTGCTACCGATTCTTTCCAATTGACGAAATAAGAATGGGCGCGTTCACGGTAGTTGTATCCACCATATGCGTTTGTATACCTTTAACATATTCTCACAAGCACACATTCAGACATATATTTTTTGTATACAGTGGTTATTATTACATTGGATTCAGAGCTCGAGCAAAGAGAAGAATGAATAGTTGGCTTGTATGACGCTTTAAAAAAAAAAAAAAAAAAAAAAAATTATGTTGTACAAACTTATATTTGACGCTTGATTTCAGTGCGTGTGTGTGATGACCGAACGTTTTATTTGGTTGGTAGTACAGTGATCGTAAGCTTAAGTATTACGATTATTTTGTTGGGATGCGTCTCGAGTTTTTGCTCACGAGGCGAAGTTAATTCATTCGTTTCTTCGACGAGTAGCCTACATTAAATTGCTTAATGCTTGTACACACCGATTGCGCTTAGAACGTTGTTAATTAAAATTTTTTTTTTTATATTTGCTTAAACAATACCCCAGAGTTGTATCAGTTAAAATTTTTATTTTAATACCGGAACAAGTTGCTTTTTTTCAGCGCATAAGCACGTGCATTAATTAATTTTACAATTTTTTATCCTAATTATTATTTTTTTTTTCTTTGCGTTTATCATTTCCCTAAGGCTTCAGACATGATATTTCTCAATTTATATAGTCATGTATGGTAGTAACTCGTGAAACGGCGAAACGTTGGATTTTTTATATGCTTAAATAGCTGTACTGACGCGATACATAAATATACATAAAAACATACATTGCTTGGCTGCGTACAGTTGTGTATGGTTGAGCAACCATTAAAATCAGCGATCGCCTTCGCTGCTGACTTTGCTTATCGATTATCTTCTTTTCTATTGCTTAGAAGCGTGAACAAAAAGTGTGAATGTATACAAGTTCAATTCTGGTAATTCTTACGAAAAAAAAAAAAAAAATGTAACATCTATTTGTAAGGCAAATAATTGACTGCTATTAAATATAGTGAGAAAATAAATTTGAGAAAACAAAATGAATAACTCTTTTTAAAGAATACATTTGGAGTAATCATGTATAATGAAATTAAATTACATACACATGATCATAAGTGAAAATTAAATTTATATTAAAATAATTATTCACAATAAAAATATTAAATTTTCGATAAAACTGATCCAGGCAGGATAGTAGAGGACCATTGAGTGAACTTAAATTTTTTTTTTTTATTTGCTGTACGTACGTTAATAATACGTTTGCTAATGTTATCAAATGCCATCTCAAATACCTAATACCCTTATTAAAATGTATGAATCCATATTTTATTAATACCAGTAAGATTCAATCAATCACTTTATTTCTTATGACATGTACTAATTTTTTTAGTACACAAAATCTTTCCTATATGTGTTACATCATATTATGTTACATAATATTTTTCAGTTTGAATCAATACCTGGTAATTATATATTTCATCATCTCTTCGGTTTTCCAAATCATCTAAAACTTTTAAATTATTTTTATACTTCGTTACACTTGAGTCATGCTTGGTGACTGTAGCATTATAATCCTTCATTTGAGTAATATTGTACGGATCAAGAATTTTTTCCATTTCAACAAGTTTTTCGTAAGATTGCTCCACTTCTATTCCCAATTCATTGTGTTTTTTGTGAACAGCTTGATACTCTGGCTCTATATGTTGCAAAGCTTTGAGCACTGATATTAATTTCGGTAAACTAGTAGTTATGTTTATGTTTTGTAGTGGCATACGAAGTGTAACATAATTGTTGACATAAACTGTTAGGTAACTCGATGGGTTTTCGTCCAAGACACTATGAATGATGTCCAAAAATTCTGAAACTTTGGTGTAACTACTTGGCAAATATGATTCATCGCACGATATTGATCCTGTACTCACGATTCCAATAACTTTGTTCTTGAACACGAGTGGACCACCGCTGTCACCCTGTAAATGAACACAACATGAAAATTTGATACTTACAAAAAGTTATCTTTTTCTTTTTCTAATATTTCAAAATTTAATAAAAAATATTCAGACTTGTGCAAAGTCGTATTTGTTGTTTGAAAAAAAAGATACTATGTTATTTGGAAAAAATAACTATTATTTATTAAACAAAACTTTTTTCAAAATAAAGTAATAACTACTTGAAATTTTAATTACAGTATTTAAAATTATTCTAACAAATACTGATGGGATTTTAATTGAAATATTTAAAATACATTAAACAAAATTTAAAAAATCTAAATACTTTATTTCAAATACAACATTTCAAATAAAATATTTTAAATGCAAAAAACTTGATATACAATTATTTGGTAAATGGATTACAAATAATGTATTTGAAATACAAATGAATTTGATGAAAGTATTTTAATTTATTGAATGAAATACCTATGCATTTTAAATAATTCATCACAAATACAATTGTATTAAAATTTTTTTATTTCAAATACTTCATCTATTGATTGTATTCTAATATATTGAATTAAAAAATAATTAAATATGAGTCAAATACAGGTATAATTTTTCAAATATTTGAAAACAGAGTTGTCCACGACAAACTGCGTTACTATGAAATTCAAAATTAAAATTTTTCGTCTTATATTGCCAAATCTAAACGGAATATATAATGTTTCAAAGCAAAATCAACATTATCATATTATACCTATATTAGTATTGCCCAAACCCAACTAAATAACATTTTTGTAAAAAAACCTAAGGTGAGTTCCTCGATCAAAAAGCAGCTGTTACAAGATATATGTGTATGTGGGTACCGCGTGCGGTTTGTTTGTATACTCATAATACTCACGATCCTTGCATCTGAGATGAACAATCACAAATGAATAAATAAATAAATAAATAAAAAAATACCCGGCAAACTCCTTTGTGCTGCCAAAACTTTTCTATTCTTCCGCACAATATACTTGGATAGTTTTGTGCACTACATTGTCGTGGCTCGATGATACGTACGTATTCTTGTCTCAATCTTCCTGATGAAAGACCGATTTTTTTCCTGCTTCTATACTTGAAGTGGTCAGCACCAAAACCTGATACTTTTGCGACTTTGCCCACAAAGTCGTCACGTTTACTCGGTAACGATGCCAAACCGATAGGTAAATGTTTACCAACAGTAAATCCTTCGTCAAGCTTTAAGTAAATCAACAGAGTCACTGACGGTACTTTGAAAAGTAATATACGTATATGGTTTATGTAGTACACATCATGTTCTTATTTACCCTTAAGAGAGCGATGTCATTAGACATTCTGCCAGTGTATTCGTCCACCCTGAAGTTTTTGTGAAGATAAACTTTTTTTACCCGTTTTTGGTGAGTTTTATCGATCGCGTTCGTCGTCCCTGCGACTGCAAAGTAGGGTGAGTCTATGTAAATCATTCTATTTTGGGGGTAAAAGCAATGCGCCGCAGTCAAAACTACATCAGGAGCGATGAGGGTGCCGCCACAAAAGTGACTATTCATGTCTTGTAGAGATACTTGGTACTTGTCTTCATATTTTCTTACTAAACGACCGCCAACGATTTTTTCCCATTCTAAAGTAGAAACTGAACAAAAAAAAATGTCAGTTACTATCCTCCGTAGTTGGTTTCTTAATTCGGTCATTTATTCTTATATTGTGTAAAAATGTCATGAACCATTCAATTTTTCTCAAGTTTTGGATTGCCAATCAATATGAAATAAAATACTGAAAATAGTTAGTTATTAGTCGGGTAACGTAATTTTATGAGGATAATGGCTGAATTCTCTCATTTTTGTAAGAGGTGGAACATTAGTAGTTTTTCAGTATCGCAGTAAAATATATAAATTAAATTTTTTTAAATGAACAGTTCAAATAATTGGTCAAAACTAGTTCAAGAATTGCGGAGTTATTAACCGCAGTATTAGTATAAAAGTATGCTGATGCCGTAGCACCAAAAAATCCAATATTACTCGTAGTTTACCAGTATATTTTGAAAGGACTATCGAGAACTGTATTTTGAAGTAAGAAATTTGCAACTGTTTCATGCGAAACCATTACCCTTCTGTTCTTACATTCCACTATGTGACATGAGCTTATTTCTAGTAATTTTGAATGATAAAAAAAAAAGATTTAAAAACATACCTCTGTTAATAATCATCACGAAACATGCTACCAAAACAGTAGGTAGATTGGTAGCGATCATTTTGGGCACTTGATGTGCACTTGGACTGTACAAGAGTGGTATAAAATTTGCCCTATAAACTTTAGCTGGTAAATTTTACTGATAAAGTTTGGTAGACGTACGCATTGATAAGCTTAATTTCGCTCTGATTGGTAGAATTAACATTTTTGTGATTAAAACGATAAGAGCAATTGTCAATATGATTGCTTTCAGTAACTCTGAATTATGGCGTAGATAACAGCAGAATAGCATGTCAGTATACGTATTCTCAAATTTAACTTGCTATCCCGATTGTCACATTTCGTAGTATGTGTTCTAAGAAAATTCTACATAATCTATGTTATTTTTAACGATAGGTTGAAATTGTACGCAGTTTTGTAATTGTATGCTTACGAATCATGGATTGTATTACGTTTGTATTAAAACTGAAAACATTCTATTTTTATCAGAATTATTAATCTGTCATACAAAAACGTTGTTAGGGTTACAATGTAATATAATGTGTTGGAAAAGACGTATCATAGAGTCCCATATTTGATCACCTGAACAATTATTTCATTTTTCGCACAGTCTTTAAACTTTACTTTTAATATCATATTTTAGTAGTACTTTCACGATAAAGTTATGTACCTTAATTTACTAAATTAGCACATTAAGGTACTGCAACAACAATTAGTGTCTGTAATATCTGCATCACAAATTTTTAATTTTTAGCAAGTTAAAAAAATTTCCTACGATGAAAGCATATAAACAGTATAATTAAAACAGTTTATTGACAACAATTTTAGACTGTTAACATTATTTTTTCATGTAACGCATTATTTATTAAACAGTTATTGAAGTTTTTTAAAAAGCTTTTACAGAAGATTAAAAATTGTTTCTCAAGTCGTCCAGTTATTCGACGAATGGCACAAATTTTTTTGTAACTACCTGCTACGATTGCGGTTACAGTAGCCCAGCAAATACTTTTATCTTGTTATTTTTTTTTACTTTTAAGTCAATGTAATTATTCGTAATGTACATTGAAGTATTAAAAAAAAAAAAGTCTTCTCGAGGATTCATGTTGGCATATTTTTCCCTTGTAAATGGACACGTAGGATACTGAACGACGAAAGTGGGACATAAGGTGTACAGTAGTTTTGTTTGGATGCGGCTCGAGTTTTTGATGACGAAGCGGCCAGTTGTCGCGTTATTTTATCCATTTATTTGTCGAGTAACGTTGATTGTTTCGTGGGCTACGTTTGTACAAACTGACTGAAGTTATTAATGACGAAAATAGGTCTGAAAGGGTCGCTATGAACAGCGTAGTAATCTAACATTTCGTTTGATTAGTCTTGTTGGTGTGAGTTTGAGCCTCTGGATTACTTTGTTTGAAAGCAGCTATTGCTCACGTTGCCATCAATTCACGCGTTGCTGTACTCGTATACGTTCCACTGCCAAGTAATGTGAATTAGTTTATGCGCTTTGTAAATATATGATTGATGCGTTTCACGCGTTATTCACGTATTTTTTATTACGTTTCATAAAACAAAGTTGTATCACTATCAAAATTTCTTTTAAAAGCGAAAATTGAGTATTATCTTTATCGCATAAAAACTTATAGATATTTGTTTAAATTTACCCTCAAATAATATTTTTTAACTGTTCAAGCTAATTAATTCTTTGAGAAGCTTCGTCGAGGGCTTCGTAACTCAACCTATTAATAAAGAAAAAAAAAAAATTGTACAAACACTGCCTCATAGGTGCACTTTTTATTTCAATGAATAAAAAGTTTCTTATTTAAATAAGTACAAAGTAATAACAACAAAGTTTACAGATTCTTGTTTCAATTATTCTGATAAAATACCATTATTTTACTCGCTAGTCAAGCCTTCAAGCATGTGCTTGATCAGCAGTTAGTATTTATATGCTTGAGTATATAATTATTATGAAAGAAGAAAAGCGTGTTTCTAGTGTTGTGTTTGTAGATAGTATACATGTTATTGTTTACTTTATTTTTCTTTTTATCTACGCTTCTATGCACGTAAACTACTTGTGGTATGTTGCATATATACATTAAACACGCGTAATGACTAAGCACGATTCATTTGAGCCAATTGCACGTTTTGTCCATCTCCTATTTAAGTACTTTATGTCTCCAGTCCTGTTCTCATACGTGGGTATAAAATGAATTGTATAACGTCATCAGTTCTCGTTCTTTTTCTTTCCTACTAGGACTTAACGCCCACTACTTTCCGTGTCCTCTCAAGCTCAAATGTACCTGTAACTTGTGCTGCGCGTCACATAATGTGTCACACTCACTTGGATTTTGCCGACAATACTAGCTGTTATAGAGCTCCTCCGCAGAACCATTATCATCCTTGCCTCATCTAACTATCGCACCATACTTTCGCTCAATACTCTAGCGCGTATATTTTTTCTCTCTCTTTAATATATTACTGTGCCATTTTCTCAATCATAATTTTCTTCTTTCCAAAGTTATGACTTTGTTTTTTTTTTTTTTTTTTTTTTTTTTTTTTGTGATTGTTAATAAATTAAGAATGTGGTATGACAAGGGGTATTAATATTTTGTTAAACTTCATGAACTTGAATTTTATTAATATTAGATTTTAACAATTTTCTTCATTTATAAGGTCGCATTGTTATTTTCTTATTACGGAAAAAACTTGTTTTTCGACTGTTATTTTGTGAAATATGATTTTTCGGTATCTATGAGAGCATTAAATTTAACTATTTCATCATTTCTCAAATTTTCTAAATTAGAGAATTCTTCCATACTTTCCCTATATTCTTTGACTTTGGTTTTATTATATTTGACTTTAGCATTATAATCATCAACTGTAGTACTATCACTTGGATCAAAATTTTTTTCGCTTTGGTAAAGTTTTACATACGATTGACTCATTTCTTTTTCCAATCTATCGTATTTCTCCATACTTGCTTGATATTTCGGCTCAATATCTTGTATTGCCTTAAGCACTGATATCAATTCAGGTGATTTGGTGGTTATTTTTGTGTTTAGAATTGGCATGTACAGTGTAATGTAATTGTTGTCATAAACTAACACGTCAGTGGTTAGTTTTTCGTTTAAAACGCTATTAATAAAGTCCAAGCAAGCCGAAACTTTGGTGTAACCACTTGGTCTTCGCGATTCATCACATCCTATTGGGGCTGTGCTCGCAATTCCAATGACTTTATTACTTATTATAAGAGGACCACCACTGTCACCCTGCAAGTAGACAAATCACAAACATTTGGTACTCAAAGTACTTAAAGAAAAGTATTTATGCATCATAAAAATCCTGAGGTGAAAAATCAATAGTTTAAAAAGAATCGATGCTAATGGAAGGTTTTTGTGATATCAAAGCATATTCCTTACATCAACATTTTTATGGAGATATTGGAGCTATTGAAAATATTGAGTTTTGTTTAACGAATGAAACAGTATTTGTCTCAAACAAAACCCACGTTCGTTAATAATACCTGTTGAATAGTCATTGATTCCTTTTTTTTTCTATCAATATTACTGATTAAACAAAAAAAATGTTAAATTTCATACCCGGCAAATGCCTTTATGCTTCCAGGCCTGTTTGATTAGTCCACACAGTATAGTTGAAAACTCATCCGTATAACACTTTTCTGGGTTGACAATTTCTACGAATGCTTGTCTCAATTTTCCCGACGAATAACCAGTTTCAACCTCTTCTTTTACCTCAACATGGTCATACCCAAAACCAGATACTTTCGCAGTTTTTCCCAAAAAGTTGTCGTCTTTATTTGGTAGTGATGCCACATCGATATACTTATGCTTATCAACGTCGAATCCTTCATCAAGCTTAAAACAAACAGTCATACATAAAGGTGCATAATTTGTTTTATCTACATTAATTCTGTATTTACCCGTAAAAGAGCTATGTCATAAAAATTGTTGCCAGTGTATTCGTCTTTAAAATATGATTTTGGAATGTAAATTTTTTTTACGCGTCTCCTGTAAGTGACATCATCGGTGCTTGTCGCTCCCGCGATCGCAAAGTATGGCTCGTCGTCATAAGTCATGTATGTCATATTGTAAAAGCAATGCGCCGCAGTCAAAACTAAATCAGGAGCGATGAGTGCACCGCCACAAATGTGTCTCCTCACATCTTGTATGGAAATTTGATATTTATGCTCATTTTCTCTGGCTAACTCACCACCAATGATGTTCTCTGATTCCAAACCTACAGCTGAAAAAAGAAAAAAATCAAATTGACAATGGTTATGATCCCTTCATGACAGTCCCCGGTTAAACCATTGATGCTTTTCAAGCCCTCAATTAGATTCTCGGTATCCCCTCCCTTTGATTTGAATACTTAATAAATAGTAATTGATTATATTCTCACGTAACACTTGTTTTATTGCAATACATCCCAAAATCACATCGTTTTATTTTACGTATACCAGTGGAAATAAATTTTCTATTGAACTTGGGCTAAAAATACCCATCTTCCTTCTCTGATTTTAAAACTGAAACTGCCAAATTCACTACCCATTTCAAATTGCATTGGTGGTCATAAGAAATAGGAAATTCCCTCGGCTTAGAAGCCAATATTTTCATAAGGTATAAGATAAATCTTTTTCTAGTTACTTTTTCACCTTACCTTGTTGTGTAATGCACTTTTTTTTGTAAATACTCTAAAAAATTTTGGTCTATTAAATAGTAATACCTGATTTATAATCGCTTTGCAATCTTTTGGCTTTCAGAAACTTAATTTTTCCATACTAGACAAACAGAAAAATGTACTGTTCCTGTATTTACGATAAAATTACCATCCATAATGGTAAAAATAATTTTTCCGCCCTCGGGTGGTTTTGGGAGGCTGGTACTTCCTCGGGCGAAAAAGCAGTTTTCCGGAACTCGTTCGAAAAGTCTCCTTTACGAACCTCGTTACATCCCTCGCCTTCGGCTCGGGCCGCAAACCTCTCGGTTCGCAAACAGAGACTTTTCAAACTCGTAGGAAAACTACCATTTCCGCCCTCGGGTGGTTTTGGGAGGCTGGTACTTCCCCGGGCGAAAAAGCAGTTTTCCGGAACTCGTTCGAAAAGTCTCCTGTACGAACCTCGTTACGGACCTCGCCTTCGGCTCGGGCCGCAAACCTCTCGGTTCGCAAACAGAGACTTTTCAAACTCGTAGGAAAACTACCATTTCCGCCCTCGGGTGGTTTTGGGAGGCTGGTACTTCCTTGGGCGAAATAGCAGTTTTCCGGAACTCGTTCGAAAAGTCTCCTTTACGAATCTCGTTACGTCCCTCGCCTTCGGCTCGGGCCGCAAACCTCTCGGTTCGCAAACAGAGACTTTTCAAACTCGTAGGAAAACTACCATTAAAGGTAGGATCATTAGTGATTTTTATATAAAAAAAAATTGAAAGAAAAAAAGGATATCCCCACCTCGATGAACTGTATCTATAAAATAATAATTCTTAACCTGTTTTTTTAGTCTTTACTTTTTTATAGTCCTCTAAACTCCGGACTCAAATCTAGAAATAGCAGCCACTTCCATCATCATGAAAATAGAAAAATTAATTTTTAGTACTGTGTGCACATTGTTAATTGAGGTGTCAAGTTTAACATTTACAGTAATCAGGAGTACTAAAGTTCTAATGTATTTAAAACAATTGTTATTATTTTTTAAATTTATATGTAATGATAGTACAAATTTTACCTCCAACATCAAAAGTTTGTTATCAAAAACCGATATTTTTAATAAGAAAACACACAACCAACTTTCTAGTAAAATGCGCATATGCACATTTCAGAATTTTTATCAATACTACTTGATAAGGATGGACGTATATGTGAAAGTATAAAAAATGCAGCTATTTTGGTATGATTATAACTATGCTATGGATATAAAGAACAACATTTTCGCAGCGTTTTATCAGTTAAAGAAATTTGGAAATAATATTACATTTTAATCTTCAACTAAAACCGAGCTGTATGGATATTTAAAAGAGATATTTTTCAATACGGTACATTCGAAATATATTTTATTAATTCATATGGTAGTTTTCAACGTAAACATAAATATTAAAGAATTGCATACATACCACCGCCAACAAGCAAAACAAAAGATGTTGCCAAAACAGTAAGTACATTGGTACGTATCATTTTCGATGCTATTATGAGATTTTCTGACTGCACATCAGCGGTAAAAAAATTTTGCTTTATAAACCAAAACTAGCAGGCATTTCGTTGACGTAAGTTTGATAAAACTTACTGATAATCTTTTTTTCATTATGATATTATGAATAGAATTAACTTTTAAGTAATAAAAGTGATAAGAAAGTTAGCTAATTCTGTTTAATCAACTGGAAGAACTTTAGAGTTACAATACCTAAGTGAGATGAATGTCGAGTCGAAATACTATAAAAAAAGCGAAAAAACCCATCAGCACGTTTTCTTTATTCTGGCTTTACATCTCATTGATTGTTATAATTAGACTGAACTCAAGATATAATAATATTTACCCAGAAAGAAAACAACCAACATAATTTTGACGATGGATTCAATACACAGTTTTGGATTTCTATCAATTATTTTGTTTAAATTACACGTTACAACCCAAACAAAGAAAGCATGTCATTATATTTATATTAAAATTCGAAAGAGAATATATTTTCATGGAGTCCCGTTATCTATAAAGTAAAAAATAAAGGTAACCTCTCAGAGGTAGGGATGGTATGAGATACGTAAAGATTTTGTAATAGATATATACACGTAATTCAATACAATACTATAACAGGAATCACAAAACAAAGTTTTCATATTCATATTTTTTCAATTGGCATACCCTAAATATTACTTGAAATTAAAAAATTCCTAAGAACGTAATTTCTTCAAAAAGTTAGCAGTAAATTTTTTTCTCATTTATTCTTATAGTTTAGCATTTTTTAATGGTATAGATCACTAAATCCTACAAAACTAAAATTCTTTTCCAAATTTCAATTTCGTTGAACATATGAACACCCGTAAGATTTAATTGCTCTTATTTTTCTGTCCTTCATTTTGAAAATATTGTCAGTTTGCGTGCTGCTTATAATATACTTAATCACCAGGATTACGGTAAAAAGCGTATCGATTATTATGTTAAATATATATGGATGATAATAGCACATTTTCGAAAAAATTGTACTTTTCGACAGAAAAATCACTTTACATAATTTGTCAGTTACTTCAGCTGAACGTATACTTTAGCTATAAATTATTTCTGTATCTTTGTTCCTACGTAACCGTTATTAAAATTTGTTTCTTCTGCAAAACCACTACGGTAAAGTTTTTATTCACTGTTTCGTTTGTGCTAAGCTTTGACCATGATGATATCCGCTTTTTTGTGTGAATGTGTTATTTGTACTATATACAGTCAGTTTTCAAATACTATTTATTATAGGTCATACCATATGATAAATAAAATATCTATATACTTATAATGTTAACACTCACACTGATAATCATAGAAACAAAATGTATCACTTTTGGCAACGCTTTTGAATTAAAGATTTCTGTTTTGTAATACTTGTTTTACTCCTTACTTAAGTTCATATATTATAATATTAACAATAAAATTTTTTTTATAACCAATATACTTAAAAAATCATGTGTAATTTGAATATATAAGAAATCCCAATCCTAAATAAGTTTGAAGAAATTTTCTTACATGTTTTGTTTATTTTCTAAATATTTCATGTTTGGAAACATTGCCAATTAAGATTTTGCATATAATCTTATTGGGTATACAAAACTTCTGGTAATATTAGGAAGATTGACTATACCTTAAGCAATTGGAAGTCAGTTTTTAACAAACATTTGTGCAGAGCTTCAAAAATGTATTTAAAAAATTAATGCAAGGTTTTAATAACTTTTGGTGCTTATAAACTGAGATATTAATGAAACAAATTTTGTAAATTTTATGCACGTTCTTATTGGAAATCGTCATAAGCGACTCTGATAATCAACAATTTCAATACAATTAAGAATCAGATTTGGACACAACCGTTGTCAACAGTAAATTAATCCTCCAAAGTTAGTCAACCACCTTAATTTTAAATGAAAATCAAATATATTTAAAAAAGTTTTGGTATTGCCTTTATAGTTGACAATATCTAAATTATGAAAAATAATATTTTCTAAATAGATCCAATAACTCTATCCCACTGCATTGATCTGTTCTTTATTACTACTAAATTTTAACATTTTATTTTTATTTATTACGTTATGTAGTTATTTTTTGGTTATATGTATGGCGAATTTCCTGAATATTTTTCTGTATCAATTTGTTTTATATATTTTATACATTTTTATACTATGTGAAATACGCAGTTTCGGTTTTAAACAATGCATTGTAATAAAATAATTCCTTAACTCTCAAGCTTTTAAAATAAGTAAGATTCTGCAAATTTCTCTCGTTATCTTTGGCTTTATCGTTATAAACTTTTACTTTAGCATTATAATCGTCAGTTATAGCCCCATTATTCGGTACCACATTTTTTGGCTCTCCTTAACTTTTTCCTCCAATTGATTCAATTCTTCTTCTAATTTATTTTGCCATATCTATACTTCGCAAAGATTAATTCAAACGAATTAGTAGTTATTTTTGGGTTAGCAAGCGGCATATCAAGTACGACATAATTATTGTCGTAAAATAATACATCATTTGTTGGTCTTTCGGTTAAAATACTGTTAATAAAGTCTAACATTTTTGAAACATCGGTGTGTTGGCCGAATAGATTCATCGCAGAGTGGATATCCCGGACTCACGATTCCAATAACCTTGTTCTCGAAGATGAGAGGTCCACCGCTGTCACCCTATAATTAAAAAAATTATGAACATTGATTACTCAAAAAATCATTGTAAGTTACAAAAATACATGAATATTGTACATTTTTCTTTTTTATCTGTTTCACTTTACTTCAATAGCATACTCACTCTGTGTTTGTTGACATACATACACGGTAAACTTACACTCGGTGCTAATTATAACTGTCGCAGAATGAAAAATATTATCTGTTAGGTGATAGGTAAGTCTTTGTAATATTGTATGTCCCAAGACATCACTGACCGTATGTTGACAAATCGCTACGACAGTTATAATTAGCACTGAGTGTACATACAATAAATATTTGGTTATAAATTACATTAAATAAAAGTAAATAGTGCAAGGAAAAATATTACCACTCTGTCTGTCAATATAATAAAAACTATTCTGAGGTAGGATTTCTAATTTTATACTGTTTTTTGTTCGTTATTCATGTGTGAATTAAGATTATAAACAAGATAATCATTTTTATGATCGAAACACTATTGATGTTTGATGTCATCTATTTTCTTGGTTAGAAGAAAAATTTTCGTAGCTCTATAATTACACAGTAAACATAAAAAATTTTAATTCCATTAAAAACAAAGATATTCGTAAAGCTACGGCAAAATAGAAAGTAAAAAATTCTCTTAGATGCTTATAATTTACATAAATTATATCTATCGCTTTTACATTTACCTTTACGATAGCGATGTCATTCAAATTTTGTCCAGGAATATTTTCTTGAAAAGTTTTTTTTTATCATTGATCAAATGTAGATAACTTGATACTTTTGAAAAATATTGGGACAAAAAAGTAAAAAGATCAAACCCATGTTTGAACTTATACTTGTAGTATGATGGAATTAGCATCTCCGTTTGAAAAACTGTTATTAGGATTTAAAAAATTTTAACACTATTTTCTCAACATTCAACCAAATTGAAATACTTTTCAACTGCTAATAATGTCCAGTAAGGCACCCAAAAAATGGCAAATTCAGCCCAAACAGGTTTTTTCATCAAGAGGAATGAATGGTATTTGTATGTCATAAACACATTCGAAGTTAATATTTTTCCTAGAATAGACACGAAAAAATATCAAACGATTTGTCAAAAATGGCACTCATGAGTTTGGTGATTTTGATACTTGCTTCATTTATCGACGATCACCTGCTTTACGTCTTTCTTGTGTCTTACTTCAATAGTCTGGTATTTTTTTGCATACTTCGCTGACAGTTCGTACTTTTCGTACTTGCGCAATATAACCTTATAATTCTACAGTTCAGTAAAACACAACTTTTTAGCGTGTGTATGCAAAAAACATACACGCACCTAGACTAAAAAGTAAATTACAGCCGTTCATGAGTTTGGCCTTCGATCAGCCACCCGTGCAATAGCTAATTTAATTTTTGGCCTACATACTAGGTAATATACTAATATGTGACAAGTCGTGGATGTGTCAAGCACATGATTTTTTTTACATATTTGATAACTAATAGGTTTTTTATATCAATTTCAAAATTTTGTTCCCGGAACGTTCCGAACTTCAGGATCATCGTAATTAAATCATGCCCAAAATGCCCAAGTACTTATGCCGTAATTCAATTATAGGCCCAAGAGGTTCAAGTATGGTAACTGTATAATTATTATGGAATCCTCTACTATAAAAGTAGTGATGAAATCGTAACCAAAGAATTTTAAGTACACCGTATTACCGTATGCGTAGCTTTCTGATGATTTCTTTGGTGAGGTAAAAGTTATGTCAGTTTATAGTACTTTATGCCTTGGAGCTACGGTATTTTTTTCTCGAGCCAAAACTAACATAACATTATAAGTTAATGATAAGTTAGCTTCTGAATAATATGAATATTTGTATTATTGACGCATTATCAGCTTATTTATTACTTGTAACATTATCACAATGTGATAAGTACAGAAAATAATATTTTTTATCTACATATAACTTTTAAAAAGAACTGAGTTGTTTAGTATTTAACTAGAAAAGAGCCGCATATGTATTATAAAGAGATAATCTCCCAATTATGTTTACTTCTACTATAGTACAAAATTTTAATACTTATCTCTAGTAATCTTAAAATTGATCTTACATACAAAAAAATTATTAACGTACCAATACTAACAAACAAAAAGAAAGACGCTACCAAAACCCTTGATACTTTGGAACGCATCATTTTGATAGCTGTTAGTGAAATTTTCTGACTGTACGATGACGATAGAAAAATTCGCCTTAGAAACTAAAATTAGTAGACATGTTATTAAGATAAGCCTAATACACATACGTGTTGATTTGCTTCGTTTCATTATGTTATGAATGGAATTTATATTTTGGTCTTTAAAATTATTAGAGCTATTGTAATTTTGTTTAAACAGCTCCGGAAAACTTACACAACAGTAGCTAAGTCAAAAAAATATCGGCGAAAAAACGATAGTACTAATAATATTTAAATTGAAGTAATTGAGTGAATAATAGAGCGGGAAAATTTGACCGTATGTCACCTGAATTATGACAGGTTATTCTATTTGGCATACTAAGTAGTTGCCGATACCAAGACTCGTTATTCTCGTGTTTGTTAAGTGGGAAAAAACGTACATAACTTTAAAAATACTTTAAGATATATGCACGTATTGCGTCAATAAAGTTTTATTCGAATGCGCTGACTATAAACTAATGTGGTGATGTAATGTTCTCTGTAATTAACCAATCAAATAAAATTTTAAAGAACGTTTGGAAAAATTTGCCTGACTTTGGTATAAGGCAGGTGATTCTACAAATTTAAACTCTACACATTTTAACTATAAAAGTGGTTAAAATAAATTTAAATAAAACATTCTTTGCATCATTTAAAGCTGTCAATGCTAGCTAACAAGAATACACAGAATTTTATGGACAATGATCTGTTACAAGCGTTTGTCTCAACAGTAATAAATATTTAACTGACGTAATGTTTTTGGGCGTTGAGTATACTTTCCAGCTGAAGAATACCTATTTAATAGTACCTGATTAAATAAAATTTTTTTTCTCCTTTCATGGTTGCATTTTGTTAGTGAATACAGCGATTTTTTTCGAATATCAATTTATTTTGTGAAGTACTTTTAAATCAGCACATTAAAAAGTAAAATTCATTTTGCTCACACATATATTATATCAATTTCATACTAGAAATTTTTCACTCGTACCTTTTTGATGCATAAGATCAGCAGTATTGTAACCTGCATAGCTATATATACAGATATAACGCGACGTAATAACGGTAGCTATCGAAGGAGAATTATTTTATTCACTAATTTATTGCTCATTCCATAAGCCACGAGTGAAGATGAGACCATAGTTACTTAATCACCAAGTTTTTAGCTATTTTCTAAAAAATTTCCAATCAAATCTTCACGTCGATTATCCAGATATTGCAGGTTATGTATCAGAACACTACTGATTCTCATAAGACTGTACGTTAAAAGTTCAATACTAAAATTATCAATATCTCACTTTAGAAGCCATGAAGGGACTTAAAATTTGAATCAAAGGGTTTTCATACACTAATTAACCTCTGTTCAAAGTGTTATCAATATATTGACGTTAATTCTCTTAGCGAGTGAGCTCCCTTAACATTCTACTCGGGACTGAAAAAACTTATTTTAGTTTTTAAATATTTTTTATTGTTGAAACAAATACTTGTAATCTATCATTGTCTATCGGATGCTGTATAATCTTGTTAGTTAGCATCGACATCTTTTCCCCTGTAGGTGGTGTTGATTCAAATTGCTGCACGAAGCGAATAGAAGCTCACCAAGTTACCGTAACTACTAGTGGTAATTTGCGTTAGCAGTGGTAACTTCTCCATCTACATGTGCTTTGATAAGTATAGTACAAGAGGTACCTATAGTACATCTGCTATTATTTCTCTCATTTTGCGTTACTGTATCATAATAATTGTAATTCATCTTAATTTACACTAATTTCATTCATATTTTTGTAAGTCAGACCCTCAACAATAGAGATATAGGGCGCGCTTGATACTTGATCGACTATCCCTAATACTGTCTTTTTTGTAATCTGAGAAAAATTAACATTGTGGTTTGTTTCTGTATGGATTTAAAAAATGTACTAGTAGGTATTACCAGTAGTACCAGAATTATTTCAAAAAGTTGAAAGACATCTCTAATACAGTAATGTTTTTATTTTAAAAAAAAGTAACTGTATGAGATACATCAATTACTTGATCAATGATTTTTTAAATACTTTAATCGATTAATATTGGGTGATTATAGACGCTATCATCCTAGATCCATTATGTTACGTTTCAAGAGAAAAATCAAGCTAATTTTAACATCTTCACTATCACTTTACTTTTTTTTACACTTTTTTAAATTGTAACAATAAAAACTAAGTTCAGATAGAGAAAATTCACACTTTTAATTAAACTTTATTTTGAATATAATTTTCATATGCATTACATTATTGCCTGCTTCCATGTACTTTATGTTATTAATTATAAAATAAAATGAATACTACATAATTATCCGCGAGAACTATGCTTGTCCATATAGTTTTTAGTATTAATAAACGATTTTTGCAACTTTTTAAAATTATTTTAATCTTCCAAAGATTGTTTAACGCTTTAATCGATTTTTTTCACATAAACTTTTGTGGTTATTCGAAAAATTGCACTTACGATATTTGTTCGTTTAATATTTCAAATAATTTTTAGCAATGACTTGACATCAAATTCTGTGTAGTGCCTGACGCCTCACAATTTTCAAATTCAACGATACTTGATTACAAAGTGAAGCAATTTTTTTATTGACAATATCTACTTGGTTTGTCGCGATGTATTTAAGAGAAGAATACAATATTAGCACCTTTTTTTGTGTATTGTGAAAGTTGTTATAATCAGATATCCATAATTTTTCTAATTATCATTAAAAAAAAAAATTTATATATATTTTAGCACGTGAAATCCCTTGGAATATACTTATTATACGGTTGAAACTCATTACTTGTTGTTGTACTATACTATGCTTTAAAAACATTTTCAGTTTTTAGCAATGCATTAAATCTATCAATTGCATTGTTCATTAAGTTGACGAAATAATTTGACTTATTCACATTACGATTAAATTCGATGCGTTTATCGTTATAATTGTTAATTATAGTGTTATGATTATTTACACTAGTTGCATCGAACGTATTCAAATTTTGTTCGCTCTCATTCAGTTCTTTTTCAAGTTGATCCAATTCGTCTTTGGATTTTTGGAATTTTTCATCAATTTCTTGTTTTTGCAACGTCAAATTTTGCCATTTTTCGATCACTTGTATTACTGCAGGTGAATTTGTTAATATGTCGTCGTTGTTTGGTTTCTTAATGGCAACATAATTATTATGTTTAACAATCATATCACGTGTTATCTTTTTCTCTAAAACACTGTTAATAAAATCCAAAAACTCCGAAACTTTGGTATATTCTGCTGAATCTTTTGATTCATCACATCCTATTGGTGATGTACTTACGATTCCAATTACTTTATTTTCGAAAACAAGAGGACCCCCACTGTCACCCTGCAAGTAGACAAGTTATATACATTTGTTAGATAAAGAAATGTCGTATTACATGATATTTTGGTGATACTACCACAACGGTAGATCTTTTTATTTGTTTTTATTTTCATTATTTGCTCTGTGCATACCCAGTGGCAATTTGCGACACTTATTTGCCTTACAATAAAACGTGTAGTGTACATGCATTATTTTTTAACGTAACGTATACATTAATGCAGCTTGAATCAAATGATCGTAAAGAACTTACGATAAAGTTAATTCAATATAAGAGATGGTATGTTCAAATTATGTTTCACGCTATGGGATGCACTTAGCGAATATGCACTATTGATCAAAATGAATAGTGTAATAGGAAGCATTACATCCCTGATAATGTCCACAGAACCATTTTTAATTAATTTTATAATTTTCTAATGATTTTTATACTTATGTGAACTTAAAATTTTACCGAGAAGTACGAGCATACTTACAAAAAATCTTCAAATGGATTTGATTCTTACATACATATTAATTTTTACCTTTCGGTAAAGAAAGGTTCGTTACTAGACAACATTTAATAAACATGGACGTTTGATCATTTTGCTCATTTTATCAATAGTATAAGTATATTATCAATAATGTAACTAAATGTATCATTCCATACCCGGCAAACGCCTTGATGTAATCTGCGAGACTGATCCATTTGCCCACACAGTATACTTGGGTAAGCACCTCGATGACAATATTTCGGGTCCATGATATGAACAAATTCTTGCTTCAATCTTCCTGATGAACCACCAACCTCTTCCTTGTCAATAACGTTAACGTGGTCCCAACCGAAACCTGATACTTTTGCCAATTTGCCCACAAAGTTTTCGTTTTTATAAGGCAGCAATGCTGTATCAATAGGTAAATGCTCACCTACACTAAATCCATTCTCAAGCTTCAAAAAAAAAGAAAAAAAAAGTAGTTATGGTTTTTTGAAACAAAAAAATTTTTTGATTACGTTGAGGACATTCATTACAGCTAAGTAGCAAGGGGGTGGAAGTTCGGAGCGTGAGTATTTGGCAACATGACGAGTTTTTGTCATAAAGGTTGTGTGTGTACGTCTTTGAGTTTATGTTCACTTGAGATTATGTGTGAGAAGTGTTGCATAATAATTACACAAGTACAGTAGGTAAATATATACAAATACGTATTATTCTCTGTTTTAACTGTAATTTAAATTAAAAATATAGAAGAAAGTAAGTCAAACGATACATAGAGGCTGGGGAGGTAAAGGAATTACCTCCAAATTTTGTATTTATTATAAAACAAAACGACGTTTCAGCCGTTTGGACTATGTCCCGGCCCTCATCAGGTACAAAAATCTATGAGTAATAAAAAAATTGTCATTAGACGTCTTATCAAAAAAAAAAAAATTGTATTGGAATGATAGAGAACAACTCAAATGATAAAATGATAATAATCTATTCGATTAAATTATTTCATTATTTTTTGAACATAGTGCCACTTACACTGTTGTCCGAGAATAGTTAATTTTAGTCTTCTTTGGCTGCATTATAAAAGAAATTATTGGTGGGTTACACAGTAAAAAAGCAAAACTCGATGAATCATATTTTAAAATGCAACTTTAGATAAGTATGCTTACATTTATATTAAAAGATATAAAGGTATCATATTAAATGAAAGGTACATTGAAATAATTTCAAAATTCTAACTATGACATTCTACAACTACTTAGAATATAATATCTTAATTTCATAAAAATTAATGAGAAAAACTTATACAAGGAATAAAAATCTTAAACTCTGTACTTACCCTTAAGAGAGCGATGTCATTAATAACTAGGCCATTATCGTATTTTGTATAAAATTTGTGAATATAAATTGTATTCACGCGTTTCCTGTATGTGGTGTCGTTTGTATTTGTCGTCCCTCCAACCGCAAAGTATGGTTTGTCTTTATAAGTCAAGGTTTTTTTATCGATAAAGCAATGCGCTGCAGTCAAAACTACATCAGGAGCAATGAGAGTACCTCCACAAATATGCTGTCTCACAACATGTATGGAAATTTGATATTTGTCTTCATTTTTATTTGGGAAGCTACCTCCAATGAGCTTCTCTAGTTCTAAACTAGAAACTGCAATAAAACAAGAAAAATAATGATGATACTTTCTTCCGTAAACTTTATTAAGAGAAATAAAGATCTCGAACGTTTTTTAGTAAATGCGTCATTAGGATTATTGTTAGAAGAAAAAGAATACGATGATATGACCACATTGATACTAAATCTTCGCAAACAGTAACTATTGCATTTAAAAATTGTAGTTGAATTACATGTATTAAAAGGCAATTAGGAATATTTTGTCTTTATCGATACTAATAGCCATAGTCTCATGCTGATGTCTTTTTGTGTACACAATGTTTATTAAATGGTCATACCTTTATGCTTAAATTCTCAATTTAGAATGTTGAATTTCATAAACGTTGGGGATGAGCTATGGCGAAGATTTATTGTAGGTTAAATATATGGTTAGTTTTACATTACTTCCAACAATTCTAGCTTTTAATGCTAACTAAATACCTACCAATACTACTGTCACTTAGGTCTCTAGATTTTTAAAAGAAATGAAAGATTAAAGATTTTTCAACATTTTAATTTTTTTGCGATTCTATTAGTTTGTTATGAAAAAAATTGAGACAAATTCAAGTGCTTCTGTAATTGTCCAAGTTGTAGAATCCGTAGTTAGAGAATACTTCTGGCATATTATTTTTATCGCTTAAAATTATTTTTTATATTTAAAATTTTTTATTTTATTTTCAGAGAAAAAATTGTATAATGTATAAAAATTAAAAAAAACTTTACTGCATTATTGTATTAAATCAAACCTCTAGGAAAATAAAAATTTTTAATTAATCATCAAACGTATATCAGCCTAGTTGTAGTGTGCATGTGTGAATGTACATATTAATATCATCAGCTGCTTTCGGCACCAGAATTTGAACTAATATACCTCTAATACTATTTAAATTTTTATCTGTCAATGTAAAAGGATGTATATACATATCTATATATTTTTGTATAAACATTCATAGGAATCACCCTATTTCTGTCTCCAAATTCTATACAAAAATTTTTTTCAGAGGTACAACCTCAAAACTGGGCTTATTTTGCACGCAATGTTGTGCACTATGACAGAAAAATTATGAACACGAGTTTCAATGGAGGTGACACTGTTATACCGTAATTTATATGCTATTATCGTTAGTCATATTATACATACATGTATACAAAAATTTAAATTTAATCGGGGACAAAAAGGAAACATTTTTGTGGATTTCCTCAAGTGCAAATAACAACATTTATTTTTATGAAAAACTTTTTTTTCTAGCTTATTTCTAACAATCTTAAAAACAGAAGAGTAACCAACGTACCGTTGCCAATAAGTATGACGAGAGATACAACCAAAGCAGTAGGTAGAGATAGCCGTACCATTTTGGATAATCCTGGTGAAACTTTCTGAATGAACAACGGCTCGCAACGGCTACAAAATAATTGACTTTATATGTAAAAACGATTAGACGTATTATTGACGTAAGTTTGACAGACGTACGAATAGATTAGCTTCATTTGTTTTATAATACAATGGATAGAATTTAAATTTTAACGTTTGAACCGATTAGTTATCAATTAATTGCTCATTCTGTTTGAACAACTTGAAGAAACGTACGGTAGAGTACAGTTGAGCTAAAAAAATATTGTTGGAAAATGCAATACCTGCTTAGACTCACTGTATGGATTCTAATTCAATGTTTGCTGACGTTATGTTAATATTTTTTTGTGGGAAAAACCTTATGTAGTATACGTCATGTGCAGTTTAGTAGATCTACCAAGAAAGTCAAATTTTCAAATTACATGTTTGAACCTTACATGAAAAATATTTTTTACCAGCTATACTTAATTTTGAAAGAGAATATTATCCTTATTAGAGTTTTTCTTCTGTAACATATTGGTAGCCTATGAGAGTCAATGAGAAAAAACCAAACTACTTAAAACATTCAATATGTCAAGTAGTGTATTATATAAAAACTAGCAGCCCCCCGTCTCGGCTTCGCCCAAGACTTACTAAATAAAACACTGTAGTGTGTTGACATGTAATGTGAAACATTTTCAGTTAGAAATTTTACATATATTCCTGATACATCTCAGAACAAAAATCTTCTTATGAAAACATAATTTTTGGGAATCCATACAGTTTATTTGGTCAAACAATAAGGTGTAAAAATTCAAAAAAATAATTATGCTCAAAAGTACCGTGCGTTCTTTATGCCATAAAATAATCGGTGGCCATAAGAAGCCGTTGATTTAAAGTTTCTCCCGTGTAATTCACGAAAAGGGCTATTTTTTAAAGCTGTTAAGATTTTAAACCCCCAAAAAATATATATTAAAAAAATTTTTTTTTCTCATATCTCACAACTTTATTACCAGAGGAAGAAAGTCCTGGACCTTAAACCCTACATTTTTATTGCCACAAAATCACAAATACATTTTCTACTCATTAAAAAATCTGAAGTAGGATCTTTAAAGATTTCAGAGATTGCTGTGAGGGTACAATGAAAAGCTGATCTCTCACATAATGGACTCTTTAGTTGTCGATTTTGACGCTGCTGTTTTAATCTCGATAAAATTTCTGCGTCAGTTTCTTGACGCCTAAGTAAAATTGTATTTATTAGATACACTTGAAGTTTTTCTTTCAATTCACCCTCTTGCGACTTTTGGCATGCTTAAAATTTTTTTGACCCCTAAAGTGTGTTTTCTGTCAACTTTGTTAAGTTCTAATATATTTGTTGGCAAGGTAGTTCGACGTCCGATGGCCCTAAAAAAGACCGGTGAGCTTCTTAGGTTAACTCTTTCTTCGGGAGAAAAATTACAAAGTCCGAAGCTTTGGGGCTAGTTGTAGTGCTCTTTCCCAACGTGTCCCGGTATAACGTCGAAGACGTTGGTGTCTAAAGCACCTTTTTTATTTGCAGATTCAGTTGTTTTGGTGATCTTAGACAGGGAGATTGGTTAGTGATACTCGTCTAGTGGAGGCTGTCCCGTTGGCTCAAGTTTTTTTTCCTTCATAGCTGTTATAGGTTTGCCCAGCGCAGACCTTGGAGAGGATCAGTGATTCCTGATTGAATGCTTAGAGTCGAGAGGGTCATATAGGGTCGACGGTCACTGGGGTTCCCAGCCTTGCGGCGAACAACTCCGCTTGTGACGTCTGACAGTGAATGACTGACTTTGTTCAATAGTGCCCGTCTTTAGTTAATATGGTCTTTTAGTCGACGAATCGCTTCCGGAAATGATAGTAAAAATGTATTTGTTGGCAAGGTAGCTTACACTTAGGTGGATCCTAAAAAGAACCGATGAAATTGATGGTTAAGGAGGGAACGTAAATACTTATAATGGCCCTAAAAAGCGCCAGTGGTAAAACTATCATCAGGAATAATAATAAAGAATAGCCTGGAAGTTTGGCTACGGGTTGCTTGATTCTTACCCAGGGAGTCTCGATGTACGGAGACTGTGATGGAGGGAGGTTTGCCGCTGACCAAAGAATATCTCGTCTTCGGGTTGTTCCCCGCATAACCAACCGCTCATCGTTAGACAGGAACATGTGGGTAAGCGCGTTGGGGACGCGACGACCAAGAAGTAGCCGTTGTGGCTGCCCATGCCCCTTAGAGCTGTTTTTCCCTGGCTTACATTTGTAGTAAAAAATGCTCTTACTGCATCAGGTGGGATGGTGGGACTGCCACACAACTCTGAAGAGTTGGTGCAGATTGTGCTCTGGCTAGATATGTCTCCTGATATTATGACGGCGACGTCATCGGTTGGAATGACTTTTTTTCGATCGCACTCGTCAAGATTCAGGGTGAATGGAAACGGAGGTCCCTTTCCCCTTAGAGAAGAGTGTCTTCCGTAACCGGGATATCCAGCTGCAGGACTTTCATCAGCATGCCCTGTACAGTTCGTTGAACTGCCTGAGTACATCTGCATGGATATCGAGACGCTCCGGCTTATTATAACCACACTTTTTTAATTCTGTTGCAGGTAGCCTTGATTTTATGTCGACGCCACCTAGCGGATTTCACTGAACTAAAGTGAAAAGCTGGCGTATTTTTGCAAAACTTTGAGCTCATTTATTGCTATTGTTATTGAATTTTTTATGATAAAAACTTTACTAAAACCATCTAGGGAGTATCATGAATCAGCGTGTAAAATTTCAGCAACTTCGGTTCAGTAGTTTTCGCGGTTAGCGATTACAACGGTTTTAGTGACTTTGCTTTATATATTAGTAAGATAACTCAGATTATCAGTCGTACTTTTTGGTATAAGGCCAAAGGAACAATTAAAATTTATTAAATAGCATTTTACTTTTTTCGACTACAAAAATACCAAATTAAGTTGGTTTTGCTAGGATTTTGTATCTTATCTTATCTTACTAATACTAATACTAAAATTAATACTTACTAATTACCTTGCCAACAAATGTATTAGAACTTAACAAAGTTGACAGAAAACAGCCTTAAGGGGTCACAAAAGTAGTATGGAACTACATTCTCGAAGCAATTGAGACAACCTGCTTTATAATTCCCCTATACTTTCTCAAAGAAAACGCAACGATGAGAGAATGGGTGAGGGTTGTAACCTCTACTTAAAACCCGCCACCAATAAGTAACGTCAATCTTCTAATAGCTTCTTAAGCCAAAACTTGCGCAACTCGAAGCAATTTGCCGTTAAATCTAATGCGGTGGAAATCAAGGAGGCAATAATTCCGTTTGAATGCTTCCACCACGATGCCCTTCAAGTGTTCCAAGAATTAAAAAATGATGCGTTACGAATAGCAAGGGAGGAATTGGAATTTTACAAGATAATGGACTTGTACAGTTCGATAACAAGTGGGATTTCAGTGTGCCAGCAACAACGAAATCAGTAACAATAACAATAACAGTAACAGCAGCAGCAGTGACAACAATATTAGTACGAGTGCGATATCAACGGCTACGAATGCCAATTGTCACGAAATGAACCGCTTTCGGCAGCTGACAAGCTTGAACGCATAAAGAGCTCTTTAATACAAAGCAACAAACTTTGGACGCGAGAGCAATAGCCAATTCGTCAACATCGGAAAATCCCACCACAGGAACTGATGCAGCAAATTTAACAACAATAACAACAACAATAACAACAACAACAACAAACAGACCACGGCACAGACGACTAAGAAATGTTGGATATACTCGTTCGTCTATTAGAAGTGCATTAATAAGAGGAATAACAACCGAGACGGTGACTAACGACAACAATCGTTGAGACCCTGTGGAAATAACAAGCGACACTAGGGCAGTCATTTGGTGCGATATCGAAACAAACGGCAACATCAACAACAATAACAACAACAACAACAACAACAACAACGACAATAACAACAACATCAACAACAACAACCACAACAATTACGACAAGGCCAATGCGCACCAAAGATAGCGTTACCGTGGGACCACGGGACTCTAATCATCTATTCTCCGAAGATGAGGATCGTATCATCGTCAACAAGGTTCTTAGGTTTTTGAAATAGCGAGGAGTAAATGCTGCCAAGACTGGGGAAAGCTGCAATCGCTTCTCCAGCTTAGTCACAGGACAACTGTCGCTCTTCGTAACCAAGCAAAAAGATTGTCAAGCGAGATACCGATCTCCTACTTTAATAACTGGGACTATCGACGACGGATGCGAATTTTTACAAGAAGATTTATAGAAGAACGAAGAAGTGAGCAAGTGGTCAAAACGATAATGGTTGTGTGGTGATGAAAAAAACAATAGAAAGAGTCTATTCACTAGTGAATCGACTCTTTCGCGTACGTACTCAGTGGCAACACTGACGCGCATGGGGTTGGACGCATAAATTGTGTTTGTTTGGATTTTTATTTGCTACCGATGATATCCTTATTACTCGGTAAACCAGCTGGTGAAGCCGCCGGTAGGACACCCTGTAGACCAAGAGAGGATGCGTGGTGTATGTTCTCGTCATCGGGTTGATGCGTGAGGTAGCTCGTGATCGAAGGCGTTTCGTTGTGGCCAAGTGCTCTCGTGATCGAACCGGGTTGTCGTAACCTCGGAGCGAACCATTCTCTAGGTCGAGTGCGGGAACTTTGGGTGTGTGCGTGTGCGTGTAGGTGTAGGTAGGTGTTCGAATGCGGGGTTTAAGAGCAAGAGTGTGTGTGTGTGTACTGCGAGTTGCGAGTTAGCGCCGGAGGTAGCGTCGATTCTCTAGAAGTGTTCATCTATTGTCAATGAAATAAAGAGTAGTCTACAGGTGAAATTCGTGTTAGTGTATTTATTTGTATGAGTGTGAAATATTCACATCCTGATCATTTCCCTCGGGAACTGTCCGCCTCTCGACGGACAGTCCGCGGCGGGGCCTCCTCTAGATAAGGAGTCTACATCGGGAGAGCAGAGCTGAGCCAAGCCAAGGCGTTCGAGAGAGTATTGGGTCGCAGAGTTTTGATGTTTTAGGTGTCGTATGTGATCGAAGATTTTAGTGCGTTGTATCGGGACTGCTTCGCGTCGACGTGAAAACGTCGATTCGGGGCTGAAAACGCAACGTTACAACTTACAAAACATATGTCTGCAATAAATACTACAAGAAAAAAAATTTCACTTACAATTAGATGTGTGAGTAACAAAGTGCTGGAGCCAGGGGTCAACGGAAGTGACCAAAATATTTGTATACACGAAAATTTAAAATTAAAATATGTGTGAATAAAAGAGATTTGAAATTTTAACAGCTTTGGCTTGTGCGTTTTTCTTGTTATGATGTAAGACTAAAAAAGTAACGACTAAAAGATGTTACGAAATACCACAGTGTGGGTTTTTAAAGTGATTTCCACTATAACCGACATTTTTGTTCAAACCGTGGGAAATTTGGTATTTGATAAAAACTCTTGCTTGTAGATTAAAAATAAATTTTATTATGACGTGAATGTAACATACAACGTCTATACTTGACAATGTATGTGCGAGGACATGGCAGAAAAGCTTATTTTTTTCGAGTAGGAGCTTTTCGGTGCAAAATGGAGATTGGGATAGGGTACAAAAATGACATTTTGACTATGTTTTCTTAATAATATCATTAAGGAGTCAACACATCAGCTTCAACTTTTTTTCCCCGAAAGTTTAACACTTTAAACATAACTTCATGCAATTTGAACATTTAAATTTAGTTTCTTGTAGTAGCATGAGCTCTGGACACAAAATTGTCCACTTACGGCAGAATCACTCATATATGAGTAGAAATCTTAGGAGCAGATTGTAGCGTATTTAAACTTTTAATTAAACTTTATTTTAAATGTAATTACAATATGCATTACATTACTGCCTATTTTCATGTACTTACTCATAAAATAATATTAATATCGTACGTTTATTTATTAGATCTAAGCTTATACATATTGTCTTCTACACTAACAAACTATTTATGCAACTTTTTAAAGTTATATTAATTATTCCAAAGTTCGTTGAGCGCTTCGATCGGTGTACGAATAATCACAAACTTTTTTGAACTAAAACTATTAGCTTCATTTGAAAAATTTCATTCACGATGTCTGTACGTTTCATTCTTCAAATAATTTTTAGCAATGACTTGACATCAAATTCTGTGTAGTGCCTGACGCCTCACAATATTCAAATTCAACAATACTTGGTTGCAAAGTAAAGCAATTTTTTTATTGACAATATCTACTTGGTTGGTCGCAATGAATTTGAAAGAAGAACACATTTGTAGCACCTTTTTTTTGTATTGTGAAAGTTGTTATAATTAGATATCCATAATTTTTCTAATTATCATTAAAAAAAAAAATATATATATATTTTAGCACGTGAAATCCCTTGTAATATACTTCTTATACGGTTGAAGCTCATTACTTGTACTATACTATGCTTTAAAAATATTTTCAGTTTTTAGCAATGCATTATATCTATCAATTTCATTGTTTATTAAGTTGACGAAATAATTTGACTTATTCACATTACGATGAAATTCGATGCGTTTATCGTTATAATTTTTAAATATAGTGTTATGATTATTTACACTAGTTGCATCGAACGTATCCAAATATTGTTCGCTCTCATTCAGTTCTTTTTTAAGTTGATCCAATTCGTCTTTGGATTTTTGGACTTTTTCATCAATTTCTTGTTTTTGCAACGTCAAATTTTGCCATTTTTCGATCACTTGTATTACTGCAGGTGAATTTGTTAATATGTCGTCGTTGTTTGGTTTCTTAATGGCAACATAATTATTATGTTTAACAATCATATAACGTGTTATCTTTTTCTCTAAAACACTGTTAATAAAATCCAAAAACTCCGAAACTTTGGTATATTCTGCTGAAGCTTTTGATTCATCACATCCAAGTGGGGCTGTGCTCGCAATTCCAATTACTTTATTTTCGAAAACAAGAGGACCCCCACTGTCACCCTGCAAGTAGACAAGTTATATACATTTGTTAGATAAAGAAATGTCGTACTACATGATATTTTGGTGATACTACCACAACGGTAGGTCTTTTTATTTGTTTTTATTTTCATCATTTACTCTGTGCATAACCAGTGGCGATTTGCGACACTAATTTGCCTTACAATAAAACGTGTAGTGTACATGCATCATTTTTTAACGTAACGTATACATTAATGCAGCTTGAATCGAATGATCGTAAAGAACTTATGATAAAGTTAATTCCGGATCAAAGATGGTATGTTCAAATTATGTTTCACGCTATGAGATGCACTTAGCGAATATGCATTATTGATAAAAATTAATAGTGTAATAGGAAGCATTACATCCCTGATAATGTCCACAGAACCATTTTTAATTAATTTTATAATTTTCTAATGATTTTTATACTTATGTGAACTTAAAATTTTACCGAGAAGTACGAGCATACTTACAAAAAATCTTCAAATGGATTTGATTCTTACATACATATTAATTTTTACCTTTCGGTAAAGAAAGGTTCGTTACTAGACAACATTTAATAAACATGGGCGTTTGATCATTTTGCTCATTTTATCAATAGTATAAGTATATTATCAATAATGTAACTAAATGCATCATTCCATACCCGGCAAACGCCTTGATGTAATCTGCGAGACTGATCCATTTGCCCACACAGTATACTTGGGTAAGCACCTCGATGACAATATTTCGGGTCCATGATATGAACAAATTCTTGCTTCAATCTTCCTGATGAACCACCAACCCGTTCCTTGTCAATAACCTTAACGTGGTCCCAACCGAAACCTGATACTTTTGCCAATTTGCCCACAAAGTTTTCGTTTTTATATGGCAGCAATGCCGTATCAATAGGTAGATGCTCACCTACACTAAACCCATTGTCAAGCTTGAAAAAAAAACATAGTTATGTTTTTTTGACACAAAAAATTTTTAGATTACATTGAGGACATTTATTACAGTTAATAAGGGGGGGGGGAGTTCAGACAGAACGAGGAGTGTGAGTATTTAGCAACATTGCAAGTTCTAGTCATAAATATTATGTGTGTAAGTGTTTAAATGTAACGTTAACTTGAGACTATATGTGAGAAATGTTGTATAGTTAATATACAAGTATAGAAGGTAAATGTGTATAATTACGTATTGTTTACTACTTTTACTGTAATTGTAATTTAAAATAACAAGAGGAATCCATAGGGGCTAAGGAGGTAAGGAGAATGCAACATCTTAGCCAAGGGTAATTTTCTTTTTATAAAATTTATTTTTAGCTCATGATAAATTTAAATAAATTTCAATACAACGAGAAAAACACTTTTTTCTTTTTATCTTCTGAATGAAACTGTAAATTAATCTTGATTTGTTTGTACTTCAATCATAAACAAAAGATAATAAAAACGAGCAAAAAAAAAAATGTATTGGAATTACAGCGAACAATGAAAACAAAAAAACTATTTCATTAAATTATTTTATAATTTTTTGAACTTAGTGCCACTTACATTGTTGTCCAAAAATAGTAAATTTTTGTCTACTTTTGGCTGTTTTATAAAAAATTAATCATTAGTGGGGTACTTTAAGCCTTTGACAGACTGTTCATTCAAAACTGTTTTTTTTTTTTTTTTTATGTAAAAACACCAAAATTCGATGAATAATTTTTATCGAATGCAAATATAGATAAGTCATCTCGCATCAATATTAGATACAAAGGTATCATATTAAATGAAAGGTACATTGAAATAATTTCAAAATTCTAACTATGATATTCTACAACCATTTAGAATATAAAATCTCAATTTCAGAAAAATGAATGAGGAAATCTTGTATAAGAAATAAAAATCTTAAACTCTGTACTTACCCTTAAGAGAGCGATGTCATTAATAACTAGGCCATTATCGTATTTTGTATAAAATTTGTGAATATAAATTGTATTCACGCGTTTCCTGTATGTGGTGTCGTTTCTATTTGTCGTCCCTCCAACCGCAAAGTATGGTTTGTCTTTATAAGTCGAGGTTTTTTTGTCCAGAAAGCAATGCGCTGCAGTCAAAACTACATCAGGAGCAATGAGAGTACCTCCACAAATATGCTGTCTCACAACATGTATGGAAATTTGATATTTGTCTTCATTTTTATTGACGATGCTACCTCCAATGATCTTCTCTAATTCTAAACTAGAAACTGCAATAAAACAAGAAAAATAATAATGAAACTTTCTTACGTAAACTTTATCAAGACAAATAAAGATCCGAAACGTATTCAAACTAATGTCAAAGCAAACATTGAGAGTAATTCGATTCCATTCCGATGAAGTAATTTCATTTTTTTATTTTAATGCATATAAATGTATATCAGTCTGTATGAAATTTCTGGTGCCTATTTGTAATTAAAGAAGTTTATAATATGACCACTTTTATAATAATTCTTAGCAAAGAGTAATCGTTGCATACAAAAATTGTAGTTGTATTTCAAGAATTTTTCGTATTTTAATGGATTATTACTTACTTTTTTTGTATTATTAAAATAATAGAACTGAAATCCTAATAGCCGTCTTACACGAACTGATTGGATTACATGTAATGAATGGTAGTTAAACATGTTTTGTCTTCATCGACGTAAATAGCTATAGTCTCATTTTGATGTCTTTATGGACGTAATATTTCTTAAATGGTCATACCTTTATGCTAACCAAATACCTACCAAGACTACTATCGCTTAGGTCTCTAGATTTGTAATACACATGAACGATTAAGAATTTTTAAACACATTATTTTTTTTATGATCTTGTTAGTTTGTTATGAAAAATAACAATTGGGAATAATTTAAGGGCTTTTGTAATTATCTAAGTTGTAGAATCTGTAGTTATAGACTTCTTCTAGCACATCATTTTCATCGCTAAAAATCTTTTTTTTGTATTTAAAATTCTATATTTTATTTTCAAAGAAAAAATTGTATATTGTACAAAAATTAGGGATTTTTAACTGCATTATTAAATAAAATCAAACCTCTAGGAAACTTAAAATTTTTAATTAATCGTAAAATATACATCAACCTTTTATTGATGTGCATGTGTGAATGTACATATTAATATCATCAGCTGCTTTCGGCACCAGAATTTGAACTAATATACCTCTTATACTATTAAAATTTTTAATCTGTCAATGTAAAAGGATGTATATGAGGACATCCACAAAAAATATACAATTTTTTCCCCCATTTTGGTAAAAAAATTTTTTTTCAAGCCAAACCCTTGAAACTGGGCTCATTTTATTCATAATGTCATGCACTATGAGGAAGAAATGTTAAACAGTTATCTTATCTTACTAATATATAAAGCAAAGTCGCTAAAACCGTTGTAATCGCTAACCGCGAAAACTACTGAACCGATGTTGCTGAAATTTTTCACACTGATTCATGATACTCCCTAGATGGTTTTAGTAAAGTTTTTATCATAAAAAATTCAATAACAATAGCAATAAATGAGCTCAAAGTTTTGCAAAAATACGCCAGCTTTTCACTTTAGTTCAGTGAAATCCGCTAGGTGGCGTCGACATAAAATCAAGGCTACCTGCAACAGAATTAAAAAAGTGTGGTTATAATAAGCCGGAGCGTCTCGATTTCCATGCAGATGTACTCAGGCAGTTCAACAAACTGTACAGGGCATGCTGATGAAAGTCCTGCAGCTGGATATCCCGGTTACGGAAGACACTCTTCTCTAAGGGGAAAGGGACCTCCGTTTCCATTCACCTTGAATCTTGACGAGTGCGATCGAAAAAAAGTCATTCCAACCGATGACGTCGCCGTCATAATACCAGGAGACATATCTAGCCAGAGCACAATCTGCACCAACTCTTCAGAGTTGTGTGGCAGTCCCACCATCCCACCTGATGCAGTAAGAGCATTTTTTACTGCAAATGTAAGCCAGGGAAAAACAGCTCTAAGGGGCATGGGCAGCCACAACGGCTACCTTCTTGGTCGTCGCGTCCCCAACGCGCTTACCCACATGTTCCCGTCTAACGATGAGCGGTTGGTTATGCGGGGAACAACCCGAAGACGAGATATTCTTTGGTCAGCGGCAAACCTCCCTCCATCACAGTCTCCGTACATCGAGACTCCCTGGATAAGAATCAAGCAACCCGTAGCCAAACTTCCAGGCTATTCTTTATTATTATTCCTGATGATAGTTTTACCACTGGCGCTTTTTAGGGCCATTATAAGTATTTACGTTCCCTCCTTAACCATCAATTTCATCGGTTCTTTTTAGGATCCACCTAAGTGTAAGCTACCTTGCCAACAAATACATTTTTACTATCATTTCCGGAAGCGATTCGTCGACTAAAAGACCATATTAACTAAAGACGGGCACTATTGAACAAAGTCAGTCATTCACTGTCAGACGTCACAAGCGGAGTTGTTCGCCGCAAGGCTGGGAACCCCAGTGACCGTCGACCCTATATGACCCTCTCGACTCTAAGCATTCAATCAGGAATCACTGATCCTCTCCAAGGTCTGCGCTGGGCAAACCTATAACAGCTATGAAGGAAAAAAAACTTGAGCCAACGGGACAGCCTCCACTAGACGAGTATCACTAACCAATCTCCCTGTCTAAGATCACCAAAACAACTGAATCTGCAAATAAAAAAGGTGCTTTAGACACCAACGTCTTCGACGTTATACCGGGACACGTTGGGAAAGAGCACTACAACTAGCCCCAAAGCTTCGGACTTTGTAATTTTTCTCCCGAAGAAAGAGTTAACCTAAGAAGCTCACCGGTCTTTTTTAGGGCCATCGGACGTCGAACTACCTTGCCAACAAATATATTAGAACTTAACAAAGTTGACAGAAAACACACTTTAGGGGTCAAAAAAATTTTAAGCATGCCAAAAGTCGCAAGAGGGTGAATTGAAAGAAAAACTTCAAGTGTATCTAATAAATACAATTTTACTTAGGCGTCAAGAAACTGACGCAGAAATTTTATCGAGATTAAAACAGCAGCGTCAAAATCGACAACTAAAGAGTCCATTATGTGAGAGATCAGCTTTTCATTGTACCCTCACAGCAATCTCTGAAATCTTTAAAGATCCTACTTCAGATTTTTTAATGAGTAGAAAATGTATTTGTGATTTTGTGGCAATAAAAATGTAGGGTTTAAGGTCCAGGACTTTCTTCCTCTGGTAATAAAGTTGTGAGATATGAGAAAAAAAAATTTTTTTAATATATATTTTTTGGGGGTTTAAAATCTTAACAGCTTTAAAAAATAGCCCTTTTCGTGAATTACACGGGAGAAACTTTAAATCAACGGCTTCTTATGGCCACCGATTATTTTATGGCATAAAGAACGCACGGTACTTTTGAGCATAATTATTTTTTTGAATTTTTACACCTTATTGTTTGACCAAATAAACTGTATGGATTCCCAAAAATTATGTTTTCATAAGAAGATCTTTGTTCTGAGATGTATCAGGAATATATGTAAAATTTCTAACTGAAAATGTTTCACATTACATGTCAACACACTACAGTGTTTTATTTAGTAAGTCTTGGGCGAAGCCGAGATGGGGGGCTGCTAGTTACATATATGGATATAATATTAACATGTAAATTGTGGAAAAAGGGTGTCACCCTCACTGAAAACCGTGTTCAAAATTTTTTCTCATAGAACATGGAATTACGAGTTAAATAAGCCGGGTTTCAAGGGGATAGCTCAAAAAAATTTTTTATATTAATATGGGGAATAACAACAGGACAGGTTTTTTGGATTTCCTCATATATATATACTTATATATAAATCCACAAAAATCACCTTATTTTTGTCTTCAATTTTATATAAAAATTTTTTCAGAGGTGCAACCTCAAAACTGGGCTTATTTTGCACGCAATGTTGTGCACTATGACAGAAAAATTATGAACACGAGTTTTAATGGAGGTGACACTGTTTTTCTGTAATTTACATACTATTATTATTATTCATATTTTATATACATACAGATATAATGTTGATACGTAAGCCACGAAAAAAAGGTGTGACCTTTACTGAAATCCGAGTACAAGTTTTTTTCCTAGTAGTACACGACATTGCATGAAAAATAAGCCCCACACTAAGTATGTGCTATAAAAAAAATTTTTCATAAAAAAAAATTGGAGATAAAAACGGAATATATTTGTGGATTTTCTCATGTACAAACAACGTTTATTTTTTATCAGAAACTTTTTTTTCCTAGCGTATTATTTTCTAACAATCTTAAAAACAGAAGATTATCAAACGTACCGTTGCCAATAAGTATGACGAGAGATACAACCAAAGCAGTAGGTAGAGATAGCCGTACCATTTTGGATAATTCTGTTGAAATTTTCTGAATGAACAACGGCTACGAAATAATTGACTTTATATGTAAAAACTATTAGACGTTTTATTGACGTCATGGATGGAATTCAAATTTTGGCGTTCAAACCGATTAGTGCAATTGCTCATTCTGTTGGAAGAACTTGAAGAAGTGTACGGTATAGTATATAGTTGAGCCAGAATCATATTGGGGGAAAATGTGATACCTGCTTAGACTTGCTATATAGATTCTGATTGAACGTTTGCTCACGTTACGTTAATATTTGTTTTGTGGGAAAAACCTTGAAAAAGCTCCATGTAGTATATGTCGTACGTAGTTTAGTAGGTCTACCAAAAAAGTCAATTTTCCAAATTACACGTTTTTAACCTTACAAGAAAAATATTTTTTACCAGCTATACTGAATTTTGAAAGAAATGTCATCTTCGTTTGAGTTACTTTTCTGTAAGATATTGGTAGTCTATTAGAGTCAATGAGAAAATTCAAACTACTTCAAACATTTAAATCGTCAATTAACGTAACATGAAAGTAATTCAGTTTATCAGTCATACGTGTTATAAATACATTTTATTAAGTAGCATGTTACTTTTTTTTATATAAAATTTAAAAATCATGTTAGTTTTATTTGAATTTCGTAATCAGCATAATTTATTATTAGAAAAAAAATTTTAATTACCACACAATAAAAGTTAATAGTATCTTATACTCAAAA
Source organism: Copidosoma floridanum (assembly GCF_036245765.1). NCBI lineage: Eukaryota > Metazoa > Arthropoda > Insecta > Hymenoptera > Encyrtidae > Copidosoma > Copidosoma floridanum. The sequence continues at coordinate 5,372,182 of NW_028321897.1, read as the reverse complement.
TACTGTAAAATATTTATCGAATGGAAGAAAAAAAATTGAAGACGATAAATTAGTTTTTTTTATTGATTTTTGCAAAATCTAAGTCATCAACATATTAATTTTATGATTTCATTTAAATCAGCAAAAAAATAGTTTGAATTGTACGTTTTTGATTCCTAAAAACTCAGCATCTCACTTTTCAACATGAATCATTCTAACAGTAAGTTTCATAAGACGTCTTAGATAAAATTTTTTCAATGAGGATTATTTCAAAAGTGAAGCTACCCATTATGCGATTTCTTTTTGCTGTTAAATCTAGGATAATTAAATTACAGCATCGTTAATTTTTGCACCACATCGGCATATAGGTAAAAAAACGATGAAGCTACCTTAAGATCGTGAATAATTTAGTTGGGAGAAAAACATGAGAGTCTTAAAATAAAGGTATGATGCAATGTATTGACTGCTGATTAAACTGACATGTATCGCTAACGCGTTATTTTATGTTTGCACTAGATTACTGTGTCCATTAATGCATTTAGAACGTTTGTGTGGTTAATCATGCGAAAGAAAGTCGAGTTAATGGAGGAAATAAGGTGTATAGCTTCATGACGTGTGTGGCACGTATAACCCCTTTACTGTAATCTGTAAAAAAAAGAATAAAAAACAGTGTTTGGCTCCCCCAACATGACATTTTGACCATTCTGATTATTCCTTGCATTATTTGAAACAACATTTTTTAATGATATATCTTAATACTATCTTTTTAAAATAAAGTAAATAATTATAGCTTTTTCATTATTAAGAAAACGCACCAAGGTACCATATGCCTAAATTGACAGTTCTTAATTTTATATCAAACGTGGCAATATTGTAATACCTATACAATTGTAATTTGTTTATGCGTGCTGTTGAATCACTTATTAAATAACTCTTAACGTTTTAAAGATATAAACTATTTGCAAACATTGTAAAAACTTACATACCTACTATAACTACACCTGCATGGAAATACTACTAAACAATCTGACATATTCTTAAGAATACACACTTTCTCTACCTGTGCCTCACCTATACCAGTGCTACTTATCTCTGTGCGATTGTTTATGCATGCTCGTCTCTGGGCTTGACGTTCAGTGTTTGGGCCATTCCCTTTCTTCCAGCGTGGGTACAGAAAATATAACATACATAAAAACGCTTATACTATACGTGGATGTTGTGTATAATATATGGATACATAGGCTTCTCGATGCTGAACTGAAAAGGAGTAAGATATTGTTATTGAGTTTTTGTCCTTTTGCTATCTGTAAATATAGAAATATGTGCCTGCAGATACCTCATGACAATTTCCAATACTTCAGAAAGAAAACAGACGGTAACTTAAAAAGATGTTTCTAAAATCCCACATGAATAACGATAAGTCTAGCTAATCCTTTTTATCCTATAGGCTAATCAATGGAGTAATATCTAATAAAGATAAGTTTATCGTCCTTTTATATGTATATATGAATTGGGCTTTGCCCACTCTGAGCACTTCACGAGCTAACCTCCTATCATTTTTTATAGTGAAATGATAAATAATTATCTAATATGTACTTATCTTTTCCCAAAAAGAAGAATATTACGTAACTGAAGCCTTTTATTTATGACGTGATTGGCTTAGGCTGATTTTGAGCTGGTAAATTCGAAAGTTTGATTTTGAAAAAAAAAAATAAATGTACTTCATGAATTAAATAAAAATTGAAATTTTCTGTTTGATTAATTTAATAAATTAAAGTTTAATCATTATATTTGGATTAAATAATTACTAAAAATATGTATAATTAAAAGTTGGGGGTTAGCGTGTGGAGGACGCAGGGGGCGAAGCCCCTAGTTGAATATAAATAAAGAGATCGAGTAGAACCACTGAGCTAAGACTTCAAACACTTAAAAAATACGCAAAAAGTGTATACGTTCTTGTAGCTACTGTAAATATACTACGTTAGAAAAATCCCATTAGCTTCTCTTATAATATCGCTCGTCCACCATTGCACGTACAAAATCATCGACAGTTCGACTTATGTCTGATAAAGGACGAAAAAACCTCGAGTAGTCCATTTTTGGCTTCCCGCCAGCGTAAAAAAGAGGGGAGGGAGCTACTGCTGTGGGGCACATCAAACTGTACATAGATGCCGAGGATTTTCAGTTCACTGGCAAGTTCGTCGATGAATCATTTCCGTCTCTGCTATCCCTGCCTGCCTCCTGTGTCCTCACTCTTTACACATATATTTTTTGGCCTCGTCTCTTTCTATCTTCTTTCTTACATTTTCTCTCTCCCTCTCTGTCTATTCTCTGCACTTCCTTCAAACGAACGTGAGCTAGAGGTGTACTGGCGTATGTGGCAACGAGGGAGAGAAAAAAGGAGGTTGGTCGAGACAGAAAAAGTCACTAAAATTATACTTTAATATATACTTCTTCAATATTCCAGTTATTGTCATTTTACTACTTTTTGGTTTTTAATACATGTTTGTGGCTCTAACAGGGAGAGAAAAAAAACTAGTCCACTGCAGGCTTGGGCACGTATTTCTATTTTTATTATCTTTTTTCTTTTTTTTTTTTCACACATATTTTTTATTATTTTAAATAGTCATTAAGAGAGACTTTTTTTAAACATTCTTTTTTTTCATTTCGTAGAGTAAGTACAACAACAACAACAACAAATTCCATACAATTTTTTTTTATAACGTACGAAATTTTCTACAAAAATTGATACATTTTCGATTTTTCTATGTATAAGTTTATGTAGAAAATAGATTTTCTATACGTAATTTACGTTTCTATAAACTTGCTTTTATTAATGATTTAAAAAATAAACCTATACGTTATATAAATTTAATTATTCATATGTAATGATCTTTGACTACAATAAAATTTTAAAAAGCGTAGGTACAGGTAATAAAAATAATGTATGGTTTTTTATTAGAAAACTATTATTTAGACGCATACATATACATCGTTCCATACAATAAAAGATAGACGTACACATGTGCACGAGGTATACAAAGGGGGTTATTTCTGGACTGGTGATTTTATACTTCGTTGAGCTCATGTCCGAGTGCTGAAGAGCAAAAAAGAGTATACAGTGGATAAACAAGCGGGTCCACTGATTAAACACTGGTTCTGCGTACTCTTGTTCAAATATTTACTTCTAAATAGGCTGATAAACAAATAAAGGAAACGAGAGATTTTCTTTCTTCTTGGACCCAGGTTCTGTCTAGTCAATACAGTCAGTAGATATTGGTAAATGCAATACGCTTTTTTGCGAACTATTGGCATTAAAATCAATGCTATATTTTACGATCAGCTTCTATACTTAAAAAAAAAAAGAAAAAAAGAAAATATAAACAACTTAGTAAAACAGAAAAATAATTGTATAAAATATAGCCTTTTTCCCCACGTGCCACGTCTTTTTAAGATCAAGAAAAAAATCCAACGCTCCATAAAATAAATTTATTAGAAAAAAAAAAAAAAAAAAAAGTAAATAACTAAATGCATGAGGCTGATTGATCAACCAATATTTTTCAGTCAAATGTAACCTTTTATTTTTAAGCAAGAAAAAAATCCAAAGTAATAGTATATACCACAATTATTAAACAATTATTAAACTCATCTTCTCTTTTCACTCAAACTCAATGTGGTCCTAATTTTGGTTAACGAGCAAGCCCTCGCAAGTTTTACAGACTATACGTACTCATAAACATGAAAATACCAACAATCGAGTGGTTTTTTTTTTTTTTTTAAACTCACGCATCACGTACTACTATCGAAGCTTTGTGATTCACATTGAAAGAGAAAAGACGCGTGCACGCAAAAGAAAACGCTAATCCTCTTTCGCGCAAACATAAAAAAAAAAAAAAAATAAACGTGTTTCGCTCGTTCCTTTTTATTGTACTCTTAATTTATCTCAGTTCTTACTCTCACTGATCTTGATTTAGGAGTACATACATAGAACAGCGTGCCCATCGTATATGTATACATATGTATATGCGCAATGTAGCGGCAATAAAACGCGTTTTCTCCTGCACGCGAGTGAGGGAGGAGAGAGTAGTTGCCGCGCTAGAGTCGATATAAATGGCGCTCCGTTTCTTTTTTTGGCAAAGGCTTATCTTATACCTACTCTCTCGCTCTTCTCTCCTTGCATTGTATTATACATACAGTTGAGCCTGTTGTTGTTGTTGCTGCCACTATAGTACACATTGTCCCTCTTTCCTTTTTGAATTGCTCATTTTATACGGGTATGAAGTGGGTTAAGGCGGTGGATTGATCGGTTGCCCGCTGCTGTGTTGTACTTCTCTTGTGCTATTACAGGATGGATGGGATTGTCGACCTACATAGTTTTAAAGAGGAGTTGTGCTTCATATAGTCCTGTGTAGATGTGAATACAATGTAAGAGTTTTTTTTCTTACCTTGTAGTTTATTTAAATTTTTCAAAAATTTAAATTTTAAGAAGTTAACAACTTTTACCGTCTGTCATCACACTGACAAAATAGGGATCTAAAAATTTCAATAAATATTTTTTTTTAAATAATTTTATTATCATCGTGTTATACAATGTAAACTTAATATTATTGTTATTATTTTTGTTGTTATTGTTATAATGCTTCGACAGTTTCACTTGATTTTAAATACTACCACCAAAACCTGAAGGAACTTTACGAAAAAAAAAAAAATGTTTATTGATTATCTTTACACTGTAAAAATTAATGTTCGGTATATGTCATTCTTGAGTATATTTAATCTTTTGAGACAAGAAGTAAAATAAAATCCTTATGTACATCATTTTGACAGCTGTGGTACGCTGCTTTCAGTGAGGAGTGAGATTTTTCGCATTACTTACTAGTCAAAGAAACATTTTTTTTCCTTCACGCAGAGAAAAACTTTTTCTGTTTTCAACAATTTCTTAAATTTTTCCTGTTCAGCCTCTAGCTTGTCAATTGTTTCATTTATTAACTTTACAGTAGCTTTGTTTTCTTTATTTTTGGTTTCAGACGCTTCAGTGTACATTTTGAAGTCTGTTTTACCCTTACTTTTTTTTACTGCCGCATCAAATTTTTTTTTCAACTCACTCATTGACTGTTTTAATTTTTCGTGAGTGAGTAAAATTCTTTGATATGTTGAATCTAAATGTCGTATATTTTCTGCCGATAGTAATAATTTGGATGATTTCGTAGCCATTGTCATATTTAGAAATGATACTCGAGATGTAGCATAACCATTGACTTTGACTATCACATCTTTTGAATTTCCATTTAAAAATGAATTAATAAAATCCAGAAATTCCGAAACATTGGTGTATGTTGCTGCTTTTTTTGATTCGTTACATCCTTTTGGTGATATACTCACAATTCCAATTATTTTATTCTTCAAAATGAGGGCACCACCGCTGTCACCCTGCAAAAATGCATATCATCAACATTTTTTTAATAAAAAAAAAAAAAAATCATGAATCGTTATAACTCTGTCACCGTAGTATACTGTCCATATCCCGGGTTTTATCTATCGTCACATCCACACTATGTAATGAGTACGTTTATTTTATTCATGAATGTGCATAGTTTACGCTCGTGGTATATTAATTTTTTATCCATCCATTAATTGTTATGAATATTAATTAATACCCCGCTTCATGTTGTAATTTTTGTTACTTACTTTAGAATAATTTTATTTCCATGTAAGTGCGTGTATGTTACCAACAAAGTATACAAATTTGTTTTATGGAATGCCTAATTAAGGCCAGTGAACCATGAAATAAGTCAATATTATTTTATACCTCGAAGTCATGACAAATTCATCGGTCCTACAAGTGAAATGAATAAAGATATTAAACATTATTGTATGATCGAATTATTCTACATACTGCACATGGCAAACGGATTCGAATGATAGACTAATTTGTTCGAAAGTACAAAAATATTGCACGAATAGAGATTCAAATACTTTTGAATAGTGTGTGAGATTTGTCACTAACATAAGAAAGAAATTGCAGTAAAACCTATACTTAATCTACCATCATTATAAGTCAAATAGATTTGATTGATTTTCAACTTTAAACTGGTGGTAAAACAAAATTATTTTTGTACATTAAGATCGTATGATGGAAGTGTGAAAAATTGCAAAAGAAGTAGACAAGGGTGATAGGGATGCGTGAAATTAAACTAGCGGTTGTTTTATAATAAAACTGCCGTTGGTTTTTATAAAGAGTTAGGCACACGTAACGGAAGAATTAAACTGTGGTGTGTTTTATAACGATTTACTGTTTGGAAAGAGAATCCAGTTGGAATCGATGAAACTCCAGATGTCGAATCTTCGATGAGAGAAATGGCAACAGCGTGGAGTATCGAATTCAACCGAAGTCTTAAAAAATGCTCTAGTGAATCACGTTGTTTGGCGAAAAAGTGAATTGATTAAAATATAATAAAAACAATGATATCCTCATTGTCATCAGAGTTTACCATGTCATAAATAAATTATGTTAACCATTCATGAATTCAATCGAGTGCTTGTAATATAAGAGAAAATAAATTTATCGCAACCTATATTCAGCTGAAGTAATTAAATGTTAGTATCTTATTGTTCTTTATTATTTCATACTTTGCTGTACCAACATCTAATAATTTATAGAATGACTATACAGAGTACCTTATGCTTTGCCTAAAATAACTTGGAATTTTATAGATTCCCAATTATTTTATACTTTGTTGCTAACAAAATTGTTGACAAAGTATCGATGACAAAGACCAACTTTAAAAAATGTAATTTGAATACACCGAATCGTTTTTCTTCCCGAGAAAGACCTCTTTTACTTGGTAATACTATTAACAAGTCTTCAATTACTTTTTCTTAAAATTCACTAATTCTATTTATATTATTGGTTTAATAAACAATCTCTTTTAATGTCATACCTGGCAAACGCCTTCATACGGAAATTTCGATCTCTGTTGCATTTGTCCACACATTAACATACTTGGAAAACGTTCCGCTGAACAATAGCTCGAGTCGACAATATTAACAACTGCTTGTTTCAATATTCCCGATGAGGTGCCGGTCTCTTTGTTGCCAATAAGTTTCACTTGGTCCCAACCAAAACCTGATATTTGAGCAGTTTTGCCGACGTATTTGTGGGGTTTCCTCGGCAAAGATACTATATCAATGGGTAAATCCTTGCCAACTTCAAATCCTTTATCAAGCTTAAAAAAACAATCATAGTAATTTTTAGTAGTTTTTGAAAAAGTAAGTATACGCATATCTCATTTGGACTACAAACATTTTGTTGTTACCGTTAAAAGAGCAATGTCATTAAGAACTTTGCCAGTTTCTCGATCCTCTCCATATCCTTTGTGAAGATTAACTTTTATCACACGTCTCCTGTAAGTGACATCGTCTGCGTTTGTTGTCCCTGCAACCGCATAGTACGGAAAGTCATTATACGTTTTCGTTGTATCATTGTAAAAGCAATGCGCTGCGGTCAACACTACATCAGGAGCGATGAGTGCGGCTCCACAAATGTGATCGTCGAGATATTGTACGGAAATTTGATGTTTGATCTCGTTTTTCTTCGCTAAGTTACCGCCAATAATATTTTCCGAGTCCAAACCAACAACTGTAAGAAAAAGAAGAAAAAAATCATCATAGCGTCTCAGTGCTTCTTTTAAATATGTTGGGATACTTTTCTGAGGCACAGGGGAAGAGAGAAACTTATCCACAAGACTCCGTAGTAAAAAAAAGTTATGTCATTATCAAGGCCTAAAAATACCATTTTATTATTTTTCCTATTTCGGAAGTTTTTGAGGGTCAGGTGTACCCTCGGTAGAAAAAATAGGGTTCACACCTGGTGAGAAATCAGGGCAAGAACGAGAAGTTTGTCTGGCCTAGTGCTTGCCCTGGTGACATGCACCACCAGGTTCGAAAACTAACATTATATTATAATATGAGAACATACCAGAATCATATTTGTTCCGTATTTTCTTAGCGATGGGGACCCTATTTGAATTTAATACGATGTAATATCATGCGAGTTACGTAGGAAACTATCTAAAATAGAGAAGATCTTATAACGTGGACGTGAGCACACCTTACTCGTACTTGATTGAGTGTATTACGTTACACACAATTTAATAAAAAACAAAGATGAAATATGCGTGGATAAAGTGAAAAAAGATCAACCAAATGCTTTAACAGGAAGTAACAGACTTGTCTTCGGACATCTGAGTATAAAAAGATCTATTTCACGGAGTTTTTAAATGTTACACTATTTAAGTTTGTGTCTAGTAATATTCAATTTTAACTCTAAAAGTACAAGGTTTTAAAACATACCAGTGCTGACTAATATAACGAGAGATGCTGCCAAAGCAGTAGGTAGAGATAGCCGTATCATTTTGGATACTATTGATACTCAGTAGAATTTTTCAACTACACGATGGAGATGAAAAAATTGGCCTTATATATCAAATGGGTTTCTTTTTTTTTTTGTTTATTCATCATCGTCCGTAGGCTCAGACATGGCATTTTTTTACACAAGCATAGTGTTAATTAGCCATCGGTGCACCTGAGTCATGACCAGATGTTTATATACGTATATAAACATCTGGATCAACTCAGTCACACCTATGATCACGTAGACGAAGCGTCAGAGAAACAGTTAATCGAGAGCCGCGAGAATCAAGAGCACAGGCGAAACGGCGAGACCCGAATGGTGACCAAGCGGTCACCCTTCCAAGTATACTAACCGCGCCAAATGCAGCTTAACCTCGGAGATCGACGGAACTGCAATTACTGCGTCTCGATTGTGATGCAGTCCTACTACGGCAGTTCAACGAGCTGTACAGAGTATGCTGATGATAGTCTTGCAGCTGAGTATCCCGGTTACGGACGACACTCTTCTTTAAGGGCGAAGGGATCTAAGTGTTCATTTACCCTGAATCTCGACGAGTGCGATAAAAAAAAAAAAAATTATTTCCAACCGATGCCGTCTTTGCCACAATACCAGGAGACATATCTAGCCAGAGCACAATCTGCATTAACTCTTGAGAGTTGTGTGGCAGTCCCACCTGGTGCAGTTAGAGAATGCCTGGCTACAAATGTAAGCAAGGGAAAACAGCCCTGATAGACCAGACGACGGAGATTTTTGCCTGTATTTTCCGGGCGGTAGCAATGTTTCGATTGATTCTTATGTATTTTTTGCCGTAGAATACAATTATCGTTACCCGTACTTTGTAAAAGTTGTGCTTCATTTTTTAATTTAATAATTTGTGAAAAAAAAATGATTTTTTTTTACATTTTCCCTTATATCTCCTTTCCTGTGCATTTTTAGCATTATACATGTATATAGTTTTTTGTTCCTTACTTAATTATCTACAAAATGAAATCTGGTGCGATATCCCAAGTGCCATTGTTAACCTGCAAATTGTGTTGTAAGTTGAAAAAGTGCGTTTTTTTAAACATTCAATATCTCAACAATTAAAATACCTAGGAGCTTGAAATTCTCAAAAAATGTTGCTATTACTAATATAAATAACTGCACCAAATTTCAAAACGATCGCTTTTTAACTTTTAGAGTTATTAACGATCAAAATTTTTTTCGAAGCTTAATTGCATAATGCGCCAAAGTTGCTGTGATCGTCTAATTTTGATCCAACTGGTCTCAAAAATTCAAAAAACTATTAAAAATTTAATATCCCGTTTGAATTTTAAAAAAAAGTTAATTAGAACCTATTTTATAGCGATTTGTTTAACACTAGTAGTTTTATACACACGTATAAAACTATATAACTTTTGCAAAAATCAATATTGATGATTCTCGTTTGCACAACTTTGAAGCTGGTATTTTTTTTATAAATTAAAAAAAAAAAAAAAATTGTCCTAGCATGCACGGGAGCCGAGATAATTTTTTTTGTTGAAAAATTCGTGTGGACGTATTATACGTCGTACAGCGATCAGGTTTAGAGGGATTTAAGTTCAATACTTGTACTTTCAATAAAAAAATATATTGTACCTGCAGCGCATCAAATAGTATTTGTGCGCATAATGCTTTTAATGCCAAGTACGATTTTTCGTGAAACTACACGAGGGTGATGAAAAAGTTATCTTTATATAACGAACGTGCCTTGTTTGCCATGTGAAAAGTAGAAGGTCTGTTGACGTAAGTTTGACAGGTGTACGCGTCGATTAGCGATATTTCACTTTATTACGGTGGATACGATTCACATTTTAGGGTTTTATCAAAACAATAAGTAGTGTCGATAACACTTTTCAACTTGATATAACTCGGATTACGATAGCTCAATCATTAATAATGTCGAATGAAAATTCTATGTTTGCTAAGAACATCTTGTACTCATGACGTGGAACAAAGTGTGGAAAAACAGTCAGTATATTTGAAAAACTGTAATTAGAATCTCAAACTTCAGTTTAATGGATATTGAGATACTTTTCAAAATTTATTAGCGCACAAAATACGGCATTTGAACTATAGACTAGAAATGGATTTTCCTAAGAAATCAAATTAGCAGTTATATGATTCAAGACAATATTTGGTAATTGTTATTTAACAATGACGTGGTATACAATCAAAGTTGGCATAGTGAATTGGCCGATACATGCACATGAAATTCAGTTTTTCTATTTGGTGTAAATAGACGGATATATCTTCGCAAAAGAAGTGCCAATGCCCCCTCTGCATGAATATTTAAAAAAAAACTTGCATACAAATTTAAATTATTGGGGCTTATGTGGTAGTTTTAAACATGGGACAGTTAATAAAATTACCATACAGAAATTGAAATCTACTATGGAATATTCGGAGGTACATCGACCTTCCCTGCACACATGCAGCGATTGATTTTATAGGAGCGAATTTCCCAGAAAGTACTTGTCTATCTTAGAAAAAATAAGGTAAAGACCCAGTGTAAATTGTACAGCTGTGCATGTTAGCATAAAGTAAACGTACTTGGATCAGTATTTCACAAGCTCCAAAATCGAAAGTTAAAAATGATGTGTAAATGTCCATGATTTGAGACAGTATTTTTTTTATGTTCAATCGTAGTTGTTTTAATTTTTTTTAAATTTTATCATAGTCGTGATTTGAAACGATATTTTTTCCTTGATTATTCCCACAAAACTTTTTTATTTTTAAGTATGTTGTATTTACAGTATTATATGGTAGGGTTATTATCATCATCAATCTAATTATTATTATAATATTATTAATAAATTATTATACAATTAAATTTATTATTACGTTATTAAGCCATTTGGGATCCTTTCAAGAGGTGCGATGTTTTTTGTTCCTATACCTGAAGGGTTCAAGAAATAGTCTCTCAAAAATTACCGGTGTAAATAAGACCCATACACAACCCCTTTAGCCTCCCTTGTTGGGAGCCAAATGTTAATTACTAATTCCAGATTGAAAAGTTGGAGAAAATTTATTGTGATTATTTTTTAAATTTACATAAACAATAATTTAGAATACATCTCATTGTGTCTTATTGAAAAAAGGGATACTCAAAAGCAACTCTTTTCTCCGTTGGGTTAATCTCTGCTGTCAAATGTTGGCTATGCCACTATGTAAACTACCTCAAAAGAAGGCCTCGCACATCCATCCACTACTTATTAATCTACTGTTAAGAATCAGCCCTTATAAACGCAAAAATTTTCAAACAATAAGACGAAAAAAAAAAAAAAAAAAAGAAAAAAAGAAAATCTTTGCACAGTGAATTCCTCCAAACATATTGTATCTCGCTCCTCTTGTACTGCTCATCTCCTCGACAGCGATCGGTTTGCGTTACGCGGTGATTCAAGCGCTTTTATAATTCCCCTGCCCCCATCCACACATGCATCCATTGACGCGCGCGAACACACTGACCTACTCGGCCTATATGTCATGCATATGCCGCAGAGTTTAAGTGGCGATTCCGTTTCGTAATCACCATCACCGCTCTTTTCCCCCCCATGCCCCATCGTCACTGCACTCGCAGTCATTTCGCTGATTCCGGCCCCGTTGCTTGTTCGCTCGGCACTTTTTTAACCCCCGTTCTTTTTCTCCCTCCCCTGACCCCTCGTTTCCTCCGTGCTTCCAGCTCCCGCGGCTCAGCGCCCGCGTGATGCCATTGTCCGCCCGCACAATCGGGCATTAGAAACTCTATACTCCTGATGCCTTGCCTTCTCTCTCTGTCTGTATGTGCAGCTCGTCGAGCCTCTCTTTTCCATGCATATACATATACATACACAGCCAGTGTATCTCTCTTTCCTCCGACTCTAAGCGCGATTTTTGCCCCTTTCGCTCTGCACGAGACGCCTTTTTTCATGTCCCTACAACTGTCTCTTGTCCGCGTGTGTTGCGTACGTACATGGAGATACACTGCAACGTGCGTGGCAGCTCTGGTACATATATATAAGACTTGCCCTCCGTCTTATCCGCCAAACGGAGAAACTTGCCAAGCACAGGGGGGGGGGGATGCAAAAAAGCGATACTATAGAGCAGTGAGTGTGTACGTGTCTTTTTTTTTTTTTTTTTTTCCTCTGTGCATTGCAGTGAGTGGGATTACATCACTTCCGAGGGTGCGTGGGGATTATACTTTCCTCTTCCTCGAGACGCGGTTTGTTGCTAGCTGGTGGTGAATCAAAAGGGAGCATTAGAATTGTCACGGTTGACGAGCTTTTCTCGTTGATTTCACCCTTCGCCATCGCGTAGCGATCATTGTTCGTTGGGTCAGCGTTGGGTTGCAAGTATGGATTTTCAAGAGGTTCTCGAAAACTAAACTGTACTTGGCCGACTGATTGGAAAATTGAGTTCGCGCGTGGGGGGGAGCTCACAATGCCGATGAAATTCTATTGACATGGAGGGCTGACATTGGCGAATAACAGATTGATTGGGCCGTGACGCATGACGTATACGCGCGTGTATGTGCGTGGCTGCCCTTTTTTTTTTTTTTTTTATTGGAGTGCTCGTGCATCGGCGCAATTTCCAGGCCATTAGACCAAGGCCTCGATTCCCTTTGTCAATAACCGTCCGACGCGAGTTTCAAGTTCGAGTTTCCACAGCGCGGGCTTTTATCACCCACGTGGACGATGAAAGCGTTGAAGGTTATTTTTAGCTAATTATATTTATTCGCGTTTTATGTGGTTGATTGTCAAACTGTTTTCTGTCATGGCGTACTTGATCAGAATGCACGAAAATATAGCAAATGAAAAAATTAATCTCGTATGAGTGTACCATTAATACGAGTTTGATTACATGATAAAAACATTAAGTGAAATTTATTTTACTGTTTACGTATAAAGAAGAAGATCCCTGCAGAAAACCGAATGATTAATAAAGAGTATATCGACGGGTTCTCATGAACATGCGCAATACCTTAAGAAATCAAAAAAAAGCCAAAGCTTCAAATTTTTTGTTGTTGTTATGTGTTTTTTGGATACACATATGCTTAATGAAGTAGATTTTTAAGTAGTCCAAAAATATGTGTTTTATAATGCTAGGTAAACGATCATAAATTTTTCAAATTTATAAATAGATTAATTACTCATTATTCATAAGTACTTAATCTCCATCTCATTAATATCCAATTAAATCATACGTTTGTCAAGACTTAATGTGTAATTTTTATTCAAAGAAGACAATTTAATACCGAAAAAGTCTGGAGTTTTCTCATTAGCCTGACATTTGACAGACCGTAGCCAGACTTGTTTTTTTTTTTCACGGGATGAAACGTATGTGATTGGACAACTCACTTTTTATCGAGTCTAAATGTTGTACTCACTTTCCAGACGTATATATAACATTCAGAAACAAAAATTCCAATGCCATTCCATATTATTATAGTGTCGCGATGGTATTCAAATCTACCCTGGTAATCACGATCGTACGATGGGGGGGAAAAAAAAAAATTTGCATCCAGCACTTTTTTCCACTCCACTGTAGAGGTCTTAGTCCATGATTAATTCGGCGTTTAAAATTTCCATGAAAGAAAGCGAGAGAGCGCATTCGCGAGAAAGCTCTTGATTAGTCACCTCTATACACGTGTACAACCAACACCGCCAAAGTGGAAAATCCAGCGCACCGATCCATCGAGATCTCTTCCTCTCTCTTCGTGCAGCATCTGTTTTCCTCCTCCGCTCCCAAGGCAATCTACCTGTCTGTCCCATCTGTTCGGCGGATGCAAGTGTTTTTTTTTTTTCTCTTCCTCTATCTTGTCCCTTTCACACACAACGCAATGTATACCCGTTCGTGTGCCAACTGGATACATGTACCTTGATTCCTTTTTACCCTCTTTTATCTACGTAACGTCCTCACAACCCAATAACGTTAACCTTACGAGTGTTGCTCAGAACCACATTAACGCATTTGTTCTTTTTTTTTCTTTTTCAGAATGGAGTGGGTGGAGATCATCGAGCCCAAGACAAAGGAGCACATGTACGCTAACCTGACGACCGGCGAGTGCGTCTGGGACCCGCCTCCTGGCGTACCTGTGTGAGTACAAAAGAAATCACTGCACATACTCACCATTTACACGTTTTGCCGTGACTCGTTGCTTTCCCTCTTTTTCTTCTCCTCTTCTTACCGCACAAGGTGCACATAATATAATGCGGGTATATTGTACACGTCACGCATCGGGAACGTGAGTGCAGTGGCGCCCGATCGAATCCATTTACGGAACGGCGTTCCATGGGCCATCTCCTCTTATGGGCCTTTTTAACGCGCCACTTACTGAGTATATATACCTGCGTACAAACTTTCATTACGGGCAATATTATGTTGGTTCTTCACCGTTGTTACACGCTTTTTAACGCCCAGTTGGTTTTACAGCTCGATCGAGGGATCAATGTTGCCTTTCGATTTGCGTGAAAAATAGAGGCGCTGGACTAGCATGTCAATAAATGAAAATAACAATGTACTTAAAGTCGAGTCGTATCGTTTGTCGAATCCTATTGACATCTCTGGTCGTACCCACGGGAAAAAAGTGTCAGCTGAACGATGAGAGTTCGTGGCGCTAAAAATCGAAGAGTTAGTTTATTGTAGTCATGAAACGGTTAGCGGTAAAGTTCTGCTCCTGAGGTCAAATAAAAGGCCGTATTTTGTTAGTTGAAAGCGTTGGTGAATAATTTGGCAATGATTTGTATCTACGGCCTCTTGAACTGTGTATTTAAATTTTAGCGTGGCCAGGATAAAACAAGCCTTACCCAGTCGTTTTTTTTTGAGTACATTTCAAAGTTCGCAAGTTTTTGAGTTACATTCCAACTACAACCACCTTCAGCCACGTATGAGTACTGGCATTAATCACTAGATATTTGTACGGAAAAACGGAAGACCGACGTGGAAGCCAATATGTGCTGGGACTGATTGACAGAAGATAACAGTGAGTTAGCTCATTGTTGGAAATCCATGTCATTGTGAGAATAGGGCTTTACAAGACCAAGACAATACGAGAATTTGAGTGCATATCGTCTTGGTCTCGAAAAATATCGATTGCAAGTAATCTTGTATTGGTCTTGAAAAAATATTGAGTCAAAAAGTATCGTCTTGTCTTGACGATACTCTTGGTCTTGTCGAGAAAATATTGGTGTTTTTCTAAAAACTGGTTTCAAAAAATACCTTTTTAAAGTTAATATTGCTCAGGTAGTTTTAATTTGCAAATTGTTTTAAATTTTTATTTACTTCATTTTATCTGTCTGTTGGGGGTGGTACATATGGATTTTTTTAAATTTATAAATTAAAAACGAAGTGGAACACTCTAAAGAATTTAAACACAAAGTGGGCAAGGTAGGCTTCTTCCACGTAACTTTTGTCGATAACTCGTATATTTCTATTTAATTATTGTACAGTTTTAGCTTATTTATAAAACAGTATCTTAATAATTAAAAAAAAATTTTCTACTTCCTTTAAAGCGGCTGTAAGAGTAAAAAAATTTGTTGATTACTTCAGCATTTTATTTTTATTTGATTATATCATAAGCTTACTCCATTCAATACATGTGCAAAATTCGTTACGAAAATTCTGCGCCCGATTCGGTAGGCCAATCAGGACAAAGCCCAACCTTTCAACTTCACATTACCTATACATTACTTATAGATACCTACTTAACTGTACCGACGGAACCTGCTCGAAACTCGAAACGCCGAGTCAATTGGGTTACGCTGCAGATATAAGTGAGACGTATCGTAACCTCTTTTTTTAAGTGCTTATGGTATTCAAATATTTCTAAAATGTCAAGTCAAAAAGACGCAAGTGTTACTAATGATTCCTCGACCAACACCCAAGGCCAAAACCCAAAAGTTGGTTATTCTTCATATTTTAAATATGAAAAAGCTGATGGAGAAAAACAAGGTATCTGTCTATTGTGCCAGGCAAAAAAATGTGTGCAGAAACCTATTAAAATGAAGAATAGTAATACGAGTGGCTTGAAAAAACATCTGCAATTGCATCATAAACAAGAGTTTGATACGATGTTTCCACCAAAAGCAACAAATGAGATCAACACTAGATGTGTCGGACAAAAAACGTTGGAATCATGTTTCACGGTGAGTAAAACTTATTTAAATGTAAAAACGATTTTATTCTGTGCATGTAAAAAAGGGGAAAATTCGATTCGCTTTCACTGAGGCTGATGCCCTATTGTACCCAGCGTATTGCCTTTGTTTATTTTATTTTTCGCGTCGCACATTGAAGCCTCAGTTATACCTATATGTCCTAGCGCTGCGTGCCGTGACGCGCATAAGTGTATCTATAAGTATATACTTATTCCTATAAGAGCGCACGGAGGCTCAGTCGACTCGATCGTGGGTCGACACGCAGGCGGCCGCATGCGGAGGGCCGTGATTCCCGGCCGGTACGACTTTTTCGGGCAAGCACCACTGTTAGGCTGCGGACACATGGAGCAGGAACGCTGCAGCGTGAAGCGTGCGCCACTCGTTTGAACCCATGAGAGCGAGCGAGAGGTGCGCGGAAATGCGACAACACGGACCTATCACTAGCTCTCGCAGGTTCAAGTGCCGCGCACGTCACGCTGAAGCGTTCCTGCTCCATGTGTCCGCAGCCTAAATTTGTACATGTGCTTTGATTTCCCGCATTGTTCCTCGTGAGGGGGACGGGCGACTTTTGCCCAGCCAAATTGCTTAATCACCCGCTCTTTCTCTCCCTGTAATATAAGCAAGGCCTCCCATCCCCTATCGTTTCTCTATTCCAACTGCTCAGTGCCCAGAGCCCAGAGTATAGTTGCCCTTCTTAGGAACCGGACGTATATATAGCAGTATTATATAAAAAAAAATAAAACTCTATCTACAGACGTGTGATTGTAGTCTGTAGGCCATGCTTTGACGCACAGACTTTTCGTCTTATGGGTTACGTGTACTCGACGCGAAGTTTTAATTTTATTGGATTCTAATAGTTATTATTATGTTTTTGCTTATCTAAATGCGATTTAATGTTCACGTTGTGTAATTTGACCAAATACGAAATTTCGCTATCCTTAATTTTTTGCAATGAAATCGTTATATTTTTATCTCGATTTTTATTTATGAAATAATAATTTTTTCAGAACAAGATCTCAGAAAATGAACAAGATCGCCTTACGACCTGTTGGATTGCTTACAAGAACCTACCGCTTAATTTTTTTGACGACGATGTGACACAACAGTATTTTCATGCAATTGAATCGAAGTTCACTCCCAAAAAAAATAGCCTAAGATCAAAAGTTATTTCGCAATTCGAACAGATGCAAGCAAATTTAAAAAAGTTGTTACTTAATAACTCTTCAAGGTTTTCTTTCACTATTGATGCTTGGACTGCATCGAATGGATCGTCGTATTATGCAATTACAATCCATTTTATCAACGATGAGTGGCAGTTTATTTCGAATGCACTAGATATAATACCATCTCAAGGAAAGCATTGTGGTTTTGACATTGCTAATATTTTTTTTAAATCTCTTCAAAGTTTTGATATTTCAAACAAAATTCAAGGTATTACGTTGGATAACGCTTCTGCAAATACTTCATTTATTCGTGAACTTGGTGTTTTAATGAAACACAATCAGCTTAATTTTGACACAGAAAATCAACATTTTAAATGTTTTGCCCATATTTTGAATCTTGGAGTACAAGATATTCTAAAATTATTGAATGTTAACTTTCATGATAATGATGATGTTGTAATTGATGGTTTCGAAAATAGTTTTGATAGCGAAAGCGACGAAAGATGTGAAGATGAGTTGGGTTCCGTAATTTATAAGATAAGAAAATTATTTATTAAAATCAGACATGGAGAGAGTCTCGAAAAAAAATTAAAAGTATGCTGTGATGCTACAAGTATTGAGTTTATAAAACCTACGCTAGATGTAAGAACTAGGTGGAATAGCACCAGCGATATGCTTGAAGTTGCATGTAAATTGAAGCCCGCATTAATCATGCTATGTGATACTTATCTAAAATCCACTGAGTTAAATGTATTTTCATTAAATAGTAGTGAGTGGAGCATTATTGATCAGATTTTAAGATTTCTAAGACCTTTTAAACAGATCACAGAAGCAATATCCGGAGAAAAATTCGTAATCTTACCCAAAGCTGTTATAGCTTTAAATATGCTCTTAGATAAGATCGAGTGTGTTGTTAAAAATTTAGATGAAAAACAAGAAAGAAGCTCAGTAGATGAAAAATTATTATTAGCTTATCAAGCTGGACGAAACAAAATTATTAAACATTATCAAAAGTGCAATTGGATATATTGCGTTGCGCTAGTGCTGGATCCTCGTCATAAAGAAATCACTTTCGATTATTCAAAATGGGGAAGTGAAATGAAAAAACAAACTATGCTTAAGTTTAAAAATATCTACAGAAATGATTATTATAATAAGTTTAATAAAGAAAAAAATAACGATGTATTAGATGACAGCTGTAATGTTCCTGAGGATTGCATCAATCTTGATGCTCTATATGAAAAACCAAAGTATTCTAGTCAATGGGATGAT
Organism: Copidosoma floridanum; assembly: GCF_036245765.1. Lineage (NCBI taxonomy): Eukaryota > Metazoa > Arthropoda > Insecta > Hymenoptera > Encyrtidae > Copidosoma > Copidosoma floridanum. The sequence continues at coordinate 5,353,205 of NW_028321897.1, read as the reverse complement.
GAAATAAATCATTATTTACATTCACCTAGGGCTGTCAGGGATACAGATATATTGCAATGGTGGAAAACTCAGAGTGGGGTATATCCTATTTTATCTCGAATGGCTAGGGATATTCTTAGCATTATGGCCACTTCAGTGCCTTCAGAAAGAGTTTTTTCGGAAGGATCAGCTGTAGTTACAAAAACTAGATGCAGCCTTAAAGACGACGCTATAAGAGCACTTATATGTATTAATAGGTGGATGCATTCTGATTCGAGACAAGCTATATGCAAAGTTAATTTTTAAAATATTATTTTTTCACTGTTCTACGATAGAATATATACTATAAGATTTAAAAAAATAAAATTTATTAAAAATACTATGATTAAAAATTATATTCCTATCATCTAATTTGCATTTTGACTTTATATGTACTTTTCCGTTCTTCTCGATTATATTTATGTGATACCGATACAATGTACCTTGTAGTGTGGATAATAATTTATCTAGTCGCATAAATAAACATCGTACTATATTTGTTTGTTTTTTGTATTTTATGCCGATTATATATTTTCACTATTTAATATTATTTCCGTCTCCCAGACTTTTACGATTCATTTGAGAAATGAAGATTTAAAAAATCTTTTCAAGACCAAGACTCAAGATCTTGTACAGAAAGTCTCGTCAAGACAAGAAGTCTCGACATGTGAGGTATTGATCTTGTCTTGATATCGTCAACTTTAATCTTGTCTTGGTATCGTCTTGATTTTCAAGACAAGACAAGACGATATCAAGACTAATATCGAGTATTGTTAAAGCCCTATGTGAGAATTAACATCTAGAGTGGAAGCACATGAGCTATACTGCCAGCAGAGAGTGGACCAAGTAGAAGTTGCTATTGGTGATTTAATGGGTACGGCTGCTTAATTTTTCAGAAATCATGCGATGCCCAAATAAATCCAATCAACAGCCATTTAACATGGCAATAGAGCACCTTTTGGCAAACGATGGCATATCACAACGTACGCGATCATCACCGGCTCGGTTTCCACGAATATCCGTGGAAAATCTGGTAATTCCACTGACTTTAGTTTGAGTCGACCAAAAAATTACGGATCACAGACATTTGCCACGAGGCAATGTAAAACAATGGAATTTGAAATTGATGACTCAAGGCCACGCGTACAGAAAAGAGAAACAGCCGGAGTCGAAATCAAGAACGTGTACTCTATAACAATAATATACCAGTGCGTGAATATTTTACAATATTAGCTTTCCCAATTTAACGATCCAGCGACGATGAATGAGAATCCATTGAGTGACGCGTACAAGTACAGTACAGTATCAATATTTTCGATTCCCGAAATCATCATCAAAATGTCCAACCTTTAAAAAAAACGCGTTCACCTGTATCGCTCGCACGTGCCATTTTTATTACACTTCAATCAGCTGCTTTCTCCACGTGTATACACGTACACACGCGTGGCACCTAATATACCTCTTCAGAGCGGATCAATTGCACAAGCCATCGTATCAATATACCACAGCTGCACGTCGGTGTGCTTTCTTGGTTCTCTCATGGCTTCTCGGTAAAATACAGATCACGGCCGTGTCTTATAACTACGAAGGAGAGAGGTCCGCGGCAATTTTCTCCGTTCACGACGACGATGGAAATTATTGCAGTGAGCGATGATGCTCGTGTATAGGAATTACCCCGTACATCCTCGCTTAAAGTGTACGCTTATCCACAGCGTATTGCATGGGAAAACGAGATCCTTTAGCACATGTGTGTGTGTACACATAAAGACAAAAGAAGCGAACCTTCGCAAGTATCAGTCAATGCAAATTTTAAACGCAAGAAGTGCCCATCCAATCGGGACCCATGATATACTTACGTATACGTTTCTGAATCGTGTGAACCTCTGATGGGGGACACGTAAGCTGTTTGGGCCATTTTTGCGGTGAAATGTGACTTGTGTGCCTTTGGTGGTGTTACGTACACACCATCCCCAGTAATCGATTTGCCGAGCAAATGCTAATCCAACCAACGTATGTATATACATATACAGCTCGCGCAATCTACGGTATATATATATATACGTTATGTGTAAAATTATGCACGTATACCTCGTATCCGTACAGAGGCGCTTATACTTATCCAAAGGAAAGACTGTATTCTCGACGTGTGTGACGCAAGTGTAAGTTCCTCGTGCGCAGCTGTAGGTTTATTTAGATTAGAGAAAGTTGTCGCCCCTCGATTACCTCCCTTAGCAGTCGTTTATGAAGCGCACGAGTGCGCACGTTGTTTCCTTGTTCGATATTCCGATGCCTCGCGTGTATAAATAGGTTTTGGTATATATACGTGCTACGGGGAAAACGAGCGAGTTTGCAAATTACCTGTAGGTGCTTACATGTGACTATGGGCACGTGGTGGATTAAGTTTGCGCATATTTCTAATCGTTGCTTTGGTGTTATGGAGGAAGACAAAAATAAATTTGGCTTGGGGGGTAAATTGAGGCAAAAATGCAGCTGAGCTGTTCCGTATAGGCGGGCTTTTTTATCCTTCTCACTTTGGAAATTTACAGAATAGTGGGAAGTAGCGCTGGTTTCTTAAAAATTGGTGCAGCGATCGGTTGACCGTTAATGCGGCAAATACGTTTGTCAGGGTGATTTCTTTTTTTTTTTTTTTTTTTTTGCTTAAAATTCAACCTCCTTTTTTCACGTGAACGTAATAAGCGCGATTATATAAGTTTGACCTTGTTGCCAGAGGTATTGATTTCTTTTTACTTTTGTTCCTCATCCAGAGGAAAATAAATGACATGTAAGTCAGGGTGTGCTAATTTACTACTCGGACGTGCAGTCGATTGGAAAATACACTTCAATTTTCATCGTTCGCAAATCAAAAACATATTGTTTCATATTTAATTGAATTTTCTGAAAATTTTGTTTCTCCTGTACTATGATAAACAGGTCTCCTAAAAGTGTGTAATTCCATCAGAAATAGCTCATATATACATTTAATTAATGTGGATATACGTGTAACAGCGAGTGCCAGTCGCATGAGAATAATTGCATCCTTGCCTCGTTAAAAAGCGTATTAAACGAGGATTAAAATGCAAATGAGTATTGAATACAATTACAACCACGCGCTCTACGCTGTTTTTATAGATCACCTCGGAATTATGAATATTACATTGTCTCCTAATACGCGTGTATGAAGGTCACACGGTTAGCGTGATTTTGCCATCGTAAATATCGTTTAGGGAAACGCCTGAAGGATTATTAATTGATATTGTCGTCATAATGCGTTTATTCTTGCAGAAAAAAGACGGACAACAATCAGTGGTGGGAACTGTTCGACCAGAGCACGTCCCGCTTCTACTACTACAACGCGACCTCGCAAAAGACGGTCTGGCATCGGCCCACGGACTGCGACATCATTCCTCTCGCCAAGTTGCAAGTGAGTACTCGTGTTTGCTACGAAAAAGTGCGTCCATACGTGAACGGGAGGTATGTATAATACACAGAGAGAAAAATATAAAAATTACTGTGCTAGAATGGTAATAAAGACTTTTTACTATTGGAACAATAATTTTTAGTGTTTGGAACAGTAATTTTTACTGTTTGTACAAGAGAAATTACTGTCCGGAATGGTAAAAATTAGGTTGGCCAAAGTAAAAAGTCCCTAGACGGCGGAATGCCACCAGATTACCATTCCAGCACATTAATTTTTATTATATTTTTCTCTCAGTGCATACACGGCTCTCGTTCACAATACATAGGTTTTTTTGGTGGCTTTAGAGAGCACAAAAAATAGAGTCGAATAACAAGGGGTTACAATCAAGTTGTAGCATTAAACGCTTTGGGAATATGTTAAAGGATATTTTTGGAACATTTGAGAACTTTGGTAGTATCGAAATTGTTGGTTTTTCATGGTTGACAACAGCCATTTTCAAATTTTTTCGAACTTCAGTAATTAATATCTCGGAAAGTACCAACTTCAGTGAAAAGTTGCAAGAGATCTTTTTTTGTATTCCAAAGATCCTAAAAAACAACGTTTCCAGGGTAAAATAAACAGTTTACGAAATTTGTTTATTAGATCGCAAATATTTTTTCCAACAAATTCCAGATAACGAACTGGACTATAATACATGCTATCCACTCCCGCTTCTATTTATATCAATAGACAAATGCTCTGTGTATACCAGCTGACGTTTGCTACTTACGAGATTCTCGTTGTAAAATAGAGTTGATGTGATTCATCAGTTGGTTTGTGTTTGCTTTACACGTACAGCCCAAGTATACTTTGGCCAGCTTTCGCTGCACGTATAGACATATATACGCTAGTCGACGGATACATAAAGGATTGTTCTCGTCTTATTGTTGTAGTTTTTTTTTTTTTTTTTTTTATAGTTTTCTAAATTTTTATTGATGCGTTTGCACCACCGCTCCACTTTTACTCCGTTGCAACAAAAACGAAACTTGAACGCGATCGACGAGAGGTTGGAGTGAAAGTTCGCAAAATGCCTCTTTACGCGCACGCTCGCGCACAGCGTGTGTTTCTGCGTGATAAAATATGTTAATTTACCCTTTTGCAGAGACAGTAATTTTCCCAAGATTTTTCACTCTCTGGTCGTGTATACATTAGAAAACACGTCTTACTGGCCAACTTGTCTTATTATTACCATCGGTTCTCTGTCTAAAAAACAAAACCAAAAAAAAAACAACAAAAACTAATTATCATCATCGTCAAATAAAATACGTCATTTCACTCTATTTACGATAATACCCTACCCTCTCGCGTAGTACGTACGTATCCTCACACAAGTCGTTGAACTCAATTCTTGCATCCGTGTATACATGTATCCTCGAGTGTATTTACCTTTTTTCTTCGGACGTTTAAAAATGGTTGTTATCAGCGCATAACGACCATAGAATTCCTCGAATGATTCTCCCGTCTAGTCTATATACGTGCATCAAGTATGTCTCGAGATAACTGCATAAATAACGCGGGGGTAAAAAATTGGAGCGCCGCGCGCGTTAATGATTCCGTTCCAGTTCGAAGCCGTAAAACAAGCAAGTTTATCACACCTAAAACAGCGCGTTTATGCACGTGTATGATGGCGGGCTCTTAAAATTCCGAGTGATTCTAATGTTATTTGCTATGGTTGCATACTACCCCTTAGCAGAGAAACCGAGCTCTATCGCTAGATAAAATTATCGCTTGTTTACCCGCATAAAAGTGTACGGTCTAATAACGGCATTTATTTATAAAAAAAAAAAAAAACTCGGAGAGCTGGGTATTGTATTAATATGATTACTACGTTAAATTAACGCTACAACAGAAAATGTAGAAAGCAAGACTTTAAATATTTATTGTAGTGATGACAACGCTGCGGTGGCGAGAGATGAGCATCGCATTTTCTTTTTTTTCCTTCTCTTATTCTTGCTTTCGCTGGTTGCAAGTACAAGTATGTGGTACTCTTCCTTGCGAAGCCTTCGCACAAAAAGCCGACACCGTAAGTGCAGTGTACACGGACGCGAATCTAAAAGGGATGTTTCCTGGTAGATGCGTTGCACTTTGAGATAAGCACAAAGAATGGTATCTGCGCCGTATCTTCAAATGTGTTTAATATTATATTCGCGTACAAAGGGGATTTGCTCAATTTATAATGTGCATTTTCGGTCCAAGATTTCTTTAGGACACCGATCTGTTCGTGTCAATATAATTACCATTATTTCGAAGATCAAAGCGCATACCACGATCTCGGGTTTTAATTAATTATTAATCATCAGTTGCAAATTATTCACTAATTATTGATTATTAATTTTTAATAATTACAAATGAAATTAATTATATTTTTCTAACGAGGTAGATTGTGTTGAGAGAAAATAACTTTGTACAATTAATATCGAAAACTACTTTTAGCTCCTAATTTCGTACAAGTTTGTCCTTACCCTCGTCAAAAAATGAAAAAAAGGACCAATAGAAAAAAAAAAAAAAAAAATTGAACATAAAAATTGCAGTCATCCTTCATTATTAAAGCCGTACAGCAGAGCAGCTTTTCTCAACTAGCGTCCATCACACACGTGTGCACAAACGAGTGAAAAAATATACCTGCCACACAGTACACCCATGTAACGTCGTGATCTTCTCTTTGTCTCTTTCCTTGTAATATATTATACTATGCCCATCCACCGAGGCATCATCATTATCATCACCTCGGTCGGTCTCACTGCCCAGAAGAAGAAGAGGAAGAGCCGAGGAAGCAAAGCTAAGCGAGAAGAGAGGAGAATTAAGGCCGAAAGACGGTGTCAGCGAACCAAGACGACGACGTCGAGGAGAGCTCGTGATGCTCCAGAGGGATAGCCATAAGCCTTCGTGTCGTGTAGTTGTCCAGACAGCAACGACAGCAACAACTCTCACGAGAGAGCTTCGGTTAAAGTGCTGCTGCTCACATATATATGTATGTGTATCCACGTGTACGCGAGTGATGGTCCTATACAAAAACCCTCGTCTCGAGCTACTCTCGTATTGTTTCCTTATTTTTTATTGTATTAATATAATAGTCATGCCAAATTCTATGACTTCGTTTCTGATACTTCCTCAATAGACCTGTTGTCACTAGACAAAGGCTTTTTTGTTTGCTTCATTCAACATTACTTACTTAACGTCACTCAACACATATGTCAATTCTAAGCAATAAAGTTTTTTAATTGGTACCTGAGTTGAAGGATGTATTATTTCCAAAATGCGCCGTAAAAATGTAGTACCTCAAAAAAGTATTATAAAACATTTTAACATCTCAAAAATGTATTGAAAAATGTAAAACGTCAAAAATTTTTTGAAAACGTATGTAATGGGGAATAATTTGTAATGACACGTTTCTCAAAATTTTTTCCGAGCTGATATGCTTTTAAAATATTGTGTATTTTTGTGATTATGGATTTTAAAATACATTTTGAGATAATACGTTTTCGTAATGTATCTTTGAGATGATGCGTTATTTAATTTTTTTATTGAAATGTTAATAGATGTACTATAAATAGACTTGGGTGCCTATAATTTTTCAAATTTTTGGTAATATAATTTTCTGCTAAAATTCAATGATTCAATGTATTATTTATGCTGAAATAAAGTTTCTTTTATTGCTACTTATAACACAATACATAATGAATTTTTTTTCATCAAAAACAATGTATTACAATTTTAAAGAAAAACAATAATAAAAAAAAAAATTACAAAATTTTCAGATAAAACATTTAATTTTAAATACTTTACAATGAACATTAAAATATATGATTTATTGTAATTATATGCTAGAAAAGTAAAATTATTTCTTAGTATTGTATTTCAATTAGCGATGAATAAAATAACATTTTCAGCAAAAATATTGCACTGTATTTAGGAAAATAAAATTTTTTTTTTGAAGAATTTAAAAACCCATCAAATAATCATGCTCAAGTCCGGCTATAAAGTAAATTGAGCTAAAATATTTATCACAATCAAATGGTTCATAGTAATAAGACTAAAACTATTTCGTGTACAAAGTGAGAATGATAATTTCATTGTTACTTAAAAATCTTCGAAAATAATTTTAACAAGATTTGTTGCTTGTAAAAGAAAAAGAAGTAAAAATACTTTTTTTTGCAGAGCTTACAAAGTTTATGAATTATATAAAAGCAATATAAATTAAAGTAATTCCACTATGACAGAAAAATACACTCACACTCACATAAAAAGTGCTTCAAGAATTCGAAAAAGCTATATGTTGCTTCTTTCAGCTATATTTGGAAGAAAAGTTAAATTATTTAAATATACCATACTTAAAAGAGCTTTGAGAAAATATTATTTTAGTTACTGATACTCTCAGAAATAAATTTATGAACACTTCATTCAATCTACCTCTTAATTTACGGATTTCGATAAAATTGACAAAAAATGGCTTAACTCGATCGTGACGAAACTTTTACTAGTAAGAGAAGAATTGTTTTTTATCATTGCAATTAAAATATTTTCATATTTTAATATTATTGTAAATAAAATTATTCAAATTTGAAAGTTGTTATGAGTAAGTAAGTGTATTAATAACTGTAGCTTACAACTACACTGAGAAAAAAGAATTAAAAAAAATTATAGAGAAATTCGAGTAAAAGCTAGTCTTCTGCACAGTATTCGGATGCTAGTTGGCAAAGAAGAAAAAATTAATATTTTCAACTGTAAACATTATTATTTTAACAGTTAAAATCATGGTTTGAATAGTAAAAATTATGGTTAGAACAGTAAAAATTACTATGCTGGAACAATAAACCTTACAGGGATTGGTTAATGAATTTTACTTTCCAGCATAGTAATTTTTACTGTTCTAACCATAATTTTTACTTTTCGAACCATTATCCTAACTGTGAAAACAAATCATTTTTACCGTTAAATGGTGCATAATGGTCATTTTTACTGGAATTTTTCTATAATTTTTATTATTATTTTTTCTCAGCGTATTACAGTAAACAGAAGTATGAAACTGTTATCGTATACATCAGGAGTGTAACTTATTTGTAAAGTCTAGAAACTGAACATAACTATAAACGTATGTTGCTGCCTACGTAAAATTCTCGTAGTCTACAGTACACAAATTTTATTCTGTGCGTAACCATTCGAGTGTGTAACTTTTTTGTAGACTGTAAGGGAATAACTTTCACTAGTAGCATGCAGTAGGTATATAGTAGAAATAACTGTTAGAGTAAGAGAAAGCTTTGTTTCGATCGTTCAGGAGCGATTTTTTGGTGTGCATTTCTTCGATATTGAAAAAATGGCCAATATAGATGACACAGCTTTTTCATTCTGATTCAAAGAAAAATATGTCTTCTGGCAACTTTAGCTGCTAACATAAAAACAGAAAAACATATTTATTTGTTGAACAAATCCATAACTTAAAACCACGTCTGCATGAACGGCTGTATAAGTTTTATCTGTTGTATTTATTTTGGCTAGGATTGATCTATTTTGACGAAATTTCCTAAATATCAAAATAATTGAGTAAATAATTATTGAAAAGCTCTGTCGATGTGTTCACGTTAATAACAGTCGTTAAAGAAAATCTTCTGGAAAAAGCCACAGCAGAAAAAAGGCCGTTTTCTCAAATTTTTCCCAAAATCTATTTTAAAAATTTTCAAATGATCAAAAAAAAAAAAGTCACATCGAAGGTATCCTCATACATCCCAATCATAAGATACACAAATTTTTCGTGGCACCGCTTGTGCACGATCCAAAGGTACAAAAAATAAAGCTCTTGTAGATGCCCAGTATGCCCCACTCGTATACACCGTATACACCCGGAGAGGAGAAAAAAAAATTCCAGCTTTATGCATCACATAAAATATAACGTTCCACGCCTATACAGTCCACGTCTATACAGATGGCTATGTTGTAAGTACCTGTACACCACACGCGCATACCTACGGAGAGAGCTGATGTACTATACAAGCGCACCTAGTGGTGGTACATAATAGTTTAAAAGCCAAGTGCCAGATGTTTGGCGAAGGTATTAAAGCGCCACCTGCCTCATTCACAGCTGCATTTTCCATCCTCCGTTCCACCTTCTCTTTCTCACGGATGCGGGTAAAAGTATGCATCCCTTGCGTATACATGGTACGTAGGTGTAGATACATGTATACGTACACCCACCCACTTCGCAGCGGACGCGAATTGACATTCACGCGATCCTCGTCCGGTTGGCAGCACGCGCGACCTCGCCAAAAGTGGATACATAGCCGGTCCCTCTGTCAAGTGCGCGAGCGAGCCTCTCCGTGTCTCCCTCGTTTTTTTTTTCCTTCGTCTTCTTCGTTTCCGTGAACGAGAGGTTTGCTTTTTCGGAAGGAAGGAGGGAGAGCCAGAGAGGCCCTGGCAGCGCCACTTGAACTGCGACTCGTTCTCTTGGCACTGTTAACTATGTTGCCCTTGGACGCGCGAGAGCTTCCTACCTCTCGTTTCGAGGGCAAACGCAAGCGAATGCCAAGGGTCAACTTAGCTGCCTGCTGGGACTATATTTCACGTGTGTCGCACACGAAGTCTATTTCCGGGTCACTGGCGTAAAGGAGTGCCGTTTTCGAATTAAAATACCTTTTTTTTTTTTTTTTCAAAGAAAATCGTGTTATTACATGCTGTGTTTCCTTTTTTTTTGGAAGAATATAAAAAAAAGTTGAGTCGATGCTTTTGTGTTGGCGGATAAAAATGGTATTCAAGTTTTTGTGATTGTTACATCCTTTTTAGCAATGGATGTGGCTTCAATCATAGCATTCATAGCTGCGAATAAAATGTAGGAAGAATTACATTTTTGTTTCATGCATTTGATTGAAACGTCTGAAGTTATTTGTTGATGACCAAGCTGTTTTTTTTTTTTTTTTTCATTAATTTTCAGAGTGTAATTCTTACGAATGGAGGTGAGGATGAGGTATATGTGTTAGCGTGTTTCTTGAAAGTTATCCTATGGCTTGAGGATTATTTTTTTTTTTTAGCTTTAGATATCATCTCTATAGAGATTGGCATCGTACTCTTTAATCTCAAAAAAGTTTTTTACTTTTTTACGTTAAAAAATGTCAACAGAGGGGTACTTGAGAAGCATCTAAACTTTCTTAATTAATTTTTTCGGACAAAGTTTCACGTACTCTGAGAGTCTTAGACAAATATAATTTCATAGATACATTTTTTAGTTAAAATTATAAGTTTTTGATGATAAAATACTACGTCAATTCAGAGGAATTATTTAACCTTATAAAAAAACATGCTCTTATCACACTGATTTTTCTAGTAAAAAAGTAGCATCTCTATCTTGAAATCAAAAGCGTTCATAGTCTTTAATACAAATTTAGCTACTCAGCAAAAATTTATTATAAATTTATATGCACTCGTTTCTCAATATGAATTCTTATTTAAAAAATATGTAGTATACATATAGTTCAAGGCAGCTCTCTAGGAAAAATCGGAAATCAATACAACGATTTCTAGCGCATCTAAAAGAACATCAATTTTAACGTAATTTTCTCAGCAGCTCGTGTACCTCGGTATATAGGTGCAGCAGTGTCTGTAATACGTACATATGTACACATAGTTTCTGTGTCAATATCGCTCGCTGTAAAAATCAGAGTATAAACGTGTCACGAATGATTTTCTATGCTCTCTTGAATAGATGTTCGTGTACACGAGGCCCTGCTAAAGTTCGGAGTTTTAAATATTAAATCATATTTATTTCCTTGTCGGAATTTCAATCCAGAAGATATTAATTGGGATGCCACTGCTGATTAAAAATTAAAAAAAAAAAAACTGTATTTTTTTTTATTCTTATCTCATCACTGTCAGAAATGTTGAAAGTAAATTTTTCAAAAATGGATTATGGGTATTAACAATATTAAAAATAAATTTATTAAAATATTACCATATTCTGCTCAAAGCTCACATCATTTATCAGACTGATTTCCCTACAGAGTTACTGTTCACGAGATTAAATTTTAAATTAGAACGAAAAAGTAGCTTCTGATTAAAATAAAAGTGTGCGAATTTTCCTGCTTTACTTTCAACCTTTACTGCATTAGGCTACCGGCTTTGAACAGTTTTATTAATATTTTCTAATCGCATGTCATTGCAGTGGAATTTAATCCATCCTTAGCGTGCAAACGCGATCGCGTAAAACTTGTTTTTACGGTATTACTGATTACACTTTAATTAATACACAGATAAGGGGCGTGTGCCAAGATTCCAGTAGATTTTTTCTGAATTCTTGCATTTCAACAAAAATTGCAGTTGTAGAATGTTGATAAGACATATGTATCGTATTATTATACAGACGAACAATAAAACTTTGGATTTAGCTATGAAAGTAAGTCTGTAATCGTAGATTTTGATATTTGACGTGAAAAACATTTTTTTCTCTTTTATGTAACATTTAATAACTGTTTGTTATTGAAATAGTCCAGACAAATACATTAGAGATACTCTTTTTTAATTATCGAAACACGTGAATTGCAAGCAATCACGTAATGATAGTTGTACAGCTACATTTCCCTGTATCCACTGTAATTTATTGTGAACAAAATATTTTTTGGGTAGAAACTTTATAGTTTTTTTAGATTTTTAAAGTTAAAATTTAAAAGTTTTTTTAAAGTTAAACTTAAAAGTGGGATGCTTATAATTATTTGTTGTATTAAAAGACTAGGAGCAACCATAATCATCGAGTAATGGCAAAAACAACTATAACCTAAATAATAACTGAGTACAGTTATAATCTCAAAACCATCGTTAGATTTTTAGACGCTGGTCCCATGATTGATATTTATGTTCTTTATTTAAAAAAAAAAAAATAATAAATAATAAATTTCGTAAACAATAAATATATAGTGAAAGAATCAATAATAAAAGTAAATTACCGATTTACAGACACTGAAGCAGAACACAGAGCCGGCGAGCACCGGTGACAGTAGCGGCGTGCGATGCGGCGAGCCGAGGAGAAAGGAAACCGTATCCACTCAGACGCAAACCCCAACGGTTGGTCGATCAGGACGCTTTAATCATCATCACGATAACCCTAGTCTAGCTAACACCCTGGTAAAATATTCGTTTTTCTTTTCTTTTTCCATTTTTAATTTATTTGTTTGTTTGCCTTTAACCGATTCAATTTTTACTCAAACTTGTTGCACGTAAGTACGTTATGAGCCCTGTAAAATTATCTTCTGAATCATCCATGTCTGCTTGATGTGTATGTGTGTACTTTTTTTATTTATTAATTGTAATCATACCTTGTAAGTTAAATGGCTATAGACACTTGTCTTTTTTCGTGATAAAAATAATGAGTTATTAAAAAATGTAATTTTTTTTTACCACAACTATAGTATAGCAAGTACTAAACAATGTTTATTTATAAAAAAATAGTGGATTACGTTTTGAAAAAAAATTTAGGAAATAATACATATCTATTCAAAAAATCATTTAAGTGTTGTATTACATTCAGTAGTGAAAAATAAAATAAAACAATTTTCAACAAAAATAATGCATCATGCTGTCAGAAAAATTTTTATTAAAAACTGTTTAAAAATCTAATAAATACATATAATTATATACAAGTTTGGCTGCCGGTAAATGTAATCGATCTTTTTTTAACTGAGATCATGAAAACGATACAATCGACTAGTAACACGGGACTTTCAGTTAATTTATTTTCTACCGTAATGCTACAGATGTTTTTCATCAGAGTGTTCGCATACAATCGATCGATTAGAAAATTCACAACAGCAGTACCATGGATAATTCAATTATCAGCACCGTGAAATCGATATCCATTCACTCGGATCGGCTCCTCGAATTTAATCAAGAAATCAACTAAGAAAAAAAAGTGTTGACCCTCCAGCTTGACTTATTCTTTCTTTCCGTATAATATCAAAATAAAAATATATCCCTGTAACTAATAATAATAAAAATAAAAATAATAATAATAAAAAAAATAATAATAATATTAATAGTGATAGTAATAATAATAATAATAGTAATAATAATAATAGTGATAATGATAATAATAACAAAAATAAGAATGTATGAAACTCTATACGTAAATATCATCGTACAAAATATTTTGTTCTAATTCTTAAAGCTAAAAAAAAAAACATTTTTTGTGGTCTGTTTGAATAGATCTATTTTTACGCATTGAAAGTTTATTGAATTTTTCTTAAGATGAAATTACTTAGCGATTTTCAAAATACATATTATTTTATTATATATTAGAGAACACAAAAAAAGATGATTATATTGGAAAATTAACACACCTTTTTTTTGATTACCCACAACATGACGTGTCAAAGTATCCGTAAGTCATTGTCATCAATTGTCCATTTTGCTTTTAAAAGAGATGTAATGTAAAACCGTGCAGATAACGTAATCTTTGTATCTTGTCCGATAAAATATACTCATATCAACCTAATAAAACAGTTTGCAAGAAAAATTACATTCCTCTAGAAAATCCCTCACGAAATAATCATGTGTCACTTAATTGGATATAGCCATTTTTTCTATTTCCACGCGCGACTATTTATGAATAACAATAAAAAATTAATGAATGATCCATCAATTTCCAGCTTATCGGTGCCTGTAAACCACACAGTCCAGGGGCGATGGTTGACCTGCAGACGTCGCCGCCATCGCCGAGCCCGTCGTCGCGGCGTCACCATCACCATCACCATCATCACCACAACAATCGTCACCACCACAGGCACAGCGATCAGCAGCCATCCCCACAGCAACAGCAACAGTCCCCGTCCTCCTCGTCACACCACCAGCTGCTCCAGCACCACCCGATCCAACCACCACAACTACCCCAACAGCCCCCACCCCGTCGCCACCACAACCACTCCCAGGACTCAGGCCGCTCGAGCGACAGTTCGGTCTCTCACAGCCGGACCTCCCTCGAGTCGGGCAGCTATAGGCTGGGCCTGGACTCGCCCCACCGATCCTCTCACCACCACCGCTCGCCCAACCAGCCCCCACCGCCCCCGTCCCAGCCTCCGCCCCAACAGCAGAGCCAAGGCAGTGGCAGGAGCAGCGGTGGCGCTGGTACTCTCGAGCTGAGGGCCCACGCCGGTAAGAGTGGCACCCTCGAGGCGACCAAGAATCACCAAAAGAGTCTGCCAGCCAACGAGCCACCGCCACCCCCACCGCCTCTTGGCTTGTCCATGTCTGCGAGCACGCCGCTCTTCAAGAAGAAGACCTTTGCCTCCGTCTCCTCCGCCACCGCGGCTGTCGCCGAGCCCCAGAGGGAGCAGCGCCGGGATGTCAATCTTGACTTTGAGAAGAGCAAAAATGGTAAGCCAACTCTGAATACGTCCCACTTACTGTTATGTAGTACTTATTTTTATTTATATGCTCTCTTCCCCCTGTTGTGTTTGCTCTGTGTCTTATTCACGTATAATGTTGGAAAATTGTCTTTTTTTTTCTCACCAATCCCTTACTTTGTGTACACAACCGTCTTTGATACTTGTTGGCAGTTTATTTAATTATAAAAAATTAAAAAATAGAATTTTAAAAAATTACGTTAAAATTCGTTTTGACAGTCCAGTACCGTTGTTACAGATATTTTAATTTATTAAAGCTATTGCTTTTTTCAAATAGTGTGTACTAGTCGATACAAATAATATGTATTTCCCCTGCAACTAATAAACCTGAATTGCTTTCTCTTTTTTTAAATCCAACCAGGCATCAGGAATTCAGAATTTCGCGAGATATTAGAGGCTGCGCTACGAGGAGGTATTCGTTATTCTAAAACTAGAAATCTCATAATAGTGCAACATGATCATTCTATGATATATATCACTTTAACTGAATCGTACATCAAACTCATATAATATAGTCATTAAATTATCTGTCACCATAGCGTCTTATATTAGTATTTGAATTTCAATTCTTCGTCTCATTAAAAAACAAATAGTATTTTTTTTTTAGCAAAAGTAAATCATTCGACTGTACTCAAACTCATTTCATTGGAAATAATTAATATTCACTGCTGTCCGTGAGCTATTACTAATAAATAATAGTCGCGTTATTCATTTCATTTCATTTTATTCCATGTATTCAAACGTTTCATGCCACCCTCCATTCTTCGTCTAACAGTGTATTATACACAACAGTTTAACCAACTCACGCATCTCCTGCAACCCACCCGTAACCCCCAAATCCAAAAGTATAGTGCAACCACTGAAAACTATGATCATAATTGTAAAAATCTCCACTCCATTGACTGAAGCATAAATTAAACCAGATTATAAGCACCAACGATATATCCTATAGCAAATATTTCATACACCACCCGTATCGTGTGAGTCACCCTCACAAACACCCATTTTTAGCTGTAGACAGCATATATGTATAAACATCTTTACAGAAAAGCCCAGCGATTGAAACATAAATAAAAAAAAAGATAACTGTCATCTCTCTTACCGCAGGTCGCGACAACAGGTATCACCACCACCAGGATTCGGGTAGTAGCACGTCACCATATCGCGAACCAAGCAACCCCAGCTTCCGTCAAGATCCAAGCAACGAGAGGTCGGTAGGCTACCGGCAACAACAACAACAGCAACAGCAATCCGATCAGCAGCACAATTACAGCTACAAATCACCAAGCCAAGGCTCGGACAAGTACCGGCCGGTTCTCGAACCCCCAAGTACCGGCAGCCGGTTTCAGCAGCAACAGCAGCGCGACCGCGTTAACAGCCTTGACAAATCGAAGCCCTCATTTTATGCTCGAACTGCCATTGTCCACCAGCAGCAACAACAACAGCAGCAGCAGCACGGAGTTGGAAAACAGCATCAGTCGAGCGATGGTAGCACAGGAAGCATCGGCAGCAGACGCCACCATGGCTGTTCGGTCTCGATGAGCGAGACCAGCAGTCCCAGGGACGTATTTGGTATGGGTCCATCCATGATAGGAGACCCGACCGCTAAGAGTATCGCCAAGCAGGCGGCCAACGTGGCCAAGCAGAGGAGTTTCGACGTCATGGCCGAGAGGGCCGAGCGAGAAAAGGAGTTGAGGCGTGCGGTCACGTGCCACAACTCGGACAGTAAGTCTAGATCTATAGAATTTTGGTGTATTGTTGGTGAGGTTGTATTTGATCTCTTTATGTTTATACCCTTTGTAGATACGCAGCAGCCACTGTCACGGAGTTACAGTTTTGTGCAGCAACAGCAACAACAACAACAGCAGCAGCAGCAACAACAACAACAACAACAACAACAACAACAACAACAACAACAACAACAGAAAATTAGCAAACAGTCGTCCCGGCGACGGGACCGGGACGATGACGCGATGCACGAGCGCTACCTCGTATCCCAGAACCTCGACGCGTCCCAACCGAGGTTGAGCAGTAGCGCGAGTAGCAGCGCGAGCAACGGCAGTGAAAGTAGTGGCGACGGTAGCAACAGCGGTGGCGAGGCCGACGACGACATCGATGAGCCGGTCGCCGGTCTCGAGGAGGGCAAAAAGAAGCGGGCCAATGGAAACCCGAGTCCCCCACCCTCACCCTTCTACGGCAACCTGCTCGTCGACGCTGACCACTTGCTACCGCTTCAGCACTACATTCTTCAGCAAGCTAAGCTCTCTGGTGCGCCGACCGTATTTTTATATTTATATGCCCATCTGATCACTTCCTTTTGTTCGTAATGGTAAAATGAAATAAAAAATACTCTTAAAAGTAGGTTGTTACAAGTTTGGTGATCCTCTTCTAACTGAGGAGGGTGAAGATTCTCTGGATGAGGATGGAGGAAGGAGCGTCGAGCTCCATGGTAGAGTTGACGACGATTCCGATGATCAGTTTGCCGACGACGAGGCAGCGAGCAATCAGGGAGATTCGTCGAGCCAAGAGTACCTTGAGGATCACTACGCAGGTTTTTGTTTTTCCATGTCTTCTCCCATCAGATAAAAAGTTATAAACGCTGTCACAATGGATAAAACAACCATATGATGCTCGTAGATCTGGCAAACTACGACACGGCTGGCCTAGCGACTTACTACAACACAGCGGATACTTTGACGAGGCCGCAGGCGACGCCACCACCGCCTCCAAACATCGCCTCCCAGGCGGAGGCACGTGAAAGTATAATGGCCACGCGACCGGTGTCCCTGCCCACGCCGACAGTCATAACAGGTCGTGGCAGGGGTGGTATGGGTGGTTTTGGCCTGAGCGGCCTGGGTAGCACGTGCGTCGACATGACCGACTATGACGAGGCGCGAAAGGACGACGGTGGCGGCGGTGGTGACATCGAGAAGTACGCCCAGGACAATTTGAACCTGAACTGTGGTCGGCCCAAGGGTCTAAGGCTGCTGTTTCGCAAAAAGTTCAGCGTCAGGGACATACTCAGCTGGAGCAAGGACCCGATACCCCAACCTATGCTCGTTGTCGTGGATGGCGAGAAACAGCTCAAACGCGAGGCTTGCAACCTCTTTCGGCTCGTTCAAGTACGTGTGTTTTCGTTTTTTTTCTTTTTGCGATAATGTCACTAGTTATTAAACGTCTAAATTAACAGGTCTACATGGGCGATCGTAAGGCAAACGTCGGCATGACCCTGGACGGGGTGGCGATGGAGGTAGTGAACACGGTGTACTCGAAACCAGCGCTACGCGACGAGCTCTACGTCCAGATCTGCCGTCAAACGACGGAAAATCCTCGCAAAGAGAGCTTACGCCGTGGTTGGGAACTGATGGCCGTATGTCTGGCTTTCGTTCCGCCAAGTGCTACGTTCGAGCCCTATCTCGAAGGTTACATGAACAGGCACAGAGATCCGAACTTTCAGTTCCCCGAAGTAGCCAAGTGGCCCATACACGTGCAAGTCAGTCACTATGCTACAGTCGCGTGCAAGAGGTTGCAGAGGATCGGGGCTCACGGCAAGAGGCAGCCGAGAAAAGCTACTCTCGAGGACATTGATCAAGCGAGGGTTAGTTGGGTGTACAACACAATGTTTGTTTAAAAACCAAAAACTAATTAGAAAAAAACTTTTTGCTTAATCGTTTGTTTTCCCCTCTTGTATACAGTTGCAAATCTTTCGAGCGTCGATGTTTGGCGCTACGCTGTCCGAAGTGATGGCTCTGCAGCGCGACAGATTCCCTCAGCGTGAGCTACCCTGGATCCAAACGACGCTTACCCGCCAAGTGCTGATACGCGGTGGTACCATGACCGAAGGTATATTCCGCGTGTCCGCGGACGCCGACGAAGTGAATGCCCTCAAGGCACGACTGGATAAATTCGAGGATGGCGCGATACTCGCTGCCTCGCAAGACGCCCACGCCTCAGCCTCGTTGCTCAAGCTCTGGGTGCGCGAGCTTTACGAGCCTCTGATACCGGATTCCTTTTACTCGGAATGCGTCAACATGAGGCACGATGATGCCGAGGTGTCGGCTGCCAACGTTGCCGCTCTCGTCGACAGACTGCCTGAACTCAACAGACGGGTCCTCTATCATCTTATTCATTTCCTGCAGGTTGGTGTGATAATCTCAATTTATGTTTTTCTCCTCAAAGGGGTCCTTGCGTGAATTTGGAAGAAACTTTCAATACTTCAAGTATTAGTGTAATAATGTGTGAAAAGGTATCATACGTCCTAATGTTTCCAAGGAACGTTTTAGGGCACTGGTGTCCTGTTTTCCTGATCCAAACCCTAGAGGTGGCGTAATATTATATACTTTAACACCTAAACAAAAGTCTGTTGTTTAGTAGGTAGCATCAACAGGGATTAAAGCGAAAGAATAGTTCTCTCAAAATTGTTGCCAAATGTTTATAATTATTGTCTTATGTATAGATTAACATTTTTCCAAGAAACCAAACTTATGATGCATATTTAGTTAAAATTTTTGTTATAACTCATCATTTTGATTAACATAAATTGCACCGACCCTAATATTCTCTCTTACGTAAATCGCTTACTTGAATAACAAGGTTTTGTCACATTATATATATCACAAAACCTTGTTATATATATCCATGCTAGTTGGGCTCTACCCCCCTATGCGCTTCGCGCGACAACCCCCACAATTAGTTATTGATAATAAGGAACTATTTGCATGTACCTCCCATTTTAATTACTGATACTCTTTTCGTGATAGGATAAGGAGCATTCTTCGATCCCATTCTCCTCCCATATTTGATGATATTGGCATTATGCCTCTACCACGTGACCTCAGTATATATATGACTAATGTAGAGGGAAAATAACACAGGTCTTATAGGAGGAATCTTGTTTTTATTTTTTTTCGCATTTAAAAAGATATTGAGCTTAAAAAGGTTGTTAATTCCATGTTACTGACATAATGAGAGTTACGTAATTATTTTTTTCCTTTGATGAATTCGTTCATGAAGGTTGAAACAGCGTTTTGAACGTATACGGAGTGCCGTTAACCCTACTTTGAGCTGTTTGTTTATCTCTGAGCATCAGCAGCAGTAGGGTTAAACGGCACTCCATGTACGTTCAAAACGCTGTTTCAACCTTCATAAACGAATTCACTAAAGGAAAAAAATAACTACGTAACTCTCATTATGTCGGTAACATGGAATTAACAACCTTTTTAAGCTCAATATCTTTTTAAGTGCGAAACAAAATAAAAACAAGATTCCTCCCATAAGACCTGTGTTATTTTCCCTCTATATTGGTCATATATATACTGAGGTCACGTGGTAGAGGCATAATGCCAATACTCGGTATGAAGAATTCTCTCCTCTTTAATAAAATTCTGATGGGGATTAGTGAACTGTTTTTAAATATACTTCCTAATTTATAAACATTTAAAAAATTTTTCAACTTTTAAAAGAGAAGATTATTTTTATTTCATTTACTCTACTTGACATACCAATAATTACAAAACTTTCTTCTTAATTTATTTACATCTAACAGTACAGTAAATATTAGTCAAATTATTTGACTGGTTCTATAAGTTGATTCAAAACAATGAGCCTCGTTAATAGGGCAACACTTTCGTGGTTTGTGTTATTGTGTAACTAAATGTTATTGGAATTTATGTATGTATTAGTATCACGTCATACAAAGATACATAAATAATTAAAATTTTTTACATAGTTCAACACCAATATTACTGAAAAAAAGCTTAGCGCATCAACAACTTTATACTTACATGTAAATTGAAATAGAATTGATACAAATTTATTTATGATCTTACTCTTAGTTATATCAATGAATTAATTATTAATTATTCGTATGTATAAAGTCTGTATGTTTGCGTCCTGGGCGGTGTGAAAAAATAGATAAAAAATTTTTTAATTCTTAAAGTAACTTTTTCTATCAAAGTAAAAAGTTTATTTTCAATAGCGAATTTTTGTTGGAAAACTATTTACAGAGGTACTTTAGGGGGCAGTGGGAGGTTACGTGGAATGCCCACACTTTTAAGTATATAATATAGGAAGATATATACTACTGGGCTTTGACCTGGGCACACTTCGCGGAAACTTTCCCATTTGTAAAGATAAAATACTATTTATAACATATGGCTATAAAATATAAACAAAGAAATCAAAGAAAAACGAGCAACCGCACACCAACCTGTCTGAAAAA
Organism: Copidosoma floridanum; assembly: GCF_036245765.1. Taxonomy (NCBI): domain Eukaryota; kingdom Metazoa; phylum Arthropoda; class Insecta; order Hymenoptera; family Encyrtidae; genus Copidosoma; species Copidosoma floridanum. Next base: position 5,332,135 of record NW_028321897.1, on the reverse strand, counting down.
TATTTATATTTATTTTTATTATACCTTCTTTACGGTCCCTTTACGTATAAAATACTTGTTTATTTAAGTATAATTTATTTAAATTTTAACATTTAATTTGAAGAAAAACTATTATAATCAAATAAAGGCTCTAATTTGTAAAAATGTTATATAACAATTAATTTATAGTATGGGTGTAGCAAGTAGAACAAAAGTATAGTAAAAAAATAAAGGTTGAGTAAAAACGCATTTATTTCGAAAAGTATTAGATATTTTCTTTAATAAACATATTTGCATACAATTAAATCTGGCCTTTTTAATATGTTAGAATTAAATAAAAGAAGATTTTAGAATCTTTGTGTAAATATCATGACAGTGTGTATGTTATTAGATAAAAATTTTTTTTTACAAAAACAATTTTTTAGAACAAGAACAGGTGCCGGGTAGGATAGGACGTCAAAATAGCCAAATTTAACGTTATTTTGCAAGGAATTTGTCAGAAATTTTTTTAATCTATTAGATTACAAGCTTAAGATGGTTAATGAAGGATACCAATGACGAGTCTGCAGTTTTTTCATGAAATTCAAAATAATGGGTTTCATATGGGAGACAATTTTTAAAAAGTAAAAAAAATGCTGTGTCAATAATCTCCTATAATTGTAAACAAAAAAATCTGTACCGTAATTTTTTGATTAAATGTATTTATCTGGAGTAAGATATTCTTGAAATTTCAAATTTACGAATTCGTGACAGATTTTATTTTTACTTTGTACACTAAACTAATCACAAGAAACATAATGAAATTTTTTCGTAACCTATTATTTTTTCATGTATTCTTTCTTACTTTTTTCCGTCATTGGAAATTAGTTGTCAAATTTCCAAGATCTTGAACATTTACTTGGTGATACTAAAATTAAAATTTAAATCATATTTCATTTTTTCGTTCTATAAGGTTCAATAGGTTTTAATTTTATATAATATATGTCAATTGATAATAACTGATATTTTACAATCATATTAAATGTCATTATTTTGTACTTATAAATGGAAAGAGGGCTGAGCGCAGGGCACAGTGGGGCTAAGCCCCACTTTCACATGTATTGTTTTAAAGGAAATAAATGACTTTGTTACGTATATACGATTTTTTTATGACACAAAAGTTGGTACATAACTTAATAATGGTGATCAATCAATATTTAATGTTATCACACTGTTTTTGGTGTTTAAAAAAATATATGACCTTAGAACGTGTTGAAAAGAAGATTACTAATTGTGCAACATTGTGAGATTAAATATGATTATTCTTGACTTTCAGATATTTGCCAGATCAGACGTAGTTGTTAGAACGAAAATGGACGCGAGTAATCTGGCGATGGTGATGGCGCCCAACATACTTCGATGCACCTCGCAGGATCCTCGCGTGATTCTCGAGAACGCGCGTAAGGAAATGGCCTTTGTGCGAACGATGATCGAGACGCTTGAAACTGGCTGGGTCGAGGATTTGCACTGACTATCGCGTTACCTGTATGTTTGAGTAAATAAATATTGATGATACTGTATATGTATATGTGTGTGAACTTCGAGCCACTCTATGCCAAATGAATCCACTGTATATTCGTTGATTTTCGATTGTTATTATTATTATTATTATTATTAGTATTATTATTATTGTCATCGAATTAAAAACAAAATTTCTCTCGTAATCATTAATACTATTGTGTAATTTGTGGTTGTTTTTTGTCACCACTCTGGGATATGTACATATTTTATTTGTGAAAGTCTTTTTTTTGTTACAATAGAGTGATTATATTCAAATTTTAACTGCACGGTAGAATAAGCGATGAGTGAGGAGAATAGGAGAAAAAAAAAAAAAAATTAAAGTACAGCAACGCGATCGTACAGCGACGATCGTCGGGAGTTGTGTACATTTTTTAAAGAAATATTAGGAGCAATAGCGATGTGCAACTTATAAAGCTATAATATAATACTCTCTGCAACTTATGATATCACTACAAGCGGATTGTTGAAAGAAATGTGATCGAGATATACACTCACACAGTCACATGTTCCTTGCTTGCTTAGACTACACGGAGAAGACGAGGGTATTTTTCGACGCAAAGTGCAAATGTTATCTTCATTTCTTTTTTTTTTTTTTTTTTTTTTTTTTTTTTTTTTTTTTTTAATTTTTTTAATTTTCATTTATACGTAGATTGTACACAGAGATATTTTTTAATAAATAACCGTACTGTTTATCATGTTACGATCGTTTTGCTCCTTGTACTTTAGTGAAAATATCGCTTTATTGTCATTACCCAATCAAGGGTTCATTAGAGTACTTTTCTCGCCACGTGACAATTAAACAATAACTGTGTCGCTAAAAAATTTGTAAATTGTGCATGCGAAAGCTTGAAATGTGTAAAACAATATTGTTGCTCGGCGAGACTCATATCACTCATACCTTCCTAATCAATAATAGTGTAAAACGAAATATTTTATGTTGTAAACTAGAGATTATTAGATTTTATTGTGTACATCATCAATATGCAAAACATGAGGAAATATACATAATTATTATATATACATGTATACTCGCATGTATATGAATAAATGTAGATATATATTTTAACGCCTCCTTGTTACCGCAGGCGCGACAGGCGCGGATGTATGGCTTTTTTATTCAAAGCGATTGTTGAATCTCATGTAATATAAGGGAAGCGATGAAGATAAAAATTAAAGATGAAAAGAACAAAAATCATAAGAGTAAAAGTAATGAAGAAATAAAAGCGAATAAATTACACAGCTTCGTGAGGACAATTTTTTTTTGTATTTGAGTGGTAAAAAATACCGTGCGATACACGACAACGGGTCGTATGGAGAAGAAAAACATGCTCCGAAGAACTGGCAAGCCATACTCGATGTGTTTTTTGCCTTTTTAACATGACTATGGATTAATTATTAAGTTATTATTATTATAAAGTTGTAAAATAGTATATCTTTCCTTGTCATTATTTCCAAAGAAACGATATTTTTTTCTTTTATTAACGCAATTTGTCCATGTTTTAGTTATAAAATGAGACTCTACTAACAAAGTTTCTCGTCTTTTTCTACGTGATCTTTTTTTTGTGTAGATAATAGAAAAGTTAGAGTCGAGAATATATGTAAATAACAGTTCAGTTCGCGGTTGAGATAAAAAGAAGATGATAAAAGAAGCGCCTACCTTCGGCGATCTTTAAATTATTCATTACCAATATAGTATGTATTTAGAAAAATAAAGTAAAATTAATACTAAAATTTTAATGCTGCGAAAGACTTGTTAAAATGTAACTGTATAGAGCGTACAACAGAGCTACCGTACAAAGGATAATCATGAGAGACATGTGTTTAATTGAGTTTTTGAAAGTACATGACAAATATTGCTTGCGATGCTACCTTTTGTAATAAAAAAAAAATATATATATATATTAAAAAAATATTAACTTTTCTTTTGAGCTGTACTCACAGAGTTCTATGAAAAAAAGGTTAAAAACGATTGAAAATTTTGTAGAACGTAAGTTCCAAAGATCATTAAAATACTCTTTCGGTTAAGTTTTCTTTTTTGACTCATATCACACGTTGTTAACGTATTTTTTTTTAGCTCTATGTAGTTGATTCTAGTTTGTTTTTCTTTTTTTTTACGTCATGTATTTATTTTGTGATTTAGTTCGATGAAAATTTATTCGTTTCGTCGATAGTCAAATGTGCGTTGAAGAACAATTGTAGTGTTCATTTATTAATATTCATCGATAAAACATTAAATAAAAATATTTTATTTCATCTATTCAAGTCCAGCATTTGTTTTTCTTTTCTTAATCACCTTATTTTTTTATTAATTTTATTCATATTAACAGTAGATGTTAGAATTAAAAATTTATTTTTTTTGCAGCTGTCTCGAGAAGTAAATTATATTTTATTTGCCATTTTTGTATAAAATAAAAAATTCGAGTCCAAAATAGTGTATTGTGTTTCTAACAAAACCACAATTCAAGTTAACTGTTTGACATTTCCAGTATTGCTCACCAAATTTTACTTGAAAAATTCAGAAAGAGGCTTTTTTTATTTTGCTGACATTAACATTTTCATATAATAAAATTAACTTTCATCTAAATTATAAAATTCATGAGCATGTAATCATAACTTATGAAGATATGACAAACAAGATCCTTTTTTCATAAATCTCGTCACAGCTCATCTTACACGTATTACAAAAAATCTTGGTCTTCTAGTTTTACAACTAAGTTATCCCTAAACAAACGAAAGATAGAGTGAAAAACTAAGAGAAAAATTAATGCATGACAGATAGTACTAAAATAAAAAAATGTCATTTTAAATTAACTAGTGAAAAACAGAGAAGAGCACATCCTCCCATGTTTATTATAGTAATATACATGAAAATCTACACGTTTGTCTGTTATGGCTTTTTTAGCAATGAATATAAATTTATATCTATATTCAAAGAGAAAAAAAAATATATTCCTTTGGATCTTCGACAAGTTATGATTTCAATTGACAAGTCAACTACGAAAAATGGCATGTATTATTAACATAAATAGAACAGATAAAATTTCTTCTTCTGACAATAGTCATTTGATTTAATAGAGTATAGATAAATTTGATTGTATAATTTATTAAGTGTAGGTTGCAAAAAACTTTTTTCGTGAGAATTTAATTTTTTTATAAAAAAAAAAAAAATAAAAAAAACATATATCGTATTTTTGTTGAAATACAAAGTTTTTTACTCACAAGCTGCAATACTTGCATGTTATTCAATTTTTTTTATTTGTCATTAAATTAATTATCGTGAGGAAAAAATTAAAAAATTTTAGGTGCAGTAGATGGATGATATGGGAGATGAGGAATGTTCCGAACAAATGTAGCGTTCAACTGCAATGTTTTACTGTTAAGTAGTAACTAGAAGACCTTTGAATAAAAAAATACAATAATTATTTTGTAAAATAACTTTTGTTTGTCTACATTTCCTCGAGTAGTTATAAAAATTTAATATCCTTATTTTTAGATGACATGGACTATTTATAACAGTAACTTGGTTATACATTTATTTTAATTTGAATAGAACTTACATTTTCGAAAAAACGTACTAAATATGAATCTCAATTTTATCCAACGTCAGAAGTTGATAAAATCGGATGAGAAGTGATTCGAAGATAATTTGAAGATAAATGTAATTTTGTTAATGATGTTTTCGATTTTTGTGATGCACGTGATATAACCGTGACAAGCCCGTTGTCTTAATAGTTGAAGGCTTCCCACAAATCTGGTAGTTTTGACGAATCCTATTACTTTTTTAAACATAGTAACCTATTGTATAATCATTCTCTGGGATACATCTTCTGTGAAGTCTTTTTAAATATCTTGTCGGTTGAAGAATTTGGGCACAAGCGTACAACTATTACGACCTTTTGGTGTTCCAATTTTTTTTTTGCGACGGAAGGGCGCGGTTAAACTCTATTTTGAGCCATGATGGTGCACTTTAATCATCCTTAACTATCGGCTATATGAAAATTCTCATTTTTTTAAAAGATAAAATTTAAATATTTTTGTACATTAATGAATATTAAAAAATACTAAAAAAAATTAATTTGAAATAAAATTATTTAACTTTAAAATTAATAATGACAAAAACGTAAAAACTATGCTTTTATTAAAAATGCATAAAGCTGTTTTCATACGCTGTAACACACAATCATTTTGTATACCTAGACAGAATTTTTTATCCCAAGATTACATAGAACTTTAAAAAGAAAAAAAAATCGTAATAACGATCTTAATAAGATATGTACCTAAACGTTTTCTTAGTTTTGTTCTTAGTTACAATTGAAAAATCTAAATTTACTACCGCTATTAAGATAATGAAATTAGCTTTCAGCCCTAAATAAATCGAGCTAATCAATGGGTCACAGAGATATGATTAATTTTTAAAGAAAATCTTTATAATACTCTAATTAAATGTAAATAAACCAAGTTATAAGGATATTTAAAATTACAAAGTTTAGATATTTTTCCTACTTCGGGCTTTTTTTTTTCTTTACAATTGTTTACATACTACATGACACTACGAGTAAAATGAGCCCCGAATTAAAAAAAAAGGTATTTTTAATTTCGAATAATGTTTAAAAACAGTTTGTAACACGGTTTCATAAAAACTTTATGTTTTATCGATATAAAGCTTCAATTATTGGGCACTCATTGTAAAAGGATAATAATAATCGAACAATTTTTTTAAAAACCATAGTTTTTATTCTTAGTGGGTATAAACAAATACTGATAATATTATCTACTTTATGGATATAAGATTTGTTTTGTGAAGTATGTGATTTTGGATTATACGTTGTTAATGTTTAAACGTATTACAATGTCTATTCTTATATTGTATTACTGACAAGTGTGCAGTAACTGGTAACTCCTCAGCAATTAGGCCATTCACTCCTATGACTCGTCTTTTACAGAGTATAAGTGAGTCATATTATGCTTACTCCGAGGCATGCGATGTTGTATTGATTTGTACCAATGTGTTTTTACTGCAAAATAACAGAATTTTGTCAGTTATAATTCAACAGAGCAATAAAAAAAGGACTTTTTTTACTAGTATTAACACCTATTTGTCATTTTGAACTATTAAATTAAAATAAAATTGATTAAGTTCAATCGTTAACACTATGTTGCATTGTCATTGCAAACTAAGTAGTAGGTTATAAATCGGATTACAAGATTTCACTTGTCCTGTGATGGCGTCATAGACAGACAATATACTTAAATTACAGGGTTAACAATCGAGATGTGCATTACTAGTTAATGTGTGGGTGATTCTGCTGTAAGTTGCTCAAAATGTCTTAAATAATCGTTTAAGAAAAAAAAGGTTGAAAAAATTATTTTTCCTAGTACTTGTACCTCAAATACCATCCACAAAAAATATCCAAAGCGATTCTACTACAAAGTTTTTGGGTCAAAGGATATACAACGTATTGTATAAGTCAATTTTCGAAAAAAATACCTCTACTTCTGATGCGTGTAGCTAAACTGTTGGTATGGTTAAAGTGTTCTAGCTCAGATTAAATCAAAGCCAGGATCAAACCCTATCGATGAAAAAAAATTTTTTTCCATTTAGTGCCTCCGTTCAAAAGTTATAGCTGTTTAAAGAGTAGCGACAAAAATCGCTAAATATGAGATTTCGTAGATTTTTGTCGAAAATTCGTAACTTTTTTTAAAAATTCCTATAACTGTTGATTGATGGCACCACATTCAACGAATTTTTTTTTTTTTAATCGATAAACCTTCGTTTCAGTGGTCCTAAAATAGTGTACTCCTTCGCTACTAGTGTTGGAAGTGGAATCAATACTCATCGATGTATCTCGCGAAAAAAGACCAATTAGACCAAACACCGAGACACGTGTCTCATATTTTAGCCCAACAATACTGGAAAAAAAGTTTTATAAGGTACAGAGCTCCGAATATGAGGACATAATATGAAAGTAACATTTTGACTATGTTTTCTCAATAATCTTGTTAAGGACGTTCGGTAGTGTTAGCGGGGGGAAACATTTGCGCGGTGAGGGGAAACCAGCGATGAATGAAGATTTGGCAACGTCGTACGGGTCTTAAATGTGTGAGTGTTCATGTACACGCATCAGGTGTCTCTGCACACTCTACTGCACTGTCTGCTCGTCTGCTGCGTGCTGCGTCGGTTACGACAGCGTTCGTGTATCAATGTTTTTGTGATAAAGCTGTAAGTATTTGTTACTGATTTATTATAAAAGTGTAGTGAAAATGAATAAATGAGTAATTAGAAAGACTTGTAACAATTGTATTTCTATTTGTAGATTTCATTCGTTTCTAATAAATGGGCAAAGCCCTTTAATCAAAAGAGCTACCAGTGTAAATAAAATACTTGAATTTTTAAATGACTTGACAAGTCTCATACAGCATGGGATGTCAGATAAGTAGGATGATTTCTAAGATGAGTGATTCAAACTATGAGCATGTGATTTTGTAATGTGCAAAAAAATTTTATCTTAAGAAGAAATATTAAATTTGAAATTAAAAAAAAAAAATAAATAGCGTGTTATTAACATTTATTGTTTTTTATGGGAAGGGGTGGGCGTTCTGTACATACACTCACGCACACACGTAAGCTTGTATTTTATGCGTGAATGCATAAATATCTACAATAATATTGAGATATTTACTGATCAACATCCTGGAACATTTTGAATTTCCCGCCACTTGCGACGTTGCCGTTGCGTTTCGGTCGAGCTTTTATTTAATTTTTTTTTTATAAACGAATCAGACGATCGTCGCAAAACTTGGTATACATCAAATTAATAACATTATCTGTAACATATAAAAAAATTGGCCAAATTCACTGGCCCAATTTGCTTAAAACTGTGATTTAGTCAGTTCTCCCATGAGCGACAGTGTTAAAATGACTTAACTTTGAAATTCAATATCTCGAAAACGAAACAGAGGAAACTCTTTAAATTTTGACTGGTTTATTGTAACAACAATAAAAACGTCTGGTCAAAATTTCAGAAAAATTCGTTGGAAAATTCAATCACTACCGAACGTCCTTAAGGAGTCAACATATCAGCTTGAAAGTGTTTGAAAGTATAGACGTTTAACACTTTTAAAATAATTTCATGTAATATGAATATTCACTTTAAGTTTCGTATAGTAGCATGAGCCCTGAATACGAAATGAGCCCCTTACGGCAGAATAACTCATATAGAGATCGAGGACCTTAAAAAAAATCTCATTCATGAATAATTCTTGCTCCTATTCTTTGTAGGAAGAAGATGTTGCTCTTACGCTCTTTTGAAGATGGAGTCCAGAGGTAAGCATGCCTACCTTAGTGTCAAAGGTGTAATTGGGGTTATAGTTATCCACCTGACGTCAATTTTTAAAGCCTTTTTTTGTGCATTAACAAATTTTTTAACTCATGCAACTAATGTATGCCAATAACAATAGTTATAACAGTATATAATTATTTATTTTAAATTTACACGACTGACCCATCTGATATAACATACACTCCTAGGATTTCTTCAATAATATTTTTAAACATGAAACCATTGGAAGAATAATTTCATTACTCAAAACTCTGGAATTAAGTAACCAAGTTAAGTCGATTTTTTCACTTGATGATTATTTTAATGAGTAAATCGATAACAGCATACGATTAAGGGCTCTGGCTAACAGCCTGGGCAATCGTTATTTTTTTTTTTTTTTTAGCTCTTCATTCCAATCTACACTATTAATCAACGCTTACTGTCAGAATTTAAAAATAGGCATGACTTTTGCTAGCATCAAAATGATTAGTATATCAAGTTTGTAGTCACCAATGTCGTTCAATGATTTCAAGCTCTTATAAAGAAAACTTTAAATATAAGTACTACTCGATCGATAGCTAAGGAAAAGAAGTATTTAAAAACCTTTTTTATCACTTGAGACACCTCGATAAATTACTACAACTATACATATTTTTTGGAAAAGAATTTGAAAATTACAACATACTGACCAACACTTTAGCTGATAACGCCACAAATCAAAATACTTTTTCATCAGTCTACAGCTAAGTGTCGGACCGTATGCACGTCATGTATTGTTAGTTGAATTATCCTCCACTAGTTTTACTGTTAATCGTTTCCATGAAATCACATCATTCCTCCGAGCTGCTTTGGGGTCCCAGCTCTGTATTCTTCAGGTGCCTGAGTATCTTTAAAGCGGGTAGTTAAACTTTTGAAAAATTGGGTAGCGAAAGCCTAATAGAACAACTGTGGGTGAATTATACAGATAATTAGCACCATTTTTTCCACACAAGCGTTGATCAGTTGTTAGAATATTATGTGGGGCCGTAAAAAATGGCTGGACCAGATCTTCTTGATACAGTGGGAACAACTGCTTCTCGTGTTAATTTTGCTGTCAGATATCTCAGGTAAGTACATACGTGATAATGTGCATTTTTTTTAACGACTAAGTTGCTGTAAGTCAGTAGCTGTTGTCGCGCAAATGTTGCATCAACGGTGTAACCAGCTAATGGCCAGCGATCGGTGAAAAAGTGATTATTACCCGTGTATTACACTAGTTAGTCTGGTATATTTCCATGACCAATGAATTTCTGCGTCAGTTGAGGTTTTTTTTGTAAATCTAATTTTATGACATGAATTTGAAAATGCTATATCTGGAGCTTGATTTCAGCTATTTTTACCACTCCTTAACATGCAAAATATTACAGTGCAAGTATTTATCGCGAATAAAGAATTTCTTCAATAAAGTAGTAAAAAAAAAATACTTTCCATAGTAATGAGTGTTACTTTTTATTTTTTTATTTTAACAAGTAAGATTTTTACTTAGTTAAAAATAAGTCGAGTCGTTAATTGTTTTCTTGAGGTAAAACAAGCTCAACAAGTAAGATTTTTACTTCGTTAAAAATAAGTCGTTAATTATTTTCTTGAGGTAAAACAAGCTCATAATAGCTTGAACGTATAAATGGGTGCTTCACAGGACCGTTGTGCCGCAAAATAGCCTCGGAGGTGATGGCACTTTTACGATAAAAACTACCATTAAGCATTTTATCTGGTACATTACGAGTTAACTTCTTGATAGATACGCATAAGCGTACATACATTTATCGGTAAATACCTAAACAAATGTATTTATATCATACATCTATATATATATCATACATCTATTTGTTATTATATATAGTGTGAGTCTATAACTATAATGTATATAAATTTAGCGACCCTAAAAAAAGGGTATCACTGATTTTTAATTTTTAATTATTTAGTACTTATGGTTCCTATGGATCGAAATTCTTTTGCTTACTTAATTAAGGTATTAACAACAATCTTTTTCTACAGTGCACTGTTTTTTTAATTATGTATTTCAATTTTTACAATACGATATCTCTATTTTTGTTAAGCTATACATTCTATTTACTATAACGTAACTGTTTTTAAATTAAAATTAGACATATCAGGTGCACTCATTACAAACATTTTCTAATGATGAGTAATTCAATAAATAGTTTTTTAATTTCCAAACAGTATCGACTATTTTTTTATTACCACCATTATAATTAAAAAGTGCGATTGTTTACAAAAAAAGGCATTTTTGAAAAAAGGTAAATGTAAGTTTATAATTAAAACAATGTTTGTAAGTGGTGTTTTATCATTTTCAAAGATACAAAAAAAAATTAAATTAAAAAAAGAGAGAAAAAAATCAATAAATGTAAAGACAATGCTTTATGATGGGAAGTTTAAAATCGAAATTGCTGAAACTTTAATTTTAATATAAAGTTTACATAAAAATACAAAATTAATAAAAACAAAATTATTTTTCTAATTTGTGGTTGAGTTTTCTGTTGAACTTGATGCTTCTGTATTTTCATTTACATACTACTTATCAGTATGAACTTTTTTTTTAATTGATTGGTTTCCAAATATTACTTTGTAAGTATAAAAATCATTAAAATTGTTGTTTGATTAAAAATTAAGTTGACTGATGAATTCATTTCTTTTTAAATCACCTTTATTTTCTATACCCAAAAAACTTAGGTAAAAATATTTTTTAAAGCGTTGTATTGATTTCGTTCTGCGATCAGCATTGTGTATTAAATTTATTAAATTTTGTTTTGAAATTCAAGGAAATACGATACGATATTAAAACTGCTTAGCTTTTGTTAAGATTTAAAAAAAATTATCCAAAAAGGTATGTTGCTTAATTAAGTATTATTCCTTTTTTGATTTTAGATTTTATAAATTTTTTCAGCCACTAATGTTTTTCTTTCCATTCTAGTGTTTGAGTTTCTTAAATTTTAATTTCTTTGTTAATCCTCAATAACAAACTCTCAACACCTTTTGTGAGTAGCTTAATGTTAATCCTTCAATTTCAGTCTCCTTTTTGAGAAAGAATTATTCCAAATACTTGTTTACCGCCATTGTTTATCAAATGTTTACTATTTTTCATCGAAAATTAATACCTTCAATAACAGAGGTTGATCAAAAAATAGGTTTCGATTGTAACGTTTTTTTTTTTTTTTTTTTTTTTTTTTTTTTTTTTTTTTCTATTATTATATTTGTTTCGAACAAGTAGATTTAATACCAATGTTTTATAAGTTTTTTTACGTGGATTATAACACAGTGTAATGCTGTTAATTTAATTTTTTGTAACAGGAAAATGATATTGTGTTCTTTCCATTTGTAGGGAACAAAAAAGTTGTAGCATATATTTGTACTCGTAAAAGTATTGCATTACAACACACGAGCGAATACTTAAAAAGACTTACCGATAGAGGCTTGTTTTTTTTTTAAAAACGGTAACTGTTGGTTGATACTTTGTTATGATGATTAATATTATAAAAATCGAGAACTTAGACAGACTTAATATAAAAAAAGACACAAATTAAAAAAAAATCATTTTATTGACAATTTTCGAAAGTTATTGTAAAAATTCACTTATATACTAAAATGCGATTAATTATTATAAATTTTAATCTTTCGTATTTTCTAAACTTTTTCTATCATAACAACACATACATACGTAATAACAATCACAGACATATAATTAAAGAGTCTTGATAAGTAAAAAATAGCTTTTGTTGTAAAATGATCTGTTACTTAATTGCTTAAGTGTCTAAAAAAACGCCTATTTTTTAGGTAGTTATTTGCGTTATGAAAAAGATTTGTTTTCTAAAATATTTGTTTTCCATTTGCTTCTATATGCTTTACATGGAAAAAAAAAATTAGTTATTTGTATTTATATTTGCGAGCTTCATCATAGTTTTCTAACGATTACTTAACATTGAAATCGATTTCTGTAAAGCCATTAAAAACAGTAATAAATATTTAAAGATAATGTGCATTTGTTAAAAACAACTTCCGTTTTCGTTCAAGCGATTCTAATTACTGCTTAATACTTTCATAATTAAAAAAAAATTAACTAATACTCTACATACACTCCTTTTAAGAAACCTTACAACATAAAAAATCACTTTTATATTCACAACATCATCCTCATATTCACAACATTTTAGAAAGTGGTATATCGCAAACTAGAGAAAAAATCTTTTGTCAGTGCATCAAACACTTACATATTGTATTGCATAGATCCGTATTTTATCACATTTTCTAAATTTTATAGAACAATTTTTTGTACTCATTCTTCTAAAAAAACGCTATTTTTTCCTATGAAACACTTTCGAGATTAAAGGACATTTTTACTATTAACATGATAAACAGATAGATTGTATTATTCTTCATAAACTTTTTCGCTTTTCCACAATTTACTGTAATGATCGCGCTCAAGGTGTATCAGAATTCCTAATTGATCCAATTCTTTATTGTTGGTAATACTCTCGTTAAATTGAGCTAAGTACTCTTGAAATATAGCTTTGTACTCAGCTGTTCCCTCTAAGTTTTTTAATTTTTTCTTTAAATCATTCACTGATCGTTCTAAAACTTTTTGTCTATCCTCACGAGCTTGTATTTTTGAGAGTAAAATTTTCATGTATTCAACCACTTGCATTATTTTTGGTGAATTGGTGATTACTTTCTTATTATAAAGTGGCACATCCAGTGTTACGTAACGGTTAAATTGAATGGACATATCACTTGTTGGTGTATCGATCAAAACACTGTTGATGAAATCCAAGTGTTCCGAGACTTTAGTATACGCTGCAGGCCAAATTGATTCATCGCACACTGCCAATGATGTACTCACGATTCCAATGACTTTGTTATCGAACACAAGAGGACCACCACTATCACCCTGCAAACAAACGAATCATTATTTTTTTGGAAGTAAAAAAAAACATTTGGTCCACGTCTTAAAACTGTTTAGGTGACAATCCTAAAATAGCGCTCGTTTCTTGGTGAGCCTGTCACAGTTAATCGCTCGATGTTTATAGGGGCCATATATTAATGTCACGAAAAGTCATTGCACGAGAGATAGTAAGCTATGTCTTATTCATTGTAATCTACAATAATACATAAATCACTTTTTTCTTAAAGAAAAATAGCTTTATTCTTTGATAATTCCATTTTGGTGAATGTGACAGGAAGAATTATATTTTAATTTTGCTAACACTAATTGTATTGTTCATAAAATTAAAAAAAAATTTTCGTTTTTTACCGAGCAAACACTTTGAGGAGATCCAAGAGTCTGATGCATTTGGCCGCAAATTAAAGTTGGAAAACTTTCCAGAAAACATTTTTTTGGGTCAAGAATGTCGACGTATTCTTGTTTCAATTTTCCTGATGAGCTACCAATTCTTTCGTTGCCAAATACCTTAACGTTGTCATAACCAAAACCCGCCACTATTGCAGTTTTACCAACAAAGTCATCATATTTATTTGGCAGTGATGCCAAGTCTATAGGTAAATCCTTACCAACTGCAAATCCTTCCTCGAGCTTCATGAAAATAACATAGTTATTTTTAGTTTGTAGAAAAAAGCTACGCTGACCTATTCAATCTAAATTAATTTCATACTTACCCTTAAAAGAGCAATGTCATTAAGAGAGTTTCCAGTTTGTTTGTCCTTTCCGTACCCATTGTGAAGATAAATTGTTTTTACGCGTTTCCTGTAAGTGATGTCGTCTTTACTTATCGCCCCTGCGATGGCAAAGTATGGTTCGTCCTTGTACTCCATATTTTCTTTATTGTAAAAACAATGCGCCGCAGTCAAAACAACATCAGGTGCTATTAGTGTACCACCACAAAAATGGCTTCTCATTCTTTGTATGGAAACTTGATATTTGATTTCATTTTTCTTTGCCAATCGACCGCCAACAATTTTCTCTGATTCTAAACCAGCAACTGCAATAAAACAAGCTAAATAATGATTGCCTTTTTTTAGATTCTTTGACAAAAATTTTTTTCTTCAATAGAGTTAACATATTTGTACGAAAACTCATTCACGAAAATAATATTAAAACGCTATGTTTGTGTTAAAAATTAAATTTTTGCATCCAAGGCAGAACTGCTACATTTTTTACCATAGCAAAAAGTATAACCATATTTGTACGAGTTCTTAAAATATTACCTGTAACCTGTTTTTTGTTGTTTTTCAATTTTATTGCCTCTTAGGCTATCAGGATCATAATTTGAATAAAAGTGTACATTGAAAAAAAAATTGTATTTCAATGAGATCTACAATTTTTCCCACCATACACAGTTTTGGAAATGGTAAAATTTCCCTTTTACGAAATTTTTTGGATTCGCAACTGTTAGGTTATTGTACAAAAATGAAGCTACAAACTAAATTTGGGTCTCATCAGATATAAAATGTTCAATATTGTCGATTTACATGTCTTCATAACTAGTGGTTACACTTTTTCCTCTGGTAAAAACATAAGGCACTTGTGAAGCATTCATACCTAAAAATGATCATATATTAGTCAGTATATGTCTATATCCTGTACAACAAAAGTGCAGATATTCAATACGTAGACGAAAAGGAGTATATTTTACAACATCTTATGAAAATTAGTATCACTTACAATGCTCTATCGAAGAAAAACCATTTCCGATATTCTCATTGTATAACGTAGTATCAAAAAGTTTTAAAGAAGAATAAGATTTAACATAAAGAAAATTTTAACACCACGTCCTTCGGGTACTTAAGTTTGATCTTAGCGTGCTAGTAACATACTGTATTACTATTATTTTGTCTGGTAAAATTGTTCTGGAGAGGACATGCTGCAGTAATAAAATAGTACTTTTTGTCACACGAACGCCGTATTTTGTGTGGCTCAAGGGATCGTTAGGTATAGTCCCAGTTAGGTGGCACTTGTATGGCAAGCACTATTTTATCCTACTGAGGGCGTAGTAAATGTTTAAAGCATTTTGTCGATGCGTCATCAATAGGACAAATAACGTTTTCGGCTTAAATCTATAAATTCTTTATCAAAACTAAAAACGTAAGATTTATAAACATACCATTGCTGATTAGTACAAGAGCTACTGTCAAAACAAGGAATAGAGTCGTACATTTCATTTTGAACACCATTAGTGAGATTACACGGTAACGATGAAACAGTTGGCTTTATAAGATAAAAATCAATGTTGATTTTATTTACATAATTTGACAAATGTACACGTGATTTGCTTTATTTGATTGTGTTATTATGGATTGAATTTTAATTTCCGTATTCGAAGTGGTAAGTATCATTGCATGTAATGTTTATACAATTTAAATAAACATGAGCACAGCAGCTGAGTCAGAAAAACATTGACAAAAAATACGGTGTTTGTTTGTAAAAAATCTTATATATGACATGCAACGAAGTGGAAATGCATCAAAATTTACATTTGATATTCCGATTTTAATAATTTATACTAGGTTTCAACATCAACATTTTTTGTAAATTTTACTATACATCGATCGTTCAAAATACTCAATTTCAACTTTTATGAAGTCATCATTATACACCATTTGCATTAAAATTAAATAAATAACATTCATTTATCGGAGAAAGTTATCTGTAATGTAAAGTTACTTCCAGGCTATTCGAATTAATACATGAAAAAAAAACCAGAAATGAGCTTGAAGCCTTTAAGTTTCCTCAATCTCTCGTTTACCATATAAATATATATATTTTTTTTAAAAATATTTATTCAATCTCAATTAATTAAGGCATTTAACTGTGGATATCCTGATCTAAGCAATCTTAACTTTAATTATTATAAGTACTGAAAATTTGTTGTATTTTACAAGTGATTTTGACTCACTCGTACCAATATACATTTAATATTTTTAAAAAGATCTGTGAACTGCCATTAACTGTTACAAGGTTATGTCATGCTTTATTTTTGCATAAATTTAATCGGCTTATACAGATTGTTAAATTTTTAAAAAATTAATGTTTGAAAGCGTATTAAGCAAATTAATTTAACTTAAAATCTACTAGAAAACATTTGCAGTTTTATCGATTTTCTTGAATGTACCCAGACTGATTTATACAAAGTATTCATCGCAGATTTTAGAAACTGTATTTTTAATTGAAACAATGTCTTATTGTTGCTCAATGTGATCGCCTTAAAAAGTATAATCAACGATAAAAATTTACAATTCTCAAGAAAAAAAAAAAAAAAAAATAGTCTTAGCAGGAAAAGAAAAATATTGTTGGGGCAACAAGAGAAAAGGGCATTACAACTTTTCAGATTACATCTCACACTTAGAGATAATGCCATCTTCCGTGACGTATTTTACATTATCAAACATAAAAATCATGTTTAAAATTTATGCCTAACATTACGTCTTGCATGCAAAGTACGGTCATGCTATGGATTTTCAAAGCAAAAAGTGAATTTACATAGTTACAAACTAGATTCATAGATTAATCGTTCCTAACAATTTAAAATTATCTGTTATGTAAAGTTTAAGTGCGGCTATTGACTCCAAAAAAGTTAATCATATTTTATTACTCTGACGGTTGTACAGAATTTCACGTTTGCTTTGTGATCATTAACAGGTAGGCTAGAGTTATGTAAAAGACTGATCTCTAAGATATGACTGTTAAATTTATTACCTAAGTAAGTACATAGCGTAATTTTATTTTAAAACATATATGTGAGGTATGTAGGAAAGTAAGGATGTTCGTTTTAGGCACGGTAGACAATAAGAGACACACTAATGCTTGAATATAGATATATTAGAAGAGTAAGGTATTGGTTGTACAAGAAACATCACAATCCTCTGCCTTTTTGAGTTGTGAATTTTGGAAAGCACAAAAGTATTTTTTACTTAACGGTTCTTTATTGCTCTACATAGTTTTAAAATCATCATTACTTAGGTAATAGATGTGTTACTTTGGTGTTATGAGCATCATCAGTGAGCTCAGTCTCCATCTGGCTTATTTCGTGTACATAACACCGAAAGTACTTGAAAATGAAGGCAGTGCCGAACTCACATACACTGAATTTGCTCTGTAAATCCGCTCATGAGCTGTTTTGCCATAATTTACGTTACAATTTTTTGAACAAAAATCACAGCTACAGAGCTTACAACCTGCGTGATTGCTCTCGTGCCCCGAGAAATTACATTTTTGAGTAACAATTTTCTGAGATTTTTGAGAAAAGCTTTGTGAACACACTTGGCAGGCATAAGGCTCATCGTCACCATTGTGAGTCCTCTCGCGCGTCCCATAATTGGAATTTTGAGCAAAATTTCGTGAACATATTTGACAGGCATAAGGCCCATCGTCACCATTGTGAGTCCTCTCGCGCGTCCCATAATTGGAATTTTGAGCAAAATTTCGTGAACATATTTGACAGGCATAAGGCCCATCATCACCATTGTGAGTCCTCTCGCGCGTCCCATAATTGGAATTTTGAGCAAAATTTAGTGAACACACTTGACAGGCGTAGGGCCCATCATTACCATTGTGAATCTCCTCGTGTGTCCCAAAATTAGATTTTTGAGAAAAGCTTTGTGAACGCACTTGGCAGGCGTAGGGCCCATCATCACTACTGTGAGTCTTTTCGTGCATCTTAAGATGGGCTTTCTGAGAAAATCTTTTTGAACACACTTGGCAGGCATAAGGCCTATCACCCGTGTGAGTTCTCTTATGCATTGTAAGATTAAATTTTTTAGCAAAACTTTTTGAACATAGTTGACAGGCGTATGGCTTATCACCCATGTGAGTCCTCTCGTGCATCTGAAGATGGTCTCTTTGAGAAAATTTTTTTGAACACAATTTGCAGGGGTAGGGCTTTTCACCCGTGTGAGTCCGACCGTGCCTTATGAGATCTGATTTTTTAATAAAACTTTTTGAACATACTTGGCACCCG
Source organism: Copidosoma floridanum (assembly GCF_036245765.1). NCBI lineage: Eukaryota > Metazoa > Arthropoda > Insecta > Hymenoptera > Encyrtidae > Copidosoma > Copidosoma floridanum. The sequence goes on along the minus strand of NW_028321897.1, from coordinate 5,313,312 downwards.
TGGGGCTTATCTCTTGCATGAGTTAACACATGCTGTCTTAAATGGCTCTTTTGGATAAAAGATTTGTAACATACTGTGCAACTGTGGGACTTATTACTGGTATGAACGCGTTCGTGTCTCTTGAGAGCATCGTTTGTTTTGCAAGTTTTACCACAAGTTTCACAAAAATGAGAACTGCTGTCTTCGGCCATACTTGTATATGATTTCCTAGAAAATGTGCAATACCTGCAATTTGATCGACTAAGTAGTAGCTTTGTACCCGATATTGCTGGATTTTTTTTCAGTACAATGCCAAATTTTCTGTGATTCGATGACTGCGGTTCTGTTAATAAGCTGTTTCTCTGTTTAACATAAAAAATAAATAGTTATGGTTTTTTTAGTGAATTGTTCATGTGATCATGCGTCAATCTTGTCTCTATGTTTCATGTTTGTTACTCGAAACTATTAAAATGTTTAACTTTAATAGAACAATGTGTTTAAAAAACTATTTACGATCTTACTAGTTAAAAAAAAACTTCGAAAAATAGTTAATTTTGGGTTTATTATTAATTTTTTAAGTTATAGTCGATTTTGTGACCGTTTGTGACAATTCTCATAAGACTATATGTAAAAATGGCAAGTTGTTATTAGCAATTTTCTTGAAAATGGAGTGATCTAAATTTTCGAGATTTTCGTTACTATAGTTATAGTCGAGGTTATAGTTACCAATACATTTAAATTTATAAACTTTAGTTTTAGACTAAAAAATAATTCTTTTAATATTGAAAAAAGTCTTACCCTCTAGATTTCCGGATTTACAGTCGTGAGATTGAATACTAGTCTTGTTTAAGACCTCGTTATTTATAATTTTCCGTGACATACTCCATGGCATAAATATGTACATTATTCACCAAATGTTATTACCATATTTTTACACAGTATCGTTAAAATAACTCTTTGGAAATTAAAAACCAACTATGATCCATATAGTTGAACAGTTACAATAGAAACTAAAAGCGTATTCTAACAAAGCATTATATTTCCAAAAGTGCCTTATACTTTTAGCGGTGATAAATATTGTTAATGGTTAACTAATTGGCAATCGTTAAGGACATTAAGTCAAACAGCGTTTAATGTACTTTTTATACCTTCGAGAATTTCACGTTGAGACATCGAAATAAATTTTTGTTAATATTCAACGCGTACTAAGTTTAGAACTTTTGATTTTACCAGAAAATCAAGAAATCTTGTAAAGATTTACGTTTTAATAAATGTACTTAAGTTTTTGTTCAGTAAGCATAATTCATAATTTTTTGTGATTAAAAACTTTAAGGAAATGAGACAAGACATGAAAAATTTCAATTAAACTTTGAGATTTTCGTTCATTTAACTTTCGTAATTATTCGATGTTTGAACATGCGAATGCAAATTTATTCAACATACAAACTAATTTAAAATACGGCTTGTAATTAGCAATCAGATATATCAAATAATATATAAATGCGATTTCTTATTAGTACTAGTTTAATTAAAGTCACTTAATACATCTGATAAATATAAATGACTTTTTGAAAATCTATTGCTAACTTGTATCATCAGAATTTATCCGTTCTACGTATATTTTTTTTTTTTTTTATACATGAGAGCGTTTGTTTAAACTTATATTCTAACCAGTTGTTCGTAAACATTTGGCCGTGATTGAAAATTTCGAACTTTAGCCAAAAATGAGGGACAAACTGTACATCGTGTATGCGTCAAAAATATTATAGTACCGGTGGAAGTCGGTAAATCAATTTTCGGTCAAAAAGTCTTTCGGTGAAATGTCCGTCCAGTAAACCGGATTCGAATAATTCACTTTTGGGAAAAAGGTCATTCGGTGAAATGGCCATTGGGTAAAATAGATTCGGACAAATGTCCAAATATCCTGTTTCATGTATGAACGAGGTTTGTATAGATGACATAAAATTGTATACGCTGATGTCATATGTCTGTTGCAGCGGCAAGAATATGGATACTACGTCACTACGGGTTTACTATTCCCCAGCAGTCCGACAACCTCGTCAAACTTTCAGCAGACCAGCTGACAGCTGAAGAGATGATTTCGAGTCGAGACAAGTGAGTACTGCGAATCGACAATACTGTATTGATAATCAATAACAAATTTTGAAACGATTTATAACTAACATACTATTGATTGCTAACTTTTTCTTCTTGCTATAATAATCTTTTGTTTCATAACAATTAATGATTTAACGTTTGATTATGCTCCGGTCAAAACCTTTATTAGTTAGTGAACTGACTCTAATGACATTCCTTTTGTGGTTGCAGAAACTCTGTGGAAGATGTGCTTACTAATGTTTCGACGAATGTGAGCCATGAGCCTCAGACGCCGTCCACCACAGAAACATATAAGTGCCCCGATGTGATCCCACTCAACAAAACTGTTACTAATGACAGTCAAAATATACGTAAGTATTGATGCTGCATAAAAAGAATCTATCAATAGTTTTTCTTTCGTTTCTAATGAATAAATCTTTATTAAAATCTTGAAGACGTCAACAACATCGTTAATTAAATTATACATGACAACATTATTTTGCCAACGTTTCATATACATTTTAGATTTGAGATGTGCTACTATTTTTGTAGTTTTGTCATTTTTGTGAACGTGTATAATAAGTAGGTTTCGTATTAATACATATAGATGTCTAAAATTTTTATAGGTAAAAAAAACTTTGTGAGTTCTGGTTTTTCAAACTAAAATATTTTTTTTAGATGTTAAAAACAATGATGGTCTTTTTTTGTATTTGTCTAGTGCGGTAATTATCATATAATAAAAAATAATCTACTTTTTTTAAAATAAATACTGGAGAAATAAGAAATATTGGACGGCTCTGTCCTAACTTATTTTTTATTCATTCATTGATATTAGCATATAATAATAGTCTAATATCAAGATTCTGGTTTATTCGCTTGCTATGACTTTATTTTTATTTTGTTTTTTAAATGTATCTTAAGACACTATGTTTATGTGTTTCTCTCTATGACATCGGAATTTCTCCATCATTTTTTTTATTTTATTTTTTTTTTATATGTGGGTAAGTTTTTCTAATCGGCTCTGAGTCAGATAACTTTAATCGTTAAAGTTAAAGGAAAAAATATTGGCATTCTTTTACAAACTTTCTGTCTTTTTTTTTTAGCTTCAGAGCCGAAGTGGCAGATACTGAGCCGACATCAACTCAAGAAAGATGTCGTGATACTACTGGGACCAGACCAGCAAGGGGATAATAAAACACATGTTTGGGTCGAGCTACCAAAAGCTGCCTTAAATAGTAGCCAGGTCGAGATCAACTTCGCAACATATAAGGGTATCTATCATACATTTTGCAGGAGTTTAGAAGTTATTATTAAATCACAGATCCAATAGGGCTTGACTAGATTAAATACATTGATATTTTATTGGAGTGTTGTCTTAACTTTTAAAAATATTATACATTATAAGCCTTGTCTTGATCTAATGAAAAATTTGACTCAGCAAGTATTATCTAACTTTATCATACCAGTGGTTATACTTCGAATCATTGAAAAAATGTAGGTTTTCAAAATATCTTAAGCTTACAAGCCCATTTCTCATAAGCATATTAAATATTTTAGTTGAGTATTAAATGTTAAAGTTTTAGACTAAATTACTAATAAGAAAAAATAATTTTTTTTTAATAATTACTAAACAAGCAATGTTTAAAAGTTTACACCAATAATTTACATCGTTCTGCGAACAGTATCTGAAAGTTTTAGACGAGTAAAAAAAAAGATCATACCTTGTCATGGATAGCATAATTTTCAGTTTAATAGAAGTTTATTATGTATCAAGTAGTCTATATTTTTTATTAGAACATAAAACATAATTTTAAAAAATTTTCTTTTACATTTTCTCGAAGATAACTAAATTTAAGTTAGTAGCTACTAGTATTCTACACACTTCATTTTTTCAAAAGCTAGATGATGGATTACACAGTAAGTCTTTGATTGATAAGATAAAAGTATTCAAGAAATATAGCATATTAGTTTTGTATCAACATCGTTGAACAGATATATTAATTTGGTTTTGGTCCTAAAATCAATACAGCACATGAAAATATAAAAACTAAGATGTTAATTACTAATGTCTTTGTAAAATCTTGGCCACTCTTATATTCGCAGTTAGTGCTCTTTCATTCTTGAGTAATTACCAGCCAACGGCTAAGTCATCGGCCCCAGGTCACAGGGTAAGCCGAATCATCAACAGCGATATCGTGTCTGTGTCCGTGGGTGATGCCGAGTCTGTCCAACTGAACAAAGGATATTTTATAAAGATCTACTTTGAGCATCTCGTGATCGAGGATGTCAAAAATGCAACATGCGTTTATTGGAGCTTTTCCAAGAAGTAAGTGCGATTTGACTGTTTTCTTATCCAGATGCATCTTTTTTAGGTTTTATCCAAATATGGAGTGATTCACGTCAGTTGTCTCAGCACGTTAATAGGTCGTTAAAAATTGTCATGCAAGGGAATTTCACAGCTTTCTGATGAACATATTGGTTTTCGAGAAAATTTACTACCTTACCTCAAAAAATAAAAAATATAAGAATAAAGGGTAACAACTCAAAAAAAGATTTTTTTTTTTATAACTGCAATCAAAAGATCGTGTAATGTTATGTAGGAGGCAACTATTTTTGTACTGCATTGTATATTGTTATAACAGTAAGAATACTAATAATGATAATAGTAATAATAACTCATCTCTTGGATTTTTTTGCTTCTTTCATGTGATCGAAAAAAAAGGAGAAATGACATGTTTTTGCGCCCATTTGACGTGTTGGGAGAATTAACTTATTATGTATTAACAAATGCAAATAACCTAAGGTTTTCAGCTGCAACTTCGTAAATATTTTGGCTTAAACAAAGAAATTTTTCAATTCCTTTTATTTCCTTCAGTCAACTCTCTGACATTTTCTTCATTCTAATACAATAGAAGGAAATCTTTTAACAGTGGCACAAAAAATGCTATTATTCGCATTTCGTGCATATTAATTAAAGTGTTTTCATATCTGCAGAGTTATCCTGTTTGACATGGTTTAGTAGTAAACTATTTATTTTAGACTTACAAAAAAAATATAAATTTTATTCTTACCAAGCCCAGGGTAGATTTTTATTCTACTCTTCTGTTAATCTTCACCCGTTACGTTACTTATTGGCTCCTAATTTTCTAAACTAATTACAGTGACTGGTCAGAGGAAGGGTGCTTCCTCGAGCAAAACAGTAGCAACGAGACCCACAGTGTGTGCAAATGTAATCATCTTACGAATTTTGCTATTCTTATGGATGTCCACGGGGTCGAGATAGACTCCACGAACGAGCTCATTTTGGGTGTCATTACCTACGTTGGCTGCAGTATCTCCATTGTCTGTCTAGTCATTGCAATTGCGATCTTTCAACTCTTTGAAGGGTTAAAGGTAATATTTTTCCTGTATGTTTTATTTTTTTTCAATAATTATATACAACTTGCAATAAATAGCTGGTTATTTTGGAAAAACATTATTATTATTATTTTCATTATTATTATTATTATTATTATTATTATTATTATTATTCACATACTCTATTATTATTTTATTTTATTTTATTCATTATTCATATTATACGAAATATGAAAATGCCTTTTCTTATTAGTACTAAACTGTTGTAAAAAAATTTTATGTTATTTTTGTATTTTTTGTATTACAAAGTTCCAAGGCGACGTTGCTAACTCCGAACTTCTCTCTCAATCAGTGTAATCACAGTGTTTACTATACTACTGACATTTTTGGATAACTTTTTTACAACATCTTATGTGGCACGTTCACAGTGAAAGTTAAATAAGAATTTTGACAGAGATAACAAAATAACTACCCATTTTTTATAATTTCATAAAATTTATGAGGGTGTTTGTGAGATAAGCAGTCGATAAATAAGTATTAGAGCTCCATAGAACTATGCTTTGGGACGAGAATCAGAAGGACAAAATATTCATAAAATTTCGATCTCTCATGTGCAGCAATATACTGACAACTAATAGTAATTAGAGATTGGAGTTATAACGTACTTTTTTGAATGAGCGTACGTAGGTTTCGAATAAAGTTTATAAATATTATTTTTTTGTCATGATAAAAAAATTGGGAAAAAATCTATTCGTAAAGACAAAACAAAACAGAAATAAAAAAAAACAGTTCTTAGAAGTTCGTCATGCAGAGATAATATAGTTTTAAAGCCAATTTAATGTGGTTATGGTGCTTAAAATATTAATTTGCAATGATTACGCTATGGGGTTCAACAATATGCTTCATAATTGTGTTGCCTAGCCGTAACTGTGTTCAATATAAAATTTATAGATGTTCCAGCTAATAGCTTTCATTATAATAGTCAAGAGGTTTCTAATACTATATTCATGGAGTTAACAAATTAAACCATTCATCGTAAGGATTTACGAATTAGACATAAAAAAAAGGGCTTTGTTAATGATTTAGAAAATTTGAAAATCTTACAGTAATTGGCTATGAATGATTAAAAATTCTGGTCTAAAAAAAGCAAATTAGGAAGCGATGATGCGTTAAAAATTTTTTCTCATTGTATTGTGATCATTCCTTCACCCTCTCTTTCTCTCTCTGCACTTCAGGAGATAAAAAGTGGGAAAAAAAAACATGTTGAATCCATCACCCAGATGTTTCATGAAGCATATCAATCAGATGTTTTTTACACCTTGTTTTGCAGTCTGACAAGACAACGATTCATAAAAATTTGTGCATCTGCCTGCTCATCGCGGAGGTACTCTTCATCGGTGGAGTCGATCAGACGAGTCAGAAGGTTGTTTGCAGCATCGTTGCAGGTCTCTTGCATTTTTTCCTTTTGTGCGCCTTTGCCTGGATGTTAATTGAAGGTATTTAGTCAACCTTTTGTTTAAAAAAATAAGGGTGGATGTACTAATACCACTAAATAATCTAAAATAGTTTCAAAAAACGCTGTTTATCAAAGATTAAAAACACGAGACAAGATGGTAACAAAAATGTAAAAACTCTTTCAAAACGCTTGCATAAGGCTGTTGTCATGAGCATGAGGTTTTTTGCCCTTCTTTGACAAAAGTACGACGTTTTAATATATTTTCTTGTGAGTAGTAAACTTTTTATAAAATTTAATTACTTTTTTCCCAAAAATCAAAAAGAAAAGGTAATACTTTTAGTGGAGGTATCACAAGGAATTCTTCATATTTTTTAAAATAAAAGGATATGCTGCTGCTTCTAGGTATTCAGCTTTACACAATGCTGATACACGTCTTTGAAAGGAAAAGGTCCCGGATACGTTGGTACTATATCTTTGCGTACGGGCTGCCATTAATCGTTGTCGCGGTCTCCAGCGCAATTCATCCTCGTGGGTATGGCACCGAAAAGTACTGTTGGTTGAAAACAACAGACTACTTCATATTCAGCTTTGTCGGCCCTGTCATAGTTGTTCTAATGGTACGCATGTTGGCCCCATTCTTGTACACATTTTTCTATCTCCTTTCTTTTCGTCTTTCTCATATTAAATGGTCTTTGAAACACGTCACGGTGATTGTACCAAATGACTTTCACTATTTTTAACCTCTTTTTTTTAACTTTGCATCACACGTGATAATTAATGAATCACATGATACTGAACTTTTTTTTGTTTATAATCACAAATCAAAACACTTTAGGCAAACTTCGGAGTTCTATTTACGGCGATATACGTGATGTACAAGCACGCCAATACAACTATCTCCGTGAAGAATAAAAAGGATCACTCGCAGGTGGCAGCTATGAGGTAAGCTTCATCCTTTCTTTGTTTTATTTAGTTTATTGTCCATTTGATTCGTTTCATGATACATATAACACCGTAACAAAGTTATCTAAATTAACATTTTTTTGTGTTTCGATAAGCAAGAGTGGCAGTCTTAGTGCTTCTACATTATTGTTCATTTTTTTTCACGCAAATTTTTACAATTTTATCATTATTTAGTGCAAACTAGTTCGCACGTATACATGAAGAAATATAGTCCAAATAAATGAGTAAAAGTTCGTTTTAAAAATCATTACGTATACATCTAGATTCTACATGCCGTACGCCGGATATCTCGATAAAAATTTAACTTACATATAAAGTTTGTTTATCGTGTTGCGAAAAAATGTTGTTTTTTTATTGTAAAACTATTAGTAATATATGTTGATTTTCCATCAAATTTTTTTAGGGTATGGTTAAAAGGCGCCATCGTCTTAATCTTCTTGCTGGGTTTGACGTGGACCTTTGGACTGTTGTTCATAAATCGTCAGACTTTGGTCATGGCATACATCTTCACAGCGTTGAATAGCCTCCAGGGACTTTTTATATTCATTTTCCACTGCTTGCTGAACAAGCAGGTAAGAAAAGACATTTAAGTATTGCACAACTATTTTTACTATTTTTTAATTATAATTCAAGTATTAGGCTAAGTTATTTATTATGCAACCTGGATTAGTTTACTAATTTTATGTAATTTATGATCAGGAAAGAACTCATTTGTTTTAATAATATATTAATGTTACTTGCAAGCTGGGTTGCAAAAATTTTAATTATGTGATAAACAATTTACGATTAAAATTCCAATTATTGATTTTTAAGAAACCATGCACACCAAAATAGTTGTGAGCTATGGTAGTTCATTAGAAGTGGGGATATATTCTGGAAGAAAAAACTGAATGATTTTAAATAAAGTATATAATACGTCATGGTAATGGTACGTAATGGTAACTATTACAGGTCCGCAAAGAGTATCGCAAGTTTATCCGACGGCACTCGTGGATGTCCAAGTGGATGTGCTGGAACGACAAGGTCTCGGGCTTGAGTGTGAGCTGTAGTAGCAAAGCCAATGTTTCATCGTCTGTGCAGTCAGGTCCAGTAACCATTAGTTCCAGACTCACAACAGCACCAGAACATGCCTCGTTTAAACCGTGGCCTGCAGGTTCATATTTTCGAAGTGGGATTTAAAACTCGTTATTTACATTGACAATTGGTGCTTTAGTTAAGTTGAATACTCTATCTATAACAATTAACAACATGATCATTGTCCTTATATCAAAAATTTGTTCGATAAGCACGTAAATTTGGTGCTGTGCTAATTACATTATTTATAAAAAACAAAATCGTACTTTATAAGATTCGTTGCTAATAAGTAAAACGTATATTCTTATTCCCTATAGAAATTATTCTTTTGGTATATATAACAGTGGGGCTTCGCCCCCTGCACACTCTTTGTGCCAACCCTCCTGGTCTAATGATTTTAAATAAAATTTTTGAATAACAAATTTTTCTTAATCAACTAAATCAATAAGTAGAGTTTTGATAGAGGATCAGATTAATATAACAATTTATTATACATACGTAAATTGTGATAGAAAATAATCGACTGAATTACAAGGGAATTAATATAAAGTAATGAAAAAGTATATGTAAATAAAGACTAATAGATGCTGTAAAGAACACTGCTTCTGATACGTTAATTAGTAATTGTAGAAATCAAAACAATTCAAGACCTTACATACTACCATCTGCATATATTAGAGGACCACGATATGTGCACGACGTTATCAAGACAAAACAAAGTAACTATTGGGAAAAAGTGTGGTGGATTAAATTTATTTGTAATTTTGACATGCGATCCTGAATGAAAAAGATAAAAAACAGTTTTAAATAATTTTAAAAAAAAACATAGCAAATAATGTACTTAATTCAAGTATTGGCTTATAGTTATTGTATTAAATTGTAAGAATATTGTTTATAGTTTTCTTATTTTCTTGTAACGTTTTACCCTAATAGCAAAATAGTTACAACTAAACATATAAATCAAACTATATCTGCTAAGTTAACTTCAAAAAACAAAAAACTCTGAAAGTTAATAATCAAACATATGTTTCTTTTTTTTTTCTTTTTTTTTCTTTTAAGTAAGCTTTTGTTCAAACACTAATAAAAAATATTCCAAAATTTTTTCTTTTAATTTAGAAACGAGACAATAATAATACATTTTTCTTAATAAAATATGAAAATCTTATAAATCAAAAGTGTTGTGCAATATTCAATGTATTTGACTATATCTATAGAGATGTTGATAGAAAATTTATTGAAATTGACAAAGTTTATTATTTTAATCAAAAAATCTTTGACAAATTTGATTGACAAAATAAATATGTCGAAGGTAGATGCTTAAGTCGGTCTTATAAAAGTTTTGTTTTGCTTCATCCACATATATTTAGAACGATACGTATATAATAGATCGTAATATGTAAAAAATAAGTTGTAGTAATGAATGAGATTTTGCTTGAGAATAATTGAATACTATTTTAGTAATTTTTACTTAAGTGGAGTTGTATGCAGAATAAAGGATAAAAACTATTTAACAAAGAATGTATATTTATTATTTTTTTTAACATGGTTTAAAAACAAGATTATTGTAATGTTAACTGTATAAGACATACTTTTTAAAAAAAAAAATAAATAATACCCAAGCAAGCCTGTTTTTGTAGTTGCTCTATCAATATAAAAAATGTCTAATATTTAAACTTTTACAACTTCTCCATGTACATAAAAGTGGCTTTTATTCTCTCATGATACAATTATGTAACATTAAAGTATTTCTGAATTTTCTGATCAACCTGTTATTGTTGACCTTTTACCGGACCATTTTCATACATAAGTATTAAAAAAAAAAAAAATTAATTTGAATTTGAGAAACTCGTTTCTTTTGCTGTTCATTTTATACAGAAAGCAGTTTCCTTTGGTACTATCATGTACGATTTCTATAAACTAACTCTAAGGTCGAAGTTCAGTGATGAAATATTTAATTGAATAATAGTTCAGAAATTATCATAATCATATTTTCATAAAGTTCTTTGACCAAGCTGATTACAACAGTATCATGACAATTAATAATTGTTTCATAATATTGGATAAAATAATTTTGTATCATTTTAATAATAAAAATTAGGAGATTTTTACAGATCATTTCCTTATAAATGCAGTTTTACTTGATTCTTCCGTAAGACTACATGTTCAATTGAAATTGAAAAAAATAATATATATATATATCAAACGATGCAGTTAAACTATCTGAAATTTTGTGAGCGATATTTTTATGGTACAACAAATATACGTTCAGAGTTTCAACAATAATAATCAGAAAAACCTATATGTGATAAACGTTCTTGAGGCGTATTTTGGTGGAGAGTAAACTACTGTAAAAAAATAAAACGTGTGACGCGAATTCGATGTTTTTCTATGTAACCGTGCAAGAAGAAAGAAATTGGTTGCATAGTGTAGGCGCAGTGCGTGGCAGGCTGGAAATCCCCACTTGTTTAAAAAGAGAAACAAAATTTTCATTGTTTTACGCAAGCGCAAAAACCTTTTTGTAGTTTTGTTCCCAACACATATGAAAATTACAAACGTCACACATCGGATGAATTAGTATAGCTTTCAAGTTTCTCCACATAAAGTCTCTACGCGTGCTATCGCATTTTCATCTCTTTCCGAACAAAATGCACATTGTTGTGATCTTACGTTTGACTATTATAAAAAAAAGGTGTGTCCGAATTGAAAAAAAAAAAAAAAAAATATATATATATTTTGATAACCAATTAGCAGGTTTACAGTGTAAGATGTGGAGCACTCAAAAATGGCAGGACCGGTTCTCTCTGTTGCAGTTGGTGCCGTTGCTTCTTATCTCCGCGTTACCTTTATACATCTCAGGTATAAGTATATGCATGAAGACGTGAGTATATTTATAAAGTACTATTAAAAGAGTCAGCTAGTTGGGTGTCATGTATATACAATATTTTTATTTTATTTTATTTTTTTACACTACACTTTCTATAAATTATAAATTTTCATAAAAAGAAAGGAATCTCATGTTTATGATGAAATGAAATACATAAAGTACTGCCTATTGCTTATCTTATCAAGCACAGCACTCCTAGAGAAAATTTTGAAGAAAGGTATGTTATCATAGGCATGGCGAGGGGGGGGGTAAAGAATAACAACAGTTCACTTAAATTTTGTAGTAAAACTGTAAGTATTCCAGCGACGATCATATCACGAGGTAGCTCATTTTGGCTTTCCATTTGTACTGCTCAGCGATTGGCTGTTGAAATAATGGACATACGTTATACTCAGCTGTCATTGTCATCGAAATAAATGTGGCTGGACTAAACATTTATAGTTTTACTATAAAATTAAAGTTGACTGTCGATATTTCGAGTCCTCCGCACGCCGTGATAAATCTATGATAATCGGCATTTATTGAATTTAATCTTATAAAATTTAAAATATTGCTTCCTACGTTTTACCAGCCTGCCAGTAAATGTTTTAAAATGTAAAAAAGTAAATCTCAATTTATTGGAGTAGAAGAGATGGTCTATTTTACCCAGTCATTTATGAGATGAAAATGGGAGTTGTTAGCCACTTGTATTTCTCTCAAATTAAAATTTTATAATTTATCCAAAAAAAAAAACTATTCTAATAGATCCAATAACTCTGCAGTAGTTTAATTAATTATTTTATGTTGCTCATTATATGGTAGCATATGCGTATTTATTGTACAATTGTTTTTTTTTACACGAACAATGTGTATCATGACGTAAAAAGATGACTAAAGTGAAACCACTATTGGCTTATCTATTGATAAGAAAAATATATCTCTTCTGTTAAATAATTTACAATTATTCGTGAAAAGCCAAACTTTGATAAACTTTTCTTTTAAATTTTGCCTTCATTGGAATTTTAAGAATACGTTTATATCACCTCAGTTTATAATACTTCTAAGCTTCAGCACTGCTGCCTAACTTTGGAATATATAAAATGATTCTTTTAGAGACTTAAAATATAATTCCAGTCTTCATAACACAAACTATTCATCGTATTCAAAATTTAATCGTTATTCGCAAACATTTTTTAAGTTGTTTTATACATATGTTATCAAATTACAGTTTAATTTTAAACAAAAAGTAGTGATATATTAATAAACTCCAAAGTGTCTTTTAATTCGAAAAAATTAAGTCATGTTGGATTTTATTAAATTTTCTTTCTAATGCAAACATTTAATCAATACTAAAAACCAGAAGACTTTTATTTTGTTCAGATGGATGACTTGTATATATATATATATATATATATATATATATATATATATATATATATTAGATTAAAACCTATCTTAAATAGAAAAAAAGTTCGAATAAAGCATTTCATTCAATACGTGATTGGTTTAAGATAAAAACAAGTGGTTATATTTTGAAAGACATTTGCAAATTTGTAAAAATAAGCAGTTTTTGAGTTATTACAACAATTATTCTTTGATTTTAGAAAATGGAATTACAATTAAAATTTCTTTAAATTACCCTTGATTTAGACCAAAAGTTAAACATTAATACAAATTATAGTAGTAACAATACACAAATTAAGTATTTTACACAATATTTTTTTGGTAAGATAAAAATAAACGTACTGCAAAGTGACAGTTTAAAGATTAGTAAATGACTCTATTTTAATTTAAAAACTACTAAAAAAATGTATTATTCAAAAACATAATTAATTAGTGCGCAAAACAAGCTTTATGTATATATAGTAAATCAATAAATACCAATATACTCAGGAAGTCATAAACTCTTCTAATAAAACATTGATTTAACTGAAACAATGAATTAAATTTTGAATAAATAACCATAAGGTAAATTTAAGTACTTTAATATATTAATTGGGTGGGTAGGACAAAAAAACTAAAAAAAAGGGTTACAGCATGACGCTTTCTTACTATATGAAAGTCTTGTGGTTTCACTTGCGGTTATGGGTTATTTTCTTGCTAACTTGTTAATGCCATACCATTTGATAACATATACAATATTATAACACGATGATCGTGCATTTTATTGTTGCAGCGAATGAACAGATGAGCTCAGCTGACAACTATGATGATTATGATTATGCCGATATTTCAACTACATATAAGTCATCTGTTCGATTTTTTCCAACATCCAGGTAATAAAAAATATACTGCTCATATAATTGTTAATACTTTCAAGTTAAACGGGCTGTGTTCCACGACTATTTAATTACATGATACGGTTTGCTCGATTGGTTGACGGGGTATTACTTTTTCAATTGATTGAATACTTTTTTGGCCGAAAGAAAATGATCAATCTTTTTAAAGATCAAAATATATTTGAAAATCGTTTCAATAAACATTTTTAAGAATAATTTTGAGTTTCATGACAAACGACTATTATTTCGTTTACAAAGAATTTGAGTAAGAAGTTGTACCGATGTATAAAAACATTTACTCGTGTGAGTAACGTTCGCGTCATTTTTTTATCTTAAAATTAATATGAGTGAATAGTTATAAAATTTTCAAAATCATACAAATACTGCAACTATTTTCAAGTACACAAAGAAACATTGTTGTATCAATCACCTATATATTTTCTAACAATCACAACGTGGATTTCCTTGCATTTAAATAAACATATATACCAATTTAGTAGCTGACTTTGATAATAATAATAATAATAATAATAATAATAATAATAAAAATAATAATAATAATAAAATTTACTATTTTTATTACTGCAGTCATATGCCGAAGGGTAAGTACATTCAGATTTTCAAGGTATGTGGGGAAAAGTAAACTCTTGCTGCTGCTCGAGGACTTCAGTAAACTCAAATGCTTAAAAAAACAAAGGACTCATTTCAAAATTATACTGCTGGACACTTTCAAAACGTCAAAATCAACAACAGACTTATACTGGGCATATAATGTATAGTCTTAGAGAATAATCTGTTTTGGGCACTTTGGAAAAAAGTGGCTTTGTGACTTTTAAATTGAATTATAACATTTTTTTTTAAACACCGTATTCAATTACTTGAAAGACAAAAAATCAGCAATAGAAGATCTAAATAGTTAAAAAAATTTTAAAGAAGTAGTAGCATGAAAAGGGGTAAGCCTTTCAAGACAGTGGCTGTTCTATAATTTTCCAAAAAGAATTCACGCGTTCAAATTGCTCATACTAGAGAAGTAATAATAATAATAATAATAATAATAATAATAATAATAATAATAATAATAATAACTAGTTAAAATTAATCAGACTTTTTTGGATATAAAAGTAGTGATTAGAGACTTATTGTCTTTTAAAAAATAGTTGAATGTCCAAAGTATAAATTGACATTGCAATTACCTAATTCTTTCATCAAACTTTTTTTTACGACTGTCACCATTGATAAAAGAACAAAAAACGAGAATGCAATCAATGCATACACCGTTTTCTCAAACCTATTTACTTTTTTGCTCGTTTCCTACCTTCTGGGGAAACTAGCGTTTTCAATAAATGTTTTCTGATTTGTTAATTATTTAGAGACAATAAAATTCTCATAAATTATTTTCTCAAATTACCAACGTTTCAAATACATCTGTTGCCGAGGATAAATTCCCTTCGCTACCATTCAGGTCACTGAAACCTCAAATTAGATAAGGTGGTGAAGTATATACCGGTGAAACGCTTTTAATTAGGTTGGAATAGCAGTGCAACTCTTGACGAACACACAGCCTTTCCTATGTTTATCCTAGGACAATTATAAAAACAGACGATTTTTAACAGTACCTACTATTAAATTTTTACAAAAAAAGCAGGCAGTAGGGAACACTTTTTAATTTATTTCTTATTACCTGTAAATATTGTTCATACACACCAATTCCGTGTATCAAAATTTTTTGTTTTGAAAACTTATTCATTGATTCTTTATTGCTACGTCTCATTTTGTTTTAATTATGCTGAGTGGAAGGATAATTTTTTTTTCTCAGATATCACGTAACCTTTTTTTGTTGCTTTATAAATTTTTTTACAAATTTGCTTAGAACATACTTTTTTTAGAGTTTACGCATCTTATTTGTATCAGTTTTTTGTTAATAACTACGTTAAGAAACTAGCCAAGACTGAAAATAAAGTTTAAAATAGAAAAAAATCATCTTAGTCGTTTTGCCGCCTGTGACCCTTTTCTGGGACGACTTCAACAACTCCGATGCGAATGTTATCAATGGAAGTCAAAAAATTGGTAAGTGTTGATATTATGTAAAATACCATATGTAAAATTCTCCATGCTTCCTCATACAGAAATTTTAATGATAATATAAGTACGTTTTTGAATATTCATGTATAATAGTATACGATATTTTAAGACTGTACAAAAATTTTACTCTTGAAACTTTTTAATGCTGTATAAAAAGTGTTGTTTAAATAAATAAATACAAATAAGTATTGCAAGCCCCTTTAGATTAGTATACGTAAGTATGTGTGTGTGATTGTGCGAGTGAAAGAAAAGTATAGAAAATATACAAAAGGTCATAAAATATTTACTAATAGTTGTTTTTTACTTGAAAGTAATATTACTATAGTATAACATTAGAATTAGTTAAGCCTTCAGAACAAATATAACTTGAAATATCATTATTTATGCTGAGGTATGAGACATAATTTTAGGAATGTACGGAACCATTATATATTTTTCCCTGTACAAAATCATTATTTTATACAGAAATATTTACTTTTATGGAAATAGGAAGAATATGAGGCGTTTCACGCGAAACGTCCCAGGCCCACCCGCGCGAGCGCTAAAAGCCACTGTTTTCAGCTCATTTTCTCGGCCTTATTCCTACCCTAAAAAAATGTTGCACATAGCATTATCAATGTATTTTTCAGTCAGCTTTTCGATGGTATGGTTAGTTTTTCGAAAAAATTTTATTTTTACTGAAAAAAACACAAAACATGCTATATCTCGAAAAAGGCATTTTTAATATTTTTTGATCAGCTAGATAGAAAGCTGAGGTTTTTTTACATTGAAAACGTCTTTTTACACAGTGTGCTCTCGATAAAAAATTTGAGTAAAACAATACCAAAGAGTAGACGTTCGGCCGTCTGATATTTATTTAACAATGAAGTATGCTTATACGTTATTACTTAATACAGTATTGTATAACTATAATAAAATCTTTGATTTTTTATTTTAAACTAATTCTTGAAGCTGTAGATAGATATATGTACACTTTTTAGATACTAAACATTTTTGATTTTATTTTAAAAGCACCGTCAGAAAGAAGTTACAATTTAACTACAATTTACTATTTATAATCAAAAACATGCCCTACATGGTATCGTCAAATGAGTTAAAAATTATACAATCTCTTTCTCTGTCAAGATAAACCTACAAAGAAGTGGATACTAAATGAGGAAGATCTCGCAGATTATGAAGTAGTGCTATTGAGGCCGAGCCAAACGGGGGGTGATGAAGAACATGTGCAGGTTGAGTTGCCGGTACCCGCACTACTTGACGTGTTGAATGACAACAACCAGGTCAAGATTACCTTCGCGACTTACAAGCGTAAGTATGAATTTCAGAAAGATTTTTTCAGTGTCACTTCACAAGACCAAGACCAGCCAAAGGTCTACTAAACTGTTTTATGTGTAAAATATTTTATTGTGTTAAATTGTAATAATATACAGTACATATTATTTAATAAATATATATTTTACGAACTAATATTGCCTGCAGTCTACAAGAGAAAAATCAAAAAGATTTTTACCAAAATTTGGTGTGTGTTTGTCGTTTGAAAGTCATATAAATGTGAATGAAAGTATAAAATCATTAAATACTTGTCTCAAACATGGAGTGATCGTGTTGAGTGTTGTCTCATTCTTATTGGACTAGATCAAACATAATCTTGTCTTGGGCTTAAAATTAGAAACGATAAAAACGATATCAAAACTAACATAAAGTCTTGACAACTCCCTATTACGAAAATTATATGTTCACAGCGAATGAAGTCACTTTCTTGCAAAATAACTTGTCCGTGGTTAGGCCATCGGTCTACGGTACCACTGCTGGCAGGATTGTCAACAGCGACATTGTTTCCGTATCCCTCAATGATGGCGAGCGTGTTATTTTCAGTGAAGGCAGTTTTATACATATCCTTTTTCAGCTTCTAGTGACTGAAAACGTCGGCAACCCTACATGCGTCTATTGGAATTTCAGCAACAAGTAAGTGCAGATGACCCTCATTTCCCGAGTGACATTTTTACTCTGTTCTATTCTTCATAAGGATTGCTTCATTTGAATCTCTTTCAAATTTATAAAGTACTGAATGTTAAATTAATCTGTTATTTCATAAATTTACTATTGATACTTGCTATGACATGGCCCACAGTTGTTCATTTGACATAATCTTAATTGATAAGTATGCAACTTATAGAACTGTACACTACTCTTTCTATTATTTATGGCTTAACACAAATCATAAATATCGTTATTGTTACTATTGTTACTTATTGTTTTGTTTTTATTATTACATTATTAATAATTACAGTGACTGGTCAGAAGATGGTTGCGCCATTCAACAAAGCAAAAGCAACAAGACCCACAGTGTGTGCCAGTGCAATCATCTAACGAACTTTGCTATTCTTATGGATGTCCACGGGACTAAAATTGATTCCATGAATGACTTTATTCTGCGTATCATCACCTACGTCGGCTGTAGTATCTCCATCGTATGTTTGGGCCTTGAGATCATTACTTTTCAGCTGTTCCAAAAGCTCAAGGTAATAGTTTTACGAAATCAAAAATATGGCATCCCTCGAGTTCTTTTTATTACTTGTGATTTTCAATTTTCTCTTATGAAGAACTTCAATGGCTAGTGGAAGATACTCGAAGGGGTCGTGGGTCTTGTCCTAAAAAATTTCAAGACTATCGGATGCAAACTTTTTGCAAATTGTCAAATAAGCTAAAAGAAGGTCTAATTTTCAGCCATTTTTCAAAAAGTTTTTTCTTAATAAGATGTTAATCTTATTCTGGTTAAATTTTCGTATCTCTAACTTTTTTGTAAGTCTCTTGAAAATGTATCAAAAATAGTGTTTTTCGCAAAGTATCAGCGTCGGTGGATTGGACTCACCGCTGATTTAGGCGCCACCCGCTGGAACATCTAGATATTTTGAAAAATGGCTCTACGTGGTCGAACAACTTTTATGGAGCCGTTTTTTGGAAAGACCTTTTTTAAGTTTATTTAAGAGTTTACGAAAAGTTTGCGTCCGGTCGTCGTGAAATTTTATAGGGTTCTTAAGAATTACAAAGCTGGTATTCTGTTAAAGCCAAAAAATAGAGCGAATCTGACACTTTTTGGTAGTTTGTGGAAAAACGGCAAGGCTTATTTAGGTCCACCAGGGCTCATTTTGTTTGTCTTGAAATTGCGCATCTTTTTCATGAACGTTTTTTTGTCTAAATTACAGTTTTTCCGGTAGAAGCAAAAAACCACAAATTCTAGCCATAGACAGACACAAAATCTCTACTGTCTTATTTTGCTTCGACTTAACTCTACACTACACTCCTTTCCGTCTCCTAATTATACTGATCTACGCGATGATAAGCTCTTTCTGTCTCACTCTGTATCTTTTTTTCTCTCTCTCTCTCACCACATACACTCTTTTCACACTTTGGAAGGAGAAAAAAAATATTAGTGGCAACTGTCACCATCGTGCTTCCAGCATTTAATGATAGCGGTTCTTTTTTTCCTTTTTTTTGCAGAGCGACGTTACAAATATTCATAAGAATTTGTGCATCTGCCTGCTCATTGTGCAGGCCCTATTCGTTGGTGGGGTTGAACAAACAAGCCAGAAACTTGTCTGCGGCATCATTGCACGTCTGCTTCACTTTTTCCTTTTGTGCGCCTTTGCCTGGATGTTCATTGAAGGTATAAATCGGAATGTTTTTCAAATTTTATATTTACCTTCAGTAGTGGCAGAGTATTTGGTGTCCAGTCCATTCGTATTTCAATTCCTTTGTTGTCCGTAGGTTTACAGCTTTACTTTATGCTGATCAAAGTCTTCGAAACGGGGAGATCTCGCATGCGTTGGTACTACTTGTTTGCGTACGGGATGCCACTGATGGTGGTCGCTATCGCATGTGCTATAAATCCCCGGGGCTACGGCACCGAACATTACTGTTGGTTGAAAACGACGGATTACTTCATATTTAGCTTTGTGGGTCCTGTCATAATCATCCTGGTGGTACGTAAATTCAAACATTTTTCAAGCCCACTTAATATTATATAATGGTAATCTTTAAGATTTTAATATAATTTGTGTGAACCATAAAACAATAGCGCATCACCTAAAAATATATCTTGTTTGTCTTTTTAAATGAAATATTTAGGTGAATTTTGGGTTTCTCTGCATGGCAATGAAGGTAATCTGCAGACGGACCAATAAAACCATCTCCGCGAACACCAAAGTTCACTCGCAGATGGGCAATATAAGGTAAGCCGTCTCAACTTGTTATTTGTTGGTATTTGTAAAACTTTTGATTCGTTTTATTAATTTTATTATAATACACTCCTCGATCAGAGCAAAAAGTGTTATTTGAAAAACAGAATTCAATTTTAATGTCATTCCGTTATCATATACAACTGAGTATTCGTATCAATGTAATAATTTTAAATTTAAGTTAACAAATGCTTTTTTAGACATTTTAAAACGTTTCTCGGTATGAAGTGTCTTTATAACAACACTATAGGTGAAATTGGTCAGTACAAAAAAGTGCATTTTAAGAAGTTCTACAATTTCCGTATTAAAAATTATGTCTAAAAATGTGTTGTTTAAAATTAGGTGGCGTAAAACGATTTTTTGATTATTTTGAAACGATTTTTGCCGATTAAATCATTAAAGAATTAAAGACGGCATTTTAGAAAAAAACTTACTGTACAAAAAAGTTTCATTTTGATGAGCTCTACAACTTTTTTACTTGACATTTTGCTACTAAACCGTAATTTTTCGCATTTTTTTCGCTGTTTTCACATTTATTTTACTTAATAGAGCGTCTTCATTACAATATAGAGCAAAGTGTGTAGTTCAGAAAAGTTGTATTGCAACGAGATCTACAAAGCGAACGCGTAAAATGTATGAGAAAAAATTTATCGCTGAAAAACTGTTTTTTAGTCTCAGAGTACTGAACTAAAAATGCTATCAAAATTTTTCCTTTCAATGAAGCTCGTTTAAATTTAAACTGTTATGGTTGAGACATTCAACTTGAAGTCACGAATAAATTTCAGGCCATTTGGATCAATATTACTTGAGTTTGTCGAAAAACTTGACGACGCACACACAAACTTCTACACATACACTTTATTACTAAAAATAAACGATTAATAAGTGGTTACACTTTTTGCTCTGACACAATTATAAGGAACTCCCATACATTGGTAGTGCCTAATAATATTTTTTAATAATAGAAGAGATATGTTTTGTAAATAATAAAAATTATTCTTTACGCAATAAGTCGTAGGAAACTTGTAATTTTAATTTTTTAGTAACATGTAATGCAAACTTTTTAGGACAATGTTAAAAGGTTCTGTGATGTTGGTTTTCTTACTGGGTTTGACCTGGACCTTTGGACTGTTGTTCATGAACCGTCAGACTTTGGTCATGGCATACATCTTCACAGCATTGAATAGCCTCCAGGGATTTATCATTTTTGTGTTTCACTGTCTGCTAAACAAAACGGTAAAGAAAAATTACTTGAATACTACACAATTATCTTCCATTTTTTTTTAAGTATTGAAGTGAGGTATTTATAATTTTTCTAAATTAATGAATGTCACAGCTTTTTCTTTATGTCGCGTGATTGTAGGGCTGAAATCTAAAAAACGACAGATTTCCATAAAACGGAAGTCGCTTACTAGAAGTCTGTTGCTTCTAAAAAAAATTTTTATTCTTCTAAATAATAAATTTAAAAAAACACAAAATTTAATTAACATAAATATGATTATGTAGATTAAATCGAATAAGGCACGTTATTACGCATTAAATATTAGTATTTTACGCATTTGATGCATTTGATGCATAAAATACCAACCGATTTTTTTAAAACCTGATGTTTTTTGGCACTAAAATAATGCTAATAATTACTGTTGTACATAAATTATTTAATAAATAAATAAATTATTAAAATAAACATATACAATAGTGTTGAAGAACGTATCAATGGTTTTTAAGGGCGCTTATTTTGAATTCGACAAACAAATTATGTTACAATATCACATAATTATATAAATATAGTAAATTATTAAATTAATAATAAATAAATTATGTAAGATCATTATATATGTATATTTCGAGTTACATATCGTTTTAATGGTTTTTAAGGGCACTTATTTTGAATTTGATAAACAAATAATGGAAAAATGTCATCACGTAATTATATAAAGATAAAACAAAAATTGTATTAATTGGTTATACAATTGCAACAAAATAAGTGAGAAAAAAAATAAAATAAAAAAATTAATGAAATGAAATTTAAAAATAAAATGAAATAAAATCAAAACAGACATGAATAAATACAATGGAATGAAAAAAACATAAAATAAAAAAGGAAATGAAAAAAAAGATTATATAGAAAAATAAAAAAGAAATGAAATTAAGGAAATACAAAAAAATGAAAAAAAAGTTATGAAATAAAATATGAAAAAATAATTAAATGAAATAAAAAAAAAAAATTAAACAAGAAATGAAAAAAAAAAATAAAACAAGAAATGAAAAAAAAAAAGTAATAAAATGAAATATGAAAAAATAATGAAATGAAATATGAAAAAAAATTTAAAAAGAAATGAAAAAAAAAAAAAAATGAAAAAAAATGAAAAAACAAACCAGGGAGTATAAATGGGTCATGGGACCCACGGTAAGAACGAAGTTCTTTAAACATGAGATGAGTATGGACACAATTTATCAGGTAACAAGGGGGTCGCCAGACCCGTAGGAAGAACGAAGCTCTATAAACGTTAGTACTGCATTCATGTAGTTCACTAAAACAAAAACTATTGTATTTTTTTTTTTTTTTATTCGTTTTTTAAGTTTTTGTTTTAGTGAACTACATGAATGCAGTACTAACGTTT
This sequence comes from Copidosoma floridanum, assembly GCF_036245765.1. Taxonomy (NCBI): domain Eukaryota; kingdom Metazoa; phylum Arthropoda; class Insecta; order Hymenoptera; family Encyrtidae; genus Copidosoma; species Copidosoma floridanum. The sequence continues at coordinate 5,290,300 of NW_028321897.1, read as the reverse complement.
ATAGAGCTTCGTTCTTCCTACGGGTCTGGCGACCCCCTTGTTACCTGAGAAATTGTGTCTATACTCATCTCATGTTTAAAGAACTTCGTTCTTACCGCGGGTCCCATGACCCATTTATACCCCCTGGTTTGTTTTTTCATTTTTTTTTTTTATTTTTTTTTTTTTTATACTCAATAATGCTCAAATTTTTATCAGAAAAAAAGTCTTGAAGAACGCAATTTTTTCCATTGCAATACAATCATTACTCACTTGTTAGCCCACGTCACAACATACTGCCAGTTTTTACCGTGTTTTTAACTTTATACACGATATTTTGAAATATAGCCATAAACTTGGTAATAATAATTATTTTTACGACTAAACGCACCATTTTGACATTAATAAAATTAGTTGGTGATTTATAAAGCCAAAATATCTTTAGTGCATACGCCAACGTGTTTAGCTTCCCTTACAAATCCATGTTTACTTTATTTTATTTTTTTATTTACTTAAAAACTGTCCATTTTCGGGACTTGCGCTTGTAGAAACTTTTCTTCAGAAGATCATAATCTACAATATATGTTAATTTCAGCCAATTTCACCGGGAACCAAAAGCCCATTGAGTTGCTGCGGGGTCCTTTTTAAAATATCTTAATATTTAAAGATAATGCTATCAAAACTGGTATAATAATGGTTACTCTCGTATAGGTTTGCAAGGAGTATCAGCAGTTCATTGAACAGTACTGCTGTGTGATCAAACGGAGAAAACCGAGACCCACGAGGCCCACAAAGTTCAGGGAATTTCCCTTGAATAGTAGCCATAGCGACAAAAACAAAGCTACATCACCTGAGCTGCCAGATCCATCAACGTCAGTCGTAAGCTCAGAGCGCTTGCAGCTACAAGAAAGAAGTATAAGTTCGAATGGTCCATGGGTTTCTTCAACTTCCCGCTCCATCACGACCACCAAAACCACGTACGTCACCAGAATCGGCCGCACCATTTCTCCATGAAGTAGCATGCGAAACGAACGCGATACTGGGAGCGCGTTTTCAAATTACCTTTTCTCTGCTTGATCGTTCGTTCTCCGATTGCAAAGAAATGCTTTTATTGGAAATGGACCGGGTAATTCGTTGTTTTCCACAATTACCAAATTTTCCACATCAATGGAACGAGCTGCAGTAATCAAGTGATCATTACATGCTCTGCTTGTCATAAATAATTAGCTTTTAACTATTATAATTATTAAAGAATCAAACAGAATTACACAACAAAAAGATTGTTTCTTCAAACTGTTTCAAGCTCACTTAAAATTTTTATTTGATCTGGTATTCCTTGCCCTCAAAAAAATTTTTATTTATAACTAGCGAATAACTAACTCGACAAAGGACAACATTTCGAAACACCAATAAAACATTACAATGAATAAGTACATGACTTTTCGGAGTTTTCACTTATTTTAAGTTAGTCATTGATAATGTACTGTACTTGAAAAATAATTATTCTGGTTTCATCAAATTGTTAACTAAACAGCTCTAAGTTGGGTTCAATTCGAAACTTCAACTTTAAGAAAAACATCCATTTACTGCAATCAACATAACTTTATTAACACTTGGTTTAACTGGTTAACGATTTGAGTCAACTGTTCGTTGTAGAGCTTATAGCTTAAAATTTTATTACATTAAATATAAATCTACTTTCCTTGATAACCATAGCATTAGTGTAGGAATATCAAATGAAAAATTGAATCGTAATAGTGATCGTGTACAACAGTTTCATTGGCTGTAGGTATACGATTCGTCACTTGTCACATTTCTATGGAGTCTTATGGAGGAATCTGGCAAATTCGTATGAGTAGTTAATTTAACTAATGCTACGTAAAATAGCTGCGATAGCACTTTGATGAGTGACGGTAGCTTCCTCGATCCCCCATTAACCTGAGCAGCGACCGCCGTTGAGGTAAGAGAACGCAGCCCGACACAAAGCTCTCGACCAGCGACTACGACAGCGTATGCTTCGCCAGTGACCATCAGAGAATCGAACACGTTACTAGCTACTGTTTTTCATTAATAAAATTGCAGTACCTTTGTACACCGCGACTTTTTATTTCACGATTTGCTTCGCACTTCTGTCACCCTGGAGCGGTAAGGATCAGCTCACACGCTATTCAATCCTTGGATACATTGTTCCGACTTTTTGTTCAACTACTATTGAAAGTTTTTAAATTAAAAGAAGCCTGTTTTCATAACCACGAGACAGATCTATAGTGTAAAATGCGGAGCACTCGAAAATGGCAGGGCCGGTTCTCTCCGTTGCAGTGGGTGCCGTTGCTTCTCATCTTCGCGTTACCTCTACGTACCTCAGGTAAGTACACGCATCATACTGAACTTCTATTTATAAGTACTGTCAACATAAGTCAGCTTGAGATATAGTTTGGTGAAATTTGGTATAGCTGATACGTGCCGAAATTAGTTTGAATTTTGAAAGTCAACTTCTTTCAAAATGGTTAAAATATCCTGAAAATTCGAAAATTAATTTTTTTATCATTTAGCTTGCTTGCACAGTTACCCAAATAAAAGCGCATAAAGTAAGACTTTTGCACATTAAATATCAAAAAATAGTATATGCAACATATGCATACGGTAATTGTTGTACTTATGTGATGACCCTTGGTTGACACTCAGGCAATTTCAATCCAACTTATGCGAGAATCACTTGCTTTACAATACCAGTATAAAAAATTGCACAAAAATTTTTTTTCATCGTCTCAGATAAAACTTACCAATTTCAGAAGAAATACATACACTATAGCCATATTAACTATCAGCCCATCATGTAACTTAATGTGTTAGCTTATCAAAGAAACTGATGAGTAATATTCGTTAGCTTTTAAAACCCAATGACAAACGGCCGCCCTTTCAGGAGAATTTTTCATTTCAGAAATCTTACATGGAATAAAAGTGGTGAAAGTTTGTTTTAAGTAACCAGAAGTATTGACCACATAAATAGATTCGTTGACAAAGCTATCAATCTTATTATCTAAAATTAACAATAAACGGCTTAGAAATTTTTTCCACGTTCATATTCACTCAGGGCTTAGTTGAATAAAAATTCTTTACTAAAACTTGCATTGTACCCCATAAATTTCTATATTACTATGAAGTTTTTTCCTGCAGTAGTTAAATAAATATTTTGGCGTATAAATCAAATTTGTATCGCAGACAGTTAATTTTGATTGCGTGTTAATTCCGATGACCTATGAGAGCGTGTCCATACAATTTTTTTCTCATACCTCCGCCAAAAGTACGACTTTGTTCCCTGAGTAGGTACTGTTCATAGGTTGCCTCGCAGAGGATTCCAAAATTCATTCCATTTATTCCCCTGACATTACGGGAAAACATATTTTCGTCGAGGGAAGAGAAAAAACGGCCTCGAAAAGACAGTACGGCATCGTCTCGTGTGAGTTGCCTCCCAAATCGTAATTTCTCCCCTTGGTTCATAATATACTAGTATAACTCCCCCTGACAGTAAGTAAAAAAATTTTTTTTTCAAACCGAGTATGCATATTTATTTATTTATTTTTTCTTTGTATCGATGTGCAATTTGACTATTTTTCTTAGCCTTAACTGAGTCATTAACTTTGATTTGATACAACAATTAAGCTTCTGTCTCTCATACATTATATTTTTTAATTTCACCTTTCTGCAAGAAATTTTCCATTACAATTAGTCTTTTAATTAATAATTAAACATTTAATTTGTCGAATTTTCTGGTAACTATTGGTTCTCAATCATGTATGCAGACGCGGAGGAGGTCAGAGCAGGGCGATAATGAAGGATACACACGAGGATTGAAGTTTAAAAAATGTGATTATTCAAAATGAACGGAATAAATCATGTTGCGCATGTATAGCGGTTTATCGATAACTATTAGCACAGTGGCACATATTAAAATAGCTCCACTCAAGGTTAACTGCTCGATGGGTCGAAGTATAAATTAGTTATGAGATTGTTGTACAAATCAATTGATAGTAAATTTTACAATAAACTTATAACAAAGTGAAAGTAGAGTTTTAATCGTTTAACAAAAATTTATTTTCTCTTGTGATGTAAATAGAAATATTAATATTTATATATTAATGGTACTAAAACTAGTATTTTTGATAGCATTAACGCGCATTTAACATGAGCTTTATGCATAGAATGTAATCGTTAAAAAAGATTACAAAATAATTCTCATGTGTTTCTATACATTTCAACTGGAAAGTTGCCTGGCGGTAAATTTAAACGTCCCAAAGTCAATGAACTCAAATACAAGCTATGCAGCCCTCTTACCCAAGCACATTAACTTTGTCTGTGTTCGCATAAGGCTCCGTTAGTTAAGCCAGTTAAGGTCACGTAATCATTTATGATGAGTGCGAGTGAGACGGTGACATCATGTTATCTCCCTCGCACTTATAATAAATTTTCTCATTATATATTACTCATCATAAATGATTACGTGACCTTAACTGGCTTAACTAACGGAGCCTTATGCGAACACAGCCCCTGTAACCCTGTTATCCAAGGGATTTAAAACCAATGATCCAGAGCGTGAAGTACAATTGACTTATTTTTTTAAAAACAGAAAATAAGCTTATTATTTTGAAAAAGAGGAAATTACTTCCAATTTATTACAATGGTATTTGTGGGTAAAATACAATAGTTATCAATACATAAAACTTAATTAGATAGTAACTTATTAACTAACAAAATCTGAAGCCCTCAAGCTCTCTAATCTAATACTTAATTTTTGTTTGTGCTAATATCCAAGAACCAACAAAATAATATTTTTCATTTCATAAGTTGCCAAGGCTGAGGATTGGGAAGATGCTCGAAAAATACACTATCCGTACGTCGTACATGTTATGAAAGAAGTGAGATATTTAAAGTACAAGCCCTTGTGTATTGGTGCACTTATTAAACGTAACTACGTTCTCACAACTGCCGCTTGTGTAATTAACAAGGGTGCTCGGTATTCCATAGTTGACGGATGGTTCCGGTACCACGTCAACAAGACTATTCGTCACCCAATCTTGAAGGAGTAAGATATTCTGTTGCAATCAGCTTTATATTTAAAACTGGAACTAAAAAAAAACTCTTTTTTTCGGCAGGTCATCTGGTACAGTGAATAATATAGCTATTTTGGAGTTAGAGCGAGAAATAGAGTCCAACCAATTATTCAAAATCGTAAATCTACCGCATTTTCAAGAAACTGTTGAAATAGATAGGAAAAGTATTATGATACGCTGGGGTTTGCATCAACAATGCTATAAAATGAAGACTGTCCAAAATCTCGACGTCGGCACCAACACTGGTTTTTGTCGTAACAGGTTAAAGCGGAATAAGAATCGGATACTCCCGAAAGTAGTGGTTTGTGTGGACGAAAACATAGACTTCAAACGCTTTTGTGTAAGCACTGAAAATAATTTTACCGTACAAAAGTTTAGTTGGGAAGGTTTTCTATAAATTCCGTTGTCTTACAGGATGATGTGTATCTGTTGGTTCAAAAAAATGGCAATTATACTGTGCTCATTGGTATCAGTGCTGGGATTACGAACTTATTTGCTCAGGTATCGTTGTATGTGGATTGGATCAACAGTAAAATAATTAATAGCCCCAAAACATATGACGATGACTTAACAAGGACCAAACCCTTCAATGAAAACATGGAAATTGCCAATAAAGGTGAGTGTTTATTATTTTTTTTGTGTTTTCATTACCTATACTCTATAAATAAGATCTCCACAGAAAAAAGAAAACCTCCTTCTTATGATGAAATGATATACATAAATTAGAGATTACCTGATGCTTATCTTAATGGTGGTAACACTTCTAGGAAAGATTTTGAAGCAAATGTCTTCACTGTCGAATATACCAAACAATAAAGATATGGGTGATTCTGACGTAAGTGGTCAATTTCGTGTCCAGAGCTCATGCTTCTACAAGAAGCTATAACTAAATGCTCAAATTGCGTGAAGTTATGTTGAAAATGTTAAACTTTCTAGGAACAAACTTCCAAGCTGATACATTGACTCCTCAATGAGATAATTAAGAAACTATAGTCAAAATGTCACTTCCATACCCTGTCCCAATCTCAATTTCGCACCGAAAAGCTCCTACTCGAAAAAAATAAGCTTTTCTGCCATGTGCTCGCACATACATTCTCAAGTAGAGACGTAGTATGTTACATTAATGTCATAAAAATATTTATTTTTGATCTATAAGCAAGATTTTTGATCAAATACCAAATTTCCCACTATTCGAACAAAAATGTCATTTACCGCAGAAATCACTTTAAAAACTCACATTGTGGTATTTCGTAACATCTTTTAGTCGTTACTTTTCTAGTCTCACATCATTACAAGAAAAACGCACAAGCCAAAGCTATTAAAATCTCGAATCTCTTTTATTCACACATATTTTCATTTTCAATTTTCGTGTATACAAATATTTTGGTCACTTCCGTTGACCCCTGGCTCCAGCACTTTGTTACTCACACATCTAATTGTAAGTAAAATTTTTTTTCTTGTACCATTTATTACAGACAGACGTTATGTAAGTGGAAAATTGTTCATATTACGTCTACGAGTCGCAATAGTACTCCAAAGCTCAAAATGTCACTTTCGTACCTCTCAATGGTAAAAGTGTCTAGCTTTCCTGCATCGGAACTTTACAAAACTTTTTTTTCCAGTATTTTTGTTATAGACACGTATCTCGGCGTTTGGTCTAATTGACCTTTTTCGCGAGATACTGCTTTTTTTGAGTTTGATGCCACCAATTAAAAGTTATGGGGTTTTTTTTTTTTTTTTTTAATTACGTACTTCTAGCAAAAATCAACGAAATCTCATTTTTAGCGACTGTTATCGCTCCTCTTTAAACAGCTATAACTTTTGAACGGAGGCACTAAATGGCAAGAAATTTCTTTTAATCGATAGGGTTTAATCCTAGCTTTTATTTCATTTAGATAAGAATACTTTAATTGTACAAGCAACTAAGCCACACGCATCAGAAGTAGAGATATTTTTTTCAAAAATTGACTTATACAAAATTTTGAAGTATTTTGAACCAAAAAATTTTTAGTGGAATCGCTTTAAATATTTTTTATGAACAATATTTAAAGTACAACTACTAGGAAAAATAATTTTTTCTATCTACTTTTTTCTGAAAAGTTCTTTTGGCATTTCGAGCTACTTACGGGAGAATCACCCCTGTATACTTATTGGCCGTGCGACAGAGACACGCTGTCTAGGACAATTAATTAATCTATGACAATCAGCATTAAAATATATTTTTGTAAGATTTAAAATAAAGCTTGCTACGTGTTACCATCCTGTCAGTAAATATTTGAAATTGTGAAAAAACGCTATTTTCGTCCTGACGTACGCCAAATAATTTATAATAAATTTTAGGTCAAAAAAAGTATGTGGAAAACGATTTGTGTATGTTTTTCAATTTTAAAAATACATGTTATTTATTTTTTTTAAATAAATCGCGTCGCTGGACTATGCACTTTACGTTTTGGCCATGGAAAGCTTTATAATATAAGTTTCAAACCAAGGCCTTACAATAAGTTAGGTGGTGATTTTATCTTTTTAAATGTTACCTATTTGTTTATTGAAAATTTTTCTTTGTTGTCTCATCTAGTTTATGTTTAATTAAGCGTAGTGGGTAGATAATTTTTTTCTAACCCTCTAATGTCACAAAGCTGCTTTTTGTTGCTCTACAAATTTTTTCACAAACTTGCTTAGAACGTATTACTTCTGGAGCTTGTGCATTTAATTTAAATCAGTTTTCTGTTTTTCAACTTATGACATTATAATTTAAATTGAGAAAAAAAATTATCTTAGGCCTTTTACCGCCCTTGATCCTTTCCTGGGATAATTTCAACATATCCGATGCGACCGTCGACAGTGGAAGTCAAAAAATTGGTGAGTGTTAATATTATATAAAAAATACCATATACAGAAATTTTCCACGCTTCCTTATACAAAAACTTTTATTATATAACTACATTGATGAATATCAATATAATAGAACACAATGTTTTGAAAATGTGGAAAAAAATTTTGCATGTAAAACTTCATGTATTCTTTTATTTTTTCATGACTATAAATTACTGTGGACCCGTTTATAAATGTTAATAAATAAATAGAAATGCATACAACAAACTTCTAAAATTCCTGAGCTAAGCGATTCGCATTAAAAGGGTTATAAGAACTGTATTTTTTGTTTTAGTTCCTTATAATGACTGTGCCGAATGCAAAAACATGCACAAACTTTCGAGATACATGATTGTCAGAGTTCGCTATTCTAATCGCAATCATTAATCTTTAAAAGTATCAAGTAAAATGATGATTTTTGGAGTCTTTTTGAGGACCTGTGTTTCTATGATCACCAATCTAATAAAGTCGGTCGAGTAATGTTTATTATAATTCATGAGTGCATCAAAAATCATTCGATTAGTTAAAAAACATGATTTCTCAAAATCGTTAAAAACCCTACTTAATAACCAAATTGAAATTTAATGCATCCAGTGGAACAAGTAAAGATGATTTTCTTTCAGTATTCATGAGTAGGAATTACGTTTTAAGCTAGAATCAAAATGTTAAAACTGCTACATGAAAAATGAAATTTAGGATATAATGAGGACCCTAGTATAAATGTAGATATATTTTTATTCATATTGTTTTTTCATATTATGCATCTTTAATTACCAAACAAAAGCAAAAATTTCTGGAGAAAGAGAACTTTTTTTGGTAGAGGCCAAGTCATGCAAGTATTTTTCTTGGTTTACTTTTTTTTGCATAGTTTGAAGGCAAAAAGGAACTCTGGTAAAACAGATATGTGAAGTCCTTCAGAGTAATTATAATTTTCCAACGTTACCATACTTAACGCTGAGGTATGAGGGCTCATTGTGGGATTACAAGGGACCATTATTTTGCCCTGCTCGACTGACTATTTAATAAAGAATAATTTGTATGTAGTGGGACAGCGAGATGGGTATAATCTTCAGAAAAACGCCATTACGTAGATGGATCCCACCATAAATATGTAGTGTAATATTCGTCATGAGACGCGAGGGAGAAGTTTTAGTACCAGTTATTGCCAAATGATGCTTTTTTACGTTGTAGAATGGCGATAAATTTTCGCGGTTTTCTTTTGAACACGTACAATAGTAGAGGTTTTAGTTTCAACTGAGACTTTTCGACGCTAGTAGTCGCGATTCATGACGAATTCATCTTGGGTTTTTACTAAAGAGGTGACAGACTTATGAGGGAAGAGAAAATCACTGGTTTCACCACGCAAGTAGTTGTAAGGATGATGGTTACCGAGACGCGAAGAGCTGGCCAAGGCCTTGGCCAGTCAATTTGATAAAAGCCCCAATTTCCATATTCAAACCTTCGCATAGATAATCAACATTAAGCGCTATCAGCATCCGAAGTTCCGAAATATCAGAAACTAATAGATTTCATAGAGTACTTTACATTTAACAAAATACCTTTATTTCACACAACTTACGATCTACTACTTTTGATGATAAAAAAGCTCATTAACGTATCGTCAAATGAGTTAAAAATTGTACAATCTCTTTCTCTGTCAAGATGAACCTACAAAGAAGTGGATACTAAATGAGGAAGATCTCGCAGATTATGAAGTAGTGCTATTGAGGCCGAGCCAAACGGGGGGTGATGAAGAACATGTGCAGGTTGAGTTGCCGGTACCCGCACTACTTGACGTGTTGAATGACAACAACCAGGTCAAGATTACCTTCGCGACTTACAAGCGTAAGTATGAATTTCAGAAAGATTTTTTCAGTGTCACTTCACAAGACCAAGACCATCTAAAACTCTATTAGACTATTTTATAATATTCGTTTCAAATTTCGAGACAGCTGAATTTAACTTATCTTATGTACGAGAAATCTAATAAAAATTAGAATGCCTATTAATCCGATGTCAAAATACATGTAGCGTGATTATCAAATAGAGAAAAGAAGTACAACTGGTTTATGGAATTATTCACAAGACCACGATAAACAAAATTGGAGAACTAATTGTATTGAATTGTAATAGTCTACAGTAAAGATGACTCAGAAATATGAATATTACGAACTAATATTGACTACAGTCAAGAAAAGAAAAATTGAAAAGATTTTTAGCAAAATTAGGTTGTCTATTGAGTGTCGTCTCCCTCAATCCCACTGGACTAGACGAAAAATTATGTTGCCTTGGTCTTAAAATTACATAGAACAAAAATGACATCAAAACTAACATAAAGTCTTGACAACTCCCTATTACGAAAATTATATGTTCACAGCGAATGAAGTCACTTTCTTGCAAAATAACTTGTCCGTGGTTAGGCCATCGGTCTACGGTACCACTGCCGGCAGGATTGTCAACAGCGACATTGTTTCCGTGTCCCTCAATGATGGCGAGCGTGTTATTTTCAGTGAAGGCAGTTTCATACATATCCTTTTTCAGCTTCTAGTGACTGAAAACGTCGGCAACCCTACATGCGTCTATTGGAATTTTACCAACAAGTAAGTGCAGATGACCCTCATTTCCCGAGTGACATTTTTACTCTGATCTATTCTTCATAAGGATTGCTTCATTTGAGTCTCTTTCAAATTTATAAAGTACTGAATGTTAAATTAATCTTTTATTTCATAAATTTACTATTGATACTTGCTATGACATGGCCCACAGTTGTTCATTTGACATAATCTTAATTGATACGTATGCAACTTATAGAACTGTACACTACTCTTTCTATTATTTATGGTTTAACACAAATCATAAATATCGTTATTGTTACTTATTGTTACTGTTTTTATTATTATATTATTAATTATTACAGTGACTGGTCAGAAGATGGTTGCGCCATTCAACAAAGCAAAAGCAACAAGACCCACAGTGTGTGCCAGTGCAATCATCTAACGAACTTTGCTATTCTTATGGATGTCCACGGGACCAAAATTGATTTCACGAATGACTTTATTCTGCGTATCATCACTTGTGTCGGCTGTAGTATCTCCATCGTATGTTTGGGCCTTGAGATCATTACTTTTCAGCTGTTCCAAAAGCTCAAGGTAATAGTTTCACGAAATCAAAAATGTGGCATCCCTTGAGTTCTTTTTATTACCTCTGATTTATGTATCCATTAATTTTTTAATTGGTTTTTAATTTTAATTGATTTCAAATATATTTTATATTAATAGTATGGCATGGCAGTAAAATACGAGGTAAAATATTTATTTGAGTTTTTGGCTCATGTGGAAGAAATTAATAGTTATTTGCGTTACAAGTGCGGAAAAAAAGATTTTCCACATGAGTTGTAATTAACGCGCTCAAGTCACCGAAGTTGCTGGGAACGAGCAGCACGCGTGCGATCGCACGGCATGAGTTACTGGCATCGGCCAGGAGTGCGAGTCAATCACTCGAGTACGAAAAATTGTCCACATGAGTTACATACAAGATTTTTCGTAATATGTGTGAGGAAAATTAATATAAATTTTGAAATAAGTAATTTAAATAATGACTTTGAAGTTTATACATTTTTCGTTATTCATCTATATGAGTTGGGTCTATTATTGAAAGATAGTTGAATCTAAAGCAAAAAATAAATGATTTGCAAGGTAGGTTTTGCGGGGACCAAGGGGTGGAGCCCCTTGTGAGGGACAGGGGGTGAAGCCCTCCTCGCTGCAAAAAATCAAATGATCGTTCTTTTAAAAAAAAATTTGACAACCATTTCCTAAACTAAAAAAACAAATTTGATGGAATAAGGGTATCATTATAAAAAAAAAATTACCACCAAAGGGCAATACTGTGCTAGGCTCTGTCCTTGTAAGTGTTAAGCGTCTGTCCGTGTTTAGCGCTACAAATAAAGTTATCGTTCTTAAAAAAAACTACTTTATTTTTTAGAAACTATATATATCAAACTAATTTTATTAAAATTTTATAATTTTTCCCGAAAAATCTCGTGTTTTAAGTGTTTAATTAAATTATATTAAACTTAAATGGAATATAATTTACTACAGTTTTAAAAACTTAAATGTGCAAGTTAGTTTTACTGAATTTCACAATATTCTTTGTACATTAAGAATTTATTGGTTACATTTAAAATAACGTAAGATATTTTCCCAACTTTTTAAAAATTTTGGTAAAAATATTTTCAGGAGTGTGGAAAAAGATTTTTCCGCCCTCGGGTGGTTTTGGGAGGCTGGTACTTCCTCGGGCGAAAAAGCAGTTTTCTGGAACTCGTTCGAAAAGTCTCCTTTGCGAACCTCGTTACGTCCCTCGCCTTCGGCTCGGGCTGCAAACCTCTCGGTTCGCAAACAGAGACTTTTCAAACTCGTAGGAAAACTACTATTTCGCAATAGTGTGCGGAAAATTGGTGTTTTCTGTACTGGTATTAGTGTGGAAAATCGATTTTCCGCCATAGTGTGCGACAAAGGTTTTTCCGCACAGTGTGTGGAAAAAGTGTGTGGCAAAGGTTTTTGCCGCACAGTGTGCGGAAAAGGTGTGTGGAAAAGGTTTTGCCACACACCGCAAAAAATTTTGCTACACACTGGAAATCAAAATTCATACCTATTTTGTACCTATTTTCCTCACCCATTGTGAAAAAACTTGTACGCAACTCGTGCGGGACGATTTCCCGCACTCGTGTGATAGACTCGCACTCGTGGCCGGTGACGGTAACTCGTACCCACTACCACTCGTGTGCTTAATTGGTACTCGTTCCCGTCAACTCTGGCCACTCGTGTGAGTCAATCACTACACGTGCGGGAAATCGTCTTTTCCGCACTTGTTACGTAAATATCTATTCCACACACTTCTTTCATGATCAGTGTGAGAAATTTGATTTGTCGCACTAAAAACAGTGTATAAAACACCTATTTTTCACCCACAATTGCGAAAAATATATGAATTACTTTAATTTCATTACCCTATAGCAGAAGTTATTGAGATACTTTGTTTTTTTCCGCAATTCATTTAAAAATTATGTTGTACTCATTTCTACAAAAGACACAATATATTAAAATTTAGAAGGCCTAACTTTATAGTTTAAGAGAAATTTAATCCGAAAGATTTTCGATCTCACGTGGGCTCTTTCAGAGAAGTCATTGCGGAATGTTCGAGCCAGATACATGTTTACTTCATACTTGTTAACTCTTTACTGAATCACGTGACGGAAAACAATATCAAAAGTTACTGTGGTTAAAACTATTCCTGAATACTTACTCTAGCAATCATAGTCGTTTATTTCAGTAGTTTTTTTTTCTCTTGTTCTTATGCGTGTACGTAAGACAAACGATTTCTTCACACATTATGTACAAGATTACTTACTTAAGATATTAAAACTTGACCCTAATTTTTAATGTTCATCAACCACAAATTCTAGCCATAGACAGACACAAAATCTTTACTGTCTTCTTTTGCTTCGACTCAACTCTACACTACACTCCTTTCTGTCTCCCAATTATACTCATCTACGCGATGATACACATTTTTACAAGCTCTTTCTGTCTCACTCTATACATCTTTTTTTCCCTTTTTTTGCAGACCAACGTTACAAATATTCATAAAAATTTGTGCATCTGCCTGCTCATTGTGCAGGCCCTATTCGTTGGTGGGGTTGAACAAACAAGCCAGAAACTTGTCTGCGGCATCATTGCACGTCTGCTTCACTTTTTCCTTTTGTGCGCCTTTGCTTGGATGTTCATTGAAGGTATAAATCGGAATGTTTTTCAAATTTTATATTTACCTTCAGTAGTGGCAGAGTATTTGGTGTCCAGTCCACTCGTATTTCAATTCCTTTGTTGTCCGTAGGTTTACAGCTTTACTTTATGCTGATCAAAGTCTTCGAAACGGGGAGATCTCGCATGCGTTGGTACTACTTGTTTGCGTACGGGATGCCACTGATGGTGGTCGCTATCGCATGTGCTTTGAATCCCCGGGGCTATGGCACCGAACATTACTGTTGGCTGAAAACGACGGATTACTTCATATTTAGCTTTGTGGGTCCTGTCATAATCATCCTGGTGGTACGTAAATTCAAACATTTTTCAAGCCCACTTAATATTATATAATGGTAATCTTTAAGATTTTAATGTATTTTGTGTGAACCATATAACAATATCGCATCACCTAAAAATAAATCTTGTTTGTCTTTTTAAATGAAACATTTAGGTGAATTTTGGGTTTCTCTGCATGGCAATGAAGGTAATCTGCAGACGGACCAATAAAACCATCTCCGCGAACACCAAAGATCACGCACAGATGGACAGTCTAAAGTAAGCCTTCTCAACTTTTTTTCTGTTGGTATTTGTAAAACTTTCGGTTTTTTAAATTGCTTAACAATAATACATCCCGTGATGTAAAATGTCGCTGTGTGTATTACTACTTTTCCTGTTCCTTAATCGTAGTCCAAATTGTAACAATGTACTATTTTAGTCTGAATAAAGTTTGCTTTACTTTTTGGGACTATTTTGAAAAGAGTATTTTTCAAAAGGCTTTATGCAAAAATGTTACCAGTTATTTTAGTTTTAATAACTACCGAAGCAAATATCGCTTCGTGCATCAATTTGAAACAACGCTACCTGCTGAGGAAAATTGGTCGATACAAACTAACAAGAATAAACAGCCTTTTATGGACAGTGATCTGTTGCGAGCGTTTATTTCAACAATAGTGTATTTTACACAACTAACGGAATTACCTTGGGTGTTGTGTATACTTCCGAGCAGAAAAGTACCTATGTAATAGCGCATTAGAAAGTAATATTTATTATGCTTTCTCATACATTATATATATTTCATCCGAGAAATTTACTTTTTTTTTTCTTCATGAAATTATAAAAAAAGCATTATTTGCTGTTAATACGCTACTTGGGGCTCAAAAAACTTATTTTAGTCGTTGAATATATATATTATTATTGAAATAAACACTTGTAATCTATCGTTGTCTATCTGATGCTGTGTATTCTTGTTAGTTAGCATCGACATATTTTCTTTTGTAGGTGGCATTGTTTCAAATTGATGCACAAAGCGAATTAAATGGATGGATAAGCCTTGTATACTATTGAATGTTACTCTAAATAAGCATTGAGTATTACTACGTTATGTATTTTTATTAAAAAAAATGCTAAAGTTTGACAAACGCTAAAATCATGCAAAAGCAAACAAAATTAGTAAAATAGTGGTTATCGTATTTAGCAATGTTTCTCCTCAAGGCAATAACCGATTTGGGGAAATCCCTCGTATACTTGCTCTGGCTGAATGGGCATTAGGTGCAAACTATTTTTTTATTCTACTTGCTATGTTTGCGTCCCAAGATAAATAAAATGCCTTAAGTAGAAGTATTAGGGTTCAGTGTAATAAATATTTTATAATCCTTAAAATCGGTTAAACAGGGTCAAAATAACCTATTTAACATTTTGTTTCTATAGCCAGCCTTTTCAGCATTGTAAAATTTTTAAAAATATTCAGTATTTGAATCATATGATGAAATACACAAAGCTGAAACAATTCTTAATTGGCAGTTTTTTTATTGTTTTTTTTTTTTACACATATTTTCTCGCAATTGCTTTATTTCTTTTAAATTTTCGAAAATTTATTTATTTTATGTAGGGTCACTTCATACTTGCTTATACGTCACTTATTTGTGAATTTTTCATCATCAGATTCATTAATAAGCTATAAAGAGATTTGCATTGTGTTAGTTTACCCCGTTTTGTACTGAATTAAAATTCTTCTTTACGCAATAAGTAATAGAAAATATTTTATTGAAATTTTTTAGGATAAGGTTAAAAGGCTTCATGATGTTGGTTTTCTTGCTGGGTTTGACCTGGACCTTTGGACTGTTGTTCATGAACCGTCAGACTTTGGTCATGGCATACATCTTCACAGCGTTGAATAGCCTCCAGGGACTTATCATTTTTGTGTTTCACTGTCTGCTAAACAAAACGGTAAAGAAAAATTACTTGAATACTACACAATTATCTTCCATTTTAATTTAAGTATTGAAGTAAGGTATTTATAATTTTTCTAAACTAATAGTGCAGAACGTAGCAGCTTTTTTGTACCAAATAATTCTTGAATTCATATAAGAAAAAAAGTCTTGAGAAAATACATTTTTTTCATTGCAAAACAACCATTACTTACTTTTGAGCCAACGTCACAACATACTGTCAGTTTTTACTGTGTTTTAAGCACAAGTCTTACTTACGGCAGAAAACGTATCATTGATTAATTATCAGTGAGAGATATTCTCAGAACAACTTTAGCTTATCACATATAGTAAAAATTTACTCTTAAAAGTTTGTAAAGTAAAAATATACACCTTTTTCGTAAACTTTTATCATCAGCCCTGAATCACTTGTTAATATACGTTTTATCCGTAATAAACTAATTCCATGTTTTTGCTAGGATGTAGAGAGATACTATTCCTTCACATGAAACTTTTGGATTGACTTAAAACCATTGAAACAAGTATTGTGAGTAAAATAATAATGGTTACTCTCGTATAGGTTTGCAAGGAGTATCAGCAGTTCATTGAACAGTATTGCTGCGAATTTAAAAATAAGCTCATGAACGACAATGGACCTACCTCGAGTAGTAGCAATAGCAATTATCGTCTGTGATGCCAGTATTGTTAGCTAAAAGCTCAGAGCGCTTGCAGCTACAAGAAAGAAGTATAAGTTCGAGTGGTCCATGGGTTTCTTCAACTTCCCGCTCCATCACGACCATCAAAACCACGTCCGTCACCAGAAACAGCGGCACCATTTTTCTGTAGTAGTACAGATCGTTTGTTTCCAAATTGCAAAGAAATACTTTTACTTGGGATGGACCGGATACTCCATTGTTTTTCATTATGGTTACCACATTTTCTAGGTCAATGGAACGAACTGTGGTAATCAAGTAACTATCAAAAGATCTATTTGTCATAAATTAGCTTCAAAGTATAATAATTACTAATGAATCAATTAAAAAGATTGTTTCTTCAAACTGTTTCAAGCTTACTTGAAATTTTTATTCAAATACTATACATTTTTAACATTTTAGAGTATGGTAAGGTTTTGAAATACATAAATATATTATGAACTTAAAAACTGAATTGTTTTCAAATCTATATAAATGTTGCCGTTACTGTTACAAGCTGTTCAACATCGTCTTATAATAATTAAAAATAATAAATAAAAATAAATAATCTTCATCAAATTTTTTCACGATCACATCCTACGTACTTACTTGTTTTTTATTCTTAGTAAAAGCTTGCTTCAATAGCGTATGTTGGACCAATTCTTTTTATGTGAAGTTAGAGTTATATTGAAAAGGATTAGGTAACTCTGAGTTTAATATCTTTGCTCGCGACGAACTGATTGCTCCGATTTTCTTACAACCTTCAATACAGGCAGACTTGGATAAAGTCGTATTTATTTTTTGAAAAAAAAAATACTGGTATATTTGGAAAAAGTAACTGTTTTAGTAATTAAATAAAATGTTGCATGTAAAATAAAGTACTTAAATTTTTAAAATTTTGTTTAATTTATTTTAAATTATTTTAACAAATTTAAAAAATCTAAATATTTTATTTCAAATACCACATTTCATGTAAAATATTTTATGTACAAAAAGCTTTAAATACAATTATATTTGCTCACTAGATTTTAAATAATGAATTGGAATAAAAATCTATTTTATGAAAGTATTTTCAGTTATTCAATCAAATAGAAATGTATTTTAAATAACTTACTCCTAATACGATTGTGATAAAAAATTTTTATTTGAAATACTTGATAAATTAATTATATTTCAATTATTTTATATTAAATACTTGACTTAATACATTTGTATTTAATAAAGTAATGGAAATAATTGAGTCAAATACAAGTATAATTTTTCAACGTGTTTTCATTAAAAACATAATTGTCCACGACAAAGTGCGTTACCATGACATTCAAAATTCACATTTTTTTATTTTATTCTTATAATGTTTCCAAGCAAAATCAGCACTATGATAGCATATCTATTAGTATTACCCAAACCCAACTAAATAAAATTTTTGTAAAAAAACCTAAGGTGAATTCCTCGATCAGAAAGCAGCTGTTACAAAATGAATATTGTATGTGGGTGCCGTGTGTAGTTTTTTAATACTCGTCATACTCACGATCTTTGCTTATATAATATTAAAACACATACGTGTATATCTACACATTAATTTTAGATTTTGGTTAATGAGGACAAATGTTTATTATTTTTGATTTTTGTATTCAATTTATATCTTGAAACCATTATAGGATGTTTTTAAGCCAAAGATTAGATAGATCTACTTGCAAGTCTTGAGCTTTTGTGTTCTGTAAAAAAAACTCGCATCTGGTGAGCTATCATTCAATTAAAAAAATATCCATCAGCTTCAGTGCTCGTACATACGTACATTATTGAAATTCTATGAAGCCTTGGAGCCGTTACGCATTCGCCAAAAGAGTATATTAAGAGTGGAAAAATCACTCGGGAACAACCTATGTTAGAGTGGTCCCGAAACGCTTTAATATTATTCATTAGTATTGGAAATGCAACATTTTAATACATTTTTTAATATAATTGTTTTTTATCAAGGTATTAGAAATAATGAAGTAAACTACAAATGTATTCAAGCTAATGATTGCAAATAATCCATCAAATACAATTGTATCTAAAACAATGTATATATTTCGTACAATTTATTTAAAATAAAGTATTTTAACTTCTTTCTATTCAAATACTGTATTTAATATTCATCGTATTTAAGTATAAATGCATTTAAAATACAAACGTATTTGATGATTTTATTTAGAATAAAATAGTTTGGATACTGTATTTTAAATTAAAAAAAATAAATATTATTTTAAACCATTCTTAATGATTGAAATATTTTATTTAAAATAAAATACTCCTTTAAGTATTTTATTTGAATTACTATTTTTAATATAATGATGAATACAGAATTTAGTTTAGATATTTAATTTAAATAAAGTTATTAAGTATTGGGATAACTTGAATTAAAGCTCAAATAAAGTATTTCAGAGTGTTTCTACTCTATCTAATACTGCCAATTTCTAAGTACAGGTATATTAATTCACCATTGGCTGAAATTTCTGTTCAAGTCTCTCCGTTCATTCCATCATTGTGTCATGGTAAAAGAGTTATGTTTCAAAATTTTCGATAAAAGACCATGTAAAAGCTAATAAATTAAAAAATGAACTTGTGAAATGATTAAATTACTTTAAAATAACAATAGTTTTTTAAATCATTTTTTAATTTAATTAAAATAATGAGCAAATGTATGATAGGCTGTTTAAACGAATTATAACTGAAAATAAAAATTTTTATTATAAATGGACAGATTACAATATGTAAGTTGATTAATGTTTTTTATTTATTACCAGAGTATACAAAAAAAAAGTAATACATTGCAAAGCATAAACTGCATTCACATCCTACAGAGGTAAATCAATTACCTGTTCGCAGGCTGGTACATAATTTTTACAAAAGAAAAAAAAAAATATAATAATTATTACTACAAAATTCTTACATACTAGATTTATACCTAACGCAATACAATATAATTAATTCTACAGACTTGCGTACTATCATTTATCTAATCATTTTAATTATTTTAATTATTTGATTAAGATAATGAAACATATATTTTTATGAAATAAATTTTGAAATCAAATAAAAATGTATATATCATAATAGAATATTTGAACATATCCATTTTTTAATCTTATTTCTAGTTTTTTTGTAGTTATGTCTAAACCTTTTAAATTTGTAGGTAGTTCATTAAAAAGTTTTATTGCACATATGTAGCTGTTTTTAGTACTAACAGTTTTAAAGATTTTTGGTAATTGTATCAGTTTTTTTCGTGTAACGCTGCTGGAGGTTAATTATAGGGAGGTGTTGGAAAATTATATTAAGTTAAAGGAGCGGACGTATGTTTTTCTTGATTTTTCAGAACTTTCACCCTTTGTAACAAGAATTAAAAAAAAAGAGAGGAATTTGGTTTGGAAAAGCGCAAATAATAAAGAAAGACACTCGTTTTTAACAGAAATGTTAAAATAAAAGCAAAAAACATGTACGCACCAGCAAGCAATCATCCACGTTCTACTTAGCCCAAACGTATACCTGTTTAGGTGCGGATCGGTGAGCTACCATACGTAGCATGTACTATTTCAGCCGAAACCGTCTTCGTGGGCGGCCGTAGAACTACGTCATGAGCCGGTGTGCACACATCACTGAACGACTTTTGTCAATTTGGTCTATATATACTAACCAGACACTTTTTTCGCCACTTGCGGGAGCGAATCATGCCGCCACGCGGTCGGAGATTCAGTTATACCATTACGTCAGCATTTACAATGCCAGTGTTCATCCGTTGTCGAACTGTCGATAACCAATACAAGTCTGCCAAGGCGTAACCAAACGGGACCCCTACCTAGCGGCAAATTCAAACGTTATAAAACCAATCATCTTATATTTAAGCTCTTAAGCCCCTGAACCCTTTATCACAAGTACTTTAACCCCATAACCCTGTACTCTTAAGTCCTTAAACCAAATGACCTGGGGTGTAGAGTTCAATTAGTTAATAATCTCGTTTTTTTGTAAACATAAATAGCGCTACTTATTACAAAAAAAGAAAGTAACTAGTAAATCGTTAAAATGGTATTGATAGGGTGAAAAAAAAATTAATAATTGAAATAACTCGATTAGCTTATAGAATTAAGATTATCAACAAACATATTTTTCCACTCCCAATCCCTTGAGCTCCTAACCCTTTACCCCAAATGCTTTAACCCTATAACCCTGTACTCTTAATCCCTTAAACCAAATAATCCTGGGTTCCGAGTTTAATTAGTAGTTAATAATTACATTTTTTTATGTAAAAGAGTTACTTGTCTTAAGAAAAAGAAATAACCTAAAGGAAATAATCCATTCACCTAATAACACTTTAATTTTGGTGCGGTATGGTGATCGTTTCGTTACTAGGAGAAACATGCTAGATTTTAAATTAAGTCAAGCTCATCACTTATATACTTACATGACAAATTAAAACTTTTTAAAATTAAATATATAAAAAGCGACACAGTAAAACGATTTGAAATTTTTTACGGTATACAAACGTTCAAAGTTTCGAAAAGATTTATCAGAAAAACCTACGTGTGATAAGTGTCCTCTCAAACCCCATAACTCTTTATGCAATTCCAACGTAAGTAGTAAACTGATGCGTTTAGTTACATCAGTTGATTTTAATTAATTACTTATCACCTTAACTAATTCATCACAATTTTTATGCAAAAAGTGCTAACAACAACTTCGAGTGTCACAACTTTAAAACTTTTACAACTACTGAAGTTGTACTGTACAAGGATAAATAACTTATAAGTCTAGTGAAATACAAGAGTGATACTATTTTATAATTTGATATAATTTTATAGATATAGTCTTTTTTGAAAAAAATCGAATTATGATCTTCTTTGTTTTTGGTCATTTTCTAGAGTAGAAGCACTTGGAGTAAAAGGCTAGAGGCTTCAAAGCTTAAAAATGAGAAATTTTATGTGTTAATAACTTTTACTTATAGGGTAACCAAGTTATTTTAATAATCAATACTCTTTTTCAACCTACAAAGATCATTCAAATGATTTACAAGTTATTTATTGTTTTTTGTGATAAGTAGCTCTTTTATTGTTAGTAAAAAAATGAAGTTATAAACTAATTGAACTCTACACCAAGGGTTATTTTGTTCAGGATTATGGGGTTTGAGCAGGTTTTATAACGTTTGAATTTGCCGCCACGCTGTCGAACTCCAACACTATTGCGCAATGTTATTTTGTATAGATTTGTACGTAGTGGCTGTCTGCTACGGCAAACAGCAGCCAGCACCTATTCTCTGCACCACGTGTTTTGCATTTCGGTCACAATTGAAATTTCTTGGGTCATTTAATTTGCAAGAGTTCAAGTGTTAAAACGTAAAATGGGCAAATTTGGTCCACGCCTAGCCACGAGAAAAAAGGCTAAGCGCTGGAGGAAAGGTCAAAGTGCCAGCTCGAATCCTGAATCAACAAAACACCGGGACCAGGTGCGCTCGGCTTTTTTCCAACCCATTTCTGGTGAGTATCAAGTGCAGCCTCCAAATTTGCATGGCAGGGATACGTTAATTTTTCTTTAATTATTCGTTTGTCAATCAGGCGGTGGTAGTCTTACGGTCGATGCTCTGACAAAACACAATGCCTTCCAAGGAAAGCAGCCAAAGATCAAAGATCATGACTCCAAACCGATGGATGATGACTCGATGGATGCATCTACTTGCGAAACATTTGACACATTTGCCACCAGTTACACCAATTGTACAAACATTTCGTTTAGTCGGTAATGATTTTCAGCTCTCTTATCAAAATTACTTCAGTTGATACAACATTTGTCTAAAATATCTTCCCGTCATCCAGATTCTTGGACCACTTTCAATCTAATTCGGCAATTCACAAGGAAATGCTGGCTGTTTTAGCAGCTATTACCGAAGTTATCAAACAAAATGGAGGCACTGAATCTTCAACGGAGTATTATGCAGCTCTTGTGAGTCATTAACATCCTTCGATAGCTTCTAGCTACTACTTTTATCTACAAAATTGTTTGAAAATAAAGATTTTTGTGATCTAATTTTGTCTCATTTTGCAGATGACAGCCTTAGAAGCTGCAGAAACACAAGATTCGGTCACTGCTATTATTTCGCTTTTGGGTATGGGTATGAAAACCGTGCCAAAAAATGTTCTGAAACAACAGTTTGGTCGTGCCAGTCAAGTGTTTTTGGAAATAATGACCAAACATGCGAGCGAAGAAAACTTCCTAATCTTGAGACACGTAAGATTCCATCAAAGTTTTCATGCTACCCATTCTTATTTGCAGTTTAGTTAAACATATTTAATTTACAGTGCATAAGTTGTCTGTCCATTTTACTGAGAGTTCAAGAAGGAGCTGTATGGGCTGAGTCTTCCACGATTCATGTGTTAAATGCCATTTTATCATTTACTATACACAGCAAGCCAAAATTAAGAAAATCAGCACAACATGCCATTTGTTCTATTTTAAAAGGTACTATTATAATAAACCTTGAATGATTACTGTAACTTCTACCATTTGCATTGATTACTTCAGGTAGTGACATCATGAAAAGTGACGACCCTCCAACGCATCATCCGGCAGCACTGCACGTTGCCAAACATTTTTTAGCCCAATTAGAATCATCCGGAAAGCCAGGGCACGTGACCAGTACGTTACACGTTCTCTCTTTACTCAAAGATATTATTCATCAATTCCCTAAGAATTCTGTCAAGGTACGGATCATAATATATATAGTAGTAATTATCTGATTGTTTGATTTTATTTCATTCAAATAACTATGTACCAATAATGTTTGTTCTATGACAGTCACTTTGCGAAGGATTGCTTAGTATCATGACTTTGAACAATGTTCTGGTAACATCTTGTTGTTTACAAACCTTACACGGTTTGTTTGTGTCTAAGCCAACTGAAACAACTCTACCACCACAACTGAACGCACAGATCATAAATGCCCTCTTCGATTATCAACCAGCTTCTGGAGATGTGCAACCAACTTTAGCTTGGCTTGCAGTTATGCAGGAAGCATATTGCAATTTGGCCCTGTGAGTTTCATTTTGTAAATACATCTTGCAGATAATGTTGAATCAAATATGTTGTAACTATTTTTGATTCTTAGGCATGATCCTGAACTCTGTGCAGCTAATATTCCTCGAATCATTGAAAATTGTATGAACCTGTGGCTCTCCGACAAAACTGAAGTTATCTCTGGGGCATCCAACACATTAAAGACTCTGCTTGAAACTTGCATTGCTACTCTGTGCGAAAAAAAAGAACTTGCTGAAAGGTAATACAACTAACATGTAGTTACAACAATGCCATGACTTCATTTCAAAGTGACTCGTATATTGAATTAAACCCTTTTTAGGTGCAAACCAACATTAGTGAAATCAATACAGCTTATTCAAGGGGGACTGAGTAACCAGTATCATAGCGCATGGCATCATGTGCTCTTTCTCCTAGCTTCATTGATTAAAGTAAAAATTATATATTAATATGCTTCAGTTTATTTATTTTTTAATATTCATTGACCAACATTATATTGCTAGATCATCGGACCAATTTGTGAAGCAGAACTAATGGAAATTTTGGTTAAGCTAAGAGATCTTCGCGACTCCTACAAGTTCTCTTATAATTCAGAAATTGATTACGCAGTTGGGGCTGCAGTAAAATCTTTAGGGCCTGAAAGAGTTTTGATTGCCATTCCATTACAAGTTTGTAGCATCACTTATTCTCGATAATTTAGCGAAAAAACATATTTTCAAATGGAATGTTTCAATAGGCTCCCACCGGTGAGGTGGACTTGAAAAGGAGTTGGATATTACCAGTCCTAAAAGATTGCACTTGCAGCGCAAGGCTCGGATATTTCATAAATAATTTATTACCTTTAGCAGAATCTTGCTGGTATTTATACTAATTGCTCTTTCCTACATTTTTCAAATTATTCATCCAAACAATTCATCCGTTGATAACATTTTGAATTAGGCAAAAGTTTAAGCTTTTGAAAGAAAAAAACGACAGAATTGCAGCCCATAGCAATGAATTGCTGTGTTCACAAATTTGGGCTTTATTACCAAGTTTTTGTAACAATCCGCCAGATATAAAAACTAATTTTGCGGTAGGTAAAGCACGACACTTTTAGTAATTTAGTACTCAAATTTATGCAAAATATAATAAAAATTGTCTTATTACCTGTTTAGAGAATAGCAAAAATCTTGGGTACAGCCATAAGTGAGAGAAAAGACTTGAGATTGTCAATATTGTCCTCATTGCGAAAGTTGATTCAGAAATCAGTGGATAATGCAAATGTAAATGATGTCAATGAACTTGCAAAATTCGCAAAGAATTATTTGCCCCTGTTGTTTAATATTTATACCTACAAACCAACGGGCACTGACGAGGAAGGACAAAGACTTGCCTGTTTTGAAACAATTAAGGTAAATTTTTCCTCTTGAATCTTCAAAATAATCATGTTTGGCAAATCTTTCAAAAAAATCTATTTTCCACTTTTTTTTTAGATATACTTGAAAATCACACCTGCAGAGTTAATTGGAGAGTTGTTTGATAAAGCTGTGGAAAACTTGAGCCTATCAGATGCAACCGAATTTTTCAAGGAAAGCATATTTGATTTAGTAAGAGTATTGTGTCAGTACACAGACATTAGCCGAGTTCACGCGTTGTACAATAAATGTGTACTACTTCTTGAAAGTAAAGAACAAAAAGAGCAAAAAAAGGCTTACCGGTATGGATAAGTACTTAAAATTTATGTTCTGGTTTTTGGGGTAGCATAAAAACTTCTTTTTTTTTTTTTTTTTTTTTTGACAGATTTTTGGAAGATATTTGTGGAAGCAAAAGCTCAGTTTGTCAGCAATTTGTAGTTGACAATCGTAAGCTTATACAAAAAGCTATCATCAAAGCTACATCAGCATTGCACAAACCGAGCAAGGGAGTAAGTACTTTGTACGAAAAATGGTAATTTTTTTTCAAGCTTGCTCTTTTCATTACATGATTCTTATCTCGCAGGCTCGAATCCGATGTATAACTTACCTAGTTGAGAAACATCCCCAGTTGGAAAAGACGAAATTCCTCAAGGCCATTGTACCCGAGGCTGTCACTTGTCTCAATGAATTGAATGAAAGATGCAGAACATCCTCGTACGCGCTACTAAATACTGTTGCTGAAAAATTTTTGAATAACGAAGAGCACTTTAAAGAATTCATCGATATGTTGATAAATGGTCTCAATGAAAGCTCGACTCACTGCAGCGCTTCATTACTAGCTCTTACTTCAATTACCCACCATTACAATGGTAAATAAAAGAATATTGTTTTTGGTGTATTACTAAAAACTAATTTTATTCGTAACTATTACAGGTGCTTTGGGAGTCGAAACTGTGCAAAAAATATTACAATTCACTTGTGATATTTTAAAGAGATCAAACCGAGAAACAACGTTGTCCGGGTTATCATTTATTAAAGTATATCTTTCAGCAATACCCACACCCTTAATCGCCCCGATGCTCGTGAACATTGTAAGTAAATTCAATGTAAACAAAACAATTTTTCCGTACTTCAATTTTTTTAAATCGTTTTCATTCAGGTCAAAGCACTGACTGGTATGACGGAAGATTGCAAACGACAC
This sequence comes from Copidosoma floridanum, assembly GCF_036245765.1. NCBI lineage: Eukaryota > Metazoa > Arthropoda > Insecta > Hymenoptera > Encyrtidae > Copidosoma > Copidosoma floridanum. The sequence goes on along the minus strand of NW_028321897.1, from coordinate 5,263,991 downwards.
TGGCGTCAAAAAGTTCGTGACATATTGATTAAATTAGTTAGGAAGTTTGGAGTAGATGTGATTGCCGATATGGTGCCTCCTAGTGATTTGGTAATGCATAAAAGACTGAAAAACATTCGTAAAATAGAAACAAGGAAGCAAACATTGAAAGAGCAAAAGAAGAATGATCAAAATGACGACGAGAGCCTCGAAGAATTCAACGTTAAACGAAAGCAGAAGAGGTAAGTCATGTCAAAAGTACGACTCATTTTTATGTACCCAAAGATACTTAATTTTATATTTGCGATAGTTTGGAAGAAATATTAGCCGATAGCGATGAAGAGCTTTGCGACACTGATGACGAAAAATCTGTCAAAACGCATAAGAAAAAACGAGAAAAGAAGACATGGATTCAAGAATCCACTGACAATATTGTTGACTTTGCCGATCCAGCAACTGCGAAAAATATTACGACTATGAAACCTCATATCAGTTCTGGTTTCAATACTACAACGAAGAGCAAAAGTTCCAGTTTCAAAACTGCCTCGGATGGACGTTTGATAATAGCCGACGACAGCAACGACAGTAGCGAAGATGAAGGGAAAAAAAAGAAAAAGAACAAGTTACCCTTTGATCCAAGTGATGGTCAAGGTAATGTTATTTTTTACACCTACAGCATAATAAAAAATACATTCATCGATGCACAGTCAATGGAACTTCGATCCACCCTATTACGGAACTATGGCGTAAGGTATTGTTCAATAATAGGGTTCTTGGACAGATCAAAGTTCCACTGAGTGTACATACAGAATCGCATCATTATAAAAATATTTTCACGTTTTCTGCAGATTCCGCAAGCGATCATGATGATAATGACTCCAAGACAATCCTATCTATGAAAAAAGTAGAAAGAAAGCGAAAGTTAAGTGGTAGCACAGCTAGCGTTATTTCAACCGCTAGGTCCACAGCGACATCGAAATATCAAGGTTAACAAGGAAATCTTGCGTCTTAAATGACGGTACAAATTGTTTGAGAGAAATACTAATTGTTTGTGTTTTAGCTGGCGGATCTGGTATTCACCGTCCCCTGAAGAAGGTCAAAAAAGTTCTAGAACCGGGTGAAGAGTACCGTTCCAAAAAAGGTTTTGGTGACGTCAAACGGAAAGGCAAACCCGATCCCTATGCGTATATTCCCTTGAAGAGATCTGCATTGAACCGACGGTACGTCTAATTATTTATTAGTACGAAAAATATTCTACGTTACAAAAGTTACAATGAAACGTTTCTTGTTTTTTTCAGAAACAAAGCGAAAGTCAAAAAATCTTTTAAGAATATACTGTCTCACAGTAAAGAATACAAGAAACTGAAATCGAATTCTAAATACCAAACGAAATAATGTTATTTCTAAGTATAAGTATTACATGCGAAAATACAAGTACAATGTTAATGTGATACTGTTTTACTTTATTTGGCTCCTAAATGATTCCTGATTAATTCCCAAATCATTAATGAGTATGTAGTTTTAAAGTAAAAATATTAATATTATAGGTAAAGTCGTATTGAGCAATTGAAAAATTTTTCATACAAATGTATTTGAGAAAAGAGAAATGAATCATTAATTGCTTTTCTATTTAATTAAACCTGTTATTTTTATATTTAATTTTATATTTGATGTAAACAAAATAAGAAATTTGTTTGTATTTAAAAAAACGCAGTAATAATTTAGAAGATTGGCTTTTAATAGCTACAAATACACTCTAAATGTTACTCTTGCAACATTTATGTTACCACAAACTACAGAAATCTTTTTTAAAGATAATTTTCAGTTTGAATCCCATGTCATCTTTAAACGATTATGCATTATTTTAAAAAAATTTTATCTAAAAAAATCTGTGCGATATAGTATGATTAATGTAAGAGGTGTTCCAAAATTAGGAACAATTTTATTATGTCTTAACTTAAATCAAATAAAGCTTTTGGCATGAATATATTTTTCACGATAGTGTGCGGAAAATAGGTGTTTTCCGTACTATTTTTAGTGTAGAAAATCGATTTTCCCGTATAGTGTGCAGAAAATATTTTCCGCACAGTGTGCTAATTTTTTTCTGCAATTTAATGCAACTGATTTATGAAAAATCTCACCAAGCCATTCTCTCTACCTGTTGCAACTTATCACACAAGGAATAAAAATGCTTCAATCACGTGACCATCAACCTTTCAAGATAGGCGATCAATCTTTCAATATGGGGAATCACAAAAACTAAGGTATTTAATTTAATTGTTTCATTGAAATAAAGTTACTAAACAAGAAAATAATTTTTATTTAAATTTAAAGAAAGTGTGGAGAATATGTAAAATTTTTTAACCAATTCCCTAACATTCCATGATAATTTACAACTGACAAATAATGTTTATTTTTTTTTAATCTTTAATTTTGTCCTGAAATGTCAACAAATAATTTTTTTGCAAGCAGTTGTTTAACAACCAATCAAAACGATTTAATTATTTTAGTGTTACGATGACTTTGTAAAAACATGAAAATATGTATCGCAAAAAAATGAATTTTTTATTTAAGATCCACAACATTCGTATTCCACAATTTGTTGCAGAATGTCAAATTTCTCAGCATTTTAGGAAAACAAACTATTCTTAATGATTCCAGCGATAACAAAAATATACCTATATGAATTTCTGCCGGGGACTCCTTTTTTGTTCATTGCACTTTCAATTTCTAATTGACCGGTTTTTAACGGAAATGGTTCGTTTGACTCATTTTAAAATCACGAACCATCGAGACTAAACAGCCAAAAAAGTTACATAAATTTTTTTTCAGATCGTAGAGTTAGGGTGTGATATTATTTCATTGTTCAATAAGATAAACTGTAAAGGTAGGACAGATACATTACGATTGTTGAATAACAATTAAAACTGCCTGTTTAATTTAATGCACAATCATTGAAAAAAGAAAAATTTTGATAGACTCATTCGTGATCAAGAAAATTTAGAAAAAAAGAAAGTAACAGATGCACAAAAGTAATTAATGAAATTCAATGCGAGAATGAAATGTTGCCAATGTATCCTCTTGCCACTGTACCGTTTAATCAAACTTTCAAATTCCCAGCTGTTATTGATTTGATTAGCTAAAGTGGTCTAGCTTTTCCGCCAGGAGAGGGTGAAAAAAAGGAGCGCCCTGGGAGGGCTGATTAGCTGCCACACCCAACGCGTGAACTCACAAGTCTTGCTTTGGATTTTTCTGGCTCTGTAGTCACGGCATGTATTTCCTTCGCGGTACACGGCCAAGGCATGGTGTGTTATTGTTTTTGTTGACGTCTTGAATTGACAAAGCAAACGTGAGTATCATTGAAAAAAATTTTTTTAAAATTCTGCATATATTTGGTTTTAGTGTTTCACTTGTAGAACTTGTTTGTTTTCCACTAGATGAATTCCATTATGTTTTTTTTTAGAATAGCGCGTCGAACGTATCTTGGATAACTTAACATTTTTCACGATACTTCGGTTAGAAAGTAGTGTTTTGTATCCACTAAATATAAAAAAATAGTGTAAGCGTACAAAAAAAAAAAAAAAAAAAAATAAATAAATGTTTAAAAAAATAAACAGAAATCGCACATTTGTAAAGGCTCAGTTTCATAATTTGTTCACTTCCTTTTAAAAAGTTTTAGAGTATATCCGTCCTAGTCGTAAATTAGCTTTGAATGTACTTACTTACATTACATTAGTATACAATAAAAAATAGTGGAAATATTTCATTTTTGACAAAATCAGAAACTCCACACAAGTTGACACAAGTGAAAAAATTGTGTAATTTCAGCATGTACAAGTCATCAATGTATCTTCTGTTTCATTACGACATTTATGAAGTATAGTTCAAGTACACAATGTTGTCACTGATTTTTTCATTTTTTTCAAGGGACACTAAAAAAACACTCCAGTTATACTAAAAAGAAAAAAAAATTTTAATAATTATGTTACTGTACTGTATTAAATCATACGAGGGGATGCGTATCGGATTAGATAGAAAATAATTGTAGAGTTGGACTCTATGATAACATTTTTTTCATTGTACATGCGTCAAAAATACTGTGACCATTTCAGATTCAAGAAGTATTTGTCACTATTAATTTTTCGTCAAGTACTGTAAAAAAAAACAAATTATGGACATCTTGGACCAAGATGCGGACAATAATGGCACATACATGCCGATCGTGTCGAGCCCATCACCCTCCTGCTTGGACAGCAACGCCAACATAACGGATTGCCTGACGGAGGAGGTGAAGGAATGGCTGGAGAATGAAGTCGTCGGCATGAGGGTCTGGCAGCTCGTCGGAATCACCCTCTTCGCCGTGCTAGCCGCTATGATAATGCTGTGCTGCTGCCTGAGATTCCGGATACCCAGGACCAAGCAAGAGATCGAGGCCGATTTCATCAGGAAGTCGTTGGCCAGGCTTTTTAGAAAATTTCTGGACAAGGTTCCCGACAAGGAGATGGACGGGATGGATCTGAGGAAAGGTGATTGGTATCACAATTACTTTGCTTAATGATACGTCGCACGAAAAAAAGTACCCAAGTCAGAACAAAAAAGTCTTTGAAATTATTAAATTACCTCCCATTTGGGAAGAATGACGGAAAGACTTTGTAAGATTTCAGGAGTCATTTAATGACTTCCAATGTAAATTTTGTCTATTTTAAAGTTATTCTATGACTTTTTGTGACTTTAGGAGTCATTCAATGACTTTTTGTGACTTTAGGAGTCATTCAATGATTTTTGATGACTGAAGTTTATGGGCACCTTCAAAATACTATAGGTGACTTTTAAATTTTAAGTGGACGCTTTTGATTATAAAACTAATCAAATAATATAATTTATAATTTGGCTGTTTTAAAAAACTTTTTCTTCCTGATTAAAACAGGAGGAGGAGGGGGGGTGAAAAAGTGGTACATCTTTTAAAAATGCATTGCTCTTATAGCACAATAGAGCCATATAAACTATAGTTGTAGTGGTCCAAAAGTTTCAATTATCAAAATCACTCATATCTGGTTATTTCGGTATTTAAATTAAGTTGTATTTTTTATGTTGTTAAATTACAGCGTTGCTCGGTGTTTTGGATATGTTGAATGCCGAGGGTCGAGACGAGTCGTCCGAGTCGGAAGACAAGAGGGCAATGTACGAGGGATCACATAAGGGATTTGGAGCCAAATTGAACGCCATATTTCATTGCATGAAAATTCACTACGACAGGGATGAGTCGGAAGCATTTAATACAATGATTTAGAACAAGCCATGGGAATTTCACGTTAATTTTAAATAATTAAATATACATTATTGTACGAACAATTTTCGTGTCCACTTTAAGAAATATTTTTTACTGCATTATTTTATAAGAGTAGTATAAAAACAAAAGTATTGTGATTATGTGAAACAATGCTGTTCAACAATGACGATATTAATATAACTATCAATTTTGGTTTTTTTTTAGTGTTATCTATACGATCGAAACGTCTACAGAAACAAAAGTAGCTTTGAACTAGAAACGTCTACTATTTATTACTGAAAAATTAAAAATGCCATTATTGTACATCATTATTTTAATGTAATGGCATCTCATGATTTGAGGGTTATTTTAAAATGGTCCCGCTTGATAGAATAAAGAGTGATCGAATAAATTATGATCTTAATGAATGTTACTGTATTACGTTTAAGAGATAAGTTATTGATTTAAAAATTACTTAACATAAAGGCAATACTTTTTGTTATGAAAATTTATGTAATTTAATTACTGTTACATGAATAAAAAACAAAGTAAATTGATTGTGCACGTTCAAGTCCAGTCTCAAGGTCTCAAGGTAGTTAACCATTGATGTTAAGGAAATATGATTCTGTCAGTATTTTGCGCCAAGGATATCTAACAAATCCGTAGTATCTTTCCGTTCATTTGCAATAGTACTTCCTTCTGTCTGATTGACTAACGTTATTGATCGTGAGAATGGCTTGGTAAGTAAATTCAGTTACCTTTGATGTAACGTGTATTCTTTCTATATATATTAGAAAACATGTTTAATTGGTCGAACTATACTAAAAAACTTGACTCATAACACTTCAAAAATTAATTTAGAACTAACCGGAGCTCACTACCACTTGACGATTATCATCATACCACTCAACCATGGAGAAATCATTAATCACAGCAGCACATATTAAAGAAATATTGTCACCTTTCTGAAAACTTCTATTTGCTTGTATGATTCCAAAAGATGCATTAGCTACCCCATCTGAAAAAAAAAATTATTCATACAACGTAAACTATTTGTATTCCTATTTTATATAGTTAATCGGCTTATCGTTCTTTTTTAAATACTCTTGTGCCTGTTTAGTAAGGACAAATGATATATCTTCCAGGGAAAATCCAGAAATACAAATAATTTTACAAAAAAACCTCGAAAAAAACTACTATCTGTGTATAGCAAAGCAAAAAAAATAACTAAACGAATTACCGCTCCAAAGTTGGTATTAGTCATCCATCAATAAGAACCACGAAAGTTACTGATTTATCATCCTCTGAAAGTATATTTGGATTGTGAGAGATTAAATTTGGAAATAGTCTGTTGAATGCAACAAAATAAAATTCATCAGAATTTACCGAGTTTAAGGCACTTCTCCCGAAAAATGAACTATCATATATTCTTGAAACTTTGTTTATTGCTAGATGATGTATTAATATACATTTTCTGAAAATTTGAGCAAAATTGTATATTAAGTTTTTGCGTAAAACAATTTCAAAGTTCGACAAATTCGTATGCATCTCTTCATCTAACACTCGGTGTCTTATGGCAACGGCTGTCGACTCACTGCTCTGTTTTGTAGATTACTAGAAAAATAAATTATTTGTCTTTGATTAAAAACCATTACCACATAGTTGTAAGTTCCAGAAATGTTTTAGTTAATTGAATAGGAACTTCGTACGTTTACTTCTATTAGTAATTTAAGTTTTTAAGTAGCAAGCAACGAAAATAAGGGGTTACTTTTGTAGCGAAATAATTTTGTGAAACGATAGGTATGAAGAATACTTGTGCAAAATTTTTTTTTCTAATAATAACGAATCAGATAAGGTAAATAATAATTATTATTATGGAACTAATTAAAAAATACAAGATTTTGGTGTTTTCTTGTATATTTGAATTTATGCTTATTAACCTTACAATTATTAATCACAGTTATATTGTAATGAATACATAAATTACACAACTTTTAAGTAGAGAAATGATTAATTAAATTTTGCACAAAAGAAGCATTATTTGTAATACGTACTGAACGTCCACATTTTTTCTTTTAAAAATTCTTCAAACAAGCTTTTTCCTAAAGTAACGAATTTTTTACGTAAATGATTATACGTGATTCCTTGTGCAATAATTTTTTTGCAAACGGCAGAATTAGTTATTTTTTAATTAAATCTAAGTCAGGCATTTTTGATCTTATGAAGTACTGCTAATTTTTTTTAGTTGCAAAATGATCGAAGGGGATCAATTTTTTTGTTACATCTAATTCATCGATAAATTGTTTACATAAGCTTTTCAAGACTTTCACGTCAAACATTGCTTCGTGAAAATTTCCACTGATTTTTGACAAATCTTTTGCAAGATTGCCTAGCTTCAAACTACCTGGACCTTCTCTCTGGAAACGCTTTTTTAAATAATGATAAAGAATCAACAAAGCCATGTATAATCGTTTGAAAATAATCTCTTAGGTTTTCCTTTTGAATGACCCTTATCAGTAACGTATGATCAAAACAACTACCATTATGAGCAATAACAATACACGTTTTTTCTAATTTATGTAAAAAATCACGTAAGCCAGCAAGTGCTTCAGGTAACAAAATCATTTCCACTTCAACGCCATCATAATAAAGTTTTGGTCCTCTGTTACTTAATTTTGTTTCTAGAAATGCTTCTGTGTCGATATTTTAAGTCGAGGTAACATATACAGAAAATTGTGCTTCTCCAGTTTTGGCAGCAATTTTAATTATATCACAAGAATCTATATCTAAGTTCGTCGTTTCTAAGTCGCAATAAACAACAACGACATCACCAATCACTGTAGTTGTAAAAAATTTCGAAATTTTGCTTTGAACATTAGTCATTGAAAGATCCGACTTGTAGCTCGGACCTTCGACATCTTCAGTTCTGACTCGACAACTTTGTCTAATACTGTTATATAGACTCCTTTTACATTTGTACTCTTTTGTTGATCTTAGTTATCCCTCCCTCAGTATTTTTTTATCTGCTAGATCTGAAAACTTGCAGGTATTTTTTCCAGGTGAATGTTGCAAAATATTTTTTACTCGTACTACTGATTCATATCCAAAATTGAAATGCATAATTTCGGTACTGACACATTTATCACCCTGTTTACTACAACTATAGTTTTTATTTTTCGAAAAATGATTCACTATGACGCTGTTCAAGCATTCATTGCGTTGGCTCATAGCTGTTTTGCAAAATTTATGAGCATTAGCTGCGTAAATTTGATAAAAAAAGAGTTTTTATATCAGTGTACAATTCTTGGTTTTTGAAAGTGACAGCATGGAACTTCTTAAAATTTACCTTGGAAATTCGAGATTGAGCACACCACATACCGCAAGTGATATCTGAACCAAATAAATGATCTGGGAGGAAAAGTAATGTTGATTTTAATTTCACCGTATTTTTATTACTTTGATGAATAGAAAAATTAAAAAGTTTCTTTATGAGTGTGATGACATTTTTTTCTCAAATTCACTGTGTTTCTTTCTTAACTCATACAATTTCTTGATGAATATTTTTTTCAGATGATTCCGGTCTGCAAATTTAAATATTTTTTTTTAATTTCCTCTTCTGATCTTGTCGATGGCTACAGCGTCCCCATCTCCAATGACGACTCCAACTTCCATTTTGTCATTTTTCAAAGACATACTGTCATTCACTTACTCAGCGGCTACGTCACCTTTCATCGGTATGGCACTATCTGTATAATTTTTGTGGCAATCGTGACCAGTCGGATCATGGCCATATTCGCACAATGTGCATTTCCTGTTTCGAGTGCGATAATCCAACATTTTGCCCGATAACAAACCAATAACTGCCCCGTACCCATTCAAATAGTCGTAAAATTTGCCGGTGCTTCTCCTACTCCAGCCCATGTCGTAAGATACTATAATATTCATTACGTCAAGGACGTGAGCATCGAATCCGGTGATACTACCTTTTTTCTCTTCTTCAATGGCAGCCATCATCTCCAGATGTATTTCCTTTGTCTCTTCTTCTGGACTGTTAAAGGAAAAGGAAAGTGGGCTGCTGTAGAATGTCATGCAATAAATTGAATTTTTTTCTCTATTAGACATGTTACGTTATGTACATCTTTATTTGCATAATAATAAATGTAGCAATGTATACTGTACAAGACACATGATATGAATTATTTTGTAAAAGACCTTGTAAAAAATCGAATAAAAGAATATACAATAAAGCAAGTGTATAAATAAAACAAGTATACAGTTAAGTATAAAATAAAAGTATACAATATAGTAAGTGAATAAATAAAGAAAATATACTATAAAGCTTACGAAAAATACTAGTTACAATAATACTATTTTATTCTCTACCTCAATTTAAAAAAAAAAAAAATTAAAATAGGTTTAAAAAAATTCTGTCAACATTAAGCAAAATGAACAAGAATTAAACACAATCTGAAACTCACAATTCCATACAAAGGTCTTTCATATTTTCAATAACCAACCGGCGTTCTTCTTGTCTTGCTTCACCACAACTTTCTTCGGCAACTTTTGTTATTGCAGCTCCAACAGAAGTTAAATATCTTGCGTACAACTTGTGGTCGATTAAAGGCATATTTAAACATGCTAAAAGCCAATTCGACTCTCTGCAGCCAATTTTTGCCTCTATGCTACCTATATTATTAAAAATATTAAAATTATGTCAATCATTAAATGACAAATATGACTTTTTAATTACCAAGAACTAAAATCTCGTTGTTGACACTTAGATTCACAACTTCCTTTGATTGTCGGGGTGGAATCAGCTCTGCTGGGACTTGGTGTTCTTTGACAGATTTGACATTCGTTATAGCACAACATTTTAAGCACTTAATTTTAAAAGTGAAAAATACACCATGCTGTTTCTCCTCGACAATATTTTCCAAAAAATTTCGTTCGGTACAATGTGAACAAAACAAACTACTGGCGAGAATGTCTATATTTACGATCCAACGTCCTTTCAATGAAACTATTTCCTCTGGAAGGCAGGGCTCAATCTTTTTCTCATTAGTCTCCATTGTCCTAATGTTTTTGAAACGTATACCCTTTTTTCCTCAATTAATTTTGTCTAATTTTTTTTACGAACAAACTTTCCTTCGTTTACACGCAACAGGTTTTTTGGACCAATAATCCATTTCTAATTATTCATTAACATCAAAGAATAAAGATTATGACGAACTATTATATACACAGACGTACTGTTACTCTCATTTCGCGAAATAAGTACATGATTGCCAACTTTGCACTCTGAATGATTTGCTAACTCATTTACAGATATGGTAACGCATATACAATTAACGCTAGATGGTGTACCTCTCGAGAGAGAAGTACCTTAATTTATAACGCAGTGCTGATGGGAAGAAAATAATAATAATAATAAAAAAACTAAAACAAAATGTATAAAACAATACATGTATTAAAACTGTCTCATTTGGTTTAAAAATTTTGAATAGCTATGGAACTCTTTAAAAAACATAAAATTTCTATAAGATAATCATATATTTTTTCTAGATAAATAAACTTGCTATTTGCTTTTGAAGTTCAAGTGATTAAGTGGTCAAATATTTTTAATATTAGTTACAGTAATACGATCAAACACGTTTATATAAGATGGACTTGCGATTTCAGGTAAAGTGTTTACGTAGTTATGCTGGCTCGGTCGAATTATTATATCGTCTGATGGAGATAAAGTAAGGTTTTCTTTTTTGTATTCTAACTGTCGCTCCATATTACAATTTTCATACGTATGATAGAGTTTTAGAAAATGTATTTTAATATCATCTTGTAGAAGATTTTTGATACTTTCAACCAGCATTGTAAAAGACGGTCTCAATGTTGGCTCTTCCTCCCAGCAATCAAGCATAATATTATAACTAAAAAAAGATAAGCAATGTAGAGTGACAGTTTTATGGAAATGGACTTTTCACAAAAACATTTATTTACATGTCATCAGTGGCATAAGTAGGCTGAGCCATTCTGTATCCCCTGACTAATTTCTGATACATTACTTCGAACCCTACACCTGCGTAAGGTATTTCTGCAAGGGTAAAAAGTTCCCATAGAACTACACCAAATGACCACACATCTGACATAGTTGAAAAGACTCCATCCCTAATGGACTCAATGGCCATCCACTTAACAGGCAACTTGCCAACGCATTGCTTCTTATAGTTTTCGTCTTTGTACAATGTCTTTGCCAGACCAAAATCGCATATCTTAATAATGTTATTTTCTGCCAATAATATATTTCTCGCTGCTAAGTCACAATGTAGCACCTAAAAATAAAACGAGTAGCAAACACCTAAAGTTAGTTAATATGTTAGAATCCAGTAACATGAAAAATTATATACAAATAGGTGCTTGCCTTTCTTTGGGAAAGATACTCCATACCATTTGCTACTTGATAAGCCCATAAAAAAAGATCTTCAGTGCAGAGAAACGTAACATCTTCATTCGCGTAGTCCCCTTTGTAATTAGAACGCCAACCTGGCTGGGAATCATCGTCGTCAAAATCATCACTAAATTCCATGGGGCCAACAAATGTCCGATCCTCTGAGCCGTAAATGCTAGTCTCATTGCTTGGATTACTGCCGTTTAAAACCACACTGAAATCATTAACTATCTTGTATTTTGTCCTATTGGCCAAAAAAATTGAACTTATGTGATATGTCTCTGACATTTACGATTTATAAGGATACAAAAAAATTTAGATTATTTTTAATTTAGTAGAAGTGTTTTTTTTGCAGATGTTAAAACTTAATTCTTTCTGTACAAACTCTGTAGCGATATTACTACGTGCTTTATCGATAAAAATCGGAATTGACGAACGGTAACATTAATTCAAACTTAGCCCAAAATAAGTATATGGACTCAAAATACTCGAATAAGTATCCAAGATAAGTATTAATTAACGCATGCATTTCCTCAAAACCAATAATCCTACTAATATTCTATTTTATAAACTATGCTATCATCAACAGTTTTAACTGTTTTAAGTAGTACAACTGGAATTGTGATTACGAGTCAAGTCGTACATTTAAAGGAATAACGATCTTAAGATGGAAAACAGATTTCTTGAATCCAAGATGTTTGTCGTACTAAAGACAACGTTTTTGAATTTCAACTCCATTGCTACTTGATACTAGTATACTACTTAATGACATTGTTTTAAATTAAATTACATAATTTATTTAAATCGTTGTATACAAAATTTAATATTAATAGCGAAGCCTTATGACTCATAATTTAGAGACAGAAAGAATAATGATATCACTATGGATAAGAACTTTTTCATGTTCTTTACTCTATTCTTCTCCATACATGCAAACGATACTGATCGAACACAGGCATGCCCCCCATAACTTGCTCTGACACGTGATTATATTTATTTATTTTTCTTACTTTGAGATTTTAGAAGAGATGCTTAGTAATAACACAAAAACTCTTGCATATTTTCCTAAAATTTTTCTATCTTTATCAATTATATCTTTAACTTTTCTTCAAAACTATGATAAAAATCAATGCTTCTTGTTTTTTATATTAAAAAAATAAGTTTGAATTAACGTATCGATAGAAAAATACAAGTATTTCCTTTGTACTTGGTCTACTTAACGTATAAATGCTTGAGAATTAGAAAAAGTACAATCAGTAAAATTATTACCTATTTGATGTTTTTCTAATACAAGGGCCGATTTTACCTTTATCTGATATAATTTGATTAATAAAAGTTTGTCGATGATACAAGAGATAATTTTGCAGATTTCCAAATTTGCAAAGCTCAACAATCACCAAAAGTTCACCTGAAATGTAAAATAATTTTGTCCAATAAATACACTTTCTTTTATATGTAATTGATCATAGTATTACGCGAATGCTTACGTTTGGCTATATTTTTGGTGCAAGCACCCAGAAGATTTATTATATTCAAGTGTTGTCCTAGATAAATCATAATCTTGAGCTCCTTTGCCAATGCAGTGATATACATTGGATCTGCATTTTTTCGAACTGTTTTTACAGCTACAGTTGTCTTAGATTTTTTAGCAAATATTTCATAAACTACGGCCTTATACACGACTCCAAAAGCTCCACTTCCTAATTTTTTATCTTGATGTGATGGAAAAGAAATGTATTTAACGTTAATATTAATCAAATTAATCTTATACTTTTTGAAAATATATTTATAATCTCTTACCTAATTTTATTTTTTCTCTGGGAAACTCCCACCTCATATCGTACGGAAGGAGATCTGCCTGCTCATCTACTGTAAGTTCTGGATTCATTAAATCAAGTTCCCCTTCCGTAAACTGGATAAGACTAGATTCTAATAAAAGTTTTTCTTTAAACTGAAAAAGATTATTTACTTAAAATGTAATTCATCTATATTCTTAAGTTTTTTGATTTGATATGTACGTGTGTTGGTAATAATCATATTTTTTTATTTACCTTTCCATGTTGTACTTGTAAGTATAAGTAAATTGATAAAAAACTAAGGATTGCGATGAACCATATTACTAATCCAGTATAAAAATTAGTATTTGGATTTCCTACAACGAAAATTGATTGCTTTTATCAAAGAACTTTTTTTTGCTTTTAATATTAAATTCGGTCCATGTAATCAAATCGTTCATACTCAAATTTTTGAAGATAAATCATTATTATACAATCAGAATCCAGCTTTATATGTTAAATGAAATATTTTTTTCTTAGTCTGATCTAAAATTCTGAAGTTATATAGTTTGAAAAACAAACAATAAGATGTTTAATTTTTTACCACAATATTTAAAATAATAACTTGTATCTTCTAGAAAAAATGTATAGATTAACAAGTTATACAAGTACTATTCTAAAATAGCCTTAAGCTACTAAAGAAAATAAACTGCCATGAGGCTATCCTGACATATCTCAAATTAAGTGCATGAAGCAGCTTTCGTTTGCATTGATTATTTAAGAAATTTCCTGTCGATTGCTTGACATTTCTTACGATAATTTTTTTTTATATTATATCCTGCAATATACAAGACAATAAAATCGTCTTTCGAATAAAAAAATTCGTTGGTGTTAGCGCGTCTTCGGCTCACAAGACAATCAATAGTATATACATATAGTATACGCCATAGTAAATTACTGATATGATGAAATAAAAACGCATACATTTATATAATTTCCATGATCTTGATAATAGTTAATAAAGTAAGGGTAGCGAACGGGAAATTTTACTTTTGCAAGGAATTTGAAATACTTTATGGTCATAAGGTAAAAATGCCCAATTTTGATAATTGAGTTGCTATTAATGTACAACTCCTGTTGATATAATCCTATGGATACTACATACATACACTCAAATGTACATCCGTTTTTCTCATTTTCTATCTTATAACATTTTACGCAAGATAATTCTGATCTTATTCACGTGGAATTATTCACTTACATACATCAACACATACATCACACACCGGAAAACCGAATTTTTTTAAAATGTAAGTGAATGGATTCTTTTTTGTGTATGGCTTTATGTCAAGCTTTCTGATCTCCATTAATTAGAGTTTCCATTGCAAAAAACCATCAAACAAAAAAATTGGTTGTTGGAAAATGGCAAGATCAAAATAAGACCGAAAAAAAATAACACAAAATTTTAATTCTGAGTAGTTAGTATTCAAATAAGTGTAATTAATAAGAGTGATCTACAAACGAACAAAAATAATTTAAAATAGTCAACACTTATTGATTTAAACCTGAAATTTCTGACGATATAAATACAACCTACATCGAAAACAATCAACATAATTTGTTTTTTCAGTTTAAAAACATTTCTCAACAGAAAGCTATAAAATTAGATCAAATTCTAAATTTCTATTATTAAAATCTCCTGCAAAAACAATGAAAACTAAGGGTGGTAAATTTTCCAAGAATCATTATTCTACAATTGATGAAATATATATTTAGTAAAAAATAGTAAAATTGAAGTTTTTCCAGCAAAAACAAACAAAAAGGCATTATTGAAGTTTGATACGGAAATCCTAATATGTAACTAATTAAACGCATACACACATGCAAACAAATACATGCACGCACATACAAATAGATACTGTTACTGAAGTACCCGACTTTGATTATATAAATTCGGAAAACAAGTTTAAATTATGTTTTTTGAGGCAATGTTTTTTTATTTTTTGTGAAGTTTCTGGTACGAAAAGCAATAGAATATTCGGATACATAATGTGAAGCCCCTAGAGTAAGTAAGGTAAGTAAGGCCAATTTTTTGCATTAAATAATCAATGCTTCTGCAGGAATTATAGACAACTTTTTTTTTAAACCGTAGACTCTTCATCTCTTTACGTGTGTGCAACGAAAAAGAACACAAAATGCATTAGATATGTTTTTATAGGTGCAGCCTTATTACACCCATCTTGTTTTCTATTATAGAGAAAGCATGACCTCATGAGCTTTACTATTTCAAAAATTTGTCGAGTGTATTTATAGTTGACTGCTCGGCATTACATGAAATTTTGTTAATCAAACTTTTTTCTGTTACTGATTAAAACGATTTATATTTTGTTGAATATTCAATACTTTATTCTTAAGAACTCAATAATGCCTTACATAGTTTTAGATAGTATAATCAAATGTGAAATGTACTGTACTATTGTAAAGTACAGACTAATTTTACTCTTTTATATTTGTTTTCAAAAAATAAAAAATAAAGTAAAGGGATATATAATTACTATCGGCAATGAAATTTGTTACCTTTCACAGTAATAATTTGTGATTGTTCCGCTGTTCCGTAATCGTTCTTAGCATGGCATGAATAATTACCAGCATCTTTTTCAAAAAAATATCTGATAACTAATTTTTGATTGCTGTCTTCGAAAGTATACTGTGATGAACTCTTCAGAGGTACATTGTTTTTCGACCACGTAATGTTGGGGGTTGGAATCCCTCTAACATGGCATAATAAAGTCAGGGGATTCTCAAAATCCCTTGCTATCACTGTTCTCTCTGTAGCGTTCAAATTCACAAGCGTAAAAGAAGGTGGATCTATACAACAAAATTACCATTAACGGAGTAAAAATAGTTGAGATTTATAAATGATAACGTACATCATAACTGTTTCTCATTCTTACCATTGATGTTTAGGAAGTATGACTCTGTAAGTATTTTGCGCGAAGGATATCCAACAAATCCGTAGTATCTTTCCGTCCCTTTGCAATAGTACTTCCTTCTATCTGATTCACTCACGTTATTGATTGTGAGAATGGCTTGGTAAGTAAATTCAGTGACCTTCGATGTAACGTGTATTTTTTCTGTATATATTAGACAACATGTATGATTGGTCAAACTGTACTGGAAATTTTCATTCACGACACTTAAAAAATAAATCTAAAACTGACCGGAAGTATCTACCACCTGACCGTTATCATTGTACCATACGACGATGGAGAAATAATGAGTCACAGCAGCACATATTAAAGAAATATTGTCACCTTTATGAAAACTTCTATTTGGTTGTATGATTCCAAAATATGGTTTATTTACTCCATCTGAAAAAAAAATTATCCACGCAACAGTAACTTACGACCAAAAATACAAATTTCATAAAAATCAAAGTTAAACACTATTATTTAGATTTATGTACCTGCTATGCGAATTTCCTTTGACGCAGAGGTACATCCATAGCTATTGCAAGCCTTGCATGTTATTACACCAGATGTTACTAGCTGTTTCAGTTCTACCGTTGACTTTTGTTTGAAATTGCCATTTTGCGCATCTGTTTCTATTCCCTGGAAAAATAAGTCAATATTCAGAAAATGTTATTTCTATAGTTACATTCATATAATAATCAAAACGTACGAATGCAGATAAACAAATTATTTCTTATAGTAACTAACAAACCTGTAAGTTATGTTCTGTAAGGTCAAGTGTCAACGTTTTCGTCCAATAGTTAATTTTGGTCCAGGATATATTCGACTTAGGATGACGATCGACAAGGCAAACAAACTTGGCAGTTTTATTAAAACTGTAGTAAGATTGAAGGTGAGTTTTGTCAAACCTGACCGTTGGCTTACCTGCAAGAAAAAAAAATCGAATGCTTGACATGGAGTTCCATAACAAAAAGCAGCATAAGTATTCAGAACTGCAAGATAATAAAAAAAAAACCAAAAAAAATTCACAAAGATTTAGCCACATGTCTACCGACAAATTTAAACTTTTTTACTTTACTGAATACAAACTTGCTTCATGTATAAGCTTTACAATTTAAAAGTAGAGTCGGCCATTTTACAGGAAGGAATTAGAAACTATAAATGTCATTTTTCAATTTCAGAGAGTTTTATAGTCATAATGGTTACAAAAACAAAACCATTTTATCTAAATTGGTAGATTGAAAGTTCAAATTTCGAGCCCAAGCAAGTATATATCGACTAATATTAATTCATTCTACAATATTAAAGCCTAAAAACAAAATTAATTCTATTTGGCACTTTGTTTATTCAAAAATTGTATAATTGCAGTCCATTTTTTTTTTAATGTCTTATGGATTATTTTTTGATGAATGGGCTACTTAGTTTTGGACGTATGAGCTTGATAAATCTTTGTTGTCTCTTCTGTAAATGATGCAAAAAAAGCTAGTCTAAATTTAAATTATATTTCTAATGTGAAATACTAATCATAAGTGTAGATGGTTGCAACTTTCGTTGACATTCAAGTATACACATAAGTTCAATACACAATTTCAAACATAGTTTCTATCAAGCCCACGAATCTACAATTAGAAAGTGCCAATTGTTTAAAAATTGTAAAAGTATAGAAGGAATGGTTTCTTAACACTGAGTCAGTATTTAAACACCATTATGTAGGTAAAGAAAATGATAAAGTCTCAAATCTTCATAAAAGACGACGTTTTTTTCCTTTCAATCGGAGCATATAATGTAAAATAAAGAATTATTGACTCCCTAAAACTCAAAACTAATACTACGAAATCATTATTATTCAGGTGCAGCAAGTCTAGAGTTTAAATAACAATTTCACCACTGCCTATAGACTACTTCCATTTTTGATAATATGGAACTAAAAATACTCAAAACTGTATGATAAAACTGTTCAAAAAAATGGTCTCTCTAATCTTTTTTAATTTTTAATCTTGTCCGTTCAAAATATTTATGTCACGCGAGAATCTAACATATTTATGTACCATGAACGTCAAGATAAAATTTTAACTCCTTTACTATTTTATCATGTTTAGCTGTAAGCGTAAAAAATCCCGTGTCATATTCATTAATGCCTAACATAGTCAATCGGCTCATCGTTCCGTAATTGGACATTATTACGTTCCAGAAGTGAGGACGAATTATATAACCTTGAGGGTGAGTCCTGAAATGGAGAAGATTTTTTAATATTATTAAAAAAAGACTACACTTATGTGCACTCAAGCACTGTAGAGGACTAAACGTATTACCACTCCAAAGTTGGTATTGGGCATGCATCAACAAAAGCCATAAAAGTCACTGATTTACGATCATCCGAGTGTATATTCAGATTATCAGATGTTAGATTGATGTATGGTTTATTAGTATCTACAAAATTAAATTTACAGAGTTTCATTTTTTACGTAGTACTGTGAAGGAAAGATAATAATCATAATGATAACAATAACAATGAACGAAAAAAAATTTATCAATTACTCACCAAACACGCAAACGTAAGTATCAAGACTCTCTTCTTCATCAAACGAAGATCTTATTTTACAAGTGTAGTTACCTTTATCATCGTGAGTAACATTGTTAATAATAAGCTCAGACGTTATAAGATTGACTAAATTATAAAATCCTTTTTCTTCTACTCGAACGGTATTTATAATTTTTCTGGAAGTCTTGTAAGAACATGTTTTTTATTAGTTTAGCACCATATTTAAAATATCTAATTATTTATATTTTAGGACATAAAACAAAACTGCATATTAAGTTGTAGTTGTGTTACATTTACCACGTTGTGTGGAATCTTCCACGAAATAGTGTAAAGGGCTTCTTTTCTAACTTCAGCTGAACATTTAATACTTAGTCTGGAATCTACGGAGACGGATTTTTCACCGTCTACTCCTAAAATACTTATACATGAAGAGAACGTAGAACTCTGAGCTTTTATTTTTATCATGTGTAAAAAATTTTTGTTTTTAATTTTACAAGTATAAACACTCTCCGTATCCCAATCTGCCTCTTTAATGACAAAACCAATTTTGGAGTCAAAAGTAATCTTTTCGCTTAGTCCAAGTGGCTAAAAAAATTAACAATATTTGAAATATTGTGGTATTTCTAGTACATGTTTTGTATTACTATTTAAAATATGTTTTACATGTCCATTTTTTCGAAGAGTTACTTCAATTCCAGGGGATGTGGTCTGGCATGGTAAGATAAGGTTTTCATAACATCCGAAAGATAGTAAATAATGATTACTATTTTCATTCGTATAGACGAATGAGCTTCTATTCGCTGCATATAAAAATTTACAATTTTAAATAAGTTTTAGTAAATAGTATTATCGTGTTTGAAAAAAATTAAATTTATAAAAAGAAAGAGACAAAATGATCTTACATTTTACATAAACGTACACCCAACTGATACTTAAATCACTGTAGTTTTTGTACGTCAAACTTGTTATTTGTTTGCTTTCATCAGCACAACCATACCAGCCTGTATCTCCAAAAACGGTGGATAATCTTATGAATGTTTTGTGGGTACTCCTGACTTCTGGTGTTATAAGAGGCTGAGAGGTGGTCTTTTTTTTTAAATGCAAAAATTAGTGGTTATTTTTCCTTTAAGTATGATTTTTCTACAACGCATCAAACATGAAATGGTAGAGTCGTTTAACTTACCCTACCCCTTCTATCACTTGTAGGGAAATAAAAATTAACATAGCTATTGCTTGTGCACGTGATGTTTAGAGTCTCTCCTTCATTTATTTCTAACTCAGTCACATTTGGATACAGTTGAGGCTTAAGTCCATGGCAGCCTAAAAATTTTGAATTTATATCCATGATTAAAAAGTAAGGAATCTTGACTCGATTTGCCTCTATGAGAAAACTTACATACTATTTAGTAAAACACGGAAATTATAATAGACAAACAGTCCTAAATTAAGGGAGAGGGAGGCTAATAGGTATGTTCGTAGCACTGAGCCTCCTAAAATAGTAAAATTAGTTATTATGATGCAAACCAAGCTTTTAGCGGTACTGCCTTACTAGAGAGTTTCATTTTTTCATAGAACAGTAAGAGTAACTTTTTATTCATCGGCTATTCAAAGTATGAGAATAAATTCTCAACCTACTAATAAGTTCAAAGTAACAAGATCAATGTAATCTACACTTTTAAGTGTGTTAGTAAACTAAGTACTATTCTAATAAAATATTATTATTTAGTATATTAACTGTTGAAATATATTAGAGAATTAATGATGAAATATAAAATAAGAAATACTCTATAACAGTCTTTTCCTCATCTTATGATAAGAAATGTTTCGTTTGAGTACAAGTAATGTGTACATGCTTTCTTCGATTATTTAAAATAATATTGCTCATGAATGATACACATTTATAACTTTAAATAGAATAAGTATTTTTATTGTGAAATAGAGTTATTAATAGAACAAAGTGCATCATTTGACTAATCTTAAGAACAAAAAATATACAATAGTTAAGGTATCTGAGATTAAATCTTCAATTTAGGATTTTTAATTTTACTGATAAGGGTGCTTGTTAAAAAAAAAAGTGGAAAAATCATACAAAAATACATGTATACCATAAACCTCTAAACTTAATGTTAGCACTCTCTCATTCGTATAATATTAGATTACGGTACAAGGCCCGAAAGTTGTATTTACTGGAGTGCGATTTGACGGCCTCGGCTCTGCCTCGGCCGTCAAACCATCGCACGCCTGGAAAAACAACTGTATTCTGGGCCGTGTGTCATATAGTACTTTTCTTCACTCCCCCCTCGAATAGTTTATTTAATAATTGTTTAATTAATAAATATGTAGTGTGTTGGCTGCTAGTATACATATATCTATACTTTTTACTTTCGGTGATGGCGCCCGCAGGGCGCTCTAGCGGCCACCTACAGCAGCTTTCGGGAAATTATCATCTGAGCATTCTGAGCGCGCTCTTCTGCAATTGTGGTCGAGGCCCGCCTGACATTTGCAAAGCCGAGGCGAAGCCGAGGTTTAGCTGGTCAGGGCGGGCCTTGACTACAAATGCATTAACAAAATAAAATGACATGTAAATAATTTTAGTACAAAAAATACACATAAAGAAACATTTTATTAATTTTTTCAATTTTTAAACATTATTTTTATAGTACAATAAAATATTATTTAACAATAACGAGTAATTTAAGTATTTGTTATTAATAAATATTATTGATACGATTTACCTCATTTAATCACATTATCAATCATTTACATTGATTTTTTTATTTATTATTTTTTTATAAATGATTTATTTTTATAAAACTGACTTATTGACCATGCGATGCGAACACGCGTGACGGCCATAGAGGTATAAGAATAGAGGAGAAAAGGGGGCGTGATATGCGACAGCATTTGTCTGGCAGTTATGTTATTGGTCGAGTCATACATGAGATTGAATCAACTGTAGGATTCAGGACGAAGAAGTATAGCCAATAACGTGGCTTTGGCAACAAGGACAGATGCCCCGTTACACTTAGTTATGCTGTCGCTGCCGCTAATGGGCTAGTATAGCGCTTTTCCCCTCTATTCTTATACCTCTATGGTGACGGCACATGGCAGTCAAACAGTGTGATGCGGGCGCTGTCGCTGTCGGTACTGCAGTCAACAGTCAATCAGAGCCTCGAAACCAAAAAAGTCAAGGCTCAGCAGTGCAAAAATGATACTGTTTCGTAGGGGGGACGCATAGCTCGAAAGCAAAACTTTCGAGGGGGGGGGGGGGTAAAGACAAAACTTTTTTATTCATAACAGTTATTAAGAAGATAAATATACTATTGGCACTACGTAACGAAATTTTTGATCTCCCAAATTTCGTCATGTGATTTTATAAATACAGTCTAATAAAAAAAAAATTAATAATCGGCAGACTCTGTTAGTCAGTTAACATTATCAAGATAATCAGTAAAATTTATAATTTTTTTTATGTTGATGAATACTTAGGAGTGATCAACTACATCAAAATTTTATAATAATTTTTATACGAAGTAAAATCCTTAACTAAAATATTTAATTCAGGAGTATATCAGGCCAGTTACTAGTTTTTAAATAAGTTTTATTACATGGCACTGTAATGAGTTATTTTATACGTAAGTTTTAAAAAATTCTTCACAATTAGTAGATTAGGCTATACAACAGCACAACAAACCAATAATAAAGATAACAGTTTAGTGTGTTTCAACAAAATTTTTTAAATAAATTTTGTCATAGTCTTAAGTCAAAATTATCTTGTTCTGTTTTATATTGTCTTTATTTTGTCTCATAGTTCAAAGAAAAAAAATCAAGTTATACTTACATAATTTTGACGATAGAAAATAATGGTAATAAGTATTATAGTTTTCAGCCACAAGAGATAAATAACTTGAAAAAAACATATCCAGTTTAAGAAAATGTAATTATAAAACATTAATATAATTCAATGATAAGAAAAAACATGAACCAAAACATACTACTCATTTTAACAAATATGGGTCAACGTTAAAAAAAAAAAAAAAACAAGAACTAAAAAGTTAAAAGATTAGTTTTAAAGATGTATAGCATAGCTCAAATAATTATGAATATTTTAATAAAAAAAATTACGACTATGATGAACTTCTAAATTTTGATTTAATATACGTTAAAGATAGTAAGGTAGGAAATCCGTGCACCGAGTAAATCAAGTAAAAGAAGTGTGTCATTTACCGTATGATGACAGTATTATAGTTGATAACAGTATGCTTTTTAATGGAAAAATATTACTCAATAAACTGAGTCATCTTTTGTGCTGACATACCATAGTTTGAAAGGACTAAAATAAAGTACAAATTTCGAAGATTCGTATAGTATTTTTATAAAAATAGTTTGATTAGTTACGTATGAATTTAAAGCTTTTACTGCTGTATTTTACTACAACCCATGGTAAATAAAGCATTTTAAATTCAAATATCTTAAAAACTAGTATCGATACGTTAACTTTAAAAAATTTGTAATAACAAAAAAAATAAAATGCATAACATATTTCAAATTCAAGAAAAGTTTAATTTGTTAGTAGCGACAGATATGTGAAAAAATCGTCGAGTACATCATATTGTATTATGAATGATTCGTAGTAAGATAATCACACTAGCTTTGTCAGTAATTTTAGGTCATTTATCATCTCAAGCAGCTCTAACTATGACACGAGAACATTTTTTTAAAATTACTACTGTTAATGCTTTGTTTTCTGTAGGTTCATAGCTGAAAGTATTTTAAAAGATGACAATTATACTGGTCACATTTAGATTAAGTCAGAAAATTGTGTTCTTCTCTATGAACATTACCATTTTATAAAAATTTACAGGTAATTGATCACTGCAAAATTATTATATAACAGTATTTGTTCAGTTAGCTAGTAAAATGATATTTTACATAAATATGTTTTAAGTACAAACGTTAGGAATACGAAAAATTGTTGTTAATTCAATATTCTTAAAAGTATTATTTTAATGTTGTCTCAAAAACAATATCTGCATATTGTCTTAAAATTAGAAATAAAACAAGACAATATGAATATAACTCTTGACTCTTCTAAGGCCCTAATGATATAATAGTAAAATTGTAACTATTTATTAAATGTAAAAACGTATAATCCAAAATAAATAACATTCAAGATAAACATTATTGAGACTAATTTTTAAAATTCATGATCTCTTAAATTTTTTTACATAATTTTTTTAATTCACTTATTATTGATGTGCTTGAATTTATTTAGAAAGAATAAAAAAACAACTCTTTGTACGTACCGTTGGTTAGCCAATCTAATCAACATAAGCTGTAAATCAAATGACAATTCTTTGTTGATAACTGCTTGAGTATGAGCAACTACAGCATGATTTCATAATTATTTTTGAACGGAAGAATGTAATTGATTACAATATTTAATTAAACAGTATTTCTTCTGAATTACTAACATTTAAAAAGGTTTTTTTTTTTACAGCATTACAAACGATTTTTCTAATCATTACAAATATGAAAAAAGTCTACAAAGCTACTAACAAGATTGTATCGAATTGTACTTAATTTAGATTTAAAAGTAAATGGAGAAGTTAGGTTTTTCATTAACCACGGATCCCTTTAGTTATAATTTTAGCTCTGTTTAAAAATATGTGACTAATCAAACTTATCTAATGGTTTAAACAATTGAGGTATCTTCAGAGGGTAGCGTATATTTTTTATACGCTATACTTAGTTGTATAATTTTGTACGTACGTTCTTAAAAAAGAATGTAAGAGAAACATACAAAAACTGTAAGGTTTTTGAAAATGTACCATAAGCTTTTGTTGAAAAGGGGCCCTTATTTGTTATCATCGGTCCAAAGAACAACTGCCGCTTTGTGCCCTTGGGCCATACTTTACGCTTTTGTAACCACTTTGGACCTAACGGCAAAAAGTTTTTTGAACCTTCCGGGCCCAAGCGCTTCTCTGACTAGGGCCCAAAGTGTGCCCTCGGGCGCA
This sequence comes from Copidosoma floridanum, assembly GCF_036245765.1. Lineage (NCBI taxonomy): Eukaryota > Metazoa > Arthropoda > Insecta > Hymenoptera > Encyrtidae > Copidosoma > Copidosoma floridanum. The sequence continues at coordinate 5,238,995 of NW_028321897.1, read as the reverse complement.
AAGTTGCACCTTGCACCCTCGATAAAGAAAACAAAATATACGACTTGGGCACAAACATACAACAACCGCACCCTTCGAGTGTTCATATGTTTGTAATTTATGCCCTAGTGACGTAATGTACCATTAAGTTTCTACAAAAACTATAACTAAAAAAGGTTCACTGCGCATAGCTTTACCTACAACTTGATTTAGCAATACTCGCTAGAGCTTCTTTACGTGTACATTAATGCTTATTTTTTTGTTTTCGGTTTATCGTTCTCATCATTAATTTATGAGTGCAAACAACCTTTGGAACTTTGACCATTGAGCATACGTATTGTTGTTTTTAGTAGAAATTTCTCAAATTTACGAATAGGCCAAATAAAACAGAGAATCGTGCTACTCATGGAGTCAAAGCTCTCTTTTTTTGTATTTCAGCACTACCTCGTCGATTAGTTAAATTAATCTATTTCTAAGACTATGGTACGAGAAGAATAGATCATAGACTGTGACTAAAAATCTTAGATGGGGCACTGGTATACACCCTAATTTTTACAGTTAGTATCAACAATGTTATTGTGTATTTTAAAATTGTGCTGATCATACAACTAGAGCGTTAGTTATAAATTAAAAGTTTGTTTTTATTTATACATACCTGAAAGTGCAATAAAAAAACACAGTAGCTTTGACCACTGTAAAAAAGTTGGCGGATCCTTCCAACCTCGAGTGTTCGACATCATTAACGGTAGATATGTTCGAGTAGTTGCGATTAAAGTAAATAATTGAGGCTAAAAAAATGTAGACATTATCTCAATTATTTTTTAAAGTTAATCGATGCAAGTAATGTCTGAAAAATACACGACTAGTAGATATACCGCTTATTGAAGTAGAGCCTTTGTACCTCGCTGCAGTGGTCAAACGTAAAATGGGGAAGCCTTACACTTATTTGGCAGAGATAGAAGATGACTTCGTCTTGTCACCTGCTACGCACAGGTGTGTGCTTATGATTAGTTAAACAGCAATCAAGCTAATCCCTGCTTTTAATCACCTGTCTTTGTCCTAATTTAAAACTTCTTTTGCAGCAATCCCCTCCCCCCTCCGACATCTGTTTCAAAGCTGCACGTTTTCGTAACTTAGAAATTAAATAATTGTCTGTCTATAAGTGATGGCATCAGTAATAATTTTTGAGTACTTTTGTTTAAATTTTGGTTTACCTAACCAATATAAGAAAAAAATTAAAGATTTTTGCAAATAATAAATCTTTTCCTACTATTAAAAATCGACAATGTTCAGGGTGAAGATTTAACAACCACAGATTAGCAGTATTTAAAAAACTTTAAATACTTTTAACTACTTTATTTGAAATCTCATTAAAATTATTTAACCGATTGATACCTTTATTTATGAAAAAGTGTGTGCGAGTGTGTCATTGTATATTTAATAACGAATATGGGATCTGCATTTTTGCGGATTATTTTTACAACCACTTTTTTATCGATCTTTATAACAATAATCCCATGAGCTTCTACCTTAAATACAATTCCAAAAGTTGCACCTATTCATTGTTGGTACTCAGTTAGATAACTTAGTCGTTTTATATAATTATAGATTAAATCGATGCTAATCTCTTTTCTTATGATATTTTTATTTTACCTCCCCTCTGGAAAACTTACATTTTCTGAAGAATATAAAAAATTTTACTTGATCATCTACTGTTAGTTTTGAGTACATTAGTGCTCTTTCTCTGAAATATATAAGACCAGCATCACATATCGACTGCCCCTAAGAAGAGTAGCACTATTCATGTTTTCCCCATGTTAATTCGAAAGAGAAATTTTGAATAGTGCTACTCTTCTTAGGGACCGTCGATATATGTTCAAAGAACGTTTTGATAAAAATTACAACAATTTGAGTACCTTCATACATTGTGCTTTATAATAAAAGTAAATTAAAAGAGACGTAAGGGTTATAACAAACGATCCTTCCATTATATTTTTAAAGTACAGATTTTCATCTTCTCTAGTCATACCTAATTGCTTTGATGATAGTACTCATTTTTTTCAAGAAAAAAAGGGTTGCAGTAAGTGCACGTTTAAGAAAACTGACGCAAAATATTTGTTTTTCAAATGTAGTACAGAGAGTTTTCAACTAATAATACAATGTTCTCAGGGTTATTAAAGCATGCATGGACCGATATTTTTGAAATTACACTTTTTACAGTCAGGTATATAGTTGACTCCCAAAACCAAATATTGCATGAAAATTTGATACATCGTAAAAAGTAAATAATTTATGACAGACAACTTTTGTGGTAGATACAGCTTATGCTACCTATTAACCTTAGTCATAATAACTTTTTCAAATTCTACTACCGTTTATTTTCTAAGTTGCTGATTTGTTAAAAAGAGTAAAAGTTTTCTACAAAAAGTTTCTTATTACTGCCATTATTTAGTATAATAGTACCAAACAGTTTTTATGTACCATAAATATCAAGATATAACTAACTCCTTTCATATTCTCTTATTTTTTAACCTTACAGAAAAACTGCCTTGTCATCTTCATCAATAGCATCGGCTTATCATTTTGAAGATTGTTACGCTCGTCACCTAAAGACGAATTGTATAACTTCACAAATGAGTCTTGAAGTATAAAATATTTTTTAATGATCCCTGGGATAACTTTCTTTTTATGTATGGTTGCTTATAGTGCTCATACATGAATTCTTACGCAATTGGCTATATTTTTTTACAAGCTCCCAAAAGACTTGTAACATTCAAGTGTTGTCCCAGATAAATCATAATTTTAAACTCCTTTGCCAGTGCAGTATTATACATAAGATCTGCATTTTTGCAAACTGTTTTTACAGCTGCAGTTGTGACAGATTTTATTTCAGAAGATATAGGGCTTTTAATACAGCTCTTTAATTGTTCTAATTGCTAATTCTAATTGTTTGTCTTTATGCAAAAAAAAAACATTTTAGACGTTGATGAATAAATTAAGTTAACATAAATTATTTAATACACCTGTGTTATAATTTCTGCCCTTATTTTTTTCCTCGTAAATTCTAACCTCTTAACATCTAGAAGCAATTCTGCTTTATGGTCTGCTGTCAATTCCAAATTTAATAAATTGAGAATCCCATTCTCAAACGAAGTAGGACCAGTATCTAATATTAGTTCTTCTTAAAACTTTAAAAGATTATTTATTTGTAAATGTAATTTGCTCTCTATTATCAATTTTTTTTTTAAATATACTTTTTTATGATTATTACATCTTGTTATTAACCTTTCTATGTTGTGTTTTTAAAGAAGAATCATAGGTCATTGATATAATAAAAGCTCTTTTTTCTGCTATACCAACATTCAATTTTGTACAAATCGCTCGTCCTCAAAGATACAAAGATAATTTTTTATTAAAAAATTGGGCTACACGTTTTGAAACCAAGTATTTTTTTATAATGTCAGTTAAAATTCTAAAGACATGTAGTTAGAAAAAAAAATTAGCTGTACTATTTTTTTCACAGTATTCAAAATAATAACCTAAAACTTCTGTACCGTCCAGATGTAATGTATTTACACATACGTGCATTCAAACAAACACATGTACAGACACACTCAGACCTATATAATTGCCAGTGCTCACGACTTTAATTCTAATTTATATATAAAGTGTATATCATGTAATTTCTATACATAAGTATTTTTTTTTTATGTAACATTTCTGGTATTAGAAAGTAATAAGATTTTCCTACACGAAAAGTGATGTTTCTCGTAGGACAAAATAGGACATTATTATTCAACTGTCGAGAGTTTGGAGTTGAAATAAAACTTTTACAGTGACTTGCAAAATACAAGATAATGCTCCCAGTTTTTAATTGTATTGGACTTATTTAAAAATTAAAAATGCTATGTTTCTACTAAAAATAATCAACTTTCTTTACTTTTGAATTTTTGTATCTCGTTTGGTTTGAAATATTTATATCGTACGAATACACAACAGTTTTTATGTATTGTGTAAGCTTCGCATATATTTTTAGCTCTTTTACTATTGTATCATTTTCAACTTTAACAGTCAAAATCACATACCATCTGTATCCCTATTCGATATAGTCAATCGGCTTATCGTTCTCTTTTGAATATTCTTATGCCTGTTCAGAAAGGACAAATGTTACATCTTCAAGGGAAAATCCAGAAACACAAAAAATTTTACAAAAAAACCTAGAAAAAAACTACATCTTATGTAGAGCAAAGCAAAATAAATAACTAAACATATTACCACTCCAACGGTGGTATTAGTCATCCGTCAATAAGAACCACGAAAGTTACTGATTTATCATCCTCTGAAAGTATATTTGGATTGTGAGAGATTAAATTTAGAAATAGTCTGTTGAATGAAATAAAATCAAATTCATCAGAATTTACCGAGTTTAAGGCGCTTCTCCTGAAAAATAAACTATTATATATTTGCTTGAAACTTTGTTTATTGCTAGATGATCGATTAATACACATTTTCTGAAAATTTAAGAAAAATTGTACGTTTAGTTTTTGCGTAAAACAATTTCAAAGTTCGACAAATTCGTATGCATCTCTTTGTCTAACGCACGGTGTCTTACGGCAACGGCTGTCGACTCACTGCTCTGTTTTGTAAATTACTCGGAAAATAAATTATTTGTCTTTGATTAAAAACCATCACCACATAGTTGTAAATTCCAGAAATGTTTTAGTCAATTGAATAGAAACTTTACGTTTACTTCTATTAGTAATTTGAATTTTAAAGTAGCAAGCAACGAAAATTAGATGTTACTTTTGTAGCGAAATAATTTGGTGAAACGCAGTTGGCAACATGTATCTTCTGCACCACATTCAAATTGAATTACGCACATAGGTATGCAGAATACTTGCGCAAAATTTTTTTTTCCAATAATAACGAATCAGATAAGGTAAATAATTATTATTATTATGAAGCTAATTATAAATTATAAGATTTTTGTTTATATTTGTATATTTGAATTTATGCTTATTAAACTTACAATTATTATTCACAGTCATATTGTAATAAATACATAAATTACACAACTTTGAAGTAGAGAAATGATTAATTAAATTTTGCACAAAAGAAGCATTATTTGTAATACGTACTGAACGTTTACATTTTTCTTTTAAAAATTCTTCAAACAAGCTTCCTCCTAAAGTAACAAATTTTTCACGTTAATGATTATACGTCATTCCTTGTGCGATAATTTTTTTGCAAACGACGGCATTAGTTATTTTTTTAATTAAATCTTAGTCTGGCATTTTTGATCTTATAAAGTACTGCTCATTTTTTTTAGTTGCAAAATGATCGAAGGAAATCAAATTTTTTGTCACATCCAATTCATCGATAAATTGTTTACATAAGCTTTTCAAGACTTTCACGTCAAACATTGCTTCGTGAAAATTTCCACTGATTTTTGACAAATCTTTTGCAAGATTGTTTAGCTTCAAACTACCTGGACCTTCTCTCTGGAAACGCTTTTTTAAATAATAATAAAGAATTAACAAATCCATGAATAATTGTTCGAAAATAATCTCTTAGGTTTCCCTTCTGAATGGCCCTTATCAGTAACGTATGATCAAAACGACTACCATTATGAACAATAACAATACACTTTTTTTCTAATTTATGTAAAAAATCATTCAAGCCAGCAAGTGCTTTAGGTAACAAAATCGTTTCCACTTCAAAGCCATCATAATAAAGTTTTGGTCCTCTGTTACTTAATTTGGTCGCTAGAGATGTTTCTGTGTCGATATTTTGAGTTGGTATAACATATACAGAAATTTGTGCTTCTCCAGTTTTGGCAGCAATTTGAATTATATCATAAGAATCTATATTTAAGTTCGTCGTTTCTAAGTCGCAATAAACAACAACGACTTCACCAATTACTGTAGTAAAAAATTTCGAAATTTTTGCTTTGAACATTAGTCATTGAAAGATCCGACTCGTAGCTCGGACCTTCAAAATCTTCAGTTCTGACTCGACAACTTTGTCTAATACTGTTATTCAGACTCCTTTTATATTTGTACTTTTTTGTTGATCTTAGTTATCCCTCCCTCAGTATTTTTTTATCTGCTAGATCTGAAAACTTGCAGGTATTTTTTCCAGGTGAATGTTGCAAAATATTTTTCACTCGTACTACTGATTCATATTCAAAATTGAAATGCATAATTCCGGTACTGACACGTATATCACCCTGTTTACTACGACTATAGTTTTTGTTTTTCGGAAAATGATTTACTGTGATGCTGTTCAAGCATTCATTGCGTTGACTCATAGCTGTTATGAAAAATTTATGAGCATTGGCTGCGTAAATTTCAAAAAGAGTTTTTATATCAGTGTACAATTCTTGGTTTTTAAAAGTGACAGCATGGAACTTCTCAAAATTTACCTTGGAAATTCGAGAACTACTACACCACATACCGCAAGTGATATGTGAACCAAATAAATGATCTGGGAGGAAGAGTAATGTTAATTTTAATTTCGCCGTATTTTTATTATTTTGATGAATAGAAAAATTAAAAAGTTTCTTTATGTGTGCGATGAAATTTTTTTTCTTAAATTCACTATGCTTTTTTCTTAACTCATACAATTTCTTGATGAATATTTTTTTCAGATGATTCCGGTTTGAAAATTTAAATATTTTTTTTAATTTCGTTTTCTGATCTTGTCGATGGCTACAGCGTCCTTGACTCCAATGACGACTCTGACTTCCATTTTGTCATTTTTCAAAGACATACTGTCATGTTCTAACTCAGCGGCTACGTCACCTTCTATCGATTTGGCACTACCTGTATAATTTTTGTGGCAGTCGTGATCAGTCAGATCATGGTCATATTCGCACATTGTGCATTTCCTGTTTTGAGTGCGATAATCCAACACTTTGACAGATAACAAACAAATAACTGCCCCATACCCAATCAAAGAGTCGTAACATATTTGCCGGTGCTTCTCCTACTCCAGCTCATGTTGTAAGATACTATAATATTTATTACGTCAAGGACGTGAGCATCGAATCCAGTGATTCTACCTTTTTTGAAGTGAAAACTTCTTATGGCGCGTTGGGCACTTTTGTGGGTGAGCATTTTCAGCCGTTCTCGCGACAGATGAGATTTTACACAGATATACTTCACGTGTATTCTTATAATATATGTATACTATACGCGCTCTTTGCATGGGCATTCGTTCGTGCTCTCGCGACAGACGAGATTACATACCGATATGTATACTCAGAATGTATAGGTATGCGAGAGCGCTGCATGCTATACGCAGCATCGTTGGTCTGAGCATTATTCCACGCTCACAGTTCATGCTTGATCACACATAGCGCGCCGCTGCCTGGATCTCACCGCGAACTACTTGGCACCAGAATTCAAATTCAAAATCGTATGATTTTTTCAGCAGACAGTAGGCGCAGAAATTTAAATTCGAAAGAAATCTTTGTATGTATTGGCTAATTAATGCCTAAAAATATTGGATAATGTTGTATGATTACATACATACATAGTATACCAAGAATTCTTTCAAATTTGAATTTCCGTGCCTACTGTTTGTTGAAAAAATCATACGATTTTGAATTTGAATTCTCGCGCGAAGTAGTTCTCGGTGGGATACAGTCAGCGGCGCTACGTGCAATCAAGCATGAACTGTGAGCGTGGAATAATGCTCAGACCAACGCTGATACGCAGTCTTCGCATGGGCATTCGTTCGTGCCCTCGCGACAGACGAGATTGAGAGTTTTTTATATTTATTTTTTTATGTACAATTTCTCATGTCGCGAGCGCACCTAAAAATGCTCACCCAAAAAAGTGCCCAACGTGCCATAAGTTCAAGTTTTCACTTCTGCCTGCACTCCCAGAGTGCTTATTTTCTTTTTTCTTAAATGGCAGCCATCATCTCCGGATATATTTCCTTTGTTACTTTTTCTTGACTGTAAAAGAAAAAGGAAAGTAGGCTGCTGTAAAACGTCATGCAATAAATTGAATTTTTTTCTCTATTAGACATGTTACGTTATGTACATCTTAATTTGCATAATAATAAATGTTGCAATGTATACTGTACAAGACACATGATATGAAAAATTTTATAAACGACATTGTAAAAAGTCAAATAAAAGTATATACAATAAAGCAAGTGTATAAATGAAACAAGTATACAGTTAAGTATAAAATAAAAGTGTACAATATAGTAAGTGTACAAATAAAAAAAATATACTAAAAAGCTTACGAAAAATACTAGTTACAATAATACTATTTTTTTCTCTACCTCAAATTAAAAAAAAAAAAAAAATAGGTTTTAAAAAATTCTGTCAAGATTAAGCAAAATAAACAAAAATTTTACAATATCTGAAACTCACAATTCCATACAAAGGTCTTTCATATTTTCAATAACCAACCGGCGTTCTTCTTGTCTTGCTTCACCACAACTTTCTTCGGCAACTTTTGTTATTGCAGCTCCAACAGAAGTTAAATATCTTGCGTACAACTTGTGGTCGATTAAAGGCATATTTAAACATGCTAAAAGCCAATTCGACTCTCTGCAGCCAATTTTTGCCTCTATGCTACCTATATTATTAAAAATATTAAAATTATGTCAATCATTAAATGACAAATATGACTTTTTAATTACCAAGAACTAAAATCTCGTTGTTGACACTTAGATTCACAACTTCCTTTGATTGTCAGGGTGGAATCAGCTCTGCTCGGACTTGGTGTTCTTTGACAGATTTGACATTCGTTATAGCACAACATTTTAAGCATTTGATTTTAAAAGTGGTCAATACACCATGCTATTTCTCCTCAACAATATTTTTCAAAAAAATTCGTTCGGTACAATGTGAACAAAACAAACTACTGGCGAGAATGTCTATTTCTACGATCTGACGTCCTTTACATGAAAATTTTTCCTCTGGGAGGCAGGGCTCATTCTTTTTCTTCTTAGTCTCCATTGTCCTAATGTTTTTGGGACGTATACCCTTTTATCCTCGAATGATTTTGTCAAATTTTTTTTTACGAAAAAACTTTTCTGCGTTTACGCGCAACTGATTTTTGGACCAATGATCCAATTCTAATCATTTACTTACATCAAAAAATAAGGATTATGGAAGGTTACGTCGTGTACAATCAGCTGACGAACTATTATATACACAGACGAAGTGTTACTCTCATTTTGCGAAATAAGTATATGATTGCCAACTTTGCACTCTAAATGATTTGCTAACTCATTCACCGACATGGTAACGCATATACAAATAAAATTAACGCTAGATGAAGTACCTCTCGAGGGAGAAGGACCTTAACTTATAACGCAGTGCTGATAGAAAGAAAATAATAATAATAATAAGAAACTAAAATAAAATGTATGTAACAATACATGTATTGAAACTGTCTCTTTTGGTTTGAAAAATTTTGAATAACTATGGAACTCTTTAAAAAACATAAAATTTTTAAAAGATAATCACATATTTTTTCTAGATAAACATACTTGCTATTTGCTTTTAAAGTTCAAGTCATTAAGTGGTCAAATATTTTTAATATTAGTGACAGTTATACCATCAAACACGTTTATATAAGATGGACTTGCGATTTCAGGTAAAGTGTTTACGTAGTTATGCTGGCTCGGTCGAATTATTATATCGTCTGATGGAGATAAAGTAAGGTTTTCTTTTTTGTATTCTAACTGTCGCTCCATATTACAATTTTCATACGTATGATAGAGTTTCAGAAAACGTATTTTGATATCATCTTGTAAAAATTTTTTAATACTTTCAACCAGCATTGTAAAAGACGGCCTTAATGTCGGCTCTTCCTCCCAGCAATCGAGCATTATATCGTAACTAAAAAAAGGTAAGCAATGTAGAGTGACAGTTTTATGGAAATGGATTTTGAACAAAAACATTTATTTACATGTCATCAGTGGCATAAGTAGGCTGAGCCATTCTGTATCCCCTGACTAATTTCTGATACATCACTTCGAACTCTACACCTGCGTAAGGTATTTCTGCGAGGGTAAAAAGTTACCATAAAACTACACCAAATGACCACACATCTGACATAGTTAAAAAGACTCCGTCTCTAATGGACTCAATGGCCATCCACTTAACAGGCAACTTGCCAACGCATTGCTTCTTATAGTTTTCGTCTTTGTACAATGTCTTTGTCAGACCAAAATCGCATATGTTAATAATGTTATTTTCTGCCAATAATATGTTTCTCGCGGCTAAGTCACAATGTAACACTTTAAAATAAAACAAGTAGCAAACACCTAAAGTTAGTTAATATGTTAGAATCCAGTAATATGGAAAATTGTATACAGATAGGTGCTTGCCTTTCTTAGGAAAAGGTATTTCATACCATTTGCTACTTGATAAGCCCATAAAAAAAGATCCTCAGTGCAGAGAAATGCAACATCTTCATTCGCGTAGTCCCCTTTGTAATTAGAACGCCAACCTGGCTGCGAATCATCTTCCTCAAAATCATCACTAAATTCCATTGGGCCAACAACTGTCCGATCCTCTGAGCAGTAAATGCTGGTCTCATTACTTAAATTACTGCCACTCAAAATCACACTGAATTCATTAAATATCTTGTATTTTGTCCTATTAACCAAAAAAATTAAACTTATGTGATATGTCTCTGACATTTACGATTTATAAGGATACAAAAAAATTTAGATTATTTTTAATTTAGTAGAAGTGTTTTTTTTGCAGATGTTAAAACTTAATTCTTTCTGTACAAACTCTGTAGCGAAATTACTACGTGCTTTATCGATAAAAATCGGAATTGACGAACGGTAACATTAATTCAAACTTAGCCCAAAATAAGTATATGGACTCAAAATACTCGAATAAGTATCCAAGATAAGTATTAATTAACGCATGCATTTCCTCAAAACCAATAATCCTACTAATATTCTATTTTATAAACTATGCTATCATCAACAGTTTTAACTGTTTTAAGTAGTACAACTGGAATTGTGATTACAAGTCAAGTCGTACAGTTAAAGGAATAACGATCTTAAGATGGAAAACAGTTTTCTTGAACCCAAAATGTTCGTCATACTGAAGACAAAGTTTTTGAATTTTAACTCTATTGCTACTTGATACTAGTATACTTCTTAGTGACATTTTTATAAATTTAATTATATAATTTATTGAAATCGCTGTATACAAAATTTAACACTAATAGCAATGCCTTATGACTCATAATTTAAAGACATAGAGTATAATGATATCACTATGGATGAGAACTTTTTTAAGTTCTTTGATCCATTCTTCTCTACATGCAAACGATACTGATCAATCTCAGGCCTGCCCTTATAACTTGCTCTGACACGTGTTTACATTTATTTAGTTCTTTTACTATGAGATTTTGGAAGAGATGCAAAGTAAAAACACAAGAACTCTTGCATATTATCATAAAATTTTTCTATCTTTATTAATCATGTCTTTAATTTTTCTTCAAAGATAAGATAAAAATCATTGTTTCTTGTATTTCATATCAAAAAAATAAGTTCAAATTAACGTATCGATGGAAAAATACAAGTTTTTTCGGTGTACTTGGTCTACTTAACGTATAATTCCTTGAGAATTAAAAAAAGTATAATCAGTAAAATTAGTACTGATTAGATTTTTTTTTTAGCACAAGAGCCTATTTTACCTTTAACTGATTTAATTTAATTATTAAAAGTATTTTGATGATACAAGAGGTAATTTTGCAGATTTCCAAATTTGCAAAGCTCAACAATCACCAAAAGTTCACCTAAAATGTAAAATAGTTTTTTCTAATAAATACACTTTTTTTTAAATGTAATTGATCATAGTATTACGCGAATGCTTACGTTTGGCTATATTTTTGGTGCAAGCACCCAGAAGATTTATTACATTCAAGTGTTGTCCTAGATAAATCATAATCTTGAGCTCCTTTGCCAATGCACTAATATACATTAAATCTGCATTTTTGCGAACTGTTTTTACAGCTACAGATGTCTTAGATTTTTTAGCAAATATTTCATAAGCTACGGCCTTATACACGACTCCAAAAGCTCCATTTACTAATTTTTTATCCTTATGTGATGGAAGAAAAATATATTTAACATTAATATTAATCAAATTAATTTTATACTTTTTGAAAATATACTTATAATCTCTTACCTAATTTTATTTTTTTTCTGGGAAACTCCCACCTCATATGGTACGGAAGGAGTTCTGCCTGCTCATCTACTGTAAGTTCTGGATTCATTAAATCAAGTTCCCCTTCCGTAAACTGGATAAGACTAGATTCTAATAAAAGTTTTTCTTTAAACTGGAAAAGATTATATACTTAAAATGTCATTCTTCTATATAATGAAGTTTTTTGATTTGATATGTACGTGTGTTGATAATAATCATATTTTTTTAATTACCTTTCCATGTTGTACTTGTTAGTATAAGTAAATTGATAGAAAAGTAAGGATTGTGATAAACCATACTACTATTCCAGTATAAAAATTAGTATTTGGATTTTCTACAACGAAAATTGATTGCTTGTATTAAAGAACTTTTTCCTGCTTTCAACATTAAATTCAGTCCAAGCAATCAAATCGTTCATACTCAAATTTTCGAAAATAAATCATCATAACAGTATCAGAATCCAGCTTTATACGTTAAAAGAAATATTTTTTTTTTAGTCTGATCTAAAATTTTAAAGTTATATAGTTTGAAAAACAAAGAATTAGATGTTTAATCTTTTACTACAATATTTAGAATAAAAACTTGTATCTTCTAGAAAAAATTTATACATTAACAAATTATACAAGTACTATTTTAAAATAGCCTTAAGATACTAAAAAAAATAAACTGCCATGAGGCTATCCTGACATATCTTAAATTAAGTGCATAAAGCAGTTTTTGTTTGCATTGATTATCTAAGAAATTTCCTGTCGATTGCTTGACCTTTTTACGATAATTTTTTTTTATATTACATCCTGCAATATACAAGACAATGAAATCGTCTTTGAAATGAAAAAATTTGTTTGTGTTAGCGCGTCTGCGGCTAACAAGACAATCAATAGTACATCATTATAGTATATGTCATAGTAAATTACTGATATGATGAAATAAAAACTCATACATTAATATATTTTCATGGTCTTGACAAGAGTTAATTAAGTAAGTGTAGCGAACGGTAAATTTTACTTGTGCATGAAATTTTAAATACTTTAAGGTCAAAGGGTGAAAAAGCCCAATTTCGATAATTGAGTTGCTATTAATATACAACTCCTGTTGATAGAATCCTATAGATACTATTTACATGCACTTAAATGTACTTCCGTTTTTCTCATTTCCTATTTTATAACATTTTACGCAAGAAAATTCTGATCTTATTCCCGTGGAATTATTCACTTACGTACATTAACACATACATCACACACTGAAAAACCGAATTTTTTTTAAATGTAAGTGAATGAATTCTTTTTTGTGAAAGACTTTATATCAAGCTCTATGATCTTCATTGATTAGAGTTTTCATTGCAAAGACCATCAAACAAAAAAATTGGTTTTTGGAAAATGGCAAGATCAAAATAAGACCGAAAAAAAATAACACAAAATTCTAATTCTGAGTAGTTGGTATTCAAATAAGAGTAATTAATACGAGTAATCTACAAACGAACAGAAATAATTAAAGTTAGTCAAAACTAATCGGTTTAAACCTGAAATTTCTGACGGTATAAATACATCCTACATCCAAAACAATCTACATAATTTGCTTCTTCAGTTTAAAAACATTTCTCCACAGAAAGCTTTAAAATTCAATGAAATTCTAAATTTCTATTATTTAAATATTCTGCAACAACGATGAAAATTAAGGGTCGTAAATTTGCCAAGAATTATCATTCTACAATTGATGAAATATACGTATCGTAAAAAATAGTAAAATTGAATTTTTTCTAGCAAAAACAAACAAACACGCATTATTAAAGTTGGATACGGAAATCCTAGGATGTAACTAATTAAACGCATACACACATGCAAACAAATACATGCATGCACATGCAAATAGATACTGTTACTGGAGTACCCGACTTTGATTAGAAAAATTCGGAAAACAAGTTTAAATCATGCTCTTTGAGGCAATGTTTTTTTCTTTTTTGTGAAGTTTCTGGTACGAAAAGCAATAGAATATTTAGATACATAATGTGAAGCCCCTAGAGTAATATCGATACATAATCGATGCTTTTGCAGGAATCATAAACAACTTTTTTTTAAACCATAGACTCTTCATCTCTTTACGTGTGTGCAACGAAAAAGAACACAAAATGCATTATGTATGTTTCTATAGGTGCAGGCTTGTCACACCCGCCTCTTTTTCTGTTATAAAACAAAGAATAACCTCATGAGCCTTACAACTTTAAAAAATTGTCAAATGTATTGATGGTTGACTGCTTGGCATGATATAAATTTATGTCAATCAAAACTTCTATGTTACTAATTAAAACAATTTTTATTTTGTTCAATATTCAGTACTTTATTTTTAAGAAGTCAATAATGCCTTACATAGTTTTAGATAATATAAATAAATGTAAAATATTTCGTACTTTTGTGTAGTACAGACTAATTTTATTCGTTAAAGTTTATTTTCGGAACATAAAAAACGGAGTGAAGAAGTGCGTAATTACTGTTGGCAATGATATTTGTAACCTTTCACGGTAATGATTTGTGATTTTTCCACTGTTCCGTAATCGTTCTTAGCAACGCATGAATAATTACCAGAATCTTTTTCAAAAAAGTATCTTATAGTTAATTTTTGATTGTTGTCCTCGAAAGTATACTGTGATGACATCTTCAGAGGTACATTGTTTTTTGACCACGTAATATTCGGGGTTGGAATTCCCCCAACGTGGCATAATAAAGTCAGGGGATTCTCAATATCTCTTGCCATCACTGTTCTCTCTGTAGCGTTCAAATTTACAAGGGTAAAAGAAGGTGGACCTACACAATTAAATTACCATCAACAGAGTGAAAATAGTTGAGATTTATAAATGATAATGTACATCATAAATATTTCTCATTCTTACTATTGATGTTAAGGAAAATTGATTCTGTAAGTATTTTGCGCGAAGGATATCCAACAAATCCGTAGTATCTTTCCGTTCCTTTGCAATAGTACTTCCTTCTGTCTGATTGACTAACGTTATTGATCGTGAGAATGGCTTGGTAAGTAAATTCAGTTACCTTTGATGTAACGTGTATTCTTTCTATATATATTAGAAAACATGTATAATTGGTCAAACTGTACTAAAAAACTTGACTCATAACACTTAAAAAATAAATTTAGAACTAACCGGAGCTCACTACCACTTGACCATTATCGTCATACCATATGACGATGGAGAAATCATTGATTATAGCAGCACATGTTAGAGAAATATTGTCACCTTTCTGAAAACTTTTATTTGGTTGTATGATTCCAAAAGATGCATTAGCTACCCCATCTGAAGAAAAAAAAATTATCTATGCAATGGTAACTCATGAAAGAAAGTAAAAGATGGATAAAAATCTAAGTTGAACAATGGATATTATTTAGATCTATGTACCTGTTAAGCGAATTTCCTTAGACGCAGTTGCACATCCATAGCTATTGCAAGCCTTGCATGTTATTACACCAGATGTTACTAGCTGTTTCAGTTCTACCGTTGACTTTTGTTTGAAATTGCTATTTTGCATATCTGTTTCTATTCCCTAGAAAAATTAATTAACGTTCAGAAAATGTCATATCTATATGGTTACATTCATATACTAATCTAAACGTACGAATGCAGATGAACTAATTATTTTTTATAGTAACCAACTAACCTGTAAATTATCGTCTGTAAGGTTAAATTTGAGCGTTTTCGTCCAATGGTTAATTTTGGTCCAGGATATACTCGACTTAGGATGACGATCGACAAGGCAAACAAACTTGGCAGTTTTATTAAAACTGTAGTAAGATTGAAGGTAAGTTTTGTCGAACTCCACCGTTGGCTGACCTGCAAGAAAAAAAAAATCATATGCTTGACATAAAGTTCCGTATTAAAAAGCAGCATTCAGTATTTAGATTTGCAAGATAATAAAAACAACCAAAAAAAAATTAGCAAAGATTTATCCACATGTCGACTGACAAATTTAAACTTTCTTACTCTACTGAATAAAAACTTGGTTTATGTATAAGCTTTGCGATTTTCAAACAGAATCAGATATTTACAGGTAGACTTTAGAAACTTTAACAGTCATGTTTGAATTTCAGGGAGTTTCACAGTCATAATAGTTACAAAAATAGAACCATTTTATCTAAATTGGTAGATGAAAAGTACAAACTTTGAGCCCTAGCAAGTATGTTTCAACTAATATTAATCTAATCTAAAATATTAAAGCCATATAGAAGAATAATCCTATTTGGCACTTTATTTATGCAAAAATTGTATAATTGCAGTCAATTATTCTTCTGAATGTGTTATGGAGAATTTTTTGACGTATGGGCTACTCAGTTTTGGACGAATGGGCTTGATAAATCTTATTTGTCTGTCTCTGTAAATAATGCAAAAGAAGTTAGTCTGATTTTAAATTAACTTCTCATTTGGAATATTAATGTATTATAAGTTGAGACGGTTGCAACTTTCATTGACGTAAAAGTATACACATCCGTTCAATACACGATTTCAAACATAGTTTCTATCAAGCCCACTAATCTACAATTATGAAGTACCAATTTCTAAAAAAAATTGTCAAAGTATATAAGGAATGATTTCTTATCACTGAGGTCAGTATTTGAATACTATTATGTAGGTAAAGAAAATGATTAAGTCTCAAATGTTTATTAGAGACGACGTTTTTTTCCTTTTAATCGGAGCATATGTAAAATAAAAAATTATTAACTCCCTTAAACTGAAAACTAATACTACGAGATCATTATTATTCAGGTGCAGCAAGTCTAGAGTTTAAATAACAATTTTACCACTGCCTACAGACTACTTCCAGTTTTGATAATATTGAACTAAAAGTACTCGAAACTGTGTGATAAAACTGTAAGAAACAATTGTCTTACTAATCTTTTTTAATGTTTAATTTTGTCCGTTCAAAATATTTATGTCACGCGAAAATCTAACATTTTTATGTACCATGAACGTCAAGATAAAATTTCAACTCTTTTACTATTTTATCATATTTAGCTGTAAGCGTGAAAAATCCCGTGTCATCTTTATCGATGTTTAATAGAGTCAATTTGCTCATGGTTTCATTATTGGTCTTCATTACTTTATACAAGCGGGAACGAATGATATGACCTCGAGGGTTAGTCCTGAAATGGAAAATAATGTTCAATAGTACTAAAAAGAAATGAATAAATTTATGTACACTAAAGCACTACTGAGGATTAAACATATTACCACTCCAAAGTTGGTATTGGACATGCATCAACAAGAGCCAAAAAAGTCACTGATTTACCATCCTCTGAGACTACATACAGATTGTCAGAAGTTAGATTGATGTATGGCTCGTTAGTATCTACAAAATCAAATTTACAGAGTTTCATTTTTGACGTAGTAATGTGAAGGAAAGATAATAATAATAATGATAACAATAATAAAAAAAGGAAAAAAACTTATTAATCACTCACCAAACACGCAAACGTGAGTACCAAGACTCTTTTCTTCATCAAACGAAGATTTTATTTTACAAGTGTAGTCACCTCTATCATCGTGAGTTACATTGTCCATAATAAGCTCAAACGTTATAATATCGACTAAATTATAAAATTCCTGCTCTTCTACTTGAACGGTATTTATAAGTTTTCTGGAAGTCTTATAAGTACATGTTTTTTATTAGTTGAACACCATATTTAAAATATCTAATCATTTATATTTTGATACATAAAACAAAAACTAAAAATTGCGTTGCAGGTATATGTTAAATGTTACCATGTTGTGCGGGATCTCCCATGAGAGAGTGTAAAGAGCTTCTCTGCTAACAATAACTAAGCATTTGATACTTAGTCTGGAATGTACGGAGACGGATCTTGTACCCTCTATTTTGTAGATAATTACACATGGAACTCCCACAGAGACATTATCCAATATTTGTATTGCATGTGAAAAGTTTTTATTTTCAACAGTACAAGTATATACACTGTTCGTACCCCAATTTGCTTTTTTAATGATAAAACCTATTTTGGAGTCGAAAGTGATCTTTTCGCTCAGTCCCAAAACCTAAGAAAATTAAAAATATTAAAGAGTTTGCGTCGTTTTCAATATAAGTTTTTTTCATGCATGAAGTATGTTTTACATGTCCATTTCTTCGAAGAGTCACTTTCAATTTAGGGGATGTCGTCTGACATGGTAAGATAAGTTTTTCATAACATCCGTAAGATAGTAAATAAGTATTATCCTTATTTTTATGTACGAATGAACTTCTATTGGCTGCACATAAAAATAAACCATTTTTCAATAAGCGTTATGTTTAGTACTGTTTAAGTTTATAAATAAAATATAGTTTACAAAAAGAAAAATCCAAAGTGCGCAATATTCTTACATTTTACATAAACGTACACCCAACTGATACTTAGGTCGCTGTAGTTTTTGTACGTCAAACTTGTTATTTGTTTGCTTTCATCAGCACAACCATACCAGCCAGTATCTCCAAAAACAGTGGATAATCTTATGAATGTCTTGTGGGTACTCCTGATTTCTGGTGTTATGAGGGGCTGAGAGGCGGTCTTTTTTTTTAAATGCATAAAGTAGTGGTTATTATTTTTTGAAGAATTTTTTTCTACAACCCATCAAACATGCAATGGTAAAGTCATTCAACTTACCCTCCCCCTTCTATCACTTGTAGGGAAATAAAAATTAACATAGCTATTGCTTGTGCACGTAATGTTTAGAGTTTCTCCTTCATTTATTTCTAACTCAGTCACATTTGGATTCAGTTGAGGCTTAAATCCATGGCAGCCTAAAATTTTGAATTTATATCCATGATTAAAAAGTAAGAAATCTTGTCTCGATTTGCCTCTGTGAGAAAACTTACAAACTATTTAGTAAAACATAAAAATTATAATAGACAAACAGTCCTAGATTAAGGGAGAAGGAGGCTTATAGGCATGTTTGTAGCACTGAGCCTCCTAAAATAGTAAAATTAATTATTCTCATGCAAACTAAGCTTTTAGCGGTACTGCCTTACCAGAGAGTTTCATTTTTTAATAGAACAGTAAGAGTAACTTCTTATTCATTGGCTATTCGAAGTATGGGAATAAATTCTCAACCTTTTAATAACTTCAATGTCAGAAGTTTAATGTAATCTCCACTTTTAAGTGTGTTAGTAAACTAAGTACTATTCTAACAAAATCTTATAATTTAGTATAATAACTGTTGAAATATATTAGAGAATTAAAGACGAAATATAAAATAAGAAGTACTCAATACAAAAAATGAATAACTGAAAAATAAGTGTCCAGATTTGAAAAATGTAAATATCAAACATTAAAAAAATCAAACGATAAGAAAAAAAACATGAATCAAAATATACTGCTTATTTTGACAAATATGGATCAAAGTTAAAAAAAAAAAAAAGTCTTAAGAGATGTATTGCATAGCTCAAATAATTAAGAATGTGTTAATGAAAAAAATAAAGACGATAGTGATCTTCTAAATATTGATTAAATACACATTGATTATATTCTAATATAAAATTTGTGGACCGAGTTAATTAAGGGAATAAAATGCGTCATTTACTGTATGATAACAGTGTTATAGTTGATGACTGTATGCTTTTGTCATGGAAAAATATTAATCAATAAACTGAGTCTTCTTTTTTGCTGACATACCATAATTTGAAAGGACTAAAATAAAGTACAAATTTCGAAGATTCGTACAGTATTTTTTATAAAGATAGTTTGATTTGTTACGTATGTAAATAAAAGCTTTTATTAAAGCTTATATTAATTATTAATTATTTATTAATTATTTTTTTCATTAAAGCTTTTATTACTGTATCTTACTACAACCCATGTTAAATAATGTATTTAAAACTCAAATATCTTAAAAACTAGTATCGATACGTTAACTTAGCTTTGTGTTCTGTGGAATCATAGCTGAAAGTATTTTAAATGACGACAGTTATAATGATCACATTTAGATTATGTCAGAAAATTGTTTTCTTCTTTATAAACATTACCACTTTATAAAAATTTACAGGCAATTGATCACTGCAAAATTATTGTATAACAGTATTTGTTCAGTTAGCTAGTAAAATTATATTTTACATGAATATGTTTTAAGTACAAACGTTAGGAATACGAAAAATTATTGTTAATTCAATATTCTTAAAAGTATTATTTTATTGTTGTCTCAAAAACAATATCTGCATATTGTCTTAAAATTAGAAATAAAACAAGACAATATGAATATAACTCTTGACTCTTCTAAGGCCCCAATGATATAATAGTAAAATTGTAACTATTTATTAAATGTAAAAACGTATAATCCAAAACAAATAACATTCAAGATAAACATTATTGAGACTAATTTTTAAAATTCATGATCTCTTAAATTTTTTTACATAATTTTTTTAATTCACTTATTATTGATGTGCTTGAATTTATTTAGAAAGAATGAAAAAACAACTCTTTGTACGTACCGTTGGTTAGCCAATCTAATCAACATAAGCTGTAAATCAAATGACAATTCTTTGTTGATAACTGCTTGAGTATGAGCAACTACAGCATGATTTCATAATTATTTTTGAACGGAAGAATGTAATTGATTACAATATTTAATTAAACAGTATTTCTTCTGAATTACTATCATTTAAAAAGGTTTTTTTTTTTTACAGCATTACAAACGATTTTTCTAATCATTACAAATATGAAAAAAGTCTACAAAGCTACTAACAAGATTGTATCGAATTGCACTTAATTTAGATTTAAAAGTAAATGGAGAAGTTAGGTTTTCCATTAACCATGGATCCCTTCAGTTATAATTTTAGCTCTGTTTAAAAATATGTGACTAATCAAAGTTATCTGATTGCTCAAACATTTGAGGTATCTTCAGAGGGTAGCGTTAATTTTTTATACGCTATACTTAGTTGTTTAATTTTGTACGTACATTGTTAAAAAATAATGTAAGAAAAACATACAAAAACTGTGAGGTTTTTGAAAATGTACTATAAGCTTTCGTTAAAAAGGGGCCCTTATTTGTTATCATCGGTCCAAAGAACAACTGCCGCTTTGTGCCCTCGGGCCACACTTTACGCTTTTGTAACCACTTTGGACCTAACGGCAAAAAGTTATTTGCACCCTCCGGGCCCAAGCACGTCTTTGACTAGGGCCCAAAGTGTACCCACGGGCGCAAAGTTGCACCTTGCACCCTCGATAAGGAAAACAAAATATACGACTTGGGTACAAACATACAATGACCGCTCCCTTCGAGTGCTCATATGTTTGTAATTTAAAACTATGATGCAAAAAGAAAAAATCATAGAATGAGACCAAAAATCTTAGATGGTGCACTGGTAGGTACCCTACTTTTTGCAGTTACTATCAATAATTTTAATTTGTGTTTTCAAATTGTGCTGTTCATACAACTACAGCGTTAGTTATAAATTGAAAGTGTACGTTTTTATGTAAACATACCTGAAAGTACAGTAAGAAAAAACAGTAGCTTTGACCACTGAAAAAAGGTTGGCGGATCCTTCCAACCTTGAGTGCTCGACATCATTAACTGTACGTATGTTCGAGTAGTTGCAATTAAAGTAAATAATTGAGGCTAAAAAAATGTAGACTTTAGCTCAATTATTTTTGAAAGTAAATCGATGCAAGTAATGTCTGAAAAATACACGACTAGTAGATATACCACTTATTGAAGTAGAGCCTTTGTACTTCGCTGCAGTGGTCAAACGTAAAATGGGGAAGCCTTACAATCATTTGACAGAGATAGGAGGTGACTTCGTCTTATCACCTACTATACGCGCACATGTGTGCTCATGATTTGTTAAACAGTAATTAAGGTAGTTCACTTGGCCCAGTGGTACTCCACTCAACGAAATGGCATAAAGATCATGCTGTCTTGTACCCATACAAGAATTAGTTGATAACCTCTGTGCTCTTTTTTTGTTCACTTGTTGCGCAGGATGACAAAATTAGAGTTCTTTGGTACGCATCTGTCAGCATAATGCTCTATAGCGACTGTAGCCTCTCTCTTACGTGGCTCATATAACGAAGAAAAAAACTACGTAATTTAGATTAAAATATCTATAAATCTAGTACCGATTGCTGTATTTAACAAAATGATAGTTTAATTCTTGTTTTCTAAACTGTTACATACTAGTTTTTTGAATTTCTAGAAGAAATACTTTTTATATAGTTAGACTAGCAGCCCCCCGTCTCGGCTTCGCCCGAGACTTACTAAATAAAACACCGTAGTGTGTTGACATGTAATGTGAAACATTTTCAGTTAGAAATTTTACACATATTCCTGATACATCTAAGAACAAAAATCTTCTTATTAAAAACACATTTTTTCGGAATCCATATAGTTTATTTGGTTAAATAATGAGGTGTAAAAATTCAAAAAAATTATTATGCTGAAAAGTACCGTGCGTTTTTTATGCCATAAAATAATCGGTGGCCATAAGAAGCCGTTGATTTACAGTTTCTTCCGTGTAATTCACGAAGACGGCTATTTTTTAAAGCTGTTAAGATTTTAAACCCCTAAAAAATTTGTATCAAAAAAAATTTTTTTTCTCATATCTCACAACTTTATTACCAGAGCAACAAAGTCCTGGACCTTAAACCCTACATTTTTATTGCCACAAAAACACAAATACATTTTCTACTCATTAAAAAATCTGAAGTAGGATCTTTAAAGATTTCAGATATTGCTGCATCATCATCTGGATGGAAAGTAACATTATGTACCTTAAATCCCACATCCAATTGCCTCTCATAAGCTCCATCACTAGCAAGATATCCAGTAACAAAAGGTGTAATATACAATTGCAAATCTTTTTTTTTCAATGTAAATCCCACTTTTGCCCGTACTATGTAAGTCCACAAGCCACCTTCATCTTCACGATTAACAATATGGACATTATCGTTGTCATAGAATCTACGTGTCTCAAATTTTAATAATCCAAATTTACTTCTACCCAAGTCTCCAAAAGTTGCTTCGGATACTGCTTTACCTGTTGTATTAACGGTAAAAGTGGGATATTTTTTGACAAAATCTTTAAACGATGACGCATAGTCAGTATAATTTAACAATTTGTATTCACGAGTATCATACTCCAAGTCAGTTTTTGACCAACTCAAGATCATAGTAAATGCGTAATTAAATCCTATCGTTAAAACAATCGATGAAACGGAGACCATCTGGAAGTTGTCTGCAGACCCCCAAAAATAATTAACTATTAAATAAAGACGACTTCTCAGCCCGATATAACGCCAGAAGTTAGAAGCACCCACAAGACATTCATAAGATTATCAACAGTCTTTGGAGATACTGGCTGGTATGGTTGTACTGATGAAAGAAAAAAAATAACAAGTATGACGTACAAAAACTACAGTGACTTAAGTGTCAGTTGGGTGTACGTTTATGTAAAATGTAAGAATATTTCGCATTTCAGCTCTTACTATTTACAAACCATATTTTATTTAAAAACTTAGAAGATACTGTTAAAGAAATTTATTCTAAAATATTACATTTTTATTTGCAGCCAATAAAAGCTTATTTGTACATACGCATGAAAACGGTCATTATTTACTGGCTTCTGGATGTTATAAGCACCTTATCTTACCATGCCAGACGACATCACTTGAACTTGAAGTAACTCTGAAGAAAAATGAAAAAGTAACACAACATATACTAAACTAGACACACGTTAAAAAAAATTTCATACTATCTACACATTCTCTAACATTTTAGGTACTGACAACCAATGAAAAGATAACTTTTGATTCTAAAGTTGGTTATGTTATTGAAGAAGCTGATTGGGATACGAATAGCGTATATACTTCTACTGTCGGAAATAAAAACTTTTCACATGCGATACAAATAAAAGCTCAGAGATCTGCATTTTCTCCATGTATGAGTATTTTAGGAATAGACGGTGAAAAAGTTGTCTTAACAGGTTCGAGACTGAATCTAACATGTACAGTTGAAATAAGAAGAGAAGCCCTTTATACCATCTCTTGGGAGACTCCGAGTAACGTGGTAAAATTTAACGTTATTTTTTTTTTTTTTTTTTTTAATTTTGTATACTATGTTCCATCTTACTAATATATAAAGCAAATTTGCTAAAACCGTTGTAATCGCTAACCGCGAAAACTACCGAACCGATTTTGCTGAAATTTTGCACACTGATTCATGATGCTTCCTAGATGCTTTTAGTATAGTTTTTATCTTAAAAAATCAAATAACAATAGCAATAAATGAGCTCAAAGTTTTGCAAAAATACGCCAGCTTTTCTCTTTAGTTCAGTAAAATCCGCTAGGTGGCGTTGACATAAAATCAAGGCTACCTGCAACAGAATTAAATAAGTGTGGTTATAATAGCCTGGAGCATCTCGGCATCTGATACAGTCGTGCTTCGACAGTTAAACGAGCTGTTGGAGATAATAGTTCTGCAGCTGGATATCCCGGTTACGGACGACACTCTTCTCGAAAGGGAAAGGGACCTCCGTTTCGATTCACCCTGAATCTTGACGAGTGCGATCGAAAATAAAGTCATTCCAACCGATGACGTCTCCAGCATAATACCAGGAGACATATTTAGCCAGAGCACAATCTGCACCAACTCTTCAGAGATGTGTGGCAGTCCCACCATCTCACCCGGTGCAGTTAGAGAATTTGTGGCTACAAATGTAAGCAAGGGAAAACAGCTCTGAGGTGCGCGGGCAGGAACAACGGCTACCTTCTTGGTCGTCGGGTCCCCAACGCGCTTACCCACATGTTCCCGTCTAACGATGAGTGGTTGGTTATCCGGGGAACAACCCGAGACGAAATATTCTTTGGTCAGTGGCGTACCTCCCTCCATCACAGTCTCCGTACATCGAGACTCCCAGGGTAAGAATCAAACTACCCGTAGCCTGCTCTTCAGCCAGGAATAAAGAATAGCCTAGAAGTTTCACCACTAGCGCTTTTTAGGGCCATCATAAGTATTTACGTTCCCTACTTCACCATCAATTTCATCGGTTCTTTTTAGGATCCACTTAAGTATAAACTACCTTGCCAACAAATACATTTTTATTACCATTCCCGGAAGCGATTCGTCGACTAAAAGACTATATTAACTAAAGACGGGCACTATTAAACCAAGTCAGCCATTCACTAGCAGACGTCACCTGCGGAGTTGTTCTTCGCAAGGCTGGAAAACCCGGTGACCGACGACACTATACTACCCTCTCGACTCTTAGCATTTAACCAGGAATCACTGATCCTCTCCAAGGTCTGCGTTGGGCAAACCTATAACAGCTGTGAAGGAAAAAAAATTTGAGTCAACGGGACAGCCTCCACTAGACAAGTATCACTAACCAATCTCCCCATCTAAGATCACCAAAACAACTGAATCTGCAAATAAAAAAGGTGCTTTAGACACCAACGTCTTCGACGTTATACCGGGAGACGTTGGGAAAGAGCACTACAACTAGCCCCAAAGTTTTGGACTTTGTAATTTTTCTCCCGATCAGTCTGGGTTTTCAACAGCAAGCCAGAGAAGATCACCCTGAGGTATCCAGGCAGTCACAATTGCTGTTAACTGCAGTCAAGAAAGAGTTAACTTAAGAAGCTCACCGGTCTTTTTTAGGGCCATCGGACGTCGAACTACCTTGCCAACAAATATATTAGAACTTAACAAAGTTGACAGAAAACAGCTTTTAGGGGTCACAAAAATTTCAAGAATGCCAAAAGTCGCAAGAGGGTGAATTGGAAGAAAAACTTCAAGTGTATCTAATAAATACAATTTTACTTAGGCGTCAAGAAACTAACGCAGAAAATTTATCGAGATTGAAACAGCAGCGTCAAAATCGACAACTAAAGAGTCCATTACATGAGAGATCAGCTTTTCATGGTACCCTCACAGCAATCTCTAAAATCTTTAAAGATCCTACTTTAGATTTTTTAATGAGTAGAAAATGTATTTCTGTTTTTGTGGCAATAAAAATGTAGGGCTTAAGGTCCAGGACTTCGTTGCTCTGGTAATATAGTTGTGAGAGATGAGAAAAAAAATTTTTTTTAATACAAACTTTTTGGGGGTTTAAAATCTTAACAGCTTTAAAAAATAGCCGTTTTCGTGAATTACACGGGAGAAACTGTAAATCAACGGTTTCTTATGGCCACCGATTATTTTATGGCATAAAGAACGCACGGTACTTTTCAGCATAATTATTTTTTTGAATTTTTACACCTTATTATTTGACCAAATAAACTGTTTGGATTCCGAAAAAATATGTTTTTAATAAGAAGATTTTTGTTCTGAGATGTATCAGGAATATGTGTAAAATTTCTAACTTAAAATGTTTCACATTACATGTCAACACACTACGGTGTTTTATTTAGTAAGTCTCGGGTGAAGCCGAGACGGGGGGCTGCTAGTGTACCATAAACGTCAAGATAAAATTTCAACTCCTTTACTCTGTTATCATGTTACGCTTAAAGCGTAAAAGTTCCCGTGTCATCTTTATCGATGTTTAATCCAGTTCATCGTATCATCGTTCCGTAATCGGACATTCTTACGTCCATCAAGGCACTGTTCATAGCTGTGTCGTTATAATTAGTTGAACGGCAATCAAGCTAATTTCCGCTTTCAATCACCTGTTTTTGTCTTAATTAAAAACTTTTTTTACAGCCTCTCTTTCCTTCTGTTACTAAGCTACAGCTTTTGACATTTTGGAACCTTAATTACGGTGCGTTTAAGTATTTAATGACGTTTGTAATAATTTTAGAAAGTACTGCTGATAATAAAAATTAGTTAGACTTAGTATAGCCCTCCACAACAAAATAGGACAAGTAATTAAGCAAATTCGCTGTTTTTTTTTGTTATCGCTTGCTTTCTGAAGAGTTACCGTGTAGTCGTGCAAAAATCCCACCAACATTGAAATGCCTTCCATAGGTTAAAAAAATGTTAATTCTTCATAAAAAGCAACATTAGGAACACAATTTTTTAACATTTTCATTTTTTATAAGTTGTATCTTGTATTTAAAAGGATAACTAAAAAATAGTTGATATGCGTCTAATTTCTCAGTAACACAAATTTCATGATGTAATAAAGAAGAGCACGATAAATTGGTCGCTTTTTTACGCTCAAAACTAAAATTGTAGAATTGTGAGCTCATCATTATTTAACTGTTGAGAGTTTGGAGTTGAAATAAAACTTTCACAGTGACTTGCAAAATACAATGTAATGCTCCCAGTTTTTAAATGTATTAGACTTATTCAATAATCAACAATGCTATGTTTCTACTAAAAATAATTAACTTTCTTTACTTTTAAATTTTTGCATCTCGTTTGGTTTGAAATATTTATATCATGCGAATACACAATTACACCTCTATATAATTATTAATATGTAAAACAAGTACTCTGTAAAATTTTTGTGTGGCTATAGACGATAAAAAC
Source organism: Copidosoma floridanum (assembly GCF_036245765.1). Lineage (NCBI taxonomy): Eukaryota > Metazoa > Arthropoda > Insecta > Hymenoptera > Encyrtidae > Copidosoma > Copidosoma floridanum. The sequence goes on along the minus strand of NW_028321897.1, from coordinate 5,211,369 downwards.
AAATCTTATCTTTTAAAATCATTTATAAAAATAGTACGTAGATATTTATAAAATAAGAAATAATTGTTTTTCTAAACCTATTCAATACTTCACGTAAAGACTGAAGGCAATAGGTTATCCACGAATTTCAAAAACACAGTCGTATTTCCAACAAGTTAATACTAAAATTATTATGTACCCCAAATAATGTTTTTATTTCACATTTTTACTTGATAAGCAACTTAAAAACTGATTTAATTGATCAATTATTTTTTAATTCTTAACGTAAGTAATAATGTTTCATGTATCTGAGTTTGAATACAGAAAATAATTAGTACCTTCAGCATGTATATATTTTGTATCAATAACTAAAATTATATGTACGACGAGATTGGCAGTTGAAGTGAGGTATTGGCGTAGTTATGTTGAATTGAGGGAGTTATTTCGTAATTGGGTAGCAATATATCAGCTAATTCCTTTTTTCCCTCCAAGTGGCTTGTAACGTTTAAACTTTCATACTGATGATATAGTCTTCGTAAGGAAACTTTTAAATCATCCTCTAAAAGTTTCCCGATGCTTTCAACCAATTCTGTAAATGATGGTCTCAAAGTCGGTTCATCTTCCCAGCACCAAAGTATTATATCATAACTAAAACAACGATTATCAGGGTTGAATCATGGATCTAAAAAAATGGGTTTATTTTTTAAGATAGAAAATTTCTTTACATATCTTGGGTGGAATATATTGGCTGCCTCAGTCTATAGCCTTTGACGAGTTTTTGATACATCACCTCGAACCCTACACCTGAATAAGGTATTTTGGCTAGGGTGAAAAATTCCCATAGAACTACACCAAATGACCACACATCTGACATAGTGGAAAAGACCCCATCCCTCATAGACTCGATGGCCATCCATCTAAAGGGAAATTTTCCATCGTGTTGTTTTTTATAGTTTTCGTCCTTGTACAATGTCTTTGCCAAACCGAAATCGCAGATCTTAATAATGTTGTTTTCTGCTAGTAGAATATTCCTTGCAGCCAAGTCACAGTGTAGAACCTGTGAATACAGTTACCAATATAAAATCAAATTAGTAAATATGGAATTGAGAACAGGTGATAAAGATAAAGAAATTTAGTATATATTTATGTTAGTACTTACCTTCCTTTGTGAAAGATACTCCATGCCTTTGGCCACCTGATAGGCCCATACGAGAAGATCCTGTGAGCAGAGACTCTTGAAATCTCTCTCTACATAGTCCCCTTTATAATTAGAGCGCCAACCTGGCTGCATATCATCATTATTGAGATTATCATTGGATTCGCTGTAGAGGCTATGTGCGTCAGAGTCGTAGATGATGGGCTCATTTTTTGGCTTGCTGTTTTGAGAGGTCATGTCGCTGTAGTCGGAAATGACTGATGCATCATGGCTTGTCCTTTTAGGTGGAAAGTTAAAAGTATATCATAATCTTTAACGTATAAAGATTCTTAAGGGGGGTTAAAATATTTTTTCTGTACTTGTATTGTCTAGATTACGTGTTTCTTCTCATAAGACAAATTATGTTCATCAACTTAAAATTTCAATTTGTCATAAAAAGTTTTGTAACATTTTCTTTGCATTATTTTAACTTTCTTTATAAGTATATTAAAGAAGAAAAATATATATATATATATATATATATATATATATACATATATATATACATATATATGTATAAATTCTATGCTTGATTATGTACATATATAATATTTCATTTACGTAGAAAATTTTTGTAGTATTGAAAAATGGGTAATTAAGATAAGTTTATGAGAATCCTCATTGTCAATCAATAAGTGGTAGTTTCTTATGACTATTGTAGTTTACAAATGCATATAAAGCTTTGTTGAAAAAAAAAATCACCGAATGGACTTAACAAGCATTATAGAGTTGACACTCCATACTACTTCAGACCCATCATTCCTGGAATAACCCACTTGAAAGTAAGACAGTATTAGAAATCAACTAAAACTGTGTCAGTTAGGGCATAAATCAAGATGAACGATAAGAGAGTAACGTAACAAAGTTTTCGTTAGAAAAAAATATGTCATACTTAAGACATTTTTAAATTTAAATTAAAATCTTCAAATTTAATGCATTTAGCATTTGTTAATTGCTTTGGAACTAAAAAATTTGGTAAAAAATATATACCATAAATTATAGGAAACAAGTATTAGTTATTTTAAAAACAAAAAAAAACACTTCGTGTATATGCATCTATTATAATAAAGTTATTTTTTAATTTATCTTTAAGACAAAGTCGAGAATCTAGATTATGTACAAACAAAATTGAAAAAGCTTATTCACGGAACTATTTCAAGCATTTAAAGTGACTATTTTTTCAATTTTCTACTGCTTTCTTTAATTACTATGAGTTAGTAGTGAAAATACCTCCTAATTTTTTTTTTTATAGCTGGATTGATTCTACCCGTATTCGGATCAATTTGATCGATAAAATTTTTTCTATGAGATATAAGATAGTTTTGCAGATTTCCAAATCGACAAAGCTCGACTATTACCAAAAGTTCACCTAGAAAATAATTCAACTTTTTGATTAGACAATTGCTGTGAGATATCGGTTTTTACAATTGCCTGTGACTTCTTACGTTTTGCTATATTTTTGGTGCAAGCACCCAGAAGATTTATTATATTCAAGTGTTGTCCTAGATAAATCATAATTTTGAGCTCCTTTGCCAGCGCACTTATATACATTAAATCTGCATTTTTGCGAATAGTTTTCACAGCTACCGTTGTAACCGACTCGTTAGGGAGTATCCTATAGGCCTCTGCTTTATACACAACGCCAAAAGCTCCACTTCCCAATTGTTTATCTTAAGTTGAATAAAATAGACGTTTTACATTATCATTAGTCACTAAATTGGTAATAATTTTTTGTTAAGACAGTTTTATAATTTCTTACCAATTCTTAATTTCTCTCTAGAAAACTCCCATCTTTTGTCGTAAGGAAGAAGTTCTGCTTGATCCTCTACTGTTAAATCTGGGTTTATTAGATCAAGTGCTCCTTCTTCAAAATGCGTAAGACCAGCTTCTGGTAGCTGTTTTTCTTTAAACTTCAAATTATTTTTGATTTAATAAGAGAATTATCTTAGTTGCTAAATATCGTTCTCAAAGTTTAAGTATTTTTATAATAATTACAACTTTCCGGTTACCTTTCCATATTGTACTTTTAAATAAAAGTAAACTGATAAAGATGCAAGTATTGTAATGAACCACACCACCAATCCAATCCAAACGTATAGCTTTTGATTTTCTAAAGTCAAAACCATTTGTTTACTAGTATTACTTTTTCTCACTTTCAGGAAAAAGAATGATTAACTACAGTTGGCAGAACAACTAAAGAAATTGACAAAAACTACTTATTTATATTTGAAAATAATCAGAACAAAGTCATTAACTTAACTCAATATGTTTCTATGCCCACGTAAGCAGTAATTGTATAATTTCTCTTAATTAAGGTTTGATTTTCTCGCAGGAAACATAAATAACTCAATTACTAATACTTGTTTATTTTTCGTTAAACGTTAAACAGTGCTCTAAACTTTCTGACAACATCATGATGTATAAAATTGACTTCGTATTTAATTAATGCAATAAAAATAGTTTATCGTAAATTTCTTTTACAAGACTTTTTTTGTGGTATAACAGCCCTCTTGTTAACCGTAAGGAATCATTAATTATGTCTCGGAAGAAACAAATTACAGTTACATGTATTAACGATTGTTACCTTTTACAATAATTTTTTGAGATTTTGTTACTGGCCACAAGCCATTCTCTGCAACACACGAATAATTACCACTGTCACTTTCCAAAAGGTATCTTATGATTAATTTTTGATTTCTATCCTCTAAACTAAACTGCTTTGAAGACTCCAAAGGTGTACCGTCTTTAAACCATGTAATGTTAGGGGTTGGCGTTCCTCCAATGTAACATAATAAATAAACAGGATTTTCAGGATCTTTTGCAAACCGTATTATTGCAAAGTCATTCATATTTACATGAACGAAATAAGCTGGAACTTAAATAAAATAAATCTTTCAAAGCATTAATCTAAATGACCAAGCTGTATAAAAATAATGTGTAGTAATATTATAGTTTCAGAGAATTATATTTTTATACATACTGTTAATCTTAAGAGAATATTTCTCTCGAATTTTTCCATATAAATTTTTTGTGACGCAATAATAATCCCTTTCATCGGAATGACTCACGTTAGTAATCGACAGAATGGCACGTTCAGTGTAGTTAGTTTCTTTAAATGTTACGTGTATTCTTTCTGAAAAATTGTAAGATAAAGATTATTCAAGTCCATACTAACCACGCTAAAAATTCAAATTAGTGCCATTGTTGCATAAATCAAGAACTGACCAGAATCTACAATTTTTTCGTTTTTATTGTCATACCATTGTACCTCGGAAAATATATGTATGACAGCGGCACATACTAAAGAGATGTTTTGACTTTCATAAAATTTGGTTTTTGGCTCTATAACTCCAAAAGCCTTATTGGGGACTCCGTCTTAAAAAAGAAGTGAATGTGAGAAATTAATTTATCACAAAAGTTTTCATATAATCTTAAATTTCAAACTTTTCTTAATAAACAAACCTGTCACATAAATATCATGCTCCTTATTGACACATCCATCTTTATTGCAAGCCGTGCATTTGATTGTAGACCTTCCTAGCGGGCTTATCATAACTATCGACTCACTTTCAGCATTATTACTCGTTTCATTTGTATTCATACCATGCAAACGCTTTACCATAAATTAAATTACAAATATCTTTTTACTTTTAATTTTTATATAACTCATAAATAAAATAAATTAATCATTACTCTTTGAGCTAAACTAACCAGTATCTTATTTGTTTCATCAATGTATTGAAACTTGAATTTGAGATGCCTTTTGTAAGTCCACGATATGTTAAATTTAGATTTACTCTCAACATGGCAAGCAAACGTAACGCTCTCATTAAAGCTGTAGTAACCTTTAGGATAACTTGTATTTAACCACACCCTTGGCTTATCTAGAAGCAAAAAATAGTATGAACATTATTAAAAGGAAAATGAGAATGACAAAGTGTTGAAAGAGATATAACATGCTTGGTAATTATAGAATTGAATCACAATGAATTCGAAATTCACAGATCTCCAGCTTTTAAAAGTATAAATTAGCTTACCGCATTGAAACATAAACTTTATTATACGTTATTGTACGAAATCTAATATTTGCGAAAGTATTACCCGTGACAGTAGATTCAAAATAACATGTCAGCAGGAGAGATATGGAAACATTATACCGCATGTTTTAGGCCACAAAATTAGAAAAAAAATAATTAGTAATAAGAATACAGCGTTTCATATGCTCTATCATCAGTAGTCTTAGAGTATCAGTGCACGTAAACAATTCAGTACTGTCAATGGTTCTTGGAAGCTTGACGAAATTGATCTATTATTTATTCATTTGTTAAGATAAATTTACATTTAACATATTTTAAGATATCCACGAGCGACATCGATTCATGCAGTGTAACACTTTCAGCTTTTAGCACCAAGATCCCATATTTTTTGGACTACTACTACTTAAAATTTCGTAATGAAAATAAATAAACAGTCTTATTGGGTTATTATTATTGGAAGTGGAGTTAAGAGCAGTTATAATCTTTTATGATCTACATAGAAAATTTTTTGTGTACCAAGAATTTCAAGACGAAATGTTAGTTCCTTCTTTCCAGCAATATTTCCAGCTGAGAGTGTATAAAAACCCCTGTTGAAAGGTTTAATATTGTCTATGCGCAAGCTCATGCTCAGTGTTGATTCGTTGTATTTTGTTAGTATTGAGTAACCTAGACTTGGATCACTATGAATTCTGAAACCATGATTATCTACCCTAAAAAAGAATGAACTTCTTAATACAACTAACCACAGATATTACTTAAGTCTGATGTTTATTAATTCAAATATTTTAGGAAGTTCTCGGTGTTACCATTTAAAATTTGGTGTTGGACATGCAGTGGCGTAAGCCACAAAAGTCACAGAGTCACCGTATTTGCCGTATACGTTTTTATTATTAGACGTCAAATGGATATATGGTTTATTAGAATCTACCAAAAATATTTGTAAAAGCGTATTAGTTATTTCGAGAAAGTTAACAAAAACCAGTATTTGTGACTTACCATATATGCAAATGTATGTATGAGTACTTTTAGTTTTATTAAACGATGATTTTACTTGGCATTCGTAATTTCCTTTATCACCGAAAGTCACATTGTCAACAATGAGTTCAGACGTAATTAGATCATACGTGTAATACTTCTCTGCTACTTCTTGCACATTATTAAAAATTATCCTGGAAGTCTAATAATGCTTGTACTTCATGATTTGTAATATAGATTTTAAAAAGTATAAGACATAAAATTTCGAGTAATAAAATTTACCATATTATTGGGAATTTTCCAGAAAATGTTGTAAATGGCTTCCCTTCTAACTTTGACAGTACATTTCAGACTTAATTTCGAGCCTATAGTCATGTCTTTTAGACCATTCACTTTAATATTTGGTTTACTCATACAAAAAAAAATTGAAAGGTAATCAATCTTTATTTCGATCATCTGTGATGAATTGTTTTGATTTACTGAGCAAGTAAATACACTATAGTAATTAATTTTTGCATTATTAATGATGTAACCAATCTTAGGATCGTAAGTTATCTTTTCACCAAGTTTAAATACCTAAAAAAATAAAAAATACTTGTAAAATTTGCAGTTTTTAGTCGATAAATGAATACTTCGGTTCATTAATATTACTTTTTCCATTTCTTTTAGAGTAACTTTGAACTCAGGTGAAGTCGTCTGGCATGGAAAAATTATGTATCTATTGCATCCAGAAGCAAGTAGATAATTTCCTTTTTTATTTACATGAACAAATGGATTATTATTAGCTGCAAGTAAAAATAAATAATTTTTTAAACAAATTTATGAAGTTGCAGTGTTACAAATACTAAATTTTTTTGAAGAAATGAAACAAATTCTGCAATTTTCTTACATTTAACATAAACGTACATCCAAGTAATTTTTGGATCGTTGTGGTTTTTGAAAGTCATGTTTGTTATTTGTTTGCTTTCATCAGCACAACAATACCAGCCAGTGTCTCCGAAAACGGTTGATGATCTTATAAATGTCTTGTTGGTGCTCCTACCTTCTGGTATTATGTCGAATTGAGAGGTTGTCTTTATTTCCAATACAATGATTATTAGTGATTATTTTACTGAAATGTTTTTATCCTACAACCAATATGTATATCAGTTTGCCAAATTACATAACTTACCCTGCCTCTTGCATTGCTGGCGGGGAAATGAAAGTTAGTATAGCCATTGCTTATGCATGTTATCTTAAGGGTCTCTCCTTCATTTATAACCATCTCAGTCACATTTGGATAGAGCTGAGGCTTAAAGGCATGGCAGCCTATAAATAAAATTTTAATACATTAATTCCATAATAAAAATATAGCTACTGTTTTTAGCTGGAAAGCAGATGTTTCTTTAAGGAAGTATACTGTTTACACAGGTATAAATTAGGACGATACCTAAGTGAAAAACCTAAGCTACCACAAAAGAACCAAAAGATTGCAAGTCTCTATCTAACCAAGACTCCAATTTTTTTTATAACCACAGATATGCCTGTTTAGATTATGTACCTGTACTAAAATTTTTAAGTTTTACATCCTTATTTCTTGAATTTTCTTCCATCTCATCGACTTTAAAATTAATGTAGTTAAGTAAGATCGTTTATTGCATATTAAAAGTAAGTATTATTTTTCACGACAAAAATTTTTTCTCTTTATATTGCATGATTTCTTGTAAAATAAAAAAAAATTTCTCTACTGCCATCTAATCTTAAAAAAAAACTTTATTTAGCTAATTTAATGGTATATCAGAACTAAGTTTGTGATGCAGAGAGTGATGAACATCGGGAGCTTCAGCATTAGCAAAGGTTAACACACATTTGGTTAAACGTTGGATAAATCGCATTACTAGTATTTACATACGTTTTGTATGATTGTACTTTACACTGCTTTCTAAGAGCTTCGATGTCTTTCTACGGAAGCGCATACGCGCCGCCGCCTATAGCTAGTTAGCCACATAATTACGTAGCTAGCTAGCTAGCCTCATGAAAACTCAACTGCATGGTGGGTATAGGCCATAACGGTTTAACACTCGAAAGTCCGAGTATGAGCATCGGTATCGATGTATCAATGCTGTACGATGAATACATAAATACATATAAAAGGTGATAATGATAAATCATACGTGTACATAGATGTAAAGGTTATGTTATAATACTTATACAGGTTATGCTATGATATTTCTCGGGATTTTTGGATAGGATGAGTACCCAGGATGCCGAAAAAATCACTAATCTGATTTTTATAACTAATAGAACGATTTATCTGGTGATGTCTGGACCTCCGACGGCTTTTTATCCAAAAGAAAAGCTAACACCTGGCCAGCTCATTGGGTAAAGTCACTATTAGTTTGTAAAAGGGTCTCAGTATAGCGACTTGGATGGTTTATTAGAAAATATTGTTCCATTAAACTTGATAATAGATGAGGGGTGCTTGAGACAATGGCTGCACCCTGAAAATAGTACCCAGTAGGATGGATGACCGAGTCGTCTGAGGAGAGCCTTGCAAGGGGCCCGCACGAAAGACTCACACATCGTGCGGTCAGGGCAAAAAAATTGAAAACAAAAATCGTCTTTGATACGGTGAAAGCTGAAAAAAGTCCTAGAAATCAAAATACCAATACTAAAAATTACACTGCTTTCTATTTCTAGCTCGAATTAAAAAATTTTGTGGAAAAATTAAATTTCCCAATTAACAAGTAAGCTTCATTTTGGCTTGCTTGAATCTGAGCTAATCAAAAAATCCAGAGAAGCTAGTCAGATAATAACAGAATCCTATTAAATATTATTACGATATTATATTTAAAACATTTGAGCAACTTGAATATTTAAGAGTACAGCAAAAAAGTCATTAAAAATATGGTTAGCAAAAAAACAAAAATATGTGTGTATTTTAGACATAGACGAGGCCGAGGAGGTAAAACTTGACAAAAAAGTGGTTTCGTGAGATTTTATGCTCATGTAAGAATTTTTTGGATAATTTAATGGATCTAATAATACAGAGAGCCAGAACACTCATCTTCAAAGCTCTCCTGTTATATGGCAGCACGTTCTTTATACTCAATTTCAATTTATATGTCTACTAAACTGTCGTGTAAAAGAAACTATTAAATGATCGAGAGTAAAAAGTTATAGTGTCCTGGTGCACGCACTGTGAGTTGCATTATTGCTTAAAGATTAAGGCATGTTGTAACTATAACCTAAGAACAACCAGAGTGATTATTGAAAATTGACCACAGTTTGGTATTGAGAGTATAAATTTTTTTACTTATACATGCCTGAAAGTGAGACGAGAAAAATAAGTAGTTTTATCCTCTGAATAAGAGTCAGTGGGTCCTTCCAACCTCGAGGACTCATCGTTGCTTACAGTAAGGTGTGTCTGACTCGTTTCGATAATACTTTGTAAATAAAATACTTAAGACTTGAAAAGTTGAAGCCTGGCGTTGGTCTAGTCTGCTTACAATTAACAGAAATGAAAGAAATGTCTCAAAAGTAAACGACTTGTAGATTTATTACTTATTTAAGTAGATCCTGCAAAACTAGTTGCAGTAGTCAAGTAGAAAATTATAGCACTCTATCCTCAGTGTGTAGAGACACTAGAAGGTAACCAAGCCTCGTCATCAACTGTACATAGGTGTGTGTTTGTCATTGGCTGAACAGTAATTAAGCTAACCCACGCTGAAACATAAAAAAAAAGTTACCATGTATTGTAACTCTTTTATCTTCATTGTGCCTCCACTTTTCTTTATTACAGCTCCCACCACCATTCTGTTGCTAAACTACACGTTTTAGTAACGTGAATCCAAAGTAGCTGAGTAATTTATACTGTTAGTAATCAATTTTAGCTATTTTATCATAATATTTCGAAACATCTAACGAATATGTACATTCATACTATTTTGAGTGAAGGGGTTTTACGTATTTTAGGTAGTCAATTAAAGTTTAAAAAATATTTTTTTTTTGCAGTTTTAAACTACATAAATATAAAAATCAACTACTTAAAACTTACTTAAGCTTTTAAATTTAAGAAATCATGAAACCTGCTCCATAGAATTAGTGTTTTTATTACTGTCATTTGGTAGATAAAAGTTACTTCTCTGTTCCTATAAGAGCTTGGTAAGAGAGGATAATATGTTTGGCAGCTTGTCTATGAATACCAGGCTTGTGTTCAATTAAAAATAAGAGAGATTGGACTAAAGGAAGACGAAGATGAACACACGTGAAATACGAACCAACGATAAAATGAAAGGCATGCGAGAGAATGCAGTTTACCGCTCTACCAGTAACATTTTTGTGCACAATATTTTTGGCTAAATTAGCACAGTTTTGATACACATTCCATTGGGTAAAATTGAATCTGGTATTAAAATTACCTAAGATTTCTACACAAATAATGTGTATCAAAAAGTATGAATAAAACGTTTTGTGGCTATAGGGAAAGTATAAACAACTAACAAATAGTTCTGGGTGATAGCAGAAATGAGGGAGTATCAAACAATTAATCATCAGAGGGCTGCATGGCGCTGGGCTACCCCCCACAAAATCTCTCCCTCTTTAAAATCTATCTACAGTGTGTTTGTGCGGTGTTGTGTGTATGTGTACATATATATATATATATACAGGATATCGTTTTTTTTTATATCATATTACAGTGTTCTACGTCCAGTTCCTTTAAATAAGGGCACTACTATGGGCACTTAGCAAAGGGACAAGGAAAGGGATGGAAGGGGGTAGGGGGAAATTAGACAATTTTTCTGCGAGAAGGTTGCCTAAGCCCCCCTCGAAGAGCATTGTGTGGTGAAAGAGTACATGTGAAAAATCACAGAGGCACTTGCCCGAAAAAGTCGCGCTGGCCGGGAATCGAACCCCAACGGTCTTCCACGTGCCCAATCACGACCTAGCCGACTGAGCCACCACGCGCTCATATACAGGATAAAGTTGGCAAGCCGAGCGGTATGCACGGTATGCTGTGCTATTCGAGATGTAAATCGACTTCTAGCGCCCCAAGCGTATTTTATCTGAACTCAAGTTGGGTCCAGCCGCCAATGATTTAAATTTAAAGGGAATCGTCTGGTTTTAATGTACGGCTGTACTACTGTGATTATTTGTAGGGTTGTAGTTAATAATGCCTTATTTAATTAATTTAAGTGATGTGATTGAATACGTGAGGCCAGGTTCTCGAAAATATATCGAAGGCGAGAGTGTAGCAAATGCGAATCACGTAATATATATTGGAATCACTGCAGATGAAGTTGAAAGAACATAATTACTTGCACTTTGTCTGCAAACATGCGATTTGTTCTCGAGAATTACTTAGTTCTAGTCTATTCTTTACTTAAACCATGTTAATGTTCTTCAAAGTTTTCACAGTAATTAAAATTTAAACACACAATTGTACGTGATTGTGTGTACAACAGTACCTATAGAGATAGATATATAGATTAGAGCGCGCGGTGGCTCAGTCGGCTAGGTCGTGGATTGGCACGCGGGGAGACCGTGGTTCGATTCCCGGCCAGTGCGACTTTACGGGCAAGTACCTCTGTGATTTTTCACATGTGCTTTTTCACCACGCAATGCTCCTCGAGGAGGGTTTAGGCGACCTCCTCGCAGCAAAAATTGCCTAATTTCCCCCTACCCCCCTTCCAGCAATGGGAGGCCTCCCATCCCTCTTCCCTTCCTTCTCCAAAGTGCTAAGTGCCCATAGCAGTGCCCTTATTAAAGGAGCCGGACGTGTAGAGCACTCTAATATAAAAAAAAAAAAAAAAAAGATATATAGATTATGTAGTTGCGAGCTTCTGCGTCAGTTGATGTTTCCACTACGTTAATCTTCAATCCAAATAATTTATCTTTTCTTCTTTGTTTTATGTTTTTCCTGTTGAAAAGAGTAGTATTGTAATTTTACTACTTTGAAAGGTGTATTATTCAAAAATTACTTTTTGAAAAAGTGTAAATTTTCAAAATAACAATGTATAAATAGTGATTTTTTGATACAGTCTACTTTAAAAATTGTTATTATGAAAAGTTACTATTACTACTTTGAATTTTTACTTTCTGCTTTTAAAGTGATAACGTATAAACATTCTACTTTAAAAACAATGCTAAATATCATGAAATAATAGATTCAGAAAAGTACTCTACCGCACGAGCATTCCAAAAAGATAAGTATAAAAATTTCCAAGCCCAAAAATCAGAAATTTTTTACTATTGAGAAAATAACTAGATTTTTAAGAGAATCAACATATTATGTGTATCTGCTTCAAAAAGACAAAAGTTTCAGAAGATATAAGTTATTTAACTGGATGGCAGACGATGTAACTATTTAAAAACTATATTGTAGTGATGTACCTTAGTGAAACAAAGAACGATAAACTAAAAAAAAAACCTATTATTAAAGAAGATTATTTTAAAATTGTAAAAAAGATTGTAAAGAGCTTTTCTTCGGTACATGAATATACGCTGTATCAATCAGTCAAAAGGCATACAAAAAATTGGAAGACTGCATTAAGAAATAGTTTCGTGGCCACAGCTAGTCATCTTTTGTACGTAAATGAAACAAGGTTTTCAAGGAGCGACTTTTTTTGATCGTATGGAAGTAAATAGGTAGGCATACACCTATAACTGCAGTGCAAAGACTTAGAGGATTGAAGCTCTAGCAGTGTGTACACAAGGATGTATTAATAATTTAATGAAAAATTTAAAATGCATTTATAATCAAACTTTAAGACCTATTTTATCGTCACTAATCGTTGTATTCTTTAAGTAACAGTGATTTTAAATTCTAGTGATCAATAAAACAATAGTCCGATTCTAAGTAAGTGGATGAAGTTGAGCAAAAATATTGGTGACACATCAACTTCAAAATCAACGAAAGTGCAAGAAATAACTAGCAGAAATCATTAATACACATGGAAATTTCTAAAATTTAATCAAATGACTTTCACAGTTTATCTTTCCGTTTTTTTACTTACAAATTCAAAATTTATTTTATTTTAAATTATATCCATGCGTCTTTGAATATTAAAAAAAAAAATATATTTTAAATATTTATTATGTATCATTGCTATAAATATATGTACATAGTAAGAAGGTGCATGAGCATTGAAAAAACTTTTTGTTAATTTTTTAAAAGTTCATACCGATTTTTCTACCACATATTACCAGAAATCTCTTACGCAACTAATGCGAATAATTCCCTCACTCGTCTGATTGACTCACACTCGTAGTCCTGCCACGCAATCGTATAATCAACTAGCTCTCGTTCTTGGCAACTTCGACCATTTGTGCGTATCAATCACAAATCGTGCTGGAAGTCCTTTATTACAATATAATCGTGTGTACGCGCGACTACTAAATCAATTGACATAGTCCATTCATATAGGTATACGTAAATAATTCCATGAGTTTCTTGGGACTGTTGGAACTCTCGTCGTAAGTAAAGCATCGTTGATGATGGCCTCCAAGAAACAAAGTACAATTATATGCATAGGTAATTTTCAACTTGTACAAAGATTCTTCAATAATTTTATTACTGGCCAAAGCTATACTCTGCAACACTAACAGCTTTTTGAGAACTTTGTAATATTTCTTTGTTTATTATTAAGAATAGATATGCCTTACAAAGTTTTTAGTAATAAATTACGATAAAATTAACTCCTCAATCTATTGATGTAATAAACTTCATTGTTCATGTTTTTCAACAAGTTTTTTTATGTTGGATGGCAGTACTGTTCTCAGGGGCCAGGAATCGTTTTTTTACGTTTCTTAAAAAACAAAGTACAACTATGTGCGCTAAAAATTGTTATCTTTTACAACAATTTTTTGAGATTTTGTTACTGGCCAGAAGCCATTCTCTGCAACACATGAATAATTACCACTGTCACTTTCCAAAAGATATCTTACAATTAATTTTTGATTTCCTTCCTCTAAACTAAACTGTTCTGATGACTCCAAAGGTGTACCATTTTTTAACCACGTAATATTAGGTGTTGGTTTCCCTCCAACGTAACATGATAAATAGACAGGATTTTTAGGGTCTTTTGCAAACCGTATTATTGCAACGTCATTTAGATTTACGTGAACGAAGTGAGCCGGAACTAGAAATAAAAAATTATTGAAAACAAAGATAATAAACTATATAAAAACAAGCTACAAAGTAATAATTATAGAAAAAAATTTCTTTATCCTCACCATTTATCTGAAGAGAAAATTTCTCTTTTAATTTAATATAAAATGATTTTTTGGCTACGCAGTAGTAATCTTTTTCATCCGAATGATTAATATTATTTATTGACATAATGGCACGAAGAGTATAGTTAGTTTCTTCATAAGTGACGTGTATTCTCTCTGAAACATTATGGTAATCAGATTATTTAAGTTTAGACTAACTATGCTACGGTGAAAATTGAAACAAATCAGAAATAAGAACTGACCAGAATCTACAAGTTCTTCGTTGTTATTGTCATACCATAGTACTTCGGAAAATTTGCTAATGACTGCAGTACATACTAAAGAAATATTTTGACCTTCAAGAAATTTTATTTTTGGCTCTATAATTCCATAGGCCTTATTAGGAATTCCATCTGAAAAAAAAAAAAAAAGAATTAATTTATAAAAAGAAATTTTTATTTTCAATTCAATACAGAAACAAAATTTACTAATAAAATATAAAAACCTGTAACGTGAATTTCATGCTCCTTAGTACCACATCCGTAACTATTACAAGCCGTGCATTTGATTCTCGACTTTAGTTGAGGTCTTACTGTAACTGTTGACTTATTTTTAGTATTATTTCTTAGTTTGTCTGTTTGTTTATCCTTTAAAAATTTCGTTGTAAATCATTAATATTTATTATCAATTATTAATATACAAGATGATGATAAACCAATTTTTACTAATGAAGAAAAACTGACCTGTAACTTGGATGTCTCATCAATTCCGTGGAACGATGATTTAGGGTAGATTTTGTAGCTCCACGATATATTATATTTTGATAAACTTTCAACAAGGCAAACAAACGTTGCACTCTCGTTGAAGGTGTAGTACTGTTTAAGGTAGCTCGTGTTAAATGTTACCCACGGCTTATCTGTAAGTAAAAAATTAGTATAAGCATTTTTGTTTACCAAGTAAAAGGAAACAAACACAAAAATATAGCTTAATACGTTAAATAAAAATGATACATAAAAATGACAAAATAAAAATGTAACTCTTGACCTACGATACTTATAAATCAGTAGGATCAGAGTATCAGTGTAGTTATAAAAGTTAGTATGTTCTGATACTCATGATATGTTTGACATTAGCACTGATTTTTAAAAACAAAAAATAGTTAATATATTATGGGCTCGTAAAGTATACATTTGAAGTTATGTATTATCATTGTTACTGTTGCTATTTTATCAATTTTTTTATGTCAATATCGTTGCTATTATTATGATTATTATGATTGCTTAAATTATTTTTATAACTTTTTTTTTTCAACCTGCACATTATTTGAGTTGCATTAAAGTGCCGAACTAGCCGTGAGACTCGATAACAAATGTCAGCCTGATGTAATTCTTTACTTGTGTTTAAAAGTTTACCTGGCTGGAAAAATAATTATTTTCCAACAGAACCCACTGTGATAAGCAAAAAAAAAATTTCCAGTATAACATGGAAGTAGGAATTCGAAAAACAACTGCAGCCTCAGCAGATAGAGTTACTATTCACTTCAAATTTTTGAAGAGTAAGAAACAATAATTTTTGTTGGTTAACCAAAAAAAAGTACTATATCTTTATTCATCTTATTCTACAGATTTACTAATAATTATGTGTGAGAAAATGGTTAGAATGACCAATCATTTTCTATGAGTCTTTTAGTAGATGTACTACGAAGTTAACGGATGAGGGTTTGCTAGCATAATTAAGGTACATATGTTCTTGAATTTAGTCAGTGACGAAGAGCCTGTACAAAAGTAAATGAAGTGGCCAATGTTTCATCTACACCTTTGCCATAACACTTTTTCAAAAAAAAAGAGAGCCAATTTAGCACCATTTTATAATATTAAAAAGCATAATGCAGCAGTGACTAAAACTAAAACCTTAGCCACGTGTTTCAATTTAAATAGCTGAAAAAGATGTATGCTTCGTAAAAATTGAAAAATATTAAAATTCATAAAATCAACACACCCCTATAACTGTCATTTTAAATATAAATTATACATTATACCTAAGGTAACCTATAAATTTATGAATAATCAAATTTATTAGAGATAATACACTTAAAAAGTGTTCACTAACAATAGACTTGCCTACCATTTCTAAGGTTTCAGATAAATAACATTCCAGATTATGTAGATGTGTATAGTCTAGTTATAGGTAGAAGTTGTCTGAGTTTCTAATAAATACAAATTGTTAATAATCAGATTAATAAATGACTATTTAACGACAAAAAAAATTTTTCACACAATTACATCATTTCAAATAATTGATTAAACCTAATTCGGTGACATAATTTGGATTGGTGCCAAAACTAAAAATCAGATAAAAGACAAATAAAATGTCACGAAAAATACAACAATAGGCGATTTATGAAACATGACAGAGAATTTTATTGAGCAAACAAAAATTTGTACCGTGCAATAAGGTAAAATTTAGTATTTGCTTAATAGCATGATCAGATGCGATGGTATTTTTATCTATTCTACGACCGTGAATATTATATAAATTATTAGTTAATCTAGAGTACCCATACTTCAGATGGGCTCAAAACCAACTGAGTTACGACCGCTTCTGGATTTATATATTATTATAAATATGTATGATATTCCAACCTATTGTGATTCCCAAAACATGCGGTGTAAGGCTTTCAGTTTTGAGCTCCAGGAGCCACGACATTTTAAACTACAGAGATTTAAAATTTAGTAGCACAATTTAATGGTTTGATTATTAACAGCGTTAAGGAGCGTTTAGTATGCGAGTAATCTTTAGGTATCAAAAACTTTTGGCGTACCAAAGATTTCAAGATGAAATGCTAAGTCCTTTATTCCCGCAATATTTTCAGCTGTTAGTGTATAAATGCCTTTATCAAAGGTATTGATATTATTTATACGTAGGGTACTGGTCGATCTGTTGTAGTTCGTTGATATTGAGTAGCTACTATATGGGATATTACGAATCTGGCGGCCATAATTATCTACCCTGAAAAGCAATATACATCTCAATAAGACCATAATTACAGATAGTAAGTTATGTTTATCAAATGAAATATTTAAGAGTTGAACGTGGTACCACTTCAAAATTGGTGTTGGACATGCATTGACATAAGTTAAAAAAGTTACAGATTCACCATGCGTGCCGTATATTTTCACATCATTAGTCGCCAGATTGATATATGGATTGTTAGAATCTGTTAAAAAATATTGATAAAAATGCATTTATCGTCACTAAAAAAGAAACAAAAAGTAGGTGTTTGTTATTTACCATACACACAGATATAATGTACATCAGAAATTTTTGTTACATTAAACGATGATTTGACTTGGCATATGTAATTCCCTTGATCACCATATTTGACATTGTCAATAGTGAGCTTGGATGTTATTATGTTGTATTGTTCATACTTATTTTCAACTTCTTTTACAGTTTTCGTAATTGTTGTAGAAGTCTGATTCATGCAGATGCGTTACAATTTGGAAAATGTATTGAAAAAATTATACGCAACTTTTCGTCATTACTCAAAAAATTTTAACTGTGTGGTATATGTTATTCAATTTTACCGTGTTCTGTGGCGTTTTCCAAAAAATGTTGTAAAGGGCTTCTCTCCTTACTTCCACCATACATTTCACAGTTAATTTTGAGCCTGTAGTGATGTCTTTTGGACCATCTATTTTTATTTTCGACCGACTAATACAATCATCTGGTGATGCTAAATAAATCTCTATATTGAATATGTGTGACGAATTGTTTTGATTTACTGAGCAAGTAAAGAAACTGAAGTTATCAATGTTTGTATCCTTGATGACGTAACCAATTTTAGGATCAAAAGTTGTCGTTTCACTGAGTTTAAATACCTAAAATGGTTGAAAATATTTGTAAAATTCGCAATATTTGGTCGACTAATGAATATTTTGAGTTATAATACTTTTTCCTCGTTTTTTAGAGTAACTTGAAATTCAGGAGAAGTCGTCTGGCATGGAAAAATTATGTATCTTTCACATCCAATAGCATATAAATATTTTCCTTTTTCATTTACATGGACAAATGGATTTTTATTGGCTGCATATAAAAATGTACTATTTTTCAAATATACTCACAAAATAGTAGTACAATCATTAAATATTTAATTTTTTTTATTCTTACATTTAACATAAACGTACATCCAAGTAATTTTTGGATCGTTGTGATTTTTTAATGTCAAGTCTGTTATTTGTTTGGTTTCATCAGCGCAACAATACCAGCCAGTGTCGCCAAAAACAGTTGATGATCTTATAAATGTCTTGTTGGTGCTTTTGCCTTCTGGTATTATATTGGGTCGAGAGGTTGTCTTTTTTTCCAACACAAAAATTATTAGTTATTATTTTTCTAAAATATTTTCATCCTATAATCAATGTATGCATAAAAAAATCAGAGTATCTAACTTACTCTGCCTCTTGCATTGCTGGTAGGAAAATGAAAATTAATATAGCCTTTGCTCATGCACGTTATCTTAAGGGTATCTCCTTCGTTTATTTTCAGCTCAGCCACATTTGGATAGAGCTGAGGCTTAAATGCATGGCAGTCTATAAATATAATCATAATAAATTGACCTTGCAGTTAAAATGTTGTTTGAATTTTTAGCTGGAAAGTGGATTTCTCTTTTTAAAAAGAATACTGTCTCCACAGCCATAAATTAGAGTGATAACTGACAAATCTTAGCTAACACGAAGCTTGCAAAATTTTGTATTTTTTTCTCTATTTTAGATATTTTTTAATATTAAAAGTCGAGGTGGCTTCGGTGGTTGGTGTCATACATGAGGTAAGGTGCCATTCGGGCTCTGATTTGATAAACTCTTTTCAACGGATAATTTTTTAATAGATATACCTTTTATAAGAAAAACTATATGTAATATTAAAGAGTTACTTGAAAGGAGTGGAAATGATAATGGTGACAACGAATACATTTTTTTGGGACACCTAGTATAAAAAGTACGTTTCTGGAACATGCACACTTAAAGAAGCAGTTCATGCAGAAAGAAAAAATATTATTATTTTATACCTTTCTTCTAATTTTCTCCTATTTGAAGTAGTTGACCCTATGTTTTTAAGAACTTTTAATTAAATAAAAATAAAGACTTTTCTTTAAGATGTAATGCAATAGTATGGAAGCGATACGAAGTAAGTTTGAAAAATAGGTGAAGCCTTGGCTACAGCACTATCGTTCGTTTTACTTTGTTTTTATTGCAGTACTGAATGGATGTTGACAAACAATTATGATAATTTTTGATGTGTCGTTGTGAATGAGTTGTGATTGACTTTGAATTTGCTTCATTTACTAATAACGTAACGTGTTCATGTATTGGACAAACACAAACTGAGTAAGTACCACTAACTCCCGCTCACATACAATGTTTCGGTCGTAAGCTAGCAAATTTTGAAAAACAACCTTTTATTGTTACATAAGTGATTTTGAATGATTTGTATAATTCTTTTAAATTATTTAAAAGTAACCGCTTCTGCATCTGTATATTTTTTTCCCCAAGAATGCTAAGGTAGATGATAAGCTTTATTCAGCTGACTATGTAGTTACACGTATTCGTAATTGAATTTAAAAGATGTGAGCCATTGGAAATGGCTGTATGGTATAATGGGTAACGTAAGTGAAAGTAAGGTATGGCTAACACGAATGTTAGTGGATAAGTTTCATCTATGAATAATATCACAAAGAACCCTAACGAACTCAAAATAATTAGTAATAATTTTCAATAACTATCTATTCATTAACATTTGTTTAACACTGATCAAAATTATTATTCATTTGTATTATAGAGAAAAGTAACATAGTGCAAGGAAATAAGTCGTACGACAGAATCCACGTGCCGATAAGACGTACCACACTACATAAATTAATGTATTTCTAATAGTGATAATTATTATCCCAGTTAACAAAAATACGTTATCGATAGGAAATTCAACGCAGAATACGACGGTAAAATTAAAAACCAACTACGGGGGTGAGACGACTATTAAAAATCTATTTAAACATTTCAATTGCTTATAAAAATATGAGTTTGTTTATTGAGCCGAATCTAAGATGTGAAGGTCAGAAGGGTGTTCGGTTTGTACCAGAACGTCTTATATGTTAGTCGAAAATCTCAAATACAATCTACATATTTTTAAAAACTAATACTTTTTGCTTCTTAAACTTGAAGACCGAAGTTGAAAGATTTTAATTTATCAAAACTATTACAATTAATAATTGTTTACTTACAGTGGATATCCCTTGCACATTATTTCTATGGGATTTGTCAGTAATAATGAGGAAATTATTGTAGAAGCTCCTTTTTATAATAAAATTATCAATAGTTAATTATGTACATTTCAAAGATTATTGGACAGTAAACCAGTATATGCACTACTAATTGGTTGCAGTTATAATTAAAATTTTGAGGTGTATACTTTAAAACTATGCTCTGAGTACTACTAAGGTTACAGTTGTATGATGATAAAAATTTTATATTGAGAAAAGTATGTTTTTAACTTATACTTGCCTGAAAGTATGACAAGAAGAATAAGTAGTTTTTTCCACTGAGGAAGAGATAGAGTTTTCTTCCAACCTCGAGTGCTCGACATTTCTCACTACAGAGTGTGTCCGTCTCGTTACAATAGTATTTTGTCAATCAAACAATTATAGGTTGGAGAGTCGGTGCCGGATTTTGTCCTAATCCATCAGTTGTGTAGAAATGATAAAACTTTTAGATTTATCGTTTATTCAAAAAGAGCTTTCGTACATCGTTGTGGTGGTCAAGCACACTAGGAGAACTGTCTCCTTAGATTGTACCTGAAGAGACAATATGAAGTGACAACGCCTTGTCACCCGCAATATGCATGAATAGGTGTGTATCTGTGATTTGATGAATAGTAATTAAGCCAGTTTACATTGAGCTGTAGAGAGGGAAGTTACCTATTTCTGTTAGTCAACTTCCCCCACTCCTGCCGTTTTGTTGCTGAGCTCTCGGCTGAGCTATACGTTTCAATTACTTGGAATCTAAATGGTCGTGTATTTGAATGTAGGGAATAATTTTTAAGCATTTTAATTAGAAATTTTTAAACCATCTAATGAATATTTAAAGCTCAAAAATTAAAAATTTTCTACGAATAATTATGTAATTCTCATTATTTAAAATTTACATTGATTTGGGTGCAGGTGTTTGGGTTACGAAGATTTAGTAAATTGAAGTTAAACATTTTTTGGTCTCTTTTCGTAAAGCAGATCAATAATATCAGTATCCAATCAATGAAACGTAACTATTGACACTAAAAGCGTAATCTCGTTATTATCAGTTTGTGCTTGAACATAATCAATAATGCTAATGAAGGCTAATTGTGTGTTGTGGCTGATTCTAAAACCAGACTAAAAAATTGATAAGAGAGTTTGTGTTTATCAATAAACTTCGTAATTACGACATTAGCAGGTTAAATACGCTTATAAAGTAAAATATTTCATCTGTGCTGATTCTGACAATTCAACACTGATAATCTATAGGCAAAATTTAGTCATGTCCAATATATTGCCGGTTTGTCTCATTCGAGCCATATTGCGGAGGAACTGGTGAGGGTTTAATTATTTATTAGCTCGGTATAACCATCAAGCCTTTATGTTTCAGAAGCATTCTTAGCGTGACAAGCCTGGAGGTGTAATAAGTATGACAAGCATTACGTAGTTTTAACTTCACAGTGCATCTAATATCTTTCAAGCTGAATGGATTTCTTTTGTATGGACAATATTTGTAGGCTCTCCCGTAATTGGAATGTGTTGTCAAAAAAAGTTATTGTTTTGTTTTGATTGGTACTGATGACTCCGTAGGTCACTTTGCGATAAAGTAACATTATATAATTAACATTTTTTGACAAAAATAAATTTAGAATTTAATTTGATCAATTTTTTTAGATATTTTTATCATGCCATCAAAGCCAAGTAATAGAGTTTAATTTGATAATTCACTTGAAAATATTTTCATATTTTTCCAGAACTATACTGATCAGTTTACACGTGATATCAACGCCTAACCAAATTTAGTCAGTATCGAAAAAAATCGTCATTTCACCTTAATGCATTTCAAAATCTTTAATACTATACCTCACTTGCGTCCGTTCGACATTTTTTATCTTAAAATATGATGCCCTAAAAGGAAAGTAAAACAAGTTTTTAATTAAAAAAAAAAGTAAATAATGCACGATTTTTCCGTTTCTTGCAATCAAAGTTGAATTAATCAGCAGGAAATTTTAACAGCTATTTTAATAACTTGATAATATTTGTTTATTTAATATTAACACTGATATGCTTCATACAATTTTTATATAAATCTGTTGATGTAATAAATTGTTGTTAATTTTACTTAATAAGATTTTATTACGTCAGTGCTGTTTTTGGACGTAAGGAATTGCTCATAATGTTTTTCACAAAATAAAGCAGATTTATGTGCATTGGCTATTGTTACCTTTTACAATAATTTTTTGAGATTTCGTTACTGGCTTAAAGCCATTCCATCAATAATTACCACTGTCACATTCCAAAAGATATCTTATTATCAATTTCCTTCCTCTAAACTAAACTGTTCTGATGACTCCAAAGGTGTACCATTTTTTAACCACGTAATATTAGGTGTTGGTTTCCCTCCAACGTAACATGATAAATAGACAGGATTTTTAGGGTCTTTTGCAAACCGTATTATTGCAACGTCATTCATATTTACATGAACGAAATAAGCTGGAACTAAAAGTAAAAAGTTATCGCAAACAAAGGTAAAAGCAATAAAGTTGTATGAAAAATAAGAGGCAATAATTATAAGAAAAAAATTTTTCCTTTATACCATCGATCTTGAGGCTATATTTCTCTGTATTTTCCTTGTTTAAATTTTTTTTCGTTTTACAGAAATAATCCTTTTCATCTGAATAACTCACGTTAGTTATAGACACAATGGCACGATAAGCGTAGTTAGTTTCTTCAAACTTGACGTGTATCCTTCCTAGAATTATTAAATGATCTAGATTATTCAGGTTTGGACGAACTACACTACCCTTAAAATTTAAATAAGTCACTGTATTGTAATTCGTGAACTCACCAGAATCTACAACTTTTTTATTTTATAGGGAAGATCAATAGGGTTTAACACTAATGGTTCGTTAAATTTGTAACATATGTTGAACTCTAATCCAAAACTAATTGTAAAATGGACTAATGTGTGTAATTGTGAAATCATTGTAGTGGTACTAAAAATTAGATTCAATCAAATGTTACACCATGCATTAGTATTTTTATCACTATATTTCTACTACTGTTTACCAGCATGGCACAATTTTGGTACTCCAGGTAATTGATAAATATATTAAAAGATTACAAAGAACTAATTGCTTGTGGTTTGATATTGGGATTCCAAAAGGTCACGTGACTCTCGCGGTATATATAGTCACTTGGGGGAAAAAATAACACAGGCCTTGCGGGTGCAATTCTATTTTTATTTTTTTTACACGTTCAACGATTGTAATACGATAAAAGCCTTTCAATAACATATTTTTGAGAAGATGACAATACCTTAGCTATTTTTTCCCAACTTAATTAGTCTTTTGCAGCTTAAAGCTTTTCTTTGAAAGTGCGAAAACGCACATTTGACTATATATACCGCGAGAGTCACGTGACCTTTTGGAATCCCAATAGCTTCCGAAGTGAATGAATGTTTTATGACCTATAAAAATAATTTGAAAATAATTTTGATAAGATAATAATAATGATGATAATAATAATAATAATAATAGTAATAACTGTAACGATGACGCCAATAACGATGACAATGATAAATAATAAAAACTATTCACATGTATTTAAAGGCACCACGAATGATCAATAATTTTAATAATAATTATTGTCTAATCCACAGGGCAACACATGAGTCTTCAGAGATCTACACAAATTTGAGCATGGGCTCATGTATTAATGAGTTGAGTGGTAGTCAAATAATCTATAATTCCGAGATAGAAAACTCTAGTGGTCACATAGAATTCGATCATGATCTCAACAATGACGACATGCAACCAGGTTGGCGCTCTAATTATGGCGGAGACTACGTAGATAGAGATTTTAAGCCTTTCTGTTCCCATGATCTCCTATTATATGCTTACCAGGTGGCAAGTGGTATGGAATTTCTCTCCCAAAGAAAGGCAAGTATATTATATTTATGTATGCAAAATTTATTGTCCTCTTGTTTTTAGTTTTAGATTGTCTTACTTTGGTTTTTTTCTGGTAATCATATTAACAGGTGCTACACTGTGATTTAGCTGCTAGAAACATTCTTGTAGCAGAGAACAACATTGTCAAAATTTTTGATTTTGGTTTAGCCAAAGCATTGTACAAAGACGAAAACTATAAAAAGCAAAGCGAAGGAAAGTTTCCTGTCAAGTGGATGGCTATTGAGTCTATCAGAGACGGAGTCTTTTCAATAATGTCAGATGTATGGTCATACGGGGTAGTACTTTGGGAAATTTTTACTCTTGCAGAGGTACCTTATTCAGGTATAGGGTTCGAGAAAATGTTTATGAAATCAATCAGAGGCTACAGAATGGGTCAGCCCGTACATGCCACCAAAGACATGTGAATATTAGTTACTATTTTAGAAATAAAAAAAATTTTTTATTCTAAGTGTTAATTTCAAAATTTTCACCATGTTTTATTCATGGTTGTTCCAGTTTTGAAATCATGCTTAGCTGCTGGGAGGAAGAGCCAACTTTGAGACCATCTTTCACAAAATTGGTGGAAAGCATTGTACAATTTTTACAAAATGGTATCAATATGCATTACCAAAAGCTATGTGAGGAGTATGAAGATTTAAATAAGATAAGTTATTTAGAGGGGAAGAAAGATTTCCTCAATATGATGACATCATCAGATTGTGAGATAAATATGTCAAACCAATATAATAGGGTCAACATCTTGCCTCAAGTCGATAGCTCTTCTCACAGAAATATGTTTAATGATATTAGTCTGTATGATACCAAAAAATTCAATACACTTTGAGTATAGTGTATTTAAAAAATGAATACATCAAGCTACATGATACTGAGAAGAGGTAAATAAATCTTACTAATAAGAATTTAAAGTGTCACAAATTATGCATAAAGTATACTAGTAGTATTATATACTGATCAGAAATCATCCGTAAAAAAAATCAAAGTGTACATAAGATATATTTACCTTTGACTAGTATTTTATGCGAAATGCATTGATGCTAGACATAGTTCATAGGCATGTACAGAAATAGGAAGTATCAAACAGAGTTGAAATACTCTGCAATAATTTTGTTTCAAATTATTAATTCAAATTATTTAAATACTTAATTACTTTGTTCAGATGAAATATCTGAACTTAATACTGTATCTAATTTTATATTTAAAATAGTAACTCAAATTAAATATTTTAATTATGTAATATTTTAATTTGTTTTAATTAAAATGTTACAATTATTAAAAACTGTACAAAACAATATTTATTATTTTTATTCAAAATACAGTATTTCGTACGTTATTTTTCCAAAATTTTTTCGTACGTTATTTTTTTTTACCATTTTATAACCACTCGAGAATGACTATTCAAAATTTTAGATTAAAATTAATCATTTTAGATGTGATTTACTGAAAGTATATTAGACACTACATTGTAATAAGCTATTAAATAATTAGAGCTTAAGGGCTTCGAAGGCCATCAAAGAATTTTAACAGTCATTAATATAACGTAAGAAAATATTATTCAGAAGTCATATGGTGGTGTGACGTTACTTTACCAAAAGTTCGTTTTAATATTTTCTACGTAATATTTTGATTTAAAATTTCGTATGGACCTTCTTGAGAAATAATAAAATCATAATGTATCAGAAAATTCAGATTTTATGAAAAATGTAACAAACTTTTGCTTATTAAATAAATAATGTTTTGTACAAAAAGAGGTTATAGTTTTTTAAAAAGAAATAACGCCATTGAAATAAAAAATTATCAGTCAAAAAAATTATATGAGTTATGCACCAGTATTGTGGTATCATTCGTTGACTTGTAAATAATATTTGTGAACAACAATTTTTCAGTAATAATATCACTCTTAGTTATTATATTCACTGAATACAGACAATTTTATAATAATACTATCATTAAATGATACTATATAAATATCATAAAAACCAGAAAACATCATAATGCACCTCAAATAACAATTTATGTTTAATTTTTGTATGTAAATAAAAAACATGGATACACTTTATAAAAAAAGGGGTTTAAATAAGATTTTTATCCTACCCGTATTCTTATTCTTTTGCATTTAATATATTATAAGTGATGCGGACTGAGGAAAATTTTTAGGTATCAAACAATTTATAGCTGAATATATCACACACATCATTTTATAGTATTACTAAATCTTATTGTCGTTATTTCTTTAATTATATTTTACATAAACTATGGGTAACAAGTTATTATATGCTGAACCTTACAATCAAATTTCTGTTATAAATAATCTTTTTTTGTTTATTATGTTGTGAGTTTAATAGTGTAAAAATAAATACTAATAAAAATATTTGTAATTTACTTCTACTATAAATAGTAGAAAAATTCAAAGTGACCGAGAAAAATAACAGATTGATAGATAATTTACCCGTCCCCAATGCCAAGTGACATCGGCTCCATTTGATACTGTATTTGATTTAAAAATGTTATCTTTTCCAGAATTTTATCGATCATGTTCAAGTAACTTAAACATACCGTCAAATTTTGTTTGATAAATATTAAATTGTTGTTTACTGGCCATTTTTTCTTAATACACTACCATAATACGGAATAATATTAGGTTCGTCTGGCTGTCAGAAAAGTGAACCAGAACCCTTCTAGCTCCACTACTTGTCTTGTGTGAGCAATCATCAAAAAATCTATTGTTAATTGTCTTTCTAGAGATTTAACATGGTATATAAAATGTTACTTACAAGTTTTCATAATACATTAGTTGCCCTTTTAATAATGGAAAATTTTAAGGTTAAAAAAACAATTATTACACAAAGTTCTTTGTATAATACTTATATTTTATTGGTATATTACATAATATGTATAATATAATATGTATTAAAAAAAATAACATCATTCGCTGTTGTTTTTCGATAAAAAGCTTTTCCAAGATTTATCAACATTATTTCTTCAATTCTCTTGTAAATACAAAATAATAAACACTTAAAAATTAATTCTCTCTTTAGTATTTTCATGTTAAGTAAATATATTTAATACATATAAAAACTAATGCAATAGATAGGACTTTGTAGACAAAAACTATGAGATAGCTATATGCCATGAAGAAGATGTTCCTAGGATTTTGGTTGCTTTTAATTGCACATCAAAAAAGAATATCACAAATTTTCTAACGAGTTTACGCTACTTTAGAGATTCGATAATAAAGTAATCGTATCTCTGTTAGCTTAAAATGCTCTTTATTTTGAATCAATTAAAAAAAAACTTGTTTTTGTGAATCGATAACAGTGAAATAAAAAGAAAATCAATGAAATTGAATTTTTTTTTTTATAATGCTTGTAAGAATCAAGCAATAAAGCAAATAGGCTAAGGCTTACGTTAATCGGTCGAGGAAATCCTGAGATATGATCAATTATATACGTATGCATATAAACATCCACACACATCCTCATATTTTATTCTATAATCTTAATAACACTTTTTGTAAAATATTCAAAGATTTTTTGATTCTTAACCACGTAATATCCTAAAATGCTGAGAAAGAGCCAAAAAAATAATTTTTTTATTAATTTTTTTTTTTCGAAATCGACAAAAACAAATTTGTAAAAAAACCAATGGAAGGAATAAAAATTTTACTGTTCAGAAGTACACATACATAAACACACACGTACACATACATATAAGGACAAACACCTTAGCCAGAGTACTCTATTTATATTCTAAACTTTGTAAAACACGAGTGTATTTTATGTTACCTGAGCATGTGATTTTTGTCTATTTCCTCTGTAAGGAAGCAAAATCACTTAGGTCGCTTTTACACCTTTGTTTAATCAGACTCTTTTGTACAGAGCTGGCAAAAAGTATGTCTCATCGACTAAAACTCGTGTTCACGATTTTTTTACCCAATATATGAGTATGAAATTACGAGCAAAAACATCCAAAGTGGACGTACATAAAATTTTAGTTACCACCTGGACGCCTGTAATTTAGTCGAATAAAATTAGATATTATCAATATATGTGTGAGACTTACAATGGAAGGTATATATTTAAGGAAGTTAATGTTATATGTACTAACGTATTAAAATTTTTACAAGTAGATTGCTATGTGACATTCATAAATTCTTTATTGCCATATGTTCTTTGTTTAGAACATATTTTACTGCAATCACACAGACGCGTGTTTAAGGAAATTTTAAGCATCGTATTTCTTAAATGGTCCTATCATTATTAAATACGTAAAGTCTCATAACGAGATAAAAAAAATATTTTTTCAACCACCAAAGCTGCTCTGGTGACTTGAATACTGGAATCACAATAACAGCTTTTGTACTCCCATATGAATTCTTTCTCATCCAGTTGTCATACGAAAATCCAACAAACAACGTGTTTGTCATACTTTGCCTTTTACAACAGTGGACATTTAAGTGGTTTTGATAACCAAAACAATTGCGATAATCATGAGTATGCAAAAATACTTCCACAGTACTTTATATACAATGTACTCTGAATGATCAATGACCTTTCTCATTGGTGATTACCATTTAAGGTTCTCTCGCGTCCGGAAAATCCAAGAGAGAGGTAAACGTACAAAGTAAATGCGAGAAGTCGCAAAAACGAGTTGATTCGTCTTATTTACAAGATTTACAAAAACAATTATTTAAGGGTACGCGGATCACATTAATACTACAAGATGTACAAAGACGAGCGACGACGATTAATAATTCATCCTCGTAAGGCCTACTCGTCCATGTACACGCACCATCTCATCGGCATCTTGACCAGATGCCATTTGCAGCGCCAATCTGTTCGCGATGACAGCGATTTCGGGATCGTCAGCAGCTGTCGATGAACGAAGACGTCGAGCCACTCGCTATCTCAGCAAAGTCCTGCCTGCTCGCCGAGCACAGCTTGCTCGAGAAGTCAGCCTCGCGTTTCCTGTTGGTGGGACACAAAATTCACGCATGATTTTCCATACTGATTTCCCACCACCAATGACATCCCTTACCCCCTGCCGGGCAGTTCCATCATGTCGACGACGACACTGTTGACGTACAACCGGTCGTTGCACCAGAAGAAGCAGAGGGATCGCGGCTGCAGCACGTCCATGTCGTAAGCCCAGGACAGCTCCACCCTTCGGACCTTACCGATGTCGCCGATCGAGCCCCCTGGGTGCGCCACCACCATGCGAGTTGTCGTCCCGTGTTCCAGTTTCATGTAGCCACTATGGGTCATTGGATGGTCATCGATTCGTTTGGGTTAGTATGTGAGATGCATGCAGGTGCAGTGGATACAATAGGTTGCGTTTCATTGGGTCATTGTTTCAGATTTTTAAGAAACACGTACTTTTCACGCACCAAATTTGATCCGAGGGAATGGACGAATATTAATTTTGGGATTGATGGTGTTTTGTTCTGAGAAATTGCGTTGTACTTTCTGGATTCCACCCGTAATCATTTTAACCAAAGTGAAGAAAAACAAGTAGGTGCTCGAGTCGTTGGGGAGATTTTTAGATTATCGACGGGAGTCAGATGATATCGCGTCAAAAATGAGTATAGAATCCGATGGCAATTTACCTGGGAGTCAGATCCATGTTGCGTATCACACCATGTTCCGCGTGCAAAGTGACCTTCATGTATCCTTGTACCCAGCTCTCGGCAGTGGGTGGCCTGGCAAGGTTTATGGTTATCCTGTAGTGTCGTCCTGAAAAAGAGTATATAAAAAATAGATAAGTCCTTACATTGCTTATGGAAATAAATGAAATAAGAACATTTTTATATTTATTTTTAGTAGCTTGATTATAATCCAGAGCTAGTTGTTAATGTTAGACATTTTTTATGATTTATGTTGTTTAAGGATTTCTTCAACACAAAAATAAAAGAATTGTCCTTGTATTTGTTGTTTGCTTTACTTTAAACATGCCAACATTGATTTTCTTTAATTTATCTTAACTCAGAGAAACTGCAAATAGTTCAAAACATGTTTGTCAAGAAAAATCGCAATTTTTATCGAATATCGTACTAATTTATTTACTAAAATATACCTCTTATCATACAATATTTAAAACAAAATAATTATACGACGACTTTTGTGAAGTAGATCTGACATTTTAAAATTAACTTGCCGATTTATATGCAAATTGTCGGTTTGGTAGATTTTTAGCCATGCGATTTCTAAATAGAAAGTGTTTCCGTGAACTAGATTTTTGTAGTACTTTGCATTTCAGGTACATGGATGCTGTCCGCATCCTGATTATGATATCCTTATCCATGTACCAAAAGACTAAATTATCAAAGCATAGACAATTTTTAATGTTAAAATTATGTCCAATGAGTGGAAAGCTTCTAGGATAACCGATAAATTATTCCAAAGTAATAAAAATAGTATTACAATAAACCAGCACAGAAAAATAACTGTTTGTAAGGACGATATGTAAACTACATTTCGCTGAATCTACGTTGATGGAAAACCTCGATAATCTACAGTACTAAATCAGCATAGCCCCTTATAGCATCATTAGAGAAACACATTAAAAACAGGTTGCACTGATTATTAAGGAATAAACCCTCATACACTCTTCACTATTTGTGGATACTAAACTTTTTCTTGTATTATTACACCTTAAATATTACGAGAAAAACTCTGTATACCATAAAAATCTAATTGTTATTTGGTCTATGAATGTACAAATAAAGCAAATAATGTGAAATTGGGCAAGTACATCGCACCAAAGATGGAGAGAAAAAAACGTTGTACAGAACGGACTTTCTCAACTTCAAGGAAAAATGAGCCAATCAAGGAAGGAGCGTACCATTACAAGTTAGTAAATACAAACGAAAGATGACGATAACGAGAAACGAACTCTGGAAAAACACAAAACACGTATTGAAGAGGACCATGTCTTTGATCAAAGTTGTTGAATTTTTATTTCCAAAAACCTTGTCACGTTAAACAAAAAAAGTAAAACAACCAAAACCGAACTCACGACAATACGGCTCGTCCTTGCCAGTGGCGAAGAAAAATTTGGCCCCTAGTAGCGTCGACATGTCCATGCCCATCTGTTGCCTCTTGACGAGGGCGGGACTCTTGTCCGCGTGGTAGCCCATGACGCCGCAACTGAGACTGTTGTTGCTCTTGCACGAGAAGCACTCACCCCTGAGGAAGCTGGAGTAACTTCCGCACTCGTGCGCGACGTACTGGCACTTGCTGTTGATGCTCTCGGTGAAGAGTTTGATGGCTCGTACGTGGTTACAGGCGACCAAGACTCGGGATGCCTCCTCGAGACCCTCGCGGATCAGCGTCAGGGGTAGGGACGGCGTTGTCTCGCTAAGGTCGGTACACCCTGGCTGCTCTTTGCCGTTGTTCGGGTAAAAGTCCAGGTGACCGCACGGCTGGCTCATCCCGTAGCCTGGGAGACCTGAAAATACGATCGGCAAGAGTCTCAGTTGGCTTCTGTCAATGAGGTTATCATGTCAAATTACGTGGATTTCATCCTCAAGCAATCGGGATTTGGATAAGGTATTTTGTTTCAAACATTTATAACTATTATGTATTAAGTTTTATTACGAAAATATTTATATTGTCTTTGAAAAAAAATTCTCGAAAAATACATGATCTTTACTTTCGTTTCTTACTTTTACTTTTGTTCAACAAAAAATTGAAAACTTTCAATGCTTTAAGCTTACTGTGAAATTTACAAAAAAAACTTTCAAGTTTTTGGATTCTTTTGGGAAAAAAATATCTTTCCTACTTTAGGCGATTTTTTTTTTACCTTTGGATATTTATTGTAACTTCAATAGAAAAAAGTTGCGTTTGTCACTCGTATAAATTACATTTTCTTCGATGTGCTTTTGATTCTTGCTTCTCTTAGTTTCTACTATTTTTCAAATCGGCACTTTAAGTTGACTCAAACCAAACCAAACACTTGGTATAGAATGATCAAATATAACGAATAAATTGGCTCGAATCGCGTAATTAGAAAAGATAAAATAGAAAAACTAAGGGGTACGTTCATATGTAAAAGATGTAAAATGACCTGTTGGTATACCTATGAAGAAAATACTTTTGCCGTCAGTATGAATAACGTCAACGAGCTGGGCGTCCGTGTAATCGAGTCGCAAATGACTGGGCATCCCTTGGAAGTAAGGCTCAGCCGGATCGAGACCAGTTATACGGCCTATGGTTCCGTTGAGCTTTTCGCCAGCGTACCCGGCCGTGTGTGCGCCCAGGCTATGCCCTATCAAGTGCACATCGCTCGGGTCCAGCCCGTAATTTGTCTGGAATGTAGTTTATTTATGAATTTTTTTTTTTTTTTTTTTTTTCTTTGAAATTAATCATAATTGGATTTTGAATGACAACATTTTAATGTACAAAGTTCAAGAAACCACAAGTTTTTTTCTGATTTCGTCTAAAATTTAATAAAAAATTAAAGTTAGTGGAAAATTTACTCCTTCCACTCAATATGGCCCGTTCATAAATATTATTTTATCATTAAAGGTGCGTTGAAGACAAAAATGTATGTTCCCAAAGTATGTGATAAAAATTTATTTTAGTTTTTGGGGCTCTTATGGATTAACATAATTTTTAGATAGTCTCCCATGAAAACCAAATAATATTTTTAAAATTCTTAGGTTACAGGGAAATGGCTTTTCAAAAAAAAATTACAAAAAGTTTTTGCCCTAAATTTTATTTCCCCTTAAAAATTATAACAGGTATAATATACATTTCATGAGGTGCATACGAAGGAATAAGGACTCATTGATTCTAAATAAGTAGATAATATTCTAAATACTTCTTATCTATACAGCAGTTATTTTGTCGATTATCTATTTCTTTGCCTCTTGTCCTTTTCTTACTTTTCCTACCTCTGGCGTTTTTGAGAGGCTGGTGTGCCCTCGGTAGGAAAAATAGCATTCGCCACATAATCGTCTCCGGGCCTATTTTGCGGCCCAAGGGACCTGCGAAGCACTTATCCGACGAAAACTACTATTTTATCCGAAAAAAAGCTTACGCAATAGTTTTACAGTTCGCTTACTTTTTCTGCGTTTCGGTTAATAAATCATACAATATATAGTACTTATTTAATATTTATACATGAATTTCTTGTAATTACCTAATACTTTTTCTTTACCAAATAGAAGGTAAAAGTTTAAAAAGAATTATTTTATTTAATTTAGCTTGATTGGCTTTTTTTTTTAATTTTATCACTAAGGGTGCTGGAACTACCTCAAGTGGGTACTTAAATTTACTTCAATTTGAAGATTTTGCGCTTAAATAACGTCCTATTAGATCGCTTATCTTCGCTTTGCAAAAACTACATTATTACTAGGAGACTGCTCCAAGAATAGCAAAAATTAAAAAAAAAAAAAATTAATGACCCATTCTGAAAAAGCAACAAATTACATATTTTGTGGGGATAGTTTTTCTTCGTTTGCATAATTTAAAAAAATTGATAGTAATATTTAGAAAAATATTTTTGGAATGGAATTTTTTTGGTGAAACTTTGATTGAAAACAATTTTTTTAGAAAGTTTTGTTTTGTAAAGACTCCTCCAATCAGTTTTATGACTTTTAGGTAGAGAAGAAAAAGAAAAAAAAAAATGACAATTTCTTATTATTTCTTAAGACTTACCTGCAGATGTTTGACGAGGTGTGCAATTTCGAGACCGACGAGCCTCGTGTTAGCAGTAGCCTGGGTGTAAAGAGGCAAACTGCCTCCCGCCCAATCAACAATTATGACGTTATAGTCACCGTGGATGAGCAACTCGTTTCTCATTTCCTGCAATTATGGCAGTCACTTATTATCATCACGAGCATTTTCAAGTTTCAGCTAAAGGACGTCGACGCCAGTCAATTACAGAACAAGTATGGTTACTGGTGAAAAAGTTACGCAAAATTGTTTGTTTGTTTTTTTTTTTCTTTTGCACTACAGGTGCTGGTATTATTACGAAAAATTAAGGAATGTTTCTTTTTCTCTGACGAAATAGAAAAGTGATTATTATTATTTCTTTTCTTAGATTTAAGATTCTATGGATAAAATGTAAAAAAGCTGGCTCGAGCCTTCGCTTTTGCGAAATTTATTACACTTCTGCTTGATTATATTTCTATTTTATAAGCAAAAAAAAAAAATCCTCCCAGACCCCGTAATACGATGTAAATTAAACAAACCAATGCTTGTCAAAAATCATCATCATTCATTTCCAAGGAATCAGAAACCTTCCGAGCTCCCATCGGTGACGCAACCCAACACAAGCCAAAACACCACCACCACCACCGTGGGACATACTCGGTTGCTAAATAATATCCATGATTACGGAAAACATTCGCGCTGTATCGTGTCCTCGAGCTCAATTGAGATAAGCCACGGAAAAACACACGCGAGCCCCGACGCTCAGGCATGTATACCCGAAAGAAAATGAGAGCCGACTTTCTCATCCTTAGGCGGTGGGTATCGGAGAGAGCAGCGCACGTTATGTATGTTTCCACCGCGCCCGATCGCTCCGGGCCGATTTTGCGCGATCGCGAATCGAACGGTACAAATATCACGCGCGTGTGCCTACAATCTCGAGAAATTCACGAAACTTAGCACGGTTTTACAGCGCCAGCACTGCTTTGGTTTTTACTGCAGCTTTAAAGTTTTTTTGAAAAAAAAAAAAAAGCATTTTCCACCGTGTCCTAGAAAGTACCTCGCACGCAAAAACCATAAAAGCTCGGGACCACCGATCCTGCACGTAACTCCTCCCAAATGAGACCCCATCTTGGCGCTCTCGTCGCCAGAGCAATCGACTTACAATCTCATCTCGTCAAATTAATTTTCCCTCTCGAACCTCCTAATGACCCAACTATAATGGGCACCCTTGCAGTAAGGAAATAAGCCCCGTAAAACCCGACGGGCACTATCGAACGCGCGGTAAATTAGATGTACTCCATACGCAGACGAGAGGGAGAGAAACAAAAAATTCCTTTTTTTTCTCGATACCCACGTTCTTATCCGGCCGAGCACGGCAATTTGCATCGTATGGGTGCAAGACAGTATACCCGCACACACACGCGTACAACCCATAATCGCACACCTCTCGCGATCATTATGCTGGAATTGCAGCGCCGTGTGGCGCACTTCCGCGTCTGGTGGGGCCGTGTGACGGGTGTATACACTTACATACACAAGCAAGTAGGCATAGGACAAAGTCAACACTCGTGAATTCTGTTTTTGCGTGAGTTAACGATGCCGGCCGCGAAAAATATCCGAGGAAGTGAATGCGCTGCCCGAAAGGAAGTTCGAGGGAGTTCGTGGACCGAAAAACCCGATTTTCTTGTCGACAATCGATGTATTATTTTGATTGGTTAAATTTTTTTTCAGGAAGGGATGATTAATTTGTACGTTGGCAAGTGTGTGGTCTATGCTCACCTTTACCCAGTTGCTCAGCGGAGTGTCTATGAAGCCGTGTATGATGAACTTGGTCTTCCGCTTCGGACTGAAGTTCGAGCGCTTGATAGACTTGTCCTTTCCTACAATTAGGACTTGGCCCTGAAATGTGATGTGGTCAGTTTAGTGAAAAACGTTTGTATCAATAGATAAGATTTTTTTTTTTTTAATTCTCTACGATAGTTGTTACTTTTTACTTCATGTGCGATATATTTTTTACAGCTTCTTTTTTAGCGGTATGCACTGCAATACTGCATCCAACGGAAGAACGAATTCATATCCTTAAAACTTTAGCTAAAATATAGTAGTTGTGAATAGAAAATTATTGTTTAATTTTGATTAAACATAGTGTCATTAGGATCCAGAAAATAAATAAATATTAATTTTGCGATTCAGAGGGAACTAGAAATCTTGAAACTTTGCCTAAATTTTGTTCATCTCTTTATTGACGTATGTACCGAATTATTAATAAAAACCAACTGTTAATTCCTTTTGGCGTGGTATCTCTTCCAAGAAGAGTATTATTTAGTAAGAGTTTTTCTGATCCAAATGTCTTTAAATAAATTATAAGAAAAGAATAAGTTACAGATGCAGTAAATCACTACTGTAAAAGTAGATTTTTGGATCCTGTTTGAAACAATGGTTTTGTTTTATTAGTTGGCTAAAGAAAGTCAACAGCCCAGCGGTGTTCCAAGCAAGGTGACAACTTCATTAAATGCTCAAAAGTTATTTGTCGATTGAAAAATAAGACATATGACATTTAGAGGGTTAAAAAGTCAATAAATCGGATTAGCGTCAAGAAAGGTGAAAACTCAACCGGTCGCTGAGAAAAATTAGTTCTCTACTAGGAATTTGAAGAGGTATGATTAAGCAAAGTCCTAAGCAATATGAAAACTCAGATTAGTCAAAAAAATTTCGCGAAGTGCAAAGAAAGGTGGCAACTTGACGGATACTCAAAATACCGATGGTCAACTAAGTGATAAGGATTGTAGGAACTCGTATGAAATCCAAAAAAAGGTAAAAATCTCAATCATCCTCATGAAAACTGTTAACTTTGCCAAGTACAGACCGATGATTCGATTAATTTCTAAGGAATGTAAGAACTCGTCTGTAACACTCATGAGCAGTAAATGTTTTCGATTAAAAAATGAAAAAAGGGTAACCTAAGTTGATAAAAAACGATATTCCGAGGTTATAATCGGTATTTGTTGATTTAGATAATGTAGTTGTGTTTTTCTCTAGAATCCACTAAACCACAAAATTTCTCAGCATTTAGCTCACAGACAACTGTTTTTCTCTTACCAGACGATATGACCCGAATCACTAAAAACTCCACAATGGTACATTCTCACGCATAAATTTTTGCTTCCAACCATACGACCAGCGAAAGTGGACGAAGGCACACCACTAAATCAACAATCTCATAATCCAACCAAATTCGCAAAAAAAAGAAAATTCACTTTCAATGTGTACGAAAGAAAAAAAGAAAAAATTAAATTAATAAAACCCAAAACTCTTGCAGCTCGTACGTTTTTCACAGTAATCGGAAACTCGATCGTTAATTAAACGATGATTCAGACGCGATCTTGATCATTTCCACATCTCGCATTTGCTACGCGGGGATCGTTAATTAATTTTGAAAGTCCGAGCGCTAAGCTCTTGATCTCGTTGCCGAGAAAAATGAAGGAAGAAAAGAAAAAAAAAAAAAAAAAATGAAAAACAGAGCCTCTTCCTGCAATAAAACTTCAACCTCTTCGGGTGAAAACTTCACTTTTCCTACGAGTGAGGGAGAAAAGTCTACGAGCATGAGAATACGAGATTCATCATCATAAGTAACGAGCACGAGATACGGTGCTATCGCGCGCTTCCTAGAAAATAATCGGTATGGAATCGTTGAGCGCGTCTGATTTACGAGTACTCGGGATGATGCACGTGCGTGCATATGAATACGTGCAAGACGGGGTAGATCGATCCGAACGTATTTTCTGAGTGGGAGTTATGAATCGATTTACATGCCGATTGGACGCCGATAAGAGCCCCTTGGTAAATTATTTCATACGCTCACGTGTGTATAGGTAAACTCGGGCTTTCGGGCGAGTAATGAAAAAACGTTCACCTCAATTATACCCCACGTGTGTGCAATATATTATTAAATTCAGCCGCTCGATGGCTAATTTAATATTCGTCGTGGGCATTACACGTACATAATCGTTAGTATCAAATAGGGAACTCGTAATACGTTGCACGCACGGATAAACAGACTCTTCCGTTACGTAAAGGTATCAAGCGACTAACCGTTGCGACGTCGATCCTATACATAAGAGCGTGTGTACAAAAGGCTTAGCGGTAAAAAGAATCCAAATGTTCGAAAATGAGTAGAAAAAGGAAGATAAAAATAGAAATAATGATAATAATAATAATAGTAACTCACTTCGGTAGGATTGTCATTCGTGTAGAGTATGAATCTCGTGTTGATGACCTCGCGTGGTAGCGGAAAGACGTTGAGAGGCCGGTAGATCAGATGGTACCAGCTCCTGGTGATGTTCAGGCAGCCGAGCTCGTCGTAGCATCTCGTCTCGTTCTCGACTGTGGAGATTTTTTTTATTCTCTCATTTTTTACCACCAACACTCAGACTTGGGCTTTAGTGCTTTTTCCAATACTTTGCGATGTTACTTTTTCATACAATAATATAATGTGTTATTTTTATAGAAATTTTTTTTTTTTTTTTTCATCACTAATTAAACCCCAGTACTGAACAAAAATTATAACAGTCAAGTCTTACAATATTACTCTTTGTACTTTATTATTAGTTTATTTCTTTAAAAAAAACATGTCGAATGATTTTTGCAACCGACAATTTTATAAGTACTGTATTATAAGTAGTAACTAGAAAATCAATAATTTCTACCCACAATAGTGCATTAGATTTTCGAAAAAAATTTTATTTTAAGGTATATTTAAATCTCCATAAAATGACGCTCGATGCACTTTCACATTTTGTCCTCTTGTTTTGGATATAATTCTTCATTTCGCAAGTGCAGCAGTGTGCAGCTGACCCCGTTTTAGAAGTACGAGAGTGCAAGTGTACAAGCGTGACCGAATGTTCATTGCGCTCAAATTATTATTATGATTCACAGTAAAATGAATAATGAGATTCTCGTTCCTCTAATGTCAATGGTAATTATCCCGTGTGAGAAATAGCGACCGACGTTTCATTGGTAAATATAATTGCTAGCATTTTTTCAGTGCTATGATTGAGAATATCTTTCTAATAAAGAAACAAAAGTGTGTCACTGAAGAGTACAGAAGAATTTGGGAAAATGGTTCTATGTAATGACAAGAATTTTTTTTTTCCTTCTGCATAATTTTAGATTTTAAATAAAAAAAATAAATAAATAAACCAATAAGTGTTGATCATGAATGCCAAATTTAGTACCTCCTATACAAAAATGCTGCGTAGTTATTCATTAATTTTTTTATCATTAAATGTTATGTACAACAAATATTTATAAATAAAAGATGTCGTAACAATACTTTTAAATGTAAAATAATTTTTTTTTAGTTTACTTTTAATCAGTGTGTCAATAAAACGTTACAATCAGATTTGGGCATACATTTATTTTATATAGTTTTGCATTTCAATATTTTTCTTTAATTGTAATCCATCATTTGTGCTCGAAATAGTTTATTCATTTGAACTTACGAAGGTAATTTGTTATACAGCAAAAAAGATAGTAAAAAAAAGAAAGTCTTAATATTTATAAGAAATGTTTAAACTTTGGTTCGAATGGTTTAAAAACAAACTTTAATCTCTAAAAATAACTGTATTGCAATTTTTTTTGTTGGAAATGTTTTTTCTAATTTTTGTGAAAATTTATTCTATTACTTGTGTGAAAACTTTCATCAATATTGTACGAAAAGTTGCAGTAATAAAAAATTACCTTAAAATAATATTCTGCACTCTAAAAATTTTTATTTCTCAAGGATGCGTAATTCTATAATATAATTTTGCCCAAATCTGTTTAATTATTTTTAGTTATAAATAAAAGTCTATAAATCGGCTCTCTACGATTTTCTACCACTAATACATTTTTATTATCCTTGTAAATCATTTGCCAAAATAAGAGTGTGCTTTCAAAACAAAGAAATTAGCTTTTTCCCGAAATAAATCAACGAATTGAGCAGCAAAGTGAATTAATCAACGATTTAAAAGCAGATAAAAAAATATCGATTGAATATTTGATTTTTATAGGAACAAAATATTAATAAAGACAGCACCTTCATTTGGTGGACGTTAAAAGATAAATAGCCTTCATAAAACTTCTAATTGGTTGTGAAAATTTCGTTTTTCAATTAAAATTTGAATGTTACATAAAAATAAAAAAATTTGTTGTGAATAATAATTGAGATTAAATTTTCAAATTTATTGTTAAAAGATTGGCAAAACTCTGAAGAAATTTTTTATTACTATTCAAAATACAAAGCAGAAAAACAAAGTTATGGGAAGCCATGTGTCAATTGACTGGCAGGAATTTTTTTCATGGTAATATTATTCACAATTACATAAACCAGGTAATATTTTTGGAAAAGCCACCCAATTTCACACTAAACCATTGGTAGTTAATTACACAGTTAACTTAAACTCTGTTCCATTACATTTAAAAAAATATATTATCCCATACATCAATATTATTATTAATTTCGATAGCAAATAACTTGAAATTTTTATTTTGATTTCCCTGTATCAAGTATACTTATAAAAGTAAATACTTTTCAAGAAACTTGTGAAAAGTTTGTCATTATAACACGAAAGAATGAATTTAAAATGTCATTTTGAAATAAAATTTACGTAAAAGCAAGAAAAAATTTTTTTTTTAAATAATAAACACCTAAAATTATCTAAACCGAACCATCCCCACCAAAGGCTGGAAAATCTACGCGTGACATAGCAGTGCTACCAGGAAAGAAGCCGGCGATGGCTCGTGTAGGGGGGGATAGAAGAAACGAGAGTCAAAGAGGGCGAGACACTCACAGGGCAGCCAGGGTATGTTGACCTCGATCCTGTCGCTGCGCGCCCACTGCCGCAGGTCCAGAATTCCAGCCGAGCAGATAACAGGAGCCAATGCCAGTAGGAGCAGAGCCGGGGCTGCCACCACCTCGACCGCCGAGTTTCCTTGCGCTCGCACGCCTCTCCTCCTCATCCTGTGGCGTGAAAAATTCGGGTTTAGCCGTCAGTCAAGTCAGCTTTTTTAATACATCATTCAATCAAGATGCTTTGAGGTCTTTAGAGGGTTAATGGGCATTGTAGGTTGTTAGATAAAAAAAGGCTGGTCATATCAAATACCGGTTATACCTGGAAATTTATTTATTTTATTTTTAAATCAGTTTGATTGATAAAAGTTATATTTGTATTGGCAATAAAAAAAGTTCTGTGGAAAAGATTTTTTTTTTTAGCACTATTAGCGCTTGGATGCATGTAGGAAGAGATAAAAGTATTGCTACGAGACCAGTCGTACTGGATGAATATTCGGTAATACCACTCAGAACTGTTTTTTTACAGATAGCACATACGAGCATAAATCTCACGTATTTCATAAAAACAGTGACATAATTCGTGTGACTTAAGATTTGAAAAAGTTGTTGAAATTTTTTGTTTACTCAATAAGGTTTGATATTTTGTTATATTTTATTTATTATTTTTTTTTATGCGTTATTATGCTAGTATGGGATAAATTGCAACTTATTTCCAGTTTTTTTTGTTCATTGCTGTATCGATACATCTTCTGTACAAGCCAATAGTATTTTTTTCTACTACAAAATCCTGATTTATCAATTGATTTTTTCAGCTAAATAAAAGAAATAAATAAAAACTGAAAGTTTTTCGATGAGTATCACAGTGTTTACTATGATTTAGTGACACAAAACCAAAGAGAAAAATTTTTTCCTTGACATTTAATTCATGACATACAAATATCCTAAACGTAATCCAATAAAACGATTTAACGAAGAAATCATCAAAGCCTCGAGTCCATTGTATACGTCAATTCAGCTTAACAAAAGAAACTCTCAATTATTCCTCTAAAAAACATACCTATCGATAGATAGAGCGCCCAAAAATCCCTCAACGATTTTCACATCCAAATCGAAAAACTGTCCTCAATACAGAACACCACTATACATTTAAAAAAACAAATGCAATAAAAGCCCCCTCACATGTGCACACCCAAAATACTCCTGGTAAACCACTATTCCGAAAAAAAAAAAAAAAAAAAAAAAAAATTGCTCTCAGGACACTCGCTATGACCGATTTTTTGTCATAAACTTCATCGCACCGAGACCACAATATACACAGCACAAAAAAAAACAAACAAACACGCCGAGGGTGCAAAGCAAAGGACGAGATAAGGCAAGCACGCGCGTCTTGCGTGCTGTGTCTCCCAAGAGCGAATGCTCTCTTCGAGCTAGTGCCGCCCGCCGGGGGAGCCAAAAAATCGGCAGCAGCAGCCAGTGGGGGGAGGGAGGGGGGTGGAAGTGAACAGGGGGGCCCGTTTTCTTCTTTCCTCTTGGAGAGGGGGTCAGCCGACCGATCGTCGCGTGGTCTGCCTATTGTATAATAATCGAACGACCTTCGAGGGGCCCGGGAGGAGGAAAGGATGCAGGTCAGTGTGTGTGTGTGTTTTAATATTGGCCGTCACTGGCTCACGTGTAAAAACGCTTGGCCTGTTTTCCTTTTTTTTTTTTATTTCTTTCAGCCGATGTGTTTAATACTCGTACTGCTGCTGCAGCTGAAGCGGTTGGCTTGCAGAGCTTTACTTTTTTTGTTTTATTTTCGTTGCGGTGAGTTACTTTCTTTGTGGTTCCCGGGGTATGGAAGCCTTTTGGATGTTCCATGTGATCCACAAGAATCGAAAGCAAAATAGGTGTTTCATTGTTTCTTCTTTTTTTTTTTTTTTTATTGTTTACAGAAAAAATGGTTCATCGAAAGTTTTACTTTCGTTTTGTTACATAAAAAAAGATAGTCTGGCTTGTACGAATACAAAGTGACGTTTTGTCCAACACCTCCAATTTATCCGTGATTTTTGAAGTAGAAGTTCGATGTCAATGTTTTAATGTCCTTGACTAGAAGAAGAAATGTAGGATCTAGGTGGCTCAAGAGATAAGCATGAATTAAAATTTTTTTTCGCGTCAAAAGTGGAGTATCAGATAAAATTTTTTCCACATCACTGTCATACAGAAGCTTCAAATGCCAGATTAGAAATCCCTTCTACATTTTTTTACTCTTACTTTTTTTTCTTTTATTGCAGTCTACAGATCTACTTTGTACATAAAATCTAAAATTTTTAAAGTCAACGTGACTTGAAACCTTTTAAAGTTAATACTTTGTAGACGAAATGGCCGAAATGCTTTTGTGATTGATAAAAGAAAATTTGTTATTTGCTTGATTATTAATCTGCTTAAAATTTAAGTATAAAAATTAGTTATTTTAATTTACACATTGAGCACCGTGTGTTAAAGCTACTACAATAGTTGTAACACGCTACTCTAACAGTGTCCATTCAAATGTCCTTAATCCTAGCTTTCTTCGCCAAGATCGTGTATCCGATAAAAGAATGGGGGTACTGTAGTCTTTGAGCATAATATTCAAATTTGGAATGAGCTCCTGTCCGTTATTGCCCAATAAAATCCCATTTTACGGTATTTTCTCACCAACAGTGAGCAACTTCCTTTACATCCATTTTATGCAATTGTATGTATAAATCAATTCAAAAAACCCACCCTTACCACACCTAAAAAAACCATTGATCATCTCTCATGCATGCGTGGACTCAACTATACTGTCACTCATCATAGAACTCGGCACCAGGTTGTCACCATTTTTTCACTCACTTCGTCCAAACGTTGAAACCTCTTACTCCACCGCTTTGTCCCTCACTACGAATCATACTCACGTACTCGTTATTGCATAAGTCAAAAGGAACCACTCGCTTCTTTCTCCTTGGTACTTTTCCATCTTCGAAAGTAGTACTGTTGAAACAGCCTCGGCAATATCTCCGTAATTCGCCCTGCTTTTGCCTCCGTTTATTGTTCCCCGACCAA
The DNA here is from genome assembly GCF_036245765.1 of Copidosoma floridanum. Classification (NCBI taxonomy): domain Eukaryota; kingdom Metazoa; phylum Arthropoda; class Insecta; order Hymenoptera; family Encyrtidae; genus Copidosoma; species Copidosoma floridanum. The sequence goes on along the minus strand of NW_028321897.1, from coordinate 5,167,188 downwards.
AACGTTATGACCGTGAAAAACAGCCGTTTATTGTTGTTACGTAGTACGAACACCTTTCTTTTGCTCTTACGGTCGTGACTTTTTCTTTTTTTTACAATGGGGGTCAAAAAAGAAATGGCTTTTAGCAAAGCAAGTACAATTGGGGTTAGCAAGATTGATGTTGGTACAAGGTGCGAGTACGTTTACAGGTTTACAATTTTTGACACCCTTCGTGATCCTTAACTAACACCTTTATACAGTTCAGCCATGAAATAAAGAAAGATTTATCTGTTTTTGACCTTACTTTTGATCAATTACACATTTTCTAGCCACTCTATGACTTCTTACTTATCTTGATCATTGTACATGCCTTTACCGTATGTTTTTTACTTTTTCTCATTGAATTTTTTTTTTCAGGCAAGCAAATTAGTACTTCAATTGACGATTTCCACGCCAAAGGATTATGATCTTTGTTTTTATATTTTGATTTTTTTTTTTTTTTTTTTTTTTTTAATACATACGAGTGTGCTTGCTTTTGTTTTATTTTTGTGTATGTTTTTTCTAAATTTTTTTTGGTTCATCTCAAAGGTCTCTAATTTTTTGTTCAACTTGGGATCCCTATCTTATGACATTTATTTCTTAAGATTTATGTTGGTAGTTTTCATGTTATCTTTGTCTTTAATTTCTTGCCTTTTAATCAATTTTTTGTTCCACTCTCAGTCTCTGCCACTATTTATCTGTCTCCAAGAGACTGACCTTATGTCTATGTTTTCAAGACATTCCTTACATTATAATACCTGTTTTTGTGATAATACATAAATTTTTCTATTAAAGCTTGATAAGGACATCATTTTAATATTCGATGTCAAAAATCGATGCGAATATCCAAACGTATTTGGTTTAGTTGATGTCAAGCCCAAGAAATGAGCGTATTCGTTTTAATAAAAATTATACTTTAAAAGTTCTTAGTCAGCAGAATAAATATAAAATTAGACTTTAACTTTACAAAATTTTGTATTATTTTTATATTATTTGTACATCATGTTGGTAATAACAAACACAGAGTTGGTAGGTGTTGTGCGCATGGGGGCAAAGCCCCACTGGTATATATATGTTTGTATACAAATACCCAAGATTTCAAAGTGACGAATGTCAAGGCTGACGCTCTACTCGTTAGGCTGTTGGACATATCTGTGGTACGTATACTATGATCTCACTGCGATGAAAACAAGTTTTTGATGCTAATTTTTCAGAAGATGATTCGATAATACATTATGTTTAAAGATGATCCTGAGGAGATTAAAATCCACCAAATGGTGTGAAAGCATTGATTTATTCCAGCCAGCGAGCCCAAGGTCGAACGTGTAATAGCTGTTCGTTCACCTACTAAGTAATTCATCATTGAAATTAGATAATCTGACATTTTCGTTGAAAACCAACGGATTGTATGCAAATTTATTCAGCTGAAAATGAAAGTAGAAATGACGATGACTCCCTGACGATGAGACGTTGAAACATTTACCCAGTTCTTTGGAGGCTTTATTTTAGAATTAGAAATGATGAGTCGAATTTTTTCAACGATATTTCCATATAAATTAAGTTTTTTTTTTTTAAGGGCGTTGTCTAGTTATTGTATCTTTTAGTAGGTTTGGTAGATAGTAGGAACCCTCGTGCCTTCAAATTTTGACAGCGCCATTTTCAAGACCTTATTAATTTAGTAAAACATTTTTATTTATTTCTCATTGTTAATCCTGTAACCGATAGAACTCCCTTAAAGCGAGAAAAACGATGTCTGCGATCATTGAAAAACATTAATTCTGAATTAAATATTTTGCCCTTATTTTTAGAAAATTAGAATTGTTGTGGATGTCATTATTTTTACGAGCTACCCCAAATTGTAAAAAAAACGTTGCTCAACGACCCATGATTCCCGAGATAATGCAATTTTTTACGGCTAGTTCGTTTTTGAAGTGGACAGAAAGATATCTGTGCCCCTCTGTAGCAGCCGTTTAGCAAATTATAATCATATAGCTATGATTAGTAGGTGACAAGCCATAGTCACCGTCTACTATATCTCTACACACTATCTGTGTAGTTTTTCGATTTCATGTTTGGCCACTGCAACGATGTGCATACATGTGCTCTACAAAACCAAACGATACAACTGCATGTCAAGTAATTTCAAGATATTCCTTACCTTTATCTACATTGTTAATGGCTTAGGCCAAAGTCGGGCTCCAACTTTTCAAGCTTTCACTATTTGACTTACGACTTAAACACAACCTTTCGTCAGCAATGTCGAGCTTTCAAGGATGGAAGGGCCCACTGACTCTTCTACAGCAGGCAAAACTACTCATTTTTCTCATCACACTATCAGGTATGTATAGGATTACATCCTACATTTCTTAATGTACAACTGTCCTCAATATAATATATTATATAATAACTATCACTGTCATTTTCCTCGCAATATAGTTTTAAAATTTTTTGAAGTTATACTTCTAAAGGTACGTTCTGCCTTAAAGAGTAAATCAACGATTTCAGATTGGTGACCTTGAGAAAAAGTGTAACGGAGGTGAACTTTGCTTGATTCTCCCCTTTTACCCCGCCCCTCTTCACGTACTTCCGGTCCCCTTAGACCACACAACGCTACCACACCACACTACACAATGTCATCCCACCCAACTATAGCACACATTTTGAATTTTACTTATTTTTTGTAGTGATTTTTAACTCGGTACGTGCCCTTTTCTTCAGAAAAATTATAACCTTTAAGTATAAACAGAAATATGTGACAATTTATATTTTTTGTCACTTCTCAAGAAGTAGTGTGTATACAGTTTTTAATTAAAATACTGCATAGAATGGTCGCATGCATGGAATGGCTTTTAAATAATCATTTTTATATTTTTGTTATTATGTATTCATAGCCCGATGCCCTAGGACCCAATAACCCTTATGACTAAGGCCCATGCAGACTTTGACGAGCTTAATTTTAGATTTTTGACCGAGCGAAAAAGTGTGACGGAAGTAGATTTTGCATGTTACTTTTCCTTCGTCCACCCCCTCGCCGTGCCGTCCCTGCACAGGCCCCCTCCACACCATAACAACACCAGCCCACATTTTGAATTTCATTTATTTTTAGAACGAAGTTCTTTATACCGCGTGCTTGGGGGGCTGGAATTTTAAAAACGACAGATTTTCATGAAACGGAAGTCGCTTACCGGAAGTCTCTTTCTCCTAATTTATTTTATTTCTCCCTTTACCCCGTCACCCTCACCATCAGTCCCCTACACACTTCCCCTCGCCCTGTCTTATCCAACCGTGCTGCGCTAGTCTCTTGCACACCTCCTCTCATCACTCCCCGTTTTGCCTTGCCTCACCATTCCCCTTTACACTACACCATTAAAGCACACTACACCAAGCAGTTAATGTTTCATTTAATCATAATTTTTTTCTTCTACAATTCTTAAAAAAAAAAAAACAAAAATAAAAATACTTTCCAAGAAATTTAAACCCTCGAGACCTCCTGCATTCGAGCCGAGTATCTTACCCACTTTGCTAAGAGCGCTCCCAACACAAGAATTTTGGTTTCTTCTACTTATACTGTGGTTCGTAACTGAATTTTATTTTTAATCTTCATTTACTGATTATTATCTGATTTGGTTAGATAATATGTTATATTAATTAACAAATTATTTATTCGATTAACTATTTTTTTTTTTTATTGAATATTTACTTTCCAAACCTAAATACAATATTTTTTTAGCAGCAGCTTTTCCGTACATTAATGAATATTTATTCAATTTTCATTAATTTGTTAATTTTTAAATGAATCAATAAATAATTATTTTTAAAATTTTTTCATTTTTTTCAAAGTTTTCCAGCTTTTTTCCAACAGTCTTACATTTTTTTCATCGTTTTTTCATCAATGGTTTATTCATAAGAAGTTCTATGAATACAGTAATTAATTTTCATTTCGTTTTATTCTTTCATAATTTTTATATTAATGACTAAGGTGATTTATTTGAGTTAAAAATTTTCATCACAGTTAGTGGGGGGAAAGTTTAGAGAGGTAGGAGGAGCACAAATATGTAGCAACGCTGCCAATTATTTTTTTCATATAGATATACCTATATATGTGCTTTTACGAATACTTGACTCTTTCTTTCTTATTTTATTAAAAAAACAACTTATGGATCAATTTCAAAATTTTATAGGTTTAAATAATAGTAATCTATCAAACTAAACATTGGGAGCTTTCAACAGATCATTTCGTTATATTTTTTTTAATTATTCAACGCATCCTCGTAAAAAAGTATTACAAGCCTTCCACTGCATATAAACTAGTTTGACAGAAAAACGAAAAAAGTAGTCACAGCTTATCATGGATAGTTGTGAAACTGTCAACTATATACTTAGCGTAAAGAAAAAAAAAAAAAAAAAAAAATTAAAGAAAAAAAGTAATGAAATGAAAAATGAAAAAAAATAAAATGAAATCAAAAAAGATATGAAAAAATACATTAGAATGAAAAAAAAAAAATAAAAAAAAAAAATTAAAGAAAAAAGTAATGAAATGAAAAATGAAAAAAAATAAAATGAAATCAAAAAAGATATGAAAAAATACATTAGAATGAAAAAAAAAATAAAAAAAAGATTTAAAAAAAAAAAAAATAAATAAATAAATAAATAAAGCAAATTTTAAAAAATTAAAAAAATAAAAAGAAACAAACCAAGGGGTAAAAATGGTTAATGGGACCCACGGTAAGAACGAAGTATAGAGCTTCGTTCTTCCTATGGATCTCGCAACCCCCTTGTTACCTGAGAAATTGTGTTTCTTTATACTCATCTCATGTTTAAAGAACTTCGTTCTTTCCATGGGTCCCATGACCCATTTATACCCCCTAATTTGTTTCTTTTAATTTTTTTCATTTTTTTAAATTTCCTTTACTTTATTTCTTTTTTTTAATTTTATTTAATTTTCTTTTTTTATTTTATTTTTCTTTTAACCGATTATTTAAAAGAAAATATAAGACACTTTCCACAAGTCTTAAGCTCACTATCTCCTGAACTCCAGCAAAGGCCTTTACTTACTATGCTATGAGCAGTTCCAAATAGGATGATACGATTACTTTGTTTTGTCGTATGCTTGGTAACTCATTTTTAATGTAAATTTTTATTTACTGTTTATCAATTCGTTTTGTTTGTTTATAAATCATTGTAATAAGTAAGTAACTTATCTAATAAACTAATTTATTTAGTTAAATATCTTTTTCAAAAACTTAGAAATTAGTATATTTTAGCAAAGTAACTTTTCTATGTAGTAATTAGTGTTTATTTATTTATTATTGATTTGTTACTATTACGATGAATAAATAATTTTTTCTACAATTTTTTATATATTTTTTCAAAATTTTCAAAAATTAGAAAAAAAAATGTTTTATGCCGTATAAATGCAATAATTGATTTTTATTGCATTTTATTCTTTTACAATTTTTCCATTTGTAATTGATCTTTTGACTTAAGGACGTTCTTTACATAGTTACCGGGGGAATAGTTTAGAGAAGTGAGAGAAGCGCTAATATGTGCAGCAAAGCTGGCAATTATTTTTCTCATGTGAATATACTCTCATACACCTTTTTAACGCATACTTCACCCCTTTTTTCTTGTATTGTTGAAAAAAGAAAAAAAAAAAAAAAAAAACTTGTTGATCCATTTGCAAATTTAATAGGTTTGTCTAAAAGTAATCTTTCATGCAAACAAAAATTAGGAGATTTCTACAGACTATATAAATGCAATTTTATGTAAGGTTACATGTTACATTGCGATTTTTAAAAATTAAACATTCAAAAAAGGGTACTTATACAATCTGCAGTTTTTTTAGTTATTTCTTATGATACTTTGAATATACGTATACGTGTGATGTTTGAATAATATCTGTGAAAAATATCTATATGTGTGATGAACGTCCTGAAGGGACATTCACTGGCATATACTACTAAGCTATTAAAAAAAAGCGGCAATACAGGCTGGTTTGTCTTAATTTTTGAGGTACAATTATATTTTGGATATTAAATATAGACTAGGAATAAATGTGTAAGCGTATGTGATAAATGTGAGCGTTACGTTACAGATGTAATCAGCGTAAAAATTTTTTTTCTTAAAGACTCTCAAAAACATCATTAAATTAATTCAGTCCGATGACCACGCTATGGTTAAGTACTTCTATGTTCTCGAATTCACTAACTCTCAAACAATTGTATTGTATCACTTACACAAGATAACACAATAACATGTACACGCAATATGTAGTAGCTCATTGTCAAATTCCAATAGATTTTAACGAGTACCTTATGACACGTTCACCTAAAAGAGAAAACAATAAATCAGCATTTTATGCGTATTTATTCCCCTTTCTCTTTTAAAGCCAAGAGGATGCTCCTCACACTCTTCCTTCTTCTTGGCAAACTGCTACACCGATGGAGAAAGGAATGCAATAATTTCAGCAAAGACACCACCTATAGTGTGGTAGTAAAGCTTACGGTTACATCATTCGCCATATTACCGAGAAAGTATGTCGTGCCAACGATTTCCTCGCCCAATCCGACCATTTAACTCGAGCATTTTGTATGAGTATGAAATACATGTTTTTTTTTTTTTTTTTTTTTTTCCACTGGTGTTTCCCTTTAAGTTTAGATGTCGAAATTCCGTTCTTAGGTATGTTTTCAGATGCATACGCTTGAATTGACCCAGGGATAAAATTTTGATTTTTACTGCAAAAACCAAATTTTTCAATTACATCTATAATTTGCAGGATAGCGACAAAAACTTGGGTATTGTTTCCTCTAATTTTTGTTTACACCAGAGACGTTGCGAGAGACGCGGAGATTTATTTCATCTGCTAACCGCTACTTCACATCTGAAATTCAGTTCGAAAAATAATCACACACATACCTGTCTACACGTAACTCACCGTCAACTCGGAGTGTAATATTTCGTAGCGATGTTGCTAGTACCATCCGTTCCTATTCAAATTCGTTTTTTACCAAGATTTTGAAAGTAAAATCAAACTGGTACATTGGGGCGATAAACCACGTGGCTTCGACATCTTTCGGTTTATTGTGAAGTAAATTGTGCGTTTGTCCTTCTTCGCGTATCCAGTTATTTATTAGCTCCACATAGGCTACAAAGCAAATGTTTGATCTTGGCCTTAGTAATCGTTTTGGGTGTTTCGTTGGCGAGGTGTAAATAAAACAAGTAGTCATCTGACAAGTGTTATGTCAGAACTGGAAATCGTGCTATGGTGTGTCAGCAGATTACAACGTGTCATTTTAAAGGATGAGTGATTTTGTGTGCCCTCACCTGTCGATACTTTCGGTGGAAATTTTTTTCCTCCAAATATTACCAAGGCATGATACTGTTACGGGACTTTATGAGAGGATCTATAAAAAGTTTTCACTTGAAAGGAGAAACACGCATTCGTTAAGATGTGCTTCACAGTTTTTTTTTTTTTCAAGTTTCTGGTCTTCTCACTTGTAAGTTGTGTAATTGTTCAAGTATATTGATAATGCTTTTATTGTATTTCGCTTTTTGACGTCCAGATGTTAATTTTCGTCTGACGTTGAAAATGGTTATCGTAAAGGTGTAAGGAATGAATTCATAATTATGACTGATCGACCGATTTATGGTTCTCGTCGTGGTAATTTTCTTTAAAAATTCTGCTATATAGTTATGTCATTGCCGTAGTATTGCCAAATTGGAATTTAATTTCGTCAAATGTGAACATGTAAATATCAAACTACTTATTCACAGTTTAGAACAGATTAGAGATGTGAAATTGTAAAACTGTCTATCAATGAATCAACAGCATTGAATTTCCATACTCAATCAAAGGTTGGTACTAAAATAAATACTTTATTGCCCAGTTGGCTGGTTGATTTCCATGCCCTGCAGCTAATGCCTCTTGGAAACATTTTTACAATTTGGCAACTTTATTTAAAAAATATTGTCTTATCCACGATCAGCAAACGTATTCCAGTTTTTTGTACACACGAAAGAATACTGATCCCTACATGAATAAAGAGGTCCATTGACCTCTTAAAAATTATTCCTATTTTTTTTAAACTGAAAATTTAGGAAGATCCGATTTTTAAAGATTATTTTAGTATCACAGCTGTGCAAGTAGAGGTTTATGTATTTTCATAATTTTTGTTTTGATAAAAATTTTTCGCACTGAATCAGATTAAAGTCACATAATTTCTTCATCAGATCAAGTTTTTAACATGTCACGTGCAATGACGAAAAGAGAAATTAAGAAATTTTACAAACTTATCTAGAATTTTTAATTTTTTTTAATTAAAAAAATTTTATTTATGTCTCCACGTACCTACTCTACATGTTTTTATTACTGTTGGCAAGCTAAATGTGATTATAATAGATAATGAATATTTTTCAAACCACGCAAATCACAAAAACAATGATTAAACATTTTTAGAAAATTCCATACTAAAAATGTAATAAATGACAATTGTAACATGAATATATCTCACAAGGAATAAACTAATTGAAATTTTTGCAACTTTGCAGGATATAACATATGCATATACCTTCACATACGTAAGCTGCTCCTGTAACTCGTGATTTTTCGCAGAAGAAAAAAGAGAGCGGTTCGTTAACATAATTCTGCATTTCGTACGGAATGTAAGTCCAGTACTGTTTTGTATCGAACACGACGCGTTTCTCGTTTGACTACACTCGCAATCTCGTCGAGGCCGATTCGCCCGTACTTACTCGGGCAATAAAGTAGTCTCTTTTATTTCGTACGGTTGCTTCGTTGGCTCAACAGATGCAGCATTTTGGTGATTACTATTTTTTTCATATTTTTGATGTTTTCAGGCATGAAAAATCAATAAGATTTACTGGTGCATACATATTGTGGGCAAAGGTGGCATAAAACAAGAAACATAAGAGTGCCAAGAAAGGTAACCTCGAGTGATGAGATTCAATGGGAATACTCTGTATTACTACTGTATGAGAAAAGTAGATCAAGTCAGATTTGGTAAGACATGGCATACACACGAACAGTTCTGTCGTAGGCACGTTAATTTCATTTAATTTCTTAACAAGTCGTACATAGAAAAAGGATCGCGTGCTGTTTCTTCTGTTTGCGAATTCAATTTCAATCGCGTTATATTTTCCAGTATCGACATAATTTACTGGATCACGCGTACAATTTTATACGTAAATTATTACAATTTTACAAGTAAAATACTTAGATGGTTACGACTTTCGACATACACCGGCACTTGGTAACCTCAGGTACAGGGACGTTGGGGCCATTATCTAAAAAGGCAAACACTGTAAGAAATGAAAAAAAAAAAAAAAAAAAAAAAAAAAAAAAAAATATCAAACATCACGCGCCATCGGTCAACAATACACCAAACTGTCCGCGTTCCGCCACCCAACCGAGAAAAAAAGCCAAACTGATTGAGCAAACGCGCACGCGATACAACTCGTCCTTGCCGCATCTACACGCCTCAGTCGACGAGGAAGTTTCATTGGCGCAACCACAAAGGAGGAGCGCGTATATCGACGCTCGGGATCTCCTCGTCCACGTCGATTGCGGGTGCGCTGTGACCCTACGGGCGGGAGCGTGACGTTTTTTTTAACGATGCGCTCGATTCCGCCGATCGATGGCCTGTGCCGTTTGACTGATCAAGAAAACCCACCTGTACCGTCAATCGGAATTGCGGCATGCACACGTGCTGTGGTGCAATGACACGCGCGCTCAGGGGCCATTTTTTTTTCTTCGGTGACAATAGCTAGCTGTTTTTCTTGTCGATTTGTCATTCATGACTCGATCAGGCTTTATGCGATTAGACGAGTGTCTTGGACCCACTTTTATCGAATTCGAAAGTTTTTATCTACTGTTGGAGTGGAACAGACTGCTGCAACAAGTGAAGAAAACACGTTTAGAGACTCTAATCTGTAAGCTCATGAGATATAGCGGGAGATAATTGATTTTAAAATTGATCGGAGATTATTGAGTTTAAAATTGTGGTTCACGTTAATTTTAACCTTAATTCTTATTTTTGGACATATTGAAAGAAATGAGGTGCATGGTGTTGCAGAGACATTTTTTCAAGTGAATCGTAAAAAAAAAAAAATTGTTCCTCTCGTCACTTACATCAAAAATAATTGTATTTCTTAACAATATTACTTAGATAAGAATGATAATATTTATCTATAAAGTTGATATTTTCATTCAAACAAATACGTAAAATGTATGTTTGAAAAAAGCGTGTTTTTAAGTAAAGTCAAAAACATGTTTGAATTAAAAAAAAAATTATTTACTTATAAATAATGAAGAAAAATTCAATTGGATACGTTGTTTCGATGAATTATGACTTATTGGTTGCAATTTTTCCACATTTTACCATAAATTCATTTAGCTACGAAGTACAGTTTTCCTAGGGACCATCTTGGACACATTTATTTGCGTAAGAAAGAACGGATTTTTCCATCAACGCATTGATTTAAATGGTCATTAATAAATTTTTGTGACACATTCAACATCCCTTAATGAAATAGTTGAAAAATTTTCACGTAGCTTTGCACAAAATTCAATACACTCTTTACCAAGGAAATCGATTCCACAATATTGACGCGAATGCCTCTCAACCGAATCCAACCCACGCTGCGGTGCTTCGTGAATTATTTGAATACGTGATTTTCATCTCAACATTCTTCGTGGTTTGACGTCAGCACCAGGATTTGCATTCACGTGACAGCGTACGAGTCCTTCTTCCTCAAACACTTTTAACAATACGAGAAAGTAGCAATCGTTTTGTTTTTAAAAATTTTTTTGGGTAAAAATAACTGCGACGATATCAAAAGGTACTAGTCAAATAACCAAACGGCAACACGAGATAGAAACAATGTTGTTCCACATCACGTTGCGCAATGTTCGAACGATGCAGTAACGAGTGATGTCATTCTAAGACTCCACGACGGTAAAATTATCGACTGTATTATTTGGCGTATAATTTAAAACTCAATTCTTACGATTGTATAATTACAATTGTAGTTATGCATTAAATATCGACAGCAAGTGAGTTCTGCAACGCACTGGGTCATAACCGTATGGGTAAACTATTACCTTACGTCAGCCAGAATAATGCTCGATTTCACCAGCTATCTAATTTTATTCTTCTTCATTAAAGGTATTCTAGTGTTAAATGACATACATTTGAATCGAATATACCTTCCCTTTTTCCAGGTGCTAAAATTAACCCCGATGCCCGATCGTTTTGTTACCAGGATACCCGTAAGATCCTAATTCGTAAGCCGTTCAACTAATAATTATTGTACATATTCAGTGATTCTGAGTTCATACTCTGGAAAAGTTAAAAATGTTAACCATCATGTCTAATGCCTCAAAACTTTTGAACTCACAACCCCAAACGACGGCACGACCAACCAAGCCAACGTTATTTCTTACTATTCAACATTTTACTCTTCACGCTCATCTGTAAGAAGTGTTTTGTGAAAAAAAAAATTACTCAAAAAATCTCTTTCTGTACTTACAGGTCATCGGAATTTGAAGGCAATACCAAGTTGAGTGAAAAACTCGATCGCAACTCGATCGCAAGGACGTAAGGTTATACCATTTGGCAGTTATTCCTTGATCTGATCAGAAGATTTTTATGTCCATACGTGTAAGCTCAGGGCAGACAAATTGTGTTAAAACCCTTCCAGCCGAAAGATAGGTATGGCCGGTGGTTCGTATAGTCGAAACTTTTCATCGACATTCTGGAAAATTCTTCTACAACCTTCGCTCTTTCATCCATACCATAGTCAAACGATTGGCCAAAGCTTCGGGGCCCCGATAATTTAACTTATAAATTATGCAACAGAAGAGCCAGCCGCTGATGGGGTATTATGTCACACATCGAACGTGCATATATATACACATGTATACAGTTGGCGAGGCCGTTTTGTGTACAGAGCCCCCCTTCCTCCACGTGAAAACGTTTCGCTGCTCATCGAAGCACACTTACTCGGGCTTGTGCATATTACGCGCGTTAACTTTACAACCTGCAGTACAAGTATTACTTATGTCACGCATGGGAGAGGGACCGAGTCGTGTGCGTACCGCATGTTTTTCGGTTGTTCCTCGATTCGTATGACGTCTTTGTCATGGGAATGCAATTTCATTGGCTTTCACGGGAGAGTGAGTTCTTTTTCACGCGCGTGTGAGTACGTTTATGTGGAAAAATTGAGCGTGATTTCTATGTTTATGTGCTCGGCCAAAGTGGGATTCGTGAGTGTTGCGCGCGATTCAGGGTGTATGGGGGATCGTTATGAAATAATGATGGATTTCGCGATTACTTGCTCGGATACAGGTTTCGCGGATGACGTCAAGAGAACTTTTTTCGAGAAATGATAAACGTTCACTTTTTAAGCGTAGCATAATGATTGGGTGGAATTATCGATTTGGCGTACTTGAACTTCGTTTGTACTGTTTATTTATTTTCATTTGGACCGCAATTTTATCCCCTTTACCCATAACGAGTCAATCATCTAGTCAACATTCCACTATACGTGAAGTGACTACCAATGTGATTTTAGTTGCATAAAGTATATATGATGGATGTATGATTACTAAAAAAAATTCCATTAATACCATTATATTCATAGAAGATTAGTTCCACATTATTGAACTGATATAATGAAATATTTTCACACCAGCAAACAACTTTTCCGAGCGTATGAAAAAAGTAAGTTTTTTATCTGCATGGATTCCTGAACTCCTAAATTATAACTTCAGAAACATCAATGGATTATTTTATAGAAGTAAAAATATTCGTTGTAAATAAAAAAACTTTCACTATTGAAGATGAACTTCAAAAACCAGAAAGGTCAGATGACAATTTTACTATTGAAACATACATGAAAAAGTAACAAAGTACTAAATGCTTAGCAGTTATTATAATAGTCATGCATAAAAAACATCTAAGTGGTAAGAGAATTACTTGCTGATACAACCATCTGTGTAAAAATTTTAAGTATACTCACAAAACCAATATGACGTATCTGATAATCTGTTGATAAATACAATTTTGAATTATTTGAAAATTTCAGTTTCATATTCAGTTTTATATTGTAATTGTCAATAACGACGTAAATTTTTGTGTACCTTTATTACAATTTATGTGTATCACCTTGGTTATGTCATTTTTTGTATCTTCTAATTATTGAGACAGTGAATAAAATGACACTGTAATAAATACAGTATTCAGAGTTTCACGTAAGTACATTTTCACACCTGAAAATTTTTTAATTAAAGTGGTAAAATTTGTTAAATTTTATAGAATTTTTTTAAAAGATACAAATATAAAGGAGTCCAAAATTAATAAGAGTAATAATTAGTGATTCTAATAGAATTTTTATTTAAAAAGTAATGCAACAATAAAAAAGGTAATCATTAAGAAACATACATTATTAATAAAAATAATTAAAACGCATTAAACGATACATACGAGTCAATTCCTTTTTTTTCTCATCATTTATGACAACTTCAATTTACAAGTGTAAAAAAGAAATAATAAAATAGATTGGAAGAGTAAAACTGCATATACCTATGGAATAGTGAAATTTAAAAAATGAAAGTAGAAGGATATTAGAAAAAATAGGACGAGGAAAAAGACAATAAACGAAAATCCAATCTGTAAATATACAGAAGTGATGGGCAACAAGGGGGTAAATGGCTGAAAAAAAAAAAAAAAAAAAAAATGTGTACAAAAATAGGAAAAGCTAAAAAAAACATAGCCAATAAAATTAAGATAATATGAAAGAAGCAATCTGAATTGCGTCAGTGAAACCAAGTACTTAGGCAATTAAAAAGGGAACAATAAAAAAAAATGCTTAATTAAAGAGATAAAAATAAATGAAACAGAAAGAATAGCTTTTAGAAGTTGCTATAGAACATAACAGTGAGATGAAGAAGATAAAATTTAAAAAGATACTAAGTTTTTCGATAAGTAGGCGGATTTTAACATGTGTAACAAATAGTTTTTTTTCCACTTTATTCGCAAAACCATTAAATGAAGAAATGTGAATATTCTTTTAATAACTTATTTTTGTAACTTTTGATACGTATAATATTATTAACAAGTAAAATAATACCATCATGTGTTATAAAATTTGCAACTTTTCATTTCTTAGCCTTTTCTAAAAATCACGTAGTGGTTTTCCCCACTGGGTTTTACGTCAAAAGAAAGAACTTCTACGAGTAAATAGTCTTTTTACTTATTTTTTTGCTCTAACGGAGCCACTGTACTCTACACTGTTAAATTTTTCAAACAATTTGGGTACTTATCACTGGATCTTTAAAAAAACATCTGTCAAACTTGCGTCAGCATAAAGTGTGTCAGATAGGGTTTATAAAGCCAATTTTTCGATCACTGTCTTTTTGTACGTAAGAAGTTTTCTTCACAATGCGTACGAATCTACCTATCGTTTTGGTAGTGTCTCTTGTTATACTTTTGGGAAATGGTATGTAGATGTTTTATTTTAAACTTTGATTACAAACTACTAGTTGTAAATTTTAAGATTTTTTGTGTGTAAAAGTATAACTAATTAGGAAATTGCATGTATTTTTTTGTCAGTACATAAAAAAATACTTGTAAAAATTTTTACTAAAAAAATTATTGTCAATGCGATTTTAAAAGTGTTCATATTGTAATAATATCAATAATATCTCACAATTAAAAGAGCATATCAAAAAATTTTATACACAATGTGCGGTTGTTTTACTTGCTTCTATTTTTGGTTTATTCTACTGGAATTAATACTTTCAATGCCACGAAATTAAAGTAAAAATACTACTGTTTGTTGAAGTAGCTAAAGTAATGTTACTACTAATCTTATTATTTTGGGCTTTTTTAAAATATACTTATATCCTCATATTTTTTACACTTTTTTTTATTGATTCCCTGGTGATAAAGAAAAATTTAATTATTGTAAATTTAGAAAGAAAAATTAGCTTACACAACTGAAATTTTTCCGTGTGTTTCGTTAACACCAGACTTTGCCCATATAAATATAAAATCTATTATTAACTGTAGTCTTTTTATTATCCGACCGCCGTGTTAACCTAAAATAAATATAATTCTAAGTAGTTTATTTACATTAATGTTGACATTGTAATTCTAAGACCATCAAAATTCAATGATTTTTCAAATTTTGTTTTGATAAGTTAATCTATTGAATCATGCTTAATTTTTTCTCATATTTTGCAGGACTTCAATAATTTGTTTTGTTTCAAAACTTTAGTCAATTGTTTTTGCATCTACTAGTCAGTGGATTGCAGATTGGAAGATCAGATAACTAAATGATTTTTATGACATATGATTACATTTAATTTTTGCAGTTAAAAATTTACTATAATATACTTGAGGGATATTATTCCTTTGTTTGTTTCAGTTATTTGTTTGGAATCAGAAAGCATTATTGGCGGTCGGTTAGCGAAAAAAAATGAAATAAAATATCAAATTTCCATACAAATAGTAAGACAACACTTTTGTGGAGGCACACTTATTGCTCCTGATGTAGTTTTGACTGCAGGGCACTGTTTTTACGACAAAAATAACACGGCTTATAAAGATTTTCCATACTATGCTGTCGCAGGAACGATAAACACAAACGATGTATCAAATAGAAAACGTGTGGCAACAGTTTATCTTCATAAAGGGTTCAAAAGAGACGGAGTTGTTAAAAAAATTTTCAATGATATAGCTCTCTTAAAGGTAAGCATTTTATTGGTGTGTAGACGAAGTTAATTGTGAGGATTTGTTTTTTCTCCAAAAAACTTTTATTTCAAGTGATTCGCTTGGTTTTTTTTTTGTCAAGCTCGAAGAAGGATTTAATGTTGGCCAGCGTCGACCTATTGAATTGGCGTTGCTGCCAAGTAAATACGAAAACTTTGTCGGCAAAACTGCAACAGTTTCAGGTTTTGGGTTGGACCAAGTGATGCAAATTGGAGAAAAAAGGAACGGTTATGTATCAAGAAAATTGAAACTAGCATCTGTAAATATTCATTATTCATACAAATGCTCGGCAGAACTGTATACTCATTTTATTTGTGGTCAAATGAAAAATTTCCAGGGGTCACATCACGGCGTTTGTTCTGTAGGTTTATTTTAGTAGTACAGTACAAATAAATATGGTACAACTAAGTGAAGTTATCCAAGTATTGTCCTAAGTTATTACGGTTACTTAATCCAGAAAGAATAAGATTTCGTTTTTTCTCATTTATTTTGGATAAAAATTGTACAATTTCTTTTCATACATGATTTCTATAACAGTAAAAATTGCGTTACGAAAGAGATTTTGAATGCTATATTATATGATTTGAGTATACGTAGACTATGTACATTGTCGAGCCCCAATGCATGTACTTACTGTACAGTTTTTCTTAAGCCAGAGAGCGAATGAAAAAATAATAGTATTTTTGGATTATTTCATAATTTACTTCCGCGAAAAAATGTATATAATCTGCCTTTTTCAGGGTGACAGCGGTGGTCCTCTAGTCTACAAGAATAAAGTTATTGGAATCGTTAGTATAACACCAAAGGGATGCGATGAATCACGTCGACCAGCAATATACACTAAAGTTTCGGAGTTTTTGGACTTCATTAACGGTGTTTTGAGTGGAAAACTAACAAGTGACACGTCAGTTTA
Source organism: Copidosoma floridanum (assembly GCF_036245765.1). Lineage (NCBI taxonomy): Eukaryota > Metazoa > Arthropoda > Insecta > Hymenoptera > Encyrtidae > Copidosoma > Copidosoma floridanum. The sequence continues at coordinate 5,150,466 of NW_028321897.1, read as the reverse complement.
TAACAACCGTTATGTTACACTCAATACACCATTCAAAAATAAAACAATTACTACCATGTCGCCTTCAATGATATCAGTATTAACAAAAATCCAAGATTTACGTCCAGAATTAAAAGTGTATAAGGATAAACAAAATAAATTAAAGCTACTAGTCCAAAAATTGGATAGAGAATCAAGGAAGTTGAAAGGAACAGCTTTGTACAATAGTAAACGCAAAGAGCATTCTTCTAAAAAAAATGAGTACCAAATCAATTTCAAACAATTACAACGTTTAGAATCTGTGATGAATGATAAAATGAAAGAATTCAAGAGATTGGCCAAAACTGAGAAATATTATTAGTATTTTAGTACGTGAAAGCAACCGATGCTTTTTGAAATGATGAACAAAGATATCAGTTAAAAGTATTAATAAAAATTATAATTAACCAGATATCTTCATAATTCTCTGCTTAAGTTGTAAAATGATTTCTTGATTTGGAACAATGTAAACTCCAACATTAGATTATAGAAATAAAATTTTACGCCTTGTTAAAAAATTTCCAAGTATTATTTAACTGTCATATCACTTACAAAAGTGTTGCAAAATCGTTATTGTATCGAAATCAAGAAATTGAATAATTTTTATGACTGCTTTTATTTAAGTATCAGGTGTATCAATCTGCTTGTTTATAAATTGTATTGATTGCATTGTTATATGTTGTATGTATTCGAAGCCTTTGAACCTAGCATTAGTATTGTAAAATTTGAAAAAAATTGAATTTTGACTTATTATTGGTTATCTATTTAATTTCAAAAGGATAATAGGGTATTTTAAGAATTTTTTTAATTTGCCAATAAAAAAAATCTTAGATCACATTTTAAGGACATTGCTTAGTTAATATATTTTTTCGTCGGTAACTGCATTACTGATACCTAAAATACAGTTTATAAGCATAGCAGAATACTAGCATAATATGTGATTTGTAAAGGAATTTGAACGAATTTTAATGTTTAAATCTGTAAAAAGTATTGTAACATGGGTTGAAACTTTGCACTATTACTCCGTAAATAATTTTTTATCAGCCCTATGAGTTTTATTGACATGTATTATTTTTATCATAGTTTTAAATGATGATTCGGCAGCCATCCCACAAAAGCCCATGTTAAACACGATTTTTCATCGTGTTATTTCTTAATATTTAATATTATAACACAAGTGTAAAAAAATATAAGTAGATTCAGAATCATCTAAATATTATTATTCTCAATTTTCATGAGATTCTGTTATTATTTTGTATAAGTAGGCAATTCCCTTAAATGTAATTGTCATTTTCTAGATATAAATGCTCCACGATATCAAGTAAACTGAAATTCTTGTGCCTACATACGCAGCACAGGTGAAAAACCTTGTGTATACATTTTTTTCTTCTTCTAAAGATCGAGTCAGAAGTTGTCGTATAGTTTGGTTTAAAAAATGTAAAAATTCAATTATGTTCAGAAAACACAAGCTTTGTTTCATGAAGTGTACCCTTAGATTATTGAGCAAATTTGATCTCGTTGTTTGGACCAAGTCTTCACGGAGCGAAGGGAGACACAAGCATAGAATCCGTTATATACTTTTAGAGATCGGTATAAAGATATCAAGTTTTAATAGTGGAGCTGAAAGATATAAGTACTACGATAATAACTATTAGAAGACTATATGGACATGCAGATATAGCATTATAGCTTTAATAAACTGTGTCGTAAATCTAGCAAAAACAAATTCAAAATTCGGCATATTTTATAACAGTCTATTAATAAATACATAAAGAATAAAGATTTATATTTTTCTGTTTCAATCATAAAAAATCACCCTGATATTACTAAATGGTTCTATTTCTAGAGATGACTGTATTAACAAGACAATTCCTTACATTAATACATTTGAATCTAAATTTTTAACCAATAACATATTGACTTACATTGTATGTCGATTTGCTTGAAGCTTCCTAATAGTATACGTATTGAATTAAAAATAATTATGGTGCAAATTGTTAAAATTAAAAAATCTTTATGGTTAAGTTTTAATAACACTTTATTTATGAATATAAGTAAAAAGTCAGGTTTTGTAGCAGTGCATACATTTTTATCGTAACAAGCGTACATGGATTTTATGCCACATTATTTCACAATAAACTATTTTAACAAAAGATTTTTCCACCTATAGAGTGGACTCAAACGACAAAAGTAATCTTTATTTTCTCATGCTTACTTCAAGTATAAAACGATTACAAATATACCTTTGAAACATTTTATGACAGAGCGTATACGAGGAGGGTAACGTTCAATGAAAAGCCCCGTATACCTTTGACGTAGATTTCAACGATGCCTTGATGTATTAACTTTAGCTGTGTGCCCGTTACAGTTGCACCCACGTTTCGATCTTTGAATGATATGTAACTGATTTTATTGAGATTTCGTTTTCTGGCATCACACTTCAAAAGTTCAAAATATTCGTAATCTACGGCGGGCATGTCCAAACTTATATTACAAGCCAAACGCTCACCAGGTTCTACTATTCTCATCTCCCAGTTTTCGGTATTTGCAATCACGATTACACAAAATAAAGCTACCACAGCCAGGACAAGTTGTCGATTGGAAGGGGCCATTGGAATGAGAAGGTACTAATTTCGCTTAGTTTGAAAAATACTGACTGGACGCATACGTATCGTGCTACTTTTATAGCATTATTGTTAAACGTATGATAAAAACTTTTCTTTATCGAGAGTGATTAACGCAAATTGAGGTTTTTTGTTCTGTCATTAGAAATTGTTAAAAAGTATATATGAACAAATTCATAAAATATTTCCCGTTTTTGTCCCCTCTGTGTTTTAATAAAATAAGTTTTTTTGAGGCACACCCTTAAAACTGGGCTTATTTTACGACTTACTAATAGAAAATAGTCGTATATTGGTGATGACACTTTTATTCCGTGATTTGCATGTCAAAAGTATTTCACCTCCACCCAAACTCGTGTTAAAGGTTTTTCTTTCATACTATACATGAAATTCCAATATAAAAGCTCCGGTTTAAGAGTGTGCCGCAAAAAAATTAAAAACGGTGGACGAAAAAGGGAAATTTTTGTAGATTTTCTCATATATCTTACATGCTATGGGTATATTTATTGTAACCAATGGTATTTAAAGTTAGTTGCTAAAAACTTTTTATCATTCCTCATAAATTTTTAGTGATTAAATGAGGCAATAAAAGAAATATTAATTCTTACAGCCTTGCATGCATGCAACATTTTATAATGCTTTTCTAATGAGATATTCACTAACAGAATGTAAAATTTTTACAATTTAACCTTTGAGTTGAAGTATCATGTAATTTTTAACGTTTGCAGCTCAGTACAACCATGTTTTACATTAACCCACATTTGAATAAAAATAATTTGTAATATTAATCTACTTATTACACAAGTTTACGCTGTACCTGGATGTTACTATAAATACGTGTAAAATAATCAGAAAAATATTCTTTACTTTGTCAACTTAAAAGAAGAAAGTTATTTTTCGTTGTGTGCATGATTGATAATAGTGGGAGTCACCAAACTACATTTTTTTATGAAATACATAAACGCCATTAAAGATCCCATTTATTTATCAAAAACCAATTTGGACTTTTTAGTTAACTTGTAAATGCCTATTTTTAATGGCAATTGAAAAACCATTCACATAGTATTTCATTGTTCAGCTCAAAGTTAGTCGTTAATAAAATTTAGTAGAGATAAACAAGTACAGTAAGACGAACTGTCAACATAGAGAAACTACAGTAGTCTAACCGAATCTGAAATAGAAACACAGTATAAATTAAAAAAATGATGTAAAATATGATAGTCTTTTTTTTTTTATTTAATTGGATGGAATTTTACAAACTATTGCAATCAACATAGACCCCCCAACTGAATTCTCCAAGTCTATTTCACATGAGCAATCACAACGCATTATATCTATCTACATGAATGTAGACTTCAATCAAAATTATTTTAGTTTGACTTGAGACCCAAGTATATTTGTTATTTTAAAGTACGATACGTTGTTACACAGAAAGTATACAGTTTTGGTGTGCATTGAAAATTAGTTTTTTTAACGTTTTATAAATGTGTTAGTATGCATTACATATTAATATGTAGTTGATAGTTGAAATGTACAGGTATCAAGTATGTCTTACACACTTACTTTGGTAATAAAAAATGAGGTCAGCTCATCTTTGGGGTTGATAATTTTTATTTAATTACTCACCACCAATTATTTTACATAAACTATTGATGATACCATCCGCAAGATACATAAAGTTTTTTTAAACTACGACAAAATTTAAATTATCAAGCAAAAACTAGTTTAGATAATTTTTTTTAACTGTAAAAAATAATTCGGTACTCTTTAAAAGAAATGAGTGAATTTACTAATAACTCAAATTTACCAAACTGATTTTTCGTCGACTTCATTCTCATTTTACCGGTGATTCCATTTTTTTCTGATTAAAATATTGATCACTCATATGGTGAGTCATTTGATTTTGCTTGAGACTATAGTCTAAGGGTGGAATTAAAAATTAATAACATTATAACGCTAAGTAAAAACTATCTGATCGTGACCAAACAAAGTCTGATTTAGATTTAAAAAAATTATTTTAACAATATTTTACAAACGTAAATTCTTAAGCTCCTCAACATTGGTTCGATGAAGTACAACATGCTTAAGTTGTAACTATTCAAATTTTTGTTTGGTTTTAATTTTTAATTGATGAAAGTTTATCTAAATAATTTACAGAAGATACTTCAATATTTGTATGGTTAAGTTCCGTAAATATTTTATTCAACAATTTATACAGAAAATTGCTCCTATTACTTATTCAAGAAAAACAAATTTCCTACCTCGGGTGCTTTTCATGGGCTTTGGACATTTGTGTCACACTCGGTAGGAAAAATAGTGTTCGTCACAGAAGCGCCATCCAATCGGGGTTATTCAACAGCCCCTCGGGCCTAGACATATCCCAGACGGTGATGGTGCTCACGTAACGAAAATTATCATTCCATGTGCGAATCATAAATACTCCTAAAAGAACTTATTGATAAAACATTATACTTTATAATTTATAGTTATAAAGTTTATATAAGCATACGTAAATGGAGTTACACGGTCAATGCAAAACCAAATCTCAAAATAGATGTAAAATAAAAAAAATTTACGTAAATGATACTAAATACAATGATTTTTGATAACTGCAATGGCAGACTTTCATCTATACACAGGCATTTATATATAAATTATCCATTACTTTTGATCAGCATCTATTAGTATGTTTGTAGTCCAATGATTTTGAAGTTTAAGAAAATAATAGCTTGCATTGCTGTATAATTTCTTGATTCACAATACTACGATAACAATTAAGTACAGAGTATGACAAAAATGAAGAATTACATTGGTGCAGGATTCATAAAAGGATCCAAAAACCGTTAAAAAAATAAAGCATACACGATTTTCAGAAGTGATCAACGCAAACTGTACCAGAGCCAATCAGCTATATAAATAGATTGATGCGTTTATACTTATCAAACATATATTGAGTCACATATATTTTTTGTGGTATTGCAATGATTACAAAAATTTCTATCGAAAAAAATGATTGTTAAATTGTTTTTATCGTAATGATAATATAGCCATTAAAGTTTTCGTGTCGAACAAATTGTAAAGTGCCAAAATTTTTGTGTCAAACAGATTAGAAAAATATCAAAATTTTTCTGAACAGTAAAAAAATATGTGCTTTTGTTTCTAAGCTCGATAATTTTACTCGATCGGAAATTATTTTAAGTTTTCATACAAATGTACCAAGTTATTATTTAAAATTGTCTTTAAAATGGTTGTACATTTTTTTTAATTCCACGAATTTGAGTAAAAAACAATTTTTACCTTAAAAAATATGGATAAGCTATTGTTACGACAGTAATAACTATGTAATACGAAAATTTTAAATTTAATACGTAATACGAAAACTTGTCTTACTTACTATAGTTTTCTTTAGGCTTCTTAATTATATCTTAGGTAATCTTTGCCAATAATGACAAAACAATTTTTTTCTAAAAATAACATCTATAAAACTTTTCTCAGAAAAAATATTCATATACTTGGTTTTGTACAATCTTTATAACTTTTAATAATTTCAGCACATTGTAATCTCTAATTTGAAATTTCACAGTCAAAAATCTTACATACAAAAATTCAATCAGAAGTATTCTTGAGGAAAACTTTGAAGTGTTGTTATACACTTCTCAGGTCTCAGTAGATAAGGTCAGTGTAGAGTAAGACTCAAGCGTTGGTAGAATGAGGATTTTCTTTTTATAACTATTTTTTAGTTGTAAGTACGGGGCATGGGAATAAATATACATCGTTGCCCTAACGGAATACATCTACTTTTCAAAGCATATAAACAAAAAGGCTACTTTTCGAAAATAGAGGTAAGACGGTCACTTTTCAGTCTTCAAGGCAAATATGTCACTTAAAAAAAATTTTTTTTTTTCTTTGTATTTTAAGTTGGCTACGCTGAATACAATATATTTTATAACAAAATAATTGTCAAATAACATTCGTGTAACATCATGTTAATTTTAGTGTATCCACAAATTTTGTTTAGTTATCAACTTTGCTTCGTAACTTCAGTATAAAAATTAGTAAATTCAATTGGAAAAAGTTCTCTGTCTACAATGTCTTTCAAATCTTTTTCTTGTTTCTCTTACGATCCCGTGATAATTTAGTATTAAAGTATTTTATTTTAATGGCTTGAAGCTGTAAAATAAAAATTTCTTATTAATTTCGGTATCAAAGCTCACTCTAAAAATCTGTAAATAAGAAATGGCATATCTACTCTGGTGACTGAAAAATATAAAAAAATTAGTTTTTAGAAATTTGTTATATTCTCGAGTTATTTAATCAGCACTCTACTCTCAAATATTATTTGTCACAATATCTCATTAAAATGTAATATTCTTGAATGAGATCCCTACAGTTGACTAAATAGAACATTAAATATAGGTATTGTCTCAGCATCGTTTGAAGTAAGCTCTAGATTATACTTAAAACAAAAAACACGTCCATGCCACTAGTACATAGTCTAAAATAATTTTCATAATAATACATTTCGATGTTTGGATCTGATAATAAATCATATTATGAAATTTTTAGCTGACTTGGTTAGAAAATTTTCGACAGCCAGATTACTGTGTAATTAAAGGCAAGTTATTATTGCAAAAAAAAAAAAAAAAAAAAAAAAAAATTCGTTCCAATCACTGCCACTCCCTCCCGAAGTAAAAGGGTGCAATTAGATTAATTAAAAAAGCAACACTAGCAGCAACTTTCCAAGCATCTATCAAGCAATCAATCGTTCCAAGGCTCGAGAAAACCGATGAGGCAAAGCCATCATCCGCAGAAAGAAAGCCCCTAGACGGCAACGTGCGAGCCAACCTGTCTGTCGGCTGTGGAGAGAAAAAGAGCCCGAGGCGGCCACGGTAATCCCGGTATCTCTGCATTCCATCTCATACATACAGAGCCTCACCACCTCGCAGACGAGGACGGTCGAACGAATTCCGGTAGCCCCGATCAAGGTATCCCTTCCTCCGATGACAATCAGAGAGCCGTGTGGCGCCGCCGTTTTTTTTGCCCTGCGTGACACCCAGCGATCTTTAGTCGAAGCGCCACGAGCGAGTAACGTTCATCCACGGTTGTGAACATTTTTGGCTCTTAATTGCAATACGCTTATTTTATTTTTATTTTTTTGCTTACCACGTAGTTGTTTTTTTTTTTTAAGAGGGGGATACGGCGTTATGTAAATATTATCTGGCAGGCCGCACCAAATGGGACGATGTAATATAAAAAACTGCATCGAGAACTACGGTGTGATCCTTTTATTTTTTCATGGGTGCGATAGCGAGGCTTTTTTCACTCAACAACTGGTTTTTTTTTTTATTTTTTGTATTTCCTGGCCTTGTATCGCAACATTTTTCATACGGACGACATGCGTTACGGCGTTTTTTATCATCGGATGCGTTGTAAATCGCTCGAAGGAATAATAGCTCCCTAGACCATATTTTTTTTCGAACTGTTTGCTCGTTGAACTCATCACGGGGAAGTGTTGAGTTGTTGTCGCAAGATAAAGAATTGTTGAGGCTTGTAGATGATACGGGTATCCTCGTTGCTGGAAGACTATTAATCTGGCGTAAGAGCAACTAAAAGAAAAATTCAGCCGTAATTATTCCATCCAATGAAATGATTGACAAGAATTTTACGTCTCATCTCGTAGATTTGCGGTGAAATTTCGGTAGTTAATCTCGCAAGTGATGTTATTTGCAGAGGGTGGTTAGGGTCGTCTGGGTAATTTACGACGTAACAATAAAAACAGGGAAGACGTTAAAAAATGAGAAATAAGTTGCAATGAAATTGCGAAAAATAAGAATGTATAAGGCGTCTGCAGCATACTTTCGAAAACGAGCAACAACCGCAAGCTCACTGCAGCAGTATACGCGTGCATGGTTGTTGTTATTGCCTCTTGGAAAGAGAAAAAAAAAAGACGAGCAAAGGAAAAATTCCAGGAGTCATTTTACAAGTTGCGTGACGGCGGAGCGTTTTTATGGGCAGGGAATCGTGGACCCGCTGATATATATTTGTGTACCTGCGAAAGCTCGCCCAGCTGGCGCCTGCACCTCCTCGTTAAATTTTTTTTCTCGTATAAAAGTTTTTGAGAAAAGTTCGAGGAATGAGTTATTTGCGACAGAGAAGAAAAAAAACAACAGTCACGAAAAATGGGCTTTGATGCAGAGCAGAAAAAAAAATATTAAAAAGGTGGTAGAACGTGCGATGGCGCGTGTTCTGGTAAAATCAGGAGGAAGAGATCGGTAATAAATAAGTTAAACTTATAGGTCTGTGCATGGGAATGCATTACGCAATCTAAGGTGAGATAGATTTAATTAAGTGACGTGTACGCACGTTGAGGCTGAAATTTCATTGTCATTGAGTATGCTCGATCAAGTGTATTATACACGTTTCAAAGCCGATGTGGACCCACTTTTTATTCCTATTTATTTCTATGAGTGAAATAACCTGTGAAAAGTATGCGTAAGACACCGAGATTTAGCAACAGAGTCATAGAACTGCAGACAACTGCACAAAGACAAGAATCAAACTGCATAGTTTTATAAACACGAAAATCGAATTGAGTTGTAGTATTTGTATTTAAATTCTTATAATTGCATGTGAAAATTCGTTAATTTTCCTGAAAAATTTTTTTTAATACTTACAGTTTTTTGCACGATCGAGAAAATCCAATGTATGTGTTATATGATGCAAATACAATAGAAATTTTATTTTTTTCATTCGCAAAAAAGTACTATTTTAAAGCTCAAAAAATTTTTTTTAATACATATTTTTAATTTTTAAGCGTATCGTGGGATAAAAAAAGTGTAGTTATACATAGTGCACAGGTAAAAAATGATTTTTTAATTTAAATTTTTACTTTTATCAATAGGACTCCATCATTTTAATTCAACATTTTAAAATTTGTTTGCGAGACTTATCAAACAAGTAGTGGGTGAAAAAGACATTCGAGGGATATCAAAGAGGTATAGGTAATCTCTGAGAAAATTCAGTAAATAAATGACATGGGAGAATATATAATAAGTTATAAGGTTAAAAAAAATAAAATTTTTTAATATATTTAACAAGTACATCCAGTACCATCGTTGTAAAATATAGGTAATAAGAGCTTAATAAAACTTCTGGACCATTAGTTAGCGATGGATATTTCTTTCTAATAATGTTAACAGCTTAGCAATAACATTATTTCATCACAAAAGAATAACCTAAACGATAATACTTGAAAGTCTGTTGCCTATTCAAATATGAACGAGATACGTTTGTATTATACGAGTTTTAGCGGTACAATTTGGAGGATTAACATTTTAGTGGATTCGAAAAACTATGTGTATCTAAACTTGCCTTCAAAATTACGTAGATTTTTTCCCACCTGGCAAACATGAGCATGACGTAATCAGAAGTTGGGTCTAAGTAAAATGTCAAAAATGTGATGATTGAGATACCTATTCAAAATTTCAGAAAAGTAGCGATAGGTTTTTCCTCGGGGTTTTCCACTAATCCACGTCTTAAGTGAAAGACACTCTCAGCAAATACAGTATTTTTTACTCAAAGTTTTTTTCTGACCATTCCACTGTATTCTACAGTTTGTAAAATTTTTCAAAATAATCTTGTACTCAACAGTTTAATCAAATGTAAACTATATTGAAAGCAACAAAACCAAATGTAGCTAATAAACATTAATGTGTGTCAAACTTACTTCAATAGACCGTATTCTGGTCTCAATTGATGTAGCTAGTTTCTTTTCGAGGCCATCATTTAGAAAAACATATGAGTATTTAAAACGGTTAATACTTATCTAGTTATTATTTTTGGTAGCACCTATTGTCATAATTTTCAACAGTGGTATGTTTGTAAATCTCTTAGTTTTAATTAAGATTAATAATTATACTGATCGTAATCCAAATCAACAATTCTTACAACTAGAAATAAGAATAATTGATCACCTATTTGTTTAGGTATGAATATACAAAATGCGAAGTAAATGTTGTTTCATCAACTATCCCTATTGTCACCTGGGTAGAATGAAGTGGTCTTTCGTCTTAGATAGAAAAATTTTATGTTTTAAATCGACAGGATAAAGGTACTTTCTGATATGTGAAAAAAAAGTAAAGATCTCTGATGCCTCTCAGAGGATAAAAGGCAACTTACCAGCCATACGTTCATTCAACCAAGATACCACCGTTCTACCGTAGAGCCAAAATCTAAGACACTGAAGTACGTTTATATATTCTCGGAATGACCAATCAGACACATAATTGTAATTTTGTGTTTCAGTTGTTGATATGAAATCAGAAAAACATCATTGGTGATTTGTAAGCGATTCGTATACTATTGTTTTTTAATCCCACAATTAGGTTTTACTATTGGATTTTTTTTTTGCTTAATTGAAATGTATGAATAAATGCTTGTGTACTTGGTGCATAGATAAATAAGCTACATAACTTGATCATGTTGTGGCATGTTGCATTTGTAGTAAAGTTAATGATGTACTTTCAGTTTCGTGTATACGTAATTAGCTATGTCTCTGAATCATTTTTTAATGTAAAAAAACACCTTAATACTTTAAAAAAAAATTTTTAATTTTAATTTTCTTTTATTCATTTATTTTTTTCTTACTGCTGGGTTATTTTTACTTTGAACCCAAAATAATTTGTAAAAAGTTCTAGTATTTTAAAGATTGAATTTTTGAATTGTATGCATTCTCCGTATCTATTTAAGTTCTATTCTATTGATCTAATTTTTTCATCATTTAAACCATTGGAAAAGTCATACAAAAAATTTTTTTCTATGTTAAATGTATTTACCTTTTTAATAATTCCGACAGTGAAAAATTAAAATACTGCAATGGATCAACGATTTCAATAAGTAAACTCTGATACTAAAAAAATTATTAATATTAGCAGTAAAACTTTTCAAGTCTTTTTATAATTATTTTAAGAGTTGTAAATTTAAAGTAGTCCAAGATCGATGAGAGTGATAAGCAGTGGTTGTGATTAAAGTTGTGTTTAAAAAAGTAAATAAAAATAAAAACAAAAAATATCAGTTTATGATTACGTATAAGCATTAATTATCAAAACAAATTAACTAATGCATACAAGTAAATTCTTTTTTCTTTTTTTTTACAATTTATAACAGCTTTATTTTACAAGTCAGAAAAAAAAATATCTATCTTGGTTGAAAAAGTAAAACTGCGTATGAAAGAGATGAGAGTGACTTTTGGCTTAAACTATTTATGTAACCGAATCACAAAAGAGAAAGCTGAACGAATATATACCCAATGCGAATTTTGGCCATTCGAAGGAAGTATGTAAAATAGAGAGATTGGGAGAAAAATTTTAAAAAAGAGGAAAACGAAAAAGGCAAGTAATTTAAGTCAAATTCGAAAATGAAAGAAAAAATACTTAAAGTAAAAAAGGAAAGATTATTGGTGCTGTTTCATATTTGTTTTATTTTCGTGATCTCATCCCTCCGTTAATTTTTTTTCTCCTTTTTGTACCCAAAACAAGGTTAAGACTCGTATTGATATGACCTGTACATCGTACGCCACAATTAGGAAACAATTTTAAAAAGTAGCATGGAATGGGCACTCCAAAATAACATAAAATAAAAATTAAATCTTACAAAAATTAATACTAGTCCCATTAGCACGGGTAGAAAGTAATCTTGACGAAGGAGTAATATTTGTAATAAATATATTCAATACGAAGCTTGAGAAATCAAATAAAAAGAGATCAAGGTAACTTATGGATAATTTTTTAAAAGTGAACAATTTTTCGTATTGATCTGTTGAATGAGCTCCTTTACTTGGACAACTTTATGTGTCATAAATGAATAACTTCAACAAATGTATTTAACATTCCCTTTAACATTGCAATAAAAATGAGGTTTACCTTATTACAAATTGAAGTATCACCATGTTGGCAGATTAAAAAATATGCATACATCTAAGTCTACTGTCAAAATTATGAAGGTTATTACACTTTGGCAAACATAAGAATCATGTAAGTTAAGTAATAGCACCGGAAGCTACAGAATATAGCGATTGACAAACCTGATTAATCAATATAAAATTTGAAAAACATGGTAAGAGGTTTTCCCACTTTGTTCCACGTTGAAAGCAAGAACTCCGACTAGTAAAAACAGCTAGCCTTATTACTTAATGTTTTTTCAAGTAAACTGTTGTACTACACTGTCAAATTTTTCAAATAGTGGTAGTATACTTATCACTTGATTATTTAAAAATTCCCATTCGTAAAAACTGTATGAGATGTAATTAAACGCAACCACGCGTCTGTCAGACTGATGTCAATGGCGAGGTCAATGAAAAGTGTGTCAGTTTCGGTTTATAAAGCCAATTTTTCTATTGCCATGCTACAGTACAAGAAAAGTTTTCAAAATGATGCATACGAATCTATCTATCGTTTGGGTACTATCCCTTGTTGCTCTCGTTAGCCATGGTAAGTTTTGCGAATCTTTTACTTTCAATTTTAATTGAATACTGTTGCATGTGAATTTAAAGATTTTTTTTTCATAAAGACATTTGGAAATGTGTATGCATTAATTTTCTTTAACAAAAAAAAGTACATACATACATTTTAACTTAATAACTCATCGACAAAGCGATTTATATTACAACTGTATTGGGAAAATCAATATTAATGTTACATTTTGAAAGAGTATACGTAAAAATTTATATTCATAAGACAATACGGGATTTCAAAGATCTTGGTCTTGGTCTTAAAAAATGCTGAGAATTTGAGTCTAGTGTCGTTCTTCGAGTATTCATCTCCACACGATCTTCATATTGTCTCGACCCACAAGTAACATCTTACCAAGATATCTGGATTTAAAGTGCAATTTTAATACATTACGCAATTCGGATGACTGTATAATTTTTATACTTATTTTTTTTATGTTTCCTTACATATGCATACAATACTCATATTTAAGCCATGAAATCTTAAAATCAGTCAGTTAATATGTCAATTAATATTTGTATTAAGGACATTTCATTTTATGCAGTTATGCGTAACTTATGGTTCGTTTATAGATTACTTAATTCATGAATACGATTATTCTTTACGTGAATTATTTCAAGATAAACAGCAAATAAATGAACCAAATTGCATTACTCTGAATAGTTTTCATATTTTCCACTTTTCCACTATTTTTATACTTCTTTTCAATTATTTTTATCATTGAATACGATTCAATTCTTTTTTAATCCTGACTAAAAATTTACAGAACTAACAATAAGGCTTCAGCTACAATTGACCATTGAAACTTTCAAAGAGAAATACAGTACACATCGAAATTTTAATTTTTTATACACCAAATTTATATCGTAATGTTGATTTACGATGAAAATGTTTGTAGTTATTGTTAACAGTATGTTATTACTATTAATTATATACTACGAAAACTCATGTAATACACTCCAAGAAACTTATAGTTTGTAAAAATTTTGTACAAATTTTTTACATGAAATTCAGTTTTTTTTTTTTTAAGGGCACTCTTATGTCAATTACTCTGAAAACGTTTTTTTTCTCTGGCCTAACAATATTAAAATGAGATTACTCAGTGATCCCCAACACTTCCACCCAGCATTATTTGATTTTCACTTGGAATTTAGTTTCAACGCATTGGCATTCTTCTTCTCTCTTGATATTTTGTTATTATACTTCCAAAAATTATTATAATCATCATATGATTAAGAAGACATGAAATTATTATAAATTGAACGTCTAAGCACTATTATTCTTTTTGTTTGTTTCAGTTATTTGTTTGGAATCAGAAAACATCATTGGTGGTCGATTAGCGAAAAAACATAAAGTAAAATATCAAATTTCCGTACAAGTACTGAGACAACACTTATGTGGTGGCACACTTATTACTCCTGATATAGTTTTGACTGCAGCGAGTTGCTTTTACCACAAAAAAAGTAGAACTTACCAAGACTTTCCATACTATGCTGTCGCAGGAACGAAAAACGCAAATGATGTGTCTCATAGAAGACGTGTGGCAACAGTTTATCTTCATAAAAGGTTCAAAAAAGATGGAGATTCTGGCAGAATGTTTTATGATATAGCTCTTTTAAAGGTAAGTACGTAATTTATGTAGACTTAATTAATTTTTCGCCATAGTGTGCGGAAAATGGATGTTTTCCGCACTGGTATTAGTGTGGAAAATCGATTTTCCCACATAGTGTGCGACAAAGGTGTGCGGCAAAGGTTTTTCCGCACAGTGTGCTACGCACTCGTGTGCTCAACTGGTACTCGTTCCCGTCAACTCCGGCACTCGTGTGAGTCAATCACTACTCGTGCGGGAAATCGTCTTTTCCGCACTTGTTACGTAAATAACTATTGCACATTTATTTTTGCAAGAAGCTCGAGTTGCTTAAAGTGTGATGTTTGTTTTCAAGCTTGACAAGGGATTCGACGTTGGTAAGCATCTACCTATTACATTAGCATCGCTGCCGAGTAAACACGAAAACTTTGTGGGAAAAACTGCAATAGTATCAGGTTTCGGTTGGGATCAAATCAAGCGAACAGAAAAGACAAAAAGCGGTTCTTCGTCAAACAAATTGAAACAAGCAACTGTTAAAATTGTCAGCCCAAAAGGATGTTTAGCAGATAAGTATCCTCAATGGCTTTGCGGCCAAGTAAAGCAGCTCCATGGATCACATAACGGCATTTGTGTGGTACGAACTTAAAAATTCTCTTATTAATTAAAACATATAAACGATAGAATGAAAAAGTATAGTCATATTTTTTTTTAGTTCACAACTTTATTCACATAATTTTGTGCTTTGAAAGATTTTTGATGTTAATAATTCGTTTGTATAGAACATGTACATCATTGAACACGATGTACATATTCACTATATAGTATGTATTAAGTCAAGGAACGGATAAAAAAATAATAGCGTTTTTGTTTTATTTCATAATTTATTTCCGCGAAAAATGTATATAATTTGCTTTTTTCAGGGTGACAGCGGTGGTCCTCTAGTCTACAAGAACAAAGTTATTGGAATTGTGAGTACAGGACCAAAAGGATGCGATGAATCACGTCGACCAGCAACATACACTAAAGTTTCGGAGTTTTTGGACTTCATTAACGGTGTTTTGAGTGGAAAACTAACAAGTGACACGTCAGTTTATAAGAATAGTTACATAACAGTAGATATGCCACTTCAAAACTCAATAATAACTACTAAATCAACTAAATTGGTATCAGTGCTCAAAAATATGGAAAGTTTGCGTCGAAAAATATTAGATCACAGACATAAAAATGAAAAATTGTTTCAGTTAGTGGAAAAATTAGGTACAGAATGTATGCAATCTCAGGGATCAGATATATACTCTGATAAGCATCGTCAGTTTGTGGCTAAATATAAAGAATTTCAAACAAATTTTAAAAACTTGCATGATTCAGAAATTTTGATGAACAATTTCATAAAAAAGTACAGTAGCTTAGTAGGAACTGAAACTGTTTATAAAATATTATAGTATGTTTAAGCAAATGATACTACTTTGAAATATAAATAAAAGCAATAGTTTTAAAATAAAAAAAGTTTTTTTTTAACAACGCAAAGTCTAATATTAATGACAGTGAAAAAAAGGTATCTGGGCTTGTTAAAATTTGTCCAAGTTTCATTAAACAGCAAAACTACATGGCCTCTTTACTTTTCAAATTATTTAATATTTAAAATTGATTATGAGTGGTGTTTTACAAAAACTGATCTAAGTTTTGGTTTAAATTATCAAAATTTGTTTACTTAAAAAAACACACAATTTCGTTATTATTACCTAAATTATTAAAATTGTATTAAACTAATTTTATTTTGGCGATTAAAGCAGAAGCCAAAATGCAAACATACATAGGAGTACAAGTATAACCTTAGTAAATGGCACTAAGAAATATATATATACGTATGTCAAGTTTTGACAGCGATCAAGAGTTGGAGAAGTAATTTTATAGCTATTATAAATTGTATTGTAAGTTTGACGAAAATAAAAAAAAATCGATGCAAAAAAGCTGACTAGTTCCAAGACATAGCGATATTTACAGTGAGTAAAAAAAAAAAATAATAATAATAATGCCTGCTTATAAGAGAATGGGTAAGGGACTTGGTGTAGGTGTGGGAGATGGGAGGTTCATATCCAGTTGGAAAGCTTTTTTTTTCAAAATGGGTTGAAGAAAAAGAAACCAAACTTAATAAAATTCTAAATGTGTACTGTGCTGTGGTGGCGTGACTCGACGTTGTTGTGGTGTGGTGTGGACGGAAGGCCGCCCATCTGAAATCGTGGATTGACTCTCCTACATAACGCTCCTACAAAAGTATAACTTCCAAAAATATACTTTTTGTGGTTAAAACTTTTTTAGAAAATCATAGTCATTAATACCTAGACCTATAAGTAGTTAAGAGAGTCTCTGGGCCTTTTTATAAGGTGTAGCGGACCTCGGTGACGCGCTGGTTCGATAACAACGCAGGAGAGCTTGCCGAGGGAAAATCTTGCAAAAATGACAATAACCGAAAATCCAATTGGCTAGAACTGCTCTAGTTTAGCCACTCGGAAATTGGCACTTCCCACATCCGGTTTAGTTTACTCTCCTCTTTGCGCTACGAGAAGGGAAGGAGATTCACTTGCCCATGCCCTTCCTTTCCCTTTTACATACGAAGTTGACAGGATTTTAATATGATTTAACCTTAACATTAAGACAAAATATTATTAACATTTACTATTATAACACCGGTCGTTTGTTCAACTAAACTCGTTGCAAAAAGAGCGGTGAAAATCGATCAACAATTCAATTGATGCTTGGGTGAATAAACGATTGGTGATTTATTAATTAATACTACTACTTAAACGCCAAAACGGTGGCTGCTGTCGTGATAACTTATAATTATAATATTAGTGGTGGTAGTTGTAATAATAATAATAATAATAGTAATAACAATAATAATAATAATAATAATAATAACAATAGTAATAATGATAATAAGGATAGCAGTTGTTAGAATAATTATGAGTATAATAGTGATTTGCCTGTCGCGAGTTAACATACTTTGTTTTACCGGTAGTTTTGAATGTTTATAGTATTGCAAAAATAATGCGGAAATTTGATAGAATTTTAGTCAACATGTTCTTCTGCTGCTAGTTGTTGGAGAGGGAGTCGTCTCGTGGTACCCTAGGGAATCAGAAACTCTGTTACCCCTATTGGAGGCAGGCGTACAGACTCTCTCTCCGAGTCAAGAAAAGGAGAAGGGTTACTTTCCGTTTTTCTTTAAATTTTGGAAAAAGTATTAGCAATCAACTAGATTAAAAATTAGACTATTGCAGTATGTTTATGAAATCATCATGAGCTTGCGAACTTGAATGGTAAAAATCGGGTAATCCCCTGAAGGTTACTAACGTTTTGTACCAGGTTTGTTATAGTTAATATGTAATGTAGTTGTTTGCTAGTGGTGTAGTGTGAACTGGTTGTTTGTGACGATTCTGGTTTTTACTAATGTTTTCGCTTATTTCTATGTATTAATTCTAAGCTATTCTAATATTTAACTTTATGTTATTTGATCCTAATCTAAAATTATATTTGCCTTTAATATTTCAGTTTAACTGTTCCCAGTTAAATTTTTGCATCTACGGTTGTCAAAAAATATTTTGTTTTTCATTTCCGGTCAGCATAGGCCAGCATGCATGTACATGAATCATCATTGTACTGCAGGTACGAGTAACTTGCAGGTGATTCACCTCTTTTTAGATGCACGTTGGTCCTTGCTCAAGTGCTTTCAAAACAACATTCCTAAGGAATGAGCAGGGGAAAATTTATTGGTAATTTTTAGTTTACCAACGTCACAAAAAATTGGAGACATTATTCTTGCTCTTCCTTAAGAGAGTGGGTGAAAGAAATCTACAGCATGACTATGAACAACAGTTCAGATTAAATTTTTGTAAATTTTTTAGGTCGGTTATGGCCTAAAAAATCATAAACAATAAATTCAGATACTTAAATTTTTAACTTATGAAAAAAATAATTCCCTAATTATGTCAAATATACTTAAACACAACACTTCATACCTCATGCTAAACTATAATTTTAGTAAAATAATGATGAAAATTTATGTGTAGCCCTTACAAAATTATAAATAAAAATAATTTTTGTGAATTTTACAAAAACAGAACAAATATTAAAATGCCCCTACTAATCGAGTAATTAGTTCAATTGGGTCACTTATAGTGTGAATGGATAAGAATATTTAAATATCATTGTTTTTTTTCGTATACATGCAGTACACATACAATATGACTTCGGATTTTTTTTACAAAAAGAAGTGTTACCACTGTTATAAGTTTTCTCCATAGATACGTATATTTTCTAACAAGGATAAACCAGTGTAGTTAATTTTCCTTTTTACTAGTAATGTAGACAAAAATTTTTTATTTAATAATTTACTTTTTTTTGCACGATTGCGTAATTTTGTATCCCAGTGGTGCGTTATATGCGTTATGGCACTTTCATCAGTGCACAAGTTCATTCGAGAATAATGGCTCTTTCATCGTTTTCTTTAACTCAGTAGCCCATCATACTTGTTGGAAAAATGTTTTTATAACGCCACGTCAAAAATTGCAGCTGCGCAATGAGTGGTTTACACATAAATAATGAAAAATAATCGAGTATAAAAGATTAAGCAAGTATTTTCATTATTAGAAGACAGTAAAATTTAGAAGTTTTAATGAAGAAATAGTATACAATCATCAAAGATCCAAGGACTTACATAATTTTGTTTTCAACTGCAAAAATACACGAAATTATTGTAAAATATTATAAATGACATTTAACAATGTACTCTTATGTAAGAATCTTGTATTTTTAATTTTAATTAGAAAAAACTTTCTTTTCGTAACAAGAACATGTTGAATAAATAATTTATGTCTAAAATATAATAAAACTAAAGTGTCAAAAAATTTGTTAATCAATATAATTTTAAGTACAATTGCTAGTTTATACACATTTCTCAAAGAGACGCATGATTTTTTGTTTTGTCTTTAGACACCCCCCTTAACTGAAAAGTATTGTCGAGCGTAGCCACAAGTACGTCGTACTCGTGAAAGCTGGCCCTGCTGGCGCCTGCGTTTGTGTTTCTGGTTACGTTTTTTTGCGCATAAGTACTTACGACAGAAAAAAATAAGATCAAGAAGATTGGAACCTGATATGAAGCGAAAAAAATGAATATTTACGAGGTGACGAAACGTGCGACGGGGCTAGTGAGATTAAAAATTATATAATGTATAATGTAAAATATAGCAGAGTCCATTGGATGATGTGTGTAAATAATATATGTATAGTTAATGAAAATGTTCATGGCGTCGCGTGAGAATTTATCATCATCGATTTCTCTAGATCGACTAGAAAAGGAGTGTGAATCACTTGATAGTGGGCTAAAAAAATTTAGTCTCAATTTTTAAGGCTAACATACCTATAAATTTATTAATTACTATTTATTTATAGTTAACAGAGATGTACAAGTAAATCCCGCATTAATTTGAAGAAAACAAAAATTAAAGGTTTATCTGAAATATTAATCATGGCAAAAGTTTACTTTTATTTTATTTTTTTTCATTATTCTGCGTATCATTGAGGTCAACATTATTTGGATCCACTATTGTTGAAAATTTGTATCATATAGAAAAAGGAAAAAAAAAAAAAAATAAATAAATAAATAAAAATGAGAAGAAAATAAGGCCTATTAGGTAAAGCAAGAACTGAAGAAGCAAAAAGGAAGAAAGGAGGCGCCTGACTGCCGGTGTATTGCACGCATTTCACTTGATCCCTGCTATAACAAGTATACCAGCATACCGGTACACCGATGGTATTAAATAATTGTTATTTCGAAAGGGAGAGTGTGAGGAAGAAACAAGAGGGACAGGTTGGATAAATAAGAGGAAAGGGAAAGAGAGTGCCCGCAAAATCTGGCCCAGTTCCACGCGCGTCCTTCCCTCCGGCAATGCTGCGCCACTTTTACGGACGCACGTGCTTCTTTATACATATATTCATAAGAATGGCCAGGCGAGAATACAAACGGCCCAAAAACTCGCTCTTCATTTCACCTGCTTTTTTTGGCAAACTTTCTTTTTCTTCTGTTTTCATTTCATTCCTTGCCTCTTTTTTCTTTATCTTATGACTGGCAATGATTCGAAACTGAGATATGCTAACATATCTGATTTACGGCTGATTTATTTTCTATCTGCTTTGCATTACATATGGCTATCTAAATTTTATGTTATTTACACTCAAGTTAAAGAGATAACATGGTGTTCGATGAGTTTTATTGTGCAAGCAATGAAAAAAATCCAATTTTGCGTTAGTTTACACATAAATTAAATTTAAAAATTAGTCAGTGTTATTAGTAAACTATTACCAATTATAATGAGAATATGATAACTAATTATTTATGTTGTTGTCTATGTGTTTCTTAAGAAGTTGGTGTGTTGAAGATTTAATACTTCTTGTTACTGAAATCAGTCAAACTTTTTAGAACAATTGTTTCTCTTTTTTTACTTTTGTTTCACTTATTTCACACATTTGAAAAAATTAATTGTTGGAATCATTTATCTGATGATCTGCTGGATATTAAAATACACTTCATCCACTTAATACACTCAATCCAATAATCTTACTTATCGTGGTATTTTTATTATTTTTTTATTTTTGTTTAGTTCATTAATCAACTTAAAATATACAATCTTTTGTTAGTATTTTATATTTCACATTGGCCCCTCCCCCGTATTTCAAAATTAATTAATAAAATAGAGAAAAAATATTATTCTTTGATAGTATTACGTTACAAAAACTCAAATCACAAAACAAAAATATTTAATTTAAAAAAAAATCGTTACTGGATGTTGTACATAATAAGTGCTTAATGTGTGTTCCGACTCCTTTTATGTTTTGATTTTTTTTTTCTAAGGAAAAATGAGTGTTTGCTTAACTTTTTTCACGTTACTAAGTGGTATAAAAAAAATGAAATCGGCTAGTTGGAAATATTTCAAAAAAGTTATGATAAAATTTAATACCATATCAAATAAAATTGTAAAATTTTCTCGTGTTAATAAAAAAAAAAAAAAAAAAAAAAAAATGCCGAAATAAAACTCTCGGTTAATATAATGGTAGCTGTTTTTTATCATATAAAAACAAAATAAAAATTGCAGTATCTGTTGATTTTTATTGAAGGAAAAAATGTCTTGTACGTGCGACAGTTCTAAACAGGAGCGAATGGAAGAAAGTCACATACATGAGCGCTCTCGCATACGATCATACATTAGTATGTAGCGAAGGGGAAAGTAGCGAGCTATATGTGAGTACGTAGTATTTGTTATAAGACCTGTTCTCGCTCTATTCTGACCATATACATGTATCTCCGTACACACGTTGGCATTCCCTCGAAATACCAATTGCTCCTGCAGCAAATTGACGACGTGAATGACGACGTGTCTCCCAACTTTTCCTACTTGAATAGTCTCAAGCGTGAAGTCCTGAATTCTTCCATTCAACCAGAAAAAAATATTGTCTGGTTTCAATGAGATCAGTGGCCCAGAGTATTTGACTTTGAGGCAATTATTTTTGTTGACTATTTTATATTAATACATTAGGAATGATTTTTTTTTTTTTTTTTTAACTATGGAGCATAAAAGTATTATGCACATTTAACTTCTAATACTTTTTTAATTTTAGCTGAACGATTTGGTTTTTATAAGTTTTTTATTTTATCTACACATTTTAATAAAGAATCTTTATGATTGTTTGTCTAAAGGTGTTATCGTCAAAAATAAGGCTTGTGAACCTTTAAAATACAAATAATGTGTTTACTGTATATTTTTTTAAGCGGATTATCTCATTGTTACTATTGAATTTGAATTATCATCTAACAATGCGGCTTCTATCAATTGTTCATTATTATGCGTTTATTGCTGCAATATAAAATAATTACAATACTTACGGAACCATTGTGCAATAATAGCCCAGTATATTTTTTATTTGTGTTTCAAGAAATTTCAAAAGTATTTTAAAATGGCATATATATTATTTTTGTAGCATTATTTTTTCTAAGTTCAATGCATATTAAATCAACTAATTAATTTTTTAATTTCCAATTCCAAATATCATTATAAGAATGATATTATATAAAAAAACAAGCTAATATTGATCCACTCGGTAAGACAGCCCCGTTGTTATCGAATAAAACCAGTAAGAACCCTAAAATTAAAAAATTTGCTTAGCCAAACTATAAAAAATAGTTTAAAATAGTTAGATATAAGTTAGTTACAAATAACATATAACAGATAGCACAAGTAAGTTACAGCAACCTTTTTTTTTAGGTCAACCAATAAATTTTACACAACCAAAAGATTTTGGTTGGATGATCCAAATTTTTTTTCCATACAGATGTTTTCAACATGTTTTTTCATATTATAAACTTAGGAATAAAAGTTTAAAACCATCGTAAAATATGTGGAAAATACATAAGTCACTAAATGAATATATAAATAAACTACTTAGTGAATTAATTTAAAATCATAAAACTTTGAGACGGATAGGTATTTTTATTATTATTAATTATGGAATTCATGTATACATCTCATAATTATTTTTAAAATTCAAAGGATTGTCAAATTATAGAAGAAGTAATGAAATATTTTTTTTTTAATCATGTAGAATAAAAAAATATCACCACAATATTTTAATTATTTGAGAGAACATTTTTTTAGATGTCATAGTTAAGATATCTGAGGGTGTTCAAACTTTTTTAAGTGGTAAGTAGTAATCTTATTTTTTTTTACATAAATATGTTTTTTTATTGAATTTTTTTTTATTTTATCGATCACAGTTTTTTTGTTTTAAAAGTTGTATATTACAAGCTTAATTTTTTGACATTAGTTATGCGTTGAATAATGTGATATATCAATTAGTTTTGAGTACAAATAATCATACAAACATATAAATACTTATAAAATTAGAACAAAATATTTAATTAAATACACATGTGAATTTTTTAAGTCGTTTTTAGTATAATTAAGAACCCTAACTGTGTCACAAGATATTTTGATAAAAAGTTAAGTAAATAGCAGTTTTTTAACTCTGATTTATAGCGTTGCTTTTTTGTGCTGTTATTGAAAAACTCATTCGATAGAAACTGATGAATCTCCTAAAAATTCGACCATCCAGTTATGTGCTTGAGTTTACTGTTCATGTGAAATAAAAAGAATCGATTTTTGTGTCATTGAACTGTAACCCCGCCTCTCTGCATTAAAATAATGTGTCCATTGCCTTATATAGATACTTAGTCACGAAATAAATAGTATTTACGTTCGATGAATATGATGGATGAGTTATAAAAATAAAATGATGAGCTTGAAGACAAGAATTCTTAATGTAAAATTTCTTTTACCTACTAATTCTTGATTAGCATAGAAGCTCATCTCTGCTTCAAATAAGAATGACGTTCAATCGAAGTAAAATTATATCGCCAAAAAGATTTCATTAGCATAATTACATTTTTATCAGAGGAAAAACACATAAAGAAAGGAAAACCTACAGGTTACGCCGTTCCCGTAGAGGGAATAAAATTTAATTTGAGAAAAAAACGTGAAAGAAAGAGAGAGAGCTTTTTTTCGGTAACAATCACTTTTTTTGTGTGTGACATCCTTCTTTTTTCTCTACCGTTCATATGCACATTTCACATATTATGTCGCTGACAAGACTTTCTCTCTCTCTTTTTCTAAAGACATCTTTCTCTCTGGTGTAACTAATTATACGGGAAGTTCCTAGACAGCCAGGAAATATCTTTTTTTTTTATTTTAGTAACATACAGTGGCTAATAAACTTTTTCATTTTTTTTCGTCTTTTTAAACTTTGTCTTTCTATTTAATTGTTCATTTTAGGGCTGCAAGATTTTTCTTATTTTTTCTTCCATTTTTCTATTTTATAAATTTATTAGGTTTCTCTTTAAGTACACACGATTGAAAAGTTTCCCCTTCATTTTGTGTTTAATATTACTTGATCAGGTTTACGTAAATTTTAGATGAAAAACAGTTTTTGAGTCACGCAATATTTCTCATCCTTTTTCTTGGGTATATTTATCTAACAGACTACACTTAGTTGAACCGTTATATTTTTTGAGTCATGTAATAAAATTTTTGGTCATGATAAGTAATAGATTTGTTAATATATAACGTATGAATTGTATTCTTAATCCTATTTCTCATTTGAACCTCACAGATTTTTCTTAAATAAAAAGTAAATACTCCGTGAAATTATTTCAAAAAGAAAGAATTTCACACTGCTGCGGTTATTAAAAAAATTGATAGTTACTCCTTGGAAAAAAAGTGTCGTTTGTAATTATCCACTAATGAAATACAATTCGTACTAAATTCCTAATTGCACATTTTTAAGATTATGAGTATTCATGATAACGTTGTGAATATGCATTCACCCGTTACTTTTTGATTTTGTAATTAATATTATTATTGACTTTCCTTTAAAAAATAATACAATACCTTGTATTCTGTTATAAAAAGTACAATACCTTAGCAGTTGGTTATGTACGAATAGTACTTTGCATAAATTATAATAAACTCCACTTATTGTGTTTAACAAACAATGCTCATTGTATTGTACCACATGACTATCACTGCTAAATTTTATCATGTACCACCAAAATATGTGAATTCACAGAAACCTGTATTTGGAATTGCCAAAAATTTTTTGCGCATCTTTGTAACAATTACACAATTAAATGAATTACAGATGCATAACAGAAAGGAATAGCTATGTTTTTGTTTATGTTTTCTACTATACATGTAGACATTCTACTTTTAGTCGACAAGGCTAATAAGAGAGGAATTTTTCTTTCAACTTCAGGGTTTTTATTTGAACACTGAGAATACTTTAAATCTAACGACAAGCACGTAAAAACTGAAAAAATTCGTTTTTGAAAAAAAAATTGAAAGTAGATAAGTTAGTTTGGTTTAGTATTAACTGATTTTAGGAAGCTCGTTAGTTTTTCCTCCTATTTCACAGAAAAGAAGATATACGTATATATCTCTGATGGTACCTTATAGGAGGCTAAGCTCATCATGGCTCATTGTCTTACAAGATTTTACTTTATTCTCACTTAATACTAAGATTTTGTAGGGGTAAAATTGAAAAAATTCTCTTCAAAGTTGTTATGCAGATCGTGACTCAGTCAAACAAAGACTTGTAACATTCAAGCACATAAGCCTAAGGAATATTAAATTTCTTCAAAAATAATGTTGTTATTGTCTTGTCAAAGGGAAAAATCCGATAATGTCATATTCACTTTGCTTGATCGCTTGAAAATATTACGTTTTTTCGAAGAATAAACAGTGCTATCTACGATTAACAATAAAAGTTGTCTCTTTTATTTTAAGTATCTTGGTAGATTGATAGTATCTTTGTTTTAAATAGTTTGACATTTAATATTTAACTACGTTACAGTGAGAAAAAAAGCTACCAAACTTGAAACAAAGTGAGAAATCAAATTTAAACAATGTAAATAGCACTTCAGCGTTGTTTTTGATTAGTCTTGACTCAGCAAATTTTAACATCAAGCCGTTAAAAAATTATTTCAAAATTTACTCACGGAAAAAGTGTACACACGCACATGAGTAAGTTTTTCATTTTTTTGTTAACAAAAAAAAAATAGCTATGATATAATTATACAAAACAAACAAAACAAAAGAGCAAGTCAACAAAAATGAAAGCATAAATAAAAGGAAAGAAAGTCACGCGATGGTGCAATAATAGTATCCAGGTTAAGTACACAACATGTCAAAAAGAGCTGAAAAAGACCATCTCCTTCCTTGTCTGTCTCTTCCCGCTCACATTTAATATGCACGCGTACTAACGACATACAGTTGCAGACAGGTAAAAAATTTATTGTGACGTAATCTCGGCTTCCTTTCTCGCTATCTCGTTAAATTTGTGGTTTCTTTAATCAGCTCTCGAGGAGATGTAAAAAAAACAAGATTTTGAACAAATTGCATCTCGTGTCACATGTGATATGAATTATATATAGAAAGTGGTCATTAAAATTACGCGATAAGGGATAGGTACAAGAAAAAAGGTGGCTTTTTATAACGGTTGTCATGAACTTGGATGTATTCATAAATAATTATAAAAGTGCACACTAATAAAAATTTTTATGTGTGTTGATTTTTTTTATAATATTAAGCGGATTTATTAATGCTCAGATTTTTAAGACCGTAAAATAAAGCTACTTTCTCTATAAATTTTTATACTGTGATGTATGAAACTTTCTTTTATTGAAATCGATTTCTATTTCAATCTATCGTTTGAATGTTTTTATATCATTTCTTTTTATGCTCTATACAGTTAAGGATTCATTAAATATTGTAATAATAAATCTGTGAACGCCCCATATTATCTCACTATTTTCTAATAATATAATGATAATTATAATTATTATTGTTACTACTATTGTTATTACGATTATTACTATTGTTATAATAATAATTATTATCATCATTATTATTATTATTATCATTATTATTATCGTTATCATTATCATTGTCATTATCATTACTATTATTATTATTATTATTATTATTATTATTATTATTATTATTATGATTATTATTATTATTATTATTATTATTATTATTATTACAGACATTGAATACGTTCAAGTGGGAATACAGAATTTGTATTAATTTATATATTCAGATTCACAGTAGAATTAAGTTATACATATTATACGTTTATCTTTATAGTTCTATATTATGTGAGAAATAACTGAGGACACATGGAACAGGATTCTCTATTTGCTCTTTTTAAATATTATAAAATCAGACTTTCCAAGTATTCATAAAAAGCAATAATTACCTCTCAAAAGTTTTACTCTGATACCTTAGAGGTATATTTAAAAAATCTAAAACAAGGAAATATTTATTACAGTACATTGGTTTATATATGACATACTGTTTATCATCTATAAAATTTAGGATTAACAGTGTTGCGTATTTAAAATTCACGTTTCTCGTTACAGTCATTTATTGTTTTACGATACTACGACCGCAGATTGTACTCAAACAGCTGCGTTTAATTTAACTTTTTTGTCAAGGCAAAGAAAAAGCAACGCATCGTTGTAATCGCCGAAGGCGGTGCATTACATTGTATCGTGTCACTGAAATTTTTCTTTAAAAATCTACAACAGAAAATATTTGGTCTTTTGCCAGTAAACAAATTATAAACCAACTCTAATACAATCCTGACTTTGACTCTGGACAGTTGTTTATTACACAATGTTTATGCAGTAAAAAATATTTATATACGTTGAGTTATATGTCTGGCAATCAGTTTTCGGAAGGTATCCTCAAATTCTGGTGTAAAATTTTTGTACTTCTAATTTTTATTGGACAGGGAGTTATTTAAAAACTTATTGATAAGGTCTATATTTTACACATGTTTATCAAACTAGTTTCAACTCATTCATTTTTTAAAAACAATGTGCTGTATTAAGAAGTTATTTGGGCTCAGGAGTCCGTAGTAATGCGCAACTGTATCGGTAATTACATTACTGACAATATTATTGAAAGATACCACACACCTATGGTTCTATTTAAAAAAAATTTTTTGTTGTATCTTCCAGTTTGATCCAACAGCTCCAATAATTATCGCATTTTATACTTATTCTGCACATTATGAATTGTATTTGTTCAATCTCGAGGTAAGGTTTTCTGGGATGATTTGCAGAAAACGCAGTTTATGTCGCTGTAGTATCTGCCAATTTTTCTTTCTCGAAGGTAGTGAGTCTTATGTAAGATTATGCGTAAGTCAAAAAAGAGAGTCTTGACATCTGCGTTTGTATGTTATATACTGGAAATCGATTATTGTTATTACGTAAAAGCGACTCGTCATTCCGTAATGAGGATTCATTTTCATTGAACTGATTTTTACACACGTGCTTTTTAAATGCACTGCGAAATGTCCTTACGTATCTCGCGGTTACTTTTTTTCTTCTTTCAACTTATTTGTACGGTTGACTGGAATTCTGAATTAATGTATATGATGGAAAATCGATTGAAATTGTGTAATATCTGTATATATTAATACTGCATTGCAATCCACTTTTTAATGTGAGTCTTGCTTGAATTGAACTTTTTACCTTACATTAAAATAAATATACCATCGCTGTGGACTCGACGTTATTATATTTAACCAGACGTCGTGTAAAACCACGAAATTAAACATTTTTCTTTAACAACCTTCAGAGATCGATTGGAAGCTTGTGTGAAAGAATCTATTAGGTCCCTGACAAGTAGATTATCACAAAGATATTGTCACGTACTTTTTCACTTTTTCACGTACAGAAAAAATAATAGAAATAGGGTACATAAAAGTTCAGGAGTCGGTGATCTATACGATCATAACAATCGCTGGACTTGTAATGTGGGCATTTAATGGCTGTATTTGGGGTAAAGTAGAACTTTGTCTCATTAATAGCTTTTTTTTCATGAAAAAACAAAAAAATTATAACAAATAAGTGAGTCAATCCAGTAATAACAAATTCGTAAATTCATTTGTCAATATGCCTCACTCAATCATGATCTGCACTAGCTTCTGGAAAACTTTTGCAACATTATTCTAAGATAACATGAAAAAAAAAAAAAAAAAAAAAGAAAGAAATGATTACACATTCCTGAAACCTTGCTGCCCCAACATTCCAGGATTCAAAGTTACGTATAAACTTTTTTAAGACCTTTTGGGCACTTTTAAATTCCTACTCCTATGTAATACCATCCGAAGTCGTTACGCAATCCACAGTGGAACTTGTGCATCTCTCCGTGCAACTTTCTAAAAGACTCGTCTTCGAAGTACTGTTGGTTTTCTTCCAGCGTATCTAGCCCCTCGTTCATAAAAAGAGAAAAAAAGTCAGAAGAGGTAAGAAAAAATCAAAAAGAGTACCCGAGAAACTTCAAGGGTGGGGCGCTCGTATAATTTTGTAAACGCATAATGTACCTGTTTTGCATGAATACATACATATATATATATACTCATCTGCGAAAAAAAAGTAAACGAATAAGAGAGAGGAAAGGATTACAAAAAAATAGGGGGTAGGGGAAAGGGTGGCAAGTGTTGCCGCTTTCCAAAGTCGATGCGCGAGCCGGCGGCCTTTACACTGACCCAAATACCTCGAATAACAAAGTGAGAGGTCCCCCTGCGAGACCCACCCGTGCACGTGGTATATAGGTACATCATCCAATGCAGTGTTGAGTGGTGTACGTGAAACACTCGAGAGGCGTGTGCATGTGCAGAGTTAGCAAATTTGTCGACAACTCGGTGGTGGTTTTGTCGTTCATTTGAATACTTAAACAGACCGAGGCGTGAAATAAGCACTGCCCATCGAGGACGGAGCTATAATGACTTCGGATGATGATGTCTTTGCGCGTAAAAAAAATGCACGCGGTTAAGAGATGGTTTTTTTCTTCATTTTACACACGCGAGCGTTGACACGATGAGTTTGTTAATGAGTGTCTTTTGTACCGCTCATCACCGTTGACTTTTTTTTTCTATTCGTTCTGTTTGTTTAGGAAAGAATTCATCATCGCGTTCTGTATACTCGCGGCGGTTAATCGCGTCCATTCGGTTGGGTGGTTAATTACGTGACGCCGAGAGTGAAACGTTAGTTTTTTATGCGCGTATTCACAAAGACTTCTAATCGTACTTTTTTTTTTTTTTTTTCGAAACTGCAGTCGTCGTTTTGGCACTTTGTCGAAGACAACGGAATTCACGATGCGAGTGGAAAATTGCACGAACGTGCTCAACGAAGTAAAATTTGAATCGATTCGTACTTTGTCATATTATGTCGTGTTGCGTAACGTTATTATGGGTGATTTTTTAATAATATTATTCACACACTGGGTGAAATCATTGATAAGTAAAATATCCAATGTTAAGGGTAGCGTTCAAAGATACGTATTGTCAATTCTATGCAGGTGGAATGGGATGGAATTTTTTACTTTGAAAACAAAAAGCCGTACCATGCCATTAGCACAAAGCTTATTTAAATCTTTTGTTACGGATACTTTTTATTTATTAAGATTCCAATAAATGGCTGAGTTGATTAAAACTGTTGGAGCAGGAGCAGGAAGTTTTTTTTAACACCTTATAAGACAGTACTTATTTGTAACAAAAACTGTCAAGGATGGGTTTGGAGTTTCAATCGCCAGTATGTGATCCAAAAAATAAATTAGGAGATACCTCTGATCAAACGTGGTATGCAATATGTTTTTATAGTTACTGAATTTTCATCACTTCTTTTTTTTTTAACCTGACAAAATAGGAAAAGAAAACCGTAAAACTGATTAATATAAGGCTATAGCAACTGAAACTCATAAATTTACATCTCTATTAATTTTTTGACTTAAAAACCATCATTCAGAAACTTTAAGATCTCCAAACCTCTTAACTCCACGACTTTACAAATTTAAAATGTAGAAAGGACTTGTTCACATTGTTATCCTAAAACTCAGAAGTTATGTGGATTTTTACCATCGTATAAATCCTATAATCTCAAACACTATATTCCCCTAACTTATTAATCCTATAGTAGTTGTTAGAAACAAACTAACACACATAAACATATTTATCGTAATACACATACGAAAATTTTTATCTGAAACATTCCGACTTTTTACAATAAAATATGTGTATGTGACGTATTACTAGTGAAATTTCATTTTCGTCGTGTACAAAGCTTCCTTTGTTAAGGAAAAAAAATATGAATAAAGGATTGAGCTCAAACACGGAAGTTGGCATCAATGGCTACATTTTTTGAAAGCCTTCAATATACGCGTGCGCGTGATCTATTCAGCAATCAACATCAGTGAAAGTCACAGCACACTAGTAGTTTTTCTGTTGCTGTATGCATATATACGTAGCTTCACAACACGTTAATATACACGCCACGTGTAGTTTTTTCACTTTTTTTTTTTTTTTTCCTTTCCTTTTTTTTTCTTTAATCAATCCAAGTTAGTCAGTAACATCACATGTTTTGTATGAGTTAATGTGTTTTTGTATTGTATGCGTGTACACATGGATGTACAAAGTTACACCGCTTCGCAGCTGATTTATATGCAGCGATTTGCCGACACGAGCCTTTATTTTTTTCACAGACTTTCTCGATAGCGAAAGTATTGCTCTATACATTCTGTGAGCAATATCTCTGTCTCTCCTTCTTTTACGTCGATCATTTACGATCTTTACTTACTGTAGATATACAGTTCTGATTTTCTGGTTTTTTTAGATCAGAAATATAGTATTGTTCTGATTATCAAATTAATTAAAGATCATTCCAATAATTCATAAAATTTGCACGGTTACACGACAATTTTCTGTTACACTCATGTAAATTTTTTTTTTGATAGACCTATAAAGAGTTCAATAATTCACTTGTATGCCAACTAGTTGTGAATTTTATCTTTTTTTAACACTTAATCTCAAAGGGTTTTGTAGAAGACGTAGAAATACGATAAAGTTAAATCAATAAGTATCTAATCGAAAACTCTTTATCAGCTGATCTCATTTCCTTTAAGATGTATCAGTCATTCTTATTTAAAAAGGAAAGTTTGGACAAGTACATGTCTTCAAACTAATCCAGTATAACTTAGATACATGGAATGGGAAGACTAGACTGTAGGCGATTTAAAAAACTAATTAAATTGAACAGCTACCAATCAATTCGAATCAAGTCCCCTTTTTTAGTGATCTATTGTGTGTGTGTTTTTTTTTTTTTTTTTTTTTTTTTTTAATCTTTATGTCTAATACTAATTTGAACCTGACTTGTTTATTTTTAATAGAATGAACGGTACATGTCTGGACTCGACTTATTCCTTTCTTTTTTTTTGTTTTTGAAGTGTAATACCTAGATCTATTATTATTATTAAGATGTTGCCACAAATTGTTTTTGTTAGATGGTTAGGAACTCAATGAGGAATTCTCATATTATAAACTATTATTAAACTTTTTAATAAGACCATTGCATAAAAAACAAAATTTATTTGTAAAGAAAAATGTTCTCTTAAAAAAAGTACTCCCGAATGGTTATTAATAAAAACATTAAATTTAAACAAACTACAATTGCAAATACCTGGTATAGATTTCAGTCAGATTTGTCATTAACCTTTAAATGTGTTCGTTTTTAATTAAAAAACTGTAAAATTATACAGTTAACATTATTGAATTGAATATTATAAATTTGCTATACATCAGTGTAAAATTCACTTTTCAATATAAGAAATACTTCACTTGCATGCTTTATACAGTAAAAAAGCTGCTAAATTAAGGCAAAAATACAATTTTTTCATTTAATACATGATTGCTAAATTTTTAACAAGAGAAAAAAGTTTCACTATATTAGTATGAATTTGAGACATTATTTTTTCGCATCAATATTAGCACTATCGTGCAAAAGTAATTTTGACTAAAAAAAACTTAATATTTAAAGCTTGGACCAAAAAACAAAACAGTGAAAAATTTACTATGAATAGAATTAATGGTTGAAAGAAATTCTATACATTTTATATGATGTAGCTTTTTCCAAACAATTAAATTATTATATTGGTTGTTGATTTTACTTTTTTTATGAATGTAAAAAAAAAAAAAAAAAGAAATTTAACAGAAAATTTTTCTAAGCATTTAATTGAAAGAAGAAATTAAAAATGATTACAGTCTGCTTTAAGAAATTTCAATAACCTAGCACCATTCGATAAAAAAAGGTATGCACATTGAAATTTAAGTGTTAATTTGACATCTAAAAACTATGTTATAATGAACGACGAAGTATCCAAATAATTTAAAGTATTTTTAATGATATTTTTTGATATAAATATTTAAATATTTTTTAAATCTATAAGTTGATCTAAAAATAAACTTACATTTTACAGCTAATCTTACTCCAAAATCTTAAAAACTATAGTCCAGTTGAATAAAAATCAGTGGAGGAGGAAGCCCTGAGATACATCTCATTACTCTTTTACACATATTTATGTAATGTTATTGTTATCACAACATATATCTCTTTTGTCCGTTATGCAGCTATCTATTGTAGGAAACAAAATAAGACTTGTTGAATTATAAACAGTCAATTAAGAAAATTCTGAGATTCAACTGATTACTCGCCTAAGTACACATAAATGTACTTTTATGGCTGAGTAATAACCGTTAATTGTGAAATAAAGGTAACACATTTATAAAGTATTTTAAAATTAAATTTGTTGTCTGTAAGAGAGCTTTTTGTGTAGAAGAAAAAAAAACGCCCATAGTCTAGTAGAGACATCATACGTAAGCTTTTTTATTTATTGTTATTTTTTTTAACCGATAATAAAATAAAATTTTCTTAGAAAGAGCTAAAACAATGAAGTCGGTTTTGCGTAACGTACACAATGGTTTTTGAACAACAGACCTAATAGCAGTGAAAGCCTTTCTTATGCGTTGCTGGCAGAATATATGCGTTTGTACTCAAGTTCAAATGCGGGACAATCACCGAGTTAATTGAAATAGTTTTTCTCCCTACCTGGAATGGAATGAGAAAACCTTGATTTTTTGCTGAATTTTTTGCTGACTTGGTCAAGAAACACGCACATAAAGAATACCTCCACGCAACGGACAGGCATACGAGTAAATGGGATTGGAAAAAGTGCCGATAATTGTTTCTTTCTGATTACGCAATATTTGGGGTTCTGCTGCTTTGTTCTGCAGCAGGAACTCCCTCGTAAACTCCAGTACGTGAAAACTCGGCTAACAATTTTTTTTTTTTTTTATATGATGACCACAAGGAATTCATTATGTAAAGCCGCACTGCACGTGAGGATAATAAATGAATCAGCAGAGGAATAAAATGTTATTACTGCGATTTCAAATTTCTATTGTGTTGTTACAGACTTTGATTTACGCTGCTTCGTTACTTTGCTATGAAAGTAGACAGTTATCACCATGTGCTTGGATTGAATGGTATGGACTTCAAGTGACGAGATAGGAAATGAAACTTTTTTGGAAATAATTCAATAGAAACCCAATACTTGTGTATTTCATATAATTACTTTTAAAACATTTTGTTAAATTAATGGAAACATTTAAATTTCTGTAAAAATAATAACAATCTTAAAAAGAGCCTAAAGGTTATAATAACTAGCAACATATATTTGCAATAGTTTGTTCATACTTGCCTAACATTTTTAAGTAAACGTACTATACGAAATTTTATAAATTAAAAAAAAAAAAACAATTGTCATGGCAGTTACGTCACGAGGACACACTTTCTTTTTGGATCAAAAAGCAAAATAGTGTTAATAAATCAGCGTCACCATTTTTCTCTCTCGTAACTAAAAATTCAAAATCAAAATTGCTTCGTCGAATGATGACACGGACACAAAGGCAAAAAAATAAGAACAATTCCCAGTTCTACAGCCGGCTTTTCTCCCCTGCACCCATATGTAACAATGCCCCGCTTGCGCATTATGCAGCAGCACAGTGGTACATATATAGTACACCTACCTGCGTTACGCTGCGTCGAGCACAATGGAAAAGTTTTGCGGAAGTAACGATTGGCTGCACGCGTAAAAAAACTCCATCGGAATCCAGTGGACTTGTGGTTTTTATGCTTGCGCACCTACATTAATCCTATTACGTAAGCCTGCAC
Organism: Copidosoma floridanum; assembly: GCF_036245765.1. Taxonomy (NCBI): domain Eukaryota; kingdom Metazoa; phylum Arthropoda; class Insecta; order Hymenoptera; family Encyrtidae; genus Copidosoma; species Copidosoma floridanum. The sequence goes on along the minus strand of NW_028321897.1, from coordinate 5,115,054 downwards.
TTGTGTATGTATAATTCCAACAACATGACCTTTGATCAGTATCTAATGGAAATTGATAGGATTCATGCGATGTATGTGAAAACAAAATTTGAATATATTGCATTCATGTAGTTCACTGGAGATCAGATCTTTGAGACCTTATACGGCAACTGATATTATTTTGTGACTTTTGACATCCGTTGCGTGTTTAGTGAGATAGTGGTTATCTTTTGCATTAAAGATCATACCCTAATTGTTAATAGATTGTCTGAATTATTAACATTTTACAATACACTTACAAATTTAATACTGGGAGGAGGGTAGTAGGGGAAAATTAGGCAGTTTTTGCTGCGAGAAGGTTGCAATAAACCCTCCTCGAAGAGCATTGTGTGGTGAAAAAGCACATGTGAAAAATCACAGAGGTACTTGCCCGAAAGTCGCACTATGGCCGAGAATCGAACTACGGCCTCCCACGTGCCAAAGAAAGTCTCAAAATTATCATCGTGATCTTTCTAAATAAACCATGGGTCTTTGGCTAATACTTCTAAATATTATAAAATAGTGCAGGAAAATTCATTAGTATAATATTGTTTAAATTAAATGGTATATTATAACCCTGACAAAAATTTTGCAATTAGTTTTTTGGCTTTCATTAATTTCATCGAAACATGCAGTTTTTTAAAAAGATTTTTAAAAAGAGTATGGACCTTTCTCTAGTTTAATGCAATATTGACACGAAAACAGTTTGAAATGAGCATATGAATAATACAGCTATCTCATTAAATAGCTCCAAGCATTCCACTGAGGTTAAACAAATTTCTTGAATATCTAACTTTCAAAACGAAATGCATCAGAGTGCGTGTATGTAAAGTCAAAGGCGTAGCCATTAGTTAGAATACTAGCAAAGAGCCATATTTTTCGTAGTTAATAAAGTGTTTAGGACAAAACTGTCAGCTGCTTCATGTGAAAGTCATCTTTAAGTGCATGGATTTTTTATTAGATCAAAATTCAGAAAGTGTAATAATATGTCTTGCCAAACGAGGTATACTTTTAATAAGCATGTTAGCTACTACAACTAACTGAAAATTAAATGATAAACGATCATACGGACACTTGCAAGCTGTGTAATTAAGTAAATTTATTTCCTTAGAGTATTTTGAAAAACGTACGGTTGACTCTAGCATTTTATTGATGCAGTGCTGGTACATGTTTACAAAGGAATTGGCTTGTAATATCGACAATTAGAAAACAATAATAATTAGAGGGTAACAAAAATATTTTACACCTCGTTATAACTAACATTTATATCACTAAACAAATAGTTATGAACGTTCCTAAACAACCATTATAATTGTTTGTAAACTATGCAACTTATTGAATAAGTGACGTTAGTCAAGCCTCATGCGATCTAAATATGTGTGACTACTTTTAAATTGTTCATAAATTTTCTAGTATTTAACAAGTAGATTAGACTTTTCTACAAAGACAAACTGCTTGGAAATGATATAAGCCACGTGTGTAGCATAATTTACTTTTTGGATGAAATTTCATTAGATACTGACCCTGACCTAATTTTTAGTACAAACTACTTAAGTAACTATTAATTTTTTTTTTGTTAGTTATGATTTAATTGTTGTGAAACTTTATTGTTGTAGTTACTTGAGAAAAAGCAAAATCGTGTATTTACTTGTTTTTTTGTATTTTCTGCTTAGCAGAATTCTACGATTGTTTTCATTGTGCTAAATATTTAACAAATAGAACCAAGGTATACTTTGTACCTGAATTTTCACATGATCACAACTAGATTTTATGGTATAAGAAACATTTGATTTTTGTATTTGAACAATGTACGAAACCAATGATAAATGTTAAGATTTTTGTAGAACAAGTATCAAAAAATATCTAACATCATGGTAATTTTCTTTCTCTTTTAGTTTTAAGTACATAATACATTGTTCTTTTTCATTCTTTTACCGCTATTATTTCGTAAATATTACTTACATTTAAAAAAAAAAAACACATAAACCTAATAAGTTGTCATTTAAACAGGTAAAAAAAAGTGTTTTCTATTCCCAAAATAGAAATAAAAACAAAAGAATGAAACAGGATTCTTTGGCCGATATTTCTAGCTCATTTGCTCCAACAAATTTTTTTCTTCATTATGTGCTAACGAAGTTAAAATTAGAAACTCCCAGTCACCAGAAAGATAATTCACGTATACTCAAGCTTGATGACACCTTTTTATGTGGTAATAATGTCTCGTGAAAATGGGCCTCGTTCATGTTTTGTACCCAACAGTCTAGGTGTACACATACGTCTGATGGAGAGTACATGACGTGGTTTCTAGTGAAAGAGCTCCTCAGAAGTAGTGCATGTGTTATCCCTACACTTTCTCAACTATATGTATATCTTACTTATCCCTTCGCTTTTTTTATTCAATTACAAGTGTCCGTTATTATTTTGAAGTACGTATCTTTGCCATAATTTTAACTCAAATAAAGATACAAAAATTTTTAAAAATCCTTGCTTTTAAAAATTCTTTTACTAACCAAAGGCATGCAGGTCATAGGTACATAATTTACAGAATTAGTTTTGTATTGTCTGCAATGATAGAGTAATGTATTAAAACAACATTAACTATTGTCTCCCAGTCCTACTTTCGGCTATTATTGAAAAACATCTTTTTCCAATACAAAACTTTCGCTTTTTTGACTTTAATAGGACATTTTGGTAAATAATAGCATCATATTAATTATATATAAAAACTCGTTTTTGTTACACAGACTATGAAATATGTTCAGAGTTATGTAAAAAAATATGCAAGAAAATGATAAAGTTATCTGGACGTTCAAGTCCTACCTTACTCTAAATAAATGCAAAGAATCATGATTAAGACAATCCTGTCAAACAAGACAAGTGTATTGCCACAGGTTTATTTAACTGGAAAATAGTAAGGTACGAGTCTGCTTAATAAAAAATACGAATTGACTATGAACATTGAGTTAAAATATTACGTATACAACTAATAGTTGAACAAACGCAAGATGCATCAAGCAATAAAAAAAAACTCTGCACGTGATAATTACCCCTTTATCATTTTTATCGCGAGAAAAAATCAGGTTGTGGTTAACAGATCGTCCTTCGTGTTAGCATGGGAATCACAAAGAAAAAAAAATACCAGAAGATAAGCCACATCCATTCATATCTGCAAAGTGTTACGCGTAGACCTCAAACAATAAAAGCACGATTGAATGTTCTACATAGATATTCCCAAAGATTAACGGTCATTGGACTGCGATTGTCAAGAGATCATGAATACAGATTGATCGGCTTATCTTTGGTCAGCATATGCCAATTAATATGTGCGCGTTTGCGTCTGTGTGCTCAGAATGCGGAACGACCTCGAACTTCCTTGAGAATTATCTACAGGTGCATGATACGATATAGCGTATTCTGACGTAGAATAAGCTGCCACCACCACCAGTTTCGATTATTCGACCGTTATTACGTGCGTTAATATTCGAACTGTTAACGCCTATGATAAATTTCCTTTACCCCTTTATTGGGGTGTTTATCGTATAAAAAAACATGTGATACAATCAATTAGCACAGGTCATTCCAACTGACGGATAATTCTTCTGTACTGTGCAAGGACAGAATTTCGAAATTCCAACGCGTAAACTGTTCCACTCGTATTCTGCATCCAGAGTAAAATCAATCCGATTCAAGTAGTTATTCGATCATTGCACTGGTACGTATAATGAGTTCCTTGGGCAATGCTCGCCTAACGTTACGTTACAGCTGCATTACTCAACTACTCCCTCGATACATTCTATTACGTCTATAATCAATAGTAATAACCGAGGTGATTCACAACCTTCCATCTGCATTCCTTAACGTCATTTGTATCACCCGTGGGAGTTGCCGCTTAGACAACCAACTGGTGTCCAAACCCTTTAGAATCCTTTGGATTCAATCTGTATGGAATAGCTACTAGCTGATAATCGATATGGATAATCGGTCGTAGAATTTCACCTATGACATGGAATAAACATTGATCTGTTCTTGCATCCGGAAACACGCGCTCAGCTTCGTAATCTTACCCACTACGCCAGATCAGAAGATTAATTGCATCTTTTTTTCTAGCCCAGGATGGAAATCTGGGTTAGCTTTTCTCCAATTCTATCCTCCAGATCATTGTGAAAGAGCAACTCGCAGCCACGATGTATTTAACCATATACATACATGCATTAAGTAGAGATACACGTATACGTATAGCTACGCGGTCGTATAGGTGCGCGTTTCTGTTTTACGCGAGTAGAGAAAGCGCACGAGACACTGCCAACGTTGCATAGGTGCATGCACGTACAAACGTGCTTTTTACTGTTTGTAATCGTACGAACATGTAGGTACAGCGTATATTTTCTGCGTGACAGAAAACGATGTTACTTTCTTGTTTCCTCAACCTTGTGATCTCGAAAGACATGGTCACTTAAAATTGGTTCACTTTATGATGAACCAACTAACGACTGCCGATTTATCGTACAGAGTCGCAGGACAATATGCCAAGGACCACTTGGCCGATGGATCACTCGTGCAGAGCTGTACCATCACAACGTGAATAACACGGCTCTTGCAAGTCCAAAACTTTTGGGAGGGAACGAGATTTCACTTTCAGCTCCCAAGTTGGAAAGTGCGGCAGCGTCCAATCTCCACGGAATAATCGATAATAGCCTCCATTCTAATACTTTTCTCTCTCCGTCTCGAGCACTCGCGGCATATACTCCGATGCAACGTGTATGACATCAATGGATTATGGCTCGCACCCGTTATTAATATCGGCATAATCTACGTTATCGGCGATACAGACGCAATATCCGTGCACAGGTGAAACTCTTGTACATGTATGAAATTCCCTAGGAGATAAGACGTAACAGAGGGGGAATGCTGCTTTCGACATCCGGTATGGGAGAACTTTCTTTCGTTTGCACTAGCATGGCCTTGCTAGTGCCACCGATTTGTTTTCTTGACGAACGAATCGCTTTGGTGCCGATCAGTGTTTTTTAGCACTACTAGTTAGAAAAACCTTTAGATAACCAATCAAAAAGAAACACTCACCAGCGATGAACCTGAAAACCAAATCCCAAGCTACGCGATTTCTAAAACGGAAGGGAGGAAGGAAGCATGCAGGTGTAAAAGTAGTCTCGTGCGGTCGCCCACACTCACATTTTTGTGGCTACTCTCTCATGTCACGGCTGCTTTCCCCTCCTTCTTCTCACCACTCGCCCATGTCACTTGTGGTACGATACTTGCACTGACAGCCTAGAAAAAATCGGTTAACGACCAATGGATATGTATATATCGTACGACCCGAACAGCCGGTCCGTTTGGAAAAGCTTTTCACCGCAGTCTGGAAACACTACTGTCACAACGATCCAACCGATCTTTCGACCCTTAACCCTTACAAAATCACGCACACACGACCCTCCAAGTTAAAAGCAATGGCTAACAATTATCATCAATGTGATAAAACAATAACAAAAACAATAACAAGAAGTAGCGTCAAGAGGCGCGATACAGATGTTGAAAATCGGTGAGAGGCCGGTGCTCGACTGAGGCGCTTGCGGCTGGAGCCGGCTATGTGTGCTCGCTGCTCTCTCTACCCGTAACTCCTTCGAGAAAGAGAGACGATCGTTCGTTATGCTAGTCAGTCTAGTCTCCTTCTCTTTTCTACACTTAGGTTGGACATGATGGATGTGGTTCCACGGGATTCATTGGGAGAGAAAGAGAGTAGGGTAAGTCAACGTTTTCCGATACGGATGATTGCTGAGGTGATGGAGTAGTTTGCTCTCAGATGAGAGAATATGTTGGACTTAGTTTAGGAAGATTATGTAATTCATTTATTGTTTTCGTATGAGATGCGCATCTTGTAGATGAAAGGTATGGACTCGTCTTATGACCTGGGTATACATGAATGTTTATGATGATCCCAATCGTAACAGTACACATAAGCTTCGATAAAATACTTCTACATGTATGAGCTGAAAAAACTTTCACTAATTCTGTTGTTGTGGTTGCTGGATATAAAGAAAAGAGAAACAATTCAAAAATGAATAAAGAATCGCGATAACGCACTCATTTTAATTCCTTTCTTCGAGCCAGCTGTGACTGTATAAAATGATAACTCTCATTTCAAAGCTTTCCAGAAAGCTCCTCATAGGAAATAGTTACATCTGAATTGAAAGCAGTAGCTGATATCTGAAATAATTCTTTATGCGTTGCATATCTTCTGCTTGTGTAAAGAAATCCAGAAAAATGAGTCCAGTGCCCAGTTCCTTGTCTCCTTTCGTTTATTAAAATAATTGCGTACCTCTGATATTTTTTTTTCTTTGTTTTTGTAAGAGATACATTTCAATGAGCTCATTGGCTTGCTGGTTGCATGCGCACATACTTGATTACTCTTTTGTTATTTCATACGTCATTTTAGAAATGTCTAAAATTTACGTCATGAAAGCGGGTCTTACTGTTTTTGCAAAGATCTCAGGTTTTTTTTTACATGTTAAGTATGTATACATCATAATTTTAAATGTAAGCTGAATTTGAAGTATAAGATTTTAGAGAAAGTTTCGTTGAGTGAAGTAAGAATATTTAGAATTGGATGGATGAGTCGCTGAACACTGAAATTACAGTATGTAATGATTTTGATAAACTTGACGACTATTGCGCTTCAGGCAGTACTTTGAAGAACAAGGCATTGTTTTAAAATAAATGAAGTGCTTCTTTCAAACACAAAAATTCATCATGTATTTATAATATCGGAAAACTTCCACGTAGATGGATTGAGATTAAGTATCTCTAAAATTTGATCCATCGTTGCTGTTTACTTATGATACATTACTTTGGCTAATATCTTCTTTTGGTTTCTATTAAAATTTTTTACTAGTGATAAAAATTACGATAAGTACATTTAACTTCTTCGTCTATGAAAGGGCTACTACAATAAGATCTCAACAGAAAGTGAAATAAATTTTAATGATTGACATACCATGTATAGAGTTATGTAGAAAAAAAATTATATTCATACACAAATCAAACAATTCTATGCGTCACTCGTTATTATACATTTAGATGAAAGCTTACTTCTTCTTTCTCTATTATTTTACGATGTCAGCAGGATTGTACTTATGTTATACAGGCATGCACAGATGCATTGAAAATTATTGTAATAAAAATTTTTTTCGAGATAATAGCAAAATTAAAAAGGCACAAATCATAAGACCCATAGTGATCGCATAACACAGACTAACACAAACACGCGCGCGAATTCACTCGCAGGTACAAGACAGCTTTCGCTGACCCCAACGACGATTCTCTATGCTTCTTTCTTGGTGAAACGCTGGAGTTCATATACATTAAAGGAATTTCGCTTGTTTTCTTTTTCTCTCTCGTTGGAATTTATTTTTATACACATACGTACATCACGAGCGATGTTTTACACGACTATTGACGTACAGTTGTTGAGTAACCCATCAATTACGAAGTCGATGTTTGGCCGTACGCGCTGATGGAGGATCTCCTTAGTGAAATATTTTTCGATCGTATCGAAAACTTTAACGTATTGATGTTTTTGACAAAAAGCTTTAGCACGATATGACTGGATTTTGAAAAAAGTGTAGTTATGTCATGATTTTTGGATGTATTTTTTATGGGATTTTATTTGGATTTTAATATCGAGGATTTGAAGTTTTTGTTGGTTTGATTATGACGATCTATGGCGTTAAATATTAACTTTTTTATACTTATAATATCTCAGAGATAAAACATGTTATTACTAAGATTTATGAAATGATTTTTGATGTAAAGAAAATTTTTGTTTTATTCTAATAAATATAAATTTCAACATAATTTTCAAAATATCTTAGTACTATAAATCACAATAATAACTTTGTTTTTCATTTACAATCAGTAAATGTCATTCCATTTTAATTTTTTTATTTGTTATAAGAAATACATTTTGATTTTCTAAAAAAAGTTATAACCCAGAAAACAATTTTTTTTATTATTCTTACAGCATAAAAGTGAAAATGTGTTCTTACACTTTCGTAAGATTTTAAGAACAGTTTTTGTATCGTTTTATTTACTTTATATTTGTTAGAAAAAAAAGTTTAATATATAATTTAATTTTTTTACAGATAACTACACAAAAAAGCCTGCTATAAATTTTAAAATACACAATGAACCGCACAAGACTTTTTTTTAAATTTTAAAAAATTATTTTCTGATTTCTAATCCTTGATTCGTGCCCTCGGAATACTTTATCAAAAATAAGTTAAAAAAATACTTATGTAGTATTTACTCTAGCATGTTCAGAAATATCAAAGAATTCATTATTAAAAATAGAGAAAAATACTCTATTTAAATAATTAAAATTTGAATGTTTCATGATAGTAAGAAATTTTTCATCAATAACAATTAAGATTAAATTTTCAGTTTTATTGTTCAAAGATTAGCAAAAGTGTGATCAAATTTTTTATTCATAATTAAATAAACCAGGTAATATTTTTGGAAAGGCCACCCCATTTTGTACCAAACCATTGGTAGTCAGTTAAACAGTTAACTTAAACTTTTTTTCACCACTATATGTTTAAAATATTATTTAAACGTCAATATTATTAATCATATTAAAATTAAATTACTTGAAATTTTTATTTAAATTTTCCCGTATCAAGTATACTTATTAAAGTGAACAATTTTAAATAAACTTGTAAAAAATTGACATTATAACACAAAAGTATGAACTTAATTGATGACGTAACGAATAATTGAGTAGTCATACTAGTCATTTTCTACATAAAAAAATAGGAGTAGTTAAAGTAAACAATTTTTGTTTGAAATATTAAAGTGCAAACAGTTTCAAAACTGTATGTTTTAAGAAAATTGAAAAAAATGATATTTGCAAGTAGTGACTACACTAAATTTTTTTATGCAAATTTTTCTTTGATATCTTACAATATAATGTTCATAATCCTTTTTATTAAAAACATTTAGTAAATTAAGGAGTATGAAAACTACAAGTTTGAAGTACAATTTTTCAATGACAGAACTCTCTCCAACAATTGTCAGTACCACCATTGTTACTATCAGTCTCTACTAAGCCAATACAAAAAACACATTTTTTCTCTCTCAATTTCTCTTCTTACCTCAGGGGTATTCAAGATCCTATTGAGAAGTTTTTGTTCAGCGTCATTTGCACTGTGCTTATAAATATTAAAACTCTTTGTGCTCGCAAGTGTAAATGTGTCACTTGCCGGTTATCAGTCTTTATCCTAAATTTACTTGGACTGGGAATCATAAATAAAAACAAAAGAATATGAAAGACTAATACTTACTCTAACTTTATTAAATTTTGTATAACATATTTACAATGATCGATAATATTACAATTGTGTTGAAAAATCTTTCCATTTCGTTTCCAAAAAACATAAAATACACACATCTTTCACGTAGCCAACTAAAGTTATGATCTTGGATGTGCTGTTTGCAAATGTTCGAGTATTAAAGAAAAGCACTAACCGCTCGCCATGTGTCGATTAAAGAACTAATAACCACAAACGTCTGACTTAAGACAGTAACGCGCATGCATGGATCATTAGTGATTGCACGCACGTAGCTTTTGCCAAAACAAATCTAAGGAGCAATGATAATACTTGAATATGTATTTAAATCCATTCGATGCTACGCACGAAAGTTGGCGCCAAGGCGAAAAGTAAAGAAAAAGGCGTGGGTCGGTGGTAGGATCGTCAACAACCATGTGACAGTGAAAGCACGAAATACCTACTTCATTGTGCATGTCGCACGTGATTCTTTATACGATGTTATTGTTCCTTGTGATGCTAGGACATTATTGTTTACTCAAGCGTTTTCACGACAATAGCCTATTACTTTACACGCAGAAAACCAAGTGTCAAAGTTCTCTTAATCGATGTATCTTAATTTTATAGTAAGCTGATTTATCCTGTAGAACGATGACTTTAAATTTGGTGAAAATAAAAGAAAGCTTCCACGTACTCTCTAAATTCTTCACTAAAGAAATATAAAGAAACGAAATGGACCATATTTTATTCTCATCGCTTGGAAATTTACAACGAAATTAGGCTCGTATTTTTATCGAATAATAATTATGAATCTTGATATTTCATTGCTCTATGTACAACATTTACTAATTTTTAAAACCCGATAATGTATACTCAATAAATAATCTTCATTGAGAAATTTAGAAAATCAGTTTAAGACTATTCGTTTGGGTTAAAAATTTTCTCTCTTATTGTTTCAATCAGGTAATAAGACCGTCAATAAATTTACGAGTCATACGAATGAATTGATTGATGAACGAATGAACTGATCACAATTTTCCGCTATTTTCAACTGGTGTACATAACTCGCTTTCTACTTCTATTTATACGACAATAATATTATGAGAAGCATTATAATTACAGCACATTTACAATTAAACACACTCCCAGCGTCAACAGTAAAACTGTACAATATCCGCATCAACTGAAATTAGTTCAAACATCTGGATCAAACATCCCAGTCCAATTTCTTTTGCAATTCCTTCGATAACCGATATGGAGTCCAGTTCAGTCGTTGTGAAATTTTCCCACACTCTCCCTCGCTCTCACGTGTCATTACGTGCTTGCCCACACGGAGCAATTAATCGATCGTTGCACTGTACTAACCAATATGCCAGCGGTTTACTATTTCTATGCTCTCAGCGGCCTTTTTCTGCTGTAATTGACAGGACACTATAGCCAGAATAATAACTTGTATTCATGTTTATAGTCAGTGTTCGTCACGAGCAGTAGATTTTCGTGTGACATCTTTGAAGCTCTTCAGTTTCAATATTTTGCAGGACGGTTAACTGTTAAATTTTCGGCCGATGAATCACAAGGAGATAACTCATGTCGACACATAGTTTAGGTTACTGAACTTGCAATTTTCCACTGTAAACATTTGTGGTTCGTAGGCGATTAACGTCTTCACGCTTGGGCAGACTGTTATTCTACAAATCATGAAATCAGAGAAAGGGCATTTTAAAGTTGGAATTTTATCTCGTCTAATATGGAGCTACACTAAGTATTTGTCTTAATCTATAACGTGTCTATTTTACTTCATGTATATTCCATCTTAACGTTAAATTAAAAAAAAAAAAAAAAAAAAAAAAAACAGTTAAGAAAAAAATATCATACAAGAAAATTAAATTAATATTGAAAACAATCAAAAGAATTAAGGAGTAGCTTAATTCTACTAATTCCTTAATTACAAAAATATATATGAATTTTATTGAATCTGAAGATAAAAAAATATTTTATATCATCATGTACATGCAATGAAAGCATGTCAGATTATTAATAAACCATACATTCCCAAAAATATCACAAACGACGTAGTGTGTGGTGAGTTTCTGAAACAAAGTTTTTCAAAATGAATAGAGACGTAAGATTTTCGATACCAGGTGCCTATACCAAAAAAACTACACTGATAATCGTTCTCTTTTGACACATAAAAGGTATATTGCTTTGTTCCAAAACTCACGAAAATCTAACATAAATCGATTGGGCTACCACCTTCCGTCAAAATTATTATCAAACGTAAAGAAAAAGAAAAGAAAAAAAATCATTGAACACCTCATATTATTTTATCCAAATTACATTTATGTAAAATTTATGTAAATACATTGTTGACGTAAAATAGCAACGTATGTAATTTTCATTTTGTACTCCTTCATGATAATGAAGCCTGTAAAAGCCCAAACTTAAAAATTTGTAAAAAATTCTATGTCAATGCCATCTCGACATAACGTACGGATGTAACTTGCACATGAACAATAATACTAACAAATTTGACTTGACTCAGTAAACTCATCGTATCCATATAATACCGTATACGATTATCCAATTCCATGCATGAACATGGTCCAATAAGCAATGCGTGCATATACTCACAGCACTAGATATGTAAAATAAGACAAAACAAAACAAAGCAAAAAAGGAGAAAAATGTACAAACTCGTTATGAAACTCGAGGCTCTTGATAACGAGCGAGTCGACGTAGGCCTTGGGCTTGTGCAGCAGCCGCCAGGTGAGTGGATTGAACATAGACGTCAGATAGATCCAGGTGATCTCGACGGCCTCGACCTTGCCCACCACATCACCGGCCATGACGACCGTGTGACTCGATCCGGGCTCGTAGTAGTTGGAGTTCTCGCTGAGTTTCAGAATCTCGGTGCTCTTGCCGTTCGGCCCGATCACCCTGGCTGTGAACATTCCCACCTCACCGCCGTAGGTCAGACTCTCGTTCGTCTTGGAGATGTTTATGGTGACGCGGTAGTGCGCCCCTGGAACACACATCGCGCGCGCGATGTATATTAGACGCCGGCACGTTAAATCATTTCGGGAAAGTCATACCGAGCGCGTGTGGCTAATTTATACGAGAGTGCGCCCGCGGGCTTCAAGGAGAAAATCGCGGCTAGGACTATCGTACGATCCTTTGATCGGCAAGTAATGAAAGTACCTCCGTTAACGCGGATATATATGCGACCGGAAGGAACTTCACGTGTGCGCCGAGTGACTGTGTGTATACATATATTTGGGTGCGCGAGCGTGTGTTCTTACGTAAGACTAAAGAGCATGTACGTTCACGGTACGTATTATACACACTTGTGTGTGTGAGATATGAAAGTTTTAAGTATATATGTTTATTATAATGGCAATTAGCGAGGGTGATGGGACTTTTTTTTCAAGCCAATGTGTGTGTGTGTGTGTGTGCCAAAAAGATGTGGTGATTGCGTGAGTGTCGAGGAAGAGAAGAGATTAGAAAGAGTTAGGATTAAATCTCGGAGTAATTAGCTTTACGTGAGTACCGATTTTTATCAGCTGGTCTTTTATTAAATTCAATGTTTTATTTTGTACCCAACCAATAGCGCACGAGTTGCGTAAGTTTTGTTGTATCAGCGAGTGATGTTATACCTATCATTAAATTTTCAAAGTTTTATTTAACCATGCAAACAAATATGGGCAATCGTTATATTCATAAAGTATGCAAAGTTATCGTAACTAAAAAAAAAATGATTTGTCAATAATTATGTAAAATAATACTTTAGTTGTTGAAAAAGTTTTTTTAATACCTTATTTGTGATTAGTTCCAAAGTAAGAGGCTGCTTGCTATTAAAATTGCTATTCCCAATGGTTTTAGATTTTATAAAATTCACAGTGATTTCAAAATAATTATATAATGATTTTTTTGGAGATTACATAAAAGTTATTTACTTATTGAGAGTCTTTTTTTTGAAACCATATATATATATATGTATGTACATATTATAGAGTTAATTGTGTGGGGCATCCCAGAAAACCCCCTACTACTTCTATCATTCCCTGAGGATCACCCACTGTCCCACCACCACCTCTCCATAAATTAAGGGAAAATTCGTCTTATTTCTACGTTATTTTTACCCAATAAATATTGAATCGAGCCCCCCACTGACCTCCAACGCCCCCATACATTTTTTCTTCCCCCCACCGCCCCCCAATTACCTTAACACGATTTTTCTTGTGTTCTCACGTACTTCCGTTGTCTGCGTAGAATCTTTTTTCATAATTTGACTATATAATACAAACTTAAGCTTTACTTCCTCATTCAGGAAACATTTGTACATACTTTTTTTCCAAAAAAGTTTGCTTTTAAAAATAAATTTCTTATTATGTGAGAAAAAAGTTCTTTTAGAATTCAAATTTAGTTCATCTGTTTTTTTTACACCAACCAGGAAGCAAATAAGTAGATAGACTTTATACATACTAATAATATACATGAGAGTACATTTTGATTGATCTCTAATATTTATAAATATAGTAAGTCTAATAAAACAATGTTGAAAATTTATGATAGTAAGTATAAAGTTTTTGATGCGTTAACTTTTTTTTATAAGATCATACAAGTATGTGCCTATTTTCTCATAGTTATAAAATGATAGAAACCATCGAAATTTTTTCCTATAAATATAACTCACTTTTGCAAACCATATTATATTTTAGAGCCCTGTATAACTACAAAAAATTAGTTTTTGAGTACCCTTGATTGAGTTATAAAAATATTATGAAAAATAAGTTCACTTTCCAAACATTATTTATTTAACCCCTGCTGTACTTATCTGTATCTCATCTTAATAGTCTTACCTCAAAGCCTATGTGAAGAATTATTATTCATCAATAGGGGGTTGTCACTAGAAGCGCGCAGGGGGCGGAGCCCAACTAGTATATATATTTAAAAAGAGTTAGTACAATATCATTATTTAGTTTTTGAGAAATAATTAAAAAATTAAAATTTTTTGAGAAGAAAGGTTATGCAAAATTTCGGTAGTCATTCAACAGAAACTAATAATTTGAACAGTGGTATCATTTTTAGTTATAGTTTAAATCAGAGAATATACATTACAGTAAATTCTTTGAAACAAATGCATGCTTTTTTACTGCAGTTGAACCCAGTTGCTACTACAACTAGTCTATACTTTATAGTTAAAAAAAACAAGTGTACTTTTTCATTTTACAAATAAAGTTTCAAATATTTCAGCATCAATAGATTTAAATTTTAGATTGCTCTAGTTGATTTTTAAATAATTTTGTCGATTTCCTTGATTTCGTGAAATTTCTAATACTAAAGATCTCCATTAAAGTACGTATTTGTGAACGATTTTTCGATTTTGGTTGTTTCCAGATTGATTTAGTTAAGGAATTTTCAATTGATTTCATGAACATCACCTTAGAGTTCTTTTTTCACAATGAGATACTAGAACCATCACACTCGAAATTCATTTAATCTCAAAGTATATGCTGCACGTACAACCAACGTGCAGCAACAAATACTCTGACGAAACCAAAAACAATATCGTTTAACTAAACGACCATCACTATTCGAGCTCGATTATTCCGAACAAAACTCCCCGTACACGATTAAAATCACCCGACATACTAACAAAATTCCGCACACTCGCACGCACATCAACGTATAGTAATTGCAAACTCATTTCCGGTCGCGTTCACGTTTCAATGCCATTACCAACGCCCCGTGCATTTTTCTCACTGTAGAAAGTATACCCATCGATCCACACGTACTCTTGTATCGTATTTTATTTACCATCACAAGCTACACACAGCATAGTACCAAAGAAAAAAAGCAAGTAATCATCAATGTACTCACTGCAAAACGGCTTGTCCCTGCCCGTCATCAAGTACACGGAAGCGTGATAATTGCCGGGCTGAGCGTTGAACCCGAACCTGTGGCAGTGCTGGTCTGCGCAATCGAAGCAGCTGCCGTTCAAAAATCTCTCCCAAGAGGCGCAGGGCACTGCCAGGTATGGACACGCTGTGTTGATGCTCTCGATGAAGTACTCGTAACTGCGGATGTGGTTACAGCCAAGGAACCGCTTGATACCTTCGGGATACGTATACATAGGAAGATCGGTAAGTCATGTGGTACTTTATTTCCTTTCCAACGATTTCTTACCTCGGAAGAAACTGCCCTTCTCCAGGGTGATGGAGTTCAAGACGCCCTCGTTGCATCCTGGTTGGTTTCTGCCACCGTTCGGGTAGAAATCGACGTGGGCCACTGGTTGGCTGATCCCGAGACCGCCGCTGATAAAGGGGCTGCAGTCCGTGTGTATGGCAGTGACGAAGTCGGCGTCGGTTGGATCGAGACGGACGACCGGCGAGGTGCTGCTGAAGTGCGGCTCGGCTGGGTCGAGGCCTGGGATGAGAATAATGTCAATGGTTATTTAGTGGAATCATTTTTTTTATTTATTCGTCGTGTGATTGGTTTCGACTCGATACAATGGCTTTTCTTTTAAGTGTGTCCCCAACTGTGGATAATAGTTATTTACGTAACAAGTGCGGAAAAGATGATTTCCCGCATGAGTCGTGATTGACTCGCTAGAATGGCTGGAGTTGACGGGAACGAGTGCCAGTTGAGCACACGAGTGCGTAGCACGAGTGTTATCGCAAGGCACGAGTTACTATCACCAGTCACGAGTGCAAATCTATCACACGAGTGTGGAAAATCGTCACAGACGAGTTGCGTACAAGATTTTTCGCGATAAGGAGGAGATGATTTTTTTATTTAATAAAAAGTTTCATTAACTAGTGGATATTTGGTTGTAGGTTTTATGACATACCTGTGATTTTTCATATTTGAAGTAAAACAATACCAGGGTATCACAAATAGAGACCGCATTAATTGATGCAAATGTAAAACTATTACACAGCACATGATTACAAAATTGATTGAAGACTATTATTGAGTTCTTAAAAGTTATTTAAAAAATTGCAATTCACTTAATTATTTTCAGTTAACTTTTGACATGTAGGTAATGAAGGTAAAAAATACTAGTTAATGTTATACTTTTAATTATTTTTCCACTATAATTCAAAATTCCCTGCGAATTTCATAATCATCATCCTAATATAACTACACTTTTTGTGGCAAGCTTTTCTCACAATCATGTACATATGAGTAAAAATAGTATATTACGCCACTAGGGCGGAAAGTGCTTCTTCCCGCCCGCGGGCGCACTTTCCGACCGCCGAGTACTTTCGGCCCAAGGGTGGGAAGTACTTGAAGGGCGGAAAGTGCGCTCAAGGGCGGGAAGGCCTCCGCCCGAATCGCGTATCCTATTTTTCTCCTTAAGGGCGCAAAGTGAGAACGTATTTTGTCTGGTTAATGATTACTTCAATAGAAATTTAACTACAGGATTAAAAATGAAAAATATTTATTCAATGTCTCTCTAATGTACACAAAGCTTATTTTTCTAGATAAAAATGATGAGATAAATAATGTTTAGTATTCTAATACTTATAAGTTTTGTGAAAATAGCTGATACTTACATCAAATTAGTGTTGAAAAACAAGAACAGTGCAAGTTAAGATTTTATAAATAAAGGAATGCGCGCGAGGCCTGTATCAAGAGAACGAAGCAATTTGATTAGTACTGCAGTAGTGGCGCTGTAGCAAGAAACGGTTTTTTATAATGGAATGAGTTGATTTACAGCTATAAATTTAAATGAATTCTAAGATATTGCAACCTCTGTTAAAAAATAACGGAGGTGTTTCGAATAGTGTATTGACTAGAATAGTTGAGTACGAACAAAAACTTAAAGCTGGTATGCTAGAATATCTTGACTGCAGTGTAGATATTAGTGAACTTCCCTATTTATAAATTGTGTTGTATATATAAAACTATGTTTATTGATTGAGATGTCATGAAGAAGAACGGTAACTCGTATTTTGCATCACTTATTTAAAATTAAATATAATTTCATTTTCATAAAATAATAAGTCTACAAAAGTAGTCGGTAAGGTAGGAAATTTTTTTAAATAAGTAAGAGTTAATTGGTAATAAACGAAAGTTTGCATTAAGGGTCGTGCGGGGTCCAGGGGCGGCAGCCCCTGGTGGGGGACCAGGGGGCAAAGCCCCAGGCGGGGGTCCAGGGGGCGGAGCCCCTGGCGCGAAGCCCCCCCTTCATCCAAAAAATCAACTGATCGTTCGATTAAAAAAAATTTACAACCATTTCCCGAACAAAAAAAAATAAATTAAATTAATCTAATCTCCCGAAAAAAAAATAAACTTGGTGGAATGAGAGTATGAGTATCAAAAAATGGCAATCAGAGATATAATACTAAAGCCCTGGATATAATACTTCCTCATTGTAATATTATATTTTTTCTTAAGAAATTATATACAAAATATACTTATAATAGAATTTCATAAAATAATCAAATCTTGTTTTGAAGATGTATAAAGAAAGATATTTGATAGATGTCGCATATAACATATTGATAATGTACAGCACCAACTACAAAATTTACTAATTTTTCTTATTTGCGGGCGGGAATGTACATTCCTGCCCTAGGGCGGGAGGTTCCACTTTCCGCCCGTGAAAAAGGCACTGAAAGTACTTTAGGCCCTCACTTTCCGCCCGAAAGGAGGAAATGGTAGTTTTCCTACTAGTTTGAAAAGTCTCTGCGAACCGAGAGGTTTGCGGCCCGAGCCGAAGGCGAGGGACGTAACGAGGTTCGTAAAGGAGACTTTTCGAACGAGTTCCGGAAAACTGCTTTTTCGCCCAAGGAAGTACCAGCCTCCCAAAACCACCCGAGGGCGGAAAAATGTATTTTTACAGAACTATAGATTACCTACAGAATGATCGATAAACTTATGAAGTAAAAAACAGAGACAAATCCCTTTTTATTTCATATTCTTGAATTAGTAAACAAGCAACAATGAAAAAAAATTTAATGAGCCTAAAAAACATTCTCAGTTTCGTAATCTTTTGTGATACATTTTCAATTTTTGTTACCCCACATCTCCTCTCATCGCTTTCCTGTTATGGATTTGTGCTCCTGGCACGCAGTCACGAGTGTGCGTGTCTACAGGAGCCGCTCGCATACACCGTTGCATATCTCCAAACGTATAAATGCGAGTGTGAGTATACACCTACAACCAACCCACGCCAGGCTGACTTGGTAGTGTGGAGTAACGGCAACAGTCTCACATCCTACCGTCTCCTGCTATCCTGTTACTTCCCAATGAGATCGATAGCTTACGTAACGACTGACTCGCTCCCTTGCTTATCGGCTCCAATCAAATTCTCATTGATTGGCTACTCTCGGATACTATTTTCTCGTCCACACTATGCTGGATCCACACAGATTCTGTCGCAATCTCGATTCACTAGCCATGTCATCGTCAGTTTCGCCGTTCGATGAGATACAGTTTTTATTTATTGTACATGGTGATTAAATTACGTCTTAGTAAAATCAATTTGTAAATGACTTGTTACAGTATTTAATGGAAAAACTTTTGCTTTTCTTTCAACAGTCTTAGGAAGTATATTGTTGTCTTCAGTAAACAAAAAAAAAATATTTAGAAAGATTTAAGAAAGATTATTAAAAATCAAAATCAACATTACCTCATGAAACAAAAATAACTGTTTGAATGTCTATAACTATAAGTACCATTTCATGAGTAAGCGTTGTTTTTAATAAAATAATTGTCTCAAAAAATGGAGAAAAAAATCTGTTCTTCATATAAACAAGAAAGTGTATTTTTTTCAAAATCTCTTTTTTATAAAAAGTTGCTTGAACTTCCGTAAATATCGATCTACAACGTAACTACTGTCATACAATACATATTGTGGGTACTATGAACAACATACATACTTTTTCTGATATTACTTATCTAAGTTTCTTATGGTAAAGGTTGTAGGTGTACTTAAATAATACAAAAGAACTTCTTTCTATTGAAAGTTGAGATGAATCATAATATAAGATAGAGGTCAGTTTTTAAAATGCATGCTGTCATTCTGATTTTTGCAGTTCTAGTAGAAAAAAAGAAGTCACCTAATTTCTCATTACACAAGAGCATAGTCAAAGGATTGATTTGGTTGAAATCGTTTTCAAAACTTAGTTGTAAATAATTAATTTTCGGCTTTGCACTTTTCTGTAAAGATAGTCTGTTATTTTAGTCACTGGCCAATGCAATCACCTGGAAATGGTATCTTAGACATCTCAAGCATTCATAGCCAACACTGTGCACCCACTCGAAATTTCAGCATCGTTGGTATAAGCATTGATGCAAAACTTAGATCAACCGATTTTTGTGTCAATTCCTTTCCCAAAGGAAAAATTGGCTGTAGGTGTTTCGAAAATTCCAAGCTCACAACCCTTACTATTATTAGTGGATACTGTTATAGTATAATGGAAGGTTCAATTAGATTCTAGCGAATAGCTACTGAGGATTAGCTTCCTCAAAGATTCGTTAACTTATGTTCATGTTAACTTATGATAAAATTAAAAAAAAAATTGATATATTATGTGAAACACTCACCAGTTATTCGCGCCAACTTGTACCCATACTGATAACGTAAGTTGTATCCGGTATAGCCGCAAGTATGAGCACCCAAGCTATGGCCAATGCAATGCAATCGGCTGGGCGATATGTTGCCCTTTTGTATCAATTGCGACGCCAATCGACCAATCATTGCTCCTATAAGTCGAGTGTTTCCAACTGCCTGCGTGTAAGGTGGACCTGCACCTCCGATCCAGTTAACTACCACAACGTTGGCATTTTCTCGCTGCAGCAACTCTCGCATCATCCTCTGTTGTGTAATTAAAATGTAGTTTTTTTTTCTGAATGAAAATCCGATACAAAATTCAACGACTCACCAGAACCCACGTTTTATTGCCATTGTCCAAGTAACCATGTATTATGAAGTACAAATTCGAGTTTTTCCTCAAAGGTGATCTTTTGATGGTTTCTGGTCTGTCTATGAGCAGTGCATGTGGATCGCCGATGTTTTTGCGAGTGTAGAGTAGGAACAGGGGATTAATACTTTCTGGTTTGATCGGAAAAGTCGATACTGGTCTATTGCCTCCAGACCAGGGTGATCCGATGTAGAAGCAGCCAAAAGGCTGATAACACCTCCACATGTACCATTCTAAAACACAAATAATTTTGGTTAATTAAGACTTAGAGTTATAAATCTATTGTTCCTTAAATTATTATTTTTTTTTTTTGGCAGCGTTTACACTGCAACATATAGATTGTTAGTAAAAAATAAGTTTTGACGCCCCTTGATAATGGCAATACACTAAAAGGGCATGCATGCCTGGTTGCGTGGAGCACAGGAGCTATTGTTATATTATTTCTCTCAAAACGCACTCTATGCACCACTATTTAATTTTTTATTGTCGCTGTATATTTTGATTTTATTTTCATTAATATACTTCATTATTAATTTCAAGCAATTTATGTAATTTTACAAACTGTTTGTGTTATATTTTATACAGTCTGCAACTGGTTAGATACAGCCCTACTCCGTGGGAGAAATAAACAGTATTGGTAAATAAATACAGTAATGTTTCTGAATAAAGCTATGCGAAATCATGCAGTTTTTTTTTTTTTTTTTTATAAAACACTGAATTAGTTTTCTTTATTAAAAAAGTGTAAACATATTTAAAAAAATAACATGCATACTTTCAGTTTCAGTTTAGTAAATGAAGTCCAAGCAATGGCACGAAAAGTTTGAATAATACAATATTCGCAATAAAAGTTATTTACTCAAACACTTTATCTTTATTTAGTGCAATTTTGCATCGGCAAAGAATAATCATGGTAAAAAAAGATTTGTAAGCACGTTTGTTTTCATTCAACTTATGTTCGCAGAAGCATGGCAACAACTGATTAGTACTAATTATGTCAAACAAATTGCTATTTGATGCCGTAAGTGAGAATAACAAATTTACTCTGATAATCAATGCCACTTTCAAAGACTTGAAACAAATTGGCTATCGACGTAATGACTGCAAAAGTTCAAGCGTTGAAGCTGCGCATACTGACCCCAAAGGTGATAGCAAACTGATTTTTGTATGTTATTTATTTGCATGATTTTGGAAATGTTGACAGAACAAATGTAGACTATTGATCTAATAAAAGTATATTAAAAGAAAATTTCAACTACAATAGCAATAATAATATAAATTATAACAATTTTAATTATAATATCACTAAAACAAAGTATAAAACTTTTTTTTACTCAAGTAAATAAAAAATCAACTCAAAAGTTCTTTATGTTTTCTATGTTGAGGTTGAAAAATTTGTTTTTATTTGCAAAATATAACGTTATTATTTTTACTATCTAGTGTAGTAAAACCTTCCTGAATGAATTTTAGCGCAACCACGCAACTACCGTCGAGGGGTGCGCACTCTAAAGTCTTTTAGAGACTTCTGACACCTTTGAAAGAATTTGAATGACTTATGAAGTCTTTATTAATGACTTGAAGTCTTTTTTTAAAGAATTGAAGCTATATACACTCTTGAAGTCCCAGTAAAAAGTCTGAAGTCTTTTGGAGACTTCTGAAATCTTTGAAAAACTTAGAATGACTAATAAAGTCTTTTTTAATGACTTGAAGTCTTTTTTAATGACTTGAAGTCTTTTTTAATGACTTGAAGTCTTTTTTAATGACTTTAAGCTATATACACTCTTGAAGTCCCAGTAAAAAGTCTGAAGTCTTTTGGAGACTTCTGAAGTCTTTGAAAGACTTAGAATGACTTATGAAGTCTTTTTTATGGCTTCAAGAGTGCGCAGACCCTTGCCTACAGTGCCGTAGCTAGGCCAAATAGGTATGGCAGCATCCAGCTTTTTTAGATCTCAATAGTAAGTCAAGATACCGAAGCACCTAGAGCACTGTTTTCACGTTTCTCTTGATGTACAGTAAACATATCACAGATATACCGTTTGTAGAGCTCAATATGATATGGCAAATTTTATTTTTCGGTACATCGATTCTTCACTTTATAATTGTTTTATTTAGTTGTACCGATCGATGTTTATAATTCATGTTACAACCATACTCTAGAGCTTGAAACAATTGCAAGTCATCGATTTACTCTTTAGTTGCAACCAATTTTTTTACATTCAAACGTTTGAAGCATACTTATTTTTCGAAGCTTAAAAAGATCCCCTTTATTCTATTTAGAGAACAGTTATAAGAACTGTCATTCATCAATGATAACAATTCATGCTATTTTTGTCCCCAAGACGAAACTTATTCATCTAACGAGTGATAAAACGCGTCAGTCTAGAGATAGCTGGAAAGTAATGCTTCCACAAATAGCTTCGTGCAGTTCCTTGAGAACGAAATTTCTAGAAATGTCTCAAGGATTCATAGCCACTAAGTTAGGACCGTAACACGTTGATGTATCTCTATTTAATTATGTAACGCCGATCTCGCTGATAGTGCTGACATTAAGAAACCGCTGCGATACCGTGTGAACTTGCGCATTACGTTTATAAGTTCGACGGACATGCCATTATCGTATCGAAAAAGAAAGAAAAAACTTGCACGTCGTAAGGTTATCATCGCGGCGCTTGTCGATAGGGACATTTACATGTAGGGGTATAAACGTCGCGTCGTCGCCACCCAGACTCGTCTCTCCACGCTTGCTTTTTATCTCGACTCCATGGAAGTGGAGACTTGGTGTTGTGTCTTGTGGTAGCCGTTACCACTATCGCTCGTGTGTTATCTTATTGACTGACGAGTATGACGTAGACAGCGCGGCTGCGTCTTCGGTTTAAATACATCCCGTTTTCGCGCCCTTTTTTTTTGATTTTGCACATGTGTACTTTTGGTACCAATCACGATTACTTTCGCGAATAACTACTATTTGTAGGGTTTGGATGTTTTTCACTCCGCGATATTTAGGATCTCATTGGAAGTCCTCCGGAGATTCGAGTTGTGTTGTCTTGGGTGCTTTTTCTTTTTACGAGCTTTCGAATATGTTACGCTCGCGAACGTTTGACGCAAGTGATAGTGGAGGGACTAGATATACATTTTTTTTTCTTAGGGTTACTGACCGTGCGTGCAGATAATTTTCGAAAAGCTGCTCGTTTCAATGCTGCTTTATCCAAAAATAGGGAATCGGCTAACGTGGGACTCAACGAAGATTTGGATTGAGCTTGAAACTAACGATTTCTTACAACGATATCAGTATTGCCCTTTTTTATTTGGTTTTTAAATTAATAGAACACTGTATTCTCCTCAATTTTTATTGCCTCGATGTGTAATCGTTATCATATTCTTTTTTTAGCCCTTTGTGGTCATTCAAAATCAAGAGTATATTGGTGAGATGAGGAAACGAGTCGTACTTTTTGTTACTTATAAAATATGAAATTGTGTGGGGTAACAGTTAAAACGTTGATTGTTTTCAGTTACTTTGTTGATTTTTGAGTACCTATGTGGCTCTGATATGCTACATAAAGATATTTTTTCATCACGGGGGTTGGTCTCATACTTAAGGTCCCAAATAGAAGTGATCCAACAGTATTGATCGGGTCTGGATCCATATACCGTATCCATAGACCCAAAATAGCACATATTCGACAAGTATTTTCAAAACAAATTTCGTCAATTATTTTTACGATACCTAATAATCTTTTCTTTTATTCAACCAATTTGCGGATCTGTTACATTTTATAAGACAATCAACCGGTATAAACGAGAGATGATGCATTCTAAAACAATCGTATTGTCTAGAAAATCTTTGTTCCCACGAAATCATTTTTTCACTCGTAAGGTTAAAAATGTTAATTGATGACTTTAGCGCATTTTTTATAAAATCAAAAAAAAAGGGGAGACTCATAAACATGAAACAACGAACAAAATTTTCTTCCACTTAGGCTACCAGCAAAGTTGGCTCAACACGTTACCTGCTCTTTCCACGAAAGCAACCCACCTTCATCGTACTCAATCTCGCTCTCGTCTGAAGAAAGAGAAGGTCGAGTCGTCGTCGTTGTCGTGGACACGGGTATCACATCTCGATTGTTCCTCCTCGAATGCCTGTACGACTTGTACGACGGCGCCGCCATGAGGTTCATCGTGTACATCATCAGCATCAAAGTCTCGTTCAAATTCATCCTTTTTAATCTTCTCACTTGTGCGGGCACAAAAAAAAAACAAGAGCCCCCACTTCCAAATTTCTTTATACTGTCTGAGCTACACGTTGGTGATGGGCAATATATATGAATCTCTTGGCGAGTTGAAACGAAAAATATTGTTTGCCAACTTGCTCACATTTCCGGTCGTCAAAAACCTCCAAAGCACTGACGCTAAGAGCGACGCGATCGAGAGACCAGTGAAAAATCGTGAGCTACGATCGCTCGCTTATATACACTCGCAGAATCTACGTGAGCTTTGACTCCGGCGTGATAGAGACAGTGACGTGTCTCTACCGCTGGCCGATCTCTTGGCTATGCACTTGCTCTTTCGAGGATAATTTCTTCAACGTTTTCGGACGGTCAAAAAAAAAAAAAAGAAAATTCCAAGAGGAGCGTTCCAAATCTTCTAACGGGTTTTTATTTTCCGTCACTCGTGTAATTCATACGAACCAAGAAAGTGGAACCGAGCCGTTGCCGGTCGACCGAAAAACGACGGAAAGAAGGGTGGTGCTTGTGATTCCACACCAGAGAGATAAGCAACGGGCCTTGAGAGTGGGAAGATAATTTCTTTTTTTTTCCCCGATTCTTCGTCTACGATACTCCGATCGCACGTATCTGAGGGTCGTCTCAAGGCGGCCGGGGTGCGAAGTATCCGGGCCAGTGGTAGCTCGCAAGTTCAAGATCGCTATGGTATGTTATGTAAATCGAGTGCTGCGATCGATCGGTACTGACTCGTCGAAGCGTCAGCATTGACTGTCTTTTGGTGTGTCTTCTTGGTCGCCTTTTAACACCCGAGCCACTGCCGATCCGCTCTCGAGATATCGTTCCGCCGAAATGAGCCGTCAAAGGGGCCGTCTGTCCAATGGAGTTCCAAGAACTGGGCCGAGCCTCTCTCCGATTACTTTTTTTTTCATTTTTTTTTTTCCTTTCGTGCGTTTCCCTCCGACAGCGATGCCAGAAATGTGATAATTATTGACGCGGTTGTTGAACGTGGGTGTCGAGTGAGACGGGAGCTTTCATGCGTCCATCTCGAGAGTTTGATCGCTTATAGTAATGGTGGAGCATGTGCAGCGGGAGGTCGATCTTTATCGGTCCTAATGAGCGACGAGCCTCCGTTTCTTCTTCTTCTTCTCCTCATTCCTCTTGTTGCAGCCCAAATCGTTGGGATTCTTCGGAGAGGTGGTGTTATTTGTGCGCTTCGAGACGTTTCTGGTTCTAGACTCTACGATCTGATGGCTGGGAATAAGAACCGAGCCGGTTTTCTCTCAAATTTTTTATTGCCCTTTATTCGACATTTCTGTTGTTATTCAAAGAATGAGGTCTCATGGTGAGGAGTACTTCTCAATGCTTGGTAGACCTTTGCAAGATTACGTTTATTCTATGTGTTTTTTTGCAGCGTTGGGCAGAAAATTTTAATTCATACATTATTCGCACATCATAAAATTATAATCATTTGACTTTCGTATAAATACTATTGTCATCCTGGAAAATCAATGCCAATGATGTCACGTAACTTATGATTTTTACTTATGACCTTCTAATTAGGATGATGAGCCTAAAAAATAGTTATTATTTACTTACTTACATATTTATAATATGTAAAGCCCCACTTAGAAACTTTTTACGTAAACTGCACTAAAGTGTATCGGTTTACACGCAAGCAGATAATGTGATGTGTTCAAAGGGAAGGTTAACTTGTGATTATCATCGGGGTTGAAAACAAACTTTTGTTTTTCATAATATTTATAAGATGATATTTCATTGAGAGCAACACGTTGCCGCACGTTTTTTGTCATCATGCTTTCACACTTGTTCGTCCTTGGTCTTATTCGTTGATCTCGTCTTTTTTCATCTAGTTGTGTGATAAAATAAAACGCATTACACAACTTCTTACTTAAACTTACTTATTTTGTAAAATTACTATTTAGCATCGGTGCTTAGAGTTGTGTAATTCTTTAAATGAATAACCAAACAATCAACGTGACTGCATCATCAAGACGTCAAGACTCAATGGCCTGGACCATTACGAACGTAGTTCACCTTTAAATCGTTATTATTAAATTTTTCTTAGATCAATCTTGTGACATTAGGAGTTCAAAAGTTCATGGCCAAATGCACACATACACTCCATCTCTCCTTTACATGGATTGTTTAATTTATTTCATTGTTTTGCTAATTTGGTTTTTCCATCGTCGCTTTAGTGTTACCTAACGGTCTTCTTCTGACTGATTTTCTTAAAACGTGCTTTTATGGCCTGAAATACGTTTGATTTCTTCGTAAAACTCTAAAATTTTCCGTTTTTCGTTAATCTCATCACGTTTTTTCCAAATAATTTTTTCTACTTTTCTCTCAAAAATCTCAATTTGTGCTTTTTTTTTTTTTTTATTGTCTGCGTGTCTTAACACCGTACATACGAATTGACTAATATCGTCTCTAAGTCTTTTTTTATTAGTGACATCAGTAGTTTGACATAGAAACTTGGAAATCCATTTAAATAATTTTCCTATTGCTTTAATCTCTATTTATTTTGATTATTTTCTCTAATGAGGTTGATTTTTTTTTTTCAAAAACTTCTACTTTTTTTTTCTCGCTTTCTAAGAGTTTACGAAATCTTTTTTTTATCACCTACGACATACATGGATTCTGTTCGGTTTAATAATAATACCTTACGTTCTCTCCTCTAAACTCGCCGTATCACGTATTTTAATCCAAAAATTCATTAATAAAGAAAATAAGGGATCTTTTTCTTGAGTACTTTGTGAATCATAATAAAAAGATTTGATAATTTTCCCGTTTTTTCTGGATACATATTTTTACTTGAATTACTAACTTTTTGAGGTTATTTAGATATTCAAGAATATCGAGCTTCGCCTAGATGCGTAAGCGCCCCTCCTCTCATCCCTTTGAGAGCGAGTCGGCCTCCGAAATTTTCCCTTATTTTCCTTCTTCTTTCTCCTCTTGTGCCCTTTTGTCTTCTAGGGGAGTGGTCCTCACGGACCTGTCCCATGCGGGGAGGTCAGTTTTTAGTAGATAGGCACACCAGGTGAATCCGACACTACCGCAGGAATAGCTGGGGTGTCTATGAAGATTTTCCCCTCCCCGCTCCATCAAAGAAAAAAAAAAAAAAAAAAAAAAATTCAAGAATATAATGGCCTTGATTAATTAGTTAAACCATTTGTTAATGGATCATTGGTGGTGTTTTATAAGCAGAGACTACAAAATAATTTGCTTATTTGAGAATATTTTCTGGATATTTTAAATTTATAAGATACCTGTAAAACTTCTACATCATGATCTGTCTCTCTTTTTGAATATTGATGTTGATATTATGTTCATTTATTGGAAATGAGTTCTTCTGTCCACATTCGATTGACTAGCTCATCAAAGATGAATTTTATATTTTTTTGTTGCACCAGTACTCAGCCAATAATATTATTTGAAATAGCAAAGTTCAAACAAGATTACTCATACCCTCTAGATAATTTTATACACCACATCAGTTATTTAAGTACTTGTTTTCAAAAACCAACCAGACGAATGTTTCTTTGACGAAAAAAAAAAAAAAATTCCACAATGGGCATGGCCTACCATATAACTTAGGAAGACTTTCGAAATTTGCGTGATTTAATTTGGAACTCAAAAACTATAAGAGCAAGGAGACATTTCGGACCCAAAAGTGATGATCAATTTTTTCATCATACTCTCCTACCTACTCAAAGTTTTCATACGAGCGTGACATGCCAACTATTTTTCCCCCGTAAAACCGATCTTTACCTGCCATCATTGAAACTCCCCGATGTATTCTCGTACTGCCTTAATAAAGACGTACGGAAGTAGCAGAGAGGGGGGGACCACCTTTCATCGCTCACCAATAAGGCAGTGCACCCTCTCCACCGTCGAACATCCTCTCCCGAAAGGACAACAGATCCCCAGTGTGTATTGTACTCCATGTGGGCTTAGAAGCCGTACAGAGCAGTGGTGCGTATCGATCGTTTCGAAAAAGTAACCACAGTACAAGACACACCGAGGCGGGCCCCCCTCGTGTATACAGCTGTCGCTCCATGCATCATACAATGCGTAAGCGCACACACATTTATACACGTGTGCGATCATTTTCAACCGAAGGGTGGCAACTACCCTCCCTGGTAACTAATATCGCCTCCACGTGGTGTATGCGTGCCTAATACATTGCACCCCCAGAGCCGGCATCGAGTGACCCGACAGACGGTGCCATCGTGGGTTGCCCGTCCAAAACGCACCCTCGCGACTCATCGCTCGCAGCATTATACGTACACCCGTCCGTACTTGCGTGGTAAGTGCGGGCACGTGTACGCGTGTAAGAAGCCGAGTGAGGCAAGAGGTCTCCTCCTCTGGCGTCCTGGAGGCTGGATAGCCGACTTGTTCGGTGTGTTGTTTCGTGGTTACTGCCAAGGCCGAGGAGGGATACACGAGGACGCGGATAATTACCCTGAGGCTCGTGTGCATGTTTATGCGTATAACAACCCTTCGTGCTCGCTATATGGGTGTATACGTGCCCACGTGAGTGATCGAAAAAACGTGTGCGTAACTGAGGGTCAGGGTTGTTACTTCTGGGGGCTGCGTACATACATGTAGTCACGGGAGGAGGAGGAGTTGTAAAAAAGTTGTTTGGGTGAGAGGACCTTGGATGGGAGAGCGTGCGTACGTGCGTGAGTGCTGCAAGTACGTACAACGCACAGGCGGATGTGTATGCACGTAACAAAAAAAGGGGGGACCATGAGGGAAGAGAGAAGGAAGGGAAAACGGAAACGAGAGAGAGAGAGAGAAAAGAGGGAGAATCCCTCGGTGGGCTTCTTGGCGTGCGTGCTCGCCTGTTACGTTGCCCTATCAAATCCCCATTTATCTACACGCCTGCGGCGGACCGTGTCTCATTTTTCCTCCTTTTTCAGGTATGGATAGGTCCTTTTTAAGATGTTGCAAACGAACAGTTAGTTGGATGCGTGTGTCCCGTTTTTAAGTGCTGGTGCTTTATCGAACAAAGTATTATTGGTGAAAAGGAATCATGTATGAAATAGTTGTTGAGAAGGTTGAACTATATATGTCTCGTATCGGACTAGATTCTACAAATTGTAGGGTTTTCACGTATTTTGAATCCCTACTTCTACCATCTTGTTCCTTTCTTTCCCTGATTTCCAACCTCTCCCCCCAAGTATGCTAGTTGTCTTTCATGCGGGTTCTTCAGTAAAAAGTTTCCCTTAGACGACTCAGTTGTCGATGCTACTGGGTACTATTTTCCAGGAAGCAGCAATCGTCTCAAGCATAACCTGGGCAGTATCAGATTTAATGGAGGGATCTCTTTCATTAACCACTTAACTGACCGTACCATTCATTTTTTTAACTGATAGTAAGTTGACCAATGAGCTGGCCAGGTGCTGATTTTCCTTGAAAGGGAAGATTTTGGAATTTCAGAAACCATCTATTTATTCCATCTAAAAATCAACTATTCATCTCAAAAAACGAAGAAGTAGTTTTTCGATATCTGAGATACTCATACTACCCAAAAAAGCTGAGAAAAAACTCTTGGTAGATTTCGACTAGATTCAAACTCACAACCGTTTGGTTTTTCTAGCTAGGAGGCTAGCGTGCTAACCAGTAAGCTATTAAAGCTCTCTAAACAGTAATTTGATGGTAAACCTCGGACAGTTTCTTTCAGAACAAACTGGAAAGCTCATACCAATGGGGTTGCATTCGACAATTTAAAAGTATAACATGAACACCAAACAATGTGTGTAGGCATGTCTGTAAGTAGTAAGTAGTATTTACTAAGACGATCATAATTTTGTGACAATACTGTTATGTAATTCTCAAATGTTTAAACATGAATCCGTTTTATCTATAAATTATAGTTATCAAGTTATACCATTGTCGTCTGTTAATAAAACAGAAAATACTACAATTATTTGTATTCTAAATGGTCAAGTAACCTTAGTCGGTTTAATAAACAATAATTTAATTCAATCGAAGAGCGTTTTAATTAGTTTTTATGTTTTTAATTATTATTAACATTAAGTGTGCTGTACTGATTACTATAGTCAAAGTAAGTATGACAAAATACAAATGCAAAGGCCCATTGTCTATCACTGCCTCCACCCAGTTTCCACACAGTATCCCATAAGATAAGGAAAAATTTGATGTAATCTTCCGTTATTGTAACCAAATAAAATTATGGTCAAATATTCCTGGGGGTTGGTGCACAGGGCACGCAGGTAAGAAAAAGCCCAACTACTATATGCGTATTCCTATATCATATAGTTATGGTGTGTTTGTCTACGCCTCCCCCCACTACCCCTTCTACCACATGATGTGTGTTATTTGGTTATGGAGACCTGCCCATGCTCCCCCCCCCCATAAAGTAAAAGAAAATTTTATTTACTTTTCTTTGAATTTAACCCAACAAAATAAAATCACTAAACCCTTATTCCTCCCACCTCCTACTTAGCCCCACAGTATCCTTCCTCGTTCATCCATG
The DNA here is from genome assembly GCF_036245765.1 of Copidosoma floridanum. NCBI lineage: Eukaryota > Metazoa > Arthropoda > Insecta > Hymenoptera > Encyrtidae > Copidosoma > Copidosoma floridanum. The sequence goes on along the minus strand of NW_028321897.1, from coordinate 5,084,027 downwards.
TTAAATGAGTTATATACTATTCCACATTACCCATGAGGGAAAAAAGTCTAAAAATTTTTTTATTAAGTAAATGTATCGTGCGATGAAATTTGCAACGTTTTAATTTTTATATAATTATAGAATAAATTCTACGAAAAGATTTTAATGATAACAAATGAAGAGGTCATCTAATGTAGACTGATAAATGAAATTTTGGCTTCATCTACTAAACAAAAATATTTGTGATTGCCATGCTGCCTCCATAGGACTTAAATAACAACCCTTGATAAATCGAGAAATTTTATCACATATTTTTTTTTTCGTTACAGTACTTTTTTATCTAATTTGTGGAGAGCTCTGCCCTTTTTTTGTAAGTATGATTAAAAATATGTATTATGCTTTGAATAGAAACACAAGATTAAATCTTTATGTGACATTCTTATTTCATCATTCAAAAATAACTTTCAGATTTTATCATCGAATTATCAACTGAAATTATAAATAAAATTATTGTACATTAAATTTTTTTTTCTTCTTCTAAGAGTATGCATTTTTTGTAAAAATTCTAGATAACGTAAAGGTTTTTTGAAATACTAATGCGAGTAATTGGATTTACCGACATTTTCTCATCTAGTACGAGATTTCCAAGGCAACTGTTTTGAATTATTTTTTTTACAAATCCGAATTTTTGTGTTAAAAGGAAGAGTATTATTAGTATATGGGTCATGAAACATGCATTATTTTTACCTAATATTTGTATTTGAGGAATGGCGTATGGAGCGTGCAGGGGTCAAAGCTCACTAGTATGATTATAAAATTTAAGCATGGGATCATGGAGCTGTGACGACCAAGCCACCTCTATAAAAACACATAATTAATTAAGAGTAGTCTACTTTTTTACCATCTCCTTATCTACAATGACGAAATACTTATTAATTAATGTGTGCTGTGGACAAAATTCAATACAATTTAAACTTTTATTTTAAGGAATTTATATAACTTACCACCAAATATTATAAAAATAAGTAAATATTATGTTCGATAAGTAAATAATGGACGATATTATTTTTGTAAAAAGTTTATTAAATTGATATTTTATATAAATAATCTTTTATCATTTTAATTCGTGATACATTTATTTCTTTTCGTAATAGTGTGCGCATAATTAGTGTTTTCCACACTATTTTCTGTGCGGTGTATCAAATTTCCCACACTAAACATGAAAAAAGTGTGTGGAAAATTATTTTCCGGTGTGCGGACAAAATTTTTTACGTTCCAGTGTGCGGAAAACTATTTTTCGGTGTGCGACAAAGATTTGTATTTTCCAGTGTGCAGAAAAATATTTTCCGGTGTGCGGAAAACATTTTCCAGTAAGCGGAAAATAATTTTCCACGCTCTTAAAAATATTTTTACAAAATCTCTCCAAAAATTTGACAAAATATCATACGTTATTTAAAATGTAACTAATAAATTCCTAATACGCAGATAATATTGTGAAATTCAGTGAAAATAACTTGCACATATTGTCTTTATAAATTTTTGAATTTGTAGTAAATCAAACTCCATTCAATTTTAATATTATTTAATTAGACAGTTAAAACGGAAAATTTTTGAAATAAAATTATAAAAATTTAATAAAATTAAGTTTACTTATTATGTGCTCAACTGGCACTCGTCCCCAGCAAGTACTTATGAGCGTTAATCACAACTCGTGCATGAAATCTTCTTTTCTGCACTTGTAGCGTAAATAACTATTTCTTTACTTTGGTACTATTTTTTTCTTTCTTATGATGCATATGATATTTTCTTAATTTTGTCATAACACTATGTACGTTATATTAAAAATTTTTTTTTTGTTTTTGATATATTTTACTAACATTAACCAATGAGTATTATCGGTACTCAAACAAATTTTTATCCTTAACAAATATTTGAACTGTATATAAATATAATTGGAAATTCTGCAAAATTTCTTAATTAAAATTTTTCTGAATCATTACATCGGTAACAAATACAAAAATTATTTTATACAAATTACTATGTATTTGCATAAAATAATTATTGCATTTGTTCTTGATGTAGTTCCCTTAAATGTTTCCTGATAAAAAGAACCACTCCAAAAATTAAGATAACCAAAAAAGTAACATGACAGTACTAGATTCCTCGAAAACTTGATCAGTTTGAAAGTAATACTTAGTCAAATCCAAAGTAACTATAGGGGATCTAGGGGCTAGTTGTAACAACTTTTAGAAAAACAATATAACTTATAACCTGCTTGCTATTTTAACATAAAAAAAGCATTAGTTGATAGCTCAACTACTTCTTTATTATGTATATTCATAAGAAATAATATAAAATTAATAAAAAGGATTGTACACAACATATTTAAAAAAAAATCAGTTAGTACAACTTGTCCCAGCTTGAGGTTAGTTGTGATAACTATGAAACTGGTAGTTACAGCAAAACTAAAGCAAATTTTGATACGTATTTTAACTTTAATTTAGTACTGACAGCTCTAGAAGAAAAAAAATATACTATAAAATAATTTAAATTAGCATTTCGAGTGCCAAAAACCTTTTCGAAGATTTAGATAGGGTTAACACATATTTTTTTGTCAATTGGCTGCTTTTTTGACATTATTTTACATAATATTTTATTTTAAAACGAAAACATTGTATAAAATCATATCCAACAGGTAAACATTTTGAGGATCAAAATCTTAAGTACATTTTAACTTGGTACAAGTTACCCCAAGAAATTTTTACAACTAGCCCCCAAGAGTAATTTTTTATATTTAACGAAATTTTTAAAAATTATGCATCAGAACGGGAATTTTTATGAAATAATATTAAAACTATGTGTATTTTTCAACCATGTGTAAAACTCAATTCGGTAAATCATTAAGTTATTGATGTCTATGCAATTGAATTTTACGAAGTTAAAATTAACGTTACCTAAACAAAATGACTCACGTACACAGATTCGCTCACTGCGCTGTTTGGCAGAATATTGACTATGATGAGCTTATGCCTCATGAAACAAGAATTAAATAAAATATACAATATTGTTCATAAAACTTATACTTTCAGTAAAAATTTTTTTTTCATCCTGCACTGCATTGCTTTTTACCTTAATTACATTTAAATGACTAAGCTATGTTACTTATTACGTATGAAAAAAGTATAAATATATTTTTTAATGTAGGAAAAAAATATTAGAGACCTTTAACCATACCACTGACTACGTATTTTTCATTTGAAAATAATATATTTTATACATGTTTTCTTAGTTTGTTTTCTTAATGGGATTGTTATCTCATTCATTTCAGATAATCAGTTCACAAATTTATGTTTATGAACCATCTAAAAAAGTTTTGAAATATGGTATTACCCTGAATATTATAATACTTGTACACTTTATTTTACTATGCAAATTGATTGATACAAATCAATATTTTACAGTTAATGAATACATTTTTTAAGAGACATCAATTTTGGATTTGTTGCTAGGATTAAGCATCTCAAAATTTTATCAAAATATAGGATTTTAAAAATAATTCTATGTAGATGCCCTTATTTATACTAAATCTACTATGTAATAAAATTTTGACAGTAAGATGATTAATTCCTCCGTATATTTTTCATAATACTTACAAAAAGTAAAATTTGCTGAACAAGTACATCATTGGGATGACTGTTATCAATTTATTACCATCGTAACGTTTTGTTTTTTCAATGTTTATTGTAAATTCGTTTAGCTCATACTCCTACAAATCAACCAAACATCCAAGCTGTCAAAACAGTGACTTGCTGTTCATCCATTCCCAAGGATAAAAATAAGTGCCTCTCTAACGTCACACCATGTCATAAAAAAAATTCAGTCACAACAAGAGGCCAACAACCGAGCCTCCGTAGCGGCCAACGACGAGCAGCAACCTCGTTCCTCGTCATGTATTCCTGATCAACAGACCGACACGTGTCCGTTTACAGGCTCAACCCTTTCCGTACCCGCATACCTATCCGTCAAACCTCGTGAGTCTCTCCGCTCATTCGTCCGCCTCTCTTCCAGCCCCGGAGTGTCGCAAGTGCCAGTTCTCTTGTTATCAACGCTGCCTCGTCGAATCAAGACGAACGGATGGAAGAAAAGTGGGCTATGCTTGAGGTTGAAAAGGAAAAAAAATTATAAGAGTCAAGAAAAAAAAAGGTACAAAACAAACTTGATTTTTTCATCAGGGAAGCATGACCAGACAGCTGGCAGCGGGAGAGGAGAAGCGCGTGAGCAGTGCGTATACGTGGGAATGTGCGTATGTGTGTATGTGTGTGTGTGCGTGTGTGCACATAATGTGCGTGCGTCGCATGACCTTGCGCCGTTGAAAGAGAGAGTGAGAGTGAGAGTGACGGCTGGGACGACATGTGGTCTCTATATGGATCGCTCTCGTTAGAGAGAGATGACAAAGATATACCAGAAATATGACAACAATTGTATGTATGAGTATTTTTATTGGAAAAAACTTAACTATGTTTCACATAAACATGTAATTATAAAAGTTTTACTTAATATCAAGTAGTTTTTATCACAAAAATCATTAAATTTTTCAATATAAGTCCACGTTTCTCGTTCATAATACATACTCTATATATTATGAACTAAAGACGCAAAGCTTTATATGTATATATACATATACTTTTTCATAGCATCAGAGAGCCTAAAACAGAGTTAAAAAACAAGGGTTGCCTATAAAATAATGGTATAAAAAGCTTTGTAAATATGTTTAAAGATGTTTATGGAGTATTTAAGAACTTTAGCAACATGAAAATTATTGGTTTTTCATATCTTTTTTCATGGATAAAAGTGGCCATTTTCGAATTTTTTTGAACTTTAATAATTATAATCTCTAAAGTATTAACTTTAGAGAAGAGTTGCAAGATAATTTTTTTGTTTAAAGTCTAAAGATAGTAAACAAATTTTTTTTGAGACAACACAAACAATTTGCAAAATTCGTTTTAAAAAATTGTTTAAACAATTATTGCCTAACATTTAAGTCTGGCAACATGCAAATTCGATTTCAGGAGACCATTTTGCATAAGTAAATGCAAAAAAACTGACTATAAATATTTTCACCGACAGATGTGAAGTTATTTCCCCCTCTAATTGGCCTGTAGACTTGAACCCAGCACTACGTTTAAACAAGTTTAAATCATTTTGAAAAGTGTTTGTCCAATTTCCGTGGCTTATTATTATACTTGACACACTAAGTATATTGCATTTACTGTATACCAGGAGAAAATTTTATTTTTTAAATAACACTAAATTTGTTATTTTCAATTGCTACAAGTAATAGTTTTTATTATTTATTCTGATGTGGTCGAAGTGTTTCTTATATAAAATCTATGAGAGAAAAATGTGACCTTTTACTGTAATAGAAATCCTTCTTATATTTTTTTACATTGAAATAGAAATATAATCTCATGTATCTCATGAGCAGCAGTAAGGTAGTTTTTTTTACAAAATTCAACATAGTATACATAACTCGTCATTAAATGACGGGCATTGGTAGAGAATAGTCATACCTACACATTTTTCCACATTAATGACTTGGAAAAACAGTTTTCATTCATAATAACTACTGATATATTTATTATTACAAAACACTTTGTATTTAAAAATCTTTATCGAAATGCGTATTATAATGTTGTTATGAACTCAACTACATAGCTTTCAAAGTGCGTCAATCGTCGATAACACCCGAGCTCTTATGTTTAGAGCATTCTATTGGTACCATCACTGTATTTACGTAGATAAGAGATTAAAAATAGTTTGTTTTCAGGCTTACATCAAAGTTATCATAAACTTATTATTTAATTTATATTCCATTGGTACATTTGAAGGACATACATTCTTTTTACAATGTAGAGATCCATTTGTACTAACTTAGTTACAAACTAAAAAAATGAGTAACTAATGATAGATAGAATAATTTTTACCAAGAGAAAACATTTCGTAGATCCAAGAAAACATTAACTTAAATAGTAGTAAGTCAATATTATCTCTAAACAAGGTCATATTTTTTAAACTAAGAATTTTTCCTTATGTAAGAAAGTAAGACAATATTATTTTACTTCTAAAAACTACTTAAGTACTTGAAATTGTTCTGGTAAAAACTGTTTTTGATTCAAAGAAATTTTCTTTTACTACATGTTTTAGGACTGAGTTGATACGAGTTAGGTACATTATTTAGAATTAACCCAAACAAAAGTTTTTAAATGTTCATTTTATGTTATAGGAATGAATGCACGTCATGTAAGTTCATATTTATTCATTTTAGTCCATCTTATTAAACTCTCTCATATTTTAAAATAATGTTACTAACATTTGTTTAATTTCTGCGAGATTTTTTAAAACATTTTGAGCTTTTTAATTACGAATAACAATTTAGAACTTATATTGTAATTCTATTGTAGCTTTTTTTAAGTCAATTGATAGCTTGAAGGTTTAATCATTTCTATGAATACAATAACATTAGTAACTCCAAAGATTTGTGTAGTAGAACGACAAAAAAAGAATTTATATTTAGAAAGTGCATATTTTATTATGTGCATGTATCTAAACATTAAGCGTTGTACATACGGATATTTTTCCACTACTCAACTAACATGCTTTGAAAATCAAAAAGTACTGCATTGCAATAGGATTTTCAAAGAACATGGTACATTACGTCACTAGGGCACAAAGTACAAACATGAGCGCCCGAAGGGCGCGATTGTTGTAGGTTGGTGCCTGAGTCGCGTATAATATTTTTCTTACTGAGGGCGCAAAGTACAATTTTGTGCCCGTGGGCACACTTTGCGCCCAGGAAATTACTTTGGGCCTTAGGGCAGAAAAGTACTTTGGGCCCGGAGGGTGCAAAAAACTTTTCTGTCCGTGGGCCCAAAGTGATTACAAAGGCGCAAAGTGTGACCCGAGGGCGCAAAGCGGCAGTTGCACGTTGGGCCCATGGTAAGAAAAATTAGAATTTTTGGAAAATATGTACAACAAAGTTTATGATCGGGAAAAGTGCAATAATAGTAGATTTCGTCGGATAAGTGCCATCGTCTCCGGGGCTATTTTGCGACCCAAGGGACCTGCGAAGCAGGGCCCGAGGGACGTAAGGTAGCCACGGAGCGATGGCGCTTATGTGGCGAATGCTATTTTTTTCTACCGAGGGCTCACCAGCCTCTCAAAAACGCCCGAGGTAGGAAAATATATATTTTATAGAAAAACTTTTAAAAAATTGCGAAGCCTACAAATCTACAACCTCTAAGCAACAAATGTCAACGTCAATTTAATACAAAATTTATTACACTTGCTGAGATATCTATTAATGTCACAGTCAATAATAAATGCGATTACAGCTCTACTAACATACATAAATAAAGTGTCGCACTTAAGCTCTCGCTGACAATAACACATCTTATTGATTTACAATACTTATAATACGAAGATACAAAACATATATTACAGGGTATGCACGATAGCTCATAAAAAAATTCTTGAATTTTCTTCAAGTAGAATGTCACAATTGATTCCTCTGCTATTTACACTGTCATTGTGAGTTAGAAATTACAGTTTACTGGTCATCCTGTCCTGGATGATGCCATTAAATAATAAAAAAAGGAAATAATAAGAAATTTAGATTGAATATTACTCAGTAGTAGCAATATAAGCTCGATTTTGAGTTTATTACACGTGATAACTACTTTGTCTGTGTAATCATAGAAAAATGTATCATTTTTAAAAAAAGAAAAAATCTCCTAGAGACAAATAAAAACTGATACAGGAAAAAAAAATTTCTCATTATGTTTTCTCCTACAAACAATGAATTTCTCCTTTCTCGCAAAGACCAACATAATAAGACCTTGATCTTCTATTGCTAGCCCGTAAGTATATGGTTTCCCATTCACGTAGAAAAATTCTTTTCAAAAATTGAAAAAAAAAAAAACCTACGAGCTCCACTCCCCTCATAGATCCCCAATGACTGTCCCCATAACTTTCCACCGTCTCCCAACCCGTAAACCATGACACTCGTATTCCTCCCCATAATTTTTTTTTCCTTCTCGTGCAAGTTCACTGCTCCCTCTCACTTTCTTTAGTGTCGTACACCGTAAACCAGTACCTCACACTCGTACACGATGGCCTTGGCCCGCTGTCGCGCCTGGGCCATTGGCAACCGACGCCCTTCGGCAGCTTGGTTATAAAGGGCAAGCATCCCAGGACACCATGGCTGGCGAGCAAGTCGTTTTAGGGCGTAAGGCCTTCGCACACGCGAGCTCATTTTGTGCGTGTGCGCAGAGGGAGAGAGGCAAAGAGAGAAGAGAGAATACGTCCTCAGACAAGGGGAGAAGTCTTGCGATTTTGTTGTGTGTGCGTGCTAGCGTGCTTGCTTTCTTGTCTGTACGTAGGTACACATATGCTAGTGCTGCCATCCTCAAAAGTCTCAAAACAAAAAATATATACCTCACAGGAAGGGTGTTATTTGATATGGGCTAATGCTGTCTGATTAGTCTATATGTTAAAAAGGGGATGTTTAGAGCAAGAAATAGGAATGCGTTGATCGAAATTCAAATAACTAACAAAAGAATTCTTTTCAATGCATGGTTTTATGACTGGTAAATAACTTTTTTTTCCTTATACTCAATTGGTCATTGTTATGGTTGACTATAGGGTACATCATGATGATTTTGGTATTTATTGAAATTTTGGAATATAGAAAACTACTAATGTTGAATAAATATATTTTTTCACGACTCTTTAATAAGTTTTACGAGGATATTAAAAAAATTAAAACTGTCTTCAAAATACTCTTCCATATAAAAACAAACGTGATCAGAAGCTGCTTAGATCTGTATTCTATGTTTTGCAGCAATTCTATGTATAATTCCATTTTTAAGTTAACCTAAGAAAATGTTTTTATTTAAAAAAATTTGGGGTACGTCACATTAAGAAATTAAAAATTATCATATCCCTAATTTATAATTAGATATATCCCACTTTTACTATCCCACTTATGATACTTACTAGGTAAGTTGAACAAGTTATCAGTTTGTAAATATTACATAATTTTTGTTATTCATGAATACATTTATTATTATACTTTATAACTTTTGTTTACAATGCACATATGATACGACTCATGTGATACAAGGGAAATGGAAACAAAAAATTTTGAATTATACATGTGCACGTATAAATGTAAATTATATCAATCTGATATCTTAAATCAAGCGAAATCTTTCAAATACAATATTTATACGCTACACTTCCAGCTGCCCGTACTCTCAGCCCATCTTATAGCGATTCCTGAGTGCAGAAAGCTACAGCAGCGGTGCAAGGGCAAATATCCCAAGCCTTGCAGCTGCATCGTCGAGCATAAGCGAGCTTAAGCGAGAGAGATGGAGGGGACGAAAAAAGTTAAATAAACACTCTCGTATGTGCAAGGGTCCGTGCGTTTGCGTGCAGACGTATGTGTGTGCACAGAGAGTAGCAGCTCTCCTCTGGGATCTCCTTCATCTCCTTCTGCTATCCTGTTCGTTATAGTCTTCAATTTGACTTTCACTTCTGGCTGCCCTTGGCAACATCCGCAAGTTGTATGGCATACGTTGGGTGCTCAAGCCAAGAGAGCCCCCCTCAGCCTTGCTCCCTCTTCCATAGCAATTTCATTTCTCTTCTTCTCTTCCGAATACTCATGCTCTTTGTTTTCATTCTCGGGCGTTCTGCTTCCGCCCTTTTTATGGTACATGAATGAAAAGAAAAAAAGAATACCGAAGGGAGAATAAAAGGGCTATTCAGTGCTCACTGTTTACGGTCCTTTGCTGCGATGAAAGAAAAGGAAGAAGAAAAATGGAAGGGAGCGGCGTTACGAAGGGACCCCTCGTCTTCTTCCTCGCTGTTCTTGTCCCGAAGGGCTGCTTAAAGGGTACCAATGTGGTGGACCAATTCGGCTTCCATGGTATCCTAGTAAAAGTGCGTAGGCGGACGCCCTTTGGATTTGTGACTCGAGAGGCCCCCTGAATTTTGATGGGCTTCTCGTATTCTTCAGAGATTTTAGTCAAGTTCCCTTTCGTAAGCGAAAAAGTTTTACGCCTGTCTTTACGAGCCTGTCTATTACTGCTACTTCTTGTAGCTATTCGATACACTCGTCGTTAAATGACTTATTAAGGTTTAATATAAATGTAGAGCTTATAAATAATTAGCCAGTTATTAAAATTTAGTGTATATTTTTCATCATTTTTACAGTACAGAAAACTGTCTTGTTTCGTAATTTGACTAGATATGACACATACATTAAAATATCAGATAAGAAATCTGACTAATTTATGACTGAATTGACATGTTATTTATTAATTTTTTTTTTTTTTTTTTTTGCAACATGAGCAATAAGTGATGTTGATATTGATGGGCTGATTTGAAAATTAAAAAATCACCGTAATTTCAAATAAAAACTCTCTCTACCGATTAATTAACACCCGAATGGCCTTCAATACTTTTAACGAATATTCTAAAACACCCTTCAATTATACTATAATTTTTATTTGGATTTAGATAAGTTATTGTAAAAATATAATTTTTTTAGAGCACGCTGTGACTCATACCGCAGTTACAAGTTCTCTATTGTAATCTTGATTTCTGTATAAATATTTTTTTATATTTTATCGTATATACGTGATTCCTTAACTATCTCTTTTTTTCTTTCTTTGAAAGAGTTATACTCTTAGTACTAGTAATTTTGCCTTAAAGATAAAATTTAAAAAATAAATGCAGGTCTATATAATTATTTTAAATACTCGTACAGCATTTTAGCCATCAAAATGAGAAATTAATTAGTGTTGTCTGTTGTACGTTACAAGTTGATGTTATGAGTGAAAATTAAACTACAGTTTATTTAAAAACATTATTTCATACAAATAAAAGCATTATTTAGGTTTTGTAATGCTATGAAGAAGTCTGAACGATGATTACTTAATCTGCATACGATGCATCGAAACATTCAATAAAAGGGCCTAGCCATTTAAGAGGGTAAAAATATCCTAAACGATTGTTTTAATCAAACTTTCTAGATCAGAAAGCATAATAAAAACATATTTTTATGTCACATTTCTGGACCACTCCCCATACTTATATTTATTTCTTATAATAATTTATACAGTCTTTTTGAATTTATTTGTTGTAGTTAGAATGCTAGAATACCTGGGATATTAAAGTTTTTTTTTCGACCTGTTTTATCACTTATAAAAATTAGAAAAAATTTTTGTTGTTAAATTTAAATATTTAGAGAAGTTCGAAAAATTCTTAAAAAGACCCTTTTTCAATATAACACAAATTTTTTATCGTACTACAATTTTTTTAGATTTTTTAAAGTAATTGTATTCAATTACAAAACATTAAAACTGCGGTTTTAAGATACATGGGCATTGACAGTACAACAAGCAAATGCAAAAAGGCCTTATAAAACTTCTACTTATAAGTATTTTTTATGATGGTTCTGTACGATTTTTTTTGTTATTTTTTGCAATAATAATGCAGAAAAATTTTAGAAATTAAAGTTTCTAATTTTTTATGACCTGTTTAACCATTAACATGAATTAAAAAATTTTTTTAAATACATTTTGAAATATTAAATAAACAAAAAAAATTTTTAGTATTTTTGTGTTAAATTAAAATGTCCAGAAGTGTTCCAAATTTTTAAAAAAATTCTAGAAAAAACTTTCTGTAAGTAAGATACTGAAAAAAAATTTTGCTAACAAAATATTTAATTTTTCTATTACTGTAGTTTTTTTTTAATTATTAAAAATGTTTTCACAGGTCAAAAAAATATAACTACAGTTTTTTGCGTATTCTTCAATCTATATTTCTTTAAATAAATCCAAAAGTAGCTTCATAAAACACTACGTATATTTATCTCTTACAATAGTCTTATATAGCCTTTTTTTGTACTCATTGGACGTAGTTAGAATGCAAGAAAAAATTAATACAATACAATTTTTTTTTTTCAACCTGTTTTATCAATTTTAAAAATCAGAAAAAGTTTTTTAAAATGAGCATTAAAATTTCAGAGGTACAAGAATTAAAAAAAAAAATTTTTTTTTAATTTTTGAGTTCAAATTTAAATACTTAGAGAAGTTCGAAAATTAAAAAAAATTATAAAAAAAATTTTCGTATAAAATAATTTTATAAAATATAGCCTCTTTGCAGTATTTATCTGTCATAGTAAGAATGCTAGAATATCTGAGACATTATTATTTTTTTTTCTTTCTGTTTTACCACTTATGAATATTAAAAAAAAATTTTTGTAAAGGACTTTGAAATTTCCAAGGTAAAAAAACTTTTTTTTTAATTTTAAAAAATTTTTAGTACTAACTTTAAATGTTTAGAGAAGTTTGAAAAAAAAAGAAATTCTTGAAATGACCCTTTTTAAATATTAGTCAAATTTTTTACCATACTGCAATTTTTAAGATTTTTTAAAGTAGTTGTATCCAATTGTCAAACATAAGAACTGTAGTTTTAAGGTATATATATGCATGGATACTACAACAAACAAATGCAAAAAGGCCTAATAAAACTTTTACTTATAAGTGTTTTTTAGGATGGTTCTGTACGAATTTTTTTGTTATTTTTTGCACTTTTAATGCAGAAAAATTTTAGAAATTAAAGTTTCTAATTTTATAGGACCTGTTATACCATTAATATGAATTAAAAAAATTTTTTTGAATACATTTTAAATATTAAATATACAAAAAAAATTTCTAGTATTTTTGTGTTAAATTAAAACATCCAGAGGTGTTCCAAATTAAAAAAAAAATTCTAGAAAAAACTTTCTGTAAGTGAGATACTGAAAAAAAATTTTTCTAGCAAAATATTTAATTTTTTTATTACTGTAGTTTTCTTTTGATTATTAAAAATTTTTTCACAGGTTAAAAAAATTTAACTACAATTTTTTGGGTATTGTTACATTGTTACTACCTTAATTAAATTTAAAAGTAGCTTTATAAGAATCTGATTATATTCATTTTTATAATGGTATTATACCGTATTTTTTGCAGTTACTTGTCGTAATAATAGTGCATGTAAATTTAAGACATTAAAGTTACTTATTTTTTTTACCTTTTTTATAACTAATAAAAATTAAATTAAAGAACACTCAAAAATATTAAACATCTAAAAATTAAAAAAAATTTTTGCATTAAATTTAAGCGTCTAAAAATTTTTAAAAATTTTTTGAAATGTTTGAAAATTTTCTAAAATTCTAGAAAATTTTATCTTTAAGTAATGAACTACAGAAAAAGTTTTTATTGCGAAATACTGAATTCTTATACTACTGTAATTTTTTAAAATTGTTAAAAGCGGTGTAACAGGATTAAAAAATACAAAAAAATGATTTACAGCCTTTTTACATTTATTTTTTGTAGTGATGGTGCAAAAAATTCTAGATATCGAAGCTTCATACATTTTTGAGACCGTTCTACTACTAATAAAATTTAAAATTTTTGATAAATATGCACTGTACAGTGATAAATATTAAAAAAAAATTTTTTCAATTTTTGGCGTTAAAATAAAATTTTCAGAGATGTTTGGAATATTTAAAAAATCCCAAAAGAGACTATTTTTGTGTGATGTATTAAAACAATTTTTTTTTTTATCAAATACTGAAATTTTTCTATTACTGCCAATTTTCAAAAGATTTCTTAAGGTTGTGTAACAGTATCAAAAAATAAAAGTGTTTTGGTTTTGTTATGGTTCTATGTTGTCACTACTATATATAAATGCAAAGAAAGCATCATATTATTACCTCTAATGAGAATCGCTTTTTTATAACGGATCTACATAGTTTGTTTAAATTATATTGTTGTAGTAATAATGCAAAAAAAAGCCAGAATAAATGCTAGAAATAAAATTTTTTTATTACTTTTTCATTTTTTTTGCAACTAATGAAAATCAAAAAATGTTTCAAAATGCAAACTTCTGAGTATTAGAAACTTGTTTCTATGTAGGCGAGTATTCTTTGTACAAAAATAATTACGTGCTTATTAAACCAAGATAGAAGTAAAACAACTTAAATATAGACAATAACTTTAAAATTTTTAGCTATTTTTGTAATAATATAATATTTACAGATGTACTCTTCCATTTTATAAAAAACGATTACAATTATTCTATAACCAATTTTTCGACTTTTATTTCTGTTATTCATATGATTTTGTGATGTTACTAAACTGTAAGGGTATCTAAATATGTGCGAATGAACTTAGTATCAGTTAGTGTTTTTTTTTATTTTGATATTTTTATTAAAAATCTTTAATTTTCCGATACGTATTCGTAACTTATAAGTTTATCAAGTGCAAAATACCTAAACGATAACTTCTCTTGCCTATATGACAAAAAGATCTCCTTTAGTAGTACGACTGAATATGATCATTCTAATTCAGATTTCTAGCTTCTGGCGACATACCTACGCAGATGAAGCGAGAACATGTGAGAAGAAAACACGGAGAAGGCGAGTCCTTCCATCGACTCATGAGTTCCTGTCGGCAACGTTTATCTTTAAAACCTCACGCTGAGCACGAACGCACGGAAGAGAAAGAGAAAACGACCCGCATACATAATGCCTTATTTATTACGGACCATATACCTGCCACACAAGGGAGCCTCGTTTCTAACAACTGCAAGCCAGGACAAAGAGGAGGAGGAGCCGGGGCTCCTTTGTTAGCCGAACCCACGCGCCCACCTGATCATTATCGCGCCTCGAGCCGCTGCATACTAATCTGCCTCAGGGCTGCCGCAATTAGGAGAACATGAAGCCATGGAGCCTGCGAATTTACGCTCTTTCTCTCTCTTATTCATCTCCCTTTCGTTCCTTTCTTGTACTTGAGGCCCCGAAGGACGATGACCAGGACGACGATAATTGAGATTATACGCTGATAATAATGACTTTAAAAAACGACGCAGCGTAGGGGGTTTTTGCGTTGTGATCTCTGAATGTAAAATTTTTTTTTTTTCAATTCCATTTATTACTTGAAAATTTTTGGAAAATGTATATTTTGATTAATAAAACTTATTAGTTAAAGGTGCGTTAATTTCTTGGATTTTTTAATAATGGAAATCTTGAAAAATTTTCACAGGTTGCACACGTAGAATACGTTTGATATAAATCATTTTAAAGAAGCAAAGAATAAGTCACAAGTTTACTGTTGTTTTCACAATTTTAGTTTAAATTATCAAGTAAATTTTAATGAAGGTGCTAATTTTTGAACCAAGTCAACAATGACAATAACGATAAGAAAGACAAAAACGATAATAAATAAACGCTAAAATCGGAAGTACTTTGTGTCAATTAGTAATAATACCATAGTTTGAACAATTGTAAATATATTAACTTGTTAAGTAAAAGTTTAAACTATCAAACACAAATACTGTGAAAAATAATATGAAAAAAAAAAGATTTATTGTTATTAATAAATAAAATTGTCATTATATCGATTACGCTTTATTAAATGTCTAAGAAAAATTCTAGTTCTCATCAAATTTACTTATACTTACAAAAACTAAAAAAGTTGTCAGATGAGCAGTTGCTGAGTTGTTGAAGTCCTCAAAACGTTTTTTCACATTATAAACTACAATTCATAACAATTGAATTCAAATCCAAATATATTCTTCATGAAGATATTTGTACTACGATACGATCCCCTGCAACAGCTAATAAGAAAGAACTGAAAAAGAAGATGTTAAGTACAAAAGGCCATCAAAAGTCACGTTGACAATGGCCAGCAAAGACCAGCTTCCAAGAGTAAAAAGGATTCAGAAGCAAGAGAAGGAGGAAAAGACTGGATGAACTTTTTTTTTCGTTTCGTCATCAGGATATCATAGGAGGGCGCAGGGTTAGTCCTAACCCAGCCAATACGCGTATACATCTATATTCTTGCGTCACGCACATACAGGGTCTCTCTCACTCGACATCCGTACACACCCAACCCGTTGGTTGTTATAGTTAACAGTTCAGGCTCGGCTGCTCGCTCATTGGAGGAACGGGCACAAAGCCGCTCGTAAAAGCATGGGTGATTGCTCTCACGCCTCTTCGTGTGCAGTGGGTGTGGAAAAGACAAATCGTTCGGATGTCAACTCCACCAGGCTACTATATTCTCGAGGAAGCTGCTCGGCTCCGCAAATTCAGAACTGGGCCTTTGGAGTAGATTTGTGCACTGTTTTGATTATTTTTCTTTGGTTTTTAAAACCACTAAGTATCATCATCTCTGGCCATTATTTGGTAGAATGGGTTTTTTTTGGGATGTCTATGTTATAATCTGATTTATGAGCAATGTGCTTAAGTTCCCTAGTTCATTTTACTTGTTAACGATAGGAGTTCATTGCAAAAAAAGGTCGTAATTTGAAAAAAAATTCAGGAATCCTTAACCAAACATTGCAATGATTAATTATAAAATGTATTCATGCACTGAATGTATATTACTTATAGTTAATTATAATTTAAAACTTGTCTAACTTCCTAACATAAACAGGTAAAATACCACTTAGAGAATATCCACTTATGGAAAAAGAATAAATCTCATAAAAAAACTTGATAACACTGATATTAGCTAGTGCAAACTTGATATTAATTGTCTAATGCTTGAAAGTTTTATGTTTGATCTTGATACTTGACAATCAATTTCACTCTTCAATTTGCGTCAACTAAATAATGTTTTATTTCTAATTGGAAATTAAACGTATGCTATTTACACTTTTTTTTGTGACGTTAAAAAGTCTTTATGAAAAAATAATCCTTCAAACGATTTTCTCTATTCTTCAATATTCGTCACATGTATTATAATTAGATGATGTCCCCTAAAAAATTTACATAAACTACTTGGACAAATAATTAGTTTTGCATTCCATATTTTACTCTGACAAGAACGCTAACCCAAGTACATATATTTGCCTCGATTCCCCCACCAGAAATCCGAGACCCCTGATACTTTTAAAATACCAACTGGTCCATCCGCGTCAATATTTCCAATCCGTGTACAGTCCGCGTATATCATAAAGCTCTCCCACGCCCTCCCTCTACACAAGAAAAAAATCCCCCCTTTCGCACGCGCGAACCAACCAACAAACGGCACCTGGACGTGCATGTTCATATGCATCGTTATAAGCTCCCGATCGATGGGAGCAAAACTGAGGAACAAAAACACGGTCGATCCCCAGTCCCCTTACTACTCGTGACCCTCAGAAAAATCCCTTAGAAGCTAATGATTGAATTACCGAAAGGTGCTCCGAAAAAGGAGGTGGAGAGTGACATTGTGACGGAGACACGCGTCAAAGACACTCGGCAAGATTTGTAGAAGTGATCGGTAGTAGGATATCATGTTGCTTCGATGATAGGCTCGCGTTGATTGGCCTACCACTGGCTCGACGTTCGTTATAGATTATTTGGCTCTGAGGCTGGTGTACGTGTACACACGAACGCACACCACAGGTATCGATACCTCGTCAACGGGGTACGATCGAGTGTATCGACTGCAGCGGGAGAAAGAAAGAATGTGTGCGCACGCTCCTCCCACTGGAATTTTTTTTCGCCAAACAACCGCACGCACAATCAGGAAATCATGACACTCGCTGTGTTTCTGTACTGCGGCTGCTGTGTGGGCCAACAGGTTGTCTGACTCCCACGCGTGTATACGCCCTCTCTCTGTGTAGCTTTGGGCGAGTACCTGAATTTTGTATGTGATAACATTGGATGCTGTAAGTTTATGTCGTAATCAGATTGCGCATTACGTTCTTACCGAGTACATATATCCTGTAATAATTTACCTGTACTCGGCAAAATCGTCCATGAGTGGGTGATTAAGTGTATCAAGGGTTGGGAAAATTAATTGTTCAAGAAAAAGGTTTTTGATTGCCATTGGGGTGTACTTGTGATAACATTCAAAGTAGGACAGTTGGTAACTTGGGGAGATTCAAGGATGAAACTTGCTAGAAAAATGTTACAGTTAGGACTTATGATTTTTTATTCAAAAATTTGACATGAATTATGTCCTGAATACTGCCGGAAATGCAAAGTTGAAGTCAATAGTTTTTATGTACTTTGGTATTATTTGGTCTATTCTCTCTTTTCAGCTGTACATTCCTTCCTCTATAGTTACATTCTATGCCGATTCCTTTTGTAGCATTTTATAAATTCTCTTCTTTGGAATGGCCTTAATATATATTCCTCTATTTTGTGTCCTCTTATGTACGTGCTAAAAAATTTCTCAATTATTGCACTAATATCTGCCAGTCAATGTAACTTTAGATTTTTATCTCTGATCCTGGCATTTCATCTTTATTCTTCGATCTTCCACTTTTTGTCTTTAAAAATTATTCCATACAACTTTTGGTCTACATCTCTATATTTTGGCCTTCTAGTCTAGGAATTCCTGATAGCCATTATTTTTCAGGTTTGAATATAAGTGCGAAGGGTAATTCAATATTGTAGAGTCAAATGAACTAGTATCTAGCCACGGCTGCAAAGAGATAAATAGAGTTCTTACCCTGAAAGGGTGTACATGTAAATATACAGATTAATTTCTAAGTGTAACATCATAAAAGATGTCATCATATTAGGAGGAAGTATTTACCACTCGATTTGTATTTTCTGATGACCCTCAATTCTATCGACAGGTATTCTCATTCTTAGGTTAAAACTTTTAGGAGAAAAACCGTACAACTTATTTAGTCTTACAACAAGTGTACGAAACTAGACTATCTGATAAAGATAGCCAATTTTCAGGTCTGTTTCACACAGAATTTTGCATTACTATAAAATTAAACCTAACTTTGTAATGAGTACTATTCAGGGACGGTCTATTTTACCCAGTTCACTTAATACCTCGTTATTAAGTCTTAGAGATACATCGGACTACACTATGGGAGTGATATCAAGCTAAAGTGAGATAAAAAAACAAGCCCTGCAAATTATTTGAATCACATTGTTCACGAGGTAGTTCGAAAATCATACACAAAAATAGCGATTACTGATAGTCTTCGAGAATCAACAACTCGGTGTGTATCGATTTGATAGAAAACCGAGAGAAAACTATGGAAACTGATCATGAGCCGTTAATACACTATAACAATGACATATAAAAAAATACCAAATATTTGATTTAATTGGCTCAAAGTAGAATTGAGGAATATAGTTTTGACGTCATTCATTGGTCTGGCATATTCAAATGTGAGTGTTGAAATCGCCAGAATTCCGGTTTCAATTGGAACTTTAAAATATCGTGAGTATAATAAACGTATGTCTATGAAATGGGTTCATGAAAATACATATATTGGAAACGTTATAAGATAAAAAAAAAGTTGAGCAATCCAACCAAACGAATAGTACATTTCATAGTTCACACATGCAGTGAAGAAAAAAAGATTTCATTATTTTTCTGTAAAAATATATAAAAGCGTATTAAATTTACGAACATAAAACATTTAAGGCTTCTTCACCAAAAAAACGAAGATATTGTCTTTTTTTTAGTCTCGTTATGAAAGCCCCTCAAAAGTGAGTAAAAAATGAAAAGATAGCGTTACTAATTCAATATTATCTATTGTTTTACATTTAGTTAAAAATAAAATTTGGATTTATAAGCGGATGTTTATCTTGATAAATGATTACGAAATTATTAAAAATTTTCATTGTTTAGTATTAATAATGAAAGTGTTGTGTTGCAGCTATATAAAAAAAAATAAATAATTAATAACAGGTACAGTTAGCGCTTAAAAACGTAAAAGTAACTAAAAATTGTGAAAGTAACCTTTTTGCATAAGAACTATGTACAATATTATAACTTAGAACTTATATAACAAATAAAATAGTTTATAAAATAATGTTGATTGATCCAAATCAGAGGAATAATCGTTTTATAGTATGTTTTTCCATATACTTTTCCATGGATAATATATATAGTAGAACGGTCCTATAAGTAAAAGAAAAGTTTTTGAAGAAATGTATATTACCACCACCTGATTAACTATCAAGAAGGAATGAATCACTTTCAAATTTGTTAATTGATTTTTCTTCCGAATAATCGAAATTTAACATAAAAAGGGAGGTTGATTTCAACCAAAGAGAGATTTCACACAAATTCTTTTTTACCCTATCAACTTCTAATGAACATATATATTTGCAGAGTCGTTAAAAGTCTTACAATATCAGTAAAAATCTTAGGCCTTGGAATATTTACTAAAGTTATAAAATACGCAGCCACTCAGGCTTTAAATTATCGTAACACGTAGCTCAGTTCGACGTAGTGGGGGTTGCTGTGTAATGGAGCGTACTGGAGGTAAGGTAGGGTAAAGTGATTCGATAATGTTGGTTCAACTAATATAAACATATACTACACATACATATATATTTCTATCTTCTGATCGGGCGTGGTCGCGTTATACGCTAGACGGAAGACATATTATTCCAATCCTCTATTTCATCACGATCGAGAGGTGCAATCATTCTAAATCAGTTTTAAGTACCAGCATAGAGAGCCCAAAGTACACCATAGAGTGCAATGGGGAGCCCTGAAAGTGGTCATGAATCTCTGGCTTTGTTTCAGCTGCCGAAACTATTAATTCTTCTGAGTATTTTTTCAGGTGTGTACAATCATTAAAAAATTTAAAAACTAATATACATGAATACAAAGCTGTTGTTATCAGTTACTTGTCCACATATGTTTTCGGCTGGTAGGATCAATAAATGCCAGGGAACATGATTTGTTTAAATTACTTCAGTTCAATTTGCATATACTTTGCGAATAGAAAACAATTCAAGTTCAGTTAAAAAACTCTATTTTATTAATTTTAACTTAGTTGTTTCTTGTAAATTAAAAACGAACTATTCTATATTGATTCTATCCCACTACTTAGTGTTTTACCTTACAAAGACTGCGACTGTAAATGGACCATATACATATCCATACAAAGATTACGTAGAATCAATTTTGTTTATTAACTGTATACAGATTTACAATCTGTATTTAAAATTTTTTCACTTGGGTAATTTTGTTGAAAAAAATAGTGCTGTATAAATTGAACAGGAAATTAATTAAATTTTTTGTTTTATTTCTTTAATCGCAAAACATAAACTTTTCGTTAAGAATGTCTGATGTTGTGAGATAAATATAAGTACTGACCTGTGTATTTTTTAATCTTTTTTAATTTTTGAACTTTCTTAAGAATTCAATAAAGTGTCTATTATTCTTGACTGGAGGTTAAAACCAGCTTGTTCATCAACTACTTTCAAGTGGTACTGTTCGACTGAATGTTTAGTTCTCCTGATTCGATGAACGTATTCTTTTGAAAGATTTTTTTTTTTACTGATATAACGTATTCTATTAAGATTTGACAGTAATTTTCGGAAAATTAAGAGAACTTCTAAAATGCATCTTTATACTTTTTACATTGAAAAGTTTTAAATTATAATTGGTTTGGTTTTTCTTGAATCCAAGGATAGCTTATTCATTCCCAACATAACAGAAATCTCAACATCAATTTTGAAACCAGTTTTTTTTTAATAACACATGATGTTACTTCATTTATGTCCATTTGCATCATGTTACGGAAAGAATTGACGAATTTTGGGTTAACATCAAGGAGTAGGATTCATATTTTAAGTTATATGAATATCTACCTTCATTTTGGCTGCAACATAATTCGAAAAGCTTGTTTGTTAAAAAATTTGAGAGTGGAGAAATATTTATCAGCAGATACATTTAAATCTTGATAAATAACTTGTAAGTAAAATATAATGAACTTAACCTTCGAAATAGTACTTTTTGTTGTATATACTATAGACATTCTCAGACCTAAGATACGTGCAGTAAAGAACACATTTTCGATTTTAGATTCTCTGAAAATTTGTGATTCAAAATATATACATCAGATAAGTGTGGTTTTTTACTTAATTGCTGCAATAAGAAATTAGCTATTAAAATTTTTTTTAAAAATACAAATAATATTATACCTAAACTATGTGGCAGACAAATCTCCTACACCCAACCACAGCATACTGGCCTCTCAGTAATCTTTTTAAAGTTTCCAATAAATACAATAATGTAGTTACAAGTTTTTTAAATAAAATTAAAAATTTTCAAGTAATTTCTTCTGACAAACGTGGGTGCAAAAAAATTTAGTCCTCTAAGTGAATAGCAAAATTTTTGGATAACTATATTTTCCACAGTTCAATAGAAAAACTGTCCAAGTTAGTACCCCTTTTTTCATTTACTTCTATTGTAAGTAAGAACAGATCAAACTCAATTTGTAGGTTGTTACTTACCCACTCAATCCAGTTACTTTGTAAAAATCATGAACTATGAGTTCAACTTAACAGTAAGCGTAATTAAGAGTAAAACTTAGGGTAGTGACTCCTTGATATTTTTATGTGTATTATGTTTACCACCGAAGTATTGCATAAGCTAGCAAACAGTCAAATTTACACGTATTATGAAGCTGTATTATTGCTGAAGTTTCCCTGAGAATGAATTAATATTATGAATTGGAACTATCTCTCTTTTTTTCATAGAACTAACTAATAAGTATCATGTTTACAGGCTGCACTGGATTCAAGCCTCAGCTATATCCTAATGTTACCGAGTTACGTATTAATGAAGGAGAAACTCTTAATATTACGTGCATGAGTCATGGATATGTAAATTTCTACCACACGTTAAACCGCATTACAGGCACGGTCAGTTAAACAATTTCAGAGATTTAAGTTTATTTTGGTTGTTCAAGTATAAATGTTTTAACGAAGTAAATATTTTAACTTTATATTTATGAAATAGATTACTTCTCAGTTCCATATTACACCGAATGGCAGGAGCACCCATAAGACATTTATAAGACCATCAACGGTTTTTGGAGACACTGGCTGGTATTGTTGTGCTGATGAGAGTAAGCAAATAACGAACATGAAGTACAAAGATTACAACGATCCAAGTGCCAGCTGGATTTATATTTATGTCGAATGTAAGAGAACTGAAAATTTTATTTCTTCTTTTTCATTATTTTTTTATTATAATTTCTATACACAGTAATACTCGTATACGTAAAAAGTGAAATAAACTTATTCATATTTTTCCATAAACAGCTAACAGAAGTGCGTTTGTACGCGTTTATGACGAGTGGGATTATTTCTCAATGCTCGGATGCACTGAATATCAGGTTCTTCCATGCATAACGACTTCCCCTAAATTTAAAGTTACTTTAAAAAAAAATGGAAAAGTAATACGCTGCAATACTATAAAATACTTTTACATTCATGCCCGAATTTCACACTCTTTTTATACTATACTATATTTTAATAATCGCAGGTGGTCAAAAGCAAAAAGATAAATTTTGATCCTAAAATTGGTTACATCATCAAAGATATAAATTGGCCTGCAGGTTATTATGAAGAATACACTTGTGAAGCAAATTTGAATAATGTTCCACACATGATAATAATGAGTACTAGTTATTCAATGCTTCAGGATTGTATGACTAAACCGATTTTGCAAGTACATGGTCCAAACGAGGCCACTGTGGGCTCAAGTCTGAGAATCAAATGCATTGTTGAAGTCAGGAGAGAAGCTATTTACGACATCTCATGGGAGGTTCCAGAAAATACGGTTAAATTATGATATCTGTCCACTATAATCATACATTTTTTATGATTACTTACAATATTTTTATTACATTTTTTTGTTACTTTTTGAAATTGTAAAGTGTGTGCATTATTCAGACTTCTAGGATAGTTCCAAACACTGTTAAAGAATATCAAGGATTTTATGGCGTATTTGATCGATTAATGTCTGAGCTTATTATTGACAATGTGACTTATGGTGACGCGGGAAAGTATATTTGTCATGTAAAATCATCGTTTAATGAATCAAAAAGTTCCTATGTACAAATCTGCGTATATGGTAAGCCACTTTGGCATCTTCGATTACTCTTGCTTAACAATAAAAATTTTTACGCATTATAATTTGTTTACTGTAGAAACTAACAAACCATACATTACATTAACAACTGATAATAAAAGAAAACGATCAAAGGATGGCGAATCAGTGACTTTCTTAGCTGTCATCGATGCATGTCCAATACCCACTTTAGAGTGGTAATATATTACGATGTTTTATTGCATAAATATGTACAAAATCGAATTTTTTGGTTGATCATAATTACAATTATTTTACTCTAGGATTCATCCTATGGATTATAAAATGAGCATCGGCCATGCAAATCATTCAAGAGTACAAAATAATATTTCAATTATCAAGTTGACAAAATCAAGTATCAATATCAATGACATGGGAACGTTCACGCTCAAAGCTAAAAATGCTGGAGGAGTAAAACAGTTGAAGTTCCATCTTGAAGTTAATGGTACATTTAAATAGATTAAGCCCTTGTAAAATAAAAATATCTTAAACTCTACAAAACTCTGGGGCTCGGATGATCCAAAAGTTCATTATTTTTTAGTTTCAGTTATAAAATTTTAAGTCAGTGTAGTTTAATATTTTGTGTTTTGAAATAACTATACAGTAAATAATGGGCACAAATAGTACAAAACTTAAAGTACTGCAGCTTAATACTTTAGCACTAATATTCCAGTTTTAAGTTCCAGCAGTTACGTCATTCAATATCGTATTTCATTTTGTAGTTTAAGCCTTTGTTAAAGACTGAAAACATTTTTTGAGTTTTAATTTAAATTATCTCATTTATAAAAATAGAAAATTACTTATATGACACGAAAATTCACCAAAACTAAAAAATTGCGGAATTAAAAATTTAAGTTTGTTACTAAAATGTTAAAGATAGTAAGAAATATCGATTTGTATGGAGCTATTGCTAGGTTGATAGTCGTTTTTTAATTGCAGGTAAGCCAAGCGTTAAATTTGCCAACTCATGTCGTAAATCTTACTACAGCTTTAATGAGACCATGACATTTGTCTGTCTCGTTAATTCCAATCCAAAATCTAATATATCCTGGACTTACATAAGTTATCCGATCCAAGGATTGAAAGGTATCGATGAGACATACAAGTTACAGGTCTGTTCATTTGTCTTATTTAGTATTAACCTTCTTGATCACATTGCAAATTTTGTACGTTTATTCGAACAAATTACGAAAAAAATAACAAGTTTTACGATAATTTAGTTTTTGGAGAGTTCAGGAGCAGATATGCGAAATGGAAGTCTTACAACTCAGTCAGCAGTTACAGTAAACTTGCAAGAAGAGTCTACAATATCATGCAAGGCTTGCAATAGTTATGGATGCACTTCTAAGTCACAGGACATTTTTCTTACAAGTATGCACATTTAAAATATTATTTTTTTACTTAACACGCGAAATGCAGCTACCTCTTTTCACCCTCGGGCCATACTTTGTCCACACTCGTCCCCTAACACCACGAAAAAAAAAAAAAAAAAAAAAAAAACACTTTTCATAAGGCTTGAACCCACGATATCCTGCACACTAGAAATCAGTATATTTTAGCAGAGCAGCTTTCCCATGTATTTATAAATATTTACTTACCTATTATTAATTTTTTACTTTAACAATTAATGGATAATTGTTTACATAATTTTTTCGTATTTTTTTCTAAATTTTCATACATTAATTTTTGTGTATTGTATAAAAACAATAATTGATTTTTAATGTGTTTTATTGTTTCACAATTTTTCCATTCGTGATTAGGGTGATTTTTTGACTTGAGGACTTTCATCATAGTTACTGGAGGAAAAGTTTAGAGAGGTGAGAGGAGCGTAAATGTATGCTGCAACGCTGGCAATTGTTTTTCTCATATGAATGTATTTACATAACGCTTTTACGCATTCTCAACTCCTTCTTTTTTGTTTTATTAAAAAAAAACTTGTTAATATATTTCAAAATTTAGTAGGTTTATCTAAAAGTAATCTTTCATGCAAAAAAAATTAGAGAATTCTACAGATCATATAAATAAAATTTTGAGTAATTTTTTTATAAAATTACACGTTAAATTGGGGTTCTTTAAAATTAAATACATAAATAGGGTGCAGTGAAGACATTCACTAGCATGTAATACTATGCATCTAAAGAAAGTGACACTATAGGATGGTTAATCTTAACCTTTTAAATTATATTTTGGGTATTAAATGCGGACTAGAAACATAAGTGTGTGAGCATATTATGTGACAGATGGGAGCGTTAAGTTATAGATGTAATCAGCGTAGGTGATAGGAAATTGTTTTGAAATCATTGGAAGATTTGAAGATTCGATGAAAGCCCACAGTCTTTTACTGAACAGCCTATATATTGTTTATATTGTACTGCGCCGTTATATATTGTTTATAATCTTTAATTTATTAAATAATGAAATATTATTTAAAACCGTTTCATAAAAGGTATATTTATAATCATAATTGTATTGTCTGCCATACAATTTCATAGAAGTATAACTTCATACTTGGGTATCCCAAGCACTTACTGTCTACTGGTTTTCACTACAAAATTTTAATTTTAAGATGGAGTATCCAATGCATCTTTAGGAATTATATCAATGAAAAAAAATTTCATTGAAGGTGACAACGTTACTCTTATATGTGCTGGCGTAATTCGAGAAAACGCCAGGGTAGCATGGTATGACGATAAAAAAAAACCTATCGTAGATTCTGGTCAGTTTAAAATTCAATTTCCAGATGTTATCATTCACATTTTTCAATAGTGTTTGCCGAATGTTAACTATTTTTCATTAAATTTTAGACAGACTACACGTTACATTGATAGTGAGCAAATTTACTTTTTCTGCAGTTCTGTCGATTAGTAATGTAACTAAGGCAGATAAAAGGAACTTGCATTGCATCGCAACGAAAAATAAAGGTGTCTTTAGAACAGAAACAAAATCTTATTCCCTTGAAATTAATGGTATTAGTAAAAAAAATTGTTTTTGATATGACCACACTACTGATGGTTACTATACGATTCAATCAGCTATATTTCGTTTTCTATAATTTTTTTTATTTATAGTTCCAGCTTATTTCATCCATGTTAATATGAATGACGTTGCAATAACACGGCTTGCAAAAGACCCTGAAAATCCTGTCCATTTATTATGTTACGTTGGAGGAACGCCAATACCTAATATAATGTGGTTCAAAAACAGTACATCTATATCGTCATCAAAACAGTTTAGTTTAGAAGATGGAAATCAAAAGTTAATCATACGATATCTTTTGGAACGTGACGGTGGTGACTATTCATGTGTTGCAGAGAATGGCTTTTGGCCAGTAAAAAAATCTCAAACAATTATTGTCAAAGGTAACAATTTTCGATGCAAGTAATTTTGATGTTTATAACGAACTAAGTAAGTTACATTATTGATGTACGGGGCAATCTTATCTGTCACTTTATTATTCAAAACTTTGTAAAAAAAAATAAAAAATTGCCGTACATTTAATGATATTGTGAAGTTGAAATAAAGTTGTTCATACTTTCTGCTAGAAAATCGAATTTTCATTTTAAAAAATTGGCAAATTTATGCTATGACTCCACTTAAAATGTTATTTTTTAAATTAAAAATTTTATTTTCCCATATTTTTATAACAAATAGTTGTAGTTGGGTTTCTCAATCGTAAGAGTATTAACAGTTATGACTGACTTAAAAAAATAATAGTATTTGTAAAATAATTGGATTTGACTTTAGGAAATCGAGAATCTTACTTGTGGATTGCGATGATAATATGGTTTATAACGATTCTTATTTCTCTATTAATGTACTTTTATTTACAAACTCAACATGCAAAGGTAACTAGAAAGTTTTAGATGTTTCTTAAGAATAAAACTTGCCAATATTAAATATTTTTATCATCGAATCAACAATAATTTCAAGTTTAAAGAAAAACAACTATTAGAAGCTGGCTGTACGCATTTTAAAGAAGGAGCAGTTAATTTAATAAACCCAGAGTTAACCATAGACGAGCAGGCAGAACTTCTTCCTTACGATATTAGATGGGAGTTTCCTATTGAGAAGTTAAGATTAGGTAAAAAATTATAAATTTCTCTTACTGCCACTTAAAGACTATGAAAATAAACATTCAAGTGATCCATAATAATGTAAAACAACCCATTCATTCAATTAAAGATAAGCAATTAGGAAGCGGGGCTTTTGGAGTTGTGTATAAGGCAGAGGCCTATAGGATTTTGCCTCACGAGTCGATTACAACTGTGGCTGTGAAAACTATTCGCAAAAATGCAGACTTAATGTATATTAGTGCGCTGGCAAAGGAGCTTAAAATAATGGTTTATTTAGGACAACACTTAAATGTCATAAATCTTCTGGGCGCTTGTACCAAAAATATAGCCAAACGTAATAACTTACGAATAACTGTTCGAAATACTCATTTAAAAGAACTTGTTTAATAAAAATAAAATTATGTTGTAGGTGAACTTTTGGTAATTATTGAGCTTTGTAGATTTGGAAATCTTCAAAGCTATCTCGTGCGTCATCGAAAAAATTTTATTAACCAAATTGAACCAAGTACAGGTAAAATCGATACTTCTATGGGAAAAAATTTAAAGAGGTAAGAATTTGACTGCTTCAACTTCTTATTAAAATTTTTGAGCTACGGTGTGTTTTATTGACAAAAATTATTTTTCATTTTATTAAAACGTGACCCTATTAGTGCCTTAGGATTCAAGCACATACATGGAATCGCGTAAAACGTATTTCTTATCGCATAAAATTACAGGATCGGGGAAAGTTACGTAAGTTAAGCTTTCTGCAAAAAAAATCGTCATCATGTACGTGTAAGTGAAAAATACGCGCGTAAGTGTTATTAAACCAATCACAGCTAGCAGTTAGTTTGCAGAACACATGCTCTTTCGATCTCGCTTGTGGCGAAAATAAAGTTACGTGCGTATTTTTTTACTCATGTGCACAATGGCAGATTTTTTTGCGTAAAGCGTAAATAAAGTACTCAAGCTATGAATACAGTCAGTAGCTAATGTCAACAATAACAATCGAAGCGTCAATCCCATAATTAATTAGATTTTTGACATTGAATAAAAAACAAATCCTAAGACCTTTGAAAAATTATAGAAAGTCTATACGACCTATGCGATGACCCAATATAGCAAAGAAAAGGTGGGAAGTGTTATGACTTATCTGTATAAAATGTATTTACGGAAAATAAAATGAAAAAAAAAAGTATGTGGGCATTAACAAATGCTTGAAAACTTTTTTCATATGTTTAGGCTGAGAATTTACTTGCATTGGGAAACTTGTTTTGTTGACAAGATAGCAGATTGGTCAACTCCCTCCTACTTGACGCGATACACGAGGCTTTTACGCCTTCTTGTGCCCACAAACTGGCGTATATCTAATCTTCCTTACTTTACGCGATACGCGAAACGCTTTACGATTTACGGGGTTTCACGTGCCCACAGCCTAAGTTACAGAGCGATTCATATGGACACCTTCAAACAGGAGATCACAAAAGTTTTTTGAGGTAGCTCCATTGTCTACATATAATAATGAAAAGTTTAACAGTAATATAAACGAAACCCAAGTACAGCCAAGTGTAGCCTAGACAGCCAAAGTCCAAATGCAGTCGACCACCCATACCTACATAGACATTCATGTACACCTAGCCAAAGTACATTTTTACGTTCTTTGCATATACGGAGTACTTGTTATACAGTCAAAAATAAATTATCTTATTGCCCTTGACAAAAGTTATCAGAGGTAGAAGAGAAGGCTAGTGAGGATATTCAATGGAAACGTTCGTGTTTGAAAATTAGCACGTATCAGTGACAAAAAATAAGGAGCTGAAAACAATTTTCGCTTTCTTTTTTAAAAAATATTTCAAGAAAATGACTCACTACATACACTTTGCAACGCGACATTTAAAACAAAAATAATTTTTGTATAAGGACCTAATAATGGCTTTGCTCAGATATCCCAATTTCCTTTAGGAAATGCATGAGTCACTTATTGTCTGATACTATTCAATAATAGCATACGTAGGAAATTGAGACTTTTAAGTCAAAATTTCTCGAAATTAAGGGCAGGCTTGGAGTATAAAAAAAATACGAATGAATTTAATGGATCAAAATCCATCAATAAAAACAAATGTTATTACGTATAATTTCGCAAGGGAGCTATCTTAAGTAACTTTTTGTTCTGGTACTGTATTGTTGACCATGTAATTTGATATTAAACTGGAACTTAGAGACAATGAGATATTTTTTATTTATATTAATATCTTGTAAAAAAACAACAACTTATAATATAATGAACTATTAAACTGAATTAAACATTTAACATTAATTGTATTACAGACTATGTTTCACATAACAAATTACTTTATCCTTACTTTCACATAATGTCTTTACTTTAGAGCTGGATTTACATGAATTATAAAACAAACTGTGCATAGTAACAAATATGATACTGATAATATAGATGATTCAGTTAAAAAAATACGAAATACTTTATCATTTCTAACAATTAGTAATGTTCACCCTGTGTCCAAGAAAGGATAAAATTTGTTAGGTTATAAACCACGTAGTTAGTTCTGGAACTTATTAAATACATCAAACAAAACACAAAACTTGATTTGGTAACCTATAATTTGTAAATGTCACGAACGAAACAAATTTTTTTGGCCTATAGAACAAGACACGAGATCTATGAAAATTTATTTCCGACCTTGTCTGACAGCAGTCCAAACGATAAGCACACCATCCACTATTCAGAAACTCAGAAGTTCAGCGGCCCAATTGAATCCAGTGATGATTTTATGGATGAAGACTCTGAGCCAGGTTGGCGTTCTAATTATGAAGGTGATTACGTAGAAGGAGATTTTTCGTTCCTCTGCACTGAGGATCTTCTAATATGGGCTTATCAAGTGGCAAACGGCATGAAGTTTCTTTCAGAAAAAAAGGCAAGCACTTATCATGTGCATACATATAGAAATCTTATGTTTACGTATTTGTAACTACGCATTACCTAACTGTGGTTTTATGATGCTAATTTTTTTTACAGGTGCTGCACTGTGACTTGGCTGCAAGAAATATACTGTTAGCAGAAAACAACATCGTTAAGATCTGCGATTTCGGTTTAGCCAAGACATTGTACAAAGATGAAAACTATAAGAAGCAATGCAATGGGAAGTTACCTATCAGGTGGATGGCCATTGAGTCCATCAGAGACGGAGTTTTTTCCACTATGTCAGATGTGTGGTCATTTGGTGTAGTTCTATGGGAACTTTTCTCTCTTGCAAAAATACCTTATTCAGGTGTAGGGTTCGAGGTGATGTATCAGAAATTAATCAGGAGATACAGAATGGCTCGGCCCGTTTATGCCACCGATGACATGTAAATGAAACTTTTTATAATAAGTTCGTATTTGAAAAGCCGTTAAGTACTTAACTCGTTTACTTTTTTTCTTAGATATAATATTATGCTCCATTGCTGGGAGGAAGAGCCGACATCCAGACCGTCGTTCATAATGCTGGTTGAAATGATTGGAAAACTTTTACAAAATAATATCAAAACCCATTTTCTAAGAATTTATCATGATTATGAAAATTTTGATAAAGAACGCCAGTTGGAAAAAAAAGATATCAATCCAGCAATAACATCATTGTCTGAAGATATGACAATTCCGCTCAACCGGCGTAACTATGTTAATACGTTGCCGTAAATTGCAAGTCTGACCTACATTATACTATTACTGTAACTCATAATGCAAATGTTTCATTATTTTCCGATAAGAGTTTCAAGAGCAAGTACATAAATCCAGAAGAAAGTAGTTACTTTGGTAAAACAAATGTTAAACGGTGCAGTCATGCTTAATTTTAAAACTATTTGATTTTTGATCATTAAAGTCACTTTTTTAAGCAAAACTAAACTTTAAGAGTGTGCTGACAATATACGTAAACTGAACACTGCTGTATCTGGAACATGTGTTTAGATGAGGAATTCGTAATGAATGAAAAGTTTAATAAATGTTTCACTGTAGCACAGGGTAGTACAAAAAATATTGCATACGATGATTTCAAACATGCGTATGTGCTAAAAAGAATTAGTTTTGCTCTTAATTTATTAACAATGTTTTGAAATTAGGTGTCTAAAAATAAAATTCCCAGGCGTAGAATTACTTTTATAGAAAATTTGTGTACAATAGTGCTTAATTATATTTCAGTTTAAGTTTTTTTTTTTTACTAACTAAATCCATAACAAAGTTTAGCAACGTTCAAAGAGACACCACAATTTATTGTTGCGTGTAAAACTAACAAAGGTTCATGCTTATGTCATATATCTAGTATATAATGCAAAAGCTCTAAATAAATACTTTATAAAATTTTTGAAGCCATCAAATGACTATTTTTACTAAACCTATCAAATTTACAATCGCTAAGGTTTCAAGTAATCGAATAATACAATAGTAACAGCTCAGTCACAGGACGACGCTCGTAGAAACAACGAAGAAGAAGAGACTTATGACAAGGGCAAGGAACAAACAGCGAATGGTAAGTTTTTCTTCTACATTGCCGTGTAAACTATCTTAATTGGCAAAATCGTCCATGAGTGGATGATTAAGTGTATCAAGGGTTGGGAAAATTAATTGTTTAAGAAAAAGGTTTTTGCTTGCCATTGGGGTGTACTTATGATAACATTCAAAGTAGGACAGTTGGTAACTTGAGGAGATTCAAGGATGAAACTTACTAGAAAAATGTTACAGTTAGGATTTATGATTTTTTATTCAAAAATTTGACATGAATTATGTCCTGAATACTGCCGGAAATGCAAAGTTGAAGTCAATAGTTTTTATGTACTTTGGTATCATTTGGTCTATTCTCTCTTTTCAGCTGTACATTCCTTCCTCTATAGTTACATTCTATGCCGATTCCCTTTGTAGCATTTTATAAATTCTCTTCTTTGGAATGGCCTTAATATATATTCCTCTATTTTGTGTCCTCTTATGTACGTGCTAAAAAATTTCTCAATTATTGCACTAATATCTGCCAGTCAATGTAACTTTAGATTTTTATCTCTGATCCTGGCATTTCATCTTTATTCTTCGATCTTCTACTTTTTGTCTTTAAAAATTATTCCATACAACTTTTGGTCTACATCTCTATATTTTGGCCTTCTAGTCTAGGAATTCCTGATAGCCATTATTTTTCAGGTTTGAATATAAGTGCGAAGGGTAATACAATATTGCAGAGTCAAATGGACTAGTATCTAGCCACGGCTGCAAAGAGATAAATAGAGTTCTTACCCTGAAAGGGTGTACTTGTAAATATACAGGTTAATTTCTAAGTGTAACATCATAAAAAATGTCATCATATTTGGAGGAAGTAGTTACCACTCGCTTTGTATTTTCCGATGACCCTCAATTCCATCGACAGGTATTCTCATTCTTAGGTTAAAACTTTTAAGAGAAAAACCGTACAACTTATTTAGTCTTACAACAAGTGTACGAAACTAGACTGTCTGATAAAGATAGCCAATTTTTAGGTCTGTTTCACACAGAATTTTGCATTACTATAAAATTAAACCTAACTTTGTAATGAGTACTATTCAGGGACAGTCTATTTTACCCAGTTCACTTAGTACTTCGTTATCAAGTCTTAGAGATACATCGGACTACACTATGGGAGTGATATCAAGCTAAAGTGAGATAAAAAAACAAGCCCTGTAAATTATTTGAATCACATTGTTCACGAGGTAGTTCGAAAATCATACACAAAAATAGCGATTACTGATAGTCTTCGAGAATCAACAACTCGGTGTGTATCGATTTAATAGAAAACCGAGAGAAAACTATGGAAACTGATTATGAGCCGTTAATACACTATAACAATGACATATAAAAAAATACCAAATATTTGATTTAATTGGCTCAAAGTAGAACGGAGGAATATAGTTTTGACGTCATACATTGGTCTGGCATATTCAAATGTGATTGTTGAAATCCCCAGAATTCCTGTATTAATTGGAACTTGAAAATATCATGAATATAAACTTATGTCTATTAAATGGATTTAAAATACAATACCCTTTAAAATATAAAGAATACTGTACTTTACCTATTTTTAAAAACATATATTGGAAGCGTTATGAGATAAAAAAAAAGTTGAGCAATCCAAACGAAAAGTACATTTCATAGTTCACACATAAAATAAAGGAAAAAAGATTTCATTATTTTTCTATGAACAAAATATAAAAGCGTAATTAATTTACATACATAGAATATTTAAGTTTTCTTTACTAGAAAAACGGAGATATTGTCTTTTTTTCGTTTTTTAATGAGAGCCTCTAAAAAGTGAGTAAGAAATAAAAAGATAGCGTTACTAGTTTAATAATATCTATTTGTTTTTATTTAATAAAAGGTAAGCTTTTGATTTATTAGTGGTTATGTATCTGTATAAATGATTAAGAAATTATTAAAAATTTTATAAGTCCAATAATAATCGTAAAAGTTTTGTAGCTGTATAAAAAGAAAAATTAATAACGAGCATAGTGAAAGTTTAGAATTGTAAAAGTAACTAAAAATCGTGAAAATAACTGTTTTACATACAATTAATACATTAAAACTTGTAACAACTTATATAATAAATGTAGTTGCTTATGAAGTAAAGTTAATTGTTTCAAATCAGGTGAATAATTTTTCACAGTATATTTTTCTTTACACTTTTCCATTGATAATATATGTTGTAGTACGGTCCTACAAGTAAAAGAACAGTTTTTTAAGAAATGTATCATACCACTTCATGATCAATCATCAAGAAAGATTAAATTACTTTTAAATTATTTAATTGATTTTTCTTTCAAGTAATCAAAACTCAATTTTTTTTCCCACTAGCAACTTACAATGAACATATATACTTGTAGAGTCTTCAAAAGTGTTACAAAATCAATAAAAATCTTATGCTTTGGAACATCAACTAAAGTTTTAAAATACGCAGTCACTCAGGCTTTAAATTATTGAAACACGTATAGCTTAGTTCAAAGAAGTGGGGATAGCTATAATGGAGTGTAACGAGGGTAAGGTAAGGTAGGGGATTCGACAATGTTGGTTCAACTATTGGCTAACATATATAACACATACATACACATTTCTAGCTTTTGATCGGGCGTGGTCACGTTATACGCTAGATCGAAGACATATTTTTCCAGTCCTCTATTTAATCACGGGTCGCAATGTGCAATCGTCCTAAATCAGTTTGAAGTACCACCATAAGGAGTCCAAATTATACCACAGAGTGCAATGGGGAGCCCTCAAAGTGGTCATGGATCTCAGTCTCTGTTTCAGTTGCCAAAACTGTTACTTTTTTTGAACATTTTTTCAGGTATATATAACCATAAAAAACTTAAAAACGAATATATTGTATATTTATACAAAGCTGCTGTGATCGGATTTAATGAATTTTACACATAAGATTTTTCTTTGTGTAAGAATACTGGAAATTAATGATAAAGAAAAGTACAAACATTGATTTTAATGAAAAACTGGAGAAATATCAACTAACTTGTAAATATAGATTTTTTTAATTTGTTTTATAGTACCATGATATATGCAAGTTACATAAATTATTTTTCTATTAGTTAGTGTCATGTGTGACCACCATTTCTAGAAACTAAACCTTAAATTACTTTTACTGAAATTGCACTGAAACATGAAATATCTTCGACAGGTAAAATACAGTTTAAAAATGAGTATCATATTTGAAATTTTGACTTACCATTAAAAAGTTTACCATTTTTTGTAAAAAGCAAATCACCTTACGTTATAAAACATAAAGCGTGGTACACTTCTAAAACTCTTTTAATACTCATTTGTTAAGCGCATACATATCAATAAACACGTCTGTTGATACAGAGATGCTAACCCAAAAAAAACGACGAAGAAATAGGTTGCAACTCATAACGTCACCTCAGGACGATAAAATTTGATAAGTTGCAAGGATAATTCATAATAAACTGTCTTTTACTAGAAGTCAATTTCATTCGATCATTATAATAAATATAAGTCCTCGTTGATAAATAGAAGAAAGTAACGTATGTTTTTAGCTGGAAGGCTCAATAGACGCCAGAGAATATGATTTGTTTACATTACCTTATTTCAATTTGCACATCCATTGTTAAAATAATGTAAAAC
Organism: Copidosoma floridanum; assembly: GCF_036245765.1. Lineage (NCBI taxonomy): Eukaryota > Metazoa > Arthropoda > Insecta > Hymenoptera > Encyrtidae > Copidosoma > Copidosoma floridanum. The sequence goes on along the minus strand of NW_028321897.1, from coordinate 5,047,869 downwards.
ACGAACACTTTACATTACATCTTTTTATCATCTTTTTTTTTGTAAGTATGTACGCATGGTGGTTACCTTTTAAATTTACTTAAATTTAACATGATTTATTTGTGCAATTATTTCAACGAGATTAGCCACTATGGCTACTCTACTTTGCTTCTACCCAACCACCTCTTTTAAACTTCCTTCTAATGCTTACTTTCATAAATTTTTTTACGTGATTCTTTATGAATTTATTTGTGTTATTATGTCCGTTTTGTTCTACCTATCAATTCATTTATTTCAGTAGTAAGTGTATGTATGAGATGAGTGTATGCTTCAATGTTTAAAAGGATGCGCATAGTAAAGTTTGCGACGTAATTAGCTCATAGATATACGGGAATTTATCTGGGTGTTTTGAATTGTCTTGATATATGGATTATAAAGTATATTTTCTCCGTCTTCTAGACTAATCATCTTTGGCAAAAACACCGTAATAAAACTTATACGGTCATTCTTACACTCGTGTGATCCTGTTTTGCTCTGGAAATCTAATACCATCACTCAGTTAACGTACTCGTTACATTACTGGTATTTTATTTCTATCTAATTTTAAATATAACAGTATGTTTTTTTTCATTATGTAAGGAAGTATCCAAAATAGAGAAAAAAACAATTTTAAATGAAGAACATACATTTATAACATGCAATAAGCTTGTGTAGTAAATTATGTTATACTTCAAGAGCGTATGTTTGTTCTTACACTTGTAGTGTCTCTGTTATGCTCCAAAAATCAAATATCGTGACTAAATCTATTCATTCATTATATCATTATTATTTTTTCTGTCTTACTTTAAATGTAAGGTTGGAGATTTTTTTTTATTAAAAAAAGTATACAAAATAGAGAAAAATTTTATTTCAGAGAGACATGTGTTTACAAGATGCAATAAGCATTCTTATTTATTTATCAGTTATCATTTTAATTTATGTAAATGTAAACAGTACACTTCCTTAAAGAGACATCTACTTTGGGGCTAAAAATTGACACTGCATTTAATATTTTTAGGTTGCCATGCATTTAAGCCTCTGCTTTATCCAAATGTCACCGAGTTGCAAATAAATGAAGGAGATACCCTAAACATTAAGTGCATGAGCAATGGCTACATTAATTTTTATTTTCCAACCAGCAATATAAAAGGCAGGGTAAGTTAAATAATTTGACACCTCCATGTCTATATTAGTTTCAAAAAAAATGTTTTAGAAAAATATTGACTATTTTTTTTTCTGTTGGAAAAAAGACAACCTCTAGACCCGATATAATACCAGAAGGGAGGAGCACCAACAAAACATTTATAAGATCATCAACCGTTTTTGGAGACACTGGCTGGTATTGCTGTGCTGATGAAAGCAAAAAAGTAACAAACATGACTTTTAAAAACTATAACGATCCAAAAATTACTTGGATATATGTTTATGTTAAGTGTAAGTAAACTATAAAATCCGTTTTTCGTCATGAAAAAAAAAAAAAAAAAAAAAAAATGTTTTCTGTATGTACTACTACTAAATTGTTAAAATATTTGAAGAATATATATTTTCATTCACAGCCAATAAAAATCCATTCGTGCATGTCAATAAAAAGGGAAATTATTTACTAGCTACTGGATGCAATAGATACATAATTTTTCCATGCCAGACGACTTCCCCTGACTTCGAAGTTACTTTAAAAAAAAAGGGAAAAGTAATATTACTGAATCGATGTATTTTTCTGTCGATTAAGTATTGCAGCTTTTAATAATGTTTTCAATTATTTTAGGTAGTTAATCTTAGTGAAAAAATAACTTTTAATCCGAAAATTGGTTACATTAGTAATAATGCAAAAATGAATTACTATGGTGTGTTTACTTGCTCAGTGAATGGAGAAAATTCGTCACACATAATTGAAATGATGATTGACCAATATTCAATTTTTTTTTCGTGTGTGGGTGAGCCAATTGTAAAAGTAGCTGATCTAAAAAATGTCACGATAGGCTCGAAGTTAAGTGTTAAATGTAACGTCAAAGTCAAGAGAGAAGCTCTCTACAACATTTTTTGGAAAATTCCGCAAAATGTGGTAAAATTTGAACAAAATTACAATTTATTGAGTCATGACAAAATTTTAAGTACTCTGATGGTTTAATTCATTTTTAAATTATGACATATGTACATTATTAGACATCCAGGAAAATTTTGAACACTGTTCAAGAAGCATCAGATAAATATTACATGTATGAGATAATAACATCTGAACTTATTGTTGACAATGTGACTTACGGTGATCAAGGGAATTACGTATGCCAAGTAAAATCATCGTTTAATGAAACGAAAAGTTCTGAAATATACATCTGTATTTATGGTCAGTTACGAACTTCTGTATTTTTTTTTCTCTTTAGTAATCATGAATACGTTCTCATCATTATTTTTTGACAGATTCTAATAACCCATACCTTAATCTGACGGCTATTAATAAAAGCGAATATGTCAATTATGGTGACTCTGTGACTTTTGTGGCTTACGTCATCACATGTCCAACACCAACTTTAAAGTGGTAACACATATTAATTTTTAAAACGTACAAACAAATAATCATGAGATTTGTTATCTGTAATTGATCTTATTAAGATGTACATTGTTTTTTAGGGTGGATAATTATGGTCGTAATATCCATAGTAATCCATATGAAGGTTACGATATATTTACAAAGAACAACGAATCAATAAGCAGTTTACGCTTGGATAATATTTTTCATTTCAATATGGGCTTTTATACATTAATAGCCGAAAACATTGTAGGAGAAAAAAAATTAACATTTTATCTTGGAATTCTTGGTAAATCAAAAATTTTTAACACTTAAAGATCATAATAATTCAAAACTCTACACAGTTCATTTGCGTTACAAAATTAAAAATCCTGGTAGTCAAAAACATCTTGAGTCCTGGAGCTTTAAGCTGTATTGCTCGTATTACTTTGACCGGCACGATGACGTGACAGTATATGCCGATAGAATTAGCAAAGCCGCAGGATGAAATTCCTTACAGTATCTCTGGTTGTTCATTAAATTCATTTGACTATAAGGAATATATATTTTGAAAAGCGATCATTAAAAATGTTGGAAACATTTTTTAATTCACGATTTTCTGCCAAAAAATACGTAAAAATCGTATTTTTTAATTATATTTTTAAACCAATTAACAAAAGCCATGTTCATTGGCTTACCTTTTATAAGTATTGTTAGAAGAAACAATTTCCACCTGAAGTATGACAATTGATTCATGATTGTTTTAAATAATCGAAAGTTAAAAATATTTTATTACGAATAAAGTTTGACGATGGTCCATGCTTATGAAATACATAATCACCAAGTTGCAGAACTGCTAAAAAATTTTTAACGTAGTAAAAATGTAATGAAATTCTCAATTTTCCAGCATTATATTTCGATTGTTTTAAACAATTATGAACTGATTTTAATACTTCAGGTTGAAAATAGTTTGTTCTAACAAAACCTACAAATAGTATACCACTGAATATGGCTTTTGTTAATTAACTTAAGGATGTAATTAAAAATCACGATTTTTGAATTTTTTTGAATACAATTGTTCACTAAAAAATGTTCCCCTATTTTCAATGGACAGTTTTCGAAAGATACATTCCTTATCGTCAAATACATTCAAACAACCATGTAAGATACTGTAAGAAATTTCATCTAAAAACAGCCTTCTTATGGAGTTATAGTTCTATCGATCACTGAAATTACACAGCATTAAGTACAGTTTGTACTTGGAGGAATGACGGTTTCGCCATTTTGCCTTCACTGTTAATTTTGAGGGTAGATTAACTGTTTCTCTTATGCTTCGACAGTGTATCCGGGAGAAGTGCAGAAATTAGTCTCGGTTTTTCCGTGTACATCTGGTAGAGACTCAGACAATACACCGAGCAGTGTAAGTCACCCCTGGCCCCTACACCACCCCATCCTCCTTCCTACCCTATTCTGAAGTGCGGAGTGCCCTAAGTAGTGCCTGTAGCACAGAGTTGAGCGTATAACACTATAGTATAAAAAAAGTATACTTTATTGAAAAAATATTAGTTAAATAGAAACGTCCACACTGATCTTATCCCACTGACTCGGTGTACACAGTTTGAAAAAAAGAAAATCTGTGGTCTCCTCTCTTATAAAAACAGCAAGGTAACCCTGCGTTTATAAAAACTTTACATTCAACAATGCTGTTTATTTCCTGCAAATATTTCCTACATGTAATTCGTAGTTGCAGTCGAATTATAAAATTGTAACCATAAAAAAAATTCATGTAAGGCTACGTGTCTTAAGTTTACAATGAAGCCTACAAATAATTACACTACTAAAATAGATGTTTAAAAAAAATTTTTTTTAATGGTTACACCGCATTTTTTGCATCTTTGTCGTTCTGGGATAACTTGAAATGTATTAAATACATGTACATTGAGAGGAAAAATAATTAATTGATCTCTTCAAGTTTTAAAAAACTTTGCTTGTATCGTATTTAAGTATAATGAGAATCAGAAAATACTAACGTTTCCAAATACTCTGATACTCTGAGACTACTGATATGTAGCTATCATGTATCGAGTCTTTGTTATTTTTTATTAATATTATGTTGAGCCTAAAACATGCAGTCTAATGCTTGCAGCTCTATTCTGTTGATATTTTATTTTCATTCAATTCTCTCACACTTTAGTGAATGTTACACTCAGTATAGTGATATTTATATTTGAATAGGGTCAGCTAATTCACATTTATAAAAGTTGAAGTCTTGTGAGTTCCAAAAAAAATTTATGAAGTTTTATCACTCGGCAATACTACTTCATATTCGTTTTAAAACTTTTTCTTGTCATTCTCACATTCCTTTACAACAATGTTCATACTATTTTTTTATTCCAGGTAAGCCAAGGGTGAGGTTGAACACAAGTTATACTGAAGGTTACTATGGCTTAAATGAGAGTACTACGTTCGTTTGCCTTGTTGAGAGTAAACCTAAATTTAATGTATCGTGGACCTACAAAAGGCATCTCACATTCAAGTCTCAAGATATTGATGAAACAAATAAGATACTGGTTAGTTTAACTTAAAATTTATTATTAGATTTATCCCCTTGATAAGTTCGTATAAAAATTCATAGGATAAAATGAAAACCAAAATTTAATTTATAATACAGTATTTGCAGGGTATAAAAAAAAAGGAAAACAGTATTAACGCTGAATATGAATCAATAGTTACTATACACCCACTTGGAAAGTCCACAATCAAATGCACGGCTTGCAATAGTTATGGATGTGACCATACGGAACATGATATTTATATCACGGGTTCGTATGTCAAAACAAGTTCCAAGTTTTTAATTAAAAAAAAAATTTTTGTCATAACGTAATTTCTTACACTAATTTTTTTTTGTTTAAGACGGAATTCCTAATAGGGCTTTTGGAATTATAAAGCCAAAAACAAAGATTCGTGAAGGTCAAAATATTTCTTTAATATGTGCTGCTGTCATTCATACATTTTCTGAAGTACTATGGTATGACGATAACAATGAAAAAGTTGTAAATTCTGGTTAGTTCTAGATTAAAATACCAATACCACTTGCACAATACAATATTAAGCCTTGCATTATTAGCCTGAAGTTAAATAATTAAATTTCTCACGTTTTAGAAAAAATACACCTTACGTTTGAGCAAACCAACTACACTCGCCGTGCCATTATGTCGATTTATAATGTGAGTCGTTCCGATGAAAGAGATTATTATTGCGTAGCAAAAAATTTATACAGAGAAGTTCAAAAGAGACATTCTCTTAAGATCAATGGTATGATCAAAAATTTTTTATGTAAAATTATTACGTTGTCGATTATTTTTCACTTAGTTACATCACTATTATCTTTGATTTCGATGATTTGTTATTTATAGTTCCAGCCTACTTCATTCATGAAAATATGAATGACGTTTCAATAACTCGATTTACAAAAGACCCTGAAAATCCCGTCTATTTATCATGTTATGTTGGAGGTATACCAACACCTAACATCATGTGGTTCAAAGACGGTGCATCATTGAAGACATCGAAACAGTTTAGTTTAGAGGACAGAAATCAAAAATTAATTATAAGATATCTGTTGGAAAGTGACAGCGGTAATTATTCCTGTGTTGCAGAGAATGGCTTTTTGCCAGTAACAAAATCTCAAAAAATCGATGTAAAAGGTAAAAATTGTCAGTGCACATAATTCTACTTTGTTTTGCGGGATATATAATTGACGATTTTCTAAGTCTGATGACAGTAATACCGTTCCTTAAAAAAACTTATGAAGAGACATTTACAACAAACGATTATTGCATAAAATTTTTTTCATTAACATAATTGGTACTTAATCTTATGTCCAGTTATATTATCAATAATTCTGTAATGAACATTAATTTTTAACAATCAGTAAATAAATAATATAAAGTTTTGAAAAGATGTAAATTCATTACAGAGAATAGCTTTCACCAGTAAAAAAGTATTAAAAATCATTGTGAAAAGTAAAAATGATTACTATTATAATTATACTTTGTTTTTTGGGGAAAACTATCTGCGATGACTTAGATCTAACGTAAGTACTACTGTCCTACGAAAAGCCAGGAGTCAGTGGGTGCTTGGGTACCCAAGTATAAAGTTATACTTCTATAGCAGACGATGTATAACTAGATATACCTTTTATGAAACGATATTATCACAATTTAAACAGTTTGGTTTTTGTATATCCCACTGAATAAGTTACGTGATTAGCCCTAATCAGTAATTTTATGTATAATTTGTTTGTTTGAACCTGTGCTTGCCTTAAATATCTATTATGCATATCTAGGTCATTCTACAAAAAACGGCTTATTTCATGTTTCAATCAATAAAAACACCGTTTAAGGAAATCTAAATCCTGCAAGCTTCTTTAATTATTTAACAGAATTCAGACCATTGAAAAGTATTTCTTTAGTTTCAGATGCAAAAAAGGGGCAAAATTAGAGTTACGGGCTCGTGTCTTACTCGTGAATTCACAGTTTTGACTGCACCTGCAATCAAAATATGGAGTTTATAAAATTTCTGTGACATGAAACCTTAAACTTATTAACAATAAACAAATTTTCACGCTTTTTAGACAGCCAAAAAAATTATATTCAATACTTGGATGCTGTTAAAGTTGTGGGACCGCGATCTTATACGTTTCACATTTTAACGGGAAATGCTTTCACAAATGAACGCAATTAAATTTTGGCTTTTTAATTTCAATACTTTGTTTTCTACGGGAATCAAGGATGTTGCAGCAATTCTTCCCAAATTTTTCCATTCCAATAAGCTAATGCTATAGGCACGCAAATTGGAAGATTTTGTCTTCCCAAAATAAAAAAACCAAGAGCCCGTAATGCTAAGGAATTTCATGCATCTTTTCAAAGCGTTCGGTCACCAACTCAGGTGGTGAATTAAAATTATTATTTTTTGGGGAGTCACAACATCAATTTTTCAACGAATTTACAAGAGCCCTTAAAGCTCCTTTTTTTTTGCTAAGAGCCCGTAACAAATTTTGATAGAAGGGACCTTTATTTCAGTGATAATGCGATTTTCTAAAAACCCAATCCACTACTATTTTTGAAAAACAAAATGAGAAAGTCGTTGTAAGAATTTTTTATTTATTTAAAAAAAAATTGAGTTATTTTTTTTCAATATAAAGCCCTCGTTGTCTATACATGAACCGGGGACGAAAACGCGCAATCCCGGTCCCATCAATACGATCAGCTAAATTAGCGTAATGGGCTCATGTATATAAGAGCCCGTAATTTTATAAGAATCCGTAATTAGCGCTATCCCGTAAAGGTACATAACGCTTTGTATCTTCGTTTAATTTTGGATTATTGACTCGGATGGTGGAATGTATTTTAATACTAAGTACATAATGTAAATGTAAGAACAAAGTAATACTATCATTGACAGTGCCATTATCTTAGTTCTAATGAGATCTTATAAGAGCTCGTAATGCTTCTTTTTTTTAAAAGTAAATCAAGAAAGTCGTAGTAAAAGTTTTTCTCGTCAAAATCAAGCAGGGTCCAAAAAGTTTAAACTTATTTTGATCACGGACAATACAAAAAAAATATTTTAATAATAACACCCCATATTAAGTATTTGTCCATTCCAGCCCCTGAAGTATGTCAGTTTTCGTAGGATGACCTGTCACTATAACAAAGAAAACATTAAAAAACAGATCAATTTTTAGTAACAAATGTTAAATTCAAATAAAGTTGTTTGTGTTTTACCCCAAAAAATTGAACTTTCGCTGTAAGAAGGTCGTAAACTCCATGCTCATTACTTTCGTCATATTCACTTTTTAATTGAACCATTTGTTTTTATGTTTTAAAAACAAAAACTTTTTGTTGGCTTATTCAACCACACAATTACTGTAATTAACTACATTTTTTTTGACAAAAAAAAAGAGTGCTCTTATTAAAGAAATTCGTTTCAACTTTAGGAAATCAAAAACTTTGGTTTTGGAATGGAATAGTGGTGTGGTTCATTACATTTCTTACATCTCTTTTAATTTACTTTTATTTAAAAGCACAGTACGGGAAGGTAATTCAAAAGTTGTTATTATTGGTATCATAAAGAATAAAAAATCTGCCACTAAGAAAATCAATTATGAAATGAATAATAATTTCAAGTTCAAAGAAAAACAACTATTAGAAGCTGGTCTTACGTATTTCGAGGAAGGAGCAGTTGATCTAATGAATCCAGAAATAACAGTAGAGGATCAAGCAGAACTTCTTCCTTACGACAGAAGATGGGAGTTTTCTAGAGAGAAATTAAGAATTGGTAAACATTTATAAAATTGTTCCAAATAGAAAATTATTAATATTGAAGGGGTCCATGATAATCTGAGACATCTAATTAAAGGTAAAAAATTGGGAAGTGGAGCTTTTGGAGTTGTCTTTAAGGCAGAAGCTAATGGGATTCTCGTTGAAAATGTAATTACAACAGTAGCTGTAAAAACAGTCCGGAAAAATGCTGATCTATTGCACATTAATGCATTGGCAAAGGAGCTCAAAATTATGATTTATCTAGGACAGCATTTAAATATCATAAATCTTCTAGGTGCTTGCACCAAAAATATAGCGAAACGTAAGAATTCACGTGTTTTCGTTAAAAAACTATGCGTAAATAAAATTGCTTAACAAAAAAATTAAACTATCTTTTAGGTGAACTTTTTGTAATTGTCGAACTCTGCAGATTTGGAAATCTGCAAAGCTATCTTTTATGTCATCGAAACAGTTTCATTAATACTGCAAGGTATTAGTTTTACTATATTCAAACATTATTTTTACTAAGCAGTAAAAACTTATGCTTTCATGCGTTTGAATTCTAAGCTTCTAAGTAAATTCGTACAAATCTGAAACAAATCAATTAGAAAGTATATTTTTTTACTCTTATTGTTTTTACATTGTTTTCCTACTTATCGTCTTAATTCATGCCTTGATTGATACAGCCACAAATATTAATTAAAAATTTCAGTTAATTGAAAAACCTTACTGTGCTGTTTGCAAATAGGCCGTTGAGAGTATAGTAGTTGGGATAGAAATAATAACACACTAATGTTAAAGTCAATTATCAATGAAGAACGTTTCGTTGGACTTTTCGTCAACCTCTTAAGGCCTTCTCTACTAAAATAATAATAAGATTAAAAATGTTATACAGAGAAGTACTGAAAAATATAATAATTTAAAACTAACTACCATATTCTTAACGGACCATGTGCAGATGGCAAAAAAATTTTATTTTGAGAAACGAATGGAGAGTAGAAATAAAGTTTCACCAACATAGTTTAAGTTGATTTATAACATTCTGTTCCCTTTTAAATGAATCATTCAAGAAATCATTATTTTAAGTAGTGAAGAGCGCAAATTTGAGCTTGTATGAACTGATTTATTTTGCATATTCAGCCTGTAGGCAAATTTTTTTCTAAACAGATTAATTAACGACGATAAATACCAAAAATCTGCTGTTACATCATGGGTAATATGTAGATTTAAAGTATACATTCTATTTGAGAATGTCTGTGCGCAACTTAACATACAATTATTCACAGATACACACTTTCTTTTGTTACTGTAGTAATTCCAGAAAAAGTACAAATAATATGATGAGAAAAATAAAAAAATCTTACGGAAGAAGTAAAGCTTTAATAAATTAAAAAGTTTGTCTTACAAAAAAAAAAAAAAAAAAAGACAAATGAACCAAGTTAAAAGAAATAGACAAAATACTTTGGTCCAGTGGATCAGATCTCCTGTGAAACAAAATATGTTCAATATTCTAAAATTCTTTCATATTTTTACTTAACAGGACAAGACAAACGGCGTCAGTCATTTCCGACGACAACGATATGGCTTTTAGCGACATCAAGCAAAACAATTTTCCCGCAATCTACCACTCTGATGCTTATAGCTTCGACAGCCAATCAAACAATTATCTTAATAATGACGATATGCAACCAGGTTGGCGCTCTAATTATGAAGGGGATTACGTAGATAGTGATTTTAAGAGTCTCTGTTCGCAAGATCTTTTTTTATGGGCCTACCAGGTAGCCAAAGGCATGGAGTATCTTTCCCAAAAGAAGGTTAATTTATTTGTGCATACAATATTTCTTCGTCGCGTATTCTTAATCTGACATTCACTAATTTTTGTTTATACTTATAACTGCATTTACAGGTTCTACACTGTGACTTGGCTGCAAGGAATATTCTACTGGCAGAAAACAACATTATTAAGATCTGCGATTTCGGTTTGACAAAGACATTGTACAAGGACGAAAACTATAAAAAACAACATGAAGGACAGTTTCCTGTTAGGTGGATGGCTATTGAGTCTATTAGGGATGGGGTCTTTTCCACTATGTCGGATGTGTGGTCATTTGGTGTAGTCCTATGGGAATTTTTCACCCTAGCCGAAATACCTTATTCAGGTGTAGGGTTCGAGGTGATGTATCAAAAACTCGTCACAGGCTATAGACTGGGGCAGCCAATATACTCTACCCAAGATGTGTAAGGAAATGTTCGATTTTATAAAAGAAATCAAATTTTTGAAATTCTTAACTCTATCGGTTATCTCTGTTTCAGTTACGATATAATGCTTCGATGCTGGGAAGCTGAACCGATTTATAGACCATCATTTACAGAATTAGCTGAAAGTATTGGGAAACTTTTAGAGGATGACGTAAAAATGTACTTCTTAAGACTATATCATCAGTATGAAAATTTTAACGTAACAAGTAAAATAGAGGGACGAAGTGACTATGTAGCTGAAATGTCATCACCAGAGCATAAATCAATTCTCTCAACTCATCATCACTATGTTAACACCTCTCATGAACTCACAAGCCCATCATACATAAATGTTCATAATTGCGTGAAATACACACGCTAATCGATTTGCACTGTTTGCTTTTCATGATAGTGAAAGGTATTAATATTTTTAAGTGAAGTATTAAATAGAAGTAATATCGCTTGAAACTCGGAAAATTTATCAATTACCATCTCATTTGAATCGGTTGTTCAAGATTTTTTGATATTTATAAAATAAACACATGAGACATATCACTATTTGTATTTTAACACTGTTTCAAAGAAATGAGGGAACAAAGAAATACCAGACCAGACAATTGTCATTTTTTTTTCATGTACTAAATTTTATTTTGTTGATAACTTCACGTTGTAATCCTATAGTATTAAGTCCTGCACGCAGTAAATTATTTGTTAATAGATTATGTTAGAAATTAGAACTAGAAATTGGGATAATTGTTACAAAAAATAATAAAATAAAAATATTACTAATTTTAAAGTTTAAACTTAGTAGTGATTGTCACGCTTATGATTACCTCAAGGCTTGCAAGTCTTAAAATACCTCTAAAACTTAAGGGTTTAATAACTTAATCGGAATGTTAAATAAACCTGCACCAGTTCCTCTGCAATTGACTTGAATGTTGCCAATAGGAATTTTATTGGACATGATAAAATTTTGCTTATACATGATCAGAGTCCTGTCATCAAAATTATCACAGATGAAAGATTTATTTTAAGCATATTAAACCTGCTTATGTCATACCTTCTGCTTATATAAATGCCTGAAGCTCAGATATGATTCCTATCAAAGCTTTCAAGGAACGTTTGATTATTTTAAAACCTATTAGATTAAATATTTATGATTCATCCATTTGGTAAGGTTCTTGAGACTTGGAAGACTCCGTTACTGAAATTAATAATAATAACGAAGGCTCTTTTCGAGAATTTAAAGACTTAAGAACATAACTTCAAAAAGGGTATTTATTTATATAATTACGTATCTACGTGCATGTCTTCAAAGTATTTATTTTTTATGCGTCACGTGTATACTTATCTTCTTCTTGCTTTCGGTCAAATTTTTTTCCAGATATACCATAAATCTAGAAACAAAACAGATTCTAAATTCTTTTGGCGTGAGTAATATATTTTTATCAAAATCTACGGATCATATCAAATTTTGTCCCCTTGATTACGATAAAAACAAAAATTTGATGAATCAGACACCTTGTTTCCTTAAATGAATGGGCTCAAGTTACATACTTATTATTTATCTTAGTAGATAAATTCAGTGATTTAAAAAATTAGGTAGTACTGTTGTACATAGTTTGACCCAAAATATATGGATAAAATTAAAAATACAGGTTAATATTCATCGAAAAACGTATCTCTCAAAGCTTAGTGAATCTGAAGTACATGTTCTTGATGTTTTAATGTTGGACTATTATAGAGAATATCGCGTATTATGTATATTTCAATCCATAGTTCCCAAGAAGTACTTACAAGACTTAGATGAAAATCGGTGGAGCACAAATTAAAAACCTGAGAAATATTTTGTATCTCTGAAATCCATCCTTGCATGCCTCTAATGACTGACAGTAATTGGTATCGATTGAAAACTGTTGCTTTTGAGCTACTATACCGTTTTTACAGGTATACTCGATCAGGTATGCGAAAGAGATTAAATATAACTCTGCACTCATTTAAGTTTTGCAGTATCAACAGTAGGACCTTAATCCACATTTTTCTATATTCCTATTAGTTCTAAAAAACTAGTACCATTTAAGTGACAACTTCAATACGACTAAAAGGGTTATAATCGTCCTCCATTATCTGAGAATAAGTGAAAATTCTATCAACGATTACTTGAGGACTATGTAAATAAAGTAAACACAACACTGAGAAAGACTTGGTGCTACAGTTGTCTTTCCCTCTACAGCAGCTAACCAAATCATGATAAGTCTGCTGTCTCTGACTACTGGGCTATGAGGTGTCTCAGTCCGAACAGCCTGCATACCAGCCTGAGCAGTATAGTGTCCCAAAGTAACATTGTAACGTGATCACTATTGTGATTCGACGTGTATCCATGGTCCACAATCCATGGTCAGCCAAACGTTATGCATTTGAGTAAATTTTGTGCTTACTTCATTTACGTTTCTCCCAAATCACAGTAAATTTTTAGTAATGGAAATTTCATAAATATTTTGAAAAAAGTTTGAATTTGTTTAGCCTTAATTATTAAGTTGATATTAAGTAAATGGATTAAAAATTTCCAATCAAAATGCTTTAAAATAATTACTAACACTTTAAAACACACAACTATTTAGATTCAAAGATATTCAAACTTGTACCTTAACTGAGAGCAGGACAACAAAACGGTAAGGGTAACGGCAATAAAGCAGAGTAAAGTCATAACGTGCACTCGAGATTGGAAGTATACATTGACTCTACTTCTGTGTGAATTTCTGTGTTAAAAACTACTTGTTTTTCTTGTCATACTTACAGGCATGTATAAGCAAAAAGCCTGAATTTCTCGATATACAATGGTTACTACATAATTATCAGTTGAGCAGTGCTCAGAGTGATGTTTTAAGTACATCTTAAATGTTTGATGATGCAATTATTAGTGCACGCACTGGTTCACTTTAGATAAGCTTCTTGGTCTCCACCTTTGATCTGTTTTTTTATTTTAATCGTAGTTTTGTAGATGTATTCAACACGTGATGAAATAAGGCTGACATATTACAAGAGAGTTTTACCAACATAAGTACTTGAGTTCTCTGTTCAATATGCTTTTTTCAATGATTAAAAAAAAAATGAGATCTTCTATACGGATTTAATAACTTCATATGTTGTATGAGCCTCTTTTGAATATCTCTTGGCTGCTTTTTCCTCTCCATAGGAATGGTTACGACTACGTACGGTAGTTAAGCACATTTTAATTAAATTTAATCAAAGTCTTACTTACAAGAAAATCAATGTAGGCCACACCTACTAATAGAGTCTCGATAGTAGGAGCACTTATTAAACCAAGACTTTAATGTTTATGAATACAAGGTAGGAAAAATAGGAAATATAATTCTGTATTGTATTTTTTGTACCAATTTGGATATTATCATCAAATCTACGACATGAATAGTAACACATAATAAATACAGTGAAATACGATGATAAAATATAAACCACTGTTGGTTAAGAAACTGCTCGCTCACTCATGTCAGCTCACACAAACGCACGTATTACGTGTTTAATAGACCAAAATAAGCACTAGTTTTTACTTTGAGAATTTTGTAATCTGCAATTTTAGATAATACTGAAAAAATAAAATAATTTGTTCCCATACATAAGTTGTGATTACTATTGCATTTACAGCTCAGCTCTCGATAATAGGGATAGGTTTGGTAATGGGGCCATCCACCCTTAGTTATAATGCATACCTTAGAAACAATTAGCTTAAAGTCATTTAAAAATACTTCAACTCATAAAAAAAGACTTCATAAGTCAATCTAAGTCTTTCAAAAACTTCATAAGTCTCCAAAAGACTTTAGACTTTAACCGGGACTTCAAGAGTGTACATAGCTTTAATTCTATAAAAAAGACTTCAAGTTATAAAAAAGACTTCATAAGTCATTCTAAGTCTTTCAAAGATTTCGGAAATCTCCAAAAGACTTCAGACTTTTGCCAGAACTTTAAGAGTACATATAGCTTAAAGTCATTTAAAAATACTTCAACTCATAAAAAAAGACTTCATAAGTCAATCTAAGTCTTTCATAAACTTCATAAGTCTCCAAAAGACTTTAGACTTTAACCGGGACTTTAAGAGTGTACATAGCTTTAATTCTATAAAAAAGACTTCAAGTTATGAAAAAAGACTTCATAAGTCATTCTAAGTCTTTCAAAGATTTCGGAAATCTCCAAAAGACTTCAGACTTTTGCCAGAACTTTAAGAGTACATATAGCTTAAAGTCATTTAAAAATACTTCAACTCATAAAAAAAGATTTCATAAGTCACTCTAAGTCTTTCAAAAACTTCATAAGTCTCCAAAAGACTTTACACTTTAACTGGGACTTCAAGAGTGTATATAGCTTCAATTCTATAAAAAAGACTTCAAGTTATGAAAAAAGACTTCATAAGTCATTCTAAGTCTTTCAAAGATCTTGGAAGTCTCCAAAAGACTTCAGACTTTTTACTGGGACTTCAAGAGTGCATATAGCTTCAATTCTTAAAAAAAAGACTTCAAGTCATTATTAAAGACTTCATAAGTCATTCTAAGTCTTTCAAAGATCTTGGAAGTCTCCAAAAGACTTCAGAGTGTGCAGCCCCTTGATGATGGTAAAGGAAATTACGTTTGCCAAGTAAAATCATCACTGAATGAAACAAAAAGTTCTTATGTACATGTCTGCGTATATGGTGAGTCAAAAACGTTCGTTTTTGTTTGGTTTTTAGTATTTATGGATTAGTTTTTTTTTCACAGATCCCAATAACCCATACCTTAATCTGACGGCTATTGATAAAAATGAATATGTCAATTATGGTGATTCTATAACTTTTGTGGCTTACGTTACTGCATGTCCAACTCCAACTTTTGAGTGGTAACTCAAATAACTTTTAAAAACATTTGAATTGATGAATATAATACTTATCGTAAGTAATTACTTTTATTAGAAAGTTTTTTTTTTTTTTTTTTTTTAGGATAAATAATTATGGTCTCAAAATTCATAAATATCTAAATCAAGGTTATTTAATAACAACAAGGGACAATGAATTCACGATCAGATTACATATAAATGATATTAAAGCCGTCGCAATAGGCCTTTATACACTAACAGCTAAAAATGATGCGGGAAAAATAAATTAACATTTGATCTAAGAAAAATTAGGAAACCAAAGATTTTTGATACTTAATAATCATAATCCCTTAGAACTCCACAAGATCACGTCTTATCGTACTTCTTTATCGTCATCAAAACAGTTTAATTTAGAGGACAGAAATCAAAAAATAATCATAAAATATTTTTGGGAATTATAAGTGGAAATTATTCATGTATTGCAGAGCATGGCTCTTGGGTAGTAATAAAATCTCACAAAATCATTGTAAAAAATAGCAATTGCCTGTGCATATAAATATTTTTTATCTCTTAATAAAAAATCACTAATTAACATTTCCATCAAATTATTATTGAATTATATAACTTACATCAATAGATTTAGTAGTAAATCTTATTTCTGGTTATGTTATTAAACTTTTGTTCAGCATTTTTTTTCAATAAATAATAAAAAACATTTATTTAAAAATTTTTAAAGTGTTGCAGAGTAGGATCAGGCCAGTATAAAACTTTCAGAAAATCGTTGTAAAAGGTTACAATTGTCAGTGTGTACATATAACGGTACTTTGTTTCTTATAGAACACTATTAACGATGGTTCACGTCTGACGAAAGTACTATCGTCGTACAAAACAAGAACATGGTCGCCCTCCAGAAAAGACTCCTTGACTTTTAAGGTAAGATCTATGGGGTTGTCAGTGCACGAGTGGTCCAGTATATTCCATGCTGGCCGTTTGACAAGAAACCCTGAGTCTCGATTCAGTATATTGTAGTCTTATACTTTATTACTCTATACTTAAACATATATTTGTATAACTTATAGAAACAAGAAGTTAGAGCTATGGATCTGAATTTGGTGCGGTCCCTCTATAGAATAAAATGAACATAAGTATCCTTCCACTCTGGGAAGCAAGTGAGAGATTTCAGCAGCTCATTAAAAATATCAATCAAATTAAAGTGAAATTTCATTGGCTGTTTCTTAATCACCATACAATCCAGGCCATCCGTACAAAGAGAGGACTTATAACTTTTTTGATGAAGAGCAGTTTTAAACTTAGAGAATTCGAGTTATACTATCTGTGCAATACTTTTTGATGTACAAATTGTATGCTTTATTGTTGTATCAGTGGTTTTACCACCTTAATTCCTTATTGTATTCATTTATGTACCATATTCATATCATTTTGGTTCCATGTTCAACAATTTATTTATTGACTATAGCAATAAATTTTTTTATTTACAGAAAAGTAAATAAATTAACATCGGTTTAGTGATGAAAACAATTGACAACGTCTGAAATGTTTGTCATGATTAATTGAAGTAAGAAAAAAGTGTAAAAGAGGGTTACTTCTCTCCACTTTGATATTTCTAACTGCTGTGTACTGAAGCTCGCTTGTTTTCTCCGTCATTCGTTTTATAGTAGAAGCGTGTATAAGTACCACCTCTGTTTGTGTCAGGCGAATTCAATTTGTCCCAGCTAAAGAAAGATAAATCGGATAGATGTCAACGTAACCAGGACCACACGCCATCGAGGAGCTACAGTGGGCTCACATCCTGACCCTGGCCTTCTCTAATTTGCCTCTGCGAGTCTATACTAAAAATTATTTTTTAACGTATCTACGTTCATAATTTATCATCCATATTATATAAAATTATATAAAAAAAAATAAATAAATGAAAATAAAAATAATAGGTTTTTTCGTAATTTTTAAAACTATTTTTATTGAAATTAACCAAATAAAATATGCAATATTTGCTTTGGCTTGATCAATAATTTGATTTATTAATTTTTTTTTTAATTGCCCAATAACAGTTTTTTTCTACGTTATTAAAATTATAAGTAAAAATAAAACAATAATGGAATCCTATACTGAGGGTCAGGAATCGTAAGTAAGTGATGTAAATGTGTACACACTCAAACTTGTCAAATTATGTCCTCGTTGATTTGTAAGAACTCAGTATGATTTTATTTATTATTTAACATTCACCGAAAGTTTTCTTGTTATTACGATTAATTTATGCACACATTCATAAAAAAAAAAAATTTATTCCGTGAAATCTCTTAAATGTTTGTCACCAATGGTTTTTTTGCTTATGACCTAAACTATTGATACTCAACTTTATTCAACATTTAATCAACTCTAAATAAACTTTGCTCAAACAGTCAAATACTATTACGAATCCTTATCACGGACCTAATGTATTATAAAACAGTTTTCTTTTTCATACGAGTCATCAATTGTCTATTTTTTCGAAATCCAAGTATATAAGAACTGTATAAAGCTCAGAAGCACATTTCGTCACTCAATCGGTTATTTGCGCATCGAGAGATCAGGGAGTTATGAGCGGAAAGCAATGCACGGAAAGCTCGTGCAAGGAGCCGATGACGCCGGTAGAGTTTACTTTTCGAAGAAGGGGGAGAGAGCTAGTCGGTAAGTGAGTTAGCTAGATAAAGAAAAATAGGTTCGAGAAGGGGGCCATAGAAAATATGGGGAAGAAACACAATGGAGAAAACGTGCATACTCGGGTGCTTTTCAGTTCTCCGCTGTATGACGGTATATTGCGACTGGCGCGTGATTACACATACATGCGAAGGAGAGCGAGAAGAGGCGTGATAAAAAACAAGAGAGAACGTTGATCTTTGAACTTTAGCGCGAGTTACCAGTCCAATTCCTATAAACGCTTTGAAGGGATGTTCATGGTTCATGTTTGTATTTGGAAAACAAATTTTTCTATTTAGCTGTCGAGAATGATTAGTATAGTAAAAATATAAGACCCTCATATTATTCTAGTTTACCATTTCGCAGTAGTCAACGATAATGCACAACCAAGGGTTGAATTGAAATCAGGATCAGCCTTTCCTAAAATCATCTTTAGACCTTGCGCTTACAGTATCAAAATCTACTATTCAGGCGTAAGTATCATTGTACATTATGTTATGTAAAGATCGAGTGATGTGATCATTTGTGCGCAACATTACGACTCATATACGTTAAAATAGATTGAACCAATAACAAACAACATACAAAATTAAAAACATTACATAATTTGTATACAATTTGCTGTGGTACCACGGACCAAATGGGAAAAGAATTCAATTACACATTCAAAATAATGGATATCGGTGAGAGATAGAACAACATTCACATGTCCCTCACGTTCAGGTACACGAGAGGATGAGAGGAGGAAAAAAGATTAAAAGCTATTTCGTTTCCCTCCCTCTGTCTGCCCATGCACGTGACTCGATTCATGGTGGTGCAGAGAATATAAAACTCACAGGCACGTGTGGAGGCTTAATATATAAGCACCAGCTGCCGTCGTTGAGAAAAAAAAGCAGATAGGAGGGCGAAGAAGGGAGAAAGAGAGAGAAAGAGAAACTTGTAGGAGAGAATACTGCTCCCCGTTACTCTCTCCTCAACCTATCGTCGCTTTGAGCCTACACTGATAGACCTTCTGTTGGAAAGGCAATGCATGTGGGTACTATCGTGTGTGCATGAAAGCTGAGGAAGAAGATGATGATAATGACGAAGAAAGAAAAGAAGAAGCTAAAAGAGAAAGAGATCGAGCGAAGAGCGTCTTGAGACGTGAGCCAAGAAAGCTGAGGACAATGGAGTAACTCCTCCGCGTCACAGGGTAATATGAGCTTCGAGCAAATGTGCGTCGCGTGCCTTCAGCGTCGACGTGTACACATGTGTGCGAGTAAGCCGAAAAACGCGCGCGCACGAGCACGCCTGCCCCCCATGTGTATATATAGAAACGCGACTCGAGCCCGAGAGAACAAAAGAATCTTGGGGTGCTGTAACAGGGCAGCATGGCCTGCTGCTGCCAGACCAAAGCCACGCCAGGACAGCCAGACTGCTCTCGTGACTCTCTCACTCTCTCTTTATCTTCGTTTTGCGTGTGTGCGCTCAAAGAGAGTCACTCGGAGATTATTGGCTGATGCTGTAGTATGATTGCGCACTGGCTGTGCACGCTTTTGGTGGGTCCGCTTGTTTAAGCGCACGAGTGAAGGGAATTCCACATGTTACGTTGATCGAGACACTTTTGGAGAAGTTGGTTACTTTTTTACCAAGAGGATATTGATAACGAAGTGTGCTTTGTTTCAGGAATAACGAATTCTTAATCATCTTTAAGTGAAAGGCTTGGATTGGAAATAGATAGGGTAGTGATTACTACTGCAGATAATGGAAAGTTTCTCGTATATCAAAGTCATTAGGTAAAACCATGAGGGGACAATGATGGTCAGAAAAATTATTGTTTTAGAAAATGAGTAACAAAACTGAACAATACTATGCTAACGTTACTTAAGGACGTAGCTGAATAGTTAGTAGAACAATTCATCGTTATAGTAGATAAAAAACGGTTTTATAATAACTTTCACTTTCTATCTACGTACTGACTCTTATGTCAAGTAAATTTCAAACTTCTTCCAACTTTTTAGTTTTTATAAATCACTGAATACTTAAATCTTATCAATCCATCTAGGAGCCAATAATCTTCAAAGTCCAGCCAACGACCTACACTATTACACTATCTCAAATGTAGTACAACTCAAAGCTCTTAAGAAAAAGTCAATAATTTAAAAGTCAACTTTCACATGCGAGTGCTAATAAAAATTCCAAGATATCAAAAAATCTTGATTATCCATAAAACCATGTCCTTGCCTAATACCTCTTCAATCTAGGAATGAAGTAACAGCCTAACAGAGTGTTACATGAGAGCCATGGACTTGCCGAATCCAAGGTAGAACCACGCCTTATAAGAGACACAGAAGAATCAATAGAGAGCGCGTCAAGGAAACTGTCACGCATGACTGGCATTGCATAAAAGGAACGCTGTGACATTCATCAGGAGGCCATGAGTCGATGGAGCTTTGAGACTGCCTTCAAGGCTCACTCACTCTCTCACTCTTACTTGTCCGCCTCTGGGGACACACATCGTTGTCACTGCTATTTTCCTTCCTAAAGCTCTGGATGTATACAGACACACCAATACCGACAGCCCCGAGCTCTCCTAAGGAAATGTATTGAGGGGGATACTCCACTCTCCCTATCTTCCCGTGCGTTAGATCACTCCCCCTCACATATTCTCCATCTCACTTGAAATCGTCCAAACGTCGGGCAGAGTAGGAATAGTCAGAGAAACGCCCGATATTCTTTCATTTCCCACACCACTTTATATTTGTATACACGCATGGGCAAACTGACAATAAAAACGAGCAGATAGGCTGCAGGCAGGAGAACGAGAGAATCGTACAATAGACGCAAGAGAGTCGCAGCCAGTCGACGAAAGGGTTGTGGGCGGCGACGGAACAGTCATAGAAACTATATCCGGGTAGCAGCCCAGGTAGGAGGTCAATCGACATTTGGACGACGGCTCCCCCTCGCAACGAACGAATGCGTGCTGCTGCCGTCATCCTCATCCTCCTCTTCCTCTTCTTTCATTCCTCTCCACGTATCTATATATGTATACATCTCCCTCTGTCACTAGATGCGTGTGTATGTGTACCATTTACAGGAGCCACACATAAACAGTTTCCAACCACTACTGTGTGTACATTTACTCTCGTTTTCTCTGTCTGATCATGGACAGACTAGGAGAGAAAGAGAGATGGGATCACCCCCTCATTCCCTGTTGCAAGCGATGGCTCCCTTTTTTCCTTCCCAAAGAGGGTGCATTTGGCAGACATGACTCTACACCCCTGTAGCAAGGAAAGCTGATTTCTGAAATGCTACGAAGGAGTCACAAAATGAGTTTATAAGGTTTTTCCTTGTTTTTTTTTTTTTTTTTTTTTTTTTTCGAGCTGCTTTCTTACATTACGTGTTTACTTATTTTATATTTAAAAGAAGTTGTATAAAGAGAAAAGTGAAATGTTGAGGCTCTAGAAACTATTTTTAGTTTTTAAAATTGATTATTTGGTTCAGTAGAGTTACAAACAAAAATACATCAACGGTAGAAATTGATACGTAAATAATAAACTTAGTTTAAAGAGCAAAAAAAATTTAAGAAAAACTTGTTTTTATCACCATCGTTTCTAAGTGCTATCAACTTTAACATAGGTGTTTAGGAGAACTACAAGTTTTAATACTTATGAGAACTTTCTTTACATTACATTGAAACTCTGCATTGTAAAATTATAGCACGTAAAATCCTTTATCAAGTCACCTGATTAGGCTTGATAGATCAAAATATTTTCCAAATTGATCCTATTGTAGAAGGATAAATCGAAAAACTCATGTCTTCATATTTTATAATTTCTACTTCTTCCAGTCAAACAATTGTAAGAAACTAAAAACTCGATAATAATTTTATTATCTTTAGATCAGACTTTTAACTAACATTTTGATATAAGGATTAACTCTTTTGATATAATCAATACTTATATTGATCCCAACAGATAAATTACTAATGTTCGAATATCAACTTCCTTAATTCCAACAAATTTCAACTCACTCGAATCAATAACACTCACATTAAGAAAACAAAGACGTATCGTGGACTACGAACATGTAGATACAGTGCAAAAGGGGGTGGACATAGTGTTGGTTCCCACTTACATACGCACATATTGTCAAGAGCGTGTGGGTGATGAAACAGGAGGCGAGTAGAGTGCAAACACCACCAGTACAGTTCTACCACCTAGTCAGCTATGAGACCCTAGGATTTTCAACGCGTTTCCTTTGTTCGCTGGATTATCATTACCGCCAATTATGGTGTCTACCACCCTAGCCTCACTCCATTCTTCCGTTCGTCCATCTATCCATTCATCTGTCTGAAAATTGAATCTGTCGGCCCCTGAATGTGGATGGACATTGCATGTGTACACACGAGCTTTTATGCATGTAGACAGTGTGAAAGTAAAAGCTGTGCTATGAATGGATAGGTGTGGTACAGGGAGACAGAAAAAAAGGGTCGATCGTTAGCGAACAAAAGAGGATTTGAAAGAAGGGCAAACGAAATCGCAGGAAAGCAGGAGACGAGGCTGCTGAACTCTGGTATACAGCTCACTAGACACCTTTTGTTGTATAGGAAGGAAGATCCTGGGGTTTTACGACTAGAGACAAAAGGATTTTTCAGTTTGAAATTTTTGGTGTTAATGTTATGATTAAGATGACTTTTTAATTAGGCCAAATGAGCTGATGTAATTTTTTTACAAGTGGATAGATGTTTAAAAAAAAGACTAAGCTTGAAACATGTATCACCCGAACACAAGGGATAATTAAAGCATTATTTTAAAAATATTATGTAGGAAAAAAACTGTATTTTAGTATACAACGTTAAAAAATAAAACATTAACTGACAATTATTTTTTAGTTGTCTTGAAACGATCAACGGCATTTAAAGCTCAAACATGGAAAAAATGTATTATACAAAAGTAATGTTTTTTTTTTAATATCTATCTTTCGAGAGCAGTGCCAAGTTTGATTATAAAACTTTTAAAATAACATTTAACTAACAACAATGAAATCTAAATTTATTTGTTAGAATAAAAGTAGGCTTGAATAAACTGTACTTTGATGGTAAAACGATAAACAAACTTTTGTAATAACTTACGTTAAGAAGTAGGATTTTAAATGGCTTCAAGTATGTTAAAAAAAACGAATGAAAATAAAATGCATGCAGCAATCTTTATGATGATAAAAGGTATTTATTATTTTTCACACAATACAATTAAATAAAAAACTTTTCAAAACTATAACTCAAGATCACTACGGTACAGAAAATCTCATACAGACTGTAAAAATAAGTCTTCAAACTTATATTTGCAATCTTTACTTCCATCTCAGAGGTTGAAGTACATAATATCTATGACATAATTTACTTTTAGTTTCTTGTGCAATCACCTACTAGTTCAGTATTTAGGAATGCGTTGTAATAGTTTATTTTATCGTTAAGGGAGATCTGCAAATCCTTAGTCGCATCTAATTGTGTTTTCAATTCATTGAATTTAGTTAAATATTCATTGTATGCAGCACTGAACACATCTTGATTTAATTTTCCATCAGTTGGTTTCTCCAGTTGTTTATAGTTTTGTTCTGACTCATACAACAATTCCTTAAGTGTTAAATTCTTATTTCTGGACTCTTTCAATTTAAGTTGTAAGTCTTGAATTTGTTTAAGCAACTTTATCTCCGTGTCCGGCTTAGTAGAAACAGTCCACTTTTTAACTGGCATATCAAGTATAGCAAAAACGTTGTTTCGAATTATCACATCACATGTTAGTTTGTTATGCGAAATGCTGTTAATAAAGTCCAAATACTTTGATACTTTGGTGTAACTACTTGGATATCCTATATTACTGCACAACCCGGCTCCTCTACTCACGACTCCAATAACTTTGTTCCGGAGCACAAGAGAACCACCACTGTCGGCCTGTAAATAAACAGTATATTAACATGAGTTAGTCAGAAAAATCTTTTTTTCAATGTATCAACATTGAGCTCAAGTGTCCATGCAAGACTGGTAGGACTGTCTCTTCTTTACTCTTTTTGCAAGAGTCGCATACACGAATATACTGCGATGATGTACACTTAAGATCTATTCAAATATTGTATTACTGTATAAGTTAGAATAATCGAGGGAAGCTAAAGCATTACTACCGTAGATATGCCAATTAGAGTAATAATATATTTGTAAATTTAAGTTTTCAACTCATAGTTAACATTTTTTACGTGTAAATAATGAATGGATTACTAATACTTGTGAAATGACGTGGATGAAAGTAAGTGGAAATTTTCACTACCATTAAAAAACTAGAGTGGTATAGAATAATTCTCTTATATCTGCAGTGTTCACGTTTGTGCCACATGTTCTATAATTTTAATGTAAAAAAATTGAAAATTTTATAGAATTCTGTGAATTCCAACAAAGATACTTGAAATATTTAAATAGATCATGGGTCTCACATAAAAATTTAGTTACTTGGTATAATTACCAGTATAATTGAAGTGACATTTATCATGCTTGATTAATGAAAGAAATGCTTTTTATACTATGAGAAAATGAAACAACTTGTCACGTACATCACAAATGCCTCCGTTTTGCATTGTTGCACAAAGTACAGTTGGATACTTCTCCGTTTGACATTGTTTTGGGTGAACAATATTTACATATCCTACTTTCAATTGTTCTCTTGAAAAATGGTTTGGTACAGTATTCATGTCCTTATTACCGAAACCTACTACTTTTGCAATCATCCCCATGAATCTTTCGTCCTTGTCCGGCAGCGAAGCCAAATTAATTGGTAAATTCTTACCAACATCGAACCCTTTTGAAAGCTAGGAAAAATGAACACAGTTACTTTTAGAATCAGAAAAAAAATTCCTATAATTTATAAAGTATTTGTGGAATCAGTATTTACCCTTAAAAGAGCGATGTCATTCAAAATGGGCGTGTTGTTGTCATTTTGATACTTTGAATGAATGTAAATTGTTTTTACGGGTCTTCTGTAAGTGTGATCGCTCGTATTCAAAGTCCCCGCAACAACAAAGTATGGCTTATTGTAGTGAAAGTGTGTTTCTTTATTAAAAAAGCAATGTGCTGCACTCAAAACTAGATCTGGTGCAATCAGTGTACCACCACACTCGTGATATTTCTCATTTTGTATGGATACTTGATATTTAACTTTTTCTCCTATCCCTGGCCAATTGCCAAAAATGTTTTCTGTTTCTAAAGCAGCAACTAAAATTCAGTAAGTAAAATAATAAAAGCTGTTTACTATTTTTTTGATAAATTTTTTTTAAGACTTGAAGCATATTTTTTTGGATAATTATAAGTCATGTAATAAAATGATAAATTTAAAAACTAAGAGTCATTAAGATGTTTGAACATAAATTAAGGAAATTAGTTGAAAGTCATTAGATAAAATTAATAGAAACTAAACGTTTTGTTATTCACTTCTACATCTGGTAACATTCAGCTAAAAACAAGTATTTATGATACTAAGCTTGTTTCTGTCTTTTTGATGCTGTCATTTAAGCTATATAACGTTTGTTAATCGTTGTATGATTACAATAATATACCCTAAAAATTATCTTTTCTTAATTTTTTAAAGAAATATATCAATAGAGACTATCTGAACATTTAATATCAGCACACATCAATACACCAATGGATCCTATGTACCGTATGTAAGAGATAGAATTTACTTTTCATTTTACAATATGAGCTAGAGTTCAAAAAATCGTATTTTAAAGATTTTTATGTTAAAGAATTAAGCAAAATAATAAATAAGTTTGCAAGCCACGTACTAGCTTTTTTTTATAGTAGCAGCAGAAAAAAAAATTATTAAAATAATAACATTGTTATAATGTACTACTAAGAACATGTGTTAGACTGTTTTGTCAAAAATTGAATTGAAATTTTTATGAAGTTAAATGTTAGTAAAACAGAAAAAATAAGATCATATAAATTCCTACGCTAAATATTTAGAAAGATATAGCCGTTTAATGAAAGAAAGGGTCTCAATTAAAATGTGTAAGCTCTTGATTTTTATATGTGAGTTCAAAAAAATTAGTACATGTATTTAACAGTTACACAAGTCATGGCTTATTACTTGAAGTATGTCATGATTTCAACGAAAAAAGTGTGAAAAACTTTTTAAACATTCATTTAATATCAAATTTTAAACACGTCTTCTTCATTTAGCATATCTTTCTTGTAAAATATACAACTATTACCAATGGATACTTATATCATATATCTTTATGTTTACAAATTATTTATTAAATAAATTTCATATAAATGATTAAAAACATACCATTGCCGATAAGTATATTAAGTAATGCTGCCAAAACGGTAGGTAGAGTACTTGTGATTTTTGACATCCTCAGGAAGATTCTTTTACTGCACAACACTGATAAGACAATTCTTTATAAGCAAAATCTAGTAGTTGTTTTACTGTCAAGAATAAGATGGATGTACCTATTGATGACGTTCATTCGTTTTGGTTTTATGAACATAATTCACAGTTGGGTGATAAAAATGGGAGACTATTGCTGATGTTGTCCAAACAACTTTATGTGACTTATGGAACAGCAGCTAAGTCAGAAAAACATTAAGCAATATTGGTTTTGTAGGAAAAAACGTCTATAATTTTGTCGATAGGTTAAGATGTACGAGGCCTAAAATATTTGCCAATTGAATCATTATTAGAATTACACGCTTTTTTTCGTAGAATTCGTAAAACACATTATTTCTTTACCTAATGCAGAAAAGGAATTTATTTTTATCGTAATTATTTTCTTAAAATACATGTAAACTGGGAGGTTTTGAGGACAAATTAAAAAAAATTTTAATTACCAGGTAATGAATAAAAAATCACGTTATTATGTTGATCGTTGTTATTGTTTAAATTGAACTACAGTATTCATCGAAATAATTCTTATTTGGCTTAAGATTTTTTTATCCCTAATTTAAGCTACATTTGTTGTATTTTCCATTCCTCATACCTAATTTATAGCCATGTCTGCTTTACAGAAGTACTTTATATCTCAGGATCTAAGAATGTAACCATATGTGAATCGATTGGGTTTTTAGATATAACAATTTACTTGGCTAACGCATACTTAATTTTTGATCATACCTGATTCACTATATTACCTTACATTTTTACTACAGTGAGACCTGTTAACATATGTGAATCACGAACATTTTTCAGTAAAAAAATTTTAATCCATACAAATCCATCATCAATTTTTAGACTAACTCATGGAATTTTTATATTTACTGTACATAAGGAACAAAATGACCACCTACTTTACCATTTATTTTGTTTTAAGGGAAAAAATCAGACTGTCTTAGTTTACCACGTATTGCTGACACAATAGTGCTATCACCCGCAGTGCCAGTAACTACAGTTATATTATCCAATGCATACTAGTGAAAACTAAATATAATTATGAACTTAAATAAAGATCCTAAATAGAATATACCTAATGAAAGAACAATTTTTTAATCCATAAATTTTATACATCGTATCAAAGTAACATGCCAGTAAAAATATTGTTTACTGATTTGACAACCTCTAGCTTCAAAAATTAACAGCAAATAATAGATAGAGGTAGCTTCCTATTGGTCAAATAATGGTGGGCTTATTATTTCTCATTGATACCTATTGCAAGGCAATGACTTTATGTTACAGATGAATAACTCCTACGAAAATAACATTATATTTTAAAGTGTATTGCAATGATAAACAATTGTACATAATTATAAAAGTATATATCTGAACCTATCGTTTAAATATCATGCGCGTTTTTTCCCATCAAGCAAACATAAAGATGACGTGCGAAGAAGTTCAGTCCAAGTACAAAAAACAACGGAATGTAATAGTGGGTACATCTTGAGCTGGAAATAAGGCACGACACTTTTAGGTTTTCTACTATTTTTTACGTTAATAAAGGTAATTATAAGGAAATAATGTTCGCTGCTCAATAATTTCCCGAATAAGCTACAATGCTGTAAGCCGCTTTGAATTTTTTAACAACCTTCGTACCAGTACTTTTTCATATCTTTGGGCATTGTTGTTATTGGAAAGAGGGATTGGAGTCCATCCAAACCTTAATAACTATACGCTTTAGTTCGTCATAGTATATTGAATGCCTAGACTTTTACTTACTTATGCAGGAAGGTACATTTACTACACATGTGCGAAGACATACAATGGCTTTTCTAATTATGTTTATCCTCATATGACGAAGTAATTTTACAAATAAATATTGTATAATTAATTAAAACATACCATTGCCGATAAGTATAACAAGTAATTCTGCCAAAACGGCAGGTAGAGTTGTTTTACTATCAAGAATAAGATGGATGTACCTATTGATGACGTTCATTCGTTTTTGGTTTTATGAACATAATTCACAGTTGGGTGATAAAAATGGGAGACTATCGCTGATGCTGTCCAAACAACTTTATGTGACTTACGGAACATCAGCTCAGTTGAAAAATGACATTGTTGAGATGACAATGTCATATTTGCTTAAAGCTTATCTTACTTACATTGAAAATGAGAATGGAAATACCTTCACTTAAACTTGGGATATCTCTGTTATATTGCGGAGTTTCTGATAATTACAAAACTTTTTTCCCATCGCCCTAATGTTGTCTTTGTAAAAAAAAACAGCTATAATATTTTTGATAGATATGTATGACGGTAAAACATGTGTGAATTTAATTTTTATTTGAGTTACACCCTTTTTACGTAGAATTTGATAAGTACACTATTTCTCTACTGAATTCGGAAGGAGGTTGTTATTTTTGTCGTAATTGTTTTGGTGTAATGTGTAAATATGACGAGACTAGTTAAATAAATGAGGAAAATATTAACCACCAGCTAATTAATTAAAAGTAATAAATTGTACTAATAATAGTTATCTTGGTTTTTCATTTAATTTACCTTAACAAATGTTTATAGAAAAATTTTTTACCTAACTGACGATTTTTTTTCAAACTTCATTTTTAGTTGTAAGCTTTTTTAAATTTTATTACTCATAGTCATGCCTTCTTTGATTTTTCATATCTCATACATATAGCATTGTAATACATTTTTTATTTCATAAGAAAATTTGTTACTAGGTGTGAGATGTAGTTTTTACGAAATCTCTATTAAAACAAAAAATATACTTATTGTAAGCCTTGAATTATTAAAATTTATCAATAGAATCTTAAAGGATAATATGACTGACTTTTACAAAAAAAGGTTACATTTCAATAAAAAAAAAAAATCTAAATGATGCTAAAATAAAATTAGTATAACTTAGAACAAAAAAGCTGTCACCCCTTTAAGTATTTCTTTTAAAAATCAGACAAAATTTTGTTATCGAAATAATGCAGAAACTCCATTTCAGGAATTAAAAAATCCTAATATTACAACCTAATTACGGTACAAATCTTAAATATTTTAACCAAGCTACTATGAGGATCAGCAAATAAAATTTTTTTATCACTTGTCTACTCAATCTCATATGCACATTTAAATGTACCACCTTTCGTCACTGATGATCAATCAGATCACGAGCTATTCTGTCAGCACTGTCAGCAGTCACGTGATACTGATTACTGATTCTTTTAGGATAGATAAAGAAGAAACTGTTCAAATAAATTGAAGATTAAGTACAATCTACGCTGAGGGCCAGGAAATTTTTGACATTGGTTACTGGGATCAGAGAAATATTTATTTTTAAGGATAATCGATACTGTGTGGATGCATCCTTACGCTTTTATCAGAGGTATTTTTTTTCTTATGTTGAAAAAATAAAGTTTCATTTCGTTTTCCAAATCTTCTTAATCCTCTTAACTTCTTAATCGTCATGCAATTTTCTTTCTCGAATACATACGTAATTTTCAATACAAGTGAGTGCTGGAGGTAATTTACATTCACAGTCAAGGCAGTCAGAAGAACCTTGATTCTGCTGAAGTTTGTCTCCAATCGAAAGTTTCAATGCACCGAAAGTGCAGACGTTATCTCCTAAAAAAAAAAAAACATTATTGGTGAATACATCATGATGGATATTCATAATCACAATGATTAATTGTTAAGTTCAATATATCTACTAAATTACTCACAATTGGTGCAATGAAAGGCTAAAACTGTATTCTTACCGTTATTTTCTGTGCCCTCTCTCTCAACCTTCTCGTTACCCATAGCTGAAAAATTTAAAAATATTTTGACTTGCATTCTATCAAAAATAAAAACTTAACAAAATACTTACGACACTTATATTTGAAATTGCAAGAGCTCAATAGATTATTATAATCCGGAAAAACAGGAGCACAATTGTGACGAATTTCATGCATGTATTGGAATTCGTTTCCACATGTTTTATTTCTACAGTACGGAGCGACGATTTTTCCTACCATTGCGTATGCACAAAAATATTTTATTTAAAACTCAAAAATGTAAGGAAATAATGAAACACGTTCGTATAATAACGTTATTACCTTTGAACCCTCTCTCACACTGACAAGAGACTCCAGGTTGGTTGGCAGGAGTAAATGTGTCACCCTCATAGTATTTGTTTCCTTCAAAGTGGCATTTAACATTCAGAAACTTTAAGACCGTATGTGCTGGAACGAAAAATCCAATAAAATCACATCTACGTTATACTTCTGAGAATCATCCACGTCAAATATATACTTACGACAAACTCTTTTCATCTCACAGCACGTGTTCATCTTTTTTTTAATGTAGCATCCCCTTTTCATCGATTTCATCAACGTACAATCCGGCTCAGCGCATTCAAACTTTGTCCTGAATTGTAAGCAATCGTAATTATTAACCAAGCAAATTACTGTATGATTTTTGTTTTCAAAGTACTTACCTATAACCTTCCTTCTTGCAAACACAATCGAAGTAACAAGGATCGGTACGATCGTTTTCCTTCAGCTTCTGCCCTATATCGTAAATATGACCATTTGCCACGCACTTCTCTGTCACTTGATCGAGATGGGAGCAATCGTATCGCAGAGGACAGCATTTGTCACCTTCGGCTCGATAAACTGGTTTGCACTTTAAGTCCTCGTAGTACCTTATTGGTCCGCTGCACACAGCTTTGGAGCAATCTGTAAATTATAAGTACAACGTCGAACGGTGCACGACTCATATAGTAATTTAATATATAGTATAAGGTTTTTTTTTTATATTTTATTCATATTGTATCGTGCCATTTTGGGTTCGATCTCCTTCTGCCAAAATTGCGGCCAAACCAAATATACCGATAAGGAAAATGAAAACTTTCTTTCTACAGTATATCGTGTTCATGGCGATCGAAAAAAAAAGTATACTGTTTAAGTGAATCAAAATTTTTAACTGACTGTCAAGAGGTAAAAAAATTCCGTGTTGGCGTATATATTAGTAACACAATACTGTCAGCATAACTTGTTAAAAAAGAAGAAAAAAAAAAAAAAACGTACAACTACATGGTTTTCCACTAACGTGTATGTTGGAATGTTAATTAGAGGAAAAACTAAACTAAAGATTAAAATCACTGGGAGTATGTCGAATTGAGTCATCGTCGATATTTAAATCAGACAAAATTAGAAATTTTATGTTTCTGGCGGATAATCGATTCTACATTAATTAAAAATGAAAGCTATAAAAACCGCTTGCGTCTGGTTAGTCTGGCTACCTAGCTATCAGCATCTTCTTCATATCTCCAAGAAATTTATGCGTGAGAAAAAAAATTCACATAAAAAACATCTTATCGTTCCACTTTGTGCTGCTTGTGTCGAGATTATTTATAAAAAATTATTTTGCTGCATGCGTGACCGTGTGAAAAAATTTAATGCACATATGTATACAACACTTGCGTTTGATATTTATCTTTGCTGTACTCGTGTTACTTGTTGCTTTGTTGTAAGGTTTTGTTTCGTACAAATATGTTCAATTTTTACTTGAAATAATTATTCGATCGTAGTTTTTCCATTGTGTCTATGATGATGACTATGACAATTTTTCTGTACAACAAATTTTGTAAGGAAATGTGCTAGCGTAATTTTTCATTTAGAGTTGACTCTTTACAATTGTTACTCTTAAATAATATTGGGAAAAAATGCAACTGAAAGTTGTGATTTTTCTTATTTTTTAATTCCCTGGTTGACCGTGGCCTCAAAACTCGTGGCCTGGAAAAAGTGAAAAGGAATTTAGCTTGATAATTGATGGGATGGTGTTTAATTTATAAATAACTTCCTGATGTCTTATGGCAAGGTTTGTACTTTTTAGTACATATTTTATTTAGTGCTGCAGCTCCAAGAACATATTTTTTCGTTCACATCTCTACTTCTAAATGAAAAATACTTGTAACTACCAGCACTAAAAATTCTGTGCACAGGTTTCTGCACAAAAACAACTTTTCAACTGTGTAGATCGTATAAGTAGATTCAGAGTTACATCAGAGACTGGCTGATGCGTAAGGCGTGTGCGGAATAACTAGATGTTATATGTAAATTTAATACAAGGTCAACAACTAATGCTCAAATAAAAGTTATTGTAAAAATCTTTAAAAAGATGAAATGACAATTATAAAAATTTTAATTGTTTTTTTCATCAAACTTACTTGGCTTGTAACGAGCAAAATTATTGATAAATATAATGTGGAAAGCTGTGTTTCATTAATGTACTTTTTTTATTTCTTTGTACTTGTATTGAGTCTACTCCATAATAAAAAGCAGTGTTTATAACTATAAATGTTTATAATCATTATTGTTGAATAATAATTATGTTTAACGTTGAATTAAATTCGTTAAACGTAGTTCACTTAAGGAGTGTTAATAAAATATTCATAAAAAATCTTGTCAGTATAAAAATCAACATGATTACTTCTTAACTTAGATTTTTCGTATTTTTTCCCCATCGTAAATGAGCCAAGAAATTTTTATCAAAACATAAATTACAAATCTGAAATAATAACTATACTTAAATTTTTTAAATACAAGCAATATACAAAGTAGACAATTTATTTATATTTTTTAGTGTGTTGTGATGAACTTCAATATTATTTATACATAAACTTTATTTTGAATTCTGTATAAATCTGTAATTTCATTTTTTTTGTCACTTTTTTATGCAGATCTACAAGAAATCTCGTCTTTACCTCTTAACTAAAGGTTTTTCTATGAAAATGAAATAAAATTTTCATGATTTTCATAAATACTTCATGACTAACTAAATTTCATGAGGTACTTAAATTTTACTTTGTAATCGCTAAAACAAACAATTTTTTAACTAGCAAATTTTTTTAAGAGATACTTCAATGTTTACACGGATGTTTTTAGATGCGTTTTGCAAAAATATCACAGGATCCTTTAGTAAGTATTTCCGTCATAATAATTGATATTTAAGAAAAAAAATTATTGTACACTGTATAAAAGTGTTGGAAGTTGACTCTACGTCGGTTTTTGACCTTAATTTTTCGTGCATGTAGGCATTGGGGGCACTTCGCACACACATTTGACGTTGTCATTCTTCTTCTGACTCAACTCGTCACCAATATTCATGGTAATGTTTCCAAATTTACACTTCATTGCGTCTAAAAAGAATTATAAAATTTTTCAAAATTGTGTGATTCACAGTATAGAAAAAAAAAATTTTATTCCGTCTAATGGCAATACCTGATATTTCCCTCGACTGCGAATTTCCGCCAGTAGACTTTGAAGTGCTTTTCACTTTGTCCATGTCTCCCTCTAAAATAAGAAATGTTGGTTTATTAGAAAAAATCGTATTATTTACAGATCACTATTAAAATGTGCCCATCATATTGTATCCTCTGTACTCACGACATTTGTATTCATAGCTGCAGGATTGAGATGGCAATTGATGTGGGAGGAATACAGGTGGACAATTTTCTCGAAGCTCGGTCGACCGTCTCAATTCAATTCCACAACTAAGTGTTCTGCAGACTACTTCCATTTTTTTATCTATTAAAATAAGTATAATTAAGTATTAGAATATCTGCTGTTTTCTTAAGTAAATTTTTAATTTTAACCCTTTAACTGCTTTTTCTTTTTATAAAAAATTGAGATTTTTTATCTGACAGATTCGAAAATTGAAAGATTAAGCTTAAAAAAAAAATTGATGGTAAATTATTTTTTTCAATATCTAAATGATTTCTTCAGACTAAAAATTTGAAAAATAGTGCATAATTAATGAAATATGATTAAAAGACAAAAATAGTAGTTTTCGTCGGATAAGTGCCATCGTCTCCGGGGCTATTTTGCTGCCCAAGGGACTTGCGAAGCAGGGCCCGAGGGACGTAAGGTAGCCACGGAGACGATGGCACTTATCCGACGAAAACTACTATTATTTTTTGGAATTTTACGATTTGAGACAAAAATCTTGATTTTTGACTACACAGAAGAAATTTAATTTAATTTAATAAATAACTGACATCTTAATGTGTACGTGTAATTGTATATGAATTGCTATAAAATATTTTGAATGATTAATCAAATTATAAAAATTTACCATCATTCGATGATTTTGAACATTGGCACATTTTACGCTCATTCGGATAAAATATTTCTCCGTGTTTGTACGTGGTCCCATTGAAACTACACTCTTCTATTTTCTCGTTTTGCTTTGCTAAAAATGTAAAAAATTTCGTTTATTAAATTTCATCACAGACTTCATTGGATAACTAGATAAATACGTAACTATAATACAAGTTCTACTTACGACAAACTTCTTCTTCATTACAGCAAGAGTCCAAATGACGTCTAAGGAAGCATCCCTGATGCACAGGAATTCGTGGACAATCAATCTGGGCACATGTGAACTTGGCACTAAAATGTATAGTACTCATCATTTATGCTATAAATTTAGTTATATCCAGATATTATAAAAGTATTCATTTTATAATATATTAATGAATTCAGAAACAAATTTTCTTAATCTGCATGTATTGACATGTGACTTTAAGTTGCAAAGGGTACACAGATGTAAGATTTTTGAAAGTTATTTGTTTCAAACAGAAATTTGTTTCTAAAAGTCAATAGTATTGCTTAAAAAATATTCCCAACAGAAAATGATTTGATCATCCATAATTACGCTTTATCGTATCCAAAGTTACAGAAACATGCTACGTCACAGGGTCCTGATCGGTCCTCATTCCGCAGCGATTCTCCGATATTATATTCCTGACCATTCACGTAGCACTTGTGTGCCGATCTGTTTTTCAAATGAGTACAGTCGTAACTGCTTGCACAGCATTCGCCGTCTTTGATGTTTGGTTTGCATCCAAGTTCCTCGTAATATCTTATGGGACCTTTACACTTACTTTTATCACAACCTAATAAAAGAAAGTAAAATTTAAGAATATTGTTAATTTTTACTTTAAACTGTGATTTATTTTATTCAATCACGATTCCCATGTGCAGCATAACTAACGCAAACATAAATGTGGTAAGAGAGTTTATAATGTTGTATCAACACTTTTAAAGATAATTCATACAAAAATTGAAAAACAAATGACGAAATAAATGATTTCAGAAAATTTGTCGAACGTGACGTAATGAAGGCGAATAAATTTTGTTTTATCATTTGCAAGCGCGATAAATACGAAATTGTTTAAAATAAAAACTTTGAAGAGTTACGTAATCGATAAACTGGAACGATTATAATTGAAATCAACTGCATTGGAAAACAAGGTCACTTTGATTTCTTATACAAAAAAGAAACTTCTTAATGATTATTCACATTTTAAATGCTTCCTTAACATGCACTAGTTGACACAACTCTCATATAACATATAAACCAAAAGAAAAAAAAACTAACAGTTACGCTCTACTTGACGAGACCACTAATGCTTCTCATGTAATTAAATAAAAATACGTAGAATCAAACTAAAAACTGTTGGCATTGAAACAATAAAAAAGTTACTGAAGATGTTTATCTACCTTGTGAAGAAACAGTTAGCACAACCATGAAAAAGCACAGAAGGCCACCGAAGAGGGCCTGATTTCTCGGACACGACATTTCGTTTCACAAGTATTAAAATCAACTTGCGGATACTCCTGGTTTGTAGCGACAAGACAGAGGATGTATAAATGACTTGATGCAAGTATACGATGAGTCTTGTGCGGCTCGTTGTGCCTCGCTTATATATGAAAAAGTGAGCTGTGTTTATTCAGACAGGAGGTGGGAGAGGACGCGTATTGGCTCCTTGAGATCTCTTCTGTCGCTTTGAGGTCATCATGTGGCTAATCAGTTTCCGCTTTTTTTTTTTTTTTTTTTTTTTGGCATACTGCTGATTGTTATGCTGTAAAGACACAGTGATAGGTGTGGACTGTTAATGTTTTCAATTAAAATACTGCTGTACAGATTATTCATCCGGGGAGCAATGTTTGCTTTGTAATTGAATTTTTTACAAGCTGTATTAATTTAAGAGTTTTATTATGATTAAATAATGCAATGAGATTAATTCAACGTTTCGTGCAGATGGTATTATCAAGGCCACATTTATTTCCTTGTAAGAGATGCTTTATGAGAATTTGAAAAATAATTACATAAAAAAGTTTTAGAAATGCATTTGGTGGTGAACAATTTAGAAAGATAATATTTACAAATAGTATCCATCTGTTGTCTGTGCGATTATATATGACTTAGTCTATGCGTGTATCTCTATTGTACAAA
Source organism: Copidosoma floridanum (assembly GCF_036245765.1). Lineage (NCBI taxonomy): Eukaryota > Metazoa > Arthropoda > Insecta > Hymenoptera > Encyrtidae > Copidosoma > Copidosoma floridanum. The sequence goes on along the minus strand of NW_028321897.1, from coordinate 5,010,532 downwards.
GGGGACCTTAGATATATATTTTGACGATTCAGAACTGGACATTTTTTATTTTTACCCATAATAGTTTCGAAATAAAATTTTGGCATACCACTTATATAATTATATTTTTTACTTATTTTCGTTTTAATTTTTTTGATTGAAAAATATATTTTTTAGCTAGCTTGTTATAACCCAGAAACAACTTAAGTATAATCTCATAATTGTTGTAACAGCCTATAATAATATGCTTAAAAGATTAAAATCTAAAAAAAATTATTATAAGAATATATATAACTGTCAAAAATAAAATACTTACTCTGCGGATTTCTTACAAAAAAAAATTTTTGGTGTTGTATCACTGTTTCGACACCCATACAGTTGAAAACAAGTCATCAAAAGTCGAAGTAAAGTTATGAAAAAAACTCATAATCAACGGGAATGCAGGGAGAAGCTTGGCTTACTCATGAATACTAAAATTTTTACAATTTATCCATCCAGTGTTTTTGTTAATTTATTAAAAGAACTTCTAAAAAAATAATTCTATTATAAGTAAACTTTATTTCAGTTTTTTGCAAAAATTTAAGATCTTTTCAGGCTTGAAAGTGCAAATATCCGTTAAAAAAAATTAACTGAACAAAATTTTTGTACGTTTGAACAGAAAATCAAGCACATGACAGTATAAGAGATTATAACTTCTAATGGTACTTGCAGGTGCAGCAGTTTACTTGAGGTCTCTTGTTTAATATATAACCGTTAAGTGACCCTGCGTAAAAAAATAGAGCATTTTTCAAATAAATTTGTCTTCGAACGACGACTACAATATGAACCTGTGGGGTTACAAGTACATCTTAAATAATTTCTCATTTAAATATTCAAATAACTACCTAACCGAAGCTATCTTTAATTTGAATCCACGCGCCATTAAAAATTGTAAAAGCACCTTAATACTCAAACGTATGACATGAATGTACACCTTATACTAGAGCTCACAACTATTCTATCTGAGCCGCCTAATTCGAGCCACCGCCGCAGATTTGGGTATAAAACGGCCAGCAGGAACACGGACTGATCACTTTGCTTCTGCCTTACGCAGTGAGTCCGACCATTTGCTAATGAGCGTGGCTCTTTAAAGTATCGTGTTCGTTATTCATATTCAATAAATGTATACACATACATATTTAATCAAACTTTGTATCATTTGTTATTCAATCTTAGTTTCGATCAAATATGGCAATAAGTGAGACGGTGATGATGCTAGTGCAGTCTCCTATCTTTCCCTCATCATTGCTTACTTTCTTGGATCACTGGAGTAAGGAGCTGACCTTCGGGGCATTGCGAACTGGGATGAATCCTCTAGGTAGTAAATCGGTAGATCGATAGATTTTCAGGGCAATACGAACAGAAGCTATCCCAAAACATCGAGGAACTATCGATTGAGAACATGTAGGTACACAGTCAGGTTTGCATTGCCCCTGACAGGTAGTACATGACATCTTGGGTAGATTTTATATTTTTTAATGAATGTGTAAAAATTCACTGTCTTCTGACACTGCTCGGCGAGATAATTCCTCGATGTCTTGGGATGGCTTAAGTTCGTATTGCCCTGAAGATCGGCCGATCCACCGATTTAGTAATGGCGAGGAAAAAATAGGAAACTGTACTAGCCTCGTCATCGTGTCACTTATTGATATGTTTGATCGAAACTTAGACTCAATAATAAATAGCACAAAATTTGAACGAATGTATATGTATATAAATGTATTGAATATTAATAATGTACACGACGCTTTAAAGAGCCAAGCTCATGAGCAAAGGGTCGGACTCACTGCGTTATGCAGAAGCAAAGTTTTGTCGTCATATCATACGTTTGAGTATTAAGGCGCTTTTACATTCCTTAATGTCACGCAAAGTTAAATTAACAATAGTTTTAGTTTAGTGGTATATTTGAATATTTAAGTGAGAGATTATTTCAAATATACTGTAACCTCACAAACCATGGGATACAATACGTATTCGTAGATAGGTAATGAATGCAATTACAATGAGTTTATCTGTGATTACTGTTGATGATGTGTGCACGGAGATCCAGAAAAAAACTTCATTTATTCCTGGAAATAGCATGTATAGAGTTTGGGACGCGGTTTAAAACTGACATTTCTGTTCTCGAAATTTTTGTTGCGACCAGGATATTATGTCAAATTAAGACTGTATTTCAAAGAAAGCTCAAAACTTTTAGCATGTATTCCCATTTTTTCATTCATTTTTATTTATTTTATGAATATACGAGTTCAGATAGCTATCTGAGTCAGCTAACTATATAATATATATAATACATATTATGTACATAAAAATAAAGTGGGGCTTCGCCCCTCTGCACGACACATGAACCAACCTCCCCATTTTATGACACACAATTATAAAATATAAAGAAGGGGAGCTAGCGAGCTGATTTTTAATGTATTGTCTTTACTACAACAGAAAAATACTCATTAACTGAAATATGATACATGAAAATAAATAAAGGTAATGCATTTTTTGCATTAGGGCAGGGAGAATAGGTATTTTCCGTACTACTTTTAATGTGGAAAATCGATTTTTCTGTAGAGTGTACAGAAAAAGTAAGTGGCAAACGTTTTTGCCGTACAGTGTGCAAAAAAGATGTCTGGCAGTGGTATATTACGCACCTAGTGAGCGAGGTTAAGAATGTCTTAGATTTCACGTAAATAAACACTCGAGGCGAAGCCGAACTACTTTCGTGCTTCGTACCTGCGATTGCCTAACACTCTGAATCTTGCAGTCAATTAAAGAGCACATACGCATAAAAAAAAAAAAAAAAGTAAAAATAACAATTATAGGAATCAGCAACTAAATTACAAAATTCGAAATTAATGGTAACAAGGTGTGGGGCAAAGGTTTTTTCAAACACTAGAAAAATTTGTGTGTGCACAAATATCATAACCGTACCTGGTGTAAGTTTTAACTCTCAACTATAATTTCTTCTTAATGTTTTTTTTTTGTCAATTCCATTTAACTTTACATACTAAACAGAACATTTTATTGGGAACCACAATCCCATTGTGTTAGTGTGGGGTCCTTTAACAACATTTATTACATTTGTAAAATTCATTGGAAATGTTTTCGTTTAAGTGATTCAAAAATTTTTTTAAAATAAAATTTCAGTTTAACAAAATTTCTACTTCTATATTTGAGGCATAAAAATACTTCTTTTTTTAACAATCATTTGGTATTTTTCCAGTCAGGGGCCTTGCCCCACCGTACCCCGGGGCTGTGCCCCTGGGCCTCCAAGGGTTGCCACACCTGGACCCCACACACTTTTTCATTAACTTATTTACTATTTTCCTCCCACTTATTGCAAAAAATCTTGTAGCAAATTGTCTGGGACGATTTTCCACACTCGTGTGATAGATTTGCACTCGTGGCTGGTGATAGTAACTCGTGCCTTGCGATCACACTCGTGCTACACACTCGTGTACTCAACTGGCACAAGTTCCCGTCAACTCTGACCACTTGGGCAAGTCAATCACGACTCGTGTAGGAAACTACCTTTTTCGCATTTGTTACGTAAATAACTATTAATACACCAGTATATACCAATATTACATAAAAAAATATCAAGCTCTTGATCAACGCAATTATTCACGAAAGTATATCAAAAATAATACATCCCCAAAATTTTCATTGAAATTCATTCAACCAACTATCTCTAAAGTAAACTTACACTGAGAAAACGGTAAAATAATGGGGCTGCTCTGAAACTGCTGACGTTTTGGTACTAGTACTTGTCCATAAAAATTGTATATAATTTTTCTTAAAAATACCTTTGACAATTAAATCTAGGACTTAAACTATAAAAAACGAGCGTTTCGCTAATCAGCGTGAATAAGCGTAAAAGTTACTATGTGAGCTGTATGAGACTCTCTTATATTACGATACACACAATTACAAAATAACTAATATCCATGTGAAGTAATTATACTAATATATCTCCTACTAGGGGGATGTGCCCCCTGCGCGCTCTGTGTGCCAACCCCGAATATTTAATCAAACATTTATTTTCTGTATTTTTTAAGAAAAATACAATAAGGTATCTTTGTCGTAACACATAATACCGTAATATTTATCAACTTACAAATTAAAATGACCTTTCACTGATTTTTCAAAATCTCATTTTTAAATCTACCAGCCCTTGATCAGTCTCAGCCAATCAAATGACGAACAAACAGGCTTCATCACGTCACCCATCATTTTTTTAAGATAGGACAATCAATCTAACTTGTTTATCTCCTCGAAAACACTGTGGGGTAGCTCATAGTATCATGGTCAAATTAATGATTCACGTGCGACAGCAACATATTTTGAGCATCCCCTGTAGGGACGTTTACCGTACAAAGTCACTTTTAAAACAATCGACGAGTTCAAAGTTCTTTGAGCGTTCATCAACTTTTTTGGAGAAGAAAAAAATTCTTAGCTATTTTTTTCTGTACCAGGATCTTATGTGACAGCTAGTCGGTGCGTATATAGGTGATTCGCACGCTACCGGTCCAAACGAGAGAAACCCAATCCCACGCACACAGATACCCACCCACACACATACATACACACAAACCGCGAACACAGTAAATGGCAACGAAAGCGAAGGGAAAGCTTCCGGACATTTCCAATCAATCGGCCCCTTCCGGCGCTACCAGAGTAGCATGAGTTGCCCGGGAAAATCGAACTTTCCTATCGTGTGCTTCTATTTGCGATACCTCTCTCGCTGCTGCATCTCTTCTTCTCTCTTCAACTCGTCCGTTCTGCACCAGAAGAGGAGAGACAGTTACGCGAAGCTCGATTGGAACGCGCGGGCGTAAAAAAGCTCACACACGTGTGTGCCTCTCTTTCCCTCCCTCTTTCGTTGTCCTCGTGGAATTCAGGCATTCATGGGCACACTCGCACAATTGTCGCGTGTATCGAAACCAGGCAAAGGGGGGGGAGAACACGTGCAGAACGAGCGAACGAGTAAATATGAAAAAAGGGAAAACGCGAGCGTTCGAACGTCCACCCGATCGAGTCGCCGCTCCTGATACGCTGCGGTCGATGTAAGGAAGGAAATGGACCGAAGACGGAACGGCTAGCTTCTTGGCCCCCCTTTTGTAGAGCCCCGATGTCTCTTAGCACGCGTGGAGAAGCCAAATGAAGAGATCGGGGAGACCCGACCGGCCGGGCGTGCATGACGAGGCTGCTTGAGAGGTAGAGTAAACACGCGAAGCTGGTGGAAGGAAAGGGTTAGTCGCTCAAGTGCTTCGAGCCACACATTGCAACGGGGACAGCAGGAGAGGCGAGAAGGTCGTTCCTACCAGCCGCCCCTCCCGTACTTTGGATTTGGGGGGAAGGTGAGGGTCTTTGACCTTCACCCCCTTGGATCCCCTCTGTCGGGCTTCCCGGTGCCCGCTGAATGTATCCCGTGGGTTCGACCTGTATAGAGGCTGTAGAGGGAGGGAGAAAGCTGGAAAGGTGTTGTGTGGAGCAGCTCTGTTGTGTACGTACACCGTGTGGAAGTGGGATGTATTGGGAGAGTGATCGGGAGAGATTGGGCTTTTTTGCCTTTGTTGGAGTCGAGAGAATGGGGAAGGGAGAAAAGATGTACAGGACTATACTTTAGGTGCACACGCCTGTGAAACAAAATGGTAAAGTTAATTATTAATAAGTTAATTGAATGTCGTATTATTAGTTTATTTAATTTTTACATAATTTAGTATGAGTATAAATCCATCAAGTTGTTTCATGAAATAGTAAAAAAAGTGTAGTGATCAAACGATAATGAACGACGTTATACAAAATTCGGGGGCGTTGCGTTATGAAATGTGAATAACGTTATACGATTCTTGCAATAGTTTAATTTGAGCCTGTACTTAGTTAACTGGATAAAAATAATGCGAAACAATAGTTGTCTTCGTATCTGATGGTGTAGACCACCAGAGCAAGCGCCGAGCCCAAGAGACTCCTTGTGCTGGTCTTGGTTGGGTGTACATCAAATTAGAACTCTATTTTTTCTACCTAGGGTGCAATACTAAAAATGCCCAAAGTAGAAGGGAGAAATACTATTTCCTATTTTATGCGTTCTTTTACCTTTGGACGTTTACTGCGACCTTAGTAGGAAAAATACAGTAGCTCATCCAACTGGGAAAAGCACAAGGAGTCCCTTGGGTCTTACATTGCTGTAGCATGATGTTGTTGAGATTTATTTTATTTTATGACTTACTTTTTGAGAATTATTCTATCGTCCCAAATGAACCTTTTCATTTTTTTGTCTATAAACAAAACATGTATGTATCGCTTACTTTACCCGCTTTACATGAAGTTGTTATGTAATTTTTTTTAAAAAAGCAAGTTAGTAGGTACTAAAAAGTTATAAATAAAAAAAAAAAAAAAAAAAAAAAAAAAACCGAAGACAAAAAACTATTAGTCTAATTTTTTAATTTAGAATAAGATATCAGACTGGTTATTACTATACAAAACATATAGAAAATGGATGTAAGGCTGCTAAAATATGATTACACATTACATTTGGTATAGTTATGGTTATAATATAGTTTAAAAACAACAATACAAATTTCTAACAATTAATAAATATTGCAAAATAAATGATCTGTAAGCTAAGAAAAACACTTTCAAATGTCGAAATGTACCTATTGGTTAGAAAACAGAATAAAAGCGACAGGGAGTAAGAAACCTTTAAATCTTTTTGTACTGTTTGTAGAATTTGGGTTTCGAATTCCGAGAAGACTGTAATGCCAGTTGGCCTTGAGCTCAAATGTCTGCATACATCTTTCATTGTGTTCGTGATATCCAATAATCTCTCTTTTGTTGGAGGTGTTAACTTTTGTGGTCGAAGTAAGCTTTGGTACCAGGAGAAAATAAGTCTGAAAGAGATGTATTGAAAAACTTTTCTGAACGATTAAAATTTTTACCTCATGCATCGTCACACGAGTCATATTTTGTTCAAAGAACACATTTTTTCCTTTATTTTATTTATTTAATTTATTGGTAAGCTTTAAAGAAATGCAAAGTGTATGAAGAAAAAACTACATGGATTTAGTTATGAGGAGATTGCAAAATATTTATAAATTTAATTGTCACCGAGCGGAAAAAACTTACGACGTAATATTCTCTGTTGATAAGGTTTTACCATATTCTACCGATCGTAATTGGAGTGACGACAGTAATTTATAAATCTTTGTCAGAAAGAAAATTTGTTGGTAATAATTGTTCAATACTAACATTGTTTTATTCTTTTTTCTTCAATTATGAGCACAAAAATAAAAGAGTAATTAAAAATTTGTTAAATTAATAGCTTCTACTTATTCTGAAATATACTAAAATAATTATTGAACCAATTTTAATAATTAAATAAAAATAAATATTTTCTTGGTAATAAATTAAAAAATCTTTTGACCCAATTTAAACTAAAATAAGAGAAAACTTTTAAGAATTACCCTGCCTTTTTTATAATCTTCTATCTAATGTATCATTTTTATGAACGCATGATTAAACTTTTTATCTTACTTACTAAATATTTCATGGAGAAAATATTTTACTACCAGTTTAATACCACTTCAAGAATATTTCAGACCCATTTGAAACAAGATAACAGAGTCGTCCAAATTCATCATGGAATTAAAAACTGAATCCAAGCTAAAAAAAATTTTGATTTCAAGACTCCTTTAGTTCAATTATGTCAATTTTTATATAATTATTTATTCATCATTTCAGTCGTTGTGCAACAAGCCGGGTCTCCAGCCTCGAACAAGTACAAATTCAACATACCCATCGTTAATATCCCCCGAGAGCAGCATACCGCAATTACCTCGCTCCAATAAAGCAGTTGGCCCTTGAAACACTCGTCACCCACCTGTCCGAAGAACGCGGCTTTACCAGCCACAGCTGTCATCGCAGCTGTCTACGTCAGTGGGATGGCACCGGGGCACGAAAATTCATCAGGCAGGCATGTCTCCAAAAGAGCTGGCGCTCGGCTCTTTTGCCTCCCGTTCGCTGTAAACTCTCTGCTGGCTTCTGTTTTCCAAATATGAAAACCAAAAAGTTAAAGGGCAAAACGAATAAAGATCGGGAAAAAGAGAAACGGATGAACCAAGCGATTTTGAGTTTTGCAAGCCTACACGGTGTCTCTCTCTTGCGACCCCTATCCTTCGGTCAAACCAATTTACATCGTTTGGTGGTTGTGTGTACTTTCTGGTTGGTGAGAAATCGTTGTCGAATCAAAATAAAGATATCATTGATTGTACACGCATATTAAAATGTTTTCTATCATATATTAGTTATTAACTCTAGAAATAGTGAAAAACTAAATTTGAAGAAAAAAATATAAGAGGAAGCTGTTTATCCTTTGATGAAATTGAGATGAAATGTAAATTAAATGTCTTTTGTCAATCCCTAAAAAAATACCGTTTTAATCGACACGTAGGTGCACAGAAGTCATCAGTCATCACTGGTAATGTCTTATTAATATCTAATTCCAAAATAAATGATGAAACACCGAAACATGCAAGCTGCCATAGGACCACTACACGCGTAGAAGACCATACGTGTGCACACCATACACTCGCCACGAGCCTAAAAACACCATGGAAACGACAACTATACCATGACGAAGGCATCGATAGCTCATTGCTCCCCCCCTTCCCCAGCCTCTTTCCAATCGAACCGATAATTCGAAGGGCTATTGGTAGTCTATTGGTTTGATCCCCCGTTACCAGGCTAACAGGAAGGGCCAAGCGGTGGCTGGGCGAAAATTCGTGCGTACCTCTCCACGATGATGCGCGCGCGTGCTCTTCCACTTCTCCTCCCCCGAGGATGACTGCTCTCTGTCCCAGAAGGGGCGTGCACCCTCGCTTTTGCCCTTACGTACGAGTACATCCCTTGTTCGTGCATTTTGTTTGGACGGCTGGGATGCTGTTGTATGCTGGTGATGGTAAGCGCGTACACTGGGTGCGAGAATTTTTTTTCGAAAAACGCTCATTGGATTCGTGCGTTACTACAATATAGTTAAAAAAAATTATCTTTATTGTTCGCCTTGGAAATATGCCATTTTATGGTATTTGCGAGCACTTTAAATAGAGGATTCAACTTAGATATTATGATCCAGTTATGTTATGCTGTCGAATAATTGACAAGGTTGGAAAATAATAGCGTGAGATATCTTATTCAAAATAGCTAATAAAGAGGATTAGTGCACTAGTACAAAGAATAGTGGTGATTTCTTTTTAAATAAATAAAATTATTTCTTACAGGCATTCATAACTTTGTTGTAAGTTTCAAGCGATAACTTGGTCTGAGCTATGAGTTTAGAAGTTATTACGGTATGAACATCATTACAACTGCTTTGGAGGACACTTGAACATATACTTATTTTTTATCCACTATTTTATCAACATGTGCCAACACATAACACACGTAGATAATTTCATGAAGAGACATCTGTGGATTTAGATTACTGAAGAGTTATTTTTACAAAGTAGACGTCATTTTTAAATAAAGATTTGCTTTTATTTGCTCCCTTAGTATTGAATCTACTATTGGTAGGGGATAGTTGTTTTCCTAATTTTTAAACAGTTTTCTAATCATCTATTTTTAAATTTATGATTACTATTGTAAACACTGAAGCTAGGTCAATAGTCTAAATAAAATGATTGAAATTGTTTATACTGGATACCATCTAACGATTTCACGAATGAATTAATCTTCATAAATGAGAAATTAACATTTTTTGCAACGATTCCATACTAAAAATAAATTGAACAATAATTCATAGTATACTTGAAAGTCATTGGTAATATTTAGATAATTTACTGTGGGGATGTTTTGTTCCACTAAAAACTATTTAAATCACCAAATATTAATTTTTTCCATAAAATTTATCTATCAATATTATATTTATATGATATTATTCATACTCTTAATCAGCGAAAAAGCTTTTGAAAATTAAAGAAAAATGAAAAAAAACGGAAAAATTCGATCGGCGCTCGCGCCACAAAGAAAGCTTCGCATCGAAACGCTGCCACACCAACTCATACCCCACGTATTGATACCACTCACATGTGAAACTATACATACATGTATATCCACACATGTCTTGCCGCCACTTTTATACATCTAGATACATCCAACTGTACGAGCAGTCACACCAGACACTTGAACTTGACTCTCGCATCTATTAATCGTATGTGGGAAAGAGAGCGCCGAGTGGCTTGGGTTCCAGCAGGTCATTTTATTCTCTCGTAGGCCTAGGAATAATTTAATTGAGCGCCCGAGGGAAAGGGTTGAATAAAATATATTCACATATTCGAAACAGGCGATCATCTTGGTTGAGTAGGTAGTCGTCGACGGCATCGTCGTCGTCGTCGTCGTCGTCGTCGTCGCTGCTGAGTTCCGGGCATCCCAGCGACGATATCGGGCAGACTGTGGTCCACACAAAAGCGACGGGATGGAGAAAGAAGGGGACGATATAAACGATGAAAGCACGAGAGAGAGAGAGA